>NC_141698.1:787858644-790733373 GCF_964263255.1 Lissotriton vulgaris | reverse complement strand
CGGATGGTATCTAGAAACATTTCTGGTCATGACCAGAGCCCCAGACTGACTTGTCTGGCTTTCTTTTCACTTACAGGAGAAGGCACAATGCATGACATGGAAAGAAAACATATGATAGTGCTGTATGAATTAGAGGGCCCTCGGGTGACATATGCCCAGACGTGAAATTGGCAAATTTGTTGAAGGCACCAATTCCAACTTACTTACGCTTGACCAGGTTAGACTTATACACCTTCACAGACAGAGAGAGAGAGAGAGAGAGAGATAGAGAGAGACAGAGAGAGAGAGAGAGAGAGATAGAGAGAGACAGAGAGAGAGAGAGGGGAATTACAACGCTCAATATTTCCAAATGCATATAGATGTAGTTCCGGGAAATGTAAATCTAATTGAATTAGTGTCAGGTGCATTAAATGTCTGTGATATCAATGTTTACACAATTGTGTTCTCTTGTGTTGCTCTCTACTACATACAGTTTATCTGAAACTAGCAACCTGTTCCAATCCTACTTCTACTTAAATTTGTCTACGGTAGAAAATTGAAACAAAAGAGAGCAAATATTTGCTGCCAGTTGTTTAGCATTAGAAACAACTACCAACCAACATGGTTGTTTTTTTCTGGTCAGTCTTCTAAGATACTGTTTTCTACAGAGAACTTCCTACAGGAAGAACTGGAATGCAGATGGAGCTTGAAGAAGGTATCCTGACAAATGATCAGCCTAGAAAATAAAGAGAATGTTCTGAGTGGCAATAGGGACTGTTGTATTTGAAATACAGAAAGCACTGTTACTTTCTGTAATTGTTTTGTTGGATGGCCCGGAGGACAATGGGCATGACTTTGAATTCAGTGGATGTGTACCCTGTCACAAGTATGACACCTATCACTTCTGCATTATTACAAGTGCATTAGGACACAATATGGTAGACACCCCATCCGTCACATTTGAGACAGTGTACCCATCCGCCAAACTCTAAGTCAGGCCTGAAGTTTTTTCGGAAGGAGCTACTGCATGCTCCAAACAATCAAAACATGGAAAAAGACAAAGATTTCCAATCTGGCTTCTATCAGGTTGATGCACATAGATACCTGAGGGGAGCTTGATGGTCTTTCTTGCACAATTCTTCCAATCAGCAAAAGTATATCTTGGTAACATGTGTGCGAAAAGAGACCTATCCAAATTAGCAGAATTTTCCCACCCATTTTGACTAAGGAGGGATAAGCACCACAGCTACGGAGTACTGCGGTTTGGGGGTTCCTTGAAGTTTGGATTCTACAGCAGTGTCCCAGGGCTCAATACATAAAGCACATCTACCTGCTATCCCCAAGGACAGAATCAGGTAGCTTGAATAAGACCTTTTCTAGACAATTGAAAGTCATTTAGGCACTCCACCATCAAAATAATAAAAAGGCATGAAAGAGTAACCCATTCAAAAATCAATTTGCTAAACCTTTATCTTTTCTCTCCAAATAACCTGAACAAATCTGCACAATTTTCCTAAAACCCACCAAACCATGCTGTCTAATAGGTTCAACCAAAATATGGTGAACATTGCAACAGCAGTGTAACTTATGTAGTATATCAAATACGCCATTAAAAAAAGTTATTCATTGTAATCGAACTTGCTCCTTCTCATGACTTGCCTACAAATGTACATTTTTTTAGCAATAATGTATCTAGATTTGCTTAAGATGTAAATGAGAGAAGGTCAATTTCCAATTGGAAGATGGATAAACTATAAATCTATAGACACATACTGCGCACATGATCCTGAAAAGATAAGCACAGGCACGGCCCGTGCCGGGCGTTATACTGGGGCGATGACGTCAGGCAGGGGAGGGTCAGGGTGGGGGGATGTATAATACGAGATAAGGACCATTAGAGGCAAGTATCGAAAAAATTAGTTGCCCACACTGCATCACATTTGGCGATGCAGAGTGGGCAACGAAATTCGTTTTATTTATTTATTTCGTGACTTACCTCTAATGGTCCTTATCCCGTATTTTACATCCCCCCACCCTGACTCTCCCCTGCCTGACGTCACCGCCCCAGTATAACGCCCGACACGGGCCGTGCCTGGATAAACAGACTAAAATCTACATTAAGTCATCGCAGCATTTAAGTATTAAGGTGGCTGTGACACATTTTAAACTCTTCTTGAGACTCTCTTGCATCTGTTAAAACCTATGATATTATCACCTGCACAACAGCTCTGCAGTGTGTTGGAAGTAGTGCTCTTTCAACTGTTAGCGCACCACCTAGGGGTGCAGAGCGGTTTCCACCTGATTGGGGAGCCCAGACAATGTGGTGAGAGTGGTCTCTTGAAACCAATAACATTTTACAAATGTTTTGGCAATAATGTGGAAAAATTAAATATAATTGAAATGTTTGACATCATGTATGTTTATGTGAGAAAATAAAAGATAACGAACGTTAACATTTATCAGAAATTCTCGGACATTAAACTGCATACAATAGCTCCCCAAACTCCCTTAATAGTTTCGGCTCATTCACCTATGGCATGTTTTAATTTTATGTATTGGAGTAATTGTAACAAGAAATACTGCTTTAAAAACAAAGTTTGTAATTTTTTACGTCTCATTTTTATTATAAAAGCACTGTTAAATAGTAGTTTTTTATAAGTTTCATAGAGTTTAAACCCACAAGCACCACTTAACTATTCATCCTTGCTTGCAATGCATAATGCTTTAAATAATAACAGCGAGACAATAATATTTGATTTTGGGGTAGCGGCAAATAATTATTATAAACGAGGTGGAAAGGCGCACGCTTTTAGAAGACTGTACAGAAAGAAATTCAGCTAGGGCAGCTGTTCAAGCAGAAACATAAATGAACAATGAATGTTCCACTCTGCTGTGAATCCCTGCATATTTAAATTATTTTAATGCTTTTCCTTCGTCTATTATTACACACCCCTGATCATTTCTGACACTCAGCTGAATAAATGGGCTAATAAAGAAAACCAATAAGGCACTCATGCCTGCTAACATATTTTACAGACCTTGTCAGTACTTACACAACAGGATCAGCCTGGCTCTGCTGGGTGCCTAACATTGTTATGATCCACATGCTTACTACTGCAGAGCAACTAAGCATACTGAATTGGATATCAGTTTTCATACCAATTTCCTTTGGGGTATTTCTTGAGGTTAATATTTACAAATGCAAACACATACCAAATGAGTCACAGATGTGAACATTTCAATATAGATATATATATATATAGATATATATATACATATATATATATATATACAATGTGCACATGGTCATTAACTTTTATTGACCTCAAGTGTGGAACAGATAATGAATTTGCCCCGGCTTTTAATTATTGCAGTCTAGATTGCACTTTCAATGGCTTCCCAAGGGCTTTTGTGCTGCAGCTCTTTCTCACTCCCAAAAAAAGGAAACTGGACCCAAAAGATAGGCGAGAACGTTTCCTGTAATTCACAAAAGGTTCACGCTTATGAACTGATAAGACATTAACAATCTAAGCAAAACAGTCTCTTAGTTCAGACAAAGGAAAGGCCTTGTTTTACAACATCAGTGGAGATTGACGTCAGTATTATTACAGGTTAATGTGTTGATATGAAACATCATACGTGATGCAAACGTTTAATATTAATATAGTTAAACAATCAGATTATCTGCTACAGTGAAATCACGGAAGGTGAACATACAAAAACTACAGATAGGAACTATGTGCAGCCTGGAGTTAGATGGGAAGATTGTGAATTAACCAATGATCGGGTCTTCCAAGCATAGGCGCAAGAAGTAGGGGTGCTGGGTGTGCTGCAGCACCCCCAGAATAACCACGCGGGAATTCAGAAGGTAAATGAGCAATAAAGATGCCTTTAAATTTTGATTTGATCTTGCCAAAGTTGCTGTGTTTCAAAGACAGAGTCAACTGTCAGACTGTGTCTTCTGACAAATTTCAATACAAGACTGGAGGCTACCATTATGCATTGTTCATTGAATGCCACTCCAAGCAGCAGCAGCACTTGAAAGAACATTACATCATGAAACAAAAAGCAAAGTATAATAGAACATTGACAGCACACATATTGTCAATGCAAAGAACGATCCAACTCTTTTAAATGCTGCGCCTCGCTCATTATAACCTTTATATCACTACTAGGGTTACAGCTTCTGTGTTGTTATTTCTCTTCTAGTGCACCATAACTGTTTAGTACTATTTCATTTAATTGATTTCCAATTTATGGAAACATTTCTCTGTTTATTTTCAGTTTAATACCTCGTATTTGTCTCTGGGGCCATACGTTGCAGTTGCTGAGCCCGCTAAGCATCTTGTTCTGAGCCGGCTCGCCATTCGTGCCGGATCGTGGGCCTTCCAACACCCACTTGTGCTTGAAGGAAGTTGCTGAGCCTGTGCGCGCCCCCGCATAGTTTGCATTAACTCTTCACTCATTCTTTTCACTGCAGACTCACTAGACTAGTGCTTGCGGGTAGAGACAAGGTACTTCCCAAATGCCACACAGGCCTGCCTCTCCAAATATTGCCGCGTGCGCCGGGGAATTCAAGAAAGGCATTGGGCAACAATTATGGCGACCCAATGCAAGACTTCACCACCATATTGGTTTGGGCTGAGTCCCATTGTTTGCTTGTGTTTACGCTGCCGCCTAGAGATACTGTAGCACGTCATGCTGACAGTTGACAGTTACAGTATCTCTATGAATATCTGATCACTGGCAGCACCTGTTAGCGTATTTCTGCTTCTTATGCTATATAAGAATGATTGGCTTGCTGAATTCCCCTGATTACTCCTAAAGTAATTTTGATTATTTAATATTGATATGTACAGCTCTGTCCTCCTTACACCATGCCCGAGAAGGAGAGAGAGTCTCATGAGATCAATGAAGGGAAACTTAATGAGGATTCATAAAAAAATTAATTTGACATGAAATGCGTAACTGTGTATGCAAGACCATTGATCAAGTTATGAAGAAGAAAAGAAATAACAGGGGCTCCAATAACGAGAACTGGTCTGTTTTGGAAGGAGACTCTGATACTGGGGATAAAGGAGAGTGGAATCGCACCCCCCATGTAACGTGGATCAACACCTGGGGTGGGGTGCGGGCCCGGAGAGACACTATCTCGGCCTCCCGTGTCAGTCAGCTGCGTGAGCCGTTGCTTAAACTCGGATCCCGGCCTATGCTAACCCAAGGAGCGGCAGTGCTTGGGCCGGAGATGGAAGCAGTACTTTTGTGTCATCATTTGATCTATAACGGGGGCACTATTAAAGGAGCACTTAAAACTGTCGTATTACACTTTGCATTTTTGCTGCTAACAAATTCTCGAACTGTCGTATGACGCCTGACCTTCTTTGTGCCTCACGAACTACATGCTTGGCGTGCTACACACTGCATTATTTTTCCCTTGCAGAGTACATGATTGTATTGTGGCGCAATGCATTATTTATTCATCGTACAGTACTTGATTGTAGCATCATGCATTGCTTTGTTTCTTCCTTGCACAGGGCCTGCTATTAGTGATACGAATTGCATTATTCCTTCTATTGCAAAGCACATGACTGTGGCGCTACATATGGCATTGTTTCTCTATTGCACAGTACAGGAGTATATAGTTACGCATTGCAGTATTTTTTTGCTTTTGCAACATGTGTGATTCTAGCAATACGACTTGCCTAACCTTTTGGAAGTTTAGAAGTAAGCTTAAATGTTGGCGTAAAAGCGGTGGTTGGGAAAAGAACCTACCCATGCACCAGAAGGAATACTACCCACTATTATATGTTGGTTTTGTATTGGTTGGTCATATTGTATATCTTCTTATATAAAGATTATACTCGATTTATAAAACTTGTGTGGAGTCTATTTGTGGAGACATCATTGGGTTGCTGTGTGTGTGGTTGCACATACTGTACACTCATGCCTTTCGAGATAAGCCTGGCTGCTCATGCCAAGCTACTAAGGGGGTGAGCAGGGCTATCTCAGACGGTGCCCTTACTTAGCCTAACGTTGAAGCAAGGAGTCGGGGACGCATGCCTCCAGCATTTGGTGGTGGCGGGAGCGACAGGGACCTCCACTTCCAACAAGGAGCCTATTATGTCCATGTAGCTTGAAACAGGATGTCTGATGTAGCTCGGAAAAGGATGTCCGCTGACTGACCCTTGGAGAAAATCTGGAGTTTATGGATCTACACAGGTAGGATGGCCTCAGCAAAGCAGTTCACAGTAGCAGAAGTGTCCTTGAGCAGTAAGACAGGTATTCAGCAGCAGGGCAGTTTTGTTCAGCAGGGCAGACTTCACACTGCCGGGCAGTTGTCCTTCTGCAGACTCCACAGGTCCAGAAGTGATCTAAAGAGTTGGTCTGAGGTTCTCTTTTTATACCCAGTGCCCACTCTGAAGTGGGAGAAGCTCTGGGGGGTTTTCCCTAAAAAGGTATCTGAATTATCCTGCATCCTTGCCCTGACCCATGTCTGTCTGGGGCACAATAGTTAATAGTGTGAAGACCTTTGTATGTGAGTTGAACCAGTGCCTTTGAAGTGCAAGTGTGGTAGGTGACAGCGCCACACACCCATCCTGCCAACATCTAGACCCTCTACTGTGATTCTGTCTGGGAGGAAAACACAATCGCCAACTGACACCTACACTTAGTCATGTGACCCCGAAAAGGCTGCAAGCACCAAATATCGACAAGAAAATATAAACTTTCTAAATGTGGCATTTTCAGAAGCGTGACTTAAAATCTAACTTTACCATTAAAGAGGGTTTTAAATTACAATTTATCGGTGTGAGAAATTGTGTTATTGGTTGATTGGGGTGTGAACCGTGGTCAAGCATCAACCACAATCCTTATCAGGGTGACGTACAAGCCAAACCTAAATTAACCTATACTCAAACCTCTGATAGCTTGGCACAGAGCAGTCAGGCTTAACTTAGAGGCAATATATAAAGTATTTGTGTAATACTTCAACTGGTAATACAGTGAAAAACACCACATAAAAAGAATCCCACATCAAGTTACAAAAATAGGATTTGCTATAACGAATATATAAAAAATCAAATCAGAACCGGAGATATTCAAATTTGAATATTTGAGTAAGAATAGCACCAAAAAGCACAACGTGCCAACTGTGGATATCTGGTCGCGTCAGACCGAAACACAGTCATAAGATGCGGCCAACAGCAATGGAGCATGACCAGCTACAGGGACCCAGCTAGGCCAGCAGAACAAAGTACCTGGTTTGCAGAGTGCTGTGAAGATCTATGTCTAATATGTGTTGCGCAGCGGAAGAGATGCCTCTGTTCGGAAATGCAGCAAGGCTACGATGAGAGGGCCTGTGTCATCATCGAGAATTCCATCGATGGTCTTTGCGATGTAAAGTCAAGCAAGGATGCGGCGCACAGTCAGAGCGATGCGTAGATTCCGAGGACTTGAGAGGCTGAGATGCGGAGTCCATCGTCATCGTCCAGGATGACATCGATGAGGGGTGCGAGGGCCTGTGCGGAGGATGCGTCACACAGCGGCAGTTCCAAAGCCATTGATATGTAGTCCAATCCACATAGCATAGGGGATGAATCTGTTCTGCTCAAAGTTGCATCGCACAGCTGAGGAGATGTGTCAGTTCCGCAGGATACACAGAGACTGGCAAAATACCGTAAGCCCACTTCCAAGGGTCGAGGTCTGGGGTGGCACTACTTGGCATGATAGACTCACAGATAGCAGTGTCCAGGAGCAAGGTTAATGGAAGACTGTTTTGTCCCTGAGGCTTCAGATCAGGAGGCCATCCAATGAGCACCTGGAGTCACTCTTCGTTCTGGTATCAAGAGATGCAGGTCCAGTCCTTCTCATTGAGGAAACAGGGCAGCCAGCCAGCACAGCATGTCACCAGTTCCTTCAGAGCAGCAATCCAGCAGAGTGACACTATTTTCTGAAGCACAGCAGTCCTTCCTAGCAGGGTATCCACAGTTCCAGGAGTGTACTGAAGAGCTGGTGTCTGGGGTCCAGTATTCACACCCAGTTGTGCCTCTGAAGTGGAGAGAAGTTCTATAGGAATGCCACTGAATTGCACAGGAGTCCTACCTTCCCGGCCTTGCCTCCAGACTAACTACAGGGGATATACAACCATTTGTGTGAAGACAGAACTCAGGGTATTCAAGCGTAAGTGGGGTCGGGCCCAGCTCCTCCCTTTCTATCATCCTACAAGTGATGGTCCATCAAGTCATACCTAAGCTCTCCATTGTGTGTGGCTTTCTAGGAGAAATACATACAGCCAAATAGTCAGCTACATCCAGTCATGTGACCCAAAAACAAGCTGCAGGCACCAAAAAAATGACAACTTTATCAAATCAGTTAGTCATCGGTTAGAATTCCAAATTCCAAATACAGAGACACCAAACATGAACTAGTTACCTGTTCCCATTTGGAAATTACACATATAAAATGTAAAAAGGTAACTCCACAGTTAGCCAATGGGAGAGGTAGGCCTTGTAGAAGTGAAAAACAAATGTAAGAGATTTGACTACCAGGACATGTAAAATTTAAAAGCACATGTCCTACTTTTTAAATGCACTGAGCCCTGCCCTCTCTCTGGGCTATCTTGGGCTTACCCAAGGGGTATATTATATGTAATAAAAACAAAGGTTTAGGCTTGGCAAAGAGTTTACTTGGCCAGGTCAACATGGCAGTTTAAAACTACATACAGACAGGCTGCAATGGCAGACCTGAGACATGTAAAACTACTACTTGACTGGGTGGCACAACCAGTGCTGCAAGCCCACAAATGAGAAACACAAGGGGAGCCAGACCCGAAGGGACAGGTGGGGAGGCTGGGCCTTAATTTGAGTAAGCACAGCAAAAAGTAGCCCCGCCACCTACATTTAAATCCACATTTACGGAAAGTTGAATACGCTAGCTGCTGATATCAACTGGGTATTTTTATTTATACCAAAACATTTCACTCTCGCGAGTAAAAACCCGCACTAAAATGAGAAACACAAATGTTTTGGTATAAATAAAAATACCCAGTTGATATCGACAGCTAGCGTATTCAACTTTCCGTAAATGTGGATTTAAATGTAGGTGGCGGGGCAAGTTTAAACAAAGCATAAGTCTTCAGTGCCCGTACAAAGTACCAGGATATCATCAATGAACCTTTTCCATAGCTTGATGTTGGGATGGTAGGTCACTTACGCACGGTGTGTTCACGGTCACGCACAGTGTATTCACGGTCACTACAGTGTCACATGTTGTTACTTACCTGTTGTAATGCTCTCCTTTGTCTCCCACAATTCTAGGCAGGAACAGTGTCATACAGGTAGTACAACTAATGTGCTTTGTTTAAACTGATACTTATTATTAGATCATGTTTAGTAGATTGTAGTTCCCCAATAGGTCCTGAAGAATCGCAGTCAACGAACTAGATGCGAGAAACATGTCGACCACACCTTTTGCACCTTAAGCCCTGGATCACTCTGGGAAACCATAGTTCCCACGAGTACCGGCTATCCTTGATTTTACTTGTGGCAGAGGACCACCAGAATAAAATTGTTTCCGGTACCTTGAGCCACATTTTACCCTCACCCACACTATCTGCTCTTTCCTGGACCCTCACCCGCACTTCACCATAAGGCAGTTGGATAAAAGATCTCCGATAAAGAGCCCCTCTTTGAGGTGAGCCCGTTGGGCATTGCACCGCCTGCCCAACGAGGAGCATTGCCGATGATGAAGCATGACACTAGCAAGGGTGTGTGAGGCCATTATATCCAACAAATTGGATACCCAGGGGTGGTCCTCCAATTGAGCACTAGCCCCTCCCTAGTGACCAATCCCTCCCTTCCTTTCCTCTCCTTCCCTTCCTCTAGGAACAGCCCAGTAACCTTTTTGTTGTCTCCGTACTTGGGGCTACGACTGTGGCCGGACCTTCCATTCTCCTTTCTGTGAATGATAATATCAGCCCTACTTGATCGTAACTGATCCCATCCTTTCCCCTACTTGTTGTTACATTCTCTGCACGGCTAACCACCGTGGGGATTCACTCTTGGTGGGTAAGATTAGTTCATTCCCCCAAACACAGTGTCCTCAGCCAACTGGTGAGAGACTTACGGACCCTGTTTACTTTTATCAGGGCTCGCCTTTCCTTCTAGTTCTTCTTGTATCTACACCTTCATCTCACCTCTCTATCCCTTCTCCGCCACAAGATGGATGGTTAAGGATTGAGTTTCGGTGATGATGATGCAGCAGCTATCCATAGATTACCTTCCATCCTTGGCCTTGTAACAGAAACAGACACTGGGAGCAACTCAGAGGACTGGAAATCACTCTCCGATATGAAGAGAGAGTGGGTCAGGATTACTCTACATGGAGCACCATTGGCTGAGAACTTTAAGGCCAAAATAGCACCGAATGGCCTTATCGTGAAAAACTTCCAGAGGATATTCTGGGAGGATGGCCAATTCAAGATCGAATGGTCACTAATCTCCTGGAAATGTGCACACGACCTTCTAATCCTGCTGGTCAACACAGCTAAACGACTAGCGGATGAATTACTCACTAGGATTCAGATCGCGGAAAATGCACTAAAGAGCACCGGGCAGAATCCTGGTTTTAAAACCAAGTTGGCCGAATTGAGCAAAGAAATTTCTGAACACAAAGAATTTCTGATGAAACAAAAGGTAGCTAAGCTACAGAAAGATATAGATCGTTTCTCTAAAGAAAAGGTCTACCTATACTTGAAGGATGACTATGTCCCCCCAGGGACAGGCTACCTTTCAGACTCCAGTGCCAATTCCTCCAGGAGAGGATCAAACAGTGACAGCAACTCGAGCAGTGAGGATTGGCAACCACAACCCCGGAGGGGGAAGAGAGGAGGGAGACGTGGACAATCCTTTTACCCACAGCCTCCTATTCAGGGCCCACCTTTCTGGCAATACCCCCACTTTCCACATCCTATGCCGCCTTATACGCCCCAATACCCACCTCAATGTGCCCTCCTTGGCACTAACCAGCAGCCTTTTTTAGACAGAGGTTGGGGCAGAGGGCGCGGGCGCAAGCGAGGAAACAGACCAGACAAGAGGGTACAATGGGAGGACACTTAGGGTCAAGGGATGGACACCAGGAGCAAGACAGCACAAAAATAGGCTTGGTAGTGAATCTTTCTTCACGCCAGCTCACTGCTGATAAAGAAAAAGTGCTCCAAAAGGGACTTGGGTTCGTCCCCACACCCCAAATTGACCATTTCCAACAATGTTGCGAAATTCAGAAATTCTTTCGCAAGATCAGTTTGAGAGCTTTCTTTGATGGCAGACCACAAGAGACTCCCACTGACTCTGGTCTTCACAATCCTTCGACATTTACCACCCATAGTGGGTTGGTCCCCAACGAAATTCTAACGTATGAACAGGCTGTGCTCAAAGATATTGGATCTATGAGACCAAGCAAGAAACATCAGAACCTCTCGAACTCTGAAAGACAGATGCTAGATTCTTTAGCCAACGACCAGACCATCACTATCAAACAGGCAGACAAGGGCCGAGCTACAGTCCTTATGGATACTGTAGACTACGAAACTGAATGTCTAAGACAACTAGGGAATAGGCGCTACTACACCCCAATCCCTTCCAACCCTACTGAGAGCCTGACAACGACAATTACTGGACTGATCCACTCTGCTGAATGTCAGGAGTGGATCTCCAAAAAGGAGGCTGATTTCCTATCCAAGAGGGAACCCAAAGTGCCTTACTTTTACATCCTCCCGAAAATACACAAGGGGACTTCCCCCGTACCAAGACGCCCGATTGTATCAGGCATTGACTCTATCCTTGAGCCTCTTTCACAGTTTTGTGACCACTTTTTACAACCGCTGGTCAAACAAATACCCTCATTTGTTCAGGACACTACCGATGTCCTACGCCTTTTAGACAACCTAGAGGAGGATATCCAGGTCGACTTCCTCATCACCCTAGACGTAGAGGCCCTCTACACTAACATCCCCCAGAGGGCCACACTCGGGGTGATTGAGAGAATTCTCAGTGCGGAGGAATGGAGCTCTCCAACAGCACCTTTCTTCATCATGGAATGTGAGACCCTTGCCCTTACTGAAAACTATTTTGAGTTCAAAGGGCAACATTACCACCAGACCCAGGGCACCTCCATGGGTAGTACTTTTAGCCTATACATGGCAGACTTCGAAGAAAGACACATCAATGGACCTACGAACCCCTACCATCCCAACATCAAGCTATCGAAAAGGTTCATTGATGATATCCTGGTACTTTGGACGGGCACTGAAGACTTATACAAAGAGTTCTTCAGTTGGCTTAACACTTTGAATGAATACTTGCATTTTACCATTACGGCGTCTGCCTCCAAGATTGCCTTCTTGGACCTCACGGTCAGACTGGAAGGGGGAAAAATCGATACCACCATGTACCGCAAGCCAACAGACCGCAACAGTTTACTCCATTATACTAGCCACCACCCTAAGGCCCTGAGGTTAAACTTGCCCTTCGGACAATTCTTGCGAGTCAGGCTTAATTGCTCCAGCCTATCAGACTACAAAACCGAGTCTTCCTTGCTTTCCAGAAACCTGAGGGACAGAGGATACCCCTCCAGAGAGATAACCAGGGCACGTAAACGGGCACAAAAGAACCACAGGGGTGCCCTCCTTGAGTACAACACTAGGACGACACAGGAGACAGACCTCCTTACTTGCGTTACCACCTTTTCGCCAGCATCTACTGAACTAAAAAAGATAATCAAACGACACTGGCAAATTCTATATACAGGTGAACTCAACTTCACAACACCCAGGTTTGCCTTCAAAAGGTCCAGAAACATAAAGGATATCTTGGTACATACTAGGCCAAAAAAGACTGAGTCAGCAAAACAAACCACCCTGTGGCAACTACCACCTGTACGGGGCCATTACCAATGCGGTTCTTGCAGTGTGTGCCCTATCACCAGCACCTACAAAACCATCCTCCTGACGGACACCTTTCGCTGGGAATTACGGGGCCACACCAACTGAAACACCCCTAACTGCATCTACTTATTGAAATGCCCGTGCGGCCTTCAATATGTGGGCATGACCTCCCGCCCTGTGAAAGTCCGTATCTCTGAGCACAGGAGTAACTTCCGCTGTAAGAAGACCAACACCAAGATGTGCAGGCATTATCTAGAAATAAACCACTCAGCTGACTCACTATCCTGGCTAATTCTTGAGGTCTCCCCAGACAAATCCAAACCCAACCTCTTCATAAAGGAACAGAGATGGATACATCGTTTGTCTACTGCAGGGGTCTCCAACCAGTAGCTCGGGAGCTACTGGTAGCTCACCAGCACCCTCAAAGTAGCTCTCAGAGGTGAAGCCAAACTAAGCCAATCTCAGAGATTCTGTGTATATTAAAGAAGGCAGCACTGCTCATTTCACTACCCTTAAGAGTTACACACAGCCAAACCAATGACAGTGCATGTTGATAACACTCAAACACACACTGTGGGGGCCTATCATTCAATAAATCAGGGATTGAGACCCTCATCTTTGAGGGTCTCAAGGCGCTGGGGGAGAGTGTGGGGGGATTTGGGCAGCTCAGGTAATTCGAAAAGCCAGGTCTTGAGGCTCCTTCTGAATTCTTTAAGTGTGGGGCTTCATCTGATGCTGAGGGGGAGTTCGTTCCAGGTCTTGGCCATGATGTAGGAGAAGGGTGTGCCTCCTATTCTAGTTCTGTGGATGCAGGGGATTTTGGACACGGCCTGGTCAGCGGAGCGGAGGTTTCTTTTGTGGGTGTAGAAGGAGGTTCTTACGTTGAGGTATTGGGGTCCAGTGTTGCGGAGGGCTTTATAGGTGTGTGTGAGCAGCTTGAAGGTCACTCTTTTTTGAAGGTGAGCCAGTGGAGTGCTCGTATATGCTGGGTAATCTGGTCTTGTTTTGGGATGCTGAGGATGATTCTGGCTGCGGCGTTCTGAACAGTCTGAAGTTTGTGGAGTAGAGATTTGTTGATTCCGGCATAGAGGGCGTTCCCGCAGTCCAGCCTGCTGGTAATGAGTGCATGGGTGACGGTCTTCCTGGATTCAGGGGGGTGGGTCCATTTGAAGGTCTTGCTGAGTATGGGGAGGGTATTGAAACGTGTGGAAGCTGCAGCGTTGGCCTATGGGTACGCCTCACGAACCATCTTTATCCACTTTAAATCTGCCTAAGAAGGAGATTGGCTATGTTATCCGCCCTGCTCGATCAGTCGCACTGTGTGCGACAACAAAGAATAGTAGCAGCAGTAACAAGGGCTTACCCACCAAAGGGTGTGAATGCAAGACCTGGAGTGAAAATGTGTTAGTTGGGAGCATGTTCAACCAAAGAGTGAGGAGAAGGGGGTATGCATCCAGGGCAGAGAAAATTAAAAGCATCACATTCATTTTTGTGTGGGTGTGTGACATGTTTTTCCCAAATAAACAGTGTTGATTCCTTAAAGCTACACCTAGCATCAAGGACTGCCAAATATGTATGCTGGTCTCCATCATAAGAGTATTATCTCTGATGCAATTGCGCATATTCATGGTATAATTGTGCCATAGCCATAATATTTTCGTCCTTGACTATTTTGGGCATACAGGTCTAGTAATTGCATACTTGCTGCCATCACTGACATATTAAAAGCATGACTGGCCTGCTTTTAGCCATTCCTGACAGACTGACAACAGCTCCTCCCATAACAATGGCCATAACTGATATATGTTGGGCATCCAGCTGTGGCACAGTGGTAGCCCCGGTTTAACCACATGCGCGCTGCTGTTCTTATGCTGACTTTTTAAAAAACCCATTGTTCATGACGAGCTGGGCTCGTCATCAGTGTTTGAGGAGGCTACACCATGACGAGCCCAGCTCGTCATCAGCCTCGAAGGGGTTAATAGTGTGCATTATTGGCATAACAGAGGCATTCTTAGTGTTATGCTGGGGAAGCATGGTCTATGATTCTAATACCTGGGTATTTGAAGCATAATTTGTCCATGAGAGGCATTTTTACAAGGCAGTACTCAATGAAAACTAAAAGCTAATCTTTAGGGACTGTGTATTTTCTAACGATGAAAACTGATTTGATTTTTAAAGGAAAAAATTATGCTTTTTCAGAAATTATTTTTCTTCTGGTTTGATTGCTAAAAGTGGAAATGGATTTTGATAGAAAAATATGTGTATTTTCAAAAACGAATATGCTAATGACAACAAAATATTGTAATTCTAAAACACATTTAAAGTTGTTAGCTGAATGATAATTCAATTTGAGTTGGGCAGACTTACTGCTGTCGTAATACCCTTTGTGGCACACAGCATGTGATTATTTGAATTTTACTTGATTACAAGCATTTAATATTGATAAACTTTTTCCTAGCATTCTGCTGATAACTTCACCTGAAATTTTTGCATGGTTACTACTGATAATAGTGCTTTGGGTGGCCATAGTGTAATGTTAATACATATCATCAGCATTTTTTCAGTGATAAAATATGCTAGTAGCTCAGCAGGACTTTCCTTGAGCAAAATTAGCTCTCACTACAGAAAAGGTTGGAGACCCCTGGTCTACTGATAGCCGGGGCTTGAATGAGGACATTCCCTGGAGCACTCTGTGAACCAATCACCATAACCGTAGGCATTAGTTAATGAGTGACGCGTGCCAATTTCTGAGTTCACACTCTGGTTCATTACCTGCCAATTGGGTCAATTAGAACCCCATCATGTTCCACTGTAAAACCTCCTCTCTCTTAACACCACACATGTGCACCACCGTATGCAATTGCATTATGGTCCTCTACAGTGCATATAGAAGAAAGTCCCTAAGCCAATTTCCTCTGCACGCTTGCCACCAGCTACGATTACGGGTTACCTGGGAGTCGTGGTCGAGCGCCCGATACACACACCCATTGTGGCACACTTTTCAATGACCTTCATGCCTTGACATTACGGGCACTCAACTCTAACAGAGAACCACATATGAATATGGACGGGATTGCTTCATTCCCTAGTTTACACCTGCTTTAAGCCTTTGTGACTATAATCTATCCCCTGTCATTCCCTTGGTTATCCAATACAAGCTATGTGGCGGTATTTGATACTCTCTACCCATCCTCCTCCGTTATTACCGCTATTCTTTCGAGTCACTCGATAAGAACAAAAAAAAACACTTTTAGTGCCATATCGGGCATCGTTAAAAATGATTTGACAGACCCCACTGATTATAGTCGATCTTCACTTTGTGTTAAATTGGTAATCACGGACAAATTCGAAACATTGGTCTTTCCCAGTTAATATTCACCACTCCATCGTGGCCGCCACTCTGGCTATACTGATCACATGACCTAGGAAGATTGCAACTTCCTGTTTTCAAACTCACCCGGCATCCTACTTAATCCTAAGGCAGACGACCAGGTCCTCACCCCAAATTGACCATTTCCAACAATATTGCGAAATTCAGAAATTCTTTCGCGAGATCAGTTTGAGAGCTTGCTTTGATGGCAGACCACAAGAGACTCCTACTGACTCTGGTCTTCACAATCCTTCGACCTTTACCCCCCATAGTGGGTTGGTCCCCAACGAAATTCTAACGTATGAACAGGCTGTGCTCAAAGATATTGGATCTATGAGACCAAGCAAGAAACATCAGAACCTCTCGAACTCTGAAAGACAGATGCTAGATTCTTTAGCCAACGACCAGACTATCACTATCAAACAGGCAGACAAGGGCCGGGCTACAGTCCTTATGGATACTGTAGACTACGAAACTGAATGTCTAAGACAACTAGGGGATAGGCGCTACTACACCCCAATCCCTTCCAACCCTACTGAGCACCTGACAACGACAATTACTGGACTGATCCACTCTGCTGAATGTCAGGAGTGGATCTCCAAAAAGGAGGCTGATTTCCTATCCAAGAGGGAACCCAAAGTGCCTTACTTTTACATCCTCCCGAAAATACACAAGGGGACTACCCCCGTACCAGGACGCCCAATTGTATCAGGCATTGACTCTATCCTTGAGCCTCTTTCACAGTTTTGTGACCACTTTTTACAACCTCTGGTCAAACAAATACCCTCATTTGTTCAGGACACTACCGATGTCCTACGCCTCTTAGACAACCTAGAGGAGGGTATCCAGGTCGACTTCCTCATCACCCTAGACGTAGAGGCCCTCTACACTAACATCCCCCAGAGGGCCACACTCGGGGTGATTGAGAGAATTCTCAGTGCGGAGGAATGGAGCTCTCCAACACCACCTTTCTTCATCATGGAATGTGCGACCCTTGCCCTTACTGAAAACTATTTTGAGTTCAAAGGGCAACATTACCACCAGACTCAGGGCACCTCCATGGGTAGTACTTTTGCCCCTTCGGTGGCCGTGCGGCCTTCAATATGTGGGCATGACCTCCCGCCCTGTGAAAGTCCATATCTCTGAGCACAGGAGTAACTTCCGCTGTAAGAAGACCAACACCAAGATGTGCAGGCATTATCTAGAACTAAACCACTCAGCTGACTCACTATCCTGGCTAATTCTTGAGGCCTCCCCAGACAAATCCAAACCCAACCTCTTCATAAAGGAACAGAGATGGATACATCGTTTGTCTACTGATAGCCGGGGCTTGAATGAGGACATTCCCTGGAGCACTCTGTGAACCACTCACCATAACCGTAGGCATTAGTTAATGAGTGACGCGTGCCAATTTCTGAGTTCACACTCTGGTTCATTACCTGTCAATTGGGTCAATTAGAACCAAATCATGTTCCACTGTAACACCTTTCTCTTAACACCACATATGTGCACCACCGTATGCAATTGCATTATGGTCCTCTACAGTGCATATAGATGGAAGTCCCTGAGCCAATTTCCTCTGCACGCTTGCCACCAGCTACGATTACGGGTTACCTGGGAGTCGTGGTCGAGCGCCCGATACACACACCCATTGTGGCACACTTTTCAATGACCTTCATGCCTTGACATTACGGGCACTCAACTCTAACAGAGAACCACATACGAATATGGATGGGATTACTTCATTCCCTAGTTTACACCTGCTTTAAGCCTTTGTGACTATAATCTATCCCCTGTCATTCCCTTGGTTATCCAATACAAGCTATGTGGCGGTATTTGATACTGTCTACCCATCATCCTCCGTTATTGCCACTATTCTTTCGAGTCACTCGATAAGAACAAAAAAAACCCCACTTTTAGTGCCATATCGGGCATCGTTAAAAATTATGTGACAGACCCCACTGATTATAGTCGATCTTCACTTTGTGTTAAATTGGTAATCACAGACAAATTCGAAACATTGGTCTTTCCCAGTTAATATTCACCACTCCATCGTGGCCGCCACTCTGGCTATACTGATCACATGACCTAGCAAGATTGCAACTTCCTGTTTTCAAACTCACCCGGCATCCTACTTAATCCTAAGGCAGACGACCAGGTCCTCACTATCCGGACCCGGTGAGAAGGGTAGGCGCAGCAGGCTTTGGCACAGGCAGACAGAAGTAAGTGTCACACGCAGCAACATATGGGCTGATGAGGGTATTTCAACCGGCAATGAGCGGCTTCCTGTCACGCAGCTCTATCCTGATCCGGCTAGCGCGTAACTCAGGATTTTGGTTTACCGCGGCTCCCCTCCTCCCCCCCATGCAGCTTCCTTGACCCCACAGCTTTTGCAGGGGTGTTGAGCACGCTTCACTGAGACTTGGGCGGCTCCAGCCACAGCGCGCAACACAGGTCGCGGTCGTACCGCGGCGCGCGCCCAACACCCCAACCCCCCCCCCGCTCCCCCCATCTTTACGTACCTCCCTTCGACTAAGTGACTGGGGCGGTTTACCTCTAAACCGCCTACCGAGCGGAACGCATTTGTTTGCCACTTGCTGAATTTCTATTTAATCTATCTTGATTATTTCACCGGTACACACACGCCCACTTTCCCCGGAGCCTGTCAACATACGGGCCGTGAACAGCTGGCTGTGACCTTATACTTGTACACCACTTAACGCTGTTTACACTTGTGGTTTACATTAATCATTTCAATACGGCCCCTCATCTGAATTTGGGCTTCTCCTACCAGCAAAGCATATGTACCTAATAAGGAGTATTTTCCTGTATTCCTAGTTACTACCCACATTGGGGAGAGTACAGTAGCCACTTATACTGGACATGCACAACAACCTAAAACCCCCCCTGTGTAATGTATTACTGATCTGCATTGACTTCCTCAGCCGTTGACGGCTGAGGGAAGGCGTCTTCCTGGGTTCGTCACGACAAAAAACCTTTTACTAAGGAACAAGGGACATACTTACGTTTGAAGTACCCGGTGAACTTGTTGATACCGGAGCGGCGGGTATGACTAACTTGGCTGTCTCCTGGTAATACTCCCCACACATTATCATACTTACATTCCCCATGTTTTTTGCCACCCCAGGGTCTATATGTTTTTAATTGTGTCTCCTTACCTGTTCTCTCCTGGCAGTGCGTTACAGAACTAGTGTCAGCTTGGGCCTTTGCCTTCCACTAAGTCTATGGTAAAAGACAGAGGGATCAGGCTTGATATTAAGATAAATATGGACTTCCGGATTAAAAGACTGGTTGTGTAGTGTAGTTCCTATATTCCCAACAGGCTCTGCACATTGGAATAACATATCCTATAGATTAGACATAGGACTGAGGTCGACTATACTAGACCTAATTGTGTGTGCTAGCTAGCTCAGAGGTCACTAGAAACTTTCTCAAATTCACAAGAAGGGATTTGTCTCTGACAACCGCATAAACATGACAACTTTGTTTTCCCAAGATAAAACGTATCTTCAGAGGCGTGGAAACAATAGATAGATATTTCAGTCAGGCAATTGTGCATGCTTCGTTTCACTAGAGGTGCAGAGAAGGTAGAAAGATGGGCGTTTTCAATAAAAGGATTTATTGAACAGTCTTCCTTCTCAAGCATGAGAAATGAACTGCTACAATCGTAACACTGTTTGTAAAATATAATGCATACAGTATAAATAGTAGAATAAAATAATACTGTAAGAGCATTGTATGGTTCCTAAACCATATATAAATACATACATAAATAACAGAGGCTAAAAGTACTCAACTGGTGCTTCTAAAATACGCCTACCCCGGTGTAACTAACCTAAGCTTAGAATGAGGGAAGAAATAAGTGAGGTGTAGCATAAATGTAGTATTCTTTTGCCAAGAATCTGCTCAAGATTTCTCTAAGGGTCTAATCAGCTCCGTACCTTAGTTTAGAATGGAGAAGGTCAGGCTCAGGACTCGATTTCCCAACAACCCACAAGGGTAGCTTGGAAATACTGGACCTGGATTTCTCGGCAGGAGAAAAGACAGCGTCTCTCAGTGCGTCTGCTGGAGGGTCGGCTTCTTTCGGCACTTGCTGTAGCAGGGCGCGTCGGGCAAGTAGATAGTCGAACTGCTCCAAACTACTGTGTGTTTGCTTGGGCGAGTGTGGGCATATTTATACCTTGAAAGTGCCGACTTTGACGTACAGTTGGACATAATAACGTCATCAAAGAGTCTCAGTTCTTTGAAAACTCCATGAGTTCTTGGACAAATCAATATTCAAGCAAGGGGAAGTCCCCGGCTGCTGAAGCTGAGTTTTCCAAGAAATCGTTGTGGATTTTCGGAACTAGTGGAAGTAGCCCTGCCGTATTTGGACTGCATGAGCTATGCCTAAATATTATTATGATTTCTATGCCTATATAAGGATATGGTGATTTATACCTATAGAAGGGCATGAATCTGTAAACTTACAATAGGGTCCTAAAATGATACATAACAGTTGGGTGCTGCTTTCGCCTACTGCAAAGCCTAAAATAAAACATCCTGTGTGATTTACCATACCATATGCAGAAGATCATAGTCCAGGCAACAGTCTGCTCACAGATGGCCTATGCCAATGTACTCTATCTGGGGATTAAACAGTCCTCCCTCAAGTGACTGTAGATGATCCAAAATGCAGTTGTGTGACTGCTACTGCATATACCCAAGTCTCAACAGCTGTCTTCTCATCTGCTCTTACTTCAACGGCTTCCTGTTGAGAAGCCTGAAATTTAGGACATTGAGTATTACCTATAGGGCTTTCTTTGACACAGGTCCTTGATTCAACAGGGGCTTCGGTCAGCGAAGTACAACTTTGCAATTTAGTGCAAGTTCCGGAGAGGTAGTGCAGGAAATTCGGTTGTTTAGTTACCTGACCTCTAAACTTTTGAATTCTTCTCCGGCTCAGCTTCGTTCCAGCCCCAGCAAAGATCCCTTTAGGAAAATCTTAAACCCTGGCTCTCCTAGGACAGCGTCGGTGTGCTGTGTGATACTGCAGTATCCTCAAGAAGCCCTGATTGAGTAACTATATGCTTTAGAAAAATGAAACATACACATATTACATGTATGGCTGTAATCACAAAGGGCAGGCTTCTAAAACGCTGAATCAACCTGCCTTCCCATCACTCCTGTGGCCTTCGATTCTTCCCATAAATAAACTGATGGAAGAGGCCAGCCTCCAACATGACACTGTTGACTCCAACCTTTAATGCTCTGATGCGAGCCCCAAAACCCTAGAAAATATTATAATTGAAAATGTATATTATCCACTATGTTCCCTCCCCTAAGGGATTAGGACCTTCTGCCCCCCCCTCCCCCCCACCCCGCTAAACCACTATAGGCCTTTTACTGCACAGACAGCTTACATGATGTCAGAATGTATCTTGTATAGTTACTGAACAAAACATATTGTGCCCACCATTGCGATATAGCCTCTGCCATAACCGTACCTCCCGCTTTGACCGTATCCCATCACCCTCCCCGTACCTTAAGCAGTACTTTGATACCCACACATCAAGGCTGGGGTCAGTCTGAAGTGACTGATATTTACTGTTCTACTTTATCTCCATAGGTGTTATCCAAGCATACTCTGTCCTGTTGTTAGGAGACCCTTTGGTTCAAATGTTACTGCGATATAATACTCAGGAGGCTTCACTCGCACCATTTAAAGTTACAAATAAATAGTAGCCAAAATGATATTTTATATCTGCATTTTTGGTGTTCAGTACCCTGGAAATCTCTCTCATTGACAGTACGATTTGCCGTAAAATAAATAAAACAATAATGTCCCTATGCTAAAGATAAGGATATTTGTTATGCTCAAAATATTTCAAGCGGCATACTCACCCGACTTTCTTGTTTTCAATGCAATAACAGCCGCTAACTCCCTCTGCACCTACAAGAAATAGAAACACACTGATCAAAAAATAGACGTGCCTTCCACTCATATGGATACCAATTAATTGACCACTTTCAACTTCACTTGCTGCCATTGTCTTTTCAGTGTTAAACGTGTTCTTTAGCTTTAATGCTTTATGTTTCGTGATGGGTGATATGGGGTCTAGAATGTAAGCAATGTTAAAGTGTGATATATAATGTGATCACTAGATGGCGCGACAAACAAGAAAAATAATTCGCTTCTATCTATACACTTTCAACAGAGAAGTATCGTAGAGCAACCAAATATATATTTTGAGCACGCTTCAATTTAATAAACTGTAGTGGTACACAAACATTGTCTTGTTCTCCTGAGCCAAATTGGCAGAAGTGTACTCCAAAAGCCTTTATAAAAACACAAAAGGTTTTGCAACGATTAATTATTCTTCAAAGCTAGGAGCTTTCCTATTAATGCCCAGCCGAGCAGAACCTCTTACCTAGCAATAACTTTTGAAACAGCACATTTTGGCAATCCCTTAAACCAATACAAAGCAGAAGGATTAAACTGGTAAGTCATTGGGAGCAGTTTTACAAAGAGAAGGCGGAAACACTTATTGAGCTCCAGTGCCTTATTAAAAAAAAAGGAATATTTATAATAATAAGTGCAGGAGTCCAAAGTTGTATCTTAGGAGACCACTGCCCGCGCTGCCGAATGACTCGGTTATTGAATATTAAGGTTGTCTGGCCAAATTCCACCTCATGCCTCTCTCTCCCTCCGATCTACACATCCTATCTCTTTTTCTCAATCTTGCAGGCTCGTTTTCATCCCTGCCTTCGTCCTTTATCAAGGTTTCCTATCTTTTCCTTTCTCTCTCTTGCTCAATGTTTGAGTCTGAGAAATAAGTCCCAGTCCCCAAATAGGAGTCCCAGCGCCCGCCACCGCCAACCACCAGCACACATTAGGCTCTTCTGAGCTACAGTTGAAGGCGAAATACCTTTCAAGAGAACAAGAACGAAGAATCCTGTGCATAAGGGACTAAGGGCCAGATGTAGGTAAAATAGATTTACCGATTTTTAATTACCGAATTTTACCGATTCGGTAATTAAAAATCGGTAAATCTAAGGGGTGGATATGTAGGTATTCCAGATGTGCTGGAATACCGATTCGGAAGAATTCGGTATTTACCGATTCGGTAAATACCGAATCGGTAATGCCCATTCATTCCTATGGGCTTTGCCCATAGGAATGAATGGGCATTACCGACCGAATCGGTAAATACCGATTTACACAAGGGTGCAGGGGGTGTCACTTTGACACCCTCTGGCACCCCCAAAACAGGCTCGGGTGCCATGCGGAAGGCATACATGCCCTAAGGGCAGGTCTGCCTGTCACATGGCATAGGTGTGCATGCACACATGTGCATGCACACCGGAATGGGTATTTTACCATCAGATTGGATTTGATGGTAAAATACTGATTCGGTAAGGCCTCTGGGACTCTGAAGAGTCCCACCTACATCTGGGTGCCCTAAGAATCTGTAAAATTACCGAATTTTTATTTTACCGAATCGGTAAAATTACCGAATCGGTAATTTTACCGATTCGGTAAAATAATGCCCCCTACATACCTGTCACCCATTTACCGATCGGTAACGTCCAAAATCGGCCGTTAGCCCTCGGTAAATGGCATCAAACGGCCATCTACATCTGGCCCTAAATTACGTTTTCAAGTGCAGGAGCGTACATCCACTGCCCTGATCACTGTATGATCTATTACATTAACCAAGAAAAGTATACCTTATATTGGTCTAAGAAACATTACCATCCCACTCAGAAGCTGTGAGAAGACGGGCACCGGCAAGGCCCAGGGCAACATCGGGGGCTCTAATATAGTTTGTGAGCTAGGTCAGCTTGGTAGTAGTAAGGTGACCAACCAATAGAATCTGTTCACACCACCATGTCAAATCCTCTGCTTCCTGCAAATTCTCCACAAAAGATCCCTGGTTCTCTTCATAGTGATCACTAAAGTCTTCAAGAAAAGTAGAATCGAAAGTATAACAGTGGGTTATCACTTCCCACACATAGCAGGTGTTCCATAAAAAAAATGCAGTTATACTTCTCTGAGCCAGAAAACCTCAAAAGACTCCCCAAACAAGCTTGTGCTTAAAATTCAGCTTTATGTGTCGAAAACATTTTGTGCATATTATTTCAACCTTTAATTCACTATTTTGATACTAATAAGGCTACTGGATACGGCAACGCAGTTACTGTTACTGGTTTGCGATAGCACAGCAAAAAATGTTGCATCATCTGGATTGTTCCAACGTTTTACACGTTGAGCTGCTAGAAAAAAAATCTAAGCTCGAAAAGAGCTAGGAAATTGGTCCTACCGTCTGTCAGAGTTGCTCTCTTGCATGCATCAGGGTGTTTGCATGATTCAGCGCGGTCTTATGATGCACATTTTCTCTGCCCGGAAAATTAGCAACTGACTCCAATCCCTGCCCATCAAAGCCATCTTTTATGCTTTTTAGAAATAAATACCCATGCTAAGAATTTGTTTCTGAAAACGAAAAATGAAAGCCAAGTGTGTTGCATCAATATTTTAGCCCAATAGGGATCTGACTGTGATGAAAGTGCCCTTATGCATCAGGTCAGGGCATGAGTCAGGGCCTTTATGGGTGGCCATCCGTGGTCTACTGCCGGTTTTGATCTGAGCACATACAACTGAGTTCATCCTCACCTGCATTAGTGAGGCCTCAGAGACACAGTAACATGGTACAGATCCTAGCAACCTGAAAGCAGTGCAGAAGTGAGGGCTTCATTTGGGTTTTATTTGTGGATTTAGAACCGTTTCGGTCAGAAATGCTAGAGCTAAGAATATTTGTGGTACATGAGACAGATGTGGATGGAACAATATTACAAAACAGCCTTCCCAGCCCTGGTCCCAGACTAACTACAAAGAGTATGCAGACCTTTGTGTGGAGGCAGCCCACAGCCTATTCAAGTGTAAGCAGGGCTGCCCCCTTCCATTCCTCCCTGTGATGGGCCATCCAGGCACACCTAAGCTCTCTATTGTGTGTGGCTGTCTAGGAGGAAGATACAAAACTCAACTATCAGCTACACTCAACCATGTGACCTAGAGACAAGCAACAGGCACTAAATGGCTATGGCAGGAAAATACCATCTTTCAAAAAGTAAAAAAAACAGATAATGGACGAAATGCTGAACAATGCAAATATTCACCCCATCACAGATCTGGGTTTAATACATAATTTTTTTGCTTACCACACACCCCAGTTTAGACCCAGCCATAGGCAAATCAGTCTTGACCCTGTTCCTCATGGGAACAGTCCAGCCCGAATTGCCATGCCAGGTCCTCCCTGGATCAGGAAACAAGCATCCTGGGACCGGTTTAACCCTTGCCGGCTGTC
The DNA here is from genome assembly GCF_964263255.1 of Lissotriton vulgaris. Classification (NCBI taxonomy): domain Eukaryota; kingdom Metazoa; phylum Chordata; class Amphibia; order Caudata; family Salamandridae; genus Lissotriton; species Lissotriton vulgaris. The sequence goes on along the minus strand of NC_141698.1, from coordinate 790,707,719 downwards.
CGTCGTCACAGTGGACGTGTGCAGAAGACGGCAGGGCTGTCTGAATCACGTCCAGTCATAAATCACCCACACCGCGGTGGAATTCGCGCTGCAGTGAACGGGTTAAGGTTATCATAGCCAGGCAATCTTGAGTCCAGTGGCACAGTGAGCATGGGGGCATGGTGAGCAAAAAAACAATGGATTTTGGCCCAGATCTCCTTACTTGGGGTGAATCTATGACATTGTTCAGCATTCTGTCCATCAATAGTTCTTTTTGCATCTTGCTAAAAGTGGCATTTTTAAAATGGTAATTAAAAATCCAACTTCACCATATGTTAGGAGTTTTCATTACAATTCCAGACAGCAAACATGAAAGAGTTACCTGTTTCCATTTGAAATTTAGAGCTTATTAAAAGTAATGAGGCAACTCCAGTGTTATCATGTGGGAGAGGTAGGCCTACAGTATTGAAAAATAATTTAAGAGGTGTTTTACTACCAGGACAAGTTAAACTTAAAAGTACATGTGCAACTTTTTAAATACACTCCACCCTGCCTTCAGGGCTGTCCAGGACCTACCCTAGGGGTCACTTATGCGAATTAAATAGAAAAGTTTTGGTCCATGCAAAAAGGTTATTCTGACAAGTAGAAATGGCAATTTAGAACTGCACACACAGGCTGCATTGGCAGGTCTGAGACATGCTCACAGTGCTACTTAAGTGGGTTGTACAATCATTGCTGTAGGCCCACTAGTAGCATTTAATTTGCAGGCCCTGGGCCAGGAAAGGGCCAAGTTCCACAAATATGTTGACATGAATGAACAGAGATGACTCATTTGAACCACAGAGAATATGAAGGGTGGGTTATGGACACAGCACAGTGTCAAATTCCGCTTGATAGGTCTGCTGAGCTACATGTAACACTTGAAAGGCAAAGAATAGGATGCCAAGACAATTCTTGTGTATCCACTGTCTGGTTGCTGTAAGACCCTGCTTTGTCCTACCAGACTTCTGTCTATGGGTTTTATATGTTACACTTGGGGCGCACTTGAAAGAAAGGTAAGAGGATGTCAAGACAAGTCTTGTGTTTTTGCTATCTGGTTGCTGAAAAACCCTGCACTTGTCCTACCAGATGTCTGTCTCTAGGTTAATTTGGGGTAGAATGGCTGCTTCAAACTGGATTTTACAGCTATATGTGGGCAGACACTAGGATCACCATATTCTATTCCCCGCTGACCTAAGAATCCAAGTTTAGTGTGCCAGACAACTTTCGCTATCTTCTAAATGCCCAAAATGTGCAGGGTTGGCCCAGGAAACTTTCACGTCATTGGTTAGGGTGTGCCCAGGAGTTATTCCCACCTAATAGCCTGAGCCATGCATGCATGTGGCATTTCCTGGCACCCGCTTCGGAACATCACTGGACCTGGTGAAGATCAAAAGAGGACTGTCCCTGCTATCTGTGACCTAAGAGAAACACTGAAAAAGTGGACCTGCTCCCACTTGTTTCCAGGACAAAAAAAGTAGATGTCAAGGGGCATAAGGCTCAAGCTAAAGGTATACAACAAGTTAGATAAAGGTATACAACAAGCTGCAAAAAGCCTTACCTTCAACTGGTCAGCCGACCAGTGCAACTATACATGGACCAGACCCTTCTGTAGCCTCTGTCTGACAGCCAATGAGTCTCTAAGTGCCTCCCTGAGATCCAGAGTGCTTTAGACATGTAGGCCTGTGTTGGATTGAAACTTAAAGTACTAAGCCAGAAATTACAATCTTTGACCAGGATGAACCTGGTTGATATATCCAACCTGCGCTTGATTGCATCAAGCCTCGAAATTCACCTAGGTCCCAGTCTATTGCGACCATTAACCATCATTGACACTTTTTGCTTCCTGGCGCTAATGTATCTTAAAACTATTCATATCTTTGGTTCCCCTAATTGGATTTTTGCATTTTGGTATCAATTTGAATCTATTTATCTAATTCACTTTGAGATCTTTATTGATTAGCATTTTGACTTTATCATAGTTTTGGTACTCCAAAAATACTTTACACATTGCCTTAAGTTACGCCTGACTGCTCTCTGCCGTAAGTACCATGCGGTTGAGCTCAAATTAATTTAGCGACATTGAGGGGTCATCCTGACTAAGGTTGTGATTATCCTTGAGGTGGGTAGTCACCCACCTCAAACAAAAATCCAATTTCTTACATTGGTGTTTGTATTTTTAATTGGCTTTTAGTATTAATTGACTCATTTTTTTATTTTTTCCTAAATAAATTTATGCTCTCAATTTGTACACCTTAAGCGTTTGGCTAAGATGTTGGAGCTAGAGGTGATTGAGCACTCCTGTAGTTGTCCAGCCCAGTAATCTCGTAATCAAAGGCTGCCTCACCCCTGAACTGTGGCTCAATGTGGATTATATGCACTCCTATATACAGAGCTGATGAACTCATTGACAGGTTAGTGAATGTCAACTTCCTCACTACCTTTCACTTGATGTCAGGGTATTGTCAGATTGCCCTAACTGATGGTGCAAAGGAATGGTCAACATTCTCCACCCCTGAGGGCCATTTTCATTTCAAGGTTAAAAAATGCCCTTGCCATCTTCCAGAGGTTTGTTAACCCTTTCATGAGTGGTTTTGAGGAATTCAGTGGTGCTTACTTAGATGATATTACAGTCTTCAGCTCCAGTTCGGAAGACCATATCACTTAACTGAAAAAAGTCCTGCAGGCCCTGAAGCAGACAAGCCTGACTATTGATGCTAGTAAGTGCCTGATAGGGAATGGCTCTGTGGTGTACCTAGGTGGCCAAGTTGGCAGAGGAATGTTGATGGTCTCTCCAGATTTTCCTCACTTAGCTATGAAAACTTTCATGGGGATGGGTAGTTTTAAAGAAGGGGAGGAAAGAAGGGAGGGGAAAGGGGGGGAAAAAGAGGAAGAAAAAAAAATGTTTTGCTGTCTTGGGACAAGTCTATTCAGGGTTTTGAGGAGGAAGGGAGGGGGCGTGGGGGCCCGTTAGGGCGATCCTCTACAAGAGCTGCCTCTCCAACGGCAGCTGAAGCTGAAGGTCGGTACTTCCCCGGCTGGGGTAGGTACTAGGGGGGGACCTTCTCTGCAGGTCTTGGTGGGTGGGTTTTGGGTGGGAGGAAAATGGCTAAAACAAGTTTTCAGGCTAACAGGGATTTAATTGAAGATAGACAGGACATGGACATTATGGCACTGAATGTGAAGTACACTAGATGTGATATTAATTGTTTGAGAGAGATCAAGAATCTACGACGTTTTTGTCCCCTTTACCGTTGTTTTTTTCTATATATAAATATCAACGTTTGTTTATTTACCGGGTACAGGAACCGATGTTCTCACCACTTTTTAAATGCATGAAATAAAATGCTTAGCATGGAATATAGCGGGTATGAACAGCAAAAGCAAGAGATCCTTGGTCTCCGAAGAATTAAAATTATATAAACCGCATTTTTGTTTGCTATCAGAAACACATCTTATTTGGAAAGATAGGAAATTACTTAACCAATTAGGATATGAAATTATGGTCTGCTCGTCTGCTGGGACATCTATAAGAGGGGTTGCAATACTTAAGGATAGGCGCGTAAGAGTTGAAGTGATGCAGACTGCCCATGATAAAGATGGTAGATGGGCAATAATGCAGTTCAAGTATGAAAACAATACATTTGTATTATGTGTGGTGTACGGGTCTAACACAGACGAACCAATGTTATTTGACCAATTGAATATAAAACTGTTGGACTGGGTGGGAGAAATTATAATTATGGGCGATTTTAACTGTATCATGGATTATAATCTGGATACAACCAGACCTAATAGCCACCAACGGATGCATAAGACTAGGGCAGCTATATTAGATATTTGTCGTATACATAATATTAAAGATGCCTGGCGTCAGCTACACCCAAGTCGATCTGGGTATACATATTATTCGGCACCCCACAAATTATGCTCAAGATTAGATATGGCTCTAGTCAGTGATAATGTATTAGAGACTTGCTCTATGACCCTATGCCCCCGCATTTCCTCCGACCATAACGCTATAATTATATCATTTTTTACACCACACAGCACAACTCCCCCCAGAGTGTTCTCCTTTCCCAGATATCTTATCTCAGATGCATCTTATATTTCGCAGCTGAAAGTACATCTTGCTGAGTTTATTAGTATCAACAAGAACTCGGCCTCCTGTCTTGTAGTATGGGATGCCTGTAAGGCGAGCATAAGGGGTTTTACACAGGCCTATGTGTATAGACAAAATGCCGAACTTAAACAATGCAGAGCTATGATAATATCACAAATAACTAACCAAGAAGAGTTCCTGGCCCTGGCACTTCGACATAATTTACCAACTGTCACGGATATTAATCTTAAACTTAGTTCTTTAAAAAACAATGCAAAGAAAAGCTTTTATCAGAAACATAGTGCAAATATTCGCAAATATAAAATTGCGCAATATGAGGGGGGGGACAAAATTGGCCGCATTTTGGCCTATAAGGTGTCTGAGTCCAGAGCAGGCTCTCTAATTTCTAATATTCGGGGGTCAGATAACAAGATATATAATAAACCACAAGAAATCTTAGAGCTATTTGCTGAGTTCTATAAAACCCTATATACCCCAGAGAATCAGCCAGATCCTGATCTTATACGGGCCTATATTGAGGAATACGCAATGCGTGCAGCTGATAGCTTAGACCTGAGCTCCCTGTCTGATGATTTAACCATGATAGAACTACATCAGGCTATTAATCATTTGCCCGTGGGTAAAGCGGCAGGGGAAGATACTATTCCGTTGGAGTTATATAAGGCATGTTTATCCGAACTAGACCTGCTATTATTAGAAGTTATGCAGTCAGTAGGGATGAATAGAAAAGCACCTAAATCATGGAATAGGGCGAAAATATTTTTTTTTCTAAAGAAAGACAAACCAAAGGAAGAGAGAGGGTCATACAGGCCAATTTCATTGATAAACACAGATGCAAAAATATTTGCTAAACTCCTTGCAATCAGACTGGTACCTATTATGCCTCAACTTGTCAATACTCAGCAACATGGCTTTATCCACGGGAGAGACACTACCTCACACGTAAATACGGCTATAATGGCCTTCGATGTCGCAGAGATAGAATCCACCCCACTAGGCATGATCTTATTAGATGCGGATAAAGCATTTGATCGAGTGGGGTGGAGCTATCTCTGGAACACGTTGCTTAAAATGGGGTTTAGTGGAAACTTTCTAAGGGGTATACAGGCTCTATATGACAATCCCTTTACATGCACTAGTTATAATGGTCTAACTTCCTCAGATTTTCCAATTATGCGTGGCACTCGTCAGGGCTGCCCTCTCTCACCCCTCTTATTTGCTCTTTCTTTGGAACCCTTTTTAACGGCTCTTAACTCGCAAAATGTAATTATGCCCTTTAGCTCTGGCTCTCAAGAGCTTAAACTGACCGCATATGCGGATGACATTGCTATTTATACACATGACATAAATAAGGCCCTAAAAGGAATTAAACTAGAGGCAATTAAATTTGGGAAAGTATCTGGCTACAGACTTAACATACAGAAGACACAAGTTGTTGCCAATTATTCCCCCTCTACGGCTATTCCAGAGATTTGCAAGGTAGCTACCTATCTCGGTGTTAAAATTACGGCGAAAATACAAGAAATAAACAATATTAATTATAATGAATTAATCAAATCCACTGTTATACTTTTAAAGAAGTGGCATAGGTTACCTTTGAATATTATCGGCAGAATTAATCTTATTAAGATGAAGTTCTTATATTTATTTCGATCTATTCCACTGGCATTGAATAATCGTTTTTTTCAACAATTGGATGGTGTTTTTTTTTGATCAAATATATTTTTATTGAGTTCCACAAAGCAATGGTATACATACAATATATGAAGAAACAAAAAGCGATTTTGTGGCGCCCGTCCCCGGCCTAGCAGCGCACCCCTCTGAGTGTCCATGAGGTGAGGCAAGTCCGGGCGCCCGGGTATGCTATCTTGGCGGAGGGGCATGCCCCCCTGCGGCCATCCGAACTCTTTTCCACCAACTCCCAAACAAGCCCTCCCTCCCACCCCACCCCAACTGTATCCTACCCCTTCAACTACCCCCAAGCCCCCCCAACCTCCCTCCTCCCGCCCGGTGTGTTCCTTGTAGCGCCGATGTTGGTTGTACTGTGTAGAGGCTAGACTTTGTGTTCCGCCCTGGTCCCTTCATCACTAAACCCCTCCGCCAATTTCAGGACCCGGAGATACCTCGGGCATGTGAGCTCCGTAAATTCCTGGGAAAGTAGAGAGATGAGTGGACGCCAGGTTGCTCTGAAGGTTTCGGAGGACTGAGTAAGCGAGGCCTGTATCCTTTCCATTCCCATGATGTACCATAACCGATGTAACCACCCCGTGTGTGTGGGCTGCCTAGTGGACCCCCAGAGTGACAAGATGTGCTGCGTCGCTGCCCCCATTGCCAGTCCCATCTGTTTTCCCCTCATGGATTTGAGGGGGAACGTCAGGTCGTTCGGCAGTCCGAGAACAGCGTATGCTGGGAATCGTGGAATGTCGGTGTCAAAGTGAGTGTCTATGTCCTTGAGTACCGCCGTCCAATATTCCTGTACCTCGGTACAGTCCCACATGATGTGTAGCATGGTCCCCGTGTGCCCGCACCCTCTCCAACATTTAGGGTCTTTGCTCGGATTCCCTTGGTGTAGACGCTCAGGGGTCAAGTGCCAGTAGTAGGCGATCTTGACCGCCGCCTCCCTGCTAGCGGTATTCCTGGCCGTGTGATGAGCACGGTGGTATACTTCTCGCCATTCTTTAGCTGAAAGAGCGCGCCCCAGTTCCCTCTCCCAGCGCCTCTGCCCAGCAGATTTCTCCGAAGGGGGGGGAGGGGACAGCATCTGATATAATTCCGTGATGGACCTTGTGTCCGATGTTTTGGTCACTATCCAACGCTCATAGGGGGTGAGGGGGCGTCCAACCAAAGGCGCCACATCGGCGTGCGTCAGCCAGTGCCTAAGCTGGAAGTACTGGTAGCGGAGTGGCTTATCCAGTGAATAGTGTGCTGTCACGGCATTCCATGTCATGAAGCCCTCCGTATCGAAGAGGTGGCCCGCTGAGCGACACTCGGATTGTCGCCACTGTGGGAATGAGCTCGCGGAGCTGCCAGGGGGGAACGCCGGATTATCCAGCAGAGGCGTCATGGGGGAGGGAAAGGTCGTCAGGCCCCTTGGGACCGCGGTGGCATCCCACACTTGCAAGAGGGTCCTGGTGATGGGGGATCTTTTGAGGTACGGTGGTCTGTCTGGGCGCGCCAGGTAGGGGACCTTCCAGAGGGCCAGGCCCGCCATGGCCCTGTCCTGGAACAACCAGTGCTTCTCCGAGGTCGGTCGGGACCACTCCAGGAGGAATCTAAGCTGAGCCGCTTGGAAGTAGCGCTTGAGATCCGGAACCCCCAGACCCCCCTCCGCTGTCGTCCTTGTGGCCAGGTCACGCCGCAGTCTGGACCTTTTATACGCCCATACATAGTGATGCAGGGTATCTTGTAGTTTCTTCAACATCCCCAATGGGGGAGTGACCGGGATGGTTTGGAATACATAAAGGATCTTGGGCAACAGGGACATTTTTATGGCCGCCACCCGGCCCAGCCATGAAAGCGGCTGTTGCTTCCACCTCGCGATGTCCCATTGGACTCGCGACAGCAGCTTGGAATAGTTAAGGTCGACCGTTTGAGCGGTTGACGGCGTCAGGTCTATCCCCAGGTACTGCACGGTGGTGCTGACCTCAAGCCCCCCTACGTGCAGCGAAGCCCTGTTAGCTGGTCGGGTGTTGCTACCTAGCGGCAGGACGACGGACTTCTGGACATTCATTTTGAAGCCCGACACTGCCCCAAACGCGGTCATTTCCGATAGGAAGGCCGGCAGAGAGACCCGAGGGTTATCCACCGCCACCAGAATGTCGTCCGCGTAGAGGCTGATGGTTTGCTCCACTCCTCCAAACTTGATCCCGGCTATGGCTCGGTTGTCCCGTACCCGCTGGGCAAATGGCTCGATATAAAGGGCGAACAGGAGCGGCGAGAGTGGGCAGCCCTGCCGCGTGCCTCTCTGGATGTCAAACGGCTTAGAGCTGACCCCGTTGACTTTGATGGTCGCCCTCGGGGACGTGTAGCATCCCGCCACCCAGGAGCGGAATCGCGGACCCACTCCGAATTTGACCAGTGTCTGTTCCAGGAACCTCCAGTCCACCCTATCGAACGCCTTCTCGGCGTCCACCGAGAGCAGTGCTGCGTCTGAGGCATTGGCGTATGCTTTGTCTATGACATGCATAATGCGCTTTGTATTATCCGCGCATTGCCTGGAGGGGACAAAGCCCGCCTGGTCAGGGTCGATAACGCCCGGTAGGCACGGGCCCAGCCGGGAGGCCAGGATGCCCGTGAAGAGCTTAAGGTCCACGTTGAGGAGCGAGATCGGCCTATACGCTGCGCAGCGTGAGGGGTCTTTGCCCGGTTTTGGAAGGACCACGACTTCTGCCTCCAACATCTCCCTCGGGATTGAGCCCCGGCCCTCGAATGAGTTGAATAGCTTTGTAAGGACTGGCGCCAGGATGGGGCAGAAGGTTTTATAAAAGCCCGCGGAGAAGCCGTCCGGGCCCGGAGCCTTCAGGGGTTTAAGACGGGCAATGGCCGCTATGACCTCCTCCAGGCGGAAGGGAGCATCTAGCGCTGCAGAGTTCACATCGTTAAGAGCAGTGACCTCCATAGACTCCAGGTAGGTCTTCCCCTCCTCCTCCCCCATGGTTTGATCGGCGGCATACAGCTGCTCATAGAACGTCCGGAATGCCTCCGCTATGTGGTCATCCTCTCGGACCTCGCCACCATCGTCACCTCGAATCACAGGGATCTGCGAGCGGACGGTTTTGGCCTTGAGTTTGCTGGCCAGCAGGCGGCCCGTCTTGTCTCCCCCCACGTAATACGTGTGACGGAGGCGGAGTGCCGCATATTCCGCCCTGTCCAGATCTAGACTCGCCAGCTGCGCCCTGACCGCTTTCAGCTTGCGCCAAATCCGGGGGGCTCCCGTCCGGCTGTGGACCCGCTCCAGTTCTAGCACCTGTGTCTCCAAGTCCCGTCTCCGATCCTTTCGCTCCCTATTTTCCGCCGCGGTGATCGCCATGATTTCGCCCCTGATGACCGCCTTCAGCGCCCCCCACAGTGTCGCCTGGGTCACCTCTCCCGTGTCGTTCTGGTCTAGATAAGTGGTGATGCTTTGGGACAGTTGCTGCACAACTCCCTTGCGTGCCAGTATATTTTCCCTGAGTCGCCACTTGCCCCTATGTGGAGGAGTACGCGGGACGGTCATTTGGAGGGTCACCGCGTTGTGATCTGAAAGTGCCGCCGGCGTAGTGTCAATGTCCTGAACCATGGGAAGTATGTCATTCGAGCCCAGGAAGTGGTCTAGTCTGGCATATGTGTGATGCACATGAGAGTAGAAGGTGTATCCCGGAGCAGTTTGATGTTTGTCCCGCCAGATGTCAGTGAGCCCTCTGTCCCCTAACCACTGCTTCCCTGTCACTGACAGCGCTCCGGAGTCCCCAAACCTCTTCCCAGACCTATCCTTCTCATTGTCCATGACCAGGTTCAAGTCCCCCCCCACTAGTACCAGTCGCAAATCTCCCGAGAGCGCTTCAGACAGCGCACCTTTCAAGAAAACCTCTTGTTTGGTGTTGGGTGCATAAATGGAGCCCAGTGTGAAGGAGGAGGTGCCTACATGTATCGTGTGTGCTAGGAGCCTGCCCCTGATTTTGGCCACTTTATTCCCAACCCGCCCTTTGAAGTGCCTGGCCACGAGTATAGCGACACCCGCTTTCTTTTCGCCAGTCGCGGAGTAGAATTGGTGGGGGAAGGCCCTAGCCTTCATGCGGTGCCAATCTTTCGCCAAGAGGTGCGTTTCCTGTAACAGACATATTTCAGCCTCCGAGCGCTCAAGGAAGGAGATGACTGCCCTTCTTTTGACGGGATTATTGAGTCCCTTGACATTAAGTGAGAGGATACGTATGGTGTCAGCAGCCATGAGTGCGCGTGCGTCCCTTCTGCCGTGCCCTAGACCTCCAACCAGCCCAACCCCTAGTACCAAACACCACTTGATAGTGAACAAACCGAGCTCCCCCCCTCCCCTCCCCCCAAGCCCCAACTCCCCCCCCCACAGTCCCCTGCACCCCTCCCCCCCCAACTGGTGAACATTGTCCCAGGCCAATCATGAGACAGTCTAGGCCTGTGGTAAATGAGTCAATGAGTGGGTGTGTGGCAGTGGCGGCTCACGGCCCCCCGTCCCCCCCCCCCCCCATCCAGGAGCCAAAACTTATCTGATGTCGACCTTCACCAAAATCCATTTAGGGGCCAGCGCCCGTGTCTTTGGATACTTCCTGGATTGCTGCAGCTTGTTCCAAGGCCACTGTGTCCGGATCGGGCTTGAGAGGCTTCTTCCGCGGTCTGTTCCGCCGCACAGTCTGCCATCCGTCCCCCGACCTCCCGGGGGAGCCCGTCCCGGCCCCAGAGGACTGTCGGTCTGCCATGTCGTCCTGTTGTGGGTCCTCATAGGGGATGCCTAGCACCTCACACGTGTCTCGCAGGGAACGCAGCTGGTGGAGGGTGCCATTCCACTTAAAGACCAGGCGGAACGGGTGTCCCCAGGAATACGGGACCCCCTCTTTACGCAGGAAAGTAGTGGCGACCCTAAACGCCCTCCTCTTTTGTAGGGTGGATGCAGCCAAGTCTTGAAAAAGTTCCACATTGTGATCTTGGAAGCGAAGGGGTTGCTTGTGACGAGCCTCCCTCAGGATGCGCTCCTTCAAGGGATAGTCCGGCAGAAAGGCCAAAATGTCCGGTGGGGGGCCCTGGGTCCGGCGGGCCGGGCCCACACGGTGGGCTCTGTCAATTCGAACCGCGAAGTCCTCTCCTTCCCCCAGCACCATCCGGAAGAGCGCCTGCAGGTATCCCGCCATGTCGTCCCCCTCCGCCTTGAGCGGCACATTTCGGACTCGAATGTTATTGCGTCTGGAGCGGTTCTCCAGATCCTCCGCGTGGGTCTGGAGATCCATCTGCTGATCATGAAGACGGGTGATCTCCTGCCGAAGGAGTTCTATTTCCTCACTGCGGGCCTGGCCCGAGAGCTCGTTGGCCGCCACTCTCTCCCCCAGTTCGTCGACGTCCCGCCGGAGTTCCTTGTGCTCCCCGGTCATTTCCTGTCGGAACGTTTGAATATCGTCTTTTAGGGAGGCGAAGAGGGATTCCATGAACGCCTTGGTCGCTGGCGCCTCGCCCTCTGGCAGATCTTTCCCCCCGGGGGGGAGTCTTGTCGCCGGTTTGTCCGGGCTTTTCTCGGGCTTAGGGGGTCCCTTGACCAGCATCTCCGAGATGTTGCGGTTCCCTTTCCGGTTCGACATGGCTATCCCAGCCGTGGGCCCTAGCCTGGTCAGGACTCCGTGTGATTCGGCAGGGTGCTCCGATGCGCTCTGGCCGTAGTCTGAAAAGGCTGGTATCGTGTCCCAGGGGCCTCTTCCCTAGGCCACGGGCCTCGACCCGGCTGCTGTCCCTCGCTCGAGGTATAGGGCTGGTTCCCGCCCGGTATCCCCGGGCTGCAGGCCCCACGCTCGGTGCTCCCCTTTCCAGGGCCTTCCGCACTTCAGGCCTCCCTAGGCCCCAGGCGCGCTTCAGCCAGGCGTAGGTGGGGGATTGCGTCCCGGCCTCCTTCTGGGCGCCGCACACCTTCTTCGCAGGGGCGCCGAGCTCCTCTACTGCCCGGGGTCGATATGCCCCACCGGCCCGCTGCACAGCTGGGCCGTGCTTCCTCGGCTGGGTCCACGCCTGGGCCCCGTGTTGTGTCCCGTCGGCCGACGGACCCGGCTCCTCTCAGGCCGTTAGGCCGTGGACTACTGTTGCAGGCCTGCTCTCCCCGGCCACCGCAGACACCGTGGGGGGTCCCCACCAGTTCACGGCCCGCGCCAGTAGCGCCGTGCCAGGGCCGACCCGCCCCTTGGCCGTAGCGCCGCTCTCCCTCAGTCGCGCTGGCAAGCGTCTCCGGCCCTCTGCGCTCACCTCACCTAGGCCCACGCCGGGGCCTCGCGTAGATTCTGGGGCCGGCGGGCCCGGCGCCTTGTTGCCACTCCTCTGTCTGCGCCGGTCGCCGCCTGGTGATGCCGGGTGATACCTCCGGGGCTCCGGAGTCGCTGTCGGGACCCCCGACTCCTCCACTCGCCGGCCCCAGGTGTCGCTTGGGGCCTCTCCGGGCCGCTCGGCCCCTGCACACAGGTCGCTGCCGCCCGCACTAGCCCCACGCAGTCAGGCAGCTCCTCGCATCGGCGGTCCGCGGCAGCTCCTCGCCTCGCCGCCGGTTCCTCCGGTGTCGCACTGCTTCCCGGTTCTTGCCCGCTGCAGTTGGCCGGCTCGGTGAGGGCGAAGGTCCGCAAGGTTCCCTGGCAGGGGGGTCGAGCCCGGGGAGCCTCTGCGAGACACGTCTTACCGAGCCGCCATCTTAGCCACGCCCCTTGGATGGTGTTTTAAACAGTTTTATCTGGGGCTATAAAAAAAACAAGAAGATCGCTGAAACACTTGAAAAATAACACAAGTGAGGGTGGGCTTAACTTCCCAGACTTTAAGCTGTATTTTTGGTCTTCATTTTTTTCACGATTACGTTCTTTACTTCATAAGGAAGGAACTATATTTTTTCATTATCTTATGTTGAAGCAAGAGTCAAACATGTTTTTGTTTAGAGCAAATGACCCCAATTACTTCAAGAGTGTAAGGTTCAAGACGGCCAGGGATATAACAAAGATATGGAAGAACATATTGATATATTGTAGGACTTCGTTTTTTCACCCGATGTTACCTCTTTGGGGCAATCCAGGTCTTCCAAGAGCATTTTCTGATAATATTAATAATGTATGGGCAGAGAAGGGAGTAAGTACCTTGGCTGACTTATACGGCCCACAGGGACTTGTTGATTTTAATCTGCTCAAACTTAAATATGATTTACCGGAAAATGCCAGATACAAATACTTACAGATCCATGATTTTTTAATTAATAAAAAAAAGATTCGAAGCATTGCAGACTGTGATATCTGGACTTGTTTATATTCTAAAAAAACTAAATCAGTTATTAGTGGGGCTTATAAACTATTATCAAAATACAAAACAAATGACCTGACTAAACTAGCGGAGAAATGGGGGGCCCAACTTGGCTCTAATGTCACCCCGAAGCAAATAACGAACTCCCTTTCTAACATTAACAAGCTAGTAAGATCATCCAGCCTTAGGCTACAGCAGTTCAGAACAACGTGCATGCTCTACTATACTCCTGAAAGAATCTCCAGATGGTCCCCCAATCCTGATTTTACAGACCGCACAAAATGCCCTAAATGCTCTGGGGTAGCCGTTAATTTAGTTCATATGTTGTTTTCTTGCCCTAAGCTTAAAACTTTCTGGGACGAGATCCAAGATATTTGTAGAATTAAGAATATTTTTTTGCCTATTTTCACTGCCCACCTAGTTTTGCTAGATCATCAGCCTACCCAAATCCCACAATGTTCTTTGGCAACCATACTTATCTCTTGTGCTAAACTAACTGTTGCAAGAGCCTGGATTGCTATAGATCCACCTACGGCCTGGGATTGGTGGGCTTTAGTAATGGAAATATATTCCATGGAATTTGCCCTAGCAAACCTAAGGGGAGGCCGTTCACTGATAAAATTTGAAAGAAATTGGGGTACTTGCTTCTCAACTTGATATTATTTTGTTTAAATTTTATTTTCTTTGACATTGTATGAAATCTATAAATGTATATACCTTTTTTTATCTCCACGTCCAACAACTTTGGATGTCTATGATCTTTCTTTGTCGTTTTGATGATACCTTTTTGCTCCTTCCTTGTTGTAATATTTGCTGTATAATTTAATTATTTCTCCAATGTCTTTAATGTCCTGGATATATATATTTGTATTGTATTTTTTTCCTGTTAGCTTGTCTACAATAAAAAGTAAAAAAAAAAAAAAGGGGGATGGGTAGTTTTTCCCACCTTCCGCTGGGGAGCCCATGCAGGAAATTACAATTTTTTGTGTGGGGTATTCCCATATGTTTGCTCTATCTTTTCTTTGCTGGCTGTACTCTAAGTTTACCCCTGCTAACCATTAGTAAAATGCCTGTGCTCCCCCTTTTAAATGTGGTTGGATTGGCATAACCATAACTGACATATTTGACTTACATTTAAGCCTCTAGTATATGGTACAAAGTGTATTCAGGGCTTGTTAGTTGAATACCATTAGTGGACTGCAGCATCCACTGTGCCACCCACTACAGTGGCACTCTACAAGAGGCTTCAAGCCTACCACAGTAGCGTGACTAATACAGTTTTTAAATTGGAATTCGACCTATCAAATGAAACCCTTTTGTCAGGTCTAAACCTTCATTTAAAATATTAATATTTCACCTCAAACTAGACCTTTTAGCCCATAAGGCAGTGTGCATGGTATGTGGAATTAAGACATTTATAAATGTAATGTCAAACATGTCATTACAATGACTAGCACCTAAAAGTTATTTTCACTATAGCACTATGGCTGTTCCACAGAGAAACACTAAGATGCAATATCAAAATGTAATAATGTTATTTTCAGCTATAAAACAAATAGAAATGTCACTCTTGGACTCTTTGTAGGCTCTATGAAATATTAATTAAAAACCCAATTCGCTGGTTAAATCAGATTTTTAATACATATTAAGGAAAAGGTACTTTTATAAAGTTACCTTTCCCTGCCTAAAGGCTCTGGAAGCTTTTTTACAGTAGTCTCCAGCTGCAGCACTATGAGTGGTCAAGCCATGAATGAGGTATCAAAACTGCTCCCAAAGCAGAGACAAAGGTCTTGGTGTGGGGAGATGTTTCTGTTCCTCTGGCAGGATGAGCATTTGGGTAGTGCCCATGAACATATTTAACTTCAAACTGGACTCCCCTGTCAGAGGCATATGTTGGGTGACACCTGCACTTGCCCCCTCTTTGTTCTCCCAATCAGACATGTTCCAATCACAGTTGGTAGGGAGCTGGCACAAGAACTAGTTGGAAGTTACCCCAGAGGAGGAGTTTCTCATTTGGCTGGTCACACTTCTGGGGTGGGCAAAATGTCTCTGCACAAAGTATACTGATTTCACCATTTTGGATTTAGGCAGAGGAGGGCACGATGACATTTTTTGCAGTAGGGGACACAGGAAATGCTGCAGAAGTAGGTATGGTCACCCCCTAAGAACTGTTAGCCCATTGGTTATGGAGGATGAAGGAGTTAATCTCACCCACAGACTGACTGGTCCCAGACATAAATTTGGCATCCCCAGTACTCACATCAGAACACTACTGGACCTGAGCAAAATCAAGCAACCATTGCCTGAGACCAGACAAGAGCACTGAAGGCCTAGCTTCACTCTCTCGTTCCCAGGATAAAGAAGTGGACTCCCAGTGCCATAAGGCTGATGTCAGGTTGAAGCTACAGGGACACTACAAGCTACAAGAGCCCATTCCTACAACTGCCCAGTTGACCAGTTCCAACTGGACCTGTCTTAGACCCTGCTGATGACCTCTGCTGGAGGTTGCCGTGGCCCAACGTGCTCTTCCTGAGAGCCTGGAACGCTGGGCTTCATCAGACTGAACACCACATAACATATTGAGAAACCGGTCACTTAGAAATATTTTTGGCTTCAAAGATTTGTTGAGGACTGGAACAAATCTGCTAAGCTGATCCGGCCAAAGTGTGTTGCCTCTGAGTAGAATATTCCCCTGCTCTGAGCTTTCCCACAGCAGCAGATCTGATTCACCAGAACATCGCAGTGGAGCTATCTGGCCTTGTGGAGTCCTCTTTGGCAAGTCTGCAGCCTTGTCCCTGAAGGGACCAGAGTTTCAAAAACGTGTCTGAGTATGACAAAAGGAATCTTGACCAGGTAAAGATGCCAAAAGTATCTACCCAGTGAGTGGGCTTTTGCATGAAATTCAAATTTCTCTCAATCTGAGACTGGCTGTCAAAAACCAAAGGGTTCACCAGGATCTCGTCCAACGGTATCCGACCTCATGGAGCCACCATCGGTCACATTCTGCTGCTTTGCCCCGCTCATGATTTTGGACTTCCATTTTTAAGATCAAGGCCAGAGGAAAAACTTCCGATTGGATCAAGCTTGGTTTCAGTATATGACCTGTACTCTGTCACGGTCAGCCTCAAATCAAACACTGGTTCCAGTCCACTGCTACCAATCGACTGCAGTTGATGCTGAATGATCTTTGGCGTTATTTTTATTTAAAACTTTAAAAATTAGAATCTCTGGTTCCCCCTCTGTATTTCTAAATTGGTTTGCGATTTTCTTGTGTTTTGTTTGGATTTTATTACTGCATACATATTTTCCACATTGACTCGAAGTTAAGCCTGTCTGCTCTGTGCCATACATACCAGGCGGTTGAGCTCAGATTAATTTAGTGACTGTAGTGATTCACCCTGACAAGATTTGAGATTATTACTTAAGGTGAGTCATTACCCCATTAACTTAGACCCACATTTTTTTGCCTATTATTAAAGGGATTCCACCACACAACTAGCTTTCAGGAAAGGGCTCACTATTTATCGCAAGTAACTCATAAGTTGTACTTGCTTTCCTGTTTTAGTCATAGGTTTTAGAACCTGTAGCTTGATTCCCAAAGAACTCTACAGGTCCCAAAATGTAATGCAATCCACAGATCTTTAAGTGCTAACTGCATCTTTCTGATTTCCATGCCCCTTTTTAATGAAGGCCTACTTTGCTGCAAGCTGCGAGGGGAGAGGGAAGTTGCTTGCATCAAGGTCACAGGATGGGCGAAAGACTGCCCTAGTGAGAGCATTATTACAAATAAGAAGAGACAGTATTCCTTGTCAGACACCTGTTGGGCCACTCCTCATTAGTTCTGAAATATGCCGGGGAATGCAATATGCCCAAGATACTAAGCTGAAAAGTTTGAGTAAAGCGCTAACTGACATGCTATTTGCTGCTTGGTTGAGGTATACTCTCATTCAACACTCTGAGCATCATTGGGGCCACACCACTAAAAGAACAGATGAATGGGAGGCGTTCAAGTTTGACCTCAAGGGAAAATGTATGGGAAGATATATGTATATGGCACCAAGTTGCAGCTAGAATTTAAACTAAAAGATCAAGGGAAAGATACGGCAGAAGGGACTAGCAATGTCTCCCGAAATAATGTCAGTTGCAGTGACCATGAAAAGAAACCTGGAGACACATGAACGCAATGGATATATTCACCAGTATTTCATATAGAGAGCGAATATGCAGAAAGGTGAATAAATAGGCAACTTGCTGGCATTGTTGCTACAAAGGGAGAAACCTTATACTGCCATGATGCACGTAAAAAAAAAATAGGCAGAATTGGGATTACCTAATCTGGAATCAGCAAGATCTTCAGCCCCATTTAGCTGATGTTTACTGGTAGTGAAACCAACAGGACAAGGCAGATTCTCGAAACTACTCTAGGGTCATGTGGAGCAAAGAGATATGCTGGATGCCCCAATCAGAGGTGATCCCTATCATACAGGCCAATCAGAAGCTAGGAACCCGCCAAGTGATGGGTTTACAATTAATTTTTACCAGGTTTTCACTTGGAACTGGTGGACAGCTGTTAGAGGCCTTCCTTAAAACACGTGAGAAAAACAGCTCCCAATAGCTACAAAGGAGGCAGTGGATATCCTTATCCCAAAGCTGGACAGAGATCCTATGCTGTGGGAGCTTATAGACTGTGGTCTGTGATCAATGCGGATGCAAAGATACTGAGTACGTTCTTAGTGAATCGGTTACAAAAAGTGATATTTCATCTAACACATATAGTTTCTATCACGCAGAAGTACGCTGCCAACTTGTTGTGACTAGTGTATGTCACACCAGGAAGAGAGGACACCCAGTAAGCATCAGAGGTGTCAGACACTAAGAAGGCATTTGACACTATGGGTTGCATGTTCATATGGGAAGGGCTGGAGCATATGGGTATAGGATTTACATATATAAACTGGGTAAAGTTGTTGTATACAAATACAATGAGTAGGGTTCACTCTGGATTTGAGGTCTCAGAGAAAACTTTACATTGGAACCCAGGACAAGACTCGCCTCTAATTGCCCCTGTGATGGAACTGTTCAGCTGCTGTTTAATAAGTGCTCTCCAGGATGGAGAGTCTAGTTTGAGGTGAAATATTAATATTTTAAATGAAGGTTTAGACCTGCCAAAAGTGGTATAAAAACAGGAAATATTAATTAGTATGCAGACAACAGCCATAACTATTTGAAAGGCTCTGTACAGTCCTTACCAATACAATTGAGAGTGCTATCCACATATGGGGAGATGTATAGGTTGCACACCAATAGGGACTAATTAAAACTGCTCCCACTTGGAGGATGTAAAGGACTAGGAGAGGGAGGGATACCTTGATTTAGAATACGAGATGCAAAACCCAAGATTTCCAATTCCTGGCCATTAAAATCTCACCTGACGCTGGAACACAGCACAAGCTTAATGTGTTCAAAGGAGTACTGAAGTGCTCAACTGAATTTTGGAAAGCACTCCTTCAGCCTGTCGTAATAAGCAGAGTCACATTGACAAAAGTGATGTTTCTGCGTCACTGTTTCTGGATCAATTGTTGGTGTCACTGGTGTGGGCTGAGAAATGCAGTAGGGTCAGGTTGAACAGTTTGAAACTGCAGTGGGAGAGAGCGATTTGGAGGGCCAGGCACAGACCTATGTTATGCAGCATCCCAATGAAAGCACACAGTACACTGGCTATATGAAGACGGTAATTGGGAGAAGTGTCTTCTACAGGGGATAAATGAAAACATATCGCTCCCAGAACTAATAATGTTGGGAATGTATGTCCAGGGCCGGTTGTATGTTGTTACAACGCATTCAGTTGCAATGCAGGCGTTACAACGGAATTTTTTTTTGCGCATAATCTTTTCCACAAACATTCCTTTACCACGCATAGATTTACAACGACTTTCATTGTTAATTTATGCATGGTAAGGGCATACTCTTGGGAAAGGTTATACCCATCCCCTGTACCCTTACTTGTCCCCCCAGACCCTAAACCTTCCTCTACTTCCCCCTGCCTTAAGCCTCAATATTTTTTTTTGTTTTCATTTTTAATTCCCCTTACCTCTTCACGCGTCGTCTCTTCTCCTTCATCTTCCTTGATGACGTCCTACGTCGTAAAGAGGAAGCGGAAGTCTCTTTCCGTTTCCTCTCTAGCGACGCCGATTGCCTATTGTCTCCACTTCGCTTCGTCATTTCTTTTTCTTTTTTTTGAGGGGAGACCCCGTCAACCCCCCTTTTTATTTTCACTTTTTTGGGGGGGACCCCAGAACCCCCTTTTTTTGCCTTTACCACACATGCCTTTACTACGCATTTCGTAGTAAAGGTATGCGTGGTAAAGGCTTTCGTGGTAACCACACATGCATTCTAATGCATGCGTGGTAAAGCCTTTTGTGGAAACGGCCGCGTTGTAGTGGCCGTTTCCCTCCAGGGCTGCTTCCTACATGTCATTATACAAGTGGCTCAGATCTAGGGAACGGTGTTGAAGGATATACTGAGGCACCCATCATTTGCTGCTGGGATGCACCTGTGGAGTATCCATCCTTTCAGGCAGATTCTGCAAGAATTGAATATGAAAAATCGGAGAGAAGTCCAGTGCAACCTAGCAATCATTCCTGCATGCCACAGAAATTACCTAAACATGACAACGATGTTAATATTGGGGCGAGGATGAAGACTAGTGGTGAATCTTTATAGGCACTTCCGCAGGTCAAGGGTGGCGTTAGGGCTGAAGCTCGGGAAAGTTGAGTTAAAGACGGTGAGGACCACTGAATGGAACAAAGCATGTAGTACTGTTAAGGGTATAGCCATTGATGAACAATTAATTTAGTTCTTCTTCCTTCACATGCACAGCCTGACTCTGCTTAAAGTAAAGATCTACCCGGAGCAAACCTCACAGTGTCCACAATGCAGTAAGTCAAGGGAGAACTTTATTCATAGTTGTGGGTCAACTGGACTGAGATGGTGGGGAAATTACAGGTAATCACAGGGGTCTTCCTAAATTGATGCAGAAAGAATGCTTACGTGAGCTACACCAGCACAGGAATAACTCCAAGATGAGAAATATTTCTTTATTTGTTGGCTTTCATTAGAACATGGCTTTTAAAGGAGTCTCTTTGTGCTAGAAATTGGTTTGCAGCACGAGGGATACTGTTCACCTAGCGTGGGATAGCCATTCACTGACTATGCTTAAAAGTGGTGAAAATATACAAATGGGTCTGAGTTATGGTGGCGTGGACCACACCTGAAGAAAGTTTGATGAAGGCAGTGAGAAAAGAGGAAAAACTCACGAGGATCTGGACAAGTGGGCCGCAATGTTGTTGGCGCTTACCAATCTCCCTGACACTAGACCCCAATGAACACAGGCGCGGGAGACAAAGAGCAACATAGCAGAATAAGATAACACAACAGAGCATATGAAGCACTGAATAGGAAACAGAGTGGATATAGGCCACAATACTATCGATATAAGAAGCCCAAAAGATTCCATGTTTTATGTAGAGCGGTCACAAGGAAAGGATTAAACATTCCATAAGAAGGATACTAGATATTATACAGGGGAAAACCACAAGAGAAAATACTCTGTTATGATTTATGTGCAAATTATACGTGGGTAACTGAAATGTCTACAAAATTCTTTGAATGCATTAACTTCTGATTAGGATGTAAGCACATTTTCAATGATGCTCTTGTATTTTCATGAACCGATACATGTTGATATGTTCACTGCATTTTAAAAAAAATCAATGAAAAAAAAGTCTTTGAAAAACAAGTACCCCAAACAGAAAAACGTATGTAGGAGCATGTTTGGCCACCTGGCACATAACTGATATGGTTCTGCCAGCACTGGCTACTGGGCAACTTCTTTTCAGCCGGACCACCGGCCTGAGCAGGTGAGGCGGGAAAAGAGACAGAGGTAAGGGAAGGAGGTACCTCCAGGTGATTCTCCTTTCATGGATGAGGTCGTGGTGAGGGAAACATGCACATTTCTGAAGCACCACGATGTCACTACTCATATTAAATAATGTATTACAATAATGTAGTGACGTTTTTGTTATGGCAAGTGTATTATGACTTCATAATCCATCTGTAATAAGAAGCTAAATGACCTTGCACAGGTATTCATGTCTTGACACTTATTATAAGATAATGAAGGATACGAATGTAAACAGTTTAACAAGACTCTATGTACATTCACAATAAAAAATAATAGTTAAAATAATAAACTCGATAAAGGATTGCCATTAATATTACTATAATAATTAGTATTATTGAATGAACTACTGCATGAAGGAAGGCATGGCACACAACTAACGCAGAACTGCGCATCACTCATTACTAATTTTGATGTTTTGAAAGAAAAAAAGGCTGACGTAGCTACTCAATCATACCTTCCACTGAACAACTTAAGCTCTCTGGACATAATCTGATTATATCACTTTGTCCATATCCCTCTTGCAACCTTGGTTTGTTTAAAAATGGCCACTAGTGAGGGCCGACCTTTGAGAAAATTCAAGAAGCCCAACATCGCCGTAACTGGTTAGTGAAATGGCTTCTGCATTCACTAAGGTTCCCACTAAGCTGCAAGTCAACCAACAGGCGAGCTGGTGCACGGCATTACACAAGCTGTCTGCTGCGCTGACGTGACTCAAGTCACAGAGAGAGCAGGCCCCACTGTCCTTTTGATAGGGAGGTATAAGTCAGTTGACTTATGGATGCTCGTTGCGCTACTGGTCATCGGAAAGGTCCCTGGTCAGACCATAGCAACTACGACTCAGTCCGATCTTTTTGAAAAAGACTAAAACAAGGTAGAATAATCAGCTATATTGTTGAAAATATGTGACAAAATTTAGGACCAGAGCACGCCAGAAATAGGTGTTGGAAATCTTGAGAAAGAAAGCACATGTCTCCACCAGCAGGGTACTCAACTGTTGGTGCAAAGCCCTCGATGGCTATCCACTGTGTCCGAGAAATCTCTCGTTCTGCCTCTTGTGTCCATGATTGTATTTATTTCAATAAAGAATACTTATATTTCCATATCAAGATTAGGCCGCCTGCAAACTTAAAAAAAACTGTGTAGAAAATCGCATAAATAGACCATTAACCACTGAATTTACCATATAATTAATCTTAAACAAAAGCTGTGAGCACTTTAGTTTTGACTATTACAGTGTGCTACCCACTGTGCGCCAGTGCCCGCATTTATCCAGGAAAGTGCGGACAATCCCAAATATATCTGTCAGTTAAAGAACCAAATCCAATTAGCAGGTTAGAAAACAAACAAACTAAACAAAATAATCAACTAAACTAAAGCATACACGGAATACAGGAAAAGGGTTTTTATACAATAGCAGGAAGAAATTAATCAAGAAATGTACTTTTCCCCCAAGAGGGTCAGTAAATCACAGGTCTATGACCTTCAAAGGGCTGCACTTTCTACATTGGGAAACAGAAAGTCCCTCCAAAATACAATTTAACGTAATGAGGTTCCATCTGTTTATTCCATTGTGAAGGAACAGCAGCACGCTGATTCCAAAAACAACCGACAGAGTGCCTTCAAATGTTAAATATAATAGTGAAATATGACTTAAAAGTACTCCCACTCGGCCATAATTCAATTTACATTCTTCAAAAACTGACACTGGGACATATTTCTTGCAGCATTAGCAATTGCTTTATGTTTTTTTTTCATATGAGCACATCACTAACCTTCGGGTGTATGTACAAGAAATCAGTTTCAATGTATTACTTGAATAATTTGCCCTGAAGCTCATTCATATTTACCGTCATACCATTATATCATCAATTAGCAAAACATGTAAAATATTTTACCACCACTAAAGTGCCACACCATTACCATAGCACACTTTTCCCATGTACATTTATCTTAAAAATTGAATAAGGATCCAGTCAGCGGACAGGAGCAACTGGCAGTCTGGCACTCCCAGAGCTGAAATTCGTCTTTTTTTAAAAAAAAATTTCAACACATTTTTTAATAAACAGAATATAAAAGTCAAACACATGTATTTGGGGGATCATTATTTTGCTTTCCTTTTCAGTACCGCAGGATTTTTCTGGCAGTTGCAAACAGGAAAAATATACACTAGAATGCCCATCCCTATAGGCAGTTGGGTAACACCCCCAAACAGAACCAGGGTAGTGGGGGGACCAGAGCTCCATGGGCCCCCCACAAGCACTGTGCACGGGTGGCAGCTGAGAGCTGACTTGTTCCAGAGTGTGGGGGGCCCCTCCATGCATTTTGCATAGGGTGGGGGCCTCGAGTTTGGCGGAGCCACTGTAAATAGGGCGAGCGGTCTGAGGTAAATTTAGACCTGCAGCTCGATTTCCATTGGGCCATCGAGCCAAGGCTAACACCAGCTCCACCATCACAAACATAATTGTGATAAATTCCAAATAAGCAGACTAGTACTATTTAATGGCCAGAAAAAAACAGTCACAAACTGAGTACTGACTTTTAACGTCCACTATTTTATTTTGTGAATCTACCTATGCACAGATCAATCGGTTCACAAAATAATTGCAGGGGGTGGCAGAATCATCTGCCGGATTAATATTATGCAGGTTGAAATTTGCAATCCCCTCTGGTAGGTTATAAACACAGGGATTATGGTCTCGGCCGTCACAGGTAAGAGAGGTGGGCCGAGGGTCAGGGAAGTACACATATGATGGGATAAGTTAAATTAAATTAAAATATAAAAACACTTACCTTGCGCTCTCCGCATCGGGGACTTGGCAATACGGTGAGCACAAAGTAAGTGGTTTTATTTATTGTTTTAATTAGACTTATCCCGTTGTATGTCGGCTTCCCCGACCCACGGCCCCGGCCAACACCTCTCATACCCTATCCAGCCGCCACTGGGTGGCCAGCAAAGAACAGCAGGCCACTATCTATAAGACTGCATTGTAAAATAGAAACATTTTGGTTTCTTTAAAGGCAGTCCATATTCCTTCAAGGTTCCTGGAGCCACTGAATTCTCCCCTGAAGCTGACATACAATTCACGAAGGCCAAAGGGTCCCCATTGTGAATTTGTTACCACCCCACGTGGGAGTCGGTCACTGGTCAGTGGTTTGCAGTCAGAATTATGTTTGAAAAGCACGGATACATAGGTTGCCAAATCGCAGTTTTCAAGGAATGTCTCTTACAAATTGAAATTAAGTAACCATTTCTAAACCCGTTTCTGAATCACAAAATGGGTTAAGTACATATGTATAAGGGATTTTGGTGCTGCAAACGGAGAATTTTACCAAATCAGGATTGCTTCCATGCTACATTTGGTCCTTAAGCTCTTGATCATTACATATTACATTACACTGCTGAGGATGGATTGCGTAAATGCTTGGAAATTATCCAGCCCATCAGCCCAATACAAACTTCGGGGCCTATTAGGATGGCAGACGGACCTGCGTCCGTTCGCCACTCCAGAGGAGGAGGGACCGTCCGTGCTAATTAGGATTTGACCGCCACCCTGGCGGTCACATCCTGTATTTTTAACATTGCGGCGGGTGCTGCTTGAAGCAGCACACGACGCAATGTTAAAAAGACCATGTTTTCCTTTGCGTGCACGAAGCTGCAGGCACCGCGTGGTGCCTGCCGCTTCGTGCACGCAAAGGCAGGGGGGTACCATAGGTCCCCCCCCATGTGCACCACCCACCCCCCTTCACCCCTGGGGGCCCGAAACGGGCCCCCAAAGAAAAGTCTGTATGCCTCTCCACGGCATAAATGCCACCGTGTAAAGGCATAGGACCGCTGACATCCGAATATGGCTGGCGGTGTCTGATAGACACCGCCAGCCATGTTAGAGCCTTTCCGCTGCGGTCGGAAGGCGACCGCGGCGGAAAAGCGGCAGACGGAAAAAAGATCCCCCAGCCATCCTAATCTGGCAGTGGGTCTTTTTTCAGTCCGCAGTGGTTAATCCGCATCCTCCGGGATGGCGGTGGCTTCCGCCACACCGAAGGATGCGGATTAACCGCAATCCTAATGAGCCCCTAAATTCATTAAATGGCGTCATCTATACCCTCCGTGGGAGTGGGTCACTAGAGACTTACCAAAAGAGAAGCTTCTCACAAAAAGTGTGAATACCCTGTTAAAGGAGCCTCGTGCACTAGGCCTTGCAATATGACATGTTCCTTCAATTTTAAAGGCTAGCTCTGTTTTAAGTCCATTTCAATTTCTAAGTGGGTGCAGATCTTACCAATTAGGAAATGGGAGACAATCAATCCACAGTCATTTATTAGAACTCTAAGAGAAGCATGCAAGATCTGTGATGGAAAACGAGCACTGACATATTAACCCACAGGAAAATCAATGATACACCTGTCCTAGACCAGCACCCCTCAAGCCACTTACGGTCAACCTCAATAACAGAAAGGTAATCTACATCTTGAAAATGGTAGAAAATGCATAGCTGTCATTGGCTGCAAAATATATTTTAAGCACTTTGTGATGTCACTTAATAGAGGGTAGTTTTCAGAAAAAGTGGTAATACGCAGATTCCTGCTTTAAAAAAACCCAAGTAGCACAATAAATAAACATACTCTGAAAAATGTGTTTTTATCAGTTAATGTTTTATTGTTTGTTTAAAATATAGTTCAAAATAAAGAGCTAGAAAGCTAGTTGCCCCTTTCGTTCTTTAAACAGTAATTACAAAAGGCTATTGACACCATAAACAGCGAGGTAATATTGCACAACTAGGCACTGATACGAAAATTAGAGACTGTTTTTGTACTTATGATAGTCGTCTTGTAAATATAAATACATACATACATGCAGTGTTAAACACATACTTATGAGGCTGTGCGTCACTTTTACGCCGCCGGTGCGTCACTTTTTGTGACGCACCAGTGGCGAAAAAATGCACCTTGTTGCGCCATATTTACAAAGTGACGCATCTAGGTAGATGCGTCACTTTGTAACCCCCTGCGCCAAATTATACCTGCGCCAGGTATAATGTATACAAGGGGGGCGTATTGACGCAAGGAAGGGTCGTAGATGTGACGCAGTGAAATCTATGAGATTTCACTGCGTCACTTTTAGGACGTCGTTGCGTCAAAATCTTGCGCCTGCCTCACAGCAGGCGTAAGACTGACGCAAGCCCTTTCACATGGGGCTTTCCCCATGTGAAAGGACGCATTGCTGGAGTTGCGTCACTTTTGTGACCCACTCCAGCAATGCGTCACTTTCGCGCTTACAGATACGTCAGAAATACTGACGTATCTGTAATTCCTTGCGACATGATGCGTCATACATTAAATATGACACATCAGGAATGTCGCAAGGAGTGCGCAGTGAAAAGTGACGCATCGCTGCTTTCACGCAGCGATGCGCCATTTCTCATAAATGAGGCCCATGTCATGTAGCAAGGCCGGTGAACACGGTACGCATTTTTCCTACTACTTTTCAATTTATTATATATAACATATTAAATATGTGTTTTTATCAAAAATATACGGCCTAAAAAGAATTCTTCGCAATAAATACAGCAGAAGAATGTGCTGTCTAATATTAGTGCGGTATGACTGATAGAATCACGAATTCTGACATCATACTATTATAATGTGAAAACTTGTAGGTGTGAAAATAAAGGTGCACTCAGGGAGCGGGGGGCAAAACTCTAATGACCTCATTTTCCATCGTCCAAGGCCTCCTTCCTGCCTAGGCATGCTGACCGAGATTATTTGTCAGATTATGCCTTTGTATCTATAAAGTGATCTTAAATATTTCTGTCAGCAGTTTCTTTTAGGCCAGGGGATGTGAGCAAATGATCCAGCTAACAGTAATCCATAGCGCTGACGCTGGCAGCTGCACCGTTCACAAAGGAGAACCACCTCTCTGAGCTGAAAACAACATTTCAAGGGCAGTGTGGGCTGGAAACGTAAATAAGAACATGAGATGGACAAATATCGTGGCTGACGTTAATATGTCTACCTAAACTACGGTCCCGTTTGTTTGGTTTATGTGTATACAGCTGTTTCTTTGCATACAGGATCCCATCACCACGTTAATTAAATCTTTCCTGAAAAAAATAGTTCCACATTTGCAAATGTGGTTGTGAACTTTCATCGCTGCTCCGTGGCCCGCTGTCGGGGGTAACACTGAGAGACTTACAAATAACCTTTTGACATTGTACGTATGGGCTCAAAAACGCTGGCATACTAAGTGATGTTGACCAATGTCTAGCGCACTCTGAAGCGTCACACATGACATGAGGTTACAAGGCAGCCATGATCTTTACTTCATTACCTTTCACTGTGGCAAAATATAACTCTACGTTTTCAGTATGTTACATCATTTCAGACGAGAAGAACCAATTCAACTAAAAACGACCACAAATCAAAAGAGGATTCATTTTATACTCACACCAGTGGTGGTGCTAGAGAAAAAATCTGTGTGTGTATGAGAGAGAGAGAGGGAGAACATTTTCATCTGTACCTAAGGTGTAATATGTAGCCCTAATAAAAGTAAAGAAAATGAACTAATAGAGTGCAGACTGGGAGGGAACGTTAAAAGTGAGAGCATCAAAAATCCCCCCGAAAATCTTTGAAGCTTATCCAGCGGGGGACAAACACGGATATTCCAGCTACCCATGTGCATGGTTCTGGAGGTAGCCTGAGAACCCCAATTAGATTAGATTTATATAAAAAGAAAATACGACCTTTTAGAGCTGATTGGGTGAGTCGTAGGGGGATCTGTGAGTTCATGTTTGAATAATTCAGACACACAGGTTACCAAACTGCAGTTTTCAAGGAATGCCCCTAACATGCTTCTTCCAAACAGAAATTTGGTAACCATCTCTAAACCCTTATCTGAATTACAAAATGGGTTAAGTGCGTATGTAAAATGGATTTGTGGCTCCAAACACAGTATTTTACCGAATCAGGTTTGCTTCCACTAACATCCTTGCTTCATCTGGCCCTTAATCTCTTGCTCACTACATATTACCTTACACTCTGCAGATGGAATGCATGAATGCTTTTCAAAGGTGTTTCATGCAACAATTAAGTCAGGAAACTTTCCTATAGCTGAGAAGGAGAAATCATAAAGCCAATTCATAAGATAAATGATACATAGCACCCTAAAAATGACTGTTTAGTTAGCTTAATAGATGTGGGGGGCAAATTGTACTCCAAAGCTATCCTACTACATTTAAAGGACTAGATAGAGGGAAATGATCTTGTACCCATAGAGCAGGGGGCTTTAACGAGGGGCGCTCCACTATAGGCTAGTGTTTCAGACTTTGGTCAATGGCTTGGAAGGCTGTAGACTCTTGGGAGGTCCTATTTTGTTGCTTTGTATACTTCTGCGCTGAGTTTGATTTAATTGACCATACTATGTTGTGGGATAAATTAAGGAACTTGTGTATACCCACCAGTCTTTTGTTAGTTCTGGAAGACCGGCATAGAGAGAATTGGGCAATGGGAGAATTGGGCATGAGCAGCTGCTTATCAAGTAAGACCTCGAAAGGGAATGGTTCGCGACAAGGATGCATTCTCTTGTCAACCGTATTTTCTCTTTATCTCGCAGATTTGCCAACATGTTCTATGAGGCCCACGCCTTCTCACTAAGAATGGGAGGAGACAAACCCTGTGCTTAACATATGATGATGATCTGGCAATTTTAGATTTGACACAGTGGGGGTCCAGAGAAAATTAGATGTGTTCAGTTCTTATGTGTGACAAACTCATTAGCCATACATTTGGAGAAAACGAAAATTGTTGCACACAGGAAGAAGAGTAAGCAATTCACATGGTCACAAGGGAAAAGGATAGCAGTACTACTGAAAAGTACTTAGATACGACATTTGTCAAATATTTTAATTGGAAAATGCACTCTGATGCCCAGATAATACAAGCCGTAACTACGGTTGGTGCCTTAGGAAGGGATTTTGGTGGGCTCCCCCTGGAGTCAGTGTGTGTGCCATACAGAGCCATGACACCTCCACAATTGTTATATGGTGTGTTAATATTATGCCTGAGCGATAGTTATGACTGTGATGGAAAATCCTTAAAGAGTACCACGTCTCCTGATATAAATTATGATCCAAATTCTAAAAGTGGAAACTAATATATGGCTTGGAATTATGTAGAAAATTAATTTAAGTTTGTGCTGTAGTAACAAGCAGTTTCCAGCTCCAAGGCAAAAATGCCTACTTTATGCAGCAGGGAAATTTGGTTAAGTGAAATGCTGTGGGCTTAAAAATAAGAACTCAATTTGCTAAAATTGCCAATTTTTTAATGTTGGGGATTATAATGTTCAGAATCCTTCAGCTTTTTCAAAAAAGAACTAAAATTAATTTGTCTAAGATAAGCCAGGCACAGGGAAATACGATATTTATCAACAAAGATTTTCACATTTTACTTTTCAGAATGTTGGCAAGAAAATTTAGTTCATCCATATTTATCTGAGCTACATAATCAAATTATGCGCATGAACGTATAAAAGTTGTGTTCAGGTTTTAATTTTGTATATGCAAGTACAGCTATTGCTGAGCTTTTAGTGGCAGGGAATGGGCAATGCACATGTGGTTTAAGTAGATTGAATTTTGATGTGCATATTTTGTTTGATTGTAAATATTTTAGCACTGCAAGACGTGCCATTTATAATGAAATTTCTTAAAATATGGCATTAGGCATATCCTTCTGGCCTGATGCTGCTTTCCTTTCGCTGCTTCACAACATTTTCTGAAGACCACCTTACAGGCATCCAATAGCACATTCAGTGACACCTTTTCGGTGTAATTTTTCTGGAAGTATTATGATACCATATCGCTAAATTCCTGTGTGATAAGGGGGTCCTTGAGCAAGGATTTATGAAATGTCCAGGTAAAATTCCTATTAATATGTCACTCCCCCTCGAATATTAACATGGCATGATCTGAGACAGCTATTGTACCATGGCTGATTAAGGTTGTAACCTCCAGTATTTTCTGTGAGCCTAACATTAGGTCAATACTTGAATATGACCGGTGCACATGTGAAAAGAAGGTGAATTTCTTTTAATCTGGGAGATTTTTACTCCAAAGGTCTATAAACTCAAAGACTCTTATTTCCTGGTTCAACACATGGGACACTGGCCATTTTGCGTTGTTGTTGTTGTTGCTGCCCCTCCTCCCGCCCCTCCTCCCGCCACCGCCTCCCAGCTGCTGACCCTCCCACCCACGATTAGAACCCTTCCTCGCTCCCGAGACCACTGTGACCGCCTGGACCCTCCTTCAGCACGGTTGCTCCCCCACGCTCCAGCCTGGTATCGTTTAACCTCCTAGCGCTGCATTGTGTCAGATAACCTTTCATTGTACAGCGCTACACGATCGCTTCATAGTGCTGCACTGCTGAGATTAACTTAATTATTTAATTAATTGTGCTGCTCTGTGTATCTGACTCATTTAATCAGCGCCGCACTGTCACTCTTATTTAATTTTTAACGCGACGTCGCTGAGGCAGTTACTTTGCATTTAAACTTTATTCAGCTGCTACTGCGTGTAAGGCTCTCGCCTTTGACCCTCCATTTTGCGTTGTTGTTGTTGTTGCCGCCCCTCCTCCCGCCACCGCCTCCCAGCTGCTGACCCTCCCACCCACGATTAGAACCCTTCCTCGCTCCCGAGACCACTGTGACCGCCTGGACCCTCCTTCAGCACGGTTGCTCCCCCACGCTCCAGCCTGGTATCGTTTAACCTCCTAGTGCTGCATTGTCTCAGATAACCTTTCATTGTACAGCGCTACACGATCGCTTCATAGCGCTTCACTGCTGAGATTAACTTAATTATTTAATTAATTGTGCTGCTCTGTGTATCTGACTCATTTAATCAGCGCCGCACTGTCGCTCTTATTTAATTTTTAACGCGACATCGCTGAGGCAGTTACTTTGCATTTAAACTTTATTCAGCTGCTACTGCGTGTAAGGCTCTCGCCTTTGACCCTCCATTTTGCGTTGTTGTTGTTGTTGCCGCCCCTCCTCCCGCCACCGCCTCCCAGCTGCTGACCCTCCCACCCACGATTAGAACCCTTCCTCGCTCCCGAGACCACTGTGACCGCCTGGACCCTCCTTCAGCACGGTTGCTCCCCCACGCTCCAGCCTGGTATCGTTTAACCTCCTAGCGCTGCATTGTCTCAGATAACCTTTCATTGTACAGCGCTACACGATCGCTTCATAGCGCTGCACTGCTGAGATTAACTTAATTATTTAATTAATTGTGCTGCTCTGTGTATCTGACTCATTTAATCAGCGCCGCACTGTCGCTCTTATTTAATTTTTAACGCGACGTCGCTGAGGCAGTTACTTTGCATTTAAACTTTATTCAGCTGCTACTGCGTGTAAGGCTCTCGCCTTTGACCCTCCATTTTGCGTTGTTGTTGTTGTTGCCGCCCCTCCTCCCGCCACCGCCTCCCAGCTGCTGACCCTCCCACCCACGATTAGAACCCTTCCTCGCTCCCGAGACCACTGTGACCGCCTGGACCCTCCTTCAGCACGGTTGCTCCCCCACGCTCCAGCCTGGTATCGTTTAACCTCCTAGCGCTGCATTGTCTCAGATAACCTTTCATTGTACAGCGCTACACGATCGCTTCATAGCGCTGCACTGCTGAGATTAACTTAATTATTTAATTAATTGTGCTGCTCTGTGTATCTGACTCATTTAATCAGCGCCGCACTGTCGCTCTTATTTAATTTTTAACGCGACGTCGCTGAGGCAGTTACTTTGCATTTAAACTTTATTCAGCTGCTACTGCGTGCAAGGCTCTCGCCTTTGACCCTCCATTTTGCGTTGTTGTTGTTGTTGCCGCCCCTCCTCCCGCCACCGCCTCCCAACTGCTGACCCTCCCACCCACGATTAGAACCCTACCTCGCTCCCGAGACCACTGTGACCGCCTGGACCCTCCTTCAGCACGGTTGCTCCCCCACGCTCCAGCCTGGTATCGTTTAACCTCCTAGCGCTGCATTGTCTCAGATAACCTTTCATTGTACAGCGCTACACGATCGCTTCATAGCGCTGCACTGCTGAGATTAACTTAATTATTTAATTAATTGTGCTGCTCTGTGTATCTGACTCATTTAATCAGCGCCGCACTGTCGCTCTTATTTAATTTTTAACGCGACGTCGCTGAGGCAGTTACTTTGCATTTAAACTTTATTCAGCTGCTACTGCGTGTAAGGCTCTCGCCTTTGACCCTCCATTTTGCGTTGTTGTTGTTGTTGCCGCCCCTCCTCTCGCCACCGCCTCCCAGCTGCTGACCCTCCCACCCACGATTAGAACCCTTCCTCGCTCCCGAGACCACTGTGACCGCCTGGACCCTCCTTCAGCACGGTTGCTCCCCCACGCTCCAGCCTGGTATCGTTTAACCTCCTAGCGCTGCATTGTCTCAGATAACCTTTCATTGTACAGCGCTACACGATCGCTTCATAGCGCTGCACTGCTGAGATTAACTTAATTATTTAATTAATTGTGCTGCTCTGTGTATCTGACTCATTTAATCAGCGCCGCACTGTCGCTCTTATTTAATTTTTAACGCGACGTCGCTGAGGCAGTTACTTTGCATTTAAACTTTATTCAGCTGCTACTGCGTGTAAGGCTCTCGCCTTTGACCCTCCATTTTGCGTTGTTGTTGTTGTTGCCACCCCTCCTCCCGCCACCGCCTCCCAGCTGCTGACCCTCCCACGCTCCGCCCCCTCCACCATCCATTTATGACCAATGTCATAACGCGCAGCGTCCACGCGCAGCGACCGCGCCCCAGTCGCGCCGAAGGTGCGCCAAAGGTAAGCCCGTCTACGCCCGTCCGCGCCTGGACCGCGCCCAGCGCCAGAGCCCCTGCCCCTCGCGTTGCCCAGCCCCCCCGCATTACCTACGATGCCGCCACCCTCCTAGCCCTTAACCCCGGTCGCGCCCCCAACTGCGTCCAAGCCGCTCCTGGACGCACCCATGGACCGTTCTCCTGCCTCTCCTGCAAATTTAGCGGCACCGACAACATCTCCGCTACGACCACTCCACAGACTCCCGACCCCAACCACCTAGAATGCATCCTTCTCAACAACCGCTCGGTCCACAGGCACGCCATTGACCTTTGGAACCTACTAGACACCATCTCTCCTGACGTCGCCTTCCTAACGGAAACATGGATGAACGCTTCCTCAGCCCCAGACATCGCCATCGCTATCCCTGACGACTATAAGATCACACGCAAGGACCGCACCGACCATACAGGAGGTGGAATCGCTATCGTCCATAAGAAATCAATCCGCATCTCAACCAGCTCTGACGCCAACCTCGCTAACTCCGAACACCTTCACTTCCAGATCCACATCGACCCCAAGACCACACTCAGAGGCACCCTCCTCTACAGACCACCAGGACCCCGCGCAAAATTCAGTGAAGACATCACGGACTTCATCACCCCACACGCGCTCCCCTCCAAAGACTACATCCTTCTGGGAGACCTCAACTTCCACCTTGAAAAGATCAACGACCGCAACACCGCCGCCCTCTTGGACAACCTAGCCAACCTCGGACTTAAACAACTGGTCACTTCCCCACCCACATCGCAGGTCACACACTCGACCCCATCTTCACCTCCAGCAATCATGTCTCCTTCAGCCACACTACGGATCTCCTCTGGACTGACCACAGCTGCGTTCACTTCACCTACAACAAGCCGAAACCCATCATCCACCTCCAACCAACTCTACAAAGAAACTGGAACAAAATCACCACGGAGCAGATCTCCACATCGCTCCTTCAAACCTCCCCAGCCCCCTCTTCTAACGCCAACGAAGCCGCCTCCAACCTCACCCTTTGGTTATCCAACACCGCCGACACCTTAGCACCACTGAAAAAACGTCAACACAAACTTGGCATCAAGAAGGCCTCATGGTTCAACGATGACCTCAAGAAGTCCAAGAAACTGTGCCGCTCCCTTGAAAAGGCCTGGAAAAAAGACCCATCCACCAGCAACAAGGACGCCTTCAAAAGCGCCATCCGTACTCACCACCAACTGATCCGAAAAGCCAAGAAAACAGCATTCAAGGATCGACTTGACAACAACGCCCACAACAGCAAGGAACTTTTCAACATCGTCAAGGAATTTTCCAACCCCTCGGCCAACTCCAACGACGTCACCCCCTCTCAAACCCTCTGCGACTCCCTAGCCTCTTTTTTCCACAACAAGATTGCTGACATCCACAACAGCTTTGACATCCAACCCGGAAGCCAACCCACCCTACCATCAGCTGACCATCTTCCCCCCGTTAACACCCTTAACGCCTGGAACCCAATCTCCACTGAGGACACCATCCGCCTGATGAATTCCATCCACTCTGGATCCCCCACAGACCCATGCCCTCACCACATCTTCAACAAAGCAGACTCCGTCATAGCTCCGCACCTCCGAGACGTCATCAACTGCTCCTTCAACTCCGCTACCTTCCCAGAAGACTGGAAACACGCTGAACTCACCGCCCTTCTGAAAAAACCAACAGCAGACCCCACCGAACTCAAAAACTACCGCCCCATCTCGCTTCTTCCATTCCAGGCCAAAGTCATCGAGAAAGCTGTCAACAACCAGCTCGCCGCATTCCTCGAAGCCAACAAATCCCTCGACTCCTCACAGTCTGGCTTCCGAGCAAAACACAGCACTGAGACAGCCCTCATCGCAGCAACAGACGACATTCGAACTCTACTGGACAATGGAGACACAGTCGCCCTCATCCTCCTCGACCTCTCTGCAGCCTTCGACACAGTCTGCCACAGCACCCTTTTACAACGCCTCAGAAACATCGGAATCCAAGGAAAGGCAATGGAATGGATCACCTCGTTCCTCACCGGAAGAACCCAGAGAGTCCGCCTCCCACCATTCAAGTCCGAGGCCTCTGAAATCATCTGTGGCGTACCACAAGGATCCTCACTCAGTCCCACCCTCTTCAACGTATACATGAGCCCCCTC
Source organism: Lissotriton vulgaris (assembly GCF_964263255.1). Lineage (NCBI taxonomy): Eukaryota > Metazoa > Chordata > Amphibia > Caudata > Salamandridae > Lissotriton > Lissotriton vulgaris. The sequence goes on along the minus strand of NC_141698.1, from coordinate 790,672,626 downwards.
GCGGCCATCGCACGCCAACACAACCTCAACATCATCTCTTATGCGGATGACACTCAACTGATCCTTTCTCTCACCAATGACCCCAGCACCGCCAAGACTAACCTACACGAAGGAATGAAAGAAGTCGCCGAATGGATGAAACAAAGCCGTCTGAAACTGAACTCAGACAAAACAGAAGTCCTCATCTTAGGTAAATCCCCCTCTGCATGGGACGACTCCTGGTGGCCGGAAGCCCTCGGAAATGCACCCATCCCGACAGACCACGCACGGAACCTTGGCGTCATCCTGGATTCTTCACTCTCAATGAACAGACAAGTCAGCGCCGTATCCTCTTCCTGCTTTAACATTCTACGCATGCTCAGAAAAACATTTCGCTGGATCCCCACCGAAACAAGGAAAACAGTCACCCACGCTCTAGTCACGAGCCGACTGGACTACGGAAACACCCTCTACGCAGGTACCACCGCTAAACTCCAGAAGAAACTACAACGAATCCAAAACGCCTCAGCCAGGCTCATATTAGACATCCCACGCTACGAACACATCTCTGGTCACCTTAAAGACCTCCACTGGCTACCCGTCAATAAGAGGATTACTTTCCGACTGCTTACCCACGCACACAAATCACTCTACGACATCGGACCAGACTGCCTCAACTCTCGACTGTCCTTCTACACCCCCTCCCGCCAACTTCGCTCTTCCAGCCAAGCCTTCGCCACTGTACCTCGCATCAACAAGACCACCATGGGAGGCAGATCCTTCTCATACCTGGCTGCCAAAACATGGAACTCACTCCCCGCTTACCTTCGCCTCACCCAGAATCACCTAGCGTTCAGAAAACAGCTTAAAACGTGGATTTTTGACAAATAATCCTCCTCCCCTTCCTAAGCGCCTTGAAACCCTCTGGGTATGTAGTGCGCTATATAAATTTTATGACTTGACTTGACTTGAGTTCAAGATTGAAATCACTCATATACACAAGATTATCCAGGCTCCAATCTCTGACCCTAGGCAAAAGATTAAGTAAATATTGATCCTGCACCTGATTTGGGGTGTAAACATTGAGACATTTGAAAGGTACCCTCTGATGTTGTCCCTCTAAATATTGTTCCAGAACCTGATTAGGGGTGTAAACTTTGAGACTTTTGAAAGCTAACCCCTGATGATGTCCCTCCAAATATATGCTGCAACCCTCCAAAGGGTCCCTAATCCACTTTACCTCCTCAAAGTGGAAAGGTCCAACTATTAGTCCTTCTTTCTTTGTGTTTGTATCGGCAGAATATTGGGTGGGATAATGTTTCTGTTTCATTAATGGGTATCAGAGGGTTTCAAGCATGTCTCTTGTAAGCAAACAACATCTGGATGGATCTCTCTTATGTCTCTCTATATCTTGTGGCACTTGGAAGGAGACTTCAAACCTCTTATATTACATGTTACAATTTTAACCACAATCCAGACTGCTGGTAATCAAATGAATGGCCTTGAATGTAGGATAGGCTTTTCCTACTAGGAAAACTTGAGAGCCTTCAAATAGGAGTATAACCGCATCAGAAAAAAATTGTAACTGACCAAATAACCACTTGGATCACCTACCCACCCCATGTCTCCCAGTTCCTCCCACCCCACAACCCCTCCACTAGCAACCCTTATCCGCTGTGGGGAAGGGATAAGATACATCCCTAACATGGAGATGAGTCGCCCTATATCCTCCTACCCACAGCCCCAGTCTCCCCAGTACTCCCAATAAGCATAACATATTAACTCATAGGTAATACTCTAAAAAGAACTAACCCACTTAACCAGTTGTGTCTATAATATATAGTACCACATTCCAAAGGACACATTTCCTGTAGAAATGTATAACACCCTTAGCAGTAAAATACGGCTCTTAGAATCACATGGGCCATGTGAAATTTCAATTCTACATTTCCATGAAGATGTTCATGTCATTCAAGTAGAGTCATTGCATAGCATAAATTTGGTGGATCTATGGACCAAATCTTCCTCATCATTTGCGTGTTGTTCAGTAGGCCGCTATAAGTTTCTCAGATTTCTCGTTTGGCTACCATGGGTGTCTATCTCTATCTTTTGGTGAATTGGGGGTGCCCACTTGGACGGCCTAGAATGTTCTGCTCTTCTTTCAACATGCATGCTGGTGTGATTTTCAGTCCCACTGGAGCCACAAAGCAAATGGAAAGGTTCACCTGTATCGGATTTGCCAACTGAGAACTTTTGAAGACACTGGAGCTAATGTCCTTCAGTTGTTCAAGGTGACTTATGAGAGATCTTGAAATAGATAAAGAAACTGTTCCTGGAATATCAGCTGCTCAACTTCCCTGTCTGTTACCAGGAAGAGCCCAGTAATATGTCTATCAGTCAGGGCCCTGGTGCATTTCTCAGTGCCCCAAATCTATGCGTTTGAACAATGGCTTGACTTTCTTTGAACACAAATCAGAACAAGGATTTACACAACTGTATCTTATGAGAGCCTTCTTTATTTTCCCGGCCATTATGGATATGCACATTGTCACATCTTGACCTGTCTCCTAGTTGATGCATTACTCCTGGAGCACCTTGATCTCTTCTACCATTTTAGCATTTGAGGCCTGCATCTTTTCAATCTTTTGACTCATGGTGATGATGTTGTCTTTGTTTGTGGTCTCGCAGTGCCCCAGAACTTATATCTTCTTAGTAGCTTCAAAAATACCATATACCAAATCATCTTTCAGGGCTTGCATTTGTGATTATGTTTGTGATATTATTGTGAAGCTTGCCCAGGAAGACTTGCATGTTAGTGGTTGTTGATGTGCCATTGTCGTTTCCTCCCAGCCACACCACATGGCTATTATCATAGTGACAACTCAGGTAAGATGTGCAGCTGCCCCAAAAAGGCACCAATTGTTTTTTGCTTTTCCAATCTATAGCGTATGCAGACATTAACATCAAGTAAATTCACAGATCAGTGGTAAGTGACTGCCCTAGAAAGAGGACAAAAGCCAGCAGCCACCAAAGGCAGTCTTCAGTAAGTTTATTCACCCAAACACATCTATATGTATGCAGTGGAGAGTCCCTTAGGTGTTGTGGTGATTATATGTTAATTGGCTTGTAATTGATTTGGGGACCATACCAGGAGCACCACCATACATTATGGAGGAGCCATACATTTAGACTGATGCAGATTATAACCGGGCATCAACGCTATTTGGTCTACTCTGTGAAGGGGAGTCTGATTATGAGTCCTAGTAAGCGAGGGCAAAAATGGAAAAGGGTCCACCTGATCAGCTGAGCCTAATCTCCCACCCTGTCATAGAATTTGCTGGTACATTCCTCTTGCCTCTATTTGTTGTGTGCCCCTCCAAGCCTGCTGAGCGTTAAGCTGCCTGTGCCGCTCTCTCTCTCTCTTGCTGTTCACAGGCACTGTCTCCCTTACAAAGCAAGCACATTATTCAGTACCTCAACCTTTCTACTAGCAGATCCCTAGTGTTTCAGGTATGGCAATACGCTTCGCTGATCAGATACAGGTTGGTGTGCATGCTGTAGATATACTAAGACAAGTGCCCAGGATTGGAGCTCATCAGCTATGTCAGACGTGAGTCCCTTGCTCATTGCACCATCAGGATTCAAGCAAGCTGGGCCGAAGAAGGCTGTAATGCCAGAAACCGGTCCCCGGAAGCTTGTTTCCTTCCCAGTGAAAGAATTGGCTTGGTAGTTTGGTCTGCCCTGTTCCCATGATGCACTGGGCCAGGGACAGACTAATTTGCATATAGCCAGGTTCTGAGCTGGGATGGTGCAGTGAGCTAAAAAACGGTGTTGGATCAAGCCCTGATCTCTTGACTGGGTGAGAGTATTCTGCTTAATTCAGAAACTCTGTCCATCACCACCCCCTGTTGTTTAATTATTTTGTCCACCATAAGCATGGAAGGGTATACTCAGACGTGAGTCCCTTGCTCATTGCACCATCAGGATTCAAGCAAGCCAGGCCGAAGAAGGCTGTAATGCCAAAAACCGGTCCCCGGAACCTTGTTTCCTTCCCAGTGAAAGAATTGGCTTGGTAGTTTGGTCTGCCCTGTTCCCATGATGCACTGGGCCAGGGACAGACTAATTTGCATATAGCCAGGTTCTGAGCTGGGATGGTGCAGTGAGCTAAAAAACGGTGTTGGATCAAGCCCTGATCTCTTGACTGGGAGAGAGTATTCTGCTTAATTCGGAAACTCTGTCCATCACCACCCCCTGTTGTTTAATTATTATGTTTGATTCTGCTGCAGGGCACAGTCCTCTGGTAATTTGATTTTTGCTGTGAGTCTTACTAATTGAGTCTCGCTCACTCTAAGTTTCTCCTAAATTGAAATTCAGTGATAACAGTCACTCACCAACTTGCAAATACTAGGGTCCACTACAGAGCAGCTGGGTGAGAATATCTGCACTTGTTATAAACAAACATGTGTGCACATGTCTAGGCCGAATGAGGAAGAGTGCTGTTTGACTATCTACGTGCAGATAACCTCTCACAGTTAGGACTCTCACTAAACGTCCGCAGATTTCATTATTTAATTTGGATCCAAAAAGAACTAGCACCATTTATTTACTATTAAGGTATATGTTTGCCTTGCTTTACAATATTTACATTGTGGGTGAAATATTAAATTTGCATTTACTCAACACAGAAAGGTAATGGATGTGTCTTTTTCTATGTTTAAAAATGTCCAAAGTGTAAATAAGAAATTAGGTTAATCAAACGTGTGTACTTGTGTAAATCTGAGATTTCTAATGGGTTCCTAAGCCAACCTTAATGAGATTCAGGATTTGAACTACCCTGTTGAGCCAAGGTTATAACTCTGTTTTCCTGCTTACATTTCAAATACCCATTTCAGTGGGATTACCATTCTCCGAATAGAGAAGGATGCATGAGAGAAATCTATGTGGAATGATTAGCTGACAATCCAATACAAAGCCTGGAGATGTCCTTCTCCCAGGGACAATGACGAACAGGCAAAACTCAGGCAGTAGTCACACCAAGAGATCTAACTGAATTGGTAAAACAAGGACCAATGGGTATGCCTGGCATAAGCACCTTTCAATCTTCAAGAAAATGATTATCTTCAAGAAAATGATTATCCAATCAGACTATCAACATACGCGGTGTACCTTCCAAATAATGCCTCCATTGTACAAATGCCAGTGCTGAACTGGCCATGGAGGGCACCGGACAATCCCCCGGTGCGCTGCATGGTAGGGGGCCCCTAGAGGCCGTTTTTGTTACAGGGCCATTTTGCAGCATAGATGCCAAATTGGCCCTGTACCAAAATCGGCGGCACCTCCAACCAACCGATAAAGTTTATTTGATTATGACTACAGCTCCTATATGACTACTTCCTGGGGGAAGTGGGCATAATGCTGACTCAGAGTTCCTAGTTTCACCAAATTCAAAATGGCGAAACCCTCCCTTGGCTGTCTACTTCAGGTGGCTCACTTTTAGGGGTGTGCTTAGCCTGAAAAGTGTGGCGCACCTTCTGACTAATTTCTCACCTGCTCTGGTCAAAGGGGCCGCAGGGCAGAGGATGGCATTCCCAAGGTCTCGGGGGAAGTCTTTGTTGCATATCAAGAACGTCACAGGCTTTGAAGCTTCTGGCCTTGACATGCTAATTCACTGCCATCCTATTGGAGGATGTGTAATCACCTTCCGCCGGAGCAGGAACTGTTTCTGACAGCATGGGCTCTCCCCTATGCTCATCTCATCTGTGGTGGCAGGTTGGGATATACTAGTCAGCGAGCACATTAGAGGAGTAGTAGGTTTTTTAGGGGACCCCTCTAGGTAGCTCTAGTACTGGCATCAACACAGATTTATTAAGACAAGGTGCCAAACAACATTGGTTTCTGTGCTGCCATCCTGTAGCAGGGTAACTCGTAATGACCAGTAATGACAGTGCCCAGCACGTCACTTTCAATATCTAGTAATGGAACTAGACATCACAGGGGCCTATCTGCTCATGCAGATGTGCCCTCACATATAATATAATGCATCCTGCCTAATGTCGCTAAGGCCTGCTGTAGGGGTGACTTACGTTTAGTATATGCAGTGTACCTTCGCATGGCACACAGTGTGCCATGTTGTGTTTTCAAAATGATTTGTACCTTTTCACCCATCCTGCAAAGGCAGTGTTATGCAGTTGTTGTGTGTCTCTTTGGGTGGCATAATACATGCTGCAGGTCATAGGGCTCTTTAGTACTGGGTACCAGGGGTATCATGTGCAAGGGTGCTATACGGGTGCTAGAGTCCTTGCCAATTGGGTTCCAGTTAGACATTTACCTTGTTTTAAGGGATGGAGCACTGGCACGGGGGTCTGGTTAGCAGGGAACCAGTGCACCTTCAGTAAAAAAGCATCAGTACTAGGGCAAAATGTGGATCTGAGCATGTCAAAAAGGGCACTTTCCTACACTCTCCATTTCAGAATAGGGGATTGCTCTTTATTATCTCTATTATGGGCTTGACAATCTTTTGAAAGCTTCAATAAAGTGGCTAAAGAAATGTGCAAATTCCAATAATTTCTAGATCTGTTTATCAGTCATTGGAGTAGGACATTCAACCACAACATTTACATTATCTAGATACATCTGAATCTCATAGTCTGACATTGAAAAGACTAGAAATAGGACTAGGACTAGGAATGATAGCTAACTGATCTCAAATATCACCATTTCAGGATTATCATAAAAGGCATTCTCTCTCAGTCTCCGGAGGACTTCTCTAAGATGTTTGAGGCATATCATAAAGGTAAATTAACACAAATGTGTACAAAATATCTTGAATATATAATTTACAAAGTATTAAAAAATAGCAGGGTTATTGAGGAGTCCAATTGACAAACCCAGGTATTCATATTGACTGTATTTATTATTGATTTCTGCTTCTAACCATCTCCCTCAATAAGCGGAGCAGACTGTAAGTCACTTTGGGATCTACTTTCTAGAAGACTGACTATTTTCACTTGATCCAATAATACTGAGATGAGGGGTAAATGATGTATACTGCAGATGGTAATCACACTCAGCTCTCTCTAATAGTTGCATGGTCTATATAGACCATTTGGCTTGGGGGTGAAAAATATAGACACGCCTTTAAGTGACATAGAAAGATAAATTATACATTATACATTATTCCTTGGGTATGGGGGCTTCAAAATGCATGTCTATTGTACAGTCATATAACAGTTGTGGGGGTAATGTACTTGCTCCTTTCTTGCTGAACACATCATTTAAGTCTTGATAGGCAGAGGGCGTATTTAACTCTTTCACTTGTTTTTGTAGGGGGAAACATGTCAAATGAGGTTTAAACTGAGTTATAGATCTTTATTTGTTTGTAATATGCTGAGGTCCTCAAAATGTATTTGTCTTCCGAATGTAAGTCCGATTTGGAAATCATAACCACTTTGTTCATAACAAAAGTTGAAACATAGGAGTGAACATTACATATAAAGATACAGATTTGATATGCCCATTTTCAATTGACAAAAATAAGTGTGCATCTCTTGATGGTGTATTAATATGGAGACTGACATTGAAACAATGCATTCTTTAAGAGCAAACTCTTTTTGACATGAAAGACTTGTCTTAGGTTTGCTCTTCAGAGGCAAGTCTGTTAGTTTCTCTGAAGTGAAGGACAGTGCCATATGAAATGACTACAATATAAACTAGGTCTCTCCCTTTCCCCGTGTTCTCTTTCCTCCATGGTCAAAGTATGACACTGTGAGCCTGTCTGCATAGGTTTCTCACTCATCTCAAACCATAATTTAAGAGGCATCTTATTATCCACCCTTCGTGCATGCTGTCCAGGTTCAATATGAAGCATTAAATCATTCAATGCCTCACATTCTGTAAGGCAATTTCGTTATGAGAGTAAGGCGCCCTTCAGTTTATCTCATATGTCACCATTGAATCCTATGACTGCAACCTCATCAGTCCAATTAATTTCAGCCTTTAATTATTGGCAATTAGTAATACAGGAAACTATTTCTTTGTTTCCTTCCTTTCGATTTAACAAACCCATGTCTGCCATTGGTTAAATCGGAGATATGAACTTTCAAAGTTTATCTTTAAAAATTGCATCGAAAAACACAATGGGCCTGATTATGATCATGGCGGACAGGGTTACTCTGTCACCAACATGATGGATATCCTGTCCGCCATTTTACACTTCTATTATATCTTATAGAACTTGCATTATGGCTGACAGGATATCCGTCCTGTTTGTGATGGAGTATCTCATCCACCAAGATCATACAGCGGTAATTTAGTTGTGTTTGACTGGATCAAAATCAAAAGTTAAGGCCGACCATGATGGAGTGCAGGTCAGGTACAGGGACAAGGTTCATGGTCGGTGGAAAGTTTACCTTTGGACTTAGAAACGTTTAAGGATAAAACGTGTTCATGGATGAGTTATCGTTGAAGCAAGCGACAAACTGGATTCAAAGCTGGGCTAGATGACGGCGGGTTGCTGCAGAGAGGGTTCCCCAGTGCGTTCATCAACAAAGATGTGAAAGCTCTGAGGGGGTGCAGTCTTAACACTGTTCACAGGGAGGCCTAGACATTGATGGGGTATTGCTCAGTGTTGGTTCTGATAAAGGCCTCTAAGTTCAGACCTAAAAACTTTCCTGGAATCTCCTTCAGAGGAGCAAACCAGTAATTAGGGGCCTTCAGGTGATTTAACATCGATGACTGCAGCTTCAAAGGTGATGCCAGGCTCCATCAGTTCTCTGGCATAAAGTTAGCAAGATGCTTTTAAGTCCCAGTTTTTGCAGTGTGGCCAGGAGGAGTAGACTCAACTACCAGTCAAGCGTCTAGGACTTGGGGAACACAACTGGGGAGTTATGACTCACACTAACAGAGGCCAGCAGCAGGGTCAAGAGCAGGTCCAGTTGGAACTGGTCAGCTGGGCAGTTGCAGGGAGAGAGTCCTCTAGAAGCTTGTTTTGTCCCAGTAGGTCAAACAGTTGATCAGCAAACTGATCCTTGGAGTAACTTTTTGGGTTCTAGGTTCAAGGCAAGCAGGCCTCCTTCATGTGTTCAGACCTGAGAGCAGTCATTCTTGTGATACTTCACCGGTACAGCAGTGTTTTGAGGAAGATACTGAGGATGCTCAATTTATGTGCAGTCTCAGTCTCTGGATGGGAGAACTTCTGGCCACTCCCAAACCAATGGAGTAAAAGTTACAAGGGGTTACCCTACCCAGTTATGCAGCTACTCTGTTGTAATCTAACCTACCCCACAGTGCTCCTCAATCAAACATGGCAGAATCTTTCTCCTCGTCCACCCCATTCAGAGCACCATAAGCCTACCCAGAGGTGTAGCTATTAAATTGGGAAACCCTTCCCCTGTAGTCAGTTCAAACCAGTTCTTTGAGCTCCCTATTTCTATTGGGTTTGGAGGCAATCTGACTAGCAAGCCAAAAGTGAGGCAGGCCGAGGTGTGAGCTGCATCTGCCAGTGACAGCTTAGGCATCGTTTGAAGACCAAGAAAAGACTGGGCACAGCCCCCAGGCCGTCCAGCTTAAGGAAGAAAATTACCTCCTCACCCAACCCCTATGTCCACTACCTGACTGCAATCCACATCTCAACACAGGGGAGCCATCAGCTGTCGGGTGACATTGGACACTGCCAGAAAGGCCCCTTTTGGCTTAAGCAGCGAAATGACAACTTTTCATTTTCAAAATAATTTTATAAAATCCAACTTGACAATTGAATTGGATTTTAAATTATAAAAATGAGAGCTTGAAACATTTATCTAGCTGCTGCCAAGCTGAAATTAAGCACTACATGTTGTTACAGTACAACCAGTGTTTTTCTATAGAAGGGTCAGCCTTGTCACAATTAAAAATGTGTTGAAGGTTTTGTATCACCAGGACATGTAAACCATTAAATATACATGTCCTACCTTTAAAATAACCTCCCCTCGAGTCACTTAGGGTTTACCTTTGGGTGACTTATAAATATTAAAAAGGAAATGTTTAGGCCTGGCAGAATATCGAACAGCGAGCATACGTGTTTTTCCTATCATTTTTCAAAGCTAATCTCCTTATAGTAGGGATGAAGGAGACTGAACAGCAAAAACCTGGGAGAACACAGTTTCATTAATCCTGAAATGGGCAGGAAGGGTAAACCCATGTGCAAATAACATTTGAACCCAATTTCCCACTTTTCACATCACTCGGAAGGAGGCTATAGAGTTTGCTTACTGTCTGTGTTAACCACTGCAGAGGGAAGTTTTGATGGCAGTGATGCATTGCAGATTGCCCTTCATGTGGAGTTTTTTCTATCCGTATTCCCACCTTTCTTCAGAAGAGCTTCAGATTACAAGTTAATGATCAAACGTAGGTGTTTGATGGATAAGCACAATTGTATATACAACAAGAGAGGAAGGGAATAATGGCTACTCTCCCACCCCTTATTTCAATACCTATTATCAACAAAAGAGCGCCAATACGAGTGAAACCCTATATCACAGTGAAAAAAGTTAAACCTACCTAAATTTGAATGGTCATTAAGCGATAAGAGAGGCAGTGAAGATAGAAAAATGTATTATTTTCTAAAAGAACCCTCACTCACCCTAGAGGTGACATGCTTCATCATGGGGTTCGGTCACAGGTGGGGCCGACTATCCCCACCTGTGTGCTACCACGCCTGCAAGTGCAGCGGAGCTGGTATGTGTGAAGGGAGTGATCAGTGAAAAAGGTGTGTTGTAAAAGATCACAACTGTGCCTCAACAAACTTTATTAAGGGCCAGTTGTTCACATTAAAAACTGTGGAGTCACTGGAATTTTTAATTTTAATCCAGGGACTTTAAAAGTGCATGGTCAACATGTTTCTGCTGGTAGTGCTATAGTCAGCTCAGCTTTCTTCAGGACCAGATTATAAAAAAGGAAACAAATCCTACGGGGGTCCAAGCATGCTAAGGCCTGCCCACACCATTAGGAACAAAGGAGAAGATCAAGTAATTTTTACTCTCCTCAAACCAACTCACGGTTTTACCCGTCCTTAGGACTCCTGCTAATCGTCAGGTAGAGTTTGATGCTTCAAGGTGCAACACGCTTCATGGGCTCATAGGGTTAGGCATATTTTCACTTCCAGTCAAACTTGCTGCTGGAAGGCTCGCCGCTTGTTCACCTTTTCATTTCACCCCTACGGCCCGGATTGTGTTCATGAAGCGTGTTGCACCTTGAAGCATCAAACTCTACCTGACGATTAGCAGGAGTCCTAAGGACGGGTAAAACCGTGAGTTGGTTTGAGGAGAGTAAAAATTACTTGATCTTAGCCTTAGCCTTAGCGTGCTTGGACCCCCGTAGGATTTGTTTCCTTTTTTATAATCTGGTCCTGATCCTGTTGTGATCTTAACAAACTTAATAAAGTTTGTTGAGGCACAGTTGTGATCTTTTACAACACACCTTTTTTACTGATCACTCCCTTCACACATACCAGCTCCGCTGCACTTGCAGGCGTGGTAGCACACAGGTGGGGATAGTCGGCCCCACCTGTGACCGAACCCCATGATGAAGCATGTCACCTCTAGGGTGAGTGAGGGTTCTTTTAGAAAATAATAAATTTTTCTATCTTCACTGCCTCTCTTATCGCTTAATGACCATTCAAATTTAGGTAGGTTTAACTTTTTTCACTGCGATATAGGGTTTCACTCGTATTGGCGCTCTTTTGTTGATAATAGGATAAGCACAATTGACATAATTTTCCCGGAAAGGTGTCGGAGCTGAACTATTTCTAGTTCAAAATGTTTCACCTGCTTGGAAACAGACATCAAATATCAACATCTAATATTTAATGTCCTGAATCAAAGCTCCTGGGTCATCTAGTCAACTCGCAATTCAACCTGCAGCTCCTGTCACCTTGCCAGATAGACTGCAACCGTGTATTTGTAGCACATTGTCTTCTAAAATATTTGCTTTCTGCTGCACCCTCCAGAATGGCACTATGTGGGATTGAGCTACTGCATTTTTAGGGACTTTGCATTACATTGTGCACCAAACCATCATTACTGGAATATACAGCTTGCTGTTTGATAAAAGCACAGTGGGGATATGGTCTATAAGAGCAATAGTTGGATTTATTGTCTGAAAGGTGCCAGAACAATTCTGCAATTGCTACAGTATGCAGCTTGAGATATGGAAGTAATTAACCACAAATGTGTGCCTCGCTTCTCTGTGCTCTAGCATATGATGAGGCTCTTATGATGAGGCTACTGTTTGTCTCTCGCTCTGTTAATAGCAGCCTATTTGCTGTGGGTGACTAACTATACAAAATCCAAATAAAGCTATACAGTGATTTATGGCACTGCTCACATGTAACATTCCTCCGCCAGTGGTGGGATTATAATACATTTAGCTGCCTCAGGTAAATCTGGCTGTCCACATATACAGTGGTTGGGCCTTTTTGCACTCCGAAATTCAAAACAAGTGCACAAAAAACTAATATTTAAGTACAATCCCGATTTCTGATTTAGATAATTAGTAACTGTCATACTTTACGATGGGACAAGAGATCTACAAACAGCAATTTTGTCATTGTAGTGTACATTCAGCAGATCCATGGATAAAGGCATGTTTCGGAAGGTTTATTGTGGGTTGAGGAGATCCACCTGAAGAAGCTAGTGAACAACAACAAATCATAGGTTTGTTGGTGTTCACCAACAGTTGCAGTAGACTCTCGCCGTAGAAATGCACACAAATAGAGTCCAGTGAAGAGGGAGAAGTGTATGAGCATTCAAAGTGACACTGGTGAGGTACTCTTTAAAACATCAATGTGGCTATATTATATAATGTGATTATGCACATTTGAGTTCTATTTTAGTGGGCACAATTCTACACCTGCTTAAATTCAGGATGGGAAAATGTGAATACTACTAGTTCCAGCAGTACATATGGAAAACACAGAAATCCTGGAGCATGTGCTACATTCTTCCCAGATCACTGAGAATCAGTTCCCAAGTTAGAAGTAAGCCACCACCTACAGAGGCCTCTGACTGTACAAAATGATATACTAGTTCCAAAGCAATTTGTAATATCATTCAAATCTCAGACACAGAGGTTCATCCATTTAACTCTTACAACTAAACAATGTGTCTGTAGATTGCTGCCACACTCTTAGTCAAGCGAATAATCTGTAAATTGCAACTGGAGACACCTTTGAGTGGTAAAATAAGTATAAAAATGTAAAAACATATAAACTTTCAATGAAAATGCATTCCATGTTTACTAACTTATAGCTAACTAATAGCTAGACAAAGGGAGAACTCGTCTACAAGAATATACCAGCATTTTCTTTGAGAATTTTATGAGTGAATTGAACAAATTCTGTTCTCGTTTACAACTCTTTTCCCACCAAATGTTTTGAGTTAACCGTGAGTAATGAATCTGAACCTTCTTCAGCATATATAATCAGTTATGTTTACTTACTGCAGACGTGAGTTGGGCTAGAGCTTGAAGTTGAAACATTTCATTGCTGACTTCCATTGTATGTTGCAGTCTTGCTGAAGAACTTGAAAGAAAAGAAAAGTATTAATTTCGAGCTAAAAAGTATTGAATGAATGAATGAATGAATGAAAAAGGCTTTATTTCGATAAAATCAAATCTTAAAAGCATGAGCATAGAAAAAATAATACATTGACAGTATAAAAGAACAGATTTTACAACCATATTAAGGCTTAGATCCAAAGCTTCTTAAAATGATCATTAAAACGATACAAATATTGCGTCCGAAAAGCGACACAAAGAAAATAGAATCACAGATTAAACATTTTCTCTTAGCCTTTTTGATCTAATGGACCAAGCCCATCTCAAAAACTTTGATAATCATCAGAAATATAATGGTCGGGTGTCCGTTCAAAAAAAATGCGCAGCGCTACAAGGTGTTGTCTTGTGCATAGTTCTCTACATAGGGGCTTAAGCCAACAATTCCTTGGTGATTGGAATGATGGGAATGCCAACAAAATATGTGCCATTGATTCTAATTTGGTCGCACAGATTGGGAAAAAAGAGGAAGTCTGAAAAGGGATTTTCCATCGAGCAGTCAATTCACCAATTGGAAGTTTGCCAACCATAAATTTAAAGTACAAAGCCCGATCAATTGGGTTCTGAATGATGTCAAGATAGGGTTAGCAAAATGCAACATCCTTAATTTCCAAGAAATTGTTGGTTAATCTACCCAAGTTTGGATCTGAACAGCATTTGCTAGACACCCAACTCCAGTAGATTCTCCTCAGTATTACTTTTAGTGGGGTGGATTTTGTTTCCCATGCATCGTTTAGGCCCATATCACATAACAGAGTTTAAACATTTTTAAGCCACTGAATTTTGTACCAGCCCGACATGGACATAACTTCTCATAGGCCCTCTGCGTACTTTGCTAGCTCAGGCACCCGCCACAGCCGTGCCCATAGTAGAAGTGGTCGAACTTTGGCCAAGTCAGAGATCGAGTGGCATCCCAGATCCAATAATAGAGGGACCGTAGGGGTACTCTGGGGGAGTGCCATTACCTCTTTAAGGAATTTATTTTCAGATCTACTTAACTGCTCAATGTTGCTTGAGCCCCACAGTTCGGCACCGTAAAGGGCCGAGCTTACACCTCTAGCCTTATATATCGCAATGGCCTGGGCAATGGGCCTGGTAGATGAGGAGCGCTGTTCCCTTAGAATTGCCCCCGCCACCCTTTTGTGACAAAGAAGCATTTTCTGCAAGTGGGAAGTCCACTGCATGGTATCCGAAATAAGGATTCTGAGATAGTCAAATACAGGCACCCTTTCTAGTGGTATGGAATTCAAGACTGGGGGCCTGCTGAGCTTGGTAGGTGGATTTAATACCAGATATTTAGTTTTGTCTGTGTTTATAACAAGCCCTTCAGAATGCAAAAAGACAAAGTTATCCAGGAGGCTCTGGAGGCCAACATGGGACTTGGAAATAAGAAGAGTATCATCAGCGAATAGGAGAGTTGGAGTTCGCTCGCCCGCCAGGGATGGTATTGTCTCGCTTTTTCATAAACAGCTATTTTTTAAACTTCTGTTAAATGTAAGATAGCAATGAGGGAATCGATCAGTTGTACATTACTACTAAATCATGCATCAGGAAATTATGGTTTGGCAGTTATGATATCAAGAGTCTCCAGCATACAGTAAGGACAAGAATACTAAAA
The DNA here is from genome assembly GCF_964263255.1 of Lissotriton vulgaris. Classification (NCBI taxonomy): domain Eukaryota; kingdom Metazoa; phylum Chordata; class Amphibia; order Caudata; family Salamandridae; genus Lissotriton; species Lissotriton vulgaris. The sequence goes on along the minus strand of NC_141698.1, from coordinate 790,657,442 downwards.
ATAAGTATTTTCTCTGTGTTATCTGTCTTCAAAACCTCTTCAATTCACCGCGAAATCCACCTCGAAATTCCGGAATTCTGGTCAAGTCTTGCACTTAAGGCAGATATAGATTTGCGAGTAAGGGAGTAACAATCCGATATAACATGTTCCACTTACTTAAGTAAATCGACATCATGTTCCCTACCACCAGAAGTCAAAGACTTGGTTATTCAAACAATATTTGTAAAATGTATCCTTGTCAACATCTTCGTCCATTATGTGCATCTTGTAAATGTTATAAAATATACATAGATACAGAATCCTGAGCAACAACACGTGCAAGGTGGACCTGATATACATGTGGTACATACTAATTTGAAACAAAGATTTGCATTCTAGGTGAATACATGATTAGTTAACCTTCTTCTCTCCACCTAAAGATAAATAGTTAACTATTTTAGTTTGTGATGGCACACTGTAGCCAATAGAAATGCTTCATAAGTAAGTGTGAGGCAAACTACAGCTGTACATTTAAAAGGTAGGAAAAAAGTTTGTCACTTACCCTAGGGATCTGAAACTATTTAATGCAAATGTTGATCAATGCTTTGTGTTTAAAGAATCATTGAACAATTAGCGCATTGACTGACCACTTCTTGAATTCTAGGAGCCTAATGACAAACGTTTTATTGATGGGAAACAGTACAAAAGACTAATAAGAAAAATCTTTAGAAAAATCTGACTGTTAGTGCAGGTTTGCCAATCAGCCTTCTGGGAAGTGGTGTCAGTGGAATTTATCGGCTGGCACTCTATGCCCCTGCCCACTCCTAAATTCTGAAAAATGCCCTAACCACCCTATACCCTTACCCATCACCAAAACAAAATGAACACTGTATGCCCGTACCCACACCTAAACCCTAAAAACACACTTACCATCTTATACGCTTACCCACCTCTAAATGCTAAAGACACCCAATACCCTTACACACCCATACACTCTAAAAACACCTTTATCACCCAAAACCCTTACCCACCACTAAACCCTAAAAATATTCTTACCACACTAAACCCCTTCCCACGCTTAAACTATAAAAACACCCTTACCAACCTATGCCCGGCCCACCAATAAAACACTAAAAACACCCTTGACACCCTATACCCTTATCCATCCCTAATCCCTAAAACACCATTACCACTCTATGCCCATACACACCCCTAAACCCACCCTTACCATTCAATACTCTTACCTACACTTAAGCCCAAAAATAACCTTACCACCCCATATCCTTTCCCTTCCCAAAACCGTAAATCATCCTTACAGACCAATACCCTTACACAGCCATAAATCCTAAAAATATCCTTGCCACCCAATGACCTTAACAACCCCATAACCCCAAAAATACCCTCACCACCACAAAACCCCTTGTGAACCCTAAGCCATAAAAACACACTTACCACCCAATACCCCTATCCACCCTAAATCCCCAAAACACTCTTACCACCAATACCCTTATGCACCCCTAAACCCAAAATTATATATAGGTTATACATAACCCAATGGTGGTAGCTAGTAGGTAGTTATAGCAACAACCATGTTTCCGTAGGAAAAGCATTTATTGACTTTCCTATATCTTTGACACCTTTTCCTGAATCTTCACAAACTTTCCCCCCAAAAAATGTGCCGGTGATTCTTGTTGCACATTGAAAGTTTCAGGGTGATCCGTCAAGTGGGGGCTGAGAAAAAGGAGGTGTCAAAAAAATGAGTTTCCTTTGTTAATTCTCATAGAAGTTTTGAACACGACAACAGCCCAAACCACTGGACGGAATTACACCGAATTTTGCAGAAATGTAGATTTATTTACGCAGACCACACTTACAGTTCTTTGGTGTAAAACCATTCAGTCGTTGTCGAGAAATTAAAGGAAATCCAAATTTTTATATCTACGATTGCATAGCCTTCGCTGATAATGACAAGCTTGTGCACAGATCTGCAGAGCTCTGATTGGCTGGCAGCACTTCAACCAGGAAGTGCTGGCAGCCATCTTGGGACTTGGTTCAGCTAAGAGCTTAAAGAAAACATGAAAAAAGAAAAGGGGACAGAGTAGGGATTCCCTGAACCCCAAGCCTTGGGCTTGGAGTCCCAGAGGGACCCTGGAGGGGCAAAAAAGATTTTGCCATGAATTCACAAAATTTGCAGCAACATTTTTTTTTTAAACAAGACAAACATGGGCTCCCTCGCTTGTTTTGAAATGGGCCGGTGGATGGTCATAAGTCCTGGGAAGTAAAAAAAAAAAAAAAGCGAGGGGGGCACATGTATTCCCCTTTCTGAGGCTCTTTCAGCCCTGGGTCCCAACACCTCCCAAGAGGGAGCCATATGGACCTCCCCTCATGGACATGTAGAAGTCCAAGGGGACCACAACCTCCCCATGGCAATAATAATTTGTGGGGGGCCGCACAGACCCCCCTGGACTTTGGGAACCTCCACCTCCTCAGGGACTGAAAACTAATAAATACTGGGAGGGGGGCGACTCCGTATACGACCCCAGGGACCACCACCTCTCCGGAGCCGACCCGTACACAGAGAAGGAGGGGGCCATGCTGCCCCCTCCTGGAGTCATATATCGTCCTGGGTACCACCACTCCCCAGGGCCGGCTCCTGCTTTGTTCTGGGGTCCCTACTCCCGGGACATAGCTGTTTGCTTTGAGTGAGCTGACAGCAAAAGCAAACACTCCACTTCCATCAAGTGGGAGCTGTCAAACAACTCCTGCTTGCTGGAAGCGGAGGTTTCATTCCTTTCCCTGTCCACAAACATGTGGGCAAGGAAAGTGATGAAATGATTGCTCTTGTACACAGGCAGCTCCCTGTGTGGATTGACAATGCCGACTCCTGCAGAAAGCTGGGAGCCAGCAGGGACTGTAGGGCCTTAAGTCTTCCCCCACGGCCCAATAGAACACTGGGAGCCCTGGCTGGTACCAGGGCAACCAGAAAGTTGTGGCCGGGTCCCAGGGGATGTGGTTCCCGGGTCCCTAATCGGCCCAGGGAGGGGGGTGCACAGTCCCCTCCTCCATATAAATGTACATGTGTTACCCAATGAGGTAGCACTTACTAATTATCTCGTAGAAAGTACTCCAGTTGTGTAGATATTTTGTGCAAAGTTGTGGCCTCTTCCTAGATAAATAAGCAGGTGTGGTTCTATTATGGCTTGGATGCTCCTTTCACAAAAGGGAAGGCAAAATAGAATTATACATTTGAAATATGTTACTTTCTTGAGCATTTAAAGATGATAAGAAAACTTGAATTGAAAGAGAGAATGCTGCATTGGCCGAGACATTACAGGCAGAAAATCATACCAGTGAACCACAAATACTGCTTATTGAATGGAAGCAACGCATTTCTATTTGGGAAACACTGGGGTGTGTTATATAGAGAATAAAAGGTCATTGTTATACAGAAGGTATGAAACTTCTGCCCACTCAATCTGACACTAACAGATCTTACATTAAAGTACACACAGGTTCACTATATCACGGTGTGTTAATTGGCAGCGCTGTGCTCAGATGTTGCAAATACTGAAGTATCACAGATATTCTATGAATGGAGAGAGAATACTGACATTCTTCTATACGTTCTGAGAATAGAGGGTAAGAACTCACTCAGAACAAGTGTTAGCCTCCTAGTTTGTCAGAAGGCAAACCTAAATCAGGGGCACCAACATGCCACATATGTCACGTGCAAGGCTACACAACAGTGCCATGTGAGAGTGGCACTTTTTTGTCTTTTTTTGGTTCAGACCCATTCACTCATTCTGGCTCAAGCTTAAAGACACATAAAACTCGCACAGCAGAATTCAATTGGTAAGGAGACTGGAACCACAATTGCGCCACTCCGGTGTCAGGATTATCAGAATTTAAGACAGCAGCCATACTGAATTCATAGGTTTAAAAAGAAAGCACATTTGTAATCTTGAACCATGTAGCAGGTGGATTGAGACAAAAATGAGCCTGTAATGAGATTTCTGAAGACATTGAACAAAATCACACAAAAAGTAGCTGCTCCATCTATAGTACTCACTAATAAGATATCCATAAGTGCAGTACTGTATAGAAACACATGCCTCAATGGTTGCACATATGACTCTAGATCAGAAGGTTGAGTGTTCAAATGACGTCGGGGGCAAGTTTTTACAATTAAGACTATAATATGTGGTAGCATTGCCATTTTAATTGAGCGTTTGTAATGTTAATTGTGCACATTCTGAAGAGTGTTTATAACATTGAGTTCATGCCATTCTTCAAAGCATGGCTATGTGTTATTTATTGATGGCAGATGGTCTTGGAGAAGAACTGAGTTTTACTAGGAGCAAACTAATGGTGGGCTTTGCCTTTTAAAGCATACTACATGCACACCATATTTCTGAATGGTGGCTTTGAAATTGGTCTGGATAAAGGCAAGTCAGTAGGAACATATCACCTCTCTGTAAGTTACAAATCCTCTTTTCTTTTGAAAACCTCATTTACCACAGCTGCTTTTCCCTATTGTGCGTCACAGATGTCAGTTAGTGTCACCTTTAAGTCTCCTTGCTACCCCTTGCACTTTGGTAATTGTCACCCATGTTGTATGCTCTGCTGTTCAGTCTTTTCAGTGTTTACATTACAGTGGTGGCATGGGGTGAACTGGCACCACATCCAGCTGGCAATGCCTCATGCAGAACTTTCCCACTGTTGCACGTCTAACAAAATGAGTATGCAATATCCTAGTTCATTTTTTAAAGGCGCTGAACAGAAGCGATTGGATGCGATTGATAATTAAGCAAATTAATTTAAAGCCTCAAAATAATTGTTATAAAAAACTATAGTTACTGAGCTAACTATAACTTACACCCCCACAATGCACTGCATATGACCTCATGTAATACATCATTCATGACACAGTCAGTGACATCATCCAGAGAACCACACATGTATCCACTCACATCCCATTCAACCTCTCATACACCCACACAACCACTCACATACCCTTTCTTAAACCCATACAAATACTCATGCATCCACTGAATTATGCATAAAGCCACTCAAACACCCACTCACTCATACAACCACTCACATAACCACTCACTCACCAAAACAGATACTCACACATCCACTCACCTACTCATACAGATACTAACACATGTACTCAGTCACTGAAAGAGTCAATGAGACAAACAGTCATCCATGCAGCCTCCCTTACACTCACTTCATCACGGATACAGCCACTCACACACCCACTCACTCACCCATGCACCAACTTACACACCCATTCACGCACTCATATAGCTATTCATGTACCCTCTCACTTACCTATATAGACACTCATTCACCTGCTCACTCACTCATACATCAACTCATGCCCCCTCTCATTCACCATTTACAGCCACTCACACACCTGCACACTCACCCATACAGCCACTCATGCACCCTGCCATTCACCATTTGTAGCCACTTACACACCCACTTACTCATCTATAGAGTCTATTACATACCCACTCACTGATCCATATACCACTTATACACCTACTCACTCACCCATACAAGCACTCACACACCCGCTTATTCACCCATAGAAACATACACACACTCAATCACACATGGACATACATAGTTAAACAGACACTCACATAATCTATATTTTAATATAGAAACACTCATTAGTAGTACACAAACTAAACTAATTTAACTTTTGAGGTACCTAAGTATATATGTTTACCACTCAGAAACTTTTAGAAAACACTCACAATCAATAGATTATACCATCAGTTATGTAATTTGAGATGGTATCAGTGATGTCTCTGACCATGTCATGAGTGATGTAATATGTGAGGTCATAAGCAATACAAGTAAAGAGTTCAGTGTAACTATCATTTGTAGTATAATTAATTGTTTTTAAATATAAAAAACAGACATAACATTCATATTAAAACGAGTATTTGTTTAAAAAGACATCAATTTGATGACATTACATTGACAGTATTTAGTTTTTCTCCATATACAATTTGACATTAAAAATACAATACAGTTCAGAAACAAGGGTGGCAGAAATTTAATCTTCGACATGTGGTTTGGCGCCAGTGGCGCCTTCGTCAGGAAATGATAATCCTTAGTTGGCTCTGGCATGGAAGCAGTATCCACGCCAGAACCAACTAAGGATTATCATATGTGCAAGGCTTAATTTGATATAAAAGAATTGCGGTTTTATATACTAGAGGGTTGCCATCCAAGCTGTGCTCGCTGAATATCCACACACATCCAAGGCTAATTTCTAATTAAGAGGATCGTGGTTACATATAATAGAAGGGTTGCCATCCCAGCAGTGCTCGCCACGTATCCTCATTATGTAGGTACATTGACCTAATTCACAAAGAATTTTTATAAAATATAGCCTGCCAGTATATCCAAAATTAATCGACAACTTTTTCAATAACAAAAGGGAAAATTCTCCTGTATCCTGGTGTCACCATCGCACATAAGAATATTACACCTCACAAAAAGTGATACGTTTACCTGTGGCATTTCCTGACGAAGGCGCCAATAGCGCCGAAACGTGTGTTGGAGATTACATTTATGCCACCCTTGTTTTTTAACTGTATTGCATTTTTAATGTCAAATTGATGTCTTGTTAAACAAATACTCATTTAAATATGAATGTTATGTCTGTTTTTTATAATTAAACACAATTATTTAAACTACACACGATAGTTACACTGAACTCTTTTCTTGTATTTCATTTGTTCCATCGTGATAGACTGTATAGTGCATCGGATTTTTTTTTGATTGAATATTTGCCCTGTTCTAGGAATTGTGGGGCATATTATCAAAGGGGTTTATCTCCTCTTTTTTGGCTTTAAAAGTCAAGAAAGCGGAGATAAAATTATCTCCCTAACACCAGTTAGCGACAGCTAGTAGGAGATAGCGACCATCTTGGGCCCCACTTTGCATGTCAGTGATATTTATCCCTAATGACATGCAAAGTGGGCGTGCCAAGATGTTAGCAACTGGAAACAGTCGCTAACATCGCTATCTCCTATTACCAACTTTTGGAGATATTCTCGCTAAGCGCGAATATCTCCAAAAGCTAACACCTGCCCTGAGCAGTTCTTAGCCATGTTATCCAATGGGAGGTGGATAACATGGCTAAGAGCATTAGCTCGGTAATGCATGAATATCGCTGACTTTTCAGCGATATTCATGCATTGCGGCCGATTTTTATCGCATTTGCAATAAACCTTGGTAATACCAAGGTTTATCTGCGATAAAAATCGCCGCAGCTCAGCTGTAAATTTTTGTCTCTAACCAAGCATTAGCGATAATTATCGCTATTGCTTGGTAATATGCCGCCAAATTTCAATTTTACAGGCGTTCCTTGATACTCACACCTGATATGTGAGGTCATAAGCAGTGCATTGCTGGGGCGTACGTTATAGTTAGCTCAGGTAACTATAACTTCTGAATTCTGGTTTTGTACAAGTGAAATCTGAGTCTAACTATAATGTCCCTGTAACCTTTGATTTCTTCAGTGAAAATATATATATATATATATATATATATATATATATATATATATTCAATGAAAAAAACATAGGTTTCAGACCTTATATAGTTAGAAATTAACATTTAAAAAACCTTTGAAACTCACTCAAAAAACTATAAGTTTTAGGGGTGTTTTAGTTAGCTGGACAATTCACTCATACAAAACCATTGAAATTGCTCCTATATAGTTAGTTGTACTAACTATATTTCGCGCACCCGCAATCCACTGCTGATGATGTCACATATTACTTCATTCATGACATGGTCAGTGACATCACTGATGACATCTCAAATGTCACGTTTGTTTTTCTGCTTTCTTGTGCCTCGGTCCATCGAGTATAAGATGGATGCCCCTCCTAGATATGTCCGCTTTCCCTCGGCCGCGCAGGGGACGAGCGCAGCGGGCGCGCCGGCGGCATGCCGAAGGCGCGCCAAAGGCAAGCCCGTCTGCGCCCGTCCGCGACCATGACACGGCCGGGGCCAGTCCCTCTGCCGGTTAATCAAGCCACGCTAAGGTGATTTATAAGCGTTCAGAGTTGTTGCCCTGAGACCCCCCCCGGTGTCCGCGCAGCCCATTGCTTACTCCGCACGCCAGGAGCATGAATTATACCTGTAAGGACTGTGAATTTCATCTCTCTCATTTTGAACCAAATAATAGTCTGGTCCATGCCTGTAGTCCCAACGTCTCTCGAAGATTAGGCTTTTCTATGAGCCTAAAAGTGGCCCTGGTGAATTGTAGGTCGTTCTTTAAACATGCCATTGATATCTGGCAGTCCCTTCGGGACAATAATTGAGACCTTCTTTTTCTCACTGAAACGTGGCTGAATGATACCACTAACCCTACTGTCTCCCTCGCCATTCCAGAAGGCTATAATATTATCTGTGCCAACAGACCCAATGGCAAACAGGGGGGTGGTGTCGCTCTTATTCATAAGTCCAAATGGATGGTTACTATCCCTCTATACGACCAACTAGACTGCATTGAGGGATTGCCTTTCAGTACCAAATTATCCCCCTCTACCTCTTGCTCTGGAGTATTGATCTACCGCCCCCCTCACTCCAGTACGACATATCTGCCAGTTTTGGCGGACTATATCGTCCAGACTAGCTCATGTTATGCTAATTTCACTGCTCTCGGGGACTTTAATCTCCATGTGAATGATGAGTCTTGCCCCCATAGCTGGAGTTGCATCACCCTAGAATCACTCCAGGAACATCTAAAAAACTTGCAGCCTATCCCTGCCTCAGATCTTGATAGATGCATTGACAACCTGGATATTTGGATAGGCCAGGCCATGGAGGCACTGGCTCCTCTGAAGCCTATTAAAACTTTCAGGGCTGCACCATCTGCTCCTTGCTATTCAGACGAGCTTCGTCAGAAAAAAGCCTTGTGCAAAAGCCTTGAACGAACTTGGAGGCAGAAGTATTGTTTGGAAAGCAAAGTTACCTATAAGATGGCCCTCAAGGAATACCGTAGACTGATTGTGGAGCATAAAAGGGACTATCTGGCCTCTAGAATTAACAAAGCCAGTCAAAGCTCCCGGGAGATCTTCAGCATTGTTAGATCCTTTACGGATCCTCACGCGCTGACCCGGAGCCAGCCTGCTACCCAGTCTTTTTGCGACAAATTATCAGAATTTTTTGAGGAAAAAATCGAGAACATATATGCCTCCTTTCCCATTTGTAACGATACAGAACAGGAGAAAGAGCATATTCCTCAGAATACTCGGTCCCTGTCCTCTTAGAATTCGCAGTTATCCCTGAAGCTGACACCATTGCAGAATTACTTAATTGTAAATCCGGATCACCGAATGATCCCTGGCCGGTAAAGCAATACAAGAGATTGGCAGTGTTTCTTAACACCTTTCTCAACCATATTTGGAATGACTCGTTGAGAACGGGTAGGTTTCCTGCCAAATGGAAGCATGCTTCCTTGGTCCCCATCCTGAAAAAGCCCAACTCGGATCCGGACAATCCGAGTAATTACAGGCCAATATCTCTTTTGCCTGCTCCAGCTAAAATCCTGGAAAAATAGGCTCATTCCCAGCTTGCCAATTATATTGAATCCCATGGGCTTCTGCATGACTCTCAGCATGGCTTCTGGCCTGGCCACAGCACGGAGTCAGCCCTAATTGAAATGGCTGACTCGGTGAGATGGACGCTAGACCGTGGGTCGAGGGCGGTGTTAGTGCTGCTGGATCTTTCAGCAGCATTTGACACCGTCTCTCATAAGACTCTGCTGAGGAGGCTGGGAGATCTGGGTATAGGTGGCACTGTGCTGAAATGGATCACTTCCTATCAATCGGACCGCACTCAGCAGGTATACACTCCTCCCTTCACTTCCCCCGCCAGACCACTTAAATGGGGAGTTCCTCAGGGCTCATCTTTGAGCCCGCTCCTGTTTAATGTCTACTTCACTCCCCTGGCCGAAATGATTGCACGAACTGGGATTAAAACCACTTCCTACGCTGATGACATTCAGCTACTCTTTACCTTTGATGAGCCTTCTGCTTCTGCATTTGACCCTTTGAAATCCTGCCTTAGGGACATTTCTAAGTGGATGGACTCTAATTCCTTAAGACTGAATGCAGAAAAAACGGAGATCCTGTTTTTCAATACACCGTCTCCTCTTGATTCCAGCCTCTGGTGGCCTGGAGATTTGAGTCAAGCCTCCAAACCCAAAGACTCTGTAAAGAACCTGGGGGTCCGTTGGGATAACCATCTTACTTTTAATGCCCAGGTCCAATCAGTAGCAGCATCTTGATCTGCTAAGATTAAAATAGTAAACAGGCTCATCAACTACCTGCCTTCTGACTGCCGTAAGACTGTGGTTCACGCATTGATAACCTCCCACCTCGACTACGCCAATGCGCTGTACCTAGGCATTACGGCAGGCTTATGTAAAAAACACCAGACTGTTCAAAATGCTGGGGCACGTCTGGTGGAGAGAATCCCTCCCAGACAACATATCTCTCCTCTTCTCCGTAGATTACACTGGCTACCCATTGCTAAAAGATGTGTATACAAGGCCATGACTCTAGCCTATAGAGCTTCTAAGAGTAAAGGACCAGCCCATTTGAAAAGCAGCTTACGTCCATACCAAAATGCCAGAACTCTGCGCTCCAACTCCCAAATTCTCCTTGCAGGTCCTAGATTTAAAAGGACACGTGCAGGAGGGAAGACTTTTGAAGTCTGTGCTACTGGAAGAAACTCCCGTGCTTGTCAGACAGAATCCGCATTTCGAAAATCCCTTAAGACCCATCTCTTCTGCCTATAATCCACCTTCCTTCCTTATAGCATCCCTGTTAAAATAAAATGCCAACACTTCCTGGTTAGAAGTGTTAACAGCCAATGAGCATGCAGCTTTCTCAGGAAGGCATGCTGATTGGCTGCCACTGTCTGTCAACACTCCAAACCAGGAAGTGTTGGCAGCCATCTTGTGCCTCGGTAGAACCAAGGCCCAAGAAAGCAGTGAAACAAAGGTGGAAAACACACAAAGGGCGCAGGGTAGAAGCACCCTGACCCCCTAGGCCTGCTCAGAGGGTCCCACAAGGACCCCCAAGGGCCAATTTTTTTTTAGTTTTTTTGAAAAATCACGTGGTACGTGCACCATACGTGTACCTCGCTGAGGTACGCGTACGGTGTGCGTACTCTGCAACTTTTCAAAAAGAAATTGGGGGGGGCTGTGTGGGTCCCTGTGGGACCCCCTGAGCAGGCCTAGGGCGTCAGGGTGCTTATACCCTGCCCCCTTTTTGAGTTCTACACATTTGTTTTTCTGCTTTCCTGTGCCTCAGTCTACCGAGGTACAAGATGGCTGCCAACAATTTCTGTTTTGGAGTGTTGACAGACATTGGCAGCCAATCAGCATGCAGCTCGCGCACGCGAAGGTCCACGCACGTACGCATATGGAGCGCGCACGGTACACGTACGGTACGCATACAGTGCGCACCTATAGATATATACATTTTTTCAAATTCGATTTTCTGAACAACTACTGGAGGGATTTACACCATTTAAGCAAAAGGGCGATCTGCAAACCGAACTCTACCTCTCTGCCAAATTTGGTGTAATTCCGTTCAGCCGTTCGGGCTGTAGCCGTGTCTAATCGTCCTATGGAAAATAACATGGGGAAAACACGTTTTGGGACCCCCCTTTTTTCTCAGCCCCACTAGACGAATCCCCCCAACACTTTCAGGGAAGGAGAGGAGTGGAGCGGGCCATCAACCGGCGCCAAAGTTATTCCCAATAGAATGTTGCGGATTTCCTATGGAAAGTAGGTCCTAACTATATATACCTACTGGCGACCTATGTGTGTGTGTGTGTGTGTGTGTATATATATATATATATATATATATATATATATATATATATATATATATATATATATATATATATATATATATATATATATATATATATATATATGTATATACTTTAACATTCTAAATGCCACAGATAGGAAGATCAAATTCACATATACCATCAACAAAGGGGATAGTATTTTTGGATACTTAAATTTATGTACAGACCAATGAATTACATACCACCCAACATCGTAAGGAAACATCTACAATTTATACTCTTCATGCCACGAGTTTTCATAAGACCTCAATCATTGAAAACATTCCATATGGAGAGTTCCTAAGAATCCGCAGAACATGCTCAGACGAACTGGAGTGGGAAAAACACAGCATGGAAACTGCTTCCAGGTACAAACATCGTGGATACAGAGAACATATAATCAAGAAAGGATGGACGAAAGGAAATCAGAAAGTGCGACAAGACACACTCAAGATAAAACCAAAACCACAGGACAATACAGGATTGAGTAATGAACCCGTCAGACTAATCATGGATTACTGCTGTGAATCAAAACAGATTGTACAGGTACTACGAAAGAATTGGAAACTATTACAACTTTACCCAACAGTGGGGAAAATGATGGGAAATCACCCCAATATAACCTATCGAAGAGCGCGGAATCTGAAGGATAAATTGGTACACAGCCACCATCAAACCCTCAAAAATCAAAAGGAATGGAATGGTTAAAAACAAAGGGGTTCAAAAAATGCTACAATTGCAAAGTGTACCAGATTGTTAAAAACATGAATCAAGTAGCACTACCTAACAACAAGGCATGGCAAATCATGGATCTGATAACTTGCAAGAGTCAGTACGTGGTTTACATGATTGAGTGCCCATGCTCCCTTAAATATATAGGGAGCACAATATGTGAATTAAAAAAGAGAATCTTGGAGCACGTAGAGCTACAGTCAACAAGGACTGCAGCAACGCGATTGCAAAACATATGGAGATGGAACACGAAGGCGACTGGAAGCTTCTGACTTTCTGGGCACTTGAATGGGTACCCCGGAGTGAGAGAGGGGGAAACAGGGAGAAACAACTGAGAAAAAACGGAGGAAATTCTCAATTTCATGACGTTTACTCCCTTTGGTCTGAACCAGAGTGAAGAACTTTATATTCATTTATAATTTGTGAACTGTTTGTTGGAGCATAAAGAATATTTTTTTTATAGTACTCTTAAGCTAAGTGCAAAATGGGGGGGGTGAAAAAATCTCCTTACCTACATTGCGTAAAAATGATACACACTTACATATAGAAAATTACAACATATAAAAAATAAGAGATGAAAAAAGAGATCAAAGTAAATACCAATAAGCCGCCTAAAGCTGTAGAAATTGGTTAAATGAACCCTTCCTCACTTTAAATACACTACGATATTTAAAACGCAATAGTAACCAAGGATATATCAATATGATGTGAATTGCTGATCCAAATAAATGGTTATTTATGCCCACCGGATGGCCTTATTGTAATATAATATATACTTCTTATTATCATTATTGTATGATTGCGCATAAGGATTAAAATTGTGATCACAGTAACAACCAACATCTTACGAGATGATTAAAACGTAGGCCTAATAATATCTACCTAGTTCAAAAATGCGCTTAGATAAAACTTCCTGATATAATAAAATTGAGGCCAGGAATAACGGTACACATAATAGAGTGGAGTCAGCCATTCACTCTGTATTAAACATCATATCCAGTGCTATATAACGTAGTATAAGGAGTATCCTACATTATAAAATAAGGAGGATGTGCAGATTGGGCTAAAATATGGGTGTTAGAACCGGCTGTCTCTAGTTGGCAGAGGTATGCACTTCTGACAAATAGGGACACTGCTTTTCTAGTCAGGGCAAGGGGATCACACCCTTTGATAACCCCTGCTCACCCCCTTGGTAGCTTGGCAGAGCAGACAGGCTTATCTCAGAGGCTGTGTGTTAAGCATTTATGACCACATACAGTAATAAAGTGAATACACTACAAATGGACACGACACCGTAGTATTATAAAAATAAGGATCTTTATGTAAGGCTTAGCACAAGACCAAATAACGACAAAAATATACACAATCTTAATAAATACTCTTAGAAGGGAAAATAATAGTTCAAAGGTGGTTTCTTCTTCAGCACAAAGTCTTTTCGTATCAAAGCAACTCTTCTTCTTGGCAACACAGTTCTTAGCAACAATGTAACCAACGGCGGGAGTTACACGACGTCGAGGCAAAGTTAATCCAAAGGTTCGGCGTCGACCGCGAGGAGCGCTACGTCGAGCCAGGAGTCACACGGACTCCCAACAACACAGTACCTTAGGAAAATGAAGCACACGATGATCAGCGGCGTCGAGCAATCCGGCGTCGCGTCTTCGGTGTCGATCAGGCCTCAGCAGGCATCGTTGTCGATGATGCAGTTGCACAGTGTGAGCAGCGCTCACGGCGTCGAGAGGGCACGAGGGCGATGCGATCAGCAGCGGTGCAGACACGAGGTCCCTTGGAGCTGGAGCCGAACTCACTACTCACTGGCGTTGCTGCTGGCGTCGATCGGGCCCGGCGGCTGGCGTCGAGAGAGCGGGACATTGGAGCCGTTACTCACTATGTCGAGCTGGATTCGGCGACGTCCGTCGGCGTCGAGATTGCTGGATCTTTCAGAGGGGCTGGATTCACAGGTTCCAGCAAATAGCACTTGAAGCAGATGAAGTCCTTTAGCCCTGTGACTTCAGCAGGAGACTGGCACTCTTCCAGTCCTTGGAGATTTTCTTAGCAAGCGTGAGAGTACACACACAGTTCCTCTCTCCTGGTTCCTTGGCAAAAATAAAGAAGCACTGCAGGATTCCCCCCAGCAAACAGCACACTGGCAGAAGGGGTAGGCAAGTCCTTAGATCAGCAGGGCTCTTGTCCTTGGTTTCAGGGTTCCTTGTCAGAAGTGATCTGATTTCTAGGTTCAGGGGTCCTTCTCTTATACCCCTTTTCGGCTTTGATCCCTTTGTCCATGCAGGGGAATTTCCCAACATCCTGGGTCTGTTGTGGGTGGAGCCAGGCAGCAGCACCTGGCCTATTCACTGAGCAGGGCTGGGTCCTCAGACGCCCAGCAGGAGGTGGAGCCAGCATTGTCACTGGCAGGAGTTGAGCTATCGGCCTCCTGGCAGGAGGTGGGGCTAGGACCGTCCATGGTAGGCACAGAGCCATCAGCCGCTTGGTAGGAGGTGGAGCCAGCATTGTATCAGGCAGGGCAGGCTATCAGCAACTACTCTCCCCCTACTCTCAACGCAAATGTCCCACTCATCCCACACTGACTCATTCAGACCTCTGGAGCCACCCAGCTCCTGTCACACACACGCAAGACCAGCAGAAACCAGGAATGGTTAGACAGGAAAATAGACACTTTCTAAAAGTGCTATTTTCAAACCCAGAGTCCAAAAACCATCCACACCAACGGATGCGTAATTAAACCCCGAGTTCAGGGATACCAAACTCGACATTGCACCATGCTCCCCGAGCCAGCTAGGATCATAGCATTAATAATCCCGGCGGCCCATTCTAACCAACGGAGAGCAGGTTACCTCGCAATAGTGAAGAACGAAGATGGCCGTAGTTCACTATCAGGACATGCCAACTTGGTCAGGCGTGTCCTACCTTATACTTACAAGGCACCCGGCCTGCGGGCCTACCATAGGGGTGACTAACATGAAGCCAAGGGAAGGTTGAGGGACTGGCAAGTAGGTGTACTTGCGCAGTCAGCGTGACAGTACCAGACTGCACGTGGGTCTCGCAATGACCGACCCGTAGACATTCTTTTACGAGGCCGCTCTTGTGGGTGGCACAACACGTGCTGCAAGCCCACGAGCGGCATTTGTATTTACAAGCCCCGGCACTCCTGGTGCACTAGACTAGGGACTGACAGTAAACCAAATAAGCCAATCATGGAATACAATCGATACATCAATTTAACACAGGGAGCACTTGCGCTGTGGCACTGATCAGCAGTGGCACAGCGCCCAAAGCATACACCAGCAAAACATCGTAAAACGGTGGAGGCAAACAGAAAAAATGGAGGAGAGACTCAAGCCAATGATGTCAGGTCTAACACTTGTCCCCTCCAGCTGAAAAGTGGGGAGAACTACCCTTGACCTAGGGAGTCCTCTTCACTAAGGCGGAAAAATCTGGACAGACCATCAGCATTGGCGTGATCTGTACCAGGGCGGTGTTCCACCGTAAAGTCCATATCCTGTAGGGAAATGGACCACCTCAACAGTTTCGGATTCTCACCCCTCATCTGCATCAACCATCTGAGGGGCCTGTGGTCTGTCTGAACCCGGAAGTGAGTCCCAAACAGGTAGGGTCTTAGCTTCTTCAGCGCCCAGACCACAGCAAATGCTTCTCTCTCTATCGCACTCCATCTCGTTTCCCTGGGAAGTAACCTCCGGCTGATGAAGGCTACAGGCAAGTCTCGGCCCTCTTCATTCACCTGAGCTAGAACAGCCCCCAAGCCATGCTCTGAAGCGTCCGTCTGGACAATAAATTCTTTTAAGAAGTCGGGTGCCTGGAGTATAGGTGCTGTGCACATTGCAGTTTTCAGGGTGTCGAAGGCCGTTTGACAGGCATCAGTCTAGATCACATTCCGTGGCTGCTTCCTGGAAGTCAGCAAAGTCAAGGGGTGCACAATGTTACCGTAATCCTTGACAAACCTCCTGTAATAACCCGTGAGTCCGAAGAAGGCTCTCACCTGAGTTTGGGTTTTGGGCGGCGCCCAAGCCAGGATGGAATCAATCTTGGGTTGCAGGGGGGCAACCTTGCCGCTCCCTACTTGGTGCCCCAAGTACACCACAGAACCCTGCCCAATCTGGCACTTACTGGCTTTGATTGTGAGGCCTGCTCGGCGCAGGGCCAACAACACTTCCTGGAGGTGGGGCAAGTGTTCCTCCCAGCTGGCGCTGAACACTGCGATGTCGTCCAGGTAGGCGGCACTGAAATCCTCCAGTCCAGCCAAGACCTGGTTGACCAGCCTCTGGAAGGTGGCAGGGGCATTCTTCATCCCAAAGGGCATCACCCGGAATTGGTATAGCCCATCTGGTGTTGAGAATGCTGACCTCTCCTTTGCCCCATCAGTCAAGGCGATCTGCCAGTACCCAGACGTTAAATCAAACGTACTAAGGTACCGGGCAGCCCCCAACCGATCAATGAGCTCATCAGCTCTGGGGATGGGGTGCGCGTCAGTCTTCGTGACTGAATTGAGTCCTCGGTAATCCACGCAGAACCGAAGTTCTGGTGAAGCACCAGGCGCTGCAGCCTTCGGGACCAAGACCACTGGGCTGGCACAAGGACTGCTAGAGGACTCAACCACCCCTAACGCAAATATTTTGGAGACCTCCTCCTTAATGTATGCTCGGACCTTGTCAGTCACCCTGTAAGCCTTGTGCTTCACAGGAGGGCTGTCTCCGGTGTCAACGTCATGGACACACCAATGAGTGACACCCGGAACCAAGGAAAACAGATCAGGGAATTGTCCCAACAGTTGGCGACAATCCTGTTTCTGCTCAAGGGTCAGTGTGTCAGAGAGGACAACACCATCCACTGACCCGTCTTGCTCTTTAGCACACAGGAGGTCAGGAAGAGGCTCACTCTCCTCCTCCATTCCAGCATCTGTAGCTAGGAGCATGCCCACTTCGGACCTTTCTAAGTGGGGCTTCAAACGGTTGACATGCAGGACCCGCAAGGGGTTCCTGGGAGATTTCAAGTCCACCAGGTAGGTGACATCGCTCTTCTTCTCCACAACATTAAATGGTCCAGTCCACCTGTCCTTGAGCGCACAAGGTTCCACAGGGGACATAACCCACACTTCTTGACCAGGCTGAAGCTCTACCAGAGTGGCATTCAGGTCATACCAACGCTTCATCTCCTCCTGGCTGGCCTCCAGATTTGCCTGAGCAAGTTCTCTGAAGCGCTGAGTCTGGTTCCGAAAGGCCAGCATGTAACTGTATACATCCTGGGGAGGTTTCCTGGGAGATTGCTCCCAGCCTTCCTTGACCAGACTCAAAGGCCCTCTTACCGGGTGACCATACAAAAGCTCAAAGGGGCTGAACCCTAGAGACTTTTGCGGCACCTCTCGGTAAGCAAACAACAGGCATGGCAAGAGGACGTCCCATTTCCGCCTCATTGGTTCTTCAAGACCCATGATCATGCCTTTAAGGGTCCGGTTGAATCTCTCAACCAACCCATTACCTTGAGGGTGGTAAGGAGTGGTGAACTTGTAGGTTACCCCACACTCCTTCCACAGAGACATCATATAGTTGAAAATGAAGTTGGTGCCCCGGTCTGACACCACCTCTCTGGGGAACCCCATTCGGGAGAAAACAACCATCAGTGCCCGTTCCACTACGGGGGCCGTCACTGTTCGGAAAAGGGATGGCTTCCGGGTACCGCGTGGCATGGTCCACCAAGACCAGGATGAACCTGTTGCCCAGGGCTGTCTTGGGGTCCAGGGGCCCAACAATGTCAATACCCACCTGGTCAAAGGGGGTACTGACCACTGGAAAAGGTTGGAGGGGAGCCTTCTGCTTCCTTCCGCTTTTCCCACTTGCCTGGCAAGTGTGACAAGTCTTACAATGGATGTCTACATCCTTGCGCATCTGAGGCCAATAAAAATGGGTGACAAGTTTGTCATAGGTCTTGTCCTGCCCCAGATGTCCAGCTAACGGAACGTCATGAGCCAAACCCAGTAGGAAGGCTCTAAAGCGCTGGGGTACCACCAGCACACGGGCTGTCCCAGGCTCAGCAGCCTTAGGCTCGCTATACAGGAGGTCATTCTCCCAGTACACAAAATGTGACCCTGACTGATCACCGGAGGATTGGGCTGAGGCCTGCTGCCTCATACCCACAAGAGAAGGGCACACTTTCTGTTCGGCACAGAATTCCTCCCTGGAGGGACCACCATCCTGCTGCCAATGGGTCAGCTCGGGCAGGTCTCCCAGTTCGGCAATTTGTTCCCATGTGGGCTCCAGGGTATCCCCCTCAGGGTCTACCTCCTCCTGGACCACGGTAACTACGGGGCCGGTTTCCCGCGCCTCCTGCCTCTTCTCTTCACAGCTGGGTCCTGGGCCGTATTTTCAGGCTCCGGGACCCCATCAACACCCTTACTAGCTGTCATCGATCGAGTGGTTGCACACACCCATTCTGGCATACCCAACATTTTCAGATGTATCTCCCTCTCCACCTTAGCCCAAGGGGAGTCTTCCAAATCATTGCCCAGGAGACAATCGACAGGCATGGCGGGCCTCACAGCAACTTGAAGAGTACCTGAAACTCCCCCCCATTCAAAGGAAACTTGAGCTACCTCACACTCTTTCTGGGAGTTGTCAGCAGCTATCACGGGGTAGAATGCGTGGGGAACCACCTGCTCTCTGGACACCAAGTGACACTTGACAGCTGTCACACTCGCTCCGGTGTCTCTGAGAGCTTCCACTCTATGGCCATTAATGGTCACCCACTGCCTCTATTTACTAATGTTACTAGGCAGAGGGGGTGGAGGGACCATTTGCAGGTCTCCTAGCGAGACCAGGGACATTTCTGCGGGACCCCTCCCACCAGGGACAACCATCTCCTCCCCTCCCAGGGCTACACTCGCCAACTGACGGGGGGTGCACGCGGCGGTGCATTCAAATTCTTCATGGGACACTGGGGGTCATAATACCGGTGTCCCACCTGCCCACAAACGTAGCAGGTTAGGGGGCCCCTATGAACAGGTTCACCCGTCGGGGCCCCTGGCTTCTTCTCAGGGGGAGGCTGGGAACCTTTCCCTTGGTTCCCTTGGGGATTACTTTGCGGCCCTTTCTGGGACTCCTTCTGTTTACCCTTGTCCCCCCCACTCTTCTGCTGGGGACCCTGCCCACCTTTGACTGAGTCTCCCACTTGACCCTTGTGGACCCTGGTACTGAGCCAGCGTTACGCCTCCTCAGCAAGTTTTCTAGGGTTAGATATCTTGCTATCAATAAGGTGCTGGCGCAGCTCTGGAAAACAGTTATTAGACAAATGCTCCCAAGCAAACAAATCATAAAGAGCTTCATAACTTTCCACTTTGCTGCCCTTCACCCAACCATCCATGGCTCTACAAAAATAAGACACATATTCAACCCACGTCGTACCAGGCAATTTCTTACATTCTCTAAAAGCTTGTCTGTACTTCTCAGGGGTTAGGACATACCGTAATATTAAAGCATTCTTCATATGAGCATACGACATCCTATCCTCAACAGGCATGTCTAACAGGGTATCTCTTCCCTCATTCACAAAGCGACCCCACAACCCCGCTCCCCAATCCTTCTCAGGGACCCGGTGGGCCAACAATGCTAACTCATATGCTTTAAACCACTGACCAATATCTTCGTTCCTATGATAATCTTTTATCACATCTTTCGGGAAATAAAACCTACTTTCTGCAGGCACAGATGGGATGCTGCCACCAGAGGGATTCAATTCTAACTTCTTAGCTTGGATGTCCAACTCCCTCAACTTGGTATCACGCTCCAAAGCTAACTTTTCTCTTTCAAACTCCAACCTTTTGGTCTCCAAATCAGCTTCTCTTCTACCTCTTGCATTTTCTAACTCCAACTGCCCGTTTATCTTTAGCCTTGCCATTTCTATGTTGTATGCACGCTCCTTCGCCCTTTCTTCTCATTCTTCAGGGGAAAGACCTTTGGAGGAAACACTGCTTCCGGGAGAGGACTCAGGCCCATTCACTGGCGCCTCCTCAACCCCTTCCCCTGGCGGTACCACCACCACATCAGAGGGATCTCTGCACTCCAACCAGGCCTCCAGTGCTTTGAGATAGTTTTCCTTAATCTTGAGGCCTTTGGTAGGAACTTTAAACTGTTTGCAAAAGGATTTCAGCTCCTCCAGTTTGTAGACGTTTATCTTCGCTCTGTCGAATTCCTCCACGACAACAACAGGGGTAGTGACTCCGGTGTCACTCATGGTCAAAACTGGCAGTGTTAAAAAAATCAAGCTTCAGAAAAGCGGAGAACCAAAAATGGAATCCTTCCAAGTAGATTGTGGCTGCGCTATGGTCTGCTTTCACTATGTAGCACACACGAATCACTGCACATGGGTCATAAATGCAAGGTTCAAATCCTCACCACTGCGACCAATGTTAGAACCGGCTGTATCTGGTTGGCAGAGGTATACACTTCTGACAAATAGGGACACACCTTTTCTAGTCAGGGCAAGGGGATCACACCCTTTGATAACCTCTGCTCACCCCCTTGGTAGCTTGGCAGAGCAGACAGGCTTATCTCAGAGGCTGTGTGTTAAGCATTTATGACCACATACAGTAATAAAGTGAATACACTACAAATGGACACGACACCGTAGTATTATAAAAATAAGGATCTTTATATAAGGCTTAGCACAAGACCAAATAATGACAAAAATATACACAATCTTAATAAATACTCTTGGAAGGGAAAATAATAGTTCAAAGGTGGTTTCTTCTTTAGCACAAAGTCTTTTCGTATCAAAGCAACTCTTCTTCTTGGCAACACAGTTCTTAGCAACAATGTAACCCACACGGGAGTTACACGACTCGAGGCAAAGTTAATCCAAAGGTTCGGCGTCGACCGCGAGGAGCGCTACTTCGAGCCCGGAGTCACATGGACTCCCAACAACACAGTACCTTAGGAAAATGGAGCAAACGATGATCAGCGGCGTCGAGCAATCCGGCGTCGCGTCTTCGGTGTCGATCAGGCCTCAGCAGGCGTCGTTGTCGATGATGCAGTTGCACAGTGTGAGCAGCGCTCACGGCGTCGAGAGGGCACGAGGGCGATGCGATCAGCAGCGGTGCAGACACGAGGTCCCTTGGAGCTGGAGCCGAACTCACTACTCCCTGGCGTTGCTGCTGGCGTCGATCGGGCCTGGCGGCCGGCGTCGAGGGAGTGGGACACTGGAGCCGTTACTCACTATGTCGAGCTGGATTCGGCGACGTCCGTCGGCGTCGAGATTGCTGGATCTTTCAGAGGGGCTGGATTCACAGGTTCCAGCAAATAGCACTTTAAGCAGATGAAGTCCTTTAGCCATGTGACTTCAGCAGGAGACTGGCACTCTTCCAGTCCTTGGAGATTTTCTTAGCAAGCGTGAGAGTACACACACAGTTCCTCTCTCCTGGTTCCTTGGCAAAAATAAAGAAGCACTGCAGGATTCCCCCAAGCAAACAGCACACTGGCAGAAGGGGTAGGCAAGTCCTTAGATCAGCAGGCCTCTTGTCCTTGGTTTCAGGGTTCCTTGTCAGAAGTGATCTGATTTCTTGGTTCAGGGGTCCTTCTCTTATACCCCTTTTCGGCTTTGATCCCTTTGTCCATGCAGGGGAATTTCCCAACATCCTGGGTCTGTTGTGGGTGGAGCCAGGCAGCAGCACCTGGCCTATTCACTGAGCAGGGCTGGGTCCTCAGATGCCCAGCAGGAGGTGGAGCCGGCATTGTCACTGGCAGGAGTAGAGCTATCGGCCTCCTGGCAGGATGTGGGGCTAGGACCGTCCATGGCAGGCACAGAGCCATCAGCCGCTTGGTAGGAGGTGGAGCCAGCATTGTATCAGGCAGGGCAGGCTATCAGCAACTACTCTCCCCCTACTCTCAACGCAAATGTCCCACTCATCCCACACTGACTTTCAGACCTCTGGAGCCACCCAGCTCCTGTCACACACACACAAGACCAGCAGAAACCAGGAATGGTTAGACAAGAAAATAGACACTTTCTAAAAGTGCCATTTTCAAACCCAGAGTCCAAAAACCATCCACACCAACGGATGCGTAATTAAACCCCGAGTTCAGGGATACCAAACTCGACATTGCACCATGCTCCCCGAGCCAGCTAGGATCATAGCATTAATAATCCCGGCGGCCCATTCTAACCAACGGAGAGCAGGTTACCTCGCAATAGTGAAGAACGAAGATGGCCATAGTTCACTATCAGGACATGCCAACTTGGTCAGGAGTGTTCTACCTTATACTTACAACGCACCCGGCCCGCGGGCCTACCATAGGGGTGACTAACATGAAGCCAAGGGAAGGTTGAGGGACTGGCAAGTAGGTGTACTTGCGCAGTCAGCGTGACAGTACCAGACTGCACGTGGGTCTCGCAATGACCGACCCGTAGACATTCTTTTACGAGGCTTCTCTTGTGGGTGGCACAACACGTGCTGCAAGCCCACGAGCGGCATTTGTATTTACAAGCCCCGGCACTCCTGGTGCACTAGACTAGGGACTGACAGTAAACCAAATAAGCCAATCATGGAATACAATCGATACATCAATTTAACACAGGGAGCACTTGCGCTGTGGCACTGATCAGCAGTGGCACAGCGCCCAAAGCATACACCAGCAAAACATCGTAAAACGGTGGAGGCAAACAGAAAAAATGGAGGAGAGACTCAAGCCAATGATGTCAGGTCTAACAATGGGTAATGTAAAAAATGTAAAAAAATGTAAAAAAGAGGAAGACGCAAGAAAAAAGTTAAAAAATAGTAATAAAAACGGGTAAAAACAGGTATTCACACGTTATAAATACCTTTTACGCACAGGTGGATAAACTATATATTTAAAAAACAATTTTTTTTTGTACACATAAGTGGAATTGACATCGGAGAAACCCACAATTCCCAGAATGCACTATGTAAATACAAAAACCACCTCTAGTCACATGATGTTTTGATAATGTTTTTATTGGTTGAATTGTTTGTTTTCCAATTTGAAACGTGAACAAGCTATCAGGGGTAGCGAAGCGCGTCGGATGTCTTCTCAACCTTGGATGTATTTGAAATAAAATAATTTGGGAATGGAAAAGCCTGTGAGTGCGTTATTCAAAAGGAGTTTGTGAGGATTCAAACGTGGAAATATATATCGGCATGGCTCTGCCTGGAACTCCGCACCGAACATAGAAGCGCCAGGGGTCATGGAAATGTGAGATATATATATATATACATAATATATATATATATATATATATATATATATATATATATATATATATATATATATATATTCACTGAAAAAAACATAGGTTATAGAACATATATAGTTAGGAATTAGCATTTAAAAAACCTTGAAAATTCACTGAAAAAACCATAGGTTATAGACCATATATAGTTAGGGATTAGCATTTTGAAAACCTTATTTTACTCGCACAAAACCATTAAAATTCGCATATATAGTTAGATGCACTAACTATATATCGCGCACCCGCAATCCACTGCTGATGATGTCACATATTACATCATTCATGACATGGTCAGTGACATCACTGATGACATCACTGATGACAACTCAAATGACATCACTGACAACATCACTGATGACGTCATTCATGGGATAATACGATGAATCTGTTCAGACTCTAATATAACCTTAGATACACTCAGTGTAAACAGACACTCACAGATTGTCACTTATCCATAGAGTTACTCATACACCTAGTCAGTCATGCAAAGAATCAATCACACCTCCATTTCCTCAACTATACAGTTATACACATCTTACTTATTGAAACTTATTCTAACACATATGTACTCTCTTATACAATCACTGATACAAGTTTTCAATGATCCATGCAGCCACTCACACATTCACTAGCTATTATACACAGTAATTTATATATCTCAACTCTCACATGCACTGTGTTTTACATATGTACTTACTTTGACATATAGCACTGAGATATCCATTTACTCACCAATACACTCATGCACACAGTCAACCACCCATACAGCTGTTTCCACATGCAGTTTTGAACCCATACATTTAGTGAATCAACTGTTCACACATCTATGCACAGAGTCACACACCTCCCAACCACCCACACACACACACTCACTCTCCCATACAAATACTTGGGCAACCAATCAATTACCCATATAGTTACTCATATAGCTACTGATCAACACATGCAGCAGTTTACAGAACAACAGACATACTGATGCACAAATTAAGACAGTTTAGTCACTAACCCATGCACTCAGTGAGACACATTTAAACACTCTCTCATACAGTCTGTCATGCATCTACTAAATCCTTCATCCAGACACTTATACATCCACTCATTCTTCAATATGTAAGACATATTTTAACTTTACAGAAACATACAGTCACTGGATGATGTCATCAGTGATGTCATTTTATTTGTCATTAGTGATGTTGTCAGTGATGTCATTTGAGTTGTCATCAGTGATGTCATCAGTGATGTCACTGACCATGTCATGAATGATGTAATATGTGACATCATCAGCAGTGGATTGCGGGTGCGCGATATATAGTTAGTGCATCTAACTATATATGCGGATTTCAATGGTTTTGTGCGAGTAAAATAAGGTTTTCAAAATTCTAATCCCTAACTATATATGGTCTATAACCTATGGTTTTTTCAGTGAATTTTCAAGGTTTTGTAAATGCTAATTCCTAACTATATATGGTCTATAACCTATGGTTTTTTCAGTGAATTTCAATGGTTTTTTTTAATAGCAAATATCAAAAGCTGTAAAATGTATTCTTTTTTTTTCCTCCAAAGTACGCTCCCCGGTTCGCTTACTGGTGCGCGTACCGGGCGCTCCCCCGCGAAATTTTTAAATTTTTTTTTCTTTATTTTTGCATGTATCAGCATCCTAATCCTCCCTCCGAAAACCTAGAGGGTCACAAAGTGTCTACCGTGCCCCCTTCTACCCATTCCGAACATTGTTTGCCCTCCATTTTGTGTCTCAATTCTACCAATACTCAAAATGGAGGACTCCCGTAACGCTGCCGGTTCGCGTACCGGGGAGCGCACCGGTAAGCGCTCAATAAAAAAAGGTGGGAAAGTAATTTACAGAAAAACCACTACAGACACTTTCATCAAATATAGAATAGCCCCTACTACATAGCAGTCCCTACCATTTCCCCAAATTTGATGGAATTTCATTGTGAAAATTATGCTGTAAGCCTGATTAAATATCCTGAGGTAAATTACCTAACCAAAACACTTATGAAGTGTTAGAATTGACAACCAATCAAAATGCTACTTTCAATATCTTCTATTATTTCATGGCATTTGATTGGTTATGTACCTGCATATATATAAAGAAAGAGAGAGAAGCACAGCCATTTTGACTACTACTTCTTGAAGTACATATCAAGTACATTTCAACTGATAACTTAAAGTTCTATTTGAAAGGTAAGATGTTATTTTAAAAACTGAAGTATGTTCTGTACTGTAAGTTAATTAGGTAAAAATGTTCTGATAGTTATATACTATCCCTCTGTAATACTTATAGAATAAAATAGACTTCTCTGTTTTAGTTATGGATGGAGTTAGACTTGTCTTGTATAATTAAGAATTGACTTAGAGTTTATTTCATAACTTTTTTAATATTTCTACTTCCAGTTTGATACCATACACTGCCCAACGAAAAAATCACTGTTTAAAGAACCAAACTACCTGTCTGAACTTAAACCCAACAGTGCCTTATCTGTACTGATATATTTTTTTAAATTCATTTTACAGCATACAAAATGGAAGGAGAGCAGAAAAATAACATGGAAATTGTTGCAGAATGCAACCAAGACACAGCAAATGATTCAGAATTCTTTGATGAATCAATGGACATAGAACTTCTGCAATGTGTTGAAGCTGTGGATTTCTTAATTGAAAATGAGTCAAAATCTGACCAAGAATTATTAGAAGTTCTTTTTAATTTTGAAAATAAATCAGAATAATAAATTTATATATAATAATTCAAAAATTGTTTGAGACATTATTAATTTTTATATGTATTTTTTAAACTAGGAGCAAATTGATTTTAATGTAAAATCAGACTTTAAATATACTGTGCAACTTTAAGTTTGCTCATCGTTACTTCCTTTCTTCCACTATATCATCTCCAATGTGTATTTAACATCTCTTTATCATCTCCTGCCTCCATGGTGTTTCTGCTTTCCTGACAGACTACGCTATGAATTCCATATACCTCAATAACTTCTGAAACAACCTGCAAGATATCTACAAAGGAAACAATGTATTTTTATTTTTAGACTCTGCATTGGTACCTACATTACCATCTACAATTTTGCCAAGTTTCGTGTAAATCCATTCAGCCGTTCGAGCTAAAAGTGAGTCCAATCGCCCTATGGAAAACTCAATGTTAAAAACGCGTTTTGGGACCCCCTTTTTTTCTCGGCCCCCCCTTGACGAACCCCCATCCCCCAAATTTTCAAGGGCTGCTCAGAAACAAAATGTGCCATTTTCCTGAAAATTTCAGCCAATTCCGTCCACAAACGCCAAAGTTATTCGACATAGAATTTTCAAAAATCCCATAGGAAAAAAATCCTAACTACATGTACCTACTGGCGACTGTATGTAATGCTAAACACTATGCAATCTAATAAACCATAGGGAACCATGATCATGGCAATAGGAGCCCTTAGTTAAATACTCAAGGCACATATTAGTCTAACAATATAAAGACTCATGCTATAGTGTATGAGCGCACCCAAGTTCAAAATTGCGTTCATAGCAACCCAAATATCGCCCTGGATGGGCAAGAATAAAAAACCTGTTCGGAGGTACTCAGAAATACGTGGGATGTTAAAACCAAGCTATCGGTACATTAGTTGCAATCAAAAATTTCTTAAATACCAGATATCCTAACTTCTTATACAGACAATGGAAGATACCAATCAAGAATACAGTGCATAAACCGACATAGAAAGTCCATCATTATCAGAAGTGCATGTAACTTAACCCAAATGAACTGAGAGTTCTTCATGCATATTGAGGCCATTCGGGTGTTTGCTCTGCAAGTCTATTATGTATCTGGACTCTAGCCTTCTAAGCTTAAGAAGGCGATCACCTCCCCTGATATTAGCCGGAACACTATCGAGACAAATGTAAGATAACAGATCCCTGTTACTATTGTGCTTCTTTTCGAAGTGCCTTGCTACGGGGTAGGTGGCATCTTTTTTGGCAATAGCATGCATGTGCTCTAATATTCTCAATTTAACGGCATTGGTGGTACTACCGATATAATTTAAGCCACAAGGGCAGGTGAGACAATAGATGACATATGCTGTAGAGCACGTCAGGAATTTGGTAATCTTTTTCGGTGTAGAAAGACCTGGTATCTTAAAAGTAAGCGTCCGCCTACTATGTTTACAGGCCTTACACCGGCCACAAGGGTAGAAACCATTCAATACAGGAAGTTTAGGGATATTATCAGGAGCAGTATAATGACTAGAGACCAAGTGGTCCCTGAGAGATCTGGCCTTTCTAAAGGTCACTAAAGGATTGCTAGGCAAATCTGCTTTAATGATGTTGTCGGACATTAAAATGTTCCAGTTTTTTTTAAGTATCTTTTTGACCTGCCCTGCATTCCGTGAAAAGGTGGTGATAAGGCGAAATGCCCCGTTATTGGATTTTACAGTCTTCTTAGGTTCTAACAGTGTTTTTCTCTGCATCTTGGTTGCTCTATCATAAGCACTAGCTAGAACCCCATCACTGTAACCCCTTATCCTGAATCGTTGAAGACTAGCCTCCGCTGCCTTCTTAAAATCATCCTCATTGGAATTATTGCGCCTTAGCCTCAAAAAGTTCTCCATAGGGGATGCTTTCAACTAATTGGCGAGGATGACTGCTTGTGGCTAAGAGGGTGGAGTTCCCTGCCGTCTCTTTCCTGAATAATTTGTTTTGCACTGTTCCTTTGTCATCTATGTATACAGTAAGACCAATGTAGTTAACTGAGGTCCTGCTTATGTGACCTGAAAATTTAAAATTCATGTCATTGTTTTTGAGTACGTCTATGAACACACTGGCAGTTTCTACAGGGCTGTCTAAGATGATAAAAAGATCGTCTATATAACGATGCCACCCTATAATCCGATTGTCCCACTCATGATTAGTGATTCTCCAGGGAGCCTGCTCCTCCCACCAACCTACAAAGAGGTTGGCAAAACTAGGAGCAGAGCAAGCTCCCATGGCGACTCCAGAAATCTGCTTGTACAGTTGTTTACTGAAAAGAAAGATGTTATTATTCAGACTAAAGTTCATAAAGTCCATCAACATCTTATTATGTTCATAGAAACGTACGGGACGTCGATCCAGAAAACTAGCCATCGATCTCAAACCATCGTCATGTGCTATACAGGAGTATAGACTGGCGATGTCTAGCACCATCATGCAGTAAGTATCTTTCCAAACAATTTTGTCCATGAGTGTCAGAAAATGTTTAGTATCTCTTAGATACGAGGGCAATGACATGACCAACGGTGAGAGGAACGAGTCCACATAAATGGAGAGGTTTTCTGTGAGGCTACCATTGGAAGCAACGATGGGCCTTCCCGGTGGATTAAGTATGTCTTTGTGTACCTTGGGAAGGTAATAAAAAGTGGGAATCACTGGACTGAGACAACGCAGAAACAGGTATTCATCTGTGCTGAGCATGTTTTTATTGTACCATTTGGATATCATGTCATGGTACTCACCCACGCTTCGATTGTAGTCTTTGTCACCCACGGTTATATAAGTTTTCGTGTCTCCCAACAGTCGTATGGCCTCACTTTCATATTGTGCAGCTGTAAGGAGCACAATGTTACCCCCTTTATCTGAGGGTTTACATACCAAACCAGAATCCTCGCACAAGGTATGTAGAGCAATTTGCTGTTGCTTAGTAAAATTGTTATTGGACGATGTATATTGTTTCACTTTGCGTAGTCTGGATAGATCCCTCAAGACCGCATCCGAGAAGATGTCAATAGCGTCAGTGCCCATAATGGGCATGAACGTTGATGCCGGTTTAAATCCACTGCACCCACCTTTTTGTTGGACGTCAAGGGTGGCCAATGTTTGTGTGTTAGTAACTTTACCATCGTGGCCCAAGTTGATCTCTTGATTGAGGCTTTCCATTGCTCAGAGACCCCCTAAATCACGGCATCTCAATCCCTGGTTTTTTATTCTTGCCCATCCAGGGCGATATTTGGGTTGCTATGAACGCAATTTTGAACTTGGGTGCGCTCATACACTATAGCATGAGTCTTTATATTGTTAGACTAATATGTGCCTTGAGTATTTAACTAAGGGCTCCTATTGCCATGATCATGGTTGCCTATGGTTTATTAGATTGCATAGTGTTTAGCATTACATACATAATTGTTTGCACCTTAGCATCTAGTATATTAGATCTGTTCGGCGGCTAGCCCATCCAGGGCGGTACATGTGTGAGGAGGATAATTGGACTATTGTTGCCCATCACGGGCTGGATAACGAGTATAGCTCTTATGCATAATTTATTGTGGGATATGCGTTTATGTTTATGTATTGTACATAGAATTACACATGTTGAACTTATGACTGGGTTAAACTTGTAATTATCACACCATCTAAAGATGGCCGATCCACTCTTAACGATTGTATAGTCCTTTTTTGTTCTCTACTCTTAATACGGATGTAAGACATTTTATTTAAATGAGTTGAGCGCCTCCGCTCTTTGCATATCTTGACGAAGCCCTCTGGCGAAACGCGTCGTATGCTGTGAAGTTCCCAAATAAAATCTAAGCGTGGAACTACCCCCTGCGTGTGCTGCTTTCTTTACGGACAGATGGTCCGTGGATGTTTGAAGCTGTGATATATATATAAATATATATATATATATATATATATATATATATATATATATATATATATATATATATATATATATATATATATATATATATATATATATATATATATTCACAGAAAAAACCATAGGTTATACTCCATATATAGTTAGGAATTTGCATTTACAAAACCTTGAAAATTCAATGAAAAAACCATTGGTTTTAGGCCATATATAGTTAGGGATTTGCATTTAGAAAACCTTATTTTACTCGCATAAAAACATTGAAATTCCATATATAGTTATAAGCGCTAACTATATATCGCGCACCCGCAATCCACTGCTGATGATGTCACATATTACATCATTCATGACATGGTTAGTGACATCACTGATGACATCACTGATGACATCTCAAATGACATCACTGATGACATCACTGATTACAACATCCAGTGACTGTATGTTTCTGTAAAGTTAAAATATGTTTTACATATTGAAGAATGAGTGGATGTATAAGTGTCTGGATGAAGGATTTAGTAGGTGCAAGACTGACTGTATGAGTGAGTGATTAAATGTGTCTCACTGAGTGCATGGGTTAGTGACTAAACTGTTTTAATTTGTGCATCATTATATCTGTTGTTCTACAAACTGCTGCATATGTTGATCAGTAGCTATATGAGTAACTATATGGGTTATTGATTGGTTGCCCAAGTATTTGTATGGGAAACTGAGTGTGTGTGTATGGGTGGCTGGGAGGTGTGTGACTCTGTACATAGATGTGTGAGTAGTTGATTCACTATATGTATAGATTCAAAACTGCATGTGGAAACAGCTGTATGGGCGGTTGACTGTGCATGAGTGTATTAGTGAGTGAATGGATATCTCAGTGCTACATGTCAAATTAAGTACATATGTAAAACACAGTACATGTGAGAGTTGACATCTATAAATAACTGTGCATAAGAGCTAGTGAATGTGTGAGTGGCTGTATGGATCATTGTGAACATGTATCAGAGATTGTATAAGAGAGTAAAGTAAATATGTGTTAGTATATGTTTGAATAAGTAAGGTGTGTATAACTGTATAGTTGAGAAAATGGAGGTGTGATTGATTTTTGGCATAACTGACTAGGTGTGTGAGTAACTCCATGGATGAGTGACTGTCTGTTTACACTGATTGTATCTAAGGTTATATTAGAGTCTGAAGAGGTTCATGGTATTATCACATGAATGATATCATCAGTGATGTGATCAGTCATGTCAAATGAGATGTTATCAGTGATGTCATCAGTGATGTCATTTGAGATGTCATCAGTGATGTCATCAGTGATGTCACTAACCATGTCATGAATGATGTAATATGTGACATCATCAGCAGTGGATTGCGGGTGCGCGATATATAGTTAGCGCTTATAACTATATATGGAATTTCAATGGTTTTATGCGAGTAAAATAAGGTTTTCTAAATGCAAATCCCTAACTATATATGGCCTAAAACCAATGGTTTTTTCATTGAATTTTCAAGGTTTTGTAAATGCAAATTCCTAACTATATATGGAGTATAACCTATGGTTTTTTCTGTGAATTTCAATGGTTTTTTAATAGCAAACATCAAAAGCTGTCAAATGTCAAGTACGTGATAGGTAAAAACGTTTTCGTGTTTATGCACGCTGATGTGCTTTGAACGCTGCCCCCCCTCCCACTCCCCTCTTTTCTCTTAGTAGTACTCTCTCTTTGCAGATAGTGAACGGTAGTTAACGCAGACCTTTACCCCTGTTGTAATCCGTCGTACCTCCTTGTCTCTCCATTTGATTGATTATTATCCAAGCATTTACTGTTTTACAATTGGTTCTCTTTGGATCATTCTCTATTTACAAACAAGCACAAAGTCGCAATACTCTGTTTAGTCTTTGCAGATAGTGAAAAATCGTGTAAAAAAATAAAAGTAATCGAGCAAAATCAGTAGACCACTAATTCGATCTCTTTTTAACCTCAGTAAAATACAAACATTAGGAATAACCCTTCATGAGAAATACGAAAATAGTGAAATGAATTGAGCTCCACACCATGAGGGCTGCAAAACAGCTCGACTTCGCCACCCACACCGCCCGAAATAACGGCAAACCCTATGCAAATATTATAAATATACACAACACACCACCAAAGAAACAGAATAAAACATTTTATTAAATAACTATTTACATAACTATTTTATACTTTTTATTGCCCGATAAAAAAAGCTCAATCGATCGAGCATGAAAGTCATGCACTGATAACAAGCGTTGAGAGTTTGTAGAATGATGGCTTCAGATTTTCCACATACGGTGTAGTGGCGCGAACTGGCAGGGGGCGTTTGGATTCTACCCCTTCTCCAAATAAGATTTTCATACGTGAATGTTCGTTCATGCTTTTTGTCCCTGAGTTGCTTCCATGTCACTGCCTTACATAAATGGCATAAGTCCTGGTTATTGAGTGCCATACTTCAGAGTTCTAAGCAGTTCTTGTAACACTGTTTAAACCTTATTTGCACCTGCTGCAGCTTCACTATTCAAAGTAAGTGGGGTCCATTTGTGGACCTGACTGCATTGGAAAACAATGTGATACAGTGCCTCCCTAAACCGCTTGACGGAGGCCCCCGAGGGGCGGTGAGATGGCGCGGACTGAGAGGGGGCGCTTGGCTCCTGCCCCCTCCCCAAGTCGTGTTGCCCTGGTGAGGCCTGAGATCGCCCCCGGCATAGGCGGCCGGCTCCCGGGGTCCGGCGGAATTTTTTCCCTTTTGAAGAATCTTTCATTCTGGACCTTGTCCCACAATCCGTTTCACCTGAAGACACGCTGTCGTAGGGCGCCCCTTTACCGTTTTAGTTGCCATTCCGCCCGCTTTTGGTACTCTGTGCCTCTTCCGCCATTCAGCTGTTTACCGCTCGCTCTTGCGACTACAACGTCTCGCTCACCATGTAGTTGAGTTGCTCCCGCTCTTAAGATTTGACCGAACTTTTTGGACTGCTGAAAGCGGTGGAATTCCGACCGCTGGTTGGTGGAGACATTTTGACTATATTCTGCCCCTGCATTGTCGCGTAATGCGTCATATGACGCGACGCGTTAGCGCACCCGGAAGTGCTCCGGTGCGCAAGGCGCAGCTTCCCGGAAACGATCCAGAGCGCGCCGCGCAGCGCGTAACGTAAGCATAACAGGTCATGTGACTTGTTAATAAAACTTTTCATTGGTTCATTTTACTTTTCTTTTCCTAATTATGTAAGACTAGGTCATGTGACCTAAAAATAACACTTTTCATTGGATTAAAACATTTTTTTTCCCCAAACGATGAAAGCCCCACCTTGTTTCTGGATGTTTCAGACTGAAGTTGGCGTCACCATGAGAGCACCACCATCTCGTAGCTCCGTCGTGGCCATTCCGCAAGCAATCATGGCAGCCGCTCCCCACCGGAAGCCTGCGGGAGTCGAGGGCCCCCAAGACTTTTGTACAATCTTCAAGGCTGAGGGGACGCTTTCGAGAATGGAACCCAAGCCCTGGCAGACAAGCGTCCGAGTTCCAAGGTGTCCCAGGGCCATTTTACTGGACCAGGCCCAAATCCGAAGAGCCGGCCGCCATTTTAAGAGTCCTGTGGCAGCCGCCTACCGCTGCACCGCAAGAGTGGGAGCAACTCAACTACATGGTGAGCGAGACGCTGTAGCCGTAAGAGCGGGCGCTAAACAGCTGAATGGCGGATGAGGCACAGTGTAGCAAAAGCAGGCGGAATGGCGACTGAAACGATAAAGGGGCGCCCCACTACAGCAGACAAGCCTCCGCCATGTGCTTCAAAACTGCATATGTATCTCGTGATATCAAGGTTGGGCAACCAGTACAGAACAAGCAGTTACGAGTCCCATTTACACCGGCGCCATTTTGGGCGCGGCCGGGCAGGTCCAGGATCTACTGAAACATAAAAAATGAGGCTGACGTCTCTGAAGCAGTTCACGAACAGCAGGACATAGCAAATAAACATGAACTCTCTAAAGCTGTTAACTCACTGCAGAACAAAACAAGTGAACCTGAAACCTCTGGAATAATTGTCGCTCAAAAGAAC
Source organism: Lissotriton vulgaris (assembly GCF_964263255.1). Lineage (NCBI taxonomy): Eukaryota > Metazoa > Chordata > Amphibia > Caudata > Salamandridae > Lissotriton > Lissotriton vulgaris. Next base: position 790,622,854 of record NC_141698.1, on the reverse strand, counting down.
AACACACAAAACTCTGTAGAGCCTGAAGAAAAAAAAACAGAAGGGCACTGTAGTTTCAGACACACTTAACACTAATGACTAAACAAAGATATCGTCTGTTTATAAAGCAGTTATCATCTTGACAGAATTGACAAAGAAGTGTACAGACACCAATGCATCAGCATTCTCGGAGATAACATCTTAAGGAACAAAGAAAGACCTGTTCACTCTTGACACCCCAGGTGCTGTGTATATTGCACTATAGTGCTGCATCGAGAAAACGGGCAACCCTATTGATGTGGATTTTTCATTATTGATTATTGTAAAGAAATGGCGACTCCCCCCTTTAGCAGATTAGCTAAATGTTTGCGTAATTTAGGCATAAAAGTTATATTATTGTTGTTGTTGTTGTTATCGTTATAGTTCTGGTTAATTTCAAAAAATGGTTAAATATATTTACAGTTTTTGTTGCGTTCGTTATATTTAAATATTAATAAAGTTTTAAAATGTAACTGTCTTGGAGTACTATATTTTTTTTAAAAATCGGGTGAATGGGGCCTTGAATCGGGTTATTGTCATGTGTGGGCTTTGCAAGTGTACTGCTACAAGATCGGACATTTCAAACTCAAATGCACGTTCTTTTTCTTACCTTTCCGAAGCATGGAGCGCAATAGCAGGCAGAGAAAGGGTGATGCACGTGTTGAACACTGCCTGGCCTGCAAATTGCTGGCAGTGCCCCCCCGCCCGCTCCTGAAAGAGGACACACACACACCGCCGCCCCGAGTACTTCACAAATCTTTAAAAGACCATGCGCTTGTTCAATGGGAAGTGGATAACATGGCTAAGAGCATTTGCTGACTAATGCATGAATATCGCTGACTTTTCAGCGATATTCATGCATTGCGGCCGTTTTTTATCGCATTTGCGATAAACCTTGCTAATAGCAAGGTTTATGTGCGATAAAATTCGCCGAAGTGCGGCGATAATTATTGTCTCTAAACAAGTTAGAGACAAAAATTACCGCTAGTTGTTGGAAATATGCCCCCGGGTTTTTCCTTGCAGGAATCGGGAAGCGAAAGACTAGCACTGAAATCAGTAGTCTCACACCTGAATCGGGAGGGTTGGCATGTCTGGATACTCTACAGCTGGAGCCATAAACTACATCCGCAGGGCTAGGTGATAGCCTAGGTCCGGCCTGGACAATCGGACACAGAGGAAGAGAAGTGTCAGAGGGTGTGGTAGTGAATAGGGTGAAAGGGAGGTGTCGAGCGGGCACAGGGTGTGATTCTCAGAGAAGAGCAGCGCAGATGGGGGAAGTATATGGCCCATGCATGAAAGAGAGAGCGGGGGTGACCATTGCGTGGGGGAGATGCGTGCGAGGGTGGGGAGCCATGCTGAGAATCGGCGGCGTGCAGAGAGTGGCCCTGGTCAAGGCATCTAAAATGGCTGCCGTGCACGACAAAATTGTGGCATTGGACAAAAACGCAAGATGGCGCAGACAATGTTTATCAATAAGGATTCATTTATAACAAAATATTTACTCGCAGTGACAAAATGGTGTTCAACACTTCCTGATTTCCATCGAATCGAACGTTAACAAACGTCACGCAGCAAAAAAAAAAAAAAAAAAAAGCTCACACACAGAGCGGTTTTTAGCCATGTTATCCAATGGAAGGTGGATAACATGGCTAAGAGCATTTGCTGGATAATGCATGAATATCGCTGACTTTTCAGCGATATTCATGCATTGTGGCCGATGTGCGGCGATAATTTTTGTCTCTAAACAATTAAAACGAAGCACAAAATGGCGAATTCCCGTTTCGCTACCAGTTTGCGGCCCAGTTCGCGGCCCGTGAAGCGCTTCTACCGTGAAAAATCATTTTTTTTTTATTTTCCCCACGGGACCCTTTAATAACCCCAACAACATTCCTAGGGGGTCAAGAGGGGTATACCTTGCCCCCTTTCAATAAATTCCCCCTTCGTTTTTCACCTCTTCTTCTCTCTCGATCCTACCGAGAGATAAGATGGCGGCCGCTCCGGACTATTTAGAATGTTGACAGACACCGGAGAGCCAATCAGCTTTCTGTTATCCAATGGAAGGTGGATAACATGGCTAAGAGCATTTGCTGGATAATGCATGAATATCGCTGACTTTTCAACGATATTCATGCATTGTGGCCGATGTGCGGCGATAATTTTTGTCTCTAAACAATTAAAACGAAGCACAAAATGGCGAATTCCCGTTTCGCTACCAGTTTGCGGCCCAGTTCGCGGCCCGGGAAACGCTTCTACCGTGAAAAATAAATTTTTTTTTATTTTCCCCACGGGACCCTTTAATAACCCCAACAACAATCCTAGGGGGTCAAGAGGGGTATACCTTGCACCCTTTCAATAAATTCCCCCTTCGTTTTTCACCTCTTCTCTCTCGATCCTACCGAGAGATAAGATGGCGGCCGCTCCGGACTGTTTAGAATGTTGACAGACACCGGAGAGCCAATCAGCTTTCTGCGCGCAAAGTTCCGTTTCGCGAAAAGTAAGCGGACCGGATCGCTGCCCGGAGCGCTGTTACAGATATATATCTTGTTTTGAACGTTAATTTCTCAAAAACTACTGGAGCACATATATTGAGACCTAGCAAAGGCACATCGGGCTAACAGTCCCTACAATTTTGCCAAGTTTCGTGCAAATCCATTCAGCCGTTCGAGCTAAAAGTGAGTCCAACCGCCCTATGGAAAAATGAATGGGAAAAACACGTTTTGGGACCCCCCTTTTTTCTCAGCCCCCCCTTGACGAAACTCCACCAAATTTTCAGGGGCTGCTCAGAAACAAAATGTGCCATTTTCCTGAAAATTTCAGCCGATTCCGTCCTCAAACGCCAAAGTTATTAGACATAGAATTTTCAAAAATCCCATAGGGAATTAATCCTAACTATATATACCTACTGGCGATAGCCAGTAGGTAATATATATATATATATATATATATATACACATATATATATATATATTATTTTTTTTTCTTGACCCTGCTAAAGGCTAAGGCTGAAACGCATTGGTCTTATGTCCACATGCGATGCTGAGGTTTATCTAATAAAGTAATGATCCGGTGAATCCCTGGCTGTGTCCTTACCTCAATGTGAAGAGATTTCAAAACTAGAGGTTGAAACTGAGATTTTTTTTAAATAATATATATATATATATATATATATATATATATATATATATATATATATATATATATATATATATATATATATATATATATATATTTTTTTTTTTTTTTTCAACATAACGTAACATAAACCCAACCCCCAGCCATGTGTTTTGCATGTGTCCTCCCACCCTAAGCCTTGTTAGGCTCTGGGGACACTATTCCTCAGGTCTTTCTTTTTATGAAAGGGGGGGCATATAGACCTACTACCTGAGCCTTATTAGGCCAAGGGTACCCCTTCCCCAATTGGCTTTTGATTTTTTAAGAAAGGTGAGGTGGCCCGGGTGAGCCCCCCTCCCCGAGTCTTAGTAAGCTCTGGGGACTCCATCCCCTGGGCTATTTTCTTTTTTATTAAATGGGAGGGTGACCAGGTGGCCCTCTACCCGAGGGTTATTAGACCTTGGAGACCCCATCTCTAAGAACTCTTTTTTTTAATCGAAGGAGAGAGGGGCTATGAGGGCCCCCTCCACAATGCATATTAGACCCTGGAAGCCCATCTACCAAGCCTAAAACCTAAAATAAAGGGAAAGGAAGCCACATGGCCTCCCTCCCCGAGCCTTAAAATGCCCTGGAGACCACATCCCCCAGGGCTGTTTTTTTAAATTAAAGGGGAAGGGGGTCACGTGGCTCATACTCCCCGAGCCTTCTTATGCCCTGGGGACCCGATCCCCCTTTGCGACTAGTAACAATACAACGATGGCCCCCTCTCCTTATTCAATACGGCCTAAAGGATTGGCCTGGCTGTCATTTTCTATTTTTTTTTAGTCCTGCAGAAGTCCTGCTGGATTGTGACACTTTTTGTCAATTCTTTTGGGGGGGGGGGGGGGTCTGTAGGGGGCAGAGAGGGGAACACTACAACCAGGAGGTGTTGGCAGCTATCTTGGGACTCCGACTCATCCAAGTCCAAGGAAAAAAAGGGAAAATATAAGGGGACATAGCAGGAATACCCTTATCCCGTAGGCATAATGGGCAAAAACTTTTTTTTTTCTCAAATTTTGCCACAAATACATGGAGGATCTGTGGCACAATAAAAGCAAGCACTTGATGTACTTTGCCTCCCCAAGTAGGCTAGGTCTTGGGGGGAAATTACGTTTGATACTAAGGTGGAGGGGCCACACCCGACCTCCCTCCCCAGGCTGATTTTGGCACTGGGAACCCATTCCCCAGGGCCTGTATGATTTTATAAATGGGTTGAGGGGGGGCCTGCGCTGCCCCATATCGGGCCTAATCACCATCACCTGGGGCCTGGCCAAAAAAGAATATGGGTATGGGGACCCACCTTCATGGGCCCCATTTGTCTCAGAGGACCTCATCCCCTGGGGCCTGGCCATGGATATGAAAGCAAGGGGGTATCCAAGGCCGAAATGACCATGTGGTTCTCTCCAATTAATAAAAGATGAAACCTTGGGGATGAGGTACCAGGGGCCAATATTGGCCTGCGGAAGGGTCCTGCACCAAATCTCTCACAGGTTGCCAACTGCAGGGGTTTGAGTGTAGGGCACTGTTGGAGGTCGGGTTCTGCAGACAATTCCCTGTTAATCACAGGTGAAGGCTGCGCCCAGTTGGGAGTTGCCCACCTGCAGTAAGGTGTGTTTAGGCCAGAGGACAACACTACCAGCCCATCCAGCAGGGGAGTTGGCTGAATATGATAATAAAAACCCCCACACGTATGGTATTAAGATCTCAGCTTACATTAAAAACCCTAGAAATTCACTGAAGAAAATGTTTAAAGGGATGCTATAGTTAGGTGTTGAAGTATTATTAAAAATAACATTTAGAAACCAAACAAAACACTTAAATGCACCAGTTCTGGTTTACATCACTCATGACATGATAATTTATGACATTACTGATGCCATCATCGAGCCATAGTGATAGTATCCTGTAGAGTTTGTGGACTTAAAGTATTTTAACTAAACCGGTGGAAGGTTTTCTATTCCATTTAATGTGATTGTCTTACAGACTTCACATGACCCAGAATTTTAAGTCATTATGTTGACAAGCAAGCACTTGCAACTGAAAAGACACCTTCAGCTAGACCTTACGGCAACTTTCTGAAGCTTAGCAAAATACACTACATTCCTGAAATGGGCACAATGGCACAGAACCTTATAGCCATGCTTACAAAGCCAGTGTGAGAAAAACCTCCTCTGAGCAGGGCAACTTTACCTTCTACATTATTCAGCAATTCTCAATGCTTCAATATCTACAGCAAGGATCTGGAAATACACATCTACACCTATGAACATCCAAGCTGCATTGACCTTGTCTACAGCATTGTATTACAAATATTTAACCTGTGCACATGTCCAGATATCCACTGGTGGATAATTTATTATCAACAGAAGCACTGGACTTTTTCACAGACTTTTTGAACAGGCTTTGTCTTTAGGCCACATACTACTTTGAAACATACCTCTGAAACTCACATCAGGTGCTTTCAGTCTATATTTACCTTGTTAAACATGGAGTGATACTGGTACTCCAACTTTAGTCATTTGTAAACTGTTCACCATATTATTTTCCAACATGCATGACACCTGCCTAGACAGCTTATGCTATCTCCATGCTATGCACCCACACGTGTGCACACAGTAACTCTATGCTGTATATGACTATGGAGTTATCAGTGATGTGATCAACTATGTCATTTAACATGTCATGACTGAAGTAATGTATGAGACGACAAGTAGTGCATGGTGGTGACGCACGTTATAATTGTTCAGTAAACTATACCTGTTGAATTTCAGAGTCTTTTGTTTGTTTTTAAATGTTAGTTTAAGTAATATTTCAACATCTAATTATAACTCATAACTTCACTTTATCCTTTGGTTTTTTTCAGTCAATAACGTACCTAGGGGCCACAAAAGGATGCTGTAAAGGAATTATTCCATATGTTTCTTGAAGGTAAGCAGAGCGCCCTTATCCTTGATATCTTGGAGAAGTATATTCCATATCCATGTACCAACTACTGAGAATCTGTGGTCAAATTTCGCAAGAATTTAGTTTGTGGACTGTGGAGAACCCATGAATCAAACGTTTAGCTGCAGGAAGTAAGATAAAAATTGTTTTTGTTCCATAAATTGTGGTTGGTACTATTCCATTGCTGCACTTTATAAGGGAAGAAATTTCAATATATCAGCTCATGTGGTGTATTTCATCAGGTGTTTGTGGGAGCTTCAGGCCAAAGCAAGTATGCCTTATCCCAAGAGCCTTCTTCCTCAAAGTTTTGTTACAGTAAATTCACTGCTCTTCCAAAACGTGGTTAGTATTATTTTAATAAAATATCATACAGATTCACAATGTGTATTTATTAAGTGAAATAACATAGGTAATTTCCAGAGCAAACAAAAACATTGCATTTAATAACATATTCACAAACAATACTTACAGACCACAAAAGCTGGGACTTGATGGAACCGTTGGTACAAGCTGCTGTAAAAGCCGCACTCCATTCTCCCATTCATTGTCCCTTCCAAACTCACAGAACGCTTCATTACATTCATCTTCTGAGAACTGGTAGAAGGCGTAAGTGTCTTGAAAGCACAGCTGCTTGTCCACTGTTTAGTTAAAAAAGTGAGTGTTAATGAGTTTTGTTTGCAAAAACAAGACATATGTGACATCCGTGGTAAGAGGTTTTTTTTATAATGGGAAATATGATATAAATGCTCTCTTTCGAAGGAAGGGGATTGATACAGGCCCATGATGTATAGAGCGTGATCATAAAACTATAAACAAAAATCTATAACAGTTACTGGCAATACCAAAATTGTTTGGGTACAGATTAATTTACTTCTGAATTTGTCAACATAGTGCTGTGATTTTGTCCTATGCACATTGCAGTCTATGTGGTACTGGGGCTTTGCTGAGGCCCAGTGATGCAGCAGAGAGGGCGGAGAGGGCCTTTGCTAAATTTTACCATCAGGACTGAATTTAATATCTATCAGTCCCTTTCACACTGCATCGGTTTTTGGTAGCAGACTTGATGGTTATATTGAATAAAATTGGCAATTGATTAGGACAGAATTAAGACTTTTGGTTATTAATATTTCATATTCTTGTTATATGTTGTGGCCCATCATTGACCTTAAGAAAGACAGGTCCGAAGTGGCCTAAGATCCCAGGATGATGATATTAGCCTAATGGGCAGGTCTTAGTGTGGCATACACTAATTGGTATTTCGTTGTCTGCTGTTGATGCAGTACTGAACAATAGTTGCGTTGTTAGTATTGCACAGGGAACTTTGAAGTTAGTATAGTGGAGATTTATTTGGGTACCTTTAGAAAGCACAGCTGAAGAAGTCCTGAGAATTTTCACTTGATTGAGGGTGGAATAACGCTGGTCGATATTCTGCTAGTAGTGAAAGAATTCTTTGAGTGGTTAATTCTATTCTTTCATTTAGTTGCGCAGACAAGAAGGTTTGGTTTGTGTTGTTCTAATCACGTTTATCTTTTAAGAAACATTTGTAATTTACTACCGATTACTTTTGGAAAGCGAGGGTCAGTCGTAGGAGTTATACTGATGTCAGTATGTATAGGTATGATTAGTCCAGAAAGACTGAGTAAATATCAAGAAAAATAATTATTGTTTTTGTGAGCGAAGAATCTTCATGAGAGATTTGCTGAAGTTGTACAGACCTATCGTGTTGAATTAGAAAAATCAAAGGCTTCACAGAACACATATAGATTGGATTTTAGTGACAAGGATTTGGAGAGTTCAAATGCTTCAGGAAAACGGTTGCAAATGAAAGAGATGATTAATACATTGAGACGATGGGGTGAATTAGAATGTTGGGAAAGCAGAAGGGCTAAAAAGAAATGGTTGCAAATCCAGGGGCTACATCTATGTTCACAGTGAGAAAAACAGGGACAGAGACAACAATGACTGACATTATATATCCGATAAGAGAGGTACTAGGAGGTGAATATGTTCACGTTCCTTGGTCAAGGCAGGATATACTGTCTTTAACAAATGAGTTTCCTAGATTGAGAGAAAGACAAGTTGAGAGGTATAAATGAGTAGAGTGGTTTGTAAAGGTTTGAAAGGTTTTGTGGAAGGATTTAGAGGGTTTGTTTGATATTGTGGCTCAAGCTGATTTATGGGTAGAGTGTAAGATTGTGGTAGATTGGCCAAAAGAAGAATATCCCAGACATGCACAAACTGGAGCACCATCAGATGAAGTGCTGAAATATTATAATCAGGACATTACCCATTTGAAGGGAAAGGTTTAGGCAAAGGAAACAAATTGGGTAAAAATAGTTAGAACAACTCAAAAAACAAAAGAAACAGTGTGTGCTTCTTTTGAAAGGCTTTTACGGGTATTTAAACCGTATAGTGGTTTTGAGAACATAACTGATAAAAGTATGGGACATTTTGTATATAGGTTTGTGTTTTGATTGAAAATGGAGATTAGTAACATGATTCAGCAGCATTTGATTTGTTAGCAGAATAAAAGTGTTGATGAAATATTGCCTTATGCAAAATATTGTAGTGATGATATTGAATTGAGACATATGCAGTTGAAAGAGTAATAAATGTGGGCTCAGATGATAGCGGCACAGAAAGGTTGTAATGTTGTAGATTTTTTTCAAGCAGGTTTCCAAGGAGAGGGTCAGAATCAGAATATTCAGAATAGTCAAATTTCTAACATGGGAGGTGTCATGGTGAATGGTGGTGTTTCTACTCAAGAAAGTTGGGGAAGAGGTAATAAAGAAGAGATCAAAAAGAGATTTCCGTGGTATGTGTGCGGTACGTTGGCACATTAGAAACACAAGTGTAAGGTGTTCTTAGGGAATAATTAAATGAATCAGGATTTTAATCAGCAAATGCAAGTTGAGGTGAACAGAATTCAATTGCAACCGCAACAGGTGGTTACACAGTTCCAAATTCCACAAGCCCTGATGCCGAATGAAAATATGAATGCTCGGGTACAAAGATACAGTGCAAATGTGAGTTTTCATATGAGTGAATCAGCTAATAATAATCAAAAAGTGAAAAATGGTTTCACAATTCTGGTTGCAATGCAGGAGAGTGATTCAGATATATCTCAATGATGGTGGCTGAGGGGGGAGGAGGAATGCGTGATTGGCGCATCTCTAGAGGTAGATCAGTGTGGTCCCTTTGTGGATGGAAAAGTCGAAGGTAATGTGATTACATTCCTTGTAGACACTAGTGCTACCCATTCCACTATGAGAACTGTTAAAATATCTAACCTACCCCTCTCAGGAGATACTATCCAAGTCATAGGTGTTTCAAATCAATTAATGAGAACTCCAATGACAAAACCAATGAAGGTGCACATCAGAGATTTTCAAGACTTGCTTCGTTTTGTGCTGTGTTATACAAGTTCAGTTAACCTGTTAGGAATACATTTTCTTTGCAAAATGAATTACACCATCTGTTGTACACCAGATGGAATAGCATTACATACACAGGATGAAGATGTGGTATTTAACATGATGATGGTGAAGCAATGGACAGAAGTGAATGATTTATATCCTTTATTGACAGTGAAGGATTTGCCTGTTGAGTTGAGAGACACAGTGTTGACTGATTTGTGGCATTTTCCAGGGAAAGACATTGGATTGATGAAAGGAGTTGATCCTATGCAGATTTTAGGCAAACAAGGTGCAGAATTTCCCAAAACGCCCCCATACAAAAAGAGTCCTGAGACCATTGCAGGAGTAACAGCTGTATTTGAATTAATGATTGAACAAGACATTTTGAGGGAAATACTAGGGAGTCCTTGTAATTCACCTATTATGGGGATCAAGAAACCAAGTGGTAAGTACAGAATAGTTCAAGATTTGAGAAAGATCAATAAAATAGTGATACACTGTCGCACGACAGTGCCAAACTCCGCGGTGATTCTTTATCAGATTCCTTGTGATGCAGAGTGGCTTACCATGATTGATTTGTGCCAAGCATTTTTCTCGCTACCCCTACATCCGGATAGCCAATATTGGTTTGAGTTCCGGTTCAGAGACCATGTTTTGGCATGGTTCCGAGTTCCTCAAGGGTATACAGAGAGTCCCTCTATGTTCAATCAAATTTTGATGAAGTGCTTAAAGTCACTGGTAATGCCAGAAGACTCACTCTTGTTGCAATACATTGACGATTTGCTTTTTGCCTCAAGGAATAGAGAAGCGTGTGTGACAGATACTATTGCTCTACTGAACCATTTGGCAGTAGGTGGGTATAAAGTGTCACCAGCAAAGTTGCAATTCTGTCAAAAAGAAGTTTTACATTGGGGTCATAAAATTGAGACAGGAGTCAGGAAAGTATCACAAGATTGAATAACTGTGATCTTGCAAATGAATTCACCCAGAACGCAGAATGAAGTTTGAATGTTCTTGGGTATGGTTGGATACTGCAGACAATGGATCAGTGATTTTTCACTGACAGCCAAGCCATTACAGAGATTGACCCATAACGATGTGACTGATCAAATTGAACTGGATGAAGAAAGTATGAGGACATTTGTGGGGTTGCGAGACAGTCTTTGTTGAGCACCTGCATTGGGGATGCCAGATTACAGCAAGGATTTTGCTTTCTTTCGCTGCGAGAAAGATGGTTGTGCACTCTCAGTTCTAACGCAAATGCATTGAATGGCACGTCGTCCAGTGCCATATATTTTGACAACACTGGATTCAGTGGCTGCATCGTTACCAGGATGCTTGAAGGCAGTTGCTGCTAGTTGTGTGAGATTGGAACAGTGTGAATCGATTGTAATGGGACCTTCGTTGAGAGTGTAAGTGTCATATTCTGTTGAGATCATGTTGACAAGCACTAGAACCAGCATCTTACAAGTAGTCGGTTGACAAGATATGAGAGAGTGATTCTAGGAGCGGAGAATGTGACTGTGATGAGATGCACAACTTGAATCCAGCTACTTTGTTACCAAATCCAAGTTGTGAGGAAGTGGTGGATGAAGCTGATCATGATTGTCTAAATATGACTGAATTGTGTACAAAAACGAGGCCTGATATAAAAGATATACCATTGCCTGAATCAGATTGTGTAATGTTTGTGGATGGATCTTGCTTGAAAGATGATAAAGGTACCTTGTGTGCTTCATATGCAATCTGCACAGTGGCCATTGTCCTCGAGGCTTCAGGATTGAAAGGAGTAAGTTCTGCCCAAATTTCTGAGCTGGTCGCATTGACCAGGGCCTGCATAATTGGCAAAAATCGGAGCATGACCATATTCACTGATAGTCAATATAGTTTTTTGGTTGTCCACAATTTTGGACAGTTGTGGTTTGAACGTGGATTTTGATATCATCTGGTTCACCCATTCAAAATGGTAGCTATGTTAAGGAGTCATTATTTGCACTACAATTGCACAAAGAGATTGGAATTGTAAAATGTTCAGCACACAAATCTGTAAATGATTATGTAACAAATGGAAATCGATATGCAGACCAAGTTGCACAATTGTGTGCTCAAAATTCAGTTTCAATTAACAAAGACAACAGAAATCTGATACAAATTGTCATCTGATGTTTTCTTCTGTGCAGACATGGGAAGAAATTTGGGAATTGCAGGAAGAAGCTAGTGAGGAGGAAAAAATATTGGGATCAGAGCAGGTTTTTCACGATGGCCAGAAGACGAAGTGTGGGTTTACACTGATGGAAAACCTGTTGTCACAAATGGCAAGAATATACTGTGGTCTAACACATGTAGTAAGAGACGCAATGATTAGTTTGTTTAAGGGGACATGGTATATTCCCAAGTTTAGGGTTAGTGCAGAAAGTCTTCGCCAGAGGTGCATAACTTTCCAGCAGCAAAATACAGGAAGGAAAACTGTTGTCAGTTGGGGAAGAATTGGAAAAGCAGCAGGTACAGTTACTAGACTGCAGGCAGACTTCATAGAACTCACTCCATGTAATTGGTTGAAATATGTGTTGGTAGTGGTCTGTATGTTCTCTTGTTGAATGGAAGCTTACCCAACAAGACGAAATGATAGTCTAACTGTTGCTAAATTGCTACTGAGAGAGATAATTCCATGATTTGGATTTCCAGTCTCTTTAGAAACTGATAGTGGTAAACATTTTAATAATGAAATAATTCAGAATATTTGTGCAGCATTGCAAAATTGAGCATAAATTACATTGTGCCTATTGACCAGAAGCCTCATGTGTGGTCAAGCAAAGTAATGATGCAATTAAGTCAAGACTTTCAAAGGTGTGTGCATCCACAGCACTAAAATGGCCAGATGCTTTACCTTTAGTTTTGATGAGTTTGAGAAGTATCCCTTATAAAAAGACTTAATTATCAACCCATAAAGTAATCAGGCAGAGCAATGAGACAGCCAATACTTCCAGCATATCAACTGATGAATATAACTGATGATCCAGTGCTCAATTATTGCAAAGGATTGGCTGATGTGGTGCGTTCTGTGTTTTATCAGATTAGAGAAGTTGCAACCAAAACACAGCAAGAAAAAGCGCATGACCTGAGACCAGGAGAGTTGGTTTTGGAGAAAAAACATGTGAAGAAGTCATGTTTGGAAAAACGTTGCCATGAGCCATTGCAAGTGATATTGGTGACTACGACAGCAGTGAAGTGTGGTGGTTTGCCAAATTGGATTAATGCGAGTCACACAAGAAGAGTCCCAGAAGAACAGAAACAAATGAAACTGATCAGAGAGACCAAGATCAGACTGAAGATCGAAGAGAGTATGAACAAAGTCAAATAAAGTGAGCACCAACGAATGGGTCTCGTGAGACTGTTGTCAATGCTGATGCAGAGAAGAGTTTGATTCAAGAGCAAGTGCAAACAAGGAAGGAAGCAAACAAAAGAAGTTCCAAATCGAGCCTTGAATCTGGTGATTCTATGCAAGTGAAAAAGGCAAGAAAAGGAGACATATGACCAAAGGGAGTGAAAAGATGGAAATACACTTTCAATGAAAAAGTTCTAAATACAATAATAGAACTATTGAGCCAAACAGAACAAAGTGACTCACAAGAAGATACAGTTCGGAGAACAAAAAGAGCAAGAGTTCCAAACAAGAAGTACAAAGCACCTGAACGGAAATATGTGGTGACTAAAGTATTAAAGTTACAGATCCTTGTGAGGAAAAGACAGATACAGAATCAAGCCACAGAAACCCTTACGAGCCATCCTAAATGAACTGTGTTGAAATTAAGGGTGCAGAAGAAATTGAAAAAAGCTGTTCTGTAAAGTGCAGAAAATTAAGCTGGAACACGGTTAAAAGACTATAGAGAAACTAAAAAAAGAGAGAGAGAGGGGAAAAGCAGAAAGGCTTAAAGAAGCGCTTTGATACACTACACATTTTTACACTGTTTGTTTTAGTTTTAAACTTAGTTTAGTTTTTGATTTTTTTCTAGAAAATGGTAAGGGCAAAATTACAAGGGACAGGATATCAAAATAAAGGTTTTAAACATAGATTTATTAAATGCTATATGTCAGGTGAAGAATGGCAATAATGAAACCTTTGGAAGTGTTTTCTTCCTCTTTCAGCATTTGGATTGACTTTGAAAACAATCTGTTGCAAACAAGTTGGTCTTTGCAAGGAGAGGATCAAAAGGGCATGAGTGGGTATTTACCCACAGTGAACTCATAATGAAAGAGACTGCATGGGGATTTTACCGGTGTCCCCCTGGCTTGACCAGGCCACGGTGCAGCAGCTGGAGTAAGGGCCACTGGGCTGGTTACATGCAGACACATGTGTACATACGTGCGCACACATGTAGGGGCTGTGCAGGGGAGATTCCTGGTGTGCTCAGTCCAGGAGCAGCTACAAAGTGAATGGTGTGGCAGGACCTATGCAGAATTGGGTGGTGACATGGAATAGGCTTTATACAATGGGAAGAAACTTGCCAGGGAAAGTCAGTGTGCTTTACTGTTTTTCACTTTATTATTCCCCTATGGGGATGTGGAGCCCATGGGCTAGATTAACTTTCCTAAAGCCTACAGATTCCAGACACGCACTAAAGTCCACTATAACGGGGGTTTAGTAGAAGTATTCTGCAGAGACCAAAGTCATATTTGTACTACTTGTGGGTCATCCAGAAATGTCACATATCTCTGAGTCAACCGTAACCAGGGCCTGGCTGACGGCTGACCTCAGCAGGCTGGATTAATAACCTTTCTTCCACAAGCTAAGGCCTCCTCTCCACGAAGAGAAGATAGGTGGGGCTACAGGCTCATCCCTCAGCAGCTATCACTGGGTTCTAGGCACCAGGCTGCACCAGAGAGGAAAGGCAGCGTGGGGGGAAGGGGCTTTCAGAGACCATGTGGAAGGAGACCCTGGACGAAGCCATTTTGAAGAAACCCAGAGGCTGGGCAGAAAGGAGGGAGCAGGGATGGTGAAGTGATGTGTCACAGTTTGATAGACAAACAGAGACTTCCTGCCAGCCCCCTTCCCAACTTCTTAAAATAAATTGCACAGGAAGAGAAGCTCTCTCTGAGGTGTGGTCTGCTGAGGAAGAAGGTGCTGGAGTCTGGTGCAATGGGCAGTTGGAAGGTGGTACCCCTGACTGCGCCCAGGATCCTGAACAGCACCGCAAGAAAAGTCCAGGACCAGTGTGCTGAAGTAGGGACCTCTGCGCAGGGAGAAGAGAGGCCCAGTAGGAGAGCAGGCGAAAGGCTGGTGCAGGGAGGTGAAGACCGCTCCCTGCAGAGTGCACCTTCTTGGAGACAAGGAGGGCTGAGGAGCACCTCCAGGAGCAAGAAGAGGCCAAAATGACGCTGATCGGACCCCTGGGGGCTGACATATGCCCCCGGAAGGTAGGCGACGTTTGACCCCCTAAGAAGACAGACAACGAAGCACGTGGGGCTCCGACGCCGGTCTCAGAGATGGGTGGGTCAGGTCCCGGGGGCTGCCCTCAAAAAGAAGTCAAGCCGGGGGGCGCCATCGCGTTCCCCGTGAAGGTGACCAAAGGGGCCAGGGATCCCATCTCCGGGCCCCGCCAAAGTCAGGGTGCACCATTGCGCACCCTGTGAAAATCTGCCCAAGGGGCCCCGGACCCCACCCCCAGGGGCCCACTGAAGAGCCAAGTCGGGGAGCGCCATCACGCTCCCCGTAAAGAGGGCACTGAGGAGGAGGGGGCATGCCATTGTGCAACCCCCCTCGCGGCCAAAGTAAAGCCGGGGATCGCCGTCGTGCTCCCCGTGAAGATTGCCCAGGAGGAAGGCCAGGAGCCCATCATGGCTCGTGGCGAAGAAGCATCTGTTGTGGAGCACCAGCGCACTCCCCGTGAAGAGCGTAGGCGGGGCCCGGGGCCCCATCTCCGGGCCCCAATGATGGCATGTCCTGGCGCCCCCACTGGGCGAACACAGGGGGGGTGCTGCTGTGCCCCCGTGAAGATAATCCAGGGGCCGGGGACCCCATCCCTGGGCCCTGATTGGTGAAAGGAGGAGGGGAGGGAGTGCCGCTGCACTCCACCGAGGCCGGCGGTTGCCGCGCTGGCCTCCGTGTCTGCCTGGAGTGGGCAGACCAGAACTGCTGTGCCGGCTCCCGCGGCAGCACACAACAGTGCTGGCCGCACGGGGAGATGGCGGTGGAACCTAGGGGTGGGCTCTCTAGGCTGCCCTTCAACCAAGAAGGCAGGTGGGGGTCCTGGGTGAGACTGGGACCCCGGAACCAAGAGGCACAGCACTGCGGCACCCGGTTGGGACCATGCCCCCAAAAAGCAGAGCAGCTGGGGGTGGGCTCCCCGAGCCGCTTACACTCACCTGGGGGTTCGGGTGGGACCGGACCCCCCACCGAGGCCCAAGAATGCGGCAGAGGATGGCTAGTGCGGTTCTCCACGGCACAACGGGAGAGCCGCTCATCAAATATGCAGGAGCACCCATAGTGCCTTGCAGGCCTGAACAGGCCTGCAAGGGGAACCCAACGTTTTTCTGCTTGTGGAGGCTTCCGGAGAGTGGGATCACCACTACATGTGTGCCAAGGTGCAGGAGGAGCTGCAGGAGAACGCAGTTTCCCCTAGCATGAAAAATGGAAGTCCCTCCCTAAGTCTCATGGGGACTGAAAAAGAATAACCCCTCAAGGGCTCAACTAGCATTTTCACATCTCTTGGGCTGGAACTTTCGTTCTATAGCTGGAGGTGTATGGAGAAGTGCATCAAGGAGTGAAGGGCCGAGTTGGAGATGTCTTGAAAAGGGCATCCCCTGGAGATGAAGAGGTGTAATTGAACAAGAGATGCATATACTAACGTTATTTCTTTTTGAGGGACTGTAATGTGAAGTACCTGGGTACGGTGATGCCATGAGCAAAGTGGAGGTTATGTTGTTAGACATTCCTGCTAGGGTGTCTGGCTCCATCTGCGTAATCCTGTGATTTTATCTGTGATGCCTTTAGGGGCTGTAATTGCAATGCATTCTAATAACCCACACATGTGATGAGTACTGTCAATCTAAAGTGATGCTTAAACATGTAATCTTGCTGCTGCACTTAGGTGAAGGACCCAGACTGCTAGCCCTTAAGATGTAGAGGTGTATACTTCATGGTCAATAGGACATGCTCAGTCATGGTTATGTGTCACCAAGGCAGGATTACCTATTTTAAAGTCTTGTTGAGATAAGGGGGTGGGTTGCCACAGCGATGGTGCCAGTGTGCAGGGCCCTCGCTCCAGGTTATGATTAACTAACTGCATTGGGGGCAAGATGATGTGCATACATGGGAGTGGTGGTATTAGACCCCACCCTCCTGGGGGAGGGGTGGAGATGTAATGCAATGTCACAAAGTAATTCCAACATCTCATGTGTATTTGTAAATTGGTGGATAGTATTGAGTAGTGTGGGTGTTTAATAAATGTACTCTTACTTTACTCCTTAAGACAACAACTGTTGCAAGAAAGTTAGCTCCAGAAAAATTCAACTGCTGAGTCAACACTTTTTGCAGAGACTTGCGCTTAATAAGCAAGGTACACCATTAAAGCAGGGAAAAACCTGCTATTATCCCTCTGCTGACACTGTTATTCAGCCAAGAGCCTTTCCTGATAATATTGCAGTTGTACAAGGGATATGGCATTGCTGTTATTTGTTTATAACCACAAAAAAAGGACTTCCAGTGGGGAACTTATTTTAAGGAGCTGAGCACAATGAAGCAATAAAAAGTAACCTTAGTTAGAAAAAAAGTCTATACAAATATTGTAAGATCCAATCCACTGCAGAAAGAAGAGTCTGCTCTGCCAAGATGAAGCAGAAGTAGAAAAGAACTGGCATCGACTTTATTACTTTCATATAGCTACTGTGTTCAGTGACTTCTTAGAAGACCATACACAGCACTCTTTAGTGATTGCTTGCCCAACCAACCTGTTAGCTTCTCTTGTGTGATTGATTTTTAGAAACAAACTCCTATCTAATGGCCCATCATTTTATAGCAGGTCCAACTGAAGAAGTCTCTCCTCCTTACATGGGTGAAGCAGAGCATATTATGTCTGCAGAGTGATGGTTTGACCGATGGGGAATGGTATCACAACTTTCAGCAGGAAGGATGCCTGTCTCCACAGTAACAGTTTGTCTTGGAAGAAGGAAGTATGTGGTGCAATAAATACATAGAGTCAAAGCTCACTCAAATGCTGTGCTAAGGGGATGGCAATGAGGAACACAGTCTTGATAGTAAGGCGCCGTAAAGGACAGCTCTGAAGTGGTATGGATGGAGTGCACATCAGATAAATCAAGATTAGATTAAGGTCCCATTGGGGCATGATAAAAAGAAGAGGGGGAAACGTATTTCAGCACTTTAAAAAATCATCGCACTACCGGTGACTTAAACCCGGCTGACTCGGCAACCGTAATAAGATAACCTTGAACTGTGCCCAAAATAAAGCCTTGCTGAGGAAGAGACAGAACAAATGAGAGAACATCAGGTAACTTGACCTTGAGGGTGCGAATCTCGCAGGTACTGCAGCAAGCCACAAATTTGTTGTAACAACAGGTGTGTACAGTATTTATTGAGGGACACCCAACTGCCAAGATGACATCAACCCCGGATGCAGAACCCAGCCATTCTCCTGTGACGGCAGGTCTTCCCAGAAGGGTAGCCTGATCGGGGACAGATGTTCAAGCCCAGGAGTTCTGGATAACATACTCTCCATGCCCAATCCAGAGCCACCACCACTAAAAGGACAATTTGGACTTGGTATGTCCTGATTTTGTTGAGAGCTCAGTAAAGAGTGGTATTGGTGGAAAGGCATACAGGAGTCCCGATTTCCACTCAAGGTGGAACTCGTCTATGAATAAGAGACACTTTAGAAACTCCAACGCACACAAATTATGATATTGTGCATTCTCAGCTGGGATGAAACAATCGATCCACTGTTCTACCCATTCATGGTATAGACCTTGTGCCACCTATGGGTGTAGCGGCCATTCGTGATAACGGAGGTGTTAACCACTGAACTGGTTTGCCCTGGCATTTAATGATCGTGCCATGTGGTTCACCACCAGGAAAATTCCTTGGTAGACCAGCCATTTCCAGAGGCACAAGGTCTCCTGGCACAGGATCCAAGATTCAACACGCCATGTTTGTTGCAGTGCCACATTGTCATGGAGTTGTCCGTAAGCACCTGCACCCGACTCCCGTTAATGGACGGCAGTAAGGATTTTAGTGCCAAGTGGATGGCCCTCAACCCCATAAGGATGATGTGGATTTGGGAGACCACTGGAGACCAGAGGCCTCTGAACCCTACTTCTCAAAGAGGGCTACCTAAACCCAGAAATGATGCCTCAGTCGCCACTATCAGCTCTGGGTCTGGAAGGGAGAGGGGTGTGCCACTGACCCAGTTGCGGTCCAGTTACATCACTGGAGATCTTTCACAATCTCCTCCGAAATCTAAACATGGTCGGAGAGGTTACCTTGATGCATCGGCCCACTGAGACTGCAGATACCACTGCAGAGCCGTATATTCCATCTGGCATTCTCAACCAGCAGAATGTAGGATGCCATGAGTCCCATTAGCTTCAGCGGTGACCTCACTTAAATTGAGGGCCAAGCCTGAAAGATCAGGATCATAGCCTGAATGTCTAGGACTCGCTTTGCCTGGGGAAAGGCACAAAACTGAACTGTATCCAGAATGGCTCAGAAGAAGGGAGCTTCTGAGAAGGAGTTAGGTTTGACATTGGCATATAGATAGCAAACCCCAAAGATGACCGGAAGTTCACAGTAGTTCAGAGGTGGCTGACAGCCTCTGGCAAGATGGCATTCAACAGCCAATTGGTAGGGTAGAGGAAGACTGGCACCCTTAAACTCCAAAGGTGTGCTACCACTGCCACCATCACTTTCGTGAACACCTGAGGGGTGCTGGTGAGATGAAAGAGTTGACAAGAGAGCTGAACTACTGCTCTCCCACCACGAACCGCAGGTATCGCTGATGAGCGGGCAGGGCTGGAATAAGGAAATAGGCATCCTGCACATCCAAAGCTACCATTCTGACTCCAGGATCGAGGGCAGAAAAGACCTAGGGCAGGCTAAGCATTCTGAATTGCTCCTTCCCGAGGAAGTCATTAAGAGGGCGTAGATTTAGAATAAGCTGAAGATATCCGTCTTTCTTGGGCACCAGAATATATCGGGAATAACAACTATGTCCTACTTCAGGCACCGGCACCATATCAACAGCCCAAAAGGGCTTGCAATTCCTGCTGCAAAATATAGAGATGGTCATCAGTCAGTTACTGAAGGCCTGGTGAAAGGTGTCTCGGAGAAGAGAAAGGGGTAAGCTATATCCATTGCGAGCAATTTGTAGAACTTACCTGTATGACATGATTGCTTGCCAGCCCTGTATTGGTGGACTCTGCCGCCCACTGAGTACCTGTGTCCCTGCAAGGGCATGCTAAAAATGTTTGCTGGGTGGAACCACCTTGGGACGGTAGACTCGGGAGCAGACTGACTTTGCAAACTAGCCGGTGGGCACTACAACCTCTACCATGAAAATGCTGGGCACCCTGTGGGTATTGGACAGGTTGGCAGTAAGGGACTCCTCGGCCAAAGCAGCAAAAGGAATGGTGGAACTGTTGCAGTTGACAAGGTGGGTTGGAAAGGCCATGAGTGCGAGACGCAGACCTGCTCCTCTTAAAGTGCTCAAGAGCGGAATCAGCTTTATTGTAGGTAGGACATGTGAGATCCAAACATGGAAGTGGGTGGGTTGCTCCAATTTAGCCCATAGTTTCAGTTTTCTATTTGTATTTCTAAGCTGTCAGCTGTGTTATTCAGCCACTACTATTCACGCACTGTTGGATGCCATATGTTACTCACCATGAAATAACAGCAAATAGTTGTCCAGGGATGCCTCATATACGCTCAAGCAGATCTGGTGATATATATCATGTAAAGTTCCTGCGTGTTACCATTGAGCAGCACCTGCTAAACGAGTAACTGCGACGTTGTAATTTTCAACATATATGTGATGTAACATAAGTGATGCCACTGCCTACTAATGTACACAGCATCAACTGTTGTTAAAATGGAAAAATCAATAAAATATATTTTTTTTTAAAGAGGGGAATCAGCTTTATCCCTTCACAAGTGTTTCCAGTCATAGGGCATGTCCATCAGGGAGCACTAGGCATCATGAGAGAATCAGGTCCATCACATCCACAATTGGTGGTAAATTACAATGCTTATGCCTATGGTCCGCCAAATTGAATCAGTGGAGTCCAAGCCACAATGAATCGAGAACTTGGCAGCATCACAACCACCTTGAATTGCCTGATAGGACATGGCAAAAGTAATCAGACACATCAGGGAGGACTTGTACCACAGAATTCCAAAGGGTGTGTAAGTAGCGTCCCAACAAACAGGTGGTGTTAACAGATTGGAGGGCCAAGCTTGTAGAACAAAAGACACATTTGCCCAATGTTTCCACTTACTTAGATTCTCTATCAGTAGAATTGGTGTGTTGAAATTAGAGTGGCGTTTCTGCACTGTTGGCACCATGCTTCACTGGATGAGGGGCATAGAGGATGGAAGTCTGGGGATACAACTGATTATGGCAGAGCAAGGAACAAGAATATGAACAGTCAGACTGATGAAAAGAAAAAGAAAGTTGAAGAGGTGGTGTGGAAGAGAGACGTATATTAAAGAAAATGAGGAGAGACATAGAAAGAAGCAGGCAACGTATAGCGACACAAAGTAGTACTGTGACACAAAACACAAAAACAACGTTTATTTTCAGAACATTCTTTTCATTGGACATTGAACCATGCATGTCCCGCTTCCCATTTGCCATCTGTGTAGAATTCATTCCAGAAACACTGATTCGTATAACAGCCATGTAGTGTTAGACAACTTGATTAGTCCGGGCGTTTAATCTAACATCACTTTGCATCTATGGACATCTATATTGGTTAAATAAAACTCAGAATCCCAGAATACACAGCGATATTGCTTACAAATCCAGAACTGGATGAGTGGATCCGATGTTATATGTAGCCACCTGGTAGCTACATCACCTCTTCTTTCACATACCGCTTATTCCTGCTCCTTGCTGAATATGGGTGATTTTTGTTTGAGACGTGAAATGGCCATGCTCTGTTGAATAGTTAGTGGTAAATAGTCGTGCTGTCGCTATGGTCTAATAATAATGGCAACCGTTCTATAATGTTCTCTCTTTCGTCCCCCACACAGTGCTCAGAGCCTCTATTGCTTTGGAACAGGTTTATTCCACAAAGAACAATAACTGCAATTACATTAGAGCGCCGAGCGTCTGTGCATCTCAAGCTCCGGTCGCCAACTGCCGTACGTAGTTTTGCGCTCTTCTCTTTCCCTCCTGCGCATGCGCGCCGGTCTCGCTCTCGTCTACAGCGTGACGCGTCATCGCGTTCACGCTCGTAGACTAGAGCGCAACACCACATATATCCCCCTTTTAACATTTAAATGGAAAATAGTTCTAGTCCATCTCTAATGTCCACTCATATCAAAGTCTCTATATCTTGAAGGCAAAGTGACTGTTCTACCCATGCGGGTGCACCTTACCGGTAAGCTCTCTTCTGCCTCGCTCTCTCCACGTAACCTCTCACTGTCTCTCTGGTCCTCTCTCTGCTCATCGCTGGCAGGGGTATGGTAACTCCCTGTTGACTCTGTAGTTTGTGTTTCTCTTTCTCCACCTTCTCCTCTGTCTTCAGAGGGTTCACTCATGCTCTCTTCACTGGTGGGCCTTTCTACTTCGGCCCCTATGGGTATCTCCTCCTCCTCTGACTTGGGCCACTTGACAATCCTGTTGACTCTTGCCATGCGGTCTTGGGACCACACCTTACCATCGCTGAGGAGAGCAGCTCTGCCTCGAACTTCTTTGACTTGCAAGGGTTGGCTATACTTGCTCTCTCCTTTCTTTTGCAGTGTGGGAAGCTTGACTCGGACCCATTCTCCTTCTTCCAGCACTGTTTCTTTAGTGTTGCGTCGTCTGTCGTAATGGGCTGCATATATCCTTTGGGCCTTCTCTAGGTTGTGCTGGACCACAGCAGGGGACCAATTGCTGGTTATCGTTTTTTCTCTCCACACCACGTTGTCTCTGGTGAACGGGAGTCCGCCTCTCAGCACTTGGAAGGGGCTGTACCCCACCACCGTGGGGGTGATCCTATACGCCCACAGCATGCTCTGTATCTCGGTTTCCCAATCTTTTCCCTGCGTGATGGCCGCCTGTATGGAACCCATTAGCACACGGTTGAACCGCTCTACTTGGCCGTTACACGCCGGGTGGTAGATGGCCGTGTGTTTCGACTCTATCCCGTTCCTCTTCATGAATCGTGTCCATTTGTCTGAGACGAACTGTGGTCCGTTGTCACTAAGTATTGTTTTGGGTATTCCTTCCCTTAAGAACAAGGAAGTCAGGAACTTCAGCACCGTTTCAGTGTCCATAGATTCTTGTACGTCGACTTCCGGCCATTTCGAATATTTGTCTATGACCACACACAAATATTTATTCACTCCTCTGTTATCAAGCACTGGCCCTAGGAGGTCAATAGCTAAATTTTCCCAAGGGTTTTGAGGGTTCTCGAGCTTACCTAAAGCTGGTCTGAGAGGTCGGAGTATTTTGTCCGCTCCTTGGCAAAGTTCACACTCTCTCACTTGCCTTTCTATTTGGGTATCCATGCCAGGCCACCAGTACATGTAAATGTCCTTCGTGCAATTGTTTCAATAACGTAGGCACGAGGGCTTCAGGTGGGACCACTCTTTCTCCTCTGTATAGAAAGACCCCCGAATCACTCAGGGACAGCTCTTCCCTCATTTTGTAGAACTTCCGTACTCCCGCTGTGAGCCTCCTTTTGTCAGGCCATCCTGAGGTGAGGTGCCATTTAACTTCCGATTTCTCCTCATCTTGTTCGTATGCTGCTGCCCATTCTTGTCTGCTAATTGTCATCTCATTGTCAGCCATGCTTGCTACCATCTCCTCTTTGTCCGGTGCACTCTCCGGAGCGTCCTCCATGGCAGATGCTCTGCTGAGGTAATCGGCCACCCTGTTTTGAGTTCCTGGTAGATATTCAACATCATACGTGTAGTCTAATAATTTGAGCGTCATTTTTGCTATGCGTGGGGTCGCAGTGTCGTGACCAGAAGACGTCAGGACCTTGACTAGGGGTTTGTGATCCGTTTGGAGCTTAAACCAGGTGCCCCAGATGAATTGTCGGAACTTGCCCATTGCCCAGGTGACTGCCAGCATCTCTTTTTCAATGACGCTGTATCTTTGTTCCGTCGGGGAAAGAGCCCGTGAAGCAAAACTGATGGTTTCAACTGACCCATTCGCCCTTTCCTGTGCTAACACTGCCCCTAGGCCTTTATCACTAGCGTCTGTCGTCAAGATGGTGTTGCCGGAGGGGACGTAACCTTGCAAGGGAATGGCTTCGCTGATGCAGTTCTTTACTGTTTCGAATTCGTTTTGGGCTTCAGTGTCCCACTCGAACTTCGACTTGTCTCTGATGAGCTGTCGCATCCTGTAAGTTTTGGTGGCAAAGTGTCTCACAAATTTACTATAGTACTCGACCATTCCCAGGAATGACCGTACTTCTTCCTTGGTTCTCGGGGCCTTGGCTTCTTTGATGGCTCTCACGTTCTGTTCCTTTGGAGAAATGCCATGTGTACCGATCTCGTGTCCCAAGTATGTGACTGAGGACATCCCTATTTTGCATTTGCTCCATTCTGCCGTAAGGCCTTTGTCTTGTAACACCTTGAGGACTTTGGTTAGCTTGCTGTCATGATCTTCCCTGTTGGACCCCATCACCAGGATGTCGTCCTGGAAATACTGAACTCCTGGTATGTCTTTGAACAAATGATGCATCAACTTTTGAAAGACCGCGGCTGCTGATGCTAGACCAAAGGGCATGCGGCGGAATTGATAGCACCCAAAGGGTGTGATGAAGGAGGTGTACTTTCTACTTGTAGGATGCAGGTCGATTTGGTGGTAGGCTGACGTGAGATCTATGGTTGAGAAATGGGTAATTCCTTTAGTTCTCGCAAGCATCTCCTCGATTCTGGGTAGGGGGAACTTCTCGACAATGAGGCATTTGTTGAGTTCGAGGAGGTCCACGCAGAGACGGACTTTCCCATTAGGTTTCTTGGCTACTACCAGGGGGGACAACCACTCTGAACTATCCACAGGTTCTATGATGCCCTGTTTTTCTAGTCTCTGGAGTTCCTGTTGTACGGCTTCACTGGTAGATATGGGGATGTTCCTGACCTTGTGGGTCACTGGCCTCGCCCCCTCCTTGAGCATCATCTTGTGGACAAATTTGTCTAGTTTCCCTACTGTTCCTCCGAATACCTTGGGGTAGGCAGTTTTCCATTCTTCTCCGTTGGTGATAGGCCATTCGTCCGTCAAAAGGATTTGTTCTTTGCCCCCTGGGTTTAGTACAATTCCTAGGTCTCCTGCATCTCTCCATCCGAGTACAGAAGGACCCTTCTCTGCTACATACAATGTGCAGGTGGCTGATCTCCCTCTGAACTCGAACTTGAAATTTCTACAGCCCACCAGGGGAATGGCGTTCTCGGTGTTTGAGACTGCACGAATGTCCGGTGGCCGTAGATCAGGCCCTACCACGGGTGCGAAATCTTCTTCCCATATGGATCTTTGCACTATCGTCCAGGGGGAACCTGAGTCAACTGCCACATGTACTTTTACTCCCCCGATGAGCATATCCGTGCGAGGTTTATCCCTGCGTTTACCTGCCACATCCAGTACTTGATCTTCAATACACAGTACCATTTCTCCATCCTCCTGATCATCTTCCTCACTGATTTCAGACGTCGCTGATTCCACGCACTTGACCGTGGACTTCTTCCCCTTCTTGCGGCACACTTTCTCAAAATGGCCGACCAGGGCGCAGAACGCGCATCTGGCGCGAAATGCTGGACAACGTTTATCTTGAGCTGAGTGCGCTGTGCTGCCACACCTGTAACATGAGAATTTGCTTTCTGCTGCAGGGCGCCCCATTTGTTTCCCTGTCCATTTTGTTTCCCGTTTCTGTTCTTCATATAAACCTTTTTGTTTGTTGGAGGCCGAGGCCTCATCGATCTTGTTAACCATCTGCTTCTGAGTGCTTTCTCGTTTGGCTGCATCTGCACAGCGCTTCGACATCTCAGCCTTTTTCATCATGGCTATGACGTCCTTGAGCGATGTTTCGTTCTGTGCCCACAGTTTGTCCTGGACCGATCTGTTGGTAGTATGCATAACTATTTGGTCCTTTATGTACTCATATTGCAGTGCTCCATATAGGCACGTGATGGCCAGGCGTCGTAGTGCGGCCACGTAGTCATCTATGGATTCACCAGTTTCCTGTTTCCTTTGCTGGAAATTGTAACGGTCTATGGAAACACACACTGCTGGGCGAAAATGGTTGTCTAGGTCTTCTAGTGCATTTTTGAAGACATCGGTCTCTGTTGCACCCCGTTCCTTGGGCACGATGTTTGTGAACACCCTCACCCCTTCGGGACCTAGGTTGTGGAGCAATAACCTCTTTTTCCTCGCTGGGGCGTATGCTTCACCATTTTCGTCCTCTAGTGCTTCTATGTAGTTCTTGAAGTACTCCCTCCAGTCCTCCCATTTCATCTGGGGTTCCCCTGGTCTGGGTAGGAATGGGATGGGGGCCATCAGAGCTGAGGACTGGTTTGCCATCTTGGCTTCGCCTCTAGGAGCTTCTGCTTGGGCTCTGGGGTTGTTGGGTGCACCGGACGCTCCTGCTCCACCTGCGGAGTCTCCTTGACTTCTGGGACTACCTGGAGCGTTATCCCCTATCCCTTGCGTTGGGTTGGTGGACTGTACCCCCTCCTCTGGCGTTTGGATGGTGCCTTTAGTTGCCAGCGTGCTGGGTAATAAGCTCCTTGTCCCGGGGACAGCACTGACCTGAGGATTGCTTATGGTCTGCCTCCTGCCGAGTGGTATGGGTGCGCTGCCGCCACGCTCTATGCTTCTGCGTTGTTGCTGCTTCGATGCTCTGTTCTCTGGGACTGGGTTGGTACTTGGTTCCCGGATCAGTACCCAGTTTGACTGTGCATGGACGATGGGGTGATTCCCATCCTCGTCGCCAATATAATGTTCTCTCTTTCGTCCCCCACACAGTGCTCAGAGCCTCTATTGCTTTGGAACAGGTTTATTCCACAAAGAACAATAACTGCAATTACATTAGAGCGCCGAGCGTCTGTGCATCTCAAGCTCCGGTCGCCAACTGCCGTACGTAGTTTCGTGCTCTTCTCTTTCCCTCCTGCGCATGCGCGACGGTCTCGCTCTCGTCTACAGCGTGACGCGTCATCGCGTTCACGCTCGTAGACTAGAGCGCAACACCACACGTTCAAATGACCTACACTGTTTTAAAGCCATGCCTATTCCAAAACCTGAAGCCAAAGGTGATGCTACCTACTCAGTGCTCCCCTACATACACTAACATCATGTTTGGATACTTAAGGCCGCTTAATATGATATTTACTATGGTGAGGCAGTTATGTCTGCTAAAACAAGACTATATTAATAATATAATATTTATATTAATACTTGAACACCTATTTCTGTAGCTGTGACACAAATGGAGGCGGAGGAGATTATATCCGAGCAATTTTGAGTGGAGTATGCACTTAAAACTGAACTGAAGTTATTCTGGTAAAGCTTGTATTTCTTCCATAAAAATACAGTGTTATTAGCCAAAGATGCACAGATTGCTTTGATGCATTGCAAATCTGTATTAAGATTCGCAATTATTTAGATGAAATTGTGCAGCAGGCATGGAAGACCACTTGAATAATCCTCTTCTCATGGCTCTGATCTGAAATTACATAACCGCATATAAATAAGACACAAGTGCAGGGTCAGGAGGCCACTGCATCTTGCACCACCCATTGTCCCAGCCAGCACTGTCGGTGACAGTACAAACACACCTATCATCACGCTCCTACAATTGTAGCTCTCCAAACTATTCCAGTCCCCCAAAGCTCGAAGAATGGGTTGGGGGAAAGGTATTAGTCATTTTAATGCACATTGAAATAATAAACAACGGTGGTTGTACTCATCTGTAAATAAAAGGAACAGTGCCACCATGTGGCAGACTGTCATAAGTGCAGGTGTTGGTTAAGTGCCGATGCTGAGCACCGGAAACCATCAGCACAAATTAAGCACCTCAATAGTGCCCTAAATAGTCAGTGCTCCTGCCTCGTCTTACTCGTGGTCCCCCTCCTCTACTTAGAGACAGTGGGGTTGCTGGCTTCCTCTTGCAGAGCCTTAGATGACTCACTATCTAAACACTCCGACTTGATGGCCCATCTTCACAGGGACATCATGTCATGGTGACAGTCTTTATTCCCTTTTACATCAGTGCGACTGTTACTGGATTATCTTGTTCAGGACTGCAGTGCAAGGTGCAAGGTGTAGTTGTCCTAAACTAGAAACATTGCTAAATGGCACCAGCACGATGTGTGTCGGGCCACTTTTTTATTTTTCAAAAACAAACCTCTGCTTTGAGAGCTCATTTAAAAAAACAGTTTGCTAAGCCTGTGCCACCAGTATGGCTCCTGCTGGCCAAACTCTTCAGCCTTGCTAGCAATTCCAAGCCGGCAGCTGCTCTGTAGGTTTTGAAATCCCACCTAGGCAGGCAGGGATCTCTCAATATAGCGGGCTGTCCACTATCTGGTGAATGGGGGTTATTTCCTCCACTTGACCAGGCAGGATAGCCTGCAGCCCCCACCGTCTACACCACCCTGTATAAATTTCAATGGAAATGCAGGCGGCTTTCTGAGCTGAGCACTTCTCACCTGAAGACAGAATCCCCATCTTCATTAGGATTTGCCAGACACCTGCTGCTGAAGATCTTCTTTGGACAGAGGGACAATACTGTATGAGCCAGTCAACTAGCTCGGATCCAACAAACGACCTCCTGAAAAGAAATCAAGAGATACGGACCCTATTAATTTTACAAAAAAACATTTCAGTAGGCAGTGTTTAATTGGTGTCAATGGATGCAGAAGATGAGCAGCAACATTAATATCTGGAAACCAAGAATAGTTTTACAGCATTAGACTGTGACCCAAAAGAAGAGACAGAAAATGGAGAAAAAAGGTCAAGGAGAAAGACAGTAAATAGTGAATGAGGGAAAAAACTGTAATTATAAAGGGCATGCAAGAATAGGAGAGAGAAGGGTTGAAGCGTTGGGTGGGTGAACAAAAGAGGCATAATGTTGAATCAGGACTAGGCAGTCTTGATTTCAACAAACCCAACACTCGGCAGTGTATGCCTGTGACTGTTGTGAAAATGGTTTGGCCCTTGTAAACATTTTGAGTTTTTTTTAACAAATTAAGCGCAATCAACAGTGTGCATGTTCATCAGTGTTATTCTCCAAAATGGGAATTGACTGGGTAAATAAACTTAAGGGTATAAGGATGTGGAGTAACGGTTAAAGCGGCTGACTTTGAAGCTGGGGAACCGTTTTTGTTTTCTCTGTGGTAGGCTACTCATCCTGTGATTCTGGGCAAGTCACTGTTGGCCTTATTACGAGTTTGGCATTCCATATGACTGCTTAACTCATGGTGGCGGTCTGACCACTGCCACGCTGAGGTCCTAGCCGCAGTATTAGGAGTGTGATGGTCAAACTGCCACAGGACCGCTGCAAAAGTCTGGGATCAAGGATCCCGTGGCAGCCGTGCAGCGACCAGGCATAGTTATATGCTGGCACCACGAAGCATTATTTGGAGTTGCCAAACCATCACCCTTTGCATGGTGGCGAGCCCGCCATGAAAAGGGTGGCGGTGAGGCAACTGAGGCTCCTGGGCCTGGAATGAATGAGGAGGGCACATGTAGGGCCCCCTTGGATTTGAACCCCCATTTTCTCCATGGTGTGGCATGTATGTCCGACTGAGCAGGATGGTGCAGTCGTCGCTCTGACGGTGGTGGTCTGCATGTTAGGCTCGTCTATGAGCCTAACAGACCACGGGTGTCAAACCGCTGCAGGGCCGCTCGCTAGACTAGGATTGAAGTCCTAATCTGGCGTACTGCAGCACCACAGCTTTGGCTGTCCCAAAGCAGATGATGCCTTCACCAACCGCATAGGACCACCGAAGTCGTAATAAGACCCTAAATCTCTATTTGCCTAAAAAGGAATTTGTCTGTCTGTAATGTAACTGGTGCTCATGTAAAGTGCTCCAATACCTTCCAGTCGAGATCGCGCTATATAAAGCTGCAAAAAAAACTTATAAAATTGGGCTTACTAATATTCATAAAATAGCACTGCTATGCTATGTTGTTGAACAGAGTGTCTTCTACAAAGGGAACATGGAGTCTAACTATACAGAATATATCATGCTCATAAACCCACATCTATTACCAGACAAACAGCGATTTCATATTAAACTGCAAAGTAAAACTGACATTAGTGATACATAAACTAGAATTTTTAGACCTTGCAGTAATTAATTGTCACGACAAGTAATTATGCTATCATTTAGATTTAAAAACCCTTTTAATACATTTTCATGTTCATTGAATCTTGTGTTAAATCAGCCATACACATCCGCCACTTAAAATTAGTTCATGCTAAAATGAACATTCTCATCCACAGAATGAATATACACACGATGCTCAGCGAGACACCCTTTTTCTACTTTTGTGATGATAATTTTAAACACATACAAATTTCTAGTCCGAAATATTGGTTACAAAATGATTTACTCATTGTAATAGGATTTATATTAACTCCAACGAGGCGATTTTTTTAACAAACCTTTTTAGAGCCATGATATAAATATAAGACTACATTCTGAGAACTATATTATGAAATCACACCCTCCTCTGTGTTATGGTAACTCCCCAACCTTTCATTCTTGGGCTACGGTCCCTTAGGAGGGTGGCCACATTACTCCATGATTGTGGAACACCATATAAATCAATAATTAGAATCTCTCTTTACATATAATTAATTTATTTGACTCTTGTGAAGTGTTGTGCAGTGCAGTATTACCTTTTTGAAAATAACACATTGATTGGTTAGAGTAGAAGTAAGTGTCCAACGACCAGGCTCAGCAACCATGACCAATTTACTTCAGAGCAACCTGTTGTGATGGTAAATCACCAAAAGAAGAGGCAGACTCGGGAGTTTCCTTGGGGGAAAGTTCGTATTTATTTTGTACATATATCCTCACAGGAGGAGCGCCGGGCGTCTTATAATGTGCACCGATCGCTCCCGAATGCGCGCCTAATCGCTCGCGTATGCGCACTGCTCTTCGCGGTCTCGTCCTTGCGTGCCGCGTCATCACGCGCCCGCTAAGGACTAGACTGCTACACTACATATCTCCCCTTTTTTCTCATACACAAAGAGATGGAATAAGTCCACAATTTCAACATCCCCCAATTCAAAGTCTCTGAAGCGAGCGGGTGTGACCACCGCTCTCCCTGCACGTGTACGCCTTACCGGGGTAGAAGCCTCTCGGACACCATCTCCCACAGGGCTCAACACTCCACTCCTCATCTGACTCAGTTCATTTTTCTGGGGTGTCAAGTCTCTTTCAATACTCTCTTCCTCTACCCTTGGGGCTTCCAGATCTTCTCTCTCTACGTGCAATTGTCCTTCCACTTGGCTTTCACTCTGTTCCATAGGTCTCTCCTCTCTGCCACTCAGTCCTTGATCTTGTTGGCCTTTCTCTTTTTCCTCAGGCCACTGTAGAATTTTGTTAATTATAGCCATGCGGTCCTGGGACCACACGTTTCCGTCACTAAGCAATGCAGCTCTGTCATATACTTCTTCCACTTGCATGGGTGGGCTGTACTTGCTTTCTCCTTTCCTTTTCAGTATAGCCAACTTGACTCTCACCCACTCCCCTTTTTCCAATGTCACTTCTTTCACGTTTCTTCTCCTGTTATAGTGCTGTGTATACACTTTTTGGGCCCTTTCGAGATTGTGCTGGACTACAGCAGGTGACCATTTGCTGGTGACGTTCTTCTCCCTCCAGACCACATTGTCCTTTGTGAACGGATGCCTGTCCCTTAGGATCTGAAAGGGGCTGTACCCTGTGGAGGTGGGGGTAATCCTGTCCACCCATAACATGCTTTGGACCTCCTTCTCCCAATCTTTGCCCTTCATGATGGTGGCTTGTATGGATCCCATGAGGACACGATTAAATCTCTCCACCTGTCCGTTGCTCGCAGGGTGATACACAGAAGTGTGTTTCACTTTGATTCCATTCCTTTCCGCGTACTTGTGCCACTTAGCAGATGTGAACTGCGGACCGTTGTCACTGAGGACCGTCCTCGGAATCCCTTCTCTCAGGAACACTGATGTGAGAAACTTGATGATCGTGTCAGTGTCCATCTCATCCTGCACATGTATTTCTGGCCCCTTGAAATACTTGTCCACCCAAATACATAAGTATTTCGGCGTGCCTTAATTATCCAGCACTGGTCCCAGAATATCAACTGATACATCCCCCCATGGGTTGCGCGGTTGGTCAAACTTCCCCAGCGCTGGTCTCAAAGGTTTCAATATTTTGTCGGCTCCTTGACACTGGTCACAGTCCCTCACATGCCTTTCTACTTGGATTTCCAATCCTGGCCACCAATACATTTGTCTCACTCACAGCTTTGTTTTCACAATGCCAAGATGTCCCTCATGAAGCTGGCGCAGTAGGAGCGGGATTAGTCTCGTGGGTGGCACCACCTTGTCACCTTGATAAAAGAAGATTTCCGAGTCGCTCACCAATAGTTCTTCCCTTAGTTCATAGAATTT
The DNA here is from genome assembly GCF_964263255.1 of Lissotriton vulgaris. Classification (NCBI taxonomy): domain Eukaryota; kingdom Metazoa; phylum Chordata; class Amphibia; order Caudata; family Salamandridae; genus Lissotriton; species Lissotriton vulgaris. The sequence continues at coordinate 790,590,506 of NC_141698.1, read as the reverse complement.
TTGAAGAACTTCCTTCAACCTCCTTTTTTCTGGCCAACCACCGAGCACACATTCTTTGACCTCCTTCATGTCTTCGTCCTCTTCATATGCCTGCGCCCACTCTTGCTTGCTGATTACTTTCTCGGGATCCTCCATCACAGCTATCATCTCTTCATTCTCCACCGAAGAATTTGGCGCCTCTTTCATGGCCAAAGCTCGACTAAGGTAGTCAGCAACTTTGTTGCGTGCCCCCGGTATGTACTCAAAATCATACCTGAATTCCAGCGGTTTCAGCGTCATCTTGGCAATGCGTGGGGTAGCAGTCGCATGTCCACTCGAGGTGAGCACCTTGACCAACGGTTTGTGGTCCGTTTGCAGACGAAATCTCTTGCCCCATAGGAACTGCCTGAACTTCCCCATGGCCCATACACCCACCAGCATTTCCTTCTCAGTTACACTGAACCTGGATGCGAAGCTGAGGGTGTCCTGAGTACCATCTTCTCTTTCTTGTGCGAGAACTGCTCCTAGACCCTTCTCTCTGGCATCTGTGGTCAGTATGGTCTGTCCAAGAGGATCATGTCCATGCAAGGGTACTGCTTGGCTTATGTCCGCCTTCAACACTTCGAATTCCCTCTGTGCTTCTTCATCCCAATGAAACGCCGTCTTGTTTCTTATGAGCTGTCTCAATTGATGTGTCTTAGTCGCAAAGTGCTGAACGAATTTACTACAGTATTCAGCCATCACTAGGAAGGTTCTCACTTCTTCCTTGCTGACGGGGGCTCTGGCATCACAAATTGCCTTCACATTCTCCCTCTTAGGGGTCATCTAGTGGAATGTTTCCCAAAAATGCCATAGATGCTCCTAGTTTACGTGTAGAGTGAGCTCTAGGAGGAACAGTTAATGTTCTCTTTGCTTTTAAGTAGCATATTTGAATGCATTTTACAATCCATCTGGCAATGCCCGCTTTAGAGATGGGATTGCCTTTATGTGTAGGAGAAAATGCAACAAATAGCTGTTTTGTCTTTCTGAAAGTTTGTGTTCTTTCTATATAGTACAATATTGCCCTTCTAACATCCAATGTATGTAGGGCTCTTTCCGCTACTGTTTGTGGTTTTTTAAAGAAAACCAGTAATTCCACTGACTGATTGATGTGGAATGCCGAAATTACCTTTGGTAAGAATTTTGGGTTTGTTCTAAGAACCACTTTATTTTGGTGTAACTGCATGAATGGTTCTTGAATCGTAAAAGCCTGCAACTCACTTACTCTTCTAAGTGACGTGATAGCTATGAGGAAGGCCACCTTCCATGTGAGGAATTGTATTTCACACCTATGCATAGGTTCAAAGGGTGGCCCCATTAGTCTGGTAAGTACTATGTTGAGATTCCAGACTGGGGAAGGTGGTCGTCTTGGTGGAATGACTCTTCTGAGTCCCTCCATGAAAGCTTTAATTGCTGGTACTTTAAACAGGGAAAGATGTTGCCTGTTTTGTAGGTACGCCGCTATGGCTGCGAGATGAACTCTGATAGAGGTATATGCTAAGTTACATTGCTGCAAGTGTAGTAAATAGCAAATGATTTGTTTAGTGGATGCGTCCAGAGGGTTGATGTGCTTACTGTTACAGTGTATAGCAAACCTCTTCCATTTTGCTGCATAGCATGCTCTGGTGGTAGGACGTCTTGCTTGTTTAATGATTTCCATACATTCTGGTGGTAAATCTAAATATCCAAACTCTATGACCTCAGGAGCCAGATCGCTAGGTTCAGTTGTTTGGGATCTGGGTGCATTATTTCTCCATGGTTCTGTGTAAGATGCATGGGCAATAATCTTAGTTTTTGATGTGGCACCTGTGAGAGTTGTAGTAGCGTGGTGAACCACGGCTGTCTTGCCCACGTGGGTACCACTAGTATCATTGTCATTGAGTGTTGCTGCAGTTTCCGAACCAGTAACGGAATTAGTGGGAGAGGAGGGAAAGCGTAAGCAAATTTGTTGGACCAATTTATCCATAGTGCATTGCCCTGGGACTGTTGGTGTGGGTACCTGGATGCGAAGTTTTTGCATTTTGCGTTCTGATGATTGGCAAACAGATCTATCTCTGGTTGCCCCCATCTCTGGAAGAATGGCTGCAGTATTTGGTCGTGCAGCTCCCATTCGTGTACTTGTTCTGACTGTCTGCTTAGGATGTCTGCTATCTGATTTTGAACTCCTGGTAGGTGTTCTGCTAACAGATAAATCTTTTGAGGAATGGCCCATCTCCAAATGTCCTGTGCTAGTTTGGATAGTTGGAGAGAGTGTGTCCCCCCCTGTTTTTGGATATAATACATTGCAGTCATGTTGTCTGTTCTGATCAGGACTGCCTTGCTTGTTATTTGCATTTGGAAAGCTTTTAGTGCTAGAAATACTGCTAATAGTTCCAGGTAGTTGATGTGCAGTTTCTTTTGCTGCACACTCCACTTCCCCTGCACTGTGTATTTGTCCATATGCGCTCCCCATCCGGAGAGCGATGCGTCCGCTGTTATTATCACTTGTGGAATTGGTTCTAGGAACGACCGTCCCTTGGAAATGTTTTCTGTGTTCCACCACTTCAGAGAGCGATACGTCCGGTCGTTTACCAACACCAGATCTGTAATCTGACCTTGAGCCTGATTCCACTGTGTCGCTAGACACTCCTGTAGTGGACGCATTTGTAGCCTGGCATGTGGTATTAGCAGTATGCAGGAGGACATCATGCCTAACAGTTGCATAAACACTCGTGCTGGTAGTGAGTGTTGTGGTTGAAATCTTTGTATTAACCCGACCATTGTTTGTATCCTGATCGGATTGGGGTATGCTATTGCCTTTTCTGTGTCTATAGTAGCCCCCAGGTATTGCTGAATCTTGTTTGGTTGCAGGTGTGATTTTTTGTAGTTCACCGTAAACCCTAGGTGGTGTAGCAACTGAATTGTCTTCTGTGTGTTGTGAAGACATTCTTCTTGTGACTTGGCCTTTATTAGCCAATCGTCCAAGTAGGGGAAGACATGTATTTGTTGTCTTCTTAGGTGTGCTGCCACCACAGCTAGGCATTTTGTGAACACTCTTGGTGCCGTTGTGACCCCGAACGGAAGGACTTTGAACTGATAGTGTTGTCCTTCCACTACAAACCTTAGGTATTTTCTGTGGGCTTTGTGAATTGGGATATGAAAGTAAGCGTCTTTTAGATCCAGTGTAGAAAGAAAGTCCCCTTTCTTCAGTAAAGGGAGTACCTGTTGGAGCGTGACCATGTGGAAATGTTCCGAATTTATGTAAGCATTGAGAGGTCTGAGGTCCAAGATTGGTCTTAGGGACCCGTCTTTTTTGGGGATTAGGAAGTATAGAGAGTATACTCCTGTCCCTTGTTGATTTTTTGGGACCTTCTCTATTGCATGCTTTTGTAGAAGTGCTAGTACTTCTTCTTTTAACAATGTCAGATGATCTTGACTCATTGGACGCTGTTTGGGGGGGATGTTTGGTGGGGTAGCTGTGAGTTCCAGGCAATAACCATGTTGGATAATCTGTCTCACCCACTTGTCTGATGTGATGTTTTCCCAGACAGGTAGGAACTGTGATAGACGTCCCCCGACCGGTGTTATGTGGTCTGGGGGGAGTTCTATGAAGTCACTGTTTTGGGGTTGAGACGTTGCGGTTGTTATTATTTCCGCGGCCTCTACCTTTGTTGTTGTTACCCCTGTAATTACCTCTTGAATTGCCTTTGGGTGATGTAGGTGTGAAAGAGGTGGATTGCTGATTTGTTCCTGTATTTTTTGAGCCTCCTCTATAGGTGGATCTATGAAAGGAACCTCTTTGTGTTGGCTGTTGCAATGCTCCCATTGACTTCGCCGTTTCTGTATCTTTTTTCATTTTTTCTAAGGTCTCATCTGTGCTTGAACCAAAAAGTGTCTTTTGATCAAATGGTTGGTTCAATAAGGACGTTTGTACTTCCTGTTTGAATCCTGAGATTCTAAGCCATGCATGTCTCCTTAACATGACACTGGTGTTGATGGATCTTGCTGCAGTGTCTGCTGCGTCTAGGGCGCACTTAATGGAAGTATTAGTTATTATTTTACCTTCCTGTATTAACTGATCTGCCTTTTTCTGATGTTCTTTGGGGAGATGTGTGATGAGTTTTTCTAATTCATCATAATGTGCCCTGTCATAACGTGCAAGTAGTGCCTGTGTATTGGCTATACGCCAGCTATTTGCCGCTTGTGATGCTACTCTCTTGCCTGATGCATCTATTAATTTTGACTCTTTATCAGGTGGAGGAGCCTCTCCTGTAGATAATGAGTTTGCTCTTTTACGAGCGTTTGAAACTACAAGCGAGTCCAGAGGTACATGCCCTTTGATAAATATTGGATCCTTTGGAGCCGCCTTATATTTTTTATCAATTCTTGGGTTTAACACCCTAGCCCTCACTGGGTCTTTGAATATTTCTTCTGTGTGACTGAGAAGACCCTTCAACATAGGAAGAGTACCTGGTGTTCTTTGTGCATTAGGTAGCGTCTCTAACAGGAAATCCTCTATTTGAGGTTCTGTATGTATATCTACTTCATGATATTTTGCTGCCCTATTAATGAGCTGTACAAACCCTGTGTTATCATCAGGTGGTGAAGGCTTTGAGGGATATAACTCTGGGTCGTAGCAGGAGGAGTTGTATTTGTCCCCAGTGTTCTCTTTTTTGAAGGAAGAGATTTATCTTCTGTCTGTTCATTCTTTCTCTTCTTCGTCACTACTTTGCCAGTTTGCGGATCGATAAACAAAATCTTTTGTTTGGGATCTGTCTGTTGCTCCTGAATCGGTACCGAAGGCCTTGGTTCCGAAAGGTGCTTATGTTTTCGATCGTCAATGTTCGGTGTTTTCGGCACCGAGTGTCTACTCGATTCCGACTTCCTGGGTATCGAGTGAGTCTTGGACGACGAATCATGTTTCTGTTTCGACATGGAATGTTTCGATACCGAGCTTTCCCTTGTATGAAGCTTCGGTGTCGAAGTCGATGTTGACCTTTTCTCGGATCCGACATGGTGGGAGGCCGAGTGTTTCGGTTTCAGTTTCGGTTTCGTTGCCGGGCCCGAGGGCGGGGCGTCGGAAACTTTTTTCTGCGGTTTGACCGGGCTCGAAGGCGGGGTCGTTACCACACGGGGTCGGTTTTTCGGTAAGGGGACGTCGTCACTCACGGTTTGTTGCACGTCGAGTTCTTCGACATCCGACTGGTCCCCTTCCGACCCCGACTGATCCTCATGATCCTCTTCTTCCTCAAGTTGCTCGTCTCCGAACAGCTCCGGGATCGCCTCCGACTGCATTCTGGAAACCTCGTGTCTTCTAGCCCGACGATTTCTAATCGTTAGCTTGGAGGAGAATGCTGCGCAGGCTTCGCAGTCCCTGGATCCGTGTTCAGGCGATAGACAGAGGTTGCACACCTCGTGTAGGTCCTTGTGTGGGAACTTAGCACCACACGTTGGACATTTTTTGAATGGAGTCCTTTCCATGGACTCCGGGCTTGACTACGTCGAGAAAGGCCTCCTGCGACGTAGATCAGAGTTTTTTCTTCGATGTTGAATTCGCAACGCTCCGGAATGGAAATGAAACGCGTTCAATAATACCGTCGAATTGGAAAGGGAATACGCGCCGATAAATCACTTTTTCCCGAAGTTCATCTGGAGCGTCTCGATCCTCATCCGAACCCGATGGCGGAAAAAAACAATCTAAGGATGGAGCCGATGCCCATGCGCACTACCAACCAAGGGAGGAGTCACCAAGATACAAAAGACTCTCCAAGAGAAAAACAAAGTGCAATCATCCGAGCCCAACACCAGATGGCGATCTATTCATAATGTACCATCTGCAGCCCATATGCCTCGAACAGACTGTTATGCCAGGCTATTTGAACAATATAGGGCCAGACTTTGATCTCAGTGGAAAGCCATCCAACAGCTTGTCAAGGTTGTATGACGTTTCAATGCATGCTTTTACCACGCATGCCTTTACAACACAGGTATTACAAAGCAAGTCGTTACAACGACTTGCGTTGAGGGGCGCTGGATAGTGGAATAGTTTAATTTTCTATTCCAACTCCAGTCCCCGTGGATAGTAGGGAAGGTGTTGGATAGAAAATTAAACTATTCCCTATCCAACAGCGCCCTCCAACGAAAGTCGTTGTAACAACTTTCGTTGTAAATCCTGCATTGTTATGGTAGTGCGTGGTAAAGGTTTAGTTGTAAACGATGTTCCCCGCTTGTCAAAGGCCTTCCGCCCGACAGAGATGGATTCCCTCCTACCACAGTATTACTATGCAAGCTATCAGAGGGAAACCTACTTGGGAATTCCGCTGCGCTTCTAGCAAGTACAGAGCGCCTGTCAGAGCGTCAGAATGCATCATAATCCCATAATGACAGCGGAGCCAGCCTCAGCTCCAATGTCGGGATTACGATGGCACTTTCACACAGCCTTTCCATATCGGCCCTTCGGACATGGAAAGGCTGTCGGAAAGTGACTTTGGGGACCCCAAGCAGGGCCCCCCTGGCTTGCCGTTATAGAACCTGCCCCCTAAACATCCCTGCACCATGTGGCAGGCACCATGGATGGTGCCTGCCACAGGGTGCAGGGATGTTTACAGACATTCATTCTTCAATGACAGCTTGTGCTCCGGGCCTTTTACATCTGCCACACAAGATGACATTGAAAATTGATTTTTCCGACCGCCCAGGGGGCAGTCACATCCAACTTTTGCGGTCGGAACCGCAGACCTATGCAAGTCGGATCGACATCGTAATTAGGCCCATAGTGAGTGTAGGCAGTTGAAGTAGGCCTGGCCTTCGAAGCATTGGGGTTCTCTTTTCACATTTCTTACTATGAAAATCAGTTATGGTCAACAGCTCATCCCCCTTCCGCTAAAAAAATGGGACCATGCTGTACCTGTTAACTACCACATTATTGCACTTTCAGGTGTGAAAGCAAAGCTTTCCACATGCATCCTGCCTAATACATTGCAAAAGTGGGGTGATGAAAACATCTTGATTCCCAACTATTAGCTTGTATTTCGTTCAGCCTACAGGACCCTAGATTATAGCATAATTAACTAAATGTTAGCAAACCAATAATGCACGATATGAAGAAGTCCATTTTTGATAGTTATTTTGACTATCTAGCTACATTTGAGGTTGTCTATGAAATAAACTGGTTCGTTTCTACCCCACTGTTCCGGGCCACGTTGGTGTTGCAGGTGTTGTAGAAAAATTAATACAAACCATGGCCTAAAGAAAAACTGCGTTCTTGCCCCATGGCCTAAAGAAAAACCGTGTTCTTGCCCCAATGTTGCTTAGTTTATACACTGAGGGTATACGAAAATACTGCCTTCAATGACCGACTTTATGCCAATACTTGGCACGAAATAACAGTGTTATTTGACTTTACAGCTGTCAGCCTACCAGATATTTGAATGCCTTAACTAATGTCAGAGTGAAGAACAAGTTAGTTGTACGGTACAAATAAAATGTTCTCGGCTCTAAAATTGATGAAGCAAAACCAAAGTTATTAATTCCAGCAAGAAGGGGATGCTTAGGCTCTCCTGATATTTGGAGACCATGCAATTGATATAGTCTACTGTACAATTACTTGGACATGTGACTATTCTCTAGAAAACACATAGAATAATAATGTAAACTATCTAAACATGCAAGAGACACCCCATTAAAATCTGTTGATTGCAATGTGAACTCTGTTTATTTTAAGCTGCATTGTCTTATCTATAATACTTGAAGTAAATGCTAAACTTGTTTTAAATGAAAAATACTGATGTTGCAGGGAAGCTCACATAAGTTGCCCTCCCCTGGTGGGCTCAAGTATGTTGTTTGATAATGTAAAGCTGTATGACTCCTGTCACCAACAATTAATAAAATAGCACTTCTAAACAGCATGCCACCGTGGGTCCCTAAGGAATATCCGAAGCATTTAACCCAAATATAACTCGTAATAAGTCATCTACCAAATGCATAGTGCATAAAGTAAAGTGTTTGCCAATTACCGTATGATAATACACAGCGATTCGCATGCTTTGCATTGTTTTTTTTCCACAAAGATCCAACCTGAAGTACAAGGTCCTCAAACCTGGGGTAGTGTGGGTATAGTAACAGTGCTGAGTCTGTGCTTATTACCTTTGATGGATGCGGAAATAAAATATTGAGAAGTAATTTGACCGACGCTTGTAGTTCTGATCTGATTTGTCATGGTTTATGATCTGTTACTGTATGTCGCTTCAAGCCTGCTGGAAAGCCACGCTGAGCCAAGGTGATGCAGACCATGGACACAATTTAGAGTTTGCCGGACAGGTTGCACCTTCACAGAAGAGACGGATATCCTGTTTGTCCTATTAGAAGTGCCAGAGGATATAATGCACTTGTAGTAACGCAGGCTGGATATCCGTCACATTTGTGAGGGAGTAACCCTTTTGCCAAACTCTAATCCAGGCCCTATGTTTTTAAAAGTTATAGCACAAGTATAAGCAATACATTAACAATCAGTCAGTCATTTTCCCACTATGAATCCTACTAGGTGTTACAAACCAACTTTCTTCTTATTATTAATCCTGGCGGCGGCCACCAAAAAACATGCCACACTATAGATGACACGCATGCTGCTAAGAATTTGCAGGTAGAGTAGGGCCGGCCTCACTTGTACGAAGCCAACCTTGCATAATAAAGGGTGTAAAAAATGTTTCCTTGGCTCTGAATAATGCTCACAGAACATCACAAAATGTAGAGTATCTTGTGTAGAGAACATATCACAAGAACAGGGTGCTGAATTTTCCGGTTTCCCCCACCTTGGAAAAATACCTAGGGTTAAATAAATAAGATTGAACCGAAATATAACCAACAAGAAGCGGTGGAAAGGCTTGGTTACAAATTTTATGTACGGTTCAATAGATGGGGAAGTAGCCAACAAATAGTTGTTTCTAACACCTGGTTTCCCAAGCTCCTGCTCTCCCTGTTCCAACTCCAGTATATTCAAAAAATTACGTTTAATCCAACCTATATCCTCTTTTTTTTAGGCCCTCAGGTGATGTGTATAGTTCAGGTCGACCGAGCCTGAAGCACGCCGCTCTAACGTACCTCAGCCAGGGGATCCTATTTGCCTTGTCCAGGGCTACACAATCTTTTAAAATCAAATGGTTTCATGTAATTTACTCATTCAACCACGTTTTCACCCAACATATCAGTGGGGCCATTTTTAGGTGGTCTGAAATATAGCCCAAACCTAATTCAGAATGTAGGGTAAAGGTCGGAGTCGACTGGGGAAGTGACAAGAGTGATCTTAGGAACCTATTTTCTGCAATTTGGATTTTATTCAGAGCAGTATACCCCCATAGGTCTGCCCCATACCAGGCAATCACTGAACACTTAGATTTGTAAATCCTTAGCATTGCCTCCATTGGTCTTGTTCCCAACCTCATCGAGAAGCCCAGGAGTGCTGCTGAAGATCTCGCAACAACATTACTCTTGAACTTCTGTGGAGGGCCCCAATTACCCTTCTCGTCAAACAGGACCCCCAATAAGTAAAAACCGGGACCTTCAGTAATTCCGCTCCATTGCACGTAAATCATTTAGCCTTTGTGTTCCTACTTCCTGCTCTGGCCACCATTACATGAGATTTTTTTAATGTTTACTCTAAGATCTAGTGACTCCATGAAGCTACCAAAATGATCCAGCAGCCTCTGTAGGCCCAACCCTGTACATGCCAGTAATACTGCGTCATCCGTGTACAGGAGAACCGGAAACCCCACTCCCCCTGTACGCGGAATATCTAAAGTAGCCAGTCCCAGGGATTCCTCTAGGGCATTGATGTAAATTGTAAAAAGTAGAGTACCTTGTCTGACACCTCTCCTTGAACTAAATTGGCCAGTGCATCACCCCTCCCTGGTGACCCTAACTGAGGCTGAAAGGTCCTGGTGCAGGTCACTTAAGAAGTTTACCAAGGCGGGATCAATGCCTAGTTCCCGGAGGTTTTGCCATAGTTTTGAACAATTAACTAGATCAAACGCAGATGCGAGATCCATGAAGCCCATGTACAGTAGCCCATTCTTGGCCACGGTATACTTGCTTATAAGAAGATGCAAGTTTAAGCATTGGTCCACGGTACTCCTGTGTTCTCTAAAACCATACTGGAGGTTAGAGAGCACCCCCCTGTCCTTAAGCCAATCCCCCAGTTTCTGAAGAATCACTCTGCCCAAGATTTTTACTGAAGAATCTAACAGGGAAATTGACCTATACCAGGTGGGGTCCCCTCTATCTCCCTTTTTAAAAATTGGGACTATAACAGCTGTGGCCCATGAAGGTGGGGCACCTATTAATAAAGATGCATTAAAGACATTGGTCAAAAAATGTTCCCAAAAATTTGGATATAGACTGTATAAGTCCGCAGGAAACCCATCGGGGCCTGGGGCTTTATGTTTTGACATATCTCTAATAGCCCTCTCCACCTCAGCCACATCAAATTTAACGGGGTATGCCTGTCGAGTAGCCATAATATCCACTTCCGATAACTCAGGGTGCCCCTCACCATAAATTTTCTTAAAGTGTTGGAGCCACCGTTCATCCGGGATTACACAGTCCATCTCCAAATTTTCCTGCTCCGAGAAGAACGGATGATTTATTGTTGCCCAGAACCTCCTACTGTCCCTAAGCACATCAATGGATTGAAGATCATCCCACGCCTCCTCTCTAATTTGTCGTTTGCGTAAGATGATAGCTGTTTTATAATTCTTGCGCAGGGATGCAACTAGAGCTCTATCTCTAGGCATTTTTTTAAGTGCCGAGAGTAGGGCTCCATGAGCCCTTGAGCAATTATTATCGAACCATTTTTGTGCTTTCCTAGGTTTAGGTCTGCTTTCTACCTCTAGATTTTTCGCAATTAGGTTACAAATAGCCACATATGCACCTAAAATCTCGGGGCCTGAGGACGCACCATTGAGGCAAATTGCAAAATTTGCCTCAGCCTCGACTGTGAGGTCTTCAAAGAAAGCTTCCGGGACCACCCTGTCCCATTTGATTCTTCTCCCCTGATCTTTTATGGATAAACTCCTGTGATCTCCCCTCCTATTTACTTTAGGGCCACTAAAGTTCCCTAAATCTACCTCCAGCAGGACAGGATTGTGGTCACTAAACGTTGAAATCACCACTCTATAGACAGTAGTCTTTGCCAAAACTGCGGGGGGATAAAAAAAAGTAATCGAGGACTGAGAATGCTCCCCGCCCTATAAAAGTGGGTTCCCTCTCCTCTCCTTTTTCAATGATGGGTTCAAATAGATTCACATTAGAAAAAAGGTCCTCGAGAGCCTCTCCCTGCCTACTATGCTCAAAATGAGGCACCCCATCACTTAAAGCCCCAAACGGTTCACCTAACAAACAGTCCCAGACCCATTTACATGGATGTATGTTGAAGTCGCCCAGAAGGATCACTTCTGGTACATAATTCTGTTTAAGTTTAAAATCTGGCAAAAACTGGTCCAAAGCACATAAGTGCTCATTGTGCTGTGCACCATCATTAGAATAAAAAAAAAAATTATTAAGTATTTCTGGAGGTCAAAACCACTCCATTCAACTATCAAAATATTGTTAGAGTCTGCATCAAGTTTTTTGAAAACGCCTGTATGGTTAAGCAAAAAAAGGGAAAGAAGACCCCCCTTTGGTCTCCCCACATTCCCTGCGACTACTGGAGTAATGAAACTTACATACCCATCCAAGCTAAAGCTGCATGCGGGGTCCCAAGTTTCCTGCATGGCAATAATATCATGCTGTGTGACAAAATCCTCCCAAATAGCATCAGTTCTTTTAGCTCTACTGCTTGACACATTCCAACTCAAAATCTTGCATGCAGCTGTTTGGTTAGGCCCTCCAGCTGTGACACCTTGCCCCAGAGTACTGGCGGATTGTCAACCATTGGACTCCATGTGTGACAGAGGGGAGAAACTGTTTGAAAGAGCCAATTCTGCGTTTATCTGATGCTGTGGGGGGGAGGCAGATGTTATCAATGTGAGAACCCCTTCAACCCTCTGAGGTCATAGGTGGACTACAACGGCAAGGCCGTACCCGAGATAGAATTGGGTACTGTACATGTTGCTTCACAGGGGGATAGAAATAACCCAAGGGAAGTTGTCTAATGCCCTTATGAACAACCTCTGAGGCATCCCAGAATAATCTTTCCGCACACGCCCGTCTATTTAAATTGACCACCACACAATCCCCCAAGATATTTTTTGCGCCACGCCCAACCCAACTGACCCTCCTCGCCATAATGATAGATCCTATAATGTCGGTGCCTCCACTACTATGTTGTACGCACTACGCACCAATGACTAGCTTGTTTCATGAGATCGTGGGTTGATTCATAAGTGCCATACCTTAATGGGGGAACCCCTGTGAAGACAGCCACCAAAGGGGCGGCCTCTGGTGGTAACTCCAGGGTCAAGCCCAGCTGGATAATCGGCCTCTTTCTATCTAAAGCAGGTCTCCTGGTAATACTCGCTCCAGGATTGGAATTCCCCCGCCCCTCCTTACTGGTAACAGACAACAAACTTCCATTTAACTTTTCCTAACTTTTCTCCCTTAGAGCCTGAGTCTCCCTAATCGGTTTGTCAACCCTGTCCCTATTCCTGCTAATGACTTGGGGCTGAGAAGAACACCCCCCCATGGCCTGTGTGCTGCTTAATAAACAGATCAATTTTATCACATATTTTTAGCAGACTTGCCACACATGTATCGAGGGTGTCCACAATGTCTTTAGCGATAGCCACTAAAGCAGGTTCCAAACGCGCTATGAATAAATCCTCCACCATTTTCCCAAGATATTCCCTGGAGCTAGTATCTGAACATGGGGTCACGCCTAGAGGTTTATGCCTTCTCACAGATTTTTTCGCAGCCCTATGCTTAGGGGGTGGTTGTCTAGCAGGGCCATCATGTCTTTTGTCCTCCTGTTGCTCCTGGGATTCTGGCACCACTAATGTATCTGTCAGACCTAAGAGAGGCTCCACCACTCTGGGGGGTTTTATAATAACAATGTTCGGCTCCAAGGGTAAATTAGTGATCTGATTGTGCGCTAATACAGGCGATAAATTAGCGATGTCCAAGCCCAGTTCTTTCTCGGCATTAGCAATTTCCTTGGATAATACCCCCACCGCAGATGTTAGATATGTAATGATGGATTCCGATTTTCTAGCCACCTTAGCTTGATTCCCCTCATGCATCCCAGGGCATTGTTTTTTTCTCTTACCCATTGCTGCTCTCAAATGTCAGAGTGGTGGCCCGGCCCGTCCTCTTACGTCCTCGGACGGCCACAGATGGCCCGCCCTTTGCCCGGGCTTTGCCCGTGCGCGTCCCACGATGCGGAGGGTTGCACTGATTATAAGCGCCTCCTGGCGCTGCTGGCTGCGTAGAATTGTGCGCCCGCCGCTGGGGCTGCCGGGAGTTGTGGTCCCGGGGCGGCGGCGGCGCAACTGCTGGCACCCTTTGGCTCTCAGTGGTGGCGGCAACAAGGTAAGCCCCCCGAGTTCAAGTGCCACTGCCCTGCTTGTGGTCTTCCTCCGCTCTCGTCTGCCACTGCAGAGCTCCCCCGCTCTGCCGAGGGCTGCGCTGATTATAAGCGCCTCCTGGCACTGCCGCCTGTGTAGAATTGTGCGCCGCACTGCTGGGGCTGCCGGGAGTTGTGGTCCCAGGGCGGTGGCGGTGCAACCGCTGGCACCCTGTGACTCTCAGTGGTGGCGGCAACAAGGTAAGCCCCCCGAGTTCAAGCGCCACTGCCCTGCTTGTGGTCTTCCTCCACTCTAGTCTGCCGCTGCAGAGCTCCCCCGCTCTGCTGAGGGCTGCACTGATTATAAGCGCCTCCTGGCGCTGCTGACTGCATTGAATTGTGCGCCACGCCGCTGGGGCTGCCGGGAGTTGTGGTCCCGGGGCGGCGGCGGCGCAACTGTTGGCACCCTGTGACTCTTGGCGGTGGTGGCAACAAGGTAAGCCCCCCGAATTCAAGGGCCACTGCCCTGCTTGTGGACTTCCTCCGCTCTCGTCTGCCGCTGCAGAGCGTGAATTCCAAATCCTTTCTACAGATGTATCCCTCCTCCTCCGATTCTGGTTGAGGATAATCTCTCTGCCGCATCTAAGAATTGTGGAACACAAAGACCCACGGAGTTCTCTTCTCCATTTTTCTTCGTCTGGCTGTATGACTTCAGTTGTTGCAGTGACTGGCATCGTTTGCTTTCTGCCATTAACAATCAATAGCATTACCGCCATGCTGAAAGTGCTGGCACCTTTATACTAAATGTAAATCATCCTTTCTTAGCAGTGTTATGTTATAGAAACTTTATTTGCCTAAACTGAAAGTGATTCTCAGTCTGCCAGTGTAGCAAGTGCATGGTGAATGGGATTCCAGTGCAAATCAAGTTATCCAATACATAAAATAACGTGTATTTGTAAAGTACAAGTTCATCCACAAAGGGGCATCTTGGCGTTGAATAACAGATGTTTATTGTTACCCAACTCAATGGTACTCATTTTATCGACCTCAGAAAGGATGAAAGGCTGAATGGACCCACTGCGATTGATCCTGTGAGCATGTGGTCGAACACAGCCCCCTGCAGTAGATGCATTAGTCAAATAAGCCACCAGAGCCGGACAATACCCATTATGTTCCACTGAGTATTTTTTAAAGAAAATATTCTAGAGAGGAAGCTCAAGATTTCTCCTCCATCTGTCTCTCCTCAGATCTTGAAACTGAAGACTGCTTTACTCCACTGGGTACTTGAACAGTGAGTGTGCATTACAACCAGTCAATCTATCAAGTAAGATTTTGACACCGTGGATGGGGAGTATTGGGTTATAAAATGTCCAAGGGAATTTCACACTGGGTTGATTTAGGGAGAAAGGCATCAGAAGCCATTTTTAATTAACAGTAATAAAAGCCTTAGTGATAGTTGTATCTGTAACATGTACTTGTAAGTGGCATTATGCAAAGCCAACTTCATGAAACACATAGAAGCCTGTGCTGTACTTGCTGCGTGTTCTTCCTGGAGAGGCGTGGATGCTCCGAAGGGGTGTAGAAGAACGTTCTGAGAAAGGGGGCAGGGACTGGTTTAACCTTGCTAGACTGAGATGGAACGAACTGGATGCCATAAGTATTCCTCACCCTGGGGAAATGGCAGAGGATGGAACGAAACTAATTTCATAGATTTCATTGGAAACCCACACCTAGGATAAATTTGTATTTGTATTTGTATCTGGGTTTTATATCGCGCCAAATCACCGACAGGTCTCAAGGCGCTTCTGACAGAGTACAGAAACAAGAAGTAGGGTGAATAAGAGTACAGATTACCGGCCAATCTTACAGGGATGCAAAAGCGTCCCTGAAGAGCACAGTCTTTAGATATTTCCTAAATCGGAGAAGATTAGATTCTTTACGGAGGACCTCCGGTAGCTTATTCCAAATGGTAGGGGCTTGGACTGAAAAGGATCTACCACCTTTGGTCGCCATTTTAAAACGCGGACATGATAGCAGTAGGGAATTGGCGGATCTTAGAGCTCGCTTGGGATTATACACTTCAAGCCTCTCTTTTATATAAGCAGGCGCCTGCCTGTAAATTGCCTTATGGGCGATGCACAGGCTTTTAAATAAACTGCAAAGAGTGGGAGTCATCCACAAAACAGACCACTAAAAGCAGATAAACACAATACCTCACACTGGAAATTGGTTGGGTTGAAGTGTCGAATATTAAGCACGGGCATAAAAGAGTAAGCAAATCAAAGAAAATGAAAGGTATTGCATGAAAAGCAAGCCATAGCAGTCAGTAGTAATCCTGAAAATTACACTAAGGCACTTTGGAGAATGATAATGCAACATCTTTAAACTGAGGTGGCACACTTGAGAAACAAAAAAGGCAATGGCTTTAGAAAGGGTGAGATACTACTGCCAGTAAAAAAGAGAGAAAACACGGGTACAACTGCGTTGAACGATTAATAGAAGAGTTGTTTCTGTGTTTGGAAATTTGTCTGTGCCTGAAGTAGATCAAATAACTTGTGATATTTTCCACTTCCTCAATATGGAATCGAAAACATAATATTCAAACAGGAGAACAGAAAAAAAAGCTTTTCGTTTTGCATATTCCTATTTAACATTCAAGCGCACTAACATGTAGGAAAGTACAAATGCAATACTATTCCCAGACAGTGCACATAACAGCACTGCCGCATGGTAATTTACTTTAATGGGAGTGACATTACACCACCGCAGAAGCTGCTTTAAAACCACAGGGCTTTAAGGAAGAAAGAGCACCACAAAGACCTCTGAGCTATTGCAGAGCTTTACTTTGATCTCCTGAAAGATGACAGTCCTAGCTGACAGCTGCTGCGAACTACATTATCAAAGTCATTATATATCATTATGCAGCAAGAAAGAGAAATAGATAGCATTTGTGTTAATGTCAACGCATAGCACTCGCTCGAAACTTGTTTCTATATTTCCATTGCGGTTCCTGTGCACTAATCCTCTTATTTTCAAGCTTTCAGCATTTTGCACCCTGTGCCACATACTTTACATTTGTGAAGTCTTGTCAAGCACCACATGTAGTCAATGAAACACATTTACATGTATTTCAGAAATGTATTTTAATTATGGTGGCCTATAAGCCAATATAAAACACCTTTTCATGAAGAATTAGATCCACTTTTCTTCAATTTAGGAGTAGCCAAACACTGGTAGGAAACATGCTAGTGGTAATCATTTGTACAGTATTTAAAACATTGTGTTTTACTTACATAAGAACACAGTGGACTATCTCAGATTCCCCCAACAAAACCTACCATATCTTCATCCCAGAAACTACTCCCATCAACTGTCAGAGTTTATACAGTGGGCACCACCACCGGGCATGTCTGGCGGTATTTGCCCTTCTCATGGTTTTTATTGACACACCCACTGCTGATTTAAGCAGTAGATGCAGATTTGGGTGGGGATTCCTGCATATGTTGTTGTTCTTCCCTACCAAGGTCCCCAGGGGGTCTGTGCACCCCTGCCCCCAAAAGGAAAACTACACATTGTGAGAAGCCACTTTGAGGTTTGTTTGCCCTTGCAGGACCAGAGAAGCCAGAGATCACTCTAGAGCAATGTGATCCCTGTACACATCTGGTTTTTGGTCAATGCTATTAAAGCTCTGGCCAAAGAGCCTGACCTGGTCTGCAATGCGACTACCTGGAGGCCAGACGTCCACAGTCTCTCTCATGATGTTGGTTATTTTGTGAGCTCGGGAAACACCCCCTTACACTGATGAGGGACAACATGAGATTTTTCCTCATTTAGTGCTGCTGAGAAATAAGGGCCAATTTTGCAGCCTAGTGATGATGTGTAACTGAACGTGAAACCTGGTGCACAATCACTTATGTACATACCTGCTACTGTGAACAGCAAGAAATCCTGTTGTGAGAACTCTGTTATAAATCGTACTGTGAGATTATTTTGGTATTTCACACTGTGTGACCATCTTGATGATATTGCCAATAAAGAGTTTGTCCCTACCTAGTATAAATCTAGCTATAATAGACTTTATCTAAGATAACTGTCGAGGAAAAGGCCACTGAAACCTGTGCCATAAAACTAGCAGAAACACCGTGAGAGGAACAGTGTATGTGCACCTTGTTTAGAATGCGGTGCGTAGAACAATATTGTGCAATACTGGTTTTTGGTTTGTGGATAGTATGGTGCAACACTCCAGAGTCCACATGGTATATATGAACTTCCTACAAACCAGGAAAAATCCAAAAGACTACAAGTCGGGTCTGCTGGTCAGGACAAGGAAGTATGAGAGTGATTGGCAGTCCAAATTGGCTTCTTATCATCGGAGAGGTATTGACTGCATTCTTATTTTCATGGCAAAGGCAGGAGTATGTCATTTCTTCTGCTGTTGTTATCTTTGTCATGTCCACTTCCCCCAACACCCTGGAATTGCCAAGTCAGCTTTAGTATTCCATGCCAACTGCAATGGGATGAGTTTGGAGATTCATAGGAACAAGCAGCTTCTTCAACAATCACAGAGGAGGCAGATACGGCACTGACAAGGCAGATACGGCACTGACAATTTCAAATTCCAACCACCAATGCACTGAAGGTTATACAGTGCCTTGTTGCACTCCTCCATATGCATGTACAAAATCTACAACCATTTCTCTGACCAACGCTTCTGGGCACCAGTCATGGTGAAATACTCTTCTGAAGTTTCATCAACATAAAGAGGAGCACTTCCTTGGGAAACCCTACCTCTGGCCATTTCAAGAAATGATTCATCAAACTAATTTCAAATATGTAGTTCTTGGTAAAGCAGGGAAAGGTACAAGTATTTTGAGTTCAATCCTGTATATTATTTAAAAATGAGGTTGGTAGTAGGCATGGGCGGAAAATCCGTTCCGCTCGCGGATTTTGCGGATTTTCGGGAAATCCGCAATCCGCGA
The DNA here is from genome assembly GCF_964263255.1 of Lissotriton vulgaris. Lineage (NCBI taxonomy): Eukaryota > Metazoa > Chordata > Amphibia > Caudata > Salamandridae > Lissotriton > Lissotriton vulgaris. Next base: position 790,572,038 of record NC_141698.1, on the reverse strand, counting down.
GATTTGCGAATTTCCCGCAAAATCCGCAAATCCGCGAGCAGCGGATTTTGCTCGCACTGCTCGCACTGTTCGCGTGAGTTCGCGCCCCGCGAATAAGTGCAAAATTGCAGAAATACGATCTTAGCAAAACTGAAAGTAACTACTTACCAGGTTCAAAAGTTCAGGCTCATCATTAGTAGCCATTTCCTGTAGTGCTTCCTGAGGGGCCCCTCCAGAGTTCAGTTGCCAGTTGAAACTATTATGTGACCCTGCTCTGAACCTCAGAATAGTTACACATATGCCACAAAGGTCCTGAATTACAGCTAAGGGAGACAAGCAGGAGCCAGGCTGGAAGTTAAAATCCATTAATCAGCCCCTAATTCATTATTGTCAGTTGGGGCAGGGCAGGTGTTGTAACTAATTTTGCAACAATGAAAGCACTTAGCAAGTGCAAAAGATCACTAATCAGGGCGCACTAAGGAAGCAGGTGCCAGCTAAAAAAATATTCTGTGACACATTAATCAGCCCCAAATTAATTCAGGTCACTTGAGGCAGGGAAGGTGTGCTTTGCTTTGCCGAAAATAATGTACACTGGACAACCAGAGGGTGTGGTGATGAAACAGAGGGTGGCATGGGTGGGCCAGAGGGTGGCATGAGTAGTCAGAGAGTGGCAGTGGTGACAGAGAGTGGCAGTGATGAAGAAGAGTGTCCCAAACAGGCTGGACACGTAGAAACAACAAGTTCGCGAAACTTGCGACCCGACAGGTAAGTTCGCAATTTGCGAAAGTGTTCAAAACCCTCACGAACTGGCAGAAACACGGGCGAACACAAAAAAAAAAAATCCACAAATTCGCGGGAATTCGCGGATTTTGCGGATTGCGAATCCGCAAATCCGCAAAATTCGCGAACGCGAGATCCGCAAAATTCGCTCATGCTTAGTTGGTACATATTCTTCTTCCACTTCTTTCCTTCCTACATAACAGTTGTGACAAGTCCATCAACTTTTTGGCACCACTATAAAAAATCACAGTTACCATAGTACCATTTGTTAGACCTGGCATCTTTTGGCGTGGTTTCCCGTCTTTTTGCCTCTGCCTCCTGTATTTTTTGACACTGTGCTGGATTTCATTTTTGCAGGTTTAGATGCTTTGGGTACTTTGCCACTGCTGATCAGTGTCAAAATTCAAGTGCTCCCTGTGTAAATTGTTATTGTGGTTGGTTAACCAAGATTGGCATATTAAAGCGGGCTTCACTCAGGTCCGTCCAGCCTTGCTTTACTTACAGCTTTTGTCAAATCCCTGCACTACCTTTTGCATCGCGAATTTCTTAGTTGCCGCAGCTAGGGCAAAAGCTGTCGGTCAAAACTCGCCTTAGTAATTTTTAAGGGTTTTTTATCAGAATTACTTTTGCCTCTTATGAATGAACTTGTATAGTCTTAACATTTGTATAGTATTTAACTTTTATCTGTAGTTTTAATGACTTTTATGAAAATGCTGGGCTATGTATGTATGGGCATATGTATCCTATGTTATGTTTTATTGTTTATTGTTTGTGTTTCTTTGTATGACTTGTAATAAGTCGAATAAAGATATCCTGACTGACTGACTGGCATATTTGTACCACCAAGAAGTCCCTGGTAAAGTGCACTGAGTGTGCCAGGGCTGGTGATACAAATGCTACTAGTGGGCCTGCAGCAATGGTTGTGCCAACCACATGAGTAGCCCTAAAATGGTCTCTCAGGCGTACCACTGCAGTGCCTGTGTGCAGTCTGTGAACTACCATGTCCTCCTGGTCAGTGTCCCCACTGACCAGGCCTAACCCTTCACTTTATGTGCACATTATTCACCCCTATGGAAGGCCCAAGGTACCCCCTTGGGCAGGGTGCAGTGTATGGGAAAGGTAGAGCATGTACCAGTGCAGGTGACATGCTCTGGTAGTGAATAACAGCCATTTTCGTTTTTCACTACTGTAAGGCTACCTTGCCCATAGGCTATCATCGGGGATGCTGGGTACAGTGGCTACCAGCATATCTTCCCATAGGAGCAAGGTAGGACATAAAAGTCTGGTATCCCTGAACTGAGAATTTAATGACACATCTTTTAGGAAAGGTGGTTCTTAAATCCTGTGTTTGAGAACAGCACTTTTAGAAAGTTGCTGTTCTCTTGTCTGACCTTTCTGTGTGCCTTGGCCTGGTTGTGAATTGACTGTCTGGTTTGAGAGTGACAGTGGCTGGGGAGCACCCAGGAGGCTGGCTGGGTCAGCCCTAGGCTGAATGACTGCATATGCATCTTGAGTGGTGGGAGGGGATAGCACCTGGGTCTGAATAGGCCTGCCTTCCAAAATGCTGGCTCCACCTCCTGCTGTGCGGCTGACTACCCTGCCCCTCTCCCTGAAAGGAAGGGAGAGGCCAGGAAAACAAGGTGCTCAAGGAACACCCAGAACTGGTTCAGACCGGGTTCAGAGCCCTCCTGCACAAAGGGAACAAAGACTTTTAGGGGTATAAGTACAGGACCCCTGACTACAGAAAACTAGATCATCCTGGAATCAAGAAGGTACCTCTGCCAAGGAGAACGCTGAAACTGAAGAAGAAAGACTGTCCTGCTGTTGCTCTGCTGGACTGATCTGCTGTTGCTTTGCTGCCAAGGAGAGAGGAAGGACTTTGCTGTGTGCTGTGTCCCCTTGCTTGAAGGAATCTCCAAGGGCCTGAAGAAGAGCTGGCTCCCTGTTAAGAAGTCCCAGGAACAAAAGGACTTCACCCCCAGCTTCCCTGAACTCTGCTGATAGAGTTCTGTCCTTCCTGGAGTGCTTGGCCCATGTGTGGTGCCTCTGGACGTTGTACCTGTGTTGAGAAGCTGGAAACCAAGATTTTAAAGACTTTCTGCAAGTTTTAACGCATCGCTCGCTTGCGGAGCGCATCCTCGTCAGTGCAACAAAATTCCCGCCACTACAAAGGCCGAGATGGTCGCAGCCCCTGTTGCCGCTGCCAGAGTCATTGCATCCTTCGTTTGCGGGACGCACTAGTCTGGTGCGGGAAGATTGCCATCGCTGCGAGTATCACTGGGTGAGATAGTCGCACCGCTTGCTTGCGGACCGTATCACGTCGCTGCGAGAGTCGTCGCAGAGCCATCGCATCGAGGGGCCGCGAGAGGAGAAGATCGCCGCTGAGCCGCGCATCATCGTCGCATCGGAGATTGTCGCATCGTACCCTTTGCGAGCCACTTCCACCGAAACCTGCGCACCAGAATCCACGCAAGGTATTGCATCCCTCCCCATACAGACCAGAGTCACCGCAACACTACATCGAGCGGGGTTGTCGCATCGCCTCCCCAGGGTCTCGCTTGCTTTTCAACGCTACAGCTTTCATTTGGAACTTTTGTCGCATCTAAAGGTACTGTTGGCTAAAACGTGACGCAACTGTGGATTATTTTAATGCAACCTTAAGAACTCATTTGAAACCATATTTTTGAACTGTGTATGTTGGAATTTTGTCGTTTTGGTCTTGTTTAGTTTAGATCAAAATACCTTTATTTTTCTAAACTGTTGTGGAGTCAGTTTGTGGTGTTTTCACGGTGTTACTGTGAGTGTTGGTACAAATACTTAGCACATTGCCTTTGATACGCCTGACTGCTCGTGCCAAGCTACCAAGGGAGTGAGTAGGGGTTATCTAAAGAGTGTTTCCTCCTTACCCTGACTAGAAGCAAGGTTCCCTATTTGGACAGTGGTACCTACCTCTAACCAACTAGAGACCCCCAGTTCTAACATTGTTGGTCAGCTGTGGGATTTGAACATGTATTTGTACTAGACCCACAGTGACTGGTGTACATCACTAGTGAGTGCAGACCACTACGCCACCACATACTACGTTTTCTTTTGGTTGGTTCTATTTTTGAGTAACCCTTCAAAGCATCATATCTGTGAATGGAAAGGCACCCAGTGTGGAAGCAGCAGAATTGGAGTTTGTCATTGAGGATTTGTATTCCTACAAAGTTGCAGAGCTTCAGCAGCAATTCTGTCACAAGTTTGAGTGCCCCATTAAAAGCAGCCTCAGAAAGGATGAGCTATAGAGAATCTTGAAGGCCTTGTGGGAGGCCCAAGATGGAAATAATGCAAATGGAAGAGAGGGGTTTCAGCCCCATGAATTGAAAGTGGGCAGACCAAATTCGAGGGCTGGCAGCAACCACTCCGGCCTGGGTTCTACCCAGAAGAGTTAGAAGAGAATCAAAGAGTAAGAGACTATGACTTGGAAGTCATGAGGTTAAAGATGAAGCAATTGGAAATGGAGAAAGAGTGAGAAAGGGTGGCGGAGGAGAGCAAGAATGCCCTTGCCCTGGAGGAAAAGAAATTGCTTTTGGCTCATGAGTTGAGCATGACGGAACTGGATATCAAGGCCAAGCAGGTGGATTCCATTTCAAATGGTAACAGCGCACAGCCAGGGCATGCCAGGGGGTAAAGTATATATTCCGAAGGATTTAGTACAGAAATACAATAGGAGTGAGGATATTTATGCCTGGTTTACTTCTTATGAGATTGCATTGAGGATGAATGGTGTGCGTGAACAGCATTGGGGGGCGGGCCTGTAGAAACATTTTGAGGCTTCTGGGAGGAGTGCTCTGAAGCCATTAGAGTTAGCAGGTACCATGACCTACCCCAATATGAAGGAGACCCTATGCCTCAGGTATGGACTTACTCCAGAGCAGTACATACTGTAGTTCAGGAACTCCAAGAAGAGAGAGTTTGAGACTTGGATGGAGTGTGTGAATGTGTACTCGTGTGCACTGGAAGGTTGGATGAAGGGTAGCAAAGTAACTGATTATAAGGGGTTGTTGCATTTAATTAGTTTGGAGCAATTGAGTAGTCTTTGTGTTCCAGAGCTGCGCCAGCATCTTTTAGACAGCAAACTGACAGACCCCATTGAGCTTTCTAAGGAGGCGGACCGCTGGACCAGTACCGAGGTCCACAGAGGAATTGTGGGTACCACAGCCAAAGGTGGGCAGGGTCCCCAGCAGAAGAGTGGGGGGGGATCAAGGGTAACCAAAAGGAGTTCTTTCAAGGGCCACAAAATAGTTCCCAGGGAAAGGAGTCCCAACCCCCAAATGCAAACAGCCATGGCCCCCTAGGGTCAGAAAGGATAACGGAGGTCCCCCTACCTGCTATCACTGCAATGAGGTGGGACATGTCATCAATAGGTGCCCTAAGAAATACCCAACACGCACTGGTGCTCCAGCCCCAGGGTTAGCAAGTGTAGCTTTGGCAGGGGATTTGATTTCTAGTGGGGAGGAGGGACTAACAGTTATCACCTTGTCTCTTTAGGAGACCAAGAGATGGCCCAGGAAACCTTCCTGCCCCCTAGCACTAAGAAATACGGGCAGGAGGTGATCATAAATGGGAGGGTGATAGAGGCTTTCAGAGACACAGGAGCCAGCATGACATCCATGAGGTGTCAGTGGGTGTTTGAAGAGCAGGTCATTCCCAATGTACTCTGTCCAGTAGTTGCAGCTGACAGCTCAGTGCGCCTCTGCAAAGTGGGCCGTGTTCCCTTTGAGTGGAGGGGGGTCTCTGGTCTCTTGGAATTTGTTGTCAGTGAAGCCTTGCCTGTAGACTGTCTGCTAGGTAACGACATGGAGAGTTCTCCATGGAAGGATGTGGAGCACCAAGCTCATCTGGAGATGTTGGGTCTGCCTGCGTGGATCTGTGTCACCATGCATGCTATGGCAGCCAGTAAGGGTGATTCAGCAGAACTGGAGCCTGAAACAGTGGCCCAGAAACCTGCCGGGAGAGGAAGAGGCAGGGGGCGTGGCAAACCCACCCCAGCTATTCCCATGGCCCAGGAAGGAGCAGAACCTGAGGGGGATGCCCTGGAGCCTACCGAGGAACAGGTGGCCGAATTGGGGGAACTGCCTGAGCTGACCCATTGGCAGCAAGAAGGTGGCCCCTCCAGGGAGGAATTCTGCAAGGCGCAGAAGGAGTGCCCCTCCCTCATTGGTGTGAGGCAACAGGCTGCAGACCAGGCAGCAGGTTGAGCGTCCAAGGATCATCTCATTTACTGGGAAGATGAATTCCTTTATAGTGAGACTAAGTTCGCTGAGCCCGGTGCAGACCGTTTTCTGGTGGTACCCGAGCGCTTCAGGAACTTCCTAATGGGTCTGGCTCATGACGGGGGCAAGACAAGACCTTCCAAAAGCTTGTAACCCACTTCTACTGGCCCCAGATGAAGAAGCACGTCGGTACCTTTAGTAAATCTTGCCAAACATGTCAGGCCAGTGGCAAGAGCGGAGGGAAGGGCAAGGCACCCCTCCAACCCTTTCCTGTGGTGAGCACCCCTTTCGAGCGGGTGGGCATCGACATCGTGGGGCCCCTGGACCCCAAGACAGCCTTAGGCAACAGGTTCATCCTGGTCTTGGTGGACCATGCCACCCGGTACCCGGAAGCTGTCCCTCTCAGGACAATCACAGCCCCCGTTGTGGGCCGTGCATTAATGGGGATCTTTTCCCGTGTGGGGTTCCCCAGAGAGGTGATCTACGACCGGGGTATCAACTTCGTCTCTAGGTGCATGATGTTTCTGTGGGAGGAGTGTGGGGTAACTTATAAGTTTACCACTCCTTACCACCCTCAAGGAAATGGGTTGGTTGAAAGGTTCAGCCGCGCCCTGAAAGGTATGAATATGGGCCTAGCGGAGCCCATGAGACGGAAGTGGGATGTCTTTCTACCATGCCTGTTGTTTGCCTACAGGGATGTGCCTCAGAAGTCCTTAGGGTTCAGTCCCTTTGAACTCCTGTATGGCCACCCTGTTAGAGGACCTCTCACACTGGTGAAGGAGAGGTGGGAGACATCCAGTGGGAAAACTCCCCAGGATGTGCTCAGCTATATGCTGGCCTTCAGCAATCAGACACGCTTCAGGAAGCTAGCACAGGAGAACCTAGAAGCTAGCCAGAAGGAAATGAAAAGATGGTACAACCAGAATACCACTCTGGTCGAATTTCAACCTGGTCAGAAAGTGTGGGTGATGGCGCCAGTGGAGCCGTGTGCGCTCCAAGACAAGTGGACTGGGCCATATGAGGTGGTGGAGCGCAAGAGCAAAGTAACCTACCTGGTTAACTTGAAGACTCCCAGGCAGCCCCTGAGAGTCTTGCATGTGAACCGCCTCAAACCATACTTTGAGAGGTCTGAAGTGACAATGCTCCTGGCTACAGATGCTGGAATGGAAGAGGAAAGTGACCCTCTTCCTGACCTCCTGGCAGCCAAGGAGCAGGACAGGTCAGTGAATGGTATGGTCTTCTTGCCCACCCTGACCCCAGAGCAGCAGAGGGACTGTCGCCAAGTGTTGGGTCAGTATGCCTCCCTGTTCTCCCTGACCCCAGGGGTCACCAATTGGTGCGTCCATGATATGGACACTGGAGATAGTTTACCTGTGAAACATAAATTTTACAGGGTAGCTGACAAGGTCAGGGCCAGCATCAAGGAAGAGGTTTCCAAGATGTTTGTACTAGGGGTGATTGAGCCCTCCAGCAGCCCCTGGGCTAGCCCAGTGGACTTAGTGCCAAAAGCTGCTGCGCCCAGTGCCACTCCAGAACTCCGGTTCTGTGTGGACTACCGTGGGCTCAATACGGTCACGAAGACTGATGCACACCCCATCCCCAGAGCTGATGAGCTCGTGGATCGGTTGGGAGCTGCCCAGTACCTCAGTGCGTTTGACTTAACTTCTGGGTACTAGAAGATTGCCTTAACTGAGGGGGGCAAAGAAAGGTCTGCATTCTCAACGCCAGAGGGGCACTTCCAGTTCCATGTCATGCCCTTTGGGTTGAAGAATGCCCCTGCCACATTCCAGAGACTGGTGAACCAGGTACTGACCGGGCAGGAGGAATTCAGCGCTGCATACCTGGATGACATTGCTGTGTTCAGCTCCATGTGGGAGGAACACTTGCAACACCTCTGTGAAGTGTTGAAGGCACTGCAAAGGGCAGGCCTTACAATCAAGGCCAGCAAGTGCCAGATAGGGCAGGGATCTGTGGTGTATTTCGGACACCAGGTGGGGAGCGGCCAGGTGGCGCCCCTACAGGAGAAAATTGATACCAGTCTGGCTTGGGAGCGCCCAAGACCCGGTAAGAGGTGAGAGCCTTTTTAGGTCTCACCGGGTATTACCAATGGCTTGTCAAGGGATATGGCACCATTGTTGCCCCCTTGACAGAGCTGACTTCAAAGAAGCAGCCCAGGAGAGTGAATTAGATCAAAGCCTGCCAAAATGCTTTTGATGCCCTGAAACCTGCCATGCGAACAGCACCGGTGCTCAAGGCACCTGATTTCTCCAGTGAGTTTGCAGTGCAGACAGATGCTTCAGAGCATGGTGTGGGAGCAGTACTCTCGCAGATCAACAACGAGGGCTGGGACCAACCTGTAGCTTTCATTAGTATGAGGCTATTACCCAGGGAACAGAGGTGGATTGCAATTGAAAGGGAAGCTTTGCTGTGGTCTGGGCCCTGAAGAAGCTGAGGGCCTACCTGTTTGGAACTCACTTCCGGGTTCAGACAGACCACAGGCCCCTCAGATGGTTAATGCAGATGAGGGGTGAGAACCCAAAACTGTTGAGGTGGTCCATCTCCTTACAGGAAATGCGCTTTACTGTGGAACACCGCCCTGGTACAGAACACGCCAAAGCTGATGGTCTGTCCAGATTCTTCCGCCTTAGTGAAGAGAACTCCTAGGAGGGTGGGCAGTTCTCCCCACTTTCAGCTGGAGGGGACACGTGTTTGACCTGGCATCTTTTGGCGTGGTTTCCCCTGTCTTTTTGCCTCTGCCTCCTGTATTTTTTGACACTGCTGGATTTCGTTTTTGCTGGTTTAGATGCTTTGGGCACTTTGTCACTGCTGATCAGTGTCAAAGTGCAAGTGCTCCCTGTGTAAATTGTTATTGTGGTTGGTTATCCATGATTGGCATATTTGTATCGCCAAGAAGTCCCTAGTTAAGTGCACTGAGTGTGCCACGGCTGGTGATACAAATGCTACTAGTGGGCCTGCAGCACTTGTTGTGCCACCTACATGAGTAGCCCTAACACGGTGTCTCAGGCCTGCCACTGCAATGCCTGTGTGCAGTCTGTGAACTGCCAGATCCTCCTAGGCAGTGTCCCCACTGACCAGGCCTAACCCTTTCCTTTCTGTGCACATTAGCCACCCCTTTGGAAGGCACAAGGTACCCCCTTGGGCAGGGTGCAGTGTATGGGAAAGGTAGAGCATATACCAGTGCAGGTATATGCTCTGGTAGTGAATAACAGCCATTTTAGTTTCACTATTGTAAGGCTACCTTGCCCATAGGCTATCATCGGAGATGCTGGCTACGGAGGATTCCCATAGGAGCAAGGTAGGACATAAAAGTCTGGTATCCCAGAACTCAAAATTTAATAATACATATTTTAGGAAAGGTGCAGAGGTCCAGATATAATCTACAACAGAGCTACTGCCCTGCACTAAAATCCTACATTCCCCACAAACAGTTTCACATTCCACACACAGGCAAATTAAATAGTGCACATAACAGCCATGTTCTACAACAAAAAATAGAACACACCAGGATTGGGATCATCTTTGAATGGACACCAGTTGATGGGATTGGTAGGGAACTGCTCTTGATGATAGGAAGATGTTGGGTATGTTTCATTGGGGATATTGAATTTTCAGCTCCACATTGCATATTTTAAACATTTTAAACATTATTAAATGTTTCTTCTTTGGCATCTCTGAAAATTATCCATCATTTTTGTATGTGTTTGGGCATGCTGTAATAATTTGAAACGCACAACATAAGAACATCTGAATTTACTTTGGTTATCAGTTTCGACTGAAAACTTCCTCTTGTCTGTGCTGTATTTTGTACATTACTTTGTGGGAACATTTTCAGTAACTCAAAATGCAGATTTTATTGGAATGTATTGGTCTATTCTAGCCTTTTCCTGATACCTGGAGTTGACAGAAAGTTCTTTTTTTGTAAACATATATCTGTTGGAGTATTGATACCATTTCAACATGTCTTGTAATATTCCTATTGATCCACATTTTCTTCTCACTGGAACACAACTCCTTGGGAAATCCCAGACTATGTATTGCTGAAAATAGTTACTTTCTGTTGCAGGAACTGAATGTCATTTCCTGTGGTACTGCCGGAGATCTCTTGGGCTGAGTGACTTGGTATGAAACTCTATAATGGGTGATTGTTGGTATTCCTTCTAAATACCAACAACTGTGGTATGTCCTTGGCATGGAGCGCATATCCTTCTTTTTGTTGAATCAAGAGACTTCCTTCCCAGACCTCTGGCTCCCATTCCTCTTGCTCCTTACTTTGGAGTTCTGTGAACTCACTTGCCCCAAATATCTCAGCATCCTACTTCTCACAGAGACTTCCTGGGGCTCTACATGAGGGAGATACAAACACTGGCCACATGTCCAATGAAAATTGATGCTCTCTTGATTCACAAGTATGGTCCCATGGGTGGGAGGGGTAGAGGAGGGGTTTGTTTGACAGTTTGAAGAATGCCATAGCTTTTGGGCCATCAGCCACAAATTGCTTTATATTTGTAAAACTGAATAAAGAGATTTAAACCATTAACCATGAACACAAACTAACTTTTCTCTCATTCTGAAAGCAAACATTGACAATCTGCCACAGGCCAAGATAAATAACTTTCCGTTTCATATTTTGTACACAATGAGAGGTAGAGATACACTTGAATAGTTCCATTAGTCAGAATTGTTAGGCATATGATCATAGGTTTGAGAGTGGAAGTAATACAAACAATGCACTATTTTCATTGAAAGTACATAGCAAGCTCACTAATATATAATCTCTACCTCGTAATGCAACCCATTTTATGTTTTAGTTGTATTACCTGCAAAATCCAGTCAGATACATTCGGTCTTTAATCAGCCCAGATGGTTGTCCAGTGAAAGCATTTCTCAAAGCTCTGCCTGCACAGGTAACTCTCTCTGCTGAAAACTAAGTCAAGTAATGAAAGAAAATTAATATAGCCATCTGAACATTTCTTGCTGCAAGTATTGCATGATATGATCAACACAGTGCGTAAACCAAAAATGGACAATTCCAATATTGATGGTCCGGATCCAGTTCGGAGCTTTCATGTCAGGGAGCTGCCACTGTCAGAGGGGCCCCCGGAGCTAGGGCCCCCCCCCCCCCAACACCCCAGGGGCTGTGGGGATGTTTGTTACACCACTGCTCGACATTTGATTATAAACGGGGCTGGCTAATGACGAGAGGTGAGGATGACACAGGGGTTGGACCCTTGTCGAAAGGAAGATGGTACTTGGTACTGAAAGAACTCTGCACTGGAGTTCTGGAGGCAAAGATGACTAGCAGATACCCTCGGACAAGGGAAAGAGACACATGCTGGGGCCACAGGTGGCCCCGAGAGATAAGGAGACTGAGGAGCCAATTCATAACTTAGAGAGTAGAACCCACAAAATACGAGACAATAAAAGAGACAGCAGACAGTGCTACACAATAGGCTCAGTGTGAAAGCCAACAGTGGGCCCAGCGAGTGGTATCAATGTTTCCAGGAACAAGCGTTGTCAAAGTCTATTGGTCTCGCCTCTGCCAGATCTATTGGCTTTGTCAATGCTTTCAAGACATGTTGCACAGCAGCCCGAGCTGCTGTGCAACATGGCCTAAAGTCATGAAAAATAAAGCGCTATGATGCGGTTAGCGTTGGCCAGGTCATAGCACTTCCCGGTTGCACAGCGGCCCAAATTGCTGTGCAATATGTAAAAAAAAAAGCAGCTGGGGGAAGCAAAATGAGGGAGAGGGAGCACCAATAACGGACAGTGGAAGGGGGGGCTGTGTGGGTAAAACAAAATGTGTGAGGAGGAGGGAGGGAGCAACAGACAAGGGCAAATATGTAAATATGCATATATTGAAGTTGTCCAGTATGTTTTTGTAAATATTTGTCTAGCCTGTTTTATGGCTCTCAACCACATCCAGCATGCATCTTGCTCACAAATACCAATCTGGTGAAACCCAAATTGCTACTGACCATTTGCAACGTGGCTCTGATTCTTTGTAATCATACTTTCCCCTGCTTCACTAAATGCAGGCATTTCACAGATGTTTGTGGAACTGGGACCAACAACTTTTGTGGAAAATTAAACATTTTAACATAACAATAAAGTGCATATAGATAAATAAGCAAAAGCACAATTAAAAATTTCAAAACATTGTGTAACTTGAATTTGAAATTGGAGGCAAAAAATTAAGTTACTATCCTTTTTTGATTCATGAGAGCAGTTTAAAGACATCAAACAGAATATAGTATGGACAATGAGGGGCCTCAACTGAATTTTGAAATGCTACCAAATTCCTAATAGACAATTTTTTTATATTTGTTTGTGATTTAATAAAATAAGTCATCATTGATGTATTTGTTTGACAAATGCTTGTTTCTGTATCTTTTATGTATTGTGTTGCAGTTAAAATGATCAAAAATGTTTAGGCCGAAGTCATCGACTTCAAAAACGACTCCGTGGGGGTGCCCGTATTCTGATAATGATTCCAGTGGGGGTCCCCACCTTACAGTAATGATTAAGTGGGGGTTCTCATAAGTCAAAAAGTAAAGAATCACTGGCCTAGGTTAATTAACTCGGTTCTTATGCCCGTCCTTGAATCATGACTTATTAGCACGTGTGATCTTCTGTCTGCACTCATTGTGAAAGGTGACTTTGTTAGTATGCTATTTTTCAAATAAAAAAATATACTTTTTTTTAAAGAAATGGGTTATAGTAATGCTGACTATATCTATCACCTAAAATACATGTCATGAGGTTCCAGCACTGGTACCAACAGATTGTGCAGCTGATCAATATGAGCTCCTCATCAAGAGAAGCCAGTCTTGGAGCTGTTCAGGGTGGTACCTATAAGTGTCTATGAAAAGTTACAATGTATTATCCACACATATTGTTACGTCTAGGTCTTAGGAACGACGTCGGCGATGTTTATGGAGATTCCAGCCTCTCCGTAGCCGAGGTGATCCAGGCCTCACCCACCCACAGTGCGAACTCTCAGAAATGTGTGTGTGATGGCATTCGCGGGTGTACACGGAACGCTGAGCGGAAGAATCCCTGAGGCGGCGCAGGCAAAAATCCTCATCTGAAACGACTTTATGAGGGGAAAGGCGCGAGTAGATTGTGCCGCAGCATGAAAGAAAGGCCTCGGTTGAAGACGGCGCCCCGGAAGGCAGCGAGACGCCGCAGGGAAACGCAGATGAGGGATTTTTGTTTTTCTCCAGGAGTTGAGGTGGCAGTTTGGATGAGGGTGATACATTGTTCAGTGTGCGTCCTCAGTAAAAGTGTCCGGTCGGGTATGAGCCTATGAGGCAATGAGCATCTGGTCTTGTTCTGTTGTACTGTGCCATATGGAATTTTAGGCAGGCAAGATTTATTAATTTGAATAACTGCAGCTGACCTTGAGGAAACTAAAAGATATTAAAAGAGACGGTTAATGTGGCTATCTGTATAGGAATGCTGGGACGGCAGAGGATGGACGCAGAGGAGATAATGGGGTCAGGTGGCTGGTGAATTTTGCTGCTGAATCTTTGGCTCAAGAATTTTGACATTTTTGACATTTTGAAGCATTGAGAAGCAATAATAGTGAGAGAATCAGTCAGAATATCAGGAAGCCTTTGGTCTTGGCTGTGTCTGAGGGAGTAGAGCAGTAAGGGAGTGAGCTGGACAAGGAGCGCCAGGACGGTATTCACTGTATTATGGAAAGCCTGCAGAGGGAGTTGTTTGTCACTAGGTGAATCCGTTGGCGCACAGCAAGTCTTCTGCAGTCAGCGGAAGAAACCGGGTTTGAGAGCTTTATAAACTGGGATTAACATGGGAAGACATCAAAAGCAGACAAGCACGGTGGCTAGGGTAGAGGCTGACACTGGAATAAAAGTCAGAAAGCACCTGGTTCAAGCAAAGGGGGCCTCTTCCGCAGTAAAACCCCTGTGTCTGCGAACCAATCTGAAGTAAGCTCTAGTTCAGAGAGCTCTACTGAGGATCATATGGGGTTGCCGCCAGTGATACTTCCCTTGCAAAATCTATCGCCACCGCAAGAGGAAACTACTACCCCGGTATCCAAAATTCGAGTGGAGTTCCCTAAGGGTTCAATCAAGGGAGCAACTGGGAGTGCAATGTTCCCCTTGTTTACAAAAAAAGCAACTAGCCTCTTGCAACCCAGGGTCCAGTGTTAACCAGCTCGGCCTCTCCGGAAGCCCCCACAGATGATGTAACTCTCAATCTCTATGAGGAATTGCACATCACTCCACCCCATGAGGCTACGCAAATGGGTATGTCTCCCTCTGGGAAATTTTCTGCAATTTCTTTAGCAACATCATTAGCTCAAGCAGATCTAGTGGAAGGAGTTTCTGTGCTCTCACCCTCAAATCAAGACGCCACATACCACATACCCACTCAGCAGCCCTTACTCGAATCAGATCTAACTATGGAAAATACCACAAGACAGCAGGAGGTGGAGTCTGGGCAGATTTTTCAAGATATGTTGGGAGCGGCAGTAGAGAATGATGGGGAACCAACAAGACATAGAAGTGAAAGTTGCCCTCAGAAGCCCGGAGCTCCTTCCTCTGGTGCCATTGTGCAACAGATGGAAGTAAAAGATCTCTTGAATCTAATACTGGAGGAAATTAGAGAAATGAAAAAATCCCAGGCGCTAGAGACTGCTACCATACATTTATGGCTGGAGAAAATTGAGGCATCTATTGCTGGTTTCCCTATCAGGCTTGATGAAGCAGAATCTAGGATTGCTCACCTGGCGAAGCAGATGAGCTCCACTATGCGGAAAGTCAATGAGGTGACTGCAGACAGGATCGCCCTTGAGTCTAAAATAGAGGACTTGGAGAATAACTCACGCAGGTCTAATCTTTGGATAGTAGGAATCCCTGAGGGCAGCGAAGGGACTAATACCCTCTGATGGGTGGAAACTTTTATTAGACAAAAGGTGCTCCCCGGCCAGGTGGGGGATCTCTCGCTTACAAGAGCTCACCGGGTTCCAGCCCACCCCATTCCAAACTCTAAATATCCGCGGACAAATCTAGTTAATTTTTCTGATTTCAGGATGAAAGAAAATGTGCTTATGAAAGCCATTCAAATGAGACAAATTCCTATTGATGATAGAACTAATTGCCATATTTTTTCAGATATGTCAGTGGGGGCGGCACGAAGGGGGAAAGAATTTGTAAAATTGTTATTATTTAAAACTCAGGGGGCCCAGGTATCCATTGCCTAGCAGTCAAAACTCAAGGTGCTGGTTAAAGGGAAATGACACTTGTTTACAGGGGTAGAAGAATCCCAAGATTTTCGGAAAGAAATCTCTGTGATGAGATGAGTTTCCACTTAAGCTTGATTATTGTGGAAAAATGTATCTGTCTGAGGTATGGGTGGGGCCGGTCACTGAGGGTGCAGGGTCAAGGCACCCCATCAAGAGAAAAGGGGAAAATGTGGCTTGCGGGACCAGAGGAGACCACATTAGGGAGGAGAGGAAGGTTCGAGGGGGTGTGAAAGCATTTGTAAAATGAGCAGTAGCAGGGTTTTGATTGAAAAAACGGTCAGGTGTATGCAAAGTATACATGTAATTAGTAAGGTTATAGATATAGGATCATAAATGTCAAGAAAGTGTAGTATTCTTTCGCTCAACGTGAATGGGATCTTGAACAAACAAAAATATGGAGCTCTAATTAGATGGTTAGCTTCCTTTTCACCTCAAGTACTATTTCTAAAGGAGACACATTTAAAAACGAATTCTCCTAGAATATTCTTCCCAAGATGGTACTCACATGCCTTTTTTGCTTCAGCAGGACTGGCTAAGAGAGGAGTTCCGATATATTTCTGTAGGAGTCTCTCATGGGAGTTTAGCCAAGTGAAGAGAGATCCCCAGGGTAGGTGGACATTGGTTGAGGCTAAATTAAATGGCATGATATTGCATGTTATCAACTACTACAGCCCTATTGTGGATGCCACCACTGCCCTATGCAGAATTAGTGAGCTACTAAGGGAGGTTCCCAAAAAAATAATTATGGGGGTGATTTTAATTTCATTCAGGACTTAAAGAAAGATGCCTTGAACAAAAATAAAAAAGAGCTTAAACCCAAAACTAAAAAGGCGATCGAGGCTTTAAGACAGGAGCATATTTTGATGGATCCTTGGTGCGTTGCCAATCCATCGAAACTGGAATTTCATGCTATTCGAATCAATTCCATACGGCTTCTCGAACTGATTTTTTTCTAATATCACAAACCCTGGTTTATACTACCTGTGATATAGTCATGAATCCATTCTCTGACCTTTCTCTTATTAAACTTAATATAGAAATAGGGGTAAGCAGGAGGCCAAGATCCAGGTGGCAGATGGATCGACTCCTTCTGCAGGACCAGCAATGGGTGGCTGCCACAAAAGATTGGATTCTGGAATTTTTTTAAATCAATGAGAACACGGCAGAAATATTCTTAGTTTGGGGGGGTTTAAGGCTGCCCTTCGCGGCTGAATGATTGCACTATCCGCCTCTCAAGTCAAATTGTGGAAAGAACTTTTTTTGAAACTTCAGCAGGCAGCAGTAGAAGCAACAACATTTAGATATGTACAGTTTGGGAGACACCAAAGTAAAGCTAGACAAGAAGTATTTTACTTTGGAAGAGATTGCCAGCTCCAGAACATATCTACAGCGAGTATATGTGGAGAGTCAGATGGTTGGCAAGATACTCGACAGTAGTATCAAAACTAAACAGGAGGCAGCCACCATCACAGAAATGATTGACCCCAAAACTAGATTGTCTTTAACGGGTAAAGAGGAGATAGCTCAAGACTTTTTATACCATTACTCTCAGTTATACACCACTAGATATGAAGTTGGAGCGACTCAAATTGACATCTATTTTGATGGGGTCAAGCTCCCCATTCTTTCAGGGCTAAGGGTGGAACAGCTCTTGCTAGACATATCTAAAGAAGAAATTGTGAGTGTAATAAAATCTATTTCAGGAGAAAAAGCCTATGGAGTCGATGGTCTTCCATTTGAATTTTATAAAACCTTTTTGAGAGAGCTGACCCCTTTTATGGTAAACCTTTTTAATAATATTGTTCAGGGAGGCTATGTTCCCCCAAGTTTTAAGGAATCTATGTTGGTTAGCTTTGTTAAAAAAGGGAAAAATGGCAAAGACATTAATTCATATAGGCCAATCAGTCTTCTTAATGCGGATTTTAAAATATTAAAGAAAATTTGGGCACAACGTTTTACTCCCATCACCCAGGAGTTAATTCACTGTGATCAAACGGGGTTCGTAGCGGGAAGGTCCATGTCTACTAATACCGGGTTTTTAATTCAAGCTCTCGACTATGTGACATAAAATACCTACTTTTATTACAATGGTCGATGCCGAAAAGGCATTCAACCTGGTAAACTGGGATGCACTGTTTTTTGGTTAGGTAAATTCAGCATCCCGGTTCAAGTCTTAAATATGCTGAAAAATATTTACCAAGGTGCTCAAGCCTGGGTGATAGTTAATGGAGACTCAATAGGGACCGTGGAAATAAACCACAGCACTAGACAAGAGTGTCTGATGTCACCCCTACCTTTTACTTTTTCTTCGAACCCCTAGCTGTAAGAATTCACGGAAATCACCTAATTACAGCTCAATGCGAAGGGATGTCTAAGTTAAAATTATTTGCGGATGATATAATTATGTATCTCGGCCCAGAGAAACAGATAGTGGAAGAAGCTCTTTTAGAATTTAGTAAATTCGAACAAATAGGAGGCTATAAAATAAACCAAAATAAAACGGAACTTTTAGTGCTTAACGCGGACTGCAACTTTGTACCCATGATCCTAAGAACACAGGCCTTGAAAGAAGAGCCTATTAGATATTTGGGTATTTCTGTCTCGAGCCATATAGATCAATTATTTAACTTAAACTACATAGCTGTGTGAAACAAAATCAAAACTCTACTGGACAAGTGGTCCCTTCTACCAAGACTTTGATCGGTCATTTAGCACTTTTAAAAATGTCAATTATTCCACTTTTAATATTTGTATTTGTTAATGTACCCTTAAAAATCAATGCTAAATATTTCAAGGGAATTGACTCAATGTTTAGGGAATTTGTTTGGAATAAAAAGGCGTCAAGGGTTAAATTTCCCATACTACAATTAGAGACAAATCAAGGGGGTCTAGCCTTAACCAAACATCAGTACCTACTATGAGGCAGCGCTACTAGATCTTACAGCACGTCTATTGGGACCCAACGACCAGATGGACACATATTTTTTGGAAAGAATGATCGATGAGTCCAGCACACAAATTTCAGTTTTTCTAAAAATAACTAAACTACTGAAAAAGTACCGTTATAAGACTATTAGTAACTATTCCGATCGACTCCTGTCTTTTTTTAAACAAGCAAACTCCTCCTGGTTTGCTTTTTTAAAATTGGAGGAATGCAGGGGTTTTGGCCTGCAAATTCATTCCAGTCTTCTTAGGAGATGGAAGGACATTGGCTTCGAAAACCTGGGCCATTTCTTCATTGTAAATAAAAGTGATTTCTTGGGAAGGAGTACTAGGTAGAGCATGGAATCGAATCAAGCCAGGGTTCTTTGAATATATGCAGATCATAAACTTTATTAAAAAATATAATCTCCTGACAAGCGGGGTTCCAATTGCCCTGGTTAATGCGCTATATAAAGTAAAATTAAAGGGAGTGGGAAATTGGTACTCCTTAATTATGAAACAAAAGGTACTCCCCTTAGTTGATGAATTTTTGGGAAAAAGTAACTCGGGAGACTAGCTATTCCTTCTCCCATCAGGAATGGCAGGCTATAGCCCGGGTAGGAAGTAAGGCTCTGAGAGCAGCTAATTTTAAAAGGATGGCCTTCTTGTCACGGTGGCTGGCTTAATACACTCCGAAAAAGCTAAACAAATGTCATGCATTAGTGGATAATAAATGCTTTCGATGTCTCTCCCAAGGCGAGGGAGACTGGCTTCATATATTTTTTACTTGCCCAAAGATTGAAGCCTTCTGGAGAAACATTTTTTTAGTAATGAGCCAGTCTATTAAAAAAAAAATAAACCCCGAGACAGAAGTGGTTCTCTTCGGGCTTTCTAAAGTTGGGCCCGATTTACCTAAAGCCGAAGAGACGTACATCTCAATCTGCTCTACAGTAGCACGCTCATTAATTCTCCCAAATTGGAGTTCGGAAGAGATTCCATCTTATCCTAAATGGATAAATAAAATGTCAGCAATAAGGAGATTGGAGGAAGTTTATGCTAAACGGGTTGGCGCATCAAAAAAGTTTGCAGTGGTTTGGAAGTTTTTCGATTATTGGGTTGTATCATTGGAATCTTAGCACTTTAGCACATTGCAGTTTAGAAAAGTTAGCACTTTAACGCGCTGTACTTTAAGCCCCTAACATTTTTTTTTGTACTGTATTAATGCCAAGATTTTGCACATGAAAAAAAGTTGTAGATAATACAACTGACTTTTGTTGTAATCTCAAATCATGGGGCACGAGACACTTTAGGGCATTTTAGGCTGGGGAAGGTGCAATTGTTCTATTAATATTTACGTAAATATGGTATTCCGGACTTTCTGTTTCATTTTAACTGAGGATGTGTCCATTCCCGTTTTAAGGGTTTCAGATGTTAAACTTATATATTGTGCGTTGGCGTCAAATTCGGATGGATGATGGTTGTTGTTTTTTCTTTTGCTTTTCTCCTTACGACCTATGAGTTGCTATTTTTGTTCTCTGCTCTGCTCAGCCAAAATATATATATATATATAAAAAAAATTTTTTAAAGTTACAATGTATTTGAATTTCAAAATATTAATACATTTACCTATTATCCATGAACATATTTCCCTAACGGGTAGCACTCTGTGTTCCTTTATTTCATTTTCCAAAATTCTAATTTTAATAAAATGCAGTGAACACATCTGCTGCGAGATCTAATTAAGGGAAAGGGTGCCACCAGTCGAATGGTTTTTAGTAGACTCGGTGGTTAGGGCGAGGTTGCAAACATAGCCATAAACCTGAGTGTGGTGGCAACTCCAGGATGTTTGCTAACACAGCTACAGTCTTCAGTAAACAACCAAAGCACACACACAGAGCAAACACATTTTCTGCTCAACCTACTGTTCAAATGGAATAACAAAACATTTTTTCCTTAAATCGTCGTTTTTTCTCTCTTCAGAATCACTAAAAAAATGATGGCTAGTTTGTGCAAATCATATTAGCTAATACTCACTAAAGTTTGCCATTATTTTAATGGCATTGCAAAAATATTTATTAGATTGAAAATTAATTACAACCATGTCAGAAAATACATTTTATAGAGTCAAGAAGAGGCACATCACCATCAGTTATTCAATTACAAAGCACATTTATGCTACCCCGTTTTTAATCATAACAAATTATCTGTACCCAGCTTTTTTTGCAATAGTTGCTGGGATTTCTATGAAAGATATGTAACATGGATTAGGGTAAGCAAAGTAACAGTATTCAATTTAATTGGAAGGGAGGTCATCTGCACAGGTCATTCCTTGTAGAGTTTGAACTCGGCAGTAAACATTTAGTTCAATGAGCCATCTTGTACAATGCGAGTTTCTTTGTATGTGGCATGTTTATTCTTTTCCAGCTGCAGCCTGTCCACAGGGACTGAAGGGTCATGCCCTCTCACTTTTTGTCCCTCAAAAAGAGTACCTGTCAGGCTGAGGAAAAGTCAGCATGACAGACACACTTTATTTTCAGGTCAGGCAGACAGGAGCAAGACAAGTGCTAAATGTGCAGGCTCTTAGCGTCCTGAGCTGAACTTTGCCGTGCTGAAGATGTCACAGCTCCTGGGGGTGTGACCTCCTCAGCTTGCCAAAGCACCTTGAGGCACTCCCCCCTAAGTGCAAGGGGGATTGTCACTGATGCCTAAAACCTGGATGCTTCAGTTTTAAGCCCAGAAGTGCCTATGGCTGAGTGTCAATCACTGAAACTGCATCACAGAGTGGGGTGAGGTCAGCAAGCCTCACTGACTCCATCCTACTCTGTGACGAACGGTCAGCCAGTGAGGTAAGGCAGCAGTCCAAACCCTCCTGGGACCTCTGAGGCCGAGCTGCAGCTAAGTGTGATTTATTTCTTCTTAAAGTTTGGTGTTTGCAGGAATTAATATTTGGTAATGAGTGTTGTGAATGGATGTGTGTGTGTGTGTGTGCACATGTGTAAATGCATGGGTGTGAGAGAATGTGTATGTGTGTCTGTGTGTCCCGTCCACCCTCTCCCTGCTAAAATGACCTACCGCCATGGTTGATTTCCTACTCCAGACATCCCAATTTAACGCCTTAACTGCGGCGGCAATCCCGCCGCGGTGCGGGCGTTCTAAAGAGTGGGCGGAGCTGCAACGAACCTTGGCCGTTCACAGCACCAGGGAGGGAGTACTCCCGTCCGCCGTTGGCCAACGGGAGCACGCAACGGGTTAAAATATTAAACACAACAAATTCATAGGTAAGAAATTAGAGTATTTATCTTACCTAGTAGTACCATATGTAGTATCACTCTGCAGAGGAATGTAGCCCTCCCAATGTCCATGGCTGGCTACTCTTTTGCACAGTTTCATAATAAGGCAGACCAACTAGAAATTTACAGAGTTTCCTATCATGCACATTTCAAAATTATAATATTTCATTTGTTTAAAATGCTGTTACTAAACGGGTGCAAAACCACATGGAAATCAGAGATAACAGTGCTATGCGCCTTCATCACTCACCGCTTGGTATAATGCACAGAAATATGTTTTCTTTTTCTTTGCATTACATTTGTGGGAAATAGGGTGGGGTATTTACCACAACAGGTAAAAATCATTGCCCCGGGTCAGGGATTTACTGGATATCAAGCTAGAAATGAGGCAGAACGCACCAAACAGCACGTTTTGCCTGTTTTTCGGAGCTTTTTCCCTTGCTAAATTTTGGCAGATTTGACACGCTGAGATGTGTCAGAGGAAACGCGAGTGTGTGTGTGTGTGCGTTTGTGTGTGTGTGAGAGAGAGATCATTCAATTCCGAATCCTGAAACTCAGCTTGCACAGGGATCTGAGTTTATCCATGAACTAGTAATTATTGGGGTCTGGTTACAGGTGGCCTGTGTCAGATGCGATAATTATCACAGAAAAAAATGTGCCATCGGGGTGATTGGACTTTAACAACAGCAATAATTAGCACTTGCTCTGACTTCTTCTGAAATAATGTGCTGATTTTGAAGCGGTGGGCGGAATTTGCAAATCTCCGCAAAATGGTGAAACATCTCTGAGAACTTGCAGAAATTCCGCGAACATGCGGAATTGCTTGTTCGCAATGCTTTTTTCCTGGTTGCAATTGCAGTTTGCATGCTCGAGGGGAAATATCTCGCGAACACGCATGTTGAGAACGTGAACAAGCAAAAAATTTCGCGAAGTCGCGTAACGCAGAATTTTGGGCAATTTTGCGTTCTCCGCGGAATGCGAAATTACCCAAAATTCTGCAAATTCCGCAAGCGGAACAAAATTTAACGCCCAGGCCTAAAGGCGCATATCCCAGTACACGCCCCTACTTTTTCTCCTCTTAAACACAAGCAGGCTTGTCCTGTAATGGAAGCTCTCAAATGTATCGCACCCATTCCCTACTCGTATGAGTTACGTCTTGTTCACTTAGTCCTAGCCAGAAAAGCATGGGGCTTCCTCCCCACTCAGATAAAACAACTAGAAACCCGCCTTTCTATCCAGAAGGCTGAAACATCTTGGCTTTTTCCATTTTCAAACTTTAAGTAATATAGTTAAGCAAACGCCTAGAGAATAGGCATCAACCACACTAGTGAACCATGTATTCTAAACAAGAACTCAACAACTTTCAAATAAATAAAGCATCTGCTCTCTCTCACACTCACACATAACCTTTAAGCAAGAGCATGAATATGAGCAATACCATTTGTGGCAAAACACAATCATGCCATGCATCAGGCCTCATACACCTCACCCCACTCTTCCTACATAGATTACACCTTATCCACTCACATCTGCTACCAAGCATGAAGGTTCTTCTATAATCATTCTAGATGGTTTGAGTGTCATGTTGCTGCACTATACAAGCACCATGATAATACGTTATAGGTTGCAACCTACCACGCCAATCTGAATAGCTTTGCAGTAGCAATTCAGAACAGTCTTGACACAAACTTTTAGAAACTTAATAGAGGACCACAGAGAGCGCAATGGACAACCTCCCAATATTTTAAGCAATCTACTGTCTATAAGCAGAAGCAGGTTCAGGAGGACCTTTTCTCTGGTACCATTTTCATGCTACATACCTCCTGAGAAAACCTACGCAGATGGTTTTATGAGTAGTAAAACATTAAAATTGGGACTATAAAACAGATACAATTTCCAAATATTTAGTAAAAAAAATTTAATGTAATCATTACATTTATACCAAAATGACAAACATTGGCTAATCGCATAAGGATGTATAATTACGTTTTTTAAAGGAAAAGAAAAGGCAAAACTAGAATACAATAATATTTCAAAAGTCAATTTTAGTCTTTAGGGCATTCATAACTGGGCCTTAGGCACCTTTTCAGATCGACACGATGGAGTTAGGTAAAGCCAAATAGTTTGCCAGTTTTAGCTGGGACTTAGTCTTCATAGAAGTCAGGATCCTACAGTGGTGAAAGACAAGACACTGTCACCATGATAGCCTTCTCAAGGCCAGATACATCAAATATGGGGTTCCATTATCATTTTGGGATTTGGCAACAACCACGCCGAGTAGGAAAAACATTTAAATCTGTATTCACTGAGCCTGTTGAAGCTGCTTCGTTGCTTGGGTCACCTCACTGTCTTTCCCTTGACTAGCACTCTACATTGGGACTTGGGTCCTTTTTTGGAGTTCAAACATTTTCAGCACAGAAAGACTAAATGCAGAGATTGAACAGGATTTCATGAAGCTGACCACCTTCCTAATATAGTCCTGCCAAAGGTTCTAAATTTGCACCAAAAAAGCGAACTTTGTAAATCTTTCCCATTGATTTGCATTTTTTTTGCCTGTAGCCTTAGCAGCTTATCTTTGTTCTCTGGGAGTCAAATATTTTCGAAGTCCCAGATTTACTGTGTGCTGAATATCTTCTTTTCTGGCTTCTGTAGACAGCTTGTTGGATACAAGGCCATAGATGGCTGTGGCAGACTAGCCCAACAATTGTCTTCCGACAGAGCTCAGCCAAAGTCTAGTCCAAAAGGGTCTTCTGGTTCTTTTCCAAAGATACCCTCTTATCCTGGACTTCAGGAGGCGAGCTTAGCTGGCTCTTGAAAATCATCTTTACAGTCTGGGTTCAATACAAAGTTGGATAAAGGTCCTCTGTCCCTTTTCAAATAGATGTAATAATTCTGAAAATAGCTCCCAGGAGGACAATTTCTCCAGAAGGGTGATATGCTCTAGGGAGAGGACTTAAGGACTGCATTTCATTTTCACAAATTACTTTGCAGAGTTCTTGGCCTAAGCTGGGGGTACCTACCAGAACAGGTTATAGTGGCTGTCAGGGCTGAGGTAGGAAATAACCCTTCACAATATCGCAATTAGGACATATATTTCTAAAAATGTAAGATAGACAATTAATTTGATTTCCTCTATGTATTAGAATGTGGCAAATGTGGATTTTCTAGATTCCATCTCATCTAAATTTTAGGCTTGTGGTTTTTAAAAAAAAGATCAAGGAATGTCAAAAGTAAAGCTACCTAAGAAGTAAATCAATCAATCAGGTTTTTTGTATAGCGCAACTACTCACCAGTGAGGGTCCCAAGATGCTGGAGCGGTGAAAGATCTGCGGTTCAGTCAGAGAACCAGATCTTAAGGTCCTTATTGAATTGCAGCAAAGATGGTGATTGCCTAAGCTACAGAGGCAGGGAGCTCAAGGACTTTGAAGCGAGGTATAAGACGGATCTTCCTCCTTCTGGGGTCTTGCGGATCCGTGGGATAGTACCCAGGGCCAGTTAGGCAGAGCGGAGATGTATGGTGGGAGTGTAGAAGGGCAGGCAGTGGTTGAGATATGCAGGTCTGGTGTTCTGGAGCGCTTTATAGGTGTGTGTGAGGAGCTTGAAGGTAATTCTTTTGTTGATAAGTAGCCACTGAAGGTCTCTCAGGTGGCCGGCAACGTGGTTGAAGCGTGGGATGTTCAGGATGATTCTGGTGGAGGTGTTCTGGATGTTCTGCAGTTTGTTTTGAATTTTCTGGGTGGTGGCGTCATAGAGTGTGTTGCAGTAGTCGAGTCTGCACCTGACAAGCGCAGGATTGACCATTTTACTGGACTCGGTGGGATCCATTTGAAGGAGGCAGAGCATGTGGAAGCCGGAGGATGAAATGGCATTGATTTGGTGGTTCATAGAGAGCAAGGAGTCTAGGATGATGCCAAGGTTTCATGCGTTATCTGTGGTTGTGAAGGGTTCTGAGTGCTGCGGACCACCAGCAGTATTTCCAGGCGGAGTTGGAGGAGCCCAGGATAAGGACTTCAGTCTTGTTGGAGTTAAGCTTGAGGCAACTATCCTTCATCCAGGTGGCCACTGCCTTCATCCCATTGTGGAAGTTGCTTTTGGCAGCTGCCGGTTCAAATGCGAGAGAGAGAATCAGCTGGTTGTCATCGACTTAGGAGACAACGTTGAGTCCATGGCTTCTGACTATGGCTGCAAGCTGGGCCATGTAGATGTTGAAGAGAATGTGGCTCAGGGAGGATAGCTGAGGCACTCTAAAGCTAATCTCTGAGGTTCTGAGTTGAACAGTGGAAGTCTGACTCTCTGTGTTTGACTGTTCTAGGGCTGTGTCGCGGAGTCTTGCATAGAGGGTGTGGTGGGAGACAGTGTTGAAGGCAGCTGAGAGGTCCAGGAGAAACCGGTTCTAGGATGCTTGTTTCCAGTCCAGGGAGGGCCTTGCCTGGCAGTGCAGGCTGGACGGTTCCATTGGGCGCAGGGTCAAGACTGATTTGCATATGGCTGGGTCCAAAAAGGAATGGCATGGTGAGCAAACAAATGATGGATTTAGGCCCAGATCTCTGTACTGGGGTGAATGTATGACATTGTTCTGCATTCTGTCCATCA
This sequence comes from Lissotriton vulgaris, assembly GCF_964263255.1. Classification (NCBI taxonomy): domain Eukaryota; kingdom Metazoa; phylum Chordata; class Amphibia; order Caudata; family Salamandridae; genus Lissotriton; species Lissotriton vulgaris. Next base: position 790,545,930 of record NC_141698.1, on the reverse strand, counting down.
ATTGTTCTTTTTTCAGGAGAATGAGGGAAGCAGTTTCGCCTCGGTCGAGGAGGGTGCAGATGTCGTCTGTAGCAGCGAGGAGAGCAGTCTCAGTTCTGTGGTTGCTTCTGAAGTCTGATTGCGAGAGGCCCATGATGTGATGCATTTAGATGACTCTGAGAGTTGGATGCTGATAACGTTCTCAATTACTTTGTCTGGGAAGGGTAGCAGAGAGATGGATCTATAGTTCTAGAGGTCTGTCGGGTCGGCAGAGGGTTTCTTCAGCAGAGGGTTGATCTCTGCATGCTTCCTGTCTTCCAGGAAGGTGGCGGAATCTATGGAGCAGTTGATGGTATGGCAGAGTTTGGGTGCGATGGAGGTGCCAGCTGTGTTGAAGATTTGGGGAGTGCAGGGACCCAAGGGGGCTCTGGAGTGGATGGGTAAGGTCTGCTGGGGTCTAGTGTTATTGGGTGTGGTGGTTGTGTGTGGGTCTTGGGTAGCAAAGCTGTCATAGATCTTCTTGACCTTCCAGTGGCAGAAGGTGGCAAGGTTGTTCTGATAAGGTGGTGGTGTTCGGTTACGGCAGTTTTGAAGGCTTCATGATCTGCCACTCTCTTGCAGTTCCTCTATCTTTTCTCAAGCCTTCTGGAGGTGAGCCTGGACTCTTAGAGGGTGGGGAGAACCAGCTGGCTTTCTTGGGGGGCTACTTGCTTGAGGGTTTCCTGAGGCGAGCCAGTGTGTAGGCGCAGTCAGAGATCCAGCGATGGAGTTTGCATGCTGAGGTGTTGGCATTCATGGATGTCAGTAGTGGGGTTTTGCTGAGGGAGGTGGTGAGCTGGTCCTCTGAAACCTTGTTCTAGCTTCTGCCAGGATCACGGTGGGCATGGTGGCATGCAGTGGGCTTTGGTGAAGGAGAAGTGGACGCAGTGTTGGTTGGTCCAGTGAGGCTTGGAGGTGTGGCTGACAGAGATGTTGTTGCTTGCGGAGAAGATGGGGTCGAGCATGTGTCCTGCTGAGTGGGATTGAGCTGTGCCCAGTTGTGTGAGTCCTATAGTAGCGAGGCTCTCCAGTAGGAATGAGGTGTTTTGGTCGCTGAGGTTTTCCAGGTGGAAATTGAGGTGCCAAGGAGAATGTCCGTTGAGGCAAAAGCGTGGTGATCAATGAAGTTAGCTATGATTTTGCTAAAGGGGAAGTGGGGTCCAGGCGGTCTGTAGACAAGGGTGCTGTGGAGGGTGGTGTTTGGATTGATCTGGATCTGGGAGTGGATTTTCTCCATGTCAGGCGAGTGGTCGTCAGAGCTGGTTGTGAGGCGAAGGTTTTTTTTGTGTACATTGGCAATGCCTCCTACCGGTCGGTTGACGCGGTCCTTGTGGATGGCTTTGTAGCTGTCGGGGATAAGCAGCTTTAATAACTGTTCCAGTAGAAATAAGTAGGTTAACATACCTTCCTTGCTTCACTTCTAAAAATACTGCCATCAGGTCTTGTCAGCTCCAAGGATCATTTCATTTTTAATTTCAAATGTATTTTATTGAATATTTCAACAGGCATATATCGAGACATCTCAGCAGGTTGTACAAGCAAGAGGCATAGATAGCGGATGGGACAGACAAGCATGTCTTCCCTAGCACGAAGTAACAAAGCAAGATAAATATGCCAGGGGAACATTACGACATCAGTGCGAAAGATCTGCATTGCAATCATATGACATGAGAAGAACAACAACAACCAAGAACTCTCGCTCCCCCCCACCTGAGACCCTCACCCCCACCCCGACCAGTGTGCTCTGAAGTGTCTAGAGGTCCATCAATGTGCCGGTAAGGTTTAGTGTGGCTGTCCGGGAAGTCACCGCGGGTCTTCGGTGGCATTGGTAAGACGTAGGACCCGAAGATATTTGGGGCATGTGATTTCATTGAGTTCTTTGGACAGGAGGGTCAGTAAAGGAAGCCATGTTTTCCGAAAGGCATCTGTAGAGTTAGTGAGTGTGGCGTGAATGCGCTCCATCCCAAGGGTAAACCAAAGCTTATGAAGCAATCCTGTGTGTGTAGGCTTAGCTGTGGATCTCCACAGTGATAATATGTGCTGCGTGGCTGCTTGTATGGCAATGCCCATTTGCCGGCCCGCAGGGACTTTAAGGGGAATGTTAGTGCGTTAGGTAGACCCAGCAGAGCATATGCAGGAAATCTCGGGATTTCAGTCCCAAAGGTGGAGTCGATATCGTCCAGGACCACCTTCCAAAAGTCTCCGAGTTCCGAGCATTCCCAAAGGAGGTGAGTCAGAGTGTCCCTTTCCCCACATCCCCTCCAACAAAGTTCGCTGCCTGCCGGGTTCCCCCTGTGTAGTCGGACTGGGGTGAGGTGCCAGTACATAGCCAATTTAACTGCTGTCTCCCTCGCCTTGGTGTTACATGTGGTGTGTGAAGCTCTGTAATAGACGTATCCCCATTCTTTGAATGTCAAAGCCCTACCCAGTTCAGCCTCCCAATGCTTCTGGCTTGGTGTTTTAACCTGGGCATGTGGTGGTGTGAGCATTTTGTAAAGTTCAGAAATTAGGCGTTTATCCGTATCTTTAGTAAGTAGCCATTTTTCGAAGGTTGACATGGGACGGCTCACCAACGCAGCGATATCCGGGTCAGTGAGCCAGTGCCTAAGTTGAAGGTATTGGAAAAAATGAGGATTCTCTATGCTATACCCCTGTTTAATGTCCGCGAAGGGGAGAAATCCCTGCAAGTCAAAAAGGTCGCCTGCGGCACGACATGCTGTGCCTCGCCATTTTGGGAATGTGCCTGCGCCATCACCTGGAGGGAAATCAGGGTTATCCAATATGGGCATGAACAGGGAGGGAAAGGTTGTCAACCCGTGTTTGTGTGCCACCCTATCCCATATCTGTACAGTCGTGCGTGTGATAGGAGACCTCAACATGTACCTCGGCCTATGTTGTCTAGCGAGGAATGGAACCCTCCAAAGTGGCGTCCGTGCCATGGCCCTATCCTGGAAGAGCCATCTCTTCTCTGACTCGGGTCTGTACCATTCTACTAGGTATCGGAGTTGAGAAGCTTGGAAATATCGCATAAGGTTTGGGACACCGAGACCACCTTCATCCATGCTCCTATATGCCAGTAATTTGTGGATTCGTGCCCGCTTTCCTTCCCAGACAAAGGCAAACAGGGTGTCCTGTAGGGTTTTCAGAATGCCTGCCGGGGGCATAACTGGGATCGTTTGGAACAGATATAGGATCCGCGGCAGGGTCGACATTTTCACCGCCGCTACCCTCCCCAGTAGGGAAAGAGGCTGTTTGGACCATCGCGCCAGGTCCGTCCGGATCTGGGCGATGAGAGTGTTATAATTAATTGACACCGTGAGGTCCGTGGAGGGAGTTAGAGTAATCCCCAAATATGGCACTTGGGTAGCTAGCTGAAGACCACTCCCCTGACCTACGGCAGGGGCCCGCGAGCATGCATTTTTGCTCAATGGCAAAATTAAGGATTTATCAATGTTGATTTGAAACCCTGAGATGGCTCCGAATGAGGCAAGTTCCTCCATGAAGGCGTGTATTGAGTCATTAGGTTGGTCCAGGGCGGCAATGACGTCGTCCGCATATAGACTGATAGTATGGGGTTCGCGCCCGAAGTCAACACCCTTAATCCTTGGATTGTCCCGGACCTTCTGCGCTAACGGCTCTATATACATGGCAAAAAGAAGGGGGGAGAGAGGACACCCCTGTCTGGTACTGCGCTGGATTGCGAATGGTTGTGAGTGCAAACCTCCCAGGCGGACCTTAGCCTGCGGGTGATGGTAACAGCTCGCTATGCGAGAGCAGAAGTGGTCACTTAGGCCAAAGCGACGTAGAACTTGTTGTAAGTAATTCCAGTTCACGCGATCAAACGCTTTTCTGCTTCGATAGCGATCAGCGCAGAGTCTGAGGCTTGAAAATGCGACTTATCAATAAGGTGAAGTACCCCCTCAGTATTATCACTGCATTGTCGGTTGGGTACAAAGCCTGACTGATCGGGCTCCAAAATTCCAGGAAGGCACGGGCCAAGACGCGCAGCAAGAATGCCTGTAAAGAACTTTAAGTCAAGATTCAACAGTGAAATAGGACGGAATGCAGAGCAGTGTGTGGGTTTCTTACCGGGTTTTGGCAGCACCACCACCTCCGCGGCCAACATGTCCGGAGGTATGGCGCCTACTCCCTCAAAGGAATTAAAAAGGCGGGCGAGCACTGGGGCCAATTGCCGACTAAAGAGTTTGTAAAAGCCCGCTGAGAATCCATCTGGCCCCGGGGATTTGAGCGGGCGGAATCGGGATATGGCCGCCAGGACCTCATCTTGGCGAATAGGGGCGTCTAGAGCCTCCACAGCGGTTTTGGAGATCGCGGTAAGAGTCGTCGTGCCAGATAGGCCTCGATGTCCTCCGAAGAGGTCTCCTCTTCCCCATATAGTGAAGCATAATAGGAGCAAAACGCCTCGGCTACCTGGGTGTCAGTAGTGAGCACCGCCCCGTCGTCGCCCACAAGGCTATTGATCTTAGCCCGTTGGGTCTTGGCTTTTAGAGCGCTGGCCAGTAAGCGGCCCGTTCTATTACCCCCGACATAATAAGTATGTCGAAGTCGGGGAGCTGCGAATTCTGCCCTATCTGTATCTAGACTGGCTAATTGGGCCCGAGCCGCTTTCAACAGTTTCCACACGCGTGGGGCACAAGTGCGGCTGTGAACCCGCTCTAGTTCCGCGACGCGCGCCGTGAGGTCGTCCCGTTTACTTTTGCGGTCCTTGGCCTCTGCCGCCGCTATGGCTATGAGTTCCCCTCGTGTAACCGATTTCAGGGCTCCCCAGAGGGCTGTCACGGAGATGTTGGGCGTGTCGTTGGTGGCCAAGTAGCTAGTGATGCACTCACTGATTCGTTTGGTGACATCAGGCCGTTGCAACAAGGTTTTGCGGAGGTGCCACGGGCCTCGGGGATGGCGGGCTGCTCGAAGTGTGAGGGAGAGCTCCACTGCGCCATAGTCAGAGATGGCCGCCGGTACTATGGTGACCTCCTCAAGATTCTTGAGGATATCCGAGGAACCTATGAAGTGGTCGAGCCTGGCATAGGTGTGATGCACATGTGAATAGAATGTGAATTGCGAGGTGTTCGGGTGTTGGGTTCTCCAGAGGTCTATTAAGTCCCTATCTTTAAGCCATTCATGGCCACTGGGAGAAAGAGCACCAGTCCCTCCATAGCGGTGCCCCGATCTGTCAGCGTGTGTGTCCATAACAATCTTGAGATCTCCGCCTAGGAGTAGAGGTGCATGCGGGGTCTGAAGTGCTTCCAAAATAGCGCCTTTCAGGAAGGCCTCCTGTCCTGTGGTTGGGGCATAGAGGGAGCCAATCGTAAGGGTTGTATCACCTAATTGAAATGTATGCACCAGGAGTCGACCCCTGATCTCTCCCACCTTGTTTCCCACCCTCCCCTGGAAACATCTAGATATTAAAATTGCAACCCCTGCGGTTTTCGCTGGGAGGGAGGAGAAGAGTTGTTGTGGGAAGACTCGGGAGCGCATTCTATGCCAATCTTTCTGCAGGAGGTGAGTTTCTTGTAGTAGGCAGATATCTGCTCCAGAGTTCTCTAAGTAGGAGATACCAGCCCTTCTCTTAATCGGGTTATTCAGCCCTTTCACGTTAAGTGTTACTATTTTAAGAGTAGTGTCTGTCATGGTGCAAAGGATATGTAGCGCAGCGCAGAGTGGACTTCCGTCACGGTACAGAACCGTGTGATAGCAGGTATGTGGCCGCGTCTTTCCCGGCAGCCTTGTAGGCCCAGTCCAGGACCCTGTACGTAGATGGATGACAAACCTCGGAGGCGGCACAGCGGAGACGTAGCCCCCTGCCCAATGATAAATCTAGTCTGGCACACTGGTCCCCACCCTCGGATCCCCTCTAGCCCAACAAGCCCCCCCAAAACAACCAAGAGCCACCGCTGTTTGCATCCCTGTATATCTGAGCTAAAGTTATTTTGAGCGGAGGCTTTGCAGCTACCCCCCCCAACCCAACCCCCCCCCTTCCCAGCCCCAACACCCTAGAACTGCATAGTCCCAATCCCGTTGTGTCACACAGGATCGTGGTAGTGAATGTTGAAGGGGTCATCTCCGACGGCGGTCTCTCCGTACTCCCCACCCAACCCACCCGCCACAAATGCAGTGTGTGTGCAATATGGAATCTCCTGCGTGGAAGTGTCTATTGCCCTGGGGGAGAAGTTTCTTTAGCTACCTCCGCCACCGCGGTTTCATGCTCTTGGGAGATGACAGAGGCATCCGGTTTAAGGCGGTGGGGTGAGGATCGCTTATAATTTACAGTCTGCCAGCCCCCTCTGGATGGCACTTGCGAGTTCCCAAGCACTGGTTCAGTTTCGACATGGTCCATACCCAGGAAAGTACAAGTGTCTTCGAGTGACCGCAGCTGATGCAGCCGTCCATTCCACTTAAATATAAATCGAAATGGGTGTCCCCATGAGTAGGGGATCTCTTTCTGCCTTAGGAAATCCGTCACTTGTTTGAATTCCTTTCTCTTCCGGAGAGTGATAGATGAGAGATCCTGGTACAGGGCGACGGGATGACCCTGAAACTGAAGGGGCTGGGCTCGCCGAGCTTCTCTGAGAATCCGCTCGTTTAGCGGAAAATCTGGAAGGAACGCCAGGATGTCCGGTGGCGGAGCTGGAGCTTTACGAGACATCCCCACCCTGTGCGCCCTATCAATGCGAATGGTGAAGTCCGCCGACTCTCCCAGAACACTTCTGAAGAGGGCCTGCAGGTATGCGGTGACATCAGACCCCTCTTCTTTCTGAGGGACCCCCCGGACCCGTATGTTGTTTCGACTGGAACGGTTTTCAAGGTACTCTGCGTGGGCTTGGAGGTCCACTTGTTGGTCTGTGAGTCGTAGGATCTCTTGTTGGAGCTGTTCAATTTCGTTACTCCTAGTTTGGTCCGCCTCCTCGATAGCGACCACTCGGTTACCCAGGTCCTCCACGTCGCGTCGAAGCTCTCGGACTTCACCCGCAACGTCTTGTTTTAAGGATTTCAAGTCTTCCCTAAGCGAGTTAAACAATGTTTCCAGGAAGGATCTGGTGATGGGCACTTGATCGTCCGTCGCTGTCGGCGGTGGCTTCCCGGTCCCTGGTGATGGCCGATCCCTGTGAAGCTTGGGCTGCGACTTGGCCAGTAATTCAGGGAGCGTCTGGGACCCCCTCTTCCCCCTCTTTGCCGCCATAGTGTGGGTAGCTCCGAACACCGGTCAGTGTAGGGTCCCGGGATTTTGGTAGACGTAGGGAGATGGCGACGCAGCTGGTTTGAGTGGGAAGCCCACTAGCTCGGTTCAAGTTACCCGGGGCAAAGACAGATGTGGCAATCCGTGCACCAACCAGCCCGGGAGTCAGTGAGGTAGGCCTATTCCAGGTGGCCAGCTGTCCCCTACCGGGTTATTGCGTAGAGCAGTGCGACGGGGTCAGTTGAGTGCGACCCCCGGCACCCGCAAAAAGTGTCCGGATCGGCAGCAGCAGCCCCCGCAGGGAAATTTCAGCTTCCCCAGCCAGCCCTCCGCCGGGGGCTCGATTGTGCCTCCCGAGCCTCCCCTCGTGCCCACCTCTGCTCTCCTCACCTGGGTGCTTGCAGTGTGCTTTGGGATCGTGGCCCACCAGGCCTCTCCAACGTTGGTTCCACTTATGGTGCTGCGGCCGTTCTAGGCCGCCTGGGGCTTCTAGAAGCTGCTGGGGGTCCACATCATATAGGCCGTTATGGATCGGATACCTCTAGTGTGCCCAGGTTGCTCCGATCTGCTGTAGAGTGCAGGCAGTCCGATGAGTAGGCCCAAGCCGGGATCTCAATTTTAGCATCCGCTGGCCGGGTCTCTCTGTGCGCCAACCGGGCTATCAGGGTGGCAATGCGGCACTTCCGAGGCTCACCGCTCCAGTAGCAACGGCGGGGGCCACTGATCATGCCGATCCACCCCTGGCGCCACAATCGATCTCGAGGATCTCAGGGCAGCGGCTCCGATCGCGGGTGTGGGCGCAGTTGCGGACCTCCGGGTGCCAAACCCCCGTACCACTCCTCGACGAAGGCACTCGGGGCGCCGGTTTCGCTCCGGTACACCCCTAAAGTGTGGCACGCCTCTCCGTACAGGGCCCCCGGTACCAGGGGGGAGATTCAGGTGAAAATCACGGCGTTTTGGCGGGATCGGGCAGGGAGCTCCGGAGACCTGCGTCCGATCACGCCGCCATCTTGGACACGCCCCCGATCATTTCATTTTTGATTTATTTATGTTATAAGTATGTTTGTAAAATGCACTTACTCTGATTTGTAAATATTGACGCTTGATGTGAAATGGTCAAATGCTGTTGAACAACTCTACTACAATGTTTTAGACTCCCACATGGGTAGTGGAAGATCACACCATAGCCACGTTTTTGTTGTAGATGTAAGACGCAAATATGCCAAATGGTTGCACACCAATTTTTTACCATGTATTGGGACAAACCACATGCACCGGGAGGTGTTTAAAATCTTCCCGGTGCCCCGAGGTCTAAGTATGCCAACAATTGAGGTCCAGAAATTTAAAATATCCAGGGACAATACACAATACAAAAAGCTACATTTTCCTACAGAGGACAATACTCATTAGTTGAAGTACAGCTAATCAGCTTTGCTGAAATAGGAGACCTTGTCAGAATCATACTGCATGTTTTTTGACCAATTAGAATAGGTGTCTGTATTTCAGTTATTCAGTAGTCAACCAGAATAGCTGCAGAAATCCATACATTCCAGAGCACGTTTCAGATAGACCTGTTTTGTCATTCACACTGAGGCAGGGTACCAGTGCAATGAGAATTCCCCTAGGAGGTCAAGACCTAACAGTTTAGCCATACTCATGTCCCCTGATCGGTACAATGGTTCTGAAAATAATAGATCCACTTGACTATCCCCTTTAGTGATCCCCAGCTACAGAATTTAGGCTTTTACCCACCACTACTGCATACAGTTGGGTTAGCTGTGGTATTGCCAATCATTAATAAAAGACAATGGACATGAGCAGGAGACCTTTTATAGCAAGAATTTAGAATAGACAGGAAACCCCACTAACTTGCATTGTAATAGCAATGTGGTAACCACATTTAGGGAAATATAAGAGAAGCTAATCTATAATTGGGCACATGGGCTAAATTAGAGGAGTGCAACCTCTATAAATCCACAACAGTTACACTGTCAACCTTTAAATCATTACTATTACAGAGTCATAGTATAACTGTGGGACGCCTTTATACAGACACTGAGTGAAAAATTAGCGTTAGTTTAAGAAGTATAGTGAGGGACAGACTTAGGGTAATATTTATGGTTTATGTCAGGTGCAAGATTAGATTAAGGACCTGATTTTGATCTTGGTGGGTGAGTTACTCCGTCACAAGCCCTAGGTATTGGGGTTAGAGTTTGGATTATGTTAAGAAAAGTGCATTGTGGAAGGATAAATGTCAGTACTACAGTTAGGCCATGATATAGGTTAATGATTAGTGTAGAGGATAGGGTAAACATGAGAGTTTCAGTGTTGTTAAATGTCTGTTTAGGGGTTACTTATGGATAAAGCGTAGGGTAAGGGTTAACAACAGTTTTAGTTTTGGCACAGGGCAAGATGTAGGCCAATGAAAGTTATGAGGACTACTGTTAGGATTAGGCTAAGGATTAAGCTAAGGGATAGTGTGAAGAGCCGGACTAGGGTAAGGCTCAGGGCTAGGGTTAGGGTTGGTGTTAGTTTAAGTGTTAGGATAGGGGAAGGTGTTCCGTAATGATGAAGACTAGGTTTAATATAAGGATGTAGCAGTTTTGACAATGCAAATGTATTATTGATGGCATGACTATGTAAATATTGATAGTTTAATTGTTGATAATGATAAGATGTTCATTTTGTACATGAGTGTAGAGGAGCATCTGTCATCAATTATAAAATTGTGAAAAAAGAAAAATGTAATTCGGTGCAGATGAATGTCTCACAATAGCTACTCACACCCATTAGCCCTTGAGGCCAGTTTTTCTTTTTCAATGGATAGATGAAAATCAGTGTCTTCAACTGCTGATTGTTTCAACTAGATCCAGGGTCAGCCTGGGACAGAAAATAGGCTTGGGCATCAAAAAAAAGTGCCCCCATTCGTGAATTAGCTAGCTAAAAAAGTTGCTCATGTTTGTAAACTGGTTCAGTTTTGCACTTGTAAGGATGGGGTGTATAAGTGTTTTGCAATGTATGGGAGGATTGTATGAATTTGAGCTTGCTGCAGGCAATGTTTGTTTAATATTATGGCGCTTAGTACTAAAACCTGGCCCAGCAGACCTAAAACAGGCCCAGAAAGAACCTAAAAAAAACAGCCCACACACTGACCTGTCAAACCAGCCCTTCAGATACTGCCTGATTACCCTATAGTGCAGCCGCATCCTGTCTAGATCAGTCGTTCTCAACCTCTTGTCTTCTGTGGACCCCCACTTAATCATTACTGGAACTCGGGACCACACTGAATCATTAATGGAATCTGAGGACTTCATTGAGTAATTACTGACCACCGGGACATTGACATAAGCATTTTTGATGACTTGAATAGCAAAACAATACAAAGAAATGCGAAAACAAGCATTCATCAAAAAATAAAAAAGGATAAAATATTTTATTTAATTTACATACAAATATATCTTCTTGATATTGAAGAGATATGAGAGAAAATATAAAAAAAATACAAATTTTAATTGGAAGGTGGAAGTTTTTCAAAATTCAGATGGGGCCACTCATGATGCATACTATATCCTGTTTGATGCAGATGCACTGACACTAACATAATGTTTAGCCTCCAATTTCAAACTCCATCACAGTATTAACATTTTCAATTCTATATGTTGCTTCTTTATTTATATACACATTATTAATTTGGTTATTAATATTATTTAATTGTCTAAGCAGTCATGGGCCCCCTGAACAGGGGAGCCCTGGACCACAGGTTATGAACCACTAAACTGTATCCTACTCTTGTTTTGTGAAACTTTCACCTCTTGATGAAATACTGCACTGTTGTTCAATACTTCCACAAAACTCCAAACAAATGGATATGTACCTTCTGTTTAGCCTCAAAAGGACACCACACTAGGACACTAAACGGGAAGGTCTAATTTCATGCACATTCACTTAATGACCTCACTCATGAGATTAGGAAGAAGGGTGCTAATTGTTTTGATGGCCAGAGTCATTAGAATATGTACAGGAAATCTGACAAACATGCCTCCGAGGTGAACTGACTTTGCTAATTAGCAAATTGGTAATCCATTTCAACCACTAATATGGTTGGATTTGAGAAATTCATTTACAGCTGAAAGACTCAAGGGTTTGCCGAACCCCTGACAACAAATGGTTTTACGAAGCATGCTTTTTAATAAACAATGTAGCGAAGCAGAACTGGCAACTGTGAACATCTGCATACAATCTTTAAAAGGATAACGATCACTGTGTGCATTTCCCACGTTTGGTCTTTGATAAAGCTTTCGCTAGATTAACGCTTTTCCAAAATATTGATACATAATATCCAAAAAAAGAGTGGCTTTTGGTCAGTGGTATTCATCATTTGGTCTGTTTAACTGTCATTCACATTTTCTTCTGCCCACCCCACCAGCGCTTTACTCATTAGCTCCCTCACTTTGAGTGACTGCTCAAAACCTGTGCTGATTGTCCACGTCTACCTAAAAATAGTGCCTGCTGGTTTAAAGTGTGTTTTTCTGTTTTAGTTTTTCATAGGAACTTCGAACACCCCAGTCTTCCCGTCTCTTCTCTAAAGTTATAACATGACATAATAACATTGTAGCTGCCGGGAATTTGAGTGCTTAGATACCTGGTGATTTATTCCTCTCTCCTTCTAAAATAATGACAATGTGCATGCAACTGAAAGGTTTGTTATTAAATAAACCATATACAAACCATAACTAGTAAATTCAGCCAAAGCAGTGAGCTTGTTATATTTAAAATATGTATTATAAGCGTATGGCAGTCATTCCTCAAGAGGCAGCATATTTTCTTCTTTTTTGCAATTATGAAAATAATCATCACACTAGGTTGCAAAGCCCACTGTCTCTGCTAATGCTTTTTAAGATTTGGTACTACACCACTGAACTGTCCAGATGTTCTAGTTTGCCACATACTGTTAGCTGTTAGAAGATGGTTTAATGTCACAAAGTACTCAATGCTCCAACCCAGTGTCTGTTCGGCGCCAGTGGTATACTTTATGAGCTTTGGTAATATATGGGTCACACTGGCTAAAAACATTTATCAAATTCAGCAGGAACTCCAGGCGGCTGGTTATCATCATGGTATTGAAGACAGATCTCCTTGTCTTCGTGATCCTTTGACTGATAACCTGGAAGCTAGTACATTGCTTTGTAATGGTACTAGTACATTACTTTGCAAAGGTACTAAGTTTACCAGTGTGCTATTGCGACATACATTTCCACATTAATGTCTGTCTGCACCCTTTTCAGCGTACATCGATTTATAAAACAGAACTGAATGCTAAACACATAATTTATATTAGCCCAAGAATCCTCAATCTTTGTACCATGCATGTTCCGTTTTAGGAAGCTGATGTTCCTTAATGGCCAGAAGACGCCAGAACCTTTAAGTACCTCCCCACAGAGAATGTGCTGCATCAACACCCCGGGTGAGCTCAGATTACAGATATGACTTTGCTGAAGTCTTAACATGAAGGATTTGTGCTGTGTTACAGGATATACATCATTTGGTAATTAATCTGAAGCCAAGTGGTACACTATGGTGGAGGTCGTCACTCATCAGACAAGTGATTTTTAAGTGCCTGGGTTGTGAAATGCTGCTAAGGAAGGTCACATTTCAGAACCAAGTAGCTTGCGTATGTAATTATAACTGGTACTTTATTAAATTGTTTAATGTGTGGAAAATCTTGATATGATCATTCTACTTAGGCCCTCATTATGAGCTGGGAGATTTAGGTGTGAGGATGCTGGGAGGTAAGAGGTCTGGAATCCCCAACTCTGGTGATACCCACTACCTTAATCTTGCCATTATGAGTTAAAGTCTTTCAAATATGGAACATCTATGTTGACCTGGGAAAACTAAGTGATGTTCGGAATGTTGTCACTGAGCCCAGGATCTATTCTTTAAAGATATACCAGCTGCTCTTTGAGTACCAGAGCATTCTGCGGCCCGGCTGAGTGTACATTGTCTGCCTCTAAGGAGAGCTATTCTAGTGTCAATAACACTAAAGAATCGTGGTCAAAGAGTTAGTTTGGTCAATTCTTAGTAGTTAGATGAGAGAGACATATGAGTGACCTGTGCTTTAAGACTGTGTTCCTTGCATCATCCACAGACTTCCATAAGGGAATTCATATTGGTGCGGGAGAAGGGGGGTGAGAGATTTTTTTTGACCTGTTCTCTATCAAATTTAAGGAATATTTTTTCTTCAAAGTGATCTTTAGGAAACCAAGTAGCAGATAGTATAAGTATTTTCTTTTCATTGTGGCACTGTCAATTTCACCACCACTGATACACACTCATTCAATTTAGAAAAGGCAGCATTACCATCATCATTGAGACTGATTAGAAAGGTTCTTCAGTTCCAATGCAATTAAAGTGGGAACAAAATTAAGGTTTTTAGAGTCACAATATCACGTTACTTACTACATAGTTTAGCCAACACTTTTGCTATGAGAAAACCAAAAAGAAAGCAATTAAGGGGTGATATCTGGTTGAATACAGTTATAGTGGGTAAAGAGTTGATATGTGAGACAAGAGAATTCAAGATGTGTAACCTCTTTTGGAGAGGGCCTAAACTGAGAATAAAGAGCCATGGTAGGTTCAGGAGTTTGTGATTGTGGTGGGAGGATAGCTGCAAGAGCCATTCAATGAATAAAAGAGAACACTATTTAAGGACTGTTGTCAGTTAGAGCAAGAGGAATGCCTACCAGTGGAGCAGGATTAGAAGAGGACAGTAGTGGTGAGAGGTTAACCAGTAGACATGATAAGGAAGAAGAATAGGACTGTGATTTCCCAGCATGTGTCACTGTTGTGAAATGAAGATCAAAAAGAGTCAACAGCAGAGCAGATCTAAACTTTGCCATTTTTATACACAAATATAGAAGGTAATCCGTTAAAGCTTAGTGATGGAGTAACATACAGTTTATGGACCTGTTGAATAACAGCTGAGACTTTTCTCACAAGAACCCAGCAGTTCCTTCACCTATAAATAATGTGGGAAAACAAAGAGTTTGGCGTAATGGCGCAACTGCTATTTCATTGCACATGTGAGATACACCAAACACTGAAAACCCTCTAAATATATAAATATAAACAAATAAATAAAACACTTATAATGGCAATTACAATTTTGACTTCAAAATTCAGAAGAAATCAATTAAAGTACCTTACCTCAGTTGTAGAGTGATCAAGACAGGGGTTTGAAATTCTGTCATAGAGAACCTGTAAATAAAGTATAGGACAGTTATTTCTCGTTGCCTCCAAGAAATGTGTTTTTTTTCTCAATTTCAAACAGATGGGTGTACAGCTCTCCCTTGCTTTTTATTGACATTGCAAATAGCAATGCTGTTCAAGTCTGTTCAAAAAGTGCTTTAGAAGTCACAGTTGGGGGTAGATTTATAACAACATCTGCATGACCTGACAGGATACTGTTGTATGGTTTCAGAAACATATGTCACATTACATTTACTCGTGCCAATATAAGAGGGGTACAAGATATTTCTTTAACGTTTGTATTATTCTAACATTAGAGTAGTTAAGATATTGAAGATCTTGCAGCAGACTTTTCAATTAAAGTAAACAAGAAGACATTTTCATTCCCGTGGGAAAAAGAGGCACAGTACTTCATCTCATTCTAAAATGGAAGAAACCTCAATGCATTTGGATATATGATAAAGCTGTAAAGTGTAACTACAGGTAAGATTACATTTTGTCCATAGCATAAAGGTATTTCTACTGCGAAAATCCAAAATCAAATAGTGTACTGCTTTTGGGAACAGTATTCAAAATTGTTTATTATAACTGAGGCACTTTAGCATTCACTTCAGATCTGCTTTCCAAGTAGAATGGAATATATTCTGCAAACACCAAGTTACACAAGTCTTCTCTACAACTTTTTGTGAGAGAGATTACCAAAAGTGATTTATAAGCTCTTCTTATAACATGGCCCTGTGAAAATCGGGAGACAGTCTTTTGGAGATTAACAGAAAATATCAATGTAGGTTCTCACTGATGTTAAACTGCTTTTCCAATCACATTAGATACGTATTTTACCAAGTTCAATCCTTCCCCTTTGATTTTATTTAAACAGTATCAGCCATGTGTTACAGCTTGGATTATATGGAAAGACAGGAGCTGGTAAATGGGGAATGAGGTACTATAATTAGCAAACAAAAATGGAAGAAATACTAATCGAATGAAATATATGCAAGTCAGATTGTAAGTATGTATGTATATGTACAACATATAGTCCAAACTTTATCCAATGTGGAATGCTTGGAGGCAAAAATAAAGCCCTGCAAAAAGAAGTTGGAAACAAGGGGTATTCTTGTGTTCAAAGATAGTGGGTTGGGGGGGAAGAGCAGGGTATGGCACAGATGGGTGAGGTGTAAACTGGGAGTGAATTTCAGTGTAAGGGAAGAATGGAAGGGTTATCAGAACTACCTAATACCTTTTCCAAAAATGGGAGAGACTTATTAAGACAAAGAACGTAAACCACACTTTCTGTTCCTGAAAACTTAGAGACTATACTGATTTCTAATATTCAAGGTCAAATGTAAAATCTCAGTATTTCAAGAGCTAAAATTGAAGACACTCATGCTCAAAACAGCAAGGTTTGCATCTTTAGTTGGACTAGATAGCTGCCTCATATGAATTTTCTTTGAAGAACAAAGCCCACAATGAAAATAATCATTGAGACAGTTTTTGTGATGGGTGGGAAACACATGCTAATTGAGGAATACTGCACATTTAAGTTGCGTTGGTACTTAGATTCGGGAACAATTTAAGTATAAGGCAGAGGCCTATGCTCTTTCTGTTGAGAAGGACCAAGTCAATGTTTATAGTTTAATTAAATTGTCTGTGGGAATTTAGGGGCTGAAGTAACAAGAGACGTAGTCTTGCAAAATGGTCCAGCAAAAAGTTTTTTTTTTGTTTTTAGCAGACACAAGACGTCCATCTAGTACAAATGAGATGAGAAATAACCTAGAAATGATTTGTCTCTCGTCAACTAGTAAAAACGTGAAAGTGCATTCCTAATCCACTTTACATTGCTAAATATTTGCTTCATTGTACTCTGTTTAATTTTAGGTTTCACAACTCACAAAAAAATCATTAAAATATTATTCATACAAACCGCAATTGGCATACCCATTGGCAACTGGCAGTTTCCTTAAATATGCTAAGCCAAACTTGAAAGGTTGTTACAACAAAATAGGATATACAACTAGAGAGCTGTATAACTGAAAAACAGTTGATAGCGGCAAATTGACATTACATATAGATAATGTATGACCAAGGGTACAGAAAAAAAGAGTAACTATAAAGGCACAGAAATCTCAGAAAAGTACAATTATAATTGTTTGTATTCTCCATTTGTCCTCCTACTCTGGTTGGCATCATCCTTTGCTTATTACTGCTTTTAAAGCGTTTGCAAAGGATTATTACTTTTACACCTTTGTGTACTTTTCGTACATTTAATTTCATATATGTTGGAACTGATTTTAGAACAAGAATTGTATGTAATGCTTAACCACTATGTCTTTCAGGACAAGACAATTACATTACTTATATAAATCTGCATCTTTATTTAGTTTATTAAAGATAAACTAAAATTCTCAAAATGATTGTTCCAGTTTTTGCATAGACAATATGATACGCAATCATTATAAGAAATGCAAACTAGTGTCCTTTACTATTATCTTATCCAAATTGAAAGTTTAATAATTTAGTGCTCAAACAAATGATTGAACATAATGTGGCCAAACCACCACACAACACAGCCAGTTTATTTTGGAATGGTTGTATGTCACAATATTGTAGTCAGATAAATCATCTGACACAAATATTAGCTTATAAGTATTATTAACAAATATGTTGTCCCAGTGAATTAGGAATTCATACTATGAGGTCCAAAGAGATGTTCTTTCTGTTAATATAATTTAGGGCAGATTATTTGTAGCAGATGATATTATGCAACAATATTCTGCTACAAACCCCTGAGATACCTCATGATCACAAATCCTTTCCATTCACGTTATGTATCCATGTGGATTACCATTCCTATTAGGCACAGTGGAAATGTTATCTCCAACCTTGTGCAACTAATGAAATGGCCCAAGAAGGAACCTCAGAATTATCAAGTTCAGAGACATCCTTATAAAGGTCTGACTCTGCTGAATCTGCATGACAGCTCAGGCTGCACAGATATGAGACAGATATTATTTTTCTGAACTGAAAACACCATCAAAATGCATAAAAGCACAGCTCAGGAAACAGAAATAACTGAACAATTAATAATGTATGCATGCACATGAATGTTAATGGCTCTTTTAGAATAATTATCAAGTCAATAATTTGTCATTATTTATCTACCAAGCTTATCACAAAAAACAAGATGCAATGTAAACTTATTTTCAAAAATACTGGCTGATAGTTTATCCAACAGCAATTACTTTCTACTAAAATGTATTTCGAAATTGCTCTACAGGCTGCAGTGGCAGGACTAAGACATGTATGAAGACCACACACCTAGCCAAATCAATATTGTAAATGTAATGTATAAACAAAGTCAGAATACATGATTACAAAAATAATTAAAATAATATTTTAGATTCACGGATCATGAAGAAAATTAACAATCTAACTTTTAATATTTAGCAAGGAGACGGAAGATAAACTAATATAATGTATCACATTTCCACTTCTATTTTGATACCAAAAGGATAAAATCTGAGAATGTCTGCAATGTGATTCATTACAACTCCTACTTCCTAAAGAAAGCTGCTGAGTGGTGACTAATCAGCAACTCAAGATAAAAGAGAAGATTATACAGATATGATTTTCACATGATTGCTATGGAAAATTACCAATGATGTGATACCCAGAGAACACGATAACAAGGTAGTTGGACATTTGAAAGACAATTTTAGGGAATGGTCTCCATACTTTGGAATCTAAGTATTGGTAATCAGTTAGAAAATTACAAGTTTTATAGGAAGTGTCCACTGGGAGTGGAACTACTTGCCATCGATCTGGCCCATACTAAACTTGTCATGAATGGAGTCTCAATCATTCTCCTGATGAAGCGGACTTTCAGAATAAATTTAGAAATAAAGCACGCCGAATTAAAACTCCCATAATTGTAATCTACTAATGGGTGTTGCATGTTTTTGTATACTGATTCAACCTAGAATAATGTGCACCTACACGAACACGTGGGTTTAATTATATGTGCTCTTGTCATGTTTATCAATCTGTTTTAAATAATACATTTACTTTGTCTTTCGTTTTGTCAAACATTAATTTGCGGCTGATATAAATAATAGCATGTGTTTTCTTTTAAATGTGCTTTTGTTTATGTCGTGTCTTTTCATGTAACTGTGCTATGTTTGTCTGTATGCAAACCAAGGTAACTTAAACTAAGGGGTTAACATTAGCAAAGGGGGTGGGTAACAGAATAATTATCATTTCTTGAATTAATTATTGTCTTGTGTTTCCTTGCATACTAGAGTCTTGCTAAAAGAGGCCTGTGGCCTATTTCTAAAATGGACGTCCGAAGTCCTGTCAAAGTTGGGCCTTGCACAGCAGTGTTTGGAAAAGGAAAAATATTTTCTACAATAATTCTTTGAAAGTTGCTCGTAAAAGCAAGGCTGTGTGGAAGTATTGAATGAACATTTGATTCAGCTTTCATGGTCAAGGACAGGATGTGCAGCGGCGGAAAAGCTTGGACGGAGGAAGCTTTGGATATTTTACCTAACGTTGCGAGTCACGGAAGAGCCTGTGATACTCTTAGTCTATGAACAATGCCGCTCTTGAAAAACGTGGTTTCTGCTATGTGAAAGGAGAATGACTTCATCGGACGACATTTCTCGTTCAATCATACTTCGTGTTGCTCGAATACTTGTATTCTTTTAGTTAGTTTTAGATAGGAAAAAGGTATAAAAATGGCCCCCTTCGAAGGAGCACTGTTGGCTTGTTCCTGTGCTCCAGAGATGCTGTCGGACTTTCGTTTCACGAAAGATCTAATTGAAACTTTACTTTTCCCTTGTAGGTTCTCTTAGTTTAAGTTAGGGAAATAGGGTTCAGGGAATTTTCCTAAATGTTTGAGCACTTCTCATACTGATCTTGTTTTAGGTTTGCAGACGAATGTGCCTTTCTAAATAATAATTTTGCTTAATAAAATTGGTAATAAAAGAATTTATGCTTCAAAATACATTCTGCTCAATAATAAAGTTAATAAAATAGATTTTGAAATGACAAGCTGGTCTTGTTTGTTTCCTTGAGTTACCATTAGTTGATCCATTGCCTATGATACGGACTTAATTAAATGTATTATAAGTGTTTCTGATTAATTAGGTCATATGATTTAGTTGGTCAATTCATGTCCCAGTCATTTTTGGGCCTAGTGTTAGATTTATGAATAATGGTGAGTATCGTGGTGTAGAGTTGTACATATGAGACTGAATTTCTCTTGGCCCGCTGGATCACTCCAAAGGCCAGCTGGAAAATGCGATCTTCTCCTAGTCAAACTGCAGGACATAAAGGATTTCATACCAATGGAAGTGGAAATTAACCTGGTGTCTCTTGATCCAACAGTCTATCTTCATACTAGCCATGCAATGTCAACAAGACCAATGTCTTTAAATGCTGATTGCTGTCTGAGTACAATGCAAAATGTGACATTAAGGGGGAAATGCAATCAACTACCTCAAAGATAAAACCTATATCTGTAATTGTTTCTAAGTGCTGTGTAAGTGATAACTGCCATTGAATTTAAAGAATACCAATGGTTTCTCATGTCCAGTAGCTGTTTTCTTTCACCAATATACATGTCTGCTAGACCTGACACCCCTGGCGTGGTATTCCCACAAATAGTTTGCCTTTACCGCTCCTGTTTTTCTGAGTTTATGTTTCTTAGCTTTAGGACTCTCTGTACTTTAACACTGCTAATCAGAGCTACAGTTCTTGGCTCTCTCCTTCACACATGGTAAAATTGGCCTACACTCAATTGTCATATTTAATTTACTTCTAAGTCCCTAGTAAATCATACTGCATGTACTCTTGGTCTGTAAATGGCATTCTAGTAGTGGGTCTGCAGAACTCATTGTGCCATCCACTAAAGTAACCTTTTAAAACATGTCTTAGTCCTGCCAATGCAGCCCGTAGTGCAATTTCAAACTGCCATTTCAACTTGCCAAAATAAACCTTTTACCAGGCTTAAACATTGCTTTTTAATACAAATAATTGTGCCGAGATACTAGAAGGTTAAGCACAAGTCTGTTGTGATTCACCCTTACAATGTTTATGATTGTTGCTTGATTGGTGCTTCAACGACTCCCAGCTAATTTCTTAGACTGCCCTTCCATCTCGTCTGTGTGCATTTCTGGCTGTTTCCTAATGTGCATTTTTTTGTGTCCTGAGTTCACTATATATTTCATCCTCAGAACCCCATAGTTCGGAGTATCAGTACCAGTTATTCAGCTATTTTTCATCAAACAATCTTTTTTCTTCATTGTCATCTTTATCTGCATATTATTTTTGCCCGCTACCAAGATATTTGTCCTAAGTGTCCTTGGAAAAATATCTCACCTGGACCCAACCACTATAGAGTGGTCATTTCAAGTAATTTACTCCTAATCCACAATACAAACTTGAATTAAGATTTAGTTGTAGTATATTATCCCCAAATATGACATCAAATTTGAATTTTGAGCTTACCATTAAAGGCATTTATATAATCATAAACAAGCGAATAACAGGGAGACAAGAGTTGTATCCACACACTTTTAAATTAAATCTGAATATGTTAATACATCAGTAAGTACAAAAAAGTAGCAGGCATATGTATGTTTTTAACTTGTCTAAAAAATATTTAGAAACATATGATTTTCAAGTTCATGACCCTGTTAGGGTCCCCTGCCCATCTGCATATTTAATGTAAGTTGATTTATTTCTTAGACTCAGAAAAATAAGATCCTTCCGATTACTTTCTGTTACATTACCAAATTCGTTTCGATTTTCCATTCTTTTCTTACCTGAAATTGAGATCTTTGTCATAGCAAAAATGCTATAATAAATTCCTGTAGTGAGGACTAACATGTGAACTGCTTTTTGCTTTGCTTCTCATAAGACACCTGTTCGCTTGTTACTCATTAACCATACTTGATCAGGTCAACCATTGGGCATCAGCATTTCAGCAAAGACGCAGCCTTTTTTGTAATCAGTGCCAGAGGTATCTTTGCTCCTTTAGGCTACTGGAATACAATTATATCTATGGAGCCATATGGTAGCTTATTTAACAAAAGAAGAAAACTTAAATCATATTGTACACACACAACTGTCAGCTGAGGGTTCAACCGCTTGTTAACAGGTTTGATCTCTAGGCCGTATCTCAGTATGTTAACTCCATTCTACAAATTTACCACAACTAAGATGTGGTAATTCAATTAAGGGTATACCAAGAATAGTATGCAACAAAGCAGAACAGATGGTGGACCAAAGCTCCTGCACCTCTATACCAGTTTAGCTATCCAGTATTATCCCCACATACTGTCCCAGGCAACAACCATCATGTGGTGCAACTGTGCTCCAGATCCTAAGTACAAAAAGATGAAAGGCGTGTGCAGGATTCAAGAAGTCCAAAAGTAAATAGTAAAATGTTCAAAGTTCTTTATTTAACAGTTTTTTTACAAAGATTCAAAACAGAGTTCAGCCAACGAGTTTCATTCTCAAGGCATGAGCTTTAGAGGTTGTCATGGTTCATTAAAACCTTCTAAGGGCAGTAACCCTTCCGAAGTAGGAACGGAAAGTAACCAAATGTTGAATGGCTATGGATACGAAAAGCAAAATCACAAAAACCTGAAAAGGTACGGGAACCCGATGACCATTCAATAATCTTTGAACAGCGACATCAGTAGTAGAGTCACGGTCCCGCTCTCAAAATAAAGGCTTTAAGTTCTCTTCATCAGGTATGTACACTTGTTCACAAACTGAACAATTAATATGCAAAAGTACAATAAGGTGAATACTCGAGGCAATGATTCTGGAGTACTCCGAGAAATATCCCACGGCCAAATAGGGCCTGAAATGTCAGGGAACCTGCGAATAGAGTGCCCACACAACTAAGATGTGGTAATTCCATTAAGGGTATACCAAGAATAGTAATCTGCACTTATTAAGCATCGGTATTAGAGCATACTAGGGAAGATGTCGTATTCTGTGTGTCTTGTGTTCAATTCACTGATGCAAATGTTATTTTGAAGTGTTGTTCTTTGTAACATGTATTGATGGTGGTCACTGTTTTTGTAGGTAATAAAAAGGAACATGGGCTTGCAACATGGGAGGGGGCAAACTTCTTTGAACACGATATAGTATGTGTGACAAAAATTAGAAAGCAAGCCATTTACAATAGTGCTAATATTTCTTTTGGGGAGAAGAGCAAATTAAAATCCAACTAAAATCTATTTTAATATATGTTTCATTATATATTTTAACAAATAGAAATGAAAATGTAAGCAATTCGTAGTGAGCGTAAATAACTTAGGTTGAAAAGCACCAGTTTTGCTGGTGGAAAGGACAATTCAAGGAGAACGAGCAGTAAAAGTCAGGGATAAGGCAGATGTAATCATCAGTGCCAGTTGAGGGTTTACATAATAATCTTAGCGGCGACGACGTTCATTTTAAAGCTGATTTAGGCGATGTTATTGTTAAAAAGGGATACAGATTTACAGATATGAAAAACAGCAAGGGCACACAAAAATGTACAGATTGAAGAAATGAACGCGTGGGAACACTGTGCTCCAGGGTACTTTGTAAGGGATGGCAGAAGGATCCAGATTAATGATTCATTATATTCTTGCATATCCCCCAGAGAAGATTCTCTTGAAAAAATGCAGTCGATGAGAATTGTTGAAAACAGCAATACTAGGTTTGATTGATTGCTGCGGTCGAGGCAAAGTGTAGAATTTGCTAAAAGAATAAAAGATGTCAGTCGTGGTCATTGTTATTGATCAGTATGTACACCAGTCTTGTAAAATATGCCTCAATATTCCCTTTTTAAACAAACATAAATGCCTATACTATAGCCTTTTTGACTGCAGGGTCACAAGGCCTCTCAATTCGACTAAACATGCCTTTTTATATTAAGGTCACACAATAATAGGTTTGAGGGGAAAGGCAGGAACATCTAGTGGTGCTGATAGAAGTATACATTTTTCCTCATTCATAAGGAAAGGAACTCCTCGGCCCTCTCTCCTCTGATGTTATTGGTTCTTCGTATTCTCTTAATTTCAGCTGTGAAGGACAATGATCCGCCACGGACCACATTCTGATTTCACTGAGCTGGATGCATCCACAGTTCTGGCACGCAGTCCTTCAACATGTTGGAGGCTGTTGTGTTTCTAAGCACCAGGGGCCCGATGTAGGAGCCCTAATACCGGTCGGAAACGGCCGATTTCGGCCGTTTCCGACCGGTATTAGGGTTTTCTAATGTAGGAGCATGCTTTACAGAACCGGTGTTTTACCGAATCTGTATTTACAGATTCGGTAAAATTACAGAATCGGTAAATACAGACTCGGTAAAAATACCGATTCTGTAAAAGCACATGTAGGTAGCACATCTTTGAGTGCCGCAGACCTTTCAGATTCGGTATTTTACCACCCAATCCAATTGGGTGGTAAAATACCGAATCCAGGTGTGCATGCACATCTGTGCATGCACATCTGTGCAATATGGCACACAAGTTCGGAATTGGGGTGCCAGAGGGTGTCAAAGTGACACCCCCTGCACCCTTGCAAAAATCGGTATTTACTGAATCAGTAAATACCGATTCGGTATTCTCCATTGATTCCTATGGGCTTCAAGGCCCATAGGAATCAATGGGGGATACCGATTCTGTATTTACCGAATCGGTAAATACCGAATCTTACAGATTCGGTATTTACCGATTCTGAAATACCTACATGTGCCCCCTTCTATTTTACCACTTCTTAAATACTGAATCGGTAAAATTCGGTATTTTAGAAGTGGTAAAATAGAATTACCTACATCTAGCCCCAGGTCTGTTCTATCAGGGACATGCTCTGCTGGTGGCTTAGAGCATTGACTACCTGCCATTTTGAGTTCTCAAGCACTGTCTCACTGTTGGCTGACTGCACTCCACCACCAGCTAAATGACAGCATTCTTCACCAGGCTATCAGGTAGAACTTTTTAATTTTCGTCTTGTTTTATTTATTAAATTAAGCTCTATTTTTTCCCAAAGTAGGATCTTTTGTGTGGTGTTTTCTACTGTTTTACTGCTTGAAGTGTTGCACGAATACTTTACACATTGCCTCTAAGTTAAGCCTAACTGTTCGGTGCCAAGCTCCCAGGACGTTGAGCACAGGTTAATTTGCAGTTCTTTTGTGCAGTACCCTGACTAGGATTGTGGGTGTGCTTAACCTGGGCTTTCACCCTAGTCAGTCAGTGATCCAGTTTACAAACACAACCCATTAATCTTGTTCACTCGTTCACACCATACATGAACCATACAGGTCACATACACAAACGCACATGTGGGATGTTAGCACTAGAATCTGGTTTAGCGCACAAATGTGGAATTTTACTCAAGTGGGCCAGTAGACCTCCACTCAAGTGAAACATACACATACACACAGTTAGCCCTGGCATCCTTGGCGTGGTCCCCCCTAACTTTTTACATCTGAACCTCCTGTTTTGCTGACTTCGTTTTTGCTGGCCTTAGGACTCTGCACACTTTCCCACTGCTAACCAGTGCTAAAATGCTTGTGCTCCCTCCTCAAAGCATGTTAGACTGGTCTTATACTCAATTGGACAATTTACTTTACTTGTAACCCCCTAGTAAAGTTGTACTATCTGTGCCCAGTGCCTGTAATATAAATGCTACTAGAGGGTCTGCGAAGTGTATATAGAGGGGTCCCAGACCAAACACACAATATATTATATTATTTTCTTACAATATTGTAGAATTGATCCAAAAACAAATGAGGGTGCAAAGTGTTTTTATTTTCACTGCCCCATGAGCCATTCAATGGTCGAAAAAATCATTAGTGAAATACACAAAAAAGTTTCATTGCGCCCACAAGAGGAAAGGAAAGAGTGCAAGGGAAGGAACACATTTCAAGTAGTTACACATCACTAGTCAAAATTCATTATGCATAAATTGAAAAGTCAAATCATAAATATTGTTGATCCACATAAAAGAGGTCAAGAAAAAGCATATATCACAAAGTACATTTTTCATGAAAGAGACTCCTATGTTGCTGAATGTATCAAGCTAGGGTTAGGAGTTCTTGGTTGTAGATAAAGTCTACGTTTCGACCCAGAAAATGTAGGACGTTTAATCCTTACTGCGCGGGTCTTCGTCAGGACGTAAAAAGGGGGGGGGTTTGGGGGTGGAGGGTGGTGTGGGGCTGATTCCTGGCGGAGCAGCCAGAGGGCGGCCAGGGAAAACCGTGGTCCGTGACCAGGCAAAGCCTGTTCTGCACAGTGTGCTATCCGAATCTTTATGTCAGGACAGTTTCATTAGAGGATATAAGCTCAATCACTGTTCATCCGTCAAAACGGGGTTTTTTTCTTTTTGAAATTTCATTAGAATGAGAGGGATCACACGTGATACATCCGAAAAAGTGGTTGTAATTGTCAAAACGGGAGAGCGTGCAGGCGAGCGTCTCACCGCGTCTCCTCAAACACGGAAGTGCTGCCAAGGTAACCGCAAAAGTATTCAAAACCTCGTAGGGGAAAAACAGACTATCGTTGCTAAGCTAGTTGGTCTGCAGCATTGATTGTTGCCACCCACTTAAGAAGCACTTTAACATGTCTCAGGCTTGCCATTGCATTGTGTGTGTGAATTTTTAAACCTCCATTTCCACCTGGCAAAATAAACCTTTGACCCAGCCTAAACTTTCTTTTAATATATATGTCACCCCAGGATAGGCCCTGGAGAGTCCAGATGGCAGGATGATTTGTATTTGAAAAGTTGGGCATGTACTTTTAGGTTTTACATGTCCTGTGAAAAACTCTTAAATTCGTTATTCACTACTGCAAGGCCTACTTCTCCCAAAGTAGAACATTGGGATTACCTTATTACATTTAATATGCTGTAATTCACAAATGAGAGCAGATGACCATTTCATGTTTGGTGTCTTTGAAATTGTAATTCTAACTTAAAATTGAATTTTAAATTAAAAATTTTGAAAATCCACTTTTAGAAAGCTGGTATTTTCCTGTCTTAGCCATTTGGTGCCAGCAGCCTGTCTCTGGGTCACAGGACTGGGTGTAGTTGACAGTTGGGCTTTGTATATTCCCTCTAGACAGCCACACACAAAATAGAGAGTTTAGGTATGTCTGGATGGGCCATCACTGGTAGAATGGGAGGGAGAGGTTTACACTTGAATAGGCTGTGTCCTGCCTCCACACAAAGGGCTGCATACCCCCTGTAGTTAGACTGGGGCCAGGGCAAGGAAGGCAGGGCACCTGTGCACTTCAAAAGTATGCCTCTAGAAGCTTCAAGGCACAACTGGCAATAAATAGTGGACCTCAGGCACCAACTTTTCTGTAGACCTCTGGACATATGGATACTCTGAATGGAAAAAGGACTGTTGTGCTGCTAGAAGGACTGCCACCCTTCCGGACTGCTGCCCAGCTGTGCTGACCTGCTGCCTGCTTCCCTCCTGCCTGAGTGAGAAGTAGGCATGGGCGGAAAATCCGTTCCGCTCGCGGATTTTGCGGATTTTCGGGAAATCCGCAATCCGCGAGATTTGCGAATTTCCCGCAAAATCCGCAAATCCGCGAGCAGCGGATTTTGCTCGCACTGCTCGCACTGTTCGCGTGAGTTCGCGCCCCGCGAATAAGTGCAAAATTGCAGAAATACGATCTTAGCAAAACTGAAAGTAACTACTTACCAGGTTCAAAAGTTCAGGCTCATCATTAGTAGCCATTTCCTGTAGTGCTTCCTGAGGGGCCCCTCCAGAGTTCAGTTGCCAGTTGAAACTATTATGTGACCCTGCTCTGAACCTCAGAATAGTTACACATATGCCACAAAGGTCCTGAATTACAGCTAAGGGAGACAAGCAGGAGCCAGGCTGGAAGTTAAAATCCATTAATCAGCCCCTAATTCATTATTGTCAGTTGGGGCAGGGCAGGTGTTGTAACTAATTTTGCAACAATGAAAGCACTTAGCAAGTGCAAAAGATCACTAATCAGGGCGCACTAAGGAAGCAGGTGCCAGCTAAAAAAATATTCTGTGACACATTAATCAGCCCCAAATTAATTCAGGTCACTTGAGGCAGGGAAGGTGTGCTTTGCTTTGCCGAAAATAATGTACACTGGACAACCAGAGGGTGTGGTGATGAAACAGAGGGTGGCATGGGTGGGCCAGAGGGTGGCATGAGTAGTCAGAGAGTGGCAGTGGTGACAGAGAGTGGCAGTGATGAAGAAGAGTGTCCCAAACAGGCTGGACACGTAGAAACAACAAGTTCGCGAAACTTGCGACCCGACAGGTAAGTTCGCAATTTGCGAAAGTGTTCAAAACCCTCACGAACTGGCAGAAACACGGGCGAACACAAAAAAAAAAAAATCCGCAAATTCGCGGGAATTCGCGGATTTTGCGGATTGCGAATCCGCAAATCCGCAAAATTCGCGAACGCGAGATCCGCAAAATTCGCTCATGCTTAGTGAGAAGCACTGAACCAGTACCTCTTGAAGCCAGGACCATTAGAGTGTCTACAAGGGCTACTTGGCCGGCCTCAGAATTTGAGCCTCAGGAAAAGAAGGCTCCAACAAGCTTGACCTCAGCGCCTGTGAGTCTACCTTGCCAAGTGGTGCCCCCACAGTGTTGGACCCTAAGAAGTGGGCCTAAGGTGCTCTGCCAATCTCTTTGGATCCAGCCGAACAGATGCATCTCTTCTGCTGCACGACGTAACCCGAGCAGAACCGATGCCTCACTACTGTTAGTGCCGAGACGCCTACGGGCATTTATTCACACTCTACAAATGTAAAAAAAAATAAAAATACTGTTCCACCGACTGGACCAGTTGCAAAGACCTACATTGCCCCGCAACTTCCTTTGCAACTGTGCTGAAGGACACATCCAAGATGCAGGCCCTCACATCCCTTGTCGACAGCAGCCTGGATGACAATGGCATACTCCTCATTGCAGCTCCTCTGAAGCGGCGTAATGCTCCAGCTGTGCTGCGCATTCTAGATGTCGGACTTCACGTCACAAGTCCTTGTCGACAGGATCCCCGATGATGATGCAGAATCTCACCTCGCAGCCTCGCCACACCTTGAAAGCAGCGAATTGCTTCAGCTGTGCGATGCATCTTTGCCGCAGGTCCTTGCAGTGCTCCACAAACCAGGATTTAAGGTACTTTGTTCAGCTGGTCTAACTTATTCCCTGTAGCCGACCTGGGCTCCGTCACAGTCAGCCTGAACTTGAGACCTTGTCCCGGTCCTGCGCAAGCAAATATCCACCGTTGGCTCTTTGTGCTTTTTGGTGAAATTTTCATTAGAATCTTTAAAATTCAATATCTCTGGATCTTCTAATTGTATTTTTGTCATTTTGGTCTTGTTTATTTATCCAAAATTACTTTATTTTTCTGAATTGGTGCAGGATTCTTTTTGTATGGTGTGTTTCCCTTTATTACTGTTTGAAGTGTTGCACAAATACTTTACGTATTGCCTCTCAGTTAAGCCTAACTACCCTGTGCCAAGCTACCAGAGGGTTTTGCGGGCATATGGCTTTTCTAATGGCAATCTCCATTTTGTACGTCAATGAAAAGATAGAAGGAAAGACTGCAAATATTCATTTGCTCTCTTCTTCCAGCAGTTAAAAGTGGGTAGCAACCATTTGCAAATTTGAAGATGTAAATAGCAGTCAATAGCCTTATAGGTTGCTGCATTCTTGCGACTCCACAACATTTAAAAGCATGAGTTGCAATGCCAGGGAACTGAACATGTGAAATCATAGACAGAGACCTGTTGTCACTTGCAAAGCTTTAACCTTGCATTTGCAGCAATAAGAGGAAAGGTAAAATGAAATTACTGTTTTTAGCATTCATGAGAAGGATCACAAAACATCCTTCAGAACTCCAAGGCAGAGGCCGATTACTGAGACAAATCAGTGCTGTAACCAACCTTTCTGTATATCCGACAACTAAATGACCTCATCACCTCTATGCGTATGAACTGCACAAAGACCACTTTCCTTGGCTATTTTATCATTCCCTTAAAATACAAAACAATCCCATAAAATCTGCCTATAGGTAACATGCATGACCTCCCACAATTATTCATATAACCTACTGATAAAAAAGACAATACCTTTGACCTTATAATTGCCCAGGTGTTCACTATTCTAGCAGCAAAATCACTCTCACTATGCTGGCCTAATCACTCAGCCATTCTTTTTATAACAGTTCATCTACATCTTCCTTTGAAAGGTCAAACACAATGATAGCTCAGTGACTTAAACCCTTGCCACTGACATATACTGTCAGTGTATCATGAGCTCTAATCAGAGCAAGGCTGACTCATCCTTATAGTGTTGTTAAATTTAGCACTATTCAACTGGGAAACAGTAACACCTTTAACTTACATGGCTTAGAGACAGAAGTGTGATAAGAAGTGTGATAAGATGTGGTATAAAAAAGCAATCTACTACTACTATTAATACTGCATAACTTGTTTTCGCAAGCTCTCACCTTGTCTCAACAGCTTATAAAATGAGCCAGCATGCAAGCTCACAAACAGTAATGTTAACAGTGTGAATATCGTTGATGACTTAGCAGTTCTCTCTGAATCCCTAAAACAGACCCCTGCTCCACTCACACATTAAAACACCACAAGCTCACTGTAGGATGTCTACCGTACATGCCTGGTCACCCCAGACTTTTTCTTTTTTTTTCTGGACCATATTTAGATTGGACCTAACACTTTTCTGCACTTTACTCCTGCTAAACAGGAGTAAAATGTGTGTGTTCTCCCTTTAAAAAGGCTTATCTCGAATTGTCTTATTTCATTAGCATATAAGTCCCTAGTATATGGTATAGAGAATGTAACCCTGGGCCTCGAAGTTAAATGGCACATGTGGACCGCAGTACCTATTGTACAATTCACTACAGTGGCAGTGAAAATATAGCTTCATGCCTACCCGGTGTAGCCTGAAAGAAGCGGCTTGAATCCAGCTGCACAGACCTGTCAAAATATGCCTCCCGACAGGTAAGAAAACATCATTTTAAATATTAAATGTCAGCTATAGGCATGCCTTGCTGCTTATATGATATTGTGCATAATATTTAAGAGTGGAACATATGCCACATTAGAAACAGCAAGTTCCCCCTTTGTCTGGACCCAAAACAACTTTGTCACTGGTCAGGCTGCAATTTTCACATAGGTAACGTCAAATTATAGATTACACAATTGTATCTATACATTTTGACTGGTACCAGTTTCAGATTACATTCAAAGACTTATTTTGGTAATTACTAGCAATCCAATCTTGGTCTTCCCTGATTACACCCGGGAGGTCCAATCTCAGCGTCGCTCCTTTGGGGAGGTCAAGCAGAAGCTGCGCTCGCTCAACATCCAATACAGGCTCCGCTTCCCGGCGCGGCTGTGTGTGCTCTTTCAGGACAAATCCATCTTCTTCGAGACTCCAGAGGAGGCGTGGGCTTGGGCAATAGAGGAATGCCCACTGTGGATGCATGCTCAAGATCACTTTCCACCCACAGCCACCGGTATCGCTCGGCTGGATGCGCCGACTGTTCGCCCTTGCCGCAGACGCTCCGGGTGGCACAGGGGTCAGCGGCGTGCACGCTCTGCCTCCCCGACGGGCCCCTCCCAGGGCCACATGCCTGGGCATTCCGGGGTGGCCTCTCAAGCCAGGCGGCACTCTGGCTCCCTGGGCCGCACCGACTCCTATTTGGTTTCGCCTCGACCGTCCTTGATAGAACTTCTGGACACTGATCTTTCCGCAGCGCAACACTTCTCACCGAGCCGGCCAGATCTCCTCACAGCGATGCTAGACTTTCGTATGATGTTTGGGGCTCCCGGTTGGGGTCGTTCAGGACTAGTGACCAAGATCGTGACCAGTATCCCATTTGGACACTAATTGTTCACCGATGGCATAGGACATGCACATCCTACAATGAGGAGGGGTCCTCCATGACTTTCCCCATTTCCAAGCATTTTTGGCTTGGTGTTTCAGTTCTCTGTTACTGTTCGGGCGACAGATGATTCTGTTCCTGAAGTGTGGTGTGGGGGGTTGGGAGAGGTTGGCGCTCCTGCTCCGGTTTGTTTTGCTTTTTAGGACTTATGTTTTCTGAACCACCTATGCTCCATTACACCTGGGTGAACACTTTTCGCACACAACTACGCTTCCCTGTCCACGGGCCCTGGGCATTACCACGCCTCCAGTACCCCAACTAGGCTGCCCTACCGCCTGGCTCCTCCCGTGGCCTCCTCCTGCCCGGTGATTCTGACGCACTCTCATCGCTCCACCTCATGTCCTGGAATGTTAACGGCCTGCTGGATAAGATCAAGCGTGCAGCCGTTCTGAGGTACGACCAGCGCCAGGCGGTGGTCATACTTATGCTTCAGGAAACCCATTTGCTAGGCCACCATTGTCCCTTCCTCGCCCGCTATGGTTACAGTGCTGTCTGGCATTCTGGGTTTTGTAGGAGGTCCAGAGGGGTGGTTATTCTGGCACGTCGTGCTCTTCCCCTAGTGGCGCGTAGGGTGACGAATGATCCTCAGGCCTGCTTTATTCTTTTGGAAGGGACCCTTGGGAATCGCCCAATTAATCTTCTATCTGTCTACTCCCCTCCTGCTTTGCTGACCCCTGCACTCCGCGGACTCACCCCACTGATCGCAGCTGTGCCCCTTGGACTGACTGTGGTGGGGGCGACTTTAATGCCATTATGGACCCAGGCCTTGACATTGCATCTGCTTCCTCTAACTCTAGGACTGTCCACTCCAGCATCCTCTCTTCATGGGCGGCCAGTTTAGGTCTTGGGGATGCCTGAAGATTGTGGCACCTGACTGCTAGGCACTACACCCACACTTCTGCCTCTCACCATACCCATGCACGCCTAGACTATGCTTTCCTGCCGGTTCAGGACTGCTGAGTGCTCCAGGCAATCTCTATCCTCCCGAGGGGCCGGTCAGACCATTCCCCAGTGTTACTTCATGTAGGGGCCCTTCCCCCATCCTCCCGACCGTTTTGGCGACTCAACGCCTGGTTCCTCCAAGACGAGGAATTCAAGGACAGCTTTGGCACTGAAATCAGTGCCTGTTTTACTGCTAACCAAGGGTCTGTGTCCTCTTCTCGCACCCTGTGGGAGCACGGTAAGGCCACTGTCAGGGGTTTCGCCAAGGACCAGCTGAAACTCACTCGCAAGGAGCGTGATTCCCAGCTTACGTGTTTGGAAGCACAAGATACCCTGATTGAGGCGCTAGACCCCGAGGATAGAACTGAAGTCCAGGAGCGGAGACTGGCGTTCCTACGAGATGAGATTAGAAAGACCTCCCTGGAAGCCGCGAAGCTTCTTTGGCGTTCGTCTGTATCCAGAGTATATGACTGGGGAGACAAAAATGGGAAGCTCCTCCATCACCACGCCATTTACCCTATGGCCAACCGTATCATACCTGAAATGGTGGACGCAGACAGCACGCTCCACCGCGCCCCGGTGGCAGTGGTCCAATGCTTTGCCTCCTACTACGCTACTCTCTACTCGGTGTGGTCGCCTGGCCTTTCTCTCTCTGACCTCCTTCAACGGGAGGAGCTCCCTCTCCCGCGCCTTAGCGAATCTGATGCAGCTGCGTTCGATCTTCCCCACACCCATGAGGAGGTGTCTGACACTATTTCGCGCCTTGCGGCTGGTAGGACTCCTGGGACGGATGGACTCCCTCTGAAGTTTTATTCGTCCTATCGCGACATCCTGCTTTCACCCCTAGTAGCGATGTACAAGGAAGCAGTGGATTGCGGCTCATTTCGTCTGGAGACAGACCTCGCTACTATCGTGGTGATCCCCAAGTCCCAGTCCCCCTCGCAGAGCTGCTCGGACTACCATCCCATTTCCCTCATTAATACAGAGCTCAAGATCTTTGCCTCCGTACTGGCCAATCGGATACGCCCGCATTTAGCCCAACTCATCCACCCTGACCAGTGCTGAATTATGCCTCTCCGAGAGACTAGACTCTGTCTCTGACGCCTTCACCTTGCCCTTGCAAATTGACACATGCTGATTCCCTACTTGTTCCTTCTCCTTATTGATTTTGAGAAGGCTTTCGACTGAAGCTACTTGGATGCGGTGTTGAACCAGTTGTGCTTTGGCGCTCCCTTTCGCAATCTGGTGCGATTACTCTATCACCGACACCGAGCACAGGTCCTCGTTAATGGTGCGCTATCCCGCCCCTTCCCCATTGGACAAGGAATGCAGCAGGGCTGCCCTCTTTCCCCCAATCCTTTTTGCTCTGGCAATGGAGCCGTTTGCTTGCCTTATCTGCAACGACCACTCCCTGACTGGCTGGAGGTGGCCCGGCCTAGCGGAAGAGTATAAAATTGCATTGTATGCAGACGATGTGCTGCTGTTCTTGGCTGACCCCACCCGATCTGGTCCTCGCTGCCTTCGGGCACTGGCCCTTTTTGAACAAGTGTCCGGCCTGCGGCTTAACCCGTCCAAGTCCGTCTTTGTCCCCTTACATCTCTCACGCGAGTGCTTTGACTGGCAGTCGTGGATTCCACTTCGGCGGCTGTCTTTCAAGTACCTGGGGTTTTGGATTTCCCTACTCCCTGACCTCACATGGGAGCTCCTTAA
Organism: Lissotriton vulgaris; assembly: GCF_964263255.1. Lineage (NCBI taxonomy): Eukaryota > Metazoa > Chordata > Amphibia > Caudata > Salamandridae > Lissotriton > Lissotriton vulgaris. Next base: position 790,511,848 of record NC_141698.1, on the reverse strand, counting down.
ATGGTGCATGCTGCCCCTGAACCATCTGGCAGGATCGCCCTATACAAAATGATGATCCTACCCCGTTTTTTGTACATGCTCCAGAACACACACCTCTCTTTTGCTAGATCTTGGTTCCGAGACATGGATGGCATGGCCATGAAATTCCTTTGGGGGGTCGGAGTTCCAGGCTGGCCCTGGCACAGTGCCGAATCCCACCTTTTGACGGAGGTCTCGGAATAACTAACCTCTACCTCTACTACTTAGCGACTCGTCTACTCACGATTCACGACTGGTTTAATGGCGGCTGGTCTGACCTGGCGTATCGCTTGGAGCTTCACATCTTGGGCTTCTCCTCTATCCAGGGGATGCTTTACAGGACTGCAGTTCCTCGAGCTCTCCCCGAGGTCGCGTGCGGAGTATTCCTGGCTTGGTAGGTATCATTACGTCATACCCAATGGGCAGGCAGGTTGACTCGCTACACTCCCTTGTGGTCTGGCATCAGGTTTCGTGAAGTTGCCTCCCTGTCAGGGTTCCGGCAATGGGATCTCGTTGGGGTAACTTTATTGGGTGACATCTGGAGCGGTACCCATATCCGATCCTTTTGAGATTAACAGGCTAGACATTCCCTCCATCCCTCTCAATTATTTCGCTACTTACAGTTGCGTCACGCCCTTCACTCCCACATTCCAGACGGCACGTCCCTGCCTGAATATAGCCCACCCGAAGCGCAAGTCCGGACCAGGGATTTGGGGAAGGATGGAGTCTCTCAGATCTACGCTTACTTACTAACAATACCCCTAACTCCCTTTCCCTGCTCCGGGAGAAGTGGGAGGGCTGGCTTGGGACTCTGGAGGATGAGGATTGGAGGGACTCCCTGATGGCCCCTAGGACTATTGCGGTATCGGCAAGACTGCGCCTGGTCCAAGTCTATTTTCTGCACGCCTATCTCACACCCTTGCGTCTCCACCGCGCTGGGCTTAGGCCTGATACTAACTGCCCCCGCTGCTTCCACCCCCATGCTGACTTTTATCATATGGTGTGGCTATGTGCTGGGATTCAGGGGTATTGGGAATCATTAACACAAGACCTGATAGGGATCCTGGGCTGGGAGGTACCCCTTGACCCCATACGTGTTCTGCTTGGCGTCACAGATGGATTGGACAGCTCCAGGACTGAGAAGCTCTTCCTCAACACTGCGTTGGTGGGTGCCAAGACGGACATCGCTGCTCACTGGCTAGACACTGCCCCTTCCACTCTAGGGCGCTGGCGCCGGGGGGTGGATTGGTGTGCTACGCAGGAGAGGTCTTTATACGTAGCCAGGGGGTGCCCCCGGATGTTTCATCGCATGTGGGGGAAATGGGTCGGGGTACTCGACGACTGAGATGGTGTGGTCTGCTTTTCAGGTGCACTGGTTACGTTATTCTTGCTTTCTTTATGTAATCTTGATGTCACAGCGATGTGTGTTCTTCCCCTTATTCAGCCAATGTACAATGTAGCTCTGAATGGTTGTAAAAAAAAATCCAATCTAATGCTGAAGTTGTATTTTTATTAAGCATATTGGAAATTAAATTGTTTTAAATGTACCTTAACCCTGTCTGAAGCTGTTGGAAACGAATTTGCATTTGCTCTCCTGCCACTGCCCAGTCTGTTCTTGGCCTGAATGAGGTGTGAAAGAGGTTGCAGGATGACCAGTTAGGGTTGACCCAGGAACTTCATTAACTTCAAAGTGATCTAAGCAAATGTTAAGTGACACTTGTAAAGGCCCAGCCTTTGTCCCGTAGTCAGGCTGGTACAAAACCTAGTGGGAAGAAAGCTACCTGCAGAACTGGGTTTGATTGACCATAGAGGAAGGGACTGCTCATTACCATTACTCATTACTCTGAGTGGACACACAGGCACAGCACAAGATGAGAAAGCTTTCCCCATCTTGGACTCTGAGAGTAAGGGACACTATGGGATTGTTTGCAAGAGGGCGAACAGGAACTGCCGAAAACGTTGGTAGGATTGACCCCAGGAAGTGTTATCCCAGTGGTTACGGAGTGCCCAGGAATCACCCCACCCACTAGCTTGTACCAGACATACATGTGGCATCGCAAGTCTGTCACCATTCTTCAACCACCTGCTGGGTATTCAGAAGATCAGACGAAGACTGAACCTGCTCTATGTGACCGGAAAGGAGCCCTGAAGGACAATCCCATTCATGTACCCAGGACAAAGAAGTGGACTCCAAGGAAGTTAGCCAACCTTCGGAGTGCCTATAGGAACACAAGAAGCTGCAAAATACTGTAACCCTGAAGTGCCCAGCCGACCAATGGCAACTGGGCTTGCATGGATTTTGCTGTTGCTGTGTGTTTTCTCTGAGGCTCTGTGACCTTTGAAATGTGTTCATATGGTTGTTTATTTACAACAAGGGGTGGTGAGGGACAGAGTCTCTGAATTAAGCAGAAAGCTCTCACCCAGTCAAGAGATCAGGGCTAGATCCAACACCGTTTTTTAGCTCACTGCACCATCCCAGTTTCAGAACCTGGCTGTATGCAAATTAGTCTGTTCCTGTCCCAGTGCATGATGGGAACAGGGCAAACCAAACTACAAAAGCCAATTCTTACACTGGGAAGGAAACAAGCTCCCGGGGACCGGTTTCTGGCATTACAGCCGTCTTCGGCCCGGTTTGCTTGAATCCTGATGGTGCAATGAGCAAGGGTCTCACATCTGAGAATGCCCTTCCACGCTTAGGGTGGACAAAAATATTTACAACAAGGGGTGGTGAGGGACAGAGTCTCTGAATTAAGCAGAAAGCTCTCACCCAGTCAAGAGATCAGGGCTAGATCCAACACCGTTTTTTAGCTCACTGCACCATCCCAGTTTCAGAACCTGGCTGTATGCAAATTAGTCTGTTCCTGTCCCAGTGCATGATGGGAACAGGGCAAACCAAACTACAAAAGCCAATTCTTACACTGGGAAGGAAACAAGCTCCCGGGGACCGGTTTCTGGCATTACAGCCGTCTTCGGCCCGGTTTGCTTGAATCCTGATGGTGCAATGAGCAAGGGTCTCACATCTGAGAATACCCTTCCACGCTTAGGGTGGACAAAAATATTTACAACAAGGGGTGGTGAGGGACAGAGTCTCTGAATTAAGCAGAAAGCTCTCACCCAGTCAAGAGATCAGGGCTAGATCCAACACCGTTTTTTAGCTCACTGCACCATCCCAGTTTCAGAACCTGGCTGTATGCAAATTAGTCTGTTCCTGTCCCAGTGCATGATGGGAACAGGGCAAACCAAACTACAAAAGCCAATTCTTACACTGGGAAGGAAACAAGCTCCCGGGGACCGGTTTCTGGCATTACAGCCGTCTTCGGCCCGGTTTGCTTGAATCCTGATGGTGCAATGAGCAAGGGTCTCACATCTGAGAATACCCTTCCACGCTTAGGGTGGACAAAAATATTTACAACAAGGGGTGGTGAGGGACAGAGTCTCTGAATTAAGCAGAAAGCTCTCACCCAGTCAAGAGATCAGGGCTAGATCCAACACCGTTTTTTAGCTCACTGCACCATCCCAGTTTCAGAACCTGGCTGTATGCAAATTAGTCTGTTCCTGTCCCAGTGCATGATGGGAACAGGGCAAACCAAACTACAAAAGCCAATTCTTACACTGGGAAGGAAACAAGCTCCCGGGGACCGGTTTCTGGCATTACAGCCATCTTCGGCCCGGTTTGCTTGAATCCTGATGGTGCAATGAGCAAGGGTCTCACATCTGAGAATACCCTTCCATGCTTAGGGTGGACAAAAATATTTACAACAAGGGGTGGTGAGGGACAGAGTCTCTGAATTAAGCAGAAAGCTCTCACCCAGTCAAGAGATCAGGGCTAGATCCAACACCGTTTTTTAGCTCACTGCACCATCCCAGTTTCAGAACCTGGCTGTATGCAAATTAGTCTGTTCCTGTCCCAGTGCATGATGGGAACAGGGCAAACCAAACTACAAAAGCCAATTCTTACACTGGGAAGGAAACAAGCTCCCGGGGACCGGTTTCTGGCATTACAGCCGTCTTCGGCCCGGTTTGCTTGAATCCTGATGGTGCAATGAGCAAGGGTCTCACATCTGAGAATACCCTTCCACGCTTAGGGTGGACAAAAATATTTACAACAAGGGGTGGTGAGGGACAGAGTCTCTGAATTAAGCAGAAAGCGCCCACCCAGTCAAGAGATCAGGGCTAGATCCAACACCGTTTTTTAGCTCACTGCACCATCCCAGTTTCAGAACCTGGCTGTATGCAAATTAGTCTGTTCCTGTCCCAGTGCATGATGGGAACAGGGCAAACCAAACTACAAAAGCCAATTCTTACACTGGGAAGGAAACAAGCTCCCGGGGACCGGTTTCTGGCATTACAGCCGTCTTCGGCCCGGTTTGCTTGAATCCTGATGGTGCAATGAGCAAGGGTCTCACATCTGAGAATACCCTTCCACGCTTAGGGTGGACAAAAATATTTACAACAAGGGGTGGTGAGGGACAGAGTCTCTGAATTAAGCAGAAAGCTCTCACCCAGTCAAGAGATCAGGGCTAGATCCAACAACGTTTTTTAGCTCACTGCACCATCCCAGTTTCAGAACCTGGCTGTATGCAAATTAGTCTGTTCCTGTCCCAGTGCATGATGGGAACAGGGCAAACCAAACTACAAAAGCCAATTCTTACACTGGGAAGGAAACAAGCTCCCGGGGACCGGTTTCTGGCATTACAGCCGTCTTCGGCCCGGTTTGCTTGAATCCTGATGGTGCAATGAGCAAGGGTCTCACATCTGAGAATACCCTTCCACGCTTAGGGTGGACAAAAATATTTACAACAAGGGGTGGTGAGGGACAGAGTCTCTGAATTAAGCAGAAAGCTCTCACCCAGTCAAGAGATCAGGGCTAGATCCAACACCGTTTTTTAGCTCACTGCACCATCTCAGTTTCAGAACCTGGCTGTATGCAAATTAGTCTGTTCCTGTCCCAGTGCATGATGGGAACAGGGCAAACCAAACTACAAAAGCCAATTCTTACACTGGGAAGGAAACAAGCTCCCGGGGACCGGTTTCTGGCATTACAGCCGTCTTCGGCCCGGTTTGCTTGAATCCTGATGGTGCAATGAGCAAGGGTCTCACATCTGAGAATACCCTTCCACGCTTAGGGTGGACAAAAATATTTACAACAAGGGGTGGTGAGGGACAGAGTCTCTGAATTAAGCAGAAAGCTCTCACCCAGTCAAGAGATCAGGGCTAGATCCAACACCGTTTTTTAGCTCACTGCACCATCCCAGTTTCAGAACCTGGCTGTATGCAAATTAGTCTGTTCCTGTCCCAGTGCATGATGGGAACAGGGCAAACCAAACTACAAAAGCCAATTCTTACACTGGGAAGGAAACAAGCTCCCGGGGACCGGTTTCTGGCATTACAGCCGTCTTCGGCCCGGTTTGCTTGAATCCTGATGGTGCAATGAGCAAGGGTCTCACATCTGAGAATACCCTTCCACGCTTAGGGTGGACAAAAATATTTACAACAAGGGGTGGTGAGGGACAGAGTCTCTGAATTAAGCAGAAAGCTCTCACCCAGTCAAGAGATCAGGGCTAGATCCAACACCGTTTTTTAGCTCACTGTACCATCCCAGTTTCAGAACCTGGCTGTATGCAAATTAGTCTGTTCCTGTCCCAGTGCATGATGGGAACAGGGCAAACCAAACTACAAAAGCCAATTCTTACACTGGGAAGGAAACAAGCTCCCGGGGACCGGTTTCTGGCATTACAGCCGTCTTCGGCCCGGTTTGCTTGAATCCTGATGGTGCAATGAGCAAGGGTCTCACATCTGAGAATACCCTTCCACGCTTAGGGTGGACAAAAATATTTACAACAAGGGGTGGTGAGGGACAGAGTCTCTGAATTAAGCAGAAAGCTCTCACCCAGTCAAGAGATCAGGGCTAGATCCAACACCGTTTTTTAGCTCACTGCACCATCCCAGTTTCAGAACCTGGCTGTATGCAAATTAGTCTGTTCCTGTCCCAGTGCATGATGGGAACAGGGCAAACCAAACTACAAAAGCCAATTTTTACACTGGGAAGGAAACAAGCTCCCGGGGACCGGTTTCTGGCATTACAGCCGTCTTCGGCCCGGTTTGCTTGAATCCTGATGGTGCAATGAGCAAGGGTCTCACATCTGAGAATACCCTTCCACGCTTAGGGTGGACAAAAATATTACAACAAGGGGTGGTGAGGGACAGAGTCTCTGAATTAAGCAGAAAGCTCTCACCCAGTCAAGAGATCAGGGCTAGATCCAACACCGTTTTTTAGCTCACTGCACCATCCCAGTTTCAGAACCTGGCTGTATGCAAATTAGTCTGTTCCTGTCCCAGTGCATGATGGGAACAGGGCAAACCAAACTACAAAAGCCAATTCTTACACTGGGAAGGAAACAAGCTCCCGGGGACCGGTTTCTGGCATTACAGCCGTCTTCGGCCCGGTTTGCTTGAATCCTGATGGTGCAATGAGCAAGGGTCTCACATCTGAGAATACCCTTCCACGCTTAGGGTGGACAAAAATATTTACAACAAGGGGTGGTGAGGGACAGAGTCTCTGAATTAAGCAGAAAGCTCTCACCCAGTCAAGAGATCAGGGCTAGATCCAACACCGTTTTTTAGCTCACTGCACCATCCCAGTTTCAGAACCTGGCTGTATGCAAATTAGTCTGTTCCTGTCCCAGTGCATGATGGGAACAGGGCAAACCAAACTACAAAAGCCAATTCTTACACTGGGAAGGAAACAAGCTCCCGGGGACCGGTTTCTGGCATTACAGCCGTCTTCAGCCCGGTTTGCTTGAATCCTGATGGTGCAATGAGCAAGGGTCTCACATCTGAGAATACCCTTCCACGCTTAGGGTGGACAAAAATATTTACAACAAGGGGTGGTGAGGGACAGAGTCTCTGAATTAAGCAGAAAGCTCTCACCCAGTCAAGAGATCAGGGCTAGATCCAACACCGTTTTTTAGCTCACTGCACCATCCCAGTTTCAGAACCTGGCTGTATGCAAATTAGTCTGTTCCTGTCCCAGTGCATGATGGGAACAGGGCAAACCAAACTACAAAAGCCAATTCTTACACTGGGAAGGAAACAAGCTCCCGGGGACCGGTTTCTGGCATTACAGCCGCCTTCGGCCCGGTTTGCTTGAATCCTGATGGTGCAATGAGCAAGGGTCTCACATCTGAGAATACCCTTCCACGCTTAGGGTGGACAAAAATATTTACAACAAGGGGTGGTGAGGGACAGAGTCTCTGAATTAAGCAGAAAGCTCTCACCCAGTCAAGAGATCAGGGCTAGATCCAACACCGTTTTTTTAGCTCACTGCACCATCCCAGTTTCAGAACCTGGCTGTATGCAAATTAGTCTGTTCCTGTCCCAGTGCATGATGGGAACAGGGCAAACCAAACTACAAAAGCCAATTCTTACACTGGGAAGGAAACAAGCTCCCGGGGACCGGTTTCTGGCATTACAGCCGTCTTCGGCCCGGTTTGCTTGAATCCTGATGGTGCAATGAGCAAGGGTCTCACATCTGAGAATACCCTTCCACGCTTAGGGTGGACAAAAATATTTACAACAAGGGGTGGTGAGGGACAGAGTCTCTGAATTAAGCAGAAAGCTCTCACCCAGTCAAGAGATCAGGGCTAGATCCAACACCGTTTTTTAGCTCACTGCACCATCCCAGTTTCAGAACCTGGCTGTATGCAAATTAGTCTGTTCCTGTCCCAGTGCATGATGGGAACAGGGCAAACCAAACTACAAAAGCCAATTCTTACACTGGGAAGGAAACAAGCTCCCGGGGACCGGTTTCTGGCATTACAGCCGTCTTCGGCCCGGTTTGCTTGAATCCTGATGGTGCAATGAGCAAGGGTCTCACATCTGAGAATACCCTTCCACGCTTAGGGTGGACGAAAATATTTACAACAAGGGGTGGTGAGGGACAGAGTCTCTGAATTAAGCAGAAAGCGCCCACCCAGTCAAGAGATCAGGGCTAGATCCAACACCGTTTTTTAGCTCACTGCACCATCCCAGTTTCAGAACCTGGCTGTATGCAAATTAGTCTGTTCCTGTCCCAGTGCATGATGGGAACAGGGCAAACCAAACTACAAAAGCCAATTCTTACACTGGGAAGGAAACAAGCTCCCGGGGACCGGTTTCTGGCATTACAGCCGTCTTCGGCCCGGTTTGCTTGAATCCTGATGGTGCAATGAGCAAGGGTCTCACATCTGAGAATACCCTTCCACGCTTAGGGTGGACAAAAATATTTACAACAAGGGGTGGTGAGGGACAGAGTCTCTGAATTAAGCAGAAAGCTCTCACCCAGTCAAGAGATCAGGGCTAGATCCAACAACGTTTTTTAGCTCACTGCACCATCCCAGTTTCAGAACCTGGCTGTATGCAAATTAGTCTGTTCCTGTCCCAGTGCATGATGGGAACAGGGCAAACCAAACTACAAAAGCCAATTCTTACACTGGGAAGGAAACAAGCTCCCGGGGACCGGTTTCTGGCATTACAGCCGTCTTCGGCCCGGTTTGCTTGAATCCTGATGGTGCAATGAGCAAGGGTCTCACATCTGAGAATACCCTTCCACGCTTAGGGTGGACAAAAATATTTACAACAAGGGGTGGTGAGGGACAGAGTCTCTGAATTAAGCAGAAAGCTCTCACCCAGTCAAGAGATCAGGGCTAGATCCAACACCGTTTTTTAGCTCACTGCACCATCTCAGTTTCAGAACCTGGCTGTATGCAAATTAGTCTGTTCCTGTCCCAGTGCATGATGGGAACAGGGCAAACCAAACTACAAAAGCCAATTCTTACACTGGGAAGGAAACAAGCTCCCGGGGACCGGTTTCTGGCATTACAGCCGTCTTCGGCCCGGTTTGCTTGAATCCTGATGGTGCAATGAGCAAGGGTCTCACATCTGAGAATACCCTTCCACGCTTAGGGTGGACAAAAATATTTACAACAAGGGGTGGTGAGGGACAGAGTCTCTGAATTAAGCAGAAAGCTCTCACCCAGTCAAGAGATCAGGGCTAGATCCAACACCGTTTTTTAGCTCACTGCACCATCCCAGTTTCAGAACCTGGCTGTATGCAAATTAGTCTGTTCCTGTCCCAGTGCATGATGGGAACAGGGCAAACCAAACTACAAAAGCCAATTCTTACACTGGGAAGGAAACAAGCTCCCGGGGACCGGTTTCTGGCATTACAGCCGTCTTCGGCCCGGTTTGCTTGAATCCTGATGGTGCAATGAGCAAGGGTCTCACATCTGAGAATACCCTTCCACGCTTAGGGTGGACAAAAATATTTACAACAAGGGGTGGTGAGGGACAGAGTCTCTGAATTAAGCAGAAAGCTCTCACCCAGTCAAGAGATCAGGGCTAGATCCAACACCGTTTTTTAGCTCACTGTACCATCCCAGTTTCAGAACCTGGCTGTATGCAAATTAGTCTGTTCCTGTCCCAGTGCATGATGGGAACAGGGCAAACCAAACTACAAAAGCCAATTCTTACACTGGGAAGGAAACAAGCTCCCGGGGACCGGTTTCTGGCATTACAGCCGTCTTCGGCCCGGTTTGCTTGAATCCTGATGGTGCAATGAGCAAGGGTCTCACATCTGAGAATACCCTTCCACGCTTAGGGTGGACAAAAATATTTACAACAAGGGGTGGTGAGGGACAGAGTCTCTGAATTAAGCAGAAAGCTCTCACCCAGTCAAGAGATCAGGGCTAGATCCAACACCGTTTTTTAGCTCACTGCACCATCCCAGTTTCAGAACCTGGCTGTAAGCAAATTAGTCTGTTCCTGTCCCAGTGCATGATGGGAACAGGGCAAACCAAACTACAAAAGCCAATTTTTACACTGGGAAGGAAACAAGCTCCCGGGGACCGGTTTCTGGCATTACAGCCGTCTTCGGCCCGGTTTGCTTGAATCCTGATGGTGCAATGAGCAAGGGTCTCACATCTGAGAATACCCTTCCACGCTTAGGGTGGACAAAAATATTTACAACAAGGGGTGGTGAGGGACAGAGTCTCTGAATTAAGCAGAAAGCTCTCACCCAGTCAAGAGATCAGGGCTAGATCCAACACCGTTTTTTAGCTCACTGCACCATCCCAGTTTCAGAACCTGGCTGTATGCAAATTAGTCTGTTCCTGTCCCAGTGCATGATGGGAACAGGGCAAACCAAACTACAAAAGCCAATTCTTACACTGGGAAGGAAACAAGCTCCCGGGGACCGGTTTCTGGCATTACAGCCGTCTTCGGCCCGGTTTGCTTGAATCCTGATGGTGCAATGAGCAAGGGTCTCACATCTGAGAATACCCTTCCACGCTTAGGGTGGACAAAAATATTTACAACAAGGGGTGGTGAGGGACAGAGTCTCTGAATTAAGCAGAAAGCTCTCACCCAGTCAAGAGATCAGGGCTAGATCCAACACCGTTTTTTAGCTCACTGCACCATCCCAGTTTCAGAACCTGGCTGTATGCAAATTAGTCTGTTCCTGTCCCAGTGCATGATGGGAACAGGGCAAACCAAACTACAAAAGCCAATTCTTACACTGGGAAGGAAACAAGCTCCCGGGGACCGGTTTCTGGCATTACAGCCGTCTTCGGCCCGGTTTGCTTGAATCCTGATGGTGCAATGAGCAAGGGTCTCACATCTGAGAATACCCTTCCACGCTTAGGGTGGACAAAAATATTTACAACAAGGGGTGGTGAGGGACAGAGTCTCTGAATTAAGCAGAAAGCTCTCACCCAGTCAAGAGATCAGGGCTAGATCCAACACCGTTTTTTAGCTCACTGCACCATCCCAGTTTCAGAACCTGGCTGTATGCAAATTAGTCTGTTCCTGTCCCAGTGCATGATGGGAACAGGGCAAACCAAACTACAAAAGCCAATTCTTACACTGGGAAGGAAACAAGCTCCCGGGGACCGGTTTCTGGCATTACAGCCGCCTTCGGCCCGGTTTGCTTGAATCCTGATGGTGCAATGAGCAAGGGTCTCACATCTGAGAATACCCTTCCACGCTTAGGGTGGACAAAAATATTTACAACAAGGGGTGGTGAGGGACAGAGTCTCTGAATTAAGCAGAAAGCTCTCACCCAGTCAAGAGATCAGGGCTAGATCCAACACCGTTTTTTAGCTCACTGCACCATCCCAGTTTCAGAACCTGGCTGTATGCAAATTAGTCTGTTCCTGTCCCAGTGCATGATGGGAACAGGGCAAACCAAACTACAAAAGCCAATTCTTACACTGGGAAGGAAACAAGCTCCCGGGGACCGGTTTCTGGCATTACAGCCGTCTTCGGCCCGGTTTGCTTGAATCCTGATGGTGCAATGAGCAAGGGTCTCACATCTGAGAATACCCTTCCACGCTTAGGGTGGACAAAAATATTTACAACAAGGGGTGGTGAGGGACAGAGTCTCTGAATTAAGCAGAAAGCTCTCACCCAGTCAAGAGATCAGGGCTAGATCCAACACCGTTTTTTTAGCTCACTGCACCATCCCAGTTTCAGAACCTGGCTGTATGCAAATTAGTCTGTTCCTGTCCCAGTGCATGATGGGAACAGGGCAAACCAAACTACAAAAGCCAATTCTTACACTGGGAAGGAAACAAGCTCCCGGGGACCGGTTTCTGGCATTACAGCCGTCTTCGGCCCGGTTTGCTTGAATCCTGATGGTGCAATGAGCAAGGCTTGGTAGTTTAGTCTGCCCTGTTACCATGATGCACTGGGCCAGGGACAGACTGATTTGCATATAGCCAGGTTCTAAGCTGGGGTGGGGCAGTGAGATAAATAACGGTGATGGATCAAGCCCTGATCCTTGGACTGGGTAAGAGTGGTCTGCTCAATTCAGACACTCTGTTCATCACCACCCCCTTTTCTAAATCGTTTTTGGCCACTATAGGTGTGGCAGGGTATACTCAGACATGAGTCCCTTTCTCACTGCTCCATCAGGATTCAAGCAAGCCGGGCCGAAGACGGCTGAAATGCCAGAAACCGGTCCCCGGTAGCTTGTCTCCTTTCTGGTGAAGAATTGGCTTGGTAGTTTAGTCTGCCCTGTTCCCATGATGCACTGGGCCAGGGACAGACTGATTTGCATATAGCCAGGTTCTAAGCTGGGGTGGGGCAGTGAGATAAATAACGGTGATGGATCAAGCCCTGATCTTTGGACTGGGTAAGAGTGGTCTGCTCAATTCAGACACTCTGTTCATCACCACCCCCTTTTCTAAATCGTTTTTGGCCACTATAGGTGTGGCAGGGTATACTCAGACATGAGTCCCTTTCTCACTGCTCCATCAGGATTCAAGCAAGCCGGGCCGAAGACGGCTGAAATGCCAGAAACCGGTCCCCGGTAGCTTGTCTCCTTTCTGGTGAAGAATTGGCTTGGTAGTTTAGTCTGCCCTGTTCCCATGATGCACTGGGCCAGGGACAGACTGATTTGCATACAGCCAGGTTCTAAGCTGGGGTGGGGCAGTGAGATAAATAACGGTGATGGATCAAGCCCTGATCTTTGGACTGGGTAAGAGTGGTCTGCTCAATTCAGACACTCTGTTCATCACCACCCCCTTTTCTAAATCGTTTTTGGCCACTATAGGTGTGGCAGGGTATACTCAGACATGAGTCCCTTTCTCACTGCTCCATCAGGATTCAAGCAAGCCGAGCCGAAGACGGCTGAAATGCCAGAAACCGGTCCCCGGTAGCTTGTCTCCTTTCTGGTGAAGAATTGGCTTGGTAGTTTAGTCTGCCCTGTTCCCATGATGCACTGGGCCAGGGACAGACTGATTTGCATATAGCCAGGTTCTAAGCTGGGGTGGGGCAGTGAGATAAATAACGGTGATGGATCAAGCCCTGATCTTTGGACTGGGTAAGAGTGGTCTGCTCAATTCAGACACTCTGTTCATCACCACCCCCTTTTCTAAATCGTTTTTGGCCACTATAGGTGTGGCAGGGTATACTCAGACATGAGTCCCTTTCTCACTGCTCCATCAGGATTCAAGCAAGCCGGGCCGAAGACGGCTGAAATGCCAGATACCGGTCCCCGGTAGCTTGTCTCCTTTCTGGTGAAGAATTGGCTTGGTAGTTTAGTCTGCCCTGTTCCCATGATGCACTGGGCCAGGGACAGACTGATTTGCATATAGCCAGGTTCTAAGCTGGGGTGGGGCAGTGAGATAAATAATGGTGATGGATCAAGCCCTGATCTTTGGACTGGGTAAGAGTGGTCTGCTCAATTCAGACACTCCGTTCATCACCACCCCCTTTCCTAAATCATATGGTTGTTTAGGCACCGGAAGAAGGTTTGGAAGTAAAATAAAACTCTGCCTCCAGAGCGCAATGGGGATCCTTTGAGGAAAAAGGATACTACTGGCAATTCCCCACTTTTTAAATTTATTCTTCCTTCCACTCAAACCTCTCCGCACCTCCAAATAAAATGACTAAGCTAATTCTGCATTGTTCGTTTCAGCAAGAAAATTACCAAGCTGCAACTGTACCTATCTGCTGCTGGTATTTGACAGCAGCTACAATTTCAGTAACAGCCCACTCAAAGGGGATTTTTCTCCTTAATAAGTGACAAAGTCCCTTTCTGCACTGAAACACAGAAAACATTGCAAAGGTTTTCTTCAAGAAAGTGAAAGGCCCTTTCTAAAGTGGGACTCAAAAACTTGTTCAAACATTTTGACTAACAGACTGTGGGAAAGTCATCCCTTTTACCCAGTTTCCTCCCATTTTCTGACTGATACTGGTGGTAACTGACTCTGACTGAGCATAGGCTCTACTAACCAGGGCCAGTGCTCTGATGAAAAATGTATATGGTAATTAGGTATTATTACAATTGCCAATGACAGACCCCTGTAAGTCCCTAGTATATAATAAGGCAAGAAATATTCAAACTACCTATAAGCCCCTAGTATATAATAGGACAGGGAGGTTTAGAGGCCCAGTAGATTTCCTGCACTGGAGTGTGCACTGCTGTGTTGCCTGCTGTCCTTTTTAAAGGCAGCCCTGCTTTGCAGAGTGTCTTTAATAGTAAATTAAATGCAAATTCAACTTTGGAATTAAAGGGATTTCCAAAGTGGTAATCTATCTTATTTGTATATATAAGTCACCCCTACAGTCTCCCCTAGGTGCCTTGTAACTTTAAGCAGGGATGTTATAAACAATATTTTATAAGCTCTAGTGAGGGAAAAACTGCCAATTTTGTTTTTCCCCATTGTAGATATTTAGCTCCATAGACTAACATTGGCGATTTTATTTAAGTATAAATATTACTAGGAAGGAGCTCAAAATGTCATTCAAAACTTAAAATATTGCAATGATAAATCCAACAACTTGCCACTGTTGAATTTATCATAACTAGTATCAAAAATAAGTTATAGAACTTTCTTTTCTGTGAGTCAAAATCCATCCTTCTAGCAGCCTCTCCTGGTGGGTCAGCTGTAGCAGGCTTAGCCAATCAGCTTTTATGAGATAAGAGGCCTGCATAGCGCAGAGGTTATCTGAGGGGGTTGCTCTGCAGCCACAGAGAAGAGGCCAGGTCAGGGGCTGGGTAAATAAAACTGGGCTTCAAAGAAAGCAGGGCAGTAAGGAATGCCAGCCAGGCCTACCCCCTCTTCCTGTACCCAAGCCGGATGGCAGGCACAGGAATGGAATTTGCAGAAGGTCTGGAGGGGGAGTGTTAATGGAAATGAACCACGCCAGTTGGTTGCTTTAGCCAGGCCTTACTCTCCTGGAGAGTATTTCTCCATCTTGAATTTCCAAAATACAGTGCTTTGAGGGACAAGAAGATGCCACACTTTGGGGAGAAGCTGTAATGAATAAATATGCGAGAGCTGCATAACAACTTGGATTTGCTGCCTGAAACTACAAGAAGAGGAAGGACTGGTCTGCTGGAACCCTGGTCTACACACTCAATTCAATTCAATAAAGCTTTATTCGGGTCATTAAAATTAACCATAAAAGCATATACATACAATATCAATAACAAATCTCATTACATTATTTTTTTTTTTAAAGTTAATCATAAAATCATCAATTAACGAGGGGTAATTTAAAACAACATGCTCTTCCTAGCTTCAATAGACTTAAGAATGAATTTTGCGGTAAAAAAGCAGACATCTATTTCATTCAATGAGACAATCAACCTCATAGCAGCGTCAATGGAAAAGGTGCGATATTTTAAAAATAATGGTTTTAAAAAGGCTATATGAAAATTTTTATACAGTTCAGAAACTAAGAGGAAATGCAAGGTACTTTGTTTTGTGCGGCCATCACACGGGCAGGGAGAGATTGAGTATTCTTTAATTTTAGGGAATGTGACCAAATGGTGCGCAATCCCAAATCTCACCCTTGTTAGGACATATCTATGGGACGCTCTGGTTACAGAGCTCAAGTAGGTTTGGAACCCATCAGCGCCCAAGTAGTTAGAATAAAATTGGTGAGTTGTTAACTGAGCATACTCATTATTACAAACCGTCGCTCTATTGGATAAAAACAAGTTCTTGATATCTAATTTTTTCCATTTTAATGTTACCTCAGGGTCACCTTTGATGTTTATTTTTAAAATATCATTGAAACATTGTACTACATATTTCAGCCAGGGGATCTTATCCCAATTATCCAACCGGAGGCAATCTTGGATAATTAATCTATTAAAAGCTGTTTCTTCCTTACTCCAGATTAATCTCCAGGACAGTAAAGGTCTGAGAGCTAATTTATCTGTCAGATAGCTGATAGTCTGCACACTCAAAGGACTGCAATCTGAAGGACTGCTCCTGTTGCACACTTGGAACTACAGCCCTGAAGACTTTGCCTTGCTTCAAAAAGGATTAGAGAGTGGACTATTGAAAGCAATAGGTTAATTGAGCTTACCTGCACCATCTCCCTCAAGAAGTCTCCAGCCTGGAGTGTGTCCAGTGGACATTTAAGGATTTGGCCAGGTGACTTGTGGGAATAGTAGTCCCAAACTTCCAAGGACAATCTCAGAGCTTCTAGACCCTTAGATTTGTGTTTTTGGACACTTTAAACCCTCTAGAGGAACTTCAGGAAGAAGTTCCAGAAGTTTGGAGAAATGTTTGAAAAAAGCTTCATAAGTGGATCAGACATGACGTCGAGAGTCAAGCTGACTACCTTCAACTGTGACCCAGCCAGGATTTCAGATTCATCCCACTGAAAGCTCTGGAGACCAAGACTTCCAGGAGTTGATGGGGGGTTCCTGCTGAACGAAGCCAGTGAACCGACCTGACAAAGTGCCTTGCTCACCATTGAGAGAAAATCCTCCAGAAAAGTTTCAAAGTGTGAAGGTGAAATTTTGACTGGGGCCTTCCGCTTAGTGTATCCAACCCAGGCTCCATTGTAGTCGACCTCATACTTTGACTTTGTCCTGTCAAGTGCTACCAGATGTACCAAGTTGGAGCTATATGTTTTTAAGCACTATAAAGTGTCACATTTTTTAAAATTCAAGTCTCCAGGTAACTATATTGGATTTTTTTGTTGTTTAGGTGTCATTTTAAAAAGAAACATATTTTCAAGTTCTATCAATTGGTGTGGGGTTTTTATTGTATGTTGTGTCTGTCTTATTTATTGTATTGGTGTTTTAAATGTTTTACATACCTGTCTCCTGAGTTAAGACTGTCTTGTCACAGCCAGCTACCAAGGGATGAGCCAGAACTAATTTGCTTCAGACCTTGACTGGGCCTTTTATTGCGTTGGTGGCCTTATTGCTAGTGCTAGGTGCATACCTACCCCTATTAATATTTCACATTCCAACACAGACTTTTTATCGGTATTAACCCATGCGATGTATTCAACCATGGCTCCATCATGATCACCCTCAAATCACAAGTAGGTCCCAGCCAACAGCTTCCATATAGTATTGATGGTGCTTAGTGAATTGGGAGCTATACTTATTTAAAACCTTAAATATTTGATTTTCAGGGGCCACGCTGATCCCCATGTCTACTGCCAGTCTGCCAGCCATAATTGCTCCCTTCATGCTATGTTCAAATCTGGATAACATGGCTACTGTTTGGTGGGGTACTGGTCTGAGAAGAGGTAGGGTTCCTGCCATCCGAGTGGTGATATGCCTGTCTCTTTCATACCCCATCCTTGTTTACAAGGAAAACTCTGGTCAGACATTGACCTTAATTATTTACTTCTTTTTTTAAAGAATTCAAGTGGAGTTTTCTCATGAGTGACATTATCTGGAAAATCATGTTGTTATACACAGACTTGAATGTTCACTGTGCTCATTACACTTTAACATGGAAAATACTATTAGGTTTCAGCCTCTTGACACTAGCTTTTATGCTCTAAACAGAATGTATACTCAAACTATTATTTATAATACATCTTGTCCAACATTTCTATCTTCTATATGTCATTTAGGATACACTCCAATGTGAAATGAAAACATTTTCAAATTGTTAGAACATAAATAACGGTGTACAAATCAAATAATTCTAGGAAAGTTCCTGACTCTAGATTGGTGAATTAGTTGTGTCCTATAGCCAGATAGTGCAGTTAGTATCTGACCCCCCCTACCCACAAATAATCCAAAGACTCTATTAAAGTTTTCAGTTCATGCTTAAAGGAGGTTGACAATGAGCTACAGTCATTTTTTGACGGCAGAAGCAACACGCAAGCAACAAGCTTTGGCAAAACCAAAAGGACTGGATTTTTTTTAAGTATAACGGGTAGAGCTCAAGGTATTTCAGGTGCATGCCATATCACGCTTTTCCTTTTACACACATCAAAACATTGACAAACACACAATGCTCTTGCATACTATATAGTGGTCAGTGTGTTCATTGATAGTTGCCGTAGTGATAATACTAAAAGTGAGGTTGAAAATGCTGATGAAGTTCATAGTAGTTGTGATAGTAGAAGTAGTAATGTTAATGATGTTGGTGTTATGGTGCTATGGGGATATAGTGTCTAGTGTGCTAGTGTTTGTAGTGGTGGTGGTGCTAACATTGATGGTGGTAGTTATGGCGGTTATAGCAGTGCTGGTGATAATATGGTTGTGGTAATATGGTGGTGGGGTAGCATATCCTTTTTTTATTAAACAGAATTCATATAATTTACCAGATAAGTACCAAACGTTACTGTGGAGTTCATCTAAGCAGGCATATTTGGATGTTGTAAAAAAGTCATATATAGCTAGAAATAAAGTATTGAATAAAAGCACAGCTGATATTTACTGCATCATTTGTGACTAACCTTCCAAATGATAAGAATAACTACTTCAATATTGTAGAAAAGTTGGTTTAACATGTCCAGAGCTATTTGGAGACATATGGGGGGGGGGCATATGTATCAAAAAAGACTTTTGCGATTCTCAAAATGCGATTTTTTAGAGAATCGCAAAATGCAATGTATGTAGGATTCACAAAATATTTTGTGAATCCTACATATTCCTTATTTGTGAATCGCAAATTGAGATTCGCAAATGAGGAATACCTTCCCATTCCTTCCTATGGGCTAGGAGGCCCATAGGAAGGAATGGGAATACATTCTCAATTTGCGATTACCAATTGGAGAATCGCAAATTGAGAATGCAATTTCAAGGTTGTACCCCCGAAATATGTATCTGTGCACATTAGGGCATGTATGTGCCCCACACGGCACTTTGAAAAATGCACAAAAGTGCATTTTTCAAAGAAATTGCGAATTACCACCAACTTGAAGTTGGTGGTAATTTGCGATTCCTAAGGCCAAAACGCAATATTTCTGTGCTTCCTACGTGCATTTAAGGAATTGCAATTTGCGATTCCATACATGCAATCGTAAAATAGAGAATCACAAATTTAGCGATTCTCTAATTTGCGATGCCCTTTTAGGATGATATATCCCAAAAGGCCTTTTCCGTTTCGCAAACGAGCCGATTCTAAGAATCGGCCCGTTAACAGGAAAAGGACTTGATATGTATGCCCCATAGTCTCATTAGGTGCGCTACTTTGCAGCAAGGTTTTTCTACAGAACAGCGGGCACAGAGTCGGTCTCACTCACTTCTCTATGGTGCTGGCCAGCGTGTTTACAGACTAGCACTGTGGGAAAAAACGAAGTTAAGATTGCTTCACATACAACAGTAAATGAGACCAAAGCCCTGGCAAGGCGGCTCTGCACAGTGACACTCGGGAAGAGCTGATAAAAGGTGCAGGGAGTACACAAATCTATGTGTAGGCACACACTTCTTTAACCATTTCAAAACAGCTATAAAATCTGAAAGCATTTTTTATTTGATCTTTCAGCATTCTGTCTCCAAATACAGCAGCAAAGTCAGTTTACATATGTACATTTGCTGCCTCGTTCGGTCTCATTCACTCACTTCTATCTACTCTGTGGTGCTCGGTGCTTTTCTACCCCGCAACAAATAAGAAGAAAACATCATAAAATGAAGTCCTCTCTGCAGCAACCAGAAACTCATTTCAAATCGGAGATACTATTCTTATTTCACAAGCTAGCAACCACTATTCACTTGCTTGCAGGCAATTATGGCAGCTACTGAAAAAGACAAGAACGCGGAATTAAAAGAGTAGATAAAAACAAGCCAGGAAATGCAGCAGTAAAAAATTAGTACAATAAAGCAAAGAGAAAACACGTTTTCTGATTTCCACATTGCAAAACTTTCAAACCTACTTAGAATTATAATATCGCCTCACAAACATACTGGTGCAATTCACAAGTTTACAATGGTGACAGCTGTGCACTTGATATTGAAGAAAGGAAGCAGAAATTTTGCTCAGAACCATGACTCGGAGGAGGGTGAACAGAGAAGCAGGATGAGACAGTGATGGACCACAGTTAATGGTGCAGTCAAGAGAGGAAAAAAAACTTAAAAAGGAAATCACAGAAAGAAAGAAATTAAATGGTGCCTGGGAAAACAGAAAAAGTAGAAGGGAACCATTTTTGGGTACGTGAAGGGAGCCAGTGACCAAAGGGGCCTGCTGTAGTTAGTGGTAGATTACTGTGAATGACACAGGAGCAGCCCAATAGATGAAGAGGGCTGGCTGTAAGCCCCTCTGTGTTTGTATATATTAATTTATCTTTATGTTTTTTTTTTTTTTTTTGCAAAACAGTAATACGACTATACAGATAAAGCTGTCTAATATGCCAGACCTAAAAATAAGGAGACGGCAAGCTCAAAGTTATGGATGAGACAAATTAGAAACGTTTGTCCACTCTAACCGAACTGGTTTACAGGCAATTGTATTTGACAACATAACTGAGAAAAGAAGCAAACGGAAGCAAAAACTATAATCTATTCATGTAAAGAGACAACTAAAAACATTTTTGAGGAAAATCATCTCGTCTTAGAAAGCAGTCCTTAAGGTAAGGTACAGCAAAGAAAGGCATATGGATTTTAAAGGGGAAACAGCAAAATACCACGACCGGTGAACAAAGCTTTGCCTCTGCAACGATGGGGGAACAACGAATGCGTCTAAACCATGCATTCTATTTACAACACAAGTTGTTACAACGACATGGGTTAGGTAAAGTGGCGTTGGACTTTCCCTACCTACCGTTATGGGATTGGAGTTAGAATAGTAAACTATACTATTCCAAAGACCAGCAATTCGTTGCAATGACTTGTGCTGTAAATGGAATGTGTGGTTCAGGCCATTCACTGTTCTACCCGCGTTGTTAAGGAACGTGTGGAAAAGGAAAGCGTGGTTGTGCCATACAACCAAATGAAAGATTTCATAAGCATGTATCTGAAACAAAACAAGATCAATCAACATATAGTAAACATGTTTGTTAGACTAGCATAGTGTTGCTTGTCCTGCTCCCAAAATTCCTCTAACACACGTTTGAAACGTTTGCAAAACCTTTGTCATTTCACATAATGCTAAATTGTGCGTTTTTGTGGTACAGAGTAGAAAATGTCTTCCCGAAAGAAATGTTCTCTAAGAGCCAGACATGTTGTCTTCAAATCTATCCAGTTGGTATCTCATGACATTTTTGTTCCAGTTATACCCAAGGTTCAGAGTTTTTATTATTTACTGGTTTATACAGATAAATAGAGACAGCAAACATATTTTTCTTTGTCTGTATTAATTTTTAAATATGAAAAGAAATACAGATGGAAAACAGGTCTCCTGAAGGATTCACAATTGTGTCAATCATGATTGCAAGGCCAATGGCTGTTCAGACTGCCAGACAGGAAAGATATGGTAAAAAGAAACAAGTGGCCTGATAGACAACCCTGCAATTCACAAAAACAGGGATTGCAATCGCCAGAGGCCTTTCTTTATGTTCAAAAGCTCTGTTACAAGTCAGAAAATTCTTTCCGACTCATAAAAGGAGTTGTGAGAACTTTTACAAACTGCAAATAGGACGGGCATGAGAGTGGCGTCCACCAATTTCCGACTTTGAAAGGAATCCATCAAAAGTTTCTGTAATTGCAAATCACTGATGAGTTACTTATTTACAAAGGGGGATGGTCCCTTTAGGATCTGTGTTTGCAGACTCCTGGAGAGTAGGCAGTAGGCCAGGAGATCAGAGGCTGCTCTCCCTGAAAGATTTCAAAATTCAAAAACATTTTATTTAATTTTTTAAAAGATGCACATGTTTCTTTACGGAACACAATCTGCTTTTAAAGACAAAGTGTTCGGTTTAGGAATGCAATAATGGGGATAGTGTTGTGCTGTCTCTAGCAGGCCAGCCTCCCGGTTGTCTAATTTGTAAATATTTGTATAGCGCACTATCACTAGTAAGGGTATACTGCAGTTTCAAAGACGTATCAGGCTAGCACATCCTGCACAGCCAATCACAGGGGGGAGGGGTGTCACAAACTACGACCTGCCTAATACGTATAAATTAGGCAGATTGTTCTACCATTTTGTAATTTGTGAACCGACCTATTAGTATATAGGTCAATTCGCAAAATTGGAATACCTTCACAAAAAGTCATTACACAATTTGCAATCACTCCTATTGGTATATCAAGCACCAGATTTCCTAATTAAACTTTAAACAGCTGCAAAAGTATGTGTTTGAACTACAATGGATTTGTTACTCAATATACACACCAAATAATGTTCTCATGGAATGCTTAACTTTGTGACGGTATTTCGCAAAAACAGTAGCACATTTTGCATACCTAATTTCCACAAAGCTCCAAAAATTCAGGTTTTAGAAGCATAAACAACAAGACGGAGGGAAGGCAGAGGAGGGGAGGGGGAGGAGAAATGCGACACGGTGTAGAGCTGGTTAAATGCAAACAGCCAAAAAAAAAAAATGCGACACGGTGTGAAGCAGCAGGGGATGAGAGTGTGATAGAGACAGGGGAGGAGAAGCCGCAGAGCGCACGCTGGGCGAAGCCGTTTGATGTGCTGTGCGGCCGTGAATGCGCGTGCTTGTTTGGTCACGTGATTCACGTGAACTTAATGAAAACCGCAGCGCAAGAAGCCCTTGGTTTGACGAGGATTTCGAGCACTTGAATTCTCGCTCCGCTCAATGCGCTTGCGCGCATTGATAGGTCGCGAGACATAAAAATGCCATTATATTATTTCCTCTTCATCAGACATTATCAAGGCAGATATAAATACATGATTCTTGCTATTAGATACAGCACCAAATACAATATAGATCAAATCGATGACATGCTAAAGATCCACTTATATATGTAGGGCGTTGTAACGGTGAGAGGAAGAAGCAAGGAGCTAGATTCCAAATACGCACCGGCATCCATGCCACCAATAGTTACACCCGCAGCAAGGAGGGTGTAGGAGGTGCAAACGGCATTGAGTCAGTATATGGTCCTGTGGTCAGTACAGAGAGATGGAAAGGGAGCTGACCATGCACAGAATTGAAGGGGACATCTGAGAGGAGCCACTGTGGGTCTGAGAGCTCACTGATGGTCAATTGTTGTCCACCACAGTCCCCTGAGCACATGGGAAGAAGGGGCCAACTTTACATATATTCAGGCAAGACACCAATAGGAGAGTTGCAGCTGGAAGAGAGGGAGTAGTCTTCCTTCCAAAAGCCTTCAGGAATTCAGAACGGCCTGAAAGAAATAAGAGGGTATTCTTACCAATACCCATGTAGAGCCCACAATCAGGTCAAATGAGGTAGAGGCTACATGCAGGACTGTTAATGTTTGTGGAGTGGAGGCAGCCATTAAGTGCCATTGATTGTAAAGGAGGACTCCATCCCCATGTAAGGAGATTGGAAGGAGTGGATCAAGTAGTGGTTTGCCTTATGACCATTCACAAGCTCCTTTGTGACCCTTTACCACTCTAGAAATTGTAGGAGATTTGCCCCAGGCAGAGGTAATTCCTCTTGAGGACTGAGAAGTGGAGTATACTGCAAATCTGCCCGGGAACTCCCCCCAAAGTCCCAAAAAAGTGCCCCACGTTTATAAATCAGGATTCACAATTGCCCAATAAAAATCAAAAGAGCAAAACGTGTGGTAAAGGAAACATTCAAAGTTTGGAAGGCCAACAATTTTGGTCTAGACTACAACATAATTTTTCCATGCAACTCACTTGCAGGTCACCTGGCTCATAACTGAGAGATTGCTCTATGGAAAGAAATTAAGGGGCTTTCCTAGGACGGGAGAAGGGTCACTTCTTATTGAATAAGACAACACTCCCTGGGGATTGAAACGTCACATTATTGGTAGTTAGAGTCCCCTAAGGAGAGTGTGAAACCATTCAATGGCAAATTAGGTTATGCTGTATGAGGATCATGAGGCTGAGTAGGAAATAGCAGGGTATGCCGAGACGTGGGTTCCTTGCTCACTTAGCCATGGGATTCAAGCTAGCCTGGCTGATGAGGGGTGTTACCCCGAAACAAGTCCCAGGATGCTTGTTTCCGGTGCAGGGAAGACCTGGCTTGGCAGTTCGGGCTAGACTGCTCACATGAATAACAGGGTTAAGACTGATTTGCATATGGCTCGGTCTGAACTGGGGTGGCGAATTGAGCTAAAGAATGATGATGGATTCAAACCAGATCTGTGACTGTGGGTGAGTGTCTGAAACGTTTCAGCACTCCGTCCATCATCTCCTTGTGTTTGCTGTGTAGAAAATGATTGACTGTTCTATTGAATATATAAGGCTGCCATAAGTGGAAATAGTAGCTGTTCTCTGCCCCCCAACCTCGCAAGGTGAGTGCTATCTCATTTGTCCCGCTGCCCCAAAGCAGTGGAAAATGGCAAGTAACAAACCTGACAGAGTAAGGTAGAGAAACCCCTCTCTGGCCTCACCTCCCCTCGTCTGACCCACACTACAATCCCTCCCACAGTGACACAAGTGATAGTGGCAGACCAGTTATGTTGCTCTGAAGCAGTAGCTTCCTCAAGTCTACTAGTTGTGAATGGGACAGACATTGCTCAGACTGTCCCAGTCCAAACTGCTCCACTGTATTTCTACGCATTACAATGAGTTAGCCAGGTCTTGGGTGTTTTTGTAGGCTTAATCTGAGAGGAGCAATTTCCCTACCTGCTAGATGGTCATTTGCCTGCCTTTCCTATGAGACCCAATTTGTTTTAGGCAGATTATTTAGTATTGCCGCTTTCTCTTTTTTAAATTATTTTCTCTTTACACAAACTGAATGCCTTATCTAGGACATTTCAGTAAACAGAGCATATTTCTAATGCACTGGGAGATGCCTAAGGTAATAGTGTGAATTGGTTCACCCTTACAGTAGACGAGGGTCACCTAGGCTCCTTGTAAAAATTGTTATATATTGAAAATAGTAGTTCCTGTAATCATATGAAAGTCATTTTAAAATACCAAGAGTATACTATGAAATAAAGTATGTGAGAGGGAAATTAATTTGTCAAGAAACAATGTGCCTGGTATACTGTTTAATGTATCAACTTTTACTATATAAAGAACTATAAAAGAAACACAAAAAACAAATTGTCAAGCAAGGTACTCAAGCGTGGCATGCACATTGTATAAGCTACAATAAAGTGGGCAATTTAACAAAGGCTCAAATATTATGTGCCTGCATTTTCCATAGTACTCATAATATAGGAGCGTAATCAAAAAGAGTGGCTCATGGAGCGAAAATCTTTTCATTACTCTTATATATTGTGTGTGCATGAGGCAGCCCATCACAGTGCGTCTTCTCACAGGGAAATAGAGGGCAGGTTGGAACCACTGAAAGCTACAATCTGCAGCACAATCTGTGCTACTTCGATTTGAGATTGAGCCAGGTGTCATTAGGATGATCAGTGGGAAAGGAGGCAACATGGAACAATTGCAAAAGCTTCAAAAATAGTCCTTCTGGGGGGTACTGTCGAAGAATAGAGTAGATTTGCGCAGATAACAAAGCAATAGAAGTAGACAAGAACAGGAGGACCAGGGTCCATCCATAACGGGAGTGCTACATGCAGTTGATGAGTCCAGGAAATGCTCTGGAGCAAAAGATGGGCATGGCGGCAGTGGACATTAATTTTCTGCAAATGGACTTAAGGAAAATAGCAGCATGGGTGATGGCTGTTGAGCATTCAGTGGAAGAACATTAAGAATCCATCAAAGAACTGAACGGGAGGTTTGCGCTCTGAGGGAAGGTACTCAACCCTGTGCTATGGATGAGGATGAGAAAGGAAGCTCTACGTGCAACTACAACCATGTCTATTCACAAGATGATAATGTTTCCATATAAACTGCTGGTCCTGTTTGAAGGGAAATCTTAGTTTTTTAGGATGATGGGGGAGACTTGGGAATGGCTGGAAGGATGGTGGAATGTCAGAGGCAAGAAATAACACAAAACATGAGGACAGGAAGATAACCAAGCAGGATCTGCAAAACACATACAAATAGAGCAGCCTTGGATGTGGAGAACATTATTGAGATAGGGCCACACCAGACCTAAAGAACTTCGACCGATCACAGGTGCACCCTGGTATACTGTGAGGAAAAAGCAGAAGTCTGAGGTGTGAGAAATTAATTCTGACTCGCTCGTGAGTACTTTTCTCTTCTCTCAACAAGAGAAGACAGGAAAACTATGAATGCTGTTGTTGGTAGCATATAAAATTTGATTTTATACATAAGAAAGTGACAGGTGCCTCAGGTGCTGGGGCGACCGGCAGTTTTGAACTTGCAGCATGAGGGCGTAGAGAGGGAGGGAGGGAGGGAGATGGGTGATTGGGGTAGATAAAGTTCATAACAGTAGGCATACAAAAAATAGGCAGCAGATCCTGGAAGCGAGGGAAGAATACAGGAGATGATGACAATGGCCACAACACTAAAGATAAGGCGGCAGAGAGTCTGAAAATATTGACTTGGAACGTGAATGGTCTGGGCCATAAAATAAAGAGAGAGATAGTAGTAAAATCCTTGAACAAACATAGCCCGACTCAGTTTGGCTGCATAAGTTCCACTCAGTAGGCAATAACTGTGGGATGTTAGGTTGAGAGGGATACAAGGTCCGGGTGTGCTGGAGTTTACATATGGTTCAGTATTTCAGACATGGACAGATCCTGTAGGTTGTTATGTGGCAGATCAATCACTGCTATGCACAAGATTGTAAACATCTATACTCTGGTGATTAATAGGGTGGAGGCTTGATCCCTGATATTTGATCAACTGAAACATGAGGAAATGTTTGATACAAACGATTGACCTTTACTACCCAGAAAATGAAAAAATGGTGCACTCAACAGTGACCATCTGGGAGCATACAAGGCAGTTATTGAGGGGAAACTCATAGCCACTAAAGTGGACAGATGTTGGGAGAGAGTGCAGGAAGGGCAACAATTAAAGCAGTTCGAACAGTGGAATGTTGAGCATTCCAAGACCCAGAAGTGGACCTGTCCCTCGAATGGCGCTGGAAACAGAATAATTCAGATTGCTATTTGAAAGGGAGGGGAAGGCACATTACCGAGTAAAGCAACATAGGTTATATGAAGTTGGTAATAAAGCAAGCTATCTTCTAATATGGCTTTCATGGTCAGAGGAGAGCCAGGTGTGTGTAGAAGAGTTACAACACATATGGTTAGAGTAGTAGAATCGCTATCGCTAGAGAGGACAGCACAGGAGTTTTCAGAATACCTTGAACATCTAAATGGACCAAGAATTATAATCTCCATATAAGAATACAGGAAATTGTTAGCAAATATCCCAAACCCCTTCCCTATCCCAAGAAACAGGGAAATGTTGGACCAAAGACAGAAGTGGAAGAAATTGCAGAGGCAATTAAATAACTTAAATGCGGGAAATCCCCAGGTCCCAAGGGGCTAATGCTGCAGGTTTTAAAATATTTCAATAGTAAGCTAGGGGATCTTCTAGATGCTTGTGCTATGACACTAACAAGGAGGGGAGACTACCATAGGACCTTTCAACAGATGACCCACAGGAGGATTACACCCCATGTAGGCCTATCTCACTGATTAATGGCGAGGTTAAAATCCTGGCAAAAGTTCAGGACAATTGTTCTTTACCAAGCAAGTTATAAACTAACAGCTCCAGTCCAATTGGGATTTATGCCCCTTAAACTCACATGACACACACTCAGATGCATGCATGGTAACTTGATGAGACTGAAAAAACCACATGAGCAAGCAGTGCTGTTGGGCACTAGATGCTGAAAATACATTTGACTCGCTAGATAGGTCTTAATACAGACGATTTTGAGGAAAATGGGCATTGGCTCTTAACTCCTGTCCTGTCCTACTTTTATACATGAACCGATTTTAGGAGTTCAGATGAATGACACTTTATCAAAGGAGTTTAAACTGGAACAAGCCCAGAGGCAGTGTTGCCCCCTTTACCAGCTTATTTCGCTTTGGCAAAGGAACCATTGGCACAGTGGGTGAGAGGAGACACTCTGATAAGGGGGTTTGCAAGGGACCTGGCCTGGGAGGATGTTCTCTCCCTATATAAGGATAATCTCTACTTGGCGGATCCTGACCGCGTGATCCCCAGAATTCTATAATTCATTGATACGTTTGGGGAGTACTCAGGAGTGTTTATGAATTGGAATTAATGGATTATGTGTCCTGCAACAACTTGGTGGCCTCCATGAGACTAGGTATGCTCAAAGTGGATGAAAGAAGGGTTTAGGTATCTAGGAATGTACGTGACAAAAGACCAGGATGAATTCATGTGACAAAACTTGGTGAGAATTCTGAAAAAATACAGAACAGGTGTGGGACACTTGAGGAGGCTTTCAAATCCTCTATTGGACAGAGCAGCATTGTACAGGATGATTTAATTGCCTGAATTTTTCTATATGATTCAAAATTCTCTGCCGGTGTTATTCCAAATACTTTCCCAAGAAAATAGCTACTGTGATACGTGTATTACTGTTAGAGAGTTGTACCCCCATGGCTGCTATGACAACACTGACAAGGGCCCATATGATAGTAGAAACACACTCCCAGACCTGAAGCTATGTTACTGGGCAACCCAGCTACTGGTAATTAATGACTGGACATTTGCTTTGCAGCAAGAATCTTTGGTGCTGGCCAACACAGGAGAAATTGAACTAAGGGGATTATCTAAGGCATTGTATGTCAGGGAGAGACCCAGGTTGAGGTCCTCTCCAACTGCTACAGTGATCAGAATATGGCACAGAAGGCAGAATGGGCTGGAGGTTTCAAAGAATGGAACGAGTTGGGAATTTCTAAATTAAGAGATATGTGGGAGGTACAAGGTATCATGAAATTCAAGAAATTACATAAACAGGTTGAATTGGCAAATAGCCAGGGATAAAAATACGTACAAGTTAAACATGCACTAACTGAACAAAAAGAAAAACCCAGGTTGTTCTGGATAGGTCGCCACTGGAGTACATAGTGTATCCTTTCACAGACATGCCATTGCGCTAACATATAGGACACATAACAGCAAAAGACTCCTCAATGTCCTCAAAAGCAAATGGGAACAGTACATTTGGGTACTGGAGGAGAAAGATGGGGTGTCATGCAAGTACCCCTGAGAGGTTGAAATCAAGGTTTCTCTTGGCAAAACGTAAGATATTGCTCGATGCATACTACATGAGGACCCCACTGCTGAAAATGGGGAGGGCAGAAAATGATAGATGGCTTAGGACATGCAATCAGGCAGGCACACTTGTTCACCCATTGTGGAACTGTCCACCAACAGAGCAGTTCTGGATAAGGCTTGTTCAACAAGTCATGAGAGTAATGGCCGAGGAACCCGATCTAAATGTGCATTTAGCTGTAATGAAGTATGGATAGACCTAATGCTACCAATGTAAATTCCAATGTTCGGTAACTTAAAATTAATGATGACAAGAAATGACACTGGGTGACTTTGAGGGACCACTGTGAGACTTTGAGGGGGCTGGCTGGTACCTTCTCTTGAACAGTGGGCATGACTATGGACTGATGTACACATGTCAAAGAAACATTGTATAAAATGCAAGGGTGCCCACAGAAAGCCATCACAATTTGGAGCCCATGAAGAACTTCAGGGTGGTATATCAGCAGTCCCTGAATTGTGCTGGGTGGTGGCCATTATCTGCATGTGAAGGTTGTTTTGGTGGTTTAGAGGGGTATCACAGGTAGGGGTGCGGGGAAATACCTAGAATCACACAATAGTCAATTAAAGACTAAGAGGCGGTAGTCAAATATGTGACACAGGGAGGCAAATAATAAATCTTGTGTACGTTTGAGATGCTATAATTTTTCCTTTCTGTTTGTAAACCAATTAAAAACATTACACAAAAATAAGTATAAAACTGTCATGACCGGGACAACGGAACCGTTACAATGTATGTAAAGTATATTATTTATATTTATATTAGAACATTGGAATGTTGGGAGCTCCATTGAAAACAATGGAATGCTCCGAGCTTCTAATGGCCGATAGAAGCACAGAGCGCCAACATTAAAATGTTTGTTCACAGCTGTTGCTGTGAACAAAGGCTTCAAGGAGTCCTCAGGATCCACAAGGCCTTTGCTTTACAAATTAGAACATGCTCTACTAGTCATTAAAGGTCTGCCGCCTTACTGATGCAGGACCTTCTCGTGTTTTGGAAGTCACTGAAAACCTGGTTATTCCAGCAATAATATTCAACCTGGTCTCCATAGTACAGGGGCTAACGTGGTCACTACACCTTCAGCGCTGGGACACTCATATTGAGTAGCTGTGCGCATTACAAATACTCATTTAACATAACATTTAACAAAGGACCTCGCAGATGCTGGAGCGGGCCTTTAATGGCTGGTAGAGCCAGCTACGGTGGGCTCTAAGGCTATATTAAAGCCTGCTTGCAATAAATTAATGTGTAATTGCAGAATTCAAAATCCAGTAATGGGGACGCCTGTATACATAATTTAATTAACTTATTTATTTAATGATGTGGCCTTCATTTCCAGATTTTTGGGATCAGAGTTTGGATGTCTTCAGCATTGTTCTTTTGCTTGGGCTACTGACTGAACGGGCTTGATTTAAAAGGATGAGACACATTTGTGAGTCAATGATGATAGCCTTAAGCCTCTGCTGGTCAGGAGATAATCCTTCATAAATCTTTTTATAATTGTTTTTAATAGTGTTACTGCCATGTCACATAAGGTGAAAACTATATTAAATGATCTTCCTTATGGGTGCACATGGCACCCGCAACTTTAAACTTACCCAGTAAATCAAAATGCATGCTAAGAAGCTTTTTTACCATTATCTATAGAGTACTGCCTATGTAAAATTATGTGCAAAAAGCAACTACTGCCAGACATAAAAAAATATATTAGGTCTGTCCTGATAAGGGTATGCCATACAGTAGTGTGACATGATTTCTTGATCTAAATTCTGATAATGATCTTTTGCACATTGCAAACAAGAATTCTATTGCCTTTGGGCCCAATTTGTATTTAGGCGGGCAACCTGTTACTCTGTCAGGGTGATGGAGTAAATTACTCCTTTGCCTTGACAGAGACACCACCCACCAAATTTAGAAATTACCCCCAAGCTGGCAGTCAATTCAATCAGTCTTTAATCGATAATTTTCCAATCATAAAAGACACAATACATCGTAAAAATGTAATCTATACTACTATTATAAAGGAAGAACTTTGAGGCTTTGAGGCGGGTAAACTCGGGAACCACAGCGCCAATCCACACACCCGATACATCGTTGTAATCCTCAGGGTGTACAGATGGACATAGGCTATATAAAGTTAAAAAATACGTTTTATTTAAAAAATTTACATTATAAGAAAAGTAGTCACCTCGAAGTAGCGCCGGCTGCGACCTGCGTGCTGACGTCAGGACATGGCGCGGGGGAGGAGCGGTGACCAGCAGCGGACATGGCGCGGGGGAGGAGGTGAGGAGCAGCGGACCGGCAGGAGGAGCGCTGACCAGCGGCGAGGAGCGGTGAACTGAGGAGCGGCGGCTGAAGTAAGGCTCCGGGGGGCAATGTCAGGCAGGCGAAACGAGGACTTACACCAAAACAGAAGGATACAATTTAGATCAGCTGAGATAAGGCTCCGGAGGACAATGTCGGGCAAGGCGGGGGTCGGGTCAGGTGGGGGACGGGGAGTTACAACAAAACAGAAGGGTACAATTTACATTGGCTGAGGTAAGGCTCCGGGGGACAATGTCGGGGCAGGCGGGGGTCGGGCCAGGCGGGGGACAGGGACTTACAGCATCTGCCATGGAGATTTATGCAGAGCGCCTCAACACTGGGCCTTTGCGACATCCGGGGGACAATGTCGGGGCAGGCGGGGGTCGGGGCAGGCAGGGGACAGGGCAGTCGAAGGACAGAGTGGCCGGGGGCCCAGGCTGCTAGGCAATGTCGGGGCAGGCGGGGGTCGGGGAAGCCTGATTGCTCCCGGACAAGGTCGGGACAGGCTGCTAGTTAAAAAGAAAAAGATTATACCCTAAAAACATAGTCTTAAAAAGATTAATATATCATTATCGAAAGGTCCTGACAATATTTCATTGAGATAGCTCTTAAAAACAATCCGTGTAAACATTCCTTCAGACATTTGAAAACAAAAAAAAGTAGGAACCGCTATAAAATAGATAATAATTCATGGAGAAGGTAGATTTTTCCTTCGCAGTGCCCATGCCCAGCTAAGGAATTTCGCAACAGCTATAACAATATCAGATCTGGTGTTTGTTACCAAAATACGCAGTGCTACCATACCCGATCTTGTACCCGTTAGCGCAAAGCAGATTAAGCCACTTGCGACGAGAGCTGGCAGACAATTGTAAAGCGTTGTCAGAAACAGCTGTGTTGGGGGTTCAGGAATTTTGCAGTTTGGATCAGGGCTTTTCAAAGAGAAAATCCCGAAGCAGGATTTTCCTTTTGAAAATAAAAAAGAAAACACTGCTTGTGCAATGGGAGTCTTCTCCAGGGCGGGGGGGAGAATTTCGCAGTTTTCATTGCCTCTTACCACTAGGGGTTTCCAGGCAGTGACGGGCAGTGAAAACTGAGAATTCCACCCACCTAAATCAGATGGACGTAATTATTGGTCTGCCTACAATGTCCGTTACTCCGAAAGGCCATCAGAGGGGCTTAATCATGGTGGAGGTAGAGTAGTCTCCACCGTGACTACACCAATGTTTCCCTTGCATTTAAATTGGGAGGGCCACTATATTGGTGGGGAGGGAATAGCCTAGCTGTTGCGATGGGGTTCCCTCTCCACCAGCATATAAATTAGGCCCTTATGGTGTAATTGTGTCTTATGTTTAGGTATCTGCTGCACTTTGGATTGTTTCTGTGTATGCATTTCTATTTACTATTATTTTGACTACTTCTTTAGGGGCGTGAAGCGTATTTTGGATCACTTGTGAATGCCCGGCTGAGATCCACCCAGTCAAGCAAGGCAGGAGGAACTGTTGCTGAAGGTGAGCTCTTGTTTCTCCGTACATTTGTGATTTCGGTATTACACCTCTTTGCTGAGTATTGTAAACCAGTGAGGATAAGAGCACTGCGCTAACATTAAAGTGATATGACCAAAAATTTCCTTGCATGTTCATATATGATCAAAGTGTATATTATATTGAAAGATCAGTGGGAACCAAGCAACATATTCATCTTTGCAGGTAAGTTCTGCAAAGTGCTCACATTATTTATACTTATTTGTTACAGTAATTAAAGCAAAAAAAAATCCCTTTTAAAATATTAAAGAAAAAATGAATGATATCCAATACTGACCAAGAACACATTCACTTACAATTTAAGTGGGCCAGAAGATTTCAGCCACACAGGATTAACTTTGACAGTATACACTGGTTTTTACTGCAGTTCTAAATTATTGAGCTGCATTATGTGGCACAAGTAATTGCATCCACATAAACAGCATTCACCCCCCGGGGCCGCTGTAATAATTCCTAAAGCTTCTGGGTAGAAAGTAATCAACACCACCTTGGATAAGCATGGAAGTGGGAATGCAGCAATGATATAAAAAGCTAATCTGAAACTCACAGTAGCATCACTTAATGATCATGAACACCGAGGGACTCCAGGCGGAAAGTATTTAATCAGTAATGGTGTTTCAATGGGATGTGTTCATGGAGTAAAAACCGAGCACATTTCTTAGCAAGTTTAACATCTTAATTTGTATTTCCTATTTTTAACAATTAGGGTTGCACTGTGGTGTTAAAAGTCTGTTTGCAGCACATATTCAAGAAACCGTAATTGGTGACTTGCTTGCAGCCCTGATTAAAAGCACCTCCTCACTAAGTTAGAACTATAAATGACACCCACTAAGATTGTACTAATGTTCACCTGATGTTCGCCTTATTCCGAGGAAGCTGACCAATGGACAGGTTTCAAAAACAGCAGATCTTCCATCTACCCCCTTCTTTATTCCTCATTCAGAGCATGGAGAAATGCACTTGTCCCGGCGTCACAGCAGTGCTGTCTCCACTATTGCAAACACCCTTTCCGAGGAGACAACACAAGTAGAAATGAGGCTGGAAATGTGACCTGTCATTAAATTTAAATCCAGCATCCTTTCCGTCTATGACAACCATGTAAACAATGGAGTTCCTGTAAGGATGAAATCCGTAACTGTCCCCCGCACACGGGGGAGAAGACTCCCAGGAAATGGAGGATGTGGAGTACATTAGTTATTTAATTCCTGAAGATCTAGCCCAGTTTGAGGGGTCTATTTTCTCAAATAACACAAAGGACAGGTGATCCGCCCATGCCAGTGCGCCATGTCAGACCTAGCACCTGTTTGACTCGAAACAGCTCCTAAAATGGACACACAATGTTTTAGGGGCAAAATGCCTTCTAACTCAGAAAGCACCTTCATATTGGACCCTGATTAATCAAAAATCGCATCTCAGTGTTGGAGGCAACAGTGTATCCAAACTGCTGTTTGTTTTGTGGGGCTAGAACTTAGAACAGAACTTCATACTAACTAACAGGGAAGTCATCAGTTGTCAATAAATATGCACCCAGCTATTTTTGCAAATATGTTTTAAGCATTCATGTATTCACAGGGTAACAGATGTAAGGACAGTGACACTTTAGAATGCAAAATGCCCTTTTCTGTTAATAATATACAGGGCCCTCTTTGTATATAATTGATTTGCAAAAACACTCTGATTCATAGCCTAAGCATTGAGAAAACTCTCATTTTGCCCGGCTTTGACCTGGGCTTTCGCCTGCACATGAAACTCCATGACTGACAGACTTTGCATCGCGAAGTTAATATATTAACATTTCTCATTTCTAATGCCAAGGTATGCCTTAATAAATAATTTGAGTCAAATCGAGAATGCCATTTATGGGCAAAAGTCCTGCACTGTACACATTTCTAATGAAAAGAGACACCCATAAAGCCATTCTAAGGAGATTTGCTGTGGCACGCTCCCTAGAACTAAAACCTCTTTCTAGCACACCTTCCCGTGGAAATAATCCAATTTTGCCTTTATACATCATATTCCTGCTCCTTATGATACAATAGAATCCATTTTCGTTAAAAATACCTTTAACAGAGGAGCCACTGAGCTCTCTCTACACTTGTAAACTCTAGAGAGTGTACCCACTGAAAGATGGGCTGAACTTGTTTTCCCTTGTATGACTAGACTTCTGGTAAACTTGGAATCAAAATTCACTCCCGGATTTACACACTATTTTTGCATTATCACATTATATAGGTTTGCATGCAATTAAAAGTCACCTTTAAATTAACCAGACATTATTTTAGCTTTAGAAATGTATTTCATTAGGTTGAGAGTGTTAGCATAAATGTTTATGAATTAATACAGACCAACTGGATTAACACCTGAAATTATCTTAATACTTGTGTCTCCAATACTGAGGAAAAACAGGCCCTAGCCTGACCTTAAAATAATGTACATACATTTGGGCCTGTGCAAAGTGTACATTCAGTTGCAAGACTCTTACTGAGGTGGCATGGTGTTCACAATAACAATAAACTGGGATGTGGGCCGAGCAAATACGAGTGGCTGAGATTAATTCAAACATTCCATCCATCACTGTTTTGTATACTTCAGAGTCTAACCAGATGCCAGCAAATACGAGAATATTACCCCTGTCAACCCCTGTCATCCCAATACTATATTTTATCCCAGATCCACGCTGAAAGGATTTGCCAAAAAACTCAATGTAAATAAACCTACATAATCTTACACTTGAACCCAGTACATTCAACACCCAAAGACATCCACACCAGTGCTTTAAATGGAGAAAAATATGTGCAGGTATTCTGTCATCCTTCTGAGTTGTGGACAAGAGGAAGGAGTCAGGGGCAGGTGTACGGGCAGGGTGAGGAGACAAGCATTTAATGAATCTTCTTTCTCAGCCCTCCCCTTCACATCATTATAATCAGATGAATTATTTCTAAGCCCCTTCCACACCCTTATTCCTTTCCCTTTAGCCTCTCCTTTATTTAGATTTTACCTTTTCTTTCTTGGTCTTTTACCCTTCTTTATATTTTGGTCCACTCCATTCCTCCATCTCTTTATTTTCCCTCTTTTCTCTTACCAGTTTCTTTTTTTCCTTTCTCCCTGCCTCCATCTGTCTCTTCTTCCCATTTCTCTGTTGTTTTGCCCTTCTTTCTTCTCTTTTACCTTGTGGCTACTCCCCACTGATCTTCTTTAATCTTCGTTGAATTCTCCCTGCTGGTCTTTTTATCATCCTGTTCAAATCATTTCCTTTCTGTTTCTCTACATTACACATCAGACTCCAACCCCAGTCTCTCATTTTTCATCTTCCTGTTAATAGCTTTCTCTATCTCTATTTCTCTCTATGCTTGTTATAGATATCCTCAACACTGCTTTTCCCTCTTCCCTTTCCTGTGTCTTCCTTCACACATCATGCTGCTCACCTGTTGCCCTGTCTTGACTCCCTTTCCACTCCCATGGGAGAAATGGCCTGCACATGCTCTGTGGTAGAAGGACAGTCAGGACTTTTGGAAAGGCAGGGAGGATGGGAATGGGGCAGTCACATCCGCCCTGCAGGTGAAGGGTTCTGCCCCCATTCCAGAAGGAATTCCCATGGCCGGGTCTTTGGAAGGTCCCAGGGTTGGACTCGGACAGAAAATAGTCATAGGCACCAAAATAAAATTGGCCCGCATTAGAGAATCAAAGGCTTAAAACCGTGGCCCAAATTTGCTAATTTGAGCAGTTTTTAACTTGTAAAGACATGTACAGGAAAAGACATGCTGTACAGGAAAATACATGCTGTACAGGTGATTTGCATGGTATGGTAGACTGCATGCATTTGTGCTTGCTGCTGGTAATGTTTGTGGTAACATAAGGGAAATTAACAGGAAAACCAGCCAACCAGACCCTTAAACATGACCACAAATTGTCAAAAATGGCTTACACAATGATCTGTCAGGCCTGCCTTCTGCTGCTGCAGATTTCCACACAGGCCATTCCGTCCGTCAAGGATCCTGTAGATTCACCTCCTTTGATTCTGGTCTGTAAGTAATGGAAGAGAGGGGAGTGAGCTCTGTGCATGCCATTTTTTTTTGTTCAGTATGTGGTGCACAGCCAACTCAGCGCCCTCCTTACTGGATATACAAAGCCAGGAGATGTTTGCCTGTGCACTTGTTCTGTGCTACCCTTTGTTAGCAGACATGTATTCCCACTGTGAGAAAGGCTTTCACTCTCCAGGCCCAAAACTTCACTTTATTATTCCACAATGGGACACTGACGCATGGGCCCCATCCATCTGCCAGTAATAGAACATCTTCAGGGTCTGTTCCTCTGGCCTCATAAGCAGCATTCCTGATCAGGTGCCAAGAGGTACACAAACAGCTCTGAGATGCCGGCAGATCAACACGCTGACAACTTGATTTGGTGCTGCTTACACTCTACTCAGCTAATGTTGTGATTACAAATATAGCAGAGTAAACAATGCACGACTACCACACAGGCGCGGGCGCCGGAATATCAAAGAAAGGAACAGTGGTAGAGCAAAGATCCAGCAGTCAATGCAGTGGCCCGGGCCACAAGCCGGATGGGCCACCTTAATCCCCCTGAGTAGCTTATTCCAGCA
Source organism: Lissotriton vulgaris (assembly GCF_964263255.1). NCBI lineage: Eukaryota > Metazoa > Chordata > Amphibia > Caudata > Salamandridae > Lissotriton > Lissotriton vulgaris. The sequence continues at coordinate 790,474,432 of NC_141698.1, read as the reverse complement.
GCCATCACACCTTGACTGGCTGTTGTATGGTTGGCAAAAAGTACACCATTCACCGTGAGGAGGGTTATTTGGTACTCAAAAGGACTTTGGAAAATGGGGCGAACTTTGTGGCACAGGCACTGCATAAACTGGGTCAGCCAGCACCCGTTCCACAGTGCTACCGCACACTTGTTCAGGATGAGCTTGAAAGGGCAACTCAGATTTCGAAGTAGCCCAAGTTAGATGTCTTAGAGTTAAGCTATCCGAGAGGCTGTAAGGCATGTTATTAGGAAATGCATTTCGCACGTAGACTGCGGAGTCAAAAAGGAAAATTGTGTAGTTTGTTTTCTTGAGCAACTGCGAGTCTTGCAAACTTGTTGGCTGCAGGAAATGAAAGTTGCTTGATACTTCTGGCACCACTAATGACAAGATGGTGAGAGAAAGATAAGATGTGTGTGTCCTTGGAGAAGGTAATTCTTCACTGGCGCCCAGCTCTCAAGGAGGCACACTTAAACACTCGACTCAGTAGCCGTCATCAATACCAGTTGAGCATCACCTGTACAACTGCACAAACCAACTCCACTGCCCCAGCCCTACTACCCATATGAGTGCCGGTGGTGTCCTCAGCAGTGGAGAAGCTCTGGTCCTCAAATGAAGAATACTGGGGGGGCGTGGCTTGCAGCCCACTGGAGATGATGGCTGATTCCTGAGGTCCGGTGCGCCGGCGCAGATGAAGACTGTTTCTCTGCGCGTTCCGTCAGGCGTTCTCTTCATGAAGTGCGGGTCACTATCCATGGACTGCCCGATGACTTTCTGTTAGTAGTCGCGACACACCAGCAACGACCTACGAAAGTATTCACTTAATCTTTGCTCCCGCCTCAGTGGCGGCCGCGACAATCATTTGCCTCAGAACGCTGAAATGACGCACATTATCTCCCCTTTTATTTTACCTTCTAGAACCATTGCAGGCTTCCTCTAGCATGCCATAGTCCAATTTAAGGTTCTTCATGGCAGGCCCCTCCTGATAGCAGGCACATTATCATAATAGGAATAAAACAAAAATGTAAACAACCGCCTCTCTTTCCTTCACTAGTGTGGTCGCTACTCTTGTCACTTTTGCTGTGCTAGGTTGCGCACCTCAGTTATCTCATTATTTTTCCTCAATATTTCATCTTTATGCTGAAAACATCTATTTTTACCAGCAAGGGGTATCCTCCACCGTCATCAACAACATTATTCCTGCTACTACAAAGCACTGTTTCTTCAACACTGACTGCTCTCATCTCCTTTTTTAATACTCTGCTTCTCTTTGGTCCCACAATTGACTTTTTCAAGTAATATGCATTTGTTTCAAAGATATTCTCGCACAGTTCATCTCCTTCATGCAGTTTCTTCAACAATTCTACAATCTTTAAAAAGCTTGCCATATTGGAGTCTGCCTCTGCTTCCCAATCAAAGCTTGGCACTTTCTCATCGACATCGTCAATGGTACCCACTATGATGAACTTGTCAATGCTAATCCTCAACACCTCAAAAAAGACCCTCCCTCCCCTGCAAAGTCACCACCTCCTGTCTCAGACTTGCTATTGGAGGAAATATGTGCCTTAAAGCCCTTTATGGAGGAGACAAATTACAAACTTAAATTCCTGACAGACCGATGGTCCCAACTAGATGAACGTCTTGTCACAGTGGAGCAGTGTGTTTCTTCTTATAATGCAACTGAGAATAAAGCTCATGTTCTTCAGTCACAAGTTATCTCCTTACAGAAGCATGTTGAGGACTTAGAAAATAGAAAATGTAGAAATAACCTACGTATTTATGGCCTACCAGAGAATACAAAGGGTGCGGACCCTCTCTCCTTCTTCAAATCCTTTCTACCTAAAGTGCTGAACCTGCCTACGGACACTACTTTGAACATTCAACATGTTCATCGGCTAGGACATCAGCATGTGGACACTTCTGGTTCTAACCGTCCACGTGGTGTCATTCTGTATTTTCAGCAATATACAGATCTTCCTAAAATGTTAGCAGCTTCTACAATATCACCTCATATTTCATGGTTAGGTCATACGTTGTTTTTTTCACAGCACTATGCTAAAACTACTGCAGACTGACGCAGGGAGTTTCTAAATATGAGGCTGGATCTCCTTGCCCATGGTGCTAGATATGGCCTTTTTCATTCCTGCCTCTTTAAGGTCACATATCAGAACAAAACAACTTCCTACAAAGATCCTGTTAAACTGAAAAGTTTTCTAAATGCCTGCAGAGTTGAAACTACGGATACCTCTGGCGCCTCAACTTCCCAATGTGGCTGAATATACTGTTTTGTTTTAAATATGTTGTCTATCTATTTTTCATATCTTCCAGTACTATGTTCTGTTTTCTTAAGTCATTTTTGTTTCTTGTTGTTCTGATATCTTATATATTTTATGTTATAAATTTGCAGTCCAATCATAGATATTTTCTCCTGTAGGCATCCTTGTTGCATGTCTATCTTCTTGTCACACACCATGTAATACCCAGTCGTCCCTGTGCTCCCTCCGTGAGATCTGGATACACCGTTCTTCCATGTAGTTTCACCCCCCCCCCTCATTTTTCGATTTTTATAGGTATGTGTTTTTTCTTTTAGATTTTTCGACTCCACTTATTTTCTGTTCTCTTATCTCCTCTTCTATCTCCTCCTTTTCATCGCTTGATGCCTTAGTTTACTATTTGCCATTTCTCAAATTTTAAATTTGTTTGATTCTCTCTTTTTTTCCTCTTCCTATTCTCCATGTTACAGTTTTTACTCATTTACATGATGTTGTGGTCTTCTTTACACCAAGTTAATCCTTTGTCTGGTCTAGTTCAAATAGTTCTTTCAATTATTCGTTTATGTCCTGCAATATTGTTAATTGGAATGTCCGAGGTCTTAACTCACAGATTAAAAGGCAACATACCTTAACGCACCTATCTAAATTGAAAGCAGACATTGCAATGATTCAAGAATCACACCTTACAGAAACTGAATCCTTAAAATTGAAAAGAGACTGGGTTGGTGATGTCTTCTTCTCCCCGGGTGATGGTAAGAGCAATGGTGTCATTACATTGTGTCACAAATCTTTCCATGTCAAACTTGTCTCACAAGAAAAGGATGATGTGGAATTTATTTACAGATTTATTGATTGGGAAGGTTCCTCTCTCTTTACTCAATATTTATGTACCTACTATGAATGACTCCCTTTTTTGGTCTCATCTTGAGCAAAAATTGATGCTGTATTCCCATGAAAACCTTATTTTAGCTGGAGATTGTAATCAGATTATATATCCCTTTATTGACGGGAACTCTGTAACTTCATTTATACCCTCTAAAGCACATACATCATTTCTACATTCCTTTCAACATAGAAACTTGACAGATGCATGGTGATTATGTAATCCTACCCTGAGGGAATACACTTACTTTTCACCAGTTCATAAGATACAATCACATATAGATCACATTTTTATTTCTCATAATATCACTCAATCCATACAGTCTGCAGAATTTGGTTCTATACGGATTTCTGACCATGCCCCTTTTTCTATTCCACTAGACATACTTCATACACCTTCTGCCCCCAGACGTTGGTGATTTAATAACTCACTGTTACTTGACCCTGTGTTTACCTCCTCCTTTACCTTGTTTTTTGAAGAATATTTTCAATGTAATGAATCAGACACTCTCCCTTTTCACACAGTTCGGGATGCCTTTAAGGCTGCAGATTGTGATTTTATTATTAATTCTGTCCCCAAAGATACCACACTGCACAAGAAAGTGGAACATTCCTAATATGCTACTAGGTCAGAAGAATGCTTAGCCGAACTCATAGCCACTCAACTTAAATTAAATAAAGAGTCCACTGACCATGCTTCTCTGTACTTGCTCAAATCCACAGCAAAATTCTATGGTGGCCAAAAAAAGTCTGGTAAATTGTGGGCAAATTATCTTAAAGTTAAAAAACATAAGTCCAACATTGAGTCGATACTTGATGACCAACATTTACCTAAATACAAAGATTCTTAGATTTAGCAAGAATTTTACAGCTTTTACGAATCCCTATATACCCCTTTTTCCTCACCTCCAGACGACTCCACTTCAGACTAACCTCTCCTCTAATAACCAATCCTTTGATGCTTCCTTAAATTTTGATTTATTGGAGTTTGATATTTCTTTAGAAGAATTACACACTGCGTTATTCGCACTTAAAAAAGATAAAGCCCCAGGACCTGACAATTTTACTGTTAAGTTTTTTTCTACAGTTTCCCAGTTACTCCTCCCTAAATTACACAAGCTATTACTTTCCTTTTCACACACAGGAAATTCCTTTGGCTCTTTTTTGGAAGCCCTAATGTGCCTCATAACCCAAATGGATAAAGAGCCCAATTTCTGTAAAAAATTACAGACCCATTTTATCAGTGAATATTGATTATAATTTTTTTTCAAAATCCCTGGCCATTCAATTAGAATCACATCTCCCTAGTCTCTTCGGTAGAGAGCAACCAGGTTTTGTAAAAAGTCGATACCTAACTGATAACACACGCTTGTTCTTTGACATCCTCTCTAAATCATCTCTTACTTCTGAATCCCTAGCAGTAATTGCTTTAGATGCAGAAAAGGCATTTGACAGAGTATCTTGGCCTTTTATTTGTCAATTCTTAAATGGTTTGGTTTTGGACCTAAAATGATCAATCTCATTTCTCTTCTATACTCCTCTTCTAAAGAGGCAATTTTAGCAAATGGTCTTACCTCCTATTTTACCTTGGGTAGAGGTGTAAGACAGGGTTGTCCCTTATCCCCCTTTTTATTCAATTTAGCCTTAGAACCTTTTTTATCAAAAATTTGCCAAAATTCAGTTATCTTTCGATTTATTTCTGGAGACACTCGTATTAAATAGGCAGCCTATGCGGATGACATTCAGTTATTTCTCCCACAACCCCAATCTTCCCTTCCTAGGTTCCTTCAAGAAAGAAAGGCCTACTCTGCTGTTTCCTGCTATAAACTCAATAATGATAAGTGCAACATTTTACCCATGACTAAATTGACTTTTAAAGACGATTTCCAAACTGCCAATTTTAAATGGAATACACATCATATCAAATACTTAGGTACGTACTTCTCCACCTCAATCAAATCGTCAATCCCCATTAATCTCGATAAATGTTCTTTGAAAATATCCTCCTTGATAGACAAGTGGCACCCTTTATATCTTTCTTGGTGGGGAAGATTGGACACAATAAAAATGATGTTATCCCTGATTGTTCTTTTTAACATTTCTAATATCCTATCAGCTAAACCTCAGAAGTTTTTTCAAAAAAATGAATTCCCTACTCTCATCTCTGGAATAAAAAGAAAGCCCGCATGTCATCATCAAAACTTATTTGCGCTAAACTGGAAGGTGGTGTCAATTTCCTGATTTTCCTAATTATCATAAAGCCTTCATGTTACGTCACTCATCTCACTGGCTGCTTGGTCTTTCATCTGACTCTCCTCTATAGGTTACTATTGAACATTCATATCTTACCCTCTTTTCTTTTCAGCAATATCTATAATTTACTCGCAAACCCCACAAACTTTCTAACTCTATTTTTCAATACACTAATAAGCTATTAAGTCCACTTGTATTGGGCAATTGCATTGAAAAAGAATCACTTTTACAATCCACTATTTGGCATAATAAGCACATACTGATTAATGGCAAGCCCATATATTGTTAATCTTAAGGACAAAAGGGTCTTATCTGGGGTAACCAACTTATTCACAATTATGTAATCTTATCTTTTCCTTAGGCCAAAGCTATTTTTGATTTTCCTCTCTCATTTAACAATAAATATTAATTGCTCTGCACCGCATTAAGCCTAGTCATTGCTCAAACTGTTCGCACTCCCGTTTTGTCTAACTCCTCTCTTAATATTTCCCATGACTTTCTCAGTACAAGTTCAGTGCACTTTACTAGGGACTTCTTGGTGACACAAATATGCCAATCATGGATAACCAATCATAGTAACAATTATCACAGGGAGCATTTGCACTTTGACACTGAACAGCAGTGGCAAAGGGCCCAAAGCATCTAAACTAGAAAAAACGAAAGCCAGCACAGCATCAAAAATACAGGAGGTAGAGGCAAAAAGATAGGGGGAAACCACAGCAAAGATGGCAGGTCTAACACGTGTCCCCTCCAGCTGAAAGTGGGGAGAACTACCCACCCTCTTGGGAGTTCTCTTCACTAAAGCGGAAAAACCTGGACAGACCATCAGCATTGGCGTGTTCTGTGTCAGGGCGGTGTTCCACATTGAAGTCCATTCCCTGTAGGGAGATGGACCACCTCAACAGTTTTGGGTTCTCACCCCTCATTTGCATCAACCATCTGAGGGTCCTGTGGTCTGTCTGAACACGGAAGTGAGTCCCAAACAGGTAGGACCTCAGCTTCTTCAGAGCACAGACTACAGCAAAAGCTTCCCTTTCAATTGCACTCCACCTCTGTTCCCTGGGGAGTAGCCACCGGCTAATGAAAGCTACAAGTTGGTCCCAGCCACCATTCCCTCTAGGCCGCATGCGCACCTTCCCTGACATCAGCGCGCACCACCTAGCATGGAGCGCGCAAACAGGACGTCACTAGAAAGTCGCGCCGCCCGCCGCTTTTAAAAAGCAAACGGCGCGAACATGAGGCACTTTTCCAGTGGTGGCGGCGGAGCGGGCGTCAGGAGTGCCGGTAAGGAGGCTGGGGGGCTGGTGGGGATTGTGGGGATTATGGTGCTTGCGGCTGTGTGGGAGCGTGGCAGACTATGGCCTTTTGTTTAAATATTGCTGACAATCAGAGCCCCTTCACGGACTCCGATTAATAGCAATACTTAAACAAAATGCCACAGTCTGCCCCGCGCTTTACTAATAAAAGTGTAGACACTTTCCAAACACAGCGTGTACAGACTTGTTGAAAAGTATAAAAATGTCTTGGCCCTGGGTGATTGTGAAACACCAGGAGATGTTGTTCGACAGTACAGAGACTATAAATATGTGGTGGCAGAACATGTAAAGGGTGGGTTATTTACCACCTTTCAAGACATGGTGATTTTCACTGTAAGCAATGCTGCTCAGTATGGTGTGGTGTCTCAGCTTGTTGATGTCTGCGCAACATTTCAAGCATCTAGTGCAGACTGTGAACGAGGATTCAGCCTCATGAATACTATCAAGAGTAAATTGAGGAATAGACTAGAGCAGAAGCATTTGGACATGCTGATGAGGACAAAGGCCTACCTCCTGAATGGGAAAGTTGACCTAGACCGAGTTTATCAGCACTGGAAAAATGGCAAGGATCGCCGTGAGAAGCAACCCTGTCAGCCATCTAGTGACGCCACTTGACGTATCTGAACAGCCCTCTCCCTTCTTCTGTATATGTGATATTGTATAGGCTCGCAACATTTCCCCACCCAATGAACTGTGCTCCAGTTAGGAGTATTTATTAAAATCTTATGATGGTACCACCATTGAAGTCTTGTTATTTTCTAAACTTGAAGTGTACTTGCCAGTGTAACCAATTCATGTCATGGCGTGCTTATCCAATTTGCAAACTGCCCTTAAGACCCTTATTGTGGTGCTGTATGTGTGAAAATGCACCATCTTTTCACTTTTTAAAGTAAATGTTTTGAGTGCCATTTGGCACCGCAGACACGCACGGTTTGGTTCCTAGTGCACATAGCCATGGTTGCAGCGCACAGAGGCCCTCCACTGCCGCACACAGAGGAAAAGAATTAGAGGGAACATTGGTCCCAGCCCTCGTCAGTCATCTGTGAGAGTACTGCTCCCACACCGTGCTCTGAAGCATCTGTCTGCACTATGAACTCACTGGAGAAGTCAGGTACCTTGAGCACTGGTGCTGTGCACATGGCAGTCTTCAGGGCATCAAAAGCAGTTTGGCAGGCTTCAGTCCAATTCACTTTTCTGAGCTGATTTCTAGAAGTCAGCTCTGTCAAGGGGGCAACTATGGTGCCATATTCCTTGACAAACCGTCTGTAATACCTTGTGAGTCCTAAGAAGGCTGTCAACTCTGTCTGGGTCTTGGGGGGTTCCCAAGCCAGAATGGTATCAATCTTTGCCTGTAGCGGTGCTACCTGGCCGCTCCTTACCTGGTGTCCCAAGCACACCACAGATACCTGCCCTATCTGGCACTTGCTGGCCTTGATAGTAAGGCCTGCCCTTTGCAGAGCCTTCAACACTTAACAGAGGTGTTGCAAGTGTTCCTCCCACGTGGAGCTGAACACAGCAATGTCATCCAGGTAAGCGGCACTGAATTGCTCCAGCCTGGTCAGTACTTGGTTGACCAGTCTCTGGAAGGTGGCAGGGGCATTCTTCAACCCAAAGGGCATGACTCGGAACTGGAAGTGCCCCTCTGGCATTGAGAATGCAGACCTCTCTTTGGCCCAATCAGTTAAGGCAATCTGCCAGTACCCAGAAGTTAAATCAAACGTACTGAGGTACCGGGCAGCTCCCAACCGATCCACAAGCTCATCAGCTCTGGTGATGGGGTGTGCGTCAGTCTTGGTGACCGCATTGAGCCCAAGGTAGTCCACACAGAACCGGAGTTCTGGAGTGGCACCGGGCGCTGCAGCTTTTCGGACTAAGACCACTGGGCTAGCCCAGGGGCTGCTGGAGGGCTCAATTACCCCTAGCGCCAACCTCTTGGAAACCTCTTCCTTGATGCTGGCCCTGACCTTTTCAGCTACCCTGTAAAATTTCTGTTTCACAGGCAGACTATCTCCAGTGTCCACATCATGGACGCACCAATTGGTGACACCTGGGGTCAGGGAGAACAGGGAGGATAACTGACCCAACACCTGGTGACAGTCCCTCTGCTGTTCTGGGGTCAGGATGGGCGAGAGGACCACACCATCCACTGACCCGTCTTGCTCCTTAGCTGCCAAGAGGTCAGGGAGAGGATCACTATCCTCTTCCCCTCCAGCATCTGTAGCCATGAGCATTGTCACTTCAGACCTCTCAAAGTGGGGTTTGAGGTGGTTCACATGCAAGACTCTCAGGGGCTGCCTGGGTGTCCTTAGGTTAACCAGTTAGGTTACTTCGCTCATGCGCTCTACCACCTCATATGGCCCAGTCCACTTGTCTTGGAGCGCACAAGGCTCCACTGGCGCCATCATCCACACTTTCTGCTCAGGTTGAAATTCGACCAGAGTGGTATTCTGGTTGTACCATCTTTTCCTTTCTTCCTGGCTAGCTTCCAGGTTCTCCTGAGAGAACTTCCTGAAGCGTTGTGTCTGGTTGCGGATGGCCAGCACATAGCTGAACACATCCTGGGGGGTTTTCCCACGGGATTTCTCCCACCCCTCCTTCACCAGTGTGAGAGGTCCTCTAACAGTGTGGCCATACAGGAGTTCAAAGGGACTGAACCTCAAGGACTTCTGAGGCACCGCCCTGTAGGCAAACAACAGGCATGGTAGAAAGACATCCCACTTCCATCTCATGGGCTCCGTTAGGCCCATAATCATACCTATCAGGGTGCGGTTGAACCTTTCAACCAATCCATTTACTTGAGGGTGGTAAGGAGTGGTGAACTTATAAGTTACCCCACACTCCTCCCACAGAGACTACATGTACCTAGAGATGAAGTTGGCACCCCGGTCGGAGACCACCTCTCTAGGGAACCCCACACGGGAAAAGATCCCCATCAATGCACGGCCCACCACGGGTGTTGTGATTTTCCTGAGAGGGACTGCTTCCGGGTACCGGGTGGCATGGTCCACCAAGACCAGGATGAACCTGTTGCCTAAGGCTGTCTTGGGGTCCAGGGGCCCCACGATGAACTTGTCATGAGTGATGTAATATGAGACTTCATCAGCAGTGCATTGTGGGCGCGCGAGTTAAAGTTAGATGAACTAACTATAACGAGGGAATTTCAATGGTTTTGTATGAGTGAAATGTCCAGCTAACTATAACATGTGTGAAACCTATGGTTTTTTCAGTGAATTTCCAAGGTTTTTTAAATGCTAATTCCTAACTATAACGTGGCTGAAACCTATGTTTTTTCAGTGAATTTCTACGTTTTTTTTAATGCTAATTGCTAACTATAAAGTGGCTGAAACCTATGTTTTTTTCACTTAATTTCAAAGGTTTTATAAATGATAATTTTTAAATGTATTGTTTGTTATATTTTTTATACTGATTTACTACATTGTTTTAAACTATTTATTTTTAGATATATTTCCTTTTAAATTACATTACATATTTTTAATATAAATTGAAAAAAGATGTTTTTAAAAATATTGAAATTGTAAAAAAAAATTGTTTTAAATATTTTTTTTAATTTATATATATATTATATAGCAGTCAATGATATCCTATGGAAGGATATTCATGTTACTGGTAAGTACGGTTAAAATTACTTTTCAGGATCAGTACTGGGCTGAAAGATGCAGCACTGAAGTCTCTCCTGATAACAGGTGAGTAAATCAGAATTCGAAGTTCGACTGATTTTAGAGGAATTTTTTAAAGTTCCAAAACTCCACACTTAGAAGAATTTCCAAATGAAACCAGCCAATGTTAGCCTATGGAAGGAAATTCACTTAGCAGGTAAGTAGTGTTATCGTTACTTTTTCTTACTCAGTGGTGGATCCTGGATCCAGCACTGGTGCATCTCCTGTAAACAGTTGAAAGAATGTGTTTAAGTCATACAGGTGTTTTTTAAAGAATATTTATAGTTTTCTGGTTAAAACCAGACAATGGATTGCTATTGAAGGAAATACAAGTTACTGGTAAGTATGGTTAGAATTACTTTTCAGGGTCAGTGCTGGGCTAAAAGATGCACCACTGGGTTATCTCCTGATAACAGGTGAGTAAATCCGAATTAGTAGTACATCCAGTAAGTGCCTTAGAGCTGCGTAGCAGAAAGATGTAACAAGCATTTACAATGCAATGGTCTCGTCCTTGTTAAAGTTAGAGCTATTGGCATTGCTCATGACATTATTTTAGTTTTTAAAACATAGAAATAAATGGCATTGTCATTTACAATGCCAATAGCTTAATCTCTCGCAAATGCGAGACCTATTGCATTTGCATCCACACACACACACACAAAGCCACACACAGAGCCACACACACAGAGCCACACACACAGACAGAGCCACACACACAGATAGAGCCACACACACAGAGCAACACACACTGACAGAGCCACGCACACACACACACACACACAGAGCCACACACACACACACAGAGCCACACACACACACACAGAGCCACACACACAGACAGACAGAGCCACACACACAGACAGACAGAGCCACACACACAGACAGACTGAGCCTCACACACAGACAAACAGAGCCCCACACACAGACAGACAGAGCCCCATACACAGACAGACAGAGCCCCATACACAGACAGACAGAGCCACATACACAGACTCCCCAAAAACAAAAGCACACTGGAACTGCGCTTCTATATTGGGACTGGAGCATTACATCGCCACATAGATTGTCTGTAATTATCTTAAAACAGCTCCTCCCCATATTAATAAACCAAGGCTCCAGTAAAACAACACTAGCAGGACAGCGTGGCGCAAAAGCCATCAGAGAGGCTCCCTTGACTTAACTCTGAGCTGTGACAAAAGCACAATGTGCCCCAATGCAAGCGAGAAAATTGTTCCTCAGTTCCCCGGTTTGGTAGTTTAAACAAGGCAAAATTATTTATCATGGGCAAAATTAAAGTTGCAGAAGCGTATTAGCAAATGGTTATTAGTATGCTACCCCGTGGGGTAATGCACCGTTAGAAGATTATTGTAACCCTCCGGTGCAGTGATAAGTGCTGGAAGGCATGTGTGCAGACTGTGGAGAGTATGTAGGGTAAAAGTATTTTTCTAACGGCAAAATTAAAAACACAAAAGCCTATTAAAACAAGAAAGAAATTATCACATTGCTGCTAACATTAATGTAGATATCATTTGGAGCCTTTGCCACTCTTCCAGGAATACGGCAAATGAGGCACGAAGCCACAGAATGTTAAACAGGTAACCTATCCGTTATTGTATTAAAATACCAAGAGTAAGTAAATTAGCCTACAAATCCAAACCTAAGCACACACCCACATATATGCACTTCGTATGCAAAGTAAATATCACAGGCTCTTAAAACCCCTCAACAGCGTGGTCTTTGTTGAGAGCTTTAAAAAACACAGCACCCAACAAAGGAGTGAACATTGCGCCATCAGATTAAGCAATCGCCCAATAGTTACTCACCTGATATAAAAAAAATTTGGGCGGGGAAACAGTTATTTGCCAACTGTGTTTTCCAATTGAGAATGTGGAGTTCTCAACGTCGCTTTCCAGGAAACAGTAAAGAGGGGGCCGAACACAAACAGAACCATTCCACATAAACAAACTGAGGACATCTGCACCTGGGTGAAAATGGGCAACCTTTTCACAGTACCATCAGATTCAAAGCAAAAGGCTTCTGCAAGCAAGCATGTGGAGGGGGCAAACAGGCGACAGAGCATGCTCAGAGAGTACACACTACTCTGCCAACCATGTGCAGAAAGCACAACATAATCCATTCAAAAACAAATGATGGACAGGGCTCCCTCCGAGAACAGACGCAAAGTGTCTGTAAAGAGTTATCAACAGTGCCCAGAGTGTGGACACTATTCAACAACGCAAGCTCAGAGGGGTAATGCAGATCAAAGCAAAGAGAGGTAAAATACCACATTCCGTAAACAGGCATTGACTCCACGTCCCTTGTTTATGACCCACTCATTAACATTCCCACGTAAATTCCATGCTGAACAGACACAGACTTGTCCACTATATGAATTTAATTTGAGCGGCATCTAAACAGTTATTCTCTCTACCACGCGTATTTGAGGGAGCTGTGTCCTCTTTACTACGCTTGTGCAGACAGGGAGGTGCAGCAGGTGCAGTGACACCATGGCCCAGGGATTTCGAGGGCCCCATTATTATATTATCTTACTATCAAACCATGGGATTGGTGGGTGGAAACCTGGAGCCGAGAAGAGATGTGTGTGCGGGGGTTCATAGGAGAAACGGCAGGCTTTAAATCTGCACCTGAGGAAATACATGCGTGGGGGTAAAAGAACGTTTGTGTCCCTAAGAAACATGTTTTTTTTGCACATATATGGATCTTAGAAGTAGATACAACAAGGGCTGTTTGGTGTTCTTGTTGCATTATTTTGGGGTTGGTCTAACATGATATCCCCCGTCCCTTCGGCTTATTTTATATTTTCCCCTAAGAAATTCGAAAAATGTCCTGCACGTGTTCCCGTGCTTGTCTGCAGGTTTGGACTACCCCGAGGACACATTAATTTTTTTGTTTTTAGACACAAGTAGATTGTCTGATTTGCCTCAAATCACAGGATGTTGGGCCGTTGCCGAGACATAAACCTGGTTCTGCAGCCGGCAGCACTGGTCGTTCCGCCACATCCTCATTCGATTCAGGTTCGGGAGGTACGATGGGTTATGTGGGTCCCAGCAGAGTCGGATCTCACAGAGACAGAGATAGTCACCTGCAGAAACATCTTCCCGTTAGCAACAGAGAGTCCTCAGGAGCGAATGGGCTCCCAGCAACTGACAACACGAATAAGAGGGAGGCCTTACTCACATGTGGAGGCCATTATTGAGGGCACAAGCAGCATGGGAGGCAGGTTCATGGGCATGACAGCAAACAATCCCCTTTTTCCATTACAGAGAAAGAGGGTTGTTTATTTGCCCCAAACAGCATCTCGGGGTAAAACAAAGAATTGGACATGCACCCCTCACACGTCACTTTAAGTGGTGAGGTTTGTTTACTGTCACTGCAGATGTTCACGGCACAGCTGCCTGTGGGGATTAATTCGTGACACTTTCCCTCGTTGAATTTCCATAAGAAACTGCCCACTTTAGGAACATACATACGAGCAGACGCATTTACCGAATGTTAAACTTGTATGCAACCCATGATGCAATAAAAACAAGAAAACTGCCTTCACCGGGAAAAGATGCCCGCAGCTCCATCGCAGCCCCTGCTCGGTCACCTCTTGCCACTCCCTGCAACCTCTGATCACTTGTAAACAGCTGATCCTCGATGTGGGTTTCCTGTTCGGCAGATCCTACCGCCGCAACCCCAGCTCCTTGCCACGATCACTACTCTGGAAAACAGCAAGCCGATTCCCGTTCTGAAAATCTGACGTCCTAAACGACCGGCAACGAGAAAGAAACAAGTGAGCTCCGGGTGAAAAGCGGACCAAGCCATGAACGTCACGCCTCGGAGAAACCACCGTCATTTTCGGATTCGGGGGCATGTTTTTCTTTCTCTCCTCTTCCCATTGGCTGGAATGTAAAATTCCAGCCAATGGGAAGAGGAGAGAAAGAAAAGAGAAAGAAGCGAAAAAACACCCCACCGAATCCGAAAAAGACGGGTCTTAAACGGAGTGACGCCCCTCTCCTCCAATGGCTGGCCTCCGTTTAGGAAGCCAGCCAATGGAGAAGAGGGGCGGGTTCAAGCCCCACTATGAGAAACATAAAGTATTGGAGCGAGACTGCGCAAGCGCAGCCTACGCAGTCTGAGACCTAAAAGGGGCATGGCCGGCACCACCTCTCTGCAACGCAGTGCAGTGGCGCTTCCTGGAAGCCCCTGATGGGCTACTTGGCCCCCATGGTCCATCAGGTTTGAAGTGGAATTTTTTCCCCAACTTTAAGCGCGGCACAGGGCGTGCTTGCACACATCACGTCAGGCCCCTCCCCTCCCTTCACCACTAAGTAAACGCGCCCTGTCACCATTCTAAGTTGAAAGATGAAGTCTCCTTCAACCCTAAGGGTCCCTAGGGTCAAACTAGCACAGTAGATACCCCTAGTAAGCTCCATAGAGCTGCGTTTCAGCGAGGTGTAAAAAGGGGAGTGGCCTCTGAACACCTGTCTGCAACGCAGCTCCCTGACGAATACTGGAGATACCTGTTGGCCTATTTGGCCCTCAGGGACCCTCAGTATTGAAAGAGAATTAATTCCCCAACTTAAAACGTGCCACAGGGCGCATTTGCACAGTGGTGAAGGAAGGAGGCGTGGCCTATGGTGATATGTCTGCAAGCACACCCTGTGGCATGTTTTAAGTTAGATAAGTAATTCCTCCTCAATCCTGTGGGTCCCTGGGGGCCAACTAGCCCGCTAGGTCTCCTATATGCGCCAGGAGGCTGCATTGCAGAGAGGTGTTCAGAGGCCACGCCCTTTTTACAACACTCTACAACGCAGCTCAGTGGCGATTACTAGAGGTACCTGGTGGGCTAGTTGGCCTCCAGGGACCCTCAGTATTGACAAGGAATTGATTCCTTAACTTAAACCGCAACACAGGGTGTTTTTGCACACATGTGAACTCAGGCTCCGCCCCCTCCCTTCACCACTGTGCAAACGCGCCCCGTGGCGTGTTTTAAATTTGGGAATTAAGTCCCGCCCTCCTATAGCCAACTACAGTGTCCCGGGGGTGGGCACCCCGGGACACTGCAGGCACCCTGGGGGGTGGCGGTCCCCAGGGCCCTCGAGGGCTCCAAGAGGGAGGCCACGTGGTCCCCCTCCCACCTTTTTTAAAGCTCAGGGGTGGTGGTCACCGGGGCTGCGGGGTCTGTTACGGACCCCGTCAAATTTACATTTTTAGAGCCCGGGGAGGTGGTGGGCCTTGGGGAGTGTGGGAGGGGTTCAAGCCCCCCCACACCAGATTTTTTTTTAAACAAGCCCCAGGGGGTTGCAGTCCCCGGGGCTGCAGGGAGGCAGTGTTCCCCCCACAATTTCAATTTCGTAGAGCCCGGGGGGGGGGCAGTCCCTGGGGCTTGGCGGGTCTTAGAGGACCCCATCATTATACTTTTAAGCTCCGGGGGTGGTGATCCCCGGGGCTGCGGGGGCCGATTTCCCCCGCTATTATATATACTTTGCCCCAGGGGGTGGCGGTCCCAGGGGCAGTGTGGGGGGGATTGGGCCCCCCAACACTTTATTTTTGCAAAGCCCCTGGGATATTCCCCCACCGGGGGCTAATTAGCATTAATGCGTGGGAGTACGGGTTTAGTTTTTTTGGGGGGGATCAGCAGGATCCACACAACCAGCTTGCATCCCACGATTTAAATAAATTATTTTCTTTAAATTGGACCTAGGGGGTCCTTGTGGGACCCCCTGAGCAGGCCTAGGGGGTCAGGGTGTTTCTACCCTGCCCCCTTTGCGTCTTTTGCGCACTTGTTTTTCAGTTTTCTTGTGCCTTGATTCTACCAAAACACAAGATGGCTGCCAACACTTCCTGGTTTGGAGTGTTGACAGACAGTGGACAGCCAATTAGCATACAGCTCATGCTCGTAAGGGTACGCGCATGATCCTCGGAGGATACATGTACCCTACTCCGTCCATAGATATATCTATGATTCGACTTTTGTTTTTCTAGGAACTACTGCACGGATTTACACCATTTAACAAAAAGCGTGATCTGTGAACCAAACTCTACCTTTTTGCCAAATTTGGTGTAATTCCGTTCAGCAGTTCGGGCTGTAGCCGCACATGAAGGTCCCTATGGAAAATTGAATGGAGAAAACACGTTTTGGGACCCCTCTTTTTTTCTCGGCCCCCGCTTCACGAATCACCCCGAAACTTTTAGGATAGGAGCGGAGCGCCCCATTCGTCAACCGGTGCCAAAGTTATTCCAAATAGAATGTTGCGTATTTCCTATGGAAACTAGGTCCTAACTATAACTACCTACTGGCAGCCATCCAGTAGGTCGCCAGTAGGTAGTTATAGTTAGGACCTAGTTCATATATATATATATATATATATATATATATATATATATATATATATATATATATATATATATATATATATATATATATATATATATATATATTACCTACTGGCGGTCGCCAGTAGGTAGTTATAGTTAGGACCTAGTTTCCATAGGAAATCCTCAACATTCTATTTGGAATAACTTTGGCCCTGGTTGAAGAATCTTAGCGAATTTCTCAAAGAAGATGGCTTGGTCCGCTGCGCTCCTTCCCTGAAAGTTTGGGGGGGATTGGTCAAGTGGGGGCTGAGATAAAAGGGGGGTCCCCAAACATGTTATTTTCCATAGGACCTTTAGACTCGGCTACAGGTCGAACGGGTGAATGGATTTATAAGAAATTTGGCAAAACTGTACAGTCCAGGTCGCAGATTACGCTTTTTTTGGAATGGTGTAAATCCGTTCAGTAGTTGCTGAGGAAATTAAAGTTAAAGTCAATTATATATCTATACGCGCGCACACGTGCGCGCACCCAAACGGCTGCGCGCGCGAGCAGAATTTTGTTGCGTGACGTCTGTTAATGTTCGATTCGAAGGAAATCAGGAAGTGTTGACCGCCATTTTGTCATTGCGAGTAAATATATTGTTGATTTCAAAGCGTTGGAATATGGAAAGGGGAGAAGGTAGAGATTGTTTTGCTGCGTAGGTTTTCTTAGGGTGTGCAGTAAGGCCCTTAAAGGCGAACATATATATATATATTTTTTTTTTAAGTTGCGTGGTGCGCGCACTCGGTCGCGCACACCTTTTTACAAGAGTGTGAAAATGGAGATAAATCAGAAGTTTGAGTGCTTAGATATAAGGTGGCTCTGAAAAGAGCCATTGTGTTAATTGAGTGTTTTCTGCATTTATAAGTAAGTACCGATGCAGAGCCTGATGTTGCAGAGGAAGATTCTGTTTCCCTCATTCGTGAAATGAACACCGTCTCTCCTATAGACGTCTTGCATGTGGTATCGCAAGTTGTTGTGGTAAATAGAACCCATGCTATAATCTCTGAGGAACGCAGAAACAGATTTATTTACATGTCTCCTTGCTTTCTCAAATTGTGCACAATGGTGATTGGACCAATTCCATTTCTGTCTTTGGCATATATTAGAATATACCAAGGCAGATCGAGGAAAAAGTGTCATCAATTGTCGAAAGGTGTCTTTTAGAAGCATTTCCAGACCTACCCCAGTGATTGTGCCTAGATCGTTTCCACCACAGTGCACAATTATACGGTCTGGTTCTGGGAGATGCATAAAAGTTTTCACCAATGGAATCAATTGGTGACATTTCAATCCTCTTTTGGAAATCCATGTTATGTGTACATTTGGTAAGCTGAGGTTGCAAATTCGTCTGCTTACTGCATATTTTTCACTCCAGTGAACATAACTGTGTCCTATTAGCCAGACCTTCATTTTCAAGGGATTTGTAGTCGTCCTCCGATCGGTTCTGGAAGTGGAATGGTAGTTAGAAGTTGAAATTCTAAATAAAGAAAAAGGAAGAGGCTGGGTGTGGTTTAAAAAATAAAAATGATTGGTTGATTGTAAGAAGTGGAGATTGAACAGTACGTTGCATGTTAATGTTTATGTTAAACGAAAAGTACTATTGGGTGTGAAAAAAAAGACATGTAACAGAGCTGTGGATTGGCAGGTGTTTCTGGAGGGAAAACAGTGTTGTTACTTTGCTGTAGAACGTTGAGATATGAACTTTTGACCTGTGCCTTCAGCCAGGTGCAGAATGAGGTGTTACCATGGAAACAGCCAGAGATGGGAGTGGGTGATGGGTGAGTTTTATGTGACATTGAAAATATTGTGAGGGAGAACCAACTGAAATGTAATTGCTTACGTTACGCGCTCCGCATTGCATCCGGGAAGCTGCGCTTCGCGCCTCGCGCACTGGAGCACTTCCGGGTGCGCTAACGCGGCGCGTCATATGACGGATTACGCAAGAACGCGATACGTCATTGGGGCTCCACCGGAACTGATCGAATTGGTAGTCTACAGTGTTTCCGGATGTTTCAGACTGAAGCTGGCGTCAGCATGAGAGCACCTCGTGGCTACGTCGTGGCCATTCCACGAGCAATCATGGCAGTCGCTCCCCACCGGAAGTCTGCAGGAGTCGGGGGCCTCGGTGACTCTTGTAGAATCTTCAAGGCTGACGGGACGCTTTTGGGAATGGGGCTCATGCCCTAGCAGTCAAGCGTCCGAGTTCCAGGGTTGCCCAGAGCCATCCTTGCAGGCCAGGCCCAAGTCTGTGGAGCCGACCGCCATTTCCTGAGCTCCGTGGCAGCCGCCTGTCGCTGTATCGGAAGAGTGGGTGCAATTCAGCCGGATGGCGGGTGAGACGGTGTAAATGTGATGGTTGGACCAGGGCACCGCAGGACGTGTCTTCAGGTCAAACGGATTGTGGGACCAGGTCCAGAATGGAAGAGGCATCAAAAGGCAAGAAGTTCCGCCTGACCCCGGGAGCCGGCCGCCTATGTCGTGGGCGATCTCAGGCCATACCAGGGGAACAAGACTTGGGGAGGGGGCAGGAGCCAAGCGCCCCCTCCGAGTCCGCGTTTCTTGGACCCTGAAGTATGGCACTCAACATTCAGAACTTATGACATTTGTGCAAGGCAGGGACATCGAAGCCTCTCAGGGACCAAGTATATCCAGAGTCCTTCCTACAGAAGGTGGTGGGGGTGGCGGCATTAGCAAGGCATCCCCCCACACAACTTGTCGGACCCTGAAGTATGTCTCTCAACATCCAGAACTTATGACATTTGTGCAAGGCAGGGATATCCAGAGTCCTTCCTACAGAAGGTGGTGGGGGTGGCGGCAATAGCAAGGTATCCCCCCACACAACTTGTCGGACATGACCTCTGGATGTACTGGGTGTTCAATTTCAGAATTGAAACTACTAAGAAGCAATTAGAAGTGTTGTTTTCATGTTGCAGTAGGTTCCATGTAAATAGTTATTTAATACAACGTTTTATCCTGTTACTTTGCTGGTGTGTTGTATATATTTATAATATTTGCATAGTGTTTGTCGTTATTTTGGGCGGGGTGGGTGGCGGAGCCGAGCTGTCTTGCAGCCATCATGGCGTCGAGCTCGGTTCCTCTCTCTAGATTCATGTTTTTTCTAAGGATTTATATGTTATAGTTTGCTAGCACGATACAGCGGATAGTCTGCATTTTATATATATGTTCTTTTAATTAGGGGGGTCCTCCGGTGGAGTCGGACGATCTACCTCTAATAAACGGTCCGGGTTGAACCAACTAGCAAGAAACGGGGCAGAGATAGGCATGACGGGTTACAAAGGGGACAAAAGTGTGCACTACCTATCCTTCACTATCTGCAAAAACTAAATAGAGTATTGCGACTTTATGCTTATTTGTGAACAGAGAATGACCCAAAGAGAACCAATTTTGAACAATCATAGGCTATTGGCAGTGGGCAGAGAGGCCATGACACAGAAAATGGCTGTTACTTACGTGCATGATGGGGCCTAAAAGGGATTAGATGGCGTGGCCACTGTTTCGCGACTTTCACTTTACTTTTAACAATGGCTGTGGTGAACATAAATGAACGCCGCTTATGTATACCTAATTGTAGTCATTTTCCACAAAAAAGCTTTTGATATTTGCTATTAAAAAACAAAGAAAAACACTGAAAAAACCATAGGTTATAGACCATATATAGTTAAATATCTGAAGTCCATCTCTGCACTGCATGGAGATACAGGTCGTCGATCAGAAGATGTGCTGGCCACCTCTAATGGTAATAGCGTGGCCAGGGCTCTTGTCGTTGCCTCTGCAAATTGCAGAGGGTGCACTTGTTTGACATGCCGCACCATGGTATGTATGGAAAAGAAATATTTTTTTGCTGGATTTCTTCTTTCTTCTTAAGAGAACCAAGTCACATATCGTGCAGGTTACTTTTGGTGCATTCACTTTCTTTTGATCTTCAGGATAAGTGAAAAATTGCCAGATGAAAGATTTATTTTTTCTTATTAAAGGTAGTCGATCATTTTGGTCAGATTCGGAAGATGAATGAGATACGGTAGCCATTTCACCAAAGTCTTCCAAAAGATGTAGGACGTTGTTGTCTCTTGAGAGTAGAAAAGATCGTGAGGGAAGTGGGTGGAGTGCTGCGTGTAAATTCCAGAATTGAAACTATTAAGAACCAATTGAAAGTGTTGTTTTCATGTTGCAGTAGGCTGCCATGTAAATAGTTATTTAATAAAACGTTTTACCCTGTTACTTTGCTGGTGTGTTGTGTATCTTTATAATATTTGTCGTTATTTTGGGTGGGGTGGACGGCGGAGCCGAGCTGTCTTGCAGCCATCATGGCGTCGAGCTCGGTTTCTCTCACTAGTTTCATATTTCTCATGAGGGGTTGTTCCTAATTTTTCTATTTTAGGGAGGTCAAAAAAAGATCTCATCAGTGGCCTACTGATTTTGCTCGATTCCTTTTGTTTTTTCTAACAGTTTATATGTTATAGTTTGCTAGCACGATACAGCGGTTAGTCCGCATTTTATATATATGTCCTTTTTATTAGGGGTGTCTTCCGGTGGAGTCGGACGATCTACCTCTAATAAACGGTCCGGGTTGAACCAACTACCATCATGATTTTGTATATCTTCTGAGCTGGATTTAAGCTCACAATTGTTAAAGTATGAAACGTTTTATATTTCTAAAAAAAATACCAAGGTGTGTACATCCGGTAACGCACGAAAGTTTAAAAAGACATTCGGCTCCATTTACTGAAAAGTTTCATAAGAATAAAAAAGAAGTTTAGGTACAGTCTCTTTGACGTACTATAAGTTCTTTGAGGGGTGTATGAAGAATTTCAATAAGTTCAAATCGCAACGTTTTTACGAAATATATAGGCATGTGCGCGCACTCGGTCGCGCACGAAATCCTGGAAATGCGATATCCATTTTATTGACAACTGTTGCCGAGAGTGCGCACACCGGGTCGCGCACGAAAGTTTAGTAAGGCTATTTTTATTTACAGACAAATTTTAATGTGTTTAAAAAAAGGCAAGGTACAGACTTTCGAATTCTGTATTGCTTTACAAGGAGTCTCTATGGAATTTGAACAGTGAAGAAAACGGCTTGTTTTGGAAAAAAATATTGCCAGAACTTTATTGCCAAAAGTATAGGTTGCATACACGACATTTTTCTGAATTAACATTTTAAAAACCAATGAAATTCACAGAAAAAACCATAGGTTTTACACACGTTATAGTTAGGAAGTAGCATTTAAAAAACCTATGAAATTCACTGAAAAAACCATAGGTTTGACACATGTTATAGTTAGCTGGAAATTTTACTGACATAAAACCAATGAAATTCCACGTTATAGTTAGTTGGACTCACTATAACTTGCGCGTGCAATGCACTGCTGATGACGTCACATATTACATCACTCATGACATGGTCAGTGACATCACTCATGACATCACTGATGACACCATCCAGTGAATATGTGTCTTTCTGAAAAATAAATATTAGTGAGTAATGTTTAAATATTTAAATATATATATTAGTGTTTCACTTTGTGTATAAGTGGCTACATGTGTTGGTTAGTAGCTACATGCGTATGTATATGGGTTATTAGATGTTTCTCTTAGTATCAGTATGAGTGTCTATATGGTTTGGTGGGGGTATTACTTAGCACATAGATGCATGAGTGACTGACTCTCTGTTTGTATGTGTTTTGAAGACAGCATATGTGCAGGACTGTATGGGTGGATGAGTGTGTATATGTGTTTGTTAGTGAGTGAATGACTGTCTCACTAGTGTCTTTATCAGTAACGACATATGTTTTAATCTAGTATATGTGAATATTGATGTATATAAGTGAGTATATGTGAGAGTAAGAGATTGAAAGAGTTCCTGTTTAAATAAGTATGTGTTTCTATAAGTGATTGTTTAAGAGAATAAATATGTGTAATTTTCAATAGAAGTAAGGTGGAAGTGTGTGTATAACTCTATATTCAAATAAATGGATGTTCAATAGTTTATTTGCATGTGTGAGTATGTCTGTGAGTAACTTTTCGATGATCGTCGGTGTGTAACAGGATGTATAGGTGTATCATTTCATATGATGAGTGAGTATATGTATGAGTGGATGTGTATATAGATGGTGGAATTACTGAATTACTTGTTGTAACTGATATGGGTATCTGCATTTTTTTTAAATTTCAGTTTCTATTTTTGAATATGTGTTTCAAGGATTACATTACAGTGAAAGGAGGTCTGTCACTATGTCACAAGGATGGTGTCATCAGTGATGTCATGAGTGATGTCACTGACCATGTCATGAGTGATGTAATATGTGACTTCATCAGCAGTGCATTGCACGCGCAAGTTATAGTGAGTCCAACTAACTATAACGTGGAATTTCATTGGTTTTATGTCAGTAAAATTTCCAGCTAACTATAACATGTGTCAAACCTATGGTTTTTTCAGTGAATTTCATAGGTTTTTTAAATGCTACTTCCTAACTGTATATATAGTTAGGATTTTTTCCCTATGGGATTTTTGAAAATTCTATGTCTAATAACTTTGGCGTTTGTGGACGGAATCGGCTGAAATTTTCAGGAAAATGGCACATTTTGTTTCTGAGCAGCCCCTGACAATTTTGGGGGGTTTCCTCAAGGGGGGGCCGAGAAAAAAGGGGGGTCCCAAAACGCGTTTTCCCCATGTTAATTTCCAAAGGGCGGTTGGCCACACTTTTAGCTCGAACGGCTGAATGGATTTGCACGAAACTTGGCAAAATTGTAGGGACTGTTAGCCCGATGTGCCTTTGCTAGGTCTCAATATATGTGCTCCAGTGGATTTTGAGAAATTAACGTTCAAAACAAGATATATATCTGTAACAGCGCTCCGGGCTGCGCTCCGGTCCGCTTACTTTTCGCGAAACGGAACTTTGCGATGCGAAGCTGATTGGCTCCCCGGTGTCTGTCAACATTCTAAACAGTCCGGAGCGGCCGCCATCTTATCTCTCGGTAGGATCGAGAGAGAAGAAGAGGTGAAAAACGAAGGGGGAATTTAATGAAAGGGGGCAAGGTATACTCCTCTTGACCCCCTAGGAATGTTGTTGGGGCTATTAAAGGGTCCCGTGGGGAAAATAAAAAAAAAATTATTTTTCACGGTAGAAGCGCTTCCCGGGCCGCGAACTGGGCCGCAAACTGGTAGCGAAACGGGAATTCGCCATTTTGTGCTTCGTTTTAATTAAATTACTAGGTATAAGGGGGTGCGGGAGACGTATCCTAATCCCTTATGTTTTCTGAGGGTGGCTGAGGAGGCTCATATATGTTGATATATGTCTTCCAGCGGCTGTGCGTGCGCCATCTTGTCTCTCGGTAGGATCGAGAGTGAAGAAGAGGTGAAAAACGAAGGGGGAATTTAATGAAAGGGGGCAAGGTATTCCCCTCTTGACCCCCTAGGAATGATGTTGGGGTTATTAAAGGGTCCCGTGGGGAAAAAAAAATTGATTTTTCACGGTAGAAGCGCTTCCCGGGCCGCAAACTGGTAGCGAAATGGGAATTCGCCATTTTGTGTTTTGTTTTAATTAAATTACTAGGTATAAGGGGGTGCGGGAGACGTATCCTGATCCCTTATGTTTTCTGAGGGTGGCTGAGGAGGCTCATATATGTTGATACATGTCTTCCAGCGGCTGTGCGTGAGCTTTTTTTTTTTTTGCTGCGTGACGTCTGTTAACGTTCGATTCGATGGAAATCAGGAAGTGTTGACCACCAATTTGTCAGTGCGATAAAATATTTTGTTATAAATGAATCCTTATTGATAAACATTGTCTGCGCCATCTTGCCTTTTTTCCAATGCCACAATTTTGTCGTGCACGGCAGCCATTTTAGATGCCAGGCCGGTCCCAGGCTATCACCTAGCCATGCAGATGTAGTTTATGGCCCCAGCTGTAGAGAATCCAGACATGCCAACCCTCCCGATTCAGGCGTGAGACTACTGATTTCAGTGCTAGTCTCCCGCCTCCCGATTTCTGCAAGCAAAAACCCGGGGGCATATTACCAACAACTAGCGATAATTTTTGTCTCTAACTTATTTAGAGACAAAAATTATCGCCGCACATCGGCGATTTTTATCGCAGATAAACCTTGCTATTAGCAAGGTTTATCGCAAATGCGATAAAAAACGGCCGCAATGCATGAATATCGCTGAGAAGTCCGCGATATTCATGCATTATCGAGCAAATGCTCTTAGCCATGTTATCCACCTCCCATTGGATAACATGGCTAAGAACTGCTCAGGGCAGGTGTTAGCTTTTGGAGATATTCGCGCTTAGCGCGAATATCTCCAAAAGTTGGTAATAGGAGATAGCGATGTTAGGGACTGTTTCCAGTCGCTAACATCTTGGCACGCCCACTTTGCATGTCATTAGTGATAAATATCACTGACATGCAAAGCGGGGCCCAAGATGGTCGCTATCTCCTTTTAGCTGTCACTAACTGGTGTTAGCGACAGCTTGGTAATAGGGAGATAATTTTATCTCCGCTTTCTTGGCTTTTAAAGCCAAAAAAGCGGAGATAAACCCCCTTGATAATATGCCCCACGATTCCCCGGGGGTTTCAGGTGACAGGGCTTGGTATTGTGTTACGTGGTAATTCTTCCAGGAAACGTCAGAGGGTCGATGCAGGGGTTCTAGAAGGGGTGATAAACCATTTAAGCCTCATGAACAAGCGCATGGTCTTTTAAAGATCTGCGAAGTACTCGGGGCGGCGGTGTGTGTGTGTCCTCTTTCAGGAGCGGGCGGGGGGGGGGGGGCACTGCCAGCAACTTGCCAGGCCAGGCAGTGTTCAACACTTGCATCACCCTTTCTCTGCCTGCTATTGCGCTCCATGCTTCGGAAAGGTAAGAAAAAGAACGTGCATTTGAGTTTGAAATGTCCGATCCTGTAGCAGTACACTTGCAAAGCCCACACATGACAATAACCAGATTCAAGGCCCCATTCACAAGATTTTTAAAAAATATATAGCACTCCAACAAAGTAGGATTATAAAACTTTATTAACTTTTAAATATAACGAACGCAACAAAAACTGTAAATACATTTAAACATTTTTTGACAAAAAAAAGCAACAATGGTCAGAAGCTGTCTTTTGTGCAAATAGTCCCAAGGCAGCACAACGTGCTGAGTTCTGAACGGCACCCAGGTGATGTCACCTGGGTGCCGCACTGGTTTTTGGTTTCCTACAATGCAGCTCAGAAAAACAGCGTGGGGCGTCCCGGGTGGTGCGGGGGGAGGCCTCGTCAGTAGCGGTCTGTTGTGCGAATAGTCCCAAGGCAGCAGAACGCGCTGAGATGTGGATGGCACCCAGGTGATGTCCAGTAAACTGCCGCACTGGTTTTGGTATCCTACAATGCTGCTCCGAAAATTGGCGTGGGGCGGCCCGGGGGGGCGTGGGGGAGGCGGCGTGAACGGGCCTCCCCAGGTGGCGGCCATCCAGCTGAGTTGCGCCCGCTCTTGCGGCTACAGCGTCTCGCTCACCATGTAGTTGACTTCTGCCCACTCTTGCAGTGCAGCGATAGGCGGCTGCCACAGGACTCTTAAAATGGCGGACGGCTCTTCGGTTTTAGGCCTGGTCCACTAAAATGGCCCTGGGACACCTTGGAACTCGGACGCTTGCCTGCTAGGGCTTGGGCTCCATTCTCGAAAGCGTCCCCTCAGCCGTGAAGATTCTACAAAAGTCTTGGGGGCCCTCGACTCCCGCAGGCTTCCGGTGGGGAGCGGCTGCCATGATTGCTCGTGGAATGACCACGACGGAGCCACGAGATGGTGGTGCTCTCATGCTGACGCCAGCTTCAGTCTGAATCATCCAGAAACAAGGTGGGGCTTTCATCGTTTGGGAAAAAAAATGTTCTAAACCAATGAAAAGTGTTATTTTTAGGTCATATGACCAAGCCTTCCATCTTTAGGAAACCAAAAGTAAAATGAACCAATGAAAAGTTTTATAAACAAGTCACATGACCTGTTATGCGGCATAGGGCTACAAAAAGCGTAGAAAATCCGTTGGCACGTGAGGCGGCGTCAGTAGCGGACCGATGTGCGAATAGGCCGAAGGCAGCACAACGCGCCGAGATCCGGATGGCACCGAGTTAGTGTCCAGCAAGTTGCTGCACTGGTGTGGCTATCCTACAATGCTGCGCCGAAAGTCGGCGTGGGGCGCCCCATTGGCCTGTGAGGTCGCGTCAGTCAGTGGGAGCTGTGCGTCTCCCCCAAGATGGAGGCTCCTCGGCTGCAGTGGAGCGCCCCTTAGCGTTTCACTCGCCGTCCAACTGAGTTACGTCCGCACTTGCGGCTACAGTAGGCCGAAGGCAGCACAACGCGCCGAGATCCGGATGGCACCGAGGTGGTGTCCAGCAAATTGCCGCATTGGTGTGGCCATCCTACAATGCTGCGCCGAAAGACGGCGTGTCCAGCTGAGTTGCGGTCACTCTTGCGGTACAGTGACTCGAACGCGCAGAGATCCGGATGGCACCGAGGTGGTGTCCAGCAAATTGCCGCACTGGTGTGGCCATCCTACAATGCTGCGCCGAAAGACGGCGTGTCCAGCTGAGTTTCTCCCGCTCTTGCGGTACAGTGACTCGAACGCGCCGAGATCCGGATGGCACCAAGGTGGTGTCCAGCAAGTTGCCGCACTGGTGTGGCCATCCTACAATGCTGCGCTGAAAGTCGGCGTGGGGTGCCCCGTTGGCTTATGAGGTGATGTCAGTAGTGGACCGATGTGTGAATAGGTCGGAACCAGCACAAGGCGCCAAGATCCGAATGGCAAGTCCTGGATGTTGAGTGCCATAGTTGAGAGTTCTGAGCAGTGCTTGTAAGACTGTCTGAAGCTTATTTGCACCTGCTGCAGCTTCACTATTGCCCTGGTGTGGCCAAAGATCGCACATGACATAGGCGGCCGGCTCCCGAGGTCTGGCGGAACTTTTTTCCTTTTCCTTTTTGCTTCTTGTCCCACAATCCGTTTCAACTGAAGACACGACCAGGTCCCTGAATGTGTGCAGGGGGACGCTATTGATTGAATCAAAATGGCGGCTTCACACAAAGCTGACTCAAGCGTTGCTGTTGATGCTATACAGACAAAAATTGGTTTTCAGTTTGTACATTCTTCAGGATTTTTTTTCCATCCAAGGCTGATTGAGAGTTTGTAGAAAAATGGCTTCAGATTTTCCACATACTACTCTTCAACATTCTTCCTAAATGTAACAATGTGAGACTCACTAGGAGAACGGCTGTTTATCTTTCCTTTCAAAATGCTGCCAACAATATTTTCTGAATGGAAGACACCATCTTGTAGCATAAAGGGCCAAAATGGGTTCTGGTCTGGCCGATGGTTGGTGGAGACATTTTGACTATATCTTGGACCTGCCCGGCCTCGCCCAAAATGGCGCCGGTATAAATGGGACTCGTAACTCCTTGTTGTGTACTGGTTGAACAACTTTGATATCACGAGATATGAATGCAGTTTTGATGCTCATGGCGGGCGGGGACGAGAATTGATTGAATATTTTGACATCCCTATTGATATTAAGTTCTGATGTGTTATTGATTACTGTAGTATTGAAAGTTCGAATTAACGTCACCCATGGTACTTGCCCGCAAATGTATATCTAGATGATTTTTTTGTAAGTGGCCCTGTCGTAATTTAATTACAAAATGTACGTCCACCGATTCCGGAACTGTTAGACACCTTAATTCTTGCTACCTAGTGGCCCGCTCGTTAAGTTCCTCTAAAATGTAAATGTCTCCTCATCATATACGATTTCAGTTTGCTCCGTGGCCGGCCCACGTGGTTATAGGCCCGTATTTGTATACTGACATTTTCACAATAAAGGTTTTTAAAACAAAACATGATAGTAGTATTTACATTGGTAAAGTTTTTACTTTTAGTCACTGTTTTCGAATCAGTAAAAGGCAAGTGAAATAAAGCAGTCCAATTACATGACGGATAAAAGGTATAATACGTAGGAACGCAGTAAAGATAAATGGTCAAGGGCAGTTGTGTTTTCCACTCCTGCAACATAAAGTGATTGATAAGAATCTGATAATCAGGCGTATCGGCGACTAAGACAGCAGGCCGAGTCTCTTTTACTCAACGGCTCCGTCATGGAACGAAGAAACACCCTTTTTCTCGAAAAAGGAATATATTTTACTTGCAGGACAGTTGTAAATTTTCCGGGAAAGTACATTAGCCTGGAATATTATAACATATATGTTTAAAAAAAAAAAGTTCGAAATCAATAAAAAGCGTATTTTTTAGGTCATATGACCAAGCTTTTCATTATTAAAATAACAAAAGTAAAATGAACCAATAAAAAGTTTTATTAACAAGTCACATGACCTGTTATGCTTACGTTACGCGCTGCGCGCCGCGCCCCGGATCACTTCCGGGTGCGCTAACGCGGCGTGTCATATAACGCATTACGCGACAACGTAGGTCAAGAATATAGTCAAAATGTCTCCACCAACCAGCGTTCGGAACACAACCCCTTTCAGCAGTCCAAAAAGTTCTGTTAAATGACAACAGAGGGGACAGGCAACAAGAACCATCAGTCAAAGAGGGGAGGGCAAGTTCTTCTCTACCGGGTCATGTTGGGGCTATACCGGAACTGATCGAATTGGTAGTCTACAGTGTTTCTGGATGTTTCAGACTAAAGCTGGTGTCAGCATGAGAGCACTACCATCTCGTAGGTCCGTCGTGGCCATTCCACGAGCAAACATGGCAGCCGCTCCCCACCAGAAGCCTGCGGGAGTCGGGGGCCCCCAAGACTTTTGTAGAATCTTCACGGCTGAGGGGACGCTTTCGAGAATGGGACCCAAGCCCTATCAGGGAAGCGTCCGAGTTCCAAGGTGTCCCAGGGCCATTTTAGTGGACCACGCCCAAATCTGAAGAGCCGGACGCCATTTTGAGAGTCCTGTGGCAGTCGCTTATCGTTGCATCGCAAGAGCGGGAGCAACTCAACTACATGGTGAGCGAGACGCTGTAGTCGCAAGAGCGGGCGGTAAACAGCTGAATGGCGGAAGAGGCACAGTGTAGCAAAAGCGGGAGGAATGGCAACTAAAACGGTAAAGGGGCACCCCACTACAGCGTGTCTTCAGGTCAAACGGATTGTGGGACAAGGTCCAGAATAGAAGAGTCATCAAAAGGCAAAAAGTTCCGCCGGACCCCGGGAGCCGGCCGCCTATGTCGGGGGCGATCTCAGGCTAAACCGGTGCTATAAGACTTGGGGAGGGGGTCGGAGCCAAGCGTCTTCTCCGAGTCCGTGCCATCACACCGCCCCTCGGTGCAGTCAGGTCCACAAACGACCCTCACTTACTTTGAGAATAGTGAAGCTGCAGTAGGTGGAAATAAGCTTCAGACAGTGTTACAAGCGCTGCTCAGAACTCTGAACTATGGCACCCAACATCCAGAACTTATGCCATTTGAGAATGGCAGTGACATCGAAGCAACTCAGGGACCAAAACCATTAACGTACTTTCACGTATGAAAATCTTACTTGGGGAGGGGGCAGGAGCGAACCGCCCCCTCCCAGTCCGCGCCACCACACCGTATGTTGAAAATCTGAAGCCATCGTTCTACAAACTCAACCAACCTTGGATGGAAAAATCTAGAAAAATGTACAAACTGAAAACCAGTTTTGGTCTGCATAGCATCAGTAGCAACGCTTGCTATCAGAGTGCATGAGTTTCATGCTCGATCGATTGAGCTAGCCGGATCGGGCAATAAAAAGTATAAAATAGTTATGTAAATAGTTATTTAATAAAATGTTTTACCCTGTTTCTTTGCTGGTGTGTTGTATATATTTTTAATATTTGCATAGGGTTTGTCGTTATTTTGGGCGGGGTGGGTGACGGAGCCGAGCTGTCTTGCAGCCCTCATGGTGTGGAGCTCAGTTCATCTCACTATTTTCGTATTTCTCATGAAGGGTTGTTCCTAATATTTCTATTTTAGCGAGGTCAAAAAGAGATCCAATTAGTGGCCTACTGATTTTGCTCGATTAATTTTATTTTTTTACACGATTTTTCACGATTTTTCACTATCTGCAAAGACTAAACAGAGTATTGCGACTTTGTGCTTGTTTGTAAATAGAGAATGAACCAAAGAGAATCAATTGTAAAACAGTAAATGCTTGGATAACAATCAATCAAATGGAGAGACAAGCAGGCACGACGGATTACAACGGGGGTAAAGGCCTGCGTTAACTACTCTTCACTATCTGCAAAGAGAGAGTACTACTAAGAGAAAAGAGTGGGGGGGGGCAGCGTTCAAAGCACATCAGCGTGCATAAACACGAAAAAGTTTTTACCTATCACGTACTTGACATTTGACAGCTTTTGATATTTGCTATTAAAAAACCATTGAAATTCACAGAAAAAACCATAGGTTTTAGGCCATATATAGTTAGGAATTTGCATTTACAAAACCTTGAAAATTCACTGAAAAAACCATTGGTTATAGACCATATATAGTTAGGGATTAGCCTTTTCAAAACCTTATTTTACTCACACAAAACCATTGAAATTTCATATATAGTTAGTTGCACTAACTATATATCGCGCACCCGCAATCCACTGCTGATGATGTCACATATTACATCATTCATGACATGGTTAGTGACATCACTGATGACATCACTGATGACATCTCAAATGACATCACTGATGACATCTCAAATGACATCACTGATGACATCTCAAATGACATCACTGATAAAATCACTGATAACATCTCATTTGACATGACTGATCACATCACTGATGATATCATTCATGTGATAATACCATGAACCTCTTCAGACTCTAATATAACCTTAGATACAATCAGTGTAAACAGACAGTCACAGACTGTCACTCATCCATGGAGTTACTCACACACCTAGTCAGTTATGCAAAAAATCAATCACACCTCCATTTTCTCAATTATACAGTTATACACACCTTACTTATTCAAACATATACTAACACATATTTACTCTCTTATACAATCCCTGATACATGTTCACAATGATCCATACAGCCACTCACACATTCACTGGCTCTTATGCACAGTTATTTATATATGTCAACTCTCACATGTACTGTGTTTTACATATGTACTTACTTTGACATGTAGCACTGAGATATCCATTCACTCACTAATACACTCATGCACAGTCAACCGCACATACAGCTGTTTCCACATGCACTTTTGAACCCATACATATAGTGAATCAACTACTCACACATCTATGTACAGAGTCACACACCTCCCAGCCACCCATACACACACACTCAGTTTCCCATACAAATACTTGGACAACCAATGAATAACCCATACAGTTACTCATATAGCTACTGATCAACATATGCAGCAGTTTGTAGAACAACAGATATAATGATGCACAAATTAAAACAGTTTAGTCACTAACCCATGCACTCAGTGAGACACATTTAATCACTCACTCATACAGTCAGTCATGCACCTACTAAATCCTTCATCCAGACACTTATACATCCACTCATTCTTCAATATGTAAGACATATTTTAACTTTACAGAAACATACAGTCACTGGATGTTGTCATCAGTGATGTCATCAGTGATGTCATTTGAGATGTCATCAGTGATGTCATCAGTGATGTCACTAACCATGTCATGAATTATGTAATATGTGACATCATCAGCAGTGGATTGCGGGTGCGCGATATATAGTTAGTGCAACTAACTATATATGAAATTTCAATGGTTTTGTGTGAGTAAAATAAGGTTTTGAAAAGGCTAATCCCTAACTATATATGGTCTATAACCAATGGTTTTTTCAGTGAATATATATATATATATATATATATATATATATATGCCAACACCTCGTAACAAATTTGTACCACGCTCTCAGGCACTCAATAAACGTCAGACATCAGCAGGTTCCAAGGGTGTTTAATGACCCCTTACAACATGTTGTAAGGGGTCATTAAACACCCTTGGAACCTGCTGATGTCTGACGTTTATTGAGTGCCTGAGAGCGTGGTACAAATTTGTTACGAGGTGTTGGCAATCGAATTTACCGGCGGGCTCTACCGGCGCCCACGCCACTTCCCGCGGGGCCGACCGCAACCTTTTGGAGCAACCGAGGAGTGTGAATATATATATATATATATATATATATATATATATATATATATATATATATATATATATATATATATATATATATATATATATATATATATATATATATATATATATATATACATACCATCATCAATCATCAACAGGGCCTGGAATCATGCAAACATTTTTTGGATGAACGTCCATTACGTTTCAGAGAGCACAGCAGAATGCTCCTTGAAATGATGGAATTTTGCCTCTTAAACAATTTTTTCCTTTTTTGATGGTATTATTTACAAACAGGAGACAGGGACAACGATGGGTTCGTGTTTTGCCCCAAGTTTTGCAAACCTCTTTATGGGGTACTGGGAGCAGAAAATCTTCACGGACCCATCGCTGGCAGACCAGGTGAGCCATATCGCCACCTGGTGGAGATACATTGATGATCTCGTCTTGGTGTGGAGAGGATCGGAAGAGGAAGCTTGCTGCTTCATCGATCTTCTTAACATCAATGACAGGAACATCACACTGACCAGTACCATTAGCAAAACCAGGGCGGAATACCTTGATGTCAGGATTGACATCATGGACAATAAGATCTACAACTCACTCTTCAGGAAGGAGACTGCAGGCAACAGTATTCTCCATGCCCTCAGCAGCCATCCGGAAGCATTCCTTTCGGTGAACTGATGAGGGCAAAAAGAAACTGCAACACGGAGGCCAGCTATCAGCAGGCCGCTTCGGAAATGCTGGACCGTTTCAAACTCCGAGACTATCCAGCATGGGTGTTGAAAAAAGCCAAAGCCAAGGCAGATGCTGTCATGCGCAATGATACTCTGGCTGAGAACATCCCCGATGACACCATTCCGGGAGATAACATTACACGACTCATCTTGATATACAACAAGGAGTCTAAGCAGATCCAGAAAATTGTAGCCAGAAACTGGAACATTCTGAAAAGTGACAGCATCATAGGGAATCTCATCCCTGATAGACCGAGCATCACTTACAGGAAGGGCAGAAATATAAGAGATCTTTGTGTTTGCAGTGATCACACGGATTAGTCCAACAACCAAGGCCTTGGATTGAAAGGGTTTTTCCTGTGCGGCCACTGCAAAGCCTGTAAACACAGCACCCTAGTCAAGAAAGTTGAATACAATGGTATAGCTAAAGAGATCACCCAATTACTTACCTGCAGCACCATGTTCGTGTGATAGTCTGCCCCTGCAGATTATGGTATATCGGCAGTACCACCGCCCATGCCAAGAAACGCATACTGGAGCACTATCGGGCCATTGTCCACAAGGATGCCAAATATCCAGTGGCTAGGCACTTTAGTGATCATCACTTTTCCAATCCAGCACTCATGAGATTGTTCATTCTAGAGCAGATTAATAGGAACCCCAGGGGTGGTAACAGAGTGCTTAAGATGAGACAAATGGAATCTAGTACATCATCAATTTCCAAACTAAGGCTCCAGGGGGCTTGAACCACAATGAAGAACTGGCAGTTCATTTAAAAGACGATTATTCTTAATCCACATCATTCTGCCAATCAGACATGAATTGTTTCTAGACGGATCCTTCTTTCCATGCTTTATGAGCCTGTTTTATTAATTGCATGCATACGATGTTGTCATGTTTGATTTTAATTTTGTATTTTTGATTTCACAGGAGCACTACAGGGACAGAGGCCCCATATTGCACTTTGCGCCAGGCCCTGCGTCATTCACGTTCCTGATAGCACTTTAAGAGCACGACCATTTTGGGCACCACTATGAGCATCAAGACTTTGCAATGGGCATCGGGTTTCAATTGGGCTGCCAGGATTGCCATCTTGCCCTCCGAGACAGCACGATCCATCGCATGATGTTTGTTTCCCTACCTCTCCCCGAGGCTCGGACACATGAGTTCCAAGGTATTTCACCTGGTAACCTGGTTGCTGGACACTGGGGCATGCGCAGGTATCCGTGACACATTTCGATCAGTGCAGGGCACATGCTATCCCCCTGTCAGGATCTGCCAAGGCGCCTACCTAAAGACATGAGACTACAACTCCCATAATGCCTAAACAGGGGGCGGGGTTATATATAAGTCAGGTGGACCCATTGCTTCCTGTTCGTAATTTTGTGACCGACAGTGCTTTTTGGTTCTAGTAATACTTGGTTTCCTGTCTTCTCTTGGGATCGTTATTCAGAGAAGTTTTGTCTGTTTATTTCCTGGCTCCAGCGCGAGTGATTGAGGGACGCGCAAGGGGTTTGGTAGTTTGCCTGTGGAAACGGGAACGGAGTTTCCATTACATTTGATTGTCTCCGGCCGGTCAGACGGGCCATTAATAATCGGGACTGAAATCTGGAGGAAGAGCCACGGATGAAAGGCGAACCGAAAGGAAGCAGCTTTGGGTACTGTGAGTTTACACGCAACGTGTGAAATTAACACGCTGTAGTGAAAGTTAAAATTGTGATGCATAGACATTGAACTGCTGACTGTCTAAGACTTGTATTGGAATACATTTGTTTTTGTCGACGGAGAGCGGAGTGTAGTGGGGTCAGACTCTGCGCACTGCCGCTACGAAGTAGGCACTAGTGTCCATTGTGTTAAGTGCCAAAGCGGAAGATAGTGGGAAGTCCTACATCTTGCCGTGTTTGGAGCCTTGGATTTTTGAGAGACATTTGGAGTTTGCTGAAAAGGAGCGGAGGACTGTAGTTGGTTGCTACGTCTTGCCGTATTCCTGAAGGAGAATATTGTATGTACTGGCATCACATATATGCTCTTTTGAAGAGCATAACTTTGTTTGAGTTGATAACACTTACTTGGTGGATTTATTGCACATTTATTTAAGGCACACTCTTTTCAAAGGAGGGGTAGGTATTGCCACGATACCAATAGTTTTACATTCCTTATAGGGGTGAGTGAGACCTAATTACTGTTTATATTCCTTAGGAATTTGGTGCAGCCCTATTCACAACCATTGCACAGGGAGGAGGTTAAACACACCCATGATACTGGGAGGAGGAGGAGAGCGTTGATTCCAGAAAGGTGAACCCTCTAACAACAAGTAGCACAGAGG
Organism: Lissotriton vulgaris; assembly: GCF_964263255.1. Taxonomy (NCBI): domain Eukaryota; kingdom Metazoa; phylum Chordata; class Amphibia; order Caudata; family Salamandridae; genus Lissotriton; species Lissotriton vulgaris. The sequence continues at coordinate 790,438,468 of NC_141698.1, read as the reverse complement.
TATAGAGACAGGGGTTTGAAGTGACCAGATATAACCAGTGCATTGTTTTTCTTGTCTTTCAGCCATCCCTTCCCAGCAGCCCCCTTCCTTTCCCTTCCTTGGCATCCTGTTATTTCCCTCGCCCTATCGCTCGAACCCACTGTGTTTTTTACCAGTGTGTTGGTGAGATCGGGAGGTGGAGTTTATGTGCATCATCCGGACCCTGCAGTGTGGAGTCTGACAGAATTACGAACCCACGAATTACATACTGCCTGGTCCGGTTGGGGTACATATGGCCACCTTGGATGATGTGTTGAGGGCTTTGGTTTTGGTTCAGCAAGAACTAGTGGCGTCCAAGGCTGAAGCGGTAGCTCTGAAGGATAGGGTTGAGCAATTGTCCAAGAACCCTTTTTCTTCGGGTGCATCGCAGATTCAAGTTACTGTTCCTCCCCCCATTCCTCTAGCTACTCCGGAATGATATGGGGGGGATCCACGCAAAACACAGGCTTTCATGACGCAGATTCTGCTGCATTTTTCTTGTAAGCCGGCGTCTTTTCCTACGAATCACTCTAGGGTGGCGTTTGCCCTGTCATACCTGGTGGGGGATGCAGCCAATTGGGCTGTGCCCTTAGTCAAAAATGATGATGCAATGCTGTCCAACTGGAATATGTTCAGGGAGGAGTTTGAGAAAGTTTTTGACAGAAGGGCCACCAATTTCAGGGCGGATAAGGAGTTGTTGTCATTGCGTCAGGGGAGAAGCGATCTGATAACGTATTTGACTACTTTCAATCGCTTAGTAGCTGAAACAGAATGGCCAGAGGGTAAAAGAATGTCCCTATTCTATCAGGGTTTAAGAGATGAACTGAAGGACGCAGTGGCGCACATAGACCCTCAGCCAACCACTTGTATTGACATGGTAATTCTGGTGTTGCGGTTGGATGGTCGTTTGACTGAGAGGAGTGGGGATAGACGGAAGTGGGACAGGGGCTATGCCCGTAATGTAGGGTTTCCTTCTAGAGCTACGGGTTCTGCAGAGGCAGGGGGGGAGCCAATGGAAATCGGAGCTATTAGGCCCCCTTTATCGAAAACTGAGAGAGAAAGTAGAAGAGTCCAGGGTCTCTGTATGTACTGTGGAAAGAAGGGACACTATGTAAGAGAATGCCCTTCAAAACCCAAGACCTCTAATACTTGGAATAAGAATCAGAGGGTGGCGGCTTCTAGCACGGCAAGGGAGAAGGAAGAAGTACAATCATCATTGCCTAAGGCGGAAGAGGTCCCCGATTGGAAACTTACCTCCTTGGCTTCCTCTGGTATAGGGGAAACTGAGTCCCATTTGGTGTTAGAGATGTCCTTGGAGTGCGAACAAAAAACCCATTCTGTAATGGTGATGTTGGACTCCGGGGCGACCGGGAATTTTATTGACAACGGGTTAGTGAACCGTCTGTTGTTACCTAGGGTACCCCGAGGCAATCCCGAGGAGGTTTTAGCAGTCGATGGGCAGCCCATTAAATCGGGTCTCATAACCGAGAAAACAGCTGAGGTGGAGTTGTCTATAGAGGTATCAGATGGGAGACACGTGGAGAAAGTGGAATTGAACATCATAGATGCTCCCCAATATGAAATAATACTGGGAATGCCATGGTTCACATATCATAATCCCTCCATTGACTGGAAATCCCGTACAGTGCTTTTCTCTTCGGGGATGTGCAAGGAACATTTGGTGCCTTATGTATCTTCTCCAGGGACAGCGTTAGCCTTGCAATTTATGGTGGCTACAGCAGCCGAGAAGGAGGTAGCACTTCCGAAAACATACGAAACCTATCAGGATGTTTTTAGCGAAAGCAGAGCTGAGAAGCTACCGCCGCATAGGGCCTATGACTGTAGGATTGATTTGATTGATGGGGCAGTGATTCCTACATGTCGTGTATATGCGTTGTCTGTACCTGAAACTGCTCATTTAAGGGAGTACATCACTCACTATGAGAGCATTGGCTTTATAAGACCTTCTCGTTCCCCCGCAGCCTCTCCCCTTTTCTTCATAGCAAAAGCCAATGGGGATTTGAGGGCATGTGTGGACTACCGCGTCTTGAACAAAAATACCATCAGAAACCGTTATCCTCTCCCCCTCATTACAGTGTTGATCGACCAGGTGAGGGAAGCAGTGATTTATACTCGCTTGGATTTGCGAGGGGCTTATCACTTGGTCAGGGTAAGAGAGGGGGACGAGTGGAAGACGGCTTTCAAGACGCGGTATGGGCTATACGAATATCTAGTCATGCCGTTTGGGCTCTGCAATGCCCCTCGGCGTTTCAGTTCCTGATTAACGATGTGCTGAAAGAGTACATTGACCTGTTTGTAGTCGTGTACATCGATGACATCCTGGTGTACTCGATGGACGAGAACTGTCATGTGGAACATGTGTGCAAGGTGCTGGACATGTTGCGAGAACATAGCCTCTTTGTGAAACTCAGCAAATGTGAGTTTGGGGTGTATAGTGTGGAGTTCTTGGGAGTAATGATCAGTCCATTGGGGTTACAAATGTCTGAACGTAAGGTGGAAGCAGTGCGTGATTGGCCTGTTCCGAGAAACGTGAGAGAGGTCCAGAGTTTTCTGGGCTTCGCGAATTACTATCGCCGCTTTATTTTACATTTCTCATTGACTGCGGTGCCGATTACTAGACTTTTGAGGAAGGGTAAGCCTTTCGAGTGGACCAGAGAAGCAGGGGAGGCTTTTGAAACGCTGAAAACCCCATTCATTACAGCCCCGGTGTTGTCACATCCCAATTTAGACCATCCCTTTATTGTTGAGGCTGACGCTTCGGATGAAGCTATCGGGGCGGTGTTGTCACAGAGAGATGGGAGTACAGGGCAGTTGCACCCGGTGGCCTTTCTGTCAAAAAAGTTGAGTTCAAGGCAGATGCTCTATCACGGCAGTCCCTGCCCTCAGATAGTGTGGAAGAAAGACAGGCCATCATTCCGGAAGGGAAAGTTCTGTGCATAGTCAGAGCTGAGACCTTTTTGGATGATGTACAAACTTATCAGTATCCTGGAGGTTGGATGTCATGGGCTCATGGCATAGCAGAGAGGAAGGTGAGAGATGGGTTGCCTTTTTATCAGAACAAATTATTTCTGCCCTCAATACCGTTGCAGAAAAAGGCGTTTGTTTGGGGGCATGAGGGAGAGCTGGCGGGACATCCTGGTGTTCGTAAAACCCTCGAAATTGTTCAAAGACATTTCTGGTGGCCTAATCTGGGTAAGGATGTCAAGGCATGGGTAGCTAGGTGTGATATCTGTGCTAGAGCAAAGGGACTAACCTCTAAAAAAGTGGGGAAGCTTATTACCATGCCTACTCCCAATCAACCCTGGCAGCACATAAGCTTGGATTTTGTGTCTGGCCGTCCGTTGGACAAGGGATTTTCCGCTGTGTTAGTGGTAGTAGACAGCCTCACCAAAATGGGACACTTCATCCCCTGTAAAAGTCTTCCGAATGCCAGTCAAACGGCACAACTTCTAGCTAGCAACGTTGTCCGGTTGCATGGTATTCCCCGGGTGATAGTGTCCGACAGGGGACCCCAGTTCATTGCCAGGTTCTGGCGCATGTGGTGTCGCGCCCTGAATATTGAGTCCAATCTGTCTACCAGCTTCCACCCACAAACAGACGGGCAAACAGAGCGACTGAACCAGACCTTAAAGAAATATTTGAGATGTTTCTCTAAAGAAGCTCACGAATCCTGGGTAGATCTTTTGTGGATGGCGGAGCTTGCCTACAATAACACCTGGCACAGTTCAACGGGGATGTCGCCTTTCAAGGCTACTTTCGGATTTGATGCGAAAACATTGCCGATCGACATACCCCTCGATCTCCAAGACCAACCCTCTGTCAAGGAAAGGGTATTGATGTTGAGGAAGGTACATAAGGGAGTTCAGGTACATTTGAACAAAGCTAAGGAAGTGTACAAGAGGTGGGAGGATCGCCGCAGGATAGAGAGTCGTCAGTATGTGGTGGGCGATAAGGTCTGGCTGTCTACCAGGAACATTAGGTTCAAGTTGCGCAGCGTGTTCCACCCCAGGTTTATCGGCCCTTATTCCATCGTGAAACAAGTGAACCCTGTCACATACAAGCTGAAATTGCCTGGTTCCTTACGCATACACCCGGTGTTCCACGTACAGTTGTTGAAACCTGCTCTTTCCTCCCGCAGGGCGGCCCCTCCGCCAGTGTTGTGTGATGGGGGTATGGAATACGAGGTGAGGAGCATAAAGGACTCAAAGTGGAGCAGGGGTGTTCTTAAATACCTGGTTTCATGGAAAGGGTATACCGCAGAGGATGATTCCTGGGAGCCATGTTCGGATGTGCATGCTCCGGCGGCGGTGCGCTCTTTCCACCGGAGATTCCCTGCTAAGCCTGGCCCTAGGAGGCGCTAGGGGCGGGGACATACTGTCAGGATCTGCCAAGGCGCCTACCTAAAGACATGAGACTACAACTCCCATAATGCCTAAACAGGGGGCGGGGTCCTATATAAGTCAGGTGGACCCATTGCTTCCTGTTCGTAATTTTGTGACCGACAGTGCTTTTTGGTTCTAGTAATACTTGGTTTCCTGTCTTCTCTTAGGATCGTTATTCAGAGAAGTTTTGTCTGTTTATTTCCTGGCTCCAGCGCGAGTGATTGAGGGACGCGCAAGGGGTTTGGTAGTTTGCCTGTGGAAACGGGAACGGAGTTTCCATTACATTTGATTGTCTCCGGCCGGTCAGACGGGCCATTAATCATCGGGACTGAAATCTGGAGGAAGAGCCACGGATGAAAGGCGAACCGAAAGGAAGCAGCTTTGGGTACTGTGAGTTTACACGCAACGTGTGAAATTAACACGCTGTAGTGAAAGTTAAAATTGTGATGCATAGACATTGAACTGCTGACTGTCTAAGACTTGTATTGGAATACATTTGTTTTTGTCGACGGAGAGCGGAGTGTAGTGGGGTCAGACTCTGCGCACTGCCGCTACGAAGTAGGCACTAGTGTCCATTGTGTTAAGTGCCAAAGCGGAAGATAGTGGGAAGTCCTACATCTTGCCGTGTTTGGAGCCTTGGATTTTTGAGAGACATTTGGAGTTTGCTGAAAAGGAGCGGAGGACTGTAGTTGGTTGCTACGTCTTGCCGTATTCCTGAAGGAGAATATTGTATGTACTGGCATCACATATATGCTCTTTTGAAGAACATAACTTTGTTTGAGTTGATAACACTTACTTGGTGGATTTATTGCACGTTTATTTAAGGCACACTCTTTTCAAAGGAGGGGTAGGTATTGCCACGATACCAATAGTTTTACATTCCTTATAGGGGTGAGTGAGACCTAATTACTGTTTATATTCCTTAGGAATTTGGTGCAGCCCTATTCACAACCATTGCACAGGGAGGAGGTTAAACACACCCATGATACTGGGAGGAGGAGGAGAGCGTTGATTCCAGAAAGGTGAACCCTCTAACAACAAGTAGCACAGAGGTATAGAGACAGGGGTTTGAAGTGACCAGATATAACCAGTGCATTGTTTTTCTTGTCTTTCAGCCATCCCTTCCCAGCAGCCCCCTTCCTTTCCCTTCCTTGGTATCCTGTTATTTCCCTCGCCCTATCGCTCGAACCCACTGTGTTTTTTACCAGTGTGTTGGTGAGATCGGGAGGTGGAGTTTATGTGCATCATCCGGACCCTGCAGTGTGGAGTCTGACACCCCCCCCCCCGTTTTTCTCAGAGTCCATGATTTGATAGCTTCAGGGTATTTTACCTGATAACTTGTATGATGGAGATTGGGGCACGCGCAGGCATCATGTCCATTTGCAGGCTGATATTAGATCAGACTTTATAGTTCGGGCATGTTGGCACAGACGAGCAACTACATCACTTGGGTGCTTGTTTTACTATGTGGAGTTATTTTCTCCTTTACGTGCCAGCAGACAACGAGGTGACCTCCCTGATTGGCTCAGACGGACGCCAGGAGAACCGCCGGCCAGAGCGGTGCTTCAGCTACCTGAGCCAGAGCCAGGTGAGGTGGAGCTTTCCTCTCCCATACTAATTGTCTATGTGTATCCTGTTGTTTGGTACCACCAGCTGGGAGAAAGTTGTTCACATCTACCCAGGTGAAAAAAATCTTTTTCATTATGATTTTCACTCTTATATGATAAGCAGTAGCGTCGCCGGTCCTGATGAATGCAGTAGATACCTGATGGATCTGTAAAGTCTGCTGAAACATGTCGACCCGATAAGAATCTACTAGTGGCTATGAGTTAAAACCACTAGACTCGCACTACTTTTTTATTGATTTAGAAGTAGGGAGGTGTTTATTAATGTTTCTTGCCCCCTGTCTATCTAATTTTAACAACACTTTCTTTTGTTTATCATCACATTTTTTTTTCACATGCACTGCTTAACAGTACTCTCCTGTTGCCCAAACTATCTGTTTCCACATCACTGGGTTACATCGGAGTCTACCTACAAAACAGCTATTGTAGACTACCTTCCTTCGTGGTATGGAGGAACCCAAATGATGACAAGGGTGGCACAGGTCGAATACTGATGGGTATTTTCTTCAAACCTGAATGAAGTACCCCTGTTAACATAGTCTGTCAGTTGTAGAGCAAGCCATTTCTATGTGTCTTTTCTCTGACCCACCGATATTCCAATATATGCCAATGACAGAAATGGAACTGATCCAACCAATTTTTTCCACAATTTGAGAAAGCATGGAAACATGTGAATAAATCTGTTTCTGCTTACATGAGAGAATTTACAATGGGTTTAATATACAACAATAACTTGCGTTACAACATGCAAGACATCTACAGAGGAGATGGTGTGCACTTCTCCGATGAGGGGAATAGAATATTCCTCCTGAATTTAAAACTGTGCATTGGAACCTACTTGTAAGTAGCTTAATTAGCCACAGAACCCAATAGCTCTTTTCATTGCTTCCCTACCTCTGATCATTCAAAACGTTTATCTTTTTCTAACTTTTTTTTTTAACCAAAGTACGCTCCCCGGTTCGCTTACCGGTGCGCGTACCGGGCGCTCACCCCCGCAAAATTTTTCACATTTTTATTTTTTATTTTTGCATACATCAGCGTCCTAAGCCCCCTCAGAAAACCTAGAGGGTTACAAAGTGTCTACCGTGCCCCCTTCTACCCATTCCGAACATTGTTTGTCCTCCATCTTGTGTCTCAATTCTACCGATACACAAAATGGAGGTCTCCCGTAACGCTGCCGGTTCGCGTACCGGGGCGCGCACCGGTGAGCGCTCGCTAAAAAAAGGTGGGAAAGTAATTTACAGAAAAACCACTAGAGACACTTTCATCAAATATAGAATAGGCCCTACTACATAGCAGTCCCTACCATTTACCCAAATTTGATTGAATTCCATTGAGAAAATTATGCTGTAGGCCTGACTAAATATCCTGAGGTAAATTACCTAACAAAAACACTTATGAAGTGTTAGAATTGACAACCAATTAAAATGCTACTTTCATTATCTTCTATTATTTCATGACATTTAGTTGGTTATGTACCTGAATATATATAAAGAAAGAGAGAGAAACACAGCCATTTTGACTACTACTTCCTGAAGCACATTTCAAGTGCATTTCAACTGAGAACTTAAACTTCTTTTTGAAAGGTAAGATGTTATTTTAAAAACTGAAGTATGTTGTGCACTTTAAGTTAATTAGTAAAACATTTTCTGATAGTTATATACTATCCCTCTGTAATAGTTATAGAATAAGATAGACTTCTCTGTTATAGTTGTGGATGGAGTTAGGCTTGTCTTGTATAATTATGAATTTACTTAGGCTTTATCACATACACTTTTTTATATTTCTACTTCCAGTTTGATACCATACACTGCCCAAAGATAAAATCACTGTTAAAAAAACCAAACTACCTGTCTGAACTTAAACCCAACAGTGCCCTATCTCTACTGATATATTTTCTTTAATTCAAATTACAGCACAAAAATGGAAGGAGAGCAAAAAAATACCATCGAAATTGTTCTGGAAAGCAACAAAGATACAGATATTGAACCCAATGACTCTGAATTCTTTGATGAATAACGGGACTATGAACTTCTTCAATGTGTAGAATCAGTAGATTTCCTGATTGAAAATGAGGACATTTCTGACAATCAAATATTAGAAGTTCTTTTAAATTTTGAAAACGAATCTGAGAAATACATTTATATTTAATAATTCAAAAATTGTTTGAGACATTATTCATTTTTATATGTATTTTTTAAACTAGTACCAAATTGATTATAATGTAAAGTCAGACTTTAAATATACTGTGCAACTTTTTTGTGTAACATAGTAAGTTTGCTCATAGTTACTTACTTTCTCCCACTATTTTATCTCCAATGTGTATTTAACATCTCTTTTTCATCTCCTGCCTCCATTTTCTTTCTGCTTTCCTCACATACTATGCCATGAATTCCATATACCACAATAACTTCTGAAACAACATGCAAGATATCTACAAAGGAAACGGTGTATTTTTATTTTTAGACTCTGCATTGGTACCTACATGTTAGTACTTAAATAAAAAAAATAAAAAAAATACAACAAAAAGAACAATCAATATACATACATTATTTGAACATTCTTTCATTCTATTTTCCCTATATTACGCTCCCCGGACCGCTTCCCGGTGCGCGTACCGAGCGCTCCCCCCGCAAAAAAACGATAATAAAAATTATTATTTTTTGCCCCGCAGGGCCCTTTTAAAGCCCCCTCATCAAACCTAGGGGGTCAGGGAGGATGTACTCTGCCCCCTTATGCTCATTTCCCCCTTTGTGTTTGCCACATCTTGTGTCTCGATCCTACCGAGACACAAGATGGCGGCCGCTCCGGACTGTTTAGAATGTTCACAGTCACCGGGGAGCCAATCCGCTTCTCCTCGCGAAGTTCCGTAACGCGTCAGGTACGCGAACCGGGGCGCTAACCGGGACGCTGTCACAGATATATCTGTTTTTTAAAACATTAATTTCTCAAAATCCACAGGAGCACATATTTTAAGACATAGCAAAGGCACGTCGGGCAAACCATATCTACAATTTTGCCAAGTTTCGTGTAAATCCATTCAGCCGTTCGAGCTAAAAGTGATTCCAACCGCCCTATGGAAAAATGAATGGGAAAAACGCGTTTTGGGACCCCCTTTTTTCTCGGCCCCCCCTTGACAAAACCCCCCCAAATTTTCAGGGGCTGCTCAGAAACAAAATGTGCCATTTTCCTGAAAATTTCAGCCAATTCCGTCCACAAACGCTAAAGTTATTCGACATAGAATTTTCAGAAATCTCATAGGAAAAAAATTCTAACTATATATACCTACTCGCGACCGCCAGTAGGTAATATATATATATGTGACCAAGGCCTCTGGGCAGGCCGAAACGTTATGCTGCCGTGGTGTGCTATTGAATAAAAGAAACTCACCTGCACTCTGGGTCTTCCTGTTCTTTCCTGTGTGGGGTCGGTAATTGGAGACTGTCGCAGTGAAAAGTGCAGTGCGGATATATATATATATATATATATATATATATATATATATATATATATATATATATATATATATATATACATATATATATATATATATATACACAAAAGTGAAGTTGTGACATATTAGGTAAGGTCCAAATTATGCTACTCCAATATATTGCAATACAATTACCCTCAGACAGAAGCTTAACATTTACTAAAGCCTGATGCTAGGCATAATTAACACCAACTCTATCTCTTACCTTAAGATCTAGTGCCAACCTTAACCTTAATTCATATCCTAGCTAACTCCTACCTTAGTTTACATCCTAACCCTGCATCTAACCCTCACCTTCGTCCTAACCCACACAGTTACTCTTACTTTTTTTCAAACCCTAACATCACCTCTAATCGTGCAACTTACCCTTTACAGCTACCCTATCATTAATCTGACCTGCTTACCTTTTATTATACTGGTCTCCCTTCATGGTATATTTTCTCACCTACTGCATCATCCAAAAATCTTGTTTCTATTCAAATTATTCAAACTAACTACGCATTACTGATAGTACAATTATCAATTGATTGATCAAATCAAATTTAAGGAGAATGAAAGTCTTTATCACAACAAAACTTTTAATGATGGGAAAATGCAACAGATTTATTTTATTCATTCTTGTACAACAAGTTCATATAGCCTTATAGCCCACCGTAGCAGGCTATACCGGCCATTAAAGGCCCATTCCAGACTTAACGGTCGCGCGCCTTAATGGCCGGTAGAGCCCGCTACGGAGGGCTCTGAGGCTATTAGAACCCACTGCCCCTAGAGGGCAGAATGTTCTAATTTGTACAACAAAGGTCTCACAGATCCCGGGGGTGTTAAAATCCCCTTGGGCTATGTGAGGCCTTTGTTCACAGCTGTTGCTGTGAAAAAACATAGGAATGTTGATGCTCAGGGCTTCTACCAGCCATTAGCAGCCCAGAGCACTTCGTTGTCTTCAATGGAGCTCCCAACATTCCAATGTTCTACTAAAAGAAATGTTCCCCAAAGAAACATCAGTTTCTCTTGTCACAGTGACTGCTGCCAGAGCCAGCGCCAAGTGCTCAAAGCATATGTCCGAGCATAAGAGCAACTGACATTTGAATGCTTAATTAAATAGATGACTCTTTTCAGAACCCTTTCATGTGAACATCCTCTCAGCAGTGACTTATAAATGGCAACAAGAACTGCTGACTTGTGGTTTTCAAAGAAGAGAAAATCTTCTTGGCTCAAAAGCAGACTGGCCTATTTAATGAAATCTGTCACAACATGCTCAAATACATATTTAAGGATGATTGAAATATTTAGACATTATATTATTCGAAAGACGTGTTTCTTTTTGTTAGTGCTTTTTTTCCTCGTTTTTCCTTGTGGGAGAATAATCACATAGTTAGGAAGGCAAGCATTTTTTTATTTTAATTTTCAGAGGAAAAACATAATCTCTGATTATTCACAGTCATTAGCTGAAAAAAGGACCATTTTGTTTACTGAGCATGGGCCTGGATTGTTTTACAATAAAGTGCTGAAAATATATCCATGCCACGAATCACTGGTGCATTAGAAAATATTTTCACATTAAGTCTCCTGTTAAATTTATACATATCTGTTTTCAGAATTCATTTTGTGGTAAGGGGAGAACATACAATGTGGAATGATAGGCAGAGTGTGAAGTATTTACCATATAAAGGAATACTTTTATGATGTAGTGAAGGGAGTAATGTATCTTGGATTAAAACATGTAGGTCGTTTTCAGAATAGACAGTCGTGGCCTAATGGCCTGAGTCAGAAGCAAAAAGGGATTCTAGAACGGAGCATCATTTCCAATGGTAATGAGAACATACTAGTAGGTTATAAAAAAACTAATGAAACTTAAATTTCCACTAAAGAGATTAATTGGTTGCAGATTGGCAAGACGACTCAAGAACTAAAAGAATCAGTACATGCCTTTTACTAGAAATGAGTACAGGTTTTCAAACAGTATAGTGGATCATCCACTATTGCAGACAAGGATGTGGGACATTTTGTTTATGGTTTGTTTTCATTTGGAGAACTGAGATTTCCAACATGATTCAACAGCAATTACTTTGCTGACATATGCTGGGAGAACAAACTAAAAGTTTTAAATTAAAATTCTCTCTCTCTGATGAGAAAACGCTAAGCCCAAACAATGCATTTGAACCCATTTTCTACCCCTACTCCACCATCTCTTACCAACTTCATCATGAGATATTTTTGTGACAGTAGGTATTCTTAATTTTAAATTTATCTGGGAGCTGAACCTGGTACCTGTACAAATGGAAACGCGTGTTTATACCACTGATGTTCGAGAGACCCTGGGTCATGATTATTGAATGTACCAATCTTGGGTTCTTCCACTAACTACTGACTGCATGGTTGGCTGTATTATTCCTGTAGAAAATACACTATTACACTTGAAACCTAACCAAATAAGGTCTATGTCTCTACCTTGTTCTTCTGGTTACCCCCTACTTTCCCCTGCTCCTTTTTTGTGTAATTGCTCTACAGCCTTCTCTCTCTGCATGCCTCTGTATCTGCAAGTAGCCAATTTTGAAAGCTTTTCAAAACATTGGCTGCCATATGAGCACATGCATACCTGTGTGCATGCATGGTGGCCATCTTTAAATGGTAAACTCAAACTTTCAGAATAAAATATTCTGTATTGGTCTCCTTCAAATGTGCTTGAACAGGGGCTGTTTGTAGATGCGGCAGAGCATTGGCAAAGCCCATACGTCTGTGTAGGAAGGTACCTCCTGACTATGGTTGCCCCCAACTTTTTGCCCTGTGTTTTAGCTGGTTTTTGACATAGTCGACCTGGGATCCTGCCAATCAGGACCCCAGGCCTACTGCTCTCTCTGTAAAATGGATTCCATGTACCTTAGGTACATTTCCAATTGGTACTGGGCCACCTTATTAGACCCTGTAACTCAGGGCATATGTGTACCCAGGGCCTACCAGGGGCTGAAGCATGTATTATGCCACCCCTGGCTGGCCTCCTAAATTTGACACAACTGGCTGCATGACAGCTGGGGCAAAGTCGTGTAATCACCCTTTGCTATAGATATAGTATACCTATATCTAACCCTAAAATGGACACACAGATTCCTATCAGTCACTCCTATGGCAGGCCTTGACAATCCTGAAGGCAGAGTGCTTGGAATCGTGTGAGATGGTGCTCTGGCATGAGCTGAGCGTGTCTGCAGCTTGCGGAACTAAGTCCTAATAGCTGTTCCATGATATCGCATACCATATACTCTTAAGTGCATTATAATCCTCGCGGTTAAATGCTATCTTTGGTATTGCTTTATCAAAACATGTCGAGTAAGGTGTCATACGAATTGGAATACTAACCCCTCGCCAATTCTGGCGACGGGGTTAGCATTCCACCCTTCTAGAGGGACACGACATGTATGTAACTGTGAACCCCGGTTAAAGTTAAACGAAGCCTCAGCTCCACAAAATGGATACTGCCACCACAGACACGAGTCTGACCCCCTGCAGCTGGGAGTCCTTCCAGCGAGGGGAGCCTGGACAAAGGGTTTCCTGTCGTGGGCGGTGCTAGCACCGTCCCAGACAGGGTTTTGTGTATCCTGGGTAGGCAGGGCTTTACAGGAAGGTGACTGCTGAGTGGCACCCCGGTGCTCACTACGCATAGGCCAGTCTGAACCAGTTCCAGGGGCACACCAGCCCCTGGCCTGGGGAAGTCCGGCATGGGAGAGGGGTGTAACCACCCCCCTCCTAGTCCCACCCATAGGCAGGACCTAGTCACCGGGTCAGCCCCCTTCTTTAGTATAAAGATAGGAGCGGGCCCCCTGTTAAAATTAGATCTTTGGAATCAAGACACGACTTTCTGCGAAAGACATCAAGATTTCCTTCTTCAAGATTCTCCCTTGTGGCTAAGGAGTAGTCACCCTGCATCAAGCGGGCACCATCCTAAGAACACTGCGGTCTGCTGCAAGTCCTTCTTCACGAATCCGACGACCCCCCTCGACGAGACCCGGCTTCCCTGGCACCTCTGGCCTCTACTCACCTCTACAGCAAAGCTGAGAACTGTGAGTGCGACGAGACCTCGAGGGACCGACGATCGCCAAGACTGCACGACTTCTTTGCAACAAGCCCACCGTGTGCTCCACTGGTGAGTGCTTTGGGGTCCGAGAAGCCCTAACCCTGAGCAGCTCCAGCACCGAAGATCAGCCCTCCAGCATCTCCACGATCTGCGTGGGGCCCTTCTGCTTTTGCCTGCTCACCGCGCTGTGTGGCTACTAGCCGGCTGGCTTGTGGCCTTCTTCACGACGCCCGACGACATCACTGCTGCTGGTCTGGTTGCTCCAGACTGGCCCTTGCTTCCTTCTTCAAGAGAGGCACCCCGGACCCTCCTGGTCCACTCCAGACGCCATTTTGAGTCCACCGCGTGGGCTTGAATTTGCCAAGGCTTGTTGCCCAATCCTGGGTCCAGCGACGCCGACAGCTTCATCCATCGTGGGACAGCTCGCTCCTCCATCCTGGTCGCCGACAACGCCTCCTGGTCCGTGAGATCTGCGAGCACAGCGTCACCCACTCACCTAGTCGAGGTGACTACCATCCGGTGCCCTCCTGGTGCCATCTGACTACTGGCTAGTAGTCTCGAACTTGGTCCCCTCTGCTTTCAGGTGTCATCTTCCTTCGATCCAGGCTTGGATCCATCGAACTTTCTTCACTGGTCGCCTGCCAGCAACTTCTTTCTTCCAGGCTCCTAGACCGTCTACGAGGATTCCCGACGTCTTTTGAGACCTATGCAGCTGCAGCCCCTGGGCTAGGTAATTTCGGCATTTCGGTGCCCCAGCATAGCCTCACTATCCAAGGGTCAGAATCCACTTTCGTTTTCCTCCTACCAGGTCGGGTTCGCCCGAGAACACTAACTTTGTCATTACTAGCTACCATAGACTTTGTCCCGCATCACGCGTGAGAGTGCACACTCTGCACCCGAGTCCCCTGGGTCTCCTAGAAGTAATCTGAAGATTCTATAGTCAAGTCCTAGCGATTCCTAAGCCTATTAGTATTGTACTTACCTGCTAGTAATTTCGCATTCCACTTCCAGAGTATATGGTTTACCGTGCCCCTCGGGCATTTGTATATACTGTGCTAACTTAAGTATTTTCGTAAGAGTTTTGTTTTGTGCTTAGTACCCTGTCCTCATAAAGAGTACAGGGCTGTTGTGATTCTTAATAAATATCTTGTTTATTTTCATAACACTTGTGTGGTGTCCTTTCACTGGGTATTCAAGGGGTATATGTGTGGTAAACAGCTGGCTTAACACGCCCTCTCGAGTCTTTAGCCTTAGACTGCTCGTATCCACGCTACTAGGATAGCTGGTCTATAAGGTTGACTCACAACCAATCATCAATAAGGGTTGCTGGACTGATACATAGTGTTCACTAGAATAGTGAGCACTGCATATCAGGCCACCTTCTCACATTGGTGTGCAGCGGTTGGGATTTGAGCTTGCTGTTGTTTTACCACACGTATCCTAAGAATATCTTGTTGAAAGATCACATAAGTACTGTTAGGTACATATAACTTAGCTTAGAATACTCTGAGTTCTACTGAACCAGCTGTTGCAGCTCCTCAAGGCTTAGCACACCTTGGCTGCAGCTCTTAGCAAGGGATCAGTAGGCAAACACATAGTGTAGGTAGGTGCATCACTTACACCACACTAGAATCAGCATGTCAGACAAAGGAGGAAACTTTGAGTCTCCCCTTGTGTCAGTGGACCCTCCACAGGTCACTACTTCCAGATATGCTGCTCTTAGCTTCCAGGAGATGAGACAAGTGTGTACCTCCAGGAAACTAAAACAGGGGTCTAACCCCACAATTCCCTTTCTGATTGGTCTCTTAGAGACTTATGATGCCAGTAGGGCTGGTAACCCAGACCCTTCTAATCCAGATGGGAGTATGCCCTCCTTACAGGGTCCCTTTGATAACCATGACCATCCCCTCCAGGAGGCAGATGATGCTGAGGATGAGGATGAGGATGAGTTATCAGGGGATGAGGCAGACAAGGGACAGGTAGAAGTCAGCAGACTAACCAGGTCCAACTTAAGCAGGCATGAGAATGGTACTAGGGGAACCCTGGGACCCCTCTCAGGCCAGCTTAACATTGGGAATGGACGAGTTAGGTCTCTATCAAGAGGCTCTAGCAGATCCCTTCAAACCAATGGCTCTCAGGACTCTGCTCTGAGGAGGATGACCTCCCCTCAGAGGAGAGTGTATGAAGCTAAAGAAAGGGCAGCCAATCTGAGGATTGAAAGGGAAGAACTTGCCCTGGCCAAAGAGAGGCTTGCCTTTGCTAGAGAGCAACAGTTAAGTGGGGTAGTCCCCACTGGTGGCAGCAATATACCTAGCAATAGGGAAATTAGTTTTGATACAAAGCACCTGAATAAGATAGTGCCCCCCTTTAAACAAGGGGATGACATCCACAAATGGATTACTGCTTTGGAGAGGGCCTGCACTGTGCAGGGTGTTCCCCAAAGTCAGTGGGCAGCTATCTTGTGGCTCTCCTTTGAACGTAAAGGTAGAGATAAGCTCCTCACTACTAGAGTGGAGGATGCTAACAATTACCAAGTCCTGAAGAATATACTGGTTGATGGGTTTGGTTTAACCACTGAACAGTACAGGTTGCTGTTCAGAGACACCCAGAAAACTCAGTCTCAGGATTGGACTGACTTTGTTGATTGTGCCACTAAGGCTTTTGAAGGCTGGCTACTGGGTAGTAAGGTTACTGATTTTAAAGGATTGTACAATCTAATTATGAGGGAGCAAATCTTAAGTAATTGTCAGAACCAGTTATTACACCAGCACCTGGTAGACTCTGATCTGACCTCTCCACAGGAATTGGGTAAGAGGGCAGACAAATGGGTCAGAACCAGGGTCAGGCCTAAGAACCAGGGTGGTGACCAAAAGAAGGAATCAACCAAGCCTCAAGAGAAGGGTGGGGATAAATCCACAGAGAAGACTTCCCAAGGGCCCCAAAACTCCAACAAGGGTGGTGGGTCCCAGAACACTCCTTCAGAACAGAAGAAACCTTATTGCCATACCTGTAAACAGGTGGGCCATTACAAAAGTGATGCCAAGTGCCCTAAAAATAGCAATAAGGAAAACATACCCCCAAGTAACACTCCCAGACCTCCTGTTACCACTAGTGGTAATCCCCCAGGTGGTGGGAGTGCCCCCAAGAATGTGGTGGGCATTACTTTGGGAAACCAGGAGGACTATGGCCTAGCCAGGTCCCCTAACAACACTCTTGTCTGTGAGACTGGCTTGGGGTTTGCCAACTTCACTACTGGTTCCCACATTTTGGGAAAGTATAGACAAGAGCCCTTTATCAATGGTCAAAAAGTTGAGGCATACAGAGACACAGGGGCCAGTATCACCATGGTGATTGACCATCTGGTCCCCTCTGCTCAACTGACCCCTGGTTTCCTTTACCAGGTGACAGACGTTCATGGAGTGAAGAGAAGGCATCCCATGGCAGTAGTCGAGCTCAGTTGGGGTAATGTCACAGGGCCCATGAGGGTGGCAGTGACAGACAACCTACCTGTAGATTGCTTACTGGGGAATGACCTGGAAATCTCAGCATGGGCTGAGGTGGAGCAAGAAACTCACTCCAGAATGATAGGCCTACCCAGAAAGGTTAGTGGGGCAGTAATAGCTACAGCCCCAGTCCAAGCACCATTCCTCCCTGAAAAGGTTGGAAGAGCAGTGGTAGCCACTGCCCAGGCTCAGACAGACTTTCCTGAACAGGATAGGAGGGCTGTGACAGTCACAGCCCAAACACAAACTGAGTGCCCTCCTGAAAAGGTTGGCAAGGCTGTAATGGTCTCAGCCTCTACTCAGACAGATAACAGTGTTGTGAAGCCTGAAACTATGGATCACTCCACTCAGACAGAGAGTATTGAGGAGGAAGAGAAATCTCCCTCCCACCAGACTTTAGGAAAGGATCAGCCTCCTCAGGGAACTGATCTGACCCCTTGTGAAGGAACTGCCCCAGAGGTAGTCAGGCCTAGCCTGGCAGAGCCCCTGATGTCAGTGGACCCTTCCAAGGTGGGACCCAGTCTGGAGCAGGTAACCTGCCCCTCTCTACCCTGCCTCAGTCAGCCCAGGGCTGAAGAGGTCAGGGAGGCCAGTGGTGGACCCCAAAGGGCCCCCTGTCCAAAAGAACTCCTTAATCAGCAGATTAGGATCACTGAAGCTGGTAAACCTAGCCAAGTGAAAATAAATCAGACTCCTGAGGGATCCCCCTTAAAAGTAGTTAGGGACCTCCAACAGCTGGACACTGTTGGGCACAGCCAAACATGGGGCCTAAAAACCCCAGACCTGACCTGTCCCTCCAGTAAGCCAAACAGAGGGACTCAGCCTCCAGCTTTAGGTAGCCAGAGGCTGACCCTGAGAGCTCAGTGCATCTCAGCTAAAGAAAGAAAGGCACACATGATGGATGGTGATTGGAGGAAGTTGAGCCCAAAGGTAGAGGAGCCTCACTTCAGTACTCCATCCCAGCATCAGCCTTCTTCTTTCCCAAGACACACCAAAGACAGAGATTCCCTATGGTGGAGACCCTCAGATACCCTTAGGGTGAGGGGTTGCTTAGTGGACCATGACACAGGGGGAAACCAAGCCAGAGCTGGTCCTTCCCTATATGGCCACTTAGGTAATAGAGGCTTACCTGGACAAGGATAGCCTTATCTCCTTTCGTTTGGGGGGGGGGGGGGGGTTGTGTAGGAAGGTACCTCCTGACTATGGTTGCCCCCAACTTTTTGCCCTGTGTTTTAGCTGGTTTTTGACATAGTCGACCTGGGATCCTGCCAATCAGGACCCCAGGCCTACTGCTCTCTCTGTAAAATGGATTCCATGTACCTTAGGTACATTTCCAATTGGTACTGGGCCACCTTATTAGACCCTGTAACTCAGGGCATAGGTGTACCCAGGGCCTACCAGGGGCTGAAGCATGTATTATGCCACCCCTGGCTGGCCTCCTAAATTTGACACAACTGGCTGCATGACAGCTGGGGCAAAGTTGTGTAATCACCCTTTGCTATAGATATAGTATACCTATATCTAACCCTAAAATGGACACACAGATTCCTATCAGTCACTCCTATGGCAGGCCTTGACAATCCTGAAGGCAGAGTGCTTGGAATCGTGTGAGATGGTGCTCTGGCATGAGCTGAGCCTGTCTACAGCTTGCAGAACCAAGTCCTAATAGCTGTTCCATGATATCGCATACCATATACTCTTAAGTGCATTATAAGCCTCGCGGTTAAATGCTATCTTTGGTATTGCTTTATCAAAACATGTCGAGTAAGGTGTCATACGAATTGGAATACTAACCCCTCGCCAATTCTGGCGACGGGGTTAGCATTCCACCCTTCTAGAGGGACACGACATGTATGTAACTGTGAACCCCGGTTAAAGTTAAACGAAGCCTCAGCTCCACAAAATGGATACTGCCACCACAGACACTAGTCTGACCCCCTGCAGCTGGGAGTCCTTCCAGCGAGGGGAGCCTGGACAGAGGGTTTCCTGTCGTGGGCGGTGCTAGCACCGTCCCAGACAGGGTTTTGTGTATCCTGGGTAGGCAGGGCTTTACAGGAAGGTGACTGCTGAGTGGCACCCCGGTGCTCACTACGCATAGGCCAGTCTGAACCAGTTCCAGGGGCACACCAGCCCCTGGCCAGGGGAAGTCCGGCATGGGAGAGGGGTGTAACCACCCCCCTCCTAGTCCCACCCATAGGCAGGACCTAGTCACCGGGTCAGCCCCCTTCTTTAGTATAAAGATAGGAGCGGGCCCCCTGTTAAAATTAGATCATCTTTGGAATCAAGACACGACTTTCTGCGAAAGACATCAAGATTTCCTTCTTCAAGATTCTCCCTTGTGGCTAAGGAGTAGTCACCCTGCATCAAGCGGGCACCATCCTAAGAACACTGCGGTCTGCTGCAAGTCCTTCTTCACGAATCCGACGACCCAGCTCGACGAGACCCTGCTTCCCTGGCACCTCTGACCTCTACTCACCTCTACAGCAAAGCTGAGAACTGTGAGTGCGACGAGACCTCAAGGGAGCGACGATCGCCAAGACTGCACGACTTCTTTGCAACAAGCCCACCGTGTGCTCCACTGGTGAGTGCTTTGGGGTCCAAGAAGCCCCAACCCTGAGCAGCTCCAGCACCGAAGATCAGCCCTCCAGCATCTCCACGATCTGCGTGGGGCCCTTCTGCTTTTGCCTGCTCACCGCGCTGTGTGGCTACTAGACGGCTGGCTTGTGGCCTTCTTCACGACGCCCGACGACATCACTGCTGCTGGTTTGGTTGCTCCAGACTGGCCCTTGCTTCCTTCTTCAAGAGAGGCACCCCGGACCCTCCTGGTCCACTCCAGACGCCATTTTGAGTCCACCGTGTGGGCTTGAATTTGCCAAGGCTTGTTGCCCAATCCTGGGTCCAGCGACGCCGACAGCTTCATCCATCGTGGGACAGCTCGCTCCTCCATCCTGGTCGCCGACAACGCCTCCTGGTCCGTGAGATCTGCGAGCACAGCGTCACCCACTCACCTAGTCGAGGTGACTACCATCCGGTGCCCTCCTGGTGCCATCTGACTACTGGCTAGTAGTCTCGAACTTGGTCCCCTCTGCTTTCAGGTGTCATCTTCCTTCGATCCAGGCTTGGATCCATCGAACTTTCTTTACTGGTCGCCTGCCAGCAACTTCTTTCTTCCAGGCTCCTGGTCCATCTACGAGGATTCCCGACGTCTTTTGAGACCTATGCAGCTGCAGCCCCTGGGCTAGGTAACTTCGGCATTTCGGTGCCCCAGCATAGCCTCACTATCCAAGGGTCAGAATCCACTTTCGTTTTCCTCCTACCAGGTCGGGTTCGCCCGAGAACACTAACTTTGTCATTACTAGCTACCATAGACTTTGTCCCGCATCACGCGTGAGAGTGCACACTCTGCACCCGAGTCCCCTGGGTCTCCTAGAAGTAATCTGAAGATTCTATAGTCAAGTCCTAGCGATTCCTAAGCCTATTAGTACTGTACTTACCTGCTAGTAATTTCGCATTCCACTTCCAGAGTATATGGTTTTCCGTGCCCCTCGGGCATTTGTATATACTGTGCTAACTGAAGTATTTTCGTAAGAGTTTTGTTTTGTGCTTAGTACCCTGTCCTCATAAAGAGTACAGGGCTGTTGTGATTCTTAATAAATATCTTGTTTATTTTCATAACACTTGTGTGGTGTCCTTTCACTGGGTATTCAAGGGGTATATGTGTAGTAAACAGCTGGCTTAACACGCCCTCTCGAGTCTTTAGCCTTAGACTGCTCGTATCCACGCTACTAGGATAGCTGGTCTATAAGGTTGACTTACAACCAATCATCAATAAGGGTTGCTGGACTGATACATAGTGTTCACTAGAATAGTGAGCACTGCATATCAGGCCACCTTCTCACAGTCTGCACCCTGCCATCATGTGAACGATCTATTGGCTTTGCCAAACTTTGTTTTGACCTTGTTACAAACATAGCTCTTAAAAGAATTGTATGTTTACAATATAGTACGCAAATTAGCTCTACGCAATTGCTTTAACATAACTCTTTAAAATTGATAAGCGGTGTTTGAATTTGAGTTATTCTTGCCGCCAGACATGACCAGAGCCAGAAATTCAGGCTTCCTACAAAAAGAAGAAACAGCCTGAACAACGCAGGCAGAGCCATGCGTGTCATTCCAAAACGCAAGAGCAACCAGGCTTGCCTTAACCACAAATGTGCCTTAACTACGCATATGCATGGTTAAGCAATGCGCAGTCTAGATGATGAGATGGGCAGGCACAGGAACAGGAAAGATCTTGAAGTGGATGCAGTGAGGTAAGTGGGCCTGGAGCTGCATTTTGGGGTGGGTCGTTTTTAAGGGTTGGGGTTTTAGGGTTTAAGGTTAGGGATAGGGCTCGGGGGTCGGTTGCTTGTAGGGTTCAGTGGAAAGGTCGGGTACTTTTGGGGTTTGTAGGTGGGGTGGGGTCATATGGCTCAGGGTGTGGTCAAGGTACTTAATAGGGCTGGTGGGGGGTTGTGTAGTTGTTAGGGTGTTTGGGGTCATTTTTAGGGCTTAGGAGTTGGAGACGTTTTTAGGGCTCAGGCGGATCAGGTTAGTTTTAAGGGCTTAGGGTAGGGTTGTGTACTTTTAAGGGCTCAGGGGGCTCGGGGTACTTGTTAGGGCTAAGGGTAGGTGGCATAAGGTGTGAGCTTTACCACACATCCCTATACCAGTCATACCTTTACCATGGAATTGGGTGGTAAAGGCATGCGTGGTAAAGGCATTTGTGGTAAAGGAAGGTGATATGCTGATGCATTTGTGGTTTAGGCAGCGTAGTAGAGGCATGCGTTGTTCAGCCATGCATGTCTCTGTCATACAACCTACAATAAGCAGTATCTTGCTATCAACGCCCCTGCCAATGTGGCTCTATTTGATGCATGTAGGTGAAATGTGTCCCCAGTAGCTAGTTCTCACTAGGCTTCTCCCAGCTATTAGCTTTGCAGTTGCACCAGCCCTGTGACCAGATCACTTCTACAATTGTAGGCTGGCCTGGAGTTTTTCAATGTGTGGCTAATCCTAGGGTAACTGTTGCCACATCCCAGCTGCATATAAAATGGCTATCATGCAGCACAATGACTCAACAGCATCACTTAAACGAAATGAAAATAAAATAGACTTCCATTAGGCATGACCTGTGGTCATTCATTACCTAAGTATTTGGTAACGCAAGCAATAAAGATTGCTTTATTTTAGAAGCAGGGCACAGCTTAGTTTTGTTATGTTTAAAATATTACATATAATTAAAATGTATTTATGTGTGATAACATATGCATACCAGGTAAATAATTAATGTAGTCATTGGTAAAAGCCATCAATTATGTAATTTAAAATGATGCTTCTTTGCGTGGTTGACTCTAAATATAAATGTCCTGTCTCTGACCTTGGTTAAAATACACCAGCGAAAAAAACAAAGATGTAGATATCTTATAGAGTTTGACATAACAAATCATTTTGAATAATTTGCCAGAAAATGTATCTATGCCAACTATCATACAAATTGAAGATGTGAAGCCATACACAGTCACACACATATCTTCTATCTATCTATCTATCTATCTATCTATCTATCTATCTATCTATCTATCTATCTATCTATCTATCTATCTATATCTATCTATATCTATCTATATCTATATATATATCTATATATATATCTATATATATCTATATATATATCTATATTCAATGAAAAAACCATAGGTTATAGTCCATATATAGTTAGGAATTAGCATTTACAAAACCTTATTTTACTCGCATAAAACCATTGAAATTCCATATATAGTTAGATGCGCTAACTATATATCGCGCACCCGCAATCCACTGCTGATGATGTCACATATTACATCATTCATGACATGGTTAGTGACATCACTGATGACATCACTGATGACATCTCAAATGACATCACTGATGACATCACTGATTACAACATCCAGTGACTGTATGTTTCTGTAAAGTTAAAATATGTTTTACATATTGAAGAATGAGTGGATGTATAAGTGTCTGGATGAAGGATTTACTAGGTGCATGACTGACTGATTGAGTGAGTGATTAAATGTGTCTCACTGAGTGCATGGGTTAGTGACTAAACTGTTTTAATTTGTGCATCATTATATCTGTTGTTCTACAAACTGCTGCATATGTTGATCAGTAGCTATATGAGTAACTGTATGGGTTATTGATTGGTTGTCCAAGTATTTGTATGGGAAACTGAGTGTGTGTGTATGGGTGGCTGGGAGGTGTGTGACTCTGTACATAGATGTGTGAGTAGTTGATTCACTATATGTATAGATTCAAAAGTGCATGTGGAAACAGCTGTATGGGCGGTTGACTGTGCATGAGTGTATTAGTGAGTGAATGGATATCTCAGTGCTACATGTCAAATTAAGTACATATGTCAAACACAGTACATGTGAGAGTTGACATCTATAAATAACTGTGCATAAGAGCCAGTGAATGTGTGGGTGGCTGTATGGATCATTGTGAACATGTATCAGAGATTGTATAAGAGAGTAAAGTAAATATGTGTTAGTATATGTTTGAATAAGTAAGGTGTGTATAACTGTATAGTTGAGAAAATGGAGGTGTGATTGATTTTTGGCATAACTGACTAGGTGTGTGAGTAACTCCATGGATGAGTGACTGTCTGTTTACACTGATTGTATCTAAGGTTATATTAGAGTCTGAAGAGGTTCATGGTATTATCACATGAATGATATCATCAGTCATGTCAAATGAGATGTTATCAGTGATGTCATCAGTGATGTCATTTGAGATGTCATCAGTGATGTCATCAGTGATGTCACTAACCATGTCATGAATGATGTAATATGTGACATCATCAGCAGTGGATTGCGGGTGCGCGATATATAGTTAGCGCATCTAACTATATATGGAATTTCAATGGTTTTATGCGAGTAAAATAAGGTTTTGTAAATGCTAATTCCTAACTATATATGGACTATAACCTATGGTTTTTTCATTGAATTTCAATGGTTTTTTGAAAGCTAATATTTCTATCTGTAAAATGTATTCTTCTTTAAATCATAAAATATATTGTACATGTTTTTTATACATTTTTAAAAAAAAAAAAATTTGTTGCGCTCCTAGTCCGCGAACCGGTCAGCTTCCCGTTAGCTGAATTCAAAGCCGCGACTTGGTGCGCGAGCCGGTAATCGTTCCTTAAGCGTAACTGTTACGTTATCATGACGTTTTGCGTTGTCGCGTAATACGTTATCCGACGCGCCAAGTTAGCGGACTCGGAAGCGGATTGGATAGCGGCGCAAAGCGCGAAACGTAAAGACAGCAGGTCATGTGACTCGATAATAACACTTTTCATTAGTTCATTTCACTTTGGGTTTCCTAATGATGTAATACTAGGTCATGTGATCTAAAATTAACACTTTTCATTGGTTTAAAATTTTTCGTTCTCCCAAATGATGAAAACCCCTCCTTCTTTCCTCACTCTGACTTTCATCTTGGTGAGAGAAAGACCCTTTTTGATTTTTCAGCAATGGCTTCAATGGTTGCTTCAGCCAGTGTGCCCCCACCACCTCCTCCACCTCCTCATAGGAAGAAAGGACCACCTGCTTCACTAATTATAGAAGAGGAGGAAAATGAAGAAGAGGAGGAAGAGGAAGAACATCCAGAGTTTTTGCCAGAGGAGCCCAGGAGATATAACAGGAAAGAAAATTACATCTGGCAATTTTTTAAATTTCCAGCTGACCAAAAAAAAGTAAATGCCAGATACGTCTTTTGTCGCATTTGCGGCAATCGTCTTTCAAGGGGCACAGACAAAAAGTACAGCTATGGGAATCATACAATGCACAGGCACATGAGTCGATGGCACCCTAACAATTACAGTAATGCCCAACTTCGCGACCAACAACAAAATCCTCCAGAAATGGCAAGAAGATCTGTTGTTCAGGAGGTATCGGGACCGGAGGCGAGGGAGGTGATCCCGAACATCCAAATCAACATGGGAGAAGTGAAGCAAGTCTGTGTGTGGTGCAACCAGACACTTTGCTACCGCGAAAGTAGCATTACCCTTATAATGAGAGCCATCAACAATCATGTGTGCCCAAAACGCCCAAAAAAGTAAATTCTTCTTTTTTTTGTTGCTCCTGTTGAGCCGTCTTCGATGAATCATTTTTGTTTCCCCCCTCCCCCCAAAAAATAAAAAAAAATACAAAATGTTCAGAAAAAAACAAAAAAATATAAAAAATGTTCAGAAAACTAATAAAAAAAATTTAAAACAACAAAAACAAAAAAAACAGTTCTTTTCAGAACTACCTCCCCATTATTAAAAAAAAGTGGTAGAATTCTTTGAAGTCTGCCAAGCACTGCTTCACAAAAATGACACTCAATGGTACAAAACAGGCATAGAACAATCATAAATCTCTCCCTAATATTTTAAATGATTAATTCAGGATGACGATAAGATGTAGCCTATCTAAAGGTTTGTATAGGCCCAGATCTTTGGACTGGGGTGAATGTGTGTCATTGATCCACATTCGGTCCAACACCTGTTTTGTTTATTTGAGGTGAGGCCAACACATGGTTGCAGATAAGATTTTCACTGAAAAAAACCATGGAGAAAATACATGTGAAGGCCTACCAATGAAATAATTCATTATTTGAAAACCATTACATTTCTAGAAAAATGCACTGCTAGTGCTTCATAAGTTGTTTTGGGTCATATTTATAAGGCATTTGAGTGTCTATTATGCTATTTTACGTTCTTCATGGTGCAAATTTCTTGTAAATACGCTCCCACCTGCGGTTGGCAAATTTAGATTTTGATTATGGGAGTTACATAGACATGTTAATAATTTCCCAAAAAAGGTGTATGACCCCAAACAACCTATGAAGCTCTAGCAGGACATATTCAGAAATTTAATTGATTTCAAAAATGGTTTTTAAAAACAACATATCTGTTTCAGCTTACATAAGAGACCATGGAATGGACTTCATATACAACAATAACTTGTGTTACTGCATGCCAGAATGGTGCACCGAATATGCAATTACAATTTCTCAAAGAAACAAAATGTATTTTTATATCACTACAGACAAAGCCACAGTTTAAAAACACAGCTTTCTTCATCATTTTCTCCTTAGCAAGATTTATCGCAAATGCGATAAAAAACGGCTGCAATGCATGAATATCGCTGAAAAGTCAGCTTTATTCATGCATTATCCTGCAAATGCTCTTAGCCATGTTATCCACCTCCCATTGGATAACATGGCTAAGAACTGCTCGCAAATGCGAAAAAAAACGGTCGCAATGCATGAATAACGCTGAAAAGTCAACGATATTCATGCATTATTCAGCAAATGCTCTTAGCCATGTTATCCACCACCCATTGAATAACATGACTAAATACTGCTCAGAGCCCCATGAGGAACGCTTTCCATTTAAAAGAGAAAACATATCATCATAGAAAAGAATCGTTTTTAAACACAGCATATAAATCAATTGTATACCTGCATTCAAGAGGAAATGACTGAAAATGTCCTTGAGACACACGAAAGCGTTTTCTGGAATACCCTAGCACCATTTTTCCGACATTATTAACATGGCTATGTAACTCCCATAATCAAAATCTAAATTTGCCAAGCGCAGGTGAGAACGTATTTACAAGACACTTGCCCCATGAGGAATGCTTTCCATTTAAAAATGAAAAAATAACATCAAAGACACTCAAATGCCTTATAAATATGACCCAAAACAACCTATGAAACTCTAACAGTACATATCCAAAATTTATTTGTTTTCAAAATGGTTTTTAAAAACAACATATCTGTTTCAGCTTACATAAAAGACCATGGAATGCGCTTCATATACAACAATACCTTGAGTTACTACATGCCAGAATCCTACACCGAATATGCAAATACAATTTCTCAAAGTAACAAAATCTATTTCTATATCACTATAGACAAAGCCACAGTTTTAAAAACACAGCTTTCTTCATCATTTTCTCCTTAAATCATTCTATTCGATATCTAAAATAAATAAATCTTTTCTCACCTTAGCAAATACTTTTTGAGTTTTGAAAACAGTCTCAGAAATACACCAAATTGTCTTCAGCAGAAGAAAAAGGATGCACTCCAGAGGCTGCAGCTATTGAAAGCACAGAAATACAGATATTCATTTCACATATCTCTCATATTAGCCAATCATAACTCTTCCCTCACTTTTTTCAAATCAAAACCCTTCCCCCCCTCTGCCCTCTCTGCCTTTTTTTTGCTTAGCAACCACCTCCTGAAAGACCTCTCATGTTTGCAAGTTCACACAACAATGTTTCAATTGAACTCTGAACTCTCAGTGCACCTGCGTATCCAGTGCAATCTTTCATTAAAAGTTTCTTCCTTGACCATTGAAATTACATGTTTCAAGAACACATCCATGCACCCTAACTTTCTGTTTTCAGAAATAGAAATGCTCCAATCACTGCTAATGAATAATTAGCATTGGAAATCCACAGTTTTTTTTCTTTACAAACTCCTACTGTTTCAACTGCCCTTTCATTACCACACTTCATCTGACTGCAGCACAACCTTCTCCCACCATGTTTAACGTCTGGATTGTTGGACATAGTTACATCCACTGGGCTCAAAGGTATGCTGACAACAGAAATTTACACAACCTCAATTTACAGGATGTGGAAATTAAATGGTTGGGCCAAAGAGGATTAAAATGTCACCAATTGATACCATTGGTGAAAACCTTTATGCATTTGCCAAAACCTGACCTCTTAATAGTGCACTGTGGAGGAAATGATTTAGGCACTATGACTGGGGTTGGTCTGGAAATGCTTTTAAAGGACACCTTTGAGCAATTAATGGCACTTTTTCCTCAAACTGCCTTGGTATATTCCAATATATGCCAAAGACAGAAATGGAGGTGGTCCAACCAATTTGGTCCACAAATTGAGAAAGCGAGGAAGCATGTAAACAAATCTGTTTCAGCTTTCATGAGAGACCATGGAATGGGCTCCCTGTACAATAATAACTTGCGTTACTACATACAAGATATCTACAGAGGAGATGGAGTTCACTTCTCAGATGAGGGCAACAGAATTTTCATTCTGAATTTAAGACTGTGCATTGGTACCTACTTATAAGTACCTAAATGGAACATAAACCCAAAAGCTCTTCTCAGAGCTACCCTTCATCTGATCACTCACAATTAATACTTTTCTCTAACTTATTTCTGTAATTTTCAACAAACTACGCTCAAAGAGCGCTACCCGGTACGCGAACTGGAAGCTAACCGCCCAAAATTATTTTAAAAATGTTTTTTCTCCGCACATATGGTCCTCCTCAGCCACCCTCAGAAAACCTGGGGGGTCAAAATACTTGTACCGTGTCCCCTTCTACCCTTTCTGAACATTATTTAACCTCCATTTTATATGTTAATTCGACCGAAACACAAAATGGTGGACTCCCGTTACGCTTCTAGTTCGCGGACTAAACTGCTTCCCGGGAAGCGGCCCAAAGAAAAGGTGGGAAAGTAATTCAAAGAAAAAGGACTGGAGACACTCTCACCAAATATAGATTAACTCATACTACATAACAATCCCTTTCATTTTCACAAATTTGATTGAAATTCCATTTAGCCATTAAGCCTGTAGACCTCTCTAAATACCTTGAGGTAAATTACTTCATAAAACACATCTGAAGTGTTGGAATTGACAACCAATAAAAATCTTACTTTCATTTTCTACTTTTATTACCTGATATTTGATTGGTTATATACCTGAATATATATAAAGGAAGAGAAGAAAACACAGCCATTTTGACTGCTACTTCTTGTTGTACATCACATTTCAATACTTACCTAAGACTTCAACTTGTTTCTGAAGGTAAGTTGTTATTTTTAAAAATGAAGTATATTGTACACTATAACTTGATATGGTAGACTTTTTCTGATACATATACACTATCCCTCTGTAGTAGTTATGGATTTAGATAGACTTCTCTGTTATAGTTATGAATGGAGTTAGGCTTCTCTTCGTTAAATTACATACACTTTTTTATAGTCCTATTTCCACTCTGATACTATACACTGCCAAAAGAAAAATTCACTGATAAAAACTACCTATCTAAAATTAATCCCAACAGTGCCCAATCTCTACTAATATATATTTTTTTATTCAAAATTTCAGGCAAAATGGAAGGCGAACAACAAGTTTCATTTTCAATTGAACTGAAGGAGAGCAGCCAAGACAAACTTGATGACTTTATGGATGACAGTAGAGACCACGAACTTCTACAATGTGTTGAAGCAGTAGACAACCTGCTTCAAAATGAAAAACAATTACACCCTATAATAAATTATGACATTTCTGACAATGAAATGTTAGAAAATTTAATAAAGTATGAAACACAATCATAATTAAAAAAAAATAAATAAAGAAAACAAAAAAAAAACAACAAAAACAACAAATAATTAACATACAGTATTAAAAAAATCTATCATTCTTTTATCCTTATAGTACGCTGCCCAGAGCACTACCCGGTTCGCGTACTAGGAGCTCACCACGCATAAATATTATTATTTTTTTTTTTTTCCCCCTGCAGAAACCTTTTACAACCTCCACATAAAACCTAGGGGGTCAGGGAGGATCTACTAGGCACCCTTATCGAAATTTCCCCCTTTGTTTTGGCCTCCTCTTATCTCTCGATCCTACCGAGAGACAAGATGGCGGCCGCACCGGACTGTTTAGAATGTTGACAGACACCGGAGAGCCAATCAGCTTCGCTTCGCATAGTTCCGATAAGCGAAAAGTACGCGAACCGGATCGCTGCCCGGAGCGCTGTTACAGATATATATCTTGTTTTGAACGTTAATTTCTCAAAATCCACTGAAGCACATATATTGAGACCTAGCAAAGGCACATCGGGCTAACAGTCCCTACAATTTTGCCAAGTTTCGTGTAAATCCATTCAGCCGTTCGGGCTAAAAGTGAGTCCAACCGCCCTATGGAAAACTCAATGTTAAAAACGCGTTTTGGGACCCCCCTTTTTTCTCAGCCCCCCCTTGACGAACCCCCCCCAAATTTCCAGGAGCTGCTCAGAAACAAAATGTGCCATCTTCCTGAAAATTTCAGCCGATTCCGTCCACAAACGCCAAAGTTATTAGACATAGAATTTTCAGAAATCCCATAGGGAAAAAATCCTAACTATATATACCTACTGGCGACCGCCAGTAGGTAATATATATCTATGTATATCTATATATCTATATATATCTATATATCTATATCTATATCTATATATATATATATCTATATATATATATATATATATATATATATATATATATATATATATATATATATATATATATATATATATATATATATATATATATATATATATTCCACAGCAGGGTCCCAGGGGTGCCACCATCCAAAGAATGAGTCCCTTTCTCACTGCACCATCAGGATTCAAGCAAGCCGGGCCGAAGACGGCTGAAATGCCCGAAACCGGTCCCCGGTAGCTTGTCTCCTTTCTGGTGAAGAATTGGCTTGGTAGTTTAGTCTGCCCTGTTCCCATGATGCACTGGGCCAGGGACAGACTGATTTGCATATAGCCAGGTTCTGAGCTGGGATGGTGCAGTGAGATAAATAACGGTGATGGATCAAGCCCTGATCTTTGGACTGGGTAAGAGTGGTCTGCTTAATTCAGACACTCTGTTCATCACCACCCCCTTTTCTGAATCGTTTTTGGCCACTATAGGTGTGGCAGGGTATACTCAGACATGAGTCCCTTTCTCACTGCACCATCAGGATTCAAGCAAGCCGGGCCGAAGACGACTGAAATGCCAGAAACCGGTCCCCGGTAGCTTGTCTCCTTTCTGGTGAAGAATTGGCTTGGTAGTTTAGTCTGCCCTGTTCCCATGATGCACTGGGCCAGGGACAGACTGATTTGCATATAGCCAGGTTCTGAGCTGGGATGGTGCAGTGAGATAAATAACGGTGATGGATCAAGCCCTGATCTTTGGACTGGGTAAGAGTGGTCTGCTTAATTCAGACACTCTGTTCATCACCACCCCCTTTTCTGAATCGTTTTTGGCCACTATAGGTGTGGCAGGGTATACTCAGACATGAGTCCCTTTCTCACTGCACCATCAGGATTCAAGCAAGCCGGGCCGAAGACGGCTGAAATGCCAGAAACCGGTCCCCGGTAGCTTGTCTCCTTTCTGGTGAAGAATTGGCTTGGTAGTTTAGTCTGCCCTGTTCCCATGATGCACTGGGCCAGGGACAGACTGATTTGCATATAGCCAGGTTCTGAGCTGGGATGGTGCAGTGAGATAAATAACGGTGATGGATCAAGCCCTGATCTTTGGACTGGGTAAGAGTGGTCTGCTTAATTCAGACACTCTGTTCATCACCACCCCATATTCTGAATCGTTTTTCGCCACTATAGGTGTGGCAGGGTATACTCAGACATGAGTCCCTTTCTCACTGCACCATCAGGATTCAAGCAAGCCGGGCCGAAGACAGCTGAAATGCCAGAAACCGGTCCCTGGTAGCTTGTCTCCTTTCTGGTGAAGAATTGGCTTGGTAGTTTAGTCTGCCCTATTCCCATGATGCACTGGGCCACGGACAGACTGATTTGCATATAGCCAGGTTCTGAGCTGGGATGGTGCAGTGAGATAAATAACGGTGATGGATCAAGCCCTGATCTTTGGACTGGGTAAGAGTGGTCTGCTTAATTCAGACACTCTGTTCATCACCACCCCCTTTTCTGAATCGTTTTTGGCCACTATAGGTGTGGCAGGGTATACTCAGACATGAGTCCCTTTCTCACTGCACCATCAGGATTCAAGCAAGCCGGGCCGAAGATGGCTGAAATGCCAGAAACCGGTCCCCGGTAGCTTGTCTCCTTTCTGGTGAAGAATTGGCTTGGTAGTTTAGTCTGCCCTGTTCCCATGATGCACTGGGACAGGGACAGACTGATTTGCATATAGCCAGGTTCTGAGCTGGGATGGTGCAGTGAGATAAATAACGGTGATGGATCAAGCCCTGATCTTTGGACTGGGTAAGAGTGGTCTGCTTAATTCAGACACTCTGTTCATCACCACCCCCTTTTCTGAATCGTTTTTGGCCACTATAGGTGTGGCAGGGTATACTCAGACATGAGTCCCTTTCTCACTGCACCATCAGGATTCAAGCAAGCCGGGCCGAAGACGGCTGAAATGCCAGAAACCGGTCCCCGGTAGCTTGTCTCCTTTCTGGGGAAGAATTGGCTTGGTAGTTTAGTCTGCCCTGTTCCCATGATGCACTGGGCCAGGGACAGACTGATTTGCATATAGCCAGGTTCTGAGCTGGGATGGTGCAGTGAGATAAATAACGGTGATGGATCAAGCCCTGATCTTTGGACTGGGTAAGAGTGGTCTGCTTAATTCAGACACTCTGTTCATCACCACCCCCTTTTCTGAATCGTTTTTGGCCACTATAGGTGTGGCAGGGTATACTCAGACATGAGTCCCTTTCTCACTGCACCATCAGGATTCAAGCAAGCCGGGCCGGAGACGGCTGAAATGCCAGAAACCGGTCCCCGGTAGCTTGTCTCCTTTCTGGTGAAGTATTGGCTTGGTAGTTTAGTCTGCCCTGTTCCCATGATGCACTGGGCCAGGGACAGACTGATTTGCATATAGCCAGGTTCTGAGCTGGGATGGTGCAGTGAGATAAATAACGGTGATGGATCAAGCCCTGATCTTTGGACTGGGTAAGAGTGGTTTGCTTAATTCAGACACTCTGTTCATCACCACCCCCTTTTCTGAATCGTTTTTGGCCACTATAGGTGTGGCAGGGTATACTCAGACATGAGTCCCTTTCTCACTGCACCATCAGGATTCAAGCAAGCCGGGCCGAAGACGGCTGAAATGCCAGAAACCGGTCCCCGGTAGCTTGTCTCCTTTCTGGTGAAGAATTGGCTTGGTAGTTTAGTCTGCCCTGTTCCCATGATGCACTGGGCCAGGGACAGACTGATTTGCATATAGCCAGGTTCTGAGCTGGGATGGTGCAGTGAGATAAATAACGGTGATGGATCAAGCCCTGATCTTTGGACTGGGTAAGAGTGGTCTGCTTAATTCAGACACTCTGTTCATCACCACCCCCTTTTCTGAATCGTTTTTGGCCACTATAGGTGTGGCAGGGTATACTCAGACATGAGTCCCTTTCTCACTGCACCATCAGGATTCAAGCAAGCCGGGCCGAAGACGGCTGAAATGCCAGAAACCGGTCCCCGGTAGCTTGTCTCCTTTCTGGTGAAGAATTGGCTTGGTAGTTTATTCTGCCCTGTTCCCATGATGCACTGGGCCAGGGACAGACTGATTTGCATATAGCCAGGTTCTGAGCTGGGATGGTGCAGTGAGATAAATAACGGTGATGGATCAAGCCCTGATCTTTGGACTGGGTAAGAGTGGTCTGCTTAATTCAGACACTCTGTTCATCACCACCCCCTTTTCTGAATCGTTTTTGGCCACTATAGGTGTGGCAGGGTATACTCAGACATGAGTCCCTTTCTCACTGAACCATCAGGATTCAAGCAAGCCGGGCCGAAGACGGCTGAAATGCCAGAAACCGGTCCCCGGTAGCTTGTCTCCTTTCTGGTGAAGAATTGGCTTGGTAGTTTAGTCTGCCCTGTTCCCATGATGCACTGGGCCAGGGACAGACTGATTTGCATATAGCCAGGTTCTGAGCTGGGATGGTGCAGTGAGATAAATAACGGTGATGGATCAAGCCCTGATCTTTGGACTGGGTAAGAGTGGTCTGCTTAATTCAGACACTCTGTTCATCACCACCCCCTTTTCTGAATCGTTTTTGGCCACTATAGGTGTGGCAGGGTATACTCAGACATGAGTCCCTTTCTCACTGCACCATCAGGATTCAAGCAAGCCGGGCCGAAGACGGCTGAAATGCCAGAAACCGGTCCCCGGTAGCTTGTCTCCTTTCTGGTGAAGAATTGGCTTGGTAGTTTAGTCTGCCCTGTTCCCATGATGCACTGGGCCAGGGACAGACTGATTTGCATATAGCCATGTTCTGAGCTGGGATGGTGCAGTGAGATAAATAACGGTGATGGATCAAGCCCTGATCTTTGGACTGGGTAAGAGTGGTCTGCTTAATTCAGACACTCTGTTCATCACCACCCCCTTTTCTGAATCGTTTTTGGCCACTATAGGTGTGACAGGGTATACTCAGACATGAGTCCCTTTCTCACTGCACCATCAGGATTCAAGCAAGCCGGGCCGAAGATGGCTGAAATGCCAGAAACCGGTCCCCGGTAGCTTGTCTCCTTTCTGGTGAAGAATTGGCTTGGTAGTTTAGTCTACCCTGTTCCCATGATGCACTGGGCCAGGGACAGACTGATTTGCATATAGCCAGGTTCTGAGTTGGGATGGTGCAGTGAGATAAATAACTGTGATGGATCAAGCCCTGATCTTTGGACTGGGTAAGAGTGGTCTGCTTAATTCAGACACTCTGTTCATCACCACCCCCTTTTCTGAATCGTTTTGGCCACTATAGGTGTGGCAGGGTATACTCAGACATGAGTCCCTTTCTCACTGCACCATCAGGATTCAAGCAAGCCGGGCCGAAGACGGCTGAAATGCCAGAAACCGGTCCCCGGTAGCTTGTCTCCTTTCTGGTGAAGAATTGGCTTGGTAGTTTAGTCTGCCCTGTTCCCATGATGCACTGCGTCAGGGACAGACTGATTTGCATATAGCCAGGTTCTGAGCTGGGATGGTGCAGTGAGATAAATAACGGTGATGGATCAAGCCCTGATCTTTGGACTGGGTAAGAGTGGTCTGCTTAATTCAGACACTCTGTTCATCACCACTCCCTTTTCTGAATCGTTTTTGGCCACTATAGGTGTGGCAGGGTATACTCAGACATGAGTCCCTTTCTCACTGCACCATCAGGATTCAAGCAAGCCGGGCCGAAGACGGCTGAAATGCCAGAAACCGGTCCCCGGTAGCTTGTCTCCTTTCTGGTGAAGAATTGGCTTGGTAGTTTAGTCTGCCCTGTTCCCATGATGCACTGGGCCAGGGACAGACTGATTTGCATATAGCCAGGTTCTGAGCTGGGATGGTGCAGTGAGATAAATAACGGTGATGGATCAAGCCCTGATCTTTGGACTGGGTAAGAGTGGTCTGCTTAATTCAGACACTCTGTTCATCACCACCCCCTTTTCTGAATCGTTTTTGGCCACTATAGGTGTGGCAGGGTATACTCAGACATGAGTCCCTTTCTCACTGCACCATCAGGATTCAAGCAAGCCGGGCCGAAGACGGCTGAAATGCCAGAAACCGGTCCCCGGTAGCTTGTCTCCTTTCTGGTGAAGAATTGGCTTGGTAGTTTAGTCTGCCCTGTTCCCATGATGCACTGGGCCAGGGACAGACTGATTTGCATATAGCCAGGTTCTGAGCTGGGATGGTGCAGTGAGATAAATAACGGTGATGGATCAAGCCCTGATCTTTGGACTGGGTAAGAGTGGTCTGCTTAATTCAGACACTCTGTTCATCACCACCCCCTTTTCTGAATCGTTTTTGGCCACTATAGGTTTGGCAGGGTATACTCAGACATGAGTCCCTTTCTCACTGCACCATCAGGATTCAAGCAAGCCGGGCCGAAGACAGCTGAAATGCCAGAAACCGGTCCCCGGTAGCTTGTCTCCTTTCTGGTGAAGAATTGGCTTGGTAGTTTAGTCTGCCCTGTTCCCATGATGCACTGGGCCAGGGACAAACTGATTTGCATATAGCCAGGTTCTGAGCTGGGATGGTGCAGTGAGATAAATAACGGTGATGGATCAAGCCCTGATCTTTGGACTGGGTAAGAGTGGTCTGCTTAATTCAGACACTCTGTTCATCACCACCCCCTTTTCTGAATCACCATCCAAAGAAAGGCGCAAAACCAGGAAACAGACTCCAAAGGCAAAGTTTGAAAGTTGAATGATGATTTATTCAAGCATCAAGTGTCCAAATGACACGTTTCGGCCGCCAGAAATGCGGCCTTGATCACATAGCGGTCTACTGGTGAATGGGTGGTATTTATATCTATGTGTGACTGGCAGTGTTTTTTCTACATTCATAGTGATGACTGAGTAGTTTTGCAGCAGCTGACTGTGGGCAAGATGCAGTAAAGCACATGTGACCTCATGTTTTACTTCAGTAAGTACCACCAGTGTAAACAGACTATATAACTGCTAACTGTCTGCTCCTGAAATTTCCTCGCCTCCGGTGTGAAGCTTCTCGGCGAAAGTCACGGCACCACAGCAAGGTACTAGTTTAAAATCTGATTTATTTCCACACCATTGTGCATAGTGAGCAAACTTAGGACGGCCTGCAAAGTGAGCAAAGATATATATAAACATACACACATATCTTTGTTGGACTTGCAGGACAACCTCCAAACTTTTTCCTTCACCCACCAGTTTTTTGAACCCGTTGTTGTTGGCTTTTAGGGCTTTAGCACTGGTAAAGTTGAATTTTAAGTTACAATTCTGAAAATGCCACTTTTAGAAAGTTGCCATTTTCTGTCCTAACTATTTGGTGCCTTTACCCTGACTCACATGACTGTGGTTAGAATGGCAGTTGGCCATTGTGTATTCCTCCCAGACAGTGACACAAAGGGAACTTAGGTGTTGACAGGTTGGGCCATCCTTGCAGGATCAGGGGGTCCGGCTATTGCCTGCCCCACTTACATTTCAAAAGAGCTGTCTCAGCACACTCACAAAGAGTTCACATCAGTCTTTTGTTATCCTAGACCTTATACAGCCTGGGGAGGGGACAGGAAATTCCAGAACCCTGTACTTCAGAGGAATACCTTCTGCTTGAGGCCCACTTTGTCCTTCAGGGGACTGCCCTGCTGTTTCCAAAGGGCTGGCTTGCTGCTTGAGGACTGCCTTGTTGTTTGAACACAGGACTACTAGAACAATGCCAAGGGGTATACACCTGTTACAACGCAACTTTTACAACTACCTACTGTTACAACGCAACTTTTACAATGCATACCATTACAACGCATTGCGCTGGGGGGCGCTCTAGGATAGGGAATAAGTATAATTTACTATCCAACACCTTCCCTAGTGTCCACGGGGACTGGAGTTAGAATAGTAAATTATACTTACCACTATCCAGCACCTCAAAGCGCTATGCGTTGTAATGGTATGCGTTGTAATGGTCGCGTTATAACAGTAGGTAGTCGTAATGGTATGCGTTGTAACATGGTACATCCATGCCAAGGGCTTGTTGGTTGGCCTCCTGTTCTGAGCAAAAAGGGACACAAAAAGCTCCAACAACATTAACTCTGCAACTGGTCCCTGGCTGAACTCAGTCATATCCCCAAAGTAGTGCCCACCCAGATCTGAACCCTTGGAAGTGGTTCTAAAGGTGCCCAAACAGCCAAAACCCAAAACTTGGGACTTTTTTCAGCCAAACAAAAAGTGCTCTAAGAACCGATAGGCAACAGAAGCCTACCTACTCGATGATCCACCCAAGAGGCATCACCCGCCAGCCTGGCTTTTACAGTATCTCCTACTACGTTCTTCTACGAAGCAGCAAATCCTGTTCATAAGCTCCTCGCAGAAGATGTATCCGGTCTCATAGTGCCCTCACTGTCTACAGCTTGCAGCATTGTCCCAATGGATATTTTTGATTTCCAAAAAAGTGACAAAGTCCAAACCTAGAGATATTCACAGCAACATCGACTAACGGCTCCCTGACAACGACACCTCCTCCTATGACACAGCCTTGGCCCTCTGAACTTTACTTTCTCAGACATCTTTTCCTCTAAATTTCTTTAAATTCTGAAGGTAAGCAGATAAATCTCATGTATCTGCGCTACATGGCAATCTGCCATCATTTTAGACTTTGCCCTGATCTTGAGCGACTAGATGTCGCGGTTGACCCTTTGATTGTTTGGGTGCTAGTTTTTATTAGAATCTTTAAAAATTCATAACTACGGATTGCATTTGACTTGTTTTGGTGGAAAGAATTTTTTTCTATTTGTCTACATTACTAAAAGATTTTCCTTGTGTTGCTGCATACATTCTTTACACTTTGCCTCTAAGGTAAACACTACCATTTTTGTGCCAAGCTACCAGACCATTAGGCATAGGTTAATTTAGTGACATTTCTGATTTACTCTGACAGGGCTTGTAGTTGTTGCTTGAGAGGGGTTCACAGCTACCTTAACAAAAACTCCAACTTCTCTCACTTTCTCCCTTTCCCTCTCTCTCCCCCCCTACTTCCTTTTTCGATACTTTATGCAGTACTCTCAGCATGAAGGTGTACTGCTTTGTCTTACAATGGATGCTCCTTTGTGCCTGGACAAAGATATGCCTCTCTGACAAGCTCTACTAAGAGGCAAACATGAGTCAGGGACAGCTTTTATTCATACCAATTTAGCTTGGATGGTTCTTTACCAATCCAAAGCTGTAATACTGTGCTTGAAGTTGTGAAAGGCATGTTCAGCTCTGCATGGATGGCATTAGCAAATCCAATGCTAAAAGGCTTGCTGCAAAAAGGGCTGGAGACTTTGTAACTTTTCTAGCTCATGGCAGGGACTATGCTAATCCTACACTTACAAACCCTGCTGGAAAAACAGGCACAATGTGAGCAGTTTTAAAGTGTTGGCAGTATTGTACAAAATCCTCTATAAAGGAGCTCTCTCCATCTAAAACGTGGGAACTACCCAGAGTTCACAAAGTCCTTTTTTTACATAATTTGTGTGGTGCTGAAAGACCGAAATGGTATTGCTTTGACACACATATATACATATTTATATGTAAACACACAAAGTTGTGAATTAAGCTGAAGGTTATTAATACCTAATAACATTTCTATACTTTAATTTCTTGTATAAAGAAGCACTTGAAGCAAACTAGACAATGCACAATTCTATTAATTAAGGAATTCATTAAAGATATAATTGCCCACTGCCCTGGTAGGTAGTGATAATAAGGACCTTGTTTCCTTGAGAAAAGCATTTTTGACTTTCCTATAACTTTAGCATTGTTTGACTAATATTCATGAAATTTTTCTAAAAAGTGTCAAGGTAGGTTCTGGTTGTCATGGATAGTTTGGGGGTGATCCGTGCAGTGGGGATTGAGAATTTGGGGCACAAAATAAGGGTGCATTTGTAATGTTAATTTTCCATAGGAATGTGTTGTCAAACCTACAGCCTGAACTGCTGGAATTACAGATTGAATTACAAAAACTTTGGCAGAAAGGTAGATGCTGTTATACAGATTGTGCTTTTTGCAATTTGGTGTAAATCTGTTCGGTAGTTATTCAGAAATGTAAGTTGAAAATTATAGCAATATCTTTGGTTGCAAATCTTTTGTGAAAAAAGACGAGTTTGTGCAGGGAAATGCACAGCTCCGATTGGCTGCCAACACTTCAACCAGGAAGTGCTGGCAGCTATCTTGGGACGGACTCTGCTTCACTGACTCCCCCCAAGAAAAGTGAAAATAACGAAAGAGGGGTAGGGTGAAAACATGAAAAAATAATATGCAGTTAAATCGCAATAAACGCTAATTTGCAGCAAAATATTTTTTTTAAATGCAAGCGCGGGCTCCTGTGCTTTCTTTACAATAACCCCTGAGTGGGCCAGGTCCTGGGGGGCATATGATGGATATAGGAGGGTGGTGCATGCCCCCCCCCACCCCCCTTGGGCTTATCAGAGCCCCTGGGACGACCACCTCTCCAGGGCTAATTACAATTAAATGGGTGGGCCTAAAAGAGCCCCCATGTCCTGGGGACCGCCAACTCCCCGGGGCACACTGTTATTTTTTAAAGTAATATCAGGGGGGCTCTGAGGCCTCCCCCGCTGCCCCAGGAACTGCCACCTCCACAGGGCACAAATACAATAATTAAGGGAGTCTGTTGCGTACTGGCCCTGGGGACCACAACCTCCCAGGGGCTTACTTAACAAAGGAGTGGGGCTGCACGGCCCCCCTCCCTGGGCCCTCGGGACCACCACCCCACAGAGCCTGCTCCATCAATGACCCGGGGTGCACCCCCTAGGACATTGCAGTTTGTTACGGCTTGGTGGGAGCACTGCTTCCACCAAACCATAGCAAAGAGTGTGCTCCGCTTTTAGAAAGCAAGAGCGTTTTGCTCTTGCTTGCTGAAAGCAGAGCACTTTGTTTTATACATGGGGAGCTGCATGTCCCCTTTTAAAAAAAATATATAAAAATGCCTGGGAAGGGGGATGGGGTCCCCGGGAACCGCATGACCCCACACCCTTAATTAAAAATAATAATAATGAAAAAGAGGCACGGAAAGGGGGGGCCTAGAATGGTCCAGGGAAGGGGGGCCAAGCCCCGCCCCCTTTCTTCATTACCTCCTGCCGTGCTCCTGTTTGAGGGATGAAATCTCCTTCAATGCTAAGGGTCTGTAGGGGCCAAAAAGACCTCTTGTTATCTCCAGTAAGCCCCACACAGTGGTACTGCTGAGAGGTGGTTGGAGGCCTCTCCACCTTTCTCCACCACTCTGCAAACACGTCTCTCAGCGCACTGCTGGTGGGGGGGGGGTGAGGTCCCCTTGCCTCCTGAGGGTCTCAGAACTAAAATTGACTTCTTCCCCCCAATGAGTAGTGTGTGGCCTCTGACGACCTCTCAGTAATCTACCTGGGTGGGTGTTAATAGAGGTAATAAGATGGCTAGTTGGCCCCAAGTGGCCCTCAAGAACCAAGTGGAGTTCGAACCCCAAACAGGAGTGTGCCAGAAGGCACATTTACAGAGTGGTGGAGAAAGGAGGTGCGGTCACTGAAGATCTCTCAAACACACTGTGTGGGACTAGCTGGAGGTAACAGGAGGGGTAGTTGTCCCCTAAGGACCCTCAATAACCAAGGGGACTTCATCCTCCTACTTGTAGTGCTCCAGAAGGTGCATTTGCAGAGTGGAGGAGAAAGGCGGTGTGGCCCCGATCATGTCTCGGCAATCCTGCTGTGTGGGTTTTTCTGGAGGTAACATGTGGGGTAGTTGGCTCTGAAGGACATCCTTTGGGGGGCCAACTACCCCTCCTGTTATCTCCAATAAGTCCCACACAGAGGGATTGCTAAGTGGTCATCGAAGGCAACGCCCCTTTTCTCCCTCACTCTGCAAATGTGGCTCATGGTGCACTGCTGGTTGGGGGATGAAGTCCACTTTAATTCTGAGTGACATTTGGGGGCCAAGAAGCCCTCCTGGTCCCTCCTGTAATCCTACACAGCGAGATTCCTTACAGCTGGTTGGAGGCCCAGCCCTCTTTCTCTCCCATTCTGGAAACATTTCTACTAGTTAAAACACAATAGATTTACATTAAAAAAACAAAGGTTACAAGGACGTTATAGTAAGGAAATGAAATTAAAAAAAAAATAGAAACTCACTGAAAAAATACAGAGGTTATAGATACTTTATAGTTAGGCCCAGGTTTCACTCATCCAAAACCAGAGAAATTCAGCAGCTATAGTTAACCAAGCTAATATAACTCGCGTCCTTGAAATGCACTGCTTATGACCACACATATTACATCACTCATGACATTGTCAGTGACATCACTGATGACATCAATGATGACATCTCAATTGACATAATTGATGACATCATCCACAGAATCTCTGACGCACCCACTCGCCACCCCAATATAACCTTTCATACAACTACTACAACTTCCACACGACCATTCTCTAGACCATTGGCAGGCAAACCCATACCAGTATTTACATACCCACTCACTGGTTCAGAGGTCTACACACACATCCACTGGGTCACCAATACAGCCACTCATACACCAACTCACTAATACAGCCACTGATATATCCTCTCATGCACCCATACAGCGACTCACACACTGTCAGTTACCCATAGAACTACTCACACACATACACATATGTGTATGTATAATTCACTGAAAAAACACAAAGGTTAAAGTGACATTATAGTTAGATGAAAATTTCAGTTAAAAATAACATTCTAAATTAAAACATCATTGGGTTTCACCTGTAATAGTTGAATTAGGTAACTATAACTTGCACACTTTCCATGCACAGTGATGTAATTATTGATGTAATGTTAGATGTGATGTTAACTAATATTAAGGAAAATGTTGAGTGATTGTATATGTGAGGTCATAAGCAGTGCATCTCAATATATATTGCACAGTGGCAATAGCCACTGTGTGCTTATATGTAAGTCGAAGTTTCCATAAGAGGAGAGTTTTTTGTTTTGCTAATAACATTTGTGCCATTTGATGAATCTTCATGGATAGTTAAATAGTTTAAGAGTAGATGAGTTCATTGAATTTGTTTGTAGGTGTCCTATGTTTGCAAATATTAGATGTTTGTGACCACTTGACACATTGTTCATGAAGAGAATAAATGAAATACAAAAATTAATTTGTAAAAGAAAAAAGGTTGCCCTTAAAAAGCCTCTGGCCTAATCGACACATTTATTGTTAAGGTGACTAAGGGCCATATTTAGCACTTGGTGGGTGGCCCTCTGTCCCACAGTGGTCCAGAGGTTATGACACTTTACTTAGAAATCGCTGCCTACCTGACAGGCATGTGGTATGTGAAGGGAGCCACCTCAAGACCTTCAATAACAGCAGTGAAGTCTGCCGAGCATGTCCAATGCTTAAAGAGCCCAGTCTGCAAACTTATGTTTTCAAGACACCAACTCCCAAAGTAGGAGCTTGTTTCTTGAAAATAGAAAGCTAATCACCCAAACGTTCAAGGAGATTTTTCCCTATATGTGAGGGCCTATGATAATTTTTCCTGGAGGACATGAGTGAAGGGTGGCATGTGGTAAGCAATTTTTACAGCTATACCAAGAAGCGGAAATGCATTTAAAATGTATTTACCAAAAAGGGTGAAACACCCACAATGGAGTCCACTAAACATTTATTAGGGAAAGCAGTGATGTCTCTTATTAAACATATCAAATTAAAGAATATATATGAAGATTTTCCAAATCAACTTTTTTCTTTTGGCTACTTTTTCTCACATCATTTGTGATCCTATTAATATTTTTGTGAACAATAACTGACATGTAATTCAAAATTTAAAACTGAACTGTATTTGATTGGCTACTATTACTGAACAATAGAAAAAAACATTGTAACTTTCCTAATAAAACATTAAACATAAGCAGCATATTCGTTTATTGGTTTATTCGATTTTTAGTGACATAATCTGTAACAATCATTAGATAATTAAAAATTCAAAAATATAATCAATAATTCAGTTAATGTTTACACATTTCATTGATAAGGATTGTGGGCATTCATAAAAGCAAAATAAATAATTAAAAACCAAAATATTAAAACGTATAATTAAGGAAAAATTATTTACATACAAATGTGCAAGGGCTGCGCATGTGAGATTCCTGTCATGCGTAGCCTGGCAATTGCACATAGGTAGCCTGGCGCAGACTCGACTCTGCTGCAATGAAATTTAACCTTGAGTAGGCCTCATAATTACACTCATTGGGAAACTCTGAATCGTTTACTGTCCTGTCTGCAGTGACACTCCGTTATACACCTATGGGGAAGACAGCCTTAGAGTACAGTTCTGCTTCCCATTGTCATACAGAGACCAGTGACGTATCCAACTGGGGCAGAATCTGTACAGATTATGGGTCATCCAAGATGGTCTTATTTCTCTGGCTCAGTTTAGGATCAGAGACCAGGCCTTTTGATACCCTACTCTGCCAAATGAATTTCAATTGTTCTCCTGCAGCAGGAACAAAGGACTTCCCACACAACGGGAGCAAATAAGAGTGCTTCCTTCAGCTCCTGAGGAGGAAAGGGGTGGGGATGAAGGATCTGCATCAATCAATCAGCTATCACACTGTACCGGGGATGGGCCAGCCCATATCCACTGAACAAAGGAGCCCAAACTTCTGGAGCCAACTCAAGAGGGAGCTCCCTTTGAAGATTTGGTGGGAAAGGCCCTGGCAGTGATGTCATCAAGGGGTGTAGCTGAGGTCCCCAGAGCAGATATGACTAGTGACTCCTGGGCGATGCCTTTATCAAATGTCCCAGAAGGCTGTGCAGGAGGGTTGGGATGGGGTGGAAAGGAGATGTGGTACCCCAGGATAGGCCAGAGGGGCCTCACTTCTAGAACCTTATGCCCATTTAAAAGGTCTTGTACAAGGGGAACAGCTTTCTCTTGGTTGTGATTTTCTGTTGGACATTGGTACTGGAGGAAGCCATAAACATCTGGAAGGAGGAGTCCCCTGTTGTTTATCTGGAATAAGAACTCTGACTAGAGTTGCCTGCAGGACTAGTGGGGCTCTCTCTAGGACTAGGGATACCTGTTCTCTTACGTCCCCTAAGGACTAGTTGGAGGGAAAAACTGAACTTCTACTCCAAGGAGGAGAGAAGCAAAAATGAAATAAAGCTGGTGCATGGAGCCAGTGGCACCAGTTTCCTGCAAAGTTCACCTTCTGAGATGCCAGGAGGTCTAGGAAATGTGCTCCAGGTGGCTAGGGCTCACCACCAGGAACACAATAAGTCAAAATATGCAAAACAGCCCAACAGGGTTGAGACAGGTGCAGGAAAAGGATTTTGACCTCTGACTGTCACACA
This sequence comes from Lissotriton vulgaris, assembly GCF_964263255.1. Taxonomy (NCBI): domain Eukaryota; kingdom Metazoa; phylum Chordata; class Amphibia; order Caudata; family Salamandridae; genus Lissotriton; species Lissotriton vulgaris. Next base: position 790,393,732 of record NC_141698.1, on the reverse strand, counting down.
CAAACACAGCATGTGGAGCTCCGTACAGCCTCAAAAAATTCCCCGGGGTGGGCCAGGGCCCGGGGAGTCACTCCACAGGATATCTGTGAAAATTAACTCTGGGAGGGTGCATGTGTGGGGCCTCCTTCCCAGAACTATAAAGGCCCGAGGTATATTTTCATTATGGGTTCCAGGGATCCCACTATGTGCCCTGAGGTGCACTAGTGCATGGGGAACGCTGTTGAACTCCCCTGAAGGAAGTAGGAGGAGCCCAGAATCCCCAACTACTGTCCCAGCTGCAAATAAGAGAACAGGGTGCCACCACACCACTCCATCATTGGTGGGGCAGCCCCACTCCCTGTGCTAGTATCTGGAAGCAGCAGGTGGCCACCATGCAAGTCAGCACCTGCCCAGAGGAGCGAGCGAGGAGAGAACAGTGCTACCAGCTCCTATAGGCAGCGATGGAAATGCCGCCTATGCAGGGAGCTGGAAGGGGTAGCCAGGGGTGGAATCCCTGGGCTGACCCCCATCATTGGCATCACATAGGGCACCTGAATGGGACCGGGCACCCCCAATAAAAAAGAAAAGAAAAAGACACACAGTGTGAGATGCATGACAAGGAAAAAATAAAACAAAGAAAGGCAGCTGCTCTCCCCGGCGCAGCAGGAGAGCCGTTTATTAGGTATTCACGTTCCCTGAGGACCGGCCAATAATGTCTTGTTGTGCTTGCTCTGACTAAGTAATTTCTGTATTTTATGGTGGCTCTGGGATGGCGGAGGAACCACCAATGAGGAAACAATAGTGTGGGGGATCGGAAGGAGTGGCACAGGTTCTCCCAAAGTATTTAAACGAAGTGCTGACCCAATGTCTGCGGGGTCCAGAAAAAGAGTACCATCCTAATCTTTGTTGGGGATTTCAAGTAATCCCCAGGCTGGAGCATGTGCTTTTCAGTTGGGGGTGTACTTTGCTCTGGGGGCCAAGTTTTTAGTTACAGTTTTGTGGCCGAAAGGTGTCTAAAAGAAGGTACATGAGATATGGAGATCTCAAGGGGCAAACTCTATGGATACATGCTGTGGAATCAAAATGTGATGGCGTCTAAGGAATTTTTTTATAGTTGGTTATTTACTGGTTGAGTGTATATACAAAGCACACAGACAATGTTCATTTGTAAATGCTTTAATGAAATAATAATGTTGACAGTGATTATTCATCAAAGTGCATATTGTCAGAATTCCTGCCACAGCTCACCTCTCTACCTTATCAACATATATACCAGCATAACTCATATCATTCCTCCCAACACTTATGAATGAAAAAACATCTTGTACCCTGACTTATTGGAATAATCTGGGATCCAGTTAGGTGGCTTATGACACATATGCTTTATTAACATTAATAAGTGCATTCACACATGGTTATTATTGATCATTGCATTTACTTCTAAATGTTTTGACATGAGGTTTGATGGTCCGATGTGATTATGCAATGTCATCAAAAGTATTTCCACATCAGCCTTATCTATATTTGTAAACTACTGTGCAGTATTGAGTAGTGTGTCTGGGTAAAACATTTACTTTTCATTTTTCATTTTTTATCAAGTGTTATTAATGCTTGTCAGCAAATGGTGATTACCAGCCAACACCACCTCTCTTGAGTAGGCCTTGGACTGCTCTGCTCCGCCACCCTGAAAGAGTCAAGCACTACAATGGAGTATTTTGTTCACAGTGGAGGGCAAATGAGGACTCATTACTGGTGCTGGCAACACAATTAATAGCCGTTCTCTCACAAAATATACATATTCACTGAAAAAAAAGGCTAAAGTAACATTATAGTTAGGTGAATAAGTCATTGACGATATTAATAGTTTTATCTAGAAAAAACACTTCCAAGACTCATTAGGCCCTGGGGACCCCATCCTTGTGCCCTGGGGACCTTATGTTTTTTAAAAGGGGAGGGTGGGGTACAATTGCCCCCCTCCCTGAGCCTCTTTAAGCCCTAGGGTCACCATCTCTAGGACCTTAAGTAAAGGGATGGGAGCCCTGCGCCGAGATGTAAGAATGGCGGGGGACAGGGTGTCAAACGCGGCCGTGAGATCTAGCAGAATCAAAACCGTAGTTTGGCCAGAGTCCACTTTGCGTCGGATGTTATCGACAACAAAAGTGAGAGCGGACTCAGTGCTGTGGTGTTTTCTGAAACCATGTTGCGTGTTATCAAGGTATTCAGATGAATCAAGAGAGGAGGACAGATGAAGATTCAGATGCGCCTCAAGCATCTTAGCGGGAGCAGGGAGAAGGGAAATCGGCCTAAAGTTTTTCAGAAGGCCCGGATCAAGGGACGGCTTCTTAAGAAGAGGTTTCACGATTGCTTTCTTCCATACAGGAGGAAAAGAGCCCTGGGTAATAGCCTTGTTCATAACCTCAAGCATGGGAGGAAGAAGGGTATTTCTACACTCTTTCAGTTTTTTCAGAGGTAGAGGATCCAGGGGGGAAGCAGATTTATTCCTGTCAAGTAACAGGTTCAGTCCTTCCAGGGATAAAGAAAGAAATTCCATGAGTAAGCGGGAAGGACTTTTGCCTAAAGAATCGAGACTAGCTATCACAGGCGGAATGCTTTGATCCAGAGCATGGCAATGAGCTTCCAAAGAAACATGTATGTCAAGAATTTTATTATGAAAGAAATCAGAGATATTATTGCACAGTTCTTGCGAACTCACTACGGGGTCTGGGAGTTGCCGGGAGCATAAAGTGTCAGCGATTTTAAAAAGCTCCCTAGAAGAGGAGGGAGAGCTGGTAAGATTGGAGAAGTACTCTGACTTCTCTGTTACAACTCTCCGTTTGTATTCCCGAAGTGCAGACTTGTGAGCCTCTCGGTCATTAGGGTCCCAAGATTTCCTCCAGTTTCTCTCACTGCTCGTACATCTCTGCCTCAGGAGTCTCAGTTGATCAGAAAACCAAGGTGCCGTAGGCTTTCGGCGGGCTACATAGCGCAAAGATAAGGGGGCAAGTTGTTCAACTGCATTAGAAATGGAGTCCGGCAGATCTTGAGCTGCCTCGGCTGCATCTTTTGAAGATAGAGATTCGGGGGTGGAAACAAGAGGAGCAAGAGCCTCATCAGAGATATTCCTAAAATTTCTCCTTAGGGTGAATGGCGAGGATACCAAGTTAGTGGAGCATGAGGCAGGAAAGGAGAATTCCAATGGCACGGCACAATGATCTGTCCAGACCAAAGGTAACGGGGGCCAGTAGAAAGCCTGGTGTCATTAGAAAATACCCCCATCAAGTATATGCCCAGCCTTGTGGGTGGAACTATTCACAAGCTGGGCGAAGTCACATGCTCCTAGTGACTCGACCAATGATATTGTGTCCTTTGAGTTAACCTCATCCAAATGAAAATTAAAATCACCCAAAATGGTGAAGGTCGCTTTTCCGAAGTAGGGTTCGAGGATTGTCAGTAATTCTAAAGAGAAACTGGCTCTAGGACCGGGGGGCCTATACACCAGAATCCCAGTAAAAGAGACCGATGGAGAAAGAGTAATACAGAAGTATAATGATTCAAAACGTTTTGAAGGCATAGATAGAGATTTAATCAAACAGGGGAAGGAGGATTTAAGAAGAATGGCTATGCCTCCTCCTCTGGCAAAGGGTCTATCCTGCCTATAAAGAGAATAGCCGTCAGGAATGGCCATAATCAGATCGTGTCCTGAGGTATCAGAGGCCCAGGTCTCCGTAATGAACAACAATGCAAAATAAGACCCAATCAAATGGCGTACGCATATATCAGTGACTCGAGGGGGGTCAAGAAAGTCCTACTCCCCACTACTCTCTTATCCACATTATAAGGAGGTAATGCACTGTATTCTGCCCATCCTCTATTAAGAGTTAGGTCCAATGTTTGGTGTGGACTTGTGTGACCTATTATAGTTTGGTTCACTTTAAGTGGATGTTCTGTGGTGGTGCCCAGGAGAACAGGTTTTTTTAAATATGGGCAGAATACAGTGCATTACCTCCTTATAATGTGGATAAGAGAGTAGTGGGGAGTAGGACTTTCTTGACCCCCCTCGAGTCACTGATATATGCGTACGCCATTGGATTGGGTCTTATTTTGCATTGTTGATTGTGAGTGGAGGGCGACCCTTTCCGTATTCCCTCTGAGCTCCTAGTTTGTTTGAGTACTCCGTAATGAACACCCAATCCGGCTGTCGGTCATCCACGAAATCGCGGAAGGCTACGTTATGCCTAATAAGCGAACGAGCATTTATTAGGAAGCCAGATCTCCGGGGCATATCAGGCTGTTTAGACGGGAGATGTGATCTTACAGAGCCAGTGCAAGAGAAATCAAAAGAGGTCGTACAAGCTCAACATCTATCAGAGTGCAAGATCCCTTCAGGAGAGAAGCGGTGTAGACAAGACTGGGTAACAGGTCTTAGAGCAAGGATTTCTGACCTAGAATATAGCCTAGTTATCTCACCAGGAGGGGTAGGAGTATAAGCTGAGTCCAGCCCGACCTGCAGCCCGTCCTCAGCGCGGACGGGCGCAGACGGGCTGAACTCTGGCGTAACTCCGCGCTGAGGACGGGCTGCAGGTCGGGCTGAACTCTGGCGTAACTCCGGCATCAGTCTGGCGTCCCCGCTGCGCATTACCGCTGCGCGCAGGCATGGCTGACTTTATATTCGCCTCGTGACCAGAAAGCAGACTAGAGTGCGCGATAACTGCCCCTCACCCAGTATGGCCGCCAATCGAGACAGGGGCCAGGGACCCGCAAAATGCGGTGATGTTCCAAATTACGGTGCAGGTAAGATGGCAGCATTGGGGGTATGCGCGGCCGGCATTAAAATCAAGGGTAAGTGCCCAAACAAAATTTTAAACGAAAAGACAAAACGGAGATTAAAAATACCGGAGCTGCAAATGAAAGCGCTGCTGCAAGAGGAGCGCTAGAGCTAAGTAGGGCGAGCTACACGATATGCCTGCCTTTATACTCGCCTCGTGACCAGAAAGCAGACTAGAGCGCGCGATAACTGCCCCTCACCCAGTATGGCCGCCAATCGAGACAGGGGCCAGGGGCCCGCAAAATGCGGTGATGTTTCAAATTACGGTGCAGGTAAGATGGCAGCAGTGGGGGTATGCGTGGCCGGCATTAAAATCAAGGGTAAGTGCCCAAACTTCTTCAACCATACTGTCTAGAATACCAGAGGTATTGATCTAAAAAGAAGGAGGAATTTGGGAAGAAAGATCATTTTAATCACATTACAACAGCCAACAAGTGACAAACAGAGGTTATTCAGCCTGGCAAAGTCCTGCGAAAACATCTGCTTGGAGGGGGCTAAATTCAACACTACAATTTTTCCTATAGTAGGTAATATATTTACCCCTAAATACATTGTCGACTGAACGACCTGAGGGTCAGTCAGTCCAAGATGATTGTTAATTAGAATTTGGATTTTATGCTGATTGGGTAAATACCCTGAAACCTTCCCAAAGCTAAAGTTTCTTTCACTATTTCTGTCAATGTCACCTCCGGGAGTGGTGTGACGATCGCTAGATCGTCTGCATAGCCTAAAATCTTGGTTTCAAACGCATGATCGCTTATGGGCTTTATACCTAAATTGTCATTGATCCTACATATTACAAGGTCGATATAGCAGGCAAACACTAATGGAGAGCATGGACAACCATGCCTGGTCCCTCTTTTGATCTCGAGTTCCTTTGTTTGTCCACCCATCATTATGAATCTTGCTGTGGGTGAGGCATACAATACCTGTGGGGCCTTATTATATCCCATTCCAGCCCCTAGCCATTCAAAAATAGCCCACACGAAGTCCCAGGAGACCCTATGAAATGCGTCAAAAAAGTGTGATAACCCGTCTAGCATGATCCGTGGTCCCCCTACCCAGTAAGAATCCATGCTGCCTAGGTAAGATAACTCGCCCGATTACCAGCTCAATCGATTTGCCAGGACGGTAGAATATATTTTTGCATCCTCATTCATAAGAGTGATTTGCCAATAGGACCCTGGGTCTATGGCTGACTTCCTTTTCTCAAAAAATACAACAATGCTAGGCTGTGCCCAGGATTCTGGGGGAGGCTCCCCCATCTGCACCTGGTAGAGGATACTGGTAAACATTGCCTCAAGAGATGACCAAAAAACCTTATAAAACTCAAGCGGGATTCAGTCTGGTCCTGCTGCCTTTCCTGCTCAAAGTTCATTAAGTGCTCTAAATATTTCCTCGGGTGAAAAAGAAGCTTCCACAGCTTCTCGGTCCTCCATGGAGAATTTCTCCTCACAGTCAGAAACTAAGTATTCCCTAATTGCATTCTCCCCAATATCCCTCTCAGAGTCATATAATTTCATATAGAACCTACGAAATTCCTCTCTGATTCCTAGAGCGGAAGTATTCAAGTTCCCTTTCTCATGCTATTATCTTACTTCGCACATTTTTCTGTCAGTGTGCATTGCTAATATGCATCCTACCTATTCACTTTCACTATACTTGTAGCATTCTTCACGCCGGATCATATATGTCTCACTGACCTTTGTTATGACTACGTTCCCTATTGCTGTTTTGGCTAGGGCAAGCCTCCCTGTTATACTCCCTATAGCCTTTCCAGCTTCTATCGCCCCAATTAGTTCTTCTTCTACTACCCTTTATTTTTGGTACAAATCAGTTAGCTGCTTAGCTGCTTTCTGGTACGGTACAGACTAAAACTCAATGTCTCCCCTCGAATTAAAGGCATCCCAGACCATACCAATTTGGGTACTACTTCTGTTCCGTCCCAAGAAGTCCTCTATCCTTTTCTTCATGCATGTGATGTAGCCCTCATCCACCAGCAACCCCCTTTCAAAGGTCCAGATTTGTTGTGTCCTCTCTTCCCCATCTACATTATTCCTAACACGAGGGGGCTATGATCTGACAATATGCGGGATATTTTTCAATACAGTAATTCCTCATTATACATTAAGAAACAAAAAAGTAATCCAATTGGAAAGTTGTTTTGTGTGTGGACGTAACATTGGCTCTTCCTGAATCGGAGTCTGCCAACTTTAAATTCTTCCATGCATCTAATAGCCCATTTCCCTTAGGCAAGTGAGTGAGAGCCCTATAGACCCAGGCTTACGGCCTGAATATGACCCTGGGCTATCACCCCATGACACACTGTCCGGTTAATGTTCAGATCCCTACACATTATAAATGGAGTTGGCCACCTTGATAATTACAAATTCAAGAAATCGAATAACTCTGGGTCATCCCCCGTTGGCCCATATACTAAGCACAGAGTAAAAGAAAATGTAGAATTATATAACTCTGCAATAGCCCAGCATCCATATTCATCAGCCAGTTGTTTTTTACATACAATCTCCTTCTTCCGAGCTAAGATGGCTACCCCTCTAGTTCTGGTACCCAGTGTGGTGTGGGCTATAAGATTATACCCCAATTGATCTAGTGCACTTTCTTCTGTACGGACATTATGTGTTTCCTGAAGGTAGACGATATCGGAATGCAGCATTTTTAAGTCCTCTGCCACCTTAAGTTGTTTACTGGGGTCATTTAAACCACAGATATTTACCGATTCTATCCTTAAGTTAATCATGATAAGCTTATTTCTGCCTCTCGGACAATCCTCCCCCCTCCATTGGATGTTCTGCTCTTGCTCTTCCTCACCCAGAATTTAACAGCTACTCTAACATGAAATCTCCTGATACTTGTTGTGCCACATTTCCTCCCTCTACTCCCACTACTCCTGCCCCCTCCCCCACACCCCCTCATCTGAAAGCCTTCCCCTCTCCTTCCACCCCATCCCTCCCCTCCACCCAAACAGTGAGACAGACAGACCAAGTGAGGTCTGGGTGATGGTGCCTTTGTCCCCACCCAATGCTCAATGCCCATACTTATGCTAACCAATTTTTGTGTAAGGGAGTATCTGACTATACTTCTCTCTGCCATCCCAGTTTTATTCCATCATCATCACAAGTGAGAGATTTGGTTCATTTTTCTTAATCAGTCTCAATTTCAGAGTTTTGTCCAAGCATTCCTTCGCCTTTATTTCTGATGTGAAAACTCTCACGTTATTATTTTGGATTATTTTCAAGCGAGCTGGATTTAATGAATATGCCTCTGTCCCCTGCGCATGACATGGCTGAATCAGTTGCCTTAGGCGCCAACATCTTTCCACCATCACATGGCAGAAATCGGGCCCAGTGAAAAACGATTGTTCCTCATATGAGCGCTTGGAGTCCTGGTGAGCCTTAAGGAATACTGCTTTGCGAAGTAAGAAATTCCCTAAGTAGACTATGATGGCTCTTGGTTGATGCATACGCCTTGGATGAACCTGCCTGGGGTTTCTAAGTATAAGAGGGTGGCAATAGACCCACTGGATTTCCGGTTCCGTGAACTCCAGGAAGCCCCTCTCTGCAGTTTTAAGACATATACTCTAATGTCACCCCCTTCCATGCTTTCCTCTATCCCCAAGATGCTCAGGTTATTGCGTCTTAGATGGTGTTTATGGTCATCAAGCTTCCACTGCATATCCGCTATTTGTGCTCCTTAAGCTTCTGTCTGAATTTGACCTTTTGCCACTTCGTTCTCCAGGCCTATTTTTCGTTCCTCTAATGCAGTTATTCTTTCCTCAATCAGTACAGACATTCGCTACCTTTCCGATGGCCTCTTTTAGATTTTTGGTAGCCAGGCATTTTTGTTTTGCCATCCACCCGTGTCTCTTCTTGATCTTACTTAATTGAGCCATATATCAACTTTAGGGTCAGTTCCTAAGGGTCTTGATTATTTTGTCCCTTTCTGACCTCCATATTGGGCTCCTCATATGCTTTTGCATGGCAGAATAGTCCCATTTCAGAGCGATACTTGCTTGTTTCTTTGAGCCCTCCTTAGCTTGACCCTGGGAGGCACTCTCTCCTTACTTCACCTGAGATTTTTCTTCCAGCGAACCACCATACCGACACCATCAAACTGGCTGCTGGGGTCAGAGCTAGAGGACAGTGACACACTCTCCCCCTCAGATCCTGCAGCACTCCTATCAGAACCATCCGTCAAGGAAAATAATTTGTCCCCTAAATCCAGAGAATCCTCTAGAGACCTAAGGCCAACGACCCCCTTTATTAAAGCCTTTGTTTTGAGCTTTCCCCACTACAGGGCAGGGGGCCCCATGTCTCTGGCGTGACCTTACTGTGATCTATGGCTTGAACCACTTCCTCTGATTGAGTGGCATCTCACTCTTGCTCTACCCGTAAATCATCATGGACTGGGGCCTCTGGAAGATTCTCTTTCTGCAGTTTGTGTGCCATGTGGCCTCTGACCCAGATTCACCCCCCTTAGGGTTGGCAGAGTCATTGGAATTACATTCCTTGTCTTGATTTCTAGATTGATGATCTGACCCCCCCCCCCTTCTCCTCCTACCTCATTAGTAAAGGTCAGCTGCATACTGCCTCCATTGTGGGGGGGAGGGGGGGGGGGACTCAGTGATTGATTGCTGCTGGTGAGAGTTTATTTTTGATCCCAGCACCTCTTTGCCCCCATTTGTGGTATTCTTGCTGACAGTGGTCTCCGAGCCCTTCTTTCTTTATGGGCAGTCTTACTTCCTCCTGAGAGGGCCATCTTTGCCTTTGGCCCCTTGATGCTCTGGGGGGGGCATGAGCCTTTGGTAGTAACAGCTCGTCCAGCTTTCCCAACTTCCCCACTCCGATCTTGGACAGAGCGGACTGACTTGGGAAGCATTTTGGTTTTGGAGCGCATCCCTGCCGAGAGCCACCCAAGCAGGTCTGCATGCACAGCCAGAAACCTGGGAATGTCTCGGAGGGAGAAGGAGAGCCTTGCCAGCGAGGCTCTCAATGCCGTCAAATCCATCCATGCTCAGACAGTCACACAAGCCACTTAGCTAGTCCCCAACCCCAGGTAAGAAATCTGCATGCGGTGGGCTTTCTTTTTAGCGGACGCTGTGTTGTCTAGTCTCCACTCCCCTCTTCAACAGAGCATCGAGCAGCTGGGGATCGGAAGAGTGATTGCTACGGTCTCTCACAGAGAGCCCATATTGTCCTCTCATCAATAATTTAATTGCAAATGTAGCAGTGATATTATCAATGAGGTCACAAAAAATGTCATGAGTGATGTAATATGTGGGGTAATTAACAGTGTATGTTAGCGGAGTGAGTCATAGTTACTTAAGGGCATGAGTCATAGTTACTTGAGGAACACATACTAATATAAACACACAAAATCTAAGTTGCAACATTATTTTCTTTAGTCTTCTTCATCCACCAATATGATATCAGCATACTCCTGAGAAAAGGTTGACTCCCCAGGTTCTCACCAGAGCATATTAGACTTTCAGGCATTAGTCCTAGGAAGGTTCTAGGAAGGTTACAAAGTTGTTTTCTTGTGATCCAAACTTCTTCCCACAAACTATTCTTCCTGCCTTTATTGTCTCCTTCTGATGTGAACCTCAATATCAGTTGTCTAAGCAAATGTCTATTCACTAGGTAACAGTAGGCTTCTAAAGATGCAATTTCTACATCAAAGAGTAGAAAAACATTTTCTGGGGCTATAATTACATGCAGACCTATAGTACTTAAGTACGGTTGGCTACTACAAAATGCTATTTTTTATTTTAGCATGTATTATTTTAAATGTATTTTGTGAAAATTACAAGGGTTTTCAATAGCAGATAACATTTGTTGCAGCTGAGCCATCACTACCAGCACCCTCATATAGCATACTGACAAGCTCCCTATCTTCAGGGGTTCTCAGCACACACTGTAAAGAGTAAACTACTAGACTGGAGACAAAGAATTGCAGAAATTAAAAAACAAGCTCGCAAATCTTCAAGTGTGCACCCAAGATCTAATCAGGTCCATGCCAAACCTGCTCTTGTTAGGAAAGAAAAAAGACAACTCTAAAGAACACAACATCAATATGCAGTACATCCTACTTCTGCACCCTGAATCCAGCTTTATATATCTTCAGTTACTAACATACCTCACTTTTCCTTTTGACAAGGTACAGTGCTCCCCTGGTATTTGCATGGTGTAAGGTCTGCCCATGCAGTACCCTACAAACATCACATATGTACATACACAGTTTGGTACTTAGGCTATCTGTGTCCTAGAATGTTCACCATGACTCTATGGGAGAGTTACAGGTTGCTTAATACATTCAGGCATTTTAGGAAAATTTGTCAATATCCTTTAGTATTTTGTGTTGCATCGATCAGACTAATGGTTGTCAAACTATATATAAAATAGTGTACTAAGAAAAACTGCAATAATAAACTTCCTTACCACAACTATTCATAACGTGAAAACTAGAGACATATATATTAGGCTCCAACCATAAACAAAACCATAAACTCTACCTCTCCGTCCCTCGCTTTGCCAAAACAAGGTTGGGGGCAGAACATTTGAGGTGGGAACCTCCAATTGCTGGAATGATTTACCTCTTCATCTACGTGTTCTGAACTCTGAATTGGAGTTCAGAAAGGCTTTGAAGACCTGGTTGTTCAGGTATAGAGAGTAGCACTTCTCTCGGTCTGCTCTGTTTTTTTCGGCTCTAGCGCGGGACACCTCAGCTGAGGTAGCTGTGCGCTGTATACATGTCTTTATTATTATTATTATTATTATTATTATTATTATTATTATTATTATTGTTATTGTTATTATTATTATTATTATTATTATTATTATTATTATTATTATTATTATACTTTTGGTACCCATAAGCCTATAAAAGCTTTGATCATGGAAAGGATATTTTAAGTTACAACGATTGGTGATTCAGTGTCCCAGTGAAATCGCACACAAACACCTTAGCCACCCACAGATATCTCACTCGTTGTACTTTTTGTATGCACCAAGATAGACAGTGGGTTTCAATGGGCGTCATAGTAATACCTGTGAATCTCTGCAGGTCTTTCAAAGCTGGGTATAAGTGTCTGTGTGAGCAGCCTGCATTTGTTGCAAAGCCAGTAAGCAGAAGCACCCCTGAACAGTCTGCCTTGGATGTTTGTTTTCTTAAACTGAGAAATGTAATTTGTGGTTAGCAACCAAAATAAGAGACGATTTCAGCTGTCCCTCATGGCCAAAATTGTTGCTTTGGTAAAAAACATATTTGCAAAATCACAAAAAAGCATTGTTTTAAATTGACAGAAATTACTGTAATTAGGGGATCAGCTATTGTAACCCACATTAGGAAAATAAACAATTGCGAGCAGTCATGGGATGTTTTCCCCCTGGCAAGTCTATACACAGCGGCAACAGGCACAAAATGCGTGGGAGTTCTAGATTTGCTATAAAAAAGAGTAAGTATAACAGGGCACCGCACAAGGGATACTTCATGGGTTTGTAATCAAGAAAAGTAAATTGCCCATCCAGGCAAAAGTGCATTCAAATTACCTCAAGTTTGTGAGAACGAACACATCTAAAACAGCATGTGCGCCCTGAATATGGTCCTTTGGAACATCAAGCTTAAACAAGTTATAGGCGATTACCTCAAAACAAAGTACAAGCTACAGTTTATGTATATTAAATTTACCAATTTGAACACATAAATCATTTTAGTAGTTAAATGGGATAGTATAGGCTTCTGGAATTATCTGATGGTGAAAGTTGTAATTTCCCTCACCCTGAGATCTCGACGTAAGAAAACCAACAGGAATGTGGAAGAGTCAAATCTACTTCCGGACCTTATCTAACAACAACAAAAAAGTAAAACAACTTTTTTTTTATTTAGCCGAGAAACATTTTTCTACTTATGTCTCTAAACTGTATGTTCTAACGGCTAGTCTTTTATTATCTGATTTCCCGCTGCAGGGGTGTCCAATCTTTGTCCAGAATGGGCAGACGTTAATGATAACCACAGACAATACATTTCTGTTAAAATTAATCTAAAATGATTCATTATTTACACAGCGACGGAGTATCCGGAACTTCTGACATAAATTAGGTTCTCCTTGTCCTGTGTTTTGTAGTCCTAGTACAGTACATTTCTGCCATTAGTATAACCTCGTAGCACCAGTGGAATTCGTGAGGGTACCTTTTTGCATCATTGTAGCATCTTACATTTAGAGGACTTCTGATTACTCCAATATCTTTTTGTTTCTTTTGTCTAAGTATTTTCTATGTAACGCTTGGTGGTGGCTGCATTCAGTTTGACATAGGGTCCTGTCCTTTGGGTAAGAGTGAGGAGTAGTAGCCCATATGTGTTTATATTATTTCACATGGGAGACTGGTTCACCAATGCGCAGAGGTTGTTAGGTGTTATTAACTATATGGCTCATGGGCTGTGTTGTGTGAGTTTGTATGTGGTTGGGTTGTATGATAATGAAACTCTGAGTGGTCTGCTGTGTGAGGCATAAAGTGTACCTCTGCTGTGGAGCATCACAAAGACAGCTACATTGTTATTGTACTTTGTTATATATGTGACGGCGAAAAGTACAGCCTCAGGTTTCTGTAGCATTACATCACTGATATGTGTGTCTCTTCGGTTTTTAACCATTTTCTAAACGGGTTGCACTGCAGGCATTTGGGGACTACACAGATCGAGTGCGCTGCTGTCGGTGCAGTGTTTCGCTGACCACTGCACTACCCGAAACATCAGAAAATTACATTTTGTGTTGCCCAACCGATCACAATGTTGGTGCAAATGAGCACCAGCATAATATACTGGATCCAGAAAGGGTGGTGGAAAACTGCACATGCACCCATTCTATATCATCCATCCCCTATATTTGAATAATAGACAAGAACTCGTTAACACCTTGGCTGCTAGGCGTTTTCCCGCTGTGTGCTGGAAAATGCTTTATTACTTTATTCATGACGAGCTCAGCTCGTCATCAGCACAGCTCAACTGTGCATCATGACGAGCTGAGCTCGTCATAAGCATCGAAAGGGTTAAGGAAGTTAGATATGGGCATATTGATATAGGTACAACTTGGTTGACTTCATTGTGAAAAGGTTGGATTGATTAAGAGGACCCAACTACTTATAACCACTCTTCATCATGCCAAGCTGAACTGGAGAAGTGTGGCTCACTGGTTAGAGCAGGCAGACCCTGAAGCAGAGGTCAGAACCGGGACCAGGGTTCAATTCCCGATGCGGCAGGGTCTTGAGCTCAAATGTCCACGGACTTGATAATTCTCGCTTCGGTGCCTGACCTAATCATGGGTTCACACTCTGCAACTCTGGGCATTAAGCTTGCTTAATCTCCACAACGGCCCCTGCGGCGGGATGCCTGGCTTTCACCTTGGGGATGCCCTGTAGGGGCTATCTCACAGGGAAAAGCCAGGACGGGTTCCCAAGGCAAGCGCTTAGAGACCCCTGGGTGATAAGCGCTATATAAATCCAATATACAATACAATAATCATGATGACTTTTTTTTGAGGGGTAAACCTAGGAGAGATGAAGTGGGATGCTGCTTGGTGACTATAAAGGAGAAGAAAGACTGTCTACAGAGCAACCGCTTGAAAATGTTTAGGGACAGAGCAGGTTGATTTTCTTAGTGTGCAGACACTTCAACAAGTAAAGGGATGAGGACGAGTAGGACATCTTGTAACCAGTTCACTAGTAAGCTGTCTGGAAATTTGATCTCAAACGCCATTGTGTTCCAATGATTCACAAAGTTTCAGTCTCATCTAAAAGTTCTGCTACGTTGAATAAAGTAGTACAACAGACAATTTATTTTCATAGCAAAATGATGTAGACTTAATTTTGAGTTTTTATATTGTGGACCCTTTATTCTATTTGCACAACATATTTTAGAGTTCAGAGTTTTTTTAATTTTGTTTACTCATATTCAGTTCCACTTTTAACATTCAAAGGATGGTCCATTCAATTAACTGATGTCATCTCGGACTGGCTGCCTACCTCCTGGTCACCTAGAATTTCTCATACTTGTGTGCAGTGCAGGTGCTGAATCAAGAGCTGGAGTTCTGAAGTTCAACAATGAGATATCTGGACATATTTACAGGGAAATTCCGGCGCGAGCAGGCTGCAGCAAATTTCACAGTGCCGCACTCTGCCATTTGCAAAATGCAGGGATGCACCATATTTACAACAATATGGCACACACCTATGTTTTCCCTAGCCCTGGCACTAAAATAGCTGCCTAGCACCAACACTGGCACCCCTGCGCACAGTACAAGGGTGCCTGCATTGCAGGGAATTATTGTTTACGTGCAGAAAAATGTTCCTTCCTGCTCATAAACAATCAATCAATGTCAATTGTTTCTTCTATGTGTGATGCAATCTGCCGAACACATAGAAGTGGCAAATTGTCATTATTTTATGATTGTTTATGTGCAGGAAAGGACAACTTCCTGAACATAAA
Source organism: Lissotriton vulgaris (assembly GCF_964263255.1). Classification (NCBI taxonomy): domain Eukaryota; kingdom Metazoa; phylum Chordata; class Amphibia; order Caudata; family Salamandridae; genus Lissotriton; species Lissotriton vulgaris. The sequence continues at coordinate 790,378,428 of NC_141698.1, read as the reverse complement.
CAATCATTATCGGTGTTTTTGCTCTTTCTATGTGTGCTGCAGAATACAGCACACCTAGAAAGAGCAAAAACAAGGAGAACTAAAGGTATTTCTTCTCGTTGTGCCATTCTAATGCCTGCTATTGTATGGCATTAGTTTTTAGCACTGGCTCAGATTTAGAAATCCTTGTAAATCTGGAGCAGCGTCAAAAAGCAATGGGTGTTTCAGTGGAATGCCCACAGCAACACCAATTGCACGCTCCTTTCACGCAGAAGACTGTGTGAAATGGTACAATATTTACAAAGCTGTGTTAAGCCACAAAAAGTGGCTTAACGCCACTTTGTAAATATGGTGCAGGGCAAAGCGCCACCAGAACTTCAGTCAAAGTGACGTTACGGTGGTGCAACCCCCTTGTAAATATGCCCCTTTGTCTCTCAGACTTCTGATAAGATTACGTTTTATGAGAGGATAAGGATGTATACTTATCACCAAAGCAAAGCAGAGTGCCAGTCTTGTGTGTGGTGAGAATTACAAATTTCAAAGGAGGATCTCTCTCTTTGGTCACTAGGAGGATCTATGCTCTAAACAAAACTCACTGGCTGTTCTGCAGACTTCAAATCTCAGTGACTGCAAATAATCTCTCCTGTGTGGGAGAAGGAAGATTTGCACTGCTGGAGGGAAGAAGTTAACATGTCATGAGAGCATGATTTAGGTATTGAGGATCATAAATTCAAATCCATCCCAGGAACATATCTACTTCAGAAAATAAACAATAAAAAGGTGTTTTCCTTTAGCAGGGAACATGGGGCCTCAGAATTCCAGTGAGCTAACTGGATAAAACTACCAATATTAAAGATGGTAAAATAGCCTAAATCTGACATGAGTGATGGTCTCTAATCTACCAAAATTCTTTAAAAAGTGGTAGTAAATGGGTTGAGGTCAAGTCCCACTTCACTTTCTTTCGTAACAGTGATTCTGGACAAAAGAAATAGAAGGGTATATTAGGTGATCCTGGCCATTTCATGATATATTCTTTTCACAGAGGGGATCCCAGAGGCTGTATGCCATCTGATATGCACAACTGAGGGTCTTCATACTCCTGAAAGCCTACAGAGCTATGCTATTTTGCTAGGAGTACTATTCACAGTGGTTTGACATGCTCCTTACTTGCAGTCCTGGGTTAAAAGAAATATCTGAAATACAAACTTGTTTTGAATTGGCAACCAAGTCAAGGCACATTATCACAACATGCAGGCTAAGGGTATGATAACTTGCATGTTTTGTTTGTATCATGCGCATGCTGTTCTGGTTGTCAAAAATGATGCTTTGGCACCAGAATCAACAGTGTGAGGGAAATTGCATATATGTAAGAAGCAGTGAAATGGAATACAGACAGAATGTGTCTAGAGTGAAGGTGTTTGAATGAGCGTGTTCATTTGGTCTACATACCCAGAAGGAAACCTTGGGTTGAGAATAGTTGTGTGTGGCAATTCGTTCTGGATCTCCTACTAGCACCAGAGACTAGGCTATCATTTTAATTGGTTGTTTATTCTACCCGACAGTAACGGCACCTATGTTAATGACAAACAGCAAATATGAACTGAGGTGAGCACGTGAAGTGGCCTGAATCTGGCATTTCAAAAGGCTGGTGTTCATATTTAACAGAGGTTCCCTTCACAAAAGGACTGTGGTCATTAATTTAATCACAGCTTGCAGTGGTTCTAGTTCTGAGACCATAATAAGAAAACATTATACACATATTTAGGCTGCTACACAGCAGTTTCCTTGTTAAGTCATTATTTAGCTTGGTCAATTAACATTGATCAAAATATAATTTTTTGGAAAGGTCGTTACAGCATACAGGCCTTAAGCGTCCAAAAACGTAATCAGGCATTGTTAGACCTGGCATCTTTTGACATGGTCTTCCCTGACCGTTTTGGCTTCTGACCTCCTGTTTGGACCTTGTTTTCCTGATGTAGGACTTTGAGTGCTTTTGACACTCACTACCATTTGGTGCCAAAGAGCTGTGATTGCCATATACATACTGGTGATTGGTGTAAGCACGATTGACGGATTTAAGTTCTCTGTAAGTCCCTTCTCTGGGGGTAAGACATATACCTAGAGCATGTGACTTAAGCGTTCCTCTGTGGGCCTGCAGCATTGGCTGTACTCCCCACAGAGGTAGTTCTTCTAACATGTTTCAGGGTTGCCCTTGCGGGATCTGTGTGCACAGGGTACTGTTACTCAGCTTGGCATTTAAAAAGCTGCATGTCTCTCGCTATATCACAGTGCTCACTGAGGGCAGGGTGTGGTGCCAGGAAGAGATAGGACATGTGCGCTGCATGCACTGCTAGTGATTGGCACTGGATGGTGTTTTCGGTACAGTAGGGCCTGCTCCTCACATTGGATTGGCATGAGGGATCTGTGGACAGGCTATTGAGCTGAATTTCCTACATTCAGAAGAGTAGCAGTAGAGTCTGTGCCAAGCTACCCAAGGGTAAGCGAAGGTTATCCGACAAGTGTATTGTAGTCATCGTATCTAGGACAGTGGATTCTGTTTAGCTTAGATGAGTCCCAGTGAACCAGAAACCTCTGGGTCTAACAGGCATTACAATTACGAGCTGAAATTTAGTTAGAGAATGTCCTGTAGTTGACTTCCTTTAAGCTCTGGCAAGTGCCATCAACAAATTAGTTTAATGTCCTTCACAATTGAAATGTTTTGCCAGCGGACCTGCCAGGGATTGATGCAGCAATAGCTCACTTCAAGTAGGTTGAGTTTTGAAAGTTTTCTGCGGTGACTGTGGTCTCATTCCACAGGTTGTGTCACGGTATGACAATGCATTCTAGTGACCACGTTATGTTCTGGCACCTGGGATGTTAATGCGTGTGACACCTCGCTTTTGTTTGCTATACCACTTGTGAGCAGGATATACACAGTAACACATGATACTCATGTTATAGGGGCTTGTCAAATGTATATGTTAATATGTTTTTTTCTCCTTTCAGATATAATCATTACTACCAGCCTCTAGAGAGAGTAAGGTATGGTGGTTACATTTGAACAAATTGATTTATGACGAATTTTAGGTCCACCATAGGACACAGAGTGTAGATAGTTTTTTTTACTTTTTAGGTCCTGATGAATCTCTCCTAGATTTTGTAGAATAGCGAAGAAACATGTTGACCAACCACAGGGAAGAGTGCCATACCTAAAACATTACCTTAGCAGTGCACCTTTCCTCTCAATTTATTACAGTAGTTCTTGTTGGTACTCCTAGCCCTGTTTTAACTCACACTCGAACTACACTGCTTTTTATCTACACTCACTAGGCCCCTCACCCCCATGGCACCAAACGGCAATTTGGAAAAAAAATCTCCGCCAAAGTGCCCCACATCGGGAACCCGTTAGGTATTGAAGCGCCAGCCAGACGAGGAGCAGCCCGATGATGAGGGCATTACATTCTAAATAAATGGATTCCCATGTATTTGGGTGTAGCATCAACTGTGACCTGCTTCACAATCTCTGGATCATTTAGGAACAGCACAGCATTTTTCTTTCTTTTGAATGCTCAGTCTGAAGCCTGGCTAAATTATTCTGCTACAGGATGTAATTTTTTTAATGAGCTACTTTTGCCTCTACATAATTCTGGTGGAAAATTGTACTAGAACTGTATTGCATTAAAAGGCAAGCGGTCACGGTCACCCACCCAGCACCGAATGGGATCATGCACTGAATTACGAAGAAAATGTGATGTCCCCATAGCAGGTGCAAGCTCATCTGTGCTGCTGATAGCACTGCAGTACCAGTCGCAGTGGTGGTGCCAACCCACCCCGCTTGCTTTCACTGCTCATGGTCGGCTGTAGGCGTGCATCGCCCATAGGGCTCAAAGGGCTTCAGCCCCCCCATGTGTCAGCCCGGGTTGAAACAGCTTCCCAGGCACACGCACACACACAGTTCTTGAGCTGCTGGGGGCTGGCTGGTCTGGTGTCCATCTTATTGCAGCGGCACCCAAGTACTTCACAGTTCTTTAAAAGACCATTTACTTGTTAACGAGGCTTTGTTGTTTTTTCATCCCTTCTTAGAGCCCCTGCATCACCACTCTGCCTATTGCTGGAAGAATTAGCCCACCCAAAATTTTAAGCATCCCCCCAAAAAAAAAAAAATGTTGCTCAAATTGCACCTCTGGTTGGATGCCATGATTTTAGAAAATGGGCAGAGAACCCCATGTTGAAGGATGCACTATGCCAATGCAACCTCTTCAAGGAGGTGCTTGCAACTCACTGGGATCCTCCATGCCCAATCCTAAAGCCATCCTTGTTGAGCACAACACTAATGAAGCACTGCACCTAGGGTAAATCAAAGTTTTAGATTAAATTCCACTCGGAAAAAAATTACAACCTTTTCTGAAATCAGGCGACATTTTCATGTTCACTTTTTCACTCTATCTAAACCTATTTAATTTGTACATTTCTTTTTGCACATGTGTCAAAAATATTTCGAATCAGTCGGCACCCACAATGTCTTGTTCATACATATTTAATATTCCATTCTGTAAAAAATACGTATCCATTACTTATCTCCGATCATACCCGCCACCTGTTTCTATTTGAATGATGAGAATTACAAAATATATATGAGAATTCCCTGGGATGATATTCAGTTTAATTACAGCAGGAATTGTTTGACTTGGGACCCAAACATGAAGATGCAAATCAAAACTCAGAGTAAACGTAATCATTTCATTGATTCAACACAGACAAACATTACAAAAGTATACCGAACAATATCCTTGAGAACTGCAAAGGAGTAGGTCTTCTTTTCCATACAAAGGTTTCTGTCCCTGGTTATACCATAACCACAAATACTGTTTTATGACCATTTCAACTGAGGTTGGTGTTCCTACTTTCACCCACCAACTGTGCTGGTATTTCAACCACAAACCAATATCCAACTGTAACACATTCTATCTAAATGCTTTTGTCAAAATCATTGTTCAATTAAATGATTTAAGGAGCTGTCCAGAGTCATATACAATCTAATGATAATAGTTATTATTGCAACAATAATTTCCAGTTGATGTCTGGCTTATTTACACCACTTAACTTTAACCAAAGTGCTTTAAATGACAATAACCTACTGAGGGGCCTCAATTTCCTATAACTTTCCCTCTTTTTACTCTTTTACTGCTAAACTCTCATCACTCTCATTTACATAGTTGTTTTACTCTTCTAAAAGTCACTTTGATTTTTAGAGCTGCATAAAATGAAATTATTTACACAAAGGCTGGAAGTTTAAATTATTCAAAGTAAGTCTGAATGATAGCCTCATAACCGTTTAGATGATGGCTTATCTTGTTTTCCAAGAGATTCCCAGAGACCTTATCAATGTATGTATACATTTATTTATTTGCTGGGTTTCCTCAAATGAAATAAATCAGTTTTATTGATTTAGACCTCATCGGAGATCAAAAATATAAAACAAAATGTTTATAACACGACAGGCTTAATATATTTCTTCTAAAACACTTTAAAAATGTATACAACTACTATCACACAAATTCATTAGGAGGAGACCTTATTAGAGCGATAAAATCATTAATTCTAGTTATATTATATTTAAAACACATATATTCCAAGCTTCTACCAGGACTTTACTGGTGGAGAAGTATAAGACCTGCACAATATCTTGGACGCCTCCCCTGCATGGTTTACAAGATCCTGACTGGTCACTTGTGCCTCTCCAGTGTTTAATATAGGCATTTAATGGTAAAACGCCCAAACATAACATAATAGTACAGCACCTAATGCTGTGATCTGGTGTAAATCTCAAGTATTTTTGGTGAATCTTATATTCTAGGTTTTCAGCAAAAGGCATTTAATTTACTAACTGACTGTGCAATATCAAGATCATAACTCAGTCTGGGTGTCATACTTCAAAAGTGCTGGAAACCTAGACTGCAGGAGGGTGGTAGTGAATTGAAAGTGCTCTAAAGTGGTCGCAAGATTTTAATTAAAAGTATACAGGTTTGTTCCTTCCTTTAAGGTTTCACTCTTCTGGAAAGCTCTCAGAGAGCCTACTGCCACATGCAGTAAGTTATATGCCTATGTAATTACATTTGCCAAAGATCTAGAAAAGGCACTATGATGAGCTCTAAGCGTAATGCTTGTACTGGTGTAGCTTGGCTCAGAGTCATGATCTTACGGAGAAGCTTACCTTTGTATGAATTTAAGACTGACCACTTATTTATGGGAATGTATTTAAGTGCATAAGAAAGACTGGGGGTATCTTTGCTCGATGAATATCAAGGAGGAATTAAAGGTGTCTCCTTCACAAAGAAGAAGAATATCTTTTTACAACACCTACATTAATTGGAGCCTTAAGCTTGATATGAGTAAAATGAGTAGTAATTTCTAATGTTAGGCAGAAAACCCTTGAAAAGTAAGTATAGGTCCTTACTACCTCAACAGATCTCCCACCCAATTTCCAATCAAACTGACTGTAGTTTTACCTCCATCTAAACTCTATCACTTTTGTTTTAGTGATGTTTACTTTTAAAACATTTTCTACATTGTATCTAAAAAGTGCATTAATGTTATGCTGTAGACCAATAGGTGTGAGGTCAAAAAAACACATGGTCAGCGTACATTAAAACATTCAAATTTTGCTGTACGATGTTTGGACGAAGGTTTTACATTCAATAAACAATCAGGCAAATCGCTAAGAAATAAGGAAAACAGAGATGGGTCTAAGAGACATCCCTGGTTCAAGCCTTAAAAGTAGGTATCTTCTGAGTCAGACCCTTGTCCCCTCCCCCCATTAGTACTTTACATAAGGTTGATGAATGAAACACAACTGTTGGCCTTAGAAGAGCACAAGGGAGGCCCATTTTCTTTAAAGTCCTCCACAGGGTAGGTCTATCAACCCTGTCAAAGGCTGTTGAAAAGTTAATAAAACACTCTGTATACCACTTGCTACTTAATCATCATTATCATTTGCAATAGTGCAATATTATCAGCCACTGATTGCTTAGACCGAAAACATGCTCGAACCATGAGACTCACAACCCTATAAAAAGCCCAGTCTTTAAGGTGATCTATGACACTGGCAGCAAAAATCTTCCCCACAAGTGCAATTTAGTGATAATTGCAGGGAGAGCAGTGGCCGCCTTTTTTGAGAAGTGACCATTAGCCAGGAATTTTTCTGAGAAATGGGTGTTGCATTAGGTGGATTCCTGCTACTAATAAAATTGGTGGTAAAGTGCCAGAGAGCCTTGCTGCTCTTTTGAAGAGCAACCTCTTGCAGCTCCACCGATGCAGGTTCTTGTTCACGATAGCTGTACCTGTATCCTGGTGATTCTTTTTTGTTTTTTTCCAAAGAGCTGGGATTTCTTTCCCCCTTGAGACTGAAAAACAATAAATTGAAGTCAGATTAGTTTGTTCAGCCTTACTGGAAAGTTCGGCCTCAAAGGTTTTGTTCTTCCTTGGAGCCATAGCGTTATAGGGGACTGCCCTCCTCTGGATAGTATGAAATACTGCAGTATGTCTTTCTTCAAATTTAGAAACTGGATTACTTCCTTTATATGCTTGACATAATTGTTGTGAGATTATTACTACATTAATTTTGCTAATGTTAGAATTCCATACGATTTGACCCTGTTTTTGTGCTATTAATGCATCTCCCTTACCATCAGCTACAGACCACAAAGATAAAGCTTGTAAATGTAATTAGAGTTCTAAGAGTAGTATTGCATGGTCATTACCTTGAAAAAATTTGGATTTGAATTTTTTTTATTTGTGAAATAGATCTTGGCTGCAGATGACAGTCCAATATAAGCTGCTGGAACATCTCTTTCTGTTCTCCCATCCTTCCACGTTTATCTGACTTTATTTATATTGGGAAAAATAGGAATAGGTATAGACAAGTTACTTTGAGACCTTTATTCCTCTATGCTTTCATTGAGGAGTTAGACATTTTTCATTAAAGTCACCCATTAATAGCATTTGCAAATTTTCACCTGTCTCAAAGGTGGATTCTATCAAATCAAACATTTTTGCCAACAGTGGGTTCAATTCTGAGCCTGGTCGAACACAAATATTCAATAGGAAAAGAGATTCTACTGAAAGGTCTGTGTCTTTCAAGAGATTTATCTTGATGAGTTGTATGTAGTTACATGGCAGATGGATTATTTCAAAATCCCACATTATCTCTTCTAATATTAGAATTGTAGGTCCGCCCTTAGCGTAACCTCGTCTAACCCTCGTGGCAGGGATATCAAAGACAAAGTCATTATTGCAACCGAATTTGGCTGTAGACCAGATCTCTTGGAGGTAGACTGCTGCAGGGAAGTTTCTCAATAAACGAAACAGCTTAGATGATTTCAGTCTGGCCCTGTTCCAAAATATAATTGAGATATTATTGCTAAAAAGGGAGTTTGGATCCGCTCCCTTGTCTGATTTTATTTAGACTCCTTGAAAGCAAAGACCAAGTATTATCCATTACTTTTGTGTCTGTTTTAGGTAGACTATGATTCCATATCTGCCTACCTCCATCTTCGATACAAAGTGTTAGTTTAATAAACAGAAGCATGTTTGAACTAGACATTTTCTCGACTAGACGGAGGGAGCAGATACTTCACTCTGCTATGTCCCCTGTTCAGTAAGAGAGGGCTACTGGGGGTACACCTACTACGTCAAAACATTTTTTGCACTATGTTTCACTTTCCTGCAGCACGATTGATAGAATTACACTAGACCAAAACTCCATTTGTACTGTAGCTACATCAAGCGTATTTGGGAAGGGTACAAGCTTTATTTTGTAGGAAGTAAGGGATTGAAGAGAAGGGAGATTATGCAAGAGCTTCAAGATCTTTTGACGTTTTAAGGGATTGTTACCATTACCAAAAAGGTCTGATATCTCCAAGATGCAGGACAAGTTTTGTAAAGGATTTACCACTAGAGACCCTTCACTGGAATTGGTTGCCAATACCATTCATGTAGTGGGATGAAGGTTCTTAAAGAGGCTGACCTTTCAAAGCTAGCAGCTTGAGGGTTTAATTGCATTGGTGTTTCCTTTCTAAGCGAAGATGGAAATATACACAAATCTTGAGAGGTATCAAGATTTGGTGCGTTTTCCTCTACCGACCTCTTTACATCTTTGGGTATGTCTTTTAATGGGGGGGTTCAGTCTGTGGAATATTTTTTTTGCGAGTTTCCCGCTCTTTGATTGTGCAGTCGATTCTACTCTTTTTCCTCGCAGCTATTGTTGTTTTTGCCATAGTATTAGTGGATAACTTTGTTTTAATTTATTGTGATGCTGAGGAAAATGACACAAGTTGTCATAAGGACTCTGGAGCATTTGTGCAATTAAATATCGGATAGCAGGATGAAACATTTGTTTCTTTATTTGTCTCACGGTCATGAAAAGGCTCTGAAAACAGCTTATGAAGCAAATAGACTGTGACATCTTTATCCCGTTATCCCTTTTCTCTTTAATCCGTTTCACTAGTTCTCCACTTGTTTGAGTTGCACTTGATTTTTTTTATTTCAATTTTTCCCATGAAGTGTGTTCTTGTTCCATCTGTAACCTCACTTTTGTATTCTTCTCTTCTGAATTTAACCCTTGCAGGAGTTGCCAAGTTATTTTGATCCACTAAAAACTGCAGTGCCGGAGTTTGTATTTGATCAGAATTAATAGTAATTTTTTCAAGCAGTGCAAGTATTGATTCTAAAACCCTCTGCAGGGAATATAACGATTGAGAAATTATTACTTGCTCATTAGCTGGTTGACGACATGAGAGTAAAGGGAAGTCGAGAATGGGGTAGATTTTTTTTGAGACCTGATATGTTTCTTGGGGTAATATTGAACAGTTCGAGGGTTTCTTTTAATAGTTTGGTCTTAAATGTGTGAGGGGGCACCTACTCAAGTCTATGCTGGGCAGTTTATAATCCATAATTGGAGTATGAACCATAGTGGCTTTGGATAATGACCGCTGCTCATCTATTTTTATAGTGAGATCCAGCGGGTTGTTTTCTACACTTTCTTCAACTTGCAGCTCCTGTCATGCTGCATCAGAAATTACAATATACTTGGTTTTACTCCATCTGGTGCAATATTTCCTTTTGACATATTCCCTTTATCTTTTGATGCAGAGGAGGTAGAAGAGGGTAAAAACGTTAAAATTGCTTGCAGTTTCAGAAGAGCACCTAAATGCGCTGATCTCCATGTGCTCTTCCTCAGTGATTGTACTGTACCCAGTTTTTTCATAAATGCTGTGTAATTTCTTAACTTTTTAAAAGCAATATCAGAGAGATGTCTGATCTCTTATTATTGATCCGTGATTTTGACCTGCGCTCACTGCAGTAGATCATTTAGTTCTGCTGCTGGTTGGAGGCATTATCAAAGACAAAATACGGTGCTTAAAAACAAGAAATATAACTGTATACTCATTAGGACACTTAAACTCCTGACTCTGTTAAACTTTCCTGGACATAATTGTCAAGTGAGGCATGAGGAGCTGAATGGTGAGTGGATCAGATGCCTAAAGCGCCCTTTTCTAATTTTTGTATGTTCTCTTTTATACTTCCTTGACTAGGTGGAGAAAGGATTATACAGCTCAGTTGGCTAGTTGCTGGTTGAGAATTGCTGCAGCACAGGGGATGCCCGCAGGCAGGGCAGACACTGAAACGCGCACAAGCCACACTGGCCTAATGCCGGCCGGCCGCCTCTGTGGGACGCTCAGTTCCGCAGTACAGTGCTTAATGACAAGCTCTTAAGTTCCACTGCCTCTTGCAGCTTACAGAGCTGCAGCTTCATAATGCTTCCAAATACTGCTCGGACACTCACCACACTGCCTCTGCCCCACATATCCATGATGCGTGCCATGATCATCCAATGTACCGGCCTCTCGCACCTTTGTTGCAGCATCTGCCCTGGACAGCGGAAGTAAAAGCCACTGCCGCCTCTGCAGTCACTGCAGAGAACAGGGTATGAGAGGGCCACCGGAGAGCCCAAGAAGCCTGCAAAACAAACTACAAAGCAAAACCGCCTGCGCCCAAAGAAATGGTGGAAAAGCATGTCAAAGTAAGGTGGGCAGGCCAGAAGAGTGGATAGAGTAAAGGTATGGAGCAATGCGAGTCTCCTGCCTAACACTTTTCTTGCTGTGATAAAAAAAATTTAAAACCTAATGTAAAATATCAACTGCCCACATTCCCAAAAACCAAAAAACATGCATTATTGACATCAATACCTGCCTCAATTTACTGCAGAGTCCAGTAATTTCAAAGGTATAACATGCATGTCACCACTAGATGAAAGTTCATTACCAGGGGTTCAATTACAAAAAATACCTTAATCACTTCTTTGGAATATGAATGAGTGTGTTTCAAGGTACAACTGAGAAATTATATATGGTAGCAATTTCTTGACAGTACAAGCAAGGATAAGTGGGAAACTAAAGAGAGGTTGGTTGAGCGCTACTCTTTTTATTAGGGCTAGTTTTCCAAACAGGACAAACAATAGTTCTTTGGGAAGTTGAGAGATAGTTTTTCATGGTTCTTCGGGGTGCTCATACACTCTGGTTCTCTACCTCAAACAAGTCAACCATCCCTTTCGTATCCTGCTGAAATTGGTCTGTGGTAACAGGGAAAATTTAAACAGTTTTCTTGATCTGTAATCTCATAAGGACATATATACAGCTTTCTGCTTGGCTGCTGTGTCCACAATGCAGTTGGAGCATAGACCTAAGAGTATACAAGTATAGGAGTTGTGATCACACCATCACCTTGATCTGGCTGACTGGAGGTGCAGTGTTGCTTTAGTCTTGAAATCTTATCTGTTGGTGTTCCCTAGATGTGCTTCTACTGTGGCAAGTACGCTGTACCAAGGTCCCCCTCAGGCCTGCTAATGGCCAGCTTCATTAATTGGATATAATTCTGCCATCTGCTCAAGTGTTGGGGCAATCAAGTATTCTGGATTAGCCTCCCCACTCAAGTAGGCTCTTTTACGCATCACCAGACACGATACAAGATGTTTCTGTACGGCTTGTGATGAAAGTAATATTTTCCAATTATATAATTTTTTGCAATTTTTCACGGCGCAGACATATCCTAGGGTTCTAAGAGGTTGTCACACATATAGGTTATAGGGCCTGATGTGCTAAATAGCGGATCACAAAGCAGTCTGTTTCTGTACACCAGTTGCTCTGCGACGACCTTCATTTTGCACTGCAGCAGATGTAAGTCACCGCAGTGCAAAATTACCATTCGTTAAGATTCGGTGTTCAAATCCCATGGAATAGGCTGCAAATGCAGCGATGAAGGCCTGCGAGGGAGAGCAGGCCTCCACCACTGCATCTGAATTACCAAAATCCCTCCATTTTTGCAAATGGCACTGGGGGAACACGCTGCAGTTCCTTAGACCGCTCTCTGTTCCGCCCTATTGTTGGCAGCCCACATTCCTAAAATGGAAGCTGCCTTTTGGGTACAATTTCCACTTTTTGAATCATTAAAATTTGAATGTCTGTGAAAAATCAATGGTTTGCAACTCTGGTTGCAAACTATTACTGATACCTGGCATTACGATTCCAAAGGAGAAGCTATTTTAACACCACTCAATTTTTAAATTGCAATGAGTCACACATGCATTCTTTGAGACAATATGGAGGGTCGAGCCCATAGCTTTATATATAAAGCCTGCATTTACATTGTGGTTACAAATCTCTTGAATCATGTAACAAAGTAGAAATATGGAGTAACAAAGTATATACAGATCGCATCATCATTTCAAAACATCGAATATAAACAATGGCAGCAAATATATACAGATTTCATAGATCATCTTAGTGGCAAGAGTACAAACTAATTAAACAAGCTGGATCATGCCTTCTTGCTTGTTTAAGTTTTTCAGCAAAATCGTCTCTGAGCCAGGGTCAGTAACCTACAACTCTTGCACCTGTGTCAGACGTGGAGTCAGGCAGCCAAACGTGCAACAAGAAAAAACCTGAAGAGCCAAACAACATGGTATGCGGATCAAAATAAGTTCCCATGAGGCCCGCAGCTCTATCTATTCTGCATGCCTCAACAAGCGGATTTTAACTGAAAACATGTACATCAATTATTTATCACGACTTTTGTCTACCTGGCTTAAGAATTGGCAGACATTAGTATTGTAATTGCACGGTATTTTTCACTGTCAAGTTGCAGCATAACCTTAGAAAAGCAAGCAACATACATCTTTTCTGAAAAAATCGAATGTTTAAAATGTTCGACGGACTGTAATGCACAAAAGAGGAAATATTACACTTTTTATATTGCTTACATTAAAGATAGATTAGAACTATCCCAAAAGCCAAGAGATGTTTATGTGCAGGATTTACTACCTCCTATGTCTTTTAAAAAAAAAAATATTTGCATTTTTTTCTCTTGGTGTTGTTTTTCTTTTGTAACAATGTACTTAACGTGTGCACACTACAGTCTTTTATTTTTATAACTTCAACAACTTCAAGAAACTTACAAAAGCGGTGAGGTTTTAAATAATGTGGATGAAAAAAACTGAAAAGCATTAATTTTTTGTGTCTGGAAAAAAAAATAAACAGTGAACCTTATTTTTGGTGGGATAATTCAGTCACAAAAAAATGCAAGGGGAATATTTTCCTGCTCAAATCTCTTTTTAGGAAACTGATAAAATTATAAAAACGTAAAAAAGTTATGAAGTTGTAAAGCTTGCACAACTATGCTATTAGAATTAAAATTCCTCACTACGGGCCTCATTAGGATGGCGGACGGACCTGCGTCCGTCCGCCACCCCCGAGGTGGAGGGACCGTCCGCAGGGGCGGTCCCTCCGGTGCAATTAGGATGTGACCGCCACCCTGGCAGTCACATCCTGTATCTTTAACCTTGCGGCGGGTGCAGCCGCTGCGGGTGCAGCCGCTGCAAGGTTAAAAACGCATGTTTAACATTTAAATGCACCGCGTGGTGTTTGCCGCTTTGTGCATGTAAATGCTGGGGGGTACCCCCCCATGTGCACCCCCCACCCCCGACACCCTGGGGGCCCGCAACAGGTCCCCAAACACCAAAGATCACATGCTTTTCCACGGCAGAAAAGTCGCAGTGGAAAAGCATGTGATGATGCACATACTAATTTGGCTGACGGTGTCTTGCAGACACCGTCACCAAATGGCCCTCCACACCCAGCGGATCAGCAGCGGACGGACCTGTTGTTCGCCGCTGGTCCCACCGCAATCCCACCGCCATCCTAATCTGGCGGTGGGTGTATTCTGTGGCTGCCTCGGTGAATCCGCATCCTCCGGGCCGGCGGTGGCTTCCGCCGGCCCGGAGGATGCGCATTCACCGCCATCCTAATGAGGCCTTACGTTTTTTAAGTTACATATGGAGTGCTATGGGTCACTCAATTTCCCATAAGAACACTTATTTTAAAGATCTATTATACAAATCACAAATTCTAGGATTTAAAAATTTTACTATTGTTTTAGTTCATGGCCAGGGCTGTCTGACATTTTCCTTCACTTATTTACAGGAGATTCAACAAACTATTTAAAAGAGTGCAAGGCCGTAGTACCTAGACATGGTTGTGGGCACATCGCTTGCACTGTTGTCATTCAAAAGTTATCTTTTATTCGTTCTGTCTGGAACTTGACACAGGATAAATATGCTACTGTTCCTCTCTGTTTGACAGGATGGTTCAAAGGACGGTGGAGCTGGTAGCAGGAAATGCCTGTAGCAGTCTGTCACTAAGTAGGTAGTATACCAAAGTCTCTGCCCATGTATTACACCAGATGATGATGTTGGAGAGGTGGATGGTTTATGTGAATGAGGTCCCTTTTTATAGGAATAATTATTGCTACAACATGTGCTCAGAGGAAGCACTTCACCATGCCTTTTTCTGCACACCTCCCATGTAACTTCTGAATCTGGGTCTTGCACTATTGGTGCAAACAAATTATTGCTCAATACTTATCCGCTGGCATTCTACAAAAAGTTGAAGCTAGAGAAAGTGCGGACTTTGTAGACCATCCTAAAAGAGAAACCTGGGGGTGTGCCAGCAACTAACACAACACTACTGGCAGGCTGGAACACGGTCAGATGGTCAGAACTATTACTGGATAATCAACAGTTCGGGATGTGCGGCATGAGAAGGGAGAGCCAGAAAAAAGATGGAGTACCCCCAGTAGATACTTTATACATTTCAGAACAACATGGATGCTTCACAAATCAAAAAAAAAAATTTACTAGAGAATAACATGTAATGAAGTCAAAGACTATTTTCAAGATGCTGTATGAATTGCACAGGACAAAAAACAACTAAAGAGGCTTCTGCCCTCACATGAGTAGAGGACAACCCCCATTCAGCAGGGTGTGTGAGCCGTCAGAATAGCATGCGTTATTGACATGAGGCTGGGAATGTAATATTTTCATTTTGGTCTCACCATTATGGTATATTAACCCAAGTACATCAAAATTGTGATCTAGCTGAATACATTTTAAACAATACTAAGGACCTGAATTAGAGTGTGGCAGATGAGGAACAACCATTATGCACCATCAGCTGCTCTGCTCTGCCGTACTTGTTGATCTCCCATGCCTTTTAGGGGGGTGGGGGGACATTGCGTTTCAGATAGCTAAGCCTCAGCAGACTCCAACCTCAGAAATATCCAACCGGCTGACCATCTATCACAGTGGCATAGGTTTGAAAATGTCAGTAGCCCCACTCACCCGAGGGTAGAGTAACCTATGCTGGTTTTTCCTGCCCGGGTCAAAAAATTCCAAATGAAAGGAAAAGTAATGCTCATCACATGCTGTAAGAAAATTCCCAGTGTGTCAGGCCATTGCCATTTTGTCTTCCACAAAAAAAATTGCAAATCGCCTGAAAATAATATGTACAATGTCACCCTGACATGGTGGCCACCTGACATTGCATGTTTGCCGATTACGATCCCTCCGTGTTGGCAGGACCACTTTTGGGAAACATTCCACAATTAGCAGTGAGGATATTTAAATATGTGGACAGACCCCTTAATTAATTTGGCTAGTAAATGATGAGCATGGTTTGTCAAATTAACCATATCTCAGCCTTATGCTAAACGCATGAGTCCCTGAGTTTAAGCTTTTCAAATACAATAAAAGAAATTAGATAAAAGAGGGAATATTCAACAGGAAACAAAGGTGAGAATTGTGAGACTTGCAAAGACGACAGAATAAGCAGTTGCAATGCAATTGGTCTCGCCTTTGGGACCTTATATGTAGTTAGCTATGCAGCACATTAGCCTGGGTGCTGAAACATCAACTGTTCTTTAACATGGAGTGAAGTAAGCACCAAAGTGCGTGACTCGCAAGGTATGGGAATGCATGGAGAGAAATATTACCTTTCAGCTGGAATTGGTATAGTCCAAATCTGTTTTGAATATAAAATCAGGGCCTTCGGTGGTCATATCACTGAAAATACAAGATTTGAAAAAAATATTGTCGTCTACGGGTGCCTGTGGAAGACAATTTATATGGATTGTAATCTAAAGAATACTAGACTGATTCTGGTATTTAACTAATCTCTGCTGGTCATTTTCTATCACGAAAGTTAAATAAAGGCAGTTGCCATAAAATGAAAAAAAGAAAGTCCATTAGCAGAAAGCAATTCTGGTATTTTACTGACCTCTACAGGTCGTTTTCTATCAATACAGTTAAATAGAGGAAGTTGAACAAGCCAAAAGCAATTCTGGTATTTTACTGACCTCAACTGGTCGTTTTCTATCAAGACAGTTAAATAGAGGCAGTTGAACAGAAAAAATTCCCTATGCAGAAGCAGACAAATCCTAGTGCTGATCTCCAGAGCCCACAAAGTACATAGACATATAAGTATAACCCCTTCCTTGCTGGGCTAATTCCCCCAAGGTGTGGGGGGAGAGGGACTGTGCACAGCACCACGGTGCTCGTGACGAGCTCAGCTCGTCATGCTGCACAGTGGAGCTATGTCATGACTCCACCAACTCAATGGAACTCCCCATACAGGAGGGGAATTAGACCCGCATGGGTGTTCCACAGCTGTTATGATGAGGTCAACTCGTCATGAGCACAGCTCCACTGTGCCTCATGACGAGCTGAGCTTGTCATGATCGTCGAAGGGGATAAACTAAAGTATATAAAAGAGATCTCCAATGCTGAAATCTAAAAACTCTAAGCCAAGTCACTGGATGTAGTCAATGTTTTCTATAGTTTTGGATACTGTATTATCGAATCCCACATTAAATGACTGAGTTACCTGGTTTGGAAACCAGACACTATTTCCTCGTAAACCCAAGTTTACAACTAGGCTGACCATTTGTAGGCCAGTCAGGAATTTGTGAAGGGAATGGAATATGGGTATGCTGTCACTTTGTAAGGTGTAGGTAGCTAGCTGTAGAAACCTGGTAAATCTGACAACTATGCTTGCACACTTTTAGAAACTCCTCACATTCTGCCTTCCATGCTGGAAAGGATCAAATTATCACTGCAGCACAGTGTTAGCATACATATTTTTCCAGGGTGTTAAGAGAAGTGAAACACCTTCAGATTTGACTGGGGTTTGGGGGAATAGTTTTCTCCCCAAAGAAAAATAATCTCCCTGCCAATAAAAAATGTGTAGAGGGGACCCTTTTTTCCCAGCAGCGAGTTCTCTGCTAAGGAGAACTACGAACAGCAGGAATGAGATCCCATTTGGAATATCACATGACCTTCCCACGAATCTGCATGGGAACCTGCACCTGCAGCAGTTTTACATGCATATTGCTAGGAGTTTTTGTTACTCTTAGAAAGAGGTAAATCAAAATTCAAATTTGAAGATCTACGAGCGTAAAGTTACTAAATTATTTGTGAATCAGCCCAAGTTTGTGTCTGTTGCTTACACAATATGCATGGCTCCTGGGATGTAGAATGTTTGTTGCTGCGTGCTAGTGGGAGGATATTGACCCATATTTGAATACTTAGTGAAATTGATCCTTCTAACTGCCTACTACCGCCCCGGTCGTGCTCCAATCTTCTGAACTGTGGGGTGGCGCATGAGTTATTTTTAGAGAATTGCATTGTTTTCATGGCATACAATATTTGAGTAAACAATTCTGCCACAGATCTGCATGACCTGCGTTTGCTTGTTTTAATGCGCCTATTTTCATTTTTACATTTATTATTAAAGGTCTCATTACAAGCTGTCTGGAATAATCCCTGGAGGAATCTCAAATAGAGGTTCCTTAAATGCAATTCCTCGCAAATTTGCGAATTCTATAATTGTGATTTTTCCATTTGGGATGATGAATCCCAAATGCAAAAATTGCGCTTGCAAAGGGCCAGATTCTCAGAATCTGGCCCTTTGCGAGCCGATTTCACTTTGATTAATCTAGCTGTAAATTCTCTCCACCCTTGTGTTTTTACCCAGTGTTCAGCAGCGTGAGACTCTGTAAAACACAAGCATTTTTTATTCTCACTTGGATTGGTGAATCGAGTTACCGCCCCCAGTAGGATTACTGGATGTTCTTATAATGAGATCCTAAACGTCACTTAAAAGGAAATACAACGATGTACTCTTACAAGTCAACCCCCACATGTTTTACAGCCACATTTATATATGTACCTGGGAATAGCCAATCCTGAAATCTGTACAAAAAAATGTGTGGTG
Source organism: Lissotriton vulgaris (assembly GCF_964263255.1). Lineage (NCBI taxonomy): Eukaryota > Metazoa > Chordata > Amphibia > Caudata > Salamandridae > Lissotriton > Lissotriton vulgaris. Next base: position 790,359,790 of record NC_141698.1, on the reverse strand, counting down.
AACAAAATGCAGTTTTTTGTGTCAGTTAAGCCAGAAAAGGTACTTTTTAGTGGATGTCTGATCTATTAGCGAGTTGTTTATGCCACGTTATAGAGTTTGTTCTTCAGATTATTTCTTATATGTGGGTCAGCTTTTAAGTGGGAGTCAATAATTGATAACCTAGTATTGGCTGTACTGTTGCCTCAAGTTCTCTCTTTCACATCTTGTGTAACCCCGATATCCCTCTCAGCTACTTCTGTTCCTGTTCTGAAAGCAGAACAGTTCAAAGGAAAGAGAAAGCCCCAGGGCCATTCCAAGCTCATTAAATGCAAAATATTTCACAGCGGCCGCCTGCTTTAGTTACAAATAACGGAAAAATTCGAAGAAAAAGACAAAATAACGGAGGAAATCCAACCCTCATAATGGCTGAATTAAAAAGCTGAAGTTTTAAAATGTCCATAGCACAAAGGCCCACGGAGCTAGGAAACGCGTGCTTTTTAAAGCAGTCGGTAAACAACAAGAAAAAAAAATAGTGGTGTTTAAACACGATATGATTCACAGACTTGTACAGAAAATTACCTATAAAAACATGTAAGCACATTCACCAAGCCCATCTCTGTCAACAATCGTTTGCGTTGCTTTTTCTTGAGTTCACACGCTTTTTTGTCTCAGACATTCCAGCCAGCATTCACTCGAGCTAAGAATTGAAACGACAGCAAAACCTTAATCCAAGTCTCAGCACGCCAGCCCATGACATGCCTTTGAACCATCCCTCTTTACAATATGAGCAAATCATGCAGTGTTCGACCCAAGTCTTTTACTTTATTACCATTCAAAAGATTCACCTTCAGGAACGACTCTAGGAATCGGAGTTACTTTTTTCGGGATGGAGTTACGAAGTAGGACTTATGTGTCTACAACGAGCTTCATTTAGTGCCAGATACTAGAACTTTTGCCACCCAAATCTCTCAATTCAAGGGAAGCGCCGAAAAGGACAGAAATCTGTTCCTATGTGTTTTCGCCTATATTTCTAGTAGATTTCAGACTTTTTGAGAATTTACCTAGCTCCTGGGCAAAAAAAGTTAATTATGAGCAAAGATTTGCACATATAACCCACCCATTCCCAAAACAACAATATATTTGACCTGTGTGTGTACCCATTGTTTTCAGAGCCTTTAAAGGCAGTTATTTCTGCTTTTAAAACGAGGTAGGTCTGGCTTGCTTTGCGGCTTTCAGCAGACCTTATGTGATCAACACAAATAAGCTTTACGATCCACACAAATGTTGACTACTTTGAGTACAGCATTTGATTGGGCACAAGTTGAGTGCTGCAACTGACAGAGTGCTTGTATTGCACTTTTTGCCTGCCAGTAAAGTGTGTGCTCAATACAGACAAAACGAAGATAAAAACTAAAGGCCTGATCTGTATATTATGAAATGTAATGGGAAAATGCAGTAGCCCTAGCATATTTATTGTGAAAAGCAGATGTTAAAGCCAATATTCAGTTAACGATGGATTGTTACTGCACTGAATAATAGCTAAGCCTGGGAGGTGAACTCCGCTCTGTTTTTGTAATTTTTCGCACTGTGCGCTCGCAGAATTTTGAAAAACTGTAAATTGGCGAGCCGGAGCAAGGAAAATCCAATGCTAGACCACTCCCCTGCAAGATTTTTCACTGCTTGCAGTCGCGGATGGTTGCTACCGCTCGCGTTGAGAAACATTCCGTCCATGTTGAGGAAGCTGCTGCTCAAGTAACACTTCTACTCGAGCGGCAGAAAGAAACAGCACCCTCTTGCACTGTGTGAGATGACATTTGTGCTGATTTTACAGCGCGGTACAAACAACCAGTACTAAAAATTTGTGTGAACTCCGCCCAGGCAAGAGCCTGAAGACTGGCATTTTGTTTCATGAAACCTCACAGATTGTCATAGTTGACAACGTTTTGGTATTGGTTAAAACCTCCTGTCCCTCCGACTCCTGACAAACCCAGAGGGCCAAAGATATTCATTGTGATCATTGTTTCTAGGTCATTTTAGAAGGGTTACAATTTGTATTGCTAATTGTAATTTTGGATATATTTGCAATTTTATGACTTTGCCTGATTGTTGCTTTTAGGGATTATTTAAACTCAATACAGTAGGCAGGAAATGGTGACAAGTCTCTGATAAAGACTATAAGCCAGATTAGCTCATCGTGAAATATGATATCATATACCATAAATTTGATTGGTTTATTGGGAAAATTCCAAAAGAGCAATGTGCCAGACTAACTTTTTCTGAAAAACTATATATTAAAGCTATTAGCCCTTTTACGGTGGATTGTTATTAAATGGTGACAAAGGCTGTAGATGGGCATTTTGTTACATGAAATCTAACACACTACAATTGTAAGCAAATGTTTTAGCTTTTTCCCTACCTCTGACAGACCCTGAGATAGACAACTTGCCTTATGAGCATCCTATTAATGTCCTCTTAGTAGGGGTAGGACATTGTTTTGCTCTTGTAACTTTGTGCATATTTATATTTTTTACAATTTATATGGGACTGAATTTTTGGAAAAGATTATGCTCAATACAGTGGGCCCTTAAGGGTGGATTGGTACGAGGATTTTTTATGCATATATGCTGGTACTATGTTATATGGGATTTTCACAAATCATTGTTGAAGGCAATAGCTTTGGTGCTGGTCACCTACTTTTACAATGACGGAGGTAAACTCCAAGTCTGTGCTTGTGTTACTCTATGCAGATGATGCAGGCATTTTCTCCTTCACACCTAATGGCCTACGGGCCCTGATTACAAACTTTGTATAATTTATGGACAACTTGGATTTAGATACTAACATCACCAAGACCCATTACATGGTATGTGGCTTTCAGAGCAGCAAGGTTAGATCTATCGGAATCAAGGCAATCATATCACTCAGAGTAAAGATCTTTTTTAATAATAATAATAATAATAATAATAATAAAGGCATTTCTAAAGCGCCTGGTGACGCCATCACGGCGTGTCCCCGCGCTGTGGAGAAAGAGTCATAAAGGAAGAGGAACCTAGAAATAATGTTCAATGCCCATAACGGTTTTCTGCCCTGTCTTTCTAATCATTGCATTCAATTCAACTACGCCATCAGGGCTCTGTTTAAAGTATCTGCAAAGATTGGCAGCAAACCCATACTCCGGCTGCTGGAAATAAACATACTGAACTGCCTAACATTATTCACGACTGGGGATGGAATATGGGGTTTCCAAGCTTGCATCAGCTCGCAGAATGAAATTAATAATTTTTTAAGATGCCTGTTAGGTTTGGGTCCAGGCAGCGCCCAGCTCTTTTGGCATGAGGAACTGGGCCTTGCCTATGTGACCGACATGATGGGGACTTGCCCCACTTCTTCTCTGGGCCTCCATATGTTGCAAGCCCAATGCAATTTTTAACCATGAGGTAATTGGAGACTGTCTGGCAGTGTGACTATGGGTTCCAGATCCCATGGCTCAATTATATCAAGAAAACAGCAGAAGCTTTTGGCAGGTGTAAACTGTTTACTACGCATGAGCCATCTGAAAGGGGGACTTGGGGAAGAAAGGAATTCTATCTAAGCAGAGCCAAGGCGAACAGAGAGGTTAGGGAGCTGATGAAGCCTTATAGGAGAGAGCTTGTTTGCCACCAAACTGTTGTAGGTGCTGACTCTCATCTCTCCTACATAAACAACATCTGTGAAAGGGCACTTTTTTTAAAGTTCAAAAAAATAAGTTTATTAAGATAATTTAAAGTTCCAATACAAAGAGTAGTAAAACAACAAAAAATAATTTGTCACCTAAAACAAAAAAAGCAAAATAGTTGAATGTATAAGTCATTTTAACATAACTTAAAGACCAAAAGACAGAGATATGCAAATTGATCGGCGTGAGTAAAAGAAAATTACAATTCATAGAAAAATCTTAATACAGAATACAAAATGACCAATTCAATAATATTAACATGTGGAAATTCATGGAGGTTTATATATCTCTTGTTGCATGGGAGTCAGGGAAAAGGAGCGTCTAGCACTAGCATCAATAAACAATGTAATAGGTAACCATAAATTTGAACGTTTTATTGCCATATGAATAGGGTACACAAGAGTTCTATCCAACCTATGGTTATGACAGGCAGCGTACCACCATGCTGGATAAGATAATTTGGTGAAATCTTTCCAATTTCCAGTTATCTGTTGGAAAGTAACTGCTAACAATAAGTCTATTAAAAACCAACCTCACAGCTTGCATTTATTATTTGTGTGATCATAGGTACCCACTTTTTCAAAAATGCATTGTATGACAGCATATAAGCAATAGAGTAGGCATGAATTGGTTATAGTGAGATGTCAATAATAAAGCATGTATGCTTGATTGGAGGATTTTAAAAGTTATATCAGACATTATAGGTCCGATCGGTTTATTGTGAAAAGTCATAACAAAGGCTGTACCTTAACATTTTTGTTATTATAATCATAAGTTAAGGTCAACTGACTTAAGTGTGGATTTTTAATGCCTCATATTAAAGCAGCCATTTTGTTGCATGGAATCTCACAGAATGATCAAGGGTTATAGTGATGAATATTCTCTCTGCAAAACCACCGTGTGAGAACAAATGCAGTGCGATAAACCTTGCTGAAAGATGTCAGGGAGGACTGAGTGGCTTCATTGTCGGCCAGGCTCCTTAAAAGATATGAATTTCTAAATAAAAACTTCCATAAATATACATTACATAAAGGAATTTAGACTAGTGCTTTTCTGCCATTGGTCTGATTCAGTGGCATTCAGTGGCATTCACATTAAGATTCTGCCTATAACAGTAGATAGCAAGGATATTTCGGAATCTTCACAGGTGCAACTTGGATATCCACTTGCACATAAGTAAACTGATAACGAGCAAGATGTTATTTGCAAATACTTGCCCAAATCCCACCATTTGGTTCTGCGCATAAAAAAGCTCTCAGAATGATGTTTAATTTTTTCAATTTTAAAAATTCTTTCAAATAACAATTCCTCTTGCAACAGACATAACAGAACCCTTTGACTACTGAGAGTTCTATTTTGCACCTTCATGGTACAAGGCTAGTACATGCAGAGAAATGTGAAGTAACTCCTTTGCTCGCTTTTGATAACCATCAAGCTATTTCCAGGCTTTGGTTTCTTCGTGGGTGTTTCTTTCATTTGGATTGTCAATCTTTTGACGCTCACTGGCTGTTCACATTTTGCTTGTGCAAATATACAGTTTTATCTTTCCTGCTCCTTAGCCACCCCCCAAATCGAGTTCCCTTGCATTTTGTATAATGCAAGTTATGCATGTTACACTTCTTAACGTTGTTATCCAGGTGCTTTTTCCTTGTGCAAAACTCACATTTTCGAAGCCACATATATAATCACAATGCAAACTATTTTGAATGCTTTAAATCAATGTAACTCCCAGTGGTGACTATCAGGCCAATATTTAAACAATCTTAAGAATGTGGTGTATGCTACCCTTGCTCAAAATTTGATGGTCTGTTATTGGTACCCACCAGGCTCCTACAAACTGAGACCGTAATAGAATGTATTAACTCCCCCATCCCCAAAACGTGATTTCAAATTTTTTTTAAAACTATGATTCTTCTTTATTTTACTTCTAATCCATCACTTTCCAGGCACCTAAGATTAATAATGTTTGATAAAGAGCCCTGAAATGCCACAGCTCATTGGCAAAGTATTTATTGCTCTAATTTAAAAAAGTCCCCCACCGTGAATGTTTTCCTAAACCAAGAAATGCATGGGGGCAGTGACAATAATCATATTACACTTTGGGACAAAAAGGAAAGTACAAAAAGCAGTAAATAATATATTTTAGAAATACACAAGTAGGCAGAGAACAAGTTTTAATCGCAGTGTTCAAAATTACGGAGTTATAATTTCATTGGATATTTCTACATCATTTTAGGTACACTGGAGTGGAAAGTTGTCAGAATCAATATCTAATTTAAAGTCAAGGGAATAAAAATGATCTAACCAGCCAATTATGGTATAGGCAGACGGCATCATGCGTTGAGAAAAATAATAATTCGGTATTATATTTCACTGTTCTTGAGGGCGAGGATGTGCCAATGTGTCTAAAGACCATCCCCAATAAGAAAAACTTTTTATATTATTAACCAATGAACATCAAAATCTCCTAAAAGGATGTGATTCCTTGCACCGCTCGCACCTGAATTCTGGCACCTAATGAGTTATTGACCTACTCTTATTGTTGCTGATTTTAAATTAGAAAAATCTTTCTTTACTGTAAGGCACTGGAGGATGTCTAACGGAGTTTGTCATTTCCATGAGCAGCGAAATTTTCATTAGACCAACTCTGTTTCAATTTTCCGATCAACCTACAGAATCGATAGTCACTAAAATATCCAGCATGTCAGGTAGTGGAGCAGGTTTTGGTATTGAAAGATTCTGCCACATATTATGGATTGGGGAGTCTGAAACATTTTGAAGTGCAGAAAGGTGTCTTAATTGAGCACATTCAGTGTACATTTTACTTCCAGAAGCCTCGTACCAATGTGGGAGTACAATGAACCTCGATCAAATTGGGATCCCTTTGCTTATCCTTAGAACTTGCAGTCTATCAGGTAGATTCATCAACACAAATTGCGATTGCAATAGTTGCGCAGCAGTTTTGCGATCGCAATTCCATGAACCGCAATTCATGAAAAGAAAAACAACGAAATAGCGAAATCGCAAAATATATTTTGCGACTTCGCAAATAAAATCGCAGAATCAAGGTGGAACCCCCTTTGCGATTCTGAAATTGCGATTTTCCAATGTTTCCAATGTTTCTGCGATTTTATTTGCGAAGTCGCAAAATAATCCCAAACCAAATGCATGCAAAAATCGCAATTAGCGAAAAAGCTCAAAATCGCTATTTGCGAGGCGCAATTTAAGAACTCAAACCAGGTGGTAACCATAAAGTATAAAAAAAAAAATTCTAACTAGCTACAGGTGCGGGCGTAACAAACACACTTAAGGAGACACAGTAGGAGCATGAGGACAAGGCTCCAGGCTGCAGCCAGGAACAGACACAGGATCCAGGAGCGACTTTTCCGGCAGTGGATCACACTCCTGGGCCAGACTGAGGAGGAAATCTACTCAAAGTACAGGCTGAATGGGGCAATGATTACCAAGCTCATCCGCGACCTTGAACCCCTGATGCAGCACCCAACGAGGAGGACCAATGCCGCACCCACCCATGTCCAGGACTTGTGCTGACGGCACCTCCTGGCCTCCGGAAGCTTCCAGGGGATAGTTGCAGTTGCAGGGGGGATCTCCCAGAGCACACTGTTCCGATGCCTAAGGAGTTTCCTGGAGGCCATGCTGACCCGGCTACACCATTACATTACATTCCCAACCACCCAACAGGACTTGAATCAAACCAAGCTACAATTTTACAACATTGCGCAATTCCCCCATGTAATTGGATGCATTGACTGTACCCACATCCACATCTGCCCACCCGCTGAGACAGAATACATGTACCGGAACAGCAAGTCCTACCACTCACTGAAGATCCAGATGGTCTGCAACGCTAAGGCAATCATCACCGACATAGTGGCACAATACCTGGGGAGCACGCATGATTCCTTCATATTCCGGCACAGCGGCATGCACACACGCCTGGCCAGGGGAGACTTTGGTGAAGGACACCTTCTAGGTAAGTACACATGCCAACAAACAGTACATCGAGACCATGTAGCTGCGCATAACAGGCACTCACCCTCTGCTCCTTTCATTCAGGTGACAGCGCGTACGGCCTCCATGAGTACCTCCTCACCCCATACCTCAACCCTGCCACACCACAGCAACGGCGTTACAATGCTACACACATTTGCACTAGAAATTGTATTGAGCGGACATTTGAGCCGATTCCGCATCCTACACAAGACTGGTGGGGCCCTCAAATACCAGCCTGAGGTCTGCTGCTGCATCGTGGCCATGTGTGCAATACTCCACAATATTGCTACCAAGCGGAGGATACCTGTGGAGATCTCTGGCAGTGAGTCGGAAGGGGACAACCGCCCACCTGCACATGTGCATCATGCACGTGGGGAGAATCCTGCAGAAGGACACAGGCGCCGCAACCAAATCACAATGAACTGTTTCTAGTGCATCCATTCCCCTCACACAACACTGCACTCATGCATGACAAATGTAATAATGTCATGAGTCGGATTTACTTGTGACTATAAATTCTTGTTATTTTCACAATAATGTGTCTTTAAATTTTTTACAAATTACATGAGAACTGTATTTCCTCATACAGCCCCATGATAGAGAAGAGGGCGTGCTTGTCTAATCAGCATGGCCCTGCTGGTAGAGTTCATAGAGCCACTGGCGCCTCCGGCTGGATGCACCCAGTCGCCTCTCCACGTCCCCCACGACACTATTGGCCCGTGATGCTGCAGTGGGCCTGGTGCTGCGGCGGCGTTCGGTTACCAGCAGCAAGAACAGGCTGCTGTGACTCGAGTGCCCTCACTGGCATCATCCCCCCCACTTGCTTGGCCATGGCCAGACGCCTGCAGACTCTGCACAGCTTTTGTGACTTGTTCAAGGGCCCTGGCGACCTCCTGGTAGCATTGAACCATCTGTATTTGCATCGCAAGAGAGCGGCCCGAAAGTAGGGAGGTGGCATTTCCGATGAGATGGTTGGATCTTGTGTATGCTGACAGGCGGGACAGCAGCTAGCGGTGGTGGCGGCGGGTGATGTCCTGCTGGGACACCAGGATCTGGCTGTTCTCCCTGACCACTGCAGTCATGACCTGCATGCTTTCTGTGAGCTGGCTCACATTTTGCGCTGTCTTATTGAGCTGCAGGTGGATGGCTGCCAAGTGCCGTGCCTGCTTCTGGTGGAAAGCAAGCATCCGGCGTTCTATGGCCAGCCCAGGATCTTGGACATGTTCCCCCCTGCCAGCACGTGTTGAGACGTTGCGCTGCTGCCTCATCAGTTCGCTGGACTGAGATCGCATAGTGGCTGTGCGCCGTGTCTGGCTCCTGGGTGGTGGTGGTGCGGCCTGTACCACTGCCATGGGTGTCACATGGGGTGGTTGCTGTGCTCCTGTTGCTGCAGGGGTGGCCCTGTCCACATGGGGAGGTGGTGGTACTGCTGTTGGTGGTTGTGATGGTCCGGGACGTGGGGCAAGATGGCCCTCTCCCTCGGTGTCCTCAGGGTTCTCCTCCATGAGAAGGGCCTCGCTGTCTGGGCTGGGTTGTTCAGATGCACCTGTGATGTAAATGGGTGCATGATTAGTGATATGTATGTTGCACATATAGGATGTTGCTACATGCATGCAGGCTTGCATTCCGTGACTGGCTTTAGGAATATCTTTCACTTGACAGGTCTGGCTGTGTGTGGCTATCCGGGAATTGTGGTCACACTACAGGTCCCACAATGCAATAGGGCATTTTAGGTGTGCATGGCCTGCATTACTGGGGTTATCAAATGGCTAGCTCTGGAGTCATGGGCATTGTTAGGGGATGGGGTCGCAGTCGCATGGCACTTACCTTGGGATTGTTGGGTGGGTCGTGAGGAGTCCAGCGGGGTGACCCCCACGCAGGCTGCAGGATTGAGTGTATCCTCCACCAGGTCTTCGAGGGGAGTGTTGGGTGCAACTGTGAGGTCTCCTCCTCCGGTGGCATGTTGTTCCCCCAGCCTCTCAACGATGCGTTCTTTGGCACGCCCTCTGAGGTCGTACCGCCTCTTTTTGAGCTCATCAATGGAGCGCTGGGTCATTCCAACTGAGTTCACCTTTGCGCGGATGCGCAGCCAAATGCGCCTCTTGTCGGCCTCAGGCACCCTCCGGGACTCCTTTCCAAACAGCCTGTCATGGTCCTTTGATACTCCCTCGATGAGGTACTCCAATTCCTGCTCAGATAATTTAATTTTTCTCTTTCTGCCTGGTGCACTGCTCCCTGCTGCTTCCTGGGACATTTTCAGTTGTTTGCACCAGAGTCCCTAATTATGAGTCGAACGGTATAGTGGGGCGATTTTACCACATGATAAATTAGCATGTCATTTTCCGGTTTCTGTGTGGTAAAATCGCTCCAATGTGGTCAATTACGAGGAAGACCCTATGAACAGGAGAATTACTTTCTGGCATTAAAACCATACAGAACTCCATATTCCACGTGCTTTTGCCACATACATTTACCACCTACAATGAGCAGATTTGTAAATGTATGTGGGGGCCAGCGTGGTTAGGTGGTATAAGACTAGGCAGTTGCTGCAGCCAAAGTCTCATGCAATATTTCTGCCCGTTTCTAGAGGCAGGAAAAATCTGGTCTGGGTCATCCACACTTGATACATCCACTGGTTGAAATACCTAACCACTAATAATGAGGCAGATGAGACTTATGCCCTCAAGCGTGTGCTAATTCCATTTCGGCCTGACTTGTAATTCAGCCTCACACAATTGAGGTGAGGTGGAAAGCAGGTAATCTCCCAACACATTGTGGGTCTATGTAGCGAACAATTACTCATTATTCAATAGTGCCCTTTTATGGTGTCCAATTAGAACATTGATGCAGACCATTATCAGGTGTTCCTTTTTCCTATCACGTTTAGGGAGAATGCTTTGGCTAGGAAGCTCTGAAAATTCTGATTCAATACTTCTTCTTAATGCTAGCCTTACAGTCAAATATGTCACATGACCCAATCCCACCAATCACATCAAGCTAAAATGTCTTGGTCTTCGCTAAGGCCATGAAATGTAGGGGCTTGTGGCATGGCAACAGAAGCACATGGCACAATGTAAAGTGTAGTGAAGAATGAAGATGATGGAAAGAAAACCAGGCACCTGGTACACCTGGAAAGCATCTTTTGATCACGTGATCCAATTTCATATGCAGGAAGACCAATGCTAAAACAGCAGAAGGCATAGGCTGATGGCTCAGTCCTACAGGAGACCATGTGTACAGCTTGGTGCCAGGGTTGTGAAAGACGGAATTCTTTTTATGAAATGCCATATGATAGAACTGCGTAAGTGTTAGAAACGGGACCCTGGCCGGCCAAGACTCGCGTCGAGGTCAGTCAGGGATCGCCATTTCTAAGTGTCAGGGCAAGGGAGTCACACACCAAGATAACCCCTCTCTCGCCCTCTAGGTAACGTGGCGCGAGCAGTCAAGGCTAAACTTGGAGGCTATGTAGGTTAAGTGTTTGCGCACGCACTCAGTAACAACACCCAAGGCCCACCACAAAGGAAACTCCACACAAGGTTATACAAAAATAGCCTTTGTATTATATCAAAAACACATTAGATAAAACATACACTTGGTTACACTGTGCCAACAGGCACGGGCAGAATTTACAAGGGGGATATTTACAAGACAGGGCCACCTGGACCACTGTCAGGAATCATCACTTTTTAGGAATAGTAATTAGCACATAGAATACTTTTAGAATCCAAATAAACGTGTATCACAAATTAACACACAACCAGTAATTACTGGTAGAGCATCAGAACCTCCTACGCAACCCTAACCACCTTAGGCAACTATTGCGCAGGGAACAAAAGACCTCAACTAGCAACACCTGTACTAGGAGAAAAGCAACCACCTAGGAATCACCAACATCTAGGGGTATAAGCATAGGAACATTACACATGATGCATTAACATTCAGCGGTGTAGGGAAGGAAGACACATGATGGATCCAAACACATTCAGAGGTGCGAGCACAAGAAAACACATGATGCAGTACCTACATTCAGCGGTGTATGCAAGGAAAGACACATGATGGTTCAGAACACATTCAGCGGTGCGAGCACAAGCAATTGCGCAAACCTTCCCATGAGCCACAACCTGTGGCAGTCCCTGTGTCCCAAAGTCAGGGCAGGCTGTAATAAGCCAAAAAGTACACCCAGCCTAAACGTAGCAACTGTCCACTAAGTGCTGGACAGTTGTAAATAACACGGATGCCAACGTTGGAGCCTCGTGGGCTCAGGACAACAATGGGGCCAAAGGAAATAGGCAATTAGAGCTCCAGCGCTCTAAATCAAGGACAATGCCCCCAGAGCCTCTCTCAGGGCTCTCTCTCGATGTGGGCCATGAGCCTTGCTGGGCTCGGCAACAACTGCGGGTTCAAGAGCCTCTCAGGGCTCAAGGAACAAGGTAAGGCCCCTCTCGTTGGAGTCCCTCACGGGGGACTCGAAAATAGAAAATGCCCCCTGAAGCCCTCGGGCTTCAACACCACAGCGCACGCAAGATCGCGCTACGGGGGAGGGGCGGACACCGGCAATGTGTCCCGACGCCCTTTTCCCCTTGCAGGCACTCACCGGGTCTTTGGACGGCAGGACGGCTCCTCAGCGGCTCGGCGGGGGCCGCGGGCGGACTCCCCTCCACTCGGGAGCCTCGAGGACGGAGCCGGCTGCTCCTCTCGTCTCCCCGCTTGCCTGGTTGTAGGCGGGACTTCCGGTCGGCCTCTCAGGGGCCGCGCTGCGATTGGCCGGTCGGCCAGATACTTCCGGGTCGTCGCGGGCAGCGTGGCGGCCCGTTCCAGGTAGGCAGGCGGGCTCCCAGTACCCGAGGAGTGGGCTCCCTCGAGGTATTCACAACAGCAAAGTACGGGGCAATGCCGGGTGGGCACCGGCTCGATAAATTAACGATGAAGCGAGGTGGCACTCGCTACGCGCCGCGAATCGGCAGATCAGGCGGCCAAATGCCGGGTGGGCACCGGCTGTGCACAAAAGCGCTCCCCAGCGCTAGGACCTACAATAAAGCGCTCTCAAGCGCCAAAGGCAAACGAAGTGCTTCCAGGCACTAGGGAAAGTCCAAAGCGCTCCCAGGCGCTGGAAACACAGGCACAGCGCTCCCAGCTGCCCTCAGCAGGGCAGAGTTCCAGCAAAGGTCCTTAGGTAGGCAGGGGGGGCAAGGCTGGGCCAGGGGCCAGCTCACTGGCCCTCCAGGCAGGGAGGCAGTCCAAGTGGCGGTTCCTCCTGGCCCCAGCAGCAGCAGCAGCCCCCTCAAGATCCTAGAAGAGAACAATTTCAGTGGGGACACAGCCCCATTTTTATACACTGAAATCCTTTGTCACAATGTGCAGGGTTGGGGAGAAACCAGTTGCAACTGGTTCTGGAGCACTCTTGATGGCCCAGCCACCCATTTCATTCACTGGGGAGGCTAGGGTCGTTAGACACACCACAGGGCGGTGGAGCCAGCATTGTGTGGGGAAAACCCAGCCCATCCAGGTCACAGGTACACTCCTCCCACACATCACTCATGCTAATCTCCCACTCACCACCGGGCAGACCCATCCAGACTTCCTGGAGCCTGGCCTGCCAGCCAGCTCCAGCCAATCACGCTCCAGCACCCTCACTGCACACATATCTCAATGTCCAGAAGTAGCACTTCCCAACTAGACACACACATGCCGCAGACACCATCTTGCAGCATTCACTCTCACGAGTTTACACATACCAAACTCGAGCCTGTACTCCCCACGCATCAGGAACTACCAGGGACACATACATTCCCCATGCATTCCTATGGGAGGGCAGGCCAGCCATACTACCCGCACGCACTTTCACTCTGGGACCCAGGGAAAAAGTGCGCCAAGCCAGAAATCATGAACACCAGGTCGCCATCAAAAGCAAAAAAGTTCAGGGGTGAACCAGCCATAAGGGCCCGGGTCCAACACAACCCCCTTCCAGCCAAAACGCAGGGTAGACCGATCACCACCGTGATGGGCTTCCCTGCTTTGGGCGAAAGAACAAGGACACGGGCCCGCCACTGCCGGTACACCGTCCTGTTCCACGCCACTGTGAACCCCTGGGATTCCTTCTCAAACCACCATCTGGAACAACTGGGCTACCCCACTGGTACTCCTCAGCTGTCCCTGGCCAGGACCAGGCCCTAGGCCATCCAGGTACCACTGGTTCCTGCCTACTCACCGAGTGGGGGGTAGTAACCCCTGGCACATAGTAGCCACTCTCCACTCTTCCTGTCTGCAAGACAGGGCCAGACTGCCACTGGTTCCCCAGCCTAGGGTCTACAACCTTAGGTGGACCAGGAGTCTCAGGGAAGGCTCTCCTCCCCTTACCTCTTCTTCTAGGGTTCCTCCACCTCCTGCGAAGTGTACACCTAGAACGCCATTCCAACCCAGGGTTTAACCCCTCAGGTTGCACCGGGGTCAGAGGCGGGCTCTCCCACCCTCTGCACCCCCTTCCAGAGTTCTGCACCCTCCCAACTGGAGAGGTACCCCTGGAAGAAGCACTGGCTAGGACTCTGTTTACAGAAGTCCCACCCTTCAGGTCAGGCCGATCCTGAACCTGGCCTCCCAACCTTCGGTCTAAACCTCTAGGTGGGATAATTGCCTGGCACTCCAGGACTTCTGGGGACTCACTCACCGTCCCCCTGAGGCTAACACATGACTCATGTGCTGTGTGACTGTCTGTCTGGCGCAGATCTCCCGTCCCCTGTCCACCTGACAGTGCGGGAAGATCCCCCAGAACAGAAGTGGTGTCACCATGGTCACTAAACGGGAACTTCGCCCAACTGGGTAGTCCCTGACCCACTGGTTCTCCCACTGGGGAACTCCCCCAATCACTCCTCACTTCGGACTTCCGTGCCCCCCCAACTGGAGTGGCACTGCCGGACACTAGAACCACTGGAACACTATTTAAAGATACTCCAGGTTCTCTAGACACTAGGGGATCACCCTCAAGGGGTCTAACAGGACAGCCTAGATCCCTAACCTGGTGTTCCCTCAAGAAACCATCCAGGTTCTGAGACTGGGTTTCGGGCACCTGGGAACACTCAGTCCCCCACTCACTCTTGCTCCACGGAGCCAAGACGTGAGCCCCTTCACCCCTCTCGCTACACTGGGACCTAGCTGGGCTACTCTGAGCCTCTTCCACCACACTGGTCTGGAAGATACCTAACCCACTACTCTCGGGTTCACTCACCCATGACGTGTCAGAGCCACTGGCGCCTTCCCAGCGGTCTGCTTCCTTTGCAATGTCCCAAGGACTCACGTAGTCACCTCTTGATAGGTGTTTGCGCAACTCTGGCACAAAACAATTGAGCAACTGCTCTCTGATAACAAGGTTGAGTAGTCCATCAAAATCAGGTTCCCCATGAACCTCTAACCAATCAATCAGGGTATCATGACAATCATCCACATAATCTCCCCAATCCTGGTGAGGCAGTCTCCTACTGCCTCTGAACTTCAACATGTATGTGTCCTCTCGGGAACAAGGTACCACTCTTTGGAAACGGGGCATGGCACTTCCCGCACCAAACTCTCTCTTGCTGCCACCACTGGATCCAACCCTCCCTGGGGAATCCAGAAAACTATGACTGCGGTCAGGGGATAACCTACCCTCTAGGGCTATCTTCTCCCTGGTCAAGGCCCTCTCAGCCTCTGCAGTCCGCTCATTCACACCCAGCTGCGCCATCTCTCTGGCATGCTCTAACCTGAGCTTCTCCATGGCCAACTGGTGCTCCCTCTCTTCTCTCCTATCCACCCACTCCTCTGGGGACAGGGGAAGGGATGGGGTGCTACATCTGACACTGGACCCAGCAAGGGACTCCCTATCTAGGGGGTACTCGCTCTCTGCTGGCGCCCATCCACTGTCATCCTCACTCTCCACATTAGACTCTTCAGGGCTCCCCTCAGACCCACCACCCTCATGGTGTGCGGTCCGGGCCCTCTCCCTCTCACTGTGCTCACGCTCCCAGTCACTCTTTTGCCACAGGATCATGTTATCCCTAAGCTTGGATTGGGTGTCTGACTCACTCACTGGGATGTCTCTCTCCTTACAAAAATGCACCAACTCATGCATACTGTACTTAAACAGACCACAGAGGTTAAAAGGAGATTCCATCTTGACAGGATGCTCACAGACACGTGCAACACAGGGGACTTAACTGTCAGAGCTGAAGCAAGAGCACACGGTTCAAAGTATTTCAGCAAGCTCCCTACTAAAGAGAACTCACACTAATCTGTCCAGGCAACACACCATTCATCCACGCACACCCTCCCCTCGGACCGGTAAGGCAGTTTTTACCACCCCTGATTTCTCAACCTGACCACACGTGACACAGGTACCAAACTCTGGGAGCAGGGCAGGGGACAAATGTACTGGACACTCTTTGGAAAAAGAAATACTAGAACTTCAAAGGACAATAATCCCCAACATGTAATTATCTAAAATGCAGAGCTTTGTAGTGTGGCCTGTTGCCACTGCAGTACAACGCAAACACAAATCCGGATCCCACCGCTGCCACCAATGTTAGAAACGGGACCCTGGCCGGCCAAGACTCGCGTCGAGGTCAGTCAGGGATCGCCATTTCTAAGTGTCAGGGCAAGGGAGTCACACACCAAGATAACCCCTCTCTCGCCCTCTAGGTAACGTGGCGCGAGCAGTCAAGGCTAAACTTGGAGGCTATGTAGGTTAAGTGTTTGCGCGCGCACTCAGTAACAACACCCAAGGCCCACCACAAAGGAAACTCCACACAAGGTTATACAAAAATAGCCTTTGTATTATATCAAAAACACATTAGATAAAACATACACTTGGTTACACTGTGCCAACAGGCACGGGCAGAATTTACAAGGGGGATATTTACAAGACAGGGCCACCTGGACCACTGTCAGGAATCATCACTTTTTAGGAATAGTAATTAGCACATAGAATACTTTTAGAATCCAAATAAACGTGTATCACAAATTAACACACAACCAGTAATTACTGGTAGAGCATCAGAACCTCCTACGCAACCCTAACCACCTTAGGCAACTATTGCGCAGGGAACAAAAGACCTCAACTAGCAACACCTGTACTAGGAGAAAAGCAACCACCTAGGAATCACCAACATCTAGGGGTATAAGCATAGGAACATTACACATGATGCATTAACATTCAGCGGTGTAGGGAAGGAAGACACATGATGGATCCAAACACATTCAGAGGTGCGAGCACAAGAAAACACATGATGCAGTACCTACATTCAGCGGTGTATGCAAGGAAAGACACATGATGGTTCAGAACACATTCAGCGGTGCGAGCACAAGCAATTGCGCAAACCTTCCCATGAGCCACAACCTGTGGCAGTCCCTGTGTCCCAAAGTCAGGGCAGGCTGTAATAAGCCAAAAAGTACACCCAGCCTAAACGTAGCAACTGTCCACTAAGTGCTGGACAGTTGTAAATAACACGGATGCCAACGTTGGAGCCTCGTGGGCTCAGGACAACAATGGGGCCAAAGGAAATAGGCAATTAGAGCTCCAGCGCTCTAAATCAAGGACAATGCCCCCAGAGCCTCTCTCAGGGCTCTCTCTCGATGTGGGCCATGAGCCTTGCTGGGCTCGGCAACAACTGCGGGTTCAAGAGCCTCTCAGGGCTCAAGGAACAAGGTATGGCCCCTCTCGTTGGAGTCCCTCACGGGGGACTCGAAAATAGAAAATGCTCCCTGAAGCCCTCGGGCTTCAACACCACAGCGCACGCAAGATCGCGCTACGGGGGAGGGGCGGACACCGGCAATGTGTCCCGACGCCCTTCTCCCCTTGCAGGCACTCACCGGGTCTTTGGACGGCAGGACGGCTCCTCAGCGGCTCGGCGGGGGCCGCGGGCGGACTCCCCTCCACTCGGGAGCCTCGAGGACGGAGCCGGCTGCTCCTCTCGTCTCCCCGCTTGCCTGGTTGTAGGCGGGACTTCCGGTCGGCCTCTCAGGGGCCGCGCTGCGATTGGCCGGTCGGCCAGATACTTCCGGGTCGTCGCGGGCAGCGTGGCGGCCCGTTCCAGGTAGGCAGGCGGGCTCCCAGTACCCGAGGAGTGGGCTCCCTCGAGGTATTCACAACAGCAAAGTACGGGGCAATGCCGGGTGGGCACCGGCTCGATAAATTAACGATGAAGCGAGGTGGCACTCGCTACGCGCCGCGAATCGGCAGATCAGGCGGCCAAATGCCGGGTGGGCACCGGCTGTGCACAAAAGCGCTCCCCAGCGCTAGGACCTACAATAAAGCGCTCTTAAGCGCCAAAGGCAAACGAAGTGCTTCCAGGCACTAGGGAAAGTCCAAAGCGCTCCCAGGCGCTGGAAACACAGGCACAGCGCTCCCAGCTGCCCTCAGCAGGGCAGAGTTCCAGCAAAGGTCCTTAGGTAGGCAGGGGGGGCAAGGCTGGGCCAGGGGCCAGCTCACTGGCCCTCCAGGCAGGGAGGCAGTCCAAGTGGCGGTTCCTCCTGGCCCCAGCAGCAGCAGCAGCCCCCTCAAGATCCTAGAAGAGAACAATTTCAGTGGGGACACAGCCCCATTTTTATACACTGAAATCCTTTGTCACAATGTGCAGGGTGGGGGAGAAACCAGTTGCAACTGGTTCTGGAGCACTCTTGATGGCCCAGCCACCCATTTCATTCACTGGGGAGGCTAGGGTCGTTAGACACACCACAGGGGGGTGGAGCCAGCATTGTGTGGGGAAAACCCAGCCCATCCAGGTCACAGGTACACTCCTCCCACACATCACTCATGCTAATCTCCCACTCACCACCGGGCAGACCCATCCAGACTTCCTGGAGCCTGGCCTGCCAGCCAGCTCCAGCCAATCACGCTCCAGCACCCTCACTGCACACATATCTCAATGTCCAGAAGTAGCACTTCCCAACTAGACACACACATGCCGCAGACACCATCTTGCAGCATTCACTCTCACGAGTTTACACATACCAAACTCGAGCCTGTACTCCCCACGCATCAGGAACTACCAGGGACACATACATTCCCCATGCATTCCTATGGGAGGGCAGGCCAGCCATACTACGCGCACGCACTTTCACTCTGGGACCCAGGGAAAAAGTGCGCCAAGCCAGAAATCATGAACACCAGGTCGCCATCAAAAGCAAAAAAGTTCAGGGGTGAACCAGCCATAAGGGCCCGGGTCCAACAGTAAGACTATTTAAGGTGTCCACCTGTAGCTCACAGAATAAATATTAAAGGCTGCAAGCTAGAGTAAGGTAATATTACACTGTTTTTTTTCTTTCTAAGAAGCAAGCGACTCAGCTTTAGACTGATTGTGCACAAATCATAGTGGGTGGGGTTGGGGGCAACCGAACCACAAAAACACTCCAAATCTCAACTTAAACAGCTGCACTGTTAGCTGATTTGCAAGTGAATAATGGACAGAACGCTTGCGTGTTCTCGTATGTATCTATAGTCACATGTATAAACAACAGTATCATCTAAAGGTTCAGAGCCAATCCCTCACCATGTTACCATGAACAACATGTAGGGGCTGTGGGTTTCACACAAGCAAATTGATTGGCAGTTCACCCCTGAACTGGGAAGAGTGCGCCAGTGAAAGGCAAAGCAACTCTTCAACTGTGAGTGTGGCCTTTTTCTTACAGCTGATCCAGAATAGTAATTAACAGAGGCAGGGAATACACTGCTGCTGGATACATTGAGATACGGGGCCCATCTGCAAGAGAAGAACTGTGAGGTTTCTGAAACTCCTCCTGTGACCTCCTCCCAAAGGGTCCCCTGACTGCGCATCACCTCTTTGTGGTGCACCGTCAGTGGACCTGCTGCCTGCCTTTTGCATCTGCAGTAGCGGCCGGCAGAGGTAAGCGCGGGGGCGGGGCCAGGAGTGTGGCAGGGAAGTCGATAGACGACGGGATAAGTAACAGTAAATAAAAGAATTATAAAACTACTTACCTTGTACTCGCTGCATTGCCATAAGTGACAGCAGGGTAAGTGGTTTTATTATTTTTATTATTCACTGTTCCTTATCCCGTCGTCTGTCAACTTCCCCACCCCGCCCCGGCCCTACAGCTCTTACCTGTGCCCGCTGCCTCTAATGTGCAACCGCATTTGTAATATGGTGCAGGTAGAAATGCAATTAACTTTCTTATTGTGCAAGAAAAAACACCCCTCGTGCAAATAAGGATTTGCCCACTTGAGAATACACCGGAACACATATTGCAAAAAAGGAACCTCGCGAGTGTCTGCAGCGCCTTGTGTAACATCAAAGTGACACAGGGGTGCAAAAAGTCAGCACGCATGCCCACTAGGACCCTTTGTATAATATGGCCACCGAGGCCATAGATGCTTTGAAGCAAAATGAAGTTACTCAAGGTACCATTTATCAGGCAATTTAGTATTGTGAGCAAACCTTTACTATATACGTTCTTGGAAAATCATCGGTAAAAAGATATTTTCAAGACCAAACCTATTTATTTCCTGTAGTCAGTTCTTTGAAGTGATGAAAGCATATTTTAGAGAGTAGACCATGCAATATCAATGGTTTCATTTAGCTTCACTTTGGAAACGTGCGCCAGTCTACGCACACATTGGTGCATTTATCTTCTCTTGGAAAGAGTCACATTAATAACAAACCTGCTGACAAAGGAAAGCAAACAGGAGTGCGCACAGCCTGTCGGCGCGAGCAGCCACTTTCAAAGCTATCGTTATCTTTGTATTATACGGGCAGAACAATTGAGCAGGAAATGCAGAAGGTATTTAATATGATACAGCATCCATGTCTTGGCACCCAGCGGCCACAATATGTCGTCGTGTGACATCTAAATATTCTTTCAACTTAGGAAGCCATTCTTTATTCACACTAATCATTCTGTGAGCAACCTCACCACAGATTTTATTTGACTCGCTTTAGATTGAATATGGCGCATTTTATGTGTAATTTCCCTTTTATATTTTCTGTCCCCGAGTATTCATGTTGCCCCGGTGACATGTAGTCAACCCAGATCACGTTGCACTTTATATATTTGTTAACATTTTATATGATGCTCAGAAAACGTTATTTGTTTTGTTACCAATTTTGCATTCTCTAAACATGAAACAATTCAAACTGCCACTTATTTTATAGCAAAAAAATTGCCTCTTATATGTATTTTATAGCAAACACATTGCCTCTGATGTTATATGTAGGACTGTAATAAACGTTTTCCAGAGTGCACTGAAATGAAGAAAAGTCTAAAGAAATGAATTGCACTTTATTAGAGTACTTATGGCCATATGTATCAACACATTTCCCCATAGACACAGAATGGGCAAAACCCTTTGATACATCTGGCCCTTAGCATCTAAAAGGGCTTTATAATTTTAGTTTTTCCGGCTAATTACGTGTGAATTTTAAGAATGAGCTGCACATTTTGATCTGAATGAATATTCTTATTATTTTTGTAATTTTTAAATGATTGTTTTATTGCTAAGGGCAGTCCAATAAACAAATGATTGATTGATTCTTGTAAAAAAATAAACATTGTAAACTTAAAAAAACATAGAACCAAATAGTTTCAGGGCATGTTTGACATTGCAAAGGGTACCCGTGAAAGACAACTAATACGCTGAAATATTTATTAGTTACCAGTATAAACTTCTGCATCAATGACGACATTTCATGACTGATATTTCATCATCCTTGATGCTTGAAAAAAAGATGATTACAAGTGGCCGCATTACATTAAAATGCTTTCATTCTCAGAACTAGACTTGATCTTCTCCTTTTTAAACCTATCACACATCAAAACCCTGCAGTTACAGTAAATCATGTGAAACTAATTCTAAGTATTAAATATTTGCTACTATACTATTTCTGCATTCCACTTTCGATTTTCGTATTGCCTTATCTCAAATATAGTTTGAGCCTTATACTAATAATCCTTTTCCTGATCACTAACAACTAATTTTCATCATTTTGCACTGTTTTATTATAGCATAAATTGACTTAAGTGAACAGGGCTGGGATTTGCTCCAATTCAAAATGGTTGCATTTTTAACCACTCGTTCACAACTCAGAATCCTAGTCAGAATGGCCTCATGTATCCCACGAAGACCCTTAGAAAAGGGAAAGATCTTTACGGAAAGATATCGAAAGGCAACAGAGCCAAAAAAAGCTTTAGATGTAAGACCTATAAAGTGATGTTACACTGACATTTCTGCCCCTTCAAGTAAGAACTGGGATTCTGCACTGCAGTACGTAATAGAAACACAACCATAATAGTAATACTTTTTTATTGTTTGATTATTTAAAATCTTACAATAGATTTAAAAAAAACAATAATTCATATTATAACACTTACATTGCGAGTAAAAACATATTATTTGCATACAAATATACTCATTATACTAAATGAGAACTTCCATATTTTAAAATATTTCAATTCTGAGTAGGGCAAAACTTATTGTACAGATTAACTATTAAGCCCGTCCTATGTATTCTCTTTGTTCAAATTGTCGGGGTTAAACAAAACCATGAACTGAGGTTCTATATAGTGACGAACCAGACACAGATTAAAAATAGAATGTACTGTAAGTATATGGGAAATTCTGGCCAGGTGGGTCCACCTGGTGTGGTATTTGAACAGCGGCACAAAATGCTTGTTTTTGTGCCTAGGAAAAAGCAAAACTAGGCTGAATGGTTCACAGTCCACCTTAGTGGAAAGGAGAAGTAAATTACCAAATAGAAAGGAGATATGAAGTACCGGAACAAGGAATGACATGAGCTAGAACTGAGTGGCAAATAACATGTTCCGGCAGATAAGCCAGAAGAGCTGCTATCTTAAGAGAGAGGCAGCCACAGTCTGATCAAAAGTAATCAGACAGTATGGTGCAGTTAAAAGAAGTTAACAAGATAAGGGTTCTGTAAGACTAGGCCCTTTCTGAATGGTCTTCCCAAAGAGCATGGTTTTGTTGGTTGTTAGGACTCTGCATACTTTACCACTACATACAAGTGCTAAAGTGTTCGTGCTCTCTCGTTTGAACAAGACAAAATTGGCCTACACACAATTGGCACATTTAACTTAATTGTAAGTTCCTACTAATATGGTCTAAAATGCAGAATACTAATTATGGATATTAATACTACAAGATTTGAAACATGGAGCAAAAGTGAGAAAGATTTGAGACATCCAAATAAAAAAGAAAGAATGTCTAGGAAGGAATCATTATCAGTCACATGAAACACATTTTGTTCATCATAGAGACATTAAAGTTACATATTACACACACACTTGTTCATAGTATCTTCCAGGAAAAATACTTTGCTGACCACTAGACAGTCTGTTTTCTCGAAACTGATTAGGCTTTTGTATGTATGTAAGGGTACATACAGACCACAAACCTAGATAGGGAGCCACAGAACCCCTTGTATTTTCACAGAGTGAGGAAATATTATATTCACGAGAGGCTGGTAGCTGTTACATCTCTATAAACACTTGTCTTGAGTGAATTGCATTTCATCAGTTAACACCATTGTGCAAATTTATTTTGGATTTGTGGTTTTATATTGCATGAACCAGACACTGGAAGAGAAGTAAAGGAATATCCATAGGATGTGTGCAGACATTTGTCACAAGAGATGCAGATTTACAACGGGTTAGCAGGTTTACAGTTTTGTGTGATACAGATGTGCATATTTAAAAGCTTTAGTGTATTGTTCCAGCGGGCCTCAGATGTATTAATGGTGAGAGTTTTGTGGACAGATCTGAGGAAATTGGAGAGATTCCATACCATCCGATATGCTGTTGAAATAGGAGAATCTTTAACTCCGGTTTTAAAGGCTGAGAAGTTGGGATTGGTTCTGATGATTGGCTGCATGAAGTTTCACACCTACTGTGAACTTCTGGATAACAGCTGTTTAAGCGTTCGTGCTTTCTTCAACAAGGAAATTTCAAGCGGTATATTCCTGGAGCTGTGTAGGGAGTACGATTCTCCTGAGATGTTACGTTTTTTTAGCTATACAGAGTGGGGCCATAAAATGAAGAGCTGTGGACACAATGCAGGGCACTTTAAAACAGCTTCTCTATTCTATGGATATCCAGCTGAGAGGCTATAGTTGGTTTTATATGCTCAGTCATTTAGTTCCAGCTACCAGTCTTGTGGTCACCTAGACAGTTACCCACATAAGGGCCAGGTGTACTTTGGGGATGCAGGCTAGAAGAGAGTTTCCAATGTCAATCTTAAAGAGAGTTATCATCAGGGATGAAATATTTGATTCTCGGTAAAATCTGGATTTGGTGTTGAGCATTGTTGCCAAGTGGGTTTATGTGCTCTAGTAGATTTAGCTTTCTGTACAACATACCACCCAATGGTTTGGCATATTTGACTATGGAGGGCTTGCAGTCAAACGTATTGAGTGATTCAGGCTATACTAATGCATCTACAAGTTGTACTGAGAAGGGAGATAAAAAGGAATTATCTTTTAGAAAGGTATAAATTTAAGGTGGGAAAGGGACATCCAGGAATATATGCTCAAGAAAGTGAGTGCTAGGGAGGATATGTATTAGCAGAGATTTTCAGGTACAGTTTGGTATTGTTGGCATAAAGATGGTTGAGAATGTTGGTCTGTCACAACAGAGCAGCAAGAGATTTGACATAGAGTTTGAATAGAGTGGTAAATAAAAAACACAGACCCTGTGGGACTACCTGTGGTACCAGAGAGGAAAAAAATATAATTTGATAGTTGACACGTTGAGAGCAGCTGCAGAGCCTGGAATGGAACCATCCAAGAAACGTCCTATTCATTTTTCTAAGAGTGTAAGGAGTGGTAACTGGACCAATTTGAAGGCATTCATGAACTTCTCCATGTGATCAGGATGCTTTGATAGGCTCGATCCATGGAATGTAATGGTTAGTGAGTTTAATGAGGGTGATGGGGCAGGGTATAGAATATGAGAGGAGGGTTTGATTTAAGCAAAGATTTTACGAAGTTCATTTTTGGTTTCTTCGATGAATGAGGACTATGTGCCACTTGATTTTCACAGCAGGAAAATCAACCCATGGTCTCTCTTCAAGGGGACAGCACTAGCATTGGGATGTTTAGTGGGCTTAGACCAGGAAACCAGCAGATGGAACCTGCAGAATAAGCTCATTTGAGAAGAGAAACTGGGGCTTACTCACCACAATGTAGCCCTCCAAGAATATTGAAAGCAAGTTGGCCAGGTAAATGCGTAACCCAGAAATACACCATGAAGCAGGTTGCACACCACTCAAATAAAAAGCATGTATTTGTAATGCTGGAAATTAGTTCTGAGGTTTTCGATTAGTGGCTTTAACAAAATTAAACCAAATTAAGTTACCTCACACCAGTAAGTAACAGTGCAGAGTGATTTATAATCACCAAACTGCCCAATCCTGAACTAACTTCTCCGTAAGTTCACTAAAACTGCTGGTGCCGCCGACGCCTATTCGTACGCAAATGTGCAGCGCAATTTAAACAGTCTTACTTGCGGCTAAATGAATGGGTTCTTACTTCTTTGACAGTCCTGGGAGATTGTCGCTAAAATTCTTACATCAATAATTACTCTTCAGACGATGTGTCTTCACAAGTAGGCTTTATTCCTAGACCAAAGATAATGTGCACTGGTAGCAAGCAGGAGAGTCACAGTGTAAATGTCTCCATGCTGACCCATCCCAGCTCGAGTGTCCAGCATTCCACCGCCAAGCATTCTACACCTACACCTGCACATTTCAATAGGCGAAGTGCTCACAGCACAGTGGAATACCTACCCACAAGACCAACCCAACAATGATCTCCGCTGTGATGGTCTCCAGGGAGATTGCCCTAGCCCAAAAATAAGCAAGGAGCCCATCCCAAAAGTCAATTCTTTAAGGCAAAGCAAGGAAGAGTTGTACAGGAGTATGATGGGGTGGTCCTTAGGGGAAGACTTGTGACCTTGCACAAAGATCCTCAGGATGCGGATCTAAGACGCCGGATCAAATGATCGCATAGAACAACAAGGACTCAGAATAGAAGAGCTGTGGCTTACTAATGTGATGGGGACAGGAGAAAAATCAGAGACTCACGAGGAATCGGAAGTTTGTTCAACTCCCTTCAAAGAGCATTGAGAATCTTAATTGCGAGGACTCTACCCACCAACAATTGAGGAGTGAAAGATCCACTGTCGAGCATAATCAGCCTACCAAGTAACTTTAAGGGAAATTATAAGTACCTCTGTAACTGTGACAGGTTCACAGTGGTGTCATCAATAAAAGTCCCAAATCTATTACGGCATCTCATTGAGTGTTCTACACTGGGGAGTTGTATATTATATATAGAAGGAGAAGATACATGTTTAATGTCCGGAAGAAGGTGGTTTCATCAGCTTTGCCCACCAAAATGTGTAGACGATGTGTTTTTGGTTAAATCTGAGGAATAGAGAAGCACATCTTGAAAGATAATTTATACTCTCTCAAATCAACACCCTGATGACAAATGTGTTTGTCTTTTAGAGTCTTTTCTGGTTTTTAGATGATCTTGTGCATAATCTTTATGAATTTTTAATGCGTATCTTAATGTATTTCATTGAATTTTTTTATGAAAACTTTAAAAAAAAGTATTACATTGAATATAAGTGTTCCCACATCGAGTGCAGTTGTGCTCCCCTTCTGTGATGTATATGTCTATGTGAGTGGCAGCACAGTTGATTTTGATAAGTGGTTACAAAGGGAATTAGATATTCAACAGTTAAGATTTATTATACTCCTACTGCTCGGATTTTAGTGAACAAATCACTGTCAGCACCAGTGAAAATAGAAAGGAGGACTAGACAGGGCTGTCCTCTCTCTCCCATTCTCTTTGACCTTTACATTGAACCATTTGCTCAAAGTTTACGATTGAAAGTGAAAATGAAGGCTTTTGAGGTAGAGTCCTTTTCAAGAAAGATAGCAATATATGTAGACGACTTGATGGTCTTCACTTCAGATATACACTCAGCTTTACCAGAACTCATAGCAGAGGCAAGGATTTTCGGGGAACTCTCAGGATATAAGATTAATGAGGATAAAACCGAAGTTATGATATGGAATCATTCAGAGCAGAATGTTGGAAGTGTTACAGAGATGAAGTATCTAAGGCTAACAATAATTAAAGATGTTGGGCAAACTGCTGCAGCTAAAGTAGAATAGGTGACTCAGGAGATAGGAAATTTGTTAAAATGATGGCAGAATTTAGCGTTATCTATATATGGGCCGATCAATTTGGTAAAGATGTTCATCCTCCCTAAAGTCACTTTTATTTTTGACAATATCCCTCTAAACTTTGATGAAAAGGGCATTCAAGCCCTGCAGGGGAAAATTACATCTTTTATTTGGGGGCAACAAAGGTATATGTCTCTCCTGGAAGAAATTAAGGAGAAAGGCCGGAGCGGGGGCTGTGGGGCTTCCAACTTTACTGTTGTGCCTTTCAGCTCAAGAATAATAGAATGTTACTCTTCAGCCCAGACAAGACCTTAATTGGTGCCATTTACAGAGAGCAATACTTTTGGGCCTGACCAAGGAGGGCTTTACCTATAAGTTTGGGGCACCCGCATACTGGCCAGACTAAAATGTCTTCAAGCAGCAGCAAAATCTGGTTTGAGGTGAGATCCCTTTTGGGTAGTGCATATTACAATACATTGTCTCCCATATGGGACTCCCTTGGTACCCCAGAGTGCCTGCTGGATACCCTTTCTGTCCCCTTTAAACAGTGCAGGATATGCAGGTGGGAGCAGTTGTTAGACGAGGGGCAGCACCTAACTTGGCAATACTGGAGTAGCACTACCAAGGGGAGAATCTCTAGTTTCAAAATCTATCAAGTGAACTCATTGCTGAAGAGCCAAGATTGGATAGGAATGCAACCAAGCCAAATGGAGAGGGACCTTCATTAGTGCTAGTCTTAAAAAAAGGAAGTGGCACAGTGGTATCAACATCTACTCACAGCGGCTAATGAGAAGATGAGGGCTCCATTTTCGGTATGGTTTGGATACTTGTCGGATGCAGAGCTGAAAGAATTATAGCAAGTATCTTTTTCTACACTTTACTCAATTGATAAGCCTGCTGCATTAAGGTAGAACCATTCCTTACTCTTTATAGAATATACTGGACTCCGGAAAGGCCAGTGAAAATAAGGGGTAATGGTGCCCCTGAATGCAAAAATGTGTAGAAACAAGGAGTCGGATGATATGCACATGTTTGCCACCTGTCTTAAGTTAGAAGAGTTCTGGCTTTCCGTGGGAAAGATGATCTCCCTCTCAGTGGGTAGTTCTATGGAGGTAAGCACCATCTTAATCATGTATGGGGTAAGGCAACAGGATGTGGGGGGCTTATTTTTAAACACAAAGCAAATAAATCTAACATTCTATTTAATCTTAATTGTGAGAAGAGAAATATGCAAATTATGGACTCAAGCCTCTCCACCTTCTTGGCAAGCGTGAAGAAATTCTGTACCCTCTTTTTAGTAGATAGATAGATGGCACGGTGAGCAAAAGGAGGGTGGTGACTTTTCGGATATTCCGAAATTCTACGCAAGTGTATTCATCCAATGATTACATCTTCTTAAACCAGCTGGGTAATGTCAGTAAGATAGATTTGAGGAAGCACATCTCATATGCTTAACGAAGAAATTCCAATATTTGGAGCACGTGGACTCCAGATACCATAATGGCGCTTATTCCAATATCTTGAGATGATATGAGGACTTTTTAAAAAAAAAAGAAAAGAAAGGTAAATGTATGAAATAGGGTGATAAACAAAAGGCGATCCACTGGACATTCTGTGACTTCTTACAGATAACTCTGGCAGCTTTGTGGACAGTCAGGTGCACACACAGTTTGCAGCAATATTAATCGGGCCAGAAAGCAGAGGCATGGAGAACCATTCGCTGGCTTTCTGGCATCCTCATCTAAGGTCTACTGCTGTGTTATGGAATCTAGTAAGAAAACACTCACTTGGAGTGAGGGAACATCATTTCTAAGCTGATATAAAATTGAGAGGGATGGGGTGTGTCAAAAAGGGCAAGTTTTTGTATTCAAATAAATTAAAAAAACACACTCCAACATATCAATCGATGTTAGCAACACATTCACCATAATAATCAAAGCAGTGCTTGAAATGGAAAAATAGAAGTGCAGGTACTCTTTGAAACCGGTCCTAGGATGCTAGTTTCCCGTCCAAAGAGGACCTGGCCTGGAAGTTCGGGCTGGACTGTTCCCATTGGGCACAGGGTCTAGACTGATTTGCATATGGCTGGGTTCAAACTGGAATGGCATATGGAGCAAAAAAACTATGGATTTAGGCCCAGATCTCTGTACTGGAGTGAATGTATGACATTGTTGTGCGTTCTGTCCATCAATTATTCTTTTTGCACTCTGTACCAGACTACTTGTTTCTGAGAAGTGTAGGTACTCTCCAGTTAAACTTATTACGTCACTCTTGATAAGTGCAGGTACTCTCACTCTCAAAATAAAAAAGTGCTGGTACTCAGTACCAGACAGTACTGACCCATTTGAAGCACTGAATCAAAGAAAATGTGAATTTTTAGTGTTTATTTATTCATGGTCTTTGGCAAAGTGCTACAAACCATCTTGCAGTAGCCTCAGAGTGTCTTCTGCAGCACCACTGTGACTCCTATTGCACTCTCTGCCACTGCTTCATCACTCCATTGGAACCTTCCTGTCTCACTACAGGTCCATGTGACTAGTCCCACAGCACAGTGGTGAACTTCACTGGAAAACATGATGATGGGCAGCAAGAGGGGCATGGGGAAGTGCATTTGGGGAGTCATGGATGAAGTTTCAGGGGTGCACTGACTGAAGTTTTAAGAGGGCACTGGATAATGAGTTTAGGATGTGCATAGGGAAGAACCTCAGGTGTACACTAGACAATGTGCCTCATGGTTTAGAAATTAGCAAACAAGGTAAAAGGAAGAGGAAAGGAGAAAAATAAAGGCAAAAGTAAAATTGACTGACACTGTATATTTTAGTCCGATGTCATATCTGCAGTCTAGTAGTTTCAATCTTTATGATGTAGATCAGTTGGTTAATATACTAAGGGGTCAATTATGATGCCGTCCGGAAAGTCTCCAAATGCATCCGATTCGGTCAAATCCAATTCGGAAAACTTGTTTCCAACCAACTCAGACACATTACCAGATGATCGATCATGGTGTCCCGAAAACATCCGAACTGTCCAACTTGTTTTTTTTTTTTTTTTTGGTCCTCATTTGCCACATCCTCGTTCCAAGAAATATCCAACCACCATATTGTCCATTAGGAAAGGAACCACACAAAGATCCCATCCAACTCCGGGACAGAGGAACCAAATTGGCGGAGGGTACTTTCAGAAAGATCTTACTACATCAAGGCCTATTTCAGCCTGTTGGCCCTGGATTTTTTGTTGTCGTAGGTGGCAGACCCCCATTTGGACCATAGAGTATAAGGGCATAATCATCGGACCCGGGGGAGAACGGTCCGACTTTGTTCCAAATGGCATTCGGAGTAACAGTGTTGTTTGGAGCCAACTCGTACAAGTCTACAGGCCGCGTTTCCTGACGAGCAATTAGAAAGTTGTATTCGGACAACCTTTCTGAGTCAGTTGTTCCAACATGGATCGATGCCAGAATCCGACTTTGGGGGCCCATAGCAGGCCCCTCTTCACCTGGGGCCCTCTGAATCAGGTCCGTGGGGGTACCCATAGGTCACCCCTTTTCCTGCATACACAGTGTGGCAGGCACCATGGGGTGCTTGCCACAGGGTGCAAGGTTTTCCCCAACCACCCCTTTTCTCAATGGGAGCCTGTGTTCTCGTTCAGAACACAAGCTACCATTGAAGTCAAGGGGTGTCCGACCGAACGGTGCTGGAACACCCCGTAATTGGTTTGTTGGACTCCCTGAATCAGAGTGGTATAGAAAGCATTCTCAGACCGCTTCGGTGGGACTGTTTTCCAAAAGATATCATAATATGGCACGCAATGCAGAGATCCATGTCCATGCTGTAGGTCACAGATTCTAATCTCTGCCAGAAAACTCAGTGGGCCAATGCACCTTCTGCACAGATTTCTGCAGAAAGAGCAGTGAGATATTTCTGTGGGTTAGTGCACATTCTACTCAAACCTTAGTTTAATCTACATATCAATTCCCAAACTTAGTAAGATAGACCCCTGGCATCAATGCACTAACGATATGGAAAGCGATGTGACCAGTAATTAAACATTTTAAAAGTGTCACACATTTCGTGGATGCATTTAAAGGTCAACAATCTGTGTTTAGAAATAGTACATTTAAGTATCAGTTATAAGTTCACGTGGTCCAACTATTTCGTAATTACTTGCATTAAGGTAAAAGGTCAACAATGTAGTACTACTGGATAATTTGCTCTTCATAGCGACATCACTGACCCTTCCATCATTCCACTGAACCCACCCAGGTGCCTCTCTCTTTCATTTTTCATCCAAGCTCCCCTGCTCTATTAATCCATAGGATAGCTAGATCATTATGCATCAAACCCCACATGGAAGACACTGAGATTTATAAGATTTATGCAAAACAAAACATCCGTTTGGTTAGCGCTCATTTCCAAAAGGGAATGAGTGAAAAAGTGCAAACCCATTGACAGCTAAGGACAAGTAAACTATCAAGCTATGGCCCACTTCTCTGACACATTACAGAACAACCAAGTCGTTATTTGCTGAGCTCAGTTGTTTCTGGACTGACAATGTCATGACATTGCGAATGTTTTTATAGGATTCCTTCAAGCTAGGACCATAAACTTATAAAGACCCAACAAGTGTGGAATAGGGAAGAGGCTATCTACACTACTATTCATTTGCTGAGGCCATCGTACTTCCAATGGATTACAATCCAATGTTTTAACTGTAAATGGAGCTAGGGGATTTCATATGTTTCCCAGATTTTTTGAAAGCGGTCCGTTAAAACCAGAGGAGTCTTCTATCTTGATTTCTTAGGTAACCTAGGAATTCGTAAAAAAGGAAAGAGGCCTACTGCTGATTCTTTTAACATAACATTCAAATAGAAATTGGCTGCTGTGAACACCCAGAAGTATTATAAATCAGGCAAATAGCAGTGACACCTGATAATATACTTTGAAATTAGGAAGGGAGAGACCTCCTTCATCAACATCCAGCTGTAGATCTTGGATTTTAAGTCTCAGTTTTTTCTCTTGCCTTGTCAAAATGTCTAATGTCCATATTGATAGCACCAAAAAAGCAGGGGGAACCTTAACCATAATGTTTGGAGAGAAGAATAGTGGTACTATAGAACAGATATAGAAAGGTTTTGCCATTGTTTTAAAAGATTAAATATGTTACTTAGGCAGAGGCTCGATAAATAAAGAAAACAAAATAGGGGATAGGTGACAACCCTGACGCGTCCCAGGACTAATTAAGATTGATCCTGCTGTGGTTCCGTTAATAATTATAGAAGCCCTAGCTTTGCAATACAGAATTTTCACTTCCTGATTAAATTTAGATGACACGGCAAATTTACCAAAGACTGCAAAAATGACATTCCATTGGACTTAATTGAATGCCTTTTCTGCGTCTAGCATTATGATGTTTGTACTTTCATAGAATACAGATTTTTTTCAGTAGTGGAAGCTTTTTATAATGGCAGAAATAGTAGATAGGTATCCTAACATTAATACGCATCTATTTTTTCTTTGAGCTATGTCAAACTTAAACAGTTTTGCTCAGGAATAACAGGAAGAGAGAAAACTAGTGCAATGCATCTTGGGAAGGTATATTTTGTCTCCAGAGTGAATTCGGAGAATGAATTTGAGAAGTTCACTGCATTTTTGCTTTTTTCTCTTTTTGATATAATGGATTGTGCTATGCAGGAAACGCCCTTTTTATTGCCACATTGTAATAGAAAAATGTATACACTACTCCCCACAGAGACTATCAATAACGAGCTGAAGAGTGCCTCAAATCTGTGTCAGCAGACACATTCTACTGCTGTAGTGTGTGGAAGACTCACTTCCCAACTATATAGCAAGTTCCTCTTGGAATACAAAAATAGAGAATCAGTGAAAGATATACGCATTGAAACCATCTCTGACCAAGCCAGTAGTAAGACATTCTGTACCTCTTTGCACCTGGGGTACTTTTTGGAAAAATTTGCATTAGAGACCTGAATTCTAACCCAGTAAATTTAGAATTTATTTACCTGAAAAAAGAGGCCACTTGAGGTTAGCAGAGTATTACACATATTGATCAATCCCGAATACTGCCTAGAGCAGCAGGAGTCATGAACCATGTGAGCTGAGGATGCTGTAATTGGGACTTTTATACACCATTAAATTAACAGAAACTAAGAAAAATAACAATCCATTCACATAAGAAGCCTACTGCGGATGCCACATGAGAGTTTTAGGTTGGGATTTGGTGATCATACCATTTTAGTAGGAAGTTGCAATAGTGATTATATGAGTAGGCAAACGCAATGACAAACAGGATGCATCACTGGGTGAAATTTAAGGAGGTGTAATTGAATAGATCAGAAGGGATTGCCTCTGTAAGCACCCCTGTACAGGTGGAGTGTTGGCAATCAATTATGACGAGGCTGAAATATAAAACGAGATAGGTTTGTTAAGATTTAATGTTCTGCTTGTGCAGTGCAGTCGAAAAATGCAACGTAGCAGAAATTAAATTTATTTGAACATTATGTCAATGTATTATCTGATAAAAACTGTATTTGGCGTTTTCATTGTAGGATTATTAAAACATATTCCTTAGCCTGAACTAGCAAAATTGAAGACTTCTTATAATTAATTAGAAAAGAAGTAGTGTGTTGGGGAGAGGATGTCGCTTAAACGGCTAGAGCAGTTGGTAGACCTCAAATCTGGGGAACCTGGTTCGAGTCTCGGCAAAGACGCCAACATCCTGTGAAGCTGGGCAAATAACTTAATCTTACGTGCCTAACAAAACAAGCATATACAATGCAACGGTCTCGCCTTCGGAAAAGTTAGAGCTATTGTCATTGTAAATGACAAACTTTTTATTTATGTGTTGGTTTTGAAAACAGATAAATAAATGGCATTGTCATTTACAATACCAATAGCTTAATCTCTCGCAAATACGAGACCTATTGCATTTGCTAAACCAGCTACTAGGGCTAGCACGTGAGCATTTCATTGTGCTAGTGATTACTTTTATAAGGTTAATGTGCGTCTTTTAATACAGTCCCCATATCCCCCATCAAAATGTTCCCATTTTGAAGTTGGAATGTGTTGGTGCTACCTCGCCCTTTAATTATGCAAATAGAGCTCTAGAGACTAATTGCACATCCGTTCCATTAATCGCTCCTGTAAGTCCCTTAACAGCGTATCGGTTGTAAACTCTTTAGACGCTTGCACGCTAACTCGCCTGAAACACTCAAACAGCGACTAAGGTTTACAGTCACATTGGAATATCCTGTTGTTTGTCTCCGTAAATATATCTTGTTGTGTACTGCACCATTGATGACTCCTTATCCTCTTCTCTCCATCATCCATTTTAGATTAATATGTACAATTTGTCCAATACCCAGGTACTACATTTATTCTGCAGATGAACACTGTCAAGTAAGACTCTTGAATGGGATAGTTTAGAGTTTCGCTGTGTATTCCTTCACACTTTGACAACGATCTGTACTTGTATAAAATACGGCTGGCATTCAGCTATAGACAAAATTCTTAACAAATGACAATGCTATCACAAGCAGAAAGGTATGTGATAATCCCTGATGTACGATGTGTGTTTGCTGCAAAGTTAGACATTTAATGGAAAAAAAAGACGCTACACAGCTCCCCTTAGCGCCTCAGCTCTGTACACGAGTTGAGGAAGTAGGATTTGCGAAATGCCCCCTGTAAGCTGGCCCTGGTACCAGACGCCTGTAATGGCGTGCATGTGAGCCGGCCAATATACCCCCAAATCAGCAGGACACGGCCCGCCAGCAGCGCTCCCCTCCGCAATGGTCTCAGGCGCCGATTCTGATCGCTTGATCGGACCGTTACCTGGGGTCACGAGGCTGGCATTGGAGTCCAGTGTTGGTGACTCGTAGGGGGAAGCTTTTCTCTCCATAGATCTCTCCTGTCCTCCGGCGCAGCACGCTGGTAGCTAGGCTCTGCTGCAACGCGGTCCCTCTTTACAGTGAACCTAACCTCGGGCAGTCGGCGGTGAATTTAAAGCATGCCCGCAGGTTTCTGGAGATTGAGGGCTGGTGACGATACAATACCGGCCCTCGGGGCTTCACTTTGATCACGGGCCGGCCTTCATTTAAGACACCTCTGGACACCATTCAGCTCTACGACTTCCCAATACGGCATTAGAAGCGC
Organism: Lissotriton vulgaris; assembly: GCF_964263255.1. NCBI lineage: Eukaryota > Metazoa > Chordata > Amphibia > Caudata > Salamandridae > Lissotriton > Lissotriton vulgaris. The sequence goes on along the minus strand of NC_141698.1, from coordinate 790,324,728 downwards.
TGATGTGAATGCGCTGCTAAATTCTCTTTGTAGATCTCTCCTGTCCTCCGACGCAGCACGCTGGTTGCTATGCTCTGCTGCAACGCGGCTCCTCTTTACAGCGAACCTGGTCTCGGGCAGTTGGTGGTGAATTTAAAGCATGCCCGCAGCACTTCTGGAGATCGAGGGCCGGTGACGATACAATACCGGCCCTCGGGGCTTCACTTTGATCACGGGCCGGCCTTCATTTAAGACACCTCTGGACACCATTCAGCTCTACGACTTCCCAATACGGCATTAGAAGCGCTGATGTGAATGCGCTGCTAAATTCTCTTTGTAGATCTCTCCTGTCCTCCGACGCAGCACGCTGGTTGCTATGCTCTGCTGCAACGCGGCTCCTCTTTACAGCGAACCTGGTCTCGGGCAGTTGGTGGTGAATTTAAAGCATGCCCGCAGCACTTCTGGAGATCGAGGGCCGGTGACGATACAATACCGGCCCTCGGGGCTTCACTTTGATCATGGGCCGGCCTTCATTTAAGACACCTCTGCACACCATTCAGCTCTCCGACTTCCCAATACGGCATTAGAAACGCTGATGTGAATGCACGGCTAAATAATTTAATGAATAAAAAACAGAAGCCACGGAAGGCTTAAATGCCACCATGTTTCTCCGAGGCGAGGCAGAAATGCCTCGGAGAAAGCATAGTCTTTTTCAGATTCGGGGCGTAGTTTTCGTTCTCTCCTCTTCCCATTGGCTGGAAGGTAAAATTCCAGCCAATGGGAAGAGGAGAGAACGAAAACAAGAAAGAAGTGAAAAAACATGCCCCAGAATCTAAAAAAGACGGGGCTTGAACGGAGTGACGCCCCTCTCCTCCAATGGCTGTCCTCCGTTTAGGAAGCCAGCCAATGGATTAGAGGGGCGGGTTCAAGCCCCACTCTAGAAAACATCAAATCTCTGACCAAGACTGTGCAAGCGCAGCCTACGGTCCTCGACCTAAAAAACGAATGTGTCCGCGTGTAACGTAACTGGTGCTCGTGTAAAGCCCTCTGATACCTTCGGGTCAAGTTCGCGCTATATAAAACTCCAAATTATTATTTTTTGTAAACTTCAGACATGTGAAAGACCAAAAAATATGATCATTTCTGAAGTTGGTGGTGGCAGTGACGTATTGAAGATAGTGCTGCATTGTCGAAATCAATAATGGACGTGATATTTTTGCTGAAGTACATAGACCATGAGTGGTTACATTAAAATAAGTCACTTCAATCCCATTTGCAAATGAGTAACATTTATTAGTCACAAATAGAAGGTCTACGAGTAAGTGGAGCAGAGCGGTTTAATGGGGAATATCACGTGAATTTCTAAAAACCCTTCTTCACATTGTGGTTGGTGCACAGAAACAGCAGAGTCCTAATTTAAACTGCTGAGCACGTTTTCTTTTCGCTGGAGAACCGAGTATGTAATTTTCCCACTGAGTAAGATCTCTCTGACACACAGTATAGAGAAAAGAACTCTTCACCTCTTTACATTCCAGCGTGTTTTTAATTCCTGTCAGTTATTTCGATGTGGCTTGACAATTGCGAAATCAATCTGCATTTTATACCGTTACACTGTTCTGTCAGTTTTCAGTGCTTTTAAACAGTCTGACTGTACACAAAAGCTGCCCGCTTTCTCATAAAATAAATTGCAGGAAAATTACAATACTTTGTCTAGACTTACTGCAGCCCTTTTTAAAATGATATTGCATAGAGATGCATTTATTGTGACCAACTAATACCAATTTTGTACAGTATTGGGTTGCAAATGTCAAGAACCATGGTGGCAAGATAGGCCCATATTACACGATACAACTTGTTTATTTTTAGATTTCATATTAATTTCAGGGTAGTTAGCCTGAATAAGCTTTCCGACAGACAGTGTTTTATACCACTGCATTTTGTGCAATAAAACATAATAAATATATATATATATATTTATTTTCCTTAGCTTGAATTCCTGTCCAATGGACTAAAGGACACAGTCGCGAATTGAATTTTTTGCCAAATAATTGCAGTTTATTTTCTGCACAGTCCTCCATGACGCGTTTCGGCCACACCTGTTCTAATATATATATATATATATATATATATATATATATATATATATATATATATATATATATATATATATATATATATATATATATATATATATATATATATATATGCACCAAACAATTCCCACCACTTCCGGCGTGCGGCGAGGAAGGAACTCAGACCACCACAACAAATCAGGCAAGATGTAGATTTTATTTGCGTTTCTTCAGCCTGCAACAATATATATATATTAAAGCTTCAGTTTGTACCAAAATGACGGGGCACTGGCGGTGGGTGCCGCAAACACGATTGGTGTGGAGGGGGTCGGAACAAAGTGCCAAAGAATATATCTTACACCTGAATAACAATAATGTCAACTTGCAATTCACTGGCGAGGTGAGCTCAGTGGCAGTGAGCTACCTCGACCTCCGGGTAGCCATTACAAATAATCAGGTGACCACATATCTGTACCGAAAGCCAACTGCTGGAAACAGCATTCTGCATGCTGACAGTGGACATCCGATAAACCTGAAATTAAGTATTCCCTAAGGGGAGCTATTGCGCCTTAAGCGCAACTGCTCGCGGGAGGAAGACTTCCAAAATGCAGCTAAAGATAGCATCAATAGGGTTTAAAGATAGAGGCTACAGCCCAGCCCTCCTGAATCAGACATTAAACAGAGTAATTGGGATTCCAAGAAATGAGTTGTTAAAAAAGAATAGAGAAAAAAAGAATGAAGATGGAACATTCCATCTAATAACTTATTCTAATGATGCCAATTTTCTGAAAGGAACGCTACGTAGAAACTGGCACATTTTGAAAACCGACCCCATTATTGGGATGGACATCCCAAGAAGTCCCCTGGTGACCTTTAAGAGAACAAAATCCCTCAAGGATCTCTTAGTACATAGCCATCTAGACGCTCCAAGATCGAGAACCAATACCTGGCAGACATGAAAGGCTTTTTTCCTTGCGGCAAGTGCAAGGCCTGTGCACACAGCAAAAGGGTTTTAGGCTATGAAATATCAGGCCTCAAAAATCGAAAATCCATTAGCTCATTCATTACCTGCCAAACACCATATGTAGTGTATTGTTTGATGTGCCCCTGCAAGTTAAGCTACATAGGGAGCACCATTAAAAGCGTGAAACTGAGAATCCTTGAGCACATGCGTGCTATAGCGAACAAAGATATGACATCTCCAGTAGCCAAGCATTTTGCGATCAAACATCGTAGCAACAGAGATCTCTTACAATACTTCGGGGTTGACCAGGTACCTGAGCACGAAAGGGGCGGCAATAGACTACTCAAACTAAGACGCTTTGAATCCCGTTACATCATTGACCTGCAAACCAAAATTCCAACAGGCCTAAAAAGCGGGGAAGAACTGGCTATCCACCTAGGAAAATAAATTTATAGATGCATTACCAGGGCCACCTTAATAAAACATGAGGGAGTTGTACTGCCTTTCGGCATACTTTATGGGTAATCTGGCGGTTTCTAGCGATAGGAGCCGCTGTAGCTGATCCACGGCAAGATCTAAAGGGAATGTGCTGTATATCAGGCGATTGTACATTACTTTTTAATGCCAATACACTGAGCAAATTACATGTGTTTTATATGTGATAGACGGCATTGCCTAAGGTTTTGAGATTGTAACTGCTCATCGAAGGTTTGATTATGAATGTGGCATTATGACATAGTATATGTATTTGGTTGGCCGATTCACGGCATTATGTACAATTTTCAAAAAGTTCAAAATTATGGTTTGAAAGTAATTTTTATTGCTGATTAAGTATGAATTCTTGCTTATTTTGCACATTCCAATATGGCGCTCGTGGAATGTGGACGAGCAGTCCTACTCCATTTTCCTCATGATATCGCACACTGCACTTTAAAAATGGCTCCTGTGCAACACTCGTGTTGACACATTGATAAAGGGCTTGATCCGAAACGCGTCTGTGAGGAGCGCACGAATAAAGGAAATAACTGATTAAACACCCCGCGAGTGCCGTTTCTTCTTTCCCGGCTGGGGGAGGAGATTTGGAGCAATATATATATATATATATATATATATATATATATATATATTTTAAGCTCAAAGCCATTTCCATTCAAGAAATGTTAAACGCACTCCAGGGGTAAAGCGGCAAGGTTTATTTCAGCCCACAAACAACTCGTGTAACAGACGCGTTTTGGACGCAAAGTCCTTCGTCAGTGTTTACATTCTCAACCGTCTGGCAGCGCCATATATGCATTGATTTACCAACAACTGAAAACGGACAATAATTTCAGTGCGTGAAAATATAGCGGCCATTTTGAAATAGGTTAAATAACACATTTGACATTGATAAAATATCATTTAATGTCGTAAAGGCCGCTATGGCCATAATACTTAACCGCGAGTATCGGCGCGGAGTCTGCACCCGCTGGTGAGTGCCTTGGGATTGCCGGTGCAACTGGGAGCTCCAAAAAATATATAAATATAATTATATAATATATAAATATATATATATATATATATAAATTATACAACAAATGCCCGAAAGCTTGGAAGCTCACTCGACAGGAGGCCAGCCATGTGGCTTTCACTTCTTGGCTCCTCTCACATTCATGATTGAAATTCCAATGCCTGACGCGTTTCGATGTTTGGCACATCATCATCAGAGGCTTAATACAAACAGCATGACAGGCGAGGCTCTCTTTTATTTCTGCATGCAAATTTTAATTGGTTCATTTGCCTCAGTGGGCTCCGCATTTTGCAAAGTTCAACATGCTGCATGCTGGGAAACATGGTCCCTTGTAGAGCAATTATTTTCCCTAAGTGGGTGTCTGTCTGCTGTTCTTTTTAAAAGCATCACACGTATTGCTACAAGGTTTGTTTCAGCATTACAGAAACATTCACATGAACAAAACATGGTTTACTAGCTAACAGATTGCATCTACCAATTACAATACAAATGTAAACAACCCCCAAATATAGGTAGAAGTGGTGAGTAGGCTGTTGGGGACGTGAGTTGTAGAACCCTGATACAGGGAGGCCTCTACAGCTTATTGGGTCCCTCAGACACGAGGTCAGCCATCTGACCCTTGAGGTTCCTCGGGTTAGAATGGGATGAAGGGAGCAGGTCCAGTCTTCCTTCGCAGAGAGTAGAGCAGTCCTCAAGCAGCATAGCAACCCTCTTTGTGTCAAGGCAGTCCTCAAATAGTAGGGCAGCCTTCCTGTAGCGGTGGTGCAGTGCCCTGGGAGTTAAGAAAGGCCTCAAGCAGCTGGGCAGTTCCCTGGGGTTCAAGGCGGTAGATCTGTAATGTCCACAGGACCTGAGTGTACTGGAAGGTGGCTTAGGAGGTCCGATATTTATACCTGGTGCCAGCCTCTGAAGTGGAGGTGACTTCCTATAACTTCCTAGTCAATACTCCAGGAAGTGTGGGATGACAAATGACTAGTGTCAGGTTCCTTTGTGCATGCTGGAGGCAAAACCCTCTGAAGTACAGCTTCACACCCAGCCATCCTGGCAGGATTGCCCATAATGCCTACACCCATTCCCCTACCTTAGCTGTGACATATATGTATTAAAAAGGGAGGTTTAAGCCTGGCAAAATGTTTATTTTGCCAAGTCAAATTGGCAGTTTAAAACGGTACTACAGTCTGCAATGGCAGGCCTGAGACATTTTAAAGAGCGACTTTAAGTGGGTGGCACCACAAGTGTTGCAGGCCCTCTAGTAGAATTTAATTTTCAGGCCCTGAGTACCTGTAATACCATTTACTAGGATAAGTAAATTAAATGCGTCAAATATGTGTAGGCTAATTTTACCATGTTTTAGGGAGAGACCACAAGGATTGTGGTTGCTGATTGAGTAGGATTCCCCACCTCAACCAGTAACCCAATTTCTTGGACCAGAGTTGTAAATTTGAGTGTTTGAGCCACTGAAGAGTTCAATAAAGTTGAACCAAGGAGGAAGTAATGTGATCTTTAGTAGTACATATGACAATAGTGTGAAGTAAAGCTCTTTGGTTTAACTGAAGCCTTCTAATCAATTTCTTAGGAAAGTTCAGCTAACACAAATTGCCATTGTCTAGCAGTGCCTGAATTAATGAAGTGACTGTCTGTTTGTGATAGAAAGACGTAATAAAACTGTAAGATGTAATAAACTGTAAACTTTTATTCATGACCTTGAGATGGAAAAAGCAAGAAATAGCGACTTCAGCCATTTTGAGATCTGAGTGTTAATCTGACATCAAAAATAAATTCAAGGATGTTAATTCTAATGGCACGTGCCCGCATGGGTCTCAAATTGTCCATCCACAAGATGGGATGTAATTTCTCTGTGCAGATCCCTAATGATTATTACTTCTATCTCCTATAGGGTCAGTTTTACCAAGTTGAAAGCCAGCCAGTGCGAAATGAGATAAAGAATGCTGGCAACATTAGGAAGAGCACCAGGACTAATGGTAAGCTTAAACATCACTTGCTGGTTATCAGTTTATATATGAAAGACACCACCCATTCCTTGTCAAATTAAGGCAAGGAGGAGCTATATAAAGATTGAATAGAAAGTGAGACAAAATAGATCATTGCAGAGCTCCTCATTTCATCAAGTTGGTTATGGATTCAGGGGCTAGAAATACCTATCTGATGACTGGTTAAGAAAGATTTCACCGACTGGATGGCGTCGTTGTGAAGGCCTTAGAGTTTGACCCTATAAAGACGGCAGGAATAGTCTAATATATTGAATGTTGCGGAGAGGACTAGCTCATCATCAGTTGTTTGTATACAATGGAGGAAAATTTCTTTTCTTTTTAAACTCATGCCACAATGAAATTATTAATTCCCACCTGGAATTTGGCTCAATCAAAAGTACCGTTATCAATTAATTATGTTAGCCATTCTGTGTATCTCTTAACATTACATATTTTATGTAGATCCCTGGTGCCAAGAATAAAGCAACAAGAAAATTACAACAAATGAAAACAAGTTATCAACATTCACCGATAATACATTAGTTCCAAACACTACAGAACAGACCATCGTCTATTTTTTAATCTCTTTGCTTCCTTGTCATTATAAGCACAATGAGGTTGCAAATTCAGTCCGATTTGCTTTCCACAAGGAGGTAGTCACCAGGTAAAATGAGTCTTAGGGTAGCAGTCCATTTGTTTTCCCCTTGTGTACTAATAACACCATATTATCCCTTTTTGGACTCCTATCTTGCTAGGGTATATGCATTTCTGCCATACTCATTAAAGACCTCCTCAGGACTAGGAAGGCTAGAGAACCTAAACCTAAAAAGCATTCCACAATTTATATCTCAAATGCATTTACAACATATGCATCAAGCCAATGAAAAATCGCTTGTCATTAGACCAGATAATAAAGGTGCCATCAATGGACATGAACCCAAACTCCAAAAGTTTTCAAAAACTTCAAAGGAACTGCTTTACATTTCCAGGAAAGCTCTACATGATTTCATGCATGACAAAAAATGCTCATGAAGAAGGTGCACCCATGCATATTAACACCATCATGAGGGAATCGTCTATTACTCCATGCATGTGGTTGTTGCATACCCTGCAGTTTAGTGTGGTTGGTGTATTAAGTACATTTTCAGCATGAGTGATTCGTCTCAAATGCCATCCATGGCATTCATGCTGCTCTTGATCAAGTCAATAAGACCATGCATGTGTAAAACATTCTGATCTACCTGGAAATTATCAGTACTATCAGTACCAAACTGTAGAGACTACTCTGCAGTCTAGGTACCACCTGATTGGAAAACATATGCTGGGCGGTCACATCCTCTATTTTTAACATTGCAGCCTGCACCCGCGGCAATGTTAAAAATGCACGCATTGCATTTGCATGCAGAAAGAGGAAGGCACCGCGCGGTGCCTGCCGCTTTCTGCATGCAAATGCAGGGGGGTACCATAGGTACTCCCCATGTGCACCCCCCACCCCCCCTTCACCCGCAACGGGCCCCCGCAGTGAAGATCCGTATGCTTTTCCACGGCGGAAAACCCGCTGCGGAAAAGCACTTTTTAAAGCCCATCCTGATATGGCGGACGGTGTCTGAGAGACACCGTCACCATATCAGAGCTTTTCCGCCGCGGTTGTAAGCCGACCGTGGCGGAAAAGCTGCCGACGGAAACCAGGACCCACCAGCCATCCTAATGTGGCGGTGGGTCCTTGGTCAGTCCGCTGCTTTTTTTCCGCATCCTCGGGGCCGGCGGTGGCTTCAGCCGGCCCCGAGGATGCGGGAAAACCGCAATCATAATCGGCCCCCAAGTCTCTTTATTATGATATTGTCTTACTGCAGCACACATTTAACCTCTGAGTCTTGGGTTTGCTTAATATATACCTTTCGTTAAACAAAATACACATGAAACATTACCATGGCATAAACCATATACAGAGATGCTCAGAAGGTAATGTACTATTTATCATCATTGTTGAGGGGAGGAGCATCATTACTCACTCAAGAATTCACCTCTGAGTCATGGCCCCTCCCAACACTAAATGATGTTAATAAATATTATATCACACTCTGTGCCTCTGCATATATGGACGCACTATATATATATTAATATGACACTATAGTTCACTGCCCTATCGACAATTTATTATGACAGGTAAACAAAACTTAAACATTCAACTTCCAGTCAGTGAGCATTAGATACCTGCACTTTGAAGAACGCCAATTTTTAAAGCTAACTCCTGCAACAGAATTATGTGCTATATAAAATATAAAGGAAGAAATGTGAAATATGGTCCAATATGGTCATCTTGGTGTTCTGGTGACATTTACAAACCATTTGCCTTTCAACTTAGTGGTTTATGATTTCATCAGATCACCCAGATGGCAAGGCAATATTGAACCTTTGACTTTATACATACATACATGTAACATATTAGCTGTCGCCACTTTGCAGTTATATTTAGGCCTGTGCTCCTAACAACTTTTGACAAATTTTCATGAAACTTTCCAGAAAAGGGTTCATCCAACTCAGCTCTTTTCTTTAACATTTTGGGGTGATCTATTAAGCAGGGACAGAGAAAAAGGTAGAGAAGGTTCCAAAATGTGTTGTCCCCATGCAATTTGTCATAAGAAAATTGAACAGCGCTACAGTCAAAACGGCTGAACGGAACAACACCAATTTTGGTAAAAAGCAAGATCTTTACCCTAAAAGTGTGCTTTTGGGGATTTGGTGTAAATCTGTTCAGTAGTTTGAGAAATTAGGATTAAAAATGTATAGATATATCAGGCCACCCTAGTATAGTGGGACCAGCTTATCAAAAGATAAATTCTGCTTGGAAGAATCATAGAGGAATTTTGCGAGTGCAATTCAGAAACCTGAAAATGTTAGAGAAATCCTACTTTTTTGATCAAGCATGTGCCTGCGCTCTGGGTTGCCTTGCATGCCATAATTGTTATGATGGTTTTTTTTTACAATAAATAGAATAAAAAAATATATACATAAACACTGGTTGTCTGCCTCACATCATCGAAGATGTTTGGTAGCCACTCTAGAACTCAGGGACCAAGCTTGTATCCTGAAAGAAAAAAAAAGATATAAGGGGCAGGCTAGGGATATTCACACCCCCCCAGGCCTTGTGGGGGTGGGACCTCCTTTTTGATCGAACCACTCCCGAGGGGTTTGGCGAATTATGGTATATAAAGGGGAGGGGGCATGCAACACCCCTCGAACAATTTCATGGCCGCGGGCACCCCATCCCCCAAGATCTGAGCTCTTTTTCAATTGTTAATGAGGAGTGGAACATGTACCTCCCTCCATGAGTCATTTCAGGGCCCGACAACCCATCCCCTGGGACCCAATGTGTTATTTGAGGAGGGTATGTTGTTCCCTGGGGCCAATGTATGGCTTTGGGAGGGGGACCCCATGCTATCCTCCCCAAATAACATATCGGGTCGCCAGGGATGGGGACAAAGTCAGCCAGTGTCCTGGGGATCCCATCCCCAAGATACTGCATTGTTCCCTGCCCAGGAGAGTGCGGGCATGGAACGCATACCTGATTCCCTGTCTACGCTGCCCTGGCAGGAAATCTTACTTTGCTCTCGCCAGGTGGGAGCAGAAAAAAAACCTGGTCCCACCGACAGCCGCGGCCCGTGGAGGGAGTTTCAGTGGGGTAGAGAAGCGGAGTGGGGGAGGGGCAGGGTGGGGTGTTTTGGGTGGTAAAAACCGGCATATGGATAATTGGAGGTAAGTAAACAATTTAATTAATAAAACGCATTTCGTAGCGCGCGATGCATCGCATTTTGCGATGCAGGGCACGCTACGAAATTTGTTTTAATAATTAGATAGACAGGAGCTGAAGATGGGCGGATCGAAGGTTGCGGGGAGGTGCATGCAATGCGTTGAGCCATAGGAAGCCAATGAAGTTTATCCAACATAGCTCTAGCAGATAGCCATCTAGGTTGCTTATGAATTACCTAGCGGCCTGATTTTGTATCATTTGGAGACCCTTGAGTAAGCCCAGAGGAAGGCCGAGATAGATGGAATTCGACAAGTCTAGGCGTGACAGGACCAGGGCAATCACAACCTGCATCAGAACAGAGTGGGTAAGCAGGTGGGCAATTTTCCTAATCCTGCGTAACTGAAATAGACAGGATCTCGCGTAGGTGAAACCTATTGCTATGCCAATGCTTGATGACTATTTTTACTTTACCATTCCATCATGGCCAACAGCTAGAGTGATCAACCGTCCGTATATTTCACGGACTGCCTGTAATTTGGGCCTCCTGACGGTTGTCCGTAAGGGTTTCTTCCACGGATGCCTTCTGTCCGCAATTGCAGACATTGGTGTGAGCTGCCTCCTGCAAGCAGCCTGTAACTCTCAATGCAGGGCCAGCTCACGGCCCTGCTGTGATCTGTGGCCTGCAGCAGCCCCTCCCCGACCTGGCACAGACTGCTATCAGGCCCATTATCATTCTGTATGTTGGCCTATTTATCCCATACAGAATGATAATGGGCCTCTCTGTCCAATGACAGCATTTCGGATCCAGTGTATTTTTTTCAGAGGGGGAGAGGGGGCATGTAAGATCTGAGAAGCTTTCAGCTTTGATATTTTTCTTCACTTTTTTTGTCTATTTAAACGCAAGTGTTCAAGTTTCACTCGTATACACTATAGATGCAGTGAGTGCAAGGTTCTCTCAACCTAATATAAACTTATTTTGACTTGTGCATGTGTTGGCTGTCTATTTACTTATGCACTATTGCGCGATGTGTATGCAAAACGTACCTTTTGTCTCGAATTTTTGCCCTAAATTCTTGAATTTCTGTCCTGAATTCTGACCTTCTGTCCTGAATTTTTGTCCTGAATTTTGACCCTTTGTTCTGAATTTTTGCCCTCACTGTCCTGAATTTGCACCCATGCCCGTTGGCCACCCTACCAACAGCATTTCAGAACAGTTAACTTAAAATTAACGAAATTTAGAATGCAGGACAGCTTACAAGTGAAGCAAGTAACCTGGGTGCACTTGGACAACATACTGATCGCGTATTCTGTAAATTCAGTATCACCAGCCTCATGAAAGGATGATGTGCACCTCACATCAAGCAGAGGTAATTTTGCATTACAATTAGTCAAACACTGAAAGTGGGTCAATTGTTAAACTGTAAGCAGATGGGAAAAGCAGTACATAATTTAGTCAAAGGGAGAATGACAAATATTCACACGATTTCCACTTCAGTTAGGAAGTGAATAAGTAGAGAATCTGTGTTTGCCCCCAGTCATGTGCAATCTGTTTCAGTCTGACCTAAATAAATAACTATTGCCAGTCAGTTCAGATGCGTGACTAATCAGATGAACACGGCATCCAATTTATAAAAGTCATTATGTGTACAGTAGCCGAGGAAGAAAACCCCTGCAGAGAATGTAAGATAGAAATTATTTCATTATAAGGAAATGCACCCTGGTTGGAACCAAATTACAAACCAAGTGATTGTAGTGGGAGAGTCATACATTATAGGTGAAATAGTAAGTAGGTAAATTCAGAATTTATTCAAGGGCTGACAACAATCAAAATAATATTTTCGTACCTTCTGACCTCCTCTTTTTGGCTTTCCGCATTCCAAAGTAATAAGGAATTTCAGCTTAGTTATAAAGGCATGGCCGTTATATCTCGGGGTTTTGCTACAACAGATAACCAAACCAACCCTCCAAAAGATTCGAGACTCACTCAGGGGCATAGCTATCCATAGTGCAGAAGGTGCAGTGGCACTGGGCTGTGTGTGTGTGTGTGTGTTTGTGGTGGAGAGAAGGGTCAGAGTGGGAGGGACGCTCTGCAGCCCGGTAAGGGTTGCATTTCAATAGCAATCTGGTGGTCGGGTTTCTATTTTCCTTGCTTATATTAGGACCCTTTTGACCCCCATTGTTGGGTAGACCAGCCACTGTATAAAGGCAAGTGTTATTGCAAGATAGAACACCGGTTACAATTGCCATTGGCTCATGCAAAACAATGCTCTAGTGAGATATACAAAGTCTATGCCAATAGAATGTATCAACTGGATAAATCATCAAGTGTGATGCATAGTAACCAGAATATATTGTTTACTTTACTTGCAGATTCTAACAATAATTCTTCATTGAATATAATCAAATCTAAGCAGCACATGATTTTTCTCAATTGCAGTCCTGACTGTCCAATGTTTGTGCCTCAACAATCGCGTTAATAGTTCACATTTTCTCAACTCTTAATGGGGCCAACTAATGTGATGCTGAAGAAAGGCAAAATGTTTCAACTAAAATTAAATGCTAGCGTTCAGCATTTCACTGGGCACTTGATGGTTGTCATGTCCAATGACGTCCCTGAACAGTGCCCTGAAAGTGCCTTAAGATTCTCACAGTACTGTAGGGGTCTCTAAGCATGAGAAAAGCTACACATTTGGGCATGCTGAAAGCAAAAAGTGGGACAGAGAGGTGCTTCATACCTGCCCATATTATTGTCACCTAGATGTATTCTATATTGCAGAGATGGGATCTACCAAGTAACACATACAAATATATAAATACAAATATATAAATAAATTGCCTCCCGTATTTGTCGTAATCAACTGGACCAGGCACAGACTCCACACTCCTCAATTTCCAAAGTGCTTATTAAAACTCTGCCGTAAAGCGTTTCTCAACATAACATGTATTGTACATGTTGGGTGGTGTTTCTATTCAGAATAAAGTGCTTCCCTGAAGATACCTGAAAGGGGATGATTTATGGAACAATATCTTCCACAAAATGTAGAAAAATATAACTACTGATTCCTTTCTTGGGGAGGAATGTGGAAGAATGGACCAAACAAGACCCTCACAAGTATGTGAGGGGAGAGGCAAAGGGTTCAAGAGTCCCCCGCAAAATACTATTGGTGCAGAGATGTCAATAAATCCTGGAAAAAGCTTACTGGCAATGGGTTTGAGACAGACTAAGAAAGTGGGTTACTTAAGAACAGATTCACTTTGGCATGTTTCTGGCACGTACCATAGAGATCAGTGAACTTTTTAAAGATAGATCGCTCCTAGAGAGACAACAACTGATCACAGCCTTTGCTTCTGAAGAACAAGGGCTACATAAAAACAGCTGGAAACGGAATTGTGCAGGGTTCGGATTCTTTTTTCTACTAGAATCATTTGACCTTTATGAGAAATAAATGTGGTTGTAACATTGAAATTGCAAAATATTATAGTTATGGTTGCTAACAATTAAAGACACATTCTGCTTTGCTATTAGGATTTTGAAGAAAACAATAGCAAATTCTCTTGATATTTGGGCATTTTCTATTTTAAGACAGTGCGACTGGGCATGCTTCTTTCAGGGGCGGCCGGCATGGCTTGCGGGTGGACAGAAGGGTGTGCCGGGGGGGGGGAGGGAGCTCGCAGGCTAGTTTAAAAAAATAATATTAAAAAAAAAACTTACCTTGACACCGCTGGGTCTCGCATCTTCTCTCCTGCTCGCCTGTGTCTGATTCCAGGTCGGAACAGGAAGAAGGGAGCAAGGCTCCCACCCCAAAGCCAATCACAATGTTCCAATAAAGCATTGTGATTGGTCTGAGTGCAGTGACATAGTGCTCAGCCAGGGGCTGTAGGGCTGGGCATTTTCTCCATGTAGGTTTTAATGCAGTCTGCATGGAGAAAAGAGGAGTCGGGGAGGGCCGACCAAACAGTCATTGCACAGGGGAGTGTCTACCACACCTCCCTGCACTGCCGCAGCAAGAGTTTAAACAAAAATAATAAAATCATTCTGTTATTATCATTTTATTTTTTCCTTTCTTTGCTGCTTCTGGCGAGGGGAGGAAACGCTCCTACGCCTTAGTGGAGGAGCCGCCACTGGATTCTTCTGGAAAATATTACAATTAAAGTCAAACACATAACGCTGATAGAGGAGAGTTCATGGAAACTGTTTGTAATTTAAAAAAAGAAAAGGATGACTTTCTGCACAAACTGCTGAATGTTGGGGTAACAAATCATAAGATATGTGACTGATGAAACTTTTCACTTTACAAATTTCATGAGATATTTGGCCATTACATAAGTCTACAGAGTGGTCCTTAAAACACTACTCAGATGCTACTGAGCAAAGTTAAAATTGGCAATTGACTAAATAAACTAGAGAAACATTATTAAAAAGGACTTTTTCAAGTTTGATTTAAAGTGTATATCACTTGCATGGCTAATCTATATGAAGCTATGACCCAACATCATCAAACCTTTAAAACTATTATATGCATGTTCTAAATAACAGGTTGAAAAAAATTCTAGTGACTTACAATTCTGAATAGGATCCAAAAAATAGTGCTTACTTTGAGCCAGTGGTTTCCGGTGCTCAGCACAGGCAATTTATTGTCAACATTGGTACTTATGAAAGTCTTGCACGTGGTAGTGCTGTTTGTCTAATTTAGAGATGTGCAAAACAACAGATGTTTATTAATTCACTATACATTATACATTACTAATACCTGCCTTCCAAGCCATTATTATAGCGTTGGTGGCCTAGAATAGCCTTAGTTGTCACAATTGTACATGTGTGATGGTTAGTAATTGTATTGGTACTGTCATTAGCAATGCTGGTAGGAGCAAAGGGTGGTGCAAGATGCAGTGACTTCCTTATGAAGGCCCAGGTACGTATTGTTTTACAAATTATTCACTCTCTAAAAATGTAGTTGCTGTCCACACAAGGATGGTTAAATGCCCATCCTGTATAAAATCATGTGCCAAGAAAACCTAGACCTCAAATCATAGCCTACCTACATTTTGCCTTGCAGAATGCAAATATCTGGTAGTTCTGCGCAACTGCTTGGATTGTGAATGTTTCCCCTCATTAACAAAGACTCCAAAAGCAACCCACAAGACCCTTATGTATTCTCCATAGACACAAAAAGGGTAACACCTTTTGACACATCAGGCCCCTAATCCAATATGAACAGATACTGACATTTGTAAAGAACAGATTTGAGATGGACTCACGCAAGCTTAGAAAATAAATGAATTGATTACACCAGGCTTCTCCAACAAGTAGCCTGTGTGCCACAAGTAGCACTCTAACTACCTATCAAGAGCTCTCTTGTGTGCATCAAAGTCTACTAAATTGGAACCATTTGCTTGTTTAAACTAATATATGTATGCCAAAATTGTGTATTCAAGTCAAATATGTGAAAGAACTCAAATGCTAATGTTTGGAGAGAAGTTTCTGAATTTTCAAAATGTATTAAAAGCTCATTTCTGAGTGATAAATCAAGTTGGGGGGTTAATACTAATATTACTTTTGTGCTGAGGCATTGCAGCTGTGGCTGGCATATATTAACTAAGTAGAAGTATTCAAAATTGTCACAGCCTTTTTACATTACTGATAGCAACCCTGCTTGATTCACTAAGGTGATCGCTAATGGTAATCTTGCATATGGTGGCCACTAATTCAATTCAATATTTATTTAAAGATTTGTAACTCTAATGAGGTCGACAATAAAAATACATACAAATTATTACCTAAAATATCATAAAACATATATAGATTTTTCAACACATAGCAACTTCTGCAAATAAAATTTGGAATTAGCAGCATAGTGATTGAAGTGACAATACAGATTGTGCAAAAAAGCATATATGTAGCAGCCAATTCATCTGCAAAATACAATTAAAAAATCCATCTTCAGCTGAAGGTTAACTTTAAATTAGCAGCAAAAAGATTGGGATAGAAAAACATATCCTAACGTGCTACAAAAAACAATTAAGTTACATCAGATTCATGTGCAGAATACGCTCAGAAATGTAACTTCAATAAAGAATAGAATTTCAGCGTTAGCAACAAGAAAATGAACAAAAAGTGAGACATAATTCAGTTGAACAGAAAGCAATTAGGTAGTAATTGAAACGTGTACAAAATACTATCTGGAGAAGGAGAAAATATTAGAACTCCATAATAGGGCAACAAACACGAGGGGAGCAGCCCACTTAAAATAATATATGTCGGATATTAAAATATATACATAAATTCCTTAAAAAAATGTAATAATTTTCCACAGGCTACTTCATTTTTCGGACAAAAGAGAAAATCACGCGCTGATGCTACATCTTTTACACCATTTTGTATAAACATTGGCCTAAGCCAGCGACGCTGACTCAAAACCAATGCTGGGCATACAAACAAAACATGATTCAGGTTCTGAATACTCAGCTCACAAACATTACAATTTTTTTCATTTTCCAAGTTCTGGGACCAGTTTGCTGTTAAATCGTTTAAAGGTAAGAGATTCATGCGACATAGGATAAGCCAATGTCGGATTCCATGTTCCAGGATCCAAGACAAGTATTTCTGAGAAATTTTTGGGGAGCCACTAATGTAATCTCTTCTGATGTGGTCACTATTACAACAACAATAAGATTAGTAGCTAGTGACGATTTTCATTGAATATAAGTAGCTCTTATTACACAAAAGGTTGGAGCCCCCTGAATTACACCACAGAGTCACGTTATCTAAAGGCAGACAAGTTTAAAGTGGAACTAAAGCTGCTAGAGAAATGGATCTCAAGTGCTTCTGCACATGCTGGGATTACACGTGCAGCACAGCAGAGAAGCCGACAGGTTGCAAAGAAAGTGTGAATGTGACACCTTAAAAAAATAAACTTGAGAAAGCTTGAATTTGTGAAAAAAGTCAAAGCACATATTCATGCATCATTGTATACTTATTATTTTCAGCTCCCACTGGGAGCTTGTTCAGTGTGTGCAGGAAGGAGCATTGGTGACCTCCCTTTAAATCTTTTCTCTTCATTCAATCAATATTCCCTGGAAAGGAAGTTTAGAAAGGCACCCTTACATATCACTGCCTCAATTCAGATCACAGGGTTAGCGAGCTGTGAAGGCAGTGTGAAAATGAGTTCTTATCAAACACTGTCTGTGGTTGAAAAATGCCATCGTTTTACTTCGGATGAAATATCAGCCTGTTGCAGAGCATGATGTAGAACATATTTATGTCTCTACCTAAGAGCGCGCTCTTTTGATTACTGTTCTCAAAAAGTATGGCTATTAAGTTTGCTGTAGCAGAGGATTCACCAGCTTTAAAGCACCAGGTAATACTGCAATCGCTGTGTTTGTTCTACTACGACCCAAGATGGCAATAACTCGATGTAATGCCATAAGAAGATTCAGTTCAATGATTTTATGGGACTAGAAGACTGCCAGAAAATGAGCACACAGTTTAAAAGACACTATTTATATACAGGGTTTAACAAATGGGATGTGTACAGTTGAAGATCCAAGTGGGAAGTGCCTGCCATGTTTTAAACTGAACCTCTCTGTTCCATACAGATAAGCCAGGAACACGTCCTTTTCAATGAAGCTCATATATGGTAGCATTTCTGGGGACATCATAACAACATGTACAAATAATTTATCTTCATAATCCCCGAGTGAAAGAAGCTGGAGACGGTACAAAACAAACCACTCTTAATCGCAGCATCTGTTGCGGGTGAACTAACCAGTAGTGAGTTTAAACAAATATGCTTACAATAAAGTTAAAAGCAAATTGATCGGTTGGTTATGGGGAATTAATCAAAAGATGCAAATGTAGACGAGATCCTAGAAATTTAGCAAACAATGTATTGAACATGTAATTTAGACTGCAGTAGACGTGCAGAGCCTATAACGGGCTGATCCCTAGAAAATATTATATATCTTTCCATATCATCTCGATAATAGGATATCCTAAGCTACGGGTTACCTGTGTGACCCTTAACAGAAGTTACTTTGCGTGGTACACTGTGGAAGCAAGTGTTGTAATATCTGAAGATAACTGTATCATACGATGTATAATTTACCCACCGCAGTCTTCAATATTATTCGTGGTAGTGCTTAACTTGGAAAAGAAACAAGTGCCAGGGCTCTTGTCAGGATTAAATGTAAATGTAAATGTATGTGTCTTGTAAAGCGCACTGCTGCCCTGAGGCGTCGTGGCGCTGAGGAACCCGTCCTGGCTATCCCTGTGAGATGGTCCCTACTGGGTCTCTCCAAGGTGAAACCAGGCATCCCCGGCGAATGTGGGGGGCCGTTGTAGAGATGAGGCAAGCTAATGCCCAGAGTTGCCGAGTGTGATCCCTGGTTAGAGTAGGCACTGAGGCGAGAATTATCGAGTCCGCTGATCCTGGTCCACGACCCTGCAGCGTCGGGAATTGAACCTTGGTCCCGAGCCGTTCTCTGCTTCTGGGTCTGCGGCCTCTAACCAGTGAGCCACACCGCATCAGCTTGCACCACACATTGCCCTGGCAATGCTGCCAATAATAGTAACAAAACAACTACTAACCATCAAATGCCTACAAGTGTGACAATTCGCTGTGGGTGCCCAGTAGTTCCTGATTTGGTCTCGGACAGGGTTAGCAGCTGAACTGAGATTCATAACTGATGCAAGGATACCAGAATCCTGGGGTTTCACACCGGGAAATTTTAACAGGTAAAACCTGCTGACATTTCTGAATGGGAAACTGGATGAAAATTGATCATTACTTCTCCAATCATGTGCAGCCACACTGATTTGGTAATCTCCTATTTCTCAGGAGCTGCTCTAGCTGCAAGTCAGAAAACCAGGGTTATCACTCGCCGCTAACGTACTGATACTCCCAATATTGGTAATTCCGGTTATGAAAGTATCATATCAGCCAGTCTTCGCGCACAAGAAGGAACATTAGTGTGATCGTTATGCTGAAAAAATTAATGTTCACATGACTTTCTCCCCACAAAAAATATATGTTGTCATTCTCTTCCCTCTCCAGGGTACTAAATCTAACATTCATGCTTCTTTACTTCACAGAAATTAAAAGTTATATCCATCCAAATTAAATGTATTATGTCATGCCATCCAAAGTAACTGGGTCCTACATCCCATCTTTGCAATCAGTAATGACCCTCTCTGAAATATTCTATGTTACACTCCTTCTCCTGGTCTATCTTCCAATGCTCCCTAGTTTCAAATAGCACTACTGACCGGTTACTCACACACACTCTTACATGCTTTATTAAACTGGACAGCAGGTTTGGGAGGCATTTTGATCTCAAAACTTGCAAGTGAAGAGTTCTTGCGGGTAAAACCCTTTTACTTTCTTTTTAAAGGCTGGTTCA
Source organism: Lissotriton vulgaris (assembly GCF_964263255.1). NCBI lineage: Eukaryota > Metazoa > Chordata > Amphibia > Caudata > Salamandridae > Lissotriton > Lissotriton vulgaris. The sequence goes on along the minus strand of NC_141698.1, from coordinate 790,305,065 downwards.
AGGTTCAGAACATTCTATGAATGGATTATTAACTGATTATTGTGGTCTTCTATTTATCGCATCATTATAATACAGAGTGATTAATTTCCTTACACTGTGGTGCCCATTGTTTTCATATTATAAGCGAGTTTGGCGGTCAGGGAACACACGAAGAAGAACACGATGTCATTTGTCATTTGTTAATCTGTCATTAGAGGTGACGAATGACCTTAATAGGTTCCCACTCCAATGGGAAGCCCTGCTAACCCCAGCCCCCGAAGTAACTGATCCCTAGAGCCGGAGAGTGCAGCCGGTGCTTAATTTCTTAAAAAATAAAGTACGTTTATGGACCCAAAGTTTTTGTAGCAGACACTACTGGATGGCTACACTGCTGAAAACCAAGGCTAGCTAATGCTGAATCCAAGATCCAAGTCAATGCTTTTTTCCCACCGACATACCATTCCTGTCCCTTTATCATCCCTGTTTTCTCCCTCTGTTACAGTTTTCCTATCTTTTGCTTCCTTCTCTCTCCCTTTCTTGTCATGCGCTCTCTTGCTATGTGTCAACATCTGATAATGAAAAATTATCTCCGGTGCCCACTATCTTCAACCACCAGGACAACATTGAGCAGTGAGTGGAGCAACCATGTGCTCTCTTGTTGAGATCTGGGCGACAGAACAGACACATTCCCACCAGGTGCCCGACACTGAAACAGAGGCCTGCATGGAGAGAGCGTGGCATTGCCAAAGACCTACGTCGATCAGTGTTTGCATGCTCCTCTCTCCAATGCAGCCATGAAGTCACTGCTGCCTGACCCATCTCTTTATCTGCTGCCCCAGGCAAAACGCAGGAACTATCCGGTGGCCTGAAAAACAGAAATAAGGAGGACCAGTAACTGGCCAGGGCAGCCCATGTCTTTTCAGTAAGAAAACCAGAAGGGAGGGTAACCAGCACCATAGACACCCAGTGATGAGGTGAGTTGAAGGAAAGGGAGATCAACACTATGTTCTGTGAATTCAGCGAGCTAAGCATTGAGCCCCAAAAGAAACAGAATAGCCGTAAGGGATAAATACATGAATGAGCACAGTGCTCATCATGTACCTAGCAGTTTCAGGCAGCAGCACACAAAGATTAATAAGTGTGCCTTATGAGTAAGGATGATGATGAAATATAAAAACAGTCCTTCCCTGTGTGTAGAAAAAATATAGGATATTGCAAGTCATCACCAGGAGCTTCGGTGTTCTCATCAAGGCAGTGGTCTGATGCCAGGCCTCACTATGTTTTTGGAACTTCTCCATAGTTTGTTGCTCTATGCTTATAACCTACATTTGTAGTCACCTTTTCCAAGTGTAAATTTGCTTTATACTCCTAAGCCCTTTACTTTGCTTGTAAACCTTACCCACTTTTAATGGACTATTTGCAACTAACAAAATTAAATACCTACTCACTTTCCAGCAAAACATAGTTGTTAGAAATGGTGGTCTCTAGTTAGTAGAGGTATGTACCTTGCCCAAGTAGTGACCATTCCTTCTAGTCAGGAGAAGGGAGTTACACACCTTAGATAACCCTTGTTTACCCTCTTGGTAACTTTGGCATGAGCAGGCAGGCTTCTACCAAAGACAATGTATGAAGTATTTGCACCCTGACACACAGCAACACAGTGAAAACACTACAAATGGACATCATACCAGTTTAGAAAAAGAAAGTATCTTTATCTAAACCAAACAAGACCAAAAAATCCAACATACACAATTCTAAATATGACTTTTAAGATTTTTCATGCAACTCTGCCCATAGAAATGTATGGATGCGTGATTTTACAAAATGTACTTTTAGATGTGTCAAAATTCACATGGCCAAACAGCCGCAGAGAAAGGAACCGCTGAAAAACACAGTGATGCGTCAGTTCCAGAGTCCTTGGGGAGGCGATGCAGCAGTTTTGCTGCACGCAGAGCAAGTAATGCGTCGAATCCGGACTGTAGGGGGAAGTAATGCATTGATTCCAAGATGGTTCTGGTCTGCGGGTAATGCATCAGAAAACTTGTAACACAGGTGCAATGCATGGAAATCTGGACGTGCTGGAGGTCGAAGCGCACCAGAAAATAGGCACTGCATCAATTTCTTCAGCCGTGGTCCCACGATGCATCGATTCTTTCAGCCGCACAGCAGTGCCTGCATCAAAGTCGGTGCGGTGATCTTGGATGTTGGTGCACTGGACTCGGCGTGCAGCAGATTTTTCAGCCGCCGACAAGTGCTGCGTTGATTCTTTGGCAGCACAGTGGTAGTGCTTGGAAATTCTTCCCGGACAGAGGTGTGGCATCAGAAAAACAGACGTTGAAAGGGTGATGCATTGCTTTTCTTAGTTTCTTCAAGTTTTTTCAGCTGTCAGAAGCAGGAACAGCCTCCAAAGGCCCGAACTGGAAAAGGCACCTCCTGACATGTCAGAACTACCAGAAGTGGAGTTCAAGGAAGCTGATGGTGAAGTGGCCCTGAGTCTTCAGAACAGGAGTCAAGCATACACAGCCCTTGGAGATTCTCCATAAGCAGGTTCACAGCAAAGTTGCAGTCTTGGTCCTCTGCTTGGCAGAAGCCGCAACTGTAAGCCAAACCAGCAAAGCAGCATACAGCAAAAAGGAAGTCTCCTCCAAACAGCTCTTCAGCTCTTCTTCCTTGGTAGAGGTTCCTCTTGATTCTATACGTAATCTGAAGTTCTGTGGTCTTAGGTCTAATATTAATATACCATTTTCTCTTTGAAGTCTATGTTGCAAGAGTCTCTGAACTCACTAAAAATAAGTTCTATCCTCCCTGGTCCAGATTCACTACAGAGGGTGGAGACTCCATTGTGCAGAGTGTACACAGCCTATTTAGGTGCTAGTTAAAAGTCCTCCCACCACTCTAAATGAAGACAGGTCTGTTCAGCCTGACTATGAGCCACACTGGGAAGCGAGGACGCACCTCAACCCCCCTTGTGACTGTCTAGAGTGAATGCACATCCCCAGCTCCTGTCACTCCAAAACCAGACGGTAAATACACAAACAGGCAGAGGCACACAGGATGGTTAAATTAAAAAATGCCCACTTCTAAAAGTGCCATTTTCATTGATACACTTTAAAAACCACCTTCACTAAAAGATTTGTTTTTAAATTCTGAATTCAGAGATTTTAAACTCAAGATCTCCATCTTGTCCCAATGGAAAGTTACACTTGTAAGATGTTGCAAGGAAGCTCCCATGTTAAGCTATGGGACAGACAGCCTTTCAATGGTGAAAAACGAAATGCACAGTATTTCACTATCAAGATATGTAAAGCACACCAGCAAATGTCCTGCCTTTCACATACACAGCACCCTGCCCACGGGGGTACCTTGAGCCAACTGAGGGGTGCCTTACATGTAAGTAAAGGGAAGATATAGGCCTGGCAAGTCGGTACAGTTGTCAGGTTGACATGGCAGTTGAAAAGTGTGCACGCAGACACTGCAGTGGTAGGTCTGTGACACATTTATTGTATGTGTATGTGGGATCAACATATGCACATGTGCAAGTTGAGTGAGGGTGTGTGTACCTGTGATATTTTTGTGAATGTGTGTGTGGCATGGCCATTCTGGTGTGGCTGTTTAGCGGTGCAGTCTTCGTTTGAGCCTGGTGTGAGTGTGCTTATGTGTTGTGTGTCTGGCTATAAACATGGTATTGATTCATGTGGCGGGTGCCTGTATGTAGTGTGTTCTGTGATCATTAAACACCAGAAGGGTGTGCAAAATGATATTGAAAAAATGACGCAATGGCTTATTTGAGGGGAGCAGAAAGCATGTATTTTCTGAATGTGTATGGTTTGAATCTGGCCCTCGTTGCATGGTTCTCCTGAACTTTCTGCCTTTTTCCCTCCATTTTGTTTGCTGAATTTCTTTCGTTGGCTTTAGGATTCTGTGCACTTTAACACTGCTAACCAGTGCTAGAGTAAAGTGCTGGTGCTCACTAAAAACCCTAAACCATTTTTAAATTGGCTTACACCCAAATGCCATATTTAAATTACCTGCAAGGCCCTTGTAGATGTGCATACCATATACCCAGGGCCTGCAAATAAAAAGTTACAAGTGGACCTGCAGCACGTATTGTGCCACCCACTTAAGTAGCACCTTAAAATATGTCCCCGACATGCCATTGCAGCCTGAATGCAATTCTAAACCACCATGCCTTCTTGGCATTTAAGCCCCATAACCAAGCCATAAAATCCTCATCTATTACATGTAAGTCACTCCTATGGTAGGCCCTAGGCACCCCATAAGGCAGGGTGCTGGGTAAATAAAAGGTTGGACATGTACTTTTAAGTTTTACATGTCCTGGTAGTGAAAAACGCAAACTCGTTTTTCACTACCGGGATGCCTACCTCTCCCATAGAAAAACAATGGTGATTCCTTATTACATTTAATAAGCTGTAATTTCCAACTGGGAGGTGGTGACTAAGTCAAGTTTAGTATCTTGGAATTGGGATGAAAAGCCTTATTTAATGGTGAAGTCGGGTTTTGATCATAATTTAAAAAAAAAAAAAACTTTTAGAAAGTTTTTTTTTTTTCAACCTGTAGCCCTTTTATGCATACAGCCTGCACTGGGTCACATGAATGGGTGTAGTTGACAGTTGGGCTTTCTTTCTGTATTCTTCCTAGACAAGACACCTGTCATTGCAGCAGCCTTTGCCACACTTCATTGCAGGCTCGTGTGGGACCATGTCCCCAAGCTCTCTCTGCTTCCTTGGAGGAGGTGCTGCTCCAGCCCACAACACTGCCCTAGGACTTAAACGCACCCTGTTTTACCCACAGCGCAGGACAACAGAACAAACCTTGCTGCACTTCCCTGCAGGCTGGGATGGGACTACGTCCCCAGCTCTCTTTGCTTCCTGGGAGCAGGTGCTGCAACTGCCCACAATGCTATCCTAGCTCTAAAAAGTGCCTTGGTTTTCCTACAGTGCGGGACACTGGAACAGACTTTGCCGGTAGTCTATCTCAGCTGGGGCACTCAATGGCACCATGTCCCTGTACATCAGCAGCCTTGCGACCCACCTGTGGCACTAGAAGGGGTTCCATTGTTGATAGGTGTATGCCGCTTCCCACTGTGTCAGTGGTGAAATTCGACCCCCATTTACACCAGCAGATGTTTTGAGGGCAAACCACATGATCCTAACCCTCCTACCATCTACCAGTTCTACTAAAGTGGCTACCAAGTCATATAATTTAGATTTAGACCAGCTGCAATGCCTTGTGTCATCATACTGGCCAATGTCCCTGCAGTATGTAACCAGTGCATTACTTTGTCTTTAAGTTGACCATAACTTTCCGTGCCGTTGTCCATCAGACAACAGCACAGAAAGTTATGGTCAACTTAAAAACAAAGTAATGTACTGGTTACATACTCCACTGAGCAATGGGCCACCTCTGTACTATGAAATTATTATGGCCAGGGGAGTTTCTTGGATAGGCTCACAACCAAAGTCTTTGGACGGTGACTGTGTAAGAGTACACTTTAACAACCCATGAACAGCCAGCTTTTTGTTATCTCAACTGCCACTTAGAAATGAGCGGGCAAGAGACATATTTGTATTTCCTTTAGTTTTGCTTTAATAAATCCCCACTCTAATGTCCCACAGGGCCTAATGCTTGTTTAGCCACCCTCAGACTCTGTAAGCCCCTGCTTTAATGTCTCTGCCTAAGGTTAAATTTCCCACTTTTAACCATTTAGCCTCGTTAGGCTCATTATGCAATGGAAACATTACCAGGGCTACCAAAAGCATACCTTGAAATATTTTTAGTCCCATTAGGGGGTGGTCTGAAACTTTGGGTCCAGGTGTGTGTGTTCTAAAGAAGCATGTGTGGTCTTTAATAAATAAAATTTGTAAAACCTTAATGTGGATATGGATTCTCCTTCAAGACCTTTTGCAGTGAGCAACTGAAGATAATCCTTGGTACTAATAGATGAAAATATTAATTCTTTATTTTCAAGCATACTACATTAGACTGGTGCAATAATGTGCTGCTTCTAGACAAGCATTTACCGCTAATGTCATTCTGTTCTCCCTTGAACTTCTTTAATAAAAGCAAATACTTTCGCGGCAAGTGACATATTTTTTTAGACATTAGGTACATGCATCAATATTGCTTTTTATCGCAATTAAGGAATTGCAAAATGCAATGCATCAAGAAATCGCTAAATAAAATGCGATTTCTTAATATTCCTTAATTGCGACTCGCAAATTACGAGTCGCAATTAAGGAATACCTCCCTATTCATTTCTATAGGCCTAGAGGCCCATAGGAATGAATGGGAAGACATTCTCAATTTGCGATTAGCAATTAGTGAATCGCAAATTGAGAATGCGATTTCAAGGGTGCAGGGGTGTCCAAAGGACACCCTGTTGCACCCCTGAAATCAATCTGTGCATATATGTTGTGCACACACATGTCCTTAGGGCATGTGTGTGCACAGCATGAAACTTTGAAAAATGCACAAAAGTGCATTTTTGAAAGTTTTCGCAAATTACCATGAGGTTCAACCTCATGGTAATTTGCTCCCTCTAATTGCGAAATCACAATTTTTTTAAGTTTCATGCATTGCATTTAAGGAATCGCAAAATGCGATTCCTTAAATGCAATCGCAATTTGAGAATTCGCAAATATTTGCGAATTCTCAAATTGCGAGGGCCTTCACCCTTCATGCATTCGAAAAGCAGATTTTGCGATCGCAAACGGCCGATTTTTGCCATTCGCACCGTTTGCATTCGCAAAATCCTTTGATGCTTGTGCCTATGTATCCCATACGTTGATGGTTTTGGTGACCTTGAAAAAAAAAGATTAAACTCTTCTTCTTGTTCTTCAAAAACGTTGTTTTTCACAGGTCCTTGGCACCCGCTTATAAATAGCTTATCTCCGTGAAACTGTGAACTTTTGACGCAAAAGGTAATTAGCACATTAGATCACCACGTTACTGTACGTGGGTGGCTGTTTGGTTTGTGCGTGTCTGGGATGAATCAAACATCTTAAATGTCTCCGGGGAGAGTGGAAAGTGTGATCTTTCGCACTTTTGCTCTCCCACATACTGATCCAATACTGCAAAACGGAATGTTATTGAGGTCAGTAGGAAACGTCTCTGCAGAGATGCCAATGAGTGAAAGAAGAAAAAAGTAAAGTTGAAAATGTATTTTTATTAAAAATTATACTGTAGACTTTATTAAATGAAGGGGCGGAATGTTAATAAAATTAATAGCAAGGAAAGAAAAAAGGGAATACCCCATATATATCTATAACCATTAGTAATTCCAATAGTGTTGGCTTTTGTATAGTGACATTTATGTTGAAGCTTCAGTGAGACAAACAAGCAAAGAACCGCGGGGGAACAGCAGAGCAGTTGAAGTGCAGATGGCAAGATGGCACACAACCAGCTCAGACACAGGTGACAGGTGCTGCTAGGCACTGGAAATATACGTACACATGCCCACAGGCAGACAGGGTAAAAAAAGACAAGCTTTAAACGCATACATAGGTCACAAAAATGGTGTTGGGAAGACAGCAGCAAAGCAAGATTCCCTATGATAGAAAAGTTACTGCCTGTGCAACAACACTAAAAGCTACCATAATCTACGCAGGCATAAGAGATGCAGCACAGGCAGCAGAGGCACTCAAGCAGTTGAAGTGAAACCTCCCCACCACACAGGCAGGAGAACACAGGTACTAGCACTGTCACCTTCCTTTGAGCACAGTCAAAAGCAGCAGCACAAGATACTACACATGTTTCAGCTGTGCAACCTTACCTTGCCTTACAGGTCCTTACAGGTCCAACTTACACAGAAGCACTAGTGCAAGATTCCAATACCCAGAGGCAAAAAAAGTTCCCTTGGGCATCTGCAGTTCAAGCTTCCCTTGCAGGCAGAGAACGTGTACAGCACAGTGCAAGTTTTCTAAAACACAGAGAGCAATCAGTAGCACTGCATGCTTACTCCACACACAGAACAGGTGCAGAAAGTGCAGCAGTAGCACACATTCACAGAATAGACAGGGAGGCAGGGAGGCAGCTGCAACACCATATTCACAGAACTGCTATCGCTTACTGCTTTATTTCAATCAGGTACTAAATGACTACCAAACTACTGTTTTTCTCCAAGCAATAAACACTTTTGTGAGTGTTTCCATTGGGCGATAAACCTAATCCACCTGACAGAGATGAAAGACATGACTTTAATGGAAAATAATCATGCTGGATGTGGTTCAGCAACCAATAGGGAGGCATCTAGCACACCTACCTCAATGTGTTACTAAAGAAGTCTAGGGCTAGGTCCAGTCGAAATTTATATATTCTGCGAGCTTAATCAGTGAATTTTAGTGGCTCCATGTTACTCTCCTAACACAGAGTTCCTGACAAATTCCACCAATCGGCATGTGTGGGAATATTTTTCCTGTTCGACAAACGCAATGACAACAGGAACGAGAGGCTTCAGAATACAAGTTAGTGAGCTTGAGTGATGTTAGGTGCCAACTAGCATAATTTTTAAGTCACTAGGAGGACTTCTGCTGAGATTTTATGGGCATGGGTGGTGGCAAGTGGTCTCGGTCAGAGGGTTTCTTCTTGTGTAGAGTTTCTACTTGAAAGGCAGCAAAATCAACTCGAAAATAGCACAGAATGTACTATACGTGCTAAAATTGCAGATGTGCATTTTCCACCTATTGGCAGAACTCCACGGAATCCTGCAGAGTTTTAATGTAACTTAACTTGATTCACTTGATTTTACACAGTGAAATTACACAAGTTCCAGCCAGGACTAGTTAGGGCCACATTTGCAAATGCACTTATTAGACTAAATTAAATTAAATTGTTTATGAATAGTGTCGTAGTGCATACCTACTTGCCCCTGGGTAAAGCCCCAAACCCAGAAAGTAACTATTTAGGATAGAGTTAGGTTTAATAGCATGGAGCGTACAGACCCAAATATCTTTGTTAAGATTCTTGAAAAGCCAGGTTCCAGATGGTGTGCAGAAGGTCTCACAATGGTGCAGAGTGGAGATTCAATCTTGTAGCCTAAAATGGGCAAAGGTTTGAAGACGGAATCTCCAGAAAATAGCAGTGCGCCTTAAATTGAGACTTTCACTGCAATCCCTGGATGTAGACTTCACAAAGAGCACCCTCAGGTACCAAGTGCAGACATATTCAAGGACGTTGGACCTCGAATACATGAGAGTGAAAAAATCACTCCAGTGGTTAAGGAATTCATGGGTAAATGAAGCATGGTTCCCGTACTTGGACTTCTTGCCTAATCAAGGGCTAAGGCACGAAATTCTAAGGGTTCGAGTAGGCATTAATCCTTGGTTGATGGAAGAAGAAAAAACAGCAATGAATCAGACAGATGGAATTTGCAAATGCAGGCTAGGAATAAGAAATGACATTTTGCACATATTGCTTGATTGCACCTTGGTTTTAACTATACGGAAACTGTTTTTACCCCCTTTATTTCTAGAATATGAGATAAGTTCCTGTGCCCAAGCGGTTTGCCTTCTTACGGAAATGCCTTCTCTGGACATTGCAATTGCTTTGGGAATATATCAGAAAGCTATAAAAGATTTTGTAAGGGGAGAAATTAAAGGAGGGGCATTGATTTTAACATATTTTAGGTATTTTCCATTAATGTGAGATCTTAAAGCTTTAGGCGATTTTATAAACTGTGTTTAATGAATTTTGACTGTATGTGGAAGCCATTTTTTACAATGTATTTTACTGGTAACGTATTTTAATAGAATTTATATTGTCACCGTTACTTGGGCTCCTATTGTGTTTAAAGACTTTGGTCTAAGTAAACAAAGTTTTCTCTCTCAACTATTTAGTGTGATGTGAGGGAAGCTGAAACCTGGTGCTAATAATTGTTATTATAATTATCCATCCATGTGGTCATGGAAACGCAGAGAACTAGACATGTGGTAGGTTCTTTTTCACGTAATTATATTTTACATCGTAAGTGAAAAATAAAAAATGAGTAAGGACATAAAGTATACATTCAATGTCTTTTAAACTGTTCTTTCAATTCAAGTGAGGAGAGAACCAATTGCAATAAGTAATCATGTACAAAGAGATGTTTGCAAAGACAGTAAATAAGGACGGTGGTGTGATATCAAGGTATGATTAGAGTAATGGATTTATTGATGTACGATGAGGACTTGTGGTATATTAGGATACCTGTGAATGGAACCCAGCAGCTTACACTCAACCAGCAGAACCCAAGCACAGACATTCTTCCAGAGACTGACTAGGGTTTCAAAACAACCCTACCGGCTTAGCAGTGCTTGTAGAAACTGTTGCATTCAGTGTAGAGCTGGACTGAAAATGATAGTAACAGATGAACAGGACACATCTTATTGGAACAGAAACTATCTTGAGGGAAAAACTTCATGCCTAAAATGACGAGTGGATCAATTGATACATGTCACTAAAACAGAGCAACTAGGAAAAAAAATAATACAGGTAGTATCATGCAGAAACTATGACAGAAGTAGAGATAGAGACTATAGCAGGAATTATAGTGACATTAGCTCTGATTAAATAAGCGAGCAACTGTTTATGAGAAAATGTCAAAAGAGGAAATTATGAGAATGAAGGCAAACAGCAGCAGAAGCAGAAGCAAGAAAAATAATTCAAGAGCAGGCAGTATCTAACAGGCAGTGGGGTCAACAAATATATTGTCTAATGAAAACTGTAAGAGCAAGTTAAGAAGTACAAAACAAGCAGTCTCATTAACTAATGACCTCATGGTACATGAAAAAACACAAATGAAAAGGCACTCATAAGACTGGCACTAAGACAATAAATGCCTGGCTGGCACGTGCAAACTGGAAAAGAAAACAGAGCAAACAAGAGACATAAGGAAGCCTGACTCAATCAGGGGTGGCAGGTGACATTTGAAAGTGGTAAGCGTAAAAGTTAGGCATGACTTTTATATGGCAAGCAATGTGAACAAGTTCAATGGACACACCTGGGGTCCAGGGTGAGTCCTTCTCCCGAGAAAGAAATGAAAAAAAGATTGGCAAATGGTGCATTTTAAAGCAAATGAATGTAGCAATAAGGCAAGGGTTCTTAAGCAGTGGGAACGTATAGTCTGGAAATATTAAACACATTAAAAACCGCCCCATATCTTCTTGCATTAATTTGTTCAACAGTTACTGGAATGTGTAAATTGTACAGCATGACAACCTTAGCCCTTTAAACAGTGTTGTGTACTGTATGCACAATTAACTTTGGAAAAATATGCTCTCACCAGACTTTGAGAAGCACCCATGGATGCTGGCTGTAACCATTCATAAAAAACATATGTGGAGACAGGTCTTTAAGTGAGAAGAAACAAGTGGGCACTCTCTATAAAGGAACATGTCAAACACATTTCTGTGATTCCCATAGTGTGCCACCTGACCTGTATTTTGGTTTGTTTCTGAGGTTTAATTTTATCCACATAAATGACACAGCAAATGGCATACACCTAAACCCTGCCAGTATGATTGGCTTTGTCACTCTGTGTTAGCTGTTTAAGATAAATGAGTGACAAAAATGAGTTCTTATAAAATAATTAACAGTGGAAATGTTTAAATTCTGAAATAGTGAGTCTGTGAATTAAATAACATGGAGGTCTGTGGAAGGAGTTTGGCCTTCACTTATGTGTGCTTTTAGATAAGTATCCTCTTTTCCTCTGTGAATCTTGTCCACCAGCACATCTTCCCACCCTTTCTTTCCTCTTCAGCATCCTCTTTTCACTCTCTCCCGAGTGCACTTCCTCGCATCTCTGTCACTTCACCGCCCCAAACATGCACTGCACTCCCTCAAATTTAAACACTTTAATTTCTTTTACTTTTACCGTGCAAATACTTGGACATCTGTGTGCCCCCTTCACACAAATATCCACATAATTTATGTTGCAAATGGAATATACAAACATTGTTCTGTGTGCTGTGCAGAGAGCAGAGAAGCCAACCCACTGACAAGAACTTTGTTTGGCTTCAGCCATAGCGCTCAATCAAAGAACCTCATAAACACCTGACAGGGCTCAAGCCTCAAAGTATGTACCAAAAAAAAAAACAGGGAAACAACAACATTATAAAATAGCTAACTCTTGGGGAATATAAGATTAAGTAAAGCATGTGCAGTAAGAGAGGAACTAAATCACAGAAATGCGTTCCCTTGACATTTTTAACATTCATTGTTTTCAAGTCAATCCATGTTTTTGGCATCAGGGTTAACTTAGGGGCATGAAGACATGGCCGGTTTTCATGTCATACATCAGAGAACTGCCCACTGTAACCACAGTAAGCCCATGTCTCTTGCTTTGGGCTTGACTCAGATATTTTGATCAACTTCACAAGGCAAGAACGAACCCTGCTTCTTATTTGGACCCATTTCATGGGGAAGCAAATGCCGCAGCAGCTCCACCTCTAGAGGAGTGAGCAATGTGCAGCGAGGGCATGGAGTGTCACAGCGGGAGAGGTTAGCATGAAGGGGGGTCTCAGCACAATATACAGAACACAGCATTAGCTTGCAAACACTTTCCATTACTGAGAACAAGGCACCGGATCAGACTAGCTTGCATCCACTCTCATGTATGACAAAAGATTGGGATCTACGCCTTTGAATAACTGACGTCTGAAATCACGCAGAGATGATGTCTCTGACGCTCGAAACTATGCCGCTTATTGCGTCACTGACCTACAGAGTGCATACAACCCTAGACCACAATAAAGGGCTTTAAAACCGACATCCTTGCGTCATGCATCTTCGTTAAGAAAGTTGATTTACTGCCTGGCTTCCATCTCCTCTTTCAGAGCAAGGCGGGCAGGAAGCCTCAAACAGACGGCCTAGACTTAAATACATCAATTTATTTAGAGATACAATTGTATCTCTAAATAAATTGATCAATTTCATTTTTTTAATGTAATGTGTGGGAATTTCAGAGGGGTGCAGCCCCTGAGCCCTAATGGAAAAACCACCCGTGGGCTCAATGGCAAATAAGAGTTGCCAGACAACTAAACGATTATCGAGAGAGCATCAGAAAACGCAGAAATCAAAACACAACAATGAAAGAAACAGATTTAGAATAGAGAATGTTATTACATGAAGGGCAAGATACAGGACAAAATGCAAAGTCAAAGAGAAACACATTAAAATTGTTAAGAAAGACAGCTCACATATGAAGAATAATGGTGAGCATAGTGTCCACAGTAAATAAGACACTGCAAAAGCAGTACTTGTGAGCTGGACTCTTAAGGGTCTCATAATTTTCTTTTTTGGGAGGAGTTTTCGATAGTGCGAACTAGACCTGAAGGTATCAGAGTGCTCTACATGAGTTTAAGTGATTTGCCCAGGATCACAGGATGTTGAGCATACCACCAAATTCGAACCCTGTCCTCCAGCTTCGAGGTGGACCCCTGTAGCCATTAGGCCAAATCCTCTCACCAGAGGAGAGAGTTGGATTCCAACACTAGTAATATCAAGTGAATGATACTTGTCACTAGTGTACTTGTCACAAGGTAGCATCATAGAAGACCTGCATGCAATGGCATCAGATGGCAGAATAGCATGATCACAACTGATATTGATCACTGGAAACACATAACTTACTAGAATGCAACTCTTACCTATGCATCCACAGTACAAATATATGCATATCAATAATGTAGATAACTAGAGTGCAGTATTTTGACATCTCTATGATTTGTATTGCCAACAATGCCTTTCTAATTACTTGTTGGGTAACATTTATCCTGCAGCATATGGTTCAGTAGCTTCAGTGCTTAGATAATCATGTAAACCTTCTCATGAACTCTAATATCAGAAACATTTAGTGAATCAATCTAAATGTTAATACATTATTATTGCCCATGTCAACTCAGTCAAACAAAAAAAATGGGTTAAAAACAAGCATTGGCAAAACAAATAGGTCTCGGGAATGCCCGAGCTAGTGGCCTAGTCAATGTGCATGTATTTTAGCCATGTTTTCTAGCAGCACATCTGCAGTACAGCGTGGCTGAAAGTTACTAAAAGCCCAGAATCACAGGATGTTGAGCCGACACAGAGTTTCTTCGCCCCCCATGTTGAGTTTATTGTCCTGCCCTGCCTAACACAAAAAAGCACTATGACATGGCATGCGCTGGCTGTACCATAGAGCTTTTTCACTAACTTTTAGCCATGCTGAACAGCAGATGTGCTGCTAGATAACATGGTTAAAAGACATTCACATTGAAAAGGCGAAGGCGATCAAAAATGAGACACTTGGTCCACTCATGACTAGGTTTAGATGATCCACCTGGAGGGACACCAATGCCGCTGCTCTCAAATTTTCTAATACCATTGCGAGAGCAGTGGATTTTTTGGCCCCCATTAACCCCTTCACTGCGGCGGCTATTCCGCCGCAGTGCTAAGGGGGGAGGGCGGCCGAGCGGTGGGCGCATGCTGGTGACGGAACCGCTCCGTCACCAGCGTCGGTTGCGCCGTGCTTATGACGGAGCGGTTCCGTCATGGCCCCGCCCGCTCGATAGAACGCCCAGCGCAGATGCGAAATCCGCACCGCGCAGGCGCGTCGGGCGGGCCATGACGGAACTGCTCCGTCATCACCACAGCGCCACCGCGGCTGATGACGGAGCGGTTCCGTCATCAGAAGGGGAGGGGTTAAACAGCATTATTCCACCAGAAAGAGACCCTCAGCTCCATGGTTTTCCGATTCGCTCAGGCTGTTAAGGCAGGGTTGTAGGAAACAGGCGAGGCTCTGGCGGACGCGTCTCGACCCTAAAGAGAAGTAAAAACATAAACGTCTCTTGAAAGAGTATAAATCGGCGGTAATTGAGGAAAAGAAGGCCCATTTTTCCAATCTGACGGCCTCCCTCAACTCCCCTAGGGAATTGTTTAAGAATGTAGATTCCCTTTCCAATCTCCAAACGCCGGACCCATAGCAGGATCTCAAGAGCTGTGTGACAAGATCTCTACCTTCTTCCACACGAAAATAGTGGATATCTATACTGCTCTTGAATCTCTTAACCGCGAGCTGGGAGCTCCACTTCCCCCTGCTTCCCCCTGCTTCTCCCTTCTCTATCGAATGCCAGGTGAATAACCCCCGTATTAGCCTTATCAACTTCCCTCTCCTCACCTCCGAACAGCTAAACCTGCTCCTCGACAAAATAAAATCTGGATCCCCCTTGGATCCCTATCCCCTTAAGATCTTTAAGGATTGCAGGGAGGTACTGCTGCCTTCTCTCTTAGAGGTGATGAACCTAGCAATCACTGAAGGAATTTTTCCATCCCCCTGGAAAATGGGGGTTGTCAAGCCTCTTCTGAAGAAGCCCACACTGGACCCTGGAGTTTTGAAGAATCTCCGCCCTATATCCCTGTTGCCCGCCCCAGCGAAGATGACGAGGCAATATCTCAATCAACATCTGAGCGCTTTTCTGGAAGCCTCTAGCCTGCTGGATCCAACCCAACACGGCTTTCGAAGGGCCCACAGTACTGAGTCCGCCCTTACGGTGGTCGTCAATAACATCCGCTCGAAAGTCGACAGGGGCCAGACTACCCTTCTGGACAGCTGCCTTCGATACCCTGTCTCCCTCTGTCTTGGTAACACGTCTTAGGGAGATGGGAGTTGAGGGTCCAGCACTGAGCCTATTGACCTCTTTCCTTAATCAAAGAGAACAGAAGGTTAGGTGGGTGAGTTTTTCTCCCCAGCTAAACCTGTGCAGTGTGGGGTCCCTCAGGGATCTTCTCTGAGCCCCACACTTTTTAACATCTATGTGGCCCCACTTGCTAGGTTAGTAAGATCTTTCGGGCAGGAAGGGCTGTCATACGCTGACGACACCCAAATTATGGTCTCCCTCTCCCAATCGGTGAGAATCTCTGCACTTAACTTCAGGAACTACATGGAGGCAGTCTCTCAATGGATGATCCTGAACTTCCTGAAGTTAAACGGAGAGAAAACCGAAGTTCTGATATTTGAGGGCAATCAGGACATTTGGTCAAGTGACTGGTGGCCTCCGTCCCTTGGAGCGTGCCCTCTGCCTTCTCAATCCGCCCGGAATCTGGGTGCGCTGATAGAATCCACGCTCTCCTTTGATCTTCAGGTCAGTAGGACGGTTTCCACCTGCTGTGGTGTCATCAGGATTCTGAGAAAGATTGCACACTACCTCTCCCCAGAAGCCCGAAAGCAGGTCACTGTGGCTCTTGTCTCTTAAAGACTAGACTATTATAATGCGCTTTATTCAGGCATCTATAAAAAGCTCACTCAGCACCAACAGATAGTGCAGAACGCGACCGCTAGGCTAGTTCTTGACGCCCCTAGATTCTCCTCATTCTCTAGAGACAGGAAGAACTTGCACTGGCTACCTATCCAGGCTAGGATCTCTTTTAAGATCCTACGCCTCACCCATGGGGCTTTGTATGGCGCAAGTTCAGAAGGCATAAGGTCCCTTCTTTCCCCTTACTCCCCTAGCAGACCTCTTCGCTCTTCCAATAAAAATCTTCTGTCTGTCCCCCGGGCCTTTAAAGCCAGGTGGGGAGGGAGGGCCTTCTCATCCCTTGCCCCAAGGATGTGGAATACTCTTCCCCCCGAACTTAAAGGCCAATCATCCATCCCGCTTTTTCGTAAAGCACTAAAAACATTGCTCTTTACAGAGGCCTATCTGTAATCCTGTTATCTGTCCATATCACAAGCAGTACCATCATTTGGCACCTTGATGCCCTTGGGCTAAGTTGCACGTCACAATATGTCATTCATTCATTCATT
The DNA here is from genome assembly GCF_964263255.1 of Lissotriton vulgaris. Lineage (NCBI taxonomy): Eukaryota > Metazoa > Chordata > Amphibia > Caudata > Salamandridae > Lissotriton > Lissotriton vulgaris. The sequence goes on along the minus strand of NC_141698.1, from coordinate 790,288,312 downwards.
TATTCATTCAAAAGGCCAATAGCTCTGGTACTGGCAAGACCTATTGGCGTTGCCCATGCTAGTTCTGTGTTGACATGGTCTTGCTGAACAAATGAGGAAATGATAGTGATAAACAGTTGGGGAGCTTCGAAGTGAAGTGAAGATGGGGCAAAATGGCCAGAGCTGCCTACAGGGGAACTAGGTTTGAATCTCGGCGTAGGCTAAACAATTTGTGATTCTGGGCAAATCACTTACTTATCCCTGCCTAGGACAATAAATATACTGTGTAATTTAACTGGTGAGCACTTAAAGTGCTCCAATACCATCAGCTGGTGTTAGCACTATGGCAAGATGGTGGACGGAACTGTCGCTTCAATACCATCGGACCATGCAAAAGAAAAAAAATACAAGCTGCTGAAAACTGTGATGATATGATACAGTAAATGTTGAAGTGACATAACAATGAATAGATAGATAAAAGATAGACAAAAGATATATAGATAGATAAAATATAGATTGATGGAAAATGGATAAATGAATCAATAGATAGGTTAGAATACAGATAAAACCTGGATAGGTAGAAAAAAGATTGATAGATAAAAAATAGATAAAAGAAAGATAGATAGATGATAGATAACCGATAGATAGGTAAATATAAGATAGATAATATATAGATAGCTAGAGAGATTGATAGATCGATAGATAACAGCTATATGGATAAAAGATAGATAAAAGCTATATAGATAAAAGATGTAGTATAGATGGATGAAAGATAGGCAGATAGATAAAAATGTATAGCTAGATAGAAAATTGGTAAAATATAGATAAAGAATAGATACAATACAGATAGATAAAAGATAGATAGATACAAGACAGATAGATAAAAGATTTATAAAAGTAGATAAAAGATAGATAACTAGATGGATAAAAGATAGAAAATAGATAGATAGATAGATAGATAGATAGATAGATAGATAGATAGATAGATAGATAGATAGATAGATAGATAGATAGATAGATAGATAGATAGATAGATAGATAGATATCAAAGGAAAATGACCTGAGCTTGAAACTTTGTTGATCGATATATAGTGATCAAAACGACAATGCTAAAAAAAATGACATGTGAACTGCCCGATTGCTGTTTAACTATGAAGACAGCAATTGCCTGTTTAGAACATATTCAAACTAATATGTGTCATGTTAGTGGTTTTTTTGTGAGATTCAAGAACAACAAGCATTTGCAATGCAATAGGTCTCGCATTACTGAAAATTTGAGCTATTGGCTATGCATTATTGTTTGCAATAGCAATAGCTATAGCTCAAACTTTCATTAATGCGAGACCTATTGCATTTCAAATGCTTGTTTTTTATACTTTGGCTCTCAGAAAAATAACACATTTTCTACAAGAGCACGTTAGGAAACTGATTACGGCTGGGATGGACAAAGGACTCTTAGGTGCTTTCCTGCCACTACCTCAATGTCCCAAGTTCTGAAGAAGATCATGAACAATCAGGCCCATGTCATTCCAATGGCACTGATTGGGTCAGGAGAATGTGGCGCCCAGAACTCCTGAGAATGAGTGCCTGTCCTCCTATCAGGTTCCTACTTCGGGAAGACGTCCTGTCTCCACTGCAGTACAGAGCCCTCCACCTGAATTTACACGGCTGACACCCCCAAAAGACTAATTACTTGCCTATTAAATGTCATAGGAACTGCAACCAGTTCCCTCCCCCTCGTCCTGTATTGAGCCGCAACCCTGGCGGCATTTCATTACATTGTGACCAGCTGTTACTGAAGCGACCTACCGTCGATCTAACAGAAACGTACTGTAAATATATCCTTCCTACACATACGCATTTACTTTCCTTTCTATGTTCAACGTTCAGATTTCTCCAGATTTTTTCCTAGATTAAAGTCGCCCTACAAATTTACAGAAAAAGTGATCATGTTGAGTTTATGGTCTGTCCTACTGATTACTTTGGCCAGGTATGTTTTTTTTTATCCAGAGGTTGCCACAATCTCATATTTTGACGATGGATTAGTGAGCAGAATTCCGTTACTGTTCTTCACTTCCAGCAATTTCGACTGTATTGCGTAAAATGTCTACTTCCTTAGATTCTAAACAGTTGAGATACTATTTACATTAGGTCATCGATACGTACAGAAACGTATAATGTTCTGTAAGTGTTACCCAACATTTTTCTAACAGACACATGTCTTCTCCGCTTGCACCGATTGCTTCCTGCGACTATAAGAATAAATGAAATGAAAAATGTCGATGTAATTATTTTAGCCCATGTACAATACCCTGTTTTATGCTCTTATCAATATTGGCCATTAACGCATACAATTACATGACTAGCCTCTCCCCCCTCATAAAAAAAACTTCCATCCACTCTTGTAAAATACAGACTGGACGCGCCTCCAACAAAGCCTAACCTAAAGGGCCGTTTAATGTTACTGTAGAGCGCTGCGATGGCTGAGTGGGCTATCGCATCTGATTGGAGCATCTATGCGCCCCCCGCAGTCCGCGGGGTCCAATTTCTCCCCTTTTCAGTGAAAGGAGTGCTGCTCATTTGCCCAAGATCTGTAATTGATAGCGCTGCGTAGCCTAAGTACTGGACAGCAAGGGGCATGCTATATACTGCCTCTGTGTTGATATTACTGCCTCTAGAGCGTATTACCGAGGCACTGCACCAGTGCAAAGCAGCGCAACTTCAGCTGCACAGTTTATGCCACTTGGGAAATTAATAGGGGTGATGGAAGCGATATTTGCACCACTGGGAGTATGTAAGAAAGGGATTTTCACATTATCTGTTGTTTTTTCAAATGAAGATGTATAGAAAATCAGTCGTTTCTGGCTTTTCAAACGTGAAAGCCTTTAGTATCTTTGAAGCAAAACGAAAACACTGCATTGCAACTTTCCTCTGGTTTTTTATTACCTTTGCTAAAATCTTCATGACACCAAGATGAGTTCTTTATATGTTAAGGAAAACGTCCATAATCTATGTTCTTATTGTTACCGTGTCCCAAAACCTTTTGCTGTTGGGAGCAGAGCAAATTTAAGGTGCTCAATAGTGAAAAGTAGTTTGCATTATTTTTGCCCAGATCCTAAGTTTATTTCCTATTGCCTCTGGTCTATCTTTGTCAAAATTCAGTTTACAAACCCTGAGAGCCAAAAAGCGCTCTATACATGCACACAAAGAGAAGCTATGTTGCCACCCTTGTGCTTTTCATTCCTTGGGTCTGCAGGTTGATTGGTTTATTTATTTAACTTGATATACGTAGTTTTATAAAGCGGGTACTTGGTTGAACTGCATTAGAGCACTTCAGAAGTGAGCCGTGGATAACAATCATCGCAAAGCACCCAATAAGAAAGGACGAAAACCGACCAGTTGATATCAGGAGGGGGCCCCAGGTCCTTGCTGCACTGCCAGATGAACATACACAGATTTGTGTTATCTTTGAATTGTAACCTTAGCTATCATTGACGAAACGCTGAAGAGCTTTGCATCGACTAACCTTGACCCTCCTCTGCTCCCCTCCTGCTGTCTCTTCAGTAGGGGACCCTTGTGCCCCCCCACACACACGCCCTTCACAGAACCGCACAATTAGTGGTCGCAGGCTATCCAGAGTGACATTTACACTATAATAAGGTCAATTCATTAGGCACATGTAATCTAAAATAAATACAATGGGTGTAAGAAGTTGGGTGCAGTGATACAAACGAGCAGCCCACCTCTCTTTCCTTCTTTCAGTTAGTTGCTTCCCTGTGAAATGGATCCATAAACAGAAGAAGCCCGTGAGTGGTGCACGCGCCACAGCGAGCCATGTGGTTTTATTTATCGCGCCCGGTCTGGGCGCGATAATTGAAACCACATGACCGTCGGTGCGCGTAATAGACACCAATAGGCAATGGGCAAAGCAATGCACCCACCTTTGGCCAATTGTGTGCAGTCTTTCATAAAAAGACGCACACAAAGGCCAATAGCGTGGCCGGAAAGGAATCGCACACGCTTGCTTGTGCGATTCCTAGACCCGTTTTCATACCCCCCTACAAAAAGTCTCTTGCTGCACGAGCAGTGCTGTGTGGGCATTGCTGCGCACTGCACCACTAGGCACGAGACCTAAAAAACGGGGGAACAAAATGGCAGTGTAAGTAAGAGAAGAAAGGAAAGGCACTTGGAAACCCCTAAGAAAACTAGGCATGTACTGATCATTATCCAACTGCTGGAGAGAGGATGAGGTTTAACATCCTATTTTGGAGCTCAGAAACCAGGTTTGGATCTCGACGTCAGTTCAACATCCTGTGATTCTGGGTAAATCACTTAATCTCACCAGCGCTACCAAGAAATGAATGTGTCCTTGTGTAATGTAACTGGTGCTTATGTAAAGCGCTCCAATTCCTTCTGGTTGAGTTAGCACTATAAAAAACCAGCAAAGAAAATAGCGGGAGACAGAGAGAGGATGTAACAACAGATAGTGAATGAAAGGGGTGTGAGAGAGCAGTTTAGATGCATTGCGTGAGGAAAAAGGAAAAAAGGAAATAATGTGGCAGCACGAGCAGCAAATAAAGAGCAGTGCGAGTAAAAACAGCAGCGCTTGTGAAAAGCGCTCTGAAAGCATTAAAAAAGTAGTCCCAAACCAAATGCCTTAAAATGATCCCTGCATACGTTTAGCAGAAATTGGTTGCTACTCTCTTGGGGAGGGCTAAAGACGGGAAGAGGCTTGCACTCCACGGACAATAGGGAGAACAAATATTGGCGCAAGTAGGGGATAGCAAATGGTAAATCTATGGGCGGGGTAAAACACACAAAGTACAAATCGCAGGTCTCTTTTCGAGACAGCACATGTGAGCCATCTAGAGCCAGGACCTAAAAAAAGGAGGCACCGAGTTAGCAAGTACGGGCAAAGCCAATTTGCCTGATTTTGGCAGGATAGTGCAATGGTTATATTTGTTTTTTTTTACCATAACTACATGCCACAAAAATAAAAGGAACTTGAAAACAAGGAAAAAGATGGCACCGCCTAAACGTAGCATCACTATGCATGCAATAAAAAATATGTAAACAAAACGAAATTATTCATATTTTATTGCTCAAGAACAATACTGAGGCGTTTTAGCTGCCAAATGAAAATGGAACTGGTATGGAAACAATGTTTGGTTTTAATGTACATGGCAGGAAGATGAAATTCTTATTATCACAACCAAATACTACTAATGACTTACAGATATAGTTTAAACATCTAAGATAATCAAAAAAATAGAAAAGGATAACAAGTGGAAAGAAGTTAAGTATTGGCAAATGCAAAGTATTGGCCCATCAGCCACTGAGAATGAGGACTCAAGTTTTGAGGAGCTGCTGTCTAGCATATTTACTGAAATGCAATTATTAATCTATGTCATCAAATTTCCAGAGCTGCAACATGCTTTTCAAAGAACAAGGGTTTATTTTAGTCTGGTGAATGAATCAAAAATTAGAAGACGTTGGTGCAGTGTATTCCTCAATACATACTCTAACAGTGCTGAAATTTGGAAAGGCGTTTATTTATAAGCTCGAAATTGGTTTATTTACTACCACATCTAATATTATCCGACATTTTCATAAACATGTTGCCAACATCCACAAGTTATACCTATTTTAATAGTATCCACGTTGTCAACAACTAACATTAAAGAGCTACAAAATGAAACACTGCAACTTAAATAAGAAGAGGCAGAATAAAAAAAACAATTACTTCTGGGTAAAAATGTGTGCCAGTATTTGTCTAATAAAAAAGGCAAGCTCATGGGATACCTCAGAAAGGCACTGCAGTTAATGCTGTAATATTACATTTTAGACTGAAGTCATTGGCCACAAACTTAAAAACGCTGTGTCAGAACCTTCACTGCTTGAAATTACTGTCAATTGGGAAGACGAAAGAGTGCTGTGAAAAACACTTACTTTGATTGATTGTGGTATGGCTGTGTACTACACTCTTGATTAAAACACTCCTGGATTGCTCATGTGGCACCCAGCCTAATGTTAGTATGTCTGTATTTCAGTGATGCCAAAACTTCAAATTGTGGGAAAAAGGGTGGGAAATTAAAGATTACTATGGAATTTACCATGGTGCACAGGGGCGAACTTAATACTGGGATGTGAGGCTGTGTGCTTCCAAGTGTCGGCTCGCAGTAGGAGTGCTGCTGGGCGGTGAGGCGGAGTGGGAGAGGGACAGGAAGGGGGGTAGTGGAGTTGGACATACGACGGCCAGGAGTAAAGTAAGTAAATAAATAAATAAAACTATTTACCTTGTGCTCACTGCATCGCCAAGGTAAATAGTTTTATTTATTTATTTATTTACTTACTTTACTCCTGGCCGTTGTATGTCTGACTCCACTACCCCCCACCTGCCCCTCCCCCGCACCACCCCACCACCCTACAGCACTCCCACTGTGAGCCGTCACCGGTACTTCCACTCTCTTTTTGTTTGAAAAGGCTCCCTTGAGATTATGAGCTGACGAGCTGTGGCTGATGCAGCCGCACCCAGTAAGTATGTCAGAGACCTGATAAGACTTAGGGCAGCATTTTTAGCACCTCCAAAAGAATTTGTTGCTCTCAGATGAAGTAGGACAACCATCCTGATACACGTGTCTACAGATACACAGCACTGCCTGCATCAACAAGGGTGAGAAACTAAAGACTGTCACTGAAGTGAAGTATTATCATGCACTGTATTTACAATGATACATTGGGGTGAACTGAGTACTGAGATGTGAGGCAGTGTGCTCCCGCTGTGGAAAAAGGTAGGGCTAGGACCCAGGTTTTGTTGGCTGGGAGCATATGGAGGGGGCATGTAGATGATTGGGGGACCTAGCAGTAACTCATCGTTTGCCCGTTGTTTGGAGGGCAGTTCGGGGTAGAGCGCAGAGGGGGTCCTAACAGGACATTGGCCTGTTGACCCTGATTCTTGGTTTTGTGTAGCTTCTGTTCTTTCCTTTATTTCCTCTTCTAGTTGCCTTGCGGCCAGGTGGGCTGCCTTTCGTAATTCTTTCCCTATTTTTGCTTCTTCTCTTTTCTTTCGTTGTTCCGTTTCTTTGCGCCACATGCCGATACTGTCGAGCATAGTGGGCGTGGTCTTATTCTTCTGGAGCGCTATTTCTAATGTTTTTATTTTATTTTCTTTAAAGGAACCTATCAGTGGCCACTGACTTTCAGGGTTCTTTTTCGTACATTTATGCCATAGTCTAGTGTAAGCTATAGCGACTAGTCCATACTTAGTGAACATGTCCTTATTAGGGGTGCCCTCCAGTGGAGCTGGATGGTTCATCTCTAATAAGCGGTCCGGGCTAAACAGGCTACCAACCAGTGGGAAGAAGATAGGCATGACGGTTTACACCGGGGACAAAAAGTCTGCACTACCTATCTTATCACGGCGGGCAAAGACTAGACAGAATATTTCTATTCTCCGTTGTTTGCCGGCGGTGAATACCTCAAACGAACCAATACCGAACAATCGGTCAATCAAAACAATTCAGTGGGGAGAATAAGTGGGCACGAAAAGTTATCGTTACCCACTCTTTCTCTACCTGCAAAGAGAGACCTTGTTCTTCCCTGTTTGCAGACAAAGAATCTCCAGACAATAATCCACGAACGACAGTTCGGGAAACAGTGGGGGAGGAAAATAGGCACGACGGATTACAACGGGGACAAAAGTCTGCGTTACCTATCCTTCACTGTTTGCAAAGAGAGAGCCTGTTGTTTTTCTCCGTTTGCAGACAGCGAATCTCCAGAGGTTTCAACAAAGCGTAATACTAGTATTATCCAAACAAAAACAATTTTCCTCAATTCGTCGTGTTTACACGACCTTACCCGGACCGCATGGACGGTTTCCTGTCCTCTGGATCCAGCGCCCGATCGTCCTCTCTCCTTCGTGATGTTCGTGGCACTCCTGATGGTTCCCAGTCAGGACCGTAGATCACTCGAGAGAGGTCTGTTCAGAACTAGTGAAGGTCGGATGATCGGCTGTCAGACGAGGGTCTATCGGACACGAGCTCTTCCCGATCGTTGCAGTCGTTCACTCTGTCGTCGGGACCTCTCCCACTGGATCCACGTGTCGCTGATGGGCCCCACGCTTTGGGACGCCAATTGTGGAAAAAGGTAGGGCTAGGACCTTTCTCAGGATTTGCCCGGCGCTAACCGCCCTTGTACCATTCAAGTTTTACCAAGCAATGAGGCAGGCGCCGGAGACCAGAAGGCAGGAAACAGAAGCTTTATTCCGACGGAGCAGAACACATCAGATCAGACAACAAGGTATCGTCTCGAGGTGCTCTAACAGCCTCTCGGAGGCCTGGCCTCTTATACATTGGTTTATGGCATGTGACCTTCCTTTATTACAATCAGAACTTTGTAAAGCAAGGAAAAGACATCCCCGTAATCCTCGTGTCAATCCCACCCCCATATACCTTCACAATAGAGGTCCCCAACCTGCTGATAAGAGGAGGGGGTCATCACGCAGCTGAGTGTTCCGTCGAGTCTTATGATGTGTGCGCCTGATCATATTACAGGGGGTGGGGAGGCCTGGATCAATAGAGGGTCCTTTGAAGGAGAGCGACCTCATACAATAAAGGGCAGTAAATGATATCTCCCGGCTTAGGCAATGGCCTCGGACCTGTGTGGACAGTCGGACACGGGGTGAGGGGCCATCAATGGAGTGGTATTCATGCTGCGTGGACAATCCAGCGCAGGAGGGAGATTCATCAACAGAGGGGCATTCATGGGAGGAGAGGAGGTGTTGGTCAGGCGCTGGCGTGACTCCCAAGGACAGGGTCATGCAGAAGGGTCATGCTCATAAGGAGGAGGGAGGGGGAGCCAGGGTGCGCGGAGGATGCTTGCTGGGTCAGAGGGGCGCGCTGGCGATCGATCGTGGACAGGGAGACCATGATATCTAAAATGGCTGCCGTGCACGTAGTACATAGGTGACCTAAAATGGCTGCCGTGCACGTAGTACATAGGTGACAAGCTGGCGCAGATGATGTTCAGATCGCAAACTAAAATTCCACACCGCCCTCTTTTTACTTCAAATAGGGAGCTTAATTCTGGGTAAGGCTTGTATGGCATGGGAGGGATGGAAGATATGCTGCTGGATTCAGAAAGCCATTTGCTTCCGACTTTGACTTACAGGCACAAATTACTGTTTTTCGGATTGTAAGGAATTCACAAAAGGTAACTTTGCAGTCACAAACCCTTTTTTCTCCTGCATAATGGTGGAATATTATAAGGGAGTTAATCTGACACTAGGGGGACTTTTCAAGGCACGGTTTCCCGACAAAGTTTGTTACACTCGCAAAGCACATACGTTTTGTGAGTATTCACAAGTTCCTCTCCAAACCTGTGGTTATTTTGAGTCGGTGGTTGCCATTGGGGGCCACAGGCACTTATTTCAGGACCTCAGCACTTATTATTCCTTTTGCTGCTAGCTCCTAGCGAGGCTACCTTGTTAAGCATGTTTAAGTCTAGCTAAATTTACTCTAGCTTTGCATGCACAAGCTGCCTTAACACGCAGTGCCTTTGAAGGAGAAGATTGAAGACTCTTCAAAATTCAACAGTGCATTTCTGTAACATGTAGAAGGGTTTCTTTCATGTTAGTTGATTATACATAATCACTGCATTGAGAGAAATGTATTAGGAGTGATGGTTTCGACACATGAACGGCACTGTCGATGGTACCATGAGTCAAACAAGAGGCCAATGAGTAGCAAGTTTGGGCTGACCTATAGAGCAATCAGGCAGTGCCTGATGGAGTGGTCTGACAGATAAGTGTGTGGACCATTTTTTAGCGGCACTTGGGCATGTTTTATGGCCAGGTGTGCCAATTTTTACTGTTGGTTTTCTTGATATTACCACAAATATTGCCTGTAGCACACACAAATAAATCCAGCCCCCATGCCTTGCAAACTACTCATACAGCTTTTCCTTACAAGGGCAAAAGTGGCCTGATTTTCAAATGAGCCATTACATATAATGGGGTGACCCTGTGTCCCATGGAACCTGGCTATAGTAGATTTGTTCTACAGTTGGCTCTGTAAGGTAACACAATTATTTTTTATCACAGTAATTCGTATTTATTTTAAATAACAAGAATGAGAGATATACCACACAATATACTTATATTCACACAAATATATATTTTGTGAACTTCTTATCAAAATTATGTATGGATATTACACAATCAAATTCATTACAGCAAACATTGAAAAGGACTTTTTAGACAAACCAAAAAAGATTTGTGACATAACCGACAAACATGTGCAAAATGATCCCATTTTACAACAACATAAAAGGTTTCACAAAGATCACAGTGTTCTGTCTTTTACAAAATGATTCAACTACCTCCCTATATTGCCTCCACAATTATTTTAGACAGGGGGAGTGACTAAAGATGTGAAGTAGCTGTACGTTGATGTTTCGAACCTGGAAGTATGTGTTTCTGTAAAAACATCACAGATGGTCTTCATCAGGCCTGGCGGCAAACTGCATAGACAGCCTACAGGAAAGCAGGAACAGGGGTGAGTGAGTAAGTGTGGTGTATCAAGGGCAACAATGACTGAAGCATATGCAAGGGGAAACTCACCATGAGGGAACAGAGCTCATCCAATGCTTAGATAGAGCCCAGTTGAATTAATTCGGAATGCTTTGTCTTGTTTACCACTATAAGTATTGTAGTCCACGTTTTCATTTAGATTAGAGACTCCTGCACATGTGCTACATTGGTTTTACAGTGAATTTGATCTCCTTCGACATATGTTTTTGCTTGCTGATTGAATTAATTCAAAAATGCATTTTACACAATTGCGCTTTCCTACTGATGTATTAATAAACATATGTTCAGAGAAAACTGCTACGATAGTTCTGAGATGAAGCTATGACACAACAATTGTGTTGAATGTATTCACTGAATATGACTCATTGTAAAATGTACCATTTTATGACAAAATAGCAAAAATAAGTTGTGGTGTGTCAATTAACATATTGTGTAAATACCACGTCATAGCAGCATTGGTACAACCATGTTCTAATGTATCTGTTCTGTGGCATGAGTTCCGTGGTGCATCTTCTTACATACTGTGTAATGACCATGTCATAGCAGCAGTGGTATAATTATGCTCTAATGGTTCTATGATGCAGCCATGAGAATTAGTAACTGTTTTTACTTTTAACATAGCTCTTGACATATCATGATTGTAATAATGACTCCCCTAGTGTGGTAATCACCGTTGGGATGCTTTGTCTTGCTTACAACTATATGTATTGTTGTCCAAGACATGATTTAGGATTTACTAGATTAGGGACTCCTACATATAGGCTACATTGCTTTTCCAGGTTATTTAGATCCCCTACCACATATGTTTTTGCTTCCTGATTGAATTAAATCAGAAATGCAGTATTTCACAAATTGTGCTTTACTATAGGCAGGGTGTACTACACTGACTTGCTACCTACCACACAATGTCACAGACATCATGAGTCAGCCACAATTGGTATTACATAACAGCGTACACACCGACGCGGTGGCCGCCGTAGTTCAAGTTCCATTTAAGGGACCGGAAGGATCCTCACCTGCCGGTTCATCTTGCAGTCTGAATGAGAATGCGAGATGGTAAGTCCGCCTCCCTTCCATGAGGTTTTGCTTCCGCGCGCTTCATTTTGAGGGCATCTCTCTAGGGTAATTATAATACATGAGCAGTGAGTTGGGTTCAGCATATGGCCACAATTATGCATGCTTGATTTGATGACATTTCCTTAACGTGTGTTTCACTTTTATGGGATTGGGCCAGGTAATTTACAAGACATGAGCGGTTCATAAGATGGTCACATTTATGCATGCCTAACTGTATGACACAGACACTATTCAGTTTTTCAGTTCATGTTTTGAGGTGTGTCATTGGATGATTAAACTTAAGATGTTGGTCAACGCACATCTCACCTAATTGTTTGCACTAGGCTCCATTCAAGAGATAGCAATAACTTGGAAATCCTTTTATAGAAGCGCCACACCTGTACATATGGATACGTTTACACATCTCATTTGAAAATGATGAGTTACGGTCAGGGATCAAATACCACAAGCAAATTATTTACTATCACTCACTGGTTATCGTCGGAGCTGAGTCACAGCACCATGAGCGGGCATGCACACGCATATGCACAATCCTCAATACGTGTATTTTTCAATAGGCCGCATCCATGCCAATTCATTTAGCATTGGGACCACCATTTTCCTCAATCTTAAAGACATCTGTACCAGAATCAATAGTACTGGAACTATTGGTCCAGATAGGTGAGTTTCCTCCCCCAATTTTCTTGACTATTGAAGCACACACAGGCATGATTTTTTGTGATTATTGAATAATCATGTCATACAGTTTCCTAGAATTCACACATGGAGTACATTTTCACTGAGTAAGGACCTTATCCAAATTAATTCAACCGGGCTCTATCCAAGAATTGAACAAGTTCTGTTCCCTCATTGGTGAGTTTCCCCTTACACTTCGTCATTGCTGCCTTTGTCTGTTCTGCTACTGACACACCCCTGTTCATGCTTTCCTATAGGTTGTATATACACTTTGCCGACAGTCCTGATGAAGACCCTCTGTGATGTTTTTACAGTAACACATACTTCCAGGGTCCAAATTTCAACGGACAGGTACTTCACATTTTTAGTCACTCCAGCTATCTAAATTAATTGTGATGGCGCTATAGGGAGGTAGTCCAGCCAAATTTTAAAAGGTGGAACACCGTGATCTGTGTGAAACCTTTTATGTTGTTGTAAAATTGGACCACTTTGCACATGTTTGTCAGTCATGTGACACAGATTTTTTGGTTTGTCTAAAAAGACCTTTCCAATGTTTGTTGTTATGAATTTTGATTGTATAGCAGCCATATATATTTTTGACAAGGAGTTCACAAAAGATATACTTGTGTGAATATAAGTATATTGTGTTGTGTACCTCTCATTCTTTTCATATTTAAAATTAAATATGAAATACTGTGATAAGAAATAATTGCATTACCCCACGGTACCAAATATAGCATGAATCTTTTTTGATTTACAAATAAGGCCACTATAGACTACGTTTATCCTACCCCTCCCACCTGCTTCAACCCGATAACCCTCCCTCTAGCTGTGGGGAGGTCGGCCATTTTGCCACAGGTGTGGTGAACCTTGCTGGCGATCGCCTACAGGGATGGCTGATCTGTGACCAGGCGGCTGGCAGTCACGGTGAAGTCATCGGTGCCGCTCAGGTGTGGGAGTTGAAACTCACCTGCGCTGCTGAGGTGCTGGGGGTGGGACCATGGGTGGGACCTTGCTGGGGTGCGACCCCGTTCTCACGTTGAGGACACTACAGTAAGCATCATGGCAGTCTGCTAGGAGGGCAAAGGGGCGGCCCCGGTCATACTGGCACTCCCTGGCGTGGGCCCCACAGGAGCTAAAAGCCGGCGGACGCATCAGTGCACCAGAGGTACTGGAGTGCTGCCCACCCTCTTTTTAAGGGCTTCATGATACACCATGTTGCTGACCGCTAGGAAGGCACAGCGGCAGCCCCAGAGACTTTTCTATTCCTGGTGCGGGGCCACACTCTGGAATAAATATACAACAATGATGGAGCCTGATCTGGCCTTCGAGCCACGTGGGGAACCCTGGATTGTGCTCCCACCAAGAGTGCACTGAGGAAATAGGGCATTGCTTGGGATCTAATTCTATGCCACAGGAATCGCGGAGAGCCCAGGTGGCACAGTGGTGTACTGGCACAATTGGCACTGGCCCCATGTCTGGTGGGTTTGCTCATGCTGCACGGGAGTGAGATTGAGGCGGGGGGTCTTCGCTGGCTACTGTGGTCGGCGTGCTAGCGAGGGCCCTGCACCACTTGGGGTGAGCTGTTGTTGAGCGGCTGAGAGGCCACCTAAGGGAGTGAGAAGTTTACCCGCCAGCTCCCAAACTTCACACAGTGCCATCCCTCCTACCTGGCTTCACCTGTCCTCCCTTTGTGATGCACTTCCTGGGTACAGCTCATTGCTGCGAGGGAGAACCTGCTGGTGCACTGTGTACAGTGTCCAGAGCAGGATGTGCAGCTCCTGTTTCACTGCTAAGGAGCCACATACACATGGCAGGGTGAGTGTTGGAAACCTTGGCTGCATGGGGGTACCCTGTTTTTAGGAGGTGCTGTGAGACTCGGCGAGTGGAACCATAGGGAAGCATAGGCCACAGAGAGGGGTGCAACAGACTAAAATGGATCAATACACTGCACCGCCAAGGATGGAATTGCCACATGACCCCCCTCCAAATACATATACTACAAGTATGAATAGCACCGGAGAACAGATCCTTACAGCTATTGAGGCCTCGAGCATAGCAGTAGAAGCAAAGATAAAAGCTGCATCTCTCGATGAAAGAAAGATTTGCATTCATATAGCACTTGTTACCCCTGATGGGTGTTGAATTGCTTTTCTGGCGAGTAGCACGCCACTCCGGAACCCATAAAGGATTACTGTTGAAAATTAGTATAGTAAAAAAAAGAAATAGGAAGTAATTTGCGTAGTGGATATGTTATGCAGTTATTTGGGTAGAATATAAGTATAGTTTAATATGGAATCAGAGAAGTGAACATGTTAGTCTGTTAATTTCGATTGAAAAGGATAGTGGAGGGATAAAAGAGTGAAAGGCTTTTTTTTAAGGTCTTAGCAATAGGAGTAGGCTTTTGGATGAGTAAAAAGGAGTTTTGGAGGGGAGGACTCAGAGGAAAGAGTTTAGAAAGGTTTGTTTTAGGGGATCGGTATAGTAAATAGGTGTCAGATGATGCAAGGAGGGGTAGAGTAGGAGAGAGTCCAGAAAGGTTTATTTTGGCAATCACAGTAGTGGTATGGGGTTTAGGATAAATGAGAGAGTGGATGTAGAGGATATATTAATAGATGTATATAGGATGAGGGAAAGGGTAGTGCATTGGAAGGAGTAGTAGAAGAAGTTTGAGATGAGTCAGAAGGTTGTGCTAGAAGATATATTGAGCGAAGTATAGGCTGAAAAATAGGGTAGTGCATTGGAAATGCTAAATTAGAAGAAAGTGATAAATATATAGAACCATATTTACATTGAAAGTATATAGATAAATACAGGAGGTAAGTATATGTAGATTAAAGATATTGATAGAGGCACAGGATGAGAAATAGGGTAGTGCATTGGATATGCTTTTTCAGGAGAAAAGTAACAGACGCACAGATCCAAGTACATGGACGGTAGATAGATGCACAATGGAAGTATGTACATGTAGACCAAAGATGTTTTTTATTTATTTATTATTTTTTTTTTTCCCAACAACATCATTATTTTACATGTTTATACAAAGTAACAAACAAAGATAGGTACATATCTATAGTGAAAAAAATGCTTGCATACAGAGGAATATGCTATAAATTTCTGTTTGCGTATGGTGCTTATGTGGGGAAGAGCCAAATCTTGAGTAGTTTTCTGAAGATAAGGTGTTTGTCGGTGGACCTTATGTTGGGGGGTTAAGAGTTCCATAGTTTGGCTGCTTGAACAGAGAAGGATGTACCACCCATTTTTTTTTCTTGCATGGTGGGATTTTGAGGCGAGATGCTCCTTTAGAGCGGAGGTTCCTTTGTTGAATGTGTTTGGTGATTTTATTCCTGATGAAGAGCGGTCCCATTCCATGTATTGCTTTGTGGGCGATACAAAGCAGCTTGAACGTGGACCTTCTGGCAACCGTTAACCAATGCAGGGCTTTCAAGGCAGGGGAGATGTGGTCTCGCGGTTTGAAATGCAAGAGTAGTCTGGCAGCCGAGTTCTGAATCCGTTGTAGTCTTTTTATGGTCGTTAAAGGTGATCCATGGTAGAGGCTATCGGCGTAATCGAGTTTGGACAGAACAAGGGAGATGGTAGCTTGGACCTTGTGTGGAAATCCCAAATGAGGGAAAATTTGTTGCAGAGTCTTTATGGTAGCAAAGCTTGATCTTGCTAGTTTTATCCACTTGGGCATTCATCAACAGCTTGGAGTCCATGGTCATTCCGAGGTTTCTTACTTCCTTTAGGCAGAGATCCCAGTTCATCAGGCCATGCGGCAAGCGGGTTGTAATGTTTACAATCGCCACACGTGAGTATTTCAGTTTTTGAAGCATTCAATTTGAGATGGCTCCAGGTCATTCACTGATCCACGGCTCTGAAACAGCTGAAAAATTGTGATTTTCCAATATCTTTGGGGCATTCTAGTTGAAGGAGTATTTGCGTGTCATCTGCATAGTTATAGCACGTGAGGTGAAATTTATTGATCAGTACTGGTAATGACTTCATGTAGATGTTGAAAAGCATGGGCGAGATGATAGAACCTTCAGGGTCCCCTGATTTTTGTGGAGTATGGTTTGGACAAAAAAGGTGGGGTATGGATGACATTAGTTCTGTTTCGAAGGTAGGACGCTATCCAGTCTAAAGCAGTGCCGTCTATTCCGGCTTCATAGAGTCTTTGTTTCAGAGTGTCATGGTCAACTGTGTCAAAGGCAGCTGAGAGGTCCAAGAGGAGTAGCGCTGCAAACCCGTTGCAGTCAACTGTATTCTTTAGGTCATCCCAGATGGCAAGGAGGGCAGATTCAGTGCCTCTTCCCGGATGGAATCCTGTTTGGAAGTCTGAAAGTATGTTATTCTCTTCAATGAATTGTGACATCTGGGCAAACGCTGCTCTTTCTATCAGTTTGCCCAGGAATCAGGTAAGCATGGGACTGTTAATATCTATGAGGCTTCCAATGATCTATTTGAATCTTTAATAGCTAATTCTTTTCATAGTATTAATATTATTTACTTGTCTTTTGCCGATATCTGTTTTGCTGTGTGACCTGGAAATTTAAGAAATGTTCCACTTCGCCCACTTTGTACACAGTCATGTTTGATATGTAGATGCACCATAACTAGGTTCCCCATTCGAAAGCTGCACAGAACTTGCATGACAACTGACTGAATTCTGGGTCATTTATAATATTGATTTATATATGAAAGCCATACTTTAAGATGGGCAATTTCACACTGCCAAACTTTGTGCATGTGTTTCCTACCTATTGCGCCATAATAAACAAAAAGTATGTTTATTTCATAAGCAATATCCCATCCGGAGTTTGACGTCTGGGCCGCCAGTCTGCTGGTATGATGGAGGGGATGCAGATGCCACACCGGCAAAAGACGGTTCACCCAAATTTGAGCTCCTGATTTATGGAAGTGACTGCTAACTGGAGTTCTTTTCCTCACATATTCTATCATTCATGGCATGGTCCTGGTAGCCTTTGTTTTTTGTTTCAGTGAATTTCTAAGTATTATTTTATTCTATTTCCTAACTATAATGTTCATATAAGCTTTGTTATATCAAGGTACGTACATGTGAAGCATAGTCAATTTAAACTTAGTACCTGGATACCCTCATTAGTGATTAGCTTAGCCATGTTATACAAATCCTGATTGATCGATTGATTGACCTATGCATACCTATCTTAACACCATGATTGTTTATGATATTTATGGCAACGATATTTAAGGCTCAATTTTTTTTCATTAGCGCACCACTTATGGGTAAACGTCCTGTGATTTCGCCCCATTTATAAACTACTCACAGTAACTAACTGATGAAAGTTGTCGTATGCTATTTTAGGAAGATATCAGGTATGACCAGCATGTTAGCACTGCTGGATCTTTGTTACTCCTGCTCTGTACATACCAGTTGCTTCCTAGCCTCGTTGCCAAATAGGCTGCCTAATTGTTTGATTTATGTTTTTGCCTATAAAAGACGATTTCTTTACATCTTTTCAAATCTTGATAACTTTCTAAGCTGTGCCATCCATACTCTAATTTGTTTTCCAATGTTTTTTTACAATTAATTGATGCATAACAAAGAACCTGAATCACCCTCCCTACATCAAAACAGTTAAACATCTGAAAAACATAACATCCCAACCCTTACAGAAACCACAGAAAGCATCATGACACTAAATATGCAAATCCACATTCGCTAGCATACAAACAGATGCTGCAAAACTAACCAGTAATGCCAAAGTGGAAAACGAACAAAAATAAGAATAACTGGTTATAATGTTTAGATCATAAATAACTGTCAAACAATCTAAAGCTATGAGACAAACTGTGTGTTATTGGAGGGTCAGAACAAGCATCAGGGAACTTACACATAATGCAGGAGAATGACAGATGTCCAGCTTGTTCTTAAACTTGAAGGTTGGCTGATCTACTTCAATATCCAATCCCACCCATCCCAAACAGTTAAAACCATAAAGATGGACGATTGAGAAAATCAACTGGATCCAAACTTAGTTTTAGGTCTGATTATGAGTGCACTCTAATATACACACATTCTAACTTAAAAGCTTAATACTTAACTGTGCACATCTCACACATACTACTCATAGACACCATTAGAAATGACCACACTGGCATATTTATGATTGACACATGGATCAGCCCCTATTCACACATTATCATGTTTCCTTCTTCCTACTGAACTTCTTGATTCTGTTAATTGACCACATATAGAATTATGGATAGGTAACAGTGAATTATGGGGATGATTTTCACCAAGGAGTTCAAAGAGTCAACAAGAGCGAAGCGCGAGTTGTCTGTGATGTCACTCAGAACCCAGAGGTGAATAACATGTCTGTAATTCACTTCTTACCCATCTATAATTTTATGTATGAATGGCCCCTAAAATCCCCTGCCACTGCTTTCAAACGCCATACAATGGAAGAGGAGTAATGGGAAACCAATAATAATATGGCCTCTAGAAGCAATCCCTGTCCGAAAGGTAAAAAAAAAACCTTACCTGCCAGCCTTGACCAACCCCCACCCCTTTCTCTGTCTTCCTTCACCCAGCTGCTGCTGTGCTTTCTGCTTTCATTCATAGAAGACGAGTACAGCTGCACCAGCAGGCTCTCAAACAACCCTGTCAGCCTGGCCTGGAAGGCCTTTATGAGGTTATGAGTATCAAAAACTGGAATAAAGGATAGAGGCTTGCTTTGAGAGACGGCCCTAACTAAGACAAGACCAAACTTTGTGGTCTACATAATCACCTGAAACACTGCGTCTGATTGCCCGGTGCTTGTTCTCTTTGTTGCACTTTCCCAATCTAATAAATTCTACGTTATCAATGAGCCCCAAAGAGAAGGCAAATCGTGTAGGGATCATTGGACTAGTCACAAAGCACTAAGTGGTGGAAATTTTGCACCTCAGCATCACAAAAAATGACTAAACAGAAAATTCAATACCCAATAATAGGAGAGTGATCTGATTGTTGTGATGTGCATCCATTTCATTAACAACCAACACATTCAAAGGGCATGGAGTTACAAACATGTTAACAAAAGTCTCTCAAAATTTAAACCACAGACTGGACCATACATCTTCAGAGATTTCCCAGCTATCAAGAAAATAATCAATACATCGTTTTCATTTTATCTCAACCATCATAAACATCAGATTTATAGTAACCACTTTCTAAATACAGACCTCTAACTCAATCCTAAATATCAGACACCTGAAGTAATTTTAGACTGTTGATGTGCAATAAACTACAAAAACAACTTTACTCAATAGGCCAATAAACTATTTGCAGATTACAATTGCTGTCCTATCACAACCAACTAAAATACAGTGTTGACTGTTATATTGGGTTACATGCGAAAATCAAGTTATTGCTTACATTAGACATCTACTCACATGAGCAAGCTTAAACTATGCATAACCAGTGTATAGTGGTTTATTTTTATACAGTTTCTTAGAGTGCTCCCTAATAATCAAGTGGATTCAGCATACGTAAGTTTTGCAAAACAAATTACAGAACCAGACACCATTTTTAGGGATAGAATTTGCAGAAAAAACAAAACTGGAAAATTCTTCTTCAGAAACCTTTTTTTTAACACTGTTTGCATACAAGCAAGGTTTTGTACAGCTTACCATATGTCACTACCTTCATAAATGAACATAGGGGTCTTTTGTGAACCCAGATGGTTTCCAGCACTTAGATTAGCTGTATTAAAATTTCATGAGAAAAAACTCCTGTTCCAACTTTAATAAAAATGTATCCTTCCATATAGTTGAGAATCAATTCTGAACACTATTTAGGGCCAGTTATATTACAAATGTAGCTCAATTATTTGGACTATAGTTACAAAGTTAGTCCCACCCTGAGTAGAGGCAGTTAAATTATCTAGACCAGATATCTTTGATAGGCACTCAAGAAAAGATGCAAATACAGAACATTATTACTCATGCCACAGATACTTAAAGGAAGAATACAGAGACAGCCGAGAGTTAATCAGATCACAAATCTTTAAATAAGCTAACCCAGGTGACAAACTCAGAGGCTATTAAGAGTTACTCAACTCAAACATCATGTACTGGTCCAGGCAGATAGATGCATATGCAATTGAGATTTTTTCTGACTTTGGAATCATTGTCATTTCTGTCCAAAGGAGATATACAGAGGCAACAGAATTAGTCAAAATAAAGGTTACATTTTGGAGCCATTCAACTAACATATAGTGGCAGAGGAGGATTACCCAGACCCCAGACTCGTTGTTTGGTCCAACCCAATTACTGAATAGGTCATGGTTAGCCTTTCCCGGCGACAAATGTGGAATAACTGAAATAAAAATCTAGGGCCACACACTGCTTGACAGATTCAACAAACTGCTGGAGACTCTGGGTAGCATTAATATCGCAGATACCATTTTAGGACCACTAAATCTGGAATTAAGGGGCAGCTGTGAGATACACTTGCCTAAGAACCCTTACAAGATGCCAGGTTAGAAGTGAAAGTAAAGGATTGGATAAAAGCAGATTTATAAGTGGTCAAAGACTGTAAGTTACACTGAAATCTGTAGTCAAGAGGTGCATTAACCAATTACAGGATTATAATGAAACATACAGACACAAATAGATAGTTTCATGAAATGAAGAGCATGTGGGCTTCTAATTGTAGAGAATGGGATCTGTCAGAGTTATCATGACAGCTTGCAGTGCTTATCATTATCTGGTTTTCTAGAGTAAATGTGCATGTCATCTTATCTAGAGGAAGAAATATAAATTGCAAGCAAGAGAGGCCTGGGCAGGACCTTATGACCTCCAAGACCAAACATAGGAGTTTCCACAAGGAATGAACCGGGGTGGATGCATTGCGATGGTGAAGGAGACACGTAGGGTGCAGTGGAGAAAGCCAAAAACTGTTTCAGCTGCCTGAAACAAAGGACATTAGAGTTAAGAAGTTAACATTAGTGTAACATTATCTCACATTTTATAACTGGGCATGAGTGCTAATGCATTCTTCAGAGAAAGTGTGAGGTCGGTGATTAAGGAACTAATAATAAAATAATAAATGTAATGATAGGAATAAACTAACAAAGAGAAGATTGAGCAAAGAGGTAAAATGATGCTGATAGAATAAAAAAATACTCTGGCAAACAAAAGGGGCAAAAGAGTCCAATGGAATGCCAACAAATCTCCGACAATGTGTGGAAATCTTAAAAGAATATAAGATCCAAGTAGACCAACACATCACAGATTGTAACTGCATTAAGTAAGCATTTATGGTAATAGAATATTCGAGTGGTCAACGTCCTGGGGAAACGTTTTCACAAATCAATAGAAGCCTCCAGTATGTGGAGGTACCTGTCGAGTTCGAACTTTGTCCCAACATCCTCAAGTGTAGGTTACACCTTTATTCAGTACCTCTGTGAGCCCAGCAGGTTGAGTCACAACGCTACATGCATCAAGGCAGAATCCTGTCCAGCTGCATTCAGTTCAAATAGTTGATAAATCATGTGTGGCGGGGGCAAAAGGCTCTACCCAGCTAAAGCGGCTTCTCCTTGAGGCAATGATTGAAAGAGGGCTTACAGGATGAAATTATTTTGATGCTGAAAGGTGGCAGGCTCAAAGTCTCAAAAAGGTAAACAGAACTTTTCTAACACCCACATCGTATGTAGGGGTTTAAGACTTGTTCCAGCAAACCCAGTCCTCTTGTTCCTTTTGATGTAGTATTAGAACATTACAGCTCCACGCCAAAAAGGCGTACAAGATCACATCTGACAAAATGCAGGATGTTCTGTGTAGACCAAGATATAAATGCTTCTGTGTCCTTGGTCAAGGAACAGATTATTGAGTATGCTATCAAGAGTCTTAAACATCTATAGGCACATTTCTTCTAGAATTCTTCTGGAAGGCATAATTCTTAGCACAATTGGAATACATGTATTTATGCCATCTTGGTTCCAGTTTTTTTTTTTACTGGGCTCCTTGGGGGCTCCTTCGGTATCACTTTGTTCCTAGTCTAGTTCCTGAACAATATCCTTCACTGTACATTCCCATTTTACAACAAAATATGTGCAAGTATGTAGAAGTCTGTGTGCTATATGAATCTCTAGCGGCCTTTGCAGCAAAAATCCAACCTGACCTACCATAAAAAAGGTATTCTGGTCAAACTGATGACTACAGCACAGTGTTCATACAGCAGAGTAGACAGTATTCAGTGTCAAACAGCTTGGCAACTGTTAGACTAACTCATATACTATAACTACAGGCCCTGGCAGATGGCAACTCAGGCACATATATGGTTTGAAGTATTATGTTTGCCACCTGAAGAGAGGAAATAACTGTAAACACAAACTATGCAATGTCCTGTAATGTCAAAAAAGTAAAACAAAGAATACAGAACTCAATACAAAATGAAACATATGCCATTTTCCACAAATAAAACAAGTTTCATAATGATATCTTCAATCCAACACCAAATGATATGTTATGGTCAATATTTTACATTTCAAAAACAAAGCCAGCAAGCACTGTTGTTAGCAGTATAAGCAGCATCTCAAACTGCTTGGCCAATGTTTATTATTATGGAGTTGACTATCCTGCTCTAAAGCCCCCACAACATACAAGTAGATAACTGAACACGGTGGCCTGCATGCTACTGTTAGATTATGATAAGTAGGTTATTAATATGTAGGCTCCCAGCATCTTGTTTGTGTCCTGACACAGTGTTAGAGTGGATCCACAGTGGCTAGAGCTAGCTACATGTAAGACTGAACACACTTCATAATCAAAGAGGAAAATATAGCTGCCATATGATTCTAGACCATACTCACCCAAAACTGAAACCCAGTGCTCAGAAAAAAATGACAAGCAGAACCACATTTGCAACTATTTTCCAGCCTGCTTCATTCCTTTTTTTAAACTCTTTTTATTGATAACATGGGGTCATAATAGTAAGACAACAACAATATACAAATCATAAAGAAAATAATAAAATATTTACATGATTCTGTGATTCCATATTATCCATACTATCCATATTATCCAAGTAAAAACCTAAAGGAGTAGCAAAGTATTAAGAAAAGAAGTAAGAAGAGAAAAAAAGAGAATAGAAGGGGCGAGTATAAATACAATTTACCATCAAAAGTCAGAAATCGAAGGCCATAAGTAAAGAGTGGAGTCTGGAGGAATTCATGAAAGTATATAAGAGAGTAAGATTTTATCTCTATATTTGCATAAATTCTCCCCAGATTTTTTTCAATGTATGCAGTGACCTGGTCCCTCTGATTTTAGCTAATGCTAATTCCATATTATATATATCTTTGACAATACCCCACCATTCCACCGTCACTGGTGGTGACCGTGCGATCCAAGCCCAAGCTATAGATAAACTAGCACAGGCTAATAGAATATTATTAAGATCTCTCTGACTAGAGTCACCTGTCTGTAAACCCAATAACACATCCAATACTGAAAATGAAATAGATTTTCCAAGCTTATGAGGCATAGTTGTTTCAACTCCTCGCCAGAAATTTGTTGAAAAAACATATGTAGCAGGTCAGCTGCGAATAGATCGCATTTTGGACATTTAGTCCGGTCACTCATAGAATTACCTAGTGACCATTTTGCTATCCGTTCAGGGGTGTAATACAGTAGGCAGATAGTTCTATATGATTGTAGCCTCAAGTTAGAGGAGTGTACTGACTTACAGATATTTTTAAGTGCTAATGAAATAGTGTTAGCATTAATAGTAAACCCCATTTTCTGACTCCACCGTTTAGCTAATCTTCCACAATCATCTTCTTTGTGTGAGTTAAAAACTTTATATCTGACATTGATCAATGATCTATCTTTAGCTACATATATACAATCCCATATATCAGAGTCTAATAGTCTAACCAATTTCATATTGTGTATGACATAATCACGATTTGATAATATTTTAACCACATGTTCTCTGTAGCACTATAAAGAAGTTTCAATCTATCGAACGTGGAAAACCCAGTGGAGTCATATAGATTCCCTTAGCTTTTAATGCCCAAATTAACCCACTGCCTCCTACCCCCCTCATGGAAAATACCTGGGAGAGCTGGATTATCCCATAGGGAAAGTTTGGGATGATACATTGGTATTGTGTATTTATTAACAATAGCCCTCCAGATAAATGCTATGTCCTGTGCGGTCTTAAATTTGACCCGCTTAAAGTAATTTGGGTCATTAATGCGGTACAGAAACATTTTAGATTCTGCTCCCAACATAAATACGTAATAAAATAAAGGGTTATTGCTAGGGTTTAATAAACTGCAGATATACCCTAAAGAAGCCACCCAATAATACCCTATGAAATCTGGGAAGTTAAGACCCCCTTGACTAAATGAGAGTTTCAATGTCTTGATTGCGCAGCGTGCTTTTTTATGGCTCCAAATGAAACTAATTTATACACCCTCTAAGCGTTTAAAAAAGGCGTTATTAACACATAAAGGACTAGACCGGAATAAGTAAAGAAATTTAGGGAGTGTCTTCATTTTGATTAAATGTATCCATCCAATTATGGTAAGAGGAACCTTGTGCCATTTTTTTAATAAGATAGTTGTCTCTTTTAGTACTAATTCATAATTTGATATAGCTATCTCTTCTAAATTAGCTGACACTTTAATCCCCAAATAGGTAGAGGCCTTGCAGGCTCGTTGTACCACGGACCGTGTTTTGAAGTTCATTTCTACTTGAGTCTTATTTGTATTCAGTTGGTAGCCCGAAACAGCACCAAATCTCTCAGCTTCCATTATAATCCCTTTCATAGCTTCCACTACATCGACTGAATAGACCGCAATGTTGTCTGCATATACCGTTATTTTAGCCTGAGACAAATGGTATTATGCACGGTTAAATTTGTAGTGCCACTAAAATAGGTTCAATAGATAAAGCAAATAATAAAAGTGACAAAGGGAACCCTTGACGGGTACCCTGAGATATGGAAAATGGCTTTGATTGTATCCCTGCATAGCAGACTTTGGCGCAAGAATTATCGTACAAAGCCAGTATCCATTGTAGATACGGCCCTTTGATCCCAAATGTTTCAGCACAGCCCAGAGGTAGTCCCCCCCCCCGGTCAAATGCTTTCTCAGCATCTAATAATATCATACCGAGTGGGCTAGACTTAACCCTGGCTGCATCGAATGCTATAAAGGTCGTGTTTATATGGGTCGTAGTATCCCAACAAGGGATAAACCCATGTTGTTGTGGGGACACCAATCCAGCTATTATCGTAGCGAGGCGATTTGCCAATATTTTAGCGAATATTTTCGCATCAGTATTTATTAGTATCTATATGACCCACATTCATCAGCTGTTTTACCTTTTGTCATGAAAACACAATCTGTGTAAGATTCCATGATTCATGAGCCTTTCCTCCAAGCACAATATTTTCAACTACCATACTAAATAAAGGAGCTAATTCCTCAATACATTTTTTATACAGCTCAAGAGTAATTGAATCTTCCCCGGACACTTTGCCTGATGGTAGAGCGAAAACTGCCAGTCTGATTTCGGCCAGTGTAACATCACTGTTTAATGTATTAGATTGTTCATCCTCGATACAGCTCACCAAGTTAGTTTGTATATATGAATAAATATCACCTAACACCGATCTACTTTCAGGGGTATATAGATCCTTATAGTACTTAGCAAATTGTTCGAGTATTTGCTGATAGTTATTGTATGTTATATTATTAGGCCCTTTAATAGATTTGACTAGAGTTTTAGCTCTATCATCTGCCACTTTATACGCTAGTATTTTACCTATCTTTTCCCCGCTCTCATATTGAGATAGGTGGTATTTATTCATTTTAATGAGGATATTTTCCCTACGAGCATTTTTAAGAGAAGATTTAAGATCGCCTAAAACATAGCCCAGTTCCTCTGCTTCAGTAGAGCCCAGCAGGAGTGCTTCAGCCATCTGTCTTTCCGCTAAGTATTCTAGCAATAGTTTCTTCTGTTGTTTTTTTACATTCGTAATTTTGTCTGAATACATACTGCTGAGCCAAGCCCCTAATACTGGCTTTACAAGAGTCACAAACCACAGTATATGATGCTGAGTCGATGTTAATTTCAAGAAATTCTTTCAAATGTACCTTGAGTTTTTGTATAAAATCTTCATTTAGCAAAAGATGCCTAGGGAATGAAAAGGGACAGGGACACTGCTTCCTGATCTTAATTTTGAAAGAGAGAAGGATGTGGTTGTGGTCAGAGGTGACCCGTGGTCAGATCTCCATATGGCTTGTCTCCAAAATTCTATCAGACACCCAGGCCATATCTATGTGAGAGTAAAGTTTATGCACAGCTGAATAATAAGTGTATGCAGCAATATCAGGGTGTAATACCCGCCAAGCATCTTTTATATTGTGTGTTCTTCCAATTTCTCTGATTGCGGCCCATGTTTTACGCATCCTCTTAAATGCCCCCATCTAGTAGTGTCAATGTCATAGTTCAAAATCTCCCATTACCAACCGCTCACCCTCCCAACCCAGTAATTCCATGTTAACCTTATCCATAACCATGGATCATCTATGTTTGAGCCGTACACAACACAAAACGTATATTTACTACCTTCAACAAGCAACTGAGCGATAGCATATCTTCCATTTTTATCTGCGTAAGTCTTGATAGTCTCAGCTTTTAATTGTTTATGCTGTAAGATTGCAACCCCTCGTATTGAAGCATTTAACTCAGAGTTGATGATTACATCATAGCCTAGCTGTTTTAACACCTTGGCTGCTAGGCGTTTTCCCCCCCCTGTGCTGGAAATTGCTATTCCCCTTCTTTTATGACGAGCTCAGCTCGTCATCAGCACAGCTCAACTGTGCATCATGACGAGCTGAGCTCGTCATGAGCATCGAAAGGGTTAACAGGTTACGGTCCTTATATGAAATATACGTTTCTGACAGTAAAACTATGTGTGGGTTGTACATCCTTAGTTCTTTGAAGACCAGGCTTCGTTTGTTCCTGCTATTCAGACCGGCTACATTCCAAGCTAAACATCCTATTCTATCCAGTCCAAAAGAGTTCCCCCCTCCCTTTCCTTCCCGTCCTTCCTACTACCTTATATATTAAGAAAAAAAAGAAAAAATAACAAAACGGACAATTCTTTTCATTGACTATCTCGCTGTATGTTTCCCCCATTTCATTTTTACTGATTTTTACCCCTCCCCAGAGTCCCCCTACACCCCAACTGCAACCCCACCGCACCCTCCCCACACTCCCACCCCTTCTCCATAAAGGAGGATTCCTCTGCCTAACCAGCTGCCATTGGTTTAGGCAGCCAAAGAGACACAACAATGATGGCCCCTCTCTTCCGGATTCTCATCATATTAGTGCCTTAGATAACGCTATACCTGTTCTTCATATAAATATAAATGTTCTTCTTTTTTTTCTCCTCATAAAGTAGATAAAACAGAAAAAAAGAACAAGAACCCCTCCTTGACAAATTAAATTAAATTAAAGTATTATATATTCTTATACCACTTAATCACTAGCATGTTGTCAAGAAACAAGCACTTATACTATTATCCTACTGCTTCCTCTGTAATTCCTACCCGCTATTTGGCTAGCATCTTTTCAGCCTCCTGATTGTCTGTGAAGTAATATGTACAGCCATTCTGGAGTACTTTTAGTCGTGCTGGTTCTTGAGGAAATGCTTGACCCCCAAGAGCCTTGATTGGGTCGATGTACTGTAGCAGTTTCCAACGCTTCTCCATAGTGATTTTACTTAAATCAGATCTAACAAAGAAAGTTACTGATTCTGTAGTGACTGGACTATTGGGACGAGCCTTCAATGATACTGCTTGTCTTAACAGAAACTTCCCCACATAAATCAGGACTGGCCGAGCATATTGGCTACCTTTATTCCGTTGTGTTATTGGTAGTCTATGGACCCGTTGCAATTGTGAATCTGAGTCCCAATCAGAGAGATCTGGGAACGCCTTTTGGAATAGATGAACCATACACGCTCTTGGGTCTTCCCCCTCCGCCCCTTCTGGGATACCAAAAAGTCGAAGGTTTTGTCTTTGTTGTAGGTTTTCCATATCCTCTACCTTGGCTTGAAGATTTGCGATCTGAGCCTCATGTTTGTTTACAGAGACCGCTGTGCGAGAGGACTATTCTTCAGTATCCACCACCCTTTGTTAAAGCTCTGCCACCTCTTGCATCAGGCCTCCTATTTTACCTGCCATCTCATTTAAGGAACGTTGCATCTTGTCATTATCTACCCGTATTTGTGAATAGTGTTGCTGTGATTCATGTCTCTGCTCGCTAAGAAGTTGAACTATCAAACCAAGTGATGCATCCTCTTGGCTAATCCCATTCTCAATCCCTAATTGTGCGGGCAGCTGACTCAGACCCCCAATCTGGTTATCACCATCTCCATTATGAGCCATGCCGTTGGCAGAGGACGTACTTTGGTTAGGCAAGTCCTGCTTAGGGCTGTCAGATGCCGCTGCTGCCGTTATTGCTACTGTATGAGCATTCATAGAGCCTCCCTCCGTTAGGCTGTTGCCTGAGAGCCAAAGTGCCATCGTTTTTACACCTCCCTTTGCTTGCACCCACTTCCGCAGAGGGCTATTATCAGCTATAGTTTTAGTTTTAACAGCAGATTGCATGCAGCCCGTTTTTTTTGGTTTTGTTCTTAAATTCCCTCTGCCTTTAGTCCCTGCAGAACCTGCAGTTCCTTTGCTCATTCGAATGGGGGGTCTGGTTGTAGTATCTTCCAGCTCTTCAAATCCGTCATCAGATCTAGAGTCCACGCACACATCCATACTTTCAGTCACACTTTCTATAGCAGCGCACATCTTTGCCCCCAGCTCTGAAATTGAGTTCAAATCGGCATTAGAGGAGAGTATTCCAATATTTAGTGAGTCCAGTATGCGCGGTAGTGTGTCTGTGGCAAAGCTGATTGATTGGATACATCGACAGCCTCCAGGCAGGTCATAGAAGTTGTATGTTCTTTACCTATAAGCTCTGCCGCCAGCATCAGTTTAATCAGCTATCACTCTTGGCTCCTTAATCTGTGTTTTATTTGTTTCTTCTGTTTTCTTAGCCTGAGCCGGAGTTGAGGCCAGAGTTGCCGGAATAGTACTGGCACTGGCGCAGGAGCTGAAGTCCCATTGTGGCAGGAGTCATTGTTACCCAGTGTTGAAACAATGTTACTCATCTGAGTTGCTATAGCTGGGATTGTGGTAACATCATTCCGATTATTTGTCTTGTGCTCTCTCTTCACTCCGTTTTTACCAACAAAACTCTCTGAGCCCCCCTTTAAATGCTGCTGAGTACGAGCAGGAAGATTATTAAATGTCTGACTTGTCTTTTCCAGTGTAGCATCTTCCACTCCATTAATGCTCGTTTCACCATGAGCCGTGACCTTGCCAGCTCGCGTAGACCTTGCTTGGTTCTTAGGCGCCATCCCGAATTGCAGAAAAGCCTGGGTTCCAACCTCCTTCGGCTCTTCAATATGGCCGAAATAACAGAAACCAGCAGCCATGGCCAATTAAGCACCGGACGGCCCGAGACTTTCACCAGAGGCAGCCGTGCAGCTCGCAGCAGCCACCAGACACGAGCCCTGCCTGTCCGCCACATCCAACTTTCGCGGGGTCCAAGCCGAGATGCCTCATCCAGTATCCAATATCCAATATCCAATATCCAATATCCGCAAGTGTCCGCAGGTAAGATATTTCTATCAAGTCTCAAATATCAGCTCGGTCTCAGCTCGTGGTAACTGCCACATACAGCCTTTTCGTTTCGGTGGAGCCGAGATCTACTCACTCACTGCCTGCTGCCATTACCACTTCCCATTTTTTGCTGTGCTCGCTCTCGCTAAACTTTCCAATACTTTCCAATATTATCAGCAGCGCAATCATTCATAGGTCGCTTTGTATCTGGCTTGTTGCTAGCGTAATATAGAGACAGATAGCATTATCTTTTCTTTTTCTGCAGCTTTTCTCGCGCTGGTAAGAGAAGGACCTCCACTGCTGCTCTCCGTGGCGTCTTCAATCCGCCATCTTGCTCCTACCCCAATCAGCTCTACGCATGCACGTTTGGCGATAGTCTGCTTCATTCCGCTTCAAATAAATACAGGTATGTTGTTGAAGTGACATATGTGAATTACACATCATGAACGCCACCAAAAGACTTCTGGCAAAGGACACTTTCATACGCCACTGTTCTATACCACACTCTTTCTCTACCCTCAGGTCTTTGTGCATAAGTTATCAATGTCAGGAGAAGGGTTACACATTGGTAATTACTTGTGACACCGAAACACTTCCCATGCAAGCTACACTGTAACTCAATCTTCTTCAAACTAATGTACCTTGGTGCCTAGTCAGGGGTATGAAGCTACATATCAACACAAACACAATACTATAGAATAGTTTCAAGCCTGCTTAGCAAGACTGTGCCCTAGAGATGAAAAACGATCTAAAGTTCCTGAAAGTTTCTGGCAAGAGCAGAGAGGGCAAGGTGTGAACGGGTTCTCTACCAGAAACATTAGGCAATAATAAAATCTGAACCCCTCACACTCCCATTTGACAAGAAAAGCTAATATAGAACTAAACATTCAAAAGAATAAACAGTGATATTAATGGATGTAAAAAAAATATTTCACCTTTTTAACTTGAATTTCCATCTTTATGGGTAAAATGAAATTGTCAAAAACACTGATTATTACAATACACTGTGAACAATTAGTGTATGAACATTGGGTTGGAATAGTTGTCAGAAATATATCCAGTAGGCCTCTGTGAACTTTTTTTGTAAACTGAAGATAAAAGATAATACACTAAGGCAACAATAGTGCCTATGTGGAACTAAAATGATGTCATTATTTTATAAGCTTGTAACCGCATTTTATAAACGTTGTTGCAAGACGCCTCAGAATTGCACAGCAGTCATATTTTAACTTTGAAACAATTTCACATGTACAGTTTGTGGCTAGCCAAGAGACCTTAAAAAAACATTTTCTAAAGCTAAACTCTCTCAGTCAATAAGCTTTGAGTTCTCCAATAATGGCTTTATTATATCGTAACCGTACATCGAACCTTGCGTTTTCTGCCCATGCCCACTACAAGACTACACATTCAGTTAAGTTACACTATGCGTGCTAGATAATTATAAAGTTCACTAAATAGCCAGACATAAGAGATCTGAAATCGGACACATTTTAATTTATTGACGGTATACAGAATTTAGTCCTGATATAATTACACTTGAAAACAGCATGTAAATAAACTAAATGAAGAAACAATCTGCTCAATTAAATTACATATACTGAAACAGAAAACACTTAGATTTAAATCATTTAAAAGCCAATGTCGGCCATCAACGTTAGGTTGCTTTGGCAGAGGGAATGGATATTTGCATATAGATACATGCATCAATAATGCTGTAGTTGTGGATGCCAGGTCTCTTCTTGCAAGCACTGTGAGAGAAGCAGTCACAGAACTGGCTTGATCTCCAGAAAATGCTCATTGAAGGGCATATCACCCACCTTAAAGTCTTTTAGGCTGGTTAACTCCCTCAGGTGTGGGCTCACCGCATCCCACTGTTATGGGGTTTGTATGCTGATATCTCTTCCGCTGTGCTTCTTTCAGTTCACCCTGGCCTAAGACATCATATAACCATCCTTTGAGCTCCTTTCAATTCACACTGGCCTAGGAGATCATACAACCGAGTGTGTAGTGGGTCCCAGTAGTTTCTTCAGACAATCCAGATCTTCCCAATCAAAGGCTAAAAGAGTTTTTCGGATGTAATTGTTTCCTCCTTTAGGAATCGATGGGGCTCTTTAAACTCCTTAGTAATGTGGTATGATTAATTTTGGTTCATACAGACTCTCAATATTTGATTCTTTGTATCTTTTGAATTTCTTTCCTTAGTGCCCTTGCACAGACTGTAATCAAACCAAGGGAAGACCGATGCCCGTATAAATTTGAAACAGTGTCTAATAATTCAGTTTATTGTAAAATAAACTCTGGCAAGCTCACCTGTGTCACTGTGAATGCCAAGCTTCGAGAGCACAAGAAGAAACACACACTATCCAGGGGAGACAGTAACGATGGAGTGCTGGATTGCCACGCGCAATCTCTCCTTGTGCCCCAGAAAGAAATACCTTTTTCAAAGCACACAGTATTCCGCTATTCTTGTTCCCTGGGCTTCTAAACATTTCTCAAAGATCTGCACGCCCACAGTCCTTTGCAAAGGTATCCTCATTTTCTAGAAGACAGAAACAGGAGCAATTGCAATGGTAATCTTCTCGGCTAAGGTGACTCAGAGTTCAATAAGTTAGCTGAGCAGATGGTTTGGGGGCAAATGCATGCTGCAGTCAGAGTGTTTTGGCACAGCACTGTTTTATTACAAATGTGAGCTCTTTTCAGATTTTAACTTCCTGCATCTCTCAGTAAATTCTGCTTGCAGCCCCAGGGAATGATGATGTGTTGAGGAAAAAGAAGAACCATAAGGAAATTTGAAGCTGTTTTCAATAAAATAAGAAGCAACCTTTTGGTAAATGCATAGCATTGTATAATGAGACCGAATGCTTTATGTAATGTTGGCATATTTAAGCTGGGCCTGGAGCCAGAATTTAGCAGAGCAACCCTGTGGGAGCTGTGCTCCACTCCAAGCTGAGACACTGACGAGATCTGGAGATCCCTTACAGATTTTGATCAACTCACCCAGGTGGAATTCGAAACATGATAACCAAGAGCAACCATTAATTTATGCCACTAAAAATCTACTCTACTTGGCAAACAGTGGATATTGTCAGTCTTGCTGCAGATTTGGATGTTGACCAAAAACTGAAACATGTGGTAAAGAAATCCCAAGCTCTCATTATGGCTCTAATATGAAATTTCCCTGTTTCTAAATTGTTCCGTCTTGTTAAGTTGTTGTTTGGAATTGTCAATAGTTCTTTATTTGGGCCAGTACTCACGGGCACTTCATATTTTTTCTCGTTTGAGTACCGGTACTTCCCCTCTGCTGAGGATAGCACTAGCACTCGGACGGGTAACAGGGCCGCTGAAGTGGTGGTCTGTGCTGCATCGCAGGTGCTACCCAACTGCTACTGATGATGGCGGCAGAGTCGAGCATTTACGTGCGTCACTCAGAGCTGGACGCCAGTGCAGCCTTACTGGCCCCTTCCACGCACATCTTATCTCTCTCGCCATCTTGTCATTAGTCGTGCCAGAAGTGTCAAGCAACTTGAACTCCCCGCAGCCAATAAGTGCCCGAGATTCACAGCTGCTCAAGAAAACAAACTTTACACTTTTCCTTTTTGACTCAGCAGTTTATGTGCGAAACGCGTTTCCTATTAACACACCTTGCAGCCTCGCTGGTAGCTTAACTCTAGCAATTCTGCCCTGGGCTGCATAGAAAGCTGAGCTGCCCTTACCAGCTCATCCCGAACACGTGCGTGGTAGCACTGTGGATCGGTGCAGTTTATGCAGTACCGAGTTACAGTTTCTGAGGCCCTTGTGAGTACCAAATAGCCCTCTTCATGGTGAATGGCATACATTTTGTCAACTGTACAATAGTTAGTCAAGGTATGATGACCACTCCAATAAGCAGCGTGGGGGTGAAGGGGCAGGGTGTTAAGGTGTCGGTTTGGGGGCCCAGGCCACTGCATTGGCTGCTGATCTTCGCTCTACTGCTGTTCCTTTCTTTAAGATTCCGGTGGCAGCCCTGCAGTGTTTGTTTACTCTGCTATATTTGTGATCACAACATTAGCTGAGTAGAGTGTAAGCAGCATGCAAATTAAGTTGTCAGCGTGTTGATCTGCCGGCATCAGAGATCAGTTTGTGTACCTCTTGGCGTCTGATCAGGAATGCTGCTTATGAGGCCAGAGGAACAGACCTGGAAGATGTTCTATTACAGGCAGATGGATGGGGCCCATGCGTCAGTGTCCCATTGTGGAATACTAAACTGAAGGTTTGGTCCTGGAGAGTGAAAGCCCTTCTCACAGTGGGAATACATGTCTGCTAACGAAGAGTGGCATAGAACAAGTGCACAGCCAAACAGCGCACAGCTTTGTATCTCCACTAAGGAGGGCGCTGAGTTGGCTGTGCACCACATACTGAACAGGAAATTTAAAAAACTGCCATGCTCAGAGCTCACTCCCCTCTCTTCCATTATCTATTGGACAGGGAAAAAAGAGGTGAATCTGTAGGACCCTCCATGGTCGGACTGGCCTGTGTGGAAATCTGCTGCAGCAGATGGCAGACCTGACAGGTCATTGTGTGAGCCTTTTTTTGACAATTCACTGTCATGTTTAAGGGTCTGGTTGGCTGGTTTTCCAGTTAATTTCCCTTATATTACCACAAACATTATCAGCAGCAAGCATAAATGCATGCAGTCTACCGTACCTTGCAAAGCACCTGTACAGCATTTTTTTTCCTGTACAGCATGTCTTTACAAGTTAAAAACTGCTCCAATTAGCAAATGTGGGCCACGGTTTTAGGTCTTTGATTCACTACTGAGGGCCACTCTATATTTTGGTGCCAAGGACTATTTTCTGTCCCAGTCTGAACCTGAGAACTTTCAAAGACTCGGCCATGAAAATTCCTGTTGGAATGGGAGCAGAATCTTCCACCTGTAAAGTCTTGTATATGTCGTGATGTGACACATTCCCATCCTTCTTGCCTTTCTAAAACGGTCCTTCTCCCAGCGCGCATGTGCATGCCAGTGCTCCCATGGGAGAGGAAAGAAAGGAAAGGAGAGTTAAGATAGAGCAAAGGGTGAGCACCATGAGGTGTTAAGGAAAGGGAGGGGAGGAGAGGGAAGAGGTGAGAGCAGCATTAGGGATATCAATAAGGATAGAGGGAACTAGATAAGGAGAAAACTATTGACAAGAAGACGCAAAACTAGAAACTGGGGAAAAAGTATGATGTGTAAGGAGTAGAAATGGAAGGGGAATGCGTAGAACAGGATAAGAAAAAGGCAGGCAGGGAGAAATGAACAAGGGTTAAGGAAGATCAGTGGAGAGTTGGCACAAGGCACAAGTGAAGAAAGGGCAAAACAACAGAGAAATTGGCAGAAGAGGGTGAGGGAGGCAGGGAGAAAAAGGAAATAAATAGTAGAGAAAAGGTACATAAAGAGGGGGGGTAGATTGAAATATGAAGAATGGTAACAAACAAAAGGGAAAGTTAAAACATAGATAAGGGAGTGGTTAAAGGGAAAGACATAAGGTGGTAGGGGGGGGGGGAAACAAATTTAACATATTATAACGACGAGAAGGGGAGGGTTAAGAAAGAAAATTCATTAAAATATTTGTCTCCTCACCCCACCCAAATATCTACCACTGACCCCACCACTAGTTCACAGCTCTGTAGGGTGAGTGAGTACCTGCCCTTATTTTAATCCATTTAAATCACTGGGACCCAGTGATCAAACAGGTACCGCCTTTTCTGAGTTGAATGTTATTCTGGTTGGAACACACGCTCCTCTGCATATTCTTCATTTCCTCCTTCCCTCTTCCTCCCTGCTCTCCTAGCTCCTCATTCACATTGTAGTAGCTACAGCAGGAAGAAAGGAAGATGAACGAAGAGGAGTCTGAGTAATAGATAAGCAGGATCGCAGTCTCCACTTTTCTTCTGGTCTACATATTTATATTTTGAAAATCCCACCCTCCCCTCCTGAGATTGAAGCAAAAAGCAGGGACTTCTGGAATACTTAAATGAACATGACCTGAGGAAAGTGAAGAAGCCGCAATCCATCTCTTCACTACTTTTCATTTGGACCTGCCCAATGCTGCTCCAATTTAGGGAAGACTTGAAGATTCCCTCTTTAAAGAACACATCACAATTAATTGCCCACATCCCAGATACCTCTCCTATAACGCATTGTCTTTATGCTTTTCTCTGACCCTGCGAAAAGCTCTTCTGCCTTTTCGGTAGGTCTGCGCCATAGAAATTACATTACGCCAAACAGTGCTTTATAAAAGACACAAAAACTGTAGTCTGGGCCAAAGGATATGTGACAAACTTCACTTGAGAGCACTGGGAAGTGCAGTATGTATAAGATCACTTCTGCTGTTACATTCACTTTAGAGAAACGAGGGAAGGGATAACTAAATGGTAAAAAAAGGGATATATTGCCAGTTCTAATCCAAATTATTTACATGCTTTGCTATATATTACTCCTTAATATGCATAACAACTAAGATGAACACCTGTGAGGATGACATTTATAAACAGAATAAAGTAGACATGGTACCATTTTCTTTATTATTCTTCATTGTCAACAAAGCAGTAACAAGCTGTGTGCCAGCATAGCTGGACGGGAAACTAACCACCTCAAGGTACCAATGCAAGACTAAAAGGGTCATGCAACCCCGGGCTCGAAGTCAAAAACAGCAAGAAAATTAAGATCAAAAGAGAAGTCTTTTCAGATAATTTACTAAGAGTAAGGATCAGCCTTGAAAATCAAGTCGCCACAGCACTCCTAAAGTTCAAGAAGCACCTACTTAGCATCAAAAAGGTCACACACTGGAGGGAAACTATCCCTTCTGCCCATTGTACAGGATCCTGGAACTGCTCCCCCACCATGCATTGTCTTCCACTGTTCGCCAGGCTAGGTTGGCACTCTATGGCACCCAGTGCAAGCACACAGCATATCAATTCCCTTGCTACAGCATAGCCTGGCTTGGTCCCTGTATTGACTGATCCCATCTCTTCTATGTTAAGATACTTGCACAGGATAACTAGCACTAAACCAATTTGGTAGGCAATTATTTTCTTTGCATGTTTACATAATTATAATTGAAGTCGCAGTATATTATTCCAAGCAATTAATAGATGATTGTTCACATTATCTTCAGACATTCCTTTTTGCGGTGTCCTTAGCTAAGATGTGTCACTTCAGTTTAATGCAGAGTATCGCTGAATTGGGTAATAGCAAACTTAGAAGAGGGCATTATTACTAGAGTCAACCATCACCTTAGCAGCAAGCTATTGTGACTTTGTTAATTCAAAGTTAATTTACATAGCAAAGTATCTTCGTGAGAAAAGCTCTCCCTATTTAGATCTGAGTAACATGAACGTCACAGAGTCAAATACCAACAGAGGCAAATCAGCCATTCGTGCTTCAGAGGATGAGACACTGAATACCACAAATGTGTGGCATTACTGGAGTCACCTCAGTTAAAAAAAAAGATCAGTGACAGAAATTCTACAGTATGCATGAGGGTTTCCGTGGAAGACTGCCACGGTTTATCGGTTTCTTCAATGGTCGTCCATAGAAGAGGAGTCTACGTACATAGAGTTAGACAAGCCAGACAAAGTTTTTGCCTGGTCCGATACAAGTTACAGTAATATCTTCATTGCCCTATGGCATCTTTAATGACAGAACAAGTGGATTTTCTTTAATATAAAGACTGGCAGCTTCCCTGCATTTTAACCATATGGGAGAACACAAAAAATAGGAAAGGGGACTTAGATTGTTTTTTGTAGAAGCGTCATTGACACTCTCCCTTAAATCAGGCCTCTGTCTCATGCAATCAAGGAGTCTCTTGGAATCACAGGCTGCAATGAAGCCCTTCATGTTAAGACTCTCGCAGCATTCATTATCTATAGCTATTGGATAGTATAATCGATCCTGCTCCAGTGCTACTAAACAGTGCTGGTCATTAAAGTTTTTGATATTACGGTGCTAGACTGCCTCCGTGGATAGGCGTGTACATACACACATACTCCAGTGTGCAGCGAAAATGTGTCTTGGTTTACAACTTGGTATTTGATTGTAATTACACTAGTAACATATTTACTAACATATAAAGAT
This sequence comes from Lissotriton vulgaris, assembly GCF_964263255.1. NCBI lineage: Eukaryota > Metazoa > Chordata > Amphibia > Caudata > Salamandridae > Lissotriton > Lissotriton vulgaris. The sequence continues at coordinate 790,250,172 of NC_141698.1, read as the reverse complement.
ATAGGGAGGTGACCGGCGAAGCCCTGGCCCGGCTCCCTTTCAAGGAAACCCTTGGACCTTACACGCCAAGAGTGGAGCCTCCCCATGCCTGATATCACAGGGACTTTGCACTCCATAGTCCTCCATTGTACTCATCTGAGCACACATCTGAGCTAACAGCACCTAATAAAAGAAGCTAGAATGATACAAACAGTGAAGTCTACGGAAAGTTGTTACTCAGCAGACTCTTCAGAAATGGCCAAGCATTTAACTGCACCAAACCAAAAGGAGGATTTTGATTAAAGAACGACTTGGAAACTACGGTAAAAAGTAAGGTAATAGTAAGTGACCTTGTGAGTCCCGAAGTGCAATTGGAAAGCAAGACACATTATTTTAAATTGGCAAAAAGGAAAAGGGACATCCACTGGTATCAGATGTAAGAATCGCAAGTCCTATCATTTGATTAGCAGAGAGAGTCTCTAATTACTAATAGGAAAACCGGAGAGAAGGGCAATGTGAAGTTGAGAAATAGCGAACTTGTGGAGCTTTTCCTCAAACTGGATTTCAAAAACATAAAATGCAGACTGTTGGGGTGTGGACAGCATCCAAAGAAAGACGATGAGAGGAACCAGTGGAGGACGTGCAAATGGATGCTTCTTTTTACTACCATTGACCCCTCTGGCTTCAAACTAAGTTGATCCTTAAAAGAAGACCCTGGCCTCCAATGGTCATATTAGTACCGCCCAGGAAGCGCAGCATCATGTGTCATGAGACAGGCAGTGCAGGGGGAGCAGGCCCTGTCTTATGCTCCAGTATAAGTGACATGCCAAACAAGAGTGGAGGCGGGAATGAATGTTAATACCTCAGGCCAAGGCGCTACTAGCTAGGGATGTCTTGAAGGCACCAACGGTAGGAGCCTAAGAAAACAAAGAACAGCACAGCAACACCAGAAGCCATCACTTCCACGCCATGAACCATCAAAAAGAAAGCTTAAAGGACCAACTAACAATCTGCACCAAGGGCATTCACTGATACAGCAAAGAGGCTGAAACAATATACACCAGGTGGGACAGAAAGGAGCAAAATAAAATAGCAAACAATGTTGTAACACCGAGTAATACCTAGTCGTCTGAATACAGCTACAGCGCGGATCAAGAAAGGCATCAGGGACTGACCCACTTTCAGCTTTGTAAAAGTGTTAGATGATCATGACAAAGAAACAAAAGTGATTACAAAAAAGTAATGATATATGCAAGCAGGACATGGAAAACACCGCCAGCAATGCCTTGTCACAACAGGAAGATTAAAAGGAAAAATCTCTAAATGAATTACATAAATACATGAAGGGGACACTTTTCGAACATAGGTAATCGATCCATATAAGCAACTATACACTTTAGAAAATTTAAGTTGACTGAGCATAAATAATAATTTAAAATAAAATACAAATTATGGCAATTCGAGATGCGAGTACTACCAATGTGCAAAAAAAGAAGGAAAGTGCAGGAATTCTTTACCATCATGCGACATTCACTCCAATCAAAGGGATTAGGCGCAAACAACCAATGTATTATAGAATTTAAAAGGTGGGTCTCATCAGGACCAATTGGTATGGGGACATACTTATTAACTACCTTAGCTACAATCATTTCCCATTTAAAATGCAGTCGAAATGTTGTCGTCACGATACATACAAAGACATCTAACAAAGCCTAACTCAGGAACAGGTTTGGGTGTTTTTACACCTCAGATTTATTTTATGTGGTTGTTTGATGTCTATGGAACACATTTTTGCCTGTGGTATTGTCAAAAATTGTAACTATGCTTGTTTTAGTGTGGTTGTTTTTTCACATGGGACACAATGCATATTATCTTTCTGTTTAGCTCTGTATATTGCAGCTAATGCTATAAAATATAACTCTTCTTATGATTTCGAGTGCATTATCATTTAACATTACATTGTTTGAAGCTATTTTTGCTGTTTGACTTAAAAAGATTCATTATACAAAAGTGGAGGATCATGCTGAAAACAGCGCTGTGTTTTTGTTGAATAAAAACCAAACCAGAGTGCAGTGAGCCACAGTTACATGCTATCCGTAACATCTTTTGTCACTTATGTTCAGGCAGGAAGTAGGTGTGGGAGGGAGGCCCAGGGAAGGCCACCCCTCAAAGTCTCCACCCGCATATTTGATGAAGCATTTAAAGTACTTTACTGTGGCTACTTTTACTTTTTGTGAGGCCAGGCCCTTCATAGCGTGTTGTGAATCATGTATTTTATTGCAGTTTTTAAAGTGATTGCTGAATAGAACTGCAATGCTTGAACTGTTAAATATATTTAGAGCTGCCAATTTTAAGAATAATTGTGAAACTTTATTTGTCATTCTGGGGGCCGCCAAATACATTTATTTTGCATGACGGAGGTGAAGTATTAGCAAGTTTAAACATAGCCTTGGAATTACATCCTGTTTGGAAGATGTTGGATTTGGCCCTTTGCAGGGTTATCCCCAAACATATGGCTTCTTCCTTCTATTTTTCCCTTACCTGGTGCTGTTGGTTTTAGGACTTAGGACACTTAACCACTGCTGATCAGTGCTAAAGTGAATATTCACTCTGTGTAAATTGTGAAAATGATTGGTTATCCATGATTGGAGTATTTGAGTTACTGATAAGCCCCTAGTAAAGTGCACTGAGCGTGCCTGTAAATCAAATGCTACTAGTGGGCCTGCAGCACTGATTGTGCCACCCACATAAGTAGCCCTGAAAATGTATCTCAGACCTGCCACTGTAGTGTCAGTGTGCAGTTTTAAACTGCCATATCGACCAGGCAAGTGCACCCTAATTCCAGACCCCACCTTCCCTTTTTTTACATGGAAGGCACCCCTATAGTATGCCCGAGGTACCCTCATGGGCAGGGTGCAGTGTATGTGAAAGGTAGGACATGTACTGGAGTGTGAGAAATGTCCTGATAGTGAAATACTGCCAATTTCGTTTGTCACTATTGAAAGGTTATCATTCCCCATAGGATAGAATGGGAAATGCTTTGCAACATGTTACAAGTATAACTTCTCATTGGGACAAGATTGAGAAAGAACATTAAGGCTCTCTGAACTCAGAATTTAATAACACATCTTTTAGTAAAGATGGTTTTTAAATTGTGTGTTTGAAAATGCCACTTGTAGAAAGTACTGTAACCAAAACTGGGTCTGGGCTCACGGGCAATAAGGACAAGCATCACTAACAACTGAAAAACCAAAACGAGCACCAATATTGCCACTTACTTCTTTGTGGGGCTACTAGTCACCACTTGACCTACCGAGCTAAACAGTAAATCTCAGGACGCTTTTTTCAGTCCAGAATAAATCAATTATTTTTAATCTTCAAATTTCAACAGAACATATTTAGAAAAAATTTCATAAAATTAGAAAACATTGCCTACTTCACTCCAACTTCTCTCATACAAAGACACAATCATTCACTCAACCATACAATCTATACAAGACATGAAAAAGCTATACATCAGTTGATACAAAAGTTATTTACAACTCAAATTAATACAACACAACATAGGAACAAGTTTACATTTTTACAATATTTTGTTTTTGCACAACAATCCTAATGCTGTAGGAAGAAGGTCTACGCGTTTCGATAACCCTTAATTTAAGGGAAATCTCATCAGGACCACATAGCTCAAAGTTTCTTGTTTTCTTTGAGTTCGAATGAGGCTCCGCTTTCAACACAGCCTATGGCTCAAAAGGGAGTGAAATTTGTAATGTGGCGTGGTCCACAACCCAGCGTTTGGTTATGGGAAGGCAGGCGAAACGTCGCGCCTTATTTGCACGATCAATGTAGCAGAACAGGTCTGCACGCAATCAGTCTCCGTCTCTTTCTTCACGAGACTCAGTGAAGAGAGAGACGGAGACTGATGGCGAAGATGACAAATGACTACAAGATCTTGCAAAACCAGAAGATATCTTGCAAGATGCAGAGGCAGCCATTGTAAAGGCAATGTCCCAGTACAAAATGTGGTGATCACAGATAGATCAGGCATTGCTCTGTGCATTAATAGATCAAAGGGAAAATATAAACACCGAAGTCATTCCGGAAAGACCACTTTGAAGATTAAAGGCAACAAAAGTAATAAAACAAAAAAATTGAACTAAGATCAAGAACTGCGTGGAAACACTCCAATGCTTGACATATCTCATTCATCAATAACACCATTTGTTTCTTATATTTGACTTAACTTTTTTTGCAAAGCATAACTTTTAATTGATGAACAATTAGGCCTTAACAGCATATGTCAAGTAATAAAAACATCTCAGGTCTGAAGTGAAATTTAAATAGCACTGTCTTTAATTGGCGAATGAAGATGGATGGTGCCAAGCACCCAAAGGCAGAAAAGGGCTATACCAAAGCCTGCTCCATTTGTTCAAAACAAAGATGTAATTAATTCAGGAGTATTTACAACAATGTTAATACACTTCTAATGAATCTTACATTGATTACACTATTTCAACACTGCTGATGCTTTTGAAGCCATTTCATCCATGGCTGCAAAAGAGTGTTAGGTGAGCTATGATTTAGTAATACTCGGAATGCACATGGAAGTTGTGCGAATGTTTGAGAGCGGTGTGTACTTTTGATGATGACCCCACAACAACTACTCATCTTTAGGGTTTCAACAAGCTACTGAAGATTAGTAAATATGTAGGGGAGAAAGGTTTTACCAACCATTGCCACAATTCATCAGCTATGATGCAGAGTTCTATGACTAGTTAAAAAGAGACCACTACAATTTATGGAACCCACATGTATACAATATCTGTAATTCAAAATGGAAGTCATGAAACAGTTAACAGCAAATGTCAGTAAGAATACAATTACTGTAATGTGGTGCGCGTAGTTTTTGGTCACCTAGGCAGCGCTTGCGATGACTCTCCGGACATGCTGTATTCAGAATATGGGCTTTAAACTCCGCCTATCTTCCGTCCAGGTTTTTAATTGGCCCCTTTGACTGTCTGTTGGAAATGCTTATCTTTCTTTAGTTAATGTATTTAGTAGTACCCCCTTAGCCCCATAAGGACTACCCCTGTTACATGTGACCTTCCTCTGTAATGAAAAGAGAGCACTCTTTTGTTCATTATTTTTTCGTCGCTGGCATTGCAGCTAACACTTCCCTGACCCAGACTCATCAGAAGCTTCAGAGGGCGCCTGTTCCGTGCACTTTCCCCTCCCGCTTGTTTTCTTTGGCCCTGCATGGTTTGTTCTGCGATCGTGTAGAGGTGGAGAGGTGTGGCGCCGCAGCCAGGGTGACTGACTCCGGAATCTGGGGATCACGGTTTGATCCCCGGGGCTGGCGGCAGATTAGCCCAGCACCATGTGACTCTGGGCAATAGCATGCTTAACATTCCCGTCGGCCCCCAGCGCCTAGAAACTTTCATGGGTGATGGTTCACGCTTTACAAATGTAGATTATTATTAATATTTGTACATATTTAACCATTGTTTAACTATATTTAGTATGACTTTTAATTTAATTTTTAACATCGGCATGTTTTTTGTACAGTCCAAGTAAGCCTCGAACCCGGTTACCCAGGCCCAAAATAGGCAGCTCTGTTTATAACGCCACATTGCCAAGCATTTCCGGTTTCTATCAAGTGCATTTGGTCATGCCCAGGGCCCTGGCAAAGCTCCCGCTTCACAGACGCTATGCTTGGATTTCTTTATTATAATCAGTGCGACTGCCACCACGTGTTATCTTTAATGCATTCCACATGTAGATGCTCTCCTAGCTCACTGGTCTACCTACATTATAGGTCTTTACACTTTAATAAAAACCAATGTGTACAGCATGACTGTGTGCTCTTTATGTTTTAATAAAACCATTGTGTGCAGCATGACTGTTTTCTTCCCCCCTCTTTTGCTTCACTCATCCCCCAGGGGAACCTGGCTCCTCTACCTCTACTGATTACGCACAGTCCAGGTCTTGACCATCGCGTCACACCACTTAACTTCCGAGTTTGTTCCCCGGCCCACAAGCATGAGTCAGACCGCTTTGGCAGTGACTCCCTCCAGGCTTGACGACTGTCCTAATGCACCCTCTACTCGAGGATTGGTTTCCATAATTCCACTGCTTCTGCTCTCCCCTCTAACCTCCTTATACTAGGCTAATACCATAGACCTCCCTGGGAGCACACTCCCATGATCCAAGAGCCCCGAGCATGAATTCTGCATTCCTCTTCAGACTCTAGGTACTGTGCACATCATCCGCGCCCCACAGGACTGCACCTGCACCGATTAGATTATGGTGCTGCAGCCTTCAGGTACCTTTCTCGCTTTCCCAGCGTTTGTGAGCTCCTGGAATTGTTGACTCTTGTCGCTAGATATCAAATTGATTAATAGAGCCTGACTCGACTACACATGCACTGGCCGGATTATGGTGCCACTGGCATCAGGCACCTTGTTCACTAACCAGGGATTTACTCCTTCTCTCACTTGGACCCTGAATTTTCTAAGAAATGTCAACATCTCCTACTCCAGCACTTTGTCTCTCCAGACCCATGCTTCTCTAGCCCCTCTTAACTTTCCTATAGCCTCCCTGGAGTAATTCCTCATTCAATTTCTTCCCCCTTTTCCTTCTTATTTCCACTTAAGGACACATTTGGGTCCGGGCAGATTTAGCCCCCAAAGTCCTCCTTCCATACCCCTTATTGCATATATTGCACAGGACACCAAGGTTCGACAGAGCTTACTTGAACTGTCCTGCTTGCCTTCCTCTCTAACCCGGCACGCTAGCATCTTCATAGGTGACCCTGGGTTCCAAGTGATTTTCGCTTTACATTTTTTCTCCCTTGTTTGAATAGCCTGAATTTTTCCATTTACATTGCCGCTGTGGACAAATATTGGACACCCCCTACGTGGGAGGTCTTTAGAGACAAAAGTTTTAGTGTTCCTGCAGATCTGTATGTTTATTTTAATGACTCACCAGAGATGCAGGGCCCACTAGTATCAATTGTTTCCTACTTACTGTGCCAGAGGACCCGGAAGCCTGCAGCTTTCAGCCCCACCTCTAGGAGGAGCAATGTCTGGCAAACACTCATTGATTTCTGAATAACAAGTGTAAAAGCATTAAGGTAACCATGTTGCTCCTGCTTACATTTCACAAGCTTTACTTAATCTTACAAGCCCTATGAGTGTTTGCTTCTTTCAAGGCGTTGTTACTTTTTTTGTAGAAATGGAGATTTAGGCCTGCCAAAAGGTTTATTTGGCCAGGTCCACATAGCAGTTGACAACTGCACACACTGGCTGCAATGGCACAGTTGAGACCTGTTTAAAAGGCAACTTAAGTGGGTGGAACAATCAGTGCTGTATGCCCACTAGCAGCATTTAATTTACACGCCCTGGGTACATTTAGCAACACTTTTCTAGGGACATAAAAGTAAATTAAAGGTTGGTCTAAGCCAATTTCATCTTGTTTAAAGGAGAGAGCACTCTTACTTTAGCACTGGTTAGCAGTGACAAATTGTGCAGAGTCCTAAAGCCAACAAAAACGGATTCAGAAAAAGGGGGAGTGAAGCCAAAACATTTAGGGTGACCCTGCAGAGAGGGCTAGGTCCACCACCTTACAACTAACCACCAGAACAGAGACCCAATCCTCTTTTAAAATAGAAATCATTCTTCTGCCTCTGAAGTTAGAAAGCTATTCATGATCACCACCATTTGATGTCCAACTTGTATCCAAGAGGTTTCTACAATCAGTACACACAGTGTTCTCTAAAGCAAATAATGGTGAAGTGGTTGTGAAAGGTAGATTGTTTTGGGGCTAAACACTTCCCCTCTAATAAATAGTTTTGTGGAAAATTGGCTAGACTATGATATATGCTCACGCTATGCAGTGCTAACAAATAACAAGTTAGTAGTATTTTACTTGAGGTCTGACTAAGTGAGGCAAATGCTAAATATCTGATTCATTAATATTTATCAGCATTTGTTTCAGTTAACAAATCCATATTGTAAGTGGTCCAAAGGAACCACACAAGTCTGTAAAAGAACTACACTGGTGCTCTAAAGAAATTTGTTCTTTCAACTTTTTAAAATAATTGCTCTTCATAGATTTACAATGCATAACAAATGAGACTTTTAGTTTTAAGTACTTTGCCCTTATTACATAAATGGTTGTGGCAGCCACAAGGAGGCAGATATGACAACAGCTGGAAGGGAGCTAAAGGCCTCTTCTGCAAATGCTGACTTTAACAGGAGGATGCTCCCACCAGTGGCAATCTCCCAGCACAAGGTGACTCCACCCAAAAAAAGTTGATGGCAGTGTCTAATTTACATTGGATCATACCCTTGCAAATAAGGTTCCATCTATGTCTCTGCATCAAATATAGCTTCATTATCATGTTGTTGAAAGTTCCAGGGAATGCAATGACACAGCCTTTTGGTGTTACTATTTAAGCTGGTATACATGGGGCAACACTGGAGTGTCTCAGGGAGCCCAGCTGGTCAGTGGTGGTTTCCTGGGAGGCCGTATGTACCTTCAGAGTAGGTGCAAGAGAGACCCCCCTATAATATGGGGGGAAGCCACAGGTCACATCCCATAAGTGGTCCTTGACTGACTCAACTTTGCCATTTTTTCCTGCTCAGGCTTTTTTGCCCCACATTTTCAGACTACTGTGGCATTCCCCAATTGCTGTACCTTACATTATGAAGGCTTGATAGGTCAGAGCTTTGAGGCTTGCCCGAGTGGAGATGTTTTCCCCCTTGAAATGTATTGTATGAAACTGGATTATTAATTGAGGTGGGTAACTGCTCTTCTGAAAGACTAATCCGAACTCATCATGGGGAACTTTCAAAGTCACTAAATTAACCTGAGCTCAGCCATCTGGCAACAATGGGGCTGAGCAGACAGGATCAACTTAAGGCAATGTATTGATGCAGTACCAAACAGTAACACAGTCAAAATGCCCAGAAATGAAAATCTGAAACCGAATTAGAAAAATAGAGTAACATTTAATTAACAAAATGATGCCACAATGACAAAAATCTAATCTAATGTGGGGAATAGGAGATATGAATATTGAATGTTTTAAGTAGAAAGAGTGCCAAAAAAAGCAGGGCAGTGATCATAAACTACGGTTGAAGTAGACCAGCAAAGTTCGTCCTGAGAAAAATTTGTTTTACCTTCGGACTTAAAAGACGAAGTCCCAATCAATCTCAAGAGTACAGTTCTAAAGCCCCCCAGAACCTCAGGGGAAGCACTTAGAGATTCACTTGGTGTTATACAGTGGCCAGCAACAGCGTCCGGTACAGGTCCAGTTGCCACTGGTCAGCTATGTACTTCCAGTAAAAGGTCTCTTTCAGCTTGTTATCTCCCTGTAGCCACACAAGTATGCCAATTTACCTTTGGAGACCAATTCTTTCTTCTGAGTACAAGAGAGAGCTTGTCCAAGCCCTCATGGCTCATCTCAGGTTACAGAAAGCAGGATGCAGTTCTCTTCTAATTTTCCACAGATCCAGACATTGTTCTAAAGTGGGTGCCTGTAGGTGTCAAGAGTCATGTCCGGCCCTAGCTTTAAAGCGGGGGCGACTCCTAGGCATTCCCTAACCATTGCCATAAAAGTTACTGGGCCACCCCTACCCACTTTTTCATTAGTTCATGTTTGCCTATCTGCAAACAGGCCCAAAACATCATGTGTCAGGGCATTTTCAAGATGGCTAAAGTCTTTGGCTACACTCAAATTGGCTCGGAGGCGTGGGGGGTGGGAGTGTCACAGGATAATCACCAGTGTCCTCCCAAATCTAACACTAAAATCCATTTTGAGACAGGCACTGAACCCACAGCAAACCCAGAGGCCGGAGATTGGTAGGACAAAATCAGAGCCCTCCAGTAACCAAGCAGAGAACCCACAAGAATTGTCTCTGCATTCTCTTTTTGACAGGTTAAAATCACTCTTTTTAATATTTGTAATTCGTCCATATGTGAGGCTTGTATCCCACAAGGTAGGGAGCATGGTATTTAATCTGGGTGCAGATAGTACTACTAACTAGTTATTAAAAATCCGATTTAATGGTGAAATCCGAATTTTTACAAAATATTAAGAAAAAGTAACTTTCGGAAAGTTCTTATTTCTCTGCCTGAAGGTCTTGGGGGCTGATTTGCATTAACTCTCCACCTTCTCTCTCCCAGTGTTCAGCCTCGAATAGGTGTGAACGAGGTGTGGAATCCCTTCCAGAAGCAAACAGGCTTAGTTGAATGAGCAGAGACAATTTCCCTGAACTCCACAGAATATTCTGTGATATCACACTGTCAAATACCTCTTGACAGGTCAGTTGTGCCACATACCTGGGGTATACTTGAAAAGGGAGAGAACTGAAAGCACAGACAATTCTTTGTAGAAGTCTCACTAAAAGCAATGAATGCCTAGCTAAAGGCAGTAATATTATTTCTCACAATTACAACAATTTTATGATCAAGCCGCCCATCCTGAGTTACTGTTTTTTCTCAGTTGATCAGGCATTTAATGGAGTCCAATCGTACTGATCCCAAATATCTTGATGGGAAAGTTAACAGATAGTATTGGGTCCTAGCCAGACAAAATAGGGAGCATGTGGGAATGCATAAACTAAAAAAGAAATTTCAGAAAGTCCATAAAATTTGAATCAGCAATGGATTTCCATAACACTTTAGGCAAGAAGGGAGATGGTTACCAAGGAGGCCTTCTGTTTTATATGGTTGTGTCTTGCCTACCTGTCAGAAAATGAGGGTCGAGACACTGTGTACTGCTTAGGATGGGTTGAGTTAGTGGAAGAAGTACTCCAAACCGACTTGCACTAAGTTCCTTCCTGCGAAGCAAAGGCTGTTGATCATCACAGTGTCGTCACTATCTAATCTGTGTCTCTGCACATAGAGAACCCGCTATGTCACAGCATGCTGACAGTGAATAAGAATGTTCAGCAGGTCATGAACTCTTGCATATCCTAGCAGGGCAGCATGTTAAGGATCATCGGGTGTAATTTCCTTCGTGTATTACAGTGTCTCTGCTAAGCAGTTGCGATACAATGTTGCTGCAAGCAGGACCTTGTAATGCAAATCTCCTGTCCCCCTTGCCAAGAACTGTTGCTTTCTAAGAAATGGCATTGAGCAACATTGAAATATGGAGAAGTATTCAGAAAAGTCATATTGATGCAAACTAATATGTATCTGAGCTCTTCTAATGCTTGAGGTTGTTGTATTATACCAATTGTTAACTTGTGGGAGAGAAGGATTAATTCTTTAATTGGATTATGTAGCACATGTATATACAAATGTTCTGTGTAAGGTACATCAATAGCTATGAACAGGGATCAACAAAATATTAACAACGTTGGTCATTTTGAAGTCTGTAAAATAAGAGACAGGGCCCTGCACAATAAAGGGATAGAGCACCGTTTTAAAAAGTAAAATCAAATCTTCCCTTGGGAAGTCACTGTATCACATAAATATACTCTGCACACTTTTACAAAAGACCCTGCAGTCAAATGTCACTCCATCACTCTTTTAAGTAGAACCAGTACCACAAATATATAATGGAGCACAACGTTTTTAATGTCGGGTTCACAGACACTTTTTTCGGTTACAAATTGTTACAATATATGTGTCATCAATAATATAGTGATCATATCACAGTCATGCGGATTAAAACCAGTATTGCACAATAAAAGAAGCCCACACTTCGGCGCAAAACATAAATGCAATCAAATTCAAATAAAAGTGGGGTAGACAAATAAAATAGCAAAGAGTTGACTGTTTCAATAGTACCAATCCGTTTGATCATTATACATGACGTAACGCAAAAATCATCATCTATTTTATAAAGATATTAGACACATTCAGTGCATCAAATATGCCAACGTGTTTCAAGGGAATTAACAGATTATTGCCCCCTTCTTCAGAACACACACATAAGATATAATGTATAAAATCTGTATAAAATACCTGATACAAATATTACAAAATTCATGTCATAGTTATATAAGTGTAAAAATAACAGCAATTCTACTCATAGATGACAAAACATCAAGTCCCAGAGCATCCCATCCTGTAGTGGTAATAACTCGGAGAAACATTTCTCCATTGCCATAAGACACAAAACAGACATTACTTGTATTTCTGGCACACATGGCATGTATAAATCTTACTCCAGCATGTCAACCTTTTATATCAATTAACTACTCATTCACATCTTCTGTTTTAGCACACTTTGTTTACACTAAGCTCCTCAAACTCCATTCACATCATCAATCATATGAGTGCCACCCACTCACCAATAGGTATATGATTTGAAGGTCCTTAAAGGGACCTATTCATTAGTATTTTTGTCCCAGAATAGCTTCTTGTCTTTAAAGCTCAAGTCTGTCAGAGGCCAGACAATAATCCAAAGAGGTACTCTACTAAGGAGAGAGAACAACAAAAATAGGCAAGTGTGTCTCTCAATCAATCAAAAAATAAGTGTAAAAATCTTTGTGAGTTATTTTTATCCTATAATGGCGCCCACTTCTTGCCGCATGGAATGATAAGGTGGTCTAGATGTTGAGACATGTGATCTTTATTACATGATCGTAATCTATCAAGGGGGGGTATTTAAATAGCACCGTTGTGAGTGAGACTAATTTTTCTCACAAACCAAAGATAAGTGGTTGTTCATTTCTCCCACTTTGAGTTTCCCAATTAACAAGTTTTAACTAGATAAAACTAGCCGGTATCGTCTATTAAAGAATGCCGGTAACAAGGGCTTGCTTCTGGGATAAAGTTTTTCAAGCTGAGTGAACTGCCCATATTTCAGAAAGGTTGCACAGTAATATTTAATGCTATACAGCATCTGAATGGAAGATCAGTTCCGACTGCTGATATTGGAGCGGACTACGAGTGCATAGGCATATCTTTATACCACACAATATGGGCGTGGTATTATAAATTATTTCATGTTTGTTACTCTACGAGATAAGACAGATTGCAAATCAGCTGCTTAGCCTGTAAGGCAACTGTGGAATTTGTTGCATACCGTATGCAATAGTGGACAGGAAGGATTTGTGCAGTGGTGCAGTTCTTGGGTACGAAACTGAGCCCCCACTTGGCATGTTTAGAGGTGGGATTACCCTCATGAAGAGGATCTTTGGGATGTCTAGAGAGGTGCGGAATTCACAGTTACCATGTTAATTTAGAGGAACTGTATAGACCTATGAAATTTCCCAATGTGTAAAATAGCTTTAGTCTGGCTTTTGTCTCAAGTGGAGGGGCATGTAGGGAAAACTATCTTGTTTGCTTGGTTTTCCTCATTTTATGGCTGCAGATCTGGTATTCTGGCCTCTGCAGCGACAGATGTCTGACTAAAAGACTCAGCTGCTTATGTTCTGTTTAAGAGTAGGTGTTTGATTTTTTAATTTGCCATAACTATCACTGAAGTACAACAGTTCAAAGGATCAAAGGATCAAAATAAGCTTTATTCGATATTTAGAGTAAATATCATATAAGCATAAGCATACATTATTGTAGAAAATTTAAAAAAGCATTACAATGAAAGACAAGAAACGATTTCAGTTAAAAGAAGTCATCCAATACTCAGTTGGAGGTTAAAAATCACTGATAAGGGAACTATTTGGAAACGACATTTAAAAACAACAAGTTAAAAACAGCAATAATTGTTATGTCCCATATCGATCTAGAGTTTTCCTAGGCCCTTGTGTTCTTGATATCTGGGTGGGTGGAAAGCTCGGATAAAAGTCATGTAAATCCCAGATACGAATTGGGCCATCCCCCTGTTTATACTTGCAGGAACGTAAATAAGGGGTTGTTTTCCTTTGCTTGAACCTAATTAGGACCAAGTCCCCTGGAATGTCTTTTGGCAGAGTGCCCAGCCAACCCACCCTCCTAACGCTTAAGATCCCCCCATCTAGGTCAGGTGGCAGAGGTCTATTAGTCTGTAACCAATGCATGGCCTTGTGTAGTAAGTCTTGGCGTGTTTCAACTTTTCCGTGGTTTAGAGGTGGAATCCCGGAGACAACAGTCACATAGGGGGCGGCTTCGGGAGGTAAATTTATTCGCGGCATTCTAATGGGTTCATTTTTCACCTCAATGTGGTTTGTTTGGGCCAACGATGAGGTTTGAGAATGCGCATTCCTGCGGGGGTTCAGATTTGGTTTTTCCCGGGCAAGGAGGGGGATCGGAGGGTTAGATGATGCTGTTTTAGTTCCCGGTGGGATATGTGTTTTAATTATCAGTTCAATGTTAGATATCCTATCCCCCAGATCGTTGATTTTTTCCACCAATGGAGAAATTAGGGAGATTAATAAATGCTCGAGCTGGGCCAATAAAGTTGGTTGGGGAGATGATGGGGAGTTTTCCTTTTTTCCAACCTCCATATCCCCCGACACAGAGGTAACATTTGAGTAGTGCTGAATGGGACTGGGGCATAGTTTAGGAGTTTTGGGTGGCTTTCCGTTGTTGATGGCATCATCGGTCTTTCTTTTGGTGTTCTGCCCACCCGGTAGTGCTATAAGTGGAGATTGGAGTTTATTAACAGACAGAGGTGACATCTGCAGGGTGTCTGTGCTTATAGGGGATAAAAGGTCGGGGGTATATTGAGTTCCACACATGGCATTAAGCTCGTCCCAGATAGACATGATATAATGTTAGATAGCAAACTGTGGGCTAAATGGAGATGATAAGGGGAAGCACAGTACCTCTTGGCTGTAACAGAGTGATAAGGGTGGTGGCCCGTCCCGGCCTCTTTGTGCCTCTGAGGGCCACAGAGGGCCCGCCCTTTGCCCGGGCTTAGCCCGGCGCCGTCCCGCGCGCGTCCCGCGGGACGGGAGGTGTTCCGCGTTCTTGTGGCGCCTCCAGGCGCAGCGGGAGCGTCACGAGCGCGCCGGGTGCCGGGGCTGCTGGGAACTGTAGTTCCTGGCGCTCACGGAGCGTCCCTGGTCACGTTGGCCGTTTCCCTCACGGCTGGGCTGGCAAAGGGTCCTTCCTGTCTGCTCCCCCCGCGGCTCCCTGCCGCCACAGGTAAGTGTTGTGAAGTGCCCCCAGGCGCGCTCGGTGCTCCGCGTTCTTGTGGCGCCTCCAGGCGCAGCGGGAGCGTCACGAGCGCGCCGGGTGCCGGGGCTGCTGGGAACTGTAGTTCCTGGCGCTCACGGAGCGTCCCTGGTCACGTTGGCCGTTTCCCTCACGGCTGGGCTGGCAAAGGGTCCTTCCTGTCTGCTCCCCCCGCGGCTCCCTGCCGCCACAGGTAAGTGTTGTGAAGTGCCCCCAGGCGCGCTCGGTGCTCCGCGTTCTTGTGGCGCCTCCAGGCGCAGCGGGAGCGTCACGAGCGCGCCGGGTGCCGGGGCTGCTGGGAACTGTAGTTCCTGGCGCTCACGGAGCGTCCCTGGTCACGTTGGCCGTTTCCCTCACGGCTGGGCTGGCAAAGGGTCCTTCCTGTCTGCTCCCCCCGCGGCTCCCTGCCGCCACAGGTAAGTGTTGTGAAGTACAACAGTTGTTTGTGTCCAGGTTGCCGATTATCTGCAAAGTGTATGGCTAAAGAATCCTTAATAAAAACTAAAGTGAAAACTAAGGCTAATTTCTTTTAACATAACACCCTGATTCCGGACAAGCTCAATCTTGCTATCTCAGAGCAGTCATCATATTGTTTGATTCATCTAAACTCCATCGTAGGGTTAAATTTGGAACTATTAGTGCCACAGATTGTAGAGATGGTTTTCCCCCCATGGTGACAAATGCATTTAGAATCTTACTCACTGTAAGGTGACAAAGTTGCGTTATGATAGCTTCGAATTGGGTTGAAGAGGCAAATCTCTCCTGTTCTTCATATCAGTGCATTTTTGCAACTTATAGGGATATTACCGTTGCTAGGCAAATGTGAAATAAGATACAAACAATATCTGCGCTAAATTTCAGTAGATTTCCAGTTTAGTGCAAATTGAATCCACACTTACAGCCTGATTCATCAAGCTTTTTTGCGCTCGCAAAGGGCCAGATTCTCAGAATCTGGCCCTTTGCGAGAGCGATTTTTGCAATTGGGATTCAGCATCCCAAATGTAAAAATCGCTAATTGCGATCTCGCAATTTTGCGAGGAATTACATTTAAGGAATCTCTATTTGAGATTCCTTAAATGCAATTCATCATCCTATTTTTTTTTGCGAATTCGCAATTTCTAGGCGCAATTTACTGCGAGGTCAGACCTCGTGGTAAATTGCGAAAACTCAGAAAAATGCATTTAAATGCATTTTTCTGAGTTGCATGTTACACACACACATGTCCTTTGGACATGTGTGTGTGCAACACATGTGTAAAATTTCATTTGAGGGGTGCTACAGGGTGTCCTGTGGACACCCCTGGCACCCTTCAAATCGCTATCTTATTTGCGATTAGCAAATTGCTAATCGCAAATAAGGAATACTCCCCATTCATTCCTATGGGCCTTTTGGCCCATAGGAATGAATGGGGAGTTATTCCTTATTTGCGATTAGCAATTAGCTAATCGCAAATAAGGAATTGTAAGGAATCGCATTTTTTTTTGCATATTCCTACATGAATCCCGTTTTGCGAGTCCTTAATAGCGATTCGCTATGAATCGCTATTAGGGCCTCGCAAAACGGGAGCATGATGAATCAGGCGGTATGTTCTCACACCAATTTCTGCAAGTGCTACCAGGAGGAAAGATATGTCACAATGTAGGACACTGTGCGTTTTTACCAAACAGAAAAACAATAATCTCATTCTGTAGCCCTGTTCAAATTAAGAAACATTAATGTTCCTGTAAAATCACCCAGGATTACAATGTCCATATGTCATAATAGTATTTCCCCCAGGCAATTTTAGTAGATAAATAAACTGACCAACTCAGAATGAGGCGCATTGTGTTTGTCTCTACCACTCTAAGAAATACTATTACTAAGATGTTGCTTATTGAATTTGTGTTATGGTTGGACAGTGATTTATCTCACTGCAAGATGTAATAAAGTCTGGTGGTAGTCTGAATGAGTAGAAACAGTCCCAGACCCAGTACAGTGGAGTTTATAAAACCCAATCTGTTCCTTTTAATGTGGATCTTTTAGGACAGCTAGCGAAGCATTACTTCAATTTGTTCTGATGACTTCAAAAAAGATTTGTAAGCAGAGAAGAATAACTCAATTCTAGTGTTAGTCCACACGAAGGACACAAGATATCGGAAATGCCAAAGAGCGGCCATCAGTTAAAAAAAGATGAGTGCTGATGGGCGCAGCTAAGAGAGACATCGAAAGAAAAGAGGAAAGAGGTGTTAATCATGGATTACAATAATCTAATAAAAATAAATAATGCTATCATATAAATGTGTTTGCCTCCAAATGTTCACGAAAAGGTTAACTGTATCCTGTTGCATTTGTAGTGAGCTGGAAAATATTTTCTGCATGCTTTGAGTTTGGGCGACTTTACTAAACTTGGCCCGGTGGCCTTGATGCGTTTCCGCAGATAAATTAAGGGATGAATGCTTGGAGTAAAAATAAGAACTCTGGCAAGAGTTCATTGAAATCATAAGCTTGTGAACTGACCCATAGTGGAATGCAGCAAAGCAAGACCACTTTTTCCAAGAGAAAAATTAAGAGATAATCTCTAAAGTTTTTGACAAGTGGGGCAAACATCGTATTATAAAGCACATTTCTGTAAAAAAAAACAGTTGATAGAGCAACGGGTTTGAGGAACAGTTCAGATGAATAGTTAATTAAATAAAAAATTACCTCAATCACTACTGAAGTAAAACATTCACTAGTGATCCCATCACACGTTTGTGTACCTGACAGAAACACTGAATGACCGTCATCAGTGTTGTTCGGACACATTGTGCACAAGCGCAAATAATTTTCGGCCTAAATCTAATCCCAGGAAGACCATCATATGTTTCCAATGTCGTGCTTGGAGCTTATACCCAGTGCAAGTGAACATACCAACAATCACTGTACAGAACATAAATTACTAGCAGGATGTATGCTTGAGTGTGGTAGCGCACAAAAGCGGGTATGCACCCACATAATCCAGGTGATGCCAATAAAATGTCCGTTTCTTAACCTGTAAAGAACTGCAGCTAAAATCACCAAAAGCAGCTGCTCTTCTTAATGGGTGGTAGGTAGCCGCTGGGGTAGGGTTTAAATAGCAACACAAAATACCATTAAAAAAACACTGTGATGCCGGCCTTCTTCTACTCCGGTCAGACTCAGACTCCCCAGGGGCTGGTGCACACTGCCAGGCTCCTATTCACCAATCTCAGCGCTACCCTCAGGGCAATCCAGCAAGAGGACAGCCCCGTGATTGGTCTGAGCCTGCAGGCTGGCTTTACACACGCTCAGGTCCTAGGAGCCGGTGCCTCTTCTCCAGCCGGCTGTGGAGCACACCTCGAGTGGAGAGGGATCAAAGTGCGCATGACGGTTTAGCCGGGCTTAGACAGCCAGCCAACCCATCATGTCCACTTACAGTGTGCACAACTCTTCCCCCTGCTCTCATCATGGCCCCGCCCCACCCAGACTTTGCTTGCTGGCAAAAGAGCAGAAAGAAAAATAAAATAGTAATAAAATGGTTTTAATTATCATTTTATTGTTTCCCCCCCTCAGCTGCCCTAAGGGGGGCTCTACTGCTCCCTGGTTAGAAAACATTGCCCTGAAGTGCCAGTCAACCACTGGGCTGCCATGTCCAGTGATTATCACCCCTCCCATTTTTGGGTGCTTCATCCACCTCCAATCCCTTCCTCGGTCTGACATACACCTGGATAGCAAAAACTTACAATAGGCCCCATGCACAGGGACAAAATTCCCCTCACAACTGGGCCAGTGAGTTTTCTTTTTCAGAACCAAATGCCATTTTGGGGCTAGATTTCCGATAAAGGAAAACAAATGCTAGGTGGGGTCAACGTCGGCCAGCTTGGCATTAGCAGTGAGGAAAAGTGCATCTGCTATACTGGTGGCAGCACTTTTGACACAGGGGCCCCTGCCATGCATTCTGGGATTTCCAAGTACGGTGGGTGGTCCTCTGCCAGACGAATGGCGGTTGTCAGGTCTTGTGCCAAAATATAAATAGCCACTGCTCTTTTTACAGAACCGAAAAAAGATAGAGTATACTGAAAATAACAACACTAGCAAATACTAGACCTAACTCACATGGTACCACCGTGTCTCATACAATGTCAGCCCCCTTCACGTGGTCTTCCAGTGAAGAGCAAATATTACAACGTAGCATAAAGGATGCTCTGGAAATCCATTCCCGGAGTGGGTTTACAGTGAATGTCTCCATCCAATGTCCATTACGCAGACCCTCCAGCTTATCGCGATTTCGCGATTTGCAAAAAAATCGCGAAATTTGCATCTTTGTGCAAATGCCGCGATTTTTGGCAAACCGGCCGCGAAATCCGCCGTTTCCATTGGACGCCCACAGGAGCCAATCTCAATCGTGTGTTTCTTCTCTTATTGCCGCCTGCGCTCTGCGCTGCTCTTCCATTCTTCCACTTCCCAGGTTGCCAGGTGCCTGCTCCAGGATTTCGCGCCCGAGGGAGGAGAGAGAGGAGAGACGAGAAGACGAGAAGAGAAGACGAGAGACACCACCACGGCGACGGCGGACCACGCCACGGACGACGACGGGAGACCCAAGCCAGCAGCAGGAGAGCAGGAGAGTCAGGTAAGCTAGGCTAGGTACCGGCTTCGGATCTGTTGTGGGGGCCCGCCGCACAAGGGGCACGCGGCGGGCCCCCGTGGATTCTTGGATCTGTTGTGGGGGCCCGCCGCACAAGGGGCACGCGGCGGGCCCCCGGGGCCATAATTCTTTTCTTGTAATCTGTTGTGGGGGCCCGCCGCACAAGGGGCACGAGGCGGGCCCCCGGGGCCATAATTCTTGACTTGGTCTTTGTTGTGGGGGCCCGCGGCGGGCCCCCGGGGCCATAATTCTTTACTTGGTCTTTGTTGTGGGGGCCCGCCGCACATGGGGCACGCGGCGGGCCCCCGGGGGCCATAATTCTTTACTTGGTCTTTGTTGTGGGGGCCCGCCGCACATGGGGCACGCGGCGGGCCCCCGGGGGCCATAATTCTTTACTTGGTCTTTGTTGTGGGGGCCCGCCGCACAAGGGGCACGCGGCGGGCCCCCGGGGGCCATAATTCTTTTCTTGTGCTCTGTTGTGGGGGCCCGCCGCACAAGGGGCACGCGGCGGGCCCCCGGGGGCCATAATTCTTTTCTTGGCCTTTGTTGTGGGGGCCCGCCGCACATGGGGCACGCGGCGGGCCCCCGGGCGGCCTAAATGTATTTATTTGATCTGTTGTGGGGGCCCGCCGCACAAGGGGCACGCGGCGGGCCCCCGGGGGCCATAATTCTTTACTTGGCCTTTGTTGTGGGGGCCCGCCGCACATGGGGCACGCGGCGGGCCCCCGGGCGGCCTAAATGTATTTATTTGATCTGTTGTGGGGGCCCGCCGCACATGGGGCACGCGGCGGGCCCCCGGGGCCATAATTCTTTACTTGGTCTTTGTTGTGGGGGCCCGCCGCACATGGGGCACGCGGCGGGCCCCCGGGGGCCATAATTCTTTACTTGGTCTTTGTTGTGGGGGCCCGCCGCACATGGGGCACGCGGCGGGCCCCCGGGGGCCATAATTCTTTACTTGGTCTTTGTTGTGGGGGCCCGCCGCACAAGGGGCACGCGGCGGGCCCCCGGGGGCCATAATTCTTTTCTTGTGCTCTGTTGTGGGGGCCCGCCGCACAAGGGGCACGCGGCGGGCCCCCGGGGGCCATAATTCTTTTCTTGGCCTTTGTTGTGGGGGCCCGCCGCACATGGGGCACGCGGCGGGCCCCCGGGCGGCCTAAATGTATTTATTTGATCTGTTGTGGGGGCCCGCCGCACAAGGGGCACGCGGCGGGCCCCCGGGGGCCATAATTCTTTACTTGGCCTTTGTTGTGGGGGCCCGCCGCACATGGGGCACGCGGCGGGCCCCCGGGCGGCCTAAATGTATTTATTTGATCTGTTGTGGGGGCCCGCCGCACATGGGGCACGCGGCGGGCCCCCGGGGCCATAATTCTTTACTTGGTCTTTGTTGTGGGGGCCCGCCGCACATGGGGCACGCGGCGGGCCCCCGGGGGCCATAATTCTTTACTTGGTCTTTGTTGTGGGGGCCCGCCGCACAAGGGGCACGCGGCGGGCCCCCGGGGGCCATAATTCTTTACTTGGTCTTTGTTGTGGGGGCCCGCCGCACAAGGGGCACGCGGCGGGCCCCCGGGGGCCATAATTCTTTTCTTGTGCTCTGTTGTGGGGGCCCGCCGCACAAGGGGCACGCGGCGGGCCCCCGGGGGCCATAATTCTTTACTTGGCCTTTGTTGTGGGGGCCCGCCGCACATGGGGCACGCGGCGGGCCCCCGGGCGGCCTAAATGTATTTATTTGATCTGTTGTGGGGGCCCGCCGCACAAGGGGCACGCGGCGGGCCCCCGGGGGCCATAATTCTTTACTTGGCCTTTGTTGTGGGGGCCCGCCGCACATGGGGCACGCGGCGGGCCCCCGGGCGGGCTAAATGTATTTATTTGATCTGTTGTGGGGGCCCGCCGCACAAGGGGCACGCGGCGGGCCCCCGGGGGCCATAATTCTTTTCTTGGCCTTTGTTGTGGGGGCCCGCCGCACGCGGCGGGCCCCCGGCCGGGCTAAATTTTGGGCTGGGCATCTGTGGGGAAGTTCATAATTGTTTGTTTTGGTTCTGGGGAATTGTTGTGTTCTCTGCACTGTACTGAATTTATGTCCTGAATCTTGACCCTTTGGCCTGATTTTTTTTTACTGTCACTGTACTAGTTTTGTCCTGAATCTTGACCCTTTGGCATTAATTTTTACTTGCCATTGGGCCAGGTGCCGCTGCGCACTGGTAAGTTTGGGGTTGTGGGCACCTGGTGAGTTTCCTAACTCTTGGTTTCTTTTACAGAGCATCACTGGGAAGGATCTGCTGTTGAAAGAGCCCGAATTGGGTCAGCTGCCGCAGCGCACTGGTAAGTTTGGGGGTGTCCATAAGTTTGGGGTTGTGGGCACCTGTGGGGAATTTCATAATTGTTTGTTTTGGTTCTGGGGAATTGTTGTGTTCTCTGCACTGTACTGAATTTTTATGTCCTGAATCTTGACCCTTTGGCATTAATTTTTACTTGCCATTGGGCCAGGTACCGATGCGCACTGGTAAGTTTGGGGTTGTGGGCACCTGGTGAGTTTCCTAACTCTTTACTTGGTTTCTTTTACAGAGCATCACTGGGAAGGATCTGCTGTTGAAAGAGCCCGAATTGGGTCAGCTGCCGCAGCGCACTGGTAAGTTTGGGGGTGTCCATAAGTTTGGGGTTGTGGGCACCTGTGGGGAATTTCATAATTGTTTGTTTTGGTTCTGGGGAATTGTTGTGTTCTCTGCACTGTACTGAATTTTTATGTCCTGAATCTTGACCCTTTGGCATTAATTTTTACTTGCCATTGGGCCAGGTACCGATGCGCACTGGTAAGTTTGGGGTTGTGGGCACCTGGTGAGTTTCCTAACTCTTTACTTGGTTTCTTTTACAGAGCATCACTGGGAAGGATCTGCTGTTGAAAGAGCCCGAATTGGGTCAGCTGCCGCAGCGCACTGGTAAGTTTGGGGGTGTCCATAAGTTTGGGGTTGTGGTCACCTGTTGGGGAATTTCATAATTGTTTGTTTTGGTTCTGGGGAATTGTTGTGTTCTCTGCACTGTACTGAATTTTTATGTCCTGAATCTTGACCCTTTGGCATTAATTTTTACTTGCCATTGGGCCAGGTGCCGCTGCGCACTGGTAAGTTTGGGGTTGTGGGCACCTGGTGAGTTTCCTAACTCTTTACTTGGTTTCTTTTACAGAGCATCACTGGGAAGGATCTGCTGTTGAAAGAGCCCGAATTGGGTCAGCTGCCGCAGCGCACTGGTAAGTTTGGGGGTGTCCATAAGTTTGGGGTTGTGGGCACCTGTGGGGAATTTCATAATTGTTTGTTTTGGTTCTGGGGAATTGTTGTGTTCTCTGCACTGTACTGAATTTTTATGTCCTGAATCTTGACCCTTTGGCATTAATTTTTACTTGCCATTGGGCCAGGTACCGATGCGCACTGGTAAGTTTGGGGTTGTGGGCACCTGGTGAGTTTCCTAACTCTTTACTTGGTTTCTTTTACAGAGCATCACTGGGAAGGATCTGCTGTTGAAAGAGCCCAAATTGGGTCAGCTGCCGCAGCGCACTGGTAAGTTTGGGGGTGTCCATAAGTTTGGGGTTGTGGGCACCTGTGGGGAATTTCATAATTGTTTGTTTTGGTTCTGGGGAATTGTTGTGTTCTCTGCACTGTACTGAATTTTTATGTCCTGAATCTTGACCCTTTGGCATTAATTTTTACTTGCCATTGGGCCAGGTACCGATGCGCACTGGTAAGTTTGGGGTTGTGGGCACCTGGTGAGTTTCCTAACTCTTTACTTGGTTTCTTTTACAGAGCATCACTGGGAAGGATCTGCTGTTGAAAGAGCCCGAATTGGGTCAGCTGCCGCAGCGCACTGGTAAGTTTGGGGGTGTCCATAAGTTTGGGGTTGTGGGCACCTGTGGGGAATTTCATAATTGTTTGTTTTGGTTCTGGGGAATTGTTGTGTTCTCTGCACTGTACTGATTTTTTATGTCCTGAATCTTGACCCTTTGGCATTAATTTTTACTTGCCATTGGGCCAGGTACCGATGAGCACTGGTAAGTTTGGGGTTGTGGGCACCTGGTGAGTTTCCTAACTCTTTACTTGGTTTCTTTTACAGAGCATCACTGGGAAGGATCTGCTGTTGAAAGAGCCCGAATTGGGTCAGCTGCCGCAGCGCACTGGTAAGTTTGGGGGTGTCCATAAGTTTGGGGTTGTGGGCACCTGTGGGGAATTTCATAATTGTTTGTTTTGGTTCTGGGGAATTGTTGTGTTCTCTGCACTGTACTGAATTTTTATGTCCTGAATCTTGACCCTTTGGCATTAATTTTTACTTGCCATTGGGACAGGTGCCGCTGCGCACTGGTAAGTTTGGGGTTGTGGGCACCTGGTGAGTTTCCTAACTCTTTACTTGGTTTCTTTTACAGAGCATCACTGGGAAGGATCTGCTGTTGAAAGAGCCAGAATTGGGTCAGCTGCCGCAGCGCACTGGTAAGTTTGGGGTTGTGGGCACCTCAGGAGAATTTCTTATTTGTTTATTTTGGTTTGGGGCAATTGCTGTTTTCTCTGTCTGTTTGCTCAACACCGTTCGGGGACTGGCATTTACCATTGCAGTTATGGCCCATCACGTTTGTCACTTTACTTGTGCTCCAGGGTTGCATGCATTTCTTATCGTTGAGCACCGGCGCTTTCTGAACTTTCCTTTCAACAATTGCCTTTCCCCCCTTTGAGGTGCCTTTAGTAATACCAACTATCTTTGTAGGTGACTTAACTGACTGCGCCACAACCGGGAGATCTTCTTTTTTACAAGGGAGCCACAAGCCACCACAAGAAAAGCAGAATGGATAAGTTTGTGCAGCTTGCAAAGGGTGTGAAGCACAGATCACATCTGCCCACCCAGATAACCGCAGCAGACCGGGCCAGAGACTACAGCAATGTGATGCACGCTGATGGTGGGGTGCTATTTTGCAGTGTGTGCAATGTGGCGGTGGACCACATCCGGAAACACACTGTGGATATGCATGTGCGGTCCCAAAAACATTTGAAGCGCTGTTCAGATGATCCTGACCTTCAATCTTCGCCGAAACGTGCACGGCAGATGACAGTGAACGCGCTATTCACCAAGAGTACAGCTGCAGGTGTCGCAAACCACGAAATGATAACTGAGTGGGTTAACGTCTGCACCGCGTTGAACATTCCGCTCAGCAAAACCGACCACCCTGTGTTGCGCAAGTTCCTGCACGAGCGAGTACGGAATGGTGGAGCGATACCTGGGAGTCATCAGCTGCAAGAACGGTATCTCCCAGAGAGATATACAAGTGCCAAGAACGAGCTGAAAGAGCTCTTGAAAGATCCGAAGATCAGCGTTATCTTTGACGAAACACCAGATGTCGAAGGGCGGTGTGTTTTGAATGTGCTAGTTGCAGCAGTCTCTCCGCAGGGTGCTCGTCAGATCCATACCTACCTGGTGGACACAGTCTTCCTATCCCAGTGCAACCATGGGACTGTAGCGCAAGCGGTTGTAAAGGTGCTCACAGAGTACAGCATAGACTTCCAGAACGTTGTTTCCTTCAACACTGACAACGCGGCATACATGCTCAAGGCATTCAACACAGTGTTGAGGAATCTGTACCCAAACTCCATCCACATCACCTGCTTGGCACACATAATGAATCTTGTTGGAGAGTCATTTAGGAAGCCTTTTGTGGAGCTAAATGCTTTCCTGCTGTACTTCTCCCGCATCTTTTACATGGCCGGCAGCAGAAAGAGAAGGTACTTGCACCATCTTGCAGAGAACCATGGGATGAAGGCACGGGTGGCACCTGATCCTTGCAGTACCCGCTGGAATTCCTGGTTTGCCGCTGTCCAGTACCACTGCAAGCACTTTGAGGCCTATGCTGGGTTTGTGGAGTCAGAGATGCAACTCAGCAAGTCTCCCCCAGACTCCCTTGAAAACCTACAGAAGATTTTTAACACCGACCAAAGGGAGTGCATAAAAGTCCAATTGGACATTGTGGCAGAAAAATGCCAAAGCATTTTGAACCTGATGGAGTTATTCCAGAGCCAGACACCAGTGACCATGAAGGTATACGATTATTTGGAGGACCTCCACATGAACCTAACCAACAATTCAGTCCTCACTGTGGAGTCACTAGAGCCATTTCTACGGACCACTGCAGGGGCAAAATTAAGTCTGGCACAGAAAAAAAAAATAACAGCCCAGCTTAATGAAGCTTTTGAACATTCATTAGAAAAGGTGGCCAAATACATGGGGGAGGCCCAGCCAGGCATACAATTCTTAAAACAAGTGCGCATTTTTAACCCTGCGCGGCTCTGCATCCTGCCTAATGACAAGACTGCCTATTCAGCCATCCCTGGTTTCAGCGAAGTTCCCGATCAGGAGCTTCGCCTGTACTTTGAAAATGTAGGGCCAGAAGCAGTGCAGGCGTCTGTTTCTGGACTTATTGACACCGACCTCTTTTGGCGTGGGCTGGCTGACCGCATTCCAGCTCTTTCCCAACTTGCAGCTGTGTACAAAGACTGTGTAACAAGCTCTGCAGATGCTGAAAGGAGCAACAGCATATACAAAATTATTCTCTCTTCCAGACGACGGTCCCTTTCAGAACAATCGATCCGGGCATTATTGTTTTTACATTATAACCAGCAACACAATACTGGTCTAGACTTGGAGTGCTCTGAAGAACTGAACGTACATGCCCAAGATTAACATGCCTTTTACCTAAAACAAATGGGTTGAATTGTAAATAAACAAAATGTGCATAGCTCCATGTTGTCAAATAACTCAAACAGTAAGATATCTGTGTTTGGTGTTGCAAAAAACCCAAAATAAAATGCCGCTAAATGCCGCTAAATTTCCATTTTTGTGCCGCTAAATTTTCATTTTTGTGCCGCTAAATTTGCCAATCCATGCCGCTATATCCTGGGGGGTCTGATTACGGTGTGAGAAACACTCCAGGACATCGGCGACAGGCTGAGATGCTTTTCTTGTTGCGGATGGGTGGGGGATGGGTCAAAGTGCCTCAGGCTGTGCCCGGCACTAAGACCCGCCCCTCCAAGGCCCCCTCACACACAGTCACATTTATTTTTAGACGTTGGCAGGTCTGAAATATCTTGTAAATAATGATAGACTGAAATGTTGAGAACTGGAATTAAAGGAAATTGCCATGCATTTTGTTTTACCAATCGCATGCAGCTGTGCTTATGCTATACGGCCGGTTACCAGTAATGTTGGATAAAGGTAGGGAAGAAAACAAAACCGAGTATCATCTGCCAAGAAAACGGAATTTGTATGCGAAAAATAAACAAAATCAAATATTACAGCAATGGTGCCAGGGAAAGCAGGCTCTTATCCAAACATATTCCCTTTATTACAGTAAAAACTCAGTCATCAACACACAGATGTTAAGGCAAATACTGAGAACGAAGGGCGTGCATCTGGGAGTGCTAATGTCTAATGATATTAGAACCTGGACTCCCTTCAAGCGCAAAATAAACTAGTGTGTTCATTTCTGCCATTCACCTTTGACTATTTTCATTGCAAATAAATGCAAACCACTTCTAACTGTTGAAAGTTATTAACATAAATCCAGTCGCCATGTGTTAGCGGGGCGCATGCGTTTCACAAGAGGGGAGGTTGTCCATATGTTTCCTAAAGCGTCCTTTTCCGGATTTAAATAAAATATCACGCACTCACTTTTGTTTCCAGTTTTTCAAGTACACAGCTGCATGGCTCAGCTCCTTGACCCCGCCCACGTCAGCTCTCTGAACCTTCACTGACTTTCTAGACTGAGAAAACAAATTTGCTGGCACAACAAACTCTTATGCTTTAGGAAATAACACAATAAATTAATTAATTAAAAACAGTTCAAAGCATGAAACATAGAGTCAATCAAATTTGGTTTAGAGGGTACCCTTGTCTGGTATTTATCAATCATTTAGGGATACTGCAGTGGGTGCTAGAAGTAACATGAACGAAAGAGGAGGGAGCATACAGGCGTAAAAGAATCAGGGAAAAGTAACCATATATGCAACATGGGTGTAAGTGTCAAGCTACTGTGGGCAGCTATGGTAAATTATGTTAAATAGATTTATAAAAAAGTGTGGTGTCATCCATAGTGCACCCTGACACTGGTTGGTATGGTGGCACCATTCAAATTAAGCGAGAAAAAAACTAAGTTCTAATACACTCCTGAACTTCAGGAGATCGGGCTACAAGTGAACGTCTATTGGCAAGATGTTCCATAGCCAATGACTTTGTACAGAGAAAGGTCTTCTTCTTACCCAGACCTTCCTGGAAGTCGGGCCAATCAGATGCAGGGCATTTACAGAACAGACCTCGTGTATCAACTCGGAAACTAAAGAGGATAATGGTGGCTTTTTGGAATATAGAAAGCAGGTACAAGAGTTTCCTTAGGACATGAAATCGGTAAAAACACTCTTAGAACTTGCTTTTTAATATGTAGCCCAATTGGTATTTATAACATTGATCGCAATTTTGAGATGTTCAGGTGAGATGACCTAAGACAGCCGTACTATGTCAAACTACTCTTGGAGGTTAAATAAAGGAGATAAAACATCTGTTTTCGATTTTTCTTCCATAGATTGTTTGTTTGTTTAAACACATAAATGCGACAATAGCTGTCAGATCAAATTGGAAATCAGTCAGAGGATGCTTGATTCCGGTCCAGGGAAGACATGGCTTGGCAGTTCGGGCTGGACTGTTCCCATGAGGCACAGGGTCAAGACTGATTTGCATATGGCTATGTCTGAACTGGGGTGGATTGGTGAGCAAAATAACGATGGATTAAACCCAGATATGTGACTGTGGGTGAACGTTTTGCCATTGTGCAACATTCCGTCTATCATCTTGTGTGTTTTGCAGATTGGAAAGGGCCCAATGTGAATTCTGCCTCTTTAGCACCATCATTGGCTTATACAGTCTAGCAGATGTTCTGATGGTATAATACAGATATTAAATAGAAGGGACGAAAAAATGGAGCCGGGCAAGACATGACAAATCAAAGGGCATCAAAACGATGGGATTGTCAGAACCACCATGCATTTATAGTGATTGAACCGAAAGAATATTGTTCAAGCTAATGCTTTTTCCTCCATTCCAGATGTCTCACAGCTTTTCTTGTTGCAGTTGTTCTATGGTACCAAAAGTTGCAGATAACTCTGACAGGATGAAGACTTCATCCTCCCCACTATAAGCATTCTCATCTTAAATTGACTTGGTCAACAATTATTTTACCATTCACAATCTAATTCTCATCTGTTGCGGGAGGACTAAGTACTTGCCTCAGTGAGCTCCCGCAACTGATTTTCGACCACCTTCTCCTTCGTATTAGATAATGAGTGAAGTTAGGAGATGAGAATGAAATTTGAGGTGAAGGCTGTACCTAGAGATGCAATTTCAAGAGAAGAATTATTATGGTCTATTTCAAGGAATATTCTATTATTCTACTGCACAGAGACAAATTTGTCACATCCTGCAGGTCTTTTACTTATCACTGATACAAGAGTTTTCAACATTTTAGCATGGCAAATAACAAAGGTGGGAGCCATAAGTACGTTGACAATCCTTAAAGAGAATGTTGAACAGGGAATGGTTATGCAGCCTAATGCAGTTAAATGAGACTAGTATCTCACCAGTATTTGTGTTTGTAAATTACATGAGACAGGAAACCTGCCTCTCGTGCCTTTGGCGTTCTTCCACTATTCTCAATTTCCTTGTGACAGGAAGTGGCTAAAAACCCAATATGTATATTGAGTGTGAAGTAACTGAGTGGCTGTTTTGGGGCCCTAAAACTCAGGCAATACTTCAAACTGTGGTTTTGTTGGATTTAAGACATTCACGATTTTTCCAAATTAATCCAGGCTTTTGGTCTCAGACTGCTGTGCCTCTGGCATATTTTTTCATTCAGGCTTGACTTCAAGAATATATGGGTTTTGACAAGTTATTTTTCGCTAGTGTAACATCATTTTGATAGCTCCAAGACCAGCCAAACGCCATCATTTTCAGAAATGAACTAGGGAGTCACAGGTCTATGTTATTCGGTCACTGATATCACGCAGCAGGAGGGAAAGGTTAGATTCATGATAAGTGACTGTAAATGATAAAAAACGCCCCAGATTTCAATTCCAATATGCCAAATCAGTCTTCTGGGAAGAGACCTTCTGGGCAAACTATTGTGGTATAGTGAGTTCAAATGGCATCCATCCCTTGGTCCACAAGTCAACACTGTATTAAAATTGTTTCATTATCCCCTAAGGCTACAAAAGGTACGCTTGCCCCTCATAACCCGGCATCAAAATATATCACTCTTGCATACAGTAGTCATATCAAATCTAGAAGACTGCACTGGAATCTATACCACCTGAGGTGCTAAAGACTTTACATCAAATCCAGAACAATGCATTTTTCCTGATCATTGGTTTAAAGTGCCCAGACTACATGATTGCTGCTCTTTAGGTCCTTGTATTGTCTACAAGACATCTCACCAAATTCAAAATGTCCTCTCACACCCACAAAAGATTTATAGCTCTGAGCTGGATATTTTGCTGATGTATCCAAACAGACCGGCTGGTCAAATACCTAGACTGGGATTCCTAAAAATACTCTTAATTATATACCAATCTACTTACAATATTTTGGGGTATATTTGTCCACTATCAATACTCCTCCATGTAAATTGTAAATTGAAACTTGTATAGCGCACTACTCACCCGCAAGGGTCTCAAGGCGCTTGTACGAATACCGCTGTGAAACCCATCCTGGCTTTCCCTGTGAGGTGTCCACTCCTGGGCACCCCCAAGGTGGAGGCCAGGCATCCTTAGCATTGTGGGGGCCGTTGTGGAGATTAAGCAAGCTATTGCCCAGAGTTGCAGAGTGGGACTCCATGATTGGAATAGGCACGGAGGCGAGAATTATCAGGTCCGTGGAATATTTGAGCCAAGACCCGCCGAGGCGGGGAATTGAACCCTGGTCCCGGACTAGACCTCTGCATCAGGGTCTGCCGCTCTAACCATTGAGCCACACTTCTCCACTAGCCACACTTCTCCACTGTAGAATTCTCCCTGTCTCTTAGAAAAATCTCAGCATTCAATAAGTGTAAAAATAATAGAGAGTGAAGCCAGATGTGATTCCTTACCAACCACAGACCAATCAATCACATATTTACTCCAAGTTTACAAACTTAAATTTATTCATAGGAAAAGTTAATGAAAACTACAATAGATGGCATTTCCAAAAATCTCTGAAACTGAATTGTTAGAAATTGGTTTCTGTTTGGTACAGGTATGCACCCTGTCCGAGCAGAAAACACAATCCTAGTTAGGGTAAGTCAGATACACAACAAAAATAAACCTATGCTCACCCTCTGGTAGCTTGGCACAGAGCAGTTGGGCTTAACTTAAGAGGCAAGGTGTAAAGTATTTGTACAACAATTGAAACACTAACACAGTGAAGACACCGTAGGAAAAGATTCCACACCCATGTAGAAAAATAGCGTATATTTTCATGAGTAAAACAAGACCAAAATGGCAAAAATCCAATAAGCCAAAGTCAAGATATGATTTTTTTGCTTTGTGCATGGATCGTAAGGATCTCCGTCGGGCCGCATCCTTCTTCCCCCGCTAGAAATTGCGGTGGAGCCCAGCGGCTTTGGCATGCTCTAGGAACAGTTCAAATGGCCAGAAAAGGAGGATATGGCGATTAACTAGATCTCTGCGCTAAGCAGTGCTCATGGTTTCCATTTGGTCCCTTGGAAGAGACCTGGTAGAATAGTTTTTTTGAAGGTTAATTATCTCCCTGGGAGGAGCTTCAGGTTTACACCACGATCTTCCTCGGCCACAACTCAATCTTCAATTAAGATCATCAATAATACTTATAAATCCAAGCTTAAACAGGGGTTTTGGCTTTTATTGTCAACTTTTGGCAAATAAGCCACGAGCTCTGCCTGACCTTAAGATGGCGACTGATCATGCAACAATGGTGACTATATCAGCACGACAGTAGCGAGTAATGAAACATTTCTGCATGGCTCTCCCCTCAAAACACACCAGCGGAAAGTAAAGATTCAAGACAGTAACCCAAAGCTGCATTTGTCTACCTAAAAAGATACAGAACGTGCACGTCGATCACCGGTGCAGCTGTAGTAATCAGACAGATGTGCACATTGCAGTAGTTGTCGTTGCACTGAGGATCGCCGCATCTTTAGCTAGCCATTTACTCACAAGTCCGGCACCCATAGAGGAGGTACAATGCGCCTCCAATCAGAACTAACCCGACTGGCACTGTCAGTAGCACTAATATTAGCAAACGCACTCGCTTAAACATCTTAAAGTGTAGCCCGTGTATTATTGAAGTTGGATCTTCCATTCACTGTGAGATCAGCTTAATTACCTTTTGTGGCTGTACAATAAGATGAAGTCAAAATGCCAGTTCCTAAAGTTCCTAAAACGAAGTCTACCAGGAAAATTATGCTGTGTAATGCAAGTGGTGCATACTGACCTACGATTTCCATAACTTTTCCATCTAACGGTACGCAGCAAATACAACAAAAGGGGCACATCAACCTCCCAGTACATTCAAATTTCAGGCCAACCCAGCATACTCCCAGGATTAGTTTAGTAAGGTACTATGGTGCTAGACTGCCCACCCTTACCTCTAAGATGTTATACCCTGGGCATATATCACTGCTGGCATAAACGCAGAGTGAACAAAACTTGGAAAGGTCTCAAGGTACTGAAAGAAATTCTGGAAAGAACCAGACACAGAGATTTCTTGGAGATACACAGTTTAACATCTGGCAGCCCCATCAATCTTACCAGTGAGACTATCAATACCAGAAGGAACGTATTGAGTTAAGAAGGCTGCCTTCTCAAAGGCACACCTCTCATTTAGACATGGCCAAAAAGGAAAATAAAACAAACCTAAAGAGGATCAAAGCCAACCCACCACACCCAGACTCACCCATCAAAAACAGCAGAACATTAATTTCACTATGGAAACAAACCTATGAAAATGCTTGGATGTACATGAATTAGCCAGGTCCACTAAAAAAAACACCAACAACATGCAACATGAAATTTCTACAACCTACCAAGACTACAGACAAACTAACATCAGAATTGAAGAGGCAGAGAATAGGATTAGCTATTTGGAAGACTCGGATGCTAAAATTAGTAAATCCATCCAGGCCCTCAGTTTCACCATGAATTCACTTGCCAAACACCTCTAGGAGTTGGAAGACAGAAACAGATGTGGAAACCTCCAGATCTTTGGGATACCAGAAGGGGAAGAAGACTCAGCGGAATCATGCAATGCCTTCCTAGAGAAATGGTTTGCACAAGCCACAAACCTAACATTTGACAAACCCTTAGAATCTGACAGGGCTCACAGAGTCCCAACAAGGAAGCTATTGGCACAAAAATCTCCTAGGCATATTGTATTCAAACCACTACAATATCAACATGTTGAATTGATCTTATCTTTAATGAGAAAACAATCACATACTATGGAAGTGTAACAAAATCTTCATACCCCAAAACGATTGTAAAGCCACCCTTGAAACAAGGAAAGACTTCTTAGACCTTCATCTAAGACTAAAAGCCATGAACTATCAGTTCTCTTTTTGCAGGGCCAGCAAAATATTGCAGCCTAATTCAAGGCACTCCATACATCTTCACTGATCAAAATACCCTCAGGAAATTCATAGACGAGAAATAAGATGTGCTAATGAACACCTTGAACCTCGGCCCGTCTAATATGACATTGAAACATTAATTTCCTGTGTGAGCTCTATTTAGATGGTACTGATTTGATAGATGCTCCAAAGTGACCTGGTTAAACTGCCTTCAGGGAAGATCTGAAACTAAGAAGGCCGTTCAAGAAAAAGAAGAAAGACAATTGCCCAGAAGAACCAACTAAGTGATGTACATTAGGGTATTTCAAACATTGCCTATTTCATTTATTTTGACTTTGGACTGGTGGTCTTACTGTTCAGTCGGTCAAACTGGTCATACACAATGAATGAGAGAGACAATGGCAATCTTGCATACTTACTATAAATGGAAAATCATCAGTACTAACCAAGTTTATATTGGTTATAGAGTAAGGGTCAGAAGACCTGTATATTCAGTAGGTTTGATGTTATAATTGTTCTAAGGTAGAGCTGCACATCTATAGTTTAAGAATGTAGCGAAGAATTAGTCTGTTAGAGGACTTTCCTTTAACTCCACCTGTTACATGCAGAAAATTAGGATTGAAACTCTTTTTCCCTAGAGGAATGGTTCTTCCTCCCATCACCATCCCTGTTCACTATTGGTGGGCCAATGGAAGTATTGAACTGTTTAGTTCAGTATGCCATTTGCTTATGTTTTTTTTATCATATACTAAGTACATTTTAGTTCTTGTATTTCTTCTGTCATCCCTACTATGAAAAGATTGAACACCACAAAATGTTATACAGTAACTTACACAATAGATATCAACACTAAGAAGATGTACCACACAGCGAACTTAGGTTCATACCTATACAATACATGGACCTCACGCAACTTCCCAGTATGCCCCAAGGTGATCGTATATACCCAGGCACACACACAATCTAACCATAGTATAACTATCGTTAGACAGCTTAAATCCATTTATACACACTATCTTTTAGTGAGATCTCTTGCGTAGACCATATACTAAACTTTAAGGATGACATTGTCACAACAGAATGTTAAGATAATATCCCTGAATGTAAAAGTTCTCAATCATCTAGTCAAAAAAGAAGAAAATCTTTGACTGCATTTGCAAGCAGAAAGGCAACATCATTCTAATGCACGAAACAAAAAATGAACCCACACAACAAAGCTCACTTAGAAACTATCAATACTCCAATGTAGCAGGCTCTGCAGATGTAGGTAAAAAAAGAATGGTGTATTAATATCCCAAAGAAATCCAAAATGTATCTGGTCTCAAGCACATCTGACACATAGGGAAGATGGATCAAATACAACACGGAATTCTTCATTGCCAATATATATGTGCCCAATAAAGATGACCCCTGCTTCTGGGAGGAACTCTCAATACAACTCAAATTGATTCCCGAGACAGCCACACATATACTTACAGGGAATTTTAACTTACCCCTCAACCCTGCACTATATAGAAACTCACAGTGCCCTTTTCGACCTAACAAGTCACACAAAGCACTCATAACCTTATGGAGGGAGTTCAATCTGATTGATGCCTGGAAAACAAAGAACGCTAAAGAAAAGGATTATACTTTCTACTTATTCCCCCATAACTTATATTTATGCATTGAGTACCTACTTATATCTGGAAAAGCCATAAACAAGATCGGCCAGACTACCATTGAGCCAAGGGTGATTTCATATCACTCCTCTATCACCCTATCCATTATTGACCATGCGCCTGCACAAAACAGCCTCTTTGGAGATTCAATGATAAAAATCATCTTGTGTGAACCAATAAGCAACTCATTGGAGCGGCCGTTATAAGCTTCCTCAATGAAAGCAAAATAGGGGATACCTCAGATCTAACACACTGGAAAGCTTTAAAAGCTACAATAAGAGAGGTGATCCTCAAAATTAGATCCGCAATGCATAAAGAGGCTAATAAAAACCTCAAAAAATTAGAAGAAGAAATCGCAGAATTTGAGAGAACATATTGCTTTCAAAGATATAGTCCTCCTAAATAAAATAGTGAATAAGAAATACGAGTAAAATTAAAATAGTAAGTACCAAAGTGGGCATCTGGATCAACAAACAAAAAGTATCAGACTATGCAACTTCAATAAAGTTGGGAGGTTCTAGCATCATACTTGAAATTCAAACTCCAATAATACACAATTAATGCACCAAAAGATATGGACGGCTCAATATATACCAACAAGAACAAAATATCAGAAATATTTAAAGAATTTTATCAAAATCTATGTGATAAAAAGACTACTTTGGATCACTCAAAATGCCAACTAGCAATAGAACTCTTCCTACACCACCTAAGGGAAAACAAGGACACATGAGGCCTCCAATTTGGCGATACTACAGTCAAAATTACTGCAACATTACTGCATACGCAAAAGACGTCCTGGTTATTTCTGAGAATTCAAACATGGCAATACCAGCCTTAATGTCCTCAATAAAAAGATTCTCTGAGATTTCCGAATATACACTGAACAAAGATAAAACAGAGGTTAAAACTCTTAATAACAATGGTAACAAAGAAATTATTGGAAAACTCTGGATTTACATGGCAACCAGGTTGCATTAAATTCTTAGGATTAGAATTCACCACGGACTTATCAACACATTGCATACCAATGAAAATACCCTTATTAAAAAATATCACTTCACTATTAGATGGCTGGTCCCCCAAATTCTTGTCCGGGTGGGATAGATTTGAAACTTTTAAAATTATGATTATGCCATTGTTTAACGATCTTATTAACATGCTCCCAATGACCCTGTCATAGGATTTTCTAAAAAAGGTAGACAAAACCCTTAATACCTTCCTCTGGCAAGTGAAGATCCCGAGAATCTCACTTAAAAAATTTAAATTAGCTAAAGAGAGAGGGGGACTAGACCTATCCAACTTCAGAAACTATCAAAAAACATAACTTTGTAAACAGGCCTTCTACTGGTTTGTAAATAACCTAGAATATCAACCAACATGGGTGAATATAGAAAAATTACTCCAAAACAACATTCCAGTTCCATTGATCGTAAAGATGCATACTGCCCACCTTTCACACTCTAAATATATAATCATCCAGAATATGAATCAAGCTCTTTTGCAACTCGATTGTCATTCTCATATCAAGATAAGCAGTTCCAACTTGACCTCCTTATTGTATAATCCCAAATTTAAAATAGATGGCCAACTGACATACTGGCAAAACTGGTTGAATAAAGGCATCAACTTGGTCAAAGACATCTTTGTGGAAACTCTCCTGGAATCCTCGTCACGCCACGGACCTCTGTACTATCAGACACCAGCCTGCTGAGCCGCTGCTGCTCGCCGGACCCGCTGCGCGGGTCCCGCTTCGCGGACTCAAGCAGCTGTGGGTAATCTGATTGGGGCCTCGTTTGGACACCGGCAGGGCTGCGAGGGTAGAGCGGGTGGACTCAAAGTTCCAGGAGTCCCCGCGCGCCCGTTGTCAGCGGGGCTCCTCTCCCTGCCGGCCCCGCCTCCAACACAGCACCATTTAATCGCTTTCAGCCCACACAGCATTGGAAAACTCTCCTGGAATCCTCGTCACGCCACGGACCTCTGTACTATCAGACACCAGCCTGCTGAGCCGCTGCTGCTCGCCGGACCCGCTGCGCGGGTCCCGCTTCGCGGACTCAAGCAGCTGTGGGTAATCTGATTGGGGCCTCGTTTGGACACCGGCAGGGCTGCGAGGGTAGAGCGGGTGGACTCAAAGTTCCAGGAGTCCCCGCGCGCCCGTTGTCAGCTGGGCTCCTCTCCCTGCCGGCCCCGCCGCCAACACAGCACCATTTAATCGCTTTCAGCCCACACAGCATTGGAAAACTCTCCTGGAATCCTCGTCACGCCACGGACCTCTGTACTATCAGACACCAGCCTGCTGAGCCGCTGCTGCTCGCCGGACCCGCTGCGCGGGTCCCGCTTCGCGGACTCAAGCAGCTGTGGGTAATCTGATTGGGGCCTCGTTTGGACACCGGCAGGGCTGTGAGGGTAGAGCGGGTGGACTCAAAGTTCCAGGAGTCCCCGCGCGCCCGTTGTCAGCTGGGCTCCTCTCCCTGCCGGCCCCGCCTCCAACACAGCACCATTTAATCGCTTTCAGCCCACACAGCATTGGAAAACTCTCCTGGAATCCTCGTCACGCCACGGACCTCTGTACTATCAGACACCAGCCTGCTGAGCTGCTGCTGCTCGCCGGACCCGCTGCGCGGGTCCCGCTTCGCGGACTCAAGCAGCTGTGGGTAATCTGATTGGGGCCTCGTTTGGACACCGGCAGGGCTGCGAGGGTAGAGCGGGTGGACTCAAAGTTCCAGGAGTCCCCGCGCGCCCGTTGTCAGCTGGGCTCCTCTCCCTGCCGGCCACACCCCCTAGGTCATTCTGTACACCTTTAAAAGGAGTAGTCTCTCCCGCAGCGCAGGAGGGCGCCGGGAGAAGCCCGGGACAAGGGCGGGACCGTCTGTGGCCGTCCGGGGCCGCAGGAGGCCGGGCTGGGCTAGGTCATTTTCACCTTACTTGCAGTAAGCAGTGACTAAGTTCTTTGACATTTGGGATTGTTAGTACTGTTTTTGAGCTTTTAATCCAATCCCCATTACTCTGTTTTGTCCTTTGTTAACATGAGCCATTCTGCTCCACCAGGTGTTAGTGTCTCTGTCTTGGGTCCCCTTGATAAATTCTTTAAGAAATCTGCTAAGGAGGTCGATATGGACCTACTTCTGGCCGAAAGGAGAGCTGAGCGTAGACGTTCAATTGAGCAGTTAAAGAGTATCCCACTGCCAGTCCTCAATATCTCCAAGGATCTCCCCGCCCAAGGTTTGAGCGTTATTGATGCTGACTTGACTGATCTCAATATCACACCTAGCATATTTAGGTTCCCTGCTATCTCCCCGCCCGGTAGTAGTGCTACTTGCGGAGGTCAGTTGGTCTGTCCCCCTATTAATCATTCTAGTATAATAGGAACAAATATCCCTGAGTCACTTAGCAGGGAAGTAGATCCATCCCCTATGCTGTCCAACTTGTCTCTGATTTGTATAGTCCCAGGAGAGACCATTCCAGAGGCGAATGGCCTAACGCCAGGACGTTTGTCCAACGCAGCCTTAGGGGTGGTTCACTCCCCTCCAAGGAAGAAGAGGCGAAAGGGGGGGGTAAAAAGGAAAGGACGTAGTCGCCACTCCCCACCTCCACCGAAACCCATCACAAATAGTGTGTTGGGCCCACCCCCTACAGTAGAGTCCTGCCCCACTGACGCTGGTGAGCATGCAGCCCCTGAGTTAGTAACACCTGAGTTAGTTTCCCTAGGGGTTAGTGAAGCGACTCTTGACATCTTGGGGAAACTTATTAAATCTTATATGCTCCCTCTGCTAGAACGTGTAAGGGTTATGGGCGAAAAGTTGGATCGCCTTGTGGCGTCCTTTGAATCGTCTCATACCTCAGGCCTAGATAAGATCAAAGGCCCCCCCAGTAACCCTGCAAGCTCATCTCATGCTGCAGGTGTATTAACCAAAGCCACTAGTCATTCATCCTCCACTGCCACCAAAACACTCACTTCCAATACCACTAAATCTGTTTCCACATCAAACAAAGCACTGTCAGTGGTTGCGAAATCCTCATCAATACAACCCCCCGTGGCAGCTACCCCAAGTGTGGTAATTAGCAAACCACTGGCCAAGGGGGCAGTACCATCGAAAAAGAATGGGATGGGCAAATCTGCTGATGTTAACTGTAAAAAGAAGAAACTCTTACCTTCAAAAAGAAATGTAGACTTGCCGCCCGATTCTTTAAATTTTGTTATTGTCATGACAGGTGTGCCACCATTACAGGAAGGGGACAGGGAAAATGACGATAGTTTAAAAAATAAAGTCATTTTCTGGCTAAAAACAAACAGACCCCTTCCTCCGAACCTTAATGGGGACATCGTCACGGTTAGAAGATGTCAGTGGGTTGGGGTGCACCCTAAGGACATTGAGGGGGACATTGTCATTATCAATTTTAGAGACCATAGGGTTGTATCCCACCTCACTGACTGGTATGTGGGGAACAATGAGGGTGGGATTTCTACAAGGAATCTAGGTTATTTCTACCCCGAAACCTTGACTAACCCACACAAAAGTCAGCTTGGTGGTACTATCAAATCCAAAAACCCCCCCAAATGGTCCAACTTCACATCAAGCTTCCATGTTCCCCAATTCAACCCTGAGGCACTTTATCGCTCGTACATCCAATCCACCTACAACTGTCCTCTTCAAACGCCGGGCTGGGCTAAGCCATTTATCCAGCCATTTGGTCCTCCTACATCCTTGGGAATGCCTTTTTCCAACAATCCCCCGTACCCCTTGATCCCCCCTACACCAGTTTTTACACAGGCACTGCAGCCCCCTAGCCTATTTCCAGCCTCTTCTAATTTTAACAGGCCTCCCCATCCTAAAGATCTGTGGAACATCCCACTGAGAAACTTATACGACCCCCTTTCAGGGCTGTCGTCTACTGATTGACAAACAAGCGAGAAAAGCGACGACGCCCAGTCTTATTCATATGTGGGAGTTGTCCCATGCACCCTCCCACGTAATGCTGCAAGTGTCAAAGTTCCAATCGTGTGTTGTGAGGATGGTAACCCTGTTTACCCAACTGAGTGGGTCATTTCTCCTCCGTCTCATGTCACTCTGCCTTCTATTGTTGCTTCTGCCACAGGCTCACTTTCAGTACAGGCAACACAGGATGGGTTATGTAGGATGCCATTTGAAGGGGTTCCTGATGAGGTTTCCCCATCTGTAGTAAGTTCCCCACATTCCGGTGAATCCTCTCTCGTAGATGTTTTCGTCCCGGGTGTACAAGTCCCTCTTAAGGGTACCACGCTGGGATGCTGGAATGTGGCGGGTATAGATTCCTGCATTTGTATACCTGATTGGGCTGACTTCATGAGTCAAGGTGACGTCTGGTCCTTTCAGGAGACATGGTCAACTCTTCCGGTTTTTCTCCCAGGTTTTCTGAGTTTTAACAAACCCGCAGTTAGAGGTCAAAGAGGCAGGGCCATGGGGGGTCTTACTGTCTGGGTGCGCCAAACAGTGGGAGTCTCTGTTAAAGAAATTTAGATCGACTGTCCTGATATCCTCATTGTTAGCTTGAAACTCAACAGTGGGTTGGTTATTCTGTTGTTTAATGTTTATGCCAGAGGAACACCGGGTGGTCGTGTATCATCTACCCTAACACTCTTAGATGAATTCCTTGGCTCTCCACAGCAAGGGGGTCATGTGGTGGTTATGGGAGATTTTAATACTTGCTTCGAACCTCTTAGCGGGGAGGATGGGATGTTAACTGAGGCCGAGGACATGACATGGGGAATTCCACAACTAGAGCTATCTCTGATTACTAAATGGTCCCAAAGTGCCACTTTCATCAAAGGCCTATGTCTGAATTGGGGACTGCGTGCCCTTAACGGTCGTACTAGATCGGACAGACTGGGCAACCCAACATTCTTTAATGGAAGACATAGTAGTCGTATCGACTACATTTTAGTCGATGTAACTATGTGGCCCCTAGTCTCGGATATGTTAATTAGACCTCGGCCCGAAAGCGATCATGAACCCCTTCTAGCAGAACTGAAGGATTTCAGTTTTGCCGGGCCCTCTGTGCACTTCTCCAATGCCGTACAAGAGGCCTTGGTAATAACAAACGATATGAGGAGGGTTCGGTGGCCAAAGGTTGCCGTGGACGTGAATGCACGTACCAAAATAAGATCTCTGGTTTCTGACTCCCTAAGAATACTTGAGCAATGTGATGATTCGAACCAACTATCTCTCAAAATTTCCGACATCCATGCCAGTTTGTTCGCATCCTTAAAGACTTTATTCATTAAAATAGTTGCCAAAAAGGGCTCAGGAAAGCCGAGGAAGCCCGCGAACTGGTTTGATGATGAGTGTGGCACATCTCATTCAAACCTGTTCAAAGCTCTAAAATCTAGGAACCCAGCCCTAATTAAATCTTCCAGGAAGGCCTACAATATAGCTAAGAGGCGGGCTAAAGCCGCCTGGGATGAAGAGCGCTGGGCTCTCCTTGTTGAGGCCTGTGGCTCTAGGAATCTCACGCACTTTTGGCACCTCCTTAAATGGGGTAAGTCCCTGGATGATCGTCCTAGCCCTGCTTCTGTCGACCAACAAAAATGGGTGTCCCATTTCGAGGAACAGTTCAGGTGCCTCAGGGAAGGGGAAGCCCCAATTGGTTGGCCGCTGTCCTTTGATACCCTTGTGTTTACGGCCAAAGAGGTTGAAAACGTCCTGAACACCATCCCCAGGGGCAAAGCGCCCGGCCCGGATTGCATTCCTGCGGACATTTTTCAACAGGATCAAGACCTATGGGTACCCTATCTACTGCACTTGGCAAACACGCTGGCCAGGGGAGCAAAGGTGCCTGTTTCTTGGGCGGGTGCCGAGATTTTGCCCATCTTCAAGAAGGGTGATCGGTCGGTTCCTTCCAACTACCGACCGATCAGCCTTATTGATGCTGTGCAAAAGATAGTGTCTCGACTTGTCCTTTCCAGGGTCCAGGCTTGGACTGAGGAATATAATATACTTACCCCTCTCCAAGCAGGGTTTAGACCCCATGTAAGTACCCTGGACCAGGCTTTCCGGTTTATGTTACTACACTGGAAGACGGTCACTCTGGGCAAAGGTAACCTCTTTGCGGCTTTCGTAGACC
The DNA here is from genome assembly GCF_964263255.1 of Lissotriton vulgaris. Lineage (NCBI taxonomy): Eukaryota > Metazoa > Chordata > Amphibia > Caudata > Salamandridae > Lissotriton > Lissotriton vulgaris. Next base: position 790,208,090 of record NC_141698.1, on the reverse strand, counting down.
TTCGGTCTGCGTTTGATCTTGTTCCGAGGGTTGGGCTCTGGAACTGCCTTCTGGAAATGGGTATGCCTCCCTCTTTGGTTCGTATCATAGTTAACCTTCACGCTGAGACCTATGCCTTTGTTAGATGGGGCAAACCTGGTGAGGTGACTAAGAACTTTCCTGTGTTGAAAGGTGTCAGACAGGGATGTGTTTTGGCACCAACCCTGTTCTCCCTATACATAAATAGAGTCATCAAGTACTTTGAGGGCTGTCCCACAGATGCTCCTAGTTTGGCTGGCATGAAAATCCCTCTGCTCATGTTCGCTGACGACACTCTCCTGATCTCGAGAACCAGACAGGGATTACAGCTAGCACTGTCGAGGTTTGAGAGTTTCTGTAGTGAGCATGAGCTGGAGGTGAACGTTGCCAAGACCAAATTTATGGTTATGAGGGGTCACAAACAGGTCAAGGCTAGGGTCACAATGGGGAATTCCCCCTTAGAGCAGACCAAGCATTTTACTTATTTGGGTGTTTCATTTAGTGACACCCTAAGCTGGACCCACCAGATCGAGCTCTTGACCCTGAAACACCAACAGTTGGGTGGAGCCTTGATCAAGGAACATAAAAGCTCATTTACGAAGCCTATGTCACCGCTGATGAAGATCTATGGTGGAAAGGTTTTATCAGCGGTGCTATATGGCGCAGAGCTATGGGGTGGAAGCAACTTGGATTCCCTCAAACACGCCCAAAACAAGTTCCTAAGGATGGCAACTGGTCTGCCACAATCGACTCCTTTAATCCCCCTTCTACTCGACCTGGGGTGTCACTCGGTGGTCGATTATGCTAAATACTGACCGATCTCATTCTGGAGACGCTTGTGGACAACCCCAGATCTACACCACTATGCTGAAGCCTGTCTGGAGATAAAAAACTTTCCGGGAGCCTTAAAAATCGGATGGTTCAGAGATCTCAAGGCTACTCTTCTATCTATGGGCCTTACTGAGTTGTGGTTGTCGCCTGAGACAGCCACATTTCCATCTAAAAATGAGCTCAAAAAATGTTATTGGGACTGGGTGATGCTCAATACTTTCTCAAAAACAAGCCCAAGTAGTCTCTCAGGATTATTTTTGGTACACAAAGATTTACCCAGGTTAGAAAAATTCTGGGAAATCATTACCAAACCTCTGGACCGAAAACTCTTCTTTCAATTTAGATGTGGCACACTCCCTATTGGGGACTTCACCAATAAGTGGGGAAAAGCTAGTCTGGGGCATTGTGCAAACTGTCAAGGTTCTGGGGAAAGTATGTCTCATTTTTTGTTTGTGTGCCCCTTATACTCTGCCCCCAGATCTAAGTGGCTCAAACCAGTTTGTAGTCAACTAGGCACTCGCTCGTCTGCTGAGGCCTTGAGATTGTTAAAAACTAAAAAAAAAAAGGACAGTCTACCCCAACCCTTTTCTAGCCTACAAACACATTTACGCCTAGATAATTTGGACTTCTATAAATTCTTAACATTAAAAGTACAGATCACAAAATATTCAATACATCCTACAAATCCATCTATTCTCTTGCTGTTGGGTCAGGTACAAAAATCCGGACATACGTTATCTAAAATATACAAACTACTACTACCAAACCCGTGCAAGTCTCATGTTCGTAACAAGCTAAAATGGGAATCAGAACTAAATACCAGAAACTCAGGGCCATATTATCAAGAAAGGGCAATACATTATCGCCGCTTTTATCGGCAGAAAACTGCCGCTAAAGTGGCGATAATGGGCTTGATAATATGTCCTGGAGAATTCCAATCGAAGCCCATGTTCTGGTCGAACATGAGCTTCTATTGGAATTTTCAAGGACATATTATCAAGCCCATTCTCGCCGCATTAGCGGCTGTTTTCTGACGATAAAAGCGGCGATAATGTATCGCCCTTTCTTGATAATATGGCCCATAGTTTTTGACGGGGAAAGTATATATAAAACCTCTATTACAGACAAGCTCTCACCTTTGCTATCCCAAGCAAAATATATGATTATTAATAGAGCATACAAAACACCATCTAAAATGTATAAACTTAACTTCAGTCAAAGCCCCACCTACTGGTACTACTACCGGAACAAGGGAGATTTGGCCCATATGCTATTACATTGTCCCATCATACAAACCTACTGGGACAATATCTATGGCTGTGTGAAAAACACCACTAACATTGAGCCAACCAGAGAATTCTCCTACATACTCCTGGGCTACCTGGACCCTCATCTACAAAATGAAAATGATCGCTGTCTCCTGGACCTAAGGCTTACACTCACATGTAAAGTCATTCTTAACAACTGGAAACACACCAAGACATTTTCCTTCAGGATGTGGCAAGAATGGCTCTCCTTCCTTAGAGGTACCGACAATATCTCACAACAACTATCTCCATGGCGACCTCCGCTTAGACCGATGTGGGGCTCACTTAATGCCACTTCCTTCAACTATGAACCCCCCTGTAAAGTCTTGACACCCATACTCCACACTTCAGGGTACTGTTGCATTACACTTTTACAGCCATACCAAAGATGTCCACTTTATATGTTACACTAGTACAACAGAAGTCCACTTTATGGTATAACTCAACTAGGGCATCAGGTAATTACAATATGTCGCTTAACTAGTGCTGACAAAGTAATCTTTATACTCACTTTTACTTTTTTCTTCGCTTACACCATGTTCTTATGTACGACATTCTTCACACTCTATATAAGTCTATGATTATTACAGAAGAGGATGAGTATTGTTCAATTGAGTGGAATATGACATTTATGGTATACGTGTTTTGTGATAAAAAGAGTATATGATATACATGTGAACATGTTAAAGGGACAAGAGTATGAGTAATGTAGTATGGTTACTGTAATGAAACCCTGTTTGGTTCTTATATGTATCAAATCTGAATAATATGTAAACTGATACACAATTGCCCTCCACCTTATCTTCAGTAACCCCTTTTATGAGTGGTTGCTTTAATGCAACCGTGTTTTATATATTTTCAGATTCCTTTATATTGCTTTGTCCTTTTGTTTGTCCTGTTTCCTTTTTGGAAAAACTCAATAAAATTACTTGAAATTAAAAAAATATATGATTTTTTTAAAGAAGAAACCATTTTTTAGTGTTTAGACATATATAACTCCAACTGGAGCTATCTAGTTGGGCTTGACCAGGGCAAATCTAAAACTTCAGGCCAACTGCGATGGTGCACAGGTTAGAGACAGGGACCAGCCTTGGCTAGTTGAACGGTAACTGTGATGTGTCGACGTCGAGTGTGATGCGTAGACCAAAGATTATGATGCGTCGCTGTGGATCCCGCAGCTGTAGGGGATGCCTCTGCGTTGAACCGCTGGCCTGCATTGTGATGGAAGCAGCATAAAGCGATGTGCTGGTTCCGAGCCGTGCAAATGAGTTGGAAACAGGGTACAATGCGTTGTGCAGTATGTGATGTGTTGTCCACGGTTTGTGCAGCAGCGGTGATGCGCCGGTGTCTAGAGAAATGTGCTGGTTCCAATCAGTGCAACGTTGATGAGTGAATTTTCTAGGTTGCAGCACTTGGCACTCACTTTCAAAGACCAAGGACTGGATTGACACCACTAAGCAGAGCATGACTCACAGCAGTCAGAGTCCAGATGATGGTTGAAGAGAGAAATCTTTGATATCCCTGAAACTTCAGAAAACAGAAGGCAAGCCAACAAGCCATTGGAGATACTTTGGTTCAGGGATGTAGCGATGCAGGTCCTGTCTGCACTCCCAGGCAAGAGGTAACAGGCAGTAGACCAAAAAAGCAACAAAGTTCAGAAAAGTGGCTGTTCCTCCAGCAGCACAGCAGTTCTTCCTGGTAGAATGTCCTCGGTTCCAGACGTTTTCTGACTTAGTGGTGCCAGAGGTCTAGTACCTATACATAGTTGTGCCCTTAAAGTGGGGCAGACTTCAGAGAGAGGCCTTTAAAATACACAAAGCTCTTTCCCCTCCCTACCTGACAACAAACTCACCACAGGAGCCAATATAGCCCTTTGTGTGGGGACAGGCACAGCCTATTTAGGTGTTAGTATCAGCTACTCCATCCCATCCTGCCCAGGATAGACCATCAGGATGTTATTTGCCCATCAGTCGGGCCTAAGCTCCCTTTGTGTATGGCTGTTTGAAGGAAATGCACAAAGGCCAGCTGACATGCACTCCAGACGTGTATTCAGAGACAGGCAGAAGGCACAGAATGGTTAAAGTAAGAAAATGCATTTTCATACTTGCAAGTTAATAAATTCCAACTTTATCATAAGTTGTGATTTTAAATTGTGAGTCCAAAGACACCAAACTTGAAAAGTCCACCTTTCCCAATTGGAAATTATACTTATAAAGTGCTATAAGGTAATCCCAATCTTAACCTTTTGGAAGAGGTGGGTCTTGCAGCAGTGACAAACGAATGTAAGAGTATTTCACTGCCAGGACATGTAAAACTTAAAAGTACATGCCCTACTATTTAAATACACTGCATCCTGCCCCCTGGGTTGTCCAGGGCCTACCCTGGGAGTGACTTATATGTATTAAAATGGAAGGTTTGCGCTTGGCAAGTGGGTTAACTTGTCAGGTCAGCATGGCAGTTTCAAACTGCATACAGGCTCTGCAGTGGCAGACCTGAGACATGTTTAGAGGGCTGCTTAGGTCGGTGGCACAATCAGTGCTGCAAGCCCACTAGTAGCATTTAATCTATAGGCCCTGGGAACAGGTATTGCACTTTACTAGGGACTTATAAATAAATGGAATATGCCAATTGTGGATAAGCCAGTGTTTCCATTTTTTAAAGTACAGAGCTCATGCATTTTAGCACTGGTAGGGTGCCCAGGGTCCTAAGGCCAACAAAGATGAATACAGCCAAATGGGGAGTCAGAATGCAAAAGAATTGGGATGGCTCTGCTGAAAGGCCCATTTCCAACATAAATATGTTGCTGAATAAATATAGGACAGAGTAGAAAAACCATTCTTGCCCACAGAATGCAGTGTGAGAACGTACAACAGTATGACATATGTAGTCAAACAGGAGAAATGAGTGAACTGAGGATGCTTCCTCAGAAAGACAATCATTAACTCCTGTTAATGATCAGATAGTCACCCTGGAAGAATCCTTAGCCACTGTACAATTATTTGTAAAACAAAGTAAATACAGAAAGAAAAGACCACAATCATAAAGTCTGAAGAATATGACTAAAAGAGTATCCATTTCAGATCAATCTGTATTTAATGGAGAACATGTACAAACACTTAGGACAAAAAGTACATGTTCATAACACTTGAATGCAGCCGAGAAATCTGGGTATGAAGTGGTAAGACAGTCTTCTAAGCTATCAAGGTCAGCATACATGGCATAATACCGGTTATATACATGTATATATCTTAACTAACTCACTGCATTAATAAACTGTTACTCGCATATTGTCTGGGACAGGTTTTTCCCTACTAAATTGATGTAAAGAGTGATATTTATGTTGTGAAAGTAATTTAATTAATATTCCATAAAAAGGTCATTAAGTTCTAATGAAACTCCCTAAAGATTGGCATACTGAGGGTGTTAGACCTGATATGCTTGAGGTAGTGTTTCCCTAAACTCACTCATGGATTTTTGCTGATTCTCTGCCTGTGGCCTTATGGCTCTGAGCACTTTCGTACTGTAAATGCAGTGTTAAAGTATGTGCACCCTTCCTACACACACTAAGAAGTGGTGCTTACCTGATGTTTTTAAACATGTCTCAAGCCTGCCATTAAAGGACTGTGTAAGTGCACTTGCACCTATGATACTTTTAAACATGTGTCAGTCTGGATCATGCTAAACTTTTCAGCACAAGACAGATTTGGGTTCCTGACCCGGGTGATGAGACTTCAATTTACTGTACTCCTCCCCAAAACTTTGTAATATTTGTAATTATAGGGGGGGAAGTATGTCGCAGTATTGTCAGCAAAGACGAAACACATATTGGTGAGGGCAATGTTGAAAAACAGATGTGAAAATAAATAACAGATTGTTGATACCATGAACTAAACTTTTATTCCTTAACTGCTCAGATAATACTTTTCTCAGTAGAAGCAACATGTCGGTTCCAAGATTCGGTGAGATTGCAATGCACAGGCCTCTGTTGTCGTCAAGGATCCCCTTGACGGGGCTTGCGATGCAAAGTGTGGCGTCGAGCATGCAACGCGCAGTTCAGATGATGCATCGGTTCTCAGGCTGCTATGCAAAGTCTGTCATTGAGTATGCTGTCGGCAAGAGATGTAAGGGCCTTCTCCTAGGATGACTCCTGCAGCAGAGGTTCTGATGGTGCAGCGGAGACAATGTGGCTCTTTGCAAAGGGTCCAGTCCACACAGCAGTGGCACTACGTCAGTTCTGCTTGGGTTTGTCCCATACAGCAAAAATATATATATATCAGTTTTACTTGATCCACAGAGGCTGGCAGAGCACCTTAAGCCCACTTCCAAGGGTCCAGAAATGGTGTTGCACCACTTGGCAAGGCAGACTCACAGATGGGAGAGTGCAGGTGCAAGATTGTTGGAAACCTGTTATGTCCCTCAGGCTTCAGATCAGGCGGCCATCCAAACATCTCCTGTACTCAACCTCTGATTTCTGGATTCAGGATATGCAGGTCCAGTCCTTCTTATCTAGGTAAGAGAACTGCAGTTAGCAGCTGAGCACAGGAGGGCAGCACATCTTCAAAGCAGCAGTCCAACAGACTGACAGTCCTTTCAGCAGCCCAGCAGTCCTTTTTTTCGGGCAGTGTAGCCACAGGTCCAGAAGTGTACCAAAGTGGTGGTGTTGCCTGAGGTCCAGTTGTTATACCCAGTTCTACCTTTGAAGTGGAGAGGTGCTTTTAGAGGCATGTATTTGAAGTGCACGGATGCCCTTTCCTTTCCAGAATAACTACAGGGGGTTTACAGCCCTTTGAGTGGAGGCAGCACATAGCCTACTAAAGTGTAAGTGGGGCTGGGCCCAGCTCCTCCCTCCCATCCAGACACAGCTAAGCTCCCCATGGTGTGTGGCTGTCTAGGAGGAATACACAAAGTCTAACTGTTGCCCTCACACTGTCATGTGACCCAGAGACAGGCTTCAGGCACCAAATGACTAAGGCTGGAAAATGTCAACCTTCTAAAAGTGTTATCTTTTCAAAATTGTAAATTAAAATCCAACTTCACCATAAGTTAGGATTTTTTATTACAATTCCAAAGACACCAACATGAACTTGTGACCTGTTCCCATTTGGAAATTACTCTTATAAAATGTAATAAGGCAACTCCAATCTTAACCTATGGGAAAGTTAGGCCCTGCAGTAGTAAAAAATGATGTTAGATGTTTTTTCACTACATGTCCAACTTTTTAAATGCACTGCACCCTGCCCTCGGTCTATCCAGGGCCTACCCTATGGTTTATTTGGGCAGGTTGAAATGGCAGTTTAAAACTGCACACAGAAGCTCCAATGGCAGTCCTGGGGCAAGTTTAAAGTGTTCCTTGTGTGGGTGGCTGAATCAATGCTGCAGGCCCCCTAGCAGCATTTAATTTGCTGGCCCTGAACACAGGTAGTACCACTTTACTAGGGACTAATAGGTAAATGAAATGTGCCAATTGGGTACAAGCCAATCACAACATGTTTTAAGCAGGGAGCACACGCATTTTAAAACTGGTTAGCATCGGTAAAGATCACATTGCCCTAAAACCGGCAAAAACATAGTCAGCAAACTGGAGGGTTAAAGGCAAAAAGTTTGGAGGAAAGCCACACCAAGGATGACAGGTCTAAAACTGTAAAACTGCTATGAGTGCTCTGGGTTTACTACATCATTGACATGGTAAAAATGCATTAAGCGCAGAAAAAAGGCTGGGCACTACTGTGGGTAAAGGAAGGTAGTTCTGCAGAGAAAGAGACACGAAACAGGTTGGTAGAGATGTTACAACACAATATGCCTCATTTTGTCCTGTTTTACTCACAGGGGGCAGGCAACCGAGCAGTAACTGTCCTACTGCTGTTTGCTTTAACTTCATTAACTTAAATTTTACTTACAACCAACACCATAATATGTTATCTGCCTTACCCCTTATTAATATATAAATGTTCTTAATTTAGGAAAAGCTGTGCGCCATAAATATAAAAGTGGCCAACAAAAGGTGGGCCCTATTTAATCTTCACACCGGCATAATAATTAAACATCTTCTAAGCTGATGCTTTAACCAGGTTTTCACACAGACCTCAGTCCTGGGTCTGGCTGTATATTGTTGGGAATGAACGACCAGAATAATGACCAATAATACATATCACATACCATAAATGTTTGTTTTTACTGTTGCAATAGTCATCTTAATCTACCTGTTTTAGACTGTTAATCAGATATGACCCTTATGGTCTGGTGCACGGGAGCTATATTGGTAAGTAAAAACCCTGAGCCAGATCTGTAGGCCAGAGCCATAGGCGAGGGATTATAACGATGAAGAGGACAGGCAACAACCAGTTTTGCCTGAGACTGAAGGAAGGGCTATGGAACCATTAGAACATTCACCCACTGAGAGTAGCATATCCTAAATTAAATAGTGGGAAACAGAAAATACGACATTGGAATGTTGGAGCAGAAGGCCTATACCAGCCAATATTGGCCCTGAGCCATTTTAATGTCTTCAATTGAGCTTTCAACATTCAAATGCTTTAATTATAATTACATTACGCATATAAAAACAATTACTTGAAAATAGATTCACATTGTTGATAAGGCGCGGGAGATGAAAGCCCTGTCGCACTGGCAAAGCACAAACCTGCACAGTCAGTGTGAGTGAATGCAATTTTAAAGTATGCAATGCAATATTATTAAGATTCCTCTGCATATGTTTATGCTATTTAAGGCTTCAGGAATGAGTTCTGGACGCTTACCACTAAGTGGACGCCGACAGTCTGGTCATTCAGCAGTAACACTCTAATTAGCAATTAGTCAACTGTGCATTGAAAATAGACTAGAATTCAAAAACCAATCTAAAAAACACCACCTAAATTGTTTCCACACTATATATGCACTAACCAGCGCGACCATATATTTATTTGTTGACATATTTATTGAGGGTGGACCCTTTTCTGAGTTCAAGATAAAAATACTATACTCCAATGCTTGAGAGTCATCTTTAAGAACCTCAAAACATACCATTAACTGGGCAGTTATCTTGCTCGTACACAAACAGTATTAACAGTAATAAATTGGAGAAAAAAAGGGAATCATTCTGATGTGGATGACTACAAAAAGTGAAATAAGCATCTACATGTTTGTTAGATTTTGGACTTGAGGTCACAATTACCATATTTTTCATGTTCAGGGTTTGGTAGGTAATTCCATACGAGATTTAAGATGTGTATGTCGAGAGCTAGGGCATACTTACCCAATGAGTTTCTAATCTGGGACTTTTTCCTCTCTAACAGGAGGTTTTGTTGATCCAACCAAGAGCAGAATAACAAACTGTACTTGAGATTGTCAGACACTTTCTTCGATTGGCAATTCTTTCAAATCTATCTTCTTCCCATTTTTAAGCCTCTTAAATGAAGCTGGGGAAAAATAAATCGACTATCATGGGAAATTTGCTTTGTAATTGCTTAGAGCTGTGTGGATACCTGCACTTCCCAAACCTGAGGGATTGTGCTTCTATTAAGGTTGAAAAAGTCAGCCTGATGATGTCTACGCTGTATATTTTCTACAAATAGATAAGGGCATCAATTGTGGATTTAAAAAGGGATTGCTTTGACTGAATAGAATTCTGGATATTAAGGAATCCCACCAAGGTGGAAACATTGATGATGTGACACTGTACACTATGAATCCCACACGGTTTGTACGAACATCATAGGTGTAAGAAGTAAGGTCCATGAAAGATTTCTAGGATATAAAATCACACATACAATGGAAGGTATCAAAACGCAGACATAATAAGTGTATTGCAATTGTTTTACCTACTATGGGGTAATTCTAAAATCTGGCTAGGGTCACTCCCTACTGACCTTACGATGGGCATCTCTCTATAGACAGACCGTGGATTGTCGCTCACTTGTGCTCACACGGCCTGTGCTTGGAGAGTTCCGGACCTGAGGTTCTGCTTTCTGCTAGGTAACAAGTTTATTTCTGTTAATAATGCAGTGCACATGGTCGGGCTGAGAGCAGGGCTATACAGAACGTCACTCCTATGTTCCTATCGTTAGCATGGTACCTAATGATCGATTAAATCCATGTACACCACTGAAGGATTTGTGTAGGAAATGATCCATTTGCTCCACAATAATCTTGCTGCCTACTAAAAGTGCAAATATACATAGTTTGAAACTCCTTTTATGTGTGAAAGGCATCTTAACGGGGTGACAGCACATCAAACATTGCTAGACCAGAAACGCATAATTAACTTACATCTTGAAAAAATCAGTATGCTGGAAAGTGGATTTTATGTACAGAGCCAATGATGGCTGTCAATTGTATGAGCTGGTGAGTCACAGAGGTATTTTTCTCCATCAAAAGCAAACCAGGACTGTTAGCACTGCTCAGCCAAGCCATGTGGCAGCATCACCAATGTACCCTTGCTCAAAGTCTCCACTGAGTCCAAAAATATCAAACATGCTACCTCCAATGTACTGTTTCGAAATAACAGTGTCTGCTGGGAGCCAGCTAGGAGCATAATTCGCGAAAAATCAAAACAATCCCCTCAGGAAACACTCCTTGCCCTTCGTAGCCATCGAGGTTTCCCGTTTCACTACTTCAGCGAGGGGCGTGCAAACTGGAAAGGATTGCTTTCCCTAATTCTAAAAATTGATTTCTTTTTGCGAGTTTCTCTGTAACCTTTCGCGAATCCTTGTGGTGTAAAAACAATCTAACATCTGCTTACAGCTCACAAGTGTGACGTTCCCTTGAGGTGCCTTTGAAATCACACTCACAACACTTGTTCTAAATCTGCAGCCACGCACCAGCACCACCAACAAAAGTGTGAGGTGCAACCTTTCTGCCTTTTACACCGGAGCGGTTATTTCAATTTTACTGAGCTTATGTGACAGTGGTGGCCATGCCATAAACCTTCAGAGCAGTAAAAGCAATAATCAAATCAAGCTACCCATCTCTATGCATAACATTACAGCGGCAGCCAATCAGCGCTGGTCTTTCACAATCCATTTCAAACCCCCCTAGGTTGAGTTTTACGTGGGCGGACTGTCCAAACATATAGTGCCCGCCTGTTAATGGTGCTGCGTGTGTAACAAGACAGTCGTTTCCCACGTGGAAATGACCAAACGAACGAAAGAATGAATGGACAGATGAACAAATGGATGAATGATTGGGTGTAGCGCAGCTATGAAAACCAGTTCGATACTGACCACATCACAATGGCACTTCAAAATGCATTTTCCCAGTAGAAGGAGATTCCCCCCGGCTCTATTGGATGACAAGTGTTTTGTCTAATGAGCACAATGCGGCCACACCTAGGCTGTCAGGGTCGCGTCAGATCAGGTGTCAGCCTCTGGGCACCTGACCCCATCTGCCAGGACAGCCCAGCTCGCATTATGTTTAGTTTACATTGATGCGTCCGTGTCGGTACACTGTTTCTTGTGTGCCCTTGGCTTATATTGGCTGTACCCATATATCCATAATCTCATATAAAGGTTTCTCGGCGGGGATTTTAACGGGGACAGCACGATGACGGTCACCTCTCCTTGGGGGTTGCACAGGCTCCCAGCACATGGCCTTTCATTTAAAAACAAACCGCACGCCTAGCTGCGGTCTAGACACCAGAACCACCCGCCGAGTCCGTCCCGCTGACCCCCTGTGCAGCATGCCAACACTGACCCCTTCCCGTGCCGCCCGCCTGCTGCCCTCCCAGCCCCGGGGTACAGCAGCCCCTGCGCCGCGCGCTCCCCCGCTCGCGGGCACTCACCGGGCTGCTGCAGGTGCTGTTGTTGGCTGCGGAGCTGCTCTTCCTCCGGAGCGTCAGGCCGCTCCTCAGAAGGCCGGGCAGCTCGCGCAGCTTGTGCTTCAGCTGCACTTGCTGCTCCCGGGCGCCGCGGCTCCGGGGGCCAGCCTCGCCCCCGCCGCTGCCCGTGGCCATGTCCTTGGAGGCGGCGGAGGCGCATTCAGGCGGGGACAGCGTCCTCCCGCGCCCCGGCACGGTCATTCTTCATCGCTCGCCGTCTGCTCGGTGCCCGGTCCGCATTTGAGGGTTCGCTGAGCGGTAGTGCCCGCCAGTCGCGGTGGTTTGCCCTTGGGTGCAGCGTGCTAGTCCGAGAAACCGAGCTGGGCTCGCATCCTGAGCGCACACGGCTCAAACATTACACTGTCAGCGTCGCTGGGATCCGAGCCGACTCCTCCCTCACCCGCCCCCCGCCCTGGTTCACACCTTGCTGCTGCTGGGACAGACGCGCAGCGGAGGTGAGGGCAGCAGACGGCGCGCGGGCGGCTCGTGGCACCTCACTGGCTCCGGGGTGACCACCTACCCGGACTCTGACGGGTGGCCTTGGCTTTCGAAATAGGAATCCAGAGACCATAAGAGCTCCATGGTGTTTATCTGCTTCATTAAGAGGCTAGCCTTTTTCGAAATGCCAGTGAGTATCTATTAATAAAGAAGGTTTCCTTAATTAGGGGTGAGGAGTAGGGCTGGCTGTGCCGGGGGCCTTTCGTGCATGCAGTTCAATGAAGGACACTGTCCTTAGTAGCCGGGCTGCAAGTAGTGAGCATGATGAGTATAGTTACTCGCATATTTAGGTCAGCTCATAGCTGGTGTGCTCGTGATCATGCGCTCTGTAGTACGTTAAATATTGTTCAGTTTTGCAACAACGTTTGCCTTGCACAATAAGAAGTGCAAATTCCCCTTGTCTCACAATGGGGCCCCTTATGAGGAAGCTGGCATTGGTCCATTAAACTGCATCCCTGTGAGGACTAGATTGGAGTTAGCGCCACCCTTAGACATACAGAATTGCATTAGCCCTTGAACATTTCCAGAGGTCAAATCCTGCAAACAGTTTGATGGACATATTCGGATCAAAAATCAGCTTGTCTTGCTCAGGTGCGTTTCTAGAGTTAACCCATTATGTACAGCCCTGATTTTAAAAAGTACAACTTAAAGGAAACACTGTACCATTCAAAGACACTGTACCATTCAAAAACGCAGGGATTCGGCTGAAGCCATTTAGTTGACACGAGACCCAGGAAGGGGGAGGGGCCGAGGGCGCCCTTTGGACGTCTGGAGTGCGGTAACCTCATACAGGTGCGGGAACTCCCACACGCCTCCTATCCGTCCTATCTCTCCGCCCATGCACATACACACACAGACATACTCACTGGCCTTCAGGCTGCTTGGTGCTATGGTGTCTCTTACAGTTCAAATAATAGCCCATCTGTGAACACGGCACGGAGAAAGAAGGTCCCGTAAAACCAGTGTGTGCGTGTGTTCCCTGGCAACGTTTTTTCACTTTTACGACGTCCCTGTTAGCAGTCCTCGGCATTTAGCACTAATAATGCGATGTTAAAGGTATTTTCATAAGGTTTGCCAGAAAGTAAAATAGAATTGTCAAACTCGGTACAGAGTCTAAACACTGGTTAGTGATGATAGATAGACAGACAGGCAGACAGGTAGATAGATAGGACAGCCGGGCAGGTATTCAGGCAGACAGACAGATACACAGGTATATAATGTTACTTTGCACCTCTTTTCAGTCTTTGGACTGTGTATTGAGTGTGGTGATTCAATTGTAATTTTGGTAAACATTATGAAATTACATTTTAAAACTGCATTAACAAAGCTTAGTCTTCGGTGCAGGGAGGGAGTGATTCTGGCAAATCACTTTATCTCCCACTGCCTAAAAAAACATGAATGTGTCCTTGTGTAATGTAACCGCTGCTTACCTAAAGCGCTCCAATATCTCCTGGTCAGTTCGCGCTGCATACATCTGCAAAATTGAGTAGATAAATTGATCGACATACCACAGGTTGTTTTATTTATCTAATTATGTGCATGTCTTTAGGCGACATATTTTAATTTATTTAACTGATCATTTCTCAAGGACAGTCCCTCTTTCTTGGGTGAAACCTGTACAAAATCGAGTGGGAATTATATTTACCTGGATTTGTGTCAGTAGAGTGAAAGGTTTAGGTTGCTCCTACATAGATGGTGAAAGAGAAGCCTCGTTAGTCACACATTGTTTGAGGGTAACAAAATACTCATTACGCGGAAGCCACAGAATTGCTCGCGAGCCTTCAAGGATTTGCACACCGGACGCGGCGAGAAGCTTTGATGGGAAATGGAGCCTCTTGGGTTCTGTTTTCGCAGCTGCTCCTTTATGTCCCGGCCAGGCGCCCTCTGTTTAAAATTACCTTTCGACCTGCTGCCGCAAGGTGACTGCTCTCGGAACATTAATTCTGCATGGAGCTTTGTCCCCCGAGTATTGACTTGGCGCCTGACAATTCAGAGGTCATTATCTAAACCTGAAAAAAGCAAAAGGAAGCAATTACGTGGGAGGACAAGTGACAAAAATTGCAATAAGTTAAGAGACTTAACATGAAGAGACTTGTGGGATGATGGTCTTTGTTTCCACTCCGCCGCATGCATTTATTTGTATATTCCTAGGAAAAATCCTATAACTGCACTTAATCTTCGAAATACTGTGGCAGTTCCATTGGGAATACTGCTCTCTCAAACATCCCAGACTCAAACTGATGCCCAAAATAGTCCCTGTCCTAGTTCTAGCTCCTCTTGGTAGCACACCTCGTTTCCTCTCCCAAGTCTCTCAATGCCAATCACTTCCAAAACACTGCCAGCATATTCTGGGGCGGCCTTTCTGGCCCACACCCTGCTCAAGCGAAAAACTCTGAGGCAGGGGTATGTACAATGTATCATCCTGTACTTCTGTAGAGAAAGAGGTTAGCAACACCTGTGGCCATTGTAGGCCCTAAATACCAACATTTACGTCCCAGCTGTGAACATTTATTATGCATCTTTTTTTTTGTCCTCATATTCACCCTTGGTGACCAAATAGTAGTGCATGGAGATGGACATACTGTCACAGATAGACTGGTAGGGGCCTTTAATTGATGAAGGGAAGTGAGTCACCACTCAGTATAAGTTACCAAACTCCAACAACACAGCTTTGGAACAACCTTCAGGGAAGTATGCCCCAATAAGATACTCATTCCTATATCGATGTCGCCCTATTGGGTATACAAACGTGCAAACAGGTGCCAAGCAGAGTAATCATTGGACCTTGGGGGAAAAAACCCCCCAAAAAACAACCCCATGGTCGAGTATTCCGCTGTTACCAGTTTAGTAAAAGCCAGAAGTTTCTCTTGCCTGGGTTGCCCGATCTTAACCCCTTCCATGCTGGTGACGCACCCCAGCCGTCACGCTCTGCGGCGCTCGTGTGCTGATGACGGCTGGGGTTCGTCACGGCCCCGCCCTGTTCTTTTGTTTACCGCACAGCGGCGGAAACGGCCCAGCATGGAAGGGGTTAATAGGTCCATCTTGGATGTTTGTAACACTGAAGTGCGCCAGTCCAGCAAGGTAGGAGGTAGCGGGTCTTTCCATTTCCTACATATTTCCCTTCTGGCCAGAAAGATTCCATAGAAAAGTAAATTTTTAGCCGGACCCTGAATCTCTGGTGCAACCCCGAAAATAACAAGAGCGGGACATAACAAAATCTGGGATCCCAAGGCAGTAGTGAGTGATGAAAAAACCGCATTCCAGAAGGGCGATAAAAGTGGGCAATCAAAAAACATGTGCAGATCAGAAGCAGCTATCAGACCACATTTAGGACATGCCACAGCGGCATTGTTCGGAAACTTTGACAGTCTTTGTGACAAATAGTAGGCCCTATGCAGGGTAAAAAGATGATTTCGGCGTAACCAAGAAGGTTTCACTATATTCCACATGATCTTAAAAGACTCAAACCACAGATTCTCCACACTATGATTGATAATATGCACAGCCCACAGCAAGTCAGGCAGATGGAACTCACTCTCGACCTCATCCAATAAAAGATTATACCAGAATGAGACCTCTTTCTTAGTTGGAGGCTTATCTATTAAGAGGTACAAAGGGGGGTGGTGATGGACGGAGCATCTGAATCAATCAAAGACTCACACCTAGTCAAAAGATCTGGATTTAATCCATCACCGTTCTTTAGCCCACTCTGCCACCCCAGTTCAGACATGGCTATATGCAAATCAGTCTGACCCTGTGCCTCATGGGAACAGTCCAGCCCGAACTGCCAAGCCATGTCTTCCCTGGACCGGAAACAAGCTTCCGAGGACCGGTTTCTGGCATTCCAGCCGTCTTCAGCCTGGCTTGCTTGAATCCAGTGGCAAAGTGAGCAAGGGACTCACATCTGAGCATACCCTGCCACACTTATGGCGGCCAAAAGCGGTACAAAGGGGGGTGGTGATGGACGGAGCATCTGAATCAATCAAAGACTCACACCCAGTCAAAAGATCTGGATTTAATCCATCACCGTTCTTTAGCTCACTCTGCCACCCCAGTTCAGATATGGCTATATGCAAATCAGTCTGACCCTGTGCCTCATGGGGACAGTCCAGCCCGAACTGCCAAGCCATGTCTTCCCTGGACCGGAAACAAGCTTCCGAGGACCGGTTTCTGGCATTCCAGCCGTTTTCAGCCCGGCTTGCTTGAATCCAGTGGCAAAGTGAGCAAGGGACTCACGTCTGAGCATACCCTGCCACACTTATGGTGGCCAAAAGCGGTACAAAGGGGGGTGGTGATGGACGGCGCATCTGAATCAATCAAAGACTCACACCTAGTCAAAAGATCTGGATTTAATCCATCACCGTTCTTTAGCCCACTCTGCCACCCCAGTTCAGATATGGCTATATGCAAATCAGTCTGACCCTGTGCCTCATGGGAACAGTCCAGCCCGAACTGCCAACTGTCAACGGTGCTGCGAGACTATCAAGAAGCCAACTCGGGGACCCGGGTGAATTCCATAACGGAGCCCTACTAGAGTAGTAGTCGATTTTAATGGAACGTCTAAGTTTCACCCATGTCTTGGATGTTTCCCGCAACACCTTCAGTTTTACTTTTTTTAAAAACTTAGGATCACCAAACTTAAACAAAAACTCATGGTCAGCTAACTTTTCCCCTCTAAGCAATGCCGCAAACATATACCCACAGCCAGAGTTTATGGGAGATTTTAACAGCATCCTGGCATGGGAGAATTGAAAAGCCCACGCGTAAAGCTGTGGATCGGGCGCCGCCAAACCACCCTTTTCTCTACGGCGCCTGATCTTCTTCCAGGCTATTCTAGGAATATGGTTGTTCCAGATGAAAGAACTTATATCACTTTGGTGTTTAGCTATCATCGAGGGTTAAAAAAAAAGAGGGATTGTATTAAATAAAAAAGTAACTTTTGGGAGAATGGTCATTTTGGTTAAATTGGATCTACCCAATAGGGATATCGGAAGCGATGACCATGATTTAATTAACCTACGACACTCCTTGGCAACAAGCGAGAAATTTGATGGAACTATTTCGTTAATGTCGTTATATATATTTAGGCCCAAGTAGCGCAGGACTGGACTCAGCTTAACCCCTGCCACCGGCTCAGAATCATTCCAGACCATAATATCCGTCTTTGCGGCTTTGACTTCATAGCCGGACACGGATCCGAAATCTTGGGCCAAAGCAATTACTGCCATAAATGCCGAGCGGAGTTTTGAGGAAAAAATGAGAACATCATCCACCTAGCCTAGTTCCACCTAGCTTGATGCCCCTTTCTCTTTGCCCATGGTCAATAGTAGCTCGTCTGCTGCCTGCACTGATCTGATGTTATGCATACTGTTTTTGTACATTACTCTCAATGTTGCCGGGAAAACTAATTGGGCTACTGCACCAAAACTTCTGAAAGCCTCAAGCCTCCTTCCAAACTCCCATTGCTTCTCAAGAGTAGCCCTGGACAGATCGGATCGAATCTGAAAATTAAACCCCTTGCCACGCACAGATTACTGCTTTAGGGCCAGGTTTAAAATGGTCTCCTTAAGGGAGTAAGTGTGGAAGTTGACCAAGATTTTTCTAGGCTTAGACCTTTGGGGATTCCTTCTGAAAGGTTCTCTATGAATGCGTTGAACATCTAAAGCTAGCTCTTCCTCTGACTGATCCAAACGCAATGCTTCCCTCAGTAGCGAGATAACAAACTGCTTGATGTCAGAGCCTTCTTTCTCTTCCGGAATATTCAGGATACGGAGATTATTCCATCGGGCATTGTTCTCTAGCGTCTCCATCCTCTCTGCTAACACTTGGTCCTCTTTCCTGAGCGCGGTAATACCCACTTTTGCTTCATCCAGATGTAAGAACAGGCCCGTTACTGTGTCCTCTAATGTCTCTGTTCTCAGAGATTCACAAAAACATCTGATATCTGCCTGTTTAGCAGCAGAAGTCTCAAATCCCTTTTTTATGTCGGCCGACAAAGATGTGAACATCACCTGTAAAGATGCCTGCAGGGAAGTGGTCAAGTTTACATTATCGCAGTTAGCCGGCAAAACACTGGACCAGAGAGCCGATGTTCCCCCTTGCATACTATCTTGCAGACTACCCCCTTGTGGATCCCCCATCACGGGGGCCAGGTATCAAGAATGGAGGAGCCAGCAAAAACGGTGGAGCCAGTGGGGGGGCCAGAACCAAGGCAAGAGGTGGGGGGTGACCCGATGAACCAGAGGAACCCAAGGTTTCCAACACAGATATGGAACTATCAGGAACTTCAGTAAGGGTAGGGATGCCAGCAATCTCACCCTCTTTGACTCTGTCTCTATCACTGTCTCTGTCTAAATCAGATTCCATATTGGCGCCCAAAATTTCTGGACCCTCTGCACTGCCTGTCGCTATATCAGTTAGAGTATTATTAGGCGGGACCCCAATATTCATTACCTCCTTGGGACCTGTAACCTCTGATTGTGACTTTTCTATAGAATCACTTAGAGAGATATTATCTGGTAATAGGAACACTTGAGGAACCACCTTAAAATAAGACCTAAGTGATGGTGTTATCTTGGACCCAGCACTAACAGAACTTGAAGTTTTACACTTGGCATTAGAGCCCTTACACCCCTTAGTTGATTTGCACGTATAGGCTCGTTTCGCCTTAACCTGCCCTGTCAAATAGGTGGAAAGTTTCTTTTTGGCACTGCCGGTGTTGTCAAAGATGGCGTTAACGGGCTCCACAAGCTCCACTGGCTTAACCACATCTAAGCATAAGACAGGAGCAGGGGTAGGGCTTGAGCAACCTACTGCAGGGAGCCTAGTATTTTGGATTTGTACACTCTTGCTTTTTTTCCCTCTTTTGCACTCTCTTTTGTGCCCCTTACGTTTTCTCATATGGTGTGCACCCCCTGTCCCGGGCTGCACTAAGCCCCCACCATTACCGCTGTTACCACCATTACCGCCGTTACCACCTTCACCTTCACCAGAATCGTGTCCGTGGTCGACAGAGAGCTCCCCCTCCTCCGGTGTTTCTTCCGACGTCTCTACAGGTACCTCCGCCTCAGCAGCAGGGTTCACAGCGGATCCAGGATGACCCGAAAGAGGACAGTGGGTCCAGCGCCCACGTCGGAGCTCCAGGGCGGCAAGGCTCCAAACCGGTGGACCCAATGACAGCGGCAAAATCACAGGTGAGCCCCGGAGCACCTTCGAAACCCCCAAACGGATTGCAGTGTCAGTAGCGCCCACGGCAGCAAGAGCATCGGCAGTGGTATCCACAACAGAACACGCCCCCTCCCAACACATGGGGACTAATGGAAACAGGACGGCAAAGTAAACGCCGCAATCTTGCACAAGGGGAAACTTACTCGAGCTTGCTCGGAAAGACAAAATTACTGAACACAATGTCTAGCAGTGACTAGCAACAGCCTCACAACGCATGCATTAAAGTTTTCACCCCGGTATCATTGAAGAATATTTCACGGACGGGAACCCAGGAGCAGAGCACTGCAGCAGCTCAACCGGCTGCCGCCATGTTTACCCCACTATGTATCTTATATTTGTTCAGTTTAGATGCTCTGAAATTAATGTCCCTTCTTGAGTCTTTGGCAGGGCTTTAAGTGGGATTTAAAAACTGGGGGGTCTCTCAAGGGAGCGTGGCCAAATGTAGTTAAGGGCGTGACTTAAGAACACGTAAACTAAAAATCTGTGCTTAGCATAGTGTGCCGCCCGACTTGTATTCCGCTGCTTCTGTCATTGCATCCAGATATATGATACAACAAGTAACATCATAAATACAACAACTCTGGACTATTGGCTTCGTCAATGGTTGTTAGTTTCATAAGATACATAAGCAGCAACTATGGCTTGTATATAATATTGAAAAAGCTTCCACTTAAAGCCCTGGTCACACCACGTCAATGTTGCTGCTCCTAAGTCTCAAAAAGAGAAGGGAAATCCAGAGGGAAAACTACTCTCTTTAAAGGATTTCTCTTCCCCTACAACGCTCACCTGACATGAAGTCATGCTGTAACTTTTCCGCTAGTGTGAAGTGAGCAGTGTGAGCAGTGCACATCGATGTGCCTGCTGTTACTGCAGTCTGGGAAAAACGTAGAGCCTGTGCCTGGGCACAAAGCAGAGCCCGATAGAGACCCATTTCAAGGCCCCCTTCAAAAAAATGCCGGTGCCCAGCACGGGTGAGATCCAGCCCACTGAAAGGACTTTGGGAGAAAAATGTTTGTATTATGCATTTATACTGGCGATGTGAGATTTTATGATCTACTGGTATTATATAGAATGTCTTAAGTTTTTATACTATGCTGTATATAAATTGTCTTTTTCTGAGCTTTTATGGTCGTATATCCGACTGAATAAAGTATTATTATTGATTGATTGGGACTTAGGATGTGATCTTCTGAGTCTTTTTCTGTTCTCTTCCATTTTTCTTTAATGAAGTCTTGTTCTTTTTTTGGGTCGAGCCTGGGAAGAGCATGCGCTGCTCTGCGGCATGCTGTTTTGGAGTATGCAATTGAAGCCCCGCTCACTCTCCACCCATATTTCTCATTAGCTTATGTCACTGCCTTTTAAAAATGCTGGCTTCTGATTCATACATAAGCTTTTAGTCCCTCCTTAGTACCGCCTTATCTTAATTTGTATCCTTCCATGAGGACTAGCCCTTTTACTTCGGTTGTTACAAGGTCTGTTTTACAAGTTGGTGAGTACTATTTTCTTTAATGCTCTACCCCTATTCCACCCACGACATCGTCGCACCTGAATGCTTTCAGTTTAATAATAATGTTTTTTTATTTTTTAAATTACAGGTCCGCTTTATAGGTGCCTCACTAATTTAATTATTTAATATATGCCTAATCCGCTTTCACTTAAGCGGTTGCGCCTATTTAATTATTTAATAATTACCAGCACCATACACTTTCACTTTAGTGGCCGTGCTTATTTAATTATTTAATTACCAGCGTGGGCCGCTTTCACTTTAGCGGACGTGCTACTGAACCTTTTGAAAATACTTTAAAAAAAAAACTTTGTGTGAAAGTGCGAAACTTACTTTCTCTTTAAAGTTGGCCATGCCCCTTTGTGGAGACGCTGCTCACGGTAACCTGAATATGCGAGCAGCGTCTAAAAAAGGGGCGTCGCCACCATTATAGTGGTCCCACATTTGTGAGATTTTAGCTCTTGGCATTAAAAACAACAATTCCTTTTATATATGTGTTCCCTTTAAAATAAAAGGCATTGTAATTTTCAATGCCAATTGCTTAAGTGCTTGCAAATGCGAGACCTATTGCATTGAAAATGCTTGTTTTGACTTCTGTTCTACAAGAACAGACTCCGCTGCCTTCCCACTTTGTCATAACTTTAGAAAGGAACATCTGACTTTAAAATAGCGGCATGTATTTGCAAAAGGGTTTGAAGTCACAAGTATAGATTGCCTTGCAAACTTCAGCAATTGACACCATTATGAGGAGTCTCTGCTGATGGACACAGTGGTGTTTTTAGGGATAGGATAGGCAGCATATTTCTGAGAAGGCTATCTCACATTTATTCATTTTGGCAACCATGGATAGGCTGTCATTCTGATAAAATATACATTAATGTACCTTTCATAGGCTGAGTAGCGATTAATATGAGACTAATATTGAATTGAACATGTCACCCCATTTTCCTAATCTTATCCATCCCCTCCCTTTATTTCCTAGGATCATATTGCCAGTACCAAAATTGTGACTAATAGTAACTGGGATCATGACAACACAATTTTTGGTGGAAAATAATAGGTGATAGAAATTAATGAGCACTGTATAAGCTTCTTATGAAGAGATGATCTCTTGACTCCTCAAAATGGTAATTAGCATTATAATGTCTGTAGTTTATTATAAGTTACAGTGCATACATATTTACGTATGCATAATTTGTAGCAGGCTTATGAAGTCCAAAGATGGATCCAGCTACCCTAGTTGTAGATACATTTTTGCAACCCATTGTGGGATCACCTCCCGCCCTTGGGCACTGTAGTTTGAGAAAATAGGATTTAGAAGAAGAAGACATTCCCTGGCATGTCATTCACACTACCTTACTGGAACAATCTTCTTTGTCCCCACAGCCAAGCAAAATCTCCCGCCAGCCAAGTAAAACATCTCCCAAACAGATATACAATCCTGACTCCTCTTCCAAGGATACCTCCAAACGTGGAACCCTCTGACATAAGTCATAAGGTCAACCAGGAACTAATCAGAGATTAGCCTTTACCATTTAAAGGAGACAATATGGAAGTAGAGCATTGGAGTTTGGAAGAAAGAATTAGCATTAAAAAAAGAAGAGTCAGAAGACATGAAAAGAGAGAGAAGGACTGAACCGAAGCCCACCTGGTTCCTTTCTGAAGAGTTTCGGAGAATGAGAAATGTTCCTGGCTTCTTGCCTCTCTCTAGAGCTTCAGTTGGGAAATCTCTGTGTCGCGGCTCAAGAAGATGCAGAGAGTCCCTCAGATTCTGCACCCTTACTCTGGGATCGGAACAGAAGAGTTCAACAGAACCCTCAGTCAAGTCCACAGCCCATCCACATTTCTGGAGAAATGTGGCTTAGTCAAGTATGGGGCAGAATCTGGGGAAATCTGGAGGAATGACCGACTGAAGGGTTTTTCTTCTCTATCTAAGCAACGACTCAAGAAAGAAAATGAGAACGTCTTGTTCACGCTAAAAGGGGCACTTGAAATTTCAAATAATAATTTAAGAACTTTAGTGAAGTTGTCTAATTTCTCTGCATCCTTCATTATCAGTTACTTTCTGAACTTACGCTTTCCTTGCTGACAACCACGGGTGTAAGTGTCTTTGGGAAGGTATTACTATGATTCCTAGATCAGAAGAACGTTTCAAAATCACTTACCCATGACCTCTTCCTTTTGTTTGAGGTACGCTCCGTCCGGGAGGTTGGATCCTGGGAGATCTAAAAAAAAATCCAGAGAAGATTAATGCTACATTAATTGTTGTTTATCTCAAATCACTTAATTTAAAAAGAAAGCGACACTGAGAGACTTTAGTCATAAGTGTGGTTGAAACCCCGCCAGCCGTGACAAGTGGTGGAGAATGCATGCACTTTGACTGTTCATTGATAAAAATGGAGAACATAGTAAAACAATTAATAAAGGGCCAACGCAAGCTAGAATGGGCCCTCGAGAGATGGTGTTCCTCTCTGTTTTTCAGAAACAACTACAATCATGAAACCTTCAAAAAGAGGGAAAAACAAAACCACTGTGCCGTAATACGTTACTTACCTCAGAATCCTGGCAAATATATAGAGATTTTCACCATGCCCAAAGAAATTATGCAAATTTACAAAAATGCCTGGAGGAAGGCTAGGGGGAATGAGGAAAAGTCCCCATCTCACTTTCCTCAATTTATCATTAAAAAGGGTCTTTTTTACAGACTAGGGAAATCGGAGGCTAATACTCAACTCTTATTTCCCGGGGAATTCAGAGAAAAAAACCTTTATTTTTCTCACTCCCACCTCCTGGCTGGACATACAGGATCAGAGAAAACTGCCCAAATGGTTCTGAGATATTTTTATGCACCAGGTATCCATGCTGAAATAAAAAAAGACTGTCAAGAGTGTGACATATGCCTGCGTAAAAATGCATATAAATCTTCCCCTGCTCCTCTCCAACCATAATCGATAATTGGTAAACCATTTGAATGTATTGGCATGGACCCAGTTGTTCATTTTCAGAAGACCAGAGTAGGATTCCCCCAGGGAAATTATTATTGACCAAGGCACCCATTTTTTCTCCAAACTAATGCATTTTAAGACTTTCGCAAACTAAAACATCTGTGTAACACCCACAAACTGATAGGTTGGTGGAACGTTATAATGGTACGCTCAAAGTCACCCTTTGGAAAATGCTTACCAGAGAAGGAAAGAAAATGGGACCTCCTTCTACCCCTAGCTCTCTTTGTTATTCCAAGGGGGTAAACACCCAAAATATTGAATAAAAAATATCGAGAGGACACAATATCGAATCAAAAATATTGAGAGGACAGAATATAGAATAGACATATTATAGTTGGAAATAATATCGATAGGTAAGTAATATCGAATGTCATTATATCGAATGTCATTATATTCAAAATATATATTTTTTAATTGTATTATATGTTAGTATATGTGATAAAAGTATATCATTTTTTTATTGTATGTTGCAATTTTTTTAAGATAATGAATTTTATGGTAATTCATTTTTGCGTATATTAGTTCCGTAGCTGGTTGTGAGTTTATATGGGCATAGGGTGGGAAGTAATTTAATTTAAATGAAAAAAGTAATAATGTTATGTTATGTTATTAAACATTTGTATTACGCATGGATACTCAAGAGTGTCCCTGTGCGGTTGGTGAACATAACAGCAAAGCAGCAAAATTAGGTGAATTGATTAAAGAGGTAGGTCTTCAACTGTTTCTTTAATAGCATGGAGTCCTGAATATTGTGCTGCTTCAGAGGAAGAGAATTCCAGTCCTCCGCAGCCTTAACAGAAAGGGAACTACCCCCTAGCCGAACCCTACGAAAGCGGGGAATGGCAATCAGGCACTGAGTAGCAGAGCGGAGATTTCTGCGAGACACATAAAAGGAAAACCGCCTCTGGAGGTAGACCGGGCCTAGACCATGCAGGGCTCTATGAGCCAGAGTAAGGGCCTTGAACGGGACTCGATGGACCACAGGCAGCCAGTACAAGTCCAGCAGATGCTGTTTCATGCTTGCGCACCCAGGGTTCTGCAACAGAACCCTGGCAGCCGCATTCTGTATTACTTGTAGTTTTTTTGACTGATACCCTGGGGGTCCAATATACAGACCATTGGCATAGTCAATGCGGGACAGGATGAGTGCCCGAGTCACCATTTTGCCTAGCTGATCTAGGTAGCAGAGGGAAGAACTTCCTAAGAGATTTTAGGATACCGAAGCACGCCCCCGTAATTTAATGTATTAATGTATTAATTAATAATTTACTCTTTAATAAATAATATTGGTAATTAATTTTTGCATATATTAGTTCCGTAGCGGGTTGTGGGTTTATAGGGGAATGGGGTGGAAAGTAATTTAATGTAAATAAAAAAAAGATAATTTATTAGTTATACGTTTTATGGTTAATACTTAAAATTGGCAATTAAGTAAATTAATTTATTATTAAATATTATTATTACAAGCTTTTAATTAATTAATAAATATGTAAATTGTTTACATTGTTATGAATTGGTAATTAATTAAATATTAATTATTAATAATGATTGTATTAATATGTTAATTATGTTAATTTTTGGGGGGAGTGTGTTGAGTGTTTATAGGGGTGTATGGTGTGTATTAAATTAATTGAAAATAAATTTTAAACATATTTATATAATATTTAATCAATGTTATTTTATACTGTTAATTGTGTTAATTAAATTAGATATCATTGTTATTATTTTTATATTAATTGTGATTACCTAAGTAATTATATGTTAATTAATTATGTTAATTTATTTATATTTTAAACTATTGGAGGTGACGTTCATAGTGGAAAATAGTGGGAGGTAAATTAAATTTAAAGAATTAATTATTTTTTAAATTCATTTTAATTAAATTGGAGGGCTGGGTCTACTAAATTATTCCTCTACGCTATCAACACTTTCCCTACTGTTACACTCTCTGGAGTGAGAATAGTACGTTTTTACCCCTAGGCTATCCAAAACTTTCCCTACTGTTTCACTGACTGGAGTGGGAATAGTAATTTTTACCCCTTCGCTATCCAACGCTTTCCCTACTGTTTCACTGACTGGAGTGGGAATAGTAATTTTTACCCCTATGCTATCCAACGCTTTCCCTACTGTTGCACTCTCTGGAGTGGGAATAGTAATTTTTACCCCTAGGCTATCCAACACTTTCCCTACTGTTGCACTCACTGGAGTGGGAGTAGTCATTTTTACCCCTATGCTACCCAACACTTTCCCTACTGTTGCACTCACTGGAGTAGGATTAGTAATTTTTACCCCTACGCTATCCAACACTTTCCCTACTGTTTCACTCTTTGGAGTGGGAATAGTAATTTTTACCCCTACGCTATCCAACACTTTCCCTACTGTTGCATTCACTGGAGTGGGATTAGTCATTTTTACCCCTAATCTATCCAACGCTTTCTCTACTGTTGTACTCACTGGAGAGGGAATAGTAATTTATACCCTCCCGCTATCCAACACTTTCCCTACTGTTCCACTCGATGGAGTGAGAATAGTAATTTTTACCTACCCGCTATCCAACAGTTTCCCTACTGTTCCACTCACTGGAGTGGGAATAGTAATTTTTACCCACTTGCTATCCAACACTTTCCCTACGGTTCCACTCACTGGAGTTAGAATAGTAATTTTTACTCTCCTACTATCCATCACTTTCCCCATTGTTCCACTCATTGGAGTGGGAATAGTAATTGTTTACCCCTACACTATCCAACACTTTCCCTACTGTTGCACTCACTGGAGTGGGAATAGTAATTGTTTACCCCTACGCTATCCAACACTTTCCCTACTGTTGCACTCACTGGAGTGGGAATAGTAATTTTTACGCTATCCAAGGCTTTCCCTGCTATTAAACTTGATGGAGTGGGAATAGTATTTTACATCCAATGCTATGCAACATTTTCACTATTTTTATACATAATGTAGTGTAAAATATTATTTAAAAAAAGTTTATTTGAATTTATTATATCTGAACTATTTTTGTATTTATATTATATATATATATATATATATATATATATATATATATATATATATATGTATATGTAATCATATTTTAAATTATGTCTTCAACATTTTCTAATTACAAATAAATACTTATATTTTAATATTATTAAGTTCATATATATAACAAAATAAAAAGGTATGTTTAATTTTTTGGGGGGCTCAAATATATTATTTATTAATTTTCATATTTTTTAATGAATTTAAAGTATGTTTTACCTAATTATATTTATTATTTAATTAATGTAATGTTAATTTTAAGACATTTTAAAAATTCGATATTTTAGTAAACTATAGTTTTAACAACTATATTTTGGAATCCATATTTTGGCACTTACCTGTTTGTAGATAGGTAGACTATACTTTGTCGATATTCTGGCGTCAATATTGTGTGCAGTCGATATTATGTTCCATGATATTCTGTCACTGGTCCATTCAAGGGCAAGCTAAGAGTAGCCTAGGCTGTTCATCTTTTGAGCTTCTGTAGGGCATACAGTCTAGAACTTAATCGAAATGAAAAGAGAAGCCTGGGAATAAGACGTGGGAACAGAAGCACAGAATCTCTTAGAGTACGTTCAACCATTGAGGTCTCGTATTGGAAAGTTGAGGGAGTTAGCTTACAATCAACTCAAGAAAAGTCAGGCTAAACAGAAACACTTCTATGATAAAGGAAAAAAATTAACAGAGTATCAAGCGAACAATTGGATACTTGTTCTGCTCCCCTCCGCTAATAAAAGATTGATGGTTGAATGGAAGGGTCCTTACCAAATTATCGCTAAAATGGGAAAAAACATCCTACAAACTCAGAATAAGCATTTCCTAGTGACACATATACCATATGAACCTTCTAAAAATGGTTAGAAACCCCACCAAGAAAGTGGTTTTTATTTTACAAAAAGAGATTCTTCAACCCAGTGCAATTTAGGAGTTGATTACTTATAATGAATTGAACAAAGAACAAAAAGATGCTCTTGCCTCTGTGTTACCGTACGTCTCTGAGAGTATGTTGGAGTCTGCACCCTTACTCTGGAACCAGAATGGAAGATTACAACAGAACCCCCAGTCATGTCGACAGTCTGCCACGTTTCTGGGGATAACTTGGTTTACCTAGGTACGGGCCATCTAGGAAAAGCGGGAGGGAGGACACACTTTAGGGTGTTTATTCTCTATCTACACAATGAGTAAAGACACAAAACAAGAACGTCATGTTTGAGCTAAAAGGGGCACCTAAAATTTCGAATAATAATTTAAGAATGTTAGTGCAATTAACTAGGTTCTCTGCATCCTTCATTATCAGTTACTTTTTTGCCTTCAGCGCCTTGAGACCCTCACGGGTGAGTAGTGCGCTTCACAAATCCCTGATTGATTGATTGAACTTACTCTTTCCTTTCTGACAACCACGGGTGTAAGTGTCTTTGGGAAGGTATCACTACTATTCCTAGGTCAAAAAAACGTTCCGAAAAGACTTGGCCTCTTTCTTTTTTTTTGAGGGACGCTACGGCCGGGAGGTTAAATCCTGGAACATCTAAAAAAAAATTCAGAGAAGAGAGAAGGAAGAATATTAATGCTACATTATTTGTTGTTTTTTTCAAATCACAACATTCACAAATAAAGAGGCATTGAGAGACTTTAGTCATAAGTGTGGTTGAAATTCCGCCAACTGTGACAGGCATCATTGAAAAAAACATGCTGTGACATCACAGGGAGCTCTAATTGTGAAATGATATAAATTCTCTTTTACTTAGCGTCTGCTGTTACAGTCCTACCTTTCAAACTAAAAGTCAGTACTTGATTTGTAAAAAGGCATAAGTGCCATTGCCCAAAGGGGGAACAGCCTTTGCAACGAGGGTATTACCACGCGCTACCATTACAACGCTGCTATTACAACGCAAGTCGTTACAACGACTTGCGCTGGAGGGCTGTTGGATAGGGAATAGTTTCATTTTCTATTCCAACACCTTCCCTACTGTAACGTGGGCTGGAGTTGGAATAGAAAATTAAACTATACCACTATCCAGCACTTACAGCGCAAGTCGTGCAAGACTTGCGTTGTAAAAACAGCGATGTAATGGCACGCATGGTAAAAGCCCGCATTGTGATGCCATACAACCTGCCCAAAGTATTGAATGTAAGGCCACTGCAGCTTGCACGTTCTACAGTGCCACTATTACCTGCTAACCGTCACACTCCAACAAACAAAACAATCTAAATTATTCCATGTCACCAAAGCGGTAAGAATGGCCTGAATGAGGCATTGCTTTTTTAATGTATGTTGAATTTTTACTCAAGCTGCTCAGGTGATCTTATGAAAAATAAACAGACAGAGCCACTATATGGTAAACTGTCAGAAATAAGTGCCTGGTCCAGTGCCGGCAAAGTCCTGTTCAAATTAGGCATCAGGGTCGGGCTGGCCTATAGGGTAATTGGGCAATGACCGATTGGCTGGTCTCACAGATCAGGGCGTGGACCTTTTCTTTAGCAGCCTTGGCCCGGTTTTATGACCAGGTGGGCTGTTTTTTTAGTGTTGATTTGCCTATTAGTACTTTTTAGCTATATGCTTCGATAATGTGGGTCACTTTATTTTGGTGCCCTAGCCTATTTTTTGTTCTAGTTAGACATTGTTAGGCTCTGCGAACTCTGAGCATCCTGCAGGTGTCTCCAACGGTCAGTCCCCAGTTCACCGTATCTACCTCTCTTTCGCTCTATTTCTATCTCTCTATTCAACAATTTCATCTATCCTTTCTCAAGAAACATAGTCCCATCACTTAGTGAGGAAATATCTGCAATGGACATTTATAACATCAGAAGGCCACAGAGGTGGAGAGGTAAAATGACTACCCATTGACTGGAGATGTCTTGAGAACTGTCAGTTTCTCGAGACAGAAGACACAGCTCCTGTTTGGTCTATCATTCCTTCACTCAGAGGCCTGCCCTATATTCCCTAAAGAAGAAAAACTGGAAACAAAAAACTTCTGTCTTCAATCTGCAAAAATGCAACAGACACATTACTCCATCACAGCAGCAAAAGAGAGCTCTAATGGCAGATCACAATACCACACACACAGATATATAGATAGTTGGTGACCAGGGTTACTTGGCCATTCCTCATGAAAATTAAAGCATAGTTTAGGTGAAATTCTCTCTGGTTTGAACATCAGGGGGCCTATTAGGATGACGGGCGGACTTTGTCCGCTCGTCATCCTAGTGGGGATTGGGACCACCCGCCATAAGGGCGGGGGTCCCATGGGGGGTATTAGGATGTGCCCGCCACATTGGCGGGCACATCCTGTATTTTTAGCATTGTGGCAGGCGGTGCTCTCAGCACCGCCCGCCACAATGCTAAAAATGCATTTAAGCATTTGCATAAACAAAGCGGCAGGCACCGTGCGGTGCCTGGTGCTTTGTTTACGCATATGAAGTGGGGTACCACAGGTACCCCCCGTCAGCAAACCCCACCCCTCCTTCACTCTGGGGGCCCGCAGGGGGCACCCCAGAGTGAAGACCGCATGCCTTGCCGCCACGGAAAGGCATGTCTGAAAGCCCATCCTAATATGGCTGACTGTGTCTAATAGACACCGCCACCATATTAGGATATTTCCGTCCGCCGCGGTCCCCCCGCTATTCTAATATGGCAGGGGGAATTCTGGAGAGGATGTTGGGCGGATTGCCCCCGGCAGGCCGGCGGTGGCTACCACCAGCCTGGCGGGGGCAATCCGCCCGACCTCCTAATGGGCCCCCAAGTGTATGTGCTTCAATAGTTGATAGGTTTGGTGCAGTAAGGTGTTGGAGAGCTGTTATAGGTGACCTTACAAGATGATATATTTCTGTTGACCCCCAGACTACTTCGATGGGTGACATGTGTAACCTGTGCCCTGTGGCAAAATATCATACCTACATGCATGAAACTGTGACGCTGACGATGGGACCCCCCTAAGTATGCTCTTCAGGTCACATTCTTATTAATAGTAACACCACATATGTTTGCCTACGCCATGTCCAGCTGTTCAAGCGCCTGGATATCCTCTCGGGTGATTAGTGCGCTATAAAAATCATTATAAGATGACACTGTATTCATCCTGTTTATTACACACTGCTTCCCAGCCCTGTTACTGGCGCGTTATTGGACTCAGAAGCACTGCTTCAATGACTGTACTGAGATTAAATATTCTCCTCTTGCTAGAGACGTGTGTAATCATGGTATTTTTCACGGTTCATGTTGAGTGCATCGTTATTGTTCTTCAGTGTACTACACCATTTTTGTGATGATTCTGGGCACATGATTTGGAGTTTGACACACACACACACGAGTGAGTGTAGGACTCACTGGTTGACTTTCAAGGGCAAGGTGTTTCTCTCTCGGGGATTCTCCTCTACCATGTCCCATGATGATGCTATTTTTATACATGTCGCGTTGAACATTGTAAAGCGCTCTGATACCCACAAGGTTCAGGTTCGCGCTATATAAAACTTTATGACTAAAAATATATATAAATAAATGAGGTTTGTATCACGACTCAACATTTTATCTCATAAATGTAAAAATCTGTCAGTTCTACAAAATCAAAACAATAACAGCCACGTTCTTTTAGGATTGCTTTTTTATGGAAACATAGGGTCTAAAGAGTTGCAAATAGTTTAAAATGTATTTCCACCGGAGAAAGCTAAAGCTGCAGGCATGACATAAACAATAAGAACATTTCTAAAGAAAATGAAACACTGTGCACCTAACACATTGCGTGTATACATTTGTGTAGCCATACTAGGTGAATCCAAAAATATGAATAGGAGAGATTCTATCCAGTAAATTATAACTAAAGCAAAGTGGGGGCACCATTAGACATTTACTGTACGTGTGTCAAAATGGGAAACAAAGATGGGCCAAATGCACTAACGTGAGCGAACATATCCACTACTCTCACCCCTGGCATCTAGTCACATAGACACTTGGAGCTGAAAATTGTTTATTGTCAAGAGCTCAGGTTGCTAACACTCACTCTTGTGCGGAAACGAGATTCCCCCTTGGGTTTAATATAACAGAGTCAATGGCCATGCCTAGCACATAGAAGGTGAATTGGTTGCATGTAAGTAGTTACTTAACCATAAACTTACAAGGCCTGCTTAGTTTTGAGGTGTGCCCATGCAATGGATCATCACAGATTTATAAGAATAAGGCGGTGTAGACAGCTCTAATGCCTCACTCCTGCTGAAAAATGCGTCTGCATGTTGAAGGGCGTCCACCTGGAAGATGGAGTAGGCAACCTGGATCCCCTACTTCTCCAGTCAGTGAAGGTAACTTGTACCAGCCCCTTCTAGTCCTTTCCTTCTGCCGGCCAGCATTGACTGGCCCTTGGGACTTCAGTTTTAAATGCCTTTTCAGTGTATCTCACAACTTCCTAATACATTTGTCAATGTTCGTTTATTTTGTTGCATGCACCATAATTACTGGTGACCCATTGGGCATAAGTGTGTAGTACGAATGACAGATTTGCAATGATGCGCCATTGCACTGTAAACGTGATTTTTTATTTTTTTGATCAATATGTGTATATTGTATAACTAACATTCTCTTTAGATGTCTACATAAAATGCTCTACATTATGCTTAATTTAAATCAAATCTCTACATTTTGTTAATAAATTGACCACCTATGTTCTGTTGTGGTAATATTAGGGTAAAATATTGCATATTTGTAAAGTATATTTTCACTCCTTGGGCAAGAGTAGTTGAAAGGAAAACGTCACTAGGTAAAATTTAATGTATTTAGGTATGGTGTCCTGATTATAAATGACTGGACCGCACAATCACCACTTACCCCAAACTTGTAAATAATCCAGGAAGTGCGGATAGTGCAATTTACAAATTAGCAATTGTAGTTGTGGTTGCAGCAATGCACTATAGAAGGATGTATCAGTTTTGAAAGATAACTGGAGAACATGCTGTGTAAACTATAACTGCTGGGACATTCCTGTATGCACATATCTACGAAAAATGAGGAGCGGTGACAGAATGGACAGGGCATTTTGTTCTAGTGGATCAGTGTGCAGAGAGCGCTTATGTGTTCGCCAACGCTCCATGTATTTTAGCACAGAAACCCATCATGACATTAATGTCTCAAGAACTGATAGCCCTTGGAGCAAAGGCATTATCCACAATAATAAAGAAGTTAATGAGGGATCAGCTAACTGAATTCCACCTACAGTGGTGGACATCTAGTGCCCCCAGTCCCAGAAACAATGTAGGAGGGTGCACAAACGGCTCGTGAGGACCTCCACGACACCCAACCCAAGGACAAATGGCTTTGAACTAATGGGCATCTGTGCACATTCACGAAGGGCTACTCTGGGATTGCTTTTACCCTCGTGAGGGACTTAAATCCTTGGCAAATGTACCATTAAATTCAAGGTCAAACCATAGCCATACATTGGTGAACATGAATACATCATTGATAATCACGATTTGTCCAAGGAAATTGAAACAGGGGATTCGGTCCACCCCAGATGTCAGACAGTCATTAGAGCACCCAACAGATGAGTTGGTAGTTGGTCAGTAGTGCAGTACATACACAGGCACTCCGGCAGGCAGCGCATGTGTGACAGCCATACTCTTTTTGCACTGCAGAGCATAGTGGTTATTCGTGCATGCTTCTGCTGTTTGCCCATGCATCTCCGTAAACAGTTTCTCAGTGCCTATTTATGGTAAAACTGGTCCAAGTCTTTGTTCAGTGCAAGCAACAATTCATACTCGTTAAACAATTTATGAAAAAAAATATTATGTTTTAAACTTTGATTGTATTTTGCAATAAAGCTTCATTTTGTGACCAAAATCCTAATTGGCTTTTTTATCTCAATTTTCAACCTAATTTCGGTTGTTTTTATCCTCAACTTTTAAGTGCTAGCCGATCAATTAATAACTTTGGAATATTTTTTAATCGACCTTTGTCTAGAATATAGGGCTCCCACTTGGAGGTTAACCAAAATTAGGCTCAAACACTGGTGTGCAGTTTACACTTTAGAGCCAGGTTCATGTTAAGTTTTTGCACACTATTTTGCGTTTTATGCATAAAACGATGCATAATGAATACAAATGATTTTGTGCCTAACAGTCATTCACAAATTTTTTACTTAAACTTCCTTTTTCTACAAGCTAAAAGGTGGTGAGGTAATTGGTTGTAAAAGTAGCACTGTTTATAATGTGCATAGAGGTAAAAAAAAATGGTGCTCTAATGAATTAGTTTTCATAACAGAGGGAAAATGACATAACACCTAAGAAGATATTTTTTGTATTTAAATCTTGTTTGCATAGTAACACAAACATTTTGCATTTAAAACAACAACACTCCCAGGCGTCCACGGTAACCTACACTACGCTGGCTCTACTTTTATGTTTATTTCTATCATTATCATTTGTCGACAGGGTGAGTGGAAAGGGGCGACCACTCGGTCCCCCCGAACGTATGGTAGGGGGCCCGGATCCCCCCGGGAAACCATTTTGGGCGGGAGGCGTGTCTCGGCTGGTATGCCCGAAGCGGCGTAGCCGGGGCGCGCCTTTTTCCCGCCCAAGAGGGGTTGTCCTAGACACCTACACCGTTGGCCACGCCCTGTAGGCAGACCGGAGGAGGGTACACGCCCTCCCGAAGAAGAATAAAAGGAGCAACAATCCAGAGAAGCATCCTCTTGTTCCTGTGCTTGGAAGCTGCACCCCTCGTTGCACGTGAGCCCTCGACGGAACAAGGAGCCATTTTTGAGAACTTGTAATTGTTGTGTTTCTCTTTCAGCAACTCCGTACCCTCGGATCCAGGACCTCGTGAGCATCAAGGATCGAATAGCCGATAACGATGCCTGGCAAGAAGGTCGGAAAGAAGCCAGGGACTGAGCAGATGCTTCGCATGCTAATGAAGGATATGGCGAGCATGAAAAAGCAGATGGCGGCGATGAACAATACGGGCAGACCGAAGAAAGTAAACGGGCCAGCATTGCCGGGCGTAGTCCCCGCTGGGAGAGGTAAAAGGGCCAGGAATAGGGCAGCAGGGGGGGAAGGCCCCAGTTTCCGAGTCACCCCCGGCAAGCCCGGTTAGTCCAGTGGAGGCCCCGGTTCCGATCCCGGACGCAGGCCAACCGATTCCGGTCGTGGTTTCGCCCACTAACAAAGAGGATATGCCTCCGGAGTTGGCCGCATGGCTCGGCAAAGGTACTGAAGGTACTACAACACCAGGAGACACGGCCGAAGAGGCCAGGTTACTAATGAAGCAGTTGCGGCAATCGAGAGATGCTGCGAAGGCGAATCTCCCTCTTGTTTCCCCTCAGGTTCCCTCTGAACGACCGGCGTCTGGCGTTGGAACAACAGCAGGACCAGCTATCGATTCCGGTAAGCAGCCATTGCCAATGGCAAAGGAGGGAGCGTTACCCTCAAGAAGGGAAAGGGTGGTCCAACATATCCCGCTGGCCACGAAAGAATTGATTTGGGCTGATAAATATGTGAATATGTTTTCTCTCTTGACTGACCACCACGAGGTGGAGCATGTTAAAAGTCAGAAGGATTTGTTGCACCCGAGCGTATGGCGTGCAAAAATGGCGGGATTCAGGGTGGATGAGACGATCTCTAATTGGGCCAAGGCATTTGCAATGTTCACTGCGATCATGGGGGAACGTAAGCCCGAGGTGTTGACCGAATTGGCTTGCTACCAGACTCGTATAATGGATTTCTATGAAACATATGAAGGCAATCAATGGTTGGGTTATGATAGTAAGTTTCGTAAGGCCAAGGAGCACGACTCATCTCTGACGTGGGATTGTTTCGACTCCATCTCTTGGCAGAAGCAGCTCCTGCCGGGCACGACGAAGTCGTCTTCGCTCGGCGGGAATGGGTCGGAGCCCTCCCGCCATTATTCGGCGGCGCCCTTTCGAGCGGGCGCCACTAGTGACCATCAACCAAGAAGTGGTGGGAACGCGGGTAAAAAAGGGGTCTGTTGGAACTTTAACAGAGGCAAATGCACGAGGCCACAAGGGACATGTAAGTTCAGGCATGAGTGTGCGGGGTGCGGACACTCTTCACACCCTGAGAGTTCGTGCAGAGCTAAGAATAGTGATACAGGGGGTAGAGGAGGGGCCAAACAGGTCTAATGTCGACCAAGGGGCACCGCTACCTACCCCCGTAGACATCATGGCAATGATCCCCTGGCTGAATAAATACCCTGATCATGTCTCCGCTGGGGTGTTGCGAGACGGCTTCTCGTATGGTTTCCACATCCCGGT
Source organism: Lissotriton vulgaris (assembly GCF_964263255.1). NCBI lineage: Eukaryota > Metazoa > Chordata > Amphibia > Caudata > Salamandridae > Lissotriton > Lissotriton vulgaris. Next base: position 790,171,602 of record NC_141698.1, on the reverse strand, counting down.
GGGGGATTTTCAGGGGGAATCACGGTGTAGAAACCAACTGTCGGTTCAACAGCATACGGCGGTGGTAGAGAGTAAGATTGCAAAAGAAGTTGCCCGTGGCCGGGTTGCTGGCCCATATAAGCACCCGCCAGTCAATAATTTTGTTTGTTCACCACTGGGTGTAGTCCCCAAGAAGGACCCAGGTGAGTTTAGGTTAATTCATAACTTGTCGGCTCCTAGGGGTCTTTCAGTAAACGATGCAATTGATCCAGGAATCTGTTCGGTGCAGTACGCATCATTCGATGAGGCCGTCGCCATGTTGAATCGCCTGGGGCCCGGAGCGCTGATGGCTAAATCGGATATTGAGTCAGCGTTCCGGTTGCTCCCGGTACACCCACAGGATCAGCGTCTGTTAGGTTTTGTTTTTCAAGGACGCTATTACATGGATAGATGTATGCCAATGGGTTGCTCAATTTCTTGTACTTATTTTGAGAAATTCAGTTGTTTTTTGCAATGGGCATTCACCAGGGCCACGGGCTATGCCCAGGTTATGCACTACCTAGATGATTTCTTGTTCTTGGGGCCAGCCGGTGACACAGAATGTGCACAGGCTTTACGGGAATTTTGCACTCTCATGAAGCAGTTTGGTGTGCCATTGGCACCTGGGAAGACGGTGGGGCCATCGACTTCACTTGAGTTTCTTGGAATTGAGCTCGATTCTGTGAAGGGATGCTTCCGTTTGCCCAAGGAAAAAGTGGTGAAGTTCAGGGCCTCTCTAGAACTGTGCATTAGCAAAGAGAAAGTAACTCTCCATCAGTTACAGCAAGCTGTGGGACAGCTTAACTTTGCCCTTAGAGTGATACCAATGGCTCGCCCCTTTTTCCCGCTCTATTGCACAAGCCATGGTCGGTCTCAAGGAGGGCACCACCGCACAAGACTGTCTGCAAAGGTTCGTCAGGATATGCGCATATGGTTGGCATTTCTGGCGGACTTTAATGGTCGAATTGTGTGGAGCAAGCCACCAGCCTCCTCGGAGGAGCTGGGTTTGTGGACCGACTCGGCGGGAAGTGTGGGATTCGGCGCCATCTTCGGTAATCGATGGTCGGCGCAAACATGGCCGACATGGTGGCACACCAGTGGGCTCACAGGTAACATTGGGTTTCTTGAGCTGTTCCCCATTTTTTTGGCCCTGAAGACATGGCCAGATGGGTTTCGTGATCGCACAGTGGTGTTTTGGTCCGACAACATGACCGTGGTCGAATGTATAAATAATCAGGCAGCACACTGCAAGTGGATATTGAGATTACTGAAGGAAATTGTACTACTGTGTATGAGACTGAACGTTCAGTTTAGGGCAAGGCACGTGCCGGGTGTACTAAACCAGGCGGCTGATGCACTCTCTCGTTCCCACATGCAGGCCTTCAGGGGTTATCTACCTTCCGCGGACTTGGTGGCGGCACCATTTCCCGAAGCTCTCTGGTTACTCGGTGCCCCGGATTACAGGACCTCGTGGGAGCAAGTCTAGCCCCCAGGACAAGGAAAGCATACGAAGGACCGTTTCGTTCCTATTGGGCATTTTTGGGTCCAGCAAGAGGGGATCATTGGGGGCAGGAGGAGTATGTCCTAGAGTTTCTAGTGTCACTCTACAAGGCAGGCCGATCAGCGGCAACGGCCAATAGGCACCGGGCCGCCATTGCATTCATGGCGCAGGCGCATGGCATCAAGGACCCCACATCGTCCTTTCTGGTAAAGAAGGCACTGCGAGGGTGGCAACGCCTCAAAGGTCATAAAGTGGATGAGAGACACCCGATTGGGCTCGAAAGGTTGTCCCTGTTGATGTCCGTACTCCCTGCGACATGTTCATCCCAGTCAGAGGCAGTGCTGTTCCGGGCCGCTTTCGCATTAGCATTCCATGGAGCTATGCGGGTGAGCGAGCTGGTGGCAAAGAATAAGCAGGATACGGGGGGAGGTTTGTGTCGAGAACACAATTCTCATCAAGGGTGATTCAATGGTAGTCACAATAGCCAGGTCCAAAACCGATCAGGGAGCTATCGGGGACAGTGTTGTTGTCCAGCGCATTCGAGGGTCCCCCATGTGCCCAGTGAAATGCGTTGAGGAATATTTAGCGCAAAGGGCGGTATCATGGGGGGGAAGCTTGCTGAGACACACCGACGCCACCCCACTGACTAGGTTTCAGTTTCAGCGGGTGCTAACAATGGCAATCGCGGCAGCGGGCTTGGACCCGAGCGATTTTGGGACCCATTCCTTTCAGATAGGGGCTGCTACAGAGGCTACAGCCAGGGGTCTGAGTGTTGAAAAGGTGAAACAATTGGGACGTTGGTCCTCGAACTGTTATAAAAGGTATGTGCGGTTGCACATGTTGTGAAGCCAATGTCATGCACTCACGCTTCTTGTTTCTGTTTGGTTTACAGTTTCGCGAGCATGCTATGCGGGGCGGACTGTGCAGTTGACCCGACACCTGGGGACCAGCGGTCAAAGATCACCGGCTGAGGGAAGAGTGGTGTGGGTCGTTGGCCACTCATACGTGAGGTGTGCCGGGGACGTATTCAAAGCAGGTGACATGATTCACGTGGCTGGGGAATACGGGTACAGGGTGACCTTCCACGGAAGGGGCGGGCTCTGTATTGACCAATTTCAATGTTTTATTGAGGGACTGTTAGGGCGGACAAGGTCACCGCCGTCTGTAATTATAGTACACCTGGGAGGCAATGATTTGGTGACAATTGGTCGTCGAGTACTGCTCGAACGAATTCTATCCACTGTTAGTTGGTTGGCGAGAAGGGTCCCAGGGTGCACGATAGCATGGTCACACATGATCCCCAGGAAGGTGTGGCGGGGGGGCCTCTCTGTGACAGCTTTGAATCATTCAGTAAAGAAAGTCAATAACAAACTTAGTAGGTTGTTTCGCTCAGGACAGTTGCATTGTATTCCACATGGATGTATTCGGGGGGACCACATGTATCTCGAAGATGGGGTCCATTTGTCCCGGGAGGGGAATGTCTTACTCATAGGAGACTTCATAGCATGGTTAAGGGGTTTTGTAAATCCATGACCTTTAGTAGGAGTTTGTGGGGGGTCCGGATAGCCGGTCAACTATCCGGCCTGTGGCGGTAAGGTCATGATCGGTGAGCAGTAATTTCAAGATCCCTAGAGGGGGGGCGCCACCCATTATGGATGGGAGCGCCGGGGGGAGGCGGCCATTGGCCCCTCACACGGGGAGGCGGCACCCACTAAGTATGGGGTCGCCTAAAGGGAAGGCGGTCAATGCCCCTCCCAGGGGAGGAGGCGGTAACGTGCCCCTCCTACGAATTTCCCGGGGCCAGGACATCCGCGACGGCATATGCGGTAAGCAGTGTGGGGTGGGAGGGGGGTCTACGCTACCTTCTAGACACCTCACACGAGTCCTCGGATGACCACTAAGATGGCGTCGAGTTAAATAAGGGGCCCCCGCTAAGACAAGGGAAATTGGAAGTTGGCACAGAGGTACAGTCCTCTGTGCGCCCGCCCCTCACAAGTGAGGGAGGAGTTCTGGTATTAGGGATCTGACACCGGTTACGACCTTGCCGTTGGCCCGTAATGTTAGGATGTACAATTTTTAATTTTAGAAAGTATGCATTTGCAGGATGTCTAGACTCGGCTAGGAGAACCTTTGTATTAGAGTTTTGTTAAGGTTAGCCAATAAACGTGTCTGCATCGTAATGTCATAAATGAAAAATTGTACATAATATGAAACTGTTATTTTAATGTTTTAATTTTGTTTCATATTTTAATAAATACGGCCGGGAGGGTAACTCCCTCCCGCCTTCCAAAAGTTCAAGAACTGTGTCCGTCTTCCCATCCTTGGGGATTGTGTTGGGAGGGGGTGACAGGCATCCCGGCCATATGGAAAGGGGCGACCACTCGGTCCCCCCAAACGTATGGTAGGGGGCCCGGATCCCCCCGGGAAACCATTTTGGGCGGGAGGCGTGTCTCGGCTGGTATGCCCGAAGTGTCGTAGCCGGGGCACGCCTTTTTCCCGCCCAAGAGGGGTTGTCCTAGACACCTACACCGTTGGCCACGCCCTGTAGGCAGACCGGAGGAGGGTACACGCCCTCCCGAAGAAGAATAAAAGGAGCAACAATCCAGAGAAGCATCCTCTTGTTCCTGTGCTTGGAAGCTGCACCCCTCGTTGCACGTGAGCCCTCGACGGAACAAGGAGCCATTTTTGACCCACCCGCCAGCCCCTTACGGCAATGATCAGTACTGCAATAAAGTTAATTTTGTTTGGATAATTATCTTTTTTCTCCCGGTTTAGTGGTTAATAAAAATGTCAATGTTGATAATGCAATAAAATTATTTGCCTCATATCGTTTTCTCAGTTGAACAGAGTTTTCAGTTTAAGGGAAGATGTGTTGAATGTTTAGTAAGTGTTGCAATGTAAAGTTTATTTTTTCTTTCTTCAATAGGTAGTTAAACGTCGTATTTATTTTTTGGTCGGGCGGTAAGGTCATGATCGGTGAGCAGTAATTTCAAGATCCCTAGAGGGGGGGGCGCCACCCATTATGGATGGGAGCGCCCGGGGGGAGGCGGCCATTGGCGCCTCACACGGGGAGGTGGCACCCACTAAGTATGGGGTCGCCTAAAGGGAAGGCGGTCAAGGCCCCTCCCAGGGGAGGAGGCGGCTACGTGCCCCTCCTACGAATTTCCCGGGGCCAGGACATCCGCGACGGCGGATGTGGTAAGCAGTGTGGGGTGGGAGGCGGGTCTACGCTACCTTCTAGACACCTCACACGAGTCCTCGGATGACCACTAAGATGGCGTCGAGTTAAATAAGGGGCCCCCGCTAAGACAAGGGAAATTGGAAGTTGGCACAGAGGTACAGTCCTCTGTGTGCCCGCCCCTCACAAGTGAGGGGGGAGTTCTGGTATTAGGGATCAGACACCGGTTACGACCTTGCCGTTGGCCCGTAATGTTAGGATGTACAATTTTTTATTTTAGAAAGTATGCATTTGCAGGATGTCTAGACTCGGCTAGGAGAACCTTTGTATTAGAGTTTTGTTAAGGTTAGCCAATAAACGTGTCTGCATCGTAATGTCATAAATGAAAAATTGTACATAATATGAAACTGGTATTTTAATGTTTTAATTTTGTTTCATATTTTAATAAATACGGCCGGGAGGGTAACTCCCTCCCTCCTTCCAAAAGTTCAAGAACTGTGTCCGTCTTCCCATCCTTGGGGATTGTGTTGGGAGGGGGTGACAGGCATCCCGGCCATAGGAGCAGGTGTGTGGGTGGGGTTTGCTGTTCGATTCCCCATTTGTTCTATGTGGGTTGTTTATTGTTGACCCGCTCCTAGCAATTACTTATTAAGATCATTTCCGCTGACTTGAGAAGTCTGTATCGCACTGTCCTGAAGGAGCAGGAGGTCCTGTTCTCCATTTGTCATGTTCGAAATGATAATAAAAAGATTTAAACCATAAAACAACATTACTGCAATGTACAGAACTATGAGCTAGATGTAGGTAATTGTAAATTACCGATTCGAAAATACCGAATTTTACCGATTCGGTATTTTTGAATTGGTAATTGGAATGTAGATAATAATTTGGTAAAAAATACTGAATCGGTAAAATTCGGTATTTACTGAATCGGTATTTACCGATTCGGTATTTGCCATTGATTCCTATAGAAAACAATAAAAATGGCCTGACCCCAAAAATGGCTGTTAGGACTTCAGCACGCAACAACAGTGATATGTATCATCATTCAGTAATATTTAATTCATATTCATCATGATATTTTACATTTTACAATTTTTCAGAATTTCAATTTCAACAATACATCATTGTGTATATATCACATTAAATAGGTTATTAATTTGACTGTACATAAAAGAAACCACAAGCTTTGAGTACCCAATGCATTTCGGGACGCAAGGTCCCTTCATCAGGGGTTCCTGTAAGAAAAAGGAAACTATTTATCCGATGCCGGTGTCAGTTCACTGTATAGAAAAATTAACATAGTATTCGAATTAAATAATAGTAAGGTTTGCGATATTCAAAGTACTAACCGACTCTATGTACTCAACACTCCTTGACTTATTCACAATCAATGCCCTGAGACCTACTTAATAACAAACGAAAGCAATGCGATTATAAACAAGAGCAATGTGATTGTATCGCTCACCTTGAAAAACACAAAAGCTTCAAGTGATTCTGTGGCGACTTCTATTTTTAAACAAACTGTGGCCTGCGCTCTAAATATAAACAAATATGCAATCAGACTTTGCTGTACGAAAATTTGCTAGGAGGCGTACGATGTACTTTCACAAGCAAAAAAGTTTATACGGCTTACCGATTGAGCTAGTGAGCAGTTTACAGGTATTTCACCTGTTGAAAAATAAATAGAAACAACGATCTACGATGTAATTCATGTTCAAGCTGATCAGTAACTGAAATGAACAGTCAGTTTATGGCTAGTCGAGAGCTCACCTTTTTTGTGTGGGGTCGCGTTAACCGACGGTTAGCATGCGAATTCAAGAGGCTACCTATGCGGAAATGCGGAAAAATATATATAGGTATCAGAAACTGTGCTTAAAAACAGTTATCTACGATAATCTTCCGATCGCGTATTTAAGAGCGTTTACCGAAGCCGCAGACCGTTTGCTCATGGGAAACTCGACCATTCGAATTCAGAAAGGTGTATACACTTCCGCTTAGAACTACGCGTCTATTTACTGACGTAGTCAGAAATTAACAGCAATGACGGACTCGTGTGCTGATAGTGGTTTTTTTTTTTTTCAGAATTGCAACTTTAATCAATGGGCTCGCATGATCAAGCAAGTAGACTCGCATTGAAAGCCTCCTGTTTAAATCAAGAAGTGAAATCGAGCGAGTGTGAATGCCGCATCAGCCTGAGAGTTAACGCAGAGAGTTTTACTGCATGAGAAAAAGCATCATAATTAAGATTGGTCGCTCTTCACTAAAAACATGCCTACATTAGATCCCCGCTATTCCAACATGCTTATAGCTGTGAGTGTCACATGTCAACACAAAACCAGTTCTGACAACAATGTAAACAATGCTTGGAAGTACATGATACAAATAAATAAAAATTGGGCATCAGTAAAAATCACCATTATTACTGTTATGACATACAGAGATGAAACAATATATGCAAAATTTCAATATAAACCAAACTTATGTAAACATACCTAAGAAGTTTTTTGTTGGCCAATTGTGAATGTATATATTCTTATGGAGTGTATATCAATGTGTTCTACTGTGTGTTAGGGACCACTGGTGGGGGGACGACAAGCTTTAAGATTTAGCAATTCCGGAAATTATGCAATCTTTATAAAAAACAACTCATTTCGATTTTGTCATTGAGTCCAAATGGCATTAGGGTTCTGAGTTTCTTGATCCAGAACACCTCACGTTGGAGAAGGTTCTTTGAATTATCCAAGCCCGTTTTTTTAGGTACTTGTTCGATAATTTGAAATTTAAGTTGAGCTATCGAATGACGTTGTTCTGTCCAATGAAGAGCCAATGGTGATGTGAGATTTTTGTTTCGAATTCGGCTCTTATGTTCAGAGAGACGAGTTTTAATTTTGTGGGTTGTCTTCCCTACATACAACAAGCCGCAGGGGCATTTAATTATGTACACCAAATGTTCTGAGTCACAATTGGAGGTGTGATGTAGTTTGATGCTCTCGCCCGTTCTGGGGTGCGATAAAGAATTGCCTGGGATGACTTTATTGCAATTTTTGCAATTCCAACACTTAAGTGTGCCACGTGGTTGTGCATCTCCATTAGGTTTCTTAGATTTACGTCTAGTCAATATTTCTTTTAGGTTTTGCGCCCTTTTGTAGGAGAACAAAGGTTTTTCAAGAAACAGATCTCCAAAATCGCTTTCAGCTTCAAGAATATCCCACCTTTTCATGATTATATTCTTAATGTCTCTAGATGCAGAGGAGAATTTAGACACAAAAACCATTCTTTGTGTGCTCTTTTTTTGTTGTTTTTCAAGTAATGTCATTTGTGATAAAGCCTTGACTCTTGTAATTTGTTTGTCTAAATTTGTTTTTGGGTATCCTCGTGCGATATACCGCAATTTTTGTTCCTCAAGTGTGCGATTACAAATTTCTTCATCTGAAGATATTCTTTTGATGCGCATAAATTGAGACACAGGTAGATTCTGAATCAAATTTTTGGGGTGGAAACTATGAAATTGTAGTGCATTGTTTTTGTCTGTTGGCTTTTTGAATAGGCGTGTTTGAATTTGATTGTCCTTGAGTTCAACTAATACATCCAGGAAAGGTATTGCTTTGTCACTAATAGTGTAGCTAAATTGAATCCTTGAATCTACTAAGTTGAGAGTTTTGATGTTGTTGATTAAAGCTGTTTCTGTAATGTTCCAAATTAGAAAAATATCGTCAATGTACCTTCTGAAGTATAACAAACCAGCTTTCCAAGTCTGATCTGTCAATATGAAATCATGTTCAAATTTCGCCATGTACGTATTAGCGTACATAGGTGCTCCTGGAAAACCCATGGAAGTACCATTGAGTTGACAAAATTTTTTTCCTTGCCATTCAAAATAACTATTTGTCAAGCAGAACTCAAGAATCTGGAGAATAAAGACTTTTAGGGTGTCCGGTATGTTTTCTTGTAAGAGAGCACATTCGACTGCTTCCAACCCCGTTGCATGTGGAATTGAAGTATAAAGAGCGACAACATCTATTGTGCATAGAATCAAGGTATCTGTTCGCTCGATTGGTATTTCGGCCAAACTTCTTAAGAAATCTGAGGTGTCTTCAATGTAAGTTGGCCATCTTTGAATGAAAGGTTGTAAATAATAATCAATGAATACTCCAGGATGCTCGAAGATTCATTGACAGCCTGAAACAATTGGTCTGAATGGAGGATTGATGAGGTTTTTGTGGATTTTAGGTAAAAAACTAAATCCTAGGTCTTCTTGGAAATGTTTCTAATATAGCCTTTTGTTTTAGTGTCTATCCAACACATTTTTTCAGCCTGATCAAGTATTTTACTCAGTGTATCTGAAATGTTCATGGTGGGGTCATTATTCAGTAATCCATAAATGGTGTCATCCATTACATGTTCTGTGCCTTTTTGAAGGTAAAAGTTGGTATCCATAATTACAAGTCCCCCTCCTTTGTCTGCCTTCTGGAATGTGAGAGTGTCATCTTGGGCCATTTGTTGTAAAGCACTATATTCAGCACATGTCAAATTCCTTAGTTTGCGTTTGAAATGTACCTTTTGCAAATCAGTTTTCACCAAAGTTTCAAATGTGTCAAGAGTCTTGTGTGATATAGAAGCTTGAAAAGTGCTTTTTGGTTTGAATTTTGATTGCAAATCTTCTCCCGCTGATGGTGGACAAATGTTCGTGAAAAAATGTCTTAGACGTAGTACTCTCATGAATTTAAAGAAAGATACTTCCGTTTCAAGTTCAGTAGTATGATATGTACTGACAAATGATGTTCCTTTGTTAAGGAGGTCTTCTTCAAATTTAGTGAGTTTTTTCTGCGAGATGTTTAGTACGAGACTTTCCCTTGGCTCCTCAACCCTTTCTTTTTTTCTTTGTATTTTTCCATTTCCTCTTCTTGTCTTCTTTCGGATTGCTTTGATGTAGTTGCATCCGGGGGTCTGGTTTGTTCTACTCCTTTCTCTAAAAAATGAGTAGACGACAAAGCACTTCCATTTAATCCTGTGCCTGTAGTTTCTTTAGCCTGACCTGTGGTTTTAGTCTTCAGTAACTGGCTTGCTGGTGGTCTAGAGATATCTGTATCCTTATCCGAAATGACACTCTCTTCTGAAGAGGCAGGTTGAGTTTTCTTTTGTGTGTAACGTCTCTGCGTCATTTCAAGGAACATCATTTGTTAGTGCATATCACACTACTGAACTTGAAACGGAAGTATCTTTCTTTAAATTCATGAGAGTACTACGTCTAAGACATTTTTTCACGAACATTTGTCCACCACAAGCGGGAGAAGATTTGCAATCAAAATTCAAACCAAAAAGCACTTTTCAAGCTCCTATATCACACAAGACTCTTGACACATTTGAAACTTTGGTGAAAACTGATTTGAAAAAGGTACATTTCAAACGCAAACTAAGGAATTTGACACATGCTGAATATAGTGCTTTACAACAAATGGCCCAAGATGACACTCTAACATTCCAGAAGGCAGACAAAGGAGGGGGACTTGTAATTATGGATACCGACTTTTACCTTCAAAAAGGCACAGAACATGTAATGGATGACACCATTTATGGATTATTGAATAATGACCCCACCATGGAAATTTCAGATACACTGAGTAAAATACTTGATCAGGCTGAAAAAATGTGTTGGATAGACACTAAAACAAAAGGCTATCTGTTAGAAACATTTCCAAGAAGACCTAGGATTTATTTTTTACCTAAAATCCACAAAAACCTCACCAATCCTCCATTCAGACCAATTGTTTCAGGCTGTCAAGCAATCTTCGAGCATCCTGGAGTATTCATTGATTATTATTTAAAACCTTTCATTCAAAAATGGCCAACTTACATTGAAGACACCTCAGATTTCTTAAGAAGTTTGGCCAAAATACCAATCGAGCGAACAGATACCTTGATTCTATGCACAATAGATGTTGTCGCTCTTTATACTTCAAATCCACATGCAACGGGGTTGGAAGCAGTCGAATGGGCTCTCTTACAAGAAAACATACCGGACACCCTAAAAGTCTTTATTCTCCAGATTCTTGAGTTCTGCTTGACAAATAGTTATTTTGAATGGCAAGGAAATTTTTTTTGTCAACTCAATGGTACTTCCATGGGTTTTCCAGGAGCACCCATGTACGCTAATACGTACATGGCGAAATTTGAACATGATTTCATATTGACAGATCAGACTTGGAAAGCTGGTTTGTTATACTTCAGAAGGTACATTGACGATATTTTTCTAATTTGGAACAATACAGAAACAGCTTTAATCAACAACATCAAAACTCTCAACTTAGTAGATTCAAGGATTCAATTTACCTACACTATTAGTGACAAAGCAATACCTTTCCTGGATGTACTAGTTGAACTCAAGGACAATCAAATTCAAACACGACTATTCAAAAAGCCAACAGACAAAACAATGCAATACAATTTTATAGTTTTCACCCCAAAAATTTGATTCAGAATCTACCTGTGTCTCAATTTATGCGCATCAAAAGAATATCTTCAGATGAAGAAATTTGTACTCGCACACTTGAGGAACAAAAATTGCGGTATATCGCACGAGGGTACCCAAAAACAAATTTAGACAAACAAATTACAAGAGTCAAGGCTTTATCACGAATGACATTACTTGAAAAACTACAAAAAAAGAGCACACAAAGAATGGGTTTTGTGTCTAAATTCACCTCTGCATCTAGAGACATTAAGAATATAATCATGAAAAGGTGGGATATTCTTGAAGCTGAAAGCGATTTTGGAGATCTATTTCTTGAAAAACCTTTGTTTGCCTACAAAAGGGCGCAAAACCTAAAAGAAATATTGACTAGACGTAAATCTAAGAAACCTAATGGAGATGCACAACCACGTGGCACACTTAAGTGTTGGAATTGCAAAAATTGCAATAATGTCATCCCAGGCAATACTTTATCGCACCTCAGAACGGGCGAGAGCATCAAACTACATTACACCTCCAATTGCGACTCAGAACATTTGGTGTACATGATTAAATGCCCTTGCGGCTTGTTGTATGTAGGGAAGACAACCCGCAAAATTAAAATTCGTCTCTCTGAACATAAGAGTTGAATTCGGAACAAAAATCTCACATCACCATTGGCTCTTCACTGGACAGAACAACGTCATTCGATAGCTCAACTTAAATTTCAAATTATCGAACAAGTTCCTAAAAAACCGGGCTTGGATAATTCGAAGAACCTTCTCTAACGTGAGGTCTTCTGGATCAAGAAACTCAGAACCCTGATGCCATTTGGACTCAATGACAAAATCGAAATGAGTTATTTTTGCAAAATTTCTGGAATTGCTAAATCTTAAAGCTGGTCGTCCCCCCACCAGTGGTCCCTAACACACAGTAGAACACATTGATATACACTCCATAAGAATATATACATTCACAATTGGCCAACAAAAAACTTCTTAGGTATGTTTACATAAGTTTGGTTTATATTGAAATTTTGCATATATTGTTTCATCTCTGTATGTCATAACAGTAATAATGGTGATTTTTACTGATGCCCAATTTTTATTTATTTGTATCATGTACTTCCAAGCATTGTTTACATTGTTGCCAGAACTGGTTTTGTGTTGACCTGTGACACTCACAGCTATAAGGATGTTGAAATAGCGGCGATCTAATGTAGGCTGTTTTACTGAAGAGTGACCAATATTAAGTATGATGCTTTTTCTCATGCAGTAAAGCTCTCTGTGTTAACTCTCAGTTAGGCTGATGCAGCATTTACACTCGCTCGATTTTACTTTGTGATTTATACAGTAGGCTTTCAATGCGAGTCTACTTGCGTGATCATGCGAGCCCATTGATTAAAGTTGCAATTCTGAAGAAAAAAAAAAACCACTATCAGCACTTGAGTCCGTCATTGCTGTTAATTCTGACTACGTCAGTAAATAGACGCGTAGTTCTAAGCGGACGTGTATACACCTTTCCGAATTCCTACATCTCATTTACAGATTCGGTAAATACCGAATCGATAAATGATGATTCGGTAAATACCGAATCAGTAAATACCGATTCGTTATTTACCGAATCTGTAAAATAGCCTCCTACATTGGGAAAAGGCTTTTACTGGTCGGTAAAAGCCTACCTACATGTGGCCCTATGTCTTCTTACTTTAGGCTGGACTCTGCCTCAGCTAGCCCTGACTCATATTGGATTTTAGAGTAGCCATGTGTTCATCCATGTTTTCATTTCTCATTGACAGCGCACACAACAAAATGTGCACTGAGGCTTTGTGATAAGGTGCTGCTCATGGAGACCCTCAGACTGCGTTCTTTTGTAAATTTGATACTGCTTAGCTTTCTTCCAGCTACTTCACTGTAGGCTTGTTTATTTATAAGGCTGCTAATGTTTACGTAACTGGATTTGTGCTGTTACTTCCGATGACATTAGGTCAGATAGGAGTTATTTATTATAGTGCCAATACGGTGGCATTATAAGGCGCACTAATTCTGTATTCTGGTACGTCAACATGTGATACTTTTGCTCACCTTATGCTTACTGTGTGAATTTTCTTATAAAAAGATGTGATTCTGGGGGTTTGCCAGGTCTTTCCCATGAGCCTCTAGGGATGCTGCCAGATTATCTATTGATTTGCTGCATATTCTGGTCTTGAACCACTGTCCAGATTTTGCTCATGCTAAATCTATTTTTCAAAATGCTGCAAGCCTTCGGAGCAAATTATTTCAGAGCCATATATTAATCCCCTATAAACGATTATTATGCATTTTGACTAACTATATTGTTGCCTTATGTAATGCATTATAATATTTTATTAAACCGTCATGGTTTCAAATTTACTGATGTCAAGCCTTCTTGAGTCTTAAGGCTTTTTTCAAATGCTGTTTGAATCTTATCTTTAGGGACACATTTCCTCATCTATTCTTGAAGAAAACATAGGCCTGATCCTGCAAAAGCACTTCATCTCCATTTTATCAGATTACACGAGATAGCATCATCAGTTTTGATGGAGAATGCGGGCAGATTAAAGAGAAGAGATTTATTTAGAGATAAATATTTCCGCTTTCTCCGATTTCTGTGCTCCCTTGGTTTCCATGGTCAGGGCAAATTGTATTATTTGCAGTTTTTCGGTGTTTGGAGCTGCCCTCGATCTAAGGAGTCTGAGTATTAATAGGTAGGAATGCATTATGATTGATTATGGGACTTTCTTACTCCACTGTGGAATTTGTAGTTTGAAGAGTGCTGATAATGGTGGTGACTTGAATAACACTGCATGGGAGCTTTTTGGTTATGTGGTTTTGATTTGCGGTTTATTAGGGGTTTGATTACTGTGAGTTTGATGATGTTGTCCTGTTTGCGAGTAAGAGTAAACGTTCGTTTTTGCTCTTGTTTGTGTGCTGTTACAGGAAGGTTGAAGTTTGATGAATTGCGTTGAAAATAGTGAATATTAAGATTATTTATTCAGGTAAAATGGAATTTGTCAAAAATCCAAGATTTTGAGAGATATCACTAAACTTGTCTGCGAAATGGTAGTGTATGTTTTGAGTCGCCACATTCATATTGGAGATAGGGAATTTCTGAATGCCTAAATGTTTAGTTGAATGCGTTCTAACCTGTATTAGTGTTTGTAAATTGAAATTCCTTCGTGCACATGAGTAAATACGCTGAATAAACGTGGTTTCCCACTGGTCAAGAAACTTCCTTAGTGTGATGATTGACAATGCAGAAAAGGTACTGATTTCTTCTCTTAAGTTAAATCGACTTGCTCCCTTTTTGTTTAGGTAAAGCAGACAATATTTTGCTCTTTCTTGTTTCTTTTGTTTGCGTGTTGAGACCGTAGCATTGCAGCGAGTCGCGCTTTGATTGTCTTCTTGCTAGGTATAGTCATGCTGCAATTAGTTAATTGTCACTGAGAAGCCACGATGGGATTGGTAAGAAATCACAGCATGCCACTCTGTTATTGCTCAGTTGCTGTTGTAGGCTGTGCTGTGATTAGTTGACTTTTGCAATAGGCGTGCAGTGATTGGTTGATTGCTGTTTGTTTATTTTACATGGTAGTTGTATATTTGAAAATGTGTGCTATGTTGAGCAATTCTAAAGGTCCTCTAATGGAATGCAAAAATATTGCTCCCGAAGATTTGCCTACCTATGACATGGTGTTAAATTTGGGTATTCATACATGTATTTGATTAAGCGAATTGATGAGATCACATTTGGTGTGAAGAGCATGCATTTTCCTTTAGAGGGTACTTTAGTTTGAGATAGCTTGAATAAATGAAGTGTGTGTAGTATGAGAGAAAACCACTTACCTAAACCCATGCAGTCTGTGGTACTGAATGAGTGGGATCATGAGGCAATTGAAAAGGAATGAAAGAAAATGGAAACTCAGGTTAGATATACTATGATGCAATGGCTAGAAGCAAGACTGGCTACGCAGAAAAAGGCATAGAGAGAAGATATGAATTTGGGTCTGGGAGTGTGTCCTGCAATTGTTAAAAAGGTAGATAAATAGACAATTGAAAATAAAACTAATGCAACTATACAGAGAAGAAAGAAAAACAGGCTGAATGATTCAGATGAAGAGGATATATTTGTAGATGACTTATTAGACCTCCACCTTATACTGATGATTCACCTCCAACACATAGGTGATATAGGTACATGAGTGCCAAGTGCACCACCTGCTAGTGAAGCAAGTCATAGTGGCATTACTATTACTAATGTTAGTGTTACCACATCACCAGGAACTGCTGATACAGCTGTCCCCACTATTGGAGCAGTTGCTATTGTTACTACAGTGCAGCCAAGTGAACTAGAAAGGCGAAAAAATCTATATTTGTCAATTAAACTTTGAAGTTGGAGACATTTTACAGGATATATGTGATTCAGAAAGATTGTCTGCTTATAATGTGGAGGAATTGCGATATTTGTGTACGGCTAGATGGGAACGTGAAGCTTTTGTCAGCTTGAAAAAATGCCAGAGGAACATGGCAAAGATTTTAATGTAAAGAAAATCTGGCATAGAAATTTTTGGATGGACATGGGAAAAAATGAAGTAAGGCAAATGGATCTACTTGCTGTACGAGCGCACATTAAATAAATAATTATTGTACAGAAGATTGCTAAACTTAAGAAAATACAGGAATAAATGGATGAAGAAGGTGGGAGGCAAGCAAAAGAAAAAGGGTGATACTGAGAGAGAAGAAAGAATGGTCATCAGAGAGCCTGAAATGGAAATGGCTGTGAATGAATTCCCATTGCAAGAGCTTTATGGAGAGCATATGTGCATGCCCCTTGCAACCGGTCTGATTTCTATAAATTTATGACAAACTTTCCCAAAATTAGAAAGGAACCAGGTATGTGTTACACAGAGATTGAGAGACTAGCGACAATTTTGAAAGCGCTTTGAGTGTATTTAAATATATTGTTTGAAATTATTGTTCCCAATAATTTGTGGGTGGAATGTAAAGTGGCTGTAACATGGCCAACAGAAGAACCGTAAAAAACAAATAATACTCCAGCTCCTCCTGTAATGGAGAAATATAAAGAAGTAATAGTGTACTTAAAGCAGAGAGTTTCAGGGAAATAATTGAATTGGTTCAAAATCATGAAAGCTACACACGAAGCAAAAGAGTCAGTGGGTGCAAATTATGGGTTGAGTAGTATAGATTTATAGAAAGTACCACAAAGTTGAAGATCCAGTGAAAGAAGGCTTAAGTTGTTTCATGTCATCTTTTGTATTGCACATGAGTTTGAAGCTTAGTGTGTAATATGTTGACAGACTAAGAATATTGATGAAATACTGAAGTATCCAAAGTACCACGGTGATTGCTTTGATGTGAAACAGAGAAAGATTAAGGAAAAATTGATGGTCGTGCAGAACAAAATCTTTCAAAAGAGTAGTAGAAATCAGGTAGTGAATTAAGGTTTTGATTTTAGCTTTATTGATGGAACAAATTCTGGTGCTAATTTTGGTATGCAAAGAGTTGGTGTGGAAGGAATAATGGACCATCTGCACAAGTTGGGAGCATGGTTGCACAAGGTAGAGGTATATATTCTTTTCTAAATAACTCAAATTCAGTGCATCAAAATATTAACATGCTTCAGAGAAGCACCCCATGGTATTAAGGTGTGCAGATTGGTCACTGGAAATTAGAATACAGACAGAATCCAGATTGAATATAAAAGGATTTTGTTTCTCAGATGCAGCTTATCGCAAATTAGATGACACAGTCATTTCCTCAAAGACCAACAGACGTCAATACAAAATATGTAAAATCAAAGGCAATTACATACAAATATGCAGGTAGCTCCAGTAATGCAGAAAAACCTGTGGAATAAAATACCCCACTTCAAGCAAGGTTCAGATTTTCAAAAAATCCTTTAATGGTAATAATGTTTTCCCACAGTTTTCATCAATAGCTATTGATTTGCAATGACGCCTGATGGATGAGGAGGATTGCATGCTTGGTACAGTCCTAGAGGTAGACCAAAGTGGTTCATATATAGATGGTGAGGTGAATGGGCACCCAGTATCACTTTTAGTTGAAACAGGGTCTGTCCCCTCCATGGTTCATTCCATGGTGGTCAATCCTACCTGCCTACGGAAAAGAAGTCCATGTTATAGCTATATGTAAAAAGCAAATCACTAAACAGCTTTCAGCAAATGTCCCTCTAAAAATCGAGTCAATTGACAATGACCATCAATTTATTTTCTGTGATTTGAGTCCTGTTAACTTGTTATTTAGGGATTGACTCTGTAAAATGAATTGCATCAGTTATTGCACCTGGGTGGTGTTGCAATTCAAAGTCAGGGTGAGGACTTAAAGTTCAAAATTAAATTACATATGTCTAAAGTTATTTTATTTGCTTCTTGATTTAAGACACATAGTGAAAGAAAAGGAATGCGATTTAGCAGGAAAATAAATAAGTCTGGTTGAAATTGCAGAGCTGGTGAAAAATAGGGTAAAACCAGATGCAATTGACCCTCAAACTCCTCAGTACAAGCTTACCTGTGAAAACGAGGAGAGAATGGAACCTGTGATCGAAAAGATGGCAGAGCAGGGCATTCTAAAAAAGTGCTAGGTAGCCCATGCAACCCGCTGCAATGGGAATTAAAAATCAAGTAGCAAATGGATTGTGGGCCAAGACCTGTAGAAGATTAACAAAATTGTTGTCCTTTGTTGTCGTGTGGCACTGAATTCTACAGTAATATTGTTCAAAATTCTTACGAATGCAAAATGGTAAATAGCATTGACTTGTGTCAAGCATTCTTCTTCATTCCTCTTCGTAAGGATAGCCACTATCCTTTTGCCTTTATATCTTTGAATAAATTCCTTTTTTGTTGTTGGATTCCACAAGAGTGTACAGAAAGTCATATCCTAAAAAAAATAATTGGAAAAGCTGCAGCTGCCCTGATGATCAACACCAAAACAATGGAAGACTCCAAGATGGATACAACTGAAAAATCTTGCAGATAATGCGAAAACAGTATCATCCATGAGAATGCAGTACTTTATGAAGGAAGGTATGTAATTGGAACACTACTTTGAGAGTGGAGGAAGGAAGAAAGGTGTCTGAAGAACACATTTCTGCAGTACTGAGAATGAATCTTACCACAATCCAAATAGAAGTAAGGATGTTTACAGAAACTGTTGGCTACTGTAGACGGTGGATTTCAAACTCTTCTTTAACTGCAAAGCCTTTAGTGAGGATTACTCACAGCTACACATGGAATCCGGTCCTATTTGATGACAAATGCATGAGTGCCTTCCTCAAGCTCAGAGGAAACGAAACTGGTAACAAACATTTAAATCAGAAGGTGCAATGCTTTGAACCTTGCAACATGATTACCAATATTAAACAGAGATGAGGATAAGGGGGATTGGGATCTTGGCTGTCATAATGTGACTGAATTGTGTACAGAACCAAGAACAGCCATAAAAGGTACCCCACATGAGATGGCTGAACTAACTTTGCTTGTGGATGGTTCTTGTCTGAGATATCATTATGGAACCTTGAAAGCACCATATAAAGTCTACTCCAATTTACAAACTTGTAAGGCGTCACTTGTGCAATGTAACATCAGCACAAGTAGAAGTAATGATTGATCTAATAAGAACATGTCGTCTAGCCAATTGATTGAATGTTACAATCTACACTGCACAGCCTGTATGGTTTTGGCGGGGCCCGTGATTTCGAGCAGTTATAGGCACAAAGGAGTTTTACAACATCTTCTTGTACCCCTATACAAAACTAGTACATACATTTTAAATTTGTTTGAAGTTCTGCAGCAACCTAGGGAAAGGCCACTGGTGAAGTGTGTTGCTCATAAAAGTCGTGATGTTACAGTCACTATGGGTAATTGTTATGCAGATGAGGCTGTAACTACTTGAAACTATAAAAATCAATTCAAAATAATAAGAACAATGTCAAACTGAAATTGATAAAATTGACAATGTAAACTGTTTTTGTTAAATCCAGGACAGACAACCCTGAGTGAGCTCAGAGAGCCACAGGAAGAGGTACCATAAGTTGCGAAAAAGAAAGGGTAAGCAGCTGGTTGTAAAAAAAAATATTAAAATGACACATGGGTAACTGCTGATAATCAACATGTACTTCCTAACTCCATGTTACCAGTGATGTGTAGGTTGCTGCGTGGCCCAACTCGTGTAAGTCGAGATGTCATGGTGAGGTTTTTTTAAAAGTATTGACTCAACCTTCACATTAGGGCTATAGCAGACGATTTGTGTCAACTTTACGTTGATTGTCAGAAAATTAACTCAGGGAAGAAGAAAATGGTTACTATGAGTCACAAAGGAAAGTCTAAGGGTCTTTTCACCTGAATTGCGGTGGACTACATTAAGATGCTATCTACAATGTTCTTGGATACATCTAGTGATTGTTTGCTTGTTCTCAAAATGGGGGAAGCATACCCAAATAGGAGATATGACAGCATAACAGTGGCCAAAACATTATTGAGGGAGTTAATCCCTAGATTCTGGATGAATACTTCTATTCAGGCAGACGGAGTAACTCATTTTAAAAAGGGGTTACAGAAGTTGTTGTGCACAGCTTTACAATCTGAGCAGAAGATCCACTGCAGATACAGACCAGAAGCATCAGCATTTGTATAGAGAGTCAAAGGCACTTTAAGAACAAAGTTAGCTAAGGTGTATGCCTCTGTGACCTTGAAGTGGACAGATGCACTTCAAATTGTGTTGCTGAGCGTTAGAAGCACTCCAAATAAAAAGACTGGCCTTTCCTCGTATAATGTGCTCATGGGAAGGGCTATGAGAATCCATTTCATTCTCTCCGCTGCATCTGTGTCGATAAGTGATGACATTGTATTGATCACTGCAAAGGTCTGGCAGATGTCAAGCAAACTGTCTCTCATCAGGTGAATTTGGCAATACCACCGTCAAAAGAAGTCCCATGTCATGCACTCCAGCCTGGTGTCTGGATGCTGGTGAAGAAGCATGTTCACAAATCCTGATTGGAGCCAAGGTAGAAAGGCCCCCATCTGGTGGTTCTTGTGACTGTGAAGCGTGCTCGTCTGCCACAGTGGATCCAAGCATGTCACATGAAGACAGAGAAGACAGCAAATGAAGAAGTGGTGATGACAACCACACATTCACAGTGTCAAGCAGAAGTTTGCTGCATGGATCCAGACGGGGTGCAGAAAATCAAGAAGAAATAGAAACATATCATGAACAAGAAGAACAAGGGACAGCGACTCCAGTTTGTGAGAAGATGAAGTTGAAACTTTGTGTCTAAAAACCCCAGAGGAAAGCAGCTTACACTAAGACAACCTGCTGATGCAGACAGTCGCACAAATCAAGTTGCAAGTGACAAAGATTAAGATTCATCAGTATTCACAAGAAAATATGAAAATGAGAATGCGCATCAAGGAAACCAGTGGCCTGAACCAGTTAAAAGAAACAAAACGTATGTTTAGGAAAACTTGAATGTCCAGAGACAACCAGGGAAGAATATAGACAATAGTAGTAGTAGACAATAGACCTAAACTCTAATTACAGTGAAAATGAACCACCTGCAGCTAAAAGATCAACAACAGTAAGAGTGCCAAATAGAAAGTGCACATCTCCTGATATCTGAGCTAGCAAAGGTAAATGAAATTTCGAATAGGGAAGTGGGTTGCCAGTTTATATTTGAAGAAGCTCTTCCTTGAACTTGTTAAAAAAAGGAGTTTTGATGGATTATTGAACTGAAATTTTGAAATGTGTACAGAAACTACATAGTTAGAGCTTCTTTTGTTTTATGCCTTAGGTATCCAGTGGAAGATAGTAGGGTTCCTTTAAACTCTCTAGACTAACTCTATGAGCTGAGCATCTGAAGCAATTGAATTGCATTTTTGTCGCATTATTATATTTGCTTAGCAGACATATTGCAAAAAGCAAGGAAAGACAGATTTATATTAACTTGGTAATTTTAATTTTAGTTGGCCTATTGCTATGTTTGATTTCATCAACTGGACATTCTTCACCACAAGTAGAATTGACCTCAGCGCACAATGATATACAGCCTGATTCATCAAGCTGAAATCGGCTCGCATAGGGCCAGATTCTCAGAATCTGGCCCTTTGCGAGTGCGATTTTTGCATTTGGGATTCATCATCCCAAATGCAAAAATCGCTATTTAGAAATTCTCAAATTTGCGAGGAATAGCATTTAAGGAATCTCTATTAGAGATTCCTTAAATGCTATTCATGAAACATTTTAAAATTGCGAAATCGCAAATTTCGGCCGCTATTTACCGCGAGGTCAAACCTCGTGGTAAATAGCGAAAACTTAGAAAAAGCATTTTTCTAAGTTGCATGTTGCACACACACATGTCCTTTGGACATGTGTGTGCGTAACACCTGTTCGTATTTACTTTTAAGGGGTGCTACAGGGTGTCCTTTGGACACCCCTGGCCCCCCTTAAATCGCAATCTTATTTGCGATTAGCAATTTGCTAATCGCAAATAAGGAATACTCCCCATTCATTCCTATGGGCCTTTTGGCCCATAGGAATGAATGGGGAGTTATTCCTTATTTGCGATTAGCAATTTGCTAATCGCAAATAAGGAATATGTAGGAATCGCTTTTGTTTTTGCGATTCCTACATGAATGCCGTTTTGCGAGTCTGGAAGAGCGATTCCTTATGATTCGCTATTTCAAACTCGCAAAAGGGCACTATGATGAATCAGGCTGATAGTATACATGACATAGTAAACATGTAGTTAGCACATAGAGAGAGGTCTATAGGTAATTATAAAGAGAATATTTATACAAATTTGGTAGCTGATTACACACACATTAAGGGAGTTCCAAGTTGTTAGGTTTCTACTTTGCTACAAAACTTCTATCTCAGAGAGGGCTACTTTTTTTGCAGTTGCCTCTGATCTATTCCCTTTCACACACTGTTTTGTTAATATTTATTATGAATGAGAATTCCATATCATTCGCACTTCAACACTTCTTTGGGAGAATTTGCTGGAACTGAGAAACTTAGGGATCATGATATTATTTCTAAACACTTGAGATTAATCACCCAAATAAATGTAAATACTAACGTGACTAAAAAAATAAAATGTGTTTTTGTGTAGCTTCAGTAAGGAGGAGCGAATGTGAGTTTATTAAGAAGTACAATGAAAGAAAGGTGAACATTATGAGCAATTGGGAAGAGGTGAGAGAATATAAGATGCAAGTAGAGGACAAAGAGACATTTTGAAATTCAAATCTGAATCATAGGACAAGATTGCAGCAAAACAGAAAAGGAGTGTTGAATATTGTGTGACAGAAGTCTCAAAGCAGTAGTTTAATCAAGATGATTGGAGAAAGAGAATGGAATTTTGTGGTTGATAATAATTTTTTGATTGGTGAAGAAACTTTATTTAGAGGATTGTATACATTGCTATGGTTTCCACTTGTGTATATCATGCATAAAATGCATTATGCTGTTAGTTTAAATAGACTGCTACATGAGAGACTGCAACATGATTCTAAATAAGTTATGTTATTTGGGGTTTGTGCTATGATTTCATCTGTTGGTGTGGTTTTGAATGATGTGAAAATTAGAAAGTTATCAACACTTGTAGATCACCTTTCTTCTAATACTGCTCGAGATGTAACTCACAAAAATGGAGAGCTAATGGGTATGCATGCTATGATCAGGCAAAACTATCTTGCTCTAGACATCTATATCATGGATGAAAATGCCATGTTTGCTTGGCAGACAGATAAACTAGATTTGTTATAAGATTTGAATTTATGGTTCAATGTGCCTTCACGTTCTACCTAAACGCTGGTTAAGGACCTATCCTTAATCCTGAATCACAAAATGTTGGCTTAAGTCATCATTTTTTCTACTCCTAATCAAAAAGACCCATGTGGCTCTTCCTTTTGCCTAGTCAAGTCATCCAGTCATTCCTTTCACCATCCTATTCCAGTTAATGCAAAAGACCATCACCTCAACCTCTGGTGTCTAAACATGGTTGTTTAAATTTTAATGTGGATAAATGAACCTTGGGACTAAACCACCACTCCTCTTCCATTCTTGCTTCTCATTGCCCATCCTAATGAGTTACCTGCTCACATAAATTCTACCTGTATGTTGTTTTTAGATGACATTCTCCTGCTTCAGTAATCCACATTTCCCACATTTAAAAAGCTAGAGAATGTACGTGTGTCAGAACCGGAGGTCTCTGGTTGGCACAGGTATGCACTTGTGACAAGCAAGGACCCTCAGCTGCACGTCAGGGTACAGGAACTACTCCTTCGAATAACCCCTGCTCACTCTCTAGGTAGTGTGGCGCGAGCAGACAAGGCTAATCCTCAGGGCGATAGTAAGTTAAGCATTCATGATCACACACAGTCAACCCACTGACCCACCACAAATAGAGACCAGTCGTATGGTTGTATAAAAATACGTATACTTTATATAAAAGATAGATTCAAGCAGGATTATCACAAGACCAGAATAACGTATAGTAAGTTGAGGTCACCAGATTACAATAGGCAAACTTAGTCTTTCAATGTTCGTTGTTTAGCAAGGTACGATGACAGGGAAATAAGAATGTTGCGGACCCTGGATCCGATATGAACTCGAGATGGAGTTCAAGTGTACCTTGCTGGTGGAAATCCGAGGTGTTTCAGGCGCGGCTACTTGAGGGCGGACCCCAAACGAGGCCGACCGTTCTCCAGAGGATCTCTCCGGCTCAATCCCCCTCGAAGAGCGAGGTAAAGGAGCTAGACTGTGGAGGGTTGCGGCGATCCGGGATCTGTGCAGCTCACGGGGCGAGGCGCCGTTCAGGCCTGCGGGGCGTACTACTTCTTAGCACGCCGGGTCTGACTCGTGGATCTGTGAGGGGCGTCGAGTTCTGGGGCAGACGGGGGCAGCACCAGGCTTCCGGTACCATGGTACGGGGAGGCCTTTCTTGAGGTGCGGCACGAGCCTTGGTATGCAGGAGCGCAAAGCGAGACAGTCGGGTACGTTACGACGTACGGACCGTCCGAGGCTATGAGATGCTCTCCGTGCAGATTCCGTCTGGAGAAGATGAGAGGTGCAAAGCTCGCTCCGTAAGCGGCGAGGTGACAGGAGGGCAGGCGGCCCGGCACTGAAGCGGAGAGTGGCTCAGGGATGAGCGGGGCTCTCTACGGCGGGGCGACCAAGCTCCGAGCTGTCACGACCTGGGAGAGGGCGAAGGCACGCGAGTCACAACTCTGGCGAGGGGATAAGAACTGAGGCCCAACAGCAAACGGGCACAAACAGAGAGAACCCAATGGTCCTGGGGTTCCGTTCAGGGGGCAAGCTCTCTACAAGCCCTTGGACATCGTTTCAGGCACAAGTCTACAAAGTCCTCTCTGGTCCTTTCCTCTCCGTTCTCAGCAAGGCACCACTGCAGCCCAGTCTTACAGGATACAGACTGGTTTCCGTCCTTCAGCTTTTCTTGGTCCTTCTAGTCAGGCAGAGGTTCGTCGTGGTCAAAACTGTATCTGATTTGTAAAGAGCGGAGCTCCTATATATATACTGCATTTCTTTTGTCGTTGCAGGCCAGGGGGCCTGAGCCTGGTTCAACCCGGTTCGGAAGTACTTTGTTGACAGGGCGCTGCCGTCTTCATTCAGGGTGCAGGGCAGAGACATCAGACGCTCCGCAGGAGGTGGAGCCAGCATTGTGGTGGTGAAACACAACCCTATTGAGAGTCAAGGACTACTCATCCTGGTGCAAGCATCTCATTCACCACTTTGAGCACCCGACTATCCCCGGGAATCTCCCAGCCCTGTCACTCACACAAACCCAGACAGCAGATACACATCCTGGCAGAGGCGAGCTGAACAGTTAGGCGAGCAAAGGCTAACTTTCTAAAAGTAGCATTTGCAAACACAGGATATTAAAAAAAACCTTACTAAAGGAAGTATTTTATTATTCTGAGTTCAGGCATACTAAACTCGACTTGCTACCGTGTTCTCTGAGCCTACCGGGACTATAGTGTGTAATAGCTCCGACAGCTCATCTGGCCTAAGAGAACAGGTAGCCCTTCAATAGTAAAGAAAGAGAAAGGGCGGTAATTCACTACTAGGACATGCCACACTCTAGGCTTGTCCTGCCTTACGCTTACAATGCACCCTGCCAGTAGGCCTACCATAGGGGTGACTGATATGAAGGTGAGGGAAGGTTCTGGGACTGGCAAGTGTGGGCACTTGCACAGTCAGCGCGACAGTACGGGACTGTACTCAGGGTCAGCAATGGCGGACCCGAGACATATCTTACGGGGCCGCTTCTGTGGGTGGCGCAACCAGCGCTGCAGGCCCACTAGCGGCATTTATATCTACAAGCCCCAGCACGCCTCGTGCACTTTACTGGGGACTGACAGTAAACCAAATAATCCAATCGTGGAAATCAATTACACATACACTTTACATTGGGAGCACTTGCACAGCGGCACGGATCGGCCATGGTGCAGTGCCCTGAGCATCGAACACCAGCAAAACATCTGAGGCACCTCAGCAAAAAGTGGAAAGGAGACTCACGCCAAGGTGCCAGGTCTAACACATGTCCCCTCCAGCTGAAACGTGAGGAGAACTACCCTACCCCAGGGAGTTCCTCATCACTAAGGCGGAAAAACCTTGACAAACCGTCAGCATTGGCGTGGTCTATGCCAGGGCGGTGTTCCACCGTAAAGTCCATACTCTGTAGAGAAATGGACCACCTCAACAGTTTCGGGTTCTCACCCCTCATTTGCATCAACCATCTGAGGGGCCTGTGGTTTGTCTGAACTCGGAAGTGAGACCCAAACAAGTAGGGTCTCAGCTTCTTCAGGGCCCAGACCACATCAAAAGCTTCTCGCTCAATCGCACTCCACTTCTGTTCCCGTGGAAGTAACCTTCGACTGATGAAGGCCACAGGGGGATCCCAGCCCTCCTCAGTCGTCTCTGAAAGGACAGCCCCTATCCCATGCTCTGAAGCGTCTGTCTGCACTAAGAACTCTTTGGAGAAATCAGGAGCCAGGAGCACGGGTGCCGTGCACATGGCCTTCTACAGGGTGTCGAATGCTTCCTGACAGGCATCGGTCCAGATCACTTTCCGGGGCTGCTTCTTCGAAGTCAGCTCTGTCAAGGGGGCAACGATGGTGTTGTATCCCTTGATGAACCTCCTGTAATACCTGGTGAGTCCGAGGAAGGCCCTCACCTCCGTTTGGGTCTTGGGGGCTTCCCAAGCCAGGATGGTCTGAACTTTGGGTTGAAGGGGCGCCACCTGGCCGCTCCCAACTTGGTGTCCCAAATACACCACTGAACCCTGCCCGATCTGGCACTTGCTTGCCTTGATCGTGAGGCCTGCCTTGCGCAGAGCCGCCAACACTTCCCAAAGGTGCCGCAAGTGTTCCTTCCACGTTCCGCTGAACACTGCGATGTCGTCCAGGTAGGCGGCACTGAACGCGTCCAGTCCAACCAACACCTGGTTGACCAACCTCTGGAAGGTGGCAGAGGCGTTTTTCATTCCGAAGGGCATGACCCAGAATTGGTAGTGCCCATCTGGGGTTGAAAACGCTGACCTCTCTTTGGCCCCTTCGGTTAAGGCAATCTGCCAGTACCCAGACGTTAAGTCATACGTACTAAGGTACCGAGCAGCTCCCATCCGATCAATGAGCTCATCAGCTCTGGGGATGGGGTGCGCGTCAGTCTTCGTGACCGAATTGAGTCCTCGATAGTCCACACAGAACCGGAGTTCGGGTGTGGCTCCCGGCGCCGCAGCCTTCGGGACCAAGACCACTGGGCTGGCCCAAGGACTGCTGGAGGACTCAATCACCCCAAGAGCAAATATCTTCGAGACTTCCTCTTTGATGCAGGCTCGTACCCTGTCAGCCATGCGGTAAGCCTTGTGCTTCACCGGTAAGCTGTCTCCGTGTCCACATAATGGACGCACCAATCTATGTGACACCCGGAACCTGGGAGAACAAGTCAGAGAATTGCCCCAGCAACTGGCGGCACTCACTCTGCTGCTCAGGGGTTAGGGAGGGTGAGAGGTTAACTCCGTCCACTGACCCATCTCGCTCGGAGGCCACCAAGAGGTCCGAAAGAGGCTCGGTCTCCTCCTCCATTCCATCATCGGTTGCCAACAGCATGCCCACTTCGGACCTCTCCAAGTGGGGCTTAAGGCGGTTAACATGTAGGACCCTCAAAGGGTTCCTGGGAGTTTGCAAGTTCACCAGGTAGGTGACAGGACTCTTGCGCTCCACAACCTCAAATGGACCCGTCCACTTATCCTGAAGTGCACAGGGCTCCACTGGGGCCAAGACCCACACCTTTTGTCCAGGCTGAAGCTCTACCAGAGTGGCATTCTGGTCGTACCATCGCTTCATCTCCTCCTGGCTGGCTTCCAGGTTTGCTTCAGCAAGTTGCCTGAATCGCCTGGTCTGGTTTCGGAAGGCCAGCATGTAGCTATATACATTCTGCGGAGGTTTCCTGGGAGATTGCTCCCAGCCTTCCCTAACCAGACTCAGAGGTTCTTGGACCGGGTGACCGTACAGAAGCTCGAAGGGACTGAACCCGAGCGACTTCTGTGGCACCTCTCGGTACGCAAACAGTAGACATGGTAAGAGGATGTCCCACTTACGCCTCATTGGTCCTTCTAGGCCCATAATCATGCCTTTTAGGGTTCGGTTGAATCTCTCAACCAACCCGTTTCCTTGGGGGTGGTAAGGGGTCGTGAACTTGTACGTTACACCACACTCTTGCCAAAGGGACTTCATATATTTCGATATGAAGTTGGTGCCCCTGTCAGACACCACCTCTAGAGGGAATCCTACTCGAGAGAAAATTCCCATCAGTGCTCGTCCCACCACGGGGGCCGTCACTGTCCTTCGAGGGATGGCTTCAGGGTATCGGGTGGCATGGTCCACCAAGCCCAGGATAAACCTGTTGCCCATGGCAGTCTTGGGGTCCAGAGGCCCCACAATGTCAATTCTCACTCGCTGGAATGGGTTACTGATGACGGGGAATGGTTGGAGGGGAGCCTTGATCTTCCCTCCACACTTACCACTTGCCTGGCAAGTCAGGCAAGTCCTGCAGTGAGCATCTGAGCTCCGGTGCATCTGGGGCCAGTAAAAGTGGGTGACAAGCCTGTCATAGGTCTTGTCCATCCCCAGATGTTCTGCTAAAGGTACATCGTGAGCCAAATCCAGTAGGAAGGGTCTGAACTTCTGGGGTACTACCAGCACACGGGCTGACCCGGGTTCAGCAGCCTTAGGCTCTGAATACAGGCGATCGTTCTCCCAGTAGACCAAGTGTTTTCCAGGCCGAACGCCATTGGCCTCGTCTGAAGCCTGCTGCCGCATACCTGTGAGAAGGGCACGTTTTCTGCTCCTCACAGAATTCCTCCCTGGAATGCTGCCAATGGGTCAGCTCAGGCAAGTCTCCCAGTTTGGCGATCTGTTCCCCGGTAAGCTCCAGGGTATCCCCCTCGAGGTCTGTCTCCTCCTGGGCCGTGGGAACTTCGGGGACCGGCTGCCTGCGCCCCGGTGCCTCCTCTCTAAGGCCGGTTCCTGGGCCTCTCCCTCAGGCTCCAGGACCTCTTCAACACCCCTACTGGCTGCCATGGACCTCGTGGTCACGCATGCCCAGTCAGGTAGACCCACCATACGCAGATGGGCCGTTTTCTCCACCTTTTCCCAAGGGGAGTTCTCCAAATCGTTCCCTAGCAGACAATCTACAGGCATGGAGGTCCTCACAACAGCTTGAAGAGTACCTGAGACCCCCCCCACTCAAAGGGAACCTGAGCCATCGGACACTGGCTCTCATAATTGTCAGCATTAACAACTTTGCAGTAAGTGTGCGGTACTACCAGCTCTTGAGACACCAGGTGCTGCCTCACTGCAGTCACGCTGGCTCCTGTATCTCGAAGAGCCTTCGCTTTCTTACCATTGATGGTTACTACCTGCCCATATTTCTTAGTGTTACTGGGTAGGTAGTTTTCTGGGACCATCTCTCTGTCTCCTAGTGAGACTAGGGTCATCTGGACTGGATCCCCACCCATTGGGATTGCTACTTTGTCCCCAAAGTTAACATTAGCTAGTTGCCGGGGTTGAGCACAAGTGGGTGCGGGTTTTGCAAACAAGCGGCACTTAGGGTCAGAGGCAACATGACCCAGGTCGCCACACCTAAAACAGGTGACGGGCCCCTTTGGAACAGGTTTATCTGTCGCGGGCCTGGTTGATTTTGGGGTAGTGGAGGCTGTGAACCTTTCCCTTGGTTCCCTTGGGGATTACTTTGGGGACCTTTGGGGAACCCTTTCTGTTTTCCCCTGTCCCCCCCCACTCTTCTGCTGGGGACCCTGCCCACCTTTGGCTGAGTCTCCCACTGGACCCTTGTGGACCCTGGTGCTGACCCAGTGGTCCGCTTCCTCAGCAAGCTTCCTCGGGTTGGACAGCTTGCTATCGATCAGGTGCTGGCGTAACTCAGGAAAACAATTATCCGACAAGTGCTCCCATGCCATTAATTCAAGCAGCCCTTGAAAATCATTTACCTTACTGCCCTTCACCCAACCATCCAGCGCTCTGCAGAAAAAGGTCACATACTCCACATACGTACCCCCTTGAATCTTCACACACTTTCTAAACCGTTGCCGGTACATTTCAGGCGTTAACCCAAATCGATTCATTAGGGCATCTTTCATGTGTGGGTAGGAGACTGACTCTTCAGGAGGAAGATCTAGCAGGGTATCCCGCCCCTCGGTCAGGAACCGTCCCCACAATCCCACTCCCCAATCCTTCTCAGGGACCCGGTGGGAAGACATGGCTACCTCGTAGGCTCTGAACCACTGCCCTATGTCATCTCCTTTGAAATACTCTTTCACCACATCCTTCGGTACATAGACCCTTGACTCTACCTGGGCTGGCATTGTGCTGCCACCAGGAGCTGCGTCCAAGCTCTTTGCTTCAGCTCCAATTCTTTCAGGCGTATCTCGTGCTCCAGCTGGAGCCTTTTCTCCTCCATGGCCATCTGACCTTTCAATCTGGCCATCTCCACTTCATGCGCTCTGGTTACGTCCCTGTCTGCCAACTCTTCGGCCAACGGTCCTCCCTGGCCTCCGATGAAGCTATAGGGTGGATCCACTACCACCTGATTTTCGGGCTCTCTGGACTCTTTCCAGGATCTCAGTGCCGTGATGCGCTGGGCTCGGGTTTTGCAGTTTGCTTGTGAAACTCGGAACTTTTCGCACAGGATTCTCAAGTGCTTGGCTTTGCACTTTTCCAGCCCTTCCCAGTCAACATCGTCGATTCCAGAGATAACTGAGAGTGCTCTTGAGGTAAGTGAACCAGGCATGATTTTGGAGATTGGAGATCTCTCGGCAAGAATGTAATCTGGTCGCGTTATTGGTCTGCTCTCACTACGTGGTGATCAGTAATTCACTGTATATGAATCATGAATGCAAATCCGAAATCCTCACCGCTGGTACCAATGTTAGAACCGGAGGTCTCTGGTTGGCACAGGTATGCACTTGTGACAAGCAAGGACCCTCAGCTCCACGTCAGGGCACGGGAACTACTCCTTCGACTAACCCCTGCTCACCCTCTAGGTAGTGTGGCGCGAGCAGACAAGGCTAATCCTCAGGGCGATAGTAAGTTAAGCATTCATTATCACACAGAGTATACCCACTGACCCACCACAAATAGACACCAGTCGTATGGTTGTATCAAAAATACGTATACTTTATATAAAAGATAGATCCAAGCAGGATTATCACCAGATTAACGTTTAGTAAATTGAGGTCACCAGATTACAATAGGCAAACTTAGTCTTTCAATGTTCGTTGTTTAGCAAGGTACGATGACAGGGAAATAAGAACGTTGCGGACCCTGGATCCAATATGAACTCGAGACGGAGTTCAAGTGTACCTTGCTGGTGGAAGTCTGAGGCGTTTCAGGCGCGGCTACTTGTGAGGGCGAACCCCGAACGAGGCCGACGGTTCTCCAGAGGATCTCTCCGGCTCAATCCCCCTTGAGGAGCGAGGTGAAGGAGCTAGACTGTGGAGGGTTGCGGCGATCCGGGATCGGTGCAGCTCATGGGGGGAGGCGCCGTTCATGCCTACAGGGCGTACTACTTCTTAGCACGCCGGGTCTGACTCGTGGATCTGTGAGGGGCGTTGAGTTCTGGGGCAGACGGGGGCAGCACCAGGCTTCCGGTACCACGGTACAAGGAGGCCTTTCTTGAGGTGCGGCACGAGCCTTGGTATGCAGGAGCGCAAAGCGAGCCAGTCGGGTACGTTGCGACGTACGGACCGTCTGAGGCTATGAGATGCTCTCCGTGCAGATTCCGGCTGGAGAAGATGAGAGGTGCGAAGCTCGCTCCGTAAGCGGCGAGGTGACAGGAGAGCGGGCGGCCCGGCACTGAAGCGGAGAGTGGCTCAGGGATGAGCGGGGCTCTCTACGGCGGGGCGACCAAGCTCCGAACTGTCACGACCTGGGAGAGGGCGAAGGCACTCGAGTCACAACTCTGGCGAGGGAATAAGAACTGAGGCCCAACAGCAAACGGGCACAAGCAGATAGAACCCAATGGTCCTGGGGTTCCGTTCAGGGGGCAAGCGCTCGATCAAGCCCTTGGAGATCGTTACAGGCACAAGTCTACAAAGTCCTCTCTGGTCCTTTCCTCTCCGTTCTCAGCAAGGCACCACTGCAGGCCAGTTTTACAGGATACAGACTGGTTTCCGTCCTTCAGCTTTTCTTGGTCCTTCTAGTCAGGCAGAGGTTTGTCGTGGTCAAAACTGGATCTGATTTGTTAGGAGTGGAGCTCCTATATTTATACTGCATTTCTTTTGTCTTTGCAGGCTAGGGGGCCTGAGCCTGGTTCAACCCGGTTCTGAAGTACTTTGTTGACAGGACGCTGGCGTCTTCTTTCAGGGTGCAGGGCAGAGACATCAGATGCTCCGCAGGAGGTGGAGCCAGCATTGTGGAGGTGGAGCACAACCCTATTCAGAGTCAAGGACTACCCCGCCCACCCATCCTGGTGCAAGCATCTCATTCACCACCTTGAGCACCCGACTATCCCCCGGGAATCTCCCAGCCCTGTCACTCACACAAACCCAGACAGCAGATACACATCCTGGCAGAGGCGGGCTGAACAGTTAGGCGAGCAAAGGCTAACTTTCTAAAAGTAGCATTTGCAAACACAGGATATTAAAATAAACCTTACTAAAGGAAGTATTTTATTATTCTGAGTTCAGGCATACTAAACTCGACTTGCTACCGTGTTCCCTGAACCTGCCGGGACTAAAGCGTGTAATAGCTCCAACAGCTCATCTGGCCTAAGAGAACAGGTAGCCCTTCAATAGTGAAGAACGAGAAAGGGCGGTAATTCCCTACTAGGACATGCCACACTCTAGGCTTGTCCTACCTTACGCTTACAATGCACCCTGCCCGTAGGCCTACCATAGGGGTGACTGATATGAAGGTGAGGGAAGGTTCTGGGACTGGCAAGTGTGGGCACTTGCACAGTCAGTGCGACAGTATGGGACTGTACGCGGGGTCAGCAATGGCGGACCCGAGACATATCTTACGAGGCCGCTTCTGTGGGTGGCGCAACCAGCGCTGCAGGCCCACTAGCGGCATTTGTATCTATAAGCCCCGGCACGCCTCGTGCTCGTTACTGGGGACTGACAGTAAACCAAATAATCCAATCGTGGAAATCAATTACACATACAGTTTACATTGGGAGCAATTGCACTGCGGCACGGATCGGCCGTGGCGCAGTGCCCTGAGCATCGAACACCAGCAAAACATCTGAGGCACATCAGCAAAAAGTGGAAGGGAGACTCACGCCAAGGTGCCAGGTCTAACAACGGATTTCTGCCAAACTTAAAGACCTTAAATATAATGCCCTAAGAGTTGAAAGGCTATGGCATAGAGGCTACAACCACAAACTAGGAGAGGTTTACAAAACAGTTTTCAATGATTAATAAAGATCAAGTAAGCCAAGAGTGGTTGTGTTGGAACTGGCATTCTTGGCGTGGTTGTCACTTTAACTTTTTGCCTTCAACCCTCCTGTTTGGTGACTTTGTTTTGCTGGCTTTAGGATTCTGCATACTTTTCCACTGCTAACCAGTTTTAACGTGCTTGTGCTCTGTCTTTAAAACATAGTAAAATTAGTGTATACCCATTTGGCATAGTTAATTTACTCTTAAGTCCCCAGTAAAGGGGCATTACCTGTGCACAGGGCCCAAAAATGACATGCTGCTAGAGAGCCCGTAACATTGGTTGTGTCACCCACTTAAGTAGTGCTTTAAATAAATCTGAATCCCACCATTGCAGCCTTTCTGGGTAGTTTTAAACTGCCATTTTGACCTGGTACAATAAATGTTTTTCCAGGCCCAAGCCTTCTTTTTAAATACAAATGCCACCCCTAGGTTAGGCCCGGGACACCCTTAATGGCAGGGTGCATTGTATTTAAAAGGTAAGACATGCACATTTAAATTTTACTTGTTAAAAACTAGGTCTCTAGTTGGCAGAGGTATGCACCGTGTTCGAGTAGGCACCACACTCCTAGTCAGGGTAAGTCAGATACACACCCTAAATTAAACTGTGCTGACCCTCTGGTAGCTTGGCACAGAGCAGTCAGGCTTAACTTAAGAGGAGGCAATCTATAAATTATTTGTTCAACACTTAAGACAGTGAAACTACCACATATAACTAGTTCATACCATTTTAGAAGAATAAAGGGCTCAATTTAATAAACAAAACAAGACAAGAACAACAAAAATCAAATGAGTAGAACATGAGTTATGAAATTTTAAAGAATAACTTGAACTATAGAGCATAGAAACATAAAGCGCCAATCGGGGCCATCTGGTCCCGCTTGACCTGGTCAAATCTGAAAGGTCATGCCTACTGCGATGGAGCATGGGACTTATACAGGGAACTACCATATCCCACTGAAAGTACATTTGGATGGAAGATGCGCCGATGTCAAAATCCCGATGCAAGGTGCACAAGAGGTGAAGCATCGTCATCGATTTGGCTGGATGTAGATGATGTGCTGGTTCCGATTCACGCAGTCGGAGATGTGTCCTCAGTGAACCCTTTATGAAGAAGGCGATACATCTTCAATGAGCCGCACAGCCATCGATGCAATGTGTTTGACATCAGCAGTGATGCATTACTGTGAGGGGAGATGTATCGGTTTCAACCAGTGCAATGACAGCGATGTACATGTTTTGCAGCAAACAGCCAGAAAACCTACTTCCAATGACAGAGGACTGGATTGACACTACTTGGCAGGGCATGACTCACAGTTGGCAGAGTCTTGAGGCTGTAGTTGGGTGGTTGTAAGTCTTTAATGTCCCTGAGACTTCAGAAAAGGAGGCAAGCAGGAAGCCTGTGGAGTCCCTTTCGGTTTGGGGATGTAGATATGTAGGTCACGTCCTTCTAACTCCTAGGCAAGTAAGGCAGCAGGCAGCAAGGCAGGTACAGCAAAGCAGGAGTCCAGCAAGTTCCAGCAGAGTGACAGTCCTTTCAGCAGCAGGACAGCAGAATGTCCTTAGGTCCAGAAGTGTACTGATTTGGGAGTGTCAGGGGTCCAGAAATTATACCCAGTTATGCCTTTGAAGTGGGGGAGACTTCAAAGAGAGACCTTGGAAGTACCCAAAGTTCCTGCCCATCCAGCTCTGGCTCTAGACTCACTACAGGGGGATATGCAGCTCTTTGTGTGGGAACAGGCACAGCCCATTCACATCTGTCAGTTCCTCCCTCCTATCCTGACAGGGATGACCCATCAGGATGCTGATGGCCCATCAGTCACACCTAAGATTTCTTTATGTGTGGCTGTCTAGAGGGTAAGCACAAAGCCGAGTTGTCACCCACCCCAGACGTATGTTCAGAGACAGGCAGAAGGCACAGAATGGTTAAAGTCTGAAAAAGCCAACTTTCTAAAAGTGACATTTTCAGACTTGCAACTTAAAATCTAGCTTTATCATAAGTTGTGATTTTAAATTGTGAATCCAGAGACACCAAACTTGAAAAGTCTATTTAGGAATGTTTAGGCCGGGTAGGGGTTTAACTTGCCAGGTCGACACAGCAGTTTCAAACTGCACACACAGTCTCTGCAATGGCAGACCTGAGACAAGTTTAAAGGGCTACTGAAGTGAGTGGCACAATCAATGCTGCATATCCACTAGTAGCATTACTTTACTAGGGACTAGAGTTAATTAAATATGTCAATTGTGGATTAGCCAATCATACCATGTTTTAAGCAGAGTGTGCATTCACTTTAGCACTGTTTACAAGTGGTAAAGTGCACTGAGTCCTAAAGCCAACAAAAACAACAAGCATTTTCAATGCACTAGTTCTCGCAATTGTGAAATT
Organism: Lissotriton vulgaris; assembly: GCF_964263255.1. Taxonomy (NCBI): domain Eukaryota; kingdom Metazoa; phylum Chordata; class Amphibia; order Caudata; family Salamandridae; genus Lissotriton; species Lissotriton vulgaris. The sequence goes on along the minus strand of NC_141698.1, from coordinate 790,136,045 downwards.
TTGAGCTATTGGCATTGTAAATTGACAATGCCTTTTATTTATGTGTTTAAAAACCCTGCATTAAAAAAAGGCATTGTCATTACAATACCAATAGGTCAAAGTGTCTATAATGCGAGACCTATTGCATTGCAAATGCTTGTTATATCCTCTGCAGATATGCAATGAAATATATACGTACACATATGGTTTTCTGCTTTTGCCTTGCCAGGGGCTTGTGTTTTCTGATCTTGTGTGTTCATTTTACTAATCATGGAAGGTTTGAAGTTTGTTTCTCAAATATACAATATAGGACGGGGAGAGGCTCAAAAAGTAAAAAATCCAAAAGGCTTGCTTGCAAAATGGGACAGTTGCAAACGCCATGCGCAGCTGAGAATGCGGGACTCTGGGGTTCAGGAAACCTGTACTACAGGAATTAAAATACTTTCTAACAACAGCAATTTCAAAAGTGAAATTTTAAATAGTTCAAATAGTAAAGTTCAGGTAGGAGGGGCGTGGGCCCACACTGCTTCCCACTCCAGCACTAAGTTTGCCCCGATGCATCATAATAAAAGCAATGCATGATAACACTTGGGGTGCTGGTGCTGGAGATGCTGCCCAAAGTCTTCTCAGGCCTCAGTACCACTCGCTGGGCGCAGGTGCATCAACCAGAGCTCGTCAGCTCGTTAGCTCAAGAAGCCTTTTCAAATTGGAGGGCGTGGGCGCACACTGCCTCACACTCCGGCACTCAGTTTGCCCCGTTGCATCATAATACATTCAGTGCATGATAACACTTTCTTCGGTGTCAGGCTTTAGTTTTTCACCCTTGTTGGTGCAGCAGTGCTGTGTGTCTCTAGACATGTGTTTCCGGATAATTGTCCTTCTTCAGTAGAGAGCAACACTTTTTTGGGGGTGCTGGAGATGCTGCCCAGAGTCTTCTCAGGTCTCAGTATCACTCGCTGGGCGCAGGTGCATCAACCAGAGCTCGTCAGCTCATTAGCTCAAGGAAGCCTTTTCAAATAGGAAGAGAGTGGGCGCACACTGCCTCACACTCCGGCACTCAGTTTGCCCCAATGCATCATAATAAATGCAGTGCATGATAACACTTTCTTCAATGTCAGGCTTTTTTCACCCTTGTTGGTGCAGCAAGTGCTGTGCATCTCTAGACACGTGTTTCAAGATATCTGTCCTTCTTCAGTAGAGAGCAACACTTTGTTGGGTGGTGCTGGAGATGCTGCCAAAAGTCTTCTCAGGTCTCAGTACCACTCGCTGGGCGCAGGTGCATCAACCAGAGCTCATCAGCTCGTTAGTTCAAAGGGAGCCTTTTCAAATTGGAGGGGGTGGGCGCACACTGCCTCACACTCCGGCACTCAGTTTGCCCCGATGCATCATAATAAATTCAGTGCATGATAACACTTTCTTCGGTGTCAGGCTTTAGTTTTTCACCCTCGTTGGTGCAACAGTGCTGTGTGTCTCTAGACATGTGTTTCCAGATAATTGTCCTTCTTCAGTAGAGAGCAACACTTTTTTGGGGGTGCTGGAGATGCTGCCCAGAGTCTTCTCAGGTCTCAGTATCACTCGCTGGGCGCAGGTGCATCAACCAGAGCTCGTCAGCTCGTTAGCTCAAGGAAGCCTTTTCAAATAGGAAGAGAGTGGGCGCACACTGCCTCACACTCCGGCACTCAGTTTGCCCCGATGCATTATAATAAATGCGGTGCATGATAACACTTTCTTCGGTGTCAGGCTTTAGTCTTTCACCCTTGTTGGTGCAGCAAGTGCTGTGCATCTCTAGACACGTGTTTCAGGATAATTGTCATTCTTCAGTAGAGAGCAACACTTTGTTGGGGGTGCCGGAGATGCTGCCAAAAGTTTTCTCAGGTCTCAGTACCACTCGCTGGGCGCAGGTGCATCAACCAGAGCTCGTCAGCTCGTTAGTTCAAAGGGAGCCTTTTCAAATAGGAGAGGGGTGGGTGCACACTGCCTCACACTCCAGCACTCAGTTTGCCCCGATGCATCATAATAAATGCAGTGCATGATAACACTTTCTTCGGTGTCAGGCTTCAGTTTTTCACCCTTGTTGGTGCAGCCAGTGCTGTGTATCTCTAGACACGTGTTTCAGGATAATTGTCCTTCTTCAGTAGAGAGCAACACTTTTGTGGGGGTGCTGGAGATGCTGCCCAAAGTCTTCTCCAGTCTCAGTACCACTCGCTGGGAGCAGGTGCATCAACCAGAGCTGATCAGCTTGTTAGCTCAAGGAAGCCTTTGCAAATAGGAGGGGGGTGGGCGCACACTGCCTCACACTCCGGCACTCAGTTTGCCCCGATGCATTATAATAAATGCAGTGCATGATAGCACTTTCTTCGGTGTCAGGCTTCAGTTTTTCACCCTTGTTGGTGCAGCCAGTGCTGTGTATCTCTAGACACGTGTTTCCGGATAATTGTCCTTCTTCAGTAGAGAGCAACACTTTTTTGGGGGTGCTGGAGATGCTGCCCAGAGTCTTCTCAGGTCTCAGTATCACTCGCTGGGCGCAGGTGCATCAACCAGAGCTCGTCAGCTCATTAGCTCAAGGAAGCCTTTTCAAATAGGAAGAGAGTGGGCGCACACTGCCTCACACTCCGGCACTCAGTTTGCCCCAATGCATCATAATAAATGCAGTGCATGATAACACTTTCTTCAATGTCAGGCTTTTTTCACCCTTGTTGGTGCAGCAAGTGCTGTGCATCTCTAGACACGTGTTTCAAGATATCTGTCCTTCTTCAGTAGAGAGCAACACTTTGTTGGGTGGTGCTGGAGATGCTGCCAAAAGTCTTCTCAGGTCTCAGTACCACTCGCTGGGCGCAGGTGCATCAACCAGAGCTCATCAGCTCGTTAGTTCAAAGGGAGCCTTTTCAAATTGGAGGGGGTGGGCGCACACTGCCTCACACTCCGGCACTCAGTTTGCCCCGATGCATCATAATAAATTCAGTGCATGATAACACTTTCTTCGGTGTCAGGCTTTAGTTTTTCACCCTCGTTGGTGCAACAGTGCTGTGTGTCTCTAGACATGTGTTTCCAGATAATTGTCCTTCTTCAGTAGAGAGCAACACTTTTTTGGGGGTGCTGGAGATGCTGCCCAGAGTCTTCTCAGGTCTCAGTATCACTCGCTGGGCGCAGGTGCATCAACCAGAGCTCGTCAGCTCGTTAGCTCAAGGAAGCCTTTTCAAATAGGAAGAGAGTGGGCGCACACTGCCTCACACTCCGGCACTCAGTTTGCCCCGATGCATTATAATAAATGCGGTGCATGATAACACTTTCTTCGGTGTCAGGCTTTAGTCTTTCACCCTTGTTGGTGCAGCAAGTGCTGTGCATCTCTAGACACGTGTTTCAGGATAATTGTCATTCTTCAGTAGAGAGCAACACTTTGTTGGGGGTGCCGGAGATGCTGCCAAAAGTTTTCTCAGGTCTCAGTACCACTCGCTGGGCGCAGGTGCATCAACCAGAGCTCGTCAGCTCGTTAGTTCAAAGGGAGCCTTTTCAAATAGGAGAGGGGTGGGTGCACACTGCCTCACACTCCAGCACTCAGTTTGCCCCGATGCATCATAATAAATGCAGTGCATGATAACACTTTCTTCGGTGTCAGGCTTCAGTTTTTCACCCTTGTTGGTGCAGCCAGTGCTGTGTATCTCTAGACACGTGTTTCAGGATAATTGTCCTTCTTCAGTAGAGAGCAACACTTTTGTGGGGGTGCTGGAGATGCTGCCCAAAGTCTTCTCCAGTCTCAGTACCACTCGCTGGGAGCAGGTGCATCAACCAGAGCTGATCAGCTTGTTAGCTCAAGGAAGCCTTTGCAAATAGGAGGGGGGTGGGCGCACACTGCCTCACACTCCGGCACTCAGTTTGCCCCGATGCATTATAATAAATGCAGTGCATGATAGCACTTTCTTCGGTGTCAGGCTTTAGTTTTTCCCCCTTGTTGGTGCAGCCAGTGTTGTGCATCTCTAGACACGTGTTTCAGGGTAATTGTCCTTCTTCCGTAGAGAGCAACACTTTTTTGTGGGTGCTGGAGATGCTGCCAAAAGTCTTCTCAGGTCTCAGTACCACTCGTTGGGCGCAGGTGCATCAACCAGAGCTCGTCAGCTCGTTAGTTCAAAGGGAGCCTTTTCAAATAGGAGAGTGGTGGGCGCACACTGCCTCACAATCCAGCACTCAGTTTGCCCCGATGCATCATAATAAATGCAGTGCACGATAACACTTTCTGCGGTGTCTGGCTTTAGTTTTTTACCCTTGTTGGTGCAGCCAGTGCTGTGTATCTCTAGACACGTGTTTCAAGATATCTGTCCTTCTTCAGTAGAGAGCAACACTTTTTTTGGGGGTGCTGGAGATGCTGCCCAAAGTCTTTTCAGGTCTCAGTACCACTCGCTGGGCGCAGGTGCATCAAGCAGAGCTCGTTAGCTCAAGGGAGGCTTTTCAAATAGGAGGGGGGTGGACGCACACTGCCTCACACTCCAGCACTCAGTTTGCCCCAATGCATCAAAATAAGTGCAGTGCATGATAACACTTTCTTTGGTGTCAGGCTTTAGTTTTTCACCCTTGTTGGTGCAGCCAGTGCTGTGTATCTCTAGACGCGTGTTTCAGGATAATTGTCCTTCTTCAATAGAGAGCAACACTTTTTTGGGGGTGCTGGAGATGCTGCCCAAAGTCTTCTCAGGTCTCAGTACCACTCGCTGGGCGCAGGTGCATCAACCAGAGCTCGTCAGCACATTAGCTCAAGGGAGCCTTTTCAAATAGGAGGGGGGTGGGCGCACACTGCCTCAAACACCAGCACTCAGTTTGCCCTGATGTATCATAATAAAAATGCAGTGCATGATAACACTTTCTTCTGTGTCAGACTTTAGTTTTTCACCCTTGTTGGTGCAGCCAGTGCTGTGTATCTCTAGACACGTGTTTCAGGATAATTGTCCTTCTTAAGTAGAGAGCAACACTTTTTTGGGTGTGCTGGAGATGCTGCCCAAATCTTCTCAGGTCTCAGTACCACTCGCAGGGCGCAGGTGTATCAATCAGAGCTCGTCATCTCATTAGCTCAAGGGAGACTTATCAAATGCATTTATTATGATGCTGTTAAAGCAACATGTTATGAATATGTACAGAGGTGCAACAGAAGCCCCTGCAGCCTGTAGTGAGCATGAGGTCACCGCCACAGCTAAGCCCCACTACTTAGGTACACTCTTTATTTATGGACTGAGCAATGAGAGAACGGAAAAAAACCTGGGCATAGTCGAGGGAGTGGAAGAAGAGAAATACTCACATACGCCAACGCCACCCTTAGTAACTCTTTCACTTTGTCAAGCAAACAACCATGGCGTCCCTCCCCTGTGCCAATAGCGAGGCAGCCGTCTTCAATTGTGATGTCACCTGAACGTCACACGGGTACACCCATAACATTAAAGAGATTGCCAATTTACTAAGCAAAGTAGCGGCTGTAAGCTTGTGCTGCGCTGTTGAGAAAGTCATTAATATCAAAGAAGTTAATTCATTGTTATTGACTTTGCATATGCCAGTCTAACAAGGAAGTGGTTTTGTCCTTTTGAAGTTTCTACAAATGGGAAGCGCGCTGGACGTGAAGCATGTGTGGTGCTGAGGCAGGGAAACACATGAAGAAGAAAAGTAGTCCCCGCACGAGACATAAACATATAAAGCATAATTATGTTGTAATTGGTCTTTGCTGTACGGAAAAAACTGGAAATGAGAAGGAGGGACAAAGACGGCAGATTGCCCATTGTAAAGCAAGTATTTTTATTAACCTAGACAAATAAAAAGGATCAGCAAAGGAATGGGTGGAGTTCAACTCCTAAAGCATACACAACAGGTTGCTAAGCGACAGCGCAAATGCTGTACACTCGTCCTAAAAAAGGGAAGGATAAAGGCAGAAAGTATGGATGACCCTTCAGAAAGGGCCAGGTCCAACACATGTTACAGTAGTGAAAAACTCTTACATTTGTTTTTCACTTTTGCAAGGCTTACCTCTCCCACATATGATAACATTGGAGTTACCTTTTACATTTAATAAGTTACAATTTCCAAACTGGAACAGGTAACAGTTCATGTTTGGTGTCTTTGGAATTGTAATGAAAAATCCTAACTTTTGGTGCAGTCAGATTTAAAATGACAATTTTGAAAATGGCACTTTTAGAAAGTTGGCATTTTCCTGCATTACTCAATGCAAAACCTTGCGATGGTTAACTTTGATTACTATATAATTTTGTGTATGGAATGAGACTACGGTCTTTTTTGGTTGTGCACAGAGGCGTTCTCTCCCTAGACGGGTGAGCCCTGGATCATTTTCCTGCATTAGCCATTTGGTGCCTGCAGTCTATCTCTGAGTCATATGACTGGGTGGGAGCTTAGGTGTCCTTAGATGGGCAATCACTGGTAGGATGGGAGGGAGGAGCTGGGTACAACCCCACTTACGCTTGAACAGGCTATGTCCTGCTTCCCCACAAAGGCTTCATGCCCCCTGTAGTTAGTCTGAAGTCAGGGCCAGGAAGGTGGGGCACCTGTGCATTTCGAAGGCATACTTCTAAAGCTTCTCTCCACTTGAAATACACAGCAGGGCATAAATACAAGACCTCAGACACAAACTCTTCAGTACACTTCTGTACCTGTGGATTCTCAGCTAGGAAGAAGGACTGCTTTGCTGTTGAAAGCAATACCACTCTGCTGGACTGCTGACCTGGAGGAACTGCTGCCCTGCTGTGCTGAGCTGCTGCCATGCTTCTCTCTTGCCTCGGTGAGATGGACTGGACCTACGTCTCTTGAGCCCAGACCCTAGAGTGACTCCAATTGTGAGTCAGCTGGCCTCCTGATCTGAAGTCTTAGGGACATTGCAGGCTTCCAACAGCGCTGCACTTGTATCTGGACTCTATGTCTGTGAGTCTACACTGCCAAGTGTTGCCATCTCATTCTCGACTCTTGGAAGTGGGCCTACAGTGCTTTGCCAGCCTCTGTGGACCCAACGGAACCAAGTAATCTCTTCAGCTGCACAACCCGAAGCAAAGCTGATGCATCACTGCTGCTGCGTGGATTGAAACTGCCACAAAGACTTGCAACACATCGCAAATCCTCTGAACCGCTGCTGCATGATGCAGCCCTCGCATTCCTCATGAACACCAGTTTAAGGATAATCACAGACTCTGCATCAAAGCCTCGCAGCTCCACGGAACCAACACATTGCCTTGACTGCGCAGCATATTGAAGCCATGCTTTGCATTGCAAATGCTCATCGACGACGGCATAGGACTTTGCATTGCAGCCTCACTGCACCTCTGAGCCAACACATGGCTTCAACTGGTCAATGCATCTTGAATACGGATCATCTCAACACTCCGCAAACCAGAATTCAAGGTACTTTGTTCAGCAGGCCTAACTGGGTCCCTGCAGCTGGCCAATGCTCCATCATAGTCAGCCTGAACTTGTGACTTTGTCCCAGTCTGGTGGTACTAGATATCCACAGTTGGTGCCTACTGCTTTTTGGAGATATTTTCACAGAAATCTTGAAAATTGCATATTTCTGGTTCAACTTATTGGATTTGTGTTGTTTTGGTTTTGTTTGATTCGTTTGAAGTTACTCTATTGTTCTAATCTGGTGTGAGATTCCTTTTTTGTTTTGTTTTCACTTTGTTAATGTGTTAAGTACTGCAAACATATTTTACACCTTGCCTCTAAATTAAGCCAGGCTGCTCTATTCCAAGCTACAAAAGAATTGAGCGCAGGCTAATTTAGCATTTGCTTGCAACCTCACTATGACAGAGAATTGTGTTTGCTACCTGAGTAGGGTTTCACCCCTCCCTCAACCAGGAAAACAAATCCTTGCAGTGGCTTTTAATTAGAACACAGTCTCAGGATAGGTAACAAAAATCTGCATAAAACTGCCAACAGTGTGGAAATCCGTTAAGCTTTCCTTATCTATTTTGCTCATTTGTTAACTGTGTAGTAGTTTGCCTCAGTGAATGGAACAGGAAGCATTTTCATGTAGTGTGTTAATTTGTAGGAATTATTCGAGTCTGCAGGCGGTTCCCCACACCCTGGTAGACAAGGGCAACTCAGCAAATTCTTCTGCCTGACTTAGATTTGATTAAGGGGGGTGTTTTCTCCTACATACATGTTGTCAGTCAAATGTCTATTATTAACAGGTCACCAGCTGTAATGATCTTAAAAGGGCAGAACGCGTAAATGAACAAGAATGGTTTGGGTACTGTTCTTGGAATATTTCATATCCAATGTACACATTATATTTTTTATTTCATATCATTATATTTTTTACTTCATATGAATTAGTAACAATTTAAAACAACAAAGTTATTGCTCTATATTTTGTGGTGAAGGGCAAGTATGTTTCATTCACAAGGGTGGTAACATAAGAAGAACCCTCACTTTAGAAGAGAAGTCCCTTGTTCCTGTTCAAACCATTGCTGCATGAAATACACTTGACCTCTGGGCATCTCTAGTTAACTGCATATATCCTAAAGTAAAAGATACATTGTTTGGGTAGATTTTAACATAAGCATTTACATGCATGACTATGGAGGGTCTTCAATCTTCAACAGTGGTCTCTCAAGGAGGCAATAAATATAGCATTGGCCTAGGCACTGGGCATTACTTATCTTACAAGAATTATGGGAAGGCGGAACAGGTAGGAACATGGAATTACTTTGTTTGCCTCTGTTGCTAAGTAGCTAATGTTCTCATCAATAGTATAATTTAAATTAGCTAGCAATCTATTACTGAAGGACACTGACTATGATTACATGTTTAGTTCATGTGAAAACAGGCAACACTTTAGTTCATAAAATGAAGTTTTTTTTATGTCTAACCTCAATCCCGGCATCAGTTCATTTATCACTGGTTGTGAAGTGGAATCACTCGGCTTAGATTCAGAACAACTTCCCCTGCATCCAGGGTTGGACAACAATTTGAGTTAGACAGAGACTTAAATATGGGCACTGTTTCAAAGGCCTCTGTGGTCTTTTCTTGGTCGATTTCTGAACAGCCACACAATCCAGAGGAAAAAAAATTAACACAGAATTGAAAATATAAAACTCCTAGTTCAATACGATGTGAAATGCACAATAGTGTATCAAGCACTAAAAACAAACAATTAAGAATCCCATATGTAAATCTTGAAAAGTCACAGGCAAGCTGAGAGAAAAGGTCTAATGTGTCGCCGAGAATCCCAATCATTCTGTTTACTTCTTGTCAACCGGTTGGGCACAAGCAAAAGAGAGAGAGATAGAGAGAGAGAGAGAGAGAGAGAGAGAGAGAGAGAGAGAGACACTCGTCTGCTTCTTCTCAGAACGTCAGTGGTGCTGGCATGCACAGCAGGTGACACGGTGTTTGTGCAAATAAATATACATTCAAGAGAGTGGGAAAAAACAGAAAGATGATCATTCAGTATAAGCAGCATTTGCCAGTGCTTACCGAGCTCCTCTGTGTATCTGGTTGTTTTGAGTCATGCCAGGTACAGACGGAGAACCCTGTGATAGGCAGCAGAGCCAGGACGGTGCCAGGAATGTTTGTTCAAAGATCAAACAATCAAATAATGAAACTCCTGACATAAACCTGACTAACGTCAGGGAACATAAAGAGGGTAAAAATTATGGAGGTGCGTCAGCGGGGAATCAGGTGACAAACTAGCAGGAATGGGAAGATATATAACACACAACGTAAAGAGGCCAGGCAGCTACTAAATAAATGCTTGCAACAAACTGAAATAGTATTAAAGTTTGAATTTCCACCCAAAATAGAGTTTCTAACCTGGACATGGTCACACAGATGGGTTAGCGTGTAGTTCATGGCACCAACTTCTTTTGCCCGGTTTTCCATAACTTCCATCGCCCCCTAGGACTACACTTCCTGTTGTACGCAAGCGTGTATGGGACATGTAATCTGCCCTATCTTCTCGTTCATGCTTTCTGTATCATCTCCTAGGAATTCTACATGCCTTCGACCAGATAGCAATGAGACGCTTCCTCAAGTCACTATCAAAATCAAGAGGCGCTATGAAAGGTCTTGCACTGCACTGTCAGTTCATGCACTGAGGGCCAACATAAGTAGATTTGTCCTGCAGACATTTTCCTAGCAATTGCTGACCACAGATTGATCTGCTCTTTCTTCTCTCAGGATTCCCTAAATGTCCAAAGTGAGTTCTTAATTACATCTTTTCTCAGCCCCCTTTTACTTAAATAAAGATCAGGAATTGAAACATAGTGTGTGGATGATGTCACTGCTGATGTTGGCCACAATGTTCTCCCCGCATCAGTCCTAATTTTCTTGGTACTAGGAGAGATCAAAGCGAGTAGGCATTATAGGGGCAACAACACAGGATCCTCAGTGACCCCTGAGTTCAGCTGTCCCTGTCATGGCCTATCCATAGTTTATTTCTGGAGCCGAAGCTTGGGGATGGGGTGGTAAAAATGGCCCATGAGCCTTGGAGTAGGTGACACAAAGGCGATTGAGGGGTGGCTGCTGGGCAATGGTGCTAATAAATCCCCAGGGATTGGGGAGTTGATTGTTTGAGACTGAAGAACCAAACTCTCCTAGTGCCAGTCATGATGTCCAGTTCCATAGGTTCAACTAGAGCAGGGAACACAGAGCAGGGCTGCTATCTTTAGGGGAACAAGACTCCCCGTAATCCCCTCTTAGCCTCCCTCGCTGGAATCAAGGAAGAAACAGCCTCACAGAGAAGGTGGACTTGGTGCCTGTTAGGACTTGGAGTCCCTTACCTGTCATAGGGCACCATTTACAATGCTCAAAGGGAATAGGGAGACCACAAGGGTAGGCAGGAGTGGGTGGTGGTGTTCCTTGAGAGAGGTTTCTCCATGTCCTTCTCTTGTGAGTCCTGGTGGAACCAGACTTCAGCCTGTCTGGGGGCTTGCCATAGATGAACATCTGAGTACTTGGACAAACAGAGCAGCTTAAACTGCAAAACATCGGGTCCCAATCGTGTTTCATGTATTTTTGTTATAGTTGCTACTCACTATGATATTGGAATAGATGTTTTTACTATACTGATGTCCCCACCCCACATTTAGGTAATCGTCTTAACATTCCCACTGATCAGATACTTGTCTCCATAGATCCATGACGATGACTGTCACAACATTGCATAGTGATGGTACAGAAACTGGCCCTTCTTAAGAGCAGATGACTGTGCGTTGACATGTTCTGTGTCACCACTGACGTCAGTGAAGGTGTCCACAGTGATGAAGCGTGCAGTTACATCATGCATGTGTTGCCTAGACCTATAGCTGAAACAGCTCAACAGGATATGTATGCAGCCAGGTACAACAAGTGCTGCCTTGGCCAATGTAACGTCGTAGAAGTGATGTGTTACATTTTTTTGCCCAGGCTCCTCAATTCATGGCATGGACTGCTTGAAGGGTTTGCTGGATTCGGAAATGTTTATGTAATGTGCTGAATCATTCCGATGAGACAATTGTAAAGAAATGTAGCGGTGAAAGCGCTTTTGAAGCGCTAGGCGTGCATATTATCAGACAGTTGATACTGCTGGCTCTGGCTCTCAGTTTCATATCATGCTTAGAAAGAGTTTGAAAGCAGTTTGCTCTGCAGAACGTGTAAGGTGACTCTCTCAGGAGACAAGATCACTTCTTCCTGCTCTGCAGGATAAAATGCAACATTGCAACTTAAGCTGAGGCAGTCGTTTCTCTGGGGATTCTTCCGCTCTTAATCCTTGCTCCGAGCTATGTACGTGCATTTGCTGACAGGGAGAAATTAGGGCACATATTTTGTCTCTGTTTTCTGAATTACCTGCTACCAGGCAGTCGGGCCTCCATTTAAGCGTGGGTGTTTTCAGTCATTTGCACTGCTGTCCTTTTCTGCTCATTGCGACCTCTCGTGTTCCTTTTGCTAATGGACTGTTTTGCCCTGTTTACAAAGTTTCACTCTATCCCCTCTTTCGATGCAGTGTGAATCTCTGCGTCCACCAGATATGCATGCACCATACAAACTGATTGGCTGCTTAGCCCTAATTTCCCTCCTTAGTACACAACAGACACCCAGTTAACATCTGCCTTGGAACTGAAAGTCAACAACAACAGACAGGGCAGGCATTCAGCAAGAAGTCGTTTCGAGATTGACAGCTCAGCAAGTGTCCTTGTAGCCAAACACTCACCACCAAGCCGTACACCAATGTGCTCTATGTAAGCGATGACACCTAATCTGAATGAAGGAGTATCCAGGGCAGTCAGTTTGAAGGGATTCGCATCTTATCCCACAACAACATGATTTCCAGGTTGGGTGCGAAGATTTTTGTGTGATTTCAGTATAGGTGTCTTAGGCAATTTGTTGTTTCTTCAGTTCAGGTGTTATTGTGTGTGGTAACATATATGACACATATACCAAGACTTGTCAAAAAGGAGATATAGCTGGAGCCTAAACTGCAGCTGAATTGGGTTTCGCCATATGAATTCTTTATTTCAGTGACATGACCCTCACCTCCTGTAGTGGCAGGCTTCGTCCTCGGGTCGTTGTCCTCATTGGCTCTAGGTTTTACAGTGCTTCGGTGGGCTGATATGTTGAAGCTCTAAAATGGAGACATTTTCTTTTGGGGATTTATTTATTTATTTAAAGTTTTGTATAGTGCGAACAAGACCAGAAAGGGCATCAGAGTGCTTCACAGTATTGGGGGGGAGGGGCAAAGCAAGGGGACAATGAAGAAAGGGTACGAGAGGCTAGCATGATGAGCTAAAAAAATCGTAAATGGATGAGAGCAAAAACGCTACTTAATAAGGTAAGGCAGAGAATCATAGACATTACAATTGTTAGGAGAATAATAAACAAGAAGAAGGACATTTTGCAAACAGACGAGCCATGATACAATGAAGGCAAGAACTTGTTCATTAGGATTGTTTTTACTTCATGTTTGAACACCAGGTGTAGGGGATTCTGCAAATTTCAGGTGAGCGAGAGTTCCAGATCTTAGGTGCCGCGCCCTAGAAGGCTCTGAGTCTCGTTTTCTTTTTGCGAAAAGTCTGCGGTTTCAGTAGTAAGGAATTTGCACTTCTGGAAGGTCGGCTCCCTTCTGATAATACCAGTTTTCGAGCTAGGTATCCAAGTGTTTTGAAGTAGAGTGCTTTGTGCATCAAACATTAAATCTTTAAATGTATTCTTGCTTTGTAGGGTAACCACTGTAGAGCTCTTAAGGCTGGGGAAATGTGCTCATTTCTTTTTGTGTCAGTGATCAGTCTGGCAGCAACATTCGATGAAGCCCTGAGCGGGCCAAGGTATATTTGGGGAGACCAACGAGGGTCGAACTCCCATAGTCAAGCATCGGTAGGACAAGTGCTTGTACCACCTGCTTGAAGTCCTCTTGAGGGAGGAATGGTTTTAGATTTCTAAGAATCCTTATTTGGTGATTCATGCCCTTGCACATCTTACTAATATTTTTCTTCATGTTCAAGTGTGAGTCTAGGGTGATTCCATGAGATTTAGCTGAGTGGATGATGACCGGGGAGCAGTTGAAGGTTGAGAGGTGTTTCATCAAGAGGGTGTCCTTAGGAGAGGAAATGAGAAGGAATTCTGTTTTAGTGGTGTTCAGCAAGAGATGGTTTTCAGTTAGCCAGTTTTAATTAATCTTCAAGGAGGAGTCGAGTGAGATGTAGTCTTCAGAAGAGTTTATTTTCTGATAAAGTTGTGTGCCATCCGCATACATATGAAAAATAATGTTCATGGATGATAGAACGTTTGTGGTTCCAGGAAAATATATACAGTGGTAACTACTTGTACAAGTGTTGTAGTCATGGAACTAAGTGAAATCCAGAACAGTTAAACTTACACAATGGTAAACTATGGTCATGTCTTTATGGCCCCTATGTTAAGATTAAAACTATTAGAGGATAATAAGGAAATTGTTCATACATCTTGACTTTCCTTCAACATGTTTCAATCTACGCACTAGATCTACGCACTAGAGTTCCAGCTGGGTTATGTGGCATTCTTCTGGACTAGGAACTCTATGAATCTATCAACAACCTGACAGCTGGTGTAAATAAATAATCAATATATTGTGTGATAGTTATTCGGCATGCACATAAAGCAAAACGATTCTGACAAAATTATTCTACTAGACTAGTTACTGAGTCAGCTATCTGGTGTTTCTAAATATAGCAGTTAGCACACTGCTTAACAAGGTAACTCCATGGTTTAGCATTTACAAGTATGTGCTAATGTGACTGCCTTGGCGCTGCATTCCATGAGGCCTTCTTCGAACCAGTGTAGGGTACAACACTAGGGGCCCAGATATACAAAAATGAGGAATTGCAATTTCCGAATTACGATTCCTACTGAATCGCAATTAGAAAATTGCAATTCCTAATGTAAGAAAACGTAGAACTTGTAATTAGCGATTCCTAGTGGGTTGCAAATCGAAAGGGGTCATGAATATTAATAAGGTAAATCACAGATTGAGACCCATTAGGAATGATAGCCATCTCAGAGATATTGGCCTACTGGCCTCAACAGACCACCATGTCTGTGATTGCTTTTAAATATTTTGTTTTAACAAGCAGCACGTTTTTTTTTAAAGAAAAGGGGATGGGTTTCAAAAGCAAAAACGGAAACGGGTACGTTGAATTTTTTTAAGAGTATTCTCTTGTCTAAAGGACCACTGCCTGTTATTAAAAAAGTTTTTGGCAAACGTTCTCAAACAGAACTTGGTCTCATTGGGGCCCCTTCCCATTTCTGAATGGTTGCCACTACCTTTTAATACTCTGTAAAGAATTAATGTTCTGCAGTTGAAATTCGGTTGCAAAACATTAATACATACCACTCCTATTTGGTATTTGAAAGGGATGCCCTAAACACACTCCTTCCAAACAGCGAACCACGAAACCCAATTGCTATCCGGTAACAAGTTATATATTTCAAAATACTATTTTGTGGTCGCAAGCAGCGAGCCATTTGTAACCTCCAAAAAAGCTTTGAACATGTGGCCCCAGTGTCATGTCTGGCATCTCTCCTATGCCAGTCTAGTTTTCTTGTGGAATGTCATCATTGTTATGATGTCATGGAATGCTAGGAACTGGACTCTAGGAGTCAGTTGATAACTGGGCTGAGCATGTAACATACTGCTCCTGGTGGGGTTCAATGCTTCCCTTCTTCTTCTTCAACTTATTCCTGTAACTTAATTTGGAATAAATACTCTTAACCTACCACTTCGTCTGCTTCCTGATTACATCACCAACTTTACACCCAGATCTGCTGTCCACTTTCCATTCTAGTGGACAGATGGTACAACATACACGTTTAAAAAACAGAACCGAAGGCACAGGCATAATCAGTAAATTTTGGCGAGTTGTAACAATCTAAAACAACTTATTCGCTCTAACCAATTTTATTGTACATTCTGTCGACTCCAGGACTACCTTCATCTTTTATCTTCTTGGGTTTCATTGGTGTTGTGAATAGTCTTTCAGTACCACCCATAACTCTCACTACATAGATTAGTACTCCATTCGAGGCATTACTAAATAGACAGCACTGAAATCCTTAGAAATTATGTAACCCACCTCTGGACAAATGATGCCTTCCAAGTATTTCATCCAATGCGGTTGCATCGGCCTGAATATTTCCTGAAATTCAGGACCACTGTGTCTTCAAACCTCTGTCTTTTCATTTAATTGCGGTTTCTAATGCAAAGACCACATCAAGTCAACATCAGACATTTGTACAATTGGCAGAGAAACAAAACTTATGAGCAATGAATCACTAGACTATGCTTGCATACGTATCATTTGAATAAATACTCATACATATTTACTCAGACAAATTAGAATATGCTTTTAGTGAGGTCGACTTTAAAGACAATTATCGAACAAAACACACTTTCAGTGGAGCACATCAATACATCAGACATCATACATACTTAGTAACACTGGAGACTAACCCATAGAGAACATCACTTTCAGTGTCATGTATTTAAAATGTAATATATTACCACTCAGAGAGATCCTTCCCAAATCATTAATCTCTGCTTTTTCCAGTGCCATAGGAACCATCAAGGGTAGGAAGATTTCCTACATACCGTACCCAACATTTACTCACCATAAAATAATAAGGGTCTCCACCTGTTTGGTTTCTCCCATTCTTTGATCATAAACAAAGCACCTAAATTACAAATGTAAACTCACAATTGCTACTCACAAAATGCAAACATTTTACTTGTACACAGATTTGCTGATAATTAAAATTACATCAATGCTTTCTAATTTTATTTGTGAGCGACTTCTCTCACAATGGTATGCTGTGGGTATTTTGCGGTGAGGGTGACTGCCTAAGTAAGTGAACATCCACAAATAGGCAAACCTTTGGATATTCACAAATGTTTGGAAGGAACATTGTGATATGGATACACCAGAGTTTTACTCCTGTCAATGGTCATATCTATAAAAGGATTTATTGAACAGTCTTCTTTCTCATGCAAGTAAAGTGATCTGCTACAATCGTAATACAGGCTGCAAAGTATGATGCGTACAGCGTGAAGAGTATTATAAAATAATACTGTAAAAGCATTGTATGGTTTCTAAACCATTGATAAATACATACATAAATAACAAACGCTAAAAGTACTCAACTGGTGCTTCTAAAATACTCCTACCCTGATGTACCTAACCTAAGTCTAGTATGAGGGAAGAAGTAAGTGTGGTGTAGCATAGGTTTAGTTTCTTTGCCTAGAGTCTATCCAATATTTATATTTAGGGTCTAATCAGCTCCTTACCTTAGTTTAGAATGAAGGAGGTCTGATATCTCTGTCTCGGGACTCGATTTCCAAACACCCCGCGAGGGGAGCTTGGAAACACTGGAGCTGGATTCTCGCCAAGAGAAATGCAGCCTCTCGATCAGTGTGTCAGCTGGAGGGTCGGCTTCCTTCGGCACTTGCTGTAGCGATCTGCGTCGGGCAAGTAGATAGTCGAGCTGCTCTGAACTACAGTGTGTTTGCTAGAGCAAGTGAAGGCATATTTATACCTTGAAGGTGCCTAGTTTGACGTAAAGTCGGGCATAATAATGTCAGTAAAGAACTCCAAGGGAATGGTAGTTCATTGTAAACTCCATGAGTTCTTGGACAAATCAATATTCAAGCATGGGAAGTCCCTGACTGCTTAAGCCAATTTTCCAAGAAATCGTTGTGGCTTTTTGGTACGGGTGGAGTAGCCATGCCTGTATTTGGACTGCATGGGCTATGTCTAAATATGGATATGATTTCTATGCCTATATTATGGCAATGTGAATTGTACCTATACAAGGGCATGAATCTGGAAATTTTGCTCGGATCCTAAAACGCCATACAACACCCACGCCCCTTTATTATGTTCGACATTACTAAATTCTAAGCATTTAAAACATATCTAAAGCATGATGTGTAAAAACCCCACCCAAAATACATAAAATATATTCGAAATTGTCGTACAAGAAAAAATGAGCATTTGTGCTATACGCATTTCAAAAGAAAGGTTTTATTCAAAGCATACAGTATGACATTGGGAATGCTATCTGAATGAATCATGAAAGTACATTTAGGAAATGGCTCCTAAATAAAGAAGAAAAAAAGTTGAGACCATTCCATGACAGAATATATAAATTGTTTTTGTTGTGGACAAGGTCAAATATTGTCTCTTGGAAGTATTCAAAGAATTCTACTTCGCTATGAATATTTCTACTTTAAGCAGATTACTACGTGCCCCAAAAAATATATATATATTTTTGGAAAAAGTCAAATCGTAGAAAAATAGAGTTCTAAAGTTAGAAGTTTTGTTTTGAAAAGTGAAGGTCGAATAACAAGTCCCTTAGAACGCTGTATGCTAATTTCAAAATTCAGTCTCATTGTTTGGAGAAAACATCAAATCTTCTAAGCTGGTAAAGAATTTGTCTACCACAGTAGGTGAAAGTTGGACCACTTCGTTAAGTAGACCGATTGCACAAAAATGTGAAGCATCGCTGTCAGCGTTAGCCGCATTAGCAATGTTCGAAGGAGATGGAGATGGTACCTGTGTGCCTGTTGATCCACGTATCTCACCGTCAGCAGATTGCGTCTGTGAGACCTCAATGAATGCCGTCATCAGGATTGGCAGCTGCTGGGGACAACACAATGCATGGGCCCTTACCCAACCAAGCAAAGTATCAACATCCGTTGGCAGGACTGATGGGAGTGCTAGACAGATGTCCAACGCGCATTCTTCTCCACATAGCAGGCATCGTAAAACAGGTAAGATACAATCTTGCCAGATTGGTCGGAATTATATAAGCCACGTGGTATTCAGATCTCTTAAACGAGCCAAGCCCAGAATCTGCATTATGCACTCACAACACTTCATTGCCAGGAGAGTGTTCTCTATGGTAATCTGGGTGTCGCTGGTTACCGGACTTGCCATATCGGAGCAGAAGGAACAAGAATAGTATTCCAGCTACGAGTACCAAAATGAGAGGCAGGCCGCTGAACACAGAGTGCACGAAGTTTGGAAATATGCAAAGGACTGCTTCAGATGGTGCTAACAGTCTAGAAAAAACTGTCTTAAATACATGTACAATACCACTGGTATCAGACATGTTTAAGATAGATCCCAACATTTCTACGAAATGTATAGGGCAGTTTGTTGTTAAGACGGCATATATCTCTGTAGAGGACCTTGCAACTTGTAATTCATACGACTCTTTGGATGAGGTCAGTGGCACCGTTTTTTGTAAAAGAATGGCTTTCATTCTGCTTAAAGTATCAATTCGTATAGAAGAGATGTTCAGTGAAGGCCATAGCGGCGACTCCCCATCTGTCTTATTTTCAGGAAACAATACTTGCATACAACAAGTGACCCTGGATGACACAGTTACGAGATAAGCTATTCCTGGCAACATGCCACAGCAGCTGTGATCATTCAACATAATATAGCTTCCGTTAGAAAGCTGCCTAAAAATTGGATCAATCACTGCAGCTGGAGAACCTTGCAGATGGCAGGATAAGTGGGTCAAAGAACCGTCACAGGCTCCATGTAAAGTAAAACCCTGACATAAAAGTGTACTGCTTAGTGCGCTTTTGCAGTTTGTACCACTAAGAAATACTTCCTTTATCCCCACTCCAACAACTGTGTGCATATGGTAATTCCCAGGTTGACTTAATGTATTCTTTACCCAACCTTTCATATACGCCAGCTGGTATATGTATCAAACTATACTGAAAATGGAAAATTGTGATAGGCAGAGTGATTGTTCCGTGTATTAGACATTCTGTTGCAGGTTTTTCCGAAACAGTTAATGGTAATCTTTCCAGCTTCTCAATGTTCAGCACCGTGTAGTCTGCTCCTCTTTGTGCCAAATTGATTTGTTTATCTGTAAGGTTAAATACAGAAAACAATGACATGGTATAGATTAGACGCCATGGCACATATCCAGAATGAAGATTTTGTAACGTCCAGCCTAAAGGCATTATAGAATGCAATTATGACTGTCCATGTTGTAGTATGAGCAAGTCCTGTTCCATTATGTCTATGGCAGAGGATACTATGCTGTCCAGAGAATACATTCTGGATGAGAGAGTCGTTAACCCTAAATTAATATGATCAATTTCTCATATTCGTTCTGCAGTCCCAGCTTGTGTCGCTTTCCAAGCTTCATTATAAATGTCATATATACCAGCATATAAAAAATGTTTATGATGACGTTTTGCAGGACCTTGTAAAAAGTCCTTTAAATCAACTCCACCTTTTAGTAAAGATAAGTGTTGTTTTACCTCTGTTAGTGTGGATTTTTGTAGCCAGTCAAGGCACAGTTTTCCTACACTGTATGTTGTTACTATCCCTTGATGTTGTCTCTGGACATATCTTGGATCTGGACTAGTGAATGTAACCCCTTGTGTCTTATTTAGGAATCTATCTTGACAGTTGTTTGTGTCTGTGGGCCAGATTAACCATTTCTTCCAATCAGGATCAGTTCTGTTTTTAAGTAAAATTGTTTTTAGGTCGACCCCTCCTTCCGTAGTGTTTTTACTATCAGGTGTAGGTTTAGGTATGGACGGTTTGTTCAAATCTTTTATCCTAGCTAGGCCAAGAAAGGATGTCTGTAGGACAGTGTCGATCACAAACATTATTTGTTCAGGGATAATGCAGGCTTGAAATAAAGCTTCTTTTCCCTGCACCTGCCAGTCTTTTGCGCCCGACAGCTGGGCATAAAAGGCTGTAGAATAAATTTGCTTAGTATTAGTCAACATACTTTTCATTCCTGTCTTTTTAACATTTTTAAAGAAATATGTTTCAGGATTTGAGACATTAAAACCTGAGAAGTATGGACATTTTTCTTTCTCATGATTTTTCTCATGATTCTTGGAAACCCAAACATCCCCTGCCCATTGCCTGACTGGCCCCCATGCATGGGCACCCAGCCTCAGTCCAAACCCCAAATAAAGAGCCTGGGCATATGGCTTGATGCTAACCTTAATTTTAATCACCAAGCAACCATCATATCTGCCACCTGCTTCGGCTTGATGCGTATGCTTAGGAAAGTATTACCACTTCTCCCCCCACAAGCCCGTAGGATCTTGGTGCAGGCCATCATTCTGTCCCGCTTAGACTACGGGAATGCGTTGTACCTGGGGGCTCCGGCCATTACAACGAAGAAGCTCCAGGTCACGCAAAACGCAGCAGCCCGCCTCCTGCTGGGTCTTAACAGGCGGGACTCAGGGACTGCTGCTCTAAAAAGACTCCACTGGCTACCCATTAAGGCTAGAATTCTGTTTAAATCAATGTGCTTTATGAATAGAGCCATGTGGAAAGAAGCACCAGCAATGATCTGCTCGCTGGCCACTCCATATCTCCCTCGCAGGCCGCTGCGCTCCAGCACAGCTTTTTTGGCCACTGAGAACAAAGTCAAACGTGCCAGATGGGGGGGCCGCTCCTTTTCCTGGAATGCGGCCAAGGCATGGAATTCCCTGCCAGCCTCCCTGCGTGGCGAACCCAACCTCCTAAAGTTCCGGAAGGAATTAAAAACTATCCTTTTCACCTAAACCACACTACCCTCACCTGCCCCCCAGTCATACTCAGCGCTAAGAGGCCTCCGGGTAGTCTGCGCTTAATAAAACCCATTTAATAATAATAATAATAATTTTTATAGAATGTTTTTGAGCTACCCTTTGGTGGCATCGGACAGTGTTCCCATTGATTGAAAGTGTAAACATTTCTAGGGTTTGCAGATTTGTGCAAATAATGATGACAATAGTGATTATAACAGTACATTTGTTCATAATCTGATGAACCTTCTAAGTATTCATGTTTTGTCAGTTTTGCAGACATCTCTAAGTCTGACATCATATTATTAACAGTCCCAAAGACCCAATCATCAGAAAATGTTCTGGGTGAAATAAAGTCACTCAAGGAAACCTTAAATTGTTGTGGAATCTTCAACAGCTCTGCAGGACCAAAGGTGTCTTAATAAGTTCTGTCCCTAGCTATACCACCAGGTATAGGAACGGCTGTGATGTTCACTGATGTCAAGTCTCTTTGTTCACAATGAGATGATTTGTGTGGCTTGAGGAGTAAGTTGATGTTCTTACTTGATATGTCCATTTTACTATATCTTCCATTTATCAGCATTCCCAAACATAATACAAGAATTAGCCAAAGTACGAGAAAAAGTACTTCTATCACAATCCAAAGTTCAACCCATGGTGAAACCAGATAAGTTTTTTCAAGTTGCTGAAAAACTTCCATTAGTTGTTCTTTAAATGTTTTATTTGCTGGCATCGTTTCGGGCTCACTGGGATCCTAGGAAAACGTATCAAAGTTAATGAAATAGCCAGATGCAGTTCTGCCAATGGTAGGTATTGCATCAGGATTACTTGAAATCACTGGAGCTACTGGATCCTTTGTCATATTAGTATAGTCAGATTTTACATCATTGCAGACAGAAGTGTCTTGACGAACTGTTATTGGGGTCTTAAGAGGCACAAGTTCCATGGCTTTATTGCTTAGTCTTTCTTATCGCACTGCAGATTGCTCAAAGGTGATGAGTCTCTGAGTTTGAACCTCTTGGATAGTAGCAAGATTTGGTTGTCTGCTACATCTTTGGAGTCCACTGGGCCTACTCCTTATGATTGGCCAAATGATGTGGTTTTACCAGGTCGATAGATACAAACCTGTTCTCCTTTCTTCCAGCAAGGGGCTGCAGTAACACTGTTCTTGATCTGTGGATTGCTAGCAAAGGTACTGGTTGTCTGTAAGAAGGCCCAAATTCCTTCTAATCCGTAATCTTTTCTCTGACTAGATCCCCAATCTTTGGAATCCTGGCATGCCTTGCTGGGACGGGTGATTCCCCTTCAGTGGTCGTTGGCTTCTGTAATGTGTTGCTTTGACTTCTCCTTGTCTCATTTAAGTCCTGCAAAACAGCCAAACGGTCTTTGATATCAAAAGGATTTTGTTCTACCACTGAAGTGTGACGACCAAGGTCCTGGACAATCATTCTAGTATCAAAAAGGATTTCATATGGAGTGATTCCACCCAGGGAATTTCTTGGCAGATTATTTAGACTACGTTGGACACTTATTAGATGTTTGACCCATCCGTCACCTGAGCTTAATACCCTAGCTGTTATAGATTGCTTTATGTCCCAGTTTTTTCTCTCCACTACAGAATTTCCCTCAGGATAGAATGGACTAGAATACCACAATGCGACACCCAGATTGGTCATGGCCTCCTTGTAAGCTTTGGAGCTAAACGCAGGACCCTAGGCAGAATGTAGCGTGCCGACTGCGTATGTGCCGATAAAGACTCGCAAATCTTTTACAACAGTTCGGGCCTAATAGTTATGGGACTGCATTTGTCCATAGGGACATCTGCGTGTAGATAGTCTAATGCTGTCTAACAAAGGTGTCTTTACTGGGCTGGCTACACTGTAGTCAGGTATCTGGCAGCGTTCTTTGCTGTGATCTCTGTTGCAGTCATGACAATTAATTGCAAATTCATGAATGTGGGCATTCATCCTTGGCCACCAGTATGTCTCCTTTACTTCTAGTATAGATTTGATGTATCAGACCCTCTCCCAAATGTGCTTCAAGTATTAAAGCTTCTCTATGTTTCCTATTTGGAATTACTCTATCCCCCACTCCAGGGATTCGAGCAAAAGGAACGGAGTTGGCATCAATTATGTATGAATATTCAAGTGGATATTTTTGAGGTAATGCTGCACGGCTGCCTTTGCTTGTGGCATTGACAGCTAGCATTATTTTGCCATCTATTTTCATTTTCGAACGAGTGATTGCAGCTACGGAAGTCATTTGCACAGCTGCCTTTATGGCTTCATCAGCCAATGGATTCCCTGCAACGTGAATGCCATCACGCTGATGACTCAGTGTATGGATCACATGAGTCTTTTTTAGTTCTTTCTGTAATTGAACTACTTATTGCCAAAGCAACTTATGCTTGATTGTGCCACTTTTTGCATCTTGGAAACTGTTTTGAATCCAATTCTGCAAGTGTTCATTGTAAGATTAAACGCAGTAATACAAATCGCACACTATGAGTGTGGGGAATTCGCGATCGGTATTTTCAAGCGCCATCTTGAATGCCTGTAGTTCAGCTCGCTGAGCTGTACAATCTCCAAGAGATTGGGTTTTTGTGACCATAGGTCGGAATTTACCATTGTGCCAGCGATTTTTGACGATTGCACACGCAGCACTATAAGATTGTTTACCCCCAATTGCGGGCTGTGCTGATCCGTCTGTATACATTATACATTCGTACTGTTCTAGAGGCAGAATCTTAGTGGGCAGAGGACATTCTTGTTTGTATTGTAGAAATTCTTGTGTTTTCAAATAGGGGTCAAAAACGTATTCAATGTCTGTTGCAGCAAGAGAGTTAACCCATTGTATCCATCTTGGATGTAAAGCCTTTGCATTCGGAATGCTTGCTTTTGTCACTGCCTCTAAAGCAGGTACAGGAGTAACGACCATTATGCGTTTACCCCGTGTGAGGGCTCTCTATTTTGCTAGTGCAGTTTGAACCGCTGTCAGAATTTTTTCTGTAGAAGTGAATTTCATTTCAGATTGTGTTTACAAGTGTGATTCATATGCAATTGGTACTTTTTCACCTTCATTAAAGGTTAAGTACGTGAATCCGCATCTTCCTGGGATGATTCTGATTACAAGGTTGCGTACGTTTACGCGTGTCTGTAAATGTTTTGTTGCTAACATGTCTGTTTGCACTGAATGGAAATTTCTGTGTGTTTTTGAGTCCAATTAGTAGTTTTGAAATCAGGTTTTATTAATCCGTAGAGAGGTTTAACCCTTCTGCGTAGTTCAGAATGTAAGTTCTTCCAAAATTTCGAAAACCTAGAATTGACTGTAAGTTTTTCAGTGTTTTTGGATGTTGGAGAAGAGCACACTTTTCTAAAGAATTGGCTGCCAGGCTTTTGCTTTCACTTGATAACTCGTATCCTAGATAAAGGATAATGAGGTGGGCAATTCTGGATTTCCTAAAGTTGAATTTATACCCTTCAGATGCGAATCCAAGTATAATGGTATTCACTCTGTTCAAGTGCCTGTCCAAGTCATCGTCTGTTAGATAGATGCCATCGACATAAGATAAGATAAGCCTCATCATCATACTTTTGTAGTAACTCTGGTACTCTAGTTGAAAATAACCTCGGACTATTCTTGAATCCCTGGGGGAGACGACAGAAGTGACTCTGTGTCCCCATAATTGAGAAAGCGGTCAAGTACCTGCTTTCAGGTGCATTGTTTTGACAGAAGAAACCGTTAGAAATATATAATGTGGTTTTATATTCTTTACACACAATGTTATTCATTAGTGCTGCACTGTGTGCGTTTTGTACTGCAAAGGTTTTGCAACAAGAGTTTAAATGTCTGTAGTCCAAAACTAGACAATATGTATTGTCTGGTTTGAAGACAGGAAACAAAGGATTGCTCAATGACAAGGTTCATGTTTCAATCACCCATTCGTATTCAAGTTATCTAATATCACCCTGACCTGTTTTTTAGATTCTTGCTTTATTGGATACTGCCTTTGTGCAGTTGGTTGACTTTTTAACTGGATTTTATGGTGAGGGGAATCCTCATCCCATCCTACATGATTTTTATATAATGCTGGAGCCTGGGCTACAGCCCATTTTCTGGCATAGGTGTATTTTAAGGGAATTGGAATGTGGTTGGACAAAACTGGCATAATAATGTCTTCGCCATGTGGGCACTCCCTGACAAATTTTAGTGGTCAGTCTTTTTCAGCTAAAAGAATGTCATAACCCTTAGAGAGCTTCTCCCAAACGAGTGCTCTTATCTTACTAGTTATGTCCCCCTCCATCCGGAGCGTTACTTCATATAACTTATGGGGTACACTAACCCTGGTATCGGCAGTTTCAACTTGGATGTACTCATTCAATTCCACTGTCTCCAGATGATCCATCAAGATCTTGCAAGCTATGGTGACTTCTGCTGCACTGTCTAGCACTGTCTGTGCCCACTCCCTGTTCTTGAGTTGTGTCCTCAAGATCCTGGGCATATCTGATTTTTAGACCTGCTACCTTCTTTTTGGTGAATTGAGCTTTCTTATTTTTTGGAACGTGGTGATTGTCTTTGGACTTCACACGTTCTTCCTTGCGTTCTGACCATCCTCTCCTTTCTGATTTCTTTGAGGAAGTCTGAAAAGTATGAGAGAAACGTGTATCAGTATTTTGATATATATCAGGTGTTTTCAAATGATCCCTGTTCCTGAGGTTATACCTCTTTTCATAGTGCTCCTTTTGAGGAGACCTTCCTCGGGACTGAGAACGCTTCTCTATAGAAGTTTGTTTAGTATTCTCCCACTTTATTTTGGGGGTAGTAAGAGTGTTTTTAATAAAGACCTTTTCAGGACTTTCTGTTAGTTGGGGCTTGACTGGTGTCCCATCCAAACTATCTCTACCTTGTTCTTCATAGGATTTTTTAATTATTCTGGCCAGTTCAAATGGTTGCTCAGTTACATCAAATTCTCTTAGTTTTTGGCGGATCGCCACAGATGCTGCCTCACCTTTGATATTAGTTAATATTATAGCTGAGACCTATTTGAAATCTCTCACTAATTTCATACCCAGATTTAAAGCAGGCTCTACCCCGTAATCATTTTGAATCTGTTTCAGGACATCTGGTATAACCGCCATAGATGGAACACCATGTGTTTTTGTGTAGATTGCAGCAAAGACTGTACCCCAAGTGTCGCAGTCCTCCAGGTGTGGTGCGATCCCCATTGGTAAACAGATTGTTAAAATTCTGTGTTTCTCCTGAGGGGTAGTATTGGGAAATACTGCCTCGATTTGAGTAATTTTTTGAGCTATCCAGAATGGAATTTTTTCCCTTTTTGCAAGCAATTTACCAATGACTGATTGTATAGTCTGTGTTGTGATTTTATTTGTGTTCCCCTGGGGAGGGGTTTGTTGTGGAATCCTTTTAGGAGGTTGGACTATTAGAGTCCGCATGACATATTGAACCAATTGTCTATGTATTTTGATTAGTTGTTTTAGTTGAACTAATAGTTTTGTATGCGTCATTTCTTCAATGGCAGGGTGGGGTGTATAGCTGGATAGTACCGGCCATGTTGCTCCTGGTCTACCTAATGGTCCGAGCCTGGTAATGTGATTTTGATGTTGTAGGGCGCCTTTAAACCAGAGCGCATGCTCTTGGTAAGTTAGTGGAATTTCAACATTCTCGAAAGAAGTGTATTCCTTTGGAGGTTCCTCTTCTTTGTAGAAGTGAAACTCAAGTGTTACTGAATTTGCTTCAGGGAAGAAAATCCATTAATAGAATACCTCTGTCTGCCGATATTCATGTGCCTCTATGACAAAAATTACCCTACCACCTCTTGGTGATAAGTCATTTGTTATAAGCTTTATAGTGATGGTTTTCCTTAAGTTTTCCGGGATGATTATAGCATCCGGGTCGTCTTGTTGGAAACCTGTTATGTCTAAGCCCGGTTGAGTTGCAGTTGCTGCAGCTCCACCGGTTGTGTTATTGCCGTCGTTATTCAACATTGTTTAGTGAAAGTTGCACAGCAAGTTTCAAGGAAACAAAGATATGGTGCACAATATTTTGGAACACTGTATCCTTCAACGTTGAACAAACCAAAAACTAATATATAGGATTTTCGTCCTACTCAGTTATGGCAGATATTTGATCATTTTACCCACTCCAGGCGTCTATTGGAGTATCTATCTATCTATCTATCTATCTATCTATCTATCTATCTATCTATCTATCTATCTATCTATCTATCTATCTATCTATCTATCTATCTATCTATCTATCTATCTATCTATCTATCTATCTATCTATCTATCTATCTATCTATCTATCTATCTATCTATCTATCTATCTATCTCGCTAGCTAGCCAGCTAGCTAGCTCGCCTTGCACGCCTCTATAGTTATCTATCATTTTAGTTCACTCTATTTTTAACAAAGATTTAAAGAACATGCATTAGCAAAGTCAAGAGGCTGGTAGCTAACACAAGACCAATTGTCTTTTTAGGGTATGACTTTAGGCAAGACCTTTTGACTTTACTAAAATTATGCCTATAACATAGTTACTTTTAGGGTTTTCAGCCCGTCGCCATCTATTGTTATGTCATTCACACTTTTCTTCCACCCACTTCAGCATGCATTGCAAGTCATCCTACTTCGGCCATTGGCTGACTTTATTGTGAGATATGACATGGTTCCCCTTCACAAGAAACAGAACCACAAATATAGTAGTTCCCTTCAGTGACAAGGGACTACTAGGGTAATGTGGGATTTTTGCAAAGCAAAAATGAATGTATTTTGAAATTAGCGATTTGCTTTTTTTAAATTGACAAAGGCCAGCAGCTTCCCCAACAATAACGTTTTGCAAAAACCATGATACAACAAGTCAGGAATTGTTTGTGGTTTGGTCTCAAAATTAACTATAGGAATAGATCACAAAGATTATATTGTTTTGTTTCGAGTGAACAAACCTTATTTTATCGTTACACAGGTCCTTTTTTGGGAGGATGCCCTTTGCCTTGTGTAAGTATTACTTTCACTTGATAGGTGTGAGCTCCAACAAGATAAATGCTGTTGGGTGAGGAATCGGTCTTGCAGGGTGTGTCGCAAATTGCCTGAGGTGTGTCACGGATGGCGCAGGGCCATTTGGCAGTTACACACATTTTATGATGTCTGCTTCTGAAATGTCCCCATTCCGTTTTTGTCCTCTGTAACTTTAATTTAATCTTATGAAATTGTTTATTTACCTGAATACAGGTAAGCTACACCTTTATTAACTTTACTAATAGTATATTTACTGCACTATGTAATTAGCATAGCTGTTAAAATGGGTCCCAGGAGATAGTTATTGTGTTCTGTAAGTGGTTTGTTGGTCAGTTATTCATGATAAGTGTTAAAAATAATGTTTCGACATTGAAATGTCAGCCAAGTTCTCAGCGCACAGAAGGTTCAAACATGTGCTCTGACCTCAAAGAGCCCAGTAGGCATTTTGCCGAACTCCACTGCAGCAGGAGGCCCTGGCATGATGCACATTGACTTGTATGGTTTTGTTTTCAAGGATAGGATGATAAGAAGCTGTGAAGTGACAACGCATTCTACAGCAGATGTGACAGTGCCAACTAGTCAGAGTAAGTTGGCTGCTATATCTGTGCTTCTTGTCTGATTACGTGTGCCAATGGAATTTCCTAGTGAGAAGCTGAGTGGTATGTTGCGGAATCATAAAAAAATTATGCATCACAAAACTATAAACCGTCCTTCAAACTCCCCCTGTGGGTGCAGCAGCCTAGAAACACTACAAACTCTAATGCTATTTTAGGCAATTGTATTCTCTCCCCTTTCCTACACTATGTAGCTGCTATTGTTTTTCACTCAATGGCCATAAAAAGCTAGCCTACACGTTATCTATTCTACATAGGTGGCAACGAATCTGGAAGGGCTTTATTCGCAAAGGTGTTTCGACTGTAAACATAGGTTTTGGCCAAAAATATATCTTTTACCGCTGCCAGAAATCCACAGAAGGGTTCTAGGGGATTTCAAATGCATTTACTACTGTGGATTTCTCTGCAAAGAGTGCAGATAACTCCGTAGTAGTTAATCCCATAGAAGTAATCGAAAGTGGGCATAACAATCTTAACTGGTAAGTTTTTAAACGCCCACAAATGTATTTTGTTTGGCATTCATGAAATGGAAATCAAACTTGTGCACTATAGTAACTATAACTCGTGCCCCCGCCATGCACAGTCGTACTATCAATGATGCCATTTCAGTTATTGAAATCATGTCATCAGTGATGCCAGAGATCCTGTCACAAATTAGGTAATATGTGGGGTAATGAGCAAGGTATGGTGAGGCATGCGTTATAAGTACTTGAGATAATTACAAATGGTGAATTTCATTGGTTTTGTTAGTTTAAAATGGTAAGTTTTAGCTGACATTTTTTTAAAGTATGATGTCTCTTTAACCTCTTGGATGCTCATGACGAGCTGAGCTCGTCATGAGCCACGGCGCTCCGGTGCTCATGACGAGCTGAGCTCGTCATGAGCCACGGCGCTCCGGTGCTCATGACGAGCTGAGCTCGTCATGGCCCGTGGAATGCTCAGGTGCGGGGAGAATTCCCCCGCTGTGCTGAGCGTTCCACGGGAGGCAATACACCTGTGACAAGCTGAGCTCGTCATGAGCACAGGAGCGCCATAGCTCATGACGAGCTCGGCTCGTCATGAGCATGGGGGCGCTGTGCGCGCCCCTCCCCCCAGCACAGCGGGAGATTAACCCGAGCAGCGAAGGGGTTAACATTTGTATTTTTTTCCAGTGAATATCAAAAGTTTATTGTAATGGAAAATAAGACATTATAATCTTACCTAACTATAACGCCACTTTAACCTTAGTTTTTTTAGTGAATTTCTGTTCTTTTTAACGAAGTATAATATTTTGTTACCACATGTAATGCCAACCCAACACCATGCATGGGATCAGGCCGGGTGCGATGTGGGGTTTGGCGCAGTGCCTGGCCTGTGGCCAGGTCCTGTGACCAACCCTTGTAGACAGCCAACCCATGCGGCACATGGCTCAGGCCATGTCTGACCTGTGGTTGGCCACAGGGACAGGCCCTGCTCCCAAATCCCCATCTGCGCATGGCTTGTGCACAGGGCATTGCTACCAACCTCTCACAGGCACAGATGGCTGAGTATAAGGGGTGTCATTTTAAGTAAGACAGAGCTACTGACTTTGCCAAAGGGTTAGAACACAAAAATATAACAAGCAATGGTAAAGCCCATATGTCTTGTGTCATCTGCCAGCCTCTGGGGAATTCGTGCTTTGTCTTGTCATGGCTTTTGCAAACCTTTTTTGTTTAGGAAGCTGCTGGGCATTTGTCAATCTAAAAAAACACAGAGGCACTGAAGGGACCAACTTAATGTGTGGAGGTTCTCCTTGTGAAATAGCCATGTGATTTAACTAAAAGTGAAGTCAGCCAGTGGCTGACGTAGGATAGCCAGTTTCACCTTGATCTATGAGTAACTATGTCATACATATAATGTTAGTAAAATCAAAAGATTTTGGCTAACAAAGACCAAAAAATACCAATCATTTTTCTATTGGCTGCCAGTTTCTTGCCTTGGAGAAAAAAAATAAAGAAGGAAGGGAAGAAAGAAGGCCAGAAAGAATGGAGGAAAGAATAAAGGAAAGGAAGAAAATAAAGAAGGAAAGAATGAAAGTATAAAGGAAGGCCAGAAAGAACGAAAGAAGTCAAGAAGGAAAGAATGAAGGATAGAAAGACAGAAAAAAGAAGGAATGAAAACAAGAAAGAAACAATGAAAAAAGCTAAGAGAGAAACAGAAAAACAAAGAAACTAAAGGGAGAGAAAAAAGCAAGAAAGAAATAAAGAAACATTTAGGCAAGAGAGAAGGAAGGAAAGAATGAATGAATGAATGAATGAATGAATGAATGAATGAATGAATGAATGAATGAATGAAAGAGAAAAGGGTAGAACAAAGGAATGAAAAAATTAAAAGACAAAATAAAGGAAGAAGGAATGGGAGAATGAAAAGAAATATGTAAAGAAGAAATGAAAGAAAATTGAAAGCAAGAAAGAAGGAAAGAAGGTATGTGAAAATTAAAGGGAAAGCAAAGCAAGAAAAGAAGGAATGAAAGAAAATGAAAGAATAAAATAAAGAAAGAAAACTGGAAAGAAAGAATGAATGGAAGAATGAAAGAAAAAAGGAAGAAAACTGAAAGATAAATGAAAGCAAGAAAGAAGGAGTGAAAACATTTAAGAACAGGGAGAGCAAGAAGGAAGGAAAGAAGTGGAAAAATGGAAAGAAAGGAGTAAAAGAAAGAAAGAAAGCAAGAAAGAAAACTACATACAGAGAATGAAACGAAGTGAGAGGGAAAGAAGGAATGAAAAAATGAAAGAAAATGGAAAGCAAGAAAGAAGGAAATGAGTGAAAGAAAGAAGGAAGGAAGGAAAAAAGGAAAGAATAAATAGAAGAAAAGAAAGAAAGAAAGAAAGAAAGAAAGAAAGAAAGAAAGAAAGAAAGAAAGAAAGAAAGAAAGAAAGAAAGAAAGAAAGAAGAAACACATGAAAGAAAGAAGGAAACTGGAATGAAAGAATGAAAGAAAGGAGAGAGGAAAGAAAGAAGAAAGAAAAAAAGTTTTGCAAGTGCCTCAAATTAAACACGATAATGGCTTTCTTCATTTATTATTAATGAACCATTGGTGAAATTGAGTCCAGAATAAATGTGTCGTATTCCAAAGACCGGTCTGCTTACGAATTCAAATGTATCATATTGAAGCTTTTCATAACTTAATACAGAAGAGTTTCAATTGACTAAAACGTATTATACAGTGAAATTCCTTTTGGAGTGTCCTTTGTTCATCTGAGAAAGTCCTATAAAGAAAGGACTTCCCCAAAAGAAATGTACAACAGCAATGATAGGAGACAGGACAGATGAAGCATAGAAATGCCCTGTGGTCACATTTGGTGTAAAGCGTCCTGCTATCACATCAGACCCTAAACACGTAGGCAATGTCAAAATAATAAATCAACAACAGAAACATTGGTCTAGAAGGTATCTAACTTGTGTGCTGATGTGCCACTAGTGAAAGAGCAAAATGCAGTCACTCGAAGTTATCCAGCAGATGAAGTGGGCTGACCCCCCGCCCCATGCTATATGCAGTTACGGGTGGAAGCAAAATCTGAATGACATCCCAACAGGCCAATGGATGAAGAAAGCTGGCTGAAAGCCCCTTTAAATGCGCATATGGTGTTTATATTTTTTTAAATAACAAAGTTCTTTGGCCAATACCTAAGAAGTTGGCCTATTGGCTTTATGAAGGGATAAGAATATCAAGATATATGACATATATGTATTTTCTTTGACAGAAAATGGCCAAGAAATGTTATGAAATGTGTGTTTCATTAACTCACACAGTTCAAAGTTTAATTACAGTGAGCATCATTAAGGATTTGAAAATTTAAAAAAAACGTTATTTCGTTTTTTAAACATTTTTAAAGCTACAAAGTGCAGCCGCAGACCCGACCAGAAGGGGGCTGAAATGCACAGTACTCCAACTATGAGTGCTCTAAAAGAATATGATAAGCCCTCCTGGCATCATGGGTTCAATGACCTAGGAGACTTACTGTTTTTCTTTTCTTTTTATTAAATGTTGCTTGGGGGCAGCTGCACTCCCTGCAGCCCCACATAACATTATAAAACATGTTTGGTGGTCCCTTGCCTCTTCTAGGGGCATCACAAGTCATAAAAAATATATCACTTTAAAATGCCTGATGGCATTATAGGGCTAAGAGCAGTATATAATAAATGAGTAGCACATTTATTATGATTTTTTTCAAATGTTGGATATCCCACTGCCTGGTGGGTGCCACAGGGTCCTCAGCGGTCCCACTGGCTCCCCTGTCAATATCCATCCTGGGGGCCGGTGAGAGGTGTCAATTTTGTTTTTACATTCTTATTAATACTGGTGAGAAGGGCATATGCTCCCCCCTTCCCTGGCCCTTTCCAGGCCCTGGGTGCCCCATTTCTTGGGTAGTATTATTTTTTATGGGGAGAGTGGCACTCAACACCCCGAGCATTTGTAGGTCGCAGAGACCCCATCTCCTAGGTTATTTTTTTAAGGGGAGGGGGCCCCTGAAACCCCAATAATACATCGGCCTCATCCGAAAATGTGCTTTGACCAGGGATTTTTTCACATGCAGTATTTTGAAAAGTCGAATCATTGACTAAAAAAGTTAGTGTAAAGTTGTTTGCTCCATGTTTTGCCAAGATGCAATTGACATTTGCTCTATTCTGTATTTTGGGAAACCTTCCCAGATCCTGCAAACACATTTGTCCTTTTTTTCCCAACAGGAGCAGTGCAAAGTTTTTACGATTCATCTCTTGAAGATCTCATGTAGAATTATAGATGTGTAATAATAATAGTGCTGTTATAGTATTAATAATGTGATTGCTTCCCGCTGAGTCATTCAGTCTAAGTATTGAAAGCTACCTAGTTTCTTGTGCTTGTTGTATATGGATCCCAATGTACAGCACTCTCCCCCCTCGCACTCCCCCCCCCCCCCCCCGTAAGTTGGACTTGTGGATCAGCTGCCCACCACCCTCCAGGCTTTACCTCTCCATTCCCACCCTGGTCCATGCTCTTGGCTCAAAACCCGAGGGGGGTCCTCTACTGACATCGGATCTACCAGAGCAGCTGCATAACAAGAAGAAATCCCTTGACAGCCATGAGTCTGCACTGGCAATGTCCATAGAGATCCCGTGGTTGGCAAACCCAAAGCAACACACAATACCCCAATTGCAGTATCCGACCTTTCTCTGGACTCCCGGCGCATGGAAATTCTGGAAGCCATTAAGCGCTCCCCTATTCCTCTTCTTTGAACTGTCAGACCATTACTGCACCAAACTTCCTTCCAGAAAGTCCAATTCTTTATAGCAAACTATATAGAGCAGTTGTTCTTCACCTGTGCTCCAAAGATCCGTGGGGGTCAGCGAGGCCTCCACAAAATTAAATATTACATTTACTAACTTAAAAATTATAAAGTATATACGAATACAGAAGCGAAATAGAAAAGGTTTTCCTATATTTGGGTATGAATTACATAAACTATTTAAAAATTGGATTATGTGCATGGTATATAGTTGTTTTTTGAATTTGTGTGTTTTGTCTTGAGGGTCAAATCATTGAAATTGCTTAGGCCGGGAGTCCCCTGCTTCCCATACTGACTCAGTGGGGCTCCCTGGATTCTATTAGTAATTTAGTGTGGTTCTACAGAAGTCAGACGTTCAAGGACCACTGATATAGAGAGCTGAGAAGGACATTTGGCCACTAGATTCCACAATCACCCGGACACACTATCTGGTTTTTTTTCATCAGTTGACCGCCCAGTTCCATTGCAATGCCTGCATTTCCCTTGATGTATTCATCTTAACTTCACGGTGCGCATTTTATGGTGCTTGAGTGTCAAGGAACCTCTTCACATTATTTCGAGCACAAGGTGTTTTTGTATGTTAATAAATACAATTATTTCCAACACTTTTGCCGTTTCGTAAAAGGATAATAGAGGTTAAATTAACATTGAGGAGGAAAACAGACAAACATTCATCTGTGCTGCAAAAAAAAGCACTGTTCCACGAGAGAGCATTACATTTGTTTTTTAAAGTTTACCACTCAGGGTAGAGACTGGCACAAGCAATAAACAGGTTCCGGAAGCTGTCAGACTTAAACTAACAAAATCCACCGAAAATCCAGCTAACAGATGAATGTATCGGCAAACACACCAGCCTGCTGTTTATTGTTTATGAGGGTGGAGCTTCTGAAAGACTTCCACGAGCGCCCAGGTGACAGCCTGTGCAGTGCTGGCAGGAGCCTCACCTCCTGGAACAGGCTCAACCAGTTGCTTTGAAAATACTCTCTCTCCTTTGACAGCGAACAGACGCCTTTCCTCTAGCCACAAACTTTATTTATGTTCGAAAATACACTGAGCTATTGTGCCAGGTTGAAAGCAGTGAAATGCATGGCTTATGCCAGCAGTTTACGGAGCAGTAGTACTTTTGGTTCTAATTACTGCAAAGCCAGTGCAGCTCAAAGTGATTTGCTTTTTGACCCCTCTGATGCAGAGGTCTCAAGTTGTCCAACACCATTTATGTGTGTTTCCTTCAGTCAGTTTGTTTTTAGTTCGAGCCTGGGCAGCGCAGGCGCTGCTCTGCGAAGCATGCTGTATTGAGGTATGGCTTACAATCTCCACTCATTTCCCACCCTTTTCAATTGCCTCCTGTTCGGGGCCGAACTGGGAACCAAAACCGGCCCTGGCAAAGTGCTCGGCTGGCCCCCGGGGGCTTGGGGGTGTGGCCCAGCAGTTTGCCAGGGCAGGTTTCGGCCGATTTCGTTACAGCGGTCGATATTGCAGCTATGTCGCAAAAACGGCCCTGTAACAAAACCGGCCCCTGCCCTGGCGGCTCACCGGGGAAATGCCCGGTGCTCGCTGCGGCCAGTCCAGCCCTGCTCCTGTTACTGTCCTTGCGAAATCGTTGCTTTTCATTCATGAATAGGCTTAGTAGTGATTCCTTGGTACCGCCTTGTCTGCATTTGTGACCTCCCATAACGACTGGAATTTTTACTTGTGTTGTTACACAGTCTGCTTCATATGTCAGTGAGCATTATCTTCATTGAATAATAATGCTGGAGAATGGCGGCTGTAACATGTATTTGCAGGGCACTCACACAGTGCTCTTGGGACAATGGTGGACGCTTCTTGTTTTTTAAACTTTCAAGCTGAGTACACTTCAGGGACACCGGGCTTTCAGTTTCAGGTTTTTTTCCCAACTTTAATGCCCAGCGTGACACTCACTTCAGGGACACCACGCTTTCTGTTTAATTTTTTTTTTACTTTAAAGCTGAGCGCTGCGCCTACTCAGGGACACAATGCTTTGTGTTTCTGTTTTTTTTTTTACTATAATGCTGAGCGCGACTCCCACTTCAGGGAGACCACACTGTCTGTTTCAGCTTTCCGTAATGAGGCACAAGGCCACAGATATGAAAAACAAGCATTTGCAATGTAATAGTTTTTCAATTTTCGAAACTTTGACCTATTGGTATTGTAAATGCTAATCCCTTTTATTATTACATGTGTTTTAAACATGGAAATAAAAGGCATTGCCATTTACAATGCCAAAGCTCAAAATATCGCAATTGTGAGACCTATTGCATTGCAAATGCTTGTTTTGTTTGCATTCTGGTTCGCAGTGTCCTGAATTTATAATGCTATTAGCAATCTACATGCCATTATTGATGATGTCTATATCTTCCATGTCCTACGTATTTGCTGTGGGGTCCAGCATTCAGATGACAGGCCTCCTGTGTGAATGCTCTTAGGATAGGATCTCTGATTTTGGACCATTTATTGTCCACAGCAATGGCTCCTAGCGCTTGTTTGCTTCATGTTGGGTTGCCTCTTTCCTCTGTGTCACGATGTGTCGCTCCTATCTACAGGACAGTGCACTGCTAATGCAGCAAGCAACGTATGCAGTGCTTTTTGGATGGAAGCCAATAGTCCATGCCTATATTCTATGGTTACATAATGTCATATATGATGATGTGCGGCTCACTTTGCTTCATTCTAGCTGCTTGTTTTTTAAATAATATTTTTACTGTAGGAGATCTTCTTTTATCAAGGAGGCGATCTGTTCGTCCTCTGCTATTTAGGTGGACACTTTGATTGCAGTCTTTCTCTTTGGTGAGTACATAATTATAACAGGGACATTTTCGAAATTCATTTTCTTCACTGGTTCTTTTTGATGCCTGCTTCTTCTGTGCCCTGCTGTGTGTCACTTATTTCACATGTAATAATATTTGGGCCGTTGCCCCGATTTCAATCTATTATCTTCCATGCCCCCTGCAACTAAGCAGTTCATGATGGACTGATGTCATGTATTGGCATAACAACAGTCTGCCAAGTTTGCTGCTGTCAGGCCTTCTGGACTCACGCCTAATAGAAATGGTCATAGAATGCTTCAAGATTGCTTTCAACACTATGCTTCAGGATCTGCTCCCCTTTTAGGAAAATTGTTGGCATATCCTAAGACTGCAGAGACCCTAAATAAATTGTTCCAACCTGTAGTCTGACCTATTTGCCAGGTTCTTACTGATCACAGTATTTGCATGTTCTTTTAGTCAAGTTTCTTGACCCTAGGTCATGCCTGTTAGCCACCCCATATAACATCCAGATGGGGCGTTTTATGCTTCTCTTTGCTATGATCGTGGATCATAACCGCTTTGCAATAATTATAAGCTGTGAGAAAATCTGGGTGAAAGATTGATAATGATCATCCTAGATACATCTGACACAAGGGCTGCCCCTAGATGATGTCATCTATCAATTTATAATAGTATGCTTTTAAGCATGTTTTCTAAAGTAAATCATTCACCTTGTGATACAAAGCTAGGAGTTGGTACAGACATTTGTCTTTGTAATAGTAATAGTAATCCTATATAAGAGCAAGACCACAAGTGGATCTTTTCTATGATGTCATGTAGTTTAATCGAAATCCAAGATGGCCAATTAATACAATTATAAGAAAAAATATTCTGATTCGGTTCAAATTTGCCGCAAAAATATGCCCACAATGGATGTAGACATCATGAATATAAATTTAAAATGGCCGACAAAATCATGTTGAAATCTTTAAAATTCAAATCTATTATAAATTTGATGTAAAGAAATGTACACTTATTGACACCCAGCACATTGATGTGGTTGCAACAAATTGGTCCATCTTTGTTCTTTTTCAGGGAAGCACTTCAGAAAGACTTATTAGCACAGTAAATGCTACACACAAACATTATGGCTCTGGATATAGTATTTTAGACAATAGCCTGAAGAAATGTAAAGAATTGGAATGTGTACCTATGAATATAAACTTATCATACCATGTATTTGTAAAGCACACGTTCACCCGTTGGCATCTTGGCAATGAATAGTAGATGTTTATTGTTACCCAACTCAATGGTACTCATTTTATCAAACTCATAAGGATGAAAGGCTGAGTGGGCCCATTGGGATTTGAACCTGTGATCATGAGGTGTAACAAAGTCCCCAACAGTGGGCCCATTAGTCCACCAAGCCACCAGACCCAAACTGAACTATAAAGACCTAAATATGGTTCTGGTATTGAGCAGACATTAAGGAACTAACAATGCCTTGTGACATAAATGGCGGTTTAATAAGTGAGACAATCTAAAGCTGCAGTGGGCTCAGAAAAGAAAAAATAGTGATGAAGTTCTATATATTTAAAAACATGTTCGGGAATTCCAGTTCCAAATAAAAATTTTGTAATAAAAGAATGTTTCTTTTGCAACTAATCAGATACATCTCTAATTCATAAATCACATTCTAGCTGCTTTACCAGCTGATTACTACATCTTATCAGCAATACGTCCAGCAGGGAAAACTGGGGGAGGAGTGGCCATTATTATCAGTAAAAAACATCAACTCAGGCAACTACCATCCTTACCTTTGCCCAATACAGAAAATATAGTTGCCAAACTAGACACTGCCAATGGAACACTTGTATTGGTGCTACTGTATCGTCCACCTCATACAATGGCCACATTTCTCTCTATTTTAGCAGAGCAACTGGCTCTGTTAGCTACAGACCATTCTAAATTACTCCTGGTTGGAGATTTGAATTTTTGGTTTGATAACACACTACTAGATCCTCAAGCAGCAGAGATGAAGGACCTTCTTAATGATATTAATTTAACACAACATATCAATACTTCGACCCATCAGAAGGGCCACAGTCTCGACCAAAACTGGTCTTGGAACCTACCAGTACACTCCATTGACAAAAAACCTTGCAGCTGGTCTGACCATTTTAGCATAGGCTTCTCATTCCATATAGACAAAGTCACCCAATTCAAGCTGCAAATTAGCAGGATCACTCGGTAATGGAATTCTGTGGATATGCCAGCTTTTTTAAACTCTTTAAACACTTCCCTTCCCCCACAGATTACTGATGTGGAGGTAGCAGACCTTAGGCTTAAAGAATGGCTAAACACAGCCATCAATGTCCATGCTCCCCCTATTTGCTTTGGTAGCTCTAGAAGCATGGATGCTCATAAATGGTTTACACCTGAGCTAAAAAAATTAAAACTGGAAGTTAGACAACAGGAGAGAGTATGGCGATCTAACTATTGCCCACAAGCTAGGGAAGCCTACTGTCTAGCTAGGAAAGCATATCAAAAAATCTTACATAATCACAAGACTGTTTACTTCTCAACGAAAATCTTAAGTTCCACCAATAAGTCGAAAGAAATTTTCAGAATTGTGAATGAATTATGTAATGACGATAGAACCTCCCCTCCGGTAGTCCCTACACAAACACTCTGCAATTCCCTAAATAACTTTTTTAGCGAAAAGATACTTGCGATTAAACAGAATATATCCAAACTCCCAGTTTGCGCCCCTTTGGATGGCAGCTCTTTCAACCCATCAACACTACACTCTTTTCCTCTCATCGACTCAAACGTTTTTTTAGACCTATTGACTAGAGTCAAATCAGGATCCCCTGAGGATGTCTGTCCCCCTCACATCATGAGGGAAATTGTTCGTGCCATCCCCCACGGCATGATACCATTGCTCAACAATTCACTCATGTCCGGGACGGTCCCCCGCAGTTTCAAGCAGGCCTTATTGATTCCCCTTACTAAAAAACCTGGTATAGACCCTCTCGACCTCACTAATTACCGGCCTATATCCCTCCTGCCCTACCTATCAAAGATTTTGGAGGCTCATGTCACCAATTGCCTTTCAAACTTTGTGGAAGATTCTGGTTATTTGCAACCTAACCAGGCAGGCTTTCGGCCTGGTCATTCCACAGAGGCAGTGATATTGGCCGTCCAGAACACCTTGAGGTCTAATGCCGACAAAAATCTACATCAGGCTTTGGTGCTTCTTGACTTGTCTGCAGCATTCGACACAGTTGACTATTCCATCCTGGTCAACCATGTCGAACAGGCCAGACTCAGAGACTCTGCCTTGGCCTGGCTGCAATCTTTCATATCTGAACGCACCCAGTCTGTTCGGCTAGGGTCTTTCACAGCTTCCAAAATTAACTCCTTTTGTGGGGTCCCCCAAGGCTCCTCCTTGTCCCCATTATTATTTAATTTATACATGCGGCCCATCTTGTTTTCCCTGAGAGAGCACAAAGTCACTGCATACAACTATGCAGATGACTTACAGTTAGTTTTTACATTAAACTCACCTAATGCTGTTGAAGACTTTCAGGCAACTATGATCCAGATTCAGAGGTGGATGTCCCTAAACCATCTCAAACTAAACCCGGGGAAAACAGAATTGATTTTGCCTGGGAAGAACGAGATTAGTTGGGCCCCACACTTCTGGCCTTCAGATATGGGCCTCCCTCCCAAAAAGTCCCAATCAGTAAAGAGTCTGGGAGTGACCATTAATGAGGACCTTGCCTTAAATTCCCAGATCGGAACAGTAGTCTCCTCAGGGTTTTTCCAACTAAGAAAAATAAAAAAAATTGCACACCTTCTTACCCACTCAGCCCTGATTCAAGTAGTTACTGCCCTAGTCCTTTCTCACATCGACTTTTCGAACAGTCTCTACCTAGGTTTGCCTGTAGGCCAACTCAGAAGACTGCAACACCTCCAGAATCAAGCTGCCAGCTGATCTGTAAGGTACCTAAATGGGAATCGATTAAATTAGGGCTAGAGAAACTGCATTGGCTACCTGTGGCTCAGAGAGCCGCATTCAAAGCCGGATGTATAATCTTTAAGGCTCTACAAGGCAAGGGTCCCCTGTTCATAAGGCAACTGATAGGGAGATACACCCCCTCCCGCAGTCTGCGATCAGCCCACAAATACCTACTTGAGGTACCCCAGTTCAAGAGAAAGCGACAGGGAGGCAGTTGTTTCCACTTTCTAGCAGCCTCCCTGTGGAACTCTCTGCCTCTGACCCTTAGACAGAGTAAGGACCTCCTTACCGTTAGAAAGGCATTTAAGACCTTCCTATTTACACAGGCCTACTTGAAATAGTGACTCCTGCTGGCATCTCTCTTGTTATGTTTTTTATCTCTCCTCTGCGCCAAGAAGCCCATGGGCGTATGCGCGCTTTACAAATTTTAATTAACATAACATAACATAAAGGGTAAATAGATGTTGTGGATGCTAATGCTTGCCAGTGTGCCACTTTAGTTGAAGATAAAGCGCTTGATGCAAAATTGGCTATGGGTGATATAAATACAGAGGATGCTGAATACTATCATACATGTTTCGTTGGACTCTGTAACAGAGCATGCAGTGTACAAAAGAATAAAAATGAATCACCTAGTGAGACCTCAGTAGAAGAAATAGCTCTAGCCGAGCTGGTATTTTTCCTGAAAGATTGGCTACATGGGAATGTTAAAACAATTTTCAGACTTAGTAAACTTTTACACAAACAGAGTAGAGCAGCTCAATTCCACTGCAGGCAAGGTTAACTTGACAAGACTAAAATAGAGAATTCTCAGAAATACAAGAGGTTTGAAGGCATACAATGATGGAAGAGATGTCCTGTTAGCTTTCAAAGATGACGTAGTATCTGCATTCGTATTTGCATATGACAAGGCAGAATCTGATGCTGTGATTATTGCTAATGCAGCAAATATTTAGAAGGGACATGATACAGCAATCTCACAACTTCAATGGAACATTTGGGAATGATTGTAGAAACTGATCAGTTATGGAATCGCTTCTAGTCCTTGTTAAAATGATACTTGATGGATCCGACATAAGAGATCAGAATTCCTGTGAAACAGCCACTACCACTATAGAGTTGTCTATTTCTGGATTACTGATTGTTGGACGTGGCCCTATTTGCAGGGTCATCCCTGAACTTTTTGCCTTCCTCCTGTATTTTTCCTGACCTGTTGTTGGTGGCTTTATGACTCTGGGCACTTTACCACTGCTGATCAGTGCTAAAGTACATATGCTCTCCATTGTAAAATGTTGTAATGGATTAGAAACTAAGCATGGGCGAATTTTGCGAATCTGGCGTTCGCGAATTTAGCGAATTTGCGAACTCACAATCCGCAAAATCCGCAAATTCCAGCGAATTTGCGGATTTTTTTTTGTGTTCGCAAGTGTTTCTGCCAGTTCGCCAGGATTTGGTAGTAGTACGCAATTGCGAACTTACTTATCGGCTCGCAACGGTCGCGACTATGTTGTTTCTACGTCTGGTTCATCATCACAGCCTCCCAGCACCCTCTGTTTCACCACTGCCACCCTCTCTTTGACCCATGCCACCCTCTGTTACATCAATGCCACCCTCTGTTACATCATCACTGTAGAAGATG
Source organism: Lissotriton vulgaris (assembly GCF_964263255.1). NCBI lineage: Eukaryota > Metazoa > Chordata > Amphibia > Caudata > Salamandridae > Lissotriton > Lissotriton vulgaris. Next base: position 790,093,666 of record NC_141698.1, on the reverse strand, counting down.
GGGGGGGAAAGCAAGCACACCTGCCCTGCTTCAACTGACATGAATTAATTTGGGGTTAGTTTATTAACAACACCTGCCCTAACCCAACTGACAATAATGAATTAGGGGCTAATTAATGTGTCACTGAATTTGAAGTTCCAGCCTGGCACCTGCTTGTCTGCTCCCTTAGCTGTAAATCAGGAGGAGTCAGGACCTTTGTGGCATACAGTTAAGGTCATAGCAGGGTCACACAATTGTTGCAAGCAGGCAACCGAATTCTGGAGGCCCCCCTCAGGAAGCACAACAGGGAATCGTTACAAATCATGAGATTGACCTTTTGCACCTGCTCATTTGTTTTGCTTTTGCAAAAATCGTTCTTCGGTAATTTCGCGCTATTTGCGAGGCTCGGCGTCCTGCAAAACCGACCGCGGAAGCCGCCAATTCGTGCGAATGAGCTTTATATTTTTTTTGCAGCCTGTTATTTCGCGAGTTTTTTTGCAGTATTCGCGAGCCGCTTGCAGCGCAACACGCGAATTTACCCCAAGGTCGAGTACGGGCGCAGCCATTTCGTTTGCGTGACGTATTTCCGTTTCCGCCCGCTATGTATAATCTCGCGAGGTAAGCGCATTGCGAGTACAAGTTCGCACGAGATCGCGAGGAAAATTGCGTGCGAACTTACTTTCGCGCTCGTGAACGGGCGGCCATCTTGTTTTTCATTCATTTCCTGTGTCTGGGCATGGTGTTTATCCTCTTGCTATCTTTGCCATCCTTTGCTTGTTTTCAGTTTTTTTTCAAACGATTTTGCTTCTTATCTATCCCTCTCTTTTCCTAGCTGTATATTTTTGTCTTTTCTGCTATTTTTGTTTACTTTTACACTACTTTTTAAACTCTTTTCTTTTCTTCTTCCCTATCCTATTCCTTCTTAATTTTCTACTTCCTACCTTACCTGCCCAGACCATGGTGAAGCCAGGCGCCGTGAAGCTGCCCAGGCACTTGAGGGACGCAGCGGCGGCGGGGAGGAGGAGTCCTGGACCCCGTGCCAGGACAGCATGCGGGCGATTGAGGGGGGAGCAGGTGACCCGACGGGAGATCTTCAGCCCAGAGGAAGTGGGCGCGCTGGTCTACTTCGTCCAGCGCCGCCTGCCCAGGACCATCGCGAGAGGCGGCAGGATCGCGGCCGGCTACAACATCCGGGAGCCTCGGAAGCGGTGGGAGAAGGTGTGCTGGGCCATGTCCCAACTCTCCGGGGTCCAGCGCACCTACAGCCAGGTCACCCACCGCTGGACGGACGTCCTGGACAGGGAGCGCGACCTGCTGGACCAGCTCGGCTTGGAGATCCCCGGGTTTGGTGAGTAGTAGTAGCTATTTCATCACTCACTACTATGTTTTCTCCTGCTCTGTGTTGTTGTATTGCAAATATTTGTTTTTTACATGGAGCAAGCCAATAATGCTGCTGACGATTACATTGTAGTTAAATTATATTTCAAAATCTTCTGTGCATTTCAGGTGCACTGCTCTCCTTCTCAGTGGCGTTGCTACTATGCTTATTTGTTTTCTATTTTGTGGTCTCATTGGCCTGAGTAACAATTATGTATGAGTGTACTTTACAGAACTGCGTAATGCTAGACACTAGGGGGCAGATTACATTTACAAGCCCCTTGCGCCACGTTTACGTTGCCTTGCGTGACGCAACAGCGGCGTAAACGTGGCACATCCCTGCGAGTCATTTACAGCGTGACGCATCTAGGGAGATGCGTCACGTTATAAAGCCATGGGCCTGCGCCACAATGGGTGCGTTCCTAGTATTCAGGGTGGGCGGTCCTGCGGCTGTGCGCCTCGCAAAAGTGCCTGCGTGAAATCTACAAGATTTAACGCAGGCACTTCTGCGACGCTGCTACGTCAATTCAATTCCTTATGCCTGCTTGAAGCAGGCGTAAGGACTGACACAGCATGTTAAGTATTGGGTGGCCCTGAGCATTACTGGAGTTGCATTGCGTTGGCGACGTGACTCCAGCAATGCGCCGCTCTTACGTGACGAGATGCGTCACGCAAGGGCCTACCCTTGCGCCAGGGCGCGCCGCATTGTAAATGAGGCGCATCTGCCGTGTCGCAAGGGTAGTTTTGCGTGACGCATTTGATCTGGCGCATCTCTGGAGATGCGCCAGAACGCGTAAGTAAGTATGCCCCTAAGGGGCAGAATTGCAATTACCGTCCCATCCCTGCAAAGTAGCAGGGATGCGCCATTAATTGTGCGGCCCGCTACCACCACCAAACATGGTGCGCCGTATTTGCAATGCGGCGCACCATGGGCCCAAAACGCCACCGAAGCTTTACTGCTGGAGTTGCGTCGCAACGATGGCGCAGCTCCAGCAATGCTCTGGGGTACCCTATCTCCCCAATGCTGGGTCAAGCCATACATCTGCTTCAAGCAGGTGCAGGGTTTGTGTGACGCATCATTGTCCTAAAGGTGACTGATTGAAATTTTGTAGATTTCCCTCAGCCACTTTTAGGATGTGTTCCAGCGCAGGAATGCCCTCCCTTGCGCCGGAACGCCCCCTGATGGCGCAGGGCTTTATAACGGGATGCATCTCCCAAATGCGTCACGTTGTTATAATATTATACGCCGCACCATGGCGCCTCTTTTGTTTAGCTGCTGCATCACAAAAGTCACGCAAGAACGGAGCAAAAGAGCCGCAAGGGGCTTAAATCTGCCCCTTCCTTTGTACCCCTGACAATAAGAAAAATAGTGGCGGTGGATTGATAGTTTGACTATTTAAATGACTGGTTATGTAGCAGGCAACTGTTAGTGTTGTCACTGATCTGACTGAAATCACAATGGAGTTTGTCTGTCACTTTGCGTCTTGCCTGCGGACTGCTGCCTGCCAGTCCTAGGTGAACCTTTCAGTACTTTGTTTAGTGAGTTACGTGACTTTCAAAGTCGCAAATCAATGAAAACTAACCCTAATCAATATAATTTCGCGGAAATATTTTGTTATTGTTGTTTTGAAATGTTTGATTTGGTTGACATTGACAAGCAACAATCATCCATGTTTTCTGTTCTTTCTTTCATGTTGTACGTCAGCTCCCCCCAGGGGCGAGGGGACACAGGAGCAGCAGGCGGCGGATGCTGTTGAACAGGGCCAGGATCGGGCAGGCGAGGGCTCCTTTGCTGGCCCCAGTAAGTTTTCATTTTAGACTACTACCTATTTTTCCTAGCGTTCCTCATTTGATTTTTTTCAAAATCGTCTTTGATCTTCTTGTAGACTGTATCTAAATTCTTATCCTGCCTCTACTATGACTCCCTGTGGTATTACTAGATTATTCTTATTAGTCTGTCTGTGTAGCTAACTAAGATTGCACGGTTGGCGAAACTCCCATTCTAGTCAGAAATAGCTCTATCAACTTAGTGCAGTGCAGTCCTCTGGGATTGTCCATAATGTCTTTTGAAGTGTTCTATCTGCTTTGAAAATTCCCAACTATAAAATGTGAATGACCACCAAGAAAGAATAAGATACTACCTTTTGGTTTGGATAGGAGGACAATCCATACCACTACTGTTGAGGGGACAATTCTTCTGCAGAAACAACTATGGACAATAAATAGTGCATTGCTTATCAATTATAATAGGCGCTGTTAGAGTTTCCACATACCTCTGTGATAACAGACTTTGAACCCCCAATGTCCTTACTGAGTGACTACATAGTGTGGCACAGTCATTTACCTCCCGAATTCATCCATGATTGATCCCCAATGATGATTATCCAACGTTGCTCAAGAGTACGGAGTCAGAGTCAAGAAGTGTCAGAGGCACGGACTTATGCTTGCAAAAATTGCAAAACCTTTCGCTCAGTCACTCTAGTCTGGACCAAAAAACACAGAGTCTTTTTAAGTTTAAAAGCTTTATTAAAAGTAAACACATTTATTAAAATGAAGTCATAATAAAAAAACTAAACGTTTAACTGAGACTGGAAAAGTGGTTAGTGCTGACGATTAATTGAAGACATTTCTTGTGGTCGAGCCGAGCTCTCACCTTGTTTCAACTTGATCTTGTTGTTAGAAGTCCATCTTCTGTCTGTGTGGAGAAAAATGGTGCGTGTTAAAAAGGCAGCCTTCATCAGTTGTGCCAAAAAGTGCAGCTAGACAACACCCTTCCATGGAAAAAGGGACATTTTTTTTTACTTTAGAGTACACAGTCACAAATTACATTGTTTTCACATGTCTTCTTTCCTAGACCAAATACTAGTGAGTGGTTTATTCTAACATTCTTAAATGTACTTTGTAGGTGGAACATCTGGTGGCGGGGCCAATGCGGAGGTGGTGGTGCTCGACACGGAGGCGGAGGGCAATTCCTCAGGGGAGGATGCGGTGGTTCCAGTGCCGGCTGTGAGAGTTCAGACGGTGGTGGTGGCGGGCAGAGGTAAGCTCTTATATATTCCTTACTTATTGAGATTGAAGACGTGGCTGGGAAGGAAAGAATCTGAGATGGGTGAATGATGAAGCAATGATTGGTGAAAGGACAACAGCCTGGGTGGGTGACACAGAAACTGTATGTGTCCATAATATACCTGGATCATGCTACTATCTGACTCTTAGATAGCATATGTGTATCTAGAGCAGGGGTACTCATAGTACGGCCCGCGGGCCGGTGGCGGCCCGGCAAGCCTTCCTTGGCGGTGCGCAGACCTTGCAGACAATCACTGCTCCCCCGGCCCCCACAGAGCAGAGCCTTTGTTGTATTTCACCTGTTAGCGCCCCTGCATCTCCACTCTGACAATCACTGCTCCCCCGGCCCCCACAGAGCAGAGTGGAGATGCAGGGCCACAAAGAGGTGAAATAGAACAAAGCCTCTGCTCTGTGGGGCCGGGCAAGCAGTGATTGTCAGGGTGGAGATGCAGGGGCGCTACAACAAACAAAGCCTCAATAATATGTTAATGGTCTTTTAAAGACCTGTTAAGTACTTTGGTGTGGCTGTCTGTGTGTGCGCGTTGAGGAAGCTGTCTCAGCCCGGGCTGAAGGCTGACACAGACAGACACACACACAGTGAGATGACAGAGGGGGAGGGAGAGGGAGGGCAGGAGGGAGAGAGAGATGGAGAGGGAGGGCAGGAGGGAGAGCAGGAGGGAGAGAGATGTATGTAAATGCTGGGTCTGGTGGCTCAGTGGATGAAGGCATCTGCTGCAGGGACCTGTGTGCAACCTCATGGTCACAAGTTTTCGTTTTGCTTTAGCCCCGCCCCCTCTGACTCCGCCCCCACCAGTGCGGCCCTCGGCCACAAACTACACTGTAAATTTAGCCCCTGAGAGAAAGTTTGTGAGTACCAATGATCTAGAGAGAGTAGACGGTCAGTGGATGAACTAAGTGTAACTTTGAAGAGCATGTAACACAGCACCCGCACGTCCGTTCCAGTGTAGGAAAGGCAAGGAAAAGAAGTTGTAATTTTGTCCAAATACTACCATCAATAGTAGCAGTAGTTTGTATTGCAAGCACAGCATAGATGCAGTTATTACGGTGGCCACTCCCTACCTCTCTTAATAAGTTTAGTAGTACTCAGTCATTCATGTGTGGATGTATCACTGGTCACTCAATAAAAAGCAAAGCACCTAAAGTCATCCCATATGTAAGCAAAAACATCCCATGTGAAGTGATAGATAATCAGATTATTTATCTTCTTCATTTTTCCATTTCTAGTACTCATTTGCACTGTTGGGTGAAAGTTAAATTAATTAAGCAGTAGCCCTTGTAACAGAGTATTCTCAGTGCCACCCGTAATAGAAAAGTAAGAGCTTCACCACCTGCATGTACTGGACCGGTACAGTAACGCAAGTCTAGGTCACTCATCATGGCGTGCGTCTCTTTTTCTCGGGTGCAAGTTCACTGCGCTGGCATTATGCCGGCTTGCAGAAGATAATGTACCAATTTTCCTAAACAAGAGACAAGAAGAAGAATAAGACTGGTGTACTTTCATAGTCGACTCCAATGGAAGTCCATAGTGCTCGTAGAATTTGTTCCTTAAACTCCCACTAATGTTAGAGCAAGGATGAAGAAGTGGGAGGTTAGATAGATACTTGCCTCAATAGTTATGTAATGCGCTTGCAAGTTGCTAGTTGTACTGCAACACAAATTTCTGCTGAATGATTGAGTTAATCTTAAAGAGCATTGGTTACAGACTATGCCTTTCTTTCTTCATATAGATGCTCCTTCCAAACCAACAAGGAGGAAGGAGCTGGCTAGAGCGGCCCGGCAACGGAGGATCGCTGTCACTGTTGCAGAATATTGGCGGCTGGTGGCCCTGGAGGACGACGAAAGTGTGCAGTCGACCACAACAACAACGTCGTCTGCATCGGCCTCCGTGCCCCCACGGGCTGCCACCCAGCACAGTGCTCCAGCCAGACTGAGCCGGGCTGCCAAAGCCAAACGCCACCGCCGAGCAGCAAGGACAACAGCTGCCTCTCACAGCCATTGTAACTGCAAGGCACGCCTGCGCCGCAGTACCCTGAGGGTGTCCCGCCTTCAGCAGGAGCTCCACCACTTCACAAACATGTTGGAGGGGCTCCGCGTAGAGCACGCCTTGCTCCGCCAGGAGTATGATGCCCTGGCCCAAAAAGTAAACAGCATCCACCCATAGTGTCCCTTGCCCCTTTTTTAGAGACTTTTGGGGGGTGGGAATCGGGAGTTGGGTTTGGGTTTGGGACTTTTAAAGGACAACCGTTGGGGTTAGGGAGGGTCTTGCGGGAGATTATTTTGTTAGGGATACAAATATACTTTTTCAAACTTTATCTGAGCATACCTGTTTTTTACTGCTTGCCTGGTGGGTGGGGGTTTAACAGTAACTTTGTTTTCCTGAAAGTTAAGTTCCATTTTCTTCCTTTAAGTGTAAATGACCAAATGTTTTCAACACTAAGTGCCTCTCACAGAGTAAGTGAAGTGAATTCAAGAGTCCTAGGACTTTAGTAGTACTACCGTCAGTCTCTCGTCTCTCCTAATACTCCATTGTACTCCCTCCCACCAAACACTTATCTTACCTGTAATTTGTGTTTTAAAGTAGGGCTAGACCCAGGGCTGGCTCCAGGGGAAACAGCGGATAACATTTCCTCATAGCAGTGGTACTAGTGGTGTGACACAGTGGCAGTTGCATGCCTATGAAAAACAAGAAAATGAAATCTGGTTTGTCCTCCTGAGCAATACAACAAGACAATAGAGAATATAGCAGGTGACAGCACACTAGAACAGTGCCACATTGTAGCCTAACAAATGGTAAAGTATGACTACTAATTCGGTTGAAGTTCTTTGACATTAGCCATGGGTCTTTGTCAAGCAGAGTAAGAATATATCCTCGGATTTCTTCACCAGCCTGTTGCTATCACCTTATCCTCCCCAGCAAGTGTGTGGATTTATTGCTGTAATTTAGTCACACATCAATCAAAACCACACAGCCCGGGGGAAGAGGGTTAGGGTTTGAAAAATGGATGGGTACGGGGGTTTTTGGGAAAGGTTTTGGGAGACAAGAAAAAATAGCACAGCATGGACAAACAATTGTGAACATAAACAAATCTTTGGGTACAAACCTATCCATCAATCTTTGAAAGTGCATGCACTACTGCATGCATGTCAGTGAAAAGTAAGTAGTACTTTCGACAACTTTGGAAGAAAGAATGCGACAGTACAGGGCGTGTGTGGAAATATTGATAACTATATTCAACATAAGGTCTCTGTTGCCAGATACCTGAGAGCCTTGCTGGTCACTATAAATCCATTCACAACACTCAATGGGGTTGGTCTGGAAGGTATAGTAGATAGAAAAGGAGAAATTGCTCTTTTTCTAGGTGTCCCCTCACTCACCAGGGTTGCCCCTTGGTGACATGCTTCATCATTGGGGCCATCCCAGTCCTCTACGGGCTGGGGCGTGCAGCGACTTGCGAATTACGTATGAGCACTTACAAATGACTATGTGTGGTGCAGATGTGATAGTGGAGTGGACTAAGTGAAGTGTTAAAGGATCAATTTAGAAGCAGAGAGAGATCCAAGAAATGCAGTCACAGTCCTAGAAAAACACAATGGATACTGTATCTGTATGTTGTTGTAGTTGTCCTGTTGAATTTGGTAAGTAAGTTGCATGCAGAAAAAAAATCCTCTTATTAGCGGCACTCCTCCATTGCAGCTGACGCTTCGTCCATCGATGTTGGTCACCACCAGAAGACACCCTGTAAAAAAAGCACAGCATGGACAAACAATTGAACATAAACAAAGCTTTGGGTACAAACCTATCCATCAATCTTTGAAAGTGCATGCACTAGTGCATGCATGTCAGTGAAAAGTAAGTAGTACTTTCGACAACTGTGGAAGAAAGAATGCGACAGTACAGGGCGTGTGTGGAATTATTGATAACTATATTCAACATAAGGTCTCTGTTGCCAGATACCTGAGAGCCTTGCTGGTCACTATAAATCCATTCACAACACTCAATGGGGTTGGTCTGGAAGGTGTAGTAGATAGAAAAGGAGAAATTGCTCTTTTTCTAGGTGTCCCCTCACTCACCAGGGTTGCCCCTTGGTGACATGCTTCATCATTGGGGCCATCCCAGTCCTCTACGGGCTGGGGCGTGCTGCGACTTGCGAATTACGTAGGAGCACTTACAAATGACTATGTGTGGTGCAGATGTGATAGTGGAGTGGACTAAGTGATGTGTTAAAGGATCAATTTAGAAGCAGAGAGAGATCCAAGAAATGCAGTCACAGTCCTAGAAAAACACAATGGATACTGTATCTGAATGTTGTTGTAGTTGTCCTGTTGAATTTGGTAAGTAAGTTGCATGCAGAAAAAAATCCTCTTATTAGCGGCACTCCTCCATTCCATGTGACTCTTCATCCATCAATGTTGGTGACCAGAAGACACCCTGTCCACTCCCTGCCTGGCGGATGCTGAATTGCGGCTCGCTAATGTGAAGCCTGACTCCATCCTTTTTTCCCCATTGCACAGACTGAAACCCGGCCTGTAATTATTCAACGAAAAACAGGAAGTGATATAATATTACAAGACCACTGATAAATAAATATAAGGTATGTAGGCTGTGGAGTGCAAAAACTCACACTTTGATTTTCCTATTAGACAGTATAATATTTTTGACAGTGCGTACTCTGTCTGAGTCACCTTTTGAAGGATAAATAAGTATGGGCAAATTAATGTAGCAGATCTTTCCCCTCAAGCTAGGTGTACTGTAAACTGTGTTTTAGAACAAAATTAGATCTTCCCAGCAGTGCTCCCACCCAGACCCTTACTAAAGCCAGTCGCAAAAATGTAGAAGACCCCCAATCAAATCGCAAAAAACGAGGCCTAGCAGAAAACTGGTGACAAAACGTACTTTGAAAGTAAAAGTAGGCCCAAATACCCCCTTACCCACCGTGGATTGCATTCAAACCACTTGCAAGCAACCAAGCAAAAGTATCCATAGCCAGCATCGCTCCAAGACTCGAAACCCCCCCCACCCAAACACATGCAATCGAAATACTGCTAACCCTAACGAACCCTAAGTTAAGAATAGTGGCAAAGGCTTTCTTTAACTATGCCAAATCCCCCCTTTCCCACCCAGGATTTTCATCAAATGACTTGCAACCAAAATTACACATTCTCACGAGTGCTCTAAGACACCAGAACTCAGTTGCAAAAATGTAGAACACCCCGAAACACATGCAATCCTGCTGCTAGGGCTAACGAACCCTAAGTTACAAAAAGTGCCAAAAGGCTTTTCGGCGAGGATTTTGTCCCAACCACTTCCACCCGGTATTAGCACTTCCCAGGAATGGCCCAAGACCCGCCAACCCACCCGCCAAAAAGCATAACACCCCCAAACAGGCCAAAAGCAACATCTCCTACTTACAATATTTCTCGGCCTTCGGTCCAAACGCGCTGCGTAGCTAGGCCATAAGTCCGGTTTGCCACCACGGATTTCCTGAAAAGCAAATGCAATCAAGATTAGAGTGTCCCAGCAGTGCTGACAGACCCCGAAACTCACCCACAAACAGACGGAGCCCCCCCTAAGAGCACCTCAAAGGCAAGCAAGTCAGCAAAAACACAAAAAAATGTCCGCCTCGGATTTGGTCCAAACAACTTTTATCCGGTATTAGAGCTTCCCAGCAATGGCCCCAGAGCCGTCAAACCAGGAGAAAACGAGTAGAAGACCCCCAAACAGCCAAAGAGCAAAAGTACAAAAATGGGAACTTAGTCATTTTTTCCCAAATTTCCCAAATCACTCCGCGCGCGCTCTGCAGCTAGGCCCTAACTCCCCTCTGCCACCATGGATTTGCTTCAAACCTCTTGCAAAGTAAAGTATCCATAGCCAGCAATGCTCCCAGACCCCGAAACCCACCCACAAACACGAGGAAACCCCCCAAACAGGCCCCCGAAAACGCTACATTGAGCAAAATGTCAGAAATAGCAACAAAAAAAATCGGCCTGGATTTTGTCCCAACCACTTCTACCCGGTATTAGACATTCCCAGGAATGGCCCAAGACCCGCCAACCCACCCGCCAAAAAGCATAACACCCCCAAACAGGCCAAAAGCAACATCTCCTACTTACAATATTTCTCGGCCTTCGGTCCAAACGCGCTGTGTAGCTAGGCCATAAGTCCGGTTTGCCACCACGGATTTCCTGAAAAGCAAATGCAATCAAGATTAGAGTGTCCCAGCAGTGCTGACAGACCCCGAAACTCACCCACAAACAGACAGAACCCCCCCTAAGAGCACCTCAAAGGCAAGCAAGTCAGCAAAAACACAAAAAAATTTCCGCCTCGGATTTGGTCCAAACGACTTTTATCCGGTATTAGAGCTTCCCAGCAATGGCCCCAGAGCCGTCAACTCACCTGCAAAGAGGTAGAACAACACCCCCACAAGTGCTGAGTCTTTCTTCATTGGGCGTAAACCAGCCCTCTGCCTTGATGGAAATAGGAGTCTGGAGGAGGAGGATAGAGGAGCATGTTCTTCTGAACTTGTGAACCTGAGGAATGCAGACTGCGGCACCTTCAAATCAATTAGCAAACAAGTGAAGACAGTTCTGCTGATGGGCTTGTTTTTGTGATTATCTGATTAAAGTTTGAATTATATTAACTGTGCACAACAAAGAAAGACAGACACACAGGAATAAAAATGAGTAAGGACGAAAAAGAAAGTTATTGATTCGTTGTCTCATTTTCACTGCTCGGTATCACGGTCCATGAATGAGAATAAGGCTTCGTCATCATACTCTGCGAATTCAGGCAGGGTGAGCTCAGTATCACCTGACAGAGAAGAAATTCCCTCATCTATGTTGCTGGCCACCTCGTCTTCATCCGGCACGCTTTCTCGTACTCTGAAATCTGGTGGTATGAGGTGCTGATTCATCTTGATCATTGTTAACCTCTCCACATTTTTGGGCGAGAGGCGGCTCCGTTTGGAAGTTACAATGCCACCAGCAGCACTGAAAACACGTTCAGAAGACACGCTTGTGAGTGGGCAAGACAAGTAGTTTAAAGCCAGGTTGGTGAGCTGTGGCCAAAATTCTTTTTTCCCATGCCAATACGCCAATGGGTCAGCATTAACATAGACCTCTGTTGAGTCATTCAGATAGTCCTTGACCATCGAATCAAGGTTCTCCTCTAAGGTTCCTCTACTTTGCTTAGCTGTTGCTGTGACATTTTGAGAACCAAACCCAAGCCGAGCTAGCCAATCCTCTTCAGCCTCCAATGTTACTGTTGTGTCTGGTGGTGCAGATGATCCGGTTGCCGGTCTCTTTAACGGCTGAGAGGTCACTTGTGCCGCAGCCACAGGTGCAGAAGTGGATTGTTTTGACTGGGGATGGCCTGCTGATGCTGATGTACTGCCTTTTCCTTCAATTTGCTGCCGTTCTCTTTCAAACCTCTTGGCTGAGGAGGCTATCCACTGTTTGTACTTTGTAACATCTTCATCAGCAAAAGGAAAGAATGCTTGGCCTGCCAGCGCCTTTTTGTAGCGTGGATCCAGAATAGTAGCACAAATGTAATGCTGGTTTGAGTGGATCATTTTAAGACGTTCATCACCTTGTAGGTGCTCTAATAATTTCTCAGCCAGAACAAAAGGGTCTTGGTTTTTTTCATCTTTTTCGTACACAGAACACACCTCCTTCAGTTGGTGCTCCAGCATGTACAACAATGGGATAGCTTTTCCCAAATTACAGTCCTCCTTGCTGACTGCACGCGTGAAGAACTCAAAAGGATGAAGCATGAGTGTCAGGCTTTTAACTATGTTCCATTGCGCCGCACCCATCCTCAGGTCCTCCTTCTGAGCTGTACCCTGTGTTAAGAAATAGTGATCGAGTACCGTATACTGCTCATACAGACGCTCAAGCATGTAGAAGGTTGAGTTCCAATGTGTTACCACCTCCTGGATGAGTGCTTTCACTGGCATTTGACGTTCATATAGCAGGCTCCTCAGATGCTTCCGGGCCTTAAAAGAATGGCTGAAATGGTTGCACATTTTTCGGCAGGTCTCCACTACTCTGTACGCTGCACTGTCTTTATCACCCAAGAATTTTTTGACAACCAGGTTTATACAGTGCGCCAAACACGGCACTCTGAAATAGTCACCCAGCTGCATGGCCTTAACTATATTGGAGCCATTGTCCGTGGAAACATAACCAACCTGGCGTTTTTTTGGGGACAGCCAGTCAAGGACCTTTGTGTTGAAGACATCCAAAATGTTTTCTGCTGTGTGACGTTTCTCCAAACCAAACATGGATAGTGTTGCATGTGTCCGAGCAGCTTTAAAAACAATGTCCGGGTCAACACCTGCGTTTAGCTTTGCTTTAGCCCCTGAAAAAGGGACCCAGTGTGCAGTGATGCACATGTAATCAGCGCCTGCGCCACTGGTCCACATGTCTGTTGTCAGATGTATAGTGTGAACAGCACTCTTCTGCAAAGCTGCCCCAATCACCTTCAGAACATCTTCATGTAGTGCTGGAACCGCAACTCGGGAAAAATAGAACCGGCTAGGAACCTTCCATTTAGGGCAGAGCGCTGCCACTAACTCTAGAAAACCAACCCCTTCTACAAAAGAAAAGGGAGAAGGTCCAGAGCTAGCATTTTAGCCAGCTTAGTGTTATACCGACGCGTCAGTGGGTGGTTGCGTTCATATTGCGCTTCTGTAAACAACATCTTTTTAATGTTGCCCTGGACCAAGGATTTACGGGATGATGATGATATCTTCGACCCAGTTACGCTCGCTGATGAACTTTTTCGCATTGATGTCTCACTCTCTCCCACACTCTTAGTGTGGCTCACATGGGGTGTGCTGCTGACAGGGGTACTGGGTGTAAGTGAAGTGTTTGAATCGTCTTCTTCCTCCTCGTCATCATCAGATGAAAAATCAACGTTTTCATTACGTGCAATTCGGGCTTCCTTGACCGCATCTAGGTGCGCAAGCCATTGGACAGCGTGCGTTCTCTTAAGATGACCTCTCTGGCCTCCGGTACCATAGTTTGTACCAAACTTACCACGACTAACTCGAAGCTTACAAATGCTACAAATGGCTACGTTTTCCTTTTTTGGGCAAACACTAAAGAAGTCCCAAACTGGAGACTTGAAATGTCTTTGGGGGCCGGAGGAGGCGGCGATACTGGTGGTGGTGGTCCTGCTGCTAATGCCAGATGAAGTGGAGGATGTGGATTGCCGAACTTCAGTACGTTTTGCACTTTCACCACCACTAATTGAGGTCGAGGTGGATGGAGGTCCCTTCTTGCAAGAAAGAAATATGGAAGCGGTAGGTGTTGGTGTACTAGTTAACTCCAAATCTAATGATTGTTGTGTTTCCATTTCCATTGCCTCCTCGTCAACATCATCATCACGCTCAGCAGCTTCTCGGGATAGGGTCAAAATGTCTCTTTGCTGCATGCCCGCTGGGGCTGCAGTGACCTTAATGATGACTGGCTCGTCGTCATCGTGAGAGGCTTCACCAGCAGCAGTATCCGTCACTTCTTGTTGAGCCTCATCACACTCCATAGCTATGAGTTTTTCGACGACCTTCCTTTTACGCTTAGGTACCTTTGTCAGATCATGGTGTGCCTCACTCTCAGACTGCCGTGATGATGGTTCCCAATCTTCATCCAGAATGGGATCATCAGAAGGAGGTGGGCTTGAAGAAGATGTAGACACCAACCTTGATCTTTTCCTTGCTAGGGATGTGGAAGACAATGAATGATCATCAGGAGGAGTGGCTTCCAATGATACCTCGGCTTGATTGTCGATTTCCTGATGTGCCCCTACTTCGGGAGGAACAACTATTGTGGGCACTTGTGACCCTCCATGCACCTCTGCTTGCGCATCTCCTTGCGCTGCCTCTCCTTCCACATGTACTTGGGCTTGTACTTGCACATGGTGTTGTTGTTGCGGCTGTGGTTGTTCAACACTTGTCAGATGAGATACAACAACCTGTGTTGATTCAGGGACATTGCTGCTACTTTCTTGCGATGAGCCAACATCACTGGTCGATGGTGATTGGAGAAGTACACTGACTGCCTCTGAAGCACTCAAGAGCTTTGACTTAAGTTGGCGTGGTGGTGGAGGCACTGAACCCAATGGAGCGGGGGTGCTGCTCCCAGCTTGGTCCCCAGCAGATCCTGCTGCTGCTGCAGGCGTACTTTTTTTTTTGCTCCCAAAAAACGCGGCGGCCGGCACACCAGCCTCCTTGGTAACTTGCTTCTTCTGCTCCTTACTAGCAACTTTCTTGCTAGAACAGCTACGGAGACCTTTTTTTGGGGCCATCTTCTTCAGAGCAGGTCAGACAGCAGGCCGCAGTTGCACGAATTGTAGAGTTGTCTGAGGCCAGGCGTGACGTCACGTGACGTTATGCTGCACACACACACCGCTGCAGGACTTCTTCCTGGCACTGGTGGTTCTCTTGAGTCTTGTGCACCTAAAAACAATGGAAGACAGAGGAACATCAGTTCAGTTATACACCCCAAAAAAATAAAAAAAAAAACTGAAAAATCAGCACAATAGCATGCCCTCCATGATGCTTAAATTCAAGACATCCCACAGAAAGACTAGGCACATGCAACACTCACTAGTCACTACCACTGGTGAAAAGGCCACTACAACAGGCCAAAAAACGAAAATCACAGAAAAATCACCACAATCCCATGCCATGATGTTTAAATTCAAGACAACCCACAGAAAGACTAGGCACATGCACCACTCACTACCCCTGGGCCCTGGGCATAATGGATGAAAGCTAGGCAAAATGGCCCCCAACCACATGGCCTGTCCATCTACAACAGGCCCAAAAAACGAAAATCACAGAAAAATCACCACAATCCCATGCCATGATGTTTACATTCAAGACAACCCACAGAAAGACTAGGCACATGCACCACTCACTACCCCTGGGCCCTGGGCATAATGGATGAAAGCTAGGCAAAATGGGTGCAGGCCTGAGAACACTCCCTGCATTCAAAATGGCCCCCTCCATCACAGCACATGGCCAGGGCCTGTAGCAGCACTCAAAATGGCCCCCAACAACATGGCCTGTCCATCCACAACAGGCCCAAAAAACGAAAATCACAGAAAAATCAGCACAATCCCATGCCATGATGTTTACATTCAAGACAACCCACAGAAAGACTAGGCACATGCACCACTCACTACCCCTGGGCCCTGGGCATAATGGATGAAAGCTAGGCAAAATGGGTGCAGGCCTGAGAACACTCCCTGCATTCAAAATGGCCCCCTCCATCACAGCACATGGCCAGGGCCTGTAGCAGCACTCAAAATGGCCCCCAACCACATGGCCTGTCCATCCACAACAGGCCCAAAAAACGAAAATCACAGAAAAATCAGCACAATCCCATGCCATGATGTTTAAATTCAAGACAACCCACAGAAATACTAGGCACATGCACCACTCACTACCCCTGGGCCCTGGGCATAATGGATGAAAGCTACGCAAAATGGGTGCAGGCCTGAGAACACTCCCTGCATTCAAAATGGCCCCCTCCATCACAGCACATGGCCAGGGCCTGTAGCAGCACTCAAAATGGCCCCCAACCACATGGCCTGTCCATCCACAACAGGCCCAAAAAACGAAAATCACAGAAAAATCAGCACAATCCCATGCCATGATGTTTAAATTCAAGACAACCCACAGAAAGACCAGGCACATGCAACTCTCACTAGTCACTACCCCTGGTGAAAAGGCCACTACAACAGGCCAAAAAACGAAAATCACAGAAAAATCACCACAATCCCATGCCATGCTGTTTAAATTCAAGACAACCCACAGAAAGACTAGGCACATGCACCACTCACTACCCATGGGCCCTGGGCATAATGGATGAAAGCTAGGCAAAATGGGTGCAGGCCTGAGAACACTGCCTGCATTCAAAATGGCCCCCTACATAACAGCACATGGCCAGGGCCTGTAGCAGCACTCAAAATGGCCCCCAACCACATGGCCTGTCCATCCACAACAGGCCCAAAAAACGAAAATCACAGAAAAATCACCACAATCCCATGCCATGATGTTTACATTCAAGACAACCCACAGAAAGACTAGGCACATGCACCACTCACTACCCCTGGGCCCTGGGCATAATGGATGAAAGCTAGGCAAAATGGCCCCCAACCACATGGCCTGTCCATCTACAACAGGCCCAAAAAACGAAAATCACAGAAAAATCACCACAATCCCATGCCATGATGTTTACATTCAAGACAACCCACAGAAAGACTAGGCACATGCACCACTCACTACCCCTGGGCCCTGGGCATAATGGATGAAAGCTAGGCAAAATGGGTGCAGGCCTGAGAACACTCCCTGCATTCAAAATGCCCCCCTCCATCACAGCACATGGCCAGGGCCTGTAGCAGCACTCAAAATGGCCCCCAACAACATGGCCTGTCCATCCACAACAGGCCCAAAAAACGAAAATCACAGAAAAATCAGCACAATCCCATGCCATGATGTTTACATTCAAGACAACCCACAGAAAGACTAGGCACATGCACCACTCACTACCCCTGGGCCCTGGGCATAATGGATGAAAGCTAGGCAAAATGGGTGCAGGCCTGAGAACACTCCCTGCATTCAAAATGGCCCCCTCCATCACAGCACATGGCCAGGGCCTGTAGCAGCACTCAAAATGGCCCCCAACCACATGGCCTGTCCATCCACAACAGGCCCAAAAAACGAAAATCACAGAAAAATCAGCACAATCCCATGCCATGATGTTTAAATTCAAGACAACCCACAGAAATACTAGGCACATGCACCACTCACTACCCCTGGGCCCTGGGCATAATGGATGAAAGCTACGCAAAATGGGTGCAGGCCTGAGAACACTCCCTGCATTCAAAATGGCCCCCTCCATCACAGCACATGGCCAGGGCCTGTAGCAGCACTCAAAATGGCCCCCAACCACATGGCCTGTCCATCCACAACAGGCCCAAAAAACGAAAATCACAGAAAAATCAGCACAATCCCATGCCATGATGTTTAAATTCAAGACAACCCACAGAAAGACCAGGCACATGCAACTCTCACTAGTCACTACCCCTGGTGAAAAGGCCACTACAACAGGCCAAAAAACGAAAATCACAGAAAAATCACCACAATCCCATGCCATGCTGTTTAAATTCAAGACAACCCACAGAAAGACTAGGCACATGCACCACTCACTACCCATGGGCCCTGGGCATAATGGATGAAAGCTAGGCAAAATGGGTGCAGGCCTGAGAACACTGCCTGCATTCAAAATGGCCCCCTACATAACAGCACATGGCCAGGGCCTGTAGCAGCACTCAAAATGGCCCCCAACCACATGGCCTGTCCATCCACAACAGGCCCAAAAAACGAAAATCACAGAAAAATCACCACAATCCCATGCCATGATGTTTACATTCAAGACAACCCACAGAAAGACTAGGCACATGCACCACTCACTACCCCTGGGCCCTGGGCATAATGGATGAAAGCTAGGCAAAATGGGTGCAGGCCTGAGAACACTCCCTGCATTCAAAATGGCCCCCTCCATCACAGCACATGGCCAGGGCCTGTAGCAGCACTCAAAATGGCCCGCAACCACATGGCCTGTCCATCCACAACAGGCCCAAAAAACGAAAATCACAGAAAAATCAGCACAATCCCATGCCATGATGTTTACATTCAAGACAACCCACAGAAAGACTAGGCACATGCACCACTCACTACCCCTGGGCCCTGGGCATAATGGATGAAAGCTAGGCAAAATGGGTGCAGGCCTGAGAACACTCCCTGCATTCAAAATGGCCCCCTCCATCACAGCACATGGCCAGGGCCTGTAGCCGCACTCAAAATGGCCCCCAACCACATGGCCTGTCCATCCACAACAGGCCCAAAAAACGAAAATCACAGAAAAATCAGCACAATCCCATGCCATGATGTTTAAATTCAAGACAACCCACAGAAATACTAGGCACATGCACCATTCACTACCCCTGGGCCCTGGGCATAATGGATGAAAGCTAGGCAAAATGGGTGCAGGCCTGAGAACACTCCCTGCATTCAAAATGGCCCCCTCCATCACAGCACATGGCCAGGGCCTTTAGCAGCACTCAAAATGGCCCCCAACCACATGGCCTGTCCATCCACAACAGGCCCAAAAAACGAAAATCACAGAAAAATCACCACAATCCCATGCCATGATGTTTACATTCAAGACAACCCACAGAAAGACTAGGCACATGCACCACTCACTACCCCTGGGCCCTGGGCATAATGGATGAAAGCTAGGCAAAATGGGTGCAGGCCTGAGAACACTCCCTGCATTCAAAATGGCCCCCTCCATCACAGCACATGGCCAGGGCCTGTAGCAGCACTCAAAATGGCCCCAACCACATGGCCTGTCCATCCACAATAGGCCCAAAAACGAAAATCACAGAACAATCAGCACAATCCCATGCCATGATGTGTAAATTCAAGACAACCCACAGAAAGACTAGGCACATGCACCGCTCACTACCCCTGGGCCCTGGGCATAATGGATGAAAGCTAGGCAAAATGGGTGAAGGCCTGAGAACACTCCCTGCATTCAAAATGGCCCCCTCCATCACAGCACATGGCCAGGGCCTGTAGCAGCACTCAAAATGGCCCCCAACCACATGGCCTGTCCATCCACAACAGGCCCAAACAACGAAAATCACAGAAAAAGCAGTACAATCCCATGCCATGATGTTTAAATTCAAGACAACCCACAGAAAGACTAGGCACATGCACCCCTCACTTCCCCTGGGCCCTGGGCATATTGGATGAAAGCTAGGAAAAATGGGTGCAGGCCTGAGAACACTCCCTACATTCAAAATGGCCCCCTCCATCACAGCACATGGCCAGGGCCTGTAGCAGCACTCAAAATGGCCCCCAACCACATGGCCTGTCCATCCACAACAGGCCCAAAAAACGAAAATCACAGAAAAATCACCACAATCCCATGCCATGATGTTTATATTCAAGACAACCCACAGAAAGACTAGGCACATGCACCACTCACTACCCCTGGGCCCTGGGCATAATGGATGAAAGCTAGGCAAAATGGGTGCAGGCCTGAGAACACTCCCTGCATTCAAAATGACCCCCTCCATCACAGCACATGGCCAGGGCCTGTAGCAGCACTCAAAATGGCCCCCAACCACATGGCCTGTCCATCCACAACAGGCCCAAAAAACGAAAATCACAGAAAAATCACCACAATCCCATGCCATGATGTTTAAATTCAAGAAAACCCACAGAAAGACTAGGCACATGCACCACTCACTACCCCTGGGCCCTGGGCATAATGGATGAAAGCTAGGCAAAATGGGTGCAGGCCTGAGAACACTCCCTACATTCAAAACGGCCCCCTCCATCACAGCACATGGCCAGGGCCTGTAGCAGCACTCAAAATGGCCCCCAACCACATAGCCTGTCCATCCACAACAGGCCCAAAAAACGAAAATCACAGAAAAATCAGCACAATCCCATGCCATGATCCAGCCCCTCCATGATGTTTAAATTCAAGACAACCCACAGAAAGACTAGGCACATGCACCACTCACTACCCCGGGTGAAAAGGCC
Source organism: Lissotriton vulgaris (assembly GCF_964263255.1). Classification (NCBI taxonomy): domain Eukaryota; kingdom Metazoa; phylum Chordata; class Amphibia; order Caudata; family Salamandridae; genus Lissotriton; species Lissotriton vulgaris. Next base: position 790,073,600 of record NC_141698.1, on the reverse strand, counting down.
ACAACAGGCCAAAAAAAACGAAAATCACGGAAAAATCAGCACAATCCCAAGCCACCCAGCCCCTCCATGATGTTTAAATTCAAAACATCCCACAGAAAGACTCAGTGCACCCACCACTGAGTACCCCTGGGCAAAAGGCCCCAAAACAGCCCAAAAATCGAAAATTCCAAAATTGTACTTGCAGCAACTGTAATGCCCCAAACAAACTTACTTGTGAAATTTCTAATCCAAAAGTGATCCAAAGAAAGTCAAAAAGGCCTCAAATCCAAATATCCAGCAGCATCCACAAAAAGTAATCCTTCCAGCTCCAGATCCAAATGAAAAGTGACCAGGAGATGGACAAAGCACTGGGAGGAGCCTGCTGTACAGGAACAGGAAGTTGAAGACTGTGGGGCACTTCCTTCCTCCCACCCCCCCCCCCTCCCCAAAATGGACTCCTCGCAAAAAAAGTGCAGGCAAATGTCAACCTAAGGAGTTATTCAGATAAAAATCATCATTTCAAGAAGGTTTATGCTGCTTGCTGGTGGATTTCTTGTGCAGAATTGTAAATTTTATATTTTCGCGTGTGCAAGATTGTTGCTGCTCGCCGCATCTCAAAGCTCGCAATTGCGAAGTACCGCGATACGTGATCACGGCGTACTCACGTTGACAAACGCTCGCTGTAAAAGTTGGCAAGCCGCGATTACGTAATCGCGCTTGCCAAATTCCCGCGGGATCCCGCAGCAAGATCCAAAATGGCGCAGCACTCGCAAAATATCAAGAAAAGTAACTCGGCAAACGATGATAAACGCCGCGCGCCGCAAAATTGTATCACCAAGAAAAAAAAATCCGCTGCGTGCGAATTTGCGGATTTTGCGGGAAATTCGCAAATCTCGCGGATTGCGAATTTATCGAAAATCCGCAAAATCCGCAAGCGTAACGGATTTTCCGCCCATACTTATTAGAAACTCCATGATTGGCTTATTTGATTTACTTGTCAGTCCCTAGTACAGTGCACCATGTGTGCCCAGGGCCTGTAAATCAAATGCTGCTGGTGGGCTTGCAGCACTGATTGTGCCACCCACAGAAGCCGCTTGTAAAGTGTGGCTCAGGCCTGTCATTGCAAAGCCTGTGTGCAGCCTGAGGGTGCCATGTCGACTTGGCAAGTGCACCCACTTGCCAGTCCTAAACCTTCACTTTTCTACATGTTATTCACCCCTGAGGTAGGCCCAAGGTACCCCCATGGGCAGGGTACATTATATGTAAAAGCTAGGACATGCATGTGTGTGGCATGTCCTGATAGTGAATTACAGCCAATTTTGTTTTTCACTATTGCAAGGCTACCTGTTCCCATAGGCCAGAATGGGCAGTTTGATTATAACATCTTATAATCCTAACTGACTCAGGGAACTAGGTAGAAACTTGAGTTTAGTATGCCTGAACTCAGAATGTTAAAATACATCTTTTAGTGAAGGTGGTTTTTACATTGTGTTTGAAAATACCACTTTTAGAGAGTAGGTATTTTCTTGCCTAACCATTGGACTTGGCCCTTTTTGCAGTGTCATCCCTGAACTTTTTGCCTTCCTCATGTATTTTTGTCTGACCTGTTTTTGTTGGTTTTATGACCCTGGGGACTTTACCACAGCTGATCAGTGCTAAAGTGCATATGCTCTCCTCATTATAAATGAATGTATGGATTAGTGATTCCATGATTGGCTGATTTGGTTTACTGGTCAGACCCTAGTACAGTCCACTGAGTGTGCCCAGGGCTTGTAAACCAAATGCTGTGCTTGCAGCACTGGTTGTGCCACCCACAGAAGCAGCCTGTAAAAGTGTGTCTCAGGTCTGCCATTGCAGAGCCTGTGTGCAGTCTGGTACTGCCATGTTGACAGGGCCTGTGCACCCACTTGCCAGTCCCCAAACCATCCATTTTCTTCATATCAGACACCCCTTTGGTAGGCCCAAGGGCATGGTGCATTGTAAGTATAAGGTAGGACAAGCCCTGATGTGTGGGCATGTCCTAATAGTGAATTACAGCCATTTTCGTTTTTCACTATTGCAAGGCTACCTATTCCCTATAGGCCATAATGGGCAGTTAGATTATTACATTTTATAATCCTAGCTGACTAAGGGAACTAGGTAGAAATTCAAGTTTAGTATGCCTGAACTCAGAATGATAAAATGCATCTTTTAGGGAAGTTGGTTTTAACATTCTGTGTTTGAAAATACCAATTTTAGAAAGTAGGTATTTGCACTAGACTAGGGTCTGACAAGTAAATCAAATAGCCAAACATGGAACCACTGATTAATACATCAATTTACAATAGGGAACACTTGCACTGTGGCACTGGATAGCAGTGGCACAGTGCCCACATCATTTAACACCAGCAAAAACACACAAGGCAACAGCAAAAATGGAAGGGAGACCCACGCCAATGGTGCCAGTGTAACACGTGTCCCCTCCAGCTGAAATGTGGGGAGAACTACCCTAACTCCTGGGACTAAACAAATACTTCTGGTAACCAGGTTTAGAAAGGGCGCACAACCGTAATTCAAGGTCTAGTAACAATGTAATTCAAATCATCATTAAGTATGTATTGCAGGTATATATACCAATGTAAAAAGAAATTAATTTGTATAAAACGGAAAATATAAAGGATCAGTTGCCACCTGATCTCCAACCAGTAACCTCCTACACTAAAGGAGCGTAGTGCTCACTAGGAGCCAAACATCCCTAATGTAATGTGTTAGCATTTGGAATATCGTAACCACTCCCAAGATAGGAGCCCATGAGTTGACGTAAAGTAAAAGGTTCAGGAAAGGAAGTTCGAGGCTAGGAAAAGGACATAGTTATTCAATTCATTATCCATTTTGACTTATAAAGCAAGGACAGCTCAAACTGCATCTATAATTCTTCCATGTAACAGGTTTGAATCAACATATGAGTATGCAAAATGCACTGTAGTATAATTCTCACAGTATACATTTCCACAAATGGAGTAAAGATAATAATAATATTTTCAGTCAGTTTTGTACAGTGTTAATGAATAACAAATTACAGCAATACTAATAACAAATAAAGGCAAATATACAAAATCAAATGGTTATGTCTACTAACCAAGAGATAACATCCATTCCAATACACAGTGTATGCACTATAGTCAGTAATCATATTTACAGTGCACGACATTCCTTATGTTTCCTTATCTGTAGGAAACATAGATCTTATTGGCCGAAGAAATATTGTAATTCTGAAGCAAGATTCAACCCCAGTTCTATGGCCCGCAGTTTCATAATCCACATAACTTCTCTGCGTCTTAATTGTAATATTCAGTTACCACCCCTTCTGTCTATTTTCACATGGTCTATTCCATGATAGCTGAATTTATGAATATGCTTGTCTTCACAATTTTGTACCAAGTGAGCTGCCATGGGTTATCTTGTGTTGCCATTTTTAAGTGCTCGAAAATGTTCCACCATCCTATCTCTTAATCTGCGAATGGTGCTACGCACATACATTTTGGTACAGGTACAAACAATTACATATAAGACAAAAGTCGTATCACAATTGATAAAAGAACAACTCTTGTATGAACCAGTATTATTATAACTGAATTCATTAATTCTCCTGATAGCCCCTCTCCATGAGCTACATCGACCACAACAATAAAAGCCTTTGGGTTGTATACTTAACTAATTTGTATTCAGTACTGGTTTGGGGTAACTAGGGCTTACAATATTCAATAAAGAAATTCCTTTTCTAAAGGTAATGCTAGGTTTCTCTTTCAAGAATGGGGAAATATCCGCATCACTTTTCAGCAGGTGCCAGTATTTAGAAAGCACTCCAAATAGTTTATGGCTCCCTTCTCCAAAGTTGGTAACCATTCTAACCGTTTCCTGCTTATCTCCTGTCCCTGTGAGTTTCATTTTTGTCTTAAGGGTTTCTGCCCTCTTAAGTCTGAGTGCCCTTGCTTTCGCTACATTAATATCCTCTCATTATGTCCTCTGGTTCTAAACCTAGATGATATGTCTTCTAAGTTAGTCTCAAAATCACACTGTTCTGAACAATTCCTTCATGCTCTTAACATTTCCCCATAAGGGATAGCATTTATTTGACTTTTAGGGTGACAGCTACTCGCATGTAACAATGCATTAAAGCTTGTCTCCTTACGAAACATCTTACTGCACAGTTTGCCCTTCTCAATAAAAAGTTCAATATCTAAAAAAATCAAATGTTCAAAGTCAAATGTTGTGGTAAATCGCATATTAACATCATTAGTATTCAAATATGCAAAAAAATATTGGATTTCTTCTACTGTCGCTCTCCAAATAATTAGGCAATCATCAATAAAACGCCCCCAATAGTAAATACAGCCAATCCACTTAATGCCCCTTGGGCCCCAGATCTACTCCGCCTCATGAAAGAGGTTGGCAAACGACAGAGCGAATCTGGAACCCATTGCAGTACCAAGCTTTTGCTTATACCACTTGTCATCAAACAGAAATATGCTATTTTCTAACACCATTTTTTGGTTTCGGCTGGCGTCCACTGCGCAGCAGTGTTTGCGCAGGCGAAATCTTTTGTTGATCAGTACGGGGCTTTCACCCGCCTCTCTCTTCCATTGGCTAGCTCCATAAAGGGAGGCTAGCCATTGGAAGAGAGATCTGTCCGTAATTGTCCGAGCAGATTCGTGGGCGTTCCGCTGATTTTTTCCCTCTCCGCCCCTTTTACAACAACATGCGGCGGTGGGCGGTTGTTTTTTCTTTTTCTTCAGAGTTTTTTTTTGTCATTCCTCCAGGCCGACCGCCGCCGGAAGAAGTCCAGGTGAGTGCTCCCCTCCCGCTGGCCGTGTGCCCGTTCCCGCCCCCCCTTCCGCTGTCTGTGTGCCCGTTTCCGCCCCTCCTCCCGCTGTCTGTGTCTCTGGCCCCACTTGTAAATGCTTGTTCACAAGTTTCTACCCTTTTTTAGAAGCGGTTCAATCCTGTTTGGGACCAGTGGTTGGTGTGCAGACTGGTGGGTGGGGGCTGCTGCGCCTCTGCCTTACATTGGCTGAAAGCATCATGTGTTGCTGACCTCTCCGGGAGTGTTCCATAAGACAGCGACATACAAGTCTTAAGTTGCATTTATTAATACTGATCAAAGTTACATTGTACTATTAATTCGTGTTTGCGAAGAATGATGATTCCCATTTACTACTGTTTGATGATCAGAACGGAACTTTCAGTTTTCTTCTCGCGTGGTTTCAAACCAACTTAAATTGATTACTGGGTACATTCGGGGGATGGGATCTATTCCGGCTCCGGTTTGATTTCTTGCACTAACTATCTGCTCATCAAACTGGCACTGAAGTGTCGAGTTGTCTGCAACGTAGGGTTTTATTTCAACGTCACTGCTTCTCGCACTATCTTTGCCCTGATCTCACCACGCGTTCTCCGCCCCTTCCTTCCTGTGGATTGGCGGAGCACATTTGTTTGTGCGTTGCCAAGGTGACGTTGAAATTTTGTCATTGGCTGATGCTGTTGCCAAGCCCGAGGTGGACAGGTTTTCTTACCCAACTCTTCTCAAGAATGAGCGCAGAGCAGCTATTAATAGAATAACTATTGCCCACGTTTTTTCTGTTTAAGCGGCTCCTGGAATGATCCAGAGAATGTATAGGTTCTCAATAAGCCTGAAGCCGCTGACAGATTGTGAGCACTGGAGTCAAACTAGCCACGTTTTCCAATACACACTTTTCATTTCAATCATAAGAAGTGGTATGCTTTAACGTTTCCCATTCTTATGCGTATTATTCTATAATATTCATTAAAATAGTTATGAATTAAGAATTCATAACCAAATACGCTTTTGTTTAATTGCAAACCATGCGTTTTTATTCATACCTCGACTATAACACGATAATTATTTAACTGAATCGGCTTTTTAGCGGCGTTCTTCATGCCTGATCTCGGAATGGATTCCATTCAATATCTATCCTGCCCTCTGGAAACAACATTGGGTAGGTTTGTACTATACCGCATCTCCGGAAGTAGGGGCCGGGGCGGTGCTTGGTGGCAAGTAGGCTAGGCTGTGCTTTTACATCACATTCTTTGCATATGAGGCGGTGCTGCTTGCTGCCTGGGTGTGTGTGTGTGTGTGGCTCTGGGTGTGTGTGTGTGTGTGTGTGTGTGGCTCTGGGTGTGTGTGTGTGTGGCTTTGAGTGTGTGTGTGTGTGTGGCTCTGGGTGTGTGTGTGTGTGGCTGGCTCTGAGTGTGTGTGGCTGGCTCTGGGTGTGTGTGTGGCTCTGGGTGTGTGTGTGTGGCTCTGGGTGTGTGTGTGTGGTAGTAATTGCTGTCTGTTGAGCTCGTCCATAGGGTACAATAGGTCTCACATTTGCGAGAGATTAAGCTATTGGCAATGTAAATGACAATGCCATTTATTTATCTGTTTTCAAAACTAACACATAAATACAAATTTTGTCATTTACAATGCCAATAGCTCTAACTTTTCCAAAGGCGAAACCGTTGCATTGTAAATGCTTGTTGTCATTTCCAATAACATGTTAGTATGATTGTAAAGTTCCACTGGTCTTTTGTTCATAAAGCTTTCCAATATATACAATCCAAGATTATGATCAATGTTAGTATATAACGATACTACATCCAGTGTAGCAAGTATCATTCCTGGTTCCCACACTATATCATTCATCAAGTTAAGAATATGCTTGGTGTCTTCTATGTGAGAGGGCAAGTTCTGAATATAAAGTCTCAAATATGTATCAACAAACTGAGAAATCTTCTCAGTTGGCCCACCAATCCCCGAGATAATTGGTCTTCCAGGTGGCTTCTGTTTATTTTTATGTATTTTAGGCAAACAATATAAACAAGGGGAACGTGGAAATTCAACCTGTAGATATGTATATTCATCGTGGTCTAATAAAGTTTGGTCATACCATTCTTTCTATTTACAATTAATCTTGTTTGTAACAAGATGTAAGGGGTTAACTGTCACTCTATCATAATATTTGTCATCATTAAGTTGAGATAAAACTTCTTGTGGAAAATAGGGACCCTCGCCTCTAGTCAGGATAAGGAGATTACACTCCTAAAATAACCCCTGCTCACCCCCTTGATAGCTTGGCACGAGCAGACAGGCTTTATTTCAGAGGCGTTGTGTTAGGCATTTGTGACCACTTACAGTAACTCAGTGACAACACTACAAATGGACACCACACAGGTTTTATATTAAAAATAAGTATACTTTATATAGAGTTACCAGAAGACCATAAACAACAGAAATACACAATCCTTGTTACTTTAAGATGGTAGATTAAGCTTAGTTCAGTTCAGTTCTTAGATGCAACACTTTGCGTCAATGTATCTTAGGTTGCGTTGCGCTTCCACGACATGCAATTTTGCAGCAAGAGGAATGCGGCAAAGTTCAGGTGCAAAGCAATAAAGACGTGAAGATCTTCCAGATGTGGCACGCTTCTCAGGGATGCAAGAAGTTGTAGTGTAGTTCCTATATTCCTAATAGGCTCTGCGCATTGGAATAATATAAACCGCAGTGTAGACGTAGGAATGAGGTCGACTAGGTCTCTATTGACTATATTAGACTTAATTAGTATTGCCAGCTAGCTCAGAGGTCACTAGAAACTTTCTCGAATGTTCAGGAAAGAGTTAACTCTCCAGGTTTAGACAAGAAGGCATTAGCTTCTGACAACCATACAAACATGACAACTTTGCTCCCTCAGAAAAGAGTGTATCTCTAGAGTCGTGTGAAAACATTAGACATCTATTTCACTCAGTCAATTGTGCATACTTAGTTTCACCAGAGTGCAGAGAAATAGAGAGACGGGCGTTTTCAATAAAAGGTGTTATTTATTGAGTAGTCTTCTTTCTCATGCAAGAGAAATGAATTGCCACAATTGCAATACTTATCATAAAGTAAAGTGCGTACAGTAAAAGTAGTATTATGAAATAATACTGTAAAAGCATTGATATGGTTTCTTAGCCATATGGTACTTTAAAATGGATAAAATATATACATACATGAAAACATTGACTAACATACTCAACTGGTGCTTCTAACTATGCCTACCCCGGTGTACCTGACCTAAGCCTAATACTTGGGAAGGAGTAAGTAAGTAGCAGTTTAAGTTAAGTTGGTTAAGATTGTTTTGCCAAGAATCTGCATCAAGAATTCTCTTAAGGGTTTAGTCTGCTCCGTACCTTGGTAATAGAATGTGGGAGGTCTGGTATCTCTTTCTTCAGGACTCGATCCCCCAGCAACCCGCAAGGGTGGCTGGAAACAGCGGAGCTGGATTTTCTCAGCTGAAGAAAAAGACAGCATCTCTCTCAGTGCGTCAAAACGGGAGGGGCGGGTTCCGTGGGCTCTCGCATCACCTGGGCTTTCGGGCAAGTAGATAGCCGCTCTGCTCCAAAACCACTGTGTGTTTGCTTAAGGCAACTGTTGGTATATTTATACCTGAAAGGTGCTGAGTTTGACGTAAGGTTGGACATAAGACGTCACTAAGAACTAACAGTTCTTTCTGGACTCCAGGAGTTCTTGGTCAAATCAAAACAAAAGCAGGGGGGGATTTCCCGGGCTGCTGGAGGCTTGGTTTGTTTAAAGAACGTGTTGTGCTTTCTAGGAGTCGATGGGAGTAGCAGTGCTGTGCTTTGGACTGCATGGGCTATTACTGAATATGGATATGATGCTTATGCCTTTATAAGGATATTATTGATTACAACCACATAAGGGCATGAATCGGGAACATTGAATTAGGGTCCTAGACAGAAACACAACACCCACTCCACGGATTAATGTCCATCATTACTAAAAACTAAGCAATAGTAAAAATATAACGATGCATGTGTGTTTTCCAACCCACCCCAAAATACATATTTCGCATTTGAAATGGTATATGGTAAATACACGAACATGAGTGTTGGTACTGTACGCTTTTCAAGCAGTGTCTTCATTCAGATAAATGCATATATATATCAGCTAAATGAATTGCGAAAATTGCACATGAAATGGCTCTGAATACAGAAAAGAAGGTCGAGACCATTCCATCACATATTTATACAAAATGCTGTATATGTGCTAGAGGCTGAGGTAAAATATTGTCTCTAGTATCCTAAAAATAGAAGCTCTGTTCTCTAAGAATAGTTCTACTTTAAGCGGAGTACTATGTGCCAAAAAAAGTAAATATTTGGGAAAATGGACAAAAATAATTTCGCTTTCAGGGGAAAAATAGTTCCAAATATTTTCTGTAGCTTTGTTTATCAAAACTGAAGGCCAAATTCAGAGTTCAGGGAACGCTGTGTGCTCATTGTTTTTTTAAGAGTGATTCTCGTTGACTGGAGAGAACATCATTTCAGACAGACTCGCAAAAAATTGGTCTACAACATCAGGTGAAAGTTCGACCAAGTTCGAAAATACTGCAACTGTGCAGTTCTCTGCGTGATTGCTATCATTGATGTTAGGATCAGCAATGCTCACAGAAGGTAGTACGTGTTTGGTGCTGCTTTCCTCTCGTACCTCACCGCCACCTACTCGCAGTGGTGAAGTCTCAACGAATTCCGTCATCAGAATGGGTAGCCGCTGGGGACAACACGATGCATGAGTCGTTACAGGACCTAGCAAAGTATCGATATCCATTGGTACTGCTGATGGTAGTGTAAGACAGACGTCCAACACGCAATCTTCTCCGCATAGCAGACATCGAAGCACAAGTAAGATGCAATCCTGCCAGATCGGTCTGAATGAAAGAAACCAGGTTGTACTCAGATCTCTTAGCCGGGCCAATCCGAGGACCTTAGTGATACAGTCTCGGTATTGTATTGCTAGGATCGTCTCTTCCATCATTGCTGGAGTCTTGTCTGTGGTTTGGCTTGCCACATCGGAGCAGAAGGAACAAAAATAAAATTCCTGCCAGGAGTCCCAAGATTAAGGGTAGGCCGCCAAAGACAGAATGGACAAAATTCGGGAAGATGCCCAGAACTGTTTCAAAGGGTGCTAACAGTCCCGAAAAAATTGTCTTAAATGCATGTGCGATGCCACTGGTATCAGACATGTTTAAGATTTGGCTTAACATTTCTATGAAATGCACGGGGCAATTTGTCGATAAAAGGGAAAGTATCTCTGCCGATGTCCTTGCCACTTGCAGATCATACATTTCTTTGGATGACGTTAAAGGCACAGTTGTTGTAAAAGAATAGACTTCATTCTGCTTAAAGTATCAATTCGAATAGAAGAGATATTCAAGGAAGGCCATAACGCAGCCCCCATATCTGGATTGCTGTGTGGATACAATACTTGCATACAGCAAACGGCCCTGAAAGTTTCGGTCGTCAGATAGGCTTTTCCTGGCAGCATGCCACACCAGCTGTGGTCACTTATTAAAACGTAACTACCGTTAGAAATTTGCCTAAAAAATGGCTCTATCTGTTTTGCAGTCGTGCCATGCAGGTGACATGAAAGGTTATTCAAAGACCCTTCGCAGGCTCCATGCAAATTAATACCTTGACACAGAAGTGTACCGCTTAGTGATTTTTTACAATTGTTACCACTAAGGAATACCTCCTTTTTCCCTTCACTATAACATCTGTGTGTATAAGGTAAATCCCAGGTTGATTTGATGTATTCTTCACCCAACCTTTCATACTGGCCCGCAGGTATATACTCTTGGCAGCATTTAAACTGGAAAGTTGTTATTGGAATTGTAATCGTTCGGTGTATTATCCATTCAATGACAGGTCTCTCTGACATTGTCAATGGTAATCTCTCAAGTTTTTCAATGCTCAGAATCGTAGAGTCTGCTCCTTTTTGTGCCAAACTGATTTGTTTATCAGTAAGGTTAAAGATACCGAATAATGACGTTGTGTTGATTAAACGCCATGGTACATAGCCTGAACGCAGATTTTGCAACGTCCAGCCAAGCTGTACAATAGAACGTAATTGAGACTGACCATGTTGTAACATTAGTAAGTCCTGCTCTATTATATCAAAAGCAGATGATACAATGCTGTCCAGTGGATATATTCTGGAGGACAGAGTCGTTAACCTATTGTCCACTACAGAAAGTGATTTTTCCAAATTTATACGATCAATTTCTCGTATTTTTTCTGCTGTGTCAATTTGCATTACATTTCAAGCTTCGTTGTACGCAGCGTATATACCGGCCGCTTAGAAACGTTTTTGACGCTGTTTGCGTGGTCCCAATATGAAATCACGCAAGTCAGCACCGTCTTTAAGTAAAGTCAAGTGTTGCTTAATTTCAGCCAGTGTGGATTTCTCTAGCCACTCAAGGCATAGTTTCCCTACACTGTATGTTGTAACTATCCCTGGATGTTGTCTCTGGGAGTATCTTGGGTCTGGCCTGGTCATTTTGAACCCCTGTGTTTTGTTCAGGAATCTATCTTGACAGTTATTCGTGTCTGTTGGCCAGATCAACCACTTTTTCCAATCAGGATGTGTTCTGTTTTGGTGTAAAATATGGGATACGTCTATCTCCACATCTCTAGTGCTATCACTATCAGTTATGGGTTTTGGAATAGACGGTGTATTTAAGTCTTTTATCTTAGCTAGGCCAAGACAAGTAGTTTGTTGAATTGTGTCATTCAAGAATGTCATTTGTTCTGGGATCATGCAGGCCCTAAATAATGCTTCTAGGCCTTGTACTTGCCAATCTTTGGAACCCCAGATTGTTTTTGTTTCAATGGTGTTTTTCCAAAATTCAAAACCAAATGTAGACATTTTGTCATAAAAAATTTCAGAATAAATCAATTTAGTATTTGTCAACATTGTTTTCATTCCTGTCCTAAATACATTTTAAAATAAAACGTTTCTGGATCACTGTTATTAAACCCTGAGAAGTACTGGAATTTCTCATAAAATGTTTTCGAACTGCCTTTTGGCGGAGTTGGACAGTGTTCCCATTGGTTATAAGATGAAACATTTCTAGGCTGAGCAGTTTTATGCAAATAGTGATCACCATAATGATTATAACAGTATAACTATTCATAATTCGATGAACCCTGTAAGTAATCATGTTCTGTAAATTTGGCTGACATTACTAAATCTGACATCATATTAATAATGTTTTCAAAGTCCCAATCCTCAGAGAAGGTACTTGGTGTCACAAAGTCACTTAATGAAACCTTAAACTGGTGTGGATATTTCAAGAGCTCAACTGGGCCAAAAATGTAATAATCAGTTCTGTCCCATGCTACCCCACCGGGTATTGGATTGGCTGAGATGTTTACTGATGACAGTTCGCTTTTTTCGATGTGGCAGGATGTGTGAGGCTTTAGGACCAAGTTGATGTTCTGACTTGCTGTGTCCATTGTACTATATTTTCCATCTATGAATTTTCCCAAATATAGAACCATGATGAGCCAAAGCAGGAGAGTAAGTACACCTAACACAATCCAAAATTCAATCCACGGTAAAATCAGATATGTTTCTTTTAGTTGGTGAAAAAGTTCAATCACTTTGTCTTTGAAAGTTTTTGTTGGAGGCGTTTCTTCATGCTCGCTTGGATCTTCAGAGAAGTCGTTGAAGTTGATGAAGTAGCCAGATGCAGTTCTATCAATTGTTGGAATTATTTCTGGATTTTCATTTGCTTTTGCATTTTTCTTTGTTTCATTAGCATAGTCTGAGGCTACATCATTGTAGACTGGTGTTTCTTGACGAACTGTTGCAATTTGGGTTTCAAGAGGCACAAGTTCCATGACATTATTGCATAGTCCTTTGTTCTTCACTGCAGATTTATCAAATGTGATTAGTCTCTCAGTTTGAGCCTCTTGGATTGTAGCAAATTTCGGTATTTTGCTATTTCTTGGGAGTCCACTGGGCCTACTACTTATTATTGGCCACATGATTGTGGTCGATGGATACAACTCTGTTCTCCTCTTTACCAGCAAGGGGCGGTAGTACAACTGATCTTGTTCCGCTGATGGCTAAGACAGGTACTGCTTTTCTGTAAGAAGGCCCAAATTCCTTCTTCAACACGATCTTCTCTCTGACCAGATCCCCAATATTTGGAATCCAGACAGGTCTTGCTGGGACAGGCTGTTTTTCTTCAGTGGCTGTCGGCTGTTGTTTCAACTTTATGTTACTCAGGTTTTTTCTTGTTTCATTTAAACCCTGTAAAACAGCCAAACGGTCTTTGATATCAAAGGGTTTTTCTTCTACCACTTGAAGTGTGACAATCAAGATCCTGAATGTGCATTCTAGTGCCGAACAATAGTTTGTATGGAGTGAGACCTTTTAGAGAATTTCTTGGCAGATTATTAAGACTACGTTGGACACTTGTTAAATGTTTGACCCACCCATCACCCAAACCTAATACCCTCGCCGTTATAGATTTCTTTATGTCCCGTTTTTTTCTTTCCACTACCGCATTTCCCTCAGGATGGAAGTGAGAAGAGTACCGCAATGCAATGCCCATGCTGTTCATGGCCTCTTTGTAAGCTCGAAAGCTAAACACAGGACCCTGATCAGAATGTAGCATGCCAATTGCGTATGTGCCGATAAAGTCTCGCAAATCTTTTATAACAGTTCTGGCGTCAGCCGAGCGCTGGGGCCACATTTTTAAGGGAATTCAGTCTTAATAACTATGGGGATGCGTTTCTCCGGCTGGATTTCTGCGCTTTAGATAGCCTGATGCTCTCTAATAGTGGTATCTGGGCTGTTGGCTGGTCCGGTTCACAACTGCGATCTCTGTTGCAGTCCTCACAATTTCTTGCAAAATAGTAGATATCTACGCTCATTCCCGGCCACCAGTACTTTGATTGTAATTCTATCAGAGATTTTAGGATCTCTTGGTGCCTCAGACCCAATCCCATGTGTGCTTCTTTTATCAAGAAGATTCTCCGGTTCGTGTTTGGAATTACTCTATCCCCCACTCCAGGGATTCGAGCAAACGGAACGGAGTTTGCATCAATTATTTATGTATTATTGAGTGGATAGTTGAGAGGTAATGCCGCATAGTCGCCTTTTAATGAGGCTTTTACTGCCAGCATGGTTTCTCCATCAATTTGTTTTTCTGAACGCTTTTCAGTGGCTACGGAAGCCGGTTGAACCACTTCCGCTGTGGCTGTGTTAGCCAATGAATTCCCTGCAACGTGAACGCCATCACGTTGATGACTCAGTGCGTGTATCACGTGAGTCTTTTGTAGTTCTTTCTTTAAAAGAACTACTTGTTCCCAAAGCGTTTTATGCTTTATTGTGGCACCTGTGTCATCTTTGTAACCATTTTTACTCCATGTCTGCATGTCACTGTTGTATGACTTGACGCAGAAATACGAATCACACACTATTAGTGTGGGGATTTCGCGATCGGCATTTTCAAGCGCCATCTTTGAAGATCTAATTTCAGCTCGCTGAGCTGAACAGTTTCTGAGTGATTCAGTTTTGGTGATCATCGGTTTGAATTTACCAGAGCGCCAGCGACCTTTAACAATCGCGCATTGTAGGATTTTTTATCTACATCGTAGTGTTGTGCGAATCTGTCCATATAGATTACGCAGGAATATTGTTCCAGAGGCAGAATTTCGATTGGCAGAGGATATTCTTGTTCAAATTCTAGATCATCTAGTTTTTTCAGTTTCTGGTCAAAATAGTATTTCACATCTTCTGTAGCAAAATAATTTTCCCATTGTATCCATTTTGGATCTAATGCCACTGTATTCAGATTACGTGGACTTGTTAATGCCTCAATGGCTGATTCTGCTGTATAAACAGATATTCTCTTGCCTTGGGCTAGGGCTCTTTCTTTTGCTACAGCAGTTTGAACCGCAGTCAGAATTTTTTCAGTAGAACAGACTTTCATTTCAGCTTGAGTGTACAAATGTGATTTGTAAGCTATTGGTACAGTTTCTCCCTCATTAGAGGTCAGGTATGTGAATCCGCATCTTCCTGGGATGACTCGGATTACAAGGTTGCGTATGTTTTCGCGAGTTTGTAATTTTGTTTTAGTTAACATGTCTGTTTGCAATGATCTCAAAATCTCTGTGTGTTTCTGAGTTCAATTGATTTGTTTGAAATCTGGTCTTATCAATTCATAGAGAGGTTTAACCTTCTCTGCATAATTTAGAATTTATGTTCTTCCGAAATTCAGGAAACCTAGTATTGATTGTAAATTCTTCAGCGTTTTTGGTGCTTGGAGTACAGCACATTTCTCTCAGAATTTGTCTCCCAGGCTTTTGCCTTCACTTGATAATTCATATCCTAAAAATAGGACAGTTAGATGGGCAGTTCGTGACTTTTTAAAGTCTAGTGTCTTGCGTTAGATTATCGCCTTACCAAACGATGGGCGCCATGTAGTGTAGTTTCTATATTCCCAATAGGCTCTGCGCATTGGAATAATATAAACAGCAGTGTAGACGTAGGACTGAGGTCGACTAGGTCTCTACTGACTATAGTAGACTTAATTAGGTTTGCCAGCTAGCTCAGAGGTCACTAGAAACGTTATCGAATGTTCAGGAAAGAGTTAACTCTCCAGATTTAGACAAGAAGGGATTAGCTTCTGACAACCATACAAACATGACAACTTTGCTCCCTCAGAAAAGAGTGTATCTCTAGAGTTGTGTGAAAACAATAGACATCTATTTCACTCAGTCAATCGTGCATACTCAGTTTCACCAGAGTGCAGAGAAATAGAGAGACGGGCGTTTTCAATAAAAGGTGTTATTTATTGAGCAGTCTTCTTTCTCATGCAAGAGAAATGAATTGCCACAATTGCAATACTTATCATAAAGGAAAGTGCGTACAGTAAAAGTAGTATTATGAAATGATACTGTAAAAGCATTGATATGGTTTCTTAGCCATATGGTACTTTAAAATGGATAAAATATATACATACATAAAAACATAGACTAACGTACTCAACTGGTGCTTCTAACTAAGCCTACCCTGGTGTACCTGACCTAAGCCTAATACTTGGGAAGGAGTAAGTAAGTAGCAGTTTAAGTTAAGTTGGTTAAGATTGTTTTGCCAAGAATCTGCATCAAGAATTCTCTTAAGGGTTTAGTCAGCTCCGTACCTTGGTAATAGAATGTGGGAGGTCTGGTATCTCTTTCTTCAGGACTCGATCCCCCAGCAACCCGCAAGGGTGGCTGGAAACACCGGAGCTGGATTTTCTCGGCTGGAGAAAAAGACAGCGTCTCTCTCAGTGCGTCAAACCGGGAGGGGCGGCTTCCGCGGGCTCTCGCATCAGCTGTGCTCTCGGGCAAGTAGATAGCCGCTCTGATCCAAACCATGTGTTTGCTTAAGGCAACTGTTGGTATATTTATACCTGAAAGGTGCCGAGTTTGACGTAAGGTTGGACATAAGACGTCACTAAGAACTAACAGTTCTTTCTGGCCTCCAGGAGTTCTTGTACAAATCAAAACAAAAGCAGGGGGGGATTTCCCGGGCTGCTGGAGGCTTGGTTTGTTTAAAGAACGCGTTGTGCTTTCTAGGAGTCGATGGGAGTAGCCGTGCTGTGCTTTGGACTGCATGGGCTATTACTGAATATGGATATGATTCTTATGCCTTTATAAGGATATTATTGATTATAACCACATAAGGGCCTGAATCGGGAATATCGAATTAGGGTCCTAGATAGAAACACAAAAAAGTTCTCGGTTCGATGCGTGGACTGCAGCAGCGACACCCTTGTTCCACAATAAGACGGCAGCAGCTCCAGCGGCGACGCTCTTCTCCCACAGTGCGTGAAGCTTCCTCAAGATGCGACCTCTACAGCGGCAACATCCAGGATGCGACGGCAGGAGCTCCGACGGCGGTGCTCTTCTCCGGGATGCGAGGTGCTCTTCTTCGATGCGATAGTTCCAGCAGTGACACCCTCCATCAGAGTTGCGACGGCAGGCACTGCAACGGCGACACGCTTCTTCTCGTTGAGTCGCGCTTCCAGATCCTAGCGACACGCAGTTCCTCAGAAGGCCCAAAACTGCAGCAGGCACTTCCAAAGAACTCTGGGGAGCTGGGGGTTGTAGTCTGTTGTCCCTGAGACTTCAGCAGGAGGCAAGCTCTTTTCCAAGCCCTTGGAGATCCTTCACAAGTTGAAAGCAAAGTACACAAAGTTCCTTTCTCCTTCCTTTGGCAGTAAGGCAACCACTGCAGGCCAATCCCCGAAGCAGCACTTCAGCTTGGGAATAGTCTCTCCTCAGTTTCTTCAGGTTGCTTGCCTCAGTAAATTTTTCTTCTTGTAGTCCAAAGTGATCTAATTTCATGTGATCAGGGTCCCAATATTTATACCCCAAAATCCTTTGTTCTCTGAGGGGAGAGGGGCCTTTGCCCAGTCCAAACCAATTCTGAAGCACTCTGTTTACCAGACTTCTCTTTCCTTTCACAGTGCAGGGCAGGCACATCAGACGCCCCACAGGAGGTGGAGCCAGCATTATGGAAGGCAAGTAGAGTACTGGAGCACTTTGTTTACAGGACTCCTTCTCTTCTTTCAGTGTGTAGGGCAAAGACATCAGCCGCTCCCCAGGAGGTGGAGTCAGCATTGTGGAAGGCAGGCACAGCCCTATTCAAGGTTCAGGTGCAACTCCTCCCTCCCATCTAGATGCAGATCTCTCTATTCACCTCTGGGTGGCTCAGCCTGTCTCTTGGAATCCTCCAGCCCTGTCACTCACAAAACAAGACAAAGAAATACACAACCTAGCAGAGTCAGGTTTGAATGGTTAGACAAGCAAACACCTACTTTCTAAAAGTGGTATTTGCAAACACAGAATGTTAAAACCAACTTCACTAAAAGATGTATTTTAACATTCTGAGTTCCGGCATACTAAACTCAAATTTCTACCATGTTCTCTGAGACAGTTCTCCTCACCTGTGGATACCACCTGTGCACCATCTAACCTTAACTTGCTCACAAGACTGAAAGCAAGCCACAGTGGCCACTGACAGTAGTCAGGGCTGAAAGTCAGGCCTTAAGCTTCTCGCGGCTCTCAAACCTCTTTGGCGTCAAAGAGCGGGGGGCAGCGTATTACTGTATGTGTTCACAATTGCTTTGCACACTGCCTCTGAGATAAGCCTGTCTGCTTGTGCCAAGCTACCAAGGGGGTGAGCAGGGGTTATTTTTGAAGTGCAGCCCCTTACCCTGACTAGAAGCAAGGGTCCCTATTTGGACAAAGGTGTATACCATTGCCAACTAGAGAGACCCATTTCTAACATTGGTGATCAGCGGTTAGAATCTCCTTCTGTCCTAGTCATAACCGCAACAACGAAACTCCTCTGTCCATATGTATTGCTCTTTCTATCCACAGTCAAATCAGAAATTAAGAGCTTATAGACAAGTTCCATAAACTAGGTATTTGTTTTTCATATGGTGGGGTTTTGCAAATACCTGCTGACCTAAAAAAAATAGTAGTTACCCACTGTATGAGAATGAACAAACTATGTGTCCACCAAAACTGAAGTTGCAAGTACTTACCAGTGGACACATTTATAACATAGATCTTAACTCAAGTTCCATGACAGCTAAAGACTTCTTCCATGGAATAGCAATAATTTTGACACAACACCCAGAACGTGAGCTAGAAGTATTTGATCGTGGTATTGTGGTGATTAATTCTAAAAGGGCAAAGTCAAAACAGATTTAAATTCTTCCAGTAGTGCATACTAATATTATTGCAAAGTCATCCTGTGTGCCCTGTGAACCCCCATTTTTCGCTGACTGGTCCGGCTGGTAACTGACCCTGACTGTCCCTGGGCTCCCTCTAACTAGGCCTAGGGCTAGTGCTATGTTGAAAACACAGTGAAAACACACAAATACAGTATGGAACACTATGTGTTAGGATACACCTTTGATTGCAATGACCTACCCTATAATTCCCTGGTACACAATAGGGCAGGGGGATTAAAACTACTGATGAGACCCTAGTATATAATATGGGCATGGCAGTTTAGAGGTCAACAGCCCTTTCTGCACTGTTGAGAGGCTGATTTAATTTAAAAAGCAGCCCTATGTTGCATTACTGCTTTTTATTGTAAATTGTGCTCAAACTAGACTTTGGTGGTAGTGGCACTTAAAAAGTGGTAAGCTACAATACTTTAGTATATTAGGTACCACCAGGGTCTCTCCTAGGTGTCTCAACAACGGGAAGTCATGTCATTATAAGAAGGGTCCTTATAAAAGATGTTTAATGAGGATAGGGAAATTACACATTTCACTTTCCCTATTCTAGTAAAGTGCCTCCCAAAATCGAATTAGGTGCTAGGAGCACTGAGGAGTGATGATCAATACTATTTTGGCATACTCAGGACCGCTAAAGTCTCCCCTAGGCATCCCAGTAGTGGGGGGTCCAGTAACTATAAGCAGTGGCCTTATAAAATATATTGCATATGCTCTGATGATGGAGAAAATGCACATTGCAGTTTCTCCATTATAGATGCCTAGCCCCATTGGATAACATTGCAATAGTTTATGAATTCTTAACTATAGCTAGGAATTAAACAGAATATCATTTAAGGACCTAGGAGAATTGTATTGCTAAGTCCAACAATATGCTATTGTTGAATTTATCCCAGAATAAACAGATCAGAAGTTATAAGACGTTCTTGTCTGGAAGCCGAAATTCAGCCTTCCTGTGGTCTCCGCTGATTGGTCAAAGTTGAAAGGATTACCCTGGCTGCTTTGATGAAGTGATAAGTGGATCACCCAGAGAGAGGCTATCTGTTGTTGAAAGCTCTGCTACACAGGAATACCAGAGGAGGGGGGAGAGGTTGTAAAGCGTGAGTTTTAAAGGAGGAATGGGACAGGCAGTGAAACCCAGGTCCATCTACCACAAGCCCCTCTGACCTAGCCGGATGGCAAGCTTAAGGCATGAATTTGCAGATGTTAGGGTAAGGAGGGCTATGGAAATGAGATATACTGGAGGTTGGTTTAACTAGTTCTTGCTTCACTGCTGGGAGTTTAGCCATTTATATTGAATTTTGGGGGAGTAGTGCTTTCTGCACCTTATTGGACAGGAGTGCTGTCCTGCATGACCCCAGAGAACACTGAACACATATCTGAGAGGTGAAGAGCCTCTCAGATCTGCTGCTTGAAACTAAGAGAAGAAGAAGGCTTGCCAAGCTAGAAACTTGATTTGCACTATCAGGCCCTGCATTCCGACTGACTGTACCTGCAGCATTATCTAGAACTACAGTCCATTGGATATACCTTGCTTCAAGAGGAATAAAGAGTGGGCTCCCTGCAATCTACAGGTTAATGGAGCTCAGCTGGGCCATCACCAACAAGAATACCTTGCCTGAAGTGCGTCCAGTACATTTGTAAGGGTTTTTTCCAGGTGCATTGTGAGAATTGTGGTTGCAACCTTTCAAGGACCATCTTGGAGATTACTCACCCATGGATTGTGTTTTGGACAGGTTGGACCCTCAAGAGAAACTTCAGGAAGAAGTTGCAGAAGTTTGGAGCAACTTTGGAATAAAACTCCATAAGGACACTGACTCAACTACGAGAGACACGCCACCCACCTTCAACCACGAGCAGGCTTAGCTTGCTGGTTCATCCCACTGAAACGCTCCGAAGGCCTGACTTTCAGAGTTTGACTGGGAGTTCCCTGGAAAGCTAGTCAAAGAACCCTCACCGAATCTAGACTGGTGAAAAGCATCAAGGGTCCCTGGCAGAAAAAGCTCAAGAAAAGTTTCTAAGTCAGAAGGTAAAATCGCAACCGAGGCCTACTGAAACTTTGACTTTGTCTCGGTCAAGCGCAACCTGATGTCCCCAGAGTGGCAGTATAGGTTTCTAAGTGCTATATATTGCTAAATCTTTTCAAATTCATATCTACGGGTTTCCTCATTAGATTTTTGCCATTTAGGTGTAATTTGAAAGATAAAAATATTTCCTATTTTTATAAAGTGGTGTGGGATTTTTATGGTGTGTTGTGGTGTTGTGCCTTAACTAATTTCTGAATTGGTGTATAAAAAAACTTTACATACCTGTCTCCTTAATTAATCCTGTCTGTTCATTTCCAAGCTACCAAGGGTTCAGCATGGGAGTGATTTATTGAGCAAACACAACAAGATGATGGACGGAGTGCCAAAACTTTTCAAACACTCTCCCCCAGTCACAGATCTGGGTTTAATCTATTGTTCTTTTGCTCACCATGCCACCCCAGTTTGGACTCAGTCATAAGCAAATCAATCTTGACCCTGCTACTCATGGGAACGGTCCAGCTCTCACTGAAAGGCCTAGTCCTTCCTGGACCGGAAACAAGCATCCTAGAACTAGTTTTGGGATATTACCCTCCATCAGCCAGGTTAATTTGAATCCAGTGGCACAGCGAGCAAGGGGCCCACCTCTGAGCATGCCTGTGGCACTTGGGCCGTACATTGCATACGCGGGATGATGGACGGTGTGTCTAAACTATTCAACCACTCACCCCCATTCACAGATCTCAGTTTAATCCATCACTTAATTGCTCACTATACCACCTCAGTTTAGACCCAGCCATATGCAAATCAGTCTTGACCCTGCCTCTCATGGGAACAGTCCAGCCCTAACTGCCAGGCCAGATCCTCCCTGGACTGGATCCAAGCATCCTGGGACTGCTTTCGGGTTATTAACACTCATCAGCCAGCTTGCTTGAATCGAGTGGCACGGCAAGCTAGGAACCTATGTCTGGGCATAGCCTTGGCCACCTAGGGCAAACACAAGATGATGGACAGAGTGCCAAAACTTTTCAACTATTCACGCCTGAACAGCCAAGCCAGGTCCTCCCTGGACCAGAAACAAGCCTCCTGGGACTGATGAAACCTCAAAACCAGGGAACTTATTTGTTGAGGGTGCAAAACATTGTGCCGAAATCAATGCAGATGCTCAAAGGCGAATTATTCCAATTATAAGTTTACATGCCCTCAAGTGTATGTTACTTATTCCTGGCATCCTCATTGGGGCCATTTTGGGATCATATTTAGGACATCACAGTCGAAATCTGGTGTCTCGTACCTTTTCTATAGTGAGAGCTACTTCTGATCAGTAAAAACTATTGTGAGCTATTGAAGGTTAAACAACTCATGCATTGTTACCAGACACCCCCATACCTAGTTTCCATGACTTTAAGCCTAATGTCCATGGAGCCAGATACTATGGTTTGAACAAAATACTTTGACTAGGGGCATAATGACAGAGCTGCAATGTCTGACAGTGAGAGAGTGGTCTTGGGCACTGGGAGTCAGGGGCCTGCTGTTTGTAAATACGATATTCTGAAATGGAAGTAAATTAGTGGGAATAGTTAACTTAATCATTAAAGGTAACTTTTCATATAAATGTTCTCCCATTTAAAAGCAATCAGTAACATAATTTTGTCCGCAGCTCCAAACATTGATTTGACAAGGACTTTTATTTAAGAGTTAAATACCTCAGTCCTTCAGTTGTTCACTTCTGTGCCCCAGCCTGGGTCATAAATTGTGTACTGCTCATTATCAGGCCCTGCTATACACAGCCTGATGATAATAATGTAAAATAAACACAGCCTTCCCTTAACTTTAAAAGAAAAATATGGCCTTGTGCGTATTTAAAAATTAACTCAAGGCTGTGAGATTCTCTGAAGGTGTCTGGGAGCTACTGGTTGCTCACGATCAACTGGTTGGAGACACCTGGTCTAGATCCAACGTGGGCAAGCATATGACATGCACTGATGTGTACATATGAACTTTGTGCCAAATTTGCTGCACATCAGAAGATTTAAAATGATGTTTTGATATTTGTTGGCCATCTTGGATTTCGATTAGACTATTGGACATCAGGGGTCTTGTTCCTATTTGATTACTACTATAAATATGAATGTCTGTACCAACCTTGAGTTTTTAATCACAAAGTAAACCATTTTTTGACTAACAGCTATAATAAAATAAAATGTTGACTGAAACTTTAAGGGTGACTGCTGTCTGACAGGGAACATCACATCCCTCACTTTTTTCTCTCCCAGCTCTTTTGTCTCCTGGCACCTAGTCAGGGACATACATAGTGTGTCCTGCCAGAGCATGCACCTGGAGATGGTACCTGCCAATTATCATTGGCAAACTAGTTCTCACCAACACATAAACTAACTTAGACTGGGGTGAACCCTGTGGTTGTGCTGGATATTCTGTCAAAGCTGTAATAGCCTGTCCTACTACAGACCAGGCCATGCATTTGAAATATAGCTTAATTTTTCATTGCACACTGATAGTGGTATATATGTTGTGCTTTATGTCACTTTTCACTACCTTATCTGGTTTAGAAGTTAAATTTGGCCTAATAAATATTCCACATCTTCAAATGTATGAACACTGAACTATTGCCAGAGGAACGTTCAAACTACCTTACTTCCATGCATTTTATTTAAGTGACCTCCTTGAAAATCTAAGATTTGAGACAGTTTACCTGATAGTCATAGAAGTTAGTTTCTCTGATAATTTGAACTGGCCCTTCGATGAAATACTTGAATATTGACTTTGTGATTTTTGTATCAAAATGTCGCCGTTATAACTCTTTTCTAAATTATTTAAATGTTACATTTATTGCATTTTTTTGTTGTGTTGATAATAACTCCCACATGTATTGCTTTATTCCTTGTAAAGCGTTGTGACGCTGCAACATCCCTTTTCAAGCATTCGGAAACTATAAATAAATACATATTAACATAAATAAATAAACAAACAAACAAATAAATAAGTAAATAAATGAATGAATGAATGAAAAATTAAATGAAAAATAAATCAATAATCCCCCCTGTTCTAAGCTGCTGATTGCTTCCTTCATTTCCAATCTTCTGCGTTCTTCATCTCGGATGGCGCATGAAGGTTCCACCAGTGAGAGTGGGGAGAGCCATCAGCCAGGAAGCCTTAGCCTGGATGCGCTGACTCGGCCATCGGTAAATTAAGCGCTACTATACTGTACTTGTTCTTTCAAACCTGTTTAATAGACGGTAAGGTGCCTCCTCATTTACACTGTTGTGTGATTACCTTGTTTTGTGTTCAGCCTCGTTAAATACTGTTGTCGCGTTATACATTTTAATTGTCAGCCGTTCCATTCAGGAATATTCACTGTTTTATTATGTAAAAAAGCAATCTGTAATTCGGGCTCTCAAATAGTATGCATGCATGCATTTATATATGTGCCGTGGACGCTGTTTAAACTGGAATCAATCAATGAGGTGACATTTATTATTCCAAGGTCGAAAGGAAAAAACGTGCACTCGGGCAGCGAAAGCAAGAGGACATTAGGAAATGGACACAGAGACAAGGGAAAGGGGGGAAGCGAGACAGAGAGAAGAATGCAGGGAGAAGGACAAAGATCTACGGAGGCAGCAATGCTGAGAGAAATAAACGGAGATAGACACAGAGACAAGGGAACAGGAAGAAAACAAGACAGAGAGAAGAAGGAAACTGGGAAACACACAAGGAGGCACAAAAACAGACGGGAAAGAGGAGTAAAAAGTTATACTTCATATATGACACCACTAATTTCTATAATACAAGATTCTTTTAATAATCAGCAGTTCAGGCCAATAAAAACTCAATAACCACTTACAAAACTAGGTCCTCCGATGAATCTTTTTCTAGAGCTAGTAGGGACTTGTCAATGAAAAGATTGATAAATTCCCTTCATGAAGACACTAAATAAAGGAAATATCTAATTTGACAACATCTGTCACAATATTTACGAAACTGTCAATAACTCATCAATAACAACAAACTGAATATTTATCAAGTCACTTTTATCTAATATTTTCAGAATATGAATGGTCAGTGCACAAATACAATAGAGAACAATATAAGAATCTTCTTTAGAACAGTGTTACAGGTAAAATCACATATAAGAGAAAACTGTTTATAATAAATTCATCACAATATCAATCACAGGTATGAGGGTAAAGAGAAAGAGACTAAAGAAAATAGTTCATTGAAATTATCAGTATGCAATTTTATTTCATAAGAACCTAGAGAATTATTGTGCAAGGTAGGTATTAGTGAGGCCAAACATTCATCTAGGGAACTTTATAGGATATTGAAGGAATTTACAAATCCTAAAGTGAACAATGTGGCACTTCCCCCCACACAAGAACTATGTGAGGACTTAGCCAAGCATTTCACCAATAAGATCGACCTGATTTATCAGTCCTTTGAGACGACTAGGGCAGAACATGGAGAGGGAGACGCTCCCAAAGAACCTCGGGTGGAAGAGGGCCTCCCCCACAGGCTGGACTCCTTTGTCGCTATGACCACTATGCAAGTGGGAGGCCCAATAAGCCGTATAAAATCCGGGTAACCATCTGACCCGGTGTCACCAGCAGTAATGGCAATTCTTAGCCCAATTCTAGCAGACGCACTTTCTAAATTATATAACATCTTGTTGGAAACAGCCATATTTCCAACTGAATGGAAAGAAGCGCCACTCCTAAAGAAGGCGTCGGTGGACCCATCCAAACTGCAGAATTATAGGCCAATATCACTCCTCCCCTGTTGTGCGAAGGTCTTGGAAACTCTAGTGAACAAACAACTGTCCGAATACTTGGAACAAAACCACCTCCTGGATTTCGTGCATCCCATAGTGCTGAGGCTGCATTGCTCAAAGTAACAGATACCATCAGGATGACACTAGACAGAGGGAGCCCAGTGATACTCATCCTCCTTGATCTGTCAGCAGCATTTGATACCATCTCTCACCGACTGCTGCTAGACAGATTGAGGGGGATTGGGATGAGGGGTAAAGCTTTGGAGTGGATTCAGAGTTTTTTATTGGAACGTAAACAGAGTATCCAGCTGGGACCAATCGTATCACAGAGTAGTGGGATGGATAGGGGTGTTCCGCAGGGCTCAGTATTGAGCCCCACGCTGTTCAATGTTTATGTAACACCCCTGGCAGATATTATCAGAAGCCACAGGTTTGAGACCATCTCCTATGCGGACGACACACAACTAATCGTCCCCATTGAGGATGACATTACATCAACTCAACGGAAATTCAGAAGCTGTATGTCTAGTATTGCCGTCTGGATCAGGAGGAATTTCTTACAACTTAACTCCTCAAAAACCTAAATTCTGCTTTTCGAAAGGCCCACACAATCTGGTCCCCTGAGTGGTGGCCACCCAAGTTGGGTGAACCTCCACCACCCAGGAAGTGGGCGAAGAATCTGGGCGTAAGGATTGATGATGAATTATCCATGGAAGAACAGGTCAAGGTAGTGTCCGGTACCTGCTTTGGCACAATGAGGATGCTTAGGAAAATCTTTCCCTGGATTCCTTTAGCAGCAAGGAAGACCCTAATACAATCACTCTTGGTGAGTCGACTGGATTATGGCAATGCACTTCTGGTGGGTGCCCGCGAGGACCTACTGACACGTTTACAGGTGGTACAGAACACCGAGGCCCGCCTTGCCTTAAATAAGCTGCCTCTAACCCCATCGGCCCCTTTGCTGAGTCAATTGCACTGGCTCCCGGTAAGGAAACGAGCCACCTTTAAGATGCTATGTGTAGCTTTTAAATCTCTTCAGGGGAAAGGACCTGTGTATCTCAGTAACAAACTCAGGTGGTATCAGCCGGTACGACAGCTAAGATCCAGCAATGCCAACCTTCTGTGTACTCAGATAATACACAGAGTAAGAAAGGGTGGCAGAGCTTTCTGCCATCTAGCTCCGAGATACTGGAATAGGCTGCCAGTAAATATCAGGACCTGCAGCGATCTACCTACCTTTAAGAAACTTTGAAAACTTGGTTGTTCTAGGTGTTCCTGCCGCTCTGTGCTTTCTCCCGTAGCGCCGAGAGATCCTCTTGGGGATGATTCACCCCCGCTTAAGAAATACACAAATACAAATACAAACACAAAAAAGAAAAACTAATCTTTCGGCCGAAAAGGTATAGCTTAAGGCAACATCACCAGCTGATGAAGTGCAAAGGTAATCAGGACAGTCTAGGTCAGGTTTAGCAAAGACAGCAGCCAGTCAGTGTAGCATAGAGAAAACAATAGCAAGACTCCCCTCTCATGGAAGCAGCTACAACTAAATTTTTTCTTTGCAAAAATATTTATACCCTAAATGTTAAATGTCCAATCTCCTAGTATCATTCACAACTTCTTCACGATTTTATTGGTTTTCAGAATAAAGTGATCTGATCTTGAGACGCTGTCCTTTCTCGATTTTGTGACCCAAGTAAAGTACTGCTTTTTAGCAAAATTGTAATTTTGCTGGTGACACTTTATGCCCACCTACTGCCAAGTGGTTCAGTAAAGCAATTGCATCTGTCACACATACCCCTTTCGTTCTTGATACAACCAACACATCATCGATGTATTGCACCAGGAATGAGTCATTAGGCATTACCAGTGACTCCAAACATTTCTTCAATATCTGATTGAAGATTGAGGGACCCTCTGTATACCCTTGAGGAACTCGGCACCATGTCAATACACGGTCTCCGAACTGGAACGCAAATAAATATTGGCTATTCGGATGCAAAGGTTTTGAGAAAAATGCTTGACATAAATCAATCAACATGAACCATTCAGCTATGCAGGGAACTTGAGCAAGAATCACAGCTGGAATTGGCACTATTGGGTAACAAGGCATTACTATCTGATTTACCTTTCTCAAATCTTGAACTATTCTGTATTTTCCATTAGGTTTGTGAATTTCCATGATAGGTGAATTGCATGGACTACCTAAAATCTCCTTTAAAATACCTTGCTCAATCAACATTTCAATTACAGGTGTTACTCCTGCAATTGTCTCAAGACTCCTTTTGTGAGGTGGTTTTCTTGGAAATTCTAAATTTGGTTTAACTGTAATTTGAACTGAAACTACTCCTTTCATTAATCCAATGTCTTCATTTGAAAAATCCCACAAATTTAACAACATCATATCTCTAAACTCAACAGGCAAATCATTAGCTGTAAATAAAGGATATAAATCATTCACTTCTGTACCCTACCTCGCCATTTTAAACACTAAATACTCATCCTTTGTATTTCATCTCGTTTACAATAAATTAAGCAATTCATTTTACATAACAAGTCTCTTCCCAATAGGTTAACTGGACTTGTGTTACACACTTCAAATCGGTGTAAATATTGAGATCCTCCAGTCTATACTTTCATTGGTTTTGTCACCGAGGTTTTAATCAATTTGTTTGAAACTCTTAAAACTTGGATACGTTCTCCCGAGAGGGATACGTTGGGAATTTCCACAGTTCTCACAGTGGAACTGGTAGCACCAGTATCTAAGAGAAACATAATTGCATTTCTGTCAACCTCGCCATCCACATAGGGACCACACTGCTCTACCTCCAAGGATGCGTCAAGCACGCAACCCCCCCTCAGGCACCATCATTGAGATGTGTGTGAATCATTTTCCGGCCACTGCATCAAATACTGCAAAGTCACCTGCACATTTGAATTCATTTGATCATTTGCATGAAAACCCATATTTGCATTGTATCTCTGTACTTGACCATTCACATTTTGATTTGGCAGAGGTGCTTGAGGTATCGGGGCTAGAGGCATACCCTGTCCTCTTCCAACTAGCATTTACTGATTCTGATTATTCATTTGTATCTGATTCATATAATTTACTCCTGTAAAAGCATTATTTGCCAATAAGCTTCTACACTCATGCTTTCAATGCCCCAACTTGCCGAACTCATGACAAGGATACTTCTTCTTCAACTCATCTCTGTTATCACTACTTCTCCCTTACAGCATCGGTATCATTTGTGTCACTGCATTTCAATTCGATACACCTCTCGTACGAGAAGTAGTCTGGCCAATTCCTTGGTAACCTTCTACATAATCTGTATTCACAAATCCTTCTTTCTGTGCTGCTTTCATTTGAGCTAACATTAATTTTTCTTTTATCTTCTTGTGTCTTGTGCCAATGTCATCACTACAATACTTCGCATAACAAAGAATTTTATTGATTGTGTTGCTCTGTCAACCAATCAAATGCTGCTGAGTCATAAGACTAATTTCTGGTCTCAATTCATACACTAACCTATATACAAAATGTTCAATTTCTTTATCAGTGATGTTCTCAATTCCACTGTACTGTTTAAACACGTGTAAGAGCCATTCATAATAAGCATGCACTGACCTTTCCAATTCAAATTCAATTCAATTCAATTCAATTCAAATCCTTTATTTGATCTTACACATTAGATCATCAAAGTATTTACAGTCACAGTTTAAGAAAAGATATAGATAAAAATAGCATAAGTCCTGACACTTAACAATCTGCTAACATCCAATTTGGTTAAAATCCATTTCATCTATATACATATACAAATACAATAAGGGTTGGAAAACCAGTCCTAAATCGTGTTATGAGCCAACCTGCTTCCTCTTTTTCAAACATGCCCATAAAAACGATGTTAACAAGAAACACACAAAAGAATTCTGCAAGGATTTGAGAAAAAACAATGCTATGCGATACAACTTAAAATTGTAACGCTTACAAATCGGTACAATAAAATTATATCTTTCCTGGCGGTAAAGACCACAAAAGAATAAAAGATGAAGATCATTTTGTGGGGATAATTTGTCACATGGACACAGGGAAAGATCAGAATGTTTATATTTCTTCCCTGGATATCCTACCATCAATGGTATCAAATGTAGGCGAAATCTTAATAAAATATATTTGTGATGTGGCAATGTAAAATCAGCCAAATAAAAGTAGCTTCCCTCCTCCAGCACTGGGGTTAATTCATACCGACGAGCTGACTGTGTGTGGATTTTTTTTCTTTTCTCAAGTATTAGGCTCTCTGAGTGAATATCTCAATTACTTTCCGCTTTGTAATGGAGTTACAGGTGGATGGATCTTTAAAAAGGCGACTTAGAACAATTGCAGATAGTTCTGACTCCACGTACTTTATCCACCTAATCCTGCTGTATTTGTCTGATTTTAAAATTGTTGTTATTACATTTTGGGTAAGGGGGCCTGTGTCCCTACGCCATATAGAATGCCACAACAAGAGTGGTGCCATTTTGATAGAATCCATAATGTATGGTAGAGTCAGTTCCATATGAAGCACATAATTCAAGTATGACTGGGGTAGGGAAGTAAAAGACTTAAAAAATGTATTCTCAGTGGATTGAAGAGAATTGCTGGTAGCTATTCCTTATACTACTGCCCCATACACCGCTGCCGCCTTTGTTTTTGCATGATAGATTTTTTCATAGGAATTAGAGGTTTGGCTCCCAATCTTTTAGAAAATGTTTTCAATGCCACTAGACTTTGCTACATACCCATTGCTCTGCCCTCTAGCAATTTGGACCATGATTGATTTTTATCAAAGCGAACACCTAAATATGGAAACGAGTCCACCATCTCAATTTTACCAGAGTCCATGAAAGAAATATGGTGGTCTTTCTCGTTTCCCTGCCCATGCAATAATTATAAAAGATTTGGTCTGATTGACCTTTAAATCTAGTGAATTCATAAAGACCGCATAGGCCGATATAAGATGCTAGAGCCCCATCCCACTTAGGTCCATCAGAACGGCGTCATCAGCATATGACAAGATCGGTAACCGCTGATGGTTGGAGAGCACAGGAACATCCAAGGCTGCGCCCTCAAGATGTTTTCCCACACCGTTGGTATAGATGGAAAATAAAAACGGTGCCAGGATGCAGCCTTGCCTTACCCCTCTTAAGATCTGAAATTATCGGGTACACTCCCCATTCTTTTCATAGTGGACTGACGAAGAGGCGTCAGAGTACAGCTGTCTGATGAAGTCGACCAATGACTGATCGATTGCCATCTCCTCTATTATCTGATAGAGTCTAGGGTGGGACATGCAGTCAAAAGCTGTCGACAGGTCCATAAAGGCAAGCTAGATCTTCCAACCCTTTGTTCTGACATATCTATCCATGATCAATGAGAGGTTCAGGCATTGGTCTATTGTGAAAGAAATTCCCTTTGGGTAAAATAGCAACAGTACATAAGTACTCACAAGCATACGGACAACAATCAACAAGGAAGCAATGTAGATAAATAGGATTAAACCACTATATGTGAAAACACTCTCAAAACATTTCAAATTATAAAAACAATTTATTAAAGATACATTACATTAGATAAAAACTGAAATTTGGGAAACATATAAGGACGGTGTAATAATCAATAAAAACAACATTCAATTAAAAAGGAGTGTACAGGAAAAAAGGATAGAACCCATTCATAAGAAAACAAATTTGGTTTCCTCCTTATTGTATATTCCTAGATTTACTCCTTAGGCGTCGACGCGTTTCGGCGGTGTAAACATATTAATCCGCCTTCATCAGGACAGTAGGACAATACAGTTTCCCAAATAGATTCTGAAATTTAAATAAAACCAATCTTAGGCTTACCAAGTTCATAACATATGGTAATCAGAAAAACACAATCTTTAGAAAAACGTAATGTATTTAAATCATTGTACCAACATATTTACAATGCTTCCAAGACACAGTACATTAAGCAACTCATCAAAATACATAACATACACAGTTTAAACAACAGCAGTTCAAGATTTGTTATTTTTCTACAACAACCTTAACAGTCCTGATATTTATGTATTCAGGCCTGACATAGAGTTCAGGAACATTTAGATTTCTTTTAGGGTATCGGTATTGAAATTCCCAAGTTACATAAAGGGAGAGGTGGCACTAGATAAAGAGCATTGGTACATCACCTACCTCAGATGTATGATAAGTCTAACCAATATTGCTTGTGAGTACTTATGTACTGTTGCTATTTTACCCAAAGGGAATTTCTTTCAGACTAACGTCAATTGTGGAACCCTATCCCTTTGGTTTTGGGGTCCCTCTCTCTTTTATTAGAGATTGGTCTATTGTGCCCTTACCCTCCTGGAAGCCATAGTGGGACTCTATTAAAATATTCTTACCCCTCACCCAAGCCTCCAATTTTGTCAAAAGAAGGCGGCCCATGAGTTTGGCCTTCGTTTCAATTAGCGAAATTGGCCGGTAATTTTTAGGATTACTATTTTCTCCCTTTTTGTAGACTGGGACGATTATGCTAGTTTTCCAAGACACGGGGGACCAACTATAGCAATTTTATTAAAAACATTAGTTAGAAGGGGACCCATATATCCGTGTTCTCAAAGAAGAAATCCATTGGAACACCATCGGGACCCGGGGCTTTCCCAGTACTGCAGGCCTTAATCCCATCCCTAACTTATTTAGTGAGAAAAGAGAGAGGATTCCCGGAGATAATACAAACCGGTGGTATTGGGTAATCGGTTGGAGCAAAAGTACCTTTAAAGTGAGCCACCAACTCCTCCCCCCCTAACATTGAAATTGAGTGATGGATCATTAGGCACTTTGAAGTGGGGGCCAATTAATATTCCCACAATGCCTTAAGAGTTGCCTGAAGCCGCGGCCTGCTCCAATTTGGCCCATGTTTCTTCCTTTATCGCAGTCTCCCTATTTTTCCAGGCTATTTTTTATTCCTTACGGAGAATGACAATTTCAGAGATGTTTCTAGGATTGCATCCTAAAGCTTTAGTGAGGGCTTTCTTTTTTTTTAACAAATAGCGTCAAACCAGCCCTTGACTTTTTTTGGGTTGTTCGTATTTTTTCTGGTAATTGTATTTCTTATATGATCTAAAAATTCTACAAAGGAAGACACCACATGTTGGGGATGATTATCGCAGTCTAAACAGTTACTAATATTATGAAAGGCATTCCTAATTATATTAGGTATCACATTTGTTTTATCAATTTTGGTCCACTTCAATTGGTATCCATTCCACCTAGCTAGGCTGACCAATTACCTGAGATGTTGATACAAACTTCTGGATAAATTGGATCTCACAGAGCAAAATCGCATGGTCAATAAAAGCATTAAATTGATGATTCATTTCACTGCACCAAGTGTTTAAAGGATTTGTGACCAATATGAAATCAATAGCTGATTCCTGAAGTTCCCGGTGAAAAGTTGGAGCCAAACCATCGCCAACTGTGGCTAAGTTATTGACTATGAACATATTTCTCATCGAAATTAGCATATACAGAGTGTTTCCATGGGTATTGTGCGAAAAATGGCAGACAGGGTTGCCCCTCAAATCCTCCACACCACAAACCCGCACTAAGTTATGGTGGCAAGGATGTATATTAAAATCTCCCAGCCAGATGATGTTTAGGAGAGCCTTTTGTTCAATACAATTGGTAGATTTATCAATGGCACAGTTCACCTCATCCAAAACTTTATGCCTGTTTGGGCCACAATTGTTATTGTAGAAGTTTATTAGAAGCCACTGATCTTGATTAGCAAAACTCTAAAATAATCAGATGATAATATGGAGAGGTTCCTTCTAGTGTCTTTGCTTTTATTGCTAAGGTATTTGGAATCAAAGTTAACAAGCCCCCTTTCGCTCTACCCTCAGGGGAAAGGATTGCTCTTGTCTGATAGGAGCGATAACCACTAGGAGTAATAGTCAGTACTCTGCCAGTATTGTTTGCGGGGACCACCACAGGCGGAAAGGCCTGCCCCACCTGCCCGTTCCTAGGTAGTCAGTCACAGTTTTCTAACGCTGAGAGCGGGGTAAATATGTTCTCATGGGGAATTCTCTGGTTATTCATATGATTGTAGTTCCCTACGTTTTCTCTTGTATACAGTGGCGTTCCCAAGATAAACGGTGGAAGGGGTCTAAAGAAGTGGCCCAATGAAAGGGCAGTGATCTGCTTCCCTGCGGGGGGAATTCTATGCAGGTGATCTAAAAGAAATGTTGCCACATAGAGAATATTAAAATTAATCACAACGCAATCACCCTGGGTTACTTTTGGGGGCACTCCCAACTACCCTACCCTTCTGGCCATGATGATTTGATTGGCTAGTTATGGTCCCACACAACCGGAGCTTATTGCGTAACGCTTCAGCCAATGAAGTGACTTATACATCAGCTGAGAAGTAGTTTTCACTTGACCATCTCTCAGTCGGGGAACATTTCTCAGTACTATCAGTAGGAGCATTGCTGCTGGGGGAGATGGAGAGAGTGGTGTTCTTTATTGGAGGGTTGTCTTAAACAAACTACTTTGTCATCGTCCCCCGCCGAGGCTGATTGGAAATTATTTGGGTGACTAGGTCCAGAATGTATTTATTCTGAGCCCTCATAGTTCCCTGACAGTCACCCACCTTGCGGAAAGTTGGTATTAATAATATTTGTAATATTTGTGATTCGTAAAACTGGTGCAATTCACTGACCTTTTCAATTCTTGAGTAGTTCTGTCTACCTTTACCCAATCTGTTTCTTTTGTTGAAATCTTCCCTTTCAAACAGGTAATGACCTGATTATATTTTTTCTTAAGTTCTTTCGATAGTGCTCCTGTTTTTGAATCTCTTGGATATTCTTCTTTTGGCCATTCTACAGCAATTTTACACTCTGTCCACAAATCTGCTGCAACTACAATATCAAACAGGCCATCCAAATCTTTCCACAATACCTTTGAAACTTTCACAAACCTTTTCTACCTGTTTGTACCATTCCACAGTTTTTCTCTCAATCTTGGGAATTTGTTTGAAAATGACAATATATCTTGTCTTGACCATGGGACATGAACAAATCCACCTCCTGGTACTTCTCTCATTGGATATATTGTAGCATCAGCTGTTTCTATCCCTGACTCTCTCAGAGGATACAATGGTAGAGTCACTGAAGTCACTGGATTATCTTACTTCTTTTTAGTTCATCTTCCTTTCCAACAATCTCACTCTCCCCATCATTTTAGTGCACTAATTAACTCTTTATTTTGCAATTGTTTCCCTGAAACATTCACCTTCTCCAAGTCTTTATCACTGAAATCTAATCTAGATGTTTTTTTTAAGGCTTTAGATTTTTCTATATGAACTCCATATGTGTGTGCAATCTCAACAAAGTTTTCATGAAGGCCTTTTGCTTTCTTTGTAATATTTGTACACATAAATATAATTCCTCATCTTGATATTTACTTAGTCTGTCTGGGCTGATTGTACGAAGAATCATTTCTTCCAAATCTGCTTTTAACTTACACACAGCTACACCTGAATTATTTATATTCGGCATACTACAGCCATTCATCCAATTCTTCTCGTGAAGGACCTAAGGATTTCTGAATATTTTCACTTGCTCCACTTCTTGATCCTGATGTAGGCGTTCATGTTTCTTCAGTAAATGAATACAATAGAAAACAATGTAAGAATATTCTTTAGAACAATGTTACACGTATGTTCACATATAAGAGAAAACAGTTTATAATGCATTCTTCACAATATCAATCACAGGCATGAGTGGAGAGAGACTGAGACAAAAGAAAATAGTCAATTGCAATTATCAGTATGTCATTTGATTTCATACGAACCTAGAGAATTATTGCACAAGGTGCAATAAGAAGAAAAGCTAACCAAAAAGGTATAGCTTAAGGCACCATCACCAACCGATGAAGTGCAAAGGTAATCAGCATAGTCTTGTTCAGGTTTATCAAAGACAGCAGCCAGCCAAAGTAGCATACAGAAAACAGCAGCAAGGATCTCCTCTCATAGAAGCAGCTACTACTACATTTTCTTCTATTTATACCCTAAACGAGAAGTAGTCTGGCCAATTCCTTGGTAACCTTCTACATAATCTGTATTCACAAATCCTTCTTTCTGTGCTGCTTTCATTTGAGCTAACATTAATTTTTCTTTTATCTTCTTGTGTCTTGTGCCAATGTCATCACTACAATACTTCGCATAACAAAGAATTTAATTGATTGTGTTGCTCTGTCAACCAATCAAATGCTGCTGAATCATAAGACTAATTTCTGGTCTCAATTCATACACTCTTTTAGCTTCCAGCAAAGTCTCGACCAACGCGATTTTACCCTCACTCAAGTCAAAACTCTCGGGACTTTTCAAGATTCTCTTTCTAAAGGTACCCACATAAATCTCCACTATTCTTATTTCAAGACCCACTGTGCAATACCGACAATAAGATTATTGCTCAGCACTGCATCAACAGCAGACAACACAATTCCCCTAAGTGTATGCCACACTAAGTCTGCCGTTAGGCGTATCCTGGGATCTTAGGTCTATGGCGGACCTGTTACTTCAATTTCCTTATAGTCAACAACGGACCACGACATATACCACAAAGGTACGTAGTCAATAAACATCTGTCCCTATACATTCTGTCTTCTTCATTACCCAGTATAATTAGTCTAAACTAACCATTTGATGCAACTACAAAAAACTGTTGCAGTAGAAGTGTAGTAAAATGTTATTTCATATATATATAACAACAATAATTTGTATAATACAAGTTTCTTTCTATAATCAGCCATTCGGGCCCATAAGAATTAAATAACCACTTACAAAACCAGGGCCTCTGATGAATCTTTTTGTAGAGCTAACATGAAGTTGGCAATGAAGAGACAGATAAAATCCCTTCATGAGGACCCTAAATGAAGGAAATATCTAACTTAACAACATTTGCCCCAATATTTACAAAACTGTCAATAACTCATCAATAACAACAAACTCTGAATACTTATCAAGTTACTTTGATCTAATATTTTCAGAATATGAATGGTCAGTATACGAATACAATAGAAAACAATATAACAATCTTCTTTAGAACAGTGTTCAAGTAAATTCACAAATAAGAGAAAACAGTTTATAATAAATTCACCCCATCTTTCTCAGTGTAATTCGTCCAATTTTCTAACCAAGAAAAACTTATGACAACCCCTCTGTAATGTCATAGAGGAAGCAAGTGTTTCTTCGGGGGGAGTATAGAAATTCCTTTTCTATTAGATATAGGCTCATCTTTGCTAAATAAAGTCTTCAACAATTTTAATAACTTCATGTTTATTCTACATTAACTCTAATCTATACAAGTAATTCTTGAACTATTCTCCGTATTATGATTTTCTACTACAAAGTAGAACTGACTACACTGTCCAATCCCAGTGCAGTTCACACCAACCAAAGAATACCTGCGCGTCACTCTCTATGATGATTTCACATCAACCGTCCAATACCAGTGCAGCACTTTTGTGACGTCAGAATAACTCTTGCAACTGACCCTCCCTTTACAAAATCAGCGTCTGCATTTTTTCAAGGGCTTCGACAAAATAGACTATATAACAAGCATTTACAATGCAATGGTCTCGGCATCATTAAAGGTGGAGCTATTGGTATTGCTCATGACATTTCTTTTTTTTCTTTAAATCATAAATAGATAGCATTGTCATTTACATTGCCAATACACAGCACTCTGCACTCAACAGCACACAGCACTCTGCACTCAGCAGCACACACCACTCTGCACTCAACAGCACACACCACTCTGCACTCAACAGCACACACCACTCTGCACTCAACAGCACACACCACTCTGCACCTGCAGTCACTACTCTGCACACTCACTCTGCACTCACTACTCTGCATTCCGCACTCACTACTCACTGCTCTGCACTCACTGCTCTGCACTCACTGCTCTGCACTCACTACTCTGCACTCACTACTCTGCACTCACTACTCTGCACTCACTACTCTGCACTCACTACTCTGCACTCACTACTCTGCAATCTGCACTCACTACTCTGCAATCTGCACTCACTACTCTGCACTCACTACTCACTACTCTGCACTCACTACTCACTACTCTGCACTCACTACTCACTACTCTGCACTCACTACTCACTACTCTGCACTCACTACGCTGCACTCACTACTCTGCACTCACTACTCTGCACTCACTACTCTGCACTCACTACTCACTACTCTGCACTCACTACTCTGCAATCACTACTCACTACTCACTACTCTGCACTCACTACTCTGCACTCACTACTCTGCACTCACTACTCACTACTCTGCACTCACTACTCACTACTCACTACTCTGCACTAACTACTCTGCACTCACTACTCTGCACTCACTACTCTGCACTCACTACTCTGCTCTCACTACTCTGCACTCACTACTCTGCACTCACTACTCTGCAATCTGCACTCACTACTCTGCAATCTGCACTCACTACTCTGCAATCTGCACTCACTACTCTGCACTCACTACTCACTACTCTGTACTCACTACTCACTACGCTGCACTCACTACTCACTACTCTGAACTCACTACTCACTACTCTGCACTCACTACTCTGCACTCACTACTCTGCACTCACTACTCTGCAATCTGCACTCACTACTCTGCAATCTGCACTCAACAGCACACAGCACTCTGCACTCAGCAGCACACACCACTCTGCACTCAACAGCACACACCACTCTGCACTCAACAGCACACACCACTCTGCACTCAACAGCACACACCACTCTGCACCTGCAGTCACTACTCTGCACACTCACTCTGCACTCACTACTCTGCATTCCGCACTCACTACTCACTGCTCTGCACTCACTGCTCTGCACTCACTGCTCTGCACTCACTACTCTGCACTCACTACTCTGCACTCACTACTCTGCACTCACTACTCTGCACTCACTACTCTGCACTCACTACTCTGCAATCTGCACTCACTACTCTGCAATCTGCACTCACTACTCTGCACTCACTACTCACTACTCTGCACTCACTACTCACTACTCTGCACTCACTACTCACTACTCTGCACTCACTACTCACTACTCTGCACTCACTACGCTGCACTCACTACTCTGCACTCACTACTCTGCACTCACTACTCTGCACTCACTACTCACTACTCTGCACTCACTACTCTGCAATCACTACTCACTACTCACTACTCTGCACTCACTACTCTGCACTCACTACTCTGCACTCACTACTCACTACTCTGCACTCACTACTCACTACTCACTACTCTGCACTAACTACTCTGCACTCACTACTCTGCACTCACTACTCTGCACTCACTACTCTGCTCTCACTACTCTGCACTCACTACTCTGCACTCACTACTCTGCAATCTGCACTCACTACTCTGCAATCTGCACTCACTACTCTGCAATCTGCACTCACTACTCTGCACTCACTACTCACTACTCTGTACTCACTACTCACTACGCTGCACTCACTACTCACTACTCTGAACTCACTACTCACTACTCTGCACTCACTACTCTGCACTCACTACTCTGCACTCACTACTCTGCAATCTGCACTCACTACTCTGCAATCTGCACTCACTACTCTGCACTTACTACTCACTACTCTGTACTCACTACTCACTACGCTGCACTCACTACTCTGCACTCACTACTCTGCACTCACTACTCTGCACTCACTACTCTGCAATCTGCACTCACTACTCTGCACTCACTACTCACTACTCTGCACTCACTACTCACTACTCTGCACTCACTACTCACTACTCTGCACTCACTACTCACTACTCACTACTCTGCACTCACTACTCTGCACTCACTACTCACTACTCTGCACTCACTACTCTGCACTCACTACTCACTACTCTGCACTCACTACTCACTACTCACTACTCTGCACTCACTACTCTGCACTCACTACTCACTACTCTGCACTCACTACTCTGCACTCACTACTCACTACTCTGCACTCACTACTCACTACTCACTACTCACTACTCTGCACTCACTACTCACTACTCACTACTCTGCACTCACTACTCACTACTCTGCACTCACTACTCTGCACTCACTACTCACTACTCTGCACTCACTACTCACTACTCTGCACTCACTACTCTGCACTCACTACTCTGCACTCACTACTCTGCACTCACTACTCTGCACTCACTACTCCCTACTCTGCACTCACTACTCCCTACTCTGCACTCACTACTCTGCATTCACTACTCACTACTCTGCACTCACTACTCTGCACTCACTACTCACTACTCTGCACTCACAACTCACTACTCTGCACTCACTACTCTGCACTCACTACTCACTACTCTGCACTCACTACTCACTACTCTGCACTCACTAATCACTACTCACTACTCTGCACTCACTACTCACTACACTGCACTCACTACTCACTACTCTGCACTCACTACTCACTACTCTGCACTCACTACTCACTACTCTGCACTCACTACTCTGCAATGTGCACTCACTACTCTGCACTCACTACTCACTACTCACTACTCTGCACTCACTACTCACTACTCTGCACTCACTACTCTGCACTCACTACTCTGCATTCACTACTCACTACTCTGCACTCACTACTCTGCACTCACTACTCTGCACTCACTACTCACTACTCTGCACTCACTACTCACTACTCTGCACTCACTACTCTGCACTCACCACTCTGCACTCACCACTCACTACTCTGCACTCACTACTCACTACTCTGTACTCACTACTCACTACACACTACTCACTACACACTACTCACTACACACTACTCACTACAC
The DNA here is from genome assembly GCF_964263255.1 of Lissotriton vulgaris. Taxonomy (NCBI): domain Eukaryota; kingdom Metazoa; phylum Chordata; class Amphibia; order Caudata; family Salamandridae; genus Lissotriton; species Lissotriton vulgaris. The sequence goes on along the minus strand of NC_141698.1, from coordinate 790,033,303 downwards.
ACTACTCTGCACTCACTACTCACTACTCTGCACTCACAACTCTGCACTCACTACTCTGCACTCACTACTCACTACTCTGCACTCACTACTCTGCACTCACTACTCTGCACTCACTACTCTGCACTCACTACTCACTACTCTGCACTCACTACTCACTACTCTGCACTCACTTCTCACTCTGCACTCACTACTCTGCACTCACTACTCTGCACTCACTACTCTGCACTCACTACTCACTACTCTACACTCACTACTCACTACTCTGCACTCACTACTCCGCACTCACTACTCTGCACTCACTACTCACTACTCTGCCCTCACTACTCACTACTCTGCACTCACTACTCTGCACTCACTACTCACTACTCTGCACTCACTAATCTGCACTCACTACTCTGCACTCACTACTCTGCACTCACTACTCACTACTCTGCACTCACTACTCACTACTCTGCACTCACTACTCACTACTCTGCACTCACTACTCTGCACTCACTACTCACTACTCTGCACTCACAACTCTGCACTCACTACTCACTACTCTGCACTCACTACTCACTACTCTGCACTCACTACTCACTACTCTGCACTCACTACTCACTACTCTGCACTCACTACTCACTACTCTGCACTCAGTACTCACTACTCTGCACTCACTACTCACTACTCTGCAGTCACTACTCACTACTCTGCACTCACTACTCTGCACTCACTACTCTGCACGCACTACTCACTACTCTGCACTCACTACTCACTACTCTGCACTCACTACTCTGCACTCACTACTCACTACTCTGCACTCACTACTCACTACTCTGCACTCACTAATCACTACTCACTACTCTGCACTCACTACTCACTACTCTGCACTCACTACTCACTACTCTGCAATCACTACTCACTACTCTGCACTCACTACTCACTACTCTGCACTCACTACTCTGCAATGTGCACTCACTACTCTGCACTCACTACTCACTACTCACTACTCTGCACTCACTACTCACTACTCTGCACTCACTACTCTGCACTCACTACTCTGCACTCACTACTCACTACTCTGCACTCACTACTCTGCACTCACTACTCTGCACTCACTACTCACTACTCTGCACTCACTACTCTGCACTCACTACTCTGCACTCACTACTCACTACTCTGCACTCACTACTCACTACTCTGCATGCACTACTCTGCACTCACCACTCTGCACTCACCACTCACTACTCTGCACTCACTACTCACTACTCTGTACTCACTACTCACTACACACTACTCACTACACACTACTCACTACACACTACTCACTACACACTACTCTGCACTCACTACTCACTACTCTGCACTCACAACTCTGCACTCACTACTCTGCACTCACTACTCACTACTCTGCACTCACTACTCTGCACTCACTACTCTGCACTCACTACTCTGCACTCACTACTCTGCACTCACTACTCACTACTCTGCACTCACTACTCACTACTCTGCACTCACTACTCACTCTGCACTCACTACTCTGCACTCACTACTCTGCACTCACTACTCTGCACTCACTACTCACTACTCTGCACTCACTACTCACTACTCTGCACTCACTACTCTGCACTCACTACTCTGCACTCACTACTCACTACTCTGCCCTCACTACTCACTACTCTGCACTCACTACTCACTACTCTGCACTCACTAATCTGCACTCACTACTCTGCACTCACTACTCTGCACTAACTACTCACTACTCTGCACTCACTACTCACTACTCTGCACTCACTACTCACTACTCTGCACTCACTACTCTGCACTCACTACTCACTACTCTGCACTCACAACTCTGCACTCACTACTCACTACTCTGCACTCACTACTCACTACTCTGCACTCACTACTCACTACTCTGCACTCACTACTCACTACTCTGCACTCAGTACTCACTACTCTGCACTCACAACTCACTACTCTGCACTCACTACTCACTACTCTGCACTCACTACTCTGCACTCACTACTCTGCACTCACTACTCTGCACTCACTACTCACTACTCTGCACGCACTACTCACTACTCTGCACTCACTACTCACTACTCTGCACTCACTACTCTGCACTTAATACTCTGCACTCACTACTCACTACTCACTACTCTGCACTCACTACTCACCACTCACTACTCACTACTATGCACTCACTACTCACTACTCTGCACTCACTACTCAGTACTCTGCACTCACTACTCACTACTCTGCACTCACTACTCACCACTCACTACTCACTACTCTGCACTCACTACTCACTACTCTGCACTCACTACTCTGCACTCACTACTCTGCACTCACTACTCACTACTCTGCACTCACTACTCACTACTCTGCACTCACTAATCACTACTCACTACTCTGCACTCACTACTCACTACTCTGCACTCACTACTCACTACTCTGCACTCACTACTCACTACTCTGCACTCACTACTCTGCACTCACTACTCTGCATTGTGCACTCACTACTCTGCACTCACTACTCACTACTCACTACTCTGCACTCACTACTCACTACTCTGCACTCACTACTCTGCACTCACTACTCTGCACTCACTACTCTGCACTCACTACTCACTACTCTGCACTCACTACTCTGCACTCACTACTCTGCACTCACTACTCTGCACTCACTACTCTGCACTCACTACTCTGCACTCACTACTCACTACTCTGCACTCACTACTCACTACTCTGCACTCACTACTCTGCACTCACTACTCTGCACTCACTACTCTGCACTCACCACTCTGCACTCACCACTCTGCGCTCACCACTCACTACTCTGCACTCACCACTCACTACTCTGTACTCATTACTCACTACTCACTACTCTGTACTCACTACTCACTACACACTACTCACTACACACTACTCACTACACACTACTCACTACACACTACTCTGCACTCACTACTCACTAGACACTACTCTGCACTCACTACTCACTGCTCTGCACTCACTACTCTGCACTCACTACTCTGCACTCACTACTCACTACTCTGCACTCACTACTCTGCACTTACTACTCTGCACTCACTACTCACTACTCTGCACTCACTACTCACTACTCTGCACTCACTACTCACTCTGCACTCACTACTCTGCACTCACTACTCTGCACTCACTACTCTGCACTCACTACTCACTACTCTGCACTCACTACTCACTACTCTGCACTCACTACTCTGCACTCACTACTCACTACTCTGCCCTCACTACTCACTACTCTGCACTCACTACTCTGCACTCACTACTCACTACTCTGCACTCACTACTCTGCACTCACTACTCACTACTCTGCACTCACTACTCACTACTCTGCACTCACTACTCACTACTCTGCACTCACTACTCTGCACTCACTACTCACTACTCTGCACTCACAACTCTGCACTCACTACTCACTAATCTGCACTCACTACTCACTACTCTGCACTCACTACTCACTACTCTGCACTCACTACTCACTACTCTGCACTCACTACTCTGCACTCACTACTCCGCACTCACTACTCTGCACTAACTACTCACTACTCTGCACTCACTACTCACTACTCTGCACTCACTACTCACTACTCACTACTCTGCACTCACTACTCTGCACTCACTACTCTGCACTCACTACTCACTACTCACTACTCTGCACTCACTACTCACCACTCACTACTCACTACTATGCACTCACTACTCACTACTCTGCACTCACTACTCACTACTCTGCACTCACTACTCACTACTCTGCACTCACTACTCACCACTCACTACTCACTACTCTGCACTCACTACTCACCACTCACTACTCACTACTCTGCACTCACTACTCTGCACTCACTACTCACCACTCACTACTCACTACTCACTACTCTTCACTCACTACTCACCACTCAATACTCACTACTCTGCACTCAATACTCACTACTCTGCACTCACTACTCACTACTCACTACTCTGCACTCACTACTCACTACTCTGCACTCACTACTCACCACTCACTACTCACTACTCTGCACTCAATACTCACTACTCTGCACTCACTACTCACTACTCTGCACTCACTACTCACTACTCTGCACTCACTACTCTGCACTCACTACTCACCACTCACCACTCTGCACTCACTACTCACTACTCACTACTCTGCACTCACTACTCACCACTCACTACTCACTACTATGCACTCACTACTCACTACTCTGCACTCACTACTCACTACTCTGCACTCACTACTCACTACTCCGCACTCTTTACTCTGCACTCACTACTCACCACTCACTACTCACTACTCTGCACTCACTACTCACTACTCTGCACTCACTACTCACCACTCACTACTCACCACTCACTACTCACTACTATGCACTCACTACTCACTACTCTGCACTCACTACTCACTACTCACTACTCTGCACTCACTACTCACAACTCTGCACTCACTACTCACTACTCTGCACTCACTACTCACCAATCACTACTCTGCACTCACTACTCACCACTCACTACTCACCACTCACTACTCACCACTCACTACTCACCACTCACTACTCTGCACTCACTACTCTGCACTCACTGCTCTGCACTCACTTCTCTGCACTCACTACTCTGCACTCACTACTCTGCACTCACTACTCTGCTCTCACTACTCTGCACTCACTACTCTGCAATCTGCACTCACTACTCTGCAATCTGCACTCACTACTCTGCACTCACTACTCACTACTCTGCACTCACTACTCACTACTCTGTACTCACTACTCACTACGCTGCACTCACTACTCACTACTCTGAACTCACTACTCACTACTCTGCACTCACTACTCTGCACTCAATACTCTGCACTCACTACTCTGCACTCACTGCTCTGCAATCTGCACTCACTACTCTGCACTCACTACTCACTACTCTGCACTCACTACTCACTACTGACTACTCTGCACTCACTACTCTCTACTCTGCACTCATTACTCTGCACTCACTACTCACTACTCACTACTCACTACTCTGCACTCACTACTCACTACTCTGCACTCACTACTCTGCACTCACTACTCTGCACTCACTACTCTGCACTCACTACTCACTACTCTGCACTCACTACTCTGCACTCACTACTCACTACTCTGCACTCACTACTCTGCACTCACTACTCTGCACTCACTACTCTGCACTCACTACTCTGCACTCACTACTCTGCACTCACTACTCTGCACTCACTACTCTGCACTCACTACTCACTACTCTGCACTCACTACTCTGCATTCACTACTCACTACTCTGCACTCACTACTCTGCACTCACTACTCTGCACTCACTACTCACTACTCTGCACTCACTACTCACTACTCTGCACTCACTACTCTGCACTCACTACTCTGCACTCACTACTCTGCACTCACTACTCTGCACTCACTACTCTGCACTCACTACTCTGCACTCACTACTCACTACTCTGCACTCACTACTCTGCATTCACTACTCACTACTCTGCACTCACTACTCTGCACTCACTACTCACTACTCAGCACTCACTACTCTGCACTCACTACTCACTACTCTGCACTCACTACTCTGCAATCACTACTCACTACTCTGCACTCACTACTCACTACTCTGCACTCACTAATCACTACTCACTACTCTGCACTCACTAATCACTACTCTGCACTCACTACTCACTACTCTGCACTTACAACTCACTACTCTGCACTCACTACGCACTACTCTACACTCACTACTCTGCAATGTGCACTCACTACTCTGCATTCACTACTCACTACTCTGCACTCACTACTCTGCACTCACTACTCACTACTCTGCACTCACTACTCACTACTCTGCACTCACTACTCACTACTCTGCACTCACTACTCTGCACTCACTACTCTGCACTCACTACTCTGCACTCACTACTCACTACTCTGCACTCACTACTCTGCACTCACTACTCACTACTCTGCACTCACTACTCTGCACTCACTACTCTGCACTCACTACTGACTACTCTGCACTCACTACTCACTACTCTGCACTCACTACTCACTACTCACTACACACTACTCTGCACTCACAACTCTGCACTCACTACTCACTACTCTGCACTCACTACTCACTACTCTGCACTCAGTACTCACTACTCTGCACTCACCACTCACTACTCTGCACTCACCACTCACTACTCACTACTCTGCACTCACTACTCTGCACTCACTACTCACTACTCTGCACTCACTACTCTGCACTAACTACTCACTACTCTGCACTCACTACTCACTACTCTGCACTCACTACTCACTACTCACTACTCTGCACTCACTACTCTGCACTCACTACTCTGCACTCACTACTTTGCACTCACTACTCACTACTCACTACTCTGCACTCACTACTCACCACTCACTACTCACTACTATGCACTCACTACTCACTACTCTGCACTCACTACTCACTACTCTGCACTCACTACTCTGCACTCACTACTCTGCACTCACTACTCACCACTCACTACTCTGCAGTCACTACTCACCACTCACTACTCTGCACTCACTACTCACCACTCACTACTCACTACTCTGCACTCACTACTCACCACTCACTACTCACTACTCTGCACTCACTACTCACCACTCACTACTCACTACACTGCACTCACTACTCACTACTCTGCACTCACTACTCACTACTCACTACTCTGCACTCACTACTCACTACTCTGCACTCACTACTCACTACTCTGCACTCACTACTCACTACTCTGCACTCACTACTCATCAATCACTACTCTGCACTCACTACTCACCACTCACTACTCTGCACTCACTACTCACCACTCACTACTCACTACTCTGCACTCACTATTCACTACTCTGCACTCACTACTCTGCACTCACTACTCACTACTCTGCACTCACTATTCACTACTCTGCACTCACTATTCACTATTCTGCACTCACTTCTCACTACTCTGCACTCACTACTCACTACTCTGCACTCACTACTCACTACTCTGCACTCACTACTCACTACTCACTACTCTGCGCTCACTACTCACTACTCACTACTCTGCACTCACTACTCTGCACTCACTACTCACTACTCTGTACTCACTACTCTGCACTCACTACTCTGCACTCTGTACTCACTACTCTGCACTCACTACTCTGCACTCACTACTCACCACTCACTACTCACTACTATGCACTCACTACTCACTACTCTGCACTCACTACTCACTACTCTGCACTCACTACTCACTACTCCGCACTCTTTACTCTGCACTCACTACTCACCACTCACTACTCACTACTATGCACTCACTACTCACTACTCTGCACTCACTACTCACTACTCACTACTCTGCACTCACTACTCACAACTCTGCACTCACTACTCACTACTCTGCACTCACTACTCACCAATCACTACTCTGCACTCACTACTCACCACTCACTACTCACCACTCACTACTCACCACTCACTACTCACCACTCACTACTCTGCACTCACTACTCTGCACTCACTGCTCTGCACTCACTTCTCTGCACTCACTACTCTGCACTCACTACTCTGCACTCACTACTCTGCTCTCACTACTCTGCACTCACTACTCTGCAATCTGCACTCACTACTCTGCAATCTGCACTCACTACTCTGCACTCACTACTCACTACTCTGCACTCACTACTCACTACTCTGTTCTCACTACTCACTACGCTGCACTCACTACTCACTACTCTGAACTCACTACTCACTACTCTGCACTCACTACTCTGCACTCACTACTCTGCACTCACTACTCTGCACTCACTGCTCTGCAATCTGCACTCACTACTCTGCACTCACTACTCACTACTCTGCACTCACTACTCACTACTGACTACTCTGCACTCACTACTCACTACTCTGCACTCACTACTCTGCACTCACTACTCTGCACTCACTACTCACTACTCACTACTCACTACTCTGCACTCACTACTCACTACTCACTACTCTGCACTCACTACTCTGCACTCACTACTCTGCACTCACTACTCACTACTCTGCACTCACTACTCTGCACTCACTACTCACTACTCTGCACTCACTACTCTGCACTCACTACTCTGCACTCACTACTCTGCACTCACTACTCTGCACTCACTACTCTGCACTCACTACTCACTACTCTGCACTCACTACTCTTCATTCACTACTCACTACTCTGCACTCACTACTCTGCACTCACTACTCTGCACTCACTACTCACTACTCTGCACTCACTACTCACTACTCTGCACTCACTACTCTGCACTCACTACTCTGCACTCACTACTCTGCACTCACTACTCTGCACTCACTACTCTGCACTCACTACTCTGCACTCACTACTCACTACTCTGCACTCACTACTCTGCACTCACTACTCTGCACTCACTACTCTGCACTCACTACTCTGCACTCACTACTCTGCACTCACTACTCTGCACTCACTACTCACTACTCTGCACTCACTACTCTGCATTCACTACTCACTACTCTGCACTCACTACTCTGCACTCACTACTCACTACTCAGCACTCACTACTCTGCACTCACTACTCACTACTCTGCACTCACTACTCTGCAATCACTACTCACTACTCTGCACTCACTACTCACTACTCTGCACTCACTAATCACTACTCACTACTCTGCACTCACTAATCACTACTCTGCACTCACTACTCACTACTCTGCACTTACAACTCACTACTCTGCACTCACTACGCACTACTCTGCACTCACTACTCTGCAATGTGCACTCACTACTCTGCACTCACTACTCACTACTCTGCACTCACTACTCTGCACTCACTACTCACTACTCTGCACTCACTACTCTGCACTCACTACTCACTACTCTGCACTCACTACTCTGCACTCACTACTCTGCACTCACTACTCACTACTCTGCACTCACTACTCTGCACTCACTACTCACTACTCTGCACTCACTACTCTGCACTCACTACTCTGCACTCACTACTGACTACTCTGCACTCACTACTCACTACTCTGCACTCACTACTCTGCACTAACTACTCACTACTCTGCACTCACTACTCACTACTCTGCACTCACTACTCACTACTCACTACTCTGCACTCACTACTCTGCACTCACTACTCTGCACTCACTACTCTGCACTCACTACTCACTACTCACTACTCTGCACTCACTACTCACCAATCACTACTCACTACTATGCACTCACTACTCACTACTCTGCACTCACTACTCACTACTCTGCACTCACTACTCTGCACTCACTACTCTGCACTCACTACTCACCACTCACTACTCTGCAGTCACTACTCACCACTCACTACTCTGCACTCACTACTCACCACTCACTACTCACTACTCTGCACTCACTACTCACCACTCACTACTCACTACTCTGCACTCACTACTCACCACTCACTACTCACTACACTGCACTCACTACTCACTACTCTGCACTCACTACTCACTACTCACTACTCTGCTCTCACTACTCACTACTCTGCACTCACTACTCACTACTCTGCACTCACTACTCACTACTCTGCACTCACTACTCATCAATCACTACTCTGCACTCACTACTCACCACTCACTACTCTGCACTCACTACTCACCACTCACTACTCACTACTCTGCACTCACTATTCACTACTCTGCACTCCCTACTCTGCACTCACTACTCACTACTCCGCACTCACTATTCACTACTCTGCACTCACTATTCACTATTCTGCACTCACTTCTCACTACTCTGCACTCACTACTCACTACTCTGCACTCACTACTCACTACTCTGCACTCACTACTCACTACTCACTACTCTGCGCTCACTACTCACTACTCACTACTCTGCACTCACTACTCTGCACTCACTACTCACTACTCTGTACTCACTACTCTGCACTCACTACTCTGCACTCTGTACTCACTACTCTGCACTCACTACTCTGCACTCACTACTCACCACTCACTACTCACTACTATGCACTCACTACTCACTACTCTGCACTCACTACTCACTACTCTGCACTCACTACTCACTACTCCGCACTCTTTACTCTGCACTCACTACTCACCACTCACTACTCACTACTATGCACTCACTACTCACTACTCTGCACTCACTACTCACTACTCACTACTCTGCACTCACTACTCACAACTCTGCACTCACTACTCACTACTCTGCACTCACTACTCACCAATCACTACTCTGCACTCACTACTCACCACTCACTACTCACCACTCACTACTCACCACTCACTACTCACCACTCACTACTCTGCACTCACTACTCTGCACTCACTGCTCTGCACTCACTTCTCTGCACTCACTACTCTGCACTCACTACTCTGCACTCACTACTCTGCTCTCACTACTCTGCACTCACTACTCTGCAATCTGCACTCACTACTCTGCAATCTGCACTCACTACTCTGCACTCACTACTCACTACTCTGCACTCACTACTCACTACTCTGTACTCACTACTCACTACGCTGCACTCACTACTCACTACTCTGAACTCACTACTCACTACTCTGCACTCACTACTCTGCACTCACTACTCTGCACTCACTACTCTGCACTCACTGCTCTGCAATCTGCACTCACTAATCTGCACTCACTACTCACTACTCACTACTCTGCACTCACTACTCACTACTGACTACTCTGCACTCACTACTCACTACTCTGCACTCACTACTCTGCACTCACTACTCTGCACTCACTACTCACTACTCACTACTCACTACTCTGCACTCACTACTCACTACTCACTACTCTGCACTCACTACTCTGCACTCACTACTCTGCACTCACTACTCACTACTCTGCACTCACTACTCTGCACTCACTACTCACTACTCTGCACTCACTACTCTGCACTCACTACTCTGCACTCACTACTCTGCACTCACTACTCTGCACTCACTACTCTGCACTCACTACTCTGCACTCACTACTCACTACTCTGCACTCACTACTCTTCATTCACTACTCACTACTCTGCACTCACTACTCTGCACTCACTACTCTGCACTCACTACTCACTACTCTGCACTCACTACTCACTACTCTGCAATCTGCACTCACTACTCTGCACTCACTACTCACTACTCTGCACTCACTACTCACTACTCTGTACTCACTACTCACTACGCTGCACTCACTACTCACTACTCTGAACTCACTACTCACTACTCTGCACTCACTACTCTGCACTCACTACTCTGCACTCACTACTCTGCACTCACTGCTCTGCAATCTGCACTCACTAATCTGCACTCACTACTCACTACTCACTACTCTGCACTCACTACTCACTACTGACTACTCTGCACTCACTACTCACTACTCTGCACTCACTACTCTGCACTCACTACTCTGCACTCACTACTCACTACTCACTACTCACTACTCTGCACTCACTACTCACTACTCACTACTCTGCACTCACTACTCTGCACTCACTACTCTGCACTCACTACTCACTACTCTGCACTCACTACTCTGCACTCACTACTCACTACTCTGCACTCACTACTCTGCACTCACTACTCTGCACTCACTACTCTGCACTCACTACTCTGCACTCACTACTCTGCACTCACTACTCTGCACTCACTACTCACTACTCTGCACTCACTACTCTTCATTCACTACTCACTACTCTGCACTCACTACTCTGCACTCACTACTCTGCACTCACTACTCACTACTCTGCACTCACTACTCACTACTCTGCACTCACTACTCTGCACTCACTACTCTGCACTCACTACTCTGCACTCACTACTCTGCACTCACTACTCTGCACTCACTACTCACTACTCTGCACTCTCTACTCTGCATTCACTACTCACTACTCTGCACTCACTACTCTGCACTCACTACTCAGCACTCACTACTCTGCACTCACTACTCACTACTCTGCACTCACTACTCTGCAATCACTACTCACTACTCTGCACTCACTACTCACTACTCTGCACTCACTAATCACTACTCACTACTCTGCACTCACTAATCACTACTCTGCACTCACTACTCACTACTCTGCACTTACAACTCACTACTCTGCACTCACTACGCACTACTCTACACTCACTACTCTGCAATGTGCACTCACTACTCTGCACTCACTACTCACTACTCTGCACTCACTACTCTGCACTCACTACTCACTACTCTGCACTCACTACTCACTACTCTGCACTCACTACTCACTACTCTGCACTCACTACTCTGCACTCACTACTCTGCACTCACTACTCTGCACTCACTACTCACTACTCTGCACTCACTACTCTGCACTCACTACTCACTACTCTGCACTCACTACTCTGCACTCACTACTCTGCACTCACTACTGACTACTCTGCACTCACTACTCACTACTCTGCACTCACTACTCACTACTCACTACACACTACTCTGCACTCACAACTCTGCACTCACTACTCACTACTCTGCACTCACTACTCACTACTCTGCACTCACTACTCACTACTCTGCACTCAGTACTCACTACTCTGCACTCACCACTCTCTACTCTGCACTCACCACTCACTACTCACTACTCTGCACTCACTACTCTGCACTCACTACTCACTACTCTGCACTCACTACTCTGCACTAACTACTCACTACTCTGCACTCACTACTCACTACTCTGCACTCACTACTCACTACTCACTACTCACTACTCTGCACTCACTACTCTGCACTCACTACTCTGCACTCACTACTTTGCACTCACTACTCACTACTCACTACTCTGCACTCACTACTCACCACTCACTACTCACTACTATGCACTCACTACTCACTACTCTGCACTCACTACTCACTACTCTGCACTCACTACTCTGCACTCACTACTCTGCACTCACTACTCACCACTCACTACTCTGCAGTCACTACTCACCACTCACTACTCTGCACTCACTACTCACCACTCACTACTCACTACTCTGCACTCACTACTCACCACTCACTACTCACTACTCTGCACTCACTACTCACCACTCACTACTCACTACACTGCACTCACTACTCACTACTCTGCACTCACTACTCACTACTCACTACTCTGCACTCACTACTCACTACTCTGCACTCACTACTCACTACTCTGCACTCACTACTCACTACTCTGCACTCACTACTCATCAATCACTACTCTGCACTCACTACTCACCACTCACTACTCTGCACTCACTACTCACCACTCACTACTCACTACTCTGCACTCACTATTCACTACTCTGCACTCACTACTCTGCACTCACTACTCACTACTCTGCACTCACTATTCACTACTCTGCACTCACTATTCACTATTCTGCACTCACTTCTCACTACTCTGCACTCACTACTCACTACTCTGCACTCACTACTCACTACTCTGCACTCACTACTCACTACTCACTACTCTGCGCTCACTACTCACTACTCTGCACTCACTACTCTGCACTCACTACTCACTACTCTGTACTCACTACTCTGCACTCACTACTCTGCACTCTGTACTCACTACTCTGCACTCACTACTCTGCACTCACTACTCACCACTCACTACTCACTACTATGCACTCACTACTCACTACTCTGCACTCACTACTCACTACTCTGCACTCACTACTCACTACTCCGCACTCTTTACTCTGCACTCACTACTCACCACTCACTACTCACTACTATGCACTCACTACTCACTACTCTGCACTCACTACTCACTACTCACTACTCTGCACTCACTACTCACAACTCTGCACTCACTACTCACTACTCTGCACTCACTACTCACCAATCACTACTCTGCACTCACTACTCACCACTCACTACTCACCACTCACTACTCACCACTCACTACTCTGCACTCACTACTCTGCACTCACTGCTCTGCACTCACTTCTCTGCACTCACTACTCTGCACTCACTACTCTGCACTCACTACTCTGCTCTCACTACTCTGCACTCACTACTCTGCAATCTGCACTCACTACTCTGCAATCTGCACTCACTACTCTGCACTCACTACTCACTACTCTGCACTCACTACTCACTACTCTGTACTCACTACTCACTACGCTGCACTCACTACTCACTACTCTGAACTCACTACTCACTACTCTGCACTCACTACTCTGCACTCACTACTCTGCACTCACTACTCTGCACTCACTGCTCTGCAATCTGCACTCACTACTCTGCACTCACTACTCACTACTCTGCACTCACTACTCACTACTGACTACTCTGCACTCACTACTCACTACTCTGCACTCACTACTCTGCACTCACTACTCTGCACTCACTACTCTGCACTCACTACTCACTACTCACTACTCACTACTCACTACTCTGCACTCACTACTCACTACTCACTACTCTGCACTCACTACTCTGCACTCACTACTCTGCACTCACTACTCACTACTCTGCTCTCACTACTCTGCACTCACTACTCACTACTCTGCACTCACTACTCTGCACTCACTACTCTGCACTCACTACTCTGCACTCACTACTCTGCACTCACTACTCTGCACTCACTACTCTGCACTCACTACTCTGCACTCACTACTCACTACTCTGCACTCACTACTCTTCATTCACTACTCACTACTCTGCACTCACTACTCTGCACTCACTACTCTGCACTCACTACTCACTACTCTGCACTCACTACTCACTACTCTGCACTCACTACTCTGCACTCACTACTCTGCACTCACTACTCTGCACTCACTACTCTGCACTCACTACTCTGCACTCACTACTCACTACTCTGCACTCACTACTCTGCATTCACTACTCACTACTCTGCACTCACTACTCTGCACTCACTACTCACTACTCAGCACTCACTACTCTGCACTCACTACTCACTACTCTGCACTCACTACTCTGCAATCACTACTCACTACTCTGCACTCACTACTCACTACTCTGCACTCACTAATCACTACTCACTACTCTGCACTCACTAATCACTACTCTGCACTCACTACTCACTACTCTGCACTAACAACTCACTACTCTGCACTCACTACGCACTACTCTGCACTCACTACTCTGCAATGTGCACTCACTACTCTGCACTCACTACTCACTACTCTGCACTCACTACTCTGCACTCACTACTCACTACTCTGCACTCACTACTCACTACTCTGCACTCACTACTCACTACTCTGCACTCACTACTCTGCACTCACTACTCTGCACTCACTACTCTGCACTCACTACTCACTACTCTGCACTCACTACTCTGCACTCACTACTCACTACTCTGCACTCACTACTCTGCACTCACTACTCTGCACTCACTACTGACTACTCTGCACTCACTACTCACTACTCTGCACTCACTACTCTGCACTAACTACTCACTACTCTGCACTCACTACTCACTACTCTGCACTCACTACTCACTACTCACTACTCACTACTCTGCACTCACTACTCTGCACTCACTACTCTGCACTCACTACTCTGCACTCACTACTCACTACTCACTACTCTGCACTCACTACTCACCACTCACTACTCACTACTATGCACTCACTACTCACTACTCTGCACTCACTACTCACTACTCTGCACTCACTACTCTGCACTCACTACTCTGCACTCACTACTCACCACTCACTACTCTGCAGTCACTACTCACCACTCACTACTCTGCACTCACTACTCACCACTCACTACTCACTACTCTGCACTCACTACTCACCACTCACTACTCACTACTCTGCACTCACTACTCACCACTCACTACTCACTACACTGCACTCACTACTCACTACTCTGCACTCACTACTCACTACTCACTACTCTGCACTCACTACTCACTACTCTGCACTCACTACTCACTACTCTGCACTCACTACTCACTACTCTGCACTCACTACTCATCAATCACTACTCTGCACTCACTACTCACCACTCACTACTCTGCACTCACTACTCACCACTCACTACTCACTACTCTGCACTCACTATTCACTACTCTGCACTCCCTACTCTGCACTCACTACTCACTACTCTGCACTCACTATTCACTACTCTGCACTCACTATTCACTATTCTGCACTCACTTCTCACTACTCTGCACTCACTACTCACTACTCTGCACTCACTACTCACTACTCTGCACTCACTACTCACTACTCACTACTCTGCGCTCACTACTCACTACTCACTACTCTGCACTCACTACTCTGCACTCACTACTCACTACTCTGTACTCACTACTCTGCACTCACTACTCTGCACTCTGTACTCACTACTCTGCACTCACTACTCTGCACTCACTACTCACCACTCACTACTCACTACTATGCACTCACTACTCACTACTCTGCACTCACTACTCACTACTCTGCACTCACTACTCACTACTCCGCACTCTTTACTCTGCACTCACTACTCACCACTCACTACTCACTACTATGCACTCACTACTCACTACTCTGCACTCACTACTCACTACTCACTACTCTGCACTCACTACTCACAACTCTGCACTCACTACTCACTACTCTGCACTCACTACTCACCAATCACTACTCTGCACTCACTACTCACCACTCACTACTCACCACTCACTACTCACCACTCACTACTCACCACTCACTACTCTGCACTCACTACTCTGCACTCACTGCTCTGCACTCACTTCTCTGCACTCACTACTCTGCACTCACTACTCTGCACTCACTACTCTGCTCTCACTACTCTGCACTCACTACTCTGCAATCTGCACTCACTACTCTGCAATCTGCACTCACTACTCTGCACTCACTACTCACTACTCTGCACTCACTACTCACTACTCTGTACTCACTACTCACTACGCTGCACTCACTACTCACTACTCTGAACTCACTACTCACTACTCTGCACTCACTACTCTGCACTCACTACTCTGCACTCACTACTCTTTACTCACTGCTCTGCAATCTGCACTCACTACTCTGCACTCACTACTCACTACTCTGCACTCACTACTCACTACTGACTACTCTGCACTCACTACTCACTACTCTGCACTCACTACTCTGCACTCACTACTCTGCACTCACTACTCTGCACTCACTACTCACTACTCACTACTCACTACTCTGCACTCACTACTCACTACTCACTACTCTGCACTCACTACTCTGCACTCACTACTCTGCACTCACTACTCACTACTCTGCACTCACTACTCTGCACTCACTACTCACTACTCTGCACTCACTACTCTGCACTCACTACTCTGCACTCACTACTCTGCACTCACTACTCTGCACTCACTACTCTGCACTCACTACTCACTACTCTGCACTCACTACTCTTCATTCACTACTCACTACTCTGCACTCACTACTCTGCACTCACTACTCTGCACTCACTACTCACTACTCTGCACTCACTACTCACTACTCTGCACTCACTACTCTGCACTCACTACTCTGCACTCACTACTCTGCATTCACTACTCACTACTCTGCACTCACTACTCTGCACTCACTACTCACTACTCAGCACTCACTACTCTGCACTCACTACTCACTACTCTGCACTCACTACTCTGCAATCACTACTCACTACTCTGCACTCACTACTCACTACTCTGCACTCACTAATCACTACTCACTACTCTGCACTCACTAATCACTACTCTGCACTCACTACTCACTACTCTGCACTTACAACTCACTACTCTGCACTCACTACGCACTACTCTGCACTCACTACTCTGCAATGTGCACTCACTACTCTGCACTCACTACTCACTACTCTGCCCTCACTACTCTGCACTCACTACTCACTACTCTGCACTCACTACTCACTACTCTGCACTCACTACTCACTACTCTGCACTCACTACTCTGCACTCACTACTCTGCACTCACTACTCTGCACTCACTACTCACTACTCTGCACTCACTACTCTGCACTCACTACTCACTACTCTGCACTCACTACTCTGCACTCACTACTCTGCACTCACTACTGACTACTCTGCACTCACTACTCACTACTCTGCACTCACTACTCACTACTCACTACACACTACTCTGCACTCACAACTCAGCACTTACTACTCTGCACTCACTACTCACTACTCTGCACTCACTACTCTGCAATAACTACTCACTACTCTGCACTCACTACTCACTACTCTGCACTCACTAATCACTACTCACTACTCTGCACTCACTAATCACTACTCTGCACTCACTACTCACTACTCTGCACTTACAACTCACTACTCTGCACTCACTACGCACTACTCTGCACTCACTACTCTGCAATGTGCACTCACTACTCTGCACTCACTACTCACTACTCTGCCCTCACTACTCACTACTCTGCACTCACTACTCTGCACTCACTACTCTGCACTCACTACTCTGCACTCACTACTCACTACTCTGCACTCACTACTCTGCACTCACTACTCACTACTCTGCACTCACTACTCTGCACTCACTACTCTGCACTCACTACTGACTACTCTGCACTCACTACTCACTACTCTGCACTCACTACTCACTACTCACTACACACTACTCTGCACTCACAACTCTGCACTCACTACTCACTACTCTGCACTCACTACTCACTACTCTGCACTCACTACTCACTACTCTGCACTCAGTACTCACTACTCTGCACTCACCACTCACTACTCTGCACTCACCACTCACTACTCTGCACTCACTACTCTGCACTCACTACTCACTACTCTGCACTCACTACTCTGCACTAACTACTCACTACTCTGCACTCACTACTCACTACTCTGCACTCACTACTCACTACTCACTACTCACTACTCTGCACTCACTACTCTGCACTCACTACTCTGCACTCACTACTCTGCACTCACTACTCACTACTCACTACTCTGCACTCACTACTCACCACTCACTACTCACTACTATGCACTCACTACTCACTACTCTGCACTCACTACTCACTACTCTGCACTCACTACTCTGCACTCACTACTCTGCACTCACTACTCACCACTCACTACTCTGCAGCACTACTCACCACTCACTACTCTGCACTCACTACTCACCACTCACTACTCACTACTCTGCACTCACTACTCACCACTCACTACTCACTACTCTGCACTCACTACTCACCACTCACTACTCACTACACTGCACTCACTACTCACTACTCTGCACTCACTACTCACTACTCACTACTCTGCACTCACTACTCACTACTCTGCACTCACTACTCACTACTCTGCACTCACTACTCATCAATCACTACTCTGCACTCACTACTCACCACTCACTACTCTGCACTCACTACTCACCACTCACTACTCACTACTCTGCACTCACTATTCACTACTCTGCACTCACTACTCTGCACTCACTACTCACTACTCTGCACTCACTATTCACTACTCTGCACTCACTATTCACTATTCTGCACTCACTTCTCACTACTCTGCACTCACTACCCACTACTCTGCACTCACTACTCACTACTCTGCACTCACTACTCACTACTCACTACTCTGCGCTCACTACTCACTACTCACTACTCTGCACTCACTACTCTGCACTCACTACTCACTACTCTGTACTCACTACTCTGCACTCACTACTCTGCACTCTGTACTCACTACTCTGCACTCACTACTCTGCACTCACTACTCACCACTCACTACTCACTACTATGCACTCACTGCTCACTACTCTGCACTCACTACTCACTACTCTGCACTCACTACTCACTACTCCGCACTCTTTACTCTGCACTAACTACTCACCACTCACTACTCACTACTCTGCACTCACTACTCACTACTCTGCACTCACTACTCACCACTCACTACTCACCACTCACTACTCACTACTATGCACTCACTACTCACTACTCTGCACTCACTACTCACTACTCACTACTCTGCACTCACTACTCACAACTCTGCACTCAATACTCACTACTCTGCACTCACTACTCACCAATCACTACTCTGCACTCACTACTCACCACTCACTACTCACCACTCACTACTCACCACTCACTACTCACCACTCACTACTCTGCACTCACTACTCTGCACTCACTGCTCTGCACTCACTTCTCTGCACTCACTACTCTGCACTCACTACTCTGCACTCACTACTCTGCTCTCACTACTCTGCACTCACTACTCTGCAATCTGCACTCACTACTCTGCAATCTGCACTCACTACTCTGCACTCACTACTCACTACTCTGCACTCACTACTCACTACTCTGTACTCACTACTCACTACGCTGCACTCACTACTCACTACTCTGAACTCACTACTCACTACTCTGCACTCACTACTCTGCACTCACTACTCTGCACTCACTACTCTGCACTCACTGCTCTGCAATCTGCACTCACTACTCTGCACTCACTACTCACTACTCTGCACTCACTACTCACTACTGACTACTCTGCACTCACTACTCACTACTCTGCACTCACTACTCTGCACTCACTACTCTGCACTCACTACTCTGCACTCACTACTCACTACTCACTACTCACTACTCTGCACTCACTACTCACTACTCACTACTCTGCACTCACTACTCTGCACTCACTACTCTGCACTCACTACTCTGCACTCACTACTCTGCACTCACTACTCACTACTCTGCACTCACTACTCTGCACTCACTACTCTGCACTCACTACTCACTACTCTGCACTCACTACTCTGCACTCACTACTCTGCACTCACTACTCACTACTCTGCTCTCACTACTCACTACTCTGCACTCACTACTCTGCACTCACTACTCTGCACTCACTACTCTGCACTCACTACTCTGCACTCACTACTCTGCACTCACTACTCTGCACTCACTACTCACTACTCTGCACTCACTACTCTGCATTCACTACTCACTACTCTGCACTCACTACTCTGCACTCACTACTCACTACTCAGCACTCACTACTCTGCACTCACTACTCACTACTCTGCACTCACTACTCTGCAATCACTACTCACTACTCTGCACTCACTACTCACTACTCTGCACTCACTAATCACTACTCACTACTCTGCACTCACTAATCACTACTCTGCACTCACTACTCACTACTCTGCACTTACAACTCACTACTCTGCACTCACTACGCACTACTCTGCACTCACTACTCTGCAATGTGCACTCACTACTCTGCACTCACTACTCACTACTCTGCACTCACTACTCTGCACTCACTACTCACTACTCTGCACTCACTACTCACTACTCTGCACTCACTACTCACTACTCTGCACTCACTACTCTGCACTCACTACTCTGCACTCACTACTCTGCACTCACTACTCACTACTCTGCACTCACTACTCTGCACTCACTACTCACTACTCTGCACTCACTACTCTGCACTCACTACTCTGCACTCACTACTGACTACTCTGCACTCACTACTCACTACTCTGCACTCACTACTCACTACTCACTACACACTACTCTGCACTCACAACTCTGCACTCACTACTCACTACTCTGCACTCACTACTCTGCACTCACTACTCACTACTCTGCACTCAGTACTCACTACTCTGCACTCACCACTCACTACTCTGCACTCACCACTCACTACTCACTACTCTGCACTCACTACTCTGCACTCACTACTCACTACTCTGCACTCACTACTCTGCACTAACTACTCACTACTCTGCACTCACTACTCACTACTCTGCACTCACTACTCTGCACTCACTACTCTGCACTCACTACTGACTACTCTGCACTCACTACTCACTACTCTGCACTCACTACTCACTACTCACTACACACTACTCTGCACTCACAACTCTGCACTCACTACTCACTACTCTGCACTCACTACTCTGCACTCACTACTCACTACTCTGCACTCAGTACTCACTACTCTGCACTCACCACTCACTACTCTGCACTCACCACTCACTACTCACTACTCTGCACTCACTACTCTGCACTCACTACTCACTACTCTGCACTCACTACTCTGCACTAACTACTCACTACTCTGCACTCACTACTCTGCACTCACTACTTTGCACTCACTACTCACTACTCACTACTCTGCACTCACTACTCACCACTCACTACTCACTACTATGCACTCACTACTCACTACTCTGCACTCACTACTCACTACTCTGCACTCACTACTCTGCACTCACTACTCTGCACTCACTACTCACCACTCACTACTCTGCAGTCACTACTCACCACTCACTACTCTGCACTCACTACTCACCACTCACTACTCACTACTCTGCACTCACTACTCACCACTCACTACTCACTACTCTGCACTCACTACTCACCACTCACTACTCACTACACTGCACTCACTACTCACTACTCTGCACTCACTACTCACTACTCACTACTCTGCACTCACTACTCACTACTCTGCACTCACTACTCACTACTCTGCACTCACTACTCACTACTCTGCACTCACTACTCATCAATCACTACTCTGCACTCACTACTCACCACTCACTACTCTGCACTCACTACTCACCACTCACTACTCACTACTCTGCACTCACTATTCACTACTCTGCACTCACTACTCTGCACTCACTACTCAGTACTCTGCACTCACTATTCACTACTCTGCACTCACTATTCACTATTCTGCACTCACTTCTCACTACTCTGCACTCACTACTCACTACTCTGCACTCACTACTCACTACTCTGCACTCACTACTCACTACTCACTACTCTGCGCTCACTACTCACTACTCACTACTCTGCACTCACTACTCTGCACTCACTACTCACTACTCTGTACTCACTACTCTGCACTCACTACTCTGCACTCTGTACTCACTACTCTGCACTCACTACTCTGCACTCACTACTCACCACTCACTACTCACTACTATGCACTCACTACTCACTACTCTGCACTCACTACTCACTACTCTGCACTCACTACTCACTACTCTGCACTCTTTACTCTGCACTCACTACTCACCACTCACTACTCACTACTATGCACTCACTACTCACTACTCTGCACTCACTACTCACTACTCACTACTCTGCACTCACTACTCACAACTCTGCACTCACTACTCACTACTCTGCACTCACTACTCACCAATCACTACTCTGCACTCACTACTCACCACTCACTACTCACCACTCACTACTCACCACTCACTACTCACCACTCACTACTCTGCACTCACTACTCTGCACTCACTGCTCTGCACTCACTTCTCTGCACTCACTACTCTGCACTCACTACTCTGCACTCACTACTCTGCTCTCACTACTCTGCACTCACTACTCTGCAATCTGCACTCACTACTCTGCAATCTGCACTCACTACTCTGCACTCACTACTCACTACTCTGCACTCACTACTCACTACTCTGTACTCACTACTCACTACGCTGCACTCACTACTCACTACTCTGAACTCACTACTCACTACTCTGCACTCACTACTCTGCACTCACTACTCTGCACTCACTACTCTGCACTCACTGCTCTGCAATCTGCACTCACTACTCTGCACTCACTACTCACTACTCTGCACTCACTACTCACTACTGACTACTCTGCACTCACTACTCACTACTCTGCACTCACTACTCTGCACTCACTACTCTGCACTCACTACTCTGCACTCACTACTCACTACTCACTACTCACTACTCTGCACTCACTACTCACTACTCTGCACTCACTACTCTGCACTCACTACTCTGCACTCACTACTCACTACTCTGCACTCACTACTCTGCACTCACTACTCACTAATCTGCACTCACTACTCTGCACTCACTACTCTGCACTCACTACTCTGCACTCACTACTCTGCACTCACTACTCTGCACTCACTACTCACTACTCTGCACTCACTACTCTTCATTCACTACTCACTACTCTGCACTCACTACTCTGCACTCACTACTCACTACTCTGCACTCACTACTCACTACTCTGCACTCACTACTCTGCACTCACTACTCTGCACTCACTACTCTGCACTCACTACTCTGCACTCACTACTCTGCACTCACTACTCTGCACTCACTACTCACTACTCTGCACTCACTACTCTGCATTCACTACTCACTACTCTGCACTCACTACTCTGCACTCACTACTCACTACTCAGCACTCACTACTCTGCACTCACTACTCACTACTCTGCACTCACTACTCTGCAATCACTACTCACTACTCTGCACTCACTACTCACTACTCTGCACTCACTAATCACTACTCACTACTCTGCACTCACTAATCACTACTCTGCACTCACTACTCACTACTCTGCACTTACAACTCACTACTCTGAACTCACTACGCACTACTCTGCACTCACTACTCTGCAATGTGCACTCACTACTCTGCACTCACTACTCACTACTCTGCACTCACTACTCTGCACTCACTACTCACTACTCTGCACTCACTACTCACTACTCTGCACTCACTACTCACTACTCTGCACTCACTACTCTGCACTCACTACTCTGCACTCACTACTCTGCACTCACTACTCACTACTCTGCACTCACTACTCTGCACTCACTACTCACTACTCTGCACTCACTACTCTGCACTCACTACTCTGCACTCACTACTGACTACTCTGCACTCACTACTCACTACTCTGCACTCACTACTCTGCACTAACTACTCACTACTCTGCACTCACTACTCACTACTCTGCACTCACTACTCACTACTCACTACTCACTACTCTGCACTCACTACTCTGCACTCACTACTCTGCACTCACTACTCACTACTCACTACTCTGCACTCACTACTCACCACTCACTACTCACTACTATGCACTCACTACTCACTACTCTGCACTCACTACTCACTACTCTGCACTCACTACTCTGCACTCACTACTCTGCACTCACTACTCACCACTCACTACTCTGCAGTCACTACTCACCACTCACTACTCTGCACTCACTACTCACCACTCACTACTCACTACTCTGCACTCACTACTCACCACTCACTACTCACTACTCTGCACTCACTACTCACCACTCACTACTCACTACACTGCACTCACTACTCACTACTCTGCACTCACTACTCACTACTCACTACTCTGCACTCACTACTCACTACTCTGCACTCACTACTCACTACTCTGCACTCACTACTCACTACTCTGCACTCACTACTCATCAATCACTACTCTGCACTCACTACTCACCACTCACTACTCTGCACTCACTACTCACCACTCACTACTCACTACTCTGCACTCACTATTCACTACTCTGCACTCCCTACTCTGCACTCACTACTCACTACTCTGCACTCACTATTCACTACTCTGCACTCACTATTCACTATTCTGCACTCACTTCTCACTACTCTGCACTCACTACTCACTACTCTGCACTCACTACTCACTACTCTGCACTCACTACTCACTACTCACTACTCTGCGCTCACTACTCACTACTCACTACTCTGCACTCACTACTCTGCACTCACTACTCACTACTCTGTACTCACTACTCTGCACTCACTACTCTGCACTCTGTACTCACTACTCTGCACTCACTACTCTGCACTCACTACTCACCACTCACTACTCACTACTATGCACTCACTACTCACTACTCTGCACTCACTACTCACTACTCTGCACTCACTACTCACTACTCCGCACTCTTTACTCTGCACTCACTACTCACCACTCACTACTCACTACTATGCACTCACTACTCACTACTCTGCACTCACTACTCACTACTCACTACTCTGCACTCACTACTCACAACTCTGCACTCACTACTCACTACTCTGCACTCACTACTCACCAATCACTACTCTGCACTCACTACTCACCACTCACTACTCACCACTCACTACTCACCACTCACTACTCACCACTCACTACTCTGCACTCACTACTCTGCAC
Source organism: Lissotriton vulgaris (assembly GCF_964263255.1). Lineage (NCBI taxonomy): Eukaryota > Metazoa > Chordata > Amphibia > Caudata > Salamandridae > Lissotriton > Lissotriton vulgaris. Next base: position 790,007,282 of record NC_141698.1, on the reverse strand, counting down.
TCACTGCTCTGCACTCACTTCTCTGCACTCACTACTCTGCACTCACTACTCTGCACTCACTACTCTGCTCTCACTACTCTGCACTCACTACTCTGCAATCTGCACTCACTACTCTGCAATCTGCACTCACTACTCTGCACTCACTACTCACTACTCTGCACTCACTACTCACTACTCTGTACTCACTACTCACTACGCTGCACTCACTACTCACTACTCTGAACTCACTACTCACTACTCTGCACTCACTACTCTGCACTCACTACTCTGCACTCACTACTCTGCACTCACTGCTCTGCAATCTGCACTCACTACTCTGCACTCACTACTCACTACTCTGCACTCACTACTCACTACTGACTACTCTGCACTCACTACTCACTACTCTGCACTCACTACTCTGCACTCACTACTCTGCACTCACTACTCTGCACTCACTACTCACTACTCACTACTCACTACTCTGCACTCACTACTCACTACTCACTACTCTGCACTCACTACTCTGCACTCACTACTCTGCACTCACTACTCACTACTCTGCACTCACTACTCTGCACTCACTACTCACTACTCTGCACTCACTACTCTGCACTCACTACTCTGCACTCACTACTCTGCACTCACTACTCTGCACTCACTACTCTGCACTCACTACTCTTCATTCACTACTCACTACTCTGCACTCACTACTCACTACTCTGCACTCACTACTCTGCACTCACTACTCTGCACTCACTACTCTGCACTCACTACTCTTCATTCACTACTCACTACTCTGCACTCACTACTCTGCACTCACTACTCTGCACTCACTACTCACTACTCTGCACTCACTACTCACTACTCTGCACTCACTACTCTGCACTCACTACTCTGCACTCACTACTCTGCACTCACTACTCTGCACTCACTACTCTGCACTCACTACTCTGCACTCACTACTCTGCACTCACTACTCACTACTCTGCACTCACTACTCTGCATTCACTACTCACTACTCTGCACTCACTACTCTGCACTCACTACTCACTACTCAGCACTCACTACTCTGCACTCACTACTCACTACTCTGCACTCACTACTCTGCAATCACTACTCACTACTCTGCACTCACTACTCTTTACTCTGCACTCACTAATCACTACTCACTACTCTGCACTCACTAATCACTACTCTGCACTCACTACTCACTACTCTGCACTTACAACTCACTACTCTGCACTCACTACGCACTACTCTGCACTCACTACTCTGCAATGTGCACTCACTACTCTGCACTCACTACTCACTACTCTGCACTCACTACTCTGCACTCACTACTCACTACTCTGCACTCACTACTCACTACTCTGCACTCACTACTCACTACTCTGCACTCACTACTCTGCACTCACTACTCTGCACTCACTACTCTGCACTCACTACTCACTACTCTGCACTCACTACTCTGCACTCACTACTCACTACTCTGCACTCACTACTCTGCACTCACTACTCTACACTCACTACTGACTACTCTGCACTCACTACTCACTACTCTGCACTCACTACTCACTACTCACTACACACTACTCTGCACTCACAACTTTGCACTCACTACTCACTACTCTGCACTCACTACTCACTACTCTGCACTCACTACTCACTACTCTGCACTCAGTACTCACTACTCTGCACTCACCACTCACTACTCTGCACTCACCACTCACTACTCACTACTCTGCACTCACTACTCTGCACTCACTACTCACTACTCTGCACTCACTACTCTGCACTAACTACTCACTACTCTGCACTCACTACTCACTACTCTGCACTCACTACTCACTACTCACTACTCACTACTCTGCACTCACTACTCTGCACTCACTACTCTGCACTCACTACTCTGCACTCACTACTCACTACTCACTACTCTGCACTCACTACTCACCACTCACTACTCACTACTATGCACTCACTACTCACTACTCTGCACTCACTACTCACTACTCTGCACTCACTACTCTGCACTCACTACTCTGCACTCACTACTCACCACTCACTACTCACTACTATGCACTCACTACTCACTACTCTGCACTCACTACTCACTACTCTGCACTCACTACTCTGCACTCACTACTCTGCACTCACTACTCACCACTCACTACTCTGCAGTCACTACTCACCACTCACTACTCTGCACTCACTACTCACCACTCACTACTCACTACTCTGCACTCACTACTCACCACTCACTACTCACTACTCTGCACTCACTACTCACCACTCACTACTCACTACTCTGCACTCACTACTCATCAATCACTACTCTGCACTCACTACTCACCACTCACTACTCTGCACTCACTACTCACCACTCACTACTCACTACTCTGCACTCACTATTCACTACTCTGCACTCACTACTCTGCACTCACTACTCACTACTCTGCACTCACTATTCACTACTCTGCACTCACTATTCACTATTCTGCACTCACTTCTCACTACTCTGCACTCACTACCCACTACTCTGCACTCACTACTCACTACTCTGCACTCACTACTCACTACTCACTACTCTGCGCTCACTACTCACTACTCACTACTCTGCACTCACTACTCTGCACTCACTACTCACTACTCTGTACTCACTACTCTGCACTCACTACTCTGCACTCTGTACTCACTACTCTGCACTCACTACTCTGCACTCACTACTCACCACTCACTACTCACTACTATGCACTCACTACTCACTACTCTGCACTCACTACTCACTACTCTGCACTCACTACTCACTACTCCGCACTCTTTACTCTGCACTCACTACTCACCACTCACTACTCACTACTCTGCACTCACTACTCACTACTCTGCACTCACTACTCACCACTCACTACTCACTACTATGCACTCACTACTCACTACTCTGCACTCACTACTCACTACTCACTACTCTGCACTCACTACTCACAACTCTGCACTCAATACTCACTACTCTGCACTCACTACTCACCAATCACTACTCTGCACTCACTACTCACCACTCACTACTCACCACTCACTACTCACCACTCACTACTCACCACTCACTACTCTGCACTCACTACTCTGCACTCACTGCTCTGCACTCACTTCTCTGCACTCACTACTCTGCACTCACTACTCTGCACTCACTACTCTGCTCTCACTACTCTGCACTCAATACTCTGCAATCTGCACTCACTACTCTGCAATCTGCACTCACTACTCTGCACTCACTACTCACTACTCTGCACTCACTACTCACTACTCTGTACTCACTACTCACTACGCTGCACTCACTACTCACTACTCTGAACTCACTACTCACTACTCTGCACTCACTACTCTGCACTCACTACTCTGCACTCACTACTCTGCACTCACTGCTCTGCAATCTGCACTCACTACTCTGCACTCACTACTCACTACTCTGCACTCACTACTCACTACTGACTACTCTGCACTCACTACTCACTACTCTGCACTCACTACTCTGCACTCACTACTCTGCACTCACTACTCTGCACTCACTACTCACTACTCACTACTCACTACTCTGCACTCACTACTCACTACTCACTACTCTGCACTCACTACTCTGCACTCACTACTCTGCACTCACTACTCACTACTCTGCACTCACTACTCTGCACTCACTACTCACTACTCTGCACTCACTACTCCGCACTCACTACTCTGCACTCACTACTCTGCACTCACTACTCTGCACTCACTACTCTGCACTCACTACTCACTACTCTGCACTGACTACTCTGCACTCACTACTCTGCACTCACTACTCACTACTCTGCACTCACTACTCACTACTCTGCACTCACTACTCTGCACTCACTACTCTGCACTCACTACTCTGCACTCACTACTCTGCACTCACTACTCTGCACTCACTACTCACTACTCTGCACTCACTACTCTGCATTCACTACTCACTACTCTGCACTCACTACTCTGCACTCACTACTCACTACTCAGCACTCACTACTCTGCACTCACTACTCACTACTCTGCACTCACTACTCTGCAATCACTACTCACTACTCTGCACTCACTACTCACTACTCTGCACTCACTAATCACTACTCACTACTCTGCACTCACTAATCACTACTCTGCACTCACTACTCACTACTCTGCACTTACAACTCACTACTCTGCACTCACTACGCACTACTCTGCACTCACTACTCTGCAATGTGCACTCACTACTCTGCACTCACTACTCACTACTCTGCACTCACTACTCTGCACTCACTACTCACTACTCTGCACTCACTACTCACTACTCTGCACTCACTACTCTGCACTCACTACTCTGCACTCACTACTCTGCACTCACTACTCTGCACTCACTACTCTGCACTCACTACTCTGCACTCACTACTGACTACTCTGCACTCACTACTCACTACTCTGCACTCACTACTCACTACTCACTACACACTACTCTGCACTCACAACTCTGCACTCACTACTCACTACTCTGCACTCACTACTCTGCACTCACTACTCACTACTCTGCACTCAGTACTCACTACTCTGCACTCACCACTCACTACTCTGCACTCACCACTCACTACTCACTACTCTGCACTCACTACTCTGCACTCACTACTCACTACTCTGCACTCACTACTCTGCACTAACTACTCACTACTCTGCACTCACTACTCACTACTCTGCACTCACTACTCACTACTCACTACTCACTACTCTGCACTCACTACTCTGCACTCACTACTCTGCACTCATTACTCTGCACTCACTACTCACTACTCACTACTCTGCACTCACTACTCACCACTCACTACTCACTACTATGCACTCACTACTCACTACTCTGCACTCACTACTCACTACTCTGCACTCACTACTCTGCACTCACTACTCTGCACTCACTACTCACCACTCACTACTCTGCAGTCACTACTCACCACTCACTACTCTGCACTCACTACTCACCACTCACTACTCACTACTCTGCACTCACTACTCACCACTCACTATTCACAACTCTGCACTCACTACTCACCACTCACTACTCACTACACTGCACTCACTACTCACTACTCTGCACTCACTACTCACTACTCACTACTCTGCACTCACTACTCACTACTCTGCACTCACTACTCACTACTCTGCACTCACTACTCACTACTCTGCACTCACTACTCATCAATCACTACTCTGCACTCACTACTCACCACTCACTACTCTGCACTCACTACTCACCACTCACTACTCACTACTCTGCACTCACTATTCACTACTCTGCACTCACTACTCTGCACTCACTACTCACTACTCTGCACTCACTATTCACTACTCTGCACTCACTATTCACTATTCTGCACTCACTTCTCACTACTCTGCACTCACTACTCACTACTCTGCACTCACTACTCACTACTCTGCACTCACTACTCACTACTCACTACTCTGCGCTCACTACTCACTACTCACTACTCTGCACTCACTACTCTGCACTCACTACTCTGTACTCACTACTCTGCACTCACTACTCTGCACTCTGTACTCACTACTCTGCACTCACTACTCTGCACTCTGCTCTCTCTACTCAGCACTCACTACTCTGCACTCACTACTCTGCACTCTAAACTTACTACTCACACTCTGCACTCACACTCTGCACTCACTACTCACACTCTGCACTCACTACTCACACTCTGCACTCACTACTCTGTACTCACTACTCACACTCTGCACTCACTACTCTGCACTCACTACTCTGCACTCACTACTCTGCACTCTGCACTCACACTTACACTCTGCACTTACACTCTGCACTCAACTCTGCACGCTGCATTCACACTCTGCACACTCACTCTGCACTCACTACTCACCACTCACTACTCACTACTCTGCACTCACTACTCACCACTCACTACTCACTACTCTGCACTCACTACTCACCACTCACTACTCACACTCACTACTCACTACTCTGCACTCACTACTCACTACTCTGCACTCACTACTCACTACTCACTACTCTGCACTCACTACTCACTACTCTGCACTCACTACTCACTACTCTGCACTCACTACTCACTACTCTGCACTCACTACTCTGCACTCACTACTCACTACTCTGCACTCACTACTCACTACTCTGCACTCACTACTCCGCACTCACTACTCTGCACTAACTACTCACTACTCTGCACTCACTACTCACTACTCTGCACTCACTACTCACTACTCACTACTCTGCACTCACTACTCTGCACTCACTACTCTGCACTCACTACTCACTACTCACTACTCTGCACTCACTACTCACCACTCACTACTCACTACTATGCACTCACTACTCACTACTCTGCACTCACTACTCACTACTCTGCACTCACTACTCACTACTCTGCACTCACTACTCACCACTCACTACTCACTACTCTGCACTCACTACTCACCACTCACTACTCACTACTCTGCACTCACTACTCACCACTCACTACTCACTACTCTGCACTCACTACTCACCACTCACTACTCACTACTCACTACTCTTCACTCACTACTCACCACTCAATACTCACTACTCTGCACTCAATACTCACTACTCTGCACTCACTACTCACTACTCACTACTCTGCACTCACTACTCACTACTCTGCACTCACTACTCACCACTCACTACTCACCACTAACTACTCACTACTCTGCACTCACTACTCACTACTCTGCACTCACTACTCACTACTCACTACTCTGCACTCACTACTCACTACTCTGCACTCACTACTCACTACTCTGCACTCACTACTCACCAATCACTACTCTGCACTCACTACTCACCACTCACTACTCACCACTCACTACTCACCACTCACTACTCACCACTCACTACTCTGCACTCACTACTCTGCACTCACTGCTCTGCACTCACTTCTCTGCACTCACTACTCTGCACTCACTACTCTGCACTCACTACTCTGCTCTCACTACTCTGCACTCACTACTCTGCAATCTGCACTCACTACTCTGCAATCTGCACTCACTACTCTGCACCCACTACTCACTACTCTGCACTCACTACTCACTACTCTGTACTCACTACTCACTACGCTGCACTCACTACTCACTACTCTGAACTCACTACTCACTACTCTGCACTCACTACTCTGCACTCACTACTCTGCACTCACTACTCTGCACTCACTACTCTGCACTCACTACTCTGCAATCTGCACTCACTACTCTGCACTCACTACTCACTACTCTGCACTCACTACTCACTACTCACTACTCTGCACTCACTACTCACTACTCTGCACTCACTACTCTGCACTCACTACTCACTACTCTGCACTCACTACTCTGCACTCACTACTCACTACTCACTACTCACTACTCTGCACTCACTACTCACTACTCACTACTCTGCACTCACTACTCTGCACTCACTACTCTGCACTCACTACTCTGCACTCACTACTCACTACTCTGCACTCACTACTCTGCACTCACTACTCACTACTCTGCACTCACTACTCTGCACTCACTACTCTGCACTCACTACTCTGCACTCACTACTCTGCACTCACTACTCACTACTCTGCACTCACTACTCTGCATTCACTACTCACTACTCTGCACTCACTACTCTGCACTCACTACTCACTACTCTGCACTCACTACTCACCACTCACTACTCACCACTAACTACTCACTACTATGCACTCACTACTCACTACTCTGCACTCACTACTCACTACTCTGCACTCACTACTCACTACTCCGCACTCTTTACTCTGCACTCACTACTCACCACTCACTACTCACTACTCTGCACTCACTACTCACTACTCTGCACTCACTACTCACCACTCACTACTCACCACTAACTACTCACTACTCTGCACTCACTACTCACTACTCTGCACTCACTACTCACTACTCACTACTCTGCACTCACTACTCACTACTCTGCACTCACTACTCACTACTCTGCACTCACTACTCACCAATCACTACTCTGCACTCACTACTCACCACTCACTACTCACCACTCACTACTCACCACTCACTACTCACCACTCACTACTCTGCACTCACTACTCTGCACTCACTGCTCTGCACTCACTTCTCTGCACTCACTACTCTGCACTCACTACTCTGCACTCACTACTCTGCTCTCACTACTCTGCACTCACTACTCTGCAATCTGCACTCACTACTCTGCAATCTGCACTCACTACTCTGCACCCACTACTCACTACTCTGCACTCACTACTCACTACTCTGTACTCACTACTCACTACGCTGCACTCACTACTCACTACTCTGAACTCACTACTCACTACTCTGTACTCACTACTCTGCACTCACTACTCTGCACTCACTACTCTGCACTCACTACTCTGCACTCACTACTCTGCAATCTGCACTCACTACTCTGCACTCACTACTCACTACTCTGCACTCACTACTCACTACTCACTACTCTGCACTCACTACTCACTACTCTGCACTCACTACTCTGCACTCACTACTCACTACTCTGCACTCACTACTCTGCACTCACTACTCACTACTCACTACTCACTACTCTGCACTCACTACTCACCAATCACTACTCTGCACTCACTACTCACCACTCACTACTCACCACTCACTACTCACCACTCACTACTCACCACTCACTACTCTGCACTCACTACTCTGCACTCACTGCTCTGCACTCACTTCTCTGCACTCACTACTCTGCACTCACTACTCTGCACTCACTACTCACTACTCTGCACTCACTACTCTGCATTCACTACTCACTACTCTGCACTCACTACTCTGCACTCACTACTCACTACTCAGCACTCACTACTCTGCACTCACTACTCACTACTCTGCACTCACTACTCTGCAATCACTACTCACTACTCTGCACTCACTACTCACTACTCTGCACTCACTAATCACTACTCACTACTCTGCACTCACTAATCACTACTCTGCACTCACTACTCACTACTCTGCACTTACTACTCACTACTCTGCACTCACTACGCACTACTCTGCACTCACTACTCTGCTCTCACTACTCTGCTCTCACTACTCTGCACTCACTACTCTGCAATCTGCACTCACTACTCTGCAATCTGCACTCACTACTCTGCACTCACTACTCACTACTCTGCACTCACTACTCACTACTCTGTACTCACTACTCTGCACTCACTGCTCTGCACTCACTTCTCTGCACTCACTACTCTGCACTCACTACTCTGCACTCACTACTCTGCTCTCACTACTCTGCACTCACTACTCTGCAATCTGCACTCACTACTCTGCAATCTGCACTCACTACTCTGCACCCACTACTCACTACTCTGCACTCACTACTCACTACTCTGTACTCACTACTCACTACGCTGCACTCACTACTCACTACTCTGAACTCACTACTCACTACTCTGTACTCACTACTCTGCACTCACTACTCTGCACTCACTACTCTGCACTCACTGCTCTGCACTCACTTCTCTGCACTCACTACTCTGCACTCACTACTCAGCACTCACTACTCTGCTCTCACTACTCTGCACTCACTACTCTGCAATCTGCACTCACTACTCTGCAATCTGCACTCACTACTCTGCACCCACTACTCACTACTCTGCACTCACTACTCACTACTCTGTACTCACTACTCACTACGCTGCACTCACTACTCTGAACTCACTACTCACTACTCTGTACTCACTACTCTGCACTCACTACTCTGCACTCACTACTCTGCACTCACTACTCTGCACTCACTACTCTGCAATCTGCACTCACTACTCTGCACTCACTACTCACTACTCTGCACTCACTACTCACTACTCACTACTCTGCACTCACTACTCACTACTCTGCACTCACTACTCTGCACTCACTACTCACTACTCTGCACTCACTACTCTGCACTCACTACTCACTACTCACTACTCACTACTCTGCACTCACTACTCACTACTCACTACTCTGCACTCACTACTCTGCACTCACTACTCTGCACTCACTACTCACTACTCTGCACTCACTACTCACTACTCTGCACTCACTACTCTGCACTCACTACTCTGCACTCACTACTCTGCACTCACTACTCACTACTCTGCACTCACTACTCTGCATTCACTACTCACTACTCTGCACTCACTACTCTGCACTCACTACTCACTACTCAGCACTCACTACTCTGCACTCACTACTCACTACTCTGCACTCACTACTCTGCAATCACTACTCACTACTCTGCACTCACTACTCACTACTCTGCACTCACTAATCACTACTCACTACTCTGCACTCACTAATCACTACTCTGCACTCACTACTCACTACTCTGCACTTACTACTCACTACTCTGCACTCACTACGCACTACTCTGCACTCACTACTCTGCTCTCACTACTCTGCTCTCACTACTCTGCACTCACTACTCTGCAATCTGCACTCACTACTCTGCAATCTGCACTCACTACTCTGCACTCACTACTCACTACTCTGCACTCACTACTCACTACTCTGTACTCACTACTTACTACGCTGCACTCACTACTCTGAACTCACTACTCACTACTCTGCACTAACTACTCTGCAATCTGCACTCACTACTCTGCACTCACTACTCACTACTCTGCACTCACTACTCACTACTCACTACTCTGCACTCACTACTCACTACTCTGCACTCACTACTCTGCACTCACTACTCACTACTCACTACTCACTACTCTGCACTCACTACTCACTACTCACTACTCACTACTCTGCACTCACTACTCACTACTCTGCACTCACTACTCACTACTCTGCACACACTACTCACTACTCTGCACTCACTACTCTTCACTCACTACTCACTACTCACTACTCACTACTCTGCACTCACTACTCTGCACTCACTACTCACTACTCTGCGTCACTACTCACTACTATGCACTCACTACTCTGCACTCACTACACTGCACTCACTACTCTGCACTCACTACTCACTACTCTGCACTCACTACTCTGCATTCACTACTCACTATTCTGCACTCACTACTCTGCACTCACTACTCACTACTCTGCACTCACTACTCTGCACTCACTACTCACTACTCTGCACTCACTACTCTGCAATCACTACTCACTACTCTGTACTCACTACTCACTACTCTGCACTCACTAATCACTACTCACTACTCTGCACTCACTAATCACTACTCTGCACTCACTACTCACTACTCTGCACTCACTACTCACTACTCTGCACTCACTACTCTGCAATGTGCACTCACTACTCTGCACTCACTACTCACTACTCTGCACTCACTACTCTGCACTCACTACTCTGCACTCACTACTCACTAATCTGCACTCACTACTCTGCACTCACTACTCTGCACTCACTACTCACTACTCTGCACTCACTACTCACTACTCTGCACTCACTACTCACTACTCTGCACTCACTACTCTGCACTCACTACTCTGCACTCACCACTCTGCACTCACCACTCACTACTCTGCACTCACTACTCTCTACTCTGTACTCACTACTCACTACACACTACTCACTACACACTACTCACTACACACTACTCTGCACTCACAACTCTGCACTCACTACTCTGCACTCACTACTCACTACTCTGCACTCACTACTCTGCACTCACTACTCTGCACTCACTACTCTGCACTCACTACTCACTCTGCAATCACTACTCTGCACTCACTACTCACTACTCTGCACTCACTATTCACTCTGCACTCACTACTCTGCACTCACTACTCTGCACTCACTACTCTGCACTCACTACTCTGCACTCACTACTCACTACTCTGCACTCACTACTCACTACTCTGCACTCACTACTCTGCACTCACTACTCTGCACTCACTACTCTGCACTCACTACTCTGCACTCACTACTCACTACTCTGCACTCACTACTCACTACTCTGCACTCACTACTCTGCACTCACTACTCACTACTCTGCACTCACTACTCTGCACTCACTACTCTGCACTCACTACTCTGTACTCACTACTCTGCACTCACTACTCACTACTCTGCACTCACTACTCACTACTCTGCACTCGCTACTCACTACTCACTACACACTACTCTGCACTCACAACTCTGCACTCACTACTCACTACTCTGCACTCACAACTCTGCACTCACTACTCACTACTCTGCACTCACTACTCACTACTCTGCACTCACTACTCTGCACTCAGTACTCACTACTCTGCACTCACTACTCACTACTCACTACTCTGCACTCACTACTCACTACTCTGCACTCACTACTCTGCACTCACTACTCACTACTCTGCACTCACTACTCACTACTCTGCACTCACTACTCTGCACTCACTACTCTGCACTAACTACTCACTACTCTGCACTCACTACTCACTACTCTGCACTCACTACTCACTACTCACTACTCTGCACTCACTACTCTGCACTCACTACTCACTACTCACTACTCTGCACTCACTACTCACCACTCACTACTCACTACTCTGCACTCACTACTCACTACTCTGCCCTCACTACTCACTACTCTGCACTCACTACTCTGCACTCACTACTCACCACTCACTACTCTGCACTCACTACTCACCACTCACTACTCACTACTCTGCACTCACTACTCACCACTCACTACTCACTACTCTGCACTCACTACTCACCACTCACTACTCTGCACTCACTACTCACTACTCTGCACTCACTACTCACTACTCACTACTCTGCACTCACTACTCACTACTCTGCACTCACTACTCACTACTCTGCACTCACTACTCACTACTCTGCTCTCACTACTCACTACTCTGCACTCACTACTCACCAATCACTACTCTGCACTCACTACTCACCACTCACTACTCTGCACTCACTACTCACCACTCACTACTCACTACTCACTACTCACCACTCACTACTCACTACTCTGCACTCACTACTCTGCACTCACTACTCACTACTCTGCACTCACTACTCTGCACTCACTACTCTGCACTCACTACTCTGCACTCACTAGTCACACTCTGCACTCACTACTCTGCACTCACTACTCACTACTCTGCACTCACTATTCACTACTCTGCACTCACTACTCACTACTCTGCACTCACTACTCACTACTCTGCACTCACTACTCACTACTCTGCGCTCACTACTCACTACTCACTACTCTGCACTCACTACTCTGCACTCACTACTCACTACTCTGCACTCACTATTCTGCACTCACTACTCTGCACTCACTACTCTGCACTCACTACTCTGCACTCACTACTCTGCACTCACTACTCTGCACTCTATACTCACTACTCACACTCTGCACTCACACTCTGCACTCACTACTCACACTCTGCACTCACTACTCACACTCTGCACTCACTACTCTGTACTCACTACTCACACTCTGCACTCACTACTCTGCACTCACTACTCTGCACTCACTACTCTGCACTCTGCACTCACACTTACACTCTGCACTTACACTCTGCACTCAACTCTGCACGCTGCATTCACACTCTGCACACTCACTCTGCACTCACTACTTCACACTCTGCACTCACACTCTGCTCACTCACTCTGCACTCACTACTTCACACTGCACTCACACTCTGCTCACTCACTCTGCACTCACTACTTCACACTCTGCACTCTGCGCACTCTGAACTGTGCGCACTCTGCACTCACACTATAATAATCCTTATGCAGAATTCCTCTAAAGTATAAGCAGCTTGGGTTTTTCCTATAAGCGCCAAAGAGTCAATGATAGGAAAAGAGGGCAGAGAGTGCTATCCCCATCTCCCCACCCACAGACAACCAAAAATTATCTTCTGCGTTGCTTTATTCAAATAATATGAATAAGGAATTTAAAGTATATGTATGGGCGAGTGGAAGGTGATCTATCGTATTCAATATATTTTAACACAATTGGTGTTCATGGTTACCTTTACAAACGTGAGATGAAGATGATGCTCACTTTTTAGTTATATAAGGATATTTTGTCGAGTACATTCAAGTTCAACCCACTGGCTGTAAGCAACAAGCTGAGGATCAACGGGCGCGAAACAGCGTGGCGGGCGCGCACGAGACGCAGCGTGGGCGTGCTCATCAGCTGAAGATCCCCGGAGAAGACACCGAGTCTGCCTGCTGCCGTGACTGACCCGCTCGGAGAGAAAGAGCCCGGTGAGTGGGGGTCGAGGGGGGGGGCGGCAGAGAGGGAGTGGGCAGAGAGGGAGGGTGTGTGTGTGTGTGTGTGTGTGTGTGTGTGTGTGTGCGTGCGTGCGTGCATGCGTGAGTGTGTGCTTCCGTGAGTGTGAATGTGGAGCAAGAGATGTGCACGGCTCCAGGAGGCTCGGCGTGCGCGTCCACGAGATGCAATCGGCGCTCGTTCACCGCTCTGGCTCCGTTGAGAGTGAACTCCGTGACAATAGGTCTCGAAGCCGAGACCTAAAAAAGGGATTGTCTGCTCCACTAAAAGAAATGATTCAATAGAAACATGTATTCTGAGATTTCTTTTAGCTTCCAGCAAAATCTCAACCAGCGCGATTTTACCCTCACTCAAGTGAAAACTCTCGGGACTTCTCCAGATTCTCTTTCCGAAGGCAACCAAATAAATCTCCACTATTCTTATTTCAAGACTCCCTGTGCAATACCGACAATATGACCATTGCTTAGCACTGCATCAACAGCAGACAACACAATTTCCCTTAGTGTATGCCACACTAAGTCTGTCCTTAGGCGTACCCTGGGATCTTAGGTCTATAGTGGATCTGTTACTTAAATTTTCTTATGGTCAACGACAGACCACAACATATACCACATAGGTACGTAGTCAATAAACGTCTGTCCCTATAAATTATGTCTTCTTCATTACCCAGTATAATTAGCCTAAACTAATCATCCGATGCAACTACCAGAAACTGGTTCAGTAGAATTGTAGTAAAATGTTATTTCATATATGACAACAATATTCTCTATAATACATGTTTCTTTCTATAATCAACCGTTCAGACCCATAAGAACTAAATAACCACTTACTCCGATGAATCTTTTTGTAGAGCTAATATGAAGTAGACAATGAAGAGACAGATAAAAAACCTTCACGAGGACCCAAAATGAAGGAAATATCTAACTTAACAACATCTACCACAATATTTACAAAACTGTCAATAATTCATCAATAACGACAAACTGAATACTTATCAATTTACTTCGATCTAATATTTTCAGACTATGAATGGTCAGTAAATTAATACAATAGAAAACAATGTAAGAATATTCTTTAGAACAATGTTACACGTATATTCACATATAAGAGAAAACAGTTTATAATGCATTCTTCACAATATCAATCACAGGCATGAGTGGAGAGAGACTGAGACAAAAGAAAATAGTCAATTGCAATTATCAGTATGCAATTTGATTTCATACGAACCTAGAGAATTATTGCACAAGGTGCAATAAGAAGAAAAGCTAACCAAAAAGGTATAGCTTAAGGCACCATCAGCAACCGATGAAGTGCAAAGGTAATCAGGATAGTCTCGTTCAGGTTTATCAAAGACAGCAGCCAGTCAAAGTAGCATACAGAAAACAGCAGCAAGGATCTCCTCTCATAGAAGCAGCTACTACATTTTCTTCTATTTATACCCTAAATGTTAAATGTCCAATCTCCTAAAGTATCATTCACAACTTCTTCACTATTTTATTGGTTTTCAGAATAAGGTGATCATCAGACCATTCCGCCTCATCAAAGTTCTTTCAGGCAATCTATTGTTAATTCTATTAAATCACCCTTCCTTGGAAGCAGGAAAAGCATCTTGCAACATTTTCCATGTCCTCATCCACACTTCACACCGCCCAAAATTCATTCACAAAAGAATAATATTTAGCTCAAGAAGGAAATTCCTAGAGATTACTTTGTGCACAGCTATACAAACACAATATTTTAGAACTAGTGAAGGTTAAAATACATTTCTTCTGATGCCTACATTTTAAGCAAAGTAAATCACTCATGCAAGGTTTTGAGCCATTCATAGGTAATGGTAAAGCATATTTTTCTAGGAAGAGAAAACTGGTTTCAGTTAAATGTTCACAACGAAAATACATAAAAAAGATCATTATGGCAAATAATTCCTTATTTCGATTAAATCCACCCACAAGCATGATCTAATTAAACTCATTATTTAATTACTATGTCTCTCTTATGTTATAAGTGAAAGGAAATATGCATTTTCACATAACATTTTTCATAAACATTATGATTTATTATTTCAAATCTCTTTCTCCTGTAAAAGTGTTTAGTTCTCATAAAAGAGTACTTCATTTATTCATGATCTCTGCATGTACAATGCTACTTTCATTTATTACACGTGTTGTGCCTCATTTTGCACTTTTCACGTAAACTTATAAAATGGTCACCCATGTTAATAATTTTCACACCATTACTCATTGGTTTCATTAGTAACACAAATATGAGCAGATTTGATCAAGCAGGATTTATTTTGCAAAAATCAAGCTTCATCACAGCAAGATTGGAAGAAGAAAACAGGGAGAGGGACACAGAGACACTAACAGAGGAGAGCTGCAAGTTTAAGAGGGACAAGAACAGGAAGATCACACAGAAACACCAGAACTGGGAGATAACAAGACAGAGAGGAAAGGAAAAAGGGATATGGACACAGAGATAAGAAAACAGGAAGAAAGAAGGACTTAGAGAAGGAAACCAGGAGATCTACATAGAGAAATTGGAACAGGGAAGTAGCAAGGCTGAGAGAAGGCAGCGGGAAGAAGGACAAAGAGACATGGAAACAGTGAGGCAGCAAAAGAGAGGGAAGGAGAGAATGAAACAGGGCGAGGGGGACAAAGACAAATTAACAGGAACATCACAAGATAGAGAGAAAGAGACAGAAAGGGGAGGATGGCCAAAGAGAAAGCAAGACAAAGAAGGAAACCGATAGAGGGAACCCGAAACAGGAACAGAGAGGCAGAAAGATAGAGAAGAACAGGAGGAAACAACCATATGGGCACAGACTTGGGAACAGGGGGACAGCAAGACAGAGAAAAGGAAGAAAGAAATGCAGGATGGACACAAGAGACAACAGAAAAGAGACACCTAGCAGACCTAAAGCAGTAAGAAGGAGACAGAATATAAGGAAGACGGACACAGAGCTATGGAAACAGAGGATCATGGTGAGGAAAAAGAATCCCAGAAACACAGATGAGAAACAGGTAGTACTAAATAATCTATCTGGGTCTTTGATTCAGCAATTCCCAATCCATGCAGACTATAGGGTAGAATAATGTAAGGATATTGCACACAGCTTGCATGAATGAGAGGAGTCATACGTGTCCTAGGCCACAGTCACCCATCTAAGCTGTGACATTCATGGTGACGACCTGCCTTGGACCCTGCTGGTGGCATTTGCTTGAGTGAGTCTTGACGGCCAAGTGCTGTTCTTGAGGTTCTCCCACCCTTGTCTGTGATTAAGTATTCTTATCCTAACATCCTAGAAAACCTATGACTTAGAGGCTTTTTGGCTTCAAATACCTCTGAAGGCAAGAAACAAACCTTCACAGTCAATTAGTTGAAGGGACATTGCTGCTGGGTCAAAGATTTAGGTTGCTTCTGCTCCTGTTTTCTGCAGCGGCAAATCCATTTCAGCAAGAAGTTGCGAAGAGGCTATACAGCTTTGAGGAACACTGGGCAGCAACAGCTTTGAGGATCACAGTGCAGCTACAGCTTTCAACTTTACCCCCGCTAGAGAAAGCTGAGCTTCAAAAAAGTGACTAAGTTATTGAAGCCCAGATGTATGACCCTTTCATTTAGCGCCTCGGAATTTGTGACTCATTGCGAGTCACAAATTGTGAGGCTCTAAATGAAATGTACAGCAGTGGTATTACACTGTTTTGCGTTTCCCAATGGGGTCTCAAATTGCGAGGCTCATTAATATTAATGAGCCTCTCACAATTTGTGAGCCCATTGGGAATGCCAGCCCTCCCAAGAATGGTGGCCTGCTGGGCTGAGCAGACCATCATGTCTGGGACTGCTTTTTAATAAAGCAGCTTTTTTTTAAATGCAGCCCATTTTCCTTAAAGGGAAATCGGATGCATTTAAAAAAAGAAAATGAAACATTTTCGTTTCATTTTTTAAGGGCAGGGAGTGGTCCCTGGGACCACTGCCTGCCCTTAAAAATATTTTTTGAGACAGTCACAAAGTGGAAGGGGTCCCATGGGGACACCTTCTAAATTTCCACTGCATTACCACCCTGTTGAAGAGGGTGGTAATTTGCGAGTGTTTTGCGACCGCAATTGCGGTCACAAAGTATTCACACATAGCATTGTGTTGGACAGGCCACATGAAGGGCCGCTCTCCCCCGGCCCAACCAGGCCTGAGCCCAGTCCCGCAAGTACCACACACCACCATTGCACGTCCTCCGTCCCCTCAAGGACCCCTGCCTCGAGCCTGCCGACCTCGAGGGTCCGATCCACTGCCGGCCCACGCGCCCAGCCTGGGGCGCCATCTTGGACACTCCACCACGAGGCCGCCTGGCCCCCGATCGACCTCAACCCTGGGCCTGGCCCGGCCTCAGACATTCCGGCACCACCCTCCACCCAGGAGGTGAGCGGGCTACTTGGCAAGTCCATGGGAGAAAGAGGTGCCAATGGCTCTCCCCCACCAAGTGCCGCTCGCCCATCGCCTCCCCGGGCGCTGGCTCCACCCCCCTGCTGGGTGTCTGGACTCCCCCATCCCGGACCTCCCGACCTCCAAGTGCGAGGGTCCGGACATCAAAGCACGCCAGCCCTATAACTGGGGCAGCTCCAGAGCAGGAAGGCAGTTGTATCTTGGAGTCGAGAGACGTAAAGAGGAACTCATCCTGGACGGACTACTGGCGCTGCCATAGCTCTGTCCTGTGCACCATCGTCCTGCCTGTTGGCGCTGCCACAGCCGTCGTAACCTTCATCCTTCATCGTCGTCGGGATCTGCTGGCGTGGCCGCGGACCGTTGTAACCGTCATCTTTCACCGGGACCTGCAGGCTCCGCCGCGGACCGTCGTCCTTCCTTCATCCATCTCGGGACCTGCTTGGCTCCTCCACGGCCCGATCATCTAGAACGCCGAGCTCGAGGATTGAGAGCTATTTTGTACTCATTGGTAACTAAGACTGTCCCGCTACCCCTTTCCTAAACCAGAGACTAGAACCGAGGGGACCCCTGAGTCCAGACCTCCTTGTATCCATCCTCGTAACCTAAGAATTGCATATAAAGTCTCGTTAACCTTCAACCTTGTGTGGTGTCCGTCTGTGGGGGGGAAGTTACTTATCTGTACAGTCGTTGGAGACGGCTCTCCCTGGAGACCTCTCCCCGTAACCTCGGCCGACCCTCCCGGTCCGTCTAACATTGGTGGCCAGCGGCGCGATCCGAATCACCGCATAAACGTACAGAGAGTAGCTCACCCCACGACGAAGTCACAATGACCACGAAAGAGAGCGGATCAACCGAGAAATTCCAAATGGAGAAATTGGAGGAGTACAACCATCGTGAACTTAAACAATTCTGCATCGAACTGGGTATCGCTACCACCGGACTGAGTACCAAGGACGATTTTAAGTATGCCCTAGAATCTTGGGCAGAAACCGGGGCTGCCGGAACCCCTGATCAAAGCACCGTAGAAAAAACGACCACGGCCCCGGAAGGGCAAAGAACGGGTCTCTCGCAAGGCGAGATCCAGGAAAGAGAAAGGACCCGACTACACGAACTAGAAATGGCCCGACTTAAAATGGACGTTGGCCGAACAAAAAATCAACTTAGAGCACCTGCGTCTCCGAGAAGAAAGAGAGGAGAAACAGAGACAAAGGGAGCTCGAGAAAAAAAAACTAGCGTACGAACACGAACGAAACCTAGCCGAGATCAACCTACGCAAGCAGAATAAAGAAGCAGGGGTACCCGAGCGACCCCCCACCTCAGGGGCCACAGACAAAAAGGTACACATCCCCAAGGATGTTGTCCGAGAATACTTCAGAGAGGACGACATCCAGCAATGGTTTAAAGCCTATGAAATCGCTATGACTGCACACCGGATCGATAGGAGCGACTGGGGAGCGACTGGGGAGCCGGCCTCTGGGGAAGATTCCTCAATGAGGGCCGCGACACCCTACTACAGCTCCCGGACCACCAGATGACCTCCTACGACCATATGAAAGCGGCCCTCCTCACCCGCTATGGTCTCACACCCGAGATGTACCGTCAGAGGTTCCGAGACTGCACCCGCATCCCGGGTACAACTTGGGTGGACTATGTAACATACTTTAGCCGAGCCTTCGAGGGCTGGATCCGAGGAAGCAGCGTCACGACCTACGAGCAACTATTTAACCTGATGGTATGGGAGCATCTGTCGAACAATTGCTTCATTGAACTCCGCCAACACCTCCTCGACAGCAAGTTAACGGATCCCCGGCAGCTCGCAGCCGAAGCTGACCGGTGGGAGATCACCAGAGTGGGCCGGAATGGGTCCTACGAACAGAACCGAAACAACAATGGTCAGCACCGACCCAGAGGAGGAGGAGGGGGCCAAGGGCGAGGAAGAGACAACGCCCCGGTCGCCCCCGCTACCAACACCACCCCCCCGGCCAACCGGGGCAGCACCCCAGCGCGACCGGGGTACAGAGCCAATGTCACGTGTCACCGATGTCAACGAGTCGGCCACTATGCGAACGACCCAAACTGCCCGCAGTACCAGAGCCCAAGACCCCGCCAAGTGGCCGCCGCAGCCCTAGGGGAAGAACAGATCTCCGAGGAACAGGAAGAGTACGAACAAGAGCATCAAGAGTGGGAGCCAGCCGCCATGACTCTAGCCTGCTTAGGGGGGAAAGACATG
This sequence comes from Lissotriton vulgaris, assembly GCF_964263255.1. Lineage (NCBI taxonomy): Eukaryota > Metazoa > Chordata > Amphibia > Caudata > Salamandridae > Lissotriton > Lissotriton vulgaris. The sequence goes on along the minus strand of NC_141698.1, from coordinate 789,986,339 downwards.
GTCCCGCGGGTCCCCCTACCCGCTAACACCCAGAAGTACAGCCAATGGGTGAGCATCAATGGACACCAGGCCGAAGCCCTTCGTGACACCGGGGCCAGTGTAACAGCCGTCCGCTGTCACCTGGTGGCCCCAGAACAGTATCTACCGAACATTCTCTGCCCTGTACGATCAGCCGATAACTCGGAGAGCCTGTGTCGGATGGCCTGCGTCCCCTTCGAATGGGGGGGGGTCTCCGGCATGTTGAAAGTGACGGTCCGAGACGATGCCCCCGTAGACTGCCTCCTGGGCAATGACCTGGAAAGCTCTCCGTGGGCCGCCGTGGAGCGAAAGGAACACCTGGGGATGTTGGGCGTCCCAGACTGGGCGTGCGTCACCACCCGTTCCATGGCCGCCCGTGCCAACCACCAGCCAGAAGAACCCGAATGGCCGGCGCCACCGCCTTCGGTCGCCCCGGCCGAAAACACCGACCGTAACATTCCCGCCGAACCAGCTCAACCTACCGACCTCGCTAACCTCGACCAGTGGCCTCAAGAAGGGGGGCCCACGCAAGAACAATTTCGCAAAGAACAGAAGACCTGTCCCTCCCTCGAGGGACTCCGCCAGCAAGCGCTCGCCCAAAGCGCAGGGGATACCCCCGGAACTCATTGGGTCTACTGGGACAATGATCTGCTGTACAGCGAGCAAAGAATCGCCGAGCTGGGGAGCAACCGAGTACTAGTGGTACCCCTCCGTTTCAGAGACTTCCTGTTAAACCTGGCCCACGATGTCCCCCTGGCAGGACATCTGGGACAAGATAAAACCTACAGTCGCCTAGTGACCCACTTCTTCTGGCCCAAAATGAGAAACGATGTGCACCAGCATTGCCGATCTTGCCCCACGTGCCAAGCCAGTGGGAAGAGCGGCTGCAAACTAAAGGCTCCCCTGCAACCTTTTCCCGTGGTCACTACCCCGTTTGAGAGAGTCGGAATAGACATTGTGGGGCCCTTGGACCCACGCACAAAACAAGGCCATCGATTCATCCTGGTGCTAGTGGACCACGCCACCCGCTACCCTGAGGCTGTTCCTCTGCGAACTGTGACAGCCCCGGTGGTCGGCCGGGCCCTGATGGGGATCTTCTCCCGTGTGGGCTTCCCCCGAGAAGTCGTCAGCGACAGAGGCACGAACTTTATTTCCAAATACATGAAGTCCCTCTGGCAACAGTGCGGGGTCACCTACAGATTCACAACCCCCTATCACCCTCAAGGGAACGGACTCGTTGAGCGGTTCAACCGCACGCTAAAGGGAATGATCGGGGGGTTGGAAGAGCCCCTCCGTCGCCAGTGGGATGTGCTGCTGCCGTGCCTCCTCTTCGCATATCGAGAAGTCCCCCAGAAATCCCTGGGCTTCAGCCCATTTGAACTGCTATATGGACACCCAGTGCGAGGGCCGCTCAGTCTCGTCAAAGAAGGCTGGGAGATGCCTCCGCTAAAGAACCCTCCAGATGTCTTCCGGTACCTCCTCACCCTCCGCAACCAGACCCGGCGGTTCAGAGAACTAGCGAAGGCCAACCTAGAGGCCAGTCAAGAGGACATGAAAAAATGGTATGACCAGAATGCCTCATCCATTGAATTCGAACCTGGCCAACAGGTATGGGTGATGTCCCCCACTGAGCCATGCGCCCTGCAAGACAAATGGACGGGGCCCTTCAAAGTAATAGAGCGCAAGGGTCCTGCCACTTATCTCATCGACATGGAATCCTCCCGGAACCCTCTCCGGGTCCTCCACGCTAACAGACTAAAGCCCCACTTTGTGCGAACAGAGCTCAGCCTCCTGATGGCCACAGACACTGGGGTTGAAGAAGACTCCGAGCCTCTCCCTGACCTCCTACGGACTCAAGAGCAAGACGGCTCCGTGGATGGGGTCCGGCTCTCAGAGGCCCTCACCAGAGAACAACGCCAGGAGTGTCAAGCCCTCCTATCACAGTTCGCCAGCCTGTTCTCCCTCACCCCGGGTGTCACTTCCTGGTGTGTGCACGATGTGGATACCGGGGACAGCCCCCCTATCCGCCACCGGGCCTACCGCGTGCCAGACCGGGTACGGGCCTGCATCCAGGAAGAAATAGCCAAGATGCTCACGATCGGGGTCATCGAGCCCTCAGACAGTCCCTGGGCCAGCCCTGTCGTACTGGTCCCCAAAGCAGCTGCCCCCGGCACCACACCCGAACTCCGGTTCTGCGTCGACTACCGGGGCTTGAATGCGGTCACCAGAACAGACGCGCACCCCATCCCCCGGGCAGATGAACTAGTCGACCGAATGGGAGCTGCCCGCTACCTCAGCATCTTCGACTTGACAGCAGGCTATTGGCAGATCGGCCTCACACCCCGGGCGCGAGAACGTTCTGCCTTCTCCACCCCCGATGGCCATTACCATTTCACGGTCATGCCCTTCGGCATGAAGAATGCCCCAGCAACATTCCAACGGCTCGTCAATCAGGTCCTGGCGGGGCTCGAAGGATTCAGCGCCGCCTACCTAGACGACATCGCTGTATACAGCCACCATTGGACCGAGCACCTCCACCACCTCCGAGCAGTGCTGCAAGCCCTTCAGCGAGCTGGCCTCACGATCAAGGCCAGCAAGTGTCAAATTGGGCAAGGGTCTGTAACCTACCTCGGACACCAGGTGGGAAGCGGCCTAGTGGCCCCGCTACAGCTGAAAATTGCCGCCATCCAGGCCTGGCAGCCCCCCATCACCCAAACCGAGGTACGAGCCTTCCTGGGCCTCACGGGCTACTACCGAAGGTTCGTAAAAGACTATGGTACCATAGTGGGGCCCCTCACAGAACTCACGTCAAAGAACCAGCCCAAGAAAGTCACCTGGACCCCAGAGTGTCAAACTGCATTTGAACAATTAAAGGCCGCCATGTGTTCCGCCCCTGTGCTCCAGGCCCCAGACTACAGCCGGGAGTTCATCGTCCAGACGGACGCCTCCGACCAGGGCATTGGGGCAGTCCTGTCTCAAGTGAACACCGAAGGCCTTGATCAACCGGTGGCCTTCATCAGCCGGAGACTCCTACCACGGGAGCAACGCTGGAGCACCATAGAGAGGGAAGCCTTCGCTGTGGTATGGGCCCTCAAGAAGCTCCGGCCCTACCTTTTCGGCACCCACTTTCGGGTGCAGACCGACCACCGACCCCTGCAATGGCTGATGCATATGCGGGGGGAGAACCCAAAGTTGCTACGCTGGTCCATCTCCTTGCAAGGTATGGACTTCACAGTCGAACACCGGCCTGGGCCAGATCACGCCAACGCGGATGGCCTGTCCCGGTTTTTCCGCCTCGACGAGGAGAGTCCCCAAGAGGATGGGTAACTCTCCCCGCCTTCAGCTGGGGGGGACGCATGTTGGACAGGCCACATGAAGGGCCGCTCTCCCCCGGCCCAACCAGGCCTGAGCCCAGTCCCGCAAGTACCACACACCACCATTGCACGTCCTCCGTCCCCTCAAGGACCCCTGCCTCGAGCCTGCCGACCTCGAGGGTCCGATCCACTGCCGGCCCACGCGCCCAGCCTGGGGCGCCATCTTGGACACTCCACCACGAGGCCGCCTGGCCCCCGATCGACCTCAACCCTGGGCCTGGCCCGGCCTCAGACATTCCGGCACCACCCTCCACCCAGGAGGTGAGCGGGCTACTTGGCAAGTCCATGGGAGAAAGAGGTGCCAATGGCTCTCCCCCACCAAGTGCCGCTCGCCCATCGCCTCCCCGGGCGCTGGCTCCACCCCCCTGCTGGGTGTCTGGACTCCCCCATCCCGGACCTCCCGACCTCCAAGTGCGAGGGTCCGGACATCAAAGCACGCCAGCCCTATAACTGGGGCAGCTCCAGAGCAGGAAGGCAGTTGTATCTTGGAGTCGAGAGACGTAAAGAGGAACTCATCCTGGACGGACTACTGGCGCTGCCATAGCTCTGTCCTGTGCACCATCGTCCTGCCTGTTGGCGCTGCCACAGCCGTCGTAACCTTCATCCTTCATCGTCGTCGGGATCTGCTGGCGTGGCCGCGGACCGTTGTAACCGTCATCTTCCACCGGGACCTGCAGGCTCCGCCGCGGACCGTCGTCCTTCCTTCATCCATCTCGGGACCTGCTTGGCTCCTCCACGGCCCGATCATCTAGAACGCCGAGCTCGAGGATTGAGAGCTATTTTGTACTCATTGGTAACTAAGACTGTCCCGCTACCCCTTTCCTAAACCAGAGACTAGAACCGAGGGGACCCCTGAGTCCAGACCTCCTTGTATCCATCCTCGTAACCTAAGAATTGCATATAAAGTCTCGTTAACCTTCAACCTTGTGTGGTGTCCGTCTGTGGGGGGGAAGTTACTTATCTGTACAGTCGTTGGAGACGGCTCTCCCTGGAGACCTCTCCCCGTAACCTCGGCCGACCCTCCCGGTCCGTCTAACACATTGCAATTCCTGAATAGCGAGTTGCAAATTAATTGTGACTCGCTATTTAGGAATTATACATGGCCAACAGTGATTTGCATGTGCAAGCGGGTTCGCAAATTAATTCCAAAGGTAGAAATGTTCATTGAGCAAAGGTGCTAAAAGGATCCGGCTGGAGAGAGACCTTCCTTGGGTGCAAATTGTGAATGTCTCCCACTCTGAGCTTACCTGCCAAAGCCAATGTACTCACCAGGTCTTTGTTTTTGCGGTTGGACTTAAATTGTGCCTAGGCCAAGCAGAACCAGATGACCATGGTTGGAGTTTGTTGCATTTTAGCATGGTATTCATTTAAAACTCATTTCTCTGGATCCGCTTATGGAGTATTTTTGTTGTCATTTTGCTCAGTAACTTATTCCCTTTTTTTATAAATTGGGATGGGAGTTTGTGTTGTGTTTTTGATGTTTTAACTGTTTTGGTATTTATAAATGCTTTACACATTTTCTCAATGTAATCCTGTCTGCCCTTTCCAGGGCCAATGGAAGTTGAGCGCAGGTTTAAATTACTGAAACCTTTATTGAACCTAACAAGGATAGTGGCATCATTACTTGTGGTGGAGTGCTATCCTCCCCAACTCACAACCCACTTTCTTACTTTGGTGTTCAGCTGTCAGATCCAAAACTTGTGTTTATCAGTATCACTCAGCTATCAAGTTAGAAATCAGAAATCCTCAAATTGAGCTGAAAGTAAAGATTGATTTTAAATGTTAAATTGGTGTCAAGTCTTTGATTGGGTTGTGTTTGAATTTTCCAAATTATTTTTGATTCGAATTAATTAATCATTTAAAAGTCTACGGGAATATGGAGTTGAGTCTGGCTAACCTGAAATCTCTCACAGGGGTATAGATGAAGGCCCTACACAAAAAAGGAACTTGAAGTTGGAATAGAATTCGTGGAAGGCAGATCTTGAAAGGGCCCACAAGGCCTAAGAAGTATGCAGCCAAGCATATATCCCCTTTGAGGATGAAGCAATGGATGCAGTCCTAGAGGATGAAGGGACAAGGGACTACCTGTCCCAAAATAGGGGCAGGGGACTACCGGTCCCTTCATGCATTAGCTGGTGTACCATCCAGGGCTTTGAGTTAATCAGGCTCTGCCAACATAATCCCTTCTGAACTGAATATCTGCCAGAGGCAGCACATTGACAAGCAATGAGCAAGGGAGCTTTAAGGCAAACTAGCAGCAAAAGAACTGGAGGAGAAGAGGCTGGCCTTAGAGATGAAGAATGCATGCTTATGTATCTTTAGGTCTGAAAGAGATCATGGCAGCAACAGAGGTGTTTAAAGAACAGCCTCACACTTCTCGCTTGCTCAAGGTTCTTGTGCCTAGCTTTGTGGTGCAGGTCGGCATTGACAAATGGTTTGCCTTCTATGAAAGAGCCTTAATAATTCACCAGGTGGGCCCTACTTTGTTAGTACCAGCATTGGGGATGGATACACACACCTTAATGAAATGAAGGATGCCGTTGTGCAGTAGAGTACCAGAAAAAGGTCTGGGATATACAAAAAGAAACACACCAATACTGGATTGATTTTGCAAATGTCTCAATAAAAGCACTGTAGGGCCGGTTAAAAGGCAATACAGTCACTACTTAACATAGGCTATATAATCTGATATGAAGGAGCACATGACTAATTGTCATTTAGAGTGACACCAGCACCATGTAGATTCCAAGTTGTCTGACCCTAGGCGGCATGGTAAGCCAGGTGATGTGTGTGTGCACTAGAGTATCAAAAAAGTCCCAGGGGTCCTCCCAGAAAAGGTGGTTCAGCCACCCCCACTCATGAGAAATAAGGGAGCAACAATGAGTTCTTACAAGGGCTCCAACAGTCTACCTAAAAGGCAGAGTCCAATGTTTTTCCAAAGGCAAATGAGGAGGGAATGGGAAGAAACCTTTTGACCCCAGGAAGGCTGGGGTGACCCTGAACTGTCAGAAGCCAGGACATAAAAAGAGAGACTCAGTCTGTTCCAAGAAGACCCCCACAGGTGGACAGACCAACTGGATGCAAGTATAGGAATTGAGGTGGAAATTTGCCCAAGAGAAACCAGGGGTTGGACTCAAGCCAACTTAGTTCCTTTGGGTGGGTATAGAAGACCTGGTTCCCTTACCTCTTAGCATGGTGAAGTACATGCAATGGCCAATCATCAAAGGGACAGAGGTAGAGGCTTGGAGGGATATAGGAGTCATCATGATGAGAGTGGTGGACCGGCTGGTTTCCACAGAGCAAATTATTCCAGATTTTATCTATAGGGAAGTCAACCCTAACAATGTGGTGACATTTCATCCCATAGGAATGGTCACATTTGAGTGGGAAGAGGTTACTGGCTTGAAGAAAATAGCTGTGAGTCCTGCCATTTCAGTGGAGTGTCTGTTGGGAAACAACCTTGAAACCTCTGCTTGGGCTGAGGTGGAAAGGAGATCTCATGCAGAAATGTCAGGTCTTCTCATGTGTATTGTAAGGTACAAGGGCCGAGACAGCCTGGCAGAGAAATCTGGTAGCCTGGAGTCAGGAACAATGTCCCAGGTTCCTACAATCCAGAAGAGGGTCAAGTGATGTTGGAAACCAACCTCCAAATGGCCCAGACCTGATCTCATAGATAGAGTTCTGGAGCCTAAAGGAAAAGAAGAAACTACCACGAGAGACCTGCCAGAATTCTCAGAGTTTCCTTTCTCCAAAGAGAAATTCTGCCAAGCACAGAGAGAATGCATGAACCTAGAAGGATTTTGGTATCAGGTTAAAGGACAGAAACATGGGGATACCAGTGCAATTTAAAAGATGTACTAAGGAAGGCTAGGAACCCAAAACCTTGACCAGTCAGGAGATTGGTTGCCCTCCAGCATTTCCGGGTATTCCTCTTAAATATAGCCATGATATCCCCTTAACTTGGCAAGTAGAGCAGACCAAAACCTGGGACAGGTTAGTCAACCACTTTTACTGGTCCCAAATGTCTGAGAAGGTGAAGGAGTTCTGTCACTCCTCTACCACGGGAAAACCCAGTGCCAAGACAGGAGGGCAACCCAAGACTCCCCAGATCCCGCTGCCTGTGGTAGGGATGCCTTTAAAGATTGTGTGGATTCACGTTGATGGGCTCCTAGACCTCAAAACAGATTCAGGGAACAGGATCATCTTAGTGTTGGTGAATGTTGGCGGACTATGCTACTAGATAGCCTGAAGCCTGACTTCTGAGGATGTTGACTGTTCCCATGGAGGTCTGGGCCCTGCTTGGTATTTGTACCAGAGTAGGATTATCCAAAGAAGTAATCTCAGATGGGAGACAAACTTCATGTCTGCATACCTGAAGACTACGTGGGATGAGTGTGGCGTGACTTACAAGTCCACCATTCCATATTACCCCAAACCAATGGGCTTGTGGAAGGATTAAAAAATTCTCTAAAAGATATGACTATAGGGCTATCTGAGAAACCCCATAGGAAGTTGGGTGTCCTACTTCCATTTCTTTTATTTGCCTAGAAGAAGGGACCAGAAAAGAGACTGGGCTTCAGTCCTGTTGAGCTTTTGTAGGGGTACCCTGTCAGAGATCCATTCAGTCTTGTCCGAGAAGCGTGGAAGAAACTTCTCAAGGAACCCAAACAGGACAATGTTGACTATGCACTGGGCCTGTGTTTCTGCATGGCTGAGTACACGAAAAGGGTTAATAAAAACTTGAAGGCCAGCAAGGAGCCTATTTAGTATTGGTACGACTAGAAAGTAACCATAGTAGTATACCAGCCACGTCAAAAAGTATGGGTTGTGGAGCCTGTGCACAACTCTGCACTCACTACTCACTACTCTGCACTCACTACTCACTACTCTGCACTCACTACTCACTACTCTGCACTCAGTACTCACTACTCTGCACTCACCACTCACTACTCTGCACTCACCACTCACTACTCTGCACTCACTACTCTGCACTCACTACTCACTACTCTGCACTCACTACTCTGCACTAACTACTCACTACTCTGCACTCACTACTCACTACTCTGCACTCACTACTCACTACTCACTACTCACTACTCTGCACTCACTACTCTGCACTCACTACTCTGCACTCACTACTCTGCACTCACTACTCACTACTCACTACTCTGCACTCACTACTCACCACTCACTACTCACTACTATGCACTCACTACTCACTACTCTGCACTCACTACTCACTACTCTGCACTCACTACTCTGCACTCACTACTCTGCACTCACTACTCACCACTCACTACTCTGCAGCACTACTCACCACTCACTACTCTGCACTCACTACTCACCACTCACTACTCACTACTCTGCACTCACTACTCACCACTCACTACTCACTACTCTGCACTCACTACTCACCACTCACTACTCACTACACTGCACTCACTACTCACTACTCTGCACTCACTACTCACTACTCACTACTCTGCACTCACTACTCACTACTCTGCACTCACTACTCACTACTCTGCACTCACTACTCACTACTCTGCACTCACTACTCATCAATAACTACTCTGCACTCACTACTCACCACTCACTACTCTGCACTCACTACTCACCACTCACTACTCACTACTCTGCACTCACTATTCACTACTCTGCACTCACTACTCTGCACTCACTACTCACTACTCTGCACTCACTATTCACTACTCTGCACTCACTATTCACTATTCTGCACTCACTTCTCACTACTCTGCACTCACTACCCACTACTCTGCACTCACTACTCACTACTCTGCACTCACTACTCACTACTCACTACTCTGCGCTCACTACTCACTACTCACTACTCTGCACTCACTACTCTGCACTCACTACTCACTACTCTGTACTCACTACTCTGCACTCACTACTCTGCACTCTGTACTCACTACTCTGCACTCACTACTCTGCACTCACTACTCACCACTCACTACTCACTACTATGCACTCACTGCTCACTACTCTGCACTCACTACTCACTACTCTGCACTCACTACTCACTACTCCGCACTCTTTACTCTGCACTAACTACTCACCACTCACTACTCACTACTCTGCACTCACTACTCACTACTCTGCACTCACTACTCACCACTCACTACTCACCACTCACTACTCACTACTATGCACTCACTACTCACTACTCTGCACTCACTACTCACTACTCACTACTCTGCACTCACTACTCACAACTCTGCACTCAATACTCACTACTCTGCACTCACTACTCACCAATCACTACTCTGCACTCACTACTCACCACTCACTACTCACCACTCACTACTCACCACTCACTACTCACCACTCACTACTCTGCACTCACTACTCTGCACTCACTGCTCTGCACTCACTTCTCTGCACTCACTACTCTGCACTCACTACTCTGCACTCACTACTCTGCTCTCACTACTCTGCACTCACTACTCTGCAATCTGCACTCACTACTCTGCAATCTGCACTCACTACTCTGCACTCACTACTCACTACTCTGCACTCACTACTCACTACTCTGTACTCACTACTCACTACGCTGCACTCACTACTCACTACTCTGAACTCACTACTCACTACTCTGCACTCACTACTCTGCACTCACTACTCTGCACTCACTGCTCTGCAATCTGCACTCACTACTCTGCACTCACTACTCACTACTCTGCACTCACTACTCACTACTGACTACTCTGCACTCACTACTCACTACTCTGCACTCACTACTCTGCACTCACTACTCTGCACTCACTACTCTGCACTCACTACTCACTACTCACTACTCACTACTCTGCACTCACTACTCACTACTCACTACTCTGCACTCACTACTCTGCACTCACTACTCTGCACTCACTACTCACTACTCTGCACTCACTACTCTGCACTCACTACTCACTACTCTGCACTCACTACTCTGCACTCACTACTCTGCACTCACTACTCTGCACTCACTACTCTGCACTCACTACTCTGCACTCACTACTCTGCACTCACTACTCACTACTCTGCACTCACTACTCTGCACTCACTACTCTGCACTCACTACTCACTACTCTGCTCTCACTACTCACTACTCTGCACTCACTACTCTGCACTCACTACTCTGCACTCACTACTCTGCACTCACTACTCTGCACTCACTACTCTGCACTCACTACTCACTACTCTGCACTCACTACTCTGCATTCACTACTCACTACTCTGCACTCACTACTCACTACTCAGCACTCACTACTCTGCACTCACTACTCACTACTCTGCACTCACTACTCTGCAATCACTACTCACTACTCTGCACTCACTACTCACTACTCTGCACTCACTAATCACTACTCACTACTCTGCACTCACTAATCACTACTCTGCACTCACTACTCACTACTCTGCACTTACAACTCACTACTCTGCACTCACTACGCACTACTCTGCACTCACTACTCTGCAATGTGCACTCACTACTCTGCACTCACTACTCACTACTCTGCACTCACTACTCTGCACTCACTACTCACTACTCTGCACTCACTACTCACTACTCTGCACTCACTACTCACTACTCTGCACTCACTACTCTGCACTCACTACTCTGCACTCACTACTCTGCACTCACTACTCACTACTCTGCACTCACTACTCTGCACTCACTACTCACTACTCTGCACTCACTACTCTGCACTCACTACTCTGCACTCACTACTGACTACTCTGCACTCACTACTCACTACTCTGCACTCACTACTCACTACTCACTACACACTACTCTGCACTCACAACTCTGCACTCACTACTCACTACTCTGCACTCACTACTCTGCACTCACTACTCACTACTCTGCACTCAGTACTCACTACTCTGCACTCACCACTCACTACTCTGCACTCACCACTCACTACTCACTACTCTGCACTCACTACTCTGCACTCACTACTCACTACTCTGCACTCACTACTCTGCACTAACTACTCACTACTCTGCACTCACTACTCACTACTCTGCACTCACTACTCTGCACTCACTACTCTGCACTCACTACTGACTACTCTGCACTCACTACTCACTACTCTGCACTCACTACTCACTACTCACTACACACTACTCTGCACTCACAACTCTGCACTCACTACTCACTACTCTGCACTCACTACTCTGCACTCACTACTCACTACTCTGCACTCAGTACTCACTACTCTGCACTCACCACTCACTACTCTGCACTCACCACTCACTACTCACTACTCTGCACTCACTACTCTGCACTCACTACTCACTACTCTGCACTCACTACTCTGCACTAACTACTCACTACTCTGCACTCACTACTCTGCACTCACTACTTTGCACTCACTACTCACTACTCACTACTCTGCACTCACTACTCACCACTCACTACTCACTACTATGCACTCACTACTCACTACTCTGCACTCACTACTCACTACTCTGCACTCACTACTCTGCACTCACTACTCTGCACTCACTACTCACCACTCACTACTCTGCAGTCACTACTCACCACTCACTACTCTGCACTCACTACTCACCACTCACTACTCACTACTCTGCACTCACTACTCACCACTCACTACTCACTACACTGCACTCACTACTCACTACTCTGCACTCACTACTCACTACTCACTACTCTGCACTCACTACTCACTACTCTGCACTCACTACTCACTACTCTGCACTCACTACTCACTACTCTGCACTCACTACTCATCAATCACTACTCTGCACTCACTACTCACCACTCACTACTCTGCACTCACTACTCACCACTCACTACTCACTACTCTGCACTCACTATTCACTACTCTGCACTCACTACTCTGCACTCACTACTCACTACTCTGCACTCACTATTCACTACTCTGCACTCACTATTCACTATTCTGCACTCACTTCTCACTACTCTGCACTCACTACTCACTACTCTGCACTCACTACTCACTACTCTGCACTCACTACTCACTACTCACTACTCTGCGCTCACTACTCACTACTCACTACTCTGCACTCACTACTCTGCACTCACTACTCACTACTCTGTACTCACTACTCTGCACTCACTACTCTGCACTCTGTACTCACTACTCTGCACTCACTACTCTGCACTCACTACTCACCACTCACTACTCACTACTATGCACTCACTACTCACTACTCTGCACTCACTACTCTGCACTCACTACTCTGCACTCTTTACTCTGCACTCACTACTCACCACTCACTACTCACTACTATGCACTCACTACTCACTACTCTGCACTCACTACTCACTACTCACTACTCTGCACTCACTACTCACAACTCTGCACTCACTACTCACTACTCTGCACTCACTACTCACCAATCACTACTCTGCACTCACTACTCACCACTCACTACTCACCACTCACTACTCACCACTCACTACTCACCACTCACTACTCTGCACTCACTACTCTGCACTCACTGCTCTGCACTCACTTCTCTGCACTCACTACTCTGCACTCACTACTCTGCACTCACTACTCTGCTCTCACTACTCTGCACTCACTACTCTGCAATCTGCACTCACTACTCTGCAATCTGCACTCACTACTCTGCACTCACTACTCACTACTCTGCACTCACTACTCACTACTCTGTACTCACTACTCACTACGCTGCACTCACTACTCACTACTCTGAACTCACTACTCACTACTCTGCACTCACTACTCTGCACTCACTACTCTGCACTCACTACTCTGCACTCACTGCTCTGCAATCTGCACTCACTACTCTGCACTCACTACTCACTACTCTGCACTCACTACTCACTACTGACTACTCTGCACTCACTACTCACTACTCTGCACTCACTACTCTGCAATCACTACTCACTACTCTGCACTCACTACTCACTACTCTGCACTCACTAATCACTACTCACTACTCTGCACTCACTAATCACTACTCTGCACTCACTACTCACTACTCTGCACTTACAACTCACTACTCTGAACTCACTACGCACTACTCTGCACTCACTACTCTGCAATGTGCACTCACTACTCTGCACTCACTACTCACTACTCTGCACTCACTACTCTGCACTCACTACTCACTACTCTGCACTCACTACTCACTACTCTGCACTCACTACTCACTACTCTGCACTCACTACTCTGCACTCACTACTCTGCACTCACTACTCTGCACTCACTACTCACTACTCTGCACTCACTACTCTGCACTCACTACTCACTACTCTGCACTCACTACTCTGCACTCACTCTTCTGCACTCACTACTGACTACTCTGCACTCACTACTCACTACTCTGCACTCACTACTCTGCACTAACTACTCACTACTCTGCACTCACTACTCACTACTCTGCACTCACTACTCACTACTCACTACTCTGCACTCACTACTCTGCACTCACTACTCTGCACTCACTACTCACTACTCACTACTCTGCACTCACTACTCACCACTCACTACTCACTACTATGCACTCACTACTCACTACTCTGCACTCACTACTCACTACTCTGCACTCACTACTCTGCACTCACTACTCTGCACTCACTACTCACCACTCACTACTCTGCAGTCACTACTCACCACTCACTACTCTGCACTCACTACTCACCACTCACTACTCACTACTCTGCACTCACTACTCACCACTCACTACTCACTACTCTGCACTCACTACTCACCACTCACTACTCACTACACTGCACTCACTACTCACTACTCTGCACTCACTACTCACTACTCACTACTCTGCACTCACTACTCACTACTCTGCACTCACTACTCACTACTCTGCACTCACTACTCACTACTCTGCACTCACTACTCATCAATCACTACTCTGCACTCACTACTCACCACTCACTACTCTGCACTCACTACTCACCACTCACTACTCACTACTCTGCACTCACTATTCACTACTCTGCACTCCCTACTCTGCACTCACTACTCACTACTCTGCACTCACTATTCACTACTCTGCACTCACTATTCACTATTCTGCACTCACTTCTCACTACTCTGCACTCACTACTCACTACTCTGCACTCACTACTCACTACTCTGCACTCACTACTCACTACTCACTACTCTGCGCTCACTACTCACTACTCACTACTCTGCACTCACTACTCTGCACTCACTACTCACTACTCTGTACTCACTACTCTGCACTCACTACTCTGCACTCTGTACTCACTACTCTGCACTCACTACTCTGCACTCACTACTCACCACTCACTACTCACTACTATGCACTCACTACTCACTACTCTGCACTCACTACTCACTACTCTGCACTCACTACTCACTACTCCGCACTCTTTACTCTGCACTCACTACTCACCACTCACTACTCACTACTATGCACTCACTACTCACTACTCTGCACTCACTACTCACTACTCACTACTCTGCACTCACTACTCACAACTCTGCACTCACTACTCACTACTCTGCACTCACTACTCACCAATCACTACTCTGCACTCACTACTCACCACTCACTACTCACCACTCACTACTCACCACTCACTACTCACCACTCACTACTCTGCACTCACTACTCTGCACTCACTGCTCTGCACTCACTTCTCTGCACTCACTACTCTGCACTCACTACTCTGCACTCACTACTCTGCTCTCACTACTCTGCACTCACTACTCTGCAATCTGCACTCACTACTCTGCAATCTGCACTCACTACTCTGCACTCACTACTCACTACTCTGCACTCACTACTCACTACTCTGTACTCACTACTCACTACGCTGCACTCACTACTCACTACTCTGAACTCACTACTCACTACTCTGCACTCACTACTCTGCACTCACTACTCTGCACTCACTACTCTGCACTCACTGCTCTGCAATCTGCACTCACTACTCTGCACTCACTACTCACTACTCTGCACTCACTACTCACTACTGACTACTCTGCACTCACTACTCACTACTCTGCACTCACTACTCTGCACTCACTACTCTGCACTCACTACTCTGCACTCACTACTCACTACTCACTACTCACTACTCTGCACTCACTACTCACTACTCACTACTCTGCACTCACTACTCTGCACTCACTACTCTGCACTCACTACTCACTACTCTGCACTCACTACTCTGCACTCACTACTCACTACTCTGCACTCACTACTCTGCACTCACTACTCTGCACTCACTACTCTGCACTCACTACTCTGCACTCACTACTCTGCACTCACTACTCTTCATTCACTACTCACTACTCTGCACTCACTACTCACTACTCTGCACTCACTACTCTGCACTCACTACTCACTACTCTGCACTCACTACTCACTACTCTGCACTCACTACTCTGCACTCACTACTCTGCACTCACTACTCTGCACTCACTACTCTGCACTCACTACTCTGCACTCACTACTCTGCACTCACTACTCACTACTCTGCACTCACTACTCTGCATTCACTACTCACTACTCTGCACTCACTACTCTGCACTCACTACTCACTACTCAGCACTCACTACTCTGCACTCACTACTCACTACTCTGCACTCACTACTCTGCAATCACTACTCACTACTCTGCACTCACTACTCACTACTCTGCACTCACTAATCACTACTCACTACTCTGCACTCACTAATCACTACTCTGCACTCACTACTCACTACTCTGCACTTACAACTCACTACTCTGCACTCACTACGCACTACTCTGCACTCACTACTCTGCAATGTGCACTCACTACTCTGCACTCACTACTCACTACTCTGCACTCACTACTCTGCACTCACTACTCACTACTCTGCACTCACTACTCACTACTCTGCACTCACTACTCACTACTCTGCACTCACTACTCTGCACTCACTACTCTGCACTCACTACTCTGCACTCACTACTCACTACTCTGCACTCACTACTCTGCACTCACTACTCACTACTCTGCACTCACTACTCTGCACTCACTACTCTACACTCACTACTGACTACTCTGCACTCACTACTCACTACTCTGCACTCACTACTCACTACTCACTACACACTACTCTGCACTCACAACTCTGCACTCACTACTCACTACTCTGCACTCACTACTCACTACTCTGCACTCACTACTCACTACTCTGCACTCAGTACTCATTACTCTGCACTCACCACTCACTACTCTGCACTCACCACTCACTACTCACTACTCTGCACTCACTACTCTGCACTCACTACTCACTACTCTGCACTCACTACTCTGCACTAACTACTCACTACTCTGCACTCACTACTCACTACTCTGCACTCACTACTCACTACTCACTACTCACTACTCTGCACTCACTACTCTGCACTCACTACTCTGCACTCACTACTCACTACTCACTACTCTGCACTCACTACTCACCACTCACTACTCACTACTATGCACTCACTACTCACTACTCTGCACTCACTACTCACTACTCTGCACTCACTACTCTGCACTCACTACTCTGCACTCACTACTCACCACTCACTACTCTGCAGTCACTACTCACCACTCACTACTCTGCACTCACTACTCACCACTCACTACTCACTACTCTGCACTCACTACTCACCACTCACTACTCACTACTCTGCACTCACTACTCACCACTCACTACTCACTACACTGCACTCACTACTCACTACTCTGCACTCACTACTCACTACTCACTACTCTGCACTCACTACTCACTACTCTGCACTCACTACTCACTACTCTGCACTCACTACTCACTACTCTGCACTCACTACTCATCAATCACTACTCTGCACTCACTACTCACCACTCACTACTCTGCACTCACTACTCACCACTCACTACTCACTACTCTGCACTCACTATTCACTACTCTGCACTCACTACTCTGCACTCACTACTCACTACTCTGCACTCACTATTCACTACTCTGCACTCACTATTCACTATTCTGCACTCACTTCTCACTACTCTGCACTCACTACCCACTACTCTGCACTCACTACTCACTACTCTGCACTCACTACTCACTACTCACTACTCTGCGCTCACTACTCACTACTCACTACTCTGCACTCACTACTCTGCACTCACTACTCACTACTCTGTACTCACTACTCTGCACTCACTACTCTGCACTCTGTACTCACTACTCTGTACTCACTACTCTGCACTCACTACTCACCACTCACTACTCACTACTATGCACTCACTACTCACTACTCTGCACTCACTACTCACTACTCTGCACTCACTACTCACTACTCCGCACTCTTTACTCTGCACTCACTACTCACCACTCACTACTCACTACTCTGCACTCACTACTCACTACTCTGCACTCACTACTCACCACTCACTACTCACCACTCACTACTCACTACTATGCACTCACTACTCACTACTCTGCACTCACTACTCACTACTCACTACTCTGCACTCACTACTCACAACTCTGCACTCAATACTCACTACTCTGCACTCACTACTCACCAATCACTACTCTGCACTCACTACTCACCACTCACTACTCACCACTCACTACTCACCACTCACTACTCACCACTCACTACTCTGCACTCACTACTCTGCACTCACTGCTCTGCACTCACTTCTCTGCACTCACTACTCTGCACTCACTACTCTGCACTCACTACTCTGCTCTCACTACTCTGCACTCAATACTCTGCAATCTGCACTCACTACTCTGCAATCTGCACTCACTACTCTGCACTCACTACTCACTACTCTGCACTCACTACTCACTACTCTGTACTCACTACTCACTACGCTGCACTCACTACTTACTACTCTGAACTCACTACTCACTACTCTGCACTCACTACTCTGCACTCACTACTCTGCACTCACTACTCTGCACTCACTGCTCTGCAATCTGCACTCACTACTCTGCACTCACTACTCACTACTCTGCACTCACTACTCACTACTGACTACTCTGCACTCACTACTCACTACTCTGCACTCACTACTCTGCACTCACTACTCTGCACTCACTACTCTGCACTCACTACTCACTACTCACTACTCACTACTCTGCACTCACTACTCACTACTCACTACTCTGCACTCACTACTCTGCACTCACTACTCTGCACTCACTACTCACTACTCTGCACTCACTACTCTGCACTCACTACTCACTACTCTGCACTCACTACTCTGCACTCACTACTCTGCACTCACTACTCTGCACTCACTACTCTGCACTCACTACTCTGCACTCACTACTCTGCACTCACTACTCACTACTCTGCACTGACTACTCTGCACTCACTACTCTGCACTCACTACTCACTACTCTGCACTCACTACTCACTACTCTGCACTCACTACTCTGCACTCACTACTCTGCACTCACTACTCTGCACTCACTACTCTGCACTCACTACTCACTACTCTGCACTCACTACTCTGCATTCACTACTCACTACTCTGCACTCACTACTCTGCACTCACTACTCACTACTCAGCACTCACTACTCTGCACTCACTACTCACTACTCTGCACTCACTACTCTGCAATCACTACTCACTACTCTGCACTCACTACTCACTACTCTGCACTCACTAATCACTACTCACTACTCTGCACTCACTAATCACTACTCTGCACTCACTACTCACTACTCTGCACTTACAACTCACTACTCTGCACTCACTACGCACTACTCTGCACTCACTACTCTGCAATGTGCACTCACTACTCTGCACTCACTACTCACTACTCTGCACTCACTACTCTGCACTCACTACTCACTACTCTGCACTCACTACTCACTACTCTGCACTCACTACTCTGCACTCACTACTCTGCACTCACTACTCTGCACTCACTACTCTGCACTCACTACTCTGCACTCACTACTCACTACTCTGCACTCACTACTCTGCACTCACTACTCTGCACTCACTACTGACTACTCTGCACTCACTACTCACTACTCTGCACTCACTACTCACTACTCACTACACACTACTCTGCACTCACAACTCTGCACTCACTACTCACTACTCACTACTCTGCACTCACTACTCTGCACTCACTACTCACTACTCTGCACTCAGTACTCACTACTCTGCACTCACCACTCACTACTCTGCACTCACCACTCACTACTCACTACTCTGCACTCACTACTCTGCACTCACTACTCACTACTCTGCACTCACTACTCTGCACTAACTACTCACTACTCTGCACTCACTACTCACTACTCTGCACTCACTACTCACTACTCACTACTCACTACTCTGCACTCACTACTCTGCACTCACTACTCTGCACTCATTACTCTGCACTCACTACTCACTACTCACTACTCTGCACTCACTACTCACCACTCACTACTCACTACTATGCACTCACTACTCACTACTCTGCACTCACTACTCACTACTCTGCACTCACTACTCTGCACTCACTACTCTGCACTCACTACTCACCACTCACTACTCTGCAGTCACTACTCACCACTCACTACTCTGCACTCACTACTCACCACTCACTACTCACTACTCTGCACTCACTACTCACCACTCACTATTCACAACTCTGCACTCACTACTCACCACTCACTACTCACTACACTGCACTCACTACTCACTACTCTGCACTCACTACTCACTACTCACTACTCTGCACTCACTACTCACTACTCTGCACTCACTACTCACTACTCTGCACTCACTACTCACTACTCTGCACTCACTACTCATCAATCACTACTCTGCACTCACTACTCACCACTCACTACTCTGCACTCACTACTCACCACTCACTACTCACTACTCTGCACTCACTATTCACTACTCTGCACTCACTACTCTGCACTCACTACTCACTACTCTGCACTCACTATTCACTACTCTGCACTCACTATTCACTATTCTGCACTCACTTCTCACTACTCTGCACTCACTACTCACTACTCTGCACTCACTACTCACTACTCTGCACTAACTACTCACTACTCTGCACTCACGTCTCACTACTCTGCGCTCACTACTCACTACTCACTACTCTGCACTCACTACTCTGCACTCACTACTCTGTACTCACTACTCTGCACTCACTACTCTGCACTCTGTACTCACTACTCTGCACTCACTACTCTGCACTCTGCTCTCTCTACTCTGCACTCACTACTCTGCACTCACTACTCTGCACTCTAAACTTACTACTCACACTCTGCACTCACACTCTGCACTCACTACTCACACTCTGCACTCACTACTCACACTCTGCACTCACTACTCTGTACTCACTACTCACACTCTGCACTCACTACTCTGCACTCACTACTCTGCACTCACTACTCTGCACTCTGCACTCACACTTACACTCTGCACTTACACTCTGCACTCAACTCTGCACGCTGCATTCACACTCTGCACACTCACTCTGCACTCACTACTCACCACTCACTACTCACTACTCTGCACTCACTACTCACCACTCACTACTCACTACTCTGCACTCACTACTCACCACTCACTACTCACACTCACTACTCACTACTCTGCACTCACTACTCACTACTCTGCACTCACTACTCACTACTCACTACTCTGCACTCACTACTCACTACTCTGCACTCACTACTCACTACTCTGCACTCACTACTCACTACTCTGCACTCACTACTCTGCACTCACTACTCACTACTCTGCACTCACTACTCACTACTCTGCACTCACTACTCTGCACTCACTACTCCGCACTCACTACTCTGCACTAACTACTCACTACTCTGCACTCACTACTCACTACTCTGCACTCACTACTCACTACTCACTACTCTGCACTCACTACTCTGCACTCACTACTCTGCACTCACTACTCACTACTCACTACTCTGCACTCACTACTCACCACTCACTACTCACTACTATGCACTCACTACTCACTACTCTGCACTCACTACTCACTACTCTGCACTCACTACTCACTACTCTGCACTCACTACTCACCACTCACTACTCACTACTCTGCACTCACTACTCACCACTCACTACTCACTACTCTGCACTCACTACTCACCACTCACTACTCACTACTCTGCACTCACTACTCACCACTCACTACTCACTACTCACTACTCTTCACTCACTACTCACCACTCAATACTCACTACTCTGCACTCAATACTCACTACTCTGCACTCACTACTCACTACTCACTACTCTGCACTCACTACTCACTACTCTGCACTCACTACTCACCACTCACTACTCACTACTCTGCACTCAATACTCACTACTCTGCACTCACTACTCACTACTCTGCACTCACTACTCACTACTCTGCACTCACTACTCTGCACTCACTACTCACCACTCACCACTCTGCACTCACTACTCACTACTCACTACTCTGCACTCACTACTCACCACTCACTACTCACTACTATGCACTCACTACTCACTACTCTGCACTCACTACTCACTACTCTGCACTCACTACTCACTACTCCGCACTCTTTACTCTGCACTCACTACTCACCACTCACTACTCACTACTCTGCACTCACTACTCACTACTCTGCACTCACTACTCACCACTCACTACTCACCACTAACTACTCACTACTCTGCACTCACTACTCACTACTCTGCACTCACTACTCACTACTCACTACTCTGCACTCACTACTCACTACTCTGCACTCACTACTCACTACTCTGCACTCACTACTCACCAATCACTACTCTGCACTCACTACTCACCACTCACTACTCACCACTCACTACTCACCACTCACTACTCACCACTCACTACTCTGCACTCACTACTCTGCACTCACTGCTCTGCACTCACTTCTCTGCACTCACTACTCTGCACTCACTACTCTGCACTCACTACTCTGCTCTCACTACTCTGCACTCACTACTCTGCAATCTGCACTCACTACTCTGCAATCTGCACTCACTACTCTGCACCCACTACTCACTACTCTGCACTCACTACTCACTACTCTGTACTCACTACTCACTACGCTGCACTCACTACTCACTACTCTGAACTCACTACTCACTACTCTGCACTCACTACTCTGCACTCACTACTCTGCACTCACTACTCTGCACTCACTACTCTGCACTCACTACTCTGCAATCTGCACTCACTACTCTGCACTCACTACTCACTACTCTGCACTCACTACTCACTACTCACTACTCTGCACTCACTACTCACTACTCTGCACTCACTACTCTGCACTCACTACTCACTACTCTGCACTCACTACTCTGCACTCACTACTCACTACTCACTACTCACTACTCTGCACTCACTACTCACTACTCACTACTCTGCACTCACTACTCTGCACTCACTACTCTGCACTCACTACTCTGCACTCACTACTCACTACTCTGCACTCACTACTCTGCACTCACTACTCACTACTCTGCACTCACTACTCTGCACTCACTACTCTGCACTCACTACTCTGCACTCACTACTCTGCACTCACTACTCACTACTCTGCACTCACTACTCTGCATTCACTACTCACTACTCTGCACTCACTACTCTGCACTCACTACTCACTACTCTGCACTCACTACTCACCACTCACTACTCACCACTAACTACTCACTACTATGCACTCACTACTCACTACTCTGCACTCACTACTCACTACTCTGCACTCACTACTCACTACTCCGCACTCTTTACTCTGCACTCACTACTCACCACTCACTACTCACTACTCTGCACTCACTACTCACTACTCTGCACTCACTACTCACCACTCACTACTCACCACTAACTACTCACTACTCTGCACTCACTACTCACTACTCTGCACTCACTACTCACTACTCTGCACTCACTACTCACTACTCTGCACTCACTACTCACTACTCTGCACTCACTACTCACCAATCACTACTCTGCACTCACTACTCACCACTCACTACTCACCACTCACTACTCACCACTCACTACTCACCACTCACTACTCTGCACTCACTACTCTGCACTCACTGCTCTGCACTCACTTCTCTGCACTCACTACTCTGCACTCACTACTCTGCACTCACTACTCTGCTCTCACTACTCTGCACTCACTACTCTGCAATCTGCACTCACTACTCTGCAATCTGCACTCACTACTCTGCACCCACTACTCACTACTCTGCACTCACTACTCACTACTCTGTACTCACTACTCACTACGCTGCACTCACTACTCACTACTCTGAACTCACTACTCACTACTCTGTACTCACTACTCTGCACTCACTACTCTGCACTCACTACTCTGCACTCACTACTCTGCACTCACTACTCTGCAATCTGCACTCACTACTCTGCACTCACTACTCACTACTCTGCACTCACTACTCACTACTCACTACTCTGCACTCACTACTCACTACTCTGCACTCACTACTCTGCACTCACTACTCACTACTCTGCACTCACTACTCTGCACTCACTACTCACTACTCACTACTCACTACTCTGCACTCACTACTCACCAATCACTACTCTGCACTCACTACTCACCACTCACTACTCACCACTCACTACTCACCACTCACTACTCACCACTCACTACTCTGCACTCACTACTCTGCACTCACTGCTCTGCACTCACTTCTCTGCACTCACTACTCTGCACTCACTACTCTGCACTCACTACTCTGCTCTCACTACTCTGCACTCACTACTCTGCAATCTGCACTCACTACTCTGCAATCTGCACTCACTACTCTGCACCCACTACTCACTACTCTGCACTCACTACTCACTACTCTGTACTCACTACTCACTACGCTGCACTCACTACTCACTACTCTGAACTCACTACTCACTACTCTGTACTCACTACTCTGCACTCACTACTCTGCACTCACTACTCTGCACTCACTACTCTGCACTCACTACTCTGCAATCTGCACTCACTACTCTGCACTCACTACTCACTACTCTGCACTCACTACTCACTACTCACTACTCTGCACTCACTACTCACTACTCTGCACTCACTACTCTGCACTCACTACTCACTACTCTGCACTCACTACTCTGCACTCACTACTCACTACTCACTACTCACTACTCTGCACTCACTACTCACTACTCACTACTCTGCACTCACTACTCTGCACTCACTACTCTGCACTCACTACTCTGCACTCACTACTCACTACTCTGCACTCACTACTCTGCACTCACTACTCACTACTCTGCACTCACTACTCTGCACTCACTACTCTGCACTCACTACTCTGCACTCACTACTCTGCACTCACTACTCACTACTCTGCACTCACTACTCTGCATTCACTACTCACTACTCTGCACTCACTACTCTGCACTCACTACTCACTACTCAGCACTCACTACTCTGCACTCACTACTCACTACTCTGCACTCACTACTCTGCAATCACTACTCACTACTCTGCACTCACTACTCACTACTCTGCACTCACTAATCACTACTCACTACTCTGCACTCACTAATCACTACTCTGCACTCACTACTCACTACTCTGCACTTACTACTCACTACTCTGCACTCACTACGCACTACTCTGCACTCACTACTCTGCTCTCACTACTCTGCTCTCACTACTCTGCACTCACTACTCTGCAATCTGCACTCACTACTCTGCAATCTGCACTCACTACTCTGCACTCACTACTCACTACTCTGCACTCACTACTCACTACTCTGTACTCACTACTTACTACGCTGCACTCACTACTCTGAACTCACTACTCACTACTCTGCACTAACTACTCTGCAATCTGCACTCACTACTCTGCACTCACTACTCACTACTCTGCACTCACTACTCACTACTCACTACTCTGCACTCACTACTCACTACTCTGCACTCACTACTCTGCACTCACTACTCACTACTCACTACTCACTACTCTGCACTCACTACTCACTACTCACTACTCACTACTCTGCACTCACTACTCACTACTCTGCACTCACTACTCACTACTCACTACTCTGCACACACTACTCACTACTCTGCACTCACTACTCTTCACTCACTACTCACTACTCACTACTCACTACTCTGCACTCACTACTCTGCACTCACTACTCACTACTCTGCACTCACTACTCACTACTATGCACTCACTACTCTGCACTCACTACACTGCACTCACTACTCTGCACTCACTACTCACTACTCTGCACTCACTACTCTGCATTCACTACTCACTATTCTGCACTCACTACTCTGCACTCACTACTCACTACTCTGCACTCACTACTCTGCACTCACTACTCACTACTCTGCACTCACTACTCTGCAATCACTACTCACTACTCTGTACTCACTACTCACTACTCTGCACTCACTAATCACTACTCACTACTCTGCACTCACTAATCACTACTCTGCACTCACTACTCACTACTCTGCACTCACTACTCACTACTCTGCACTCACTACTCTGCAATGTGCACTCACTACTCTGCACTCACTACTCACTACTCTGCACTCACTACTCTGCACTCACTACTCTGCACTCACTACTCACTAATCTGCACTCACTACTCTGCACTCACTACTCTGCACTCACTACTCACTACTCTGCACTCACTACTCACTACTCTGCACTCACTACTCACTACTCTGCACTCACTACTCTGCACTCACTACTCTGCACTCACCACTCTGCACTCACCACTCACTACTCTGCACTCACTACTCTCTACTCTGTACTCACTACTCACTACACACTACTCACTACACACTACTCACTACACACTACTCTGCACTCACAACTCTGCACTCACTACTCTGCACTCACTACTCACTACTCTGCACTCACTACTCTGCACTCACTACTCTGCACTCACTACTCTGCACTCACTACTCACTCTGCAATCACTACTCTGCACTCACTACTCACTACTCTGCACTCACTATTCACTCTGCACTCACTACTCTGCACTCACTACTCTGCACTCACTACTCTGCACTCACTACTCTGCACTCACTACTCACTACTCTGCACTCACTACTCACTACTCTGCACTCACTACTCTGCACTCACTACTCTGCACTCACTACTCTGCACTCACTACTCTGCACTCACTACTCACTACTCTGCACTCACTACTCTGCACTCACTACTCACTACTCTGCACTCACTACTCTGCACTCACTACTCTGCACTCACTACTCTGTACTCACTACTCTGCACTCACTACTCACTACTCTGCACTCACTACTCACTACTCTGCACTCGCTACTCACTACTCACTACACACTACTCTGCACTCACAACTCTGCACTCACTACTCACTACTCTGCACTCACAACTCTGCACTCACTACTCACTACTCTGCACTCACTACTCACTACTCTGCACTCACTACTCACTACTCTGCACTCAGTACTCACTACTCTGCACTCACTACTCACTACTCACTACTCTGCACTCACTACTCACTACTCTGCACTCACTACTCTGCACTCACTACTCACTACTCTGCACTCACTACTCACTACTCTGCACTCACTACTCTGCACTCACTACTCTGCACTAACTACTCACTACTCTGCACTCACTACTCACTACTCTGCACTCACTACTCACTACTCACTACTCTGCACTCACTACTCTGCACTCACTACTCACTACTCACTACTCTGCACTCACTACTCACCACTCACTACTCACTACTCTGCACTCACTACTCACTACTCTGCCCTCACTACTCACTACTCTGCACTCACTACTCTGCACTCACTACTCACCACTCACTACTCTGCACTCACTACTCACCACTCACTACTCACTACTCTGCACTCACTACTCACCACTCACTACTCACTACTCTGCACTCACTACTCACCACTCACTACTCTGCACTCACTACTCACTACTCTGCACTCACTACTCACTACTCACTACTCTGCACTCACTACTCACTACTCTGCACTCACTACTCACTACTCTGCACTCACTACTCACTACTCTGCTCTCACTACTCACTACTCTGCACTCACTACTCACCAATCACTACTCTGCACTCACTACTCACCACTCACTACTCTGCACTCACTACTCACCACTCACTACTCACTACTCACTACTCACCACTCACTACTCACTACTCTGCACTCACTACTCTGCACTCACTACTCACTACTCTGCACTCACTACTCTGCACTCACTACTCTGCACTCACTACTCTGCACTCACTAGTCACACTCTGCACTCACTACTCTGCACTCACTACTCACTACTCTGCACTCACTATTCACTACTCTGCACTCACTACTCACTACTCTGCACTCACTACTCACTACTCTGCACTCACTACTCACTACTCTGCGCTCACTACTCACTACTCACTACTCTGCACTCACTACTCTGCACTCACTACTCACTACTCTGCACTCACTATTCTGCACTCACTACTCTGCACTCACTACTCTGCACTCACTACTCTGCACTCACTACTCTGCACTCACTACTCTGCACTCTATACTCACTACTCACACTCTGCACTCACACTCTGCACTCACTACTCACACTCTGCACTCACTACTCACACTCTGCACTCACTACTCTGTACTCACTACTCACACTCTGCACTCACTACTCTGCACTCACTACTCTGCACTCACTACTCTGCACTCTGCACTCACACTTACACTCTGCACTTACACTCTGCACTCAACTCTGCACGCTGCATTCACACTCTGCACACTCACTCTGCACTCACTACTTCACACTCTGCACTCACACTCTGCTCACTCACTCTGCACTCACTACTTCACACTGCACTCACACTCTGCTCACTCACTCTGCACTCACTACTTCACACTCTGCACTCTGCGCACTCTGAACTGTGCGCACTCTGCACTCACACTATAATAATCCTTATGCAGAATTCCTCTAAAGTATAAGCAGCTTGGGTTTTTCCTATAAGCGCCAAAGAGTCAATGATAGGAAAAGAGGGCAGAGAGTGCTATCCCCATCTCCCCACCCACAGACAACCAAAAATTATCTTCTGCGTTGCTTTATTCAAATAATATGAATAAGGAATTTAAAGTATATGTATGGGCGAGTGGAAGGTGATCTATCGTATTCAATATATTTTAACACAATTGGTGTTCATGGTTACCTTTACAAACGTGAGATGAAGATGATGCTCACTTTTTAGTTATATAAGGATATTTTGTCGAGTACATTCAAGTTCAACCCACTGGCTGTAAGCAACAAGCTGAGGATCAACGGGCGCGAAACAGCGTGGCGGGCGCGCACGAGACGCAGCGTGGGCGTGCTCATCAGCTGAAGATCCCCGGAGAAGACACCGAGTCTGCCTGCTGCCGTGACTGACCCGCTCGGAGAGAAAGAGCCCGGTGAGTGGGGGTCGAGGGGGGGGGCGGCAGAGAGGGAGTGGGCAGAGAGGGAGGGTGTGTGTGTGTGTGTGTGTGTGTGTGTGCGTGCGTGCGTGCATGCGTGAGTGTGTGCTTCCGTGAGTGTGAATGTGGAGCAAGAGATGTGCACGGCTCCAGGAGGCTCGGCGTGCGCGTCCACGAGATGCAATCGGCGCTCGTTCACCGCTCTGGCTCCGTTGAGAGTGAACTCCGTGACAATAGGTCTCGAAGCCGAGACCTAAAAAAGGGATTGTCTGCTCCACTAAAAGAAATGATTCAATAGAAACATGTATTCTGAGATTTCTTTTAGCTTCCAGCAAAATCTCAACCAGCGCGATTTTACCCTCACTCAAGTGAAAACTCTCGGGACTTCTCCAGATTCTCTTTCCGAAGGCAACCAAATAAATCTCCACTATTCTTATTTCAAGACTCCCTGTGCAATACCGACAATATGACCATTGCTTAGCACTGCATCAACAGCAGACAACACAATTTCCCTTAGTGTATGCCACACTAAGTCTGTCCTTAGGCGTACCCTGGGATCTTAGGTCTATAGTGGATCTGTTACTTAAATTTTCTTATGGTCAACGACAGACCACAACATATACCACATAGGTACGTAGTCAATAAACGTCTGTCCCTATAAATTATGTCTTCTTCATTACCCAGTATAATTAGCCTAAACTAATCATCCGATGCAACTACCAGAAACTGGTTCAGTAGAATTGTAGTAAAATGTTATTTCATATATGACAACAATATTCTCTATAATACATGTTTCTTTCTATAATCAACCGTTCAGACCCATAAGAACTAAATAACCACTTACTCCGATGAATCTTTTTGTAGAGCTAATATGAAGTAGACAATGAAGAGACAGATAAAAAACCTTCACGAGGACCCAAAATGAAGGAAATATCTAACTTAACAACATCTACCACAATATTTACAAAACTGTCAATAATTCATCAATAACGACAAACTGAATACTTATCAATTTACTTCGATCTAATATTTTCAGACTATGAATGGTCAGTAAATTAATACAATAGAAAACAATGTAAGAATATTCTTTAGAACAATGTTACACGTATATTCACATATAAGAGAAAACAGTTTATAATGCATTCTTCACAATATCAATCACAGGCATGAGTGGAGAGAGACTGAGACAAAAGAAAATAGTCAATTGCAATTATCAGTATGCAATTTGATTTCATACGAACCTAGAGAATTATTGCACAAGGTGCAATAAGAAGAAAAGCTAACCAAAAAGGTATAGCTTAAGGCACCATCAGCAACCGATGAAGTGCAAAGGTAATCAGGATAGTCTCGTTCAGGTTTATCAAAGACAGCAGCCAGTCAAAGTAGCATACAGAAAACAGCAGCAAGGATCTCCTCTCATAGAAGCAGCTACTACATTTTCTTCTATTTATACCCTAAATGTTAAATGTCCAATCTCCTAAAGTATCATTCACAACTTCTTCACTATTTTATTGGTTTTCAGAATAAGGTGATCATCAGACCATTCCGCCTCATCAAAGTTCTTTCAGGCAATCTATTGTTAATTCTATTAAATCACCCTTCCTTGGAAGCAGGAAAAGCATCTTGCAACATTTTCCATGTCCTCATCCACACTTCACACCGCCCAAAATTCATTCACAAAAGAATAATATTTAGCTCAAGAAGGAAATTCCTAGAGATTACTTTGTGCACAGCTATACAAACACAATATTTTAGAACTAGTGAAGGTTAAAATACATTTCTTCTGATGCCTACATTTTAAGCAAAGTAAATCACTCATGCAAGGTTTTGAGCCATTCATAGGTAATGGTAAAGCATATTTTTCTAGGAAGAGAAAACTGGTTTCAGTTAAATGTTCACAACGAAAATACATAAAAAAGATCATTATGGCAAATAATTCCTTATTTCGATTAAATCCACCCACAAGCATGATCTAATTAAACTCATTATTTAATTACTATGTCTCTCTTATGTTATAAGTGAAAGGAAATATGCATTTTCACATAACATTTTTCATAAACATTATGATTTATTATTTCAAATCTCTTTCTCCTGTAAAAGTGTTTAGTTCTCATAAAAGAGTACTTCATTTATTCATGATCTCTGCATGTACAATGCTACTTTCATTTATTACACGTGTTGTGCCTCATTTTGCACTTTTCACGTAAACTTATAAAATGGTCACCCATGTTAATAATTTTCACACCATTACTCATTGGTTTCATTAGTAACACAAATATGAGCAGATTTGATCAAGCAGGATTTATTTTGCAAAAATCAAGCTTCATCACAGCAAGATTGGAAGAAGAAAACAGGGAGAGGGACACAGAGACACTAACAGAGGAGAGCTGCAAGTTTAAGAGGGACAAGAACAGGAAGATCACACAGAAACACCAGAACTGGGAGATAACAAGACAGAGAGGAAAGGAAAAAGGGATATGGACACAGAGATAAGAAAACAGGAAGAAAGAAGGACTTAGAGAAGGAAACCAGGAGATCTACATAGAGAAATTGGAACAGGGAAGTAGCAAGGCTGAGAGAAGGCAGCGGGAAGAAGGACAAAGAGACATGGAAACAGTGAGGCAGCAAAAGAGAGGGAAGGAGAGAATGAAACAGGGCGAGGGGGACAAAGACAAATTAACAGGAACATCACAAGATAGAGAGAAAGAGACAGAAAGGGGAGGATGGCCAAAGAGAAAGCAAGACAAAGAAGGAAACCGATAGAGGGAACCCGAAACAGGAACAGAGAGGCAGAAAGATAGAGAAGAACAGGAGGAAACAACCATATGGGCACAGACTTGGGAACAGGGGGACAGCAAGACAGAGAAAAGGAAGAAAGAAATGCAGGATGGACACAAGAGACAACAGAAAAGAGACACCTAGCAGACCTAAAGCAGTAAGAAGGAGACAGAATATAAGGAAGACGGACACAGAGCTATGGAAACAGAGGATCATGGTGAGGAAAAAGAATCCCAGAAACACAGATGAGAAACAGGTAGTACTAAATAATCTATCTGGGCCTTTGATTCAGCAATTCCCAATCCATGCAGACTATAGGGTAGAATAATGTAAGGATATTGCACACAGCTTGCATGAATGAGAGGAGTCATACGTGTCCTAGGCCACAGTCACCCATCTAAGCTGTGACATTCATGGTGACGACCTGCCTTGGACCCTGCTGGTGGCATTTGCTTGAGTGAGTCTTGACGGCCAAGTGCTGTTCTTGAGGTTCTCCCACCCTTGTCTGTGATTAAGTATTCTTATCCTAACATCCTAGAAAACCTATGACTTAGAGGCTTTTTGGCTTCAAATACCTCTGAAGGCAAGAAACAAACCTTCACAGTCAATTAGTTGAAGGGACATTGCTGCTGGGTCAAAGATTTAGGTTGCTTCTGCTCCTGTTTTCTGCAGCGGCAAATCCATTTCAGCAAGAAGTTGCGAAGAGGCTATACAGCTTTGAGGAACACTGGGCAGCAACAGCTTTGAGGATCACAGTGCAGCTACAGCTTTCAACTTTACCCCCGCTAGAGAAAGCTGAGCTTCAAAAAAGTGACTAAGTTATTGAAGCCCAGATGTATGACCCTTTCATTTAGCGCCTCGGAATTTGTGACTCATTGCGAGTCACAAATTGTGAGGCTCTAAATGAAATGTACAGCAGTGGTATTACACTGTTTTGCGTTTCCCAATGGGGTCTCAAATTGCGAGGCTCATTAATATTAATGAGCCTCTCACAATTTGTGAGCCCATTGGGAATGCCAGCCCTCCCAAGAATGGTGGCCTGCTGGGCTGAGCAGACCATCATGTCTGGGACTGCTTTTTAATAAAGCAGCTTTTTTAGGTTTTGCCTGCAAATGCTCACGTAGTGAGCATTCGCTAAAAAACCTATTGAGTTCTATATATGATCGATGACCCGCCTCTGCCTCTGATTGGCTAGCTCCATAAATGGAGACTAGCCATTGGGAGACAGAGGCTGTCAATCGCGCTTTCTCTCGAAAACGCGATTCGGGGGCGTTTCTGGTGCTTTTTTTAAGCCCCGCCCCTTTGTCCCGGGCCGCGCTGCGATTGGCTGCCGGCCCGGGACATCCCCGTGACGTCAGCCAATCACAGCGCGGCCCGGGACCTGACTTTTTATTTTGTTTACAATGCTCGATGCTCGCTATTTCGCTGCTCTTAAATAACAAAACCACTTTTGCTGCTGGTTTTTATTTTTAATTCTTGCCTTCCCGCCCCCCCTCCCGCTGTCCGTGTGTCCGTTCCGCCCCCCTCCCCGTGTGCCCATTCCCGCCCCCGCTCCCCTTTCACTCTCCGTTGCTTGTCTTTTTTTTTGCGTAAAACATAATTTGGCTTAGGCAGAAGACCTCCTTTTTCGCGTGCGTGTCTGGAAGGGGTGAAGAGCTAGGTCCGACCTTCCGGGACACGAACCTGTGAATGCAGGCAGCATACTCACACCCCTCTGCAGCTGCGGGCCAGCAACCAGACCTGCAGGCCGGTGCACTGTATTTGCCTCAAAACATAATTTGGCTTAGGCAGAAGACCTCCGTTTTCGCGTGCGTGTCTGGAATGGGTGAAGAGCTAGGTCCGACCTTCCGGGACACGAACCTGTGAATGCAGGCAGCATACTCACACCCCTCTGCAGCTGCGGGCCAGCAACCAGACCTGCAGGCCGGCGCACTGTATTTGCCTCAGACAAGTCAACCGGACCCTGGAGCACTCTGCGGGGACAGCGGCACTGGGAGGAGGAGCCTTGCACTAGAGGACTGAACCGAAATGTTACTTGCATTCTGGTGCTTGTCGT
The DNA here is from genome assembly GCF_964263255.1 of Lissotriton vulgaris. Taxonomy (NCBI): domain Eukaryota; kingdom Metazoa; phylum Chordata; class Amphibia; order Caudata; family Salamandridae; genus Lissotriton; species Lissotriton vulgaris. The sequence continues at coordinate 789,952,676 of NC_141698.1, read as the reverse complement.
GTTTGTGTCCATTCAAATATAGGACCACAAATACCAGAATACAAAGCGGAAAGGTGTGCAAGCAAAGGTTCTTACGTCTGATCCAGCTGCAATACCTTCGGGTCGAGTTCACGCTATATAAAAACTGCAACAAAAAAGTGTGATATCACTAGTGAAGGCAGGTGTGCTGTTACTGGTGCAGACTGGACGTGCGGTCCCCGACTATGTTACCTTTTGGCTACGCTTTCACTAATGCGGCCAGATGAGCTGCACTGCTGCAGCGTATGTTGTCACTCGTGGAAACCGAATATGCTTTTATCGGCACAGGCAGTGCGCAAACAGACAGTTATCACTGGCGTTGGAGGACTGGGGTGTTAATGGCCCAGACAGTACTCAGCTACTCCATAAACTTTCCCACTACCTCTCCTTCCCCTTCCAATGTTCTCTTGGGATCCAGACGGGTCTTTGGAGGCGATCTTGGGCACTGACAGCAGTGATGCCGTGGTATTTTTTGTTTTAAAGTGCTTCAATACCTTCAGGTCGAGTTCACGCTATATAAAAACTGCAACAAAAAAAGTGTGATGTAACTAATGCAGGCAGGTGTGCTGTTACTGGTGCAGACTGGACATGCGGTTTCCGACTCAGTTACCTTTTGGCTACGCTTTCACTAATGCAGCCAGATGGACTGCACTGCTGCAGCGTATGTTGTCACTCGTGGAAACGGGATATGCTGTTATCGGCACAGGCAGTGCGCGAAAAGGCTGTTATCACTGGCGGTGGAGGACTGTGGTGTTAATGGAGCAGACAGGCAGCAGCTGCGCAATAAACTTTCCAACTACCGCCCCTTCCCCTGCCGGTGTGCTCTTGTGATCCAGGCCGGGTCTTTGGAGGGGATCTTGTGCACTGGCAGCAGTGCTGCTGTGTTTTTTTTTATTTTTAAGTCTATCAAAACAGAAAGGCCAGCTTCTATAAATACAGAGGGCAGTTTCACTATGTCTACAGGAGGAGCGAGGCCAGCTTCTATAGGTCTGCAAGAACACGCCTCATACTCTCACGTAGAACAGCGGAGTGGGCCGCTACTGTATCATGTGTAGAAGAACAGTATGGCAGTTTCAGGATGTGCACATCAACAGCGAGGCCTGCTTCTTACTAGGCTGAGAAATAAAGCGGCTGTTTCCTTATGTGTAGGAGTTTGTGTCAGTAGAGGAACAGAGGGGGCGGTTTCTCTATGTTCACAGGAAAAAATAAACTTAAAGCCCACCTGTAGAGAGGTAAATTAAGAGAGAGCGTGTCTATGGAAACACGAGTGGGCAGCCTGTGTACGTGTACTAGAGCAGAGAGTGTTGTTTCTGTATGTCTGCAGAACAGAGGGAAGTGCGTCTATCGCATACAGGAAGAACGAAGGCTGCTTCTGCACGTATACCAACACATTTTGGAGCATTTATGTATGTGTTCATTAACATAGAAGACCGTTTATGTATACGTTTTAGAATGGAGGGGCAGCTTCTCTGTGGGTGCTGGAACAGAGGCTGCCACTGACAAAATGCACAATGCCGGACGGTCCCTTCTAAATTTGCCAAAGGTCCACGAAAACTCACAGTTGATCAGCTATATAAAGACCTTTGGCACTGCCATCACCCCTAGAGAGGCATGGAGCCTACATGTGCCCAGGGACAGATAATGCTACTCATGCTGTGAACACCAACCGAGAGCGACACCCACTGTTTTTCACAGCACACACCAGGCCCAAGGGCATTGAGGCTTTTTACAACAGAAACACATTCTGTTGGCACGGGGAGATAAATTGATTTAATAAAAATAGTGAGCGGAGGTCGGAATTAATCCCGGACCCTCCTGTTCTGAAATCGGCAGGCTGCAGCTCTAGCCACTAGGCCACATCCCGCCCCTTCTGGGTAGAGGAGCAGGGAGGACACCTTTGGATGTGCTCAGAAGCGGAGTGGTGCTTCAGTGTGTATATATGAATTAGGCTACCTATTTATGTTTAACACAGAAACAGACAGGGTCTCTCCCTTGTGTGTCAACTAACAGAGAGGGCCACTTAGGCTTCTATTTGAATCAGGAAATGGTGCTTCTTCGTCTGTACATGTACAATCAGGGCTAGCTCTGTGTGTGTGCAGGGTCAGTGGCCTGGCATGTGAGAGACTGCAGCTCTTATACAAGAAGGACAGTAATGTCCCCACCAACCTCTGATCTTAGCCGACCATGATCAGAACCTTCTTGGCTTTCTTCTCTTTTAGGGGTAGCTAGAGCACAAACATGGCAGTTTTTGCTTTCTTTGACCCTTTTCTGTCCCTGCTTGCCACAGGTTCATTGCCAAGTCTCCAATTGGTTGCCTTGTCCTTGTTTGCTTTCTCTGACCCTCCTCTGACGTTGCTTGTTTTTTTGGAGCGAATTAATGACTTGGCATGTTTATGACAGTTTTACAAGGTGGTGCAAGCACTGCTGCTAAAGGCATTACATGTTCAGTATTACCAATGGAGACTCGGCAAGAGATTTTTCTGGCAAAAGGTTTTAATTTGTGGTTGCGGGTGATGGGCACCAGCGTTTTTGAGCACCAAGAATATATAACTTTTATAATCAATCTATGACCTTCAACAGGTGCTTTACTTCAGGTATTGCAATTAGTTTTTTCCCCCTTATGTGGATTTGTGTGACGACTAGGTGGTATTTGGTGAAGTGCTATTGTAAAGGTATCGCTTGCACTTTTTCGTGTTTTGTGCCGTTCTGCCCTCTGTTACAATCATCCCCCCCTAGTTTTTGTGTCCTTCTGCCCTCTGTCTGCCTCGTGATTTGTGCCGTTCTGCCCTCCGTTAGAATCACCCCCCCTCGTTTTTGTGTCCTTCTTCCCTCTGTCTGCCTAGCTTTTTTTTGTGCCAATCTGCCCTCAGTTATAATGGTTTCCCCTCGTTTTTGTGTCCTTCTTCCCTCTGTCTGCCTAGTTTTTTGTGCCAATCTGCCCTCAGTTATAATTGTTTCCCCTCGTTTTTGTGTCCTTCTGCCCTCTGTCTGTCTGGTGTTTTGTGCCGTTCCTCCACCTGAACTGAGCCCTTTAAAATAAGGCCATGCTCCAAAAAGTACTGCAGCCCCCTGCCCTGAACCATAAAAAACTTCCCCCTACCTCCGTGAAGTACTCTGACTCTGCTCCCTACCCTCCCTTGGCGCCTAAAACTGTCCCCTGCCATGCACCCTACAAAGCCTCGACTTAGTAAACTGTCCCTTCTCGGTGTGCTTCGAGGCCGTAAAATGTAAGCCTAGGCACAAATGTAAGCCTAGGCACAAATGGATGGTTGGATTTGTGGGGTAAAGTTTTATTTCATGTGATTTTATGTAGCGCGAACTTTACCCGAAGGTGTCAGAGCGCTTTACATAAGAACCAGTTGCCAAACCTAAGGACTTTGATTTACATGCGTTAAGTACAAGATACAAACAGGAAAACAATTGAAATGTACTCGATGTAGTCACACAAAGAAGAGACTGTTGATTCTCGTTATATTTCTATATACATATGGAAAGGATATGAATAGATGTACTGCAAGAGTCACATAGGAATGTTAGAGTAGAAAGGTCTACTGCATATACTAGTGAATACAGCCATCTCTATATACAGAAAAAATGAGTTATATTTAGAGGGGTCGGAGTGGGACGCAGTAGGTGGATGGATGCATGATGGATGGATGTATGGGTGGATGCATGGATGGGTTGTTGGTTGGATGGGTTGGTGGATTGCATAAATTGTTGAGGGATTGGCTGTATATATGCATCTATACATCCACCCATCCATGCATCTATCCATACACCCATCCATACAGCCATCCATGCATGCACCCATCCATGCATCCACCAACTCATCCATGCAAGCATTACAACAACAGCCCGCAGCTCTCCTTCGTCTCTCCTCGCCCCCTTCCCTGAGCCCGCAGCTCTCCTTCGTCTCTCCTCGCCCCCCCTTCCCTGAACCCGCAGCTCTCCTTAGTCTCTCCTCGCCCCCCCTTCCCTGTGCCCTGCTATTGTAAATGACAATGCCATTTATTTATGTTAAAAAAAACATAAATAAAAATAATGTCAAGAGCAATGCCAATAGCTCTAACTTTAACAAAGGCAAAACTGTTGCATTGTAAATGCTTGTTTTAAATGCAGCCCATTTTCCTTAAAGGGAAATCGGATGCATTTAAAAAAAGAAAATGAAACATTTTCGTTTCATTTTTTAAGGGCAGGGAGTGGTCCCTGGGACCACTGCCTGCCCTTAAAAATATTTTTTGAGACAGTCACAAAGTGGAAGGGGTCCCATGGGGACACCTTCTAAATTTCCACTGCATTACCACCCTGTTGAAGAGGGTGGTAATTTGCGAGTGTTTTGCGACCGCAATTGCGGTCACAAAGTATTCACACATAGCATTGCAATTCCTGAATAGCGAGTTGCAAATTAATTGTGACTCGCTATTTAGGAATTATACATGGCCAACAGTGATTTGCATGTGCAAGCGGGTTCGCAAATTAATTCCAAAGGTAGAAATGTTCATTGAGCAAAGGTGCTAAAAGGATCCGGCTGGAGAGAGACCTTCCTTGGGTGCAAATTGTGAATGTCTCCCACTCTGAGCTTACCTGCCAAAGCCAATGTACTCACCAGGTCTTTGTTTTTGCGGTTGGACTTAAATTGTGCCTAGGCCAAGCAGAACCAGATGACCATGGTTGGAGTTTGTTGCATTTTAGCATGGTATTCATTTAAAACTCATTTCTCTGGATCCGCTTATGGAGTATTTTTGTTGTCATTTTGCTCAGTAACTTATTCCCTTTTTTTATAAATTGGGATGGGAGTTTGTGTTGTGTTTTTGATGTTTTAACTGTTTTGGTATTTATAAATGCTTTACACATTTTCTCAATGTAATCCTGTCTGCCCTTTCCAGGGCCAATGGAAGTTGAGCGCAGGTTTAAATTACTGAAACCTTTATTGAACCTAACAAGGATAGTGGCATCATTACTTGTGGTGGAGTGCTATCCTCCCCAACTCACAACCCACTTTCTTACTTTGGTGTTCAGCTGTCAGATCCAAAACTTGTGTTTATCAGTATCACTCAGCTATCAAGTTAGAAATCAGAAATCCTCAAATTGAGCTGAAAGTAAAGATTGATTTTAAATGTTAAATTGGTGTCAAGTCTTTGATTGGGTTGTGTTTGAATTTTCCAAATTATTTTTGATTCGAATTAATTAATCATTTAAAAGTCTACGGGAATATGGAGTTGAGTCTGGCTAACCTGAAATCTCTCACAGGGGTATAGATGAAGGCCCTACACAAAAAAGGAACTTGAAGTTGGAATAGAATTCGTGGAAGGCAGATCTTGAAAGGGCCCACAAGGCCTAAGAAGTATGCAGCCAAGCATATATCCCCTTTGAGGATGAAGCAATGGATGCAGTCCTAGAGGATGAAGGGACAAGGGACTACCTGTCCCAAAATAGGGGCAGGGGACTACCGGTCCCTTCATGCATTAGCTGGTGTACCATCCAGGGCTTTGAGTTAATCAGGCTCTGCCAACATAATCCCTTCTGAACTGAATATCTGCCAGAGGCAGCACATTGACAAGCAATGAGCAAGGGAGCTTTAAGGCAAACTAGCAGCAAAAGAACTGGAGGAGAAGAGGCTGGCCTTAGAGATGAAGAATGCATGCTTATGTATCTTTAGGTCTGAAAGAGATCATGGCAGCAACAGAGGTGTTTAAAGAACAGCCTCACACTTCTCGCTTGCTCAAGGTTCTTGTGCCTAGCTTTGTGGTGCAGGTCGGCATTGACAAATGGTTTGCCTTCTATGAAAGAGCCTTAATAATTCACCAGGTGGGCCCTACTTTGTTAGTACCAGCATTGGGGATGGATACACACACCTTAATGAAATGAAGGATGCCGTTGTGCAGTAGAGTACCAGAAAAAGGTCTGGGATATACAAAAAGAAACACACCAATACTGGATTGATTTTGCAAATGTCTCAATAAAAGCACTGTAGGGCCGGTTAAAAGGCAATACAGTCACTACTTAACATAGGCTATATAATCTGATATGAAGGAGCACATGACTAATTGTCATTTAGAGTGACACCAGCACCATGTAGATTCCAAGTTGTCTGACCCTAGGCGGCATGGTAAGCCAGGTGATGTGTGTGTGCACTAGAGTATCAAAAAAGTCCCAGGGGTCCTCCCAGAAAAGGTGGTTCAGCCACCCCCACTCATGAGAAATAAGGGAGCAACAATGAGTTCTTACAAGGGCTCCAACAGTCTACCTAAAAGGCAGAGTCCAATGTTTTTCCAAAGGCAAATGAGGAGGGAATGGGAAGAAACCTTTTGACCCCAGGAAGGCTGGGGTGACCCTGAACTGTCAGAAGCCAGGACATAAAAAGAGAGACTCAGTCTGTTCCAAGAAGACCCCCACAGGTGGACAGACCAACTGGATGCAAGTATAGGAATTGAGGTGGAAATTTGCCCAAGAGAAACCAGGGGTTGGACTCAAGCCAACTTAGTTCCTTTGGGTGGGTATAGAAGACCTGGTTCCCTTACCTCTTAGCATGGTGAAGTACATGCAATGGCCAATCATCAAAGGGACAGAGGTAGAGGCTTGGAGGGATATAGGAGTCATCATGATGAGAGTGGTGGACCGGCTGGTTTCCACAGAGCAAATTATTCCAGATTTTATCTATAGGGAAGTCAACCCTAACAATGTGGTGACATTTCATCCCATAGGAATGGTCACATTTGAGTGGGAAGAGGTTACTGGCTTGAAGAAAATAGCTGTGAGTCCTGCCATTTCAGTGGAGTGTCTGTTGGGAAACAACCTTGAAACCTCTGCTTGGGCTGAGGTGGAAAGGAGATCTCATGCAGAAATGTCAGGTCTTCTCATGTGTATTGTAAGGTACAAGGGCCGAGACAGCCTGGCAGAGAAATCTGGTAGCCTGGAGTCAGGAACAATGTCCCAGGTTCCTACAATCCAGAAGAGGGTCAAGTGATGTTGGAAACCAACCTCCAAATGGCCCAGACCTGATCTCATAGATAGAGTTCTGGAGCCTAAAGGAAAAGAAGAAACTACCACGAGAGACCTGCCAGAATTCTCAGAGTTTCCTTTCTCCAAAGAGAAATTCTGCCAAGCACAGAGAGAATGCATGAACCTAGAAGGATTTTGGTATCAGGTTAAAGGACAGAAACATGGGGATACCAGTGCAATTTAAAAGATGTACTAAGGAAGGCTAGGAACCCAAAACCTTGACCAGTCAGGAGATTGGTTGCCCTCCAGCATTTCCGGGTATTCCTCTTAAATATAGCCATGATATCCCCTTAACTTGGCAAGTAGAGCAGACCAAAACCTGGGACAGGTTAGTCAACCACTTTTACTGGTCCCAAATGTCTGAGAAGGTGAAGGAGTTCTGTCACTCCTCTACCACGGGAAAACCCAGTGCCAAGACAGGAGGGCAACCCAAGACTCCCCAGATCCCGCTGCCTGTGGTAGGGATGCCTTTAAAGATTGTGTGGATTCACGTTGATGGGCTCCTAGACCTCAAAACAGATTCAGGGAACAGGATCATCTTAGTGTTGGTGAATGTTGGCGGACTATGCTACTAGATAGCCTGAAGCCTGACTTCTGAGGATGTTGACTGTTCCCATGGAGGTCTGGGCCCTGCTTGGTATTTGTACCAGAGTAGGATTATCCAAAGAAGTAATCTCAGATGGGAGACAAACTTCATGTCTGCATACCTGAAGACTACGTGGGATGAGTGTGGCGTGACTTACAAGTCCACCATTCCATATTACCCCAAACCAATGGGCTTGTGGAAGGATTAAAAAATTCTCTAAAAGATATGACTATAGGGCTATCTGAGAAACCCCATAGGAAGCTGGGTGTCCTACTTCCATTTCTTTTATTTGCCTAGAAGAAGGGACCAGAAAAGAGACTGGGCTTCAGTCCTGTTGAGCTTTTGTAGGGGTACCCTGTCAGAGATCCATTCAGTCTTGTCCGAGAAGCGTGGAAGAAACTTCTCAAGGAACCCAAACAGGACAATGTTGACTATGCACTGGGCCTGTGTTTCTGCATGGCTGAGTACACGAAAAGGGTTAATAAAAACTTGAAGGCCAGCAAGGAGCCTATTTAATATTGGTACGACTAGAAAGTAACCATAGTAGTATACCAGCCACGTCAAAAAGTATGGGTTGTGGAGCCTGTGGCTCCCAGGGTTCTCAAGGACAAATGGTCTGGGCACTACAGGGTACTGTAAAAGATGGGGGATCTCACCTGTATGGTGGACCTTGGTACCCCCCAGACACTTCCCAAGTCAACTGTCTGAAGCCCACTTTGACTGGGCAGACATGACCATGTTCTTGGTTACAGATAGAAAAGAGGAAGAGGAGAGTGAGTCGCTCCCAGACCTCTTATGCCATAATGCCATGCAGGATTCAATGGAGGGAGTAGTGCTTTCTCCTACACTGACAGGGCAGCAGCAGTGATACCGTCGCCAGTTGCTGGGGCAACTTGCTGGACTGTTCTCACTGACACCTGGCCTGACCCAGTGGTTTGCTCACAACTTTGACAGTGGTACAGCGTACCTGTCAAAATCAAAATATACAGGTTGTCAGACAAAGAAAGGGCCAGTACTAAGAAATAATTTTCCAAAATATTATCTGTGGGGTTGATTGAGCTCTTCAGTAGTCCCGAGGACCAGCCCAGTAGTGCTGATGTCCAAGGCCAATGTGTGACCCCCCACAACTCAGGTTCTGTATGAACTAAAGAGGACTGAGTGCAGTCACCAAGAGTAGAGCATACCCTATTCCCAGAGCTAATGAGCTCAATGACCAGTCAGTGGCTGCCAGTATCTCAGCCCATTTGATCTGACTTCTGGGTACTCCCAGAGTGCCTTGATTGAAAGGGCAAAGCAGATATCAGCATTCTTCACTATGAAGTTTAAGTAATGCCCTTTAGAGTGAAGAATGTCTCTGACTTCCACCTCCTAGTGACTGGTGAACTGGTTACTGACTGGGCTCTAGACCGTCAGTGCAGTATACCGAGATGATATTGCAGTTTTAGTTCCATTTGGCAGGAGCACCTGACTCACCTCAGGAAAGTGATACGAACTATCATGGCCAGTAAATGGCAGATAGGGCAGGGGTCTGTAATGTATATGGACTACCAAGTTGGTGGCAGATATGTTCAGCCTCTCCAACCCAAGATCTAGGCAATCAGGGCTTGGGAAACTCCCAAAGCCTAGACCCAGCTCAGGGCATGGGTCTGACAGGGTATTAGAGGAAGTTTGTCAAGGGATATAGCAACATTGTAGCCCGCCTAAGGGAGCTGACCTCAAGGAAGCAGCCATAGAAGTTCATAGGGACAACAGAGTGTCAGAAGACTTTTGACACCATGAATAAGGTGCTGTGTAGTGATCCTGTACTCAAGGCTCCTAATTTCAGCAAGGGGTTTGTGGTCCAAACAGATGCTTTAGAACATTGGATGTTGGCAGTGTTATCACAGATAAATGATGAAGGTCAGGTTTAACCAGTTGCCCATATCAGCAGGTAAGCACTTTCCAGAGTGTATCATTGGCGTGCCGTTGAGAAGGAAGCCCTTACTGTGGTTTGTTCAAGGAAGAAGCTGCAGCCCTAATTGTTTCGGACTCAGTCAGTCAATAAACTTTATTCAGTTTGTAATTACAAAACCATAAAAGTAACACAAATACATACATGAAAAAAACCAGTTAATTATTGACATAGTAAAAAGAGAAACTAGCTCCATTTCCACACAGTAAAACAGCTGTAAACATGTCTAAATAAATGGGCTAGATATTCATAAAGTGACTAGATCTCAATGAAGCTTTTAAAAACCCTACAATAAAAAAGATACAGTAATCCGTCAACAGTTGAAGATGCATGAGTGCTTGTCTGACTTGATTAAAATTAATTTTTTTTAAAAATAGGAACTAGAAAATGCCTCCTGGGGACTTTCCGTCGCAGCCACAGGAAGTTAGCACTTGGCCTCTTGAAGCCACCTTGGGTCTTGCCAACAGAAAATAGAAAAGATTCATCCGGAACCTTGTTAAAAGAAATTTCTCATGTGTCGTCAAGGAACCCATGAGGCATGGTTCTGACAAAGGCGTTGTTTTTAGAGGAAGGTATGCCTGGACACTCGATTTCCGAGCCTCTTCTGCATCCGGTTCTAATCGCCTATGGTTCAGAAAGGTTGTCTTAGTTGCTTCCACATCTCTTTTTACAATGATATCAGGCTTAGAGAATAAAACGCCCCGCCCAATCCGTTCAAACCTTCTTTTAATATAGTTAAGCCAGGGGATACGAGCCATATTGTCTAGAGACAGGCACACTTTTAAGATCACCTTGGTGATGTTTAGATCTTCATTTAGCCAAGTCAAGTCAAGTCAAGTCATAGAATTTATATAGCGCACTACATACCCAGAGGGTCTCAAGGCGCTTAGGGGGGGATTACTTGTCAAATATCCACGTTTTAAGTTGCTTTCTGAATGCTAGGTGGTTCTGGGTAAGGCGAAGGTAAGTGGGGAGTGAGTTCCATGTTTTAGCAGCCAGGTATGAGAAGGATCTGCCTCCCATGGTGGTCTTGTTGATGCGAGGAACAGTGGCGAGGGCTTGGCTGGAAGAACGTAGTTGGCGGGAGGGGGTGTAGAAGGACAGTCGTGAGTTGAGGCAATCTGGTCCGATGTCGTAGAGTGATTTGTGTGCGTGGGTTAGCAGTCGGAAAGTGATTCTCTTATTGACGGGTAGCCAGTGGAGGTCTTTCAGGTGACCAGAGATGTGTTCGTTGCGCGGGATGTCTAATATGATCCTGGCTGAGGCGTTTTGGATTTGTTGGAGTTTCTTCTGGAGTTTAGCGGTAGTACCTGCGTAGAGGGTGTTTCTGTAGTCCAGTCGGCTCGTGACCAGAGCATGGGTGACTGTTTTCCTGGTTTCGGTGGGGATCCAGCGGAATGTTTTTTTGAGCATGCGAAGAATGTTGAAGCAGGATGAGGAGACGGCGCTGACTTGTCTGTTCATTGAAAGTGACCAGAAAGTCAAGGGGCGCAGAGCAAGAGTAGGTAGGAGACCCCCAATTCCTCATGTAGTACTATATTCGAGGTTCCTTGTGGGACACACAGTATTCTTTTTAAAAAACCATTTACGGCAACCTGGAGGAGTCCTGTTACTGGGGGACCCCAGATCTCACTACCATAAGTGACTATAGCTAGACTTTTGGCTAGATAAACTTGTAACATGGCTCCTGTGGATTTTTTCCCCACTTTAGAGGCAAAGATTAAAAATGCTGGATTAACCCGGGCCAGATCCCCTTTTTTCCACTGAATCAAGGGGTCCTATTTTGGTTGATCGTCAAATAAGACCTCTAGATAAGATAAAAACGCATGTGCGAGGAATTTTATCATTACGAGATCTAAACTGAAAACTCCTTTTCATGTATTTTCCTACTTTCATTACTTAGGACCTCCTGTAGTGTAGTTCCTATTTTCCCTATAGGCCCTGCGCATTGGAATAACATAAACAGCAGTTTAGACGTAGGACTGAGGTCTTCTAGGTCTCTACTGACTATCTTACACTTAATTTAGGTTTGCGCCAGCTAGCTCAGAGGTCACTGGAAACTTTCTTGACTGAATAGGAAGTGATCAGCTTCCATGACTCAGACAAGAAGGGATTCAGCTTCCGACAACCGCATAAACATGACAACTTTGCTCCCTCGGAATAAGAGTCAATCTCTAGAGTCGTGTGAAACAATAGACAGCTATTTCACTCAGTCAGTTGTGCAGATTTAATTTCACCAGGGTGCAGAGAATAGAGAGACGGGCGTTTTCAATAAAAGATATTATTTATTGAGCAGTCTTCCTTCTCATGCAAGAGAAATGAATTGCCACAATTGCAATGCTTATTATAAAGTAAAATACGTACAGTAAAAGGAGTATTATGCAATAATATTGTAAAAGCATTGATGAGGTTTCTTAGCCATAAGATACTTTAAAATGGATAAAACATATATATATATGTATATATACATAGGCTAACGTGCTCAACTGGTGCTTCTAAAATACGCCTACCCCGGTATACCTGACCTAAGCCTAATACGTGGGAAGGAGTAAGTAAGTCGCAGTTTAAGTTAAGTAGGTTTGTTGTCAAGGATCTGTTCAAGAATTCTCTCTAAGGGTTTAGTCAGCACTGTACCTTGGGAATAGAATGTAGGAGGTCTGGTATCTCCCTCTCAGGACCTGATATCCCAGTCACCCGCAAGGGTAGGCTGGAAACGCCGGAGCTGGATTTTCTCGGCAGGAGAAAAGACAGCGTCTTTCTCAGCGCGTCAAAGAGGAGGGGCAGCGTCCGTGGGCTTCTCGCTTCTGCTGCGCTCTCGGAAAGTAGATTAGCTGCTCTGCTCCAGAATCACCACTGTGTATTTGCTTAAGGCAATGTTGGTATATTTATACCTGAAAGGTGCTGAGTTTGACTTAAGGTTTGGACATAAGACGTCAATAAAGATGTCACTAAGAACTGGCCGTTCTTACAGTGCTCGCAGGAGTTCTATTACAAATCAAAACAAAGCAAGCGCGGCTTTCCCAGGTTGCTGGAGGTTTGGTGTGTTGAAAGAACTCGGTGTGCTCTCTAGGAATCTAAGGAAGTAGCTTCTGCCATGCCTTGGGCTGCAGGGGCGATTTACTGAAATATGGATCTGATTATTATGTCATTATAGGGATATTAATAATTATAGCCGTATAGGGGCATAGGGTCACAATATTGAATCGGGTTCCTAGATAAAACACATCACCCACTCCATAGTTTTATGTCCATCAATCACTAAAAACTAATCAAAAAGATGCATGTGTACTCCAACCCACCCCAAAATACATTTTGCATTTGAAATGGTGTATGCGAAATACACAGAACGTTATAGGTACTGTACGTTTTTAAGCAGTGTAATCATTCAAAAGTGCATATATATTCAGTTGAACGATTTGCGAAATTACACATGAAACGTCTCTGAATTACAGAAAAGAAGGTCGAGACTATTTCATCACATATAAATGAAATTGCGTGTGAGTGTGCTAGAGGCTATGGTAACATATTGTCTCTAGATTAGCTAAAAATAGAAGCTCTGTTCTTTATGAATAGTTCTACTTCAAGCAGAGTACAAGTGCCAAAAAAAAAATATATATATTTTGGAATTTGAAAAAAAATAATTTCGTTTTCAGGGGAAAAATAGTTCCAAATGTTTTTAGTAGCCTTTATTTTTCAAAGCTGAAGGCCAAATTCAGAGTTCAGGGGAACGCTGTGTGCCGGTTGGCTTAAAGTTATTCTTTTGGTTCAGGGTAGAACATGACCTCAGATAGATGTGCAAAAAAACAGTCTACAGCTTCAGGTGAAAGTTAAACCAAGGATGATAGGGCAGTCGTGAGAATGATTGCTATCATCGATTTCAGGATCAGCAATGCTCACAGAAGGTCGTACCTGGGTGATGTTGCTCTCATTCCTTGCTTTACTGACACCACCTAATCGTAGTGCAGAAGTCTCAACAAATGCCTTCATCAGGATTGGTAACTGCTGGGGATAACACGATGCATGAGCCATTACTGGACTTAGCAAAGTATCGATATCCATTGGTACTGCTGATTGTAGTGTAAGACAGGTGTCTAACACGCATTCTTCTCCGCATATCATACATCGAAGCACAGGTAAGATGCAGTTCTGCCATATAGGTCTGAATGAAAGATCTCTTAGCCGGGCTAATCCAAGGACTTTAGTTATGCGGTCCCGGTAGCGTATTGCCAGGATCGTTTCTTCCATTGTTGCCGGAGTCATGTCTGCGTTTTGGCTTGCCATATCGAAGCAGAAGAGTCAAAAATAAGATTCCTGCTACAAGTCCCAAAAGTAGTGGAAGGCCACCAAAAACCGAATGGACAAAATTGGGAAAAATGCCCAGGACTGCTTCAAATGGTGTTAACAGTCCTGTCCTGAAAAAATTGTCTTAAATACATTCGAGATACCACTGGCATCTGACATACTTAGGATTTGGCTTAGCATTTGCGAAATGCACGGGCAATTAGTTGATAAAAGGGTATGTATCTCTGCTGTTGTCCTTGCAACTTGAAGATCATACGTTTCTTTTGATGACGTGATGGGCACTGTTGTCTGTAAAAGCACAGACTTCATTCTGCTCAAAGTATCAATTCGTATAGAAGAGATTATCAACTGAGGCCAAATCATCGCCTCTGAGTCTCCAGGGCCGTTTGGATACAATGCTTGCATACAGCAAGTGACCATGGAACTAACGCTTAAGAGATATGCTTTCCCTGCCACCATGCCACAACAGCTGTGGTCCGTTATTAGAACGTAACTCCCGTTAGAAAGTTGTCTAAAGAATGGCTCTATTTGTGTTGCAGGTGTGCTGTACTGGTGACATGAAAGGTTATTTGAAGTCCCCTCACAGGCCCCATGTAAATTAATACCTAGGCACAGAAGTATACCGCTCAGTGATTGTTTACAATTATTACCACTAAGAAATACATTCTGGTTTTTGTCACTAAAACATGTGTGTGTGTATAAGGTAATTTCCATGTTGACTTAATGTACCCTTTACCCAACTTTTCATACTGGCCTGCTGGTATATACTCTTGGTATTTTTTAAATCGGAAAGTTGTTATCGGAATTGTGATAATCCTGTGTATTATCCATTCAATGACAGGTCTTTCTGACATTGTCAATGGTAATCTCTTAAGTTTTTCAATGCTCAGAATCGTATAGTCTGCTCCTTTCTGTGCCAAACTGATTTGTCTATCAGTAAGGTTAAAGATAGAGAATAATGACGTTGTGTTGATTAAACGCCAAGGCACATAGCCTGAACGCAGGTTTTGCAACGTCCAGCATGGCTGTACAATAGAACGCAATTGGGACTGACCATGTTGTAACATTAGCAAGTCCTGATCTATTATATGTATAGCAGATGATACAATACTGTCCAGTGAATATATTCTGGAGGACAGAGTCATTAACCCGTTGTCCACAACAGAAAGTGATTATTCCAAATTAATACAATCAATTTCTCGTATTTTCTCTGCTGTCTCAATTTGAGTCCCTTTCCATGCCTCGTTGTAAGCAGCGTATATACTGGCCGCTATGAAACGTTTTTGACGCTATTTGCGTGGTCCCATTATGAAATCGCGCAAGTCAGCACTATCTTTAAGTAAAGACAAGTGTTGCTTAATTTCTGCCAGTGTGGATGTTTGTAGCCATTCAAGGCATAGTTTCCCTACACTGTATGTAGTTACAATCCCTGGATGTTGTCTCTGGGAGTATCTAGGGTCTGGTCTGGTCATTTTTAACCCCTGTATTTTGTTCAGGAATCTATCTTGACATTTATTTGTGTCTGTTGGCCAGATTAACCACTTTTTCCAATCAGGATGTGTTCTGTTTTGATGTAAAATGAGGGATACGTCTATCTCAATATCTGTGGTTGTGTTATCAGGTATTGGCTTTGGAATAGACGGTTTGTTTAAGTCTTTGATTTTGGCTAGGCCAAAACAGCTAGTTTGTTGAATGGTGTCATTCAAAAACATTTTTTGTTCTGAGATCATGCAGGCTCGAAATAATGCTTCTAGGACTTGTACCTGCCATTCTTTTGTACCCCAGATGGTTTTTGTTTCAATGTTGTTTCTCCAGAAATCAAAACCATATGTAATCATTTTTTCATAAAATGCTTCTGAATATATCGATTTAGTATTTGTCAGCATGGTTTTTGTCCCTGTTTTATCTAACAGTTTATAATAAAATGTTTCTGCATCACTTGTGTTAAACCCTGAGAAGTATTGGAATTTCTCATAGAATGTTTTTGAACTGCTTTTAGGTGGAGTTGCACAATGTTCCCATTGATTATATTTAAAAACATTTCTAGGTTGAGCAGATTTATGCAAATAGTGGTCTGCATAATGGGTATAGCAATACATCTGCTCATAATTCGATGAACCTTGCAAATAATCATGTTCTGTAAATTTTGCTGACATAACTAAATCTGACATCATATTATTTATGCTTTCAAAGTCCCAATCATCAGAGAATGTACTTGGTTTTACAAAGTCACTTAATGAAACCTTAAACTGATGAGGATATTTCAAGAGTTCAACCGGTCCATATATTTCGTAATCTGTTTTGTCCCAAACTACCCCGCCGGGTATTGGAATGGCTGTGACATTCACTGATGATAGTTCTCTTTTCTCGATGTGAGATGACTTGTGTGGCTTCAGAACTAAGTTGATGTTCTGACTTGCTGTGTCCATTGTACTGTATTTTCCCTCAATTAATTTTCCCAAACAAAGTACCATGATGAGCCAAAGCAGGAGGAAAAATACCCCTAGCACAATCCAAAATTCTTACCATGGAGAAATGAGATAGGTTTCTTTGAGTTGACGAAAGAGTTCTGTTGCTTTGTCTTTAAAAGTCTTTGTTGCTGGCATTACTTCAGGCTCGCTTTGATCTTCATAAAAGTTATCGAAATTGATGAAGTAGCCAGATGCAGTTCTGTCAATTGGTGGAATTGTTTTTTCAATTTGCCTTTCATTAGCATATTCTGATGCTACATCTTTGTAGACTGGTGTTTCTTGACGAACTGTTTCAATTTGGGTTTCGAGAGGCACAAGTTCCATGACATTGTTTTCGCATAGACCTTTTTTATTCACTGCAGGTTTATCAAATGTGATTAGTCTCTCAGTCTGAACCTCTTGGATTGTAGCAAATTTTGGTATTCTGCTATTTCTTGGGAGTCCACTGGGCCTACTACTTATTACTGGCCACATGATTGTGGTTTTACCAGGTCGATGGATACAACTCGGTTCTCCTTTTTACCAGCAAGGGGCGGTAGTACAACTGATCTTGTTCCGTTGATTGCTAAGACAGGTACTGCTTTTCTGTAAGAATGCCCAAATTCCTTCTTCACTGCTATTTTCTCTCTGAACAGATCCCCAATCTTTGGAATCCAGACTGGTCTTGCTGGGACAGGTGGTGTGTCTTCAGTGGTTGTTGGCTGCTGTTTTAACTTTATGTTGCTCAGGGCTTTTCTTGTTTCATTTAAGTCCTGTAAAACAGCCAAACAATGTTTGATGTCAAAGCATTTTTTTTTATCTTTTACCACTGAAGCATGACTATCTAAGTCCTGAACATACATTCTAGTTCCGAACAATAGTTCGTACGGGCTGAAACCTTTTAGAGAATTTCTTGGCAAGTATTTAAGACTACATTGGACACTTGTTAAATGCTGGACCCACCCATCACCCGAACCTAATACCTTTGCCGCTATAGATTGCTTTATGTCTCGGTTTTTTCTTTCCACAACCCCGTTTCCCTCAGGATGGAAGGGACAAGAGAACCGCAACCCAATGCCCATGCTGGTCATGGCCTCCTTATAAGCTCGAGAGCTAAAAGCAGGACCCTGGTCAGAATAAAGCATGGCAATTGCGTATGTGCCGATAAAGACTCGCAAATCTTTTATAACAGTTCTGGCGTCATCTGAGCGCTGGGGCCACTTTTCTTAAGTGTTTTTAGTCTTAGAAATTAATAGGACGCTGGATTTTATGTATAGATAGCCTTATGCTAACTGCAGAATTGGCCATGCCAATACTCCAGTTGGCTCGTTACTGCGGTCTCTGTTGCAGTCTGAACAGCTCTTCGCAAATCTATAATGTTGCAGGCTCATCCCCGGCCACCAGTATTCTGATTGTAATTCCATCAGAGATTCCTTCATCTGTTTGTGCCTCGGACATTCACCCATGTGTGCGTCTGCTATTAATAAGAATCTCCGGTTCGTGTTTGGAATTACCCTATCCCCCACTCCAGTGATTCGAGCAAAAGGAACGGAGTTTGCGTCAATGATGTATGTATAATTGAGTGGATAATACACGAGTAGTACTGCACAGTTGCCTTTTGAAGACGTTTTTACCGCCAGCATGGTTTCCCCGTTTATGTATTTTTCTGAACGCTTTTTTGTGGCTACGGAAGCCGGTTTAGTTGCTTCCGCTGTGGCTGTATCAGTCAATGAATTCCCTGCAATGTGAACGCCATCACGCTGATGACTCAGAGTGTGTATCACGTGAGTCTTTTGTAGTTCTTTCTGTAAAAGAACTACTTGTTCCCAAAGCACTTTATGCCTGATTGTGGCACCTGTATCATCTTTGTAATCATTTTGAAACCAGTTGTGCAACTCATTATTGTAGGATTTGACGCAGAAATGCGATTCGCACACTATTAGTGTCGGGAATTCACGTTCTGCATTTTCAAGCGCCATCTTTAAAGATCTGATTTCAGCTCGCTGAGCCAAACAGTTTCTCAGTGATTCAGTTTTTGTTATTTTCGGTCTGAATTTACCGCACAGCCAGCGACCTTTAACAATCGCGCAGGCTGCATTGTAGGATTTATCATCTACATTGTAGTGCTGTACGAATCTGTCTGTATAGATTATACAAGAGTACTGTTGCAGAGGCAGAATGTCGATTTGCAGAGGATATTCTTCTTCATATTTTAAATCATTCAGTTTTTTCATGTTCCGGACAAAATAGTATGTCACGTCTTTTGCAGCAAGAGAATTTTCCCACTGTATCCATTTCGGATCTAGTGCCACTGTTTTTAGATTTACTGGGCTGAATAGCGCCTCGAAGGCTGATTCTGCTGTGAAAACAGTTATTCTTTTGCCTTGTGCTTGGGCTCGTTCTCTTGCTACAGCAGTTTGAACTGCCTTTATAGTATTTTCTGTAAGACTGAATGTTTTTTCTGCTTTTGTGTACAAATGTGATTTGTAAGCTATTGGTACCGTTTCTCCCTCATTTAGAGGTCAGGTACGTGAATCCGCATCTTCCTGGGATGACTCGGATTACATGGTTGCGTGTATTGTCACGTGTTTCTAATTTTGTTTTAGCTAACATGTCTGTTTGCAGTGATCTCAAAATTTCTGTGTGTTTTTGAGTCCAGTTGATTGGTTTAAAATCAGGTTTTATTAATTCGTAGAGGGGTTTAACTCTCTCTGCATAATTCAGAATGTAAGTTTTTCCGAAATTCAGGAAGCCTAGAATCGATTGTAAGTTCTTCAGTGTTTTCGGTGCTTGGAGTACTGCGCACTTCTCTAAGAAGTTGTCTGCTAGGCTTTTTCCTTCACTTGATAATTCGTATCCTAAAAATAAGACAGTTAGATGGGCAATTCGTGACTTTTTAAAGTTGAATTTGTAACCCTCTGCTGCGAACCCAAGTATTATGGTGTTCACTCTTTTCAAGTGAGTATCCAAGTCGTCGTCTGTGAGATAGATGTCATTGACATAAGATAATGCCTCATCATCATACATTTGTAGTAACTCTGTTACTCTGGCTGAGAATAATCCTGGGCTGTTCTTGAATCCCTGTGGGAGTCTACAGAAATTTTTCTGTGACCCCATTATTGAGAAAGCGGTCACCTATCTGCTTTCCGGTGCAATATTTTGACAAAAGAACCCATTAGAGATGTCTAATGTTGTTTTGTATTTTTTGCGAACTATGTTATTCATTAGTGCCGCACCGTGCGAATTTTGTACAGCAAATGTTTTGCAACATGAGTTAAGGTGTCTGTAGTCCAAGACTAGATGATACGAATTGTCTGGTTTGGAGACAGGAAACAAAGGATTGTTCATTTGAGAGGTGCATGTTTCAATCACCCCTTGGTATTCAAGTTGATCTAAAATTTCCCTGACTTGTTTTTTAGCTTCTTGCTTAATCGGGTACTGCCTTTGTGCAGTAGGTTGACTTTTTAACTGGATTTTGTGAGGAGGAGAGTCCTCACCCCATCCTACATGATTCTTATATAATGCAGTAGCTTGAGCTACTGCCCATTTTCTTGCATATATATATTTAGTGCGAATTGGAATATGATTTGAGAAGGCAGGCATAATCATTTCTTCACCATGAGGGCACTCCCTGACAAACTCTGGGGGCCAATCTTTCTCAGCTAACAGGATGTCATAGCCTTTTGAGAGGTTATCCCAAAACAGACCCCTTAATTTCCTAGTCTTATCTCCCTCTATACGCAATGTTATTTTGTATATTTTATGAGGTTCGCTAACTCTGGTATCTGCCGTTTCCACTTGAATGTATTCATTCGTGTCCACTGTCTCCAGATGATTCATCAGGATCTTGCGAGCTATGCTGATTTCTGCTGCGCTGTCTAGCATCGTCTGTGCCCACTCTCCGTTTTTCAGCTGTGTCCTCAGTATCCTCGGCATGTTTGATTACTTTAATACTGGCTACCTTCTTTCTTGGAAATTGTAATTTTTTACTTTGAGCAGGTTCCTTGTCTTTGGACTTGGCGTGCTCTTCCCTGTGTTCTGACCGTCCTCTTCTTTCCGATTTCTGCGAAAAAGATTGAGAGGGACGTGTATCAATATCTTGATATCTATCAGGCTTTTTCAAATTATCCCTATTCCAAAGGTTGTATCTTTTTTCAGAGGGCTCCCTTTGGGGAGACTAGTGTTCTCGATTCAGAGTTCTTTCTCTCCGCCAAGGAGACCTTCCTCTGGACTGGAAACATTTTTCTTTGGGAGTGGATTGTTTATTTCCATCCCAGCTCTTTTTAGGAGTGTTTAGATTATTTTTAATAAATAATTTTTTAGGATTTTCAAGTAGTTGGGGTTTTACTGGTTTCCCACCCAAACTATCTCTACCTAGTTCTTCATAGCATTTCTCTATGATTCTGGCAAGCTCAATAGGTTGATCTGTTATATCTGTTTCTTTCAATTTTTGGCGGATCGCCACAGATGCTGCTTCTCCTTTTATGTTGGCTAGTAGTATAGCCGAGACCTGCTTGAAGTCCTTCAGTAATTTCATACCAAGAGTTAAAGCAGGTTCTGGACCGTATTCATTCTGAATTTGTTTTAGCACATCTGGTATTACCGCCATGGACGGAACACCATGTGTTTTTGTGTAAATGGAAGCAAAGTCTGTGCCCCAAGTGTCACAGTCCTCCACATGTGGTGCGACCCCCATTGGAAGGCAGATAGTCAGAATTCTGTGTTTCTCAATAGGGGTAGTATTCGGGAATACTGCCTCTATTTGAGTTATTTTCTGTGCCAGCCAGAATGGAATTTGTTCCCGTTTTGCGGGTGTTTTTCCCAGACATGAATATATGTTCTGTGGTGTAATTTTATTTGTGTTCCCCTGATGAGGGGTCAGCTGTGGAATATTAACAGCTGGTTGGACTGTTGCAGTCCGCATTACATATTGGAATAACTGTCTGTGAATTTTAATCTGTAATTTTAGCTGTGCTAAAAGTTCTTCGCGTGACATTTTATCAATGTCTGGATGTGGTGTGTAGCTGGCTAGAACCGGCCACGTTGCTCCTGGTCTACCTAATGGACCGAGCCTGGTGATGTGATCATTATGTTTTAGGGCGCCTTTAAACCAGAGCAGGTGCTCTAGGTAATTTAGTGGTATTTCAATATCCTCGAAAGGAGTATATTCTTCTGGTGGTTCCTCTATTTTGTAATAGTGGAATTCGTGTGTTGTAGCGTTTGCTGCTGGAAAGTTTATCTATGAATAGAATACCTCTGTCTGCCGATATTCGTGTGCCTCTATCACGAAAATGACTGTACCACCTCGTGATGACAGTCCGTTTTCTATAAGTTTTAAAGTTATAGTTTTTCTTATGTTTGCCGGGATGATAATTGCACCCGGTTCATTAAACCCTGTAACATCGAAACCCCGTTGATTCGCATCTACTGCGGTTTCATCGGTTTCTTTGTTGTCGCCATGTTCTGACATTGTTTTAATGAAAGCTTGCAGAGCAGTTTTCAAGGAGACAAAGATTAGGTGCACAATATTTTGGAACACTGTATCCTTCAACGTTGACTAAACCAGAAACTCTACATAGGAATCTCTTCCTACTAAGTTCCGGCGGATTTTAAACTTTCACCCACTCCAGACGTCTATTGGAGTATTTACGGGAGAAAGGGTCTGTGTGAAAAAGCACGACTGAGTTACTCTAACGTCTTGCGTTAGTTTTATCGCCTTACCAAACGTTGGGCGCCATGTAGTGTAGTTCCCTATTTTCCCTATAGGCCCTGCGCATTGGAATAACTTAAACAGCAGTTTAGACCTAGGACTGAGGTCTTCTAGGTCTCTACTGACTATGTTAGACTTAATTTAGGTTTGCGCCAGCTAGCTCAGAGGTCACTGGAAACTTTCTTGACTGAATAGGAAGTGATCAGCTTCCCTGGTTCAGACAAGAAGGGATTCAGCTTCCGACAACCGCATAAACAAGACAACTTTGCTTCCTCGGAATAAGAGTCAATCTCTAGAGTCGTGTGAAACAATAGACAGCTATTTCACTCAGTCAGTTGTGCAGATTTAATTTCACCAGGGTGCAGAGAATAGAGAGACGGGCGTTTTCAATAAAAGATATTATTTATTGGGCGGTCTTCCTTCTCATGCGAGAGAAATGAATTGCCACAATTGCAATACTTATTATAAAGTAAAATACGTACAGTAAAAGGAGTATTATGCAATAATATTGTAAAAGCATTGATATGGTTTCTTAGCCATAAGATACTTTAAAATGGATAAAACATATATATATATATATATATATATATATATATATATATATATATATATATATATATATATATATATATATATATATATATATATATATTACCTACTGGCGGTCGCCAGTAGGTATATATAGTTAGGATTTTTTCTCTATGGGATTTTTGAAAATTCTATGTCTAATAACTTTGGCGTTTGTGGACGGAATCGGCTGAAATTTTCAGGAAAATGGAACATTTTGTTTCTGAGCAGCCCCTGACAATTTGGGGGGGGGTCATCAAGGGGGGGCCGAGAAAAAAGGGGGGTCCCAAAACGCGTTTTTCCCATGTTAATTTCCATAGGGCGGTTGGCCTCACTTTTAGCTCGAACGGCTGAATGGATTTGCACGAAACTTGGCAAAATTGTAGGGACTGTTAGCCCGATGTGCCTTTGCTAGGTCTCAATATATGTGCTCCAGTGGATTTTGAGTAATTTATGTTCAAAAAAAGATATATATCTGGGCGGAGCCTAACCACACATCTGATCTGATTGGCTGTCAGCACTTCATTCAAGAAGTGTTGGCAGCCATCTTGGGACCAATGTACATGATAGCACCTCATTAAAAAGCATTGTAGTTAATAGAGGGTTTTAGGACTTTAGTTACATTATAAATCATTTGTTGATGGTACCATACTCGTTTTAGGAATTGTGGTGGGTTCTAAGGTGATTTTACCATGTGAAAAAACCTTCTGCTGTGATATCATGAATATTGTTTGAAAGAAAACTAATATCTCATGATTTTCCCACAGTGGTTTGGAAGGGGATCTATAAGCTAAACTGAAAGCATATTTTCTGTAAATTCACATTATCTTTCTCAGTCATGTGAAAATGAAGTCTGACATTCTCAGTAAAACATGTACATCCAACAAGGACAGAGACTGTCAGTTGATTCCTTTGTGTTCTACTGCAGCCTCCTAGAGTGTTCTAAAGAACAACTAGAGCGCTAACAGTCCTACTTATTACAAAGGTATGGCACACCTGAAGCCATCTTGATTGGAATAAAGTGGTAACTCTTAAAACATTTAATTTAAAAAGAAACAACATGAGGGGGTATATTTTGCCATAGAAAGTATGATTAGTGCTGCAGAATGAAAAATTAGGGCACATTTTGAGTGACTTCTCAAATCCTTTTCTATTTCATTAAAACATTCTGACATGCAGTCTCCCAAAATGGCCACCAGAGACAAAAGAGCCCAAATGTAGCCCAAATATCACCCAGATGTAGCCCAAGTATAACCCAATGACAGAATGTCCCAGAGTGTTCTAAAGAACAACTAGAGCGCTAACAGTCCTACTTATTACAAAGGTATGGCACACCTGAAGCCATCTTGATTGGAATAAAGTGGTAACTCTTAAAACATTTAATTTAAAAAGAAACAACATGAGGGGGTATATTTTGCCATAGAAAGTATGAGTAGTGCTGCAGAATGAAAAATTAGGGCACATTTTGAGTGACTTCTCAAATCCTTTTCTATTTCATTAAAACATTCTGACATGCAGTCTCGCAAAATGGCCACCAGAGACAAAAGAGCCCAAATGTAGCCCAAATATCACCCAGATGTAGCCCAAGTATAGCCCAATGACAGAATGTCCCAGAGTGTTCTAAAGAACAACTAGAGCGCTAACAGTCCTACTTATTACAAAGGTATAGCACACCTGGAGCCATCGTGATGGGAATAAAGTGGTAACTCTTAAAACATTTAATTTAAAAAGGAACAAAATGAGGGGGTATATTATGCAATAGAAGGTATTATTAGTGCTGCAGAAAGAAAAATTAGGGCACATTTTGAGTGACTTTTCAAATCCTCTTCTATTTCATTAAAAAATTCTGACATGCAGTCTCCCAAAATGGCCACCAGAGACAAAAGAGCACAAAAGTAGCCCAAATATCACCCAGATGTAGCCCAAGTATAGCCCAATGACAGAATGTCCCAGAGTGTTCTAAAGAACAACTAGAGCGCTAACAGTCCTACTTATTACAAAGGTATGGCACACCTGAAGCCATCTTGATTGGAATAAAGTGGTAACTCTTAAAACATTTAATTTAAAAAGGAACAAAATGAGGGGGTATATTTTGCCATATGAATTATGATTAGTGCTGCAGAAAGAAAAATTAGGGCACATTTTGAGTGACTTCTCAAACCCTCTTCAATTTCATTAAAAAAATTCTGACATGCAGACTGAAAGATGCACTTTGAATACCAGCAGCAGACGTCCCTGGTGAGCAGTAGCTTTACTACAGTGATCTAATGTGCAACTAGAGTGCTAACATTCAGAATTTATGGCAAATGTGTGACACATCTGAATGCCTTCTTGATGGAACCAAAGTAAACAAGCATTGAAAATGCAATAGATCTCGCCCTCGTTTAAGTTAAAGCCATTCTGTTTGTAATGAGGTGGCTTTTTAGCTGTGCTTTTATTAGTGTTTTTTCAACTTTCATGTAAATAACATGCATCTGTATGCATATAAGTATATGTATGCATGCATTTATGTTTGTATTTATATAGATATAAAGATGATATATGTTTATATATGTATGTATATATGTATATTCACTGAAAAAAACATAGGTTATAGACCATATATAGTTAGGAATTAGCATTTACAAAACCTTGAAAATTCACAATGTCATTTGAGATGTCATCAGTGATGTCATCAGTGATGTCACTGACCATGTCATGAATGATTTAATATGTGACATCATCAGCAGTGGATTGCGGGTGCGCGATATATAGTTAGTGCAACTAACTATATATGGAATTTCAATGGTTTTGTGTGAGTAAAATAAGGTTTTGTAAATGCGAATTCCTAACTATATATGGTCTATAACCTATGGTTTTTTCAGTGAATTTTCAAGGTTTTGTAAATGCTAATTCCTAACTATATATGGTCTATAACCTATGGTTTTTTCAGTGAATATATATATATATATATATACATAGACTAACATGCTCAACTGGTGCTTCTAAAATACGCCTACCCCGGTGTACCTGACCTAAGCCTAATACGTGGGAAGGAGTAAGTAAGTCGCAGTTTAAGTTAAGTAGGTTTGTTGCCAAGGATCTGTTCAAGAATTCTCTCTAAGGGTTTAGTCAGCACTGTACCTTGGGAATAGAATATAGGAGGTCTGGTATCTCCCTCTCAGGACCCGATATCCCAGTCACCCGCAAGGGTAGGCTGGAAACGCCGGAGCTAGATTTTCTCGGCAGGAGAAAAGACAGCGTCTTTCTCAGCGCGTCAAAGAGGAGGGGCAGCGTCCGTGGGCTTCTCGCTTCTGCTGGGCTCTCGGAAAGTAGATTAGCTGCTCTGCTCCAGAATCACCACTGTGTATTTGCTTAAAGCAACATTGGTATATTTATACCTGAAAGGTGCTGAGTTTGACGTAAGGTTTGGACATAAGACGTCAATAAAGATGTCACTAAGAACTGGCCGTTCTTACAGTGCTAGCAGGAGTTCTATTACAAATCAAAACAAAGCAAGCCGGGCTTTCCCAGGTTGCTGGAGGTTTGGTGTGTCGAAAGAACTCAGTGTGCTCT
This sequence comes from Lissotriton vulgaris, assembly GCF_964263255.1. Lineage (NCBI taxonomy): Eukaryota > Metazoa > Chordata > Amphibia > Caudata > Salamandridae > Lissotriton > Lissotriton vulgaris. The sequence goes on along the minus strand of NC_141698.1, from coordinate 789,926,535 downwards.
CTAGGAATCTTAGGAAGTAGCTTCTGCCATGTCTTGGGCTGCAGGGGCGATTTACTGAAATATGGATCTGAATATTATGCCATTATAGGGATATTAATAATTATAGCCGTATAGGGGCATAGGGTCACAATATTGAATCGGGTTCATAGATTAAACACATCACTCCAATTATTAATAGTCAAGTCCTGATCTGTCATAAATCCCAGGAAAGCAGTTAAAAGGGTTTGTAAACCCAATTCAGTTCTGGAAATTAGGACGGCGTCATCTGCGTAAAGCAACACAGGAATACCCAGCTGTCCTACATAAGGAAAACCAGCTCTGGTTGCCAACAGTACGCTTTCTAGTTCATTAATATAAAAATTACATAAAAACGGCGCCAAAATACAGCCGTGCCGGACTCCTTTCTTGATCTCAATATCCTTGGTAACCTGCAAATCCTGTGAGAACCTGACATTAGCTTCGGTCGATGAGTGCAGGTCCTCAAGGAAATTAATGATGCTAACTTCCACCCCCATTGTACCCATGGACTGCCACAGCTTAGCCCTATTAACACAATCAAAAGCGGACGACAGGTCCATGAAAGCAAGGTGGATGGTACCGGAAGGCACAACAGTGTATTTGCTTAATATCATATAAATGTTAAGACACTGGGCAACAGTGGAACGCCCTAGCCGAAAGCCATACTGGGTCTCCGACATGATCCTGTTCTCATCTGCCCATGTAGTTAATCTTTGTAAAAGGACCCGACCCACCACCTTGACCACTGAGTCGATAAGCGAAATGGGTCTGTAGCAGTGAGTGCTATTTCTATTGCCCTTTTTGAAATCTGGAACTGTAGTAGAGGAAGCCCAAGACTGAGGACACCCATTCTTGGCTCAGCTTTAAATAAAGACTCTAAAATCGGGGCCCAGAACAGGGAATCTGACTTAAATAGATCAGGGGGGGATCCCATCTGGGCCCGGGGCTTTGTTGATAGTTAGCCCAAGAATCTCTTCCATGATCTCACTCCTGTCAAAGCTGATCACAGCGTCCTTCCTATTCTGGGGTTCGCTACGGTTAAGATCAAGCGGGCAATCAAATATGGTTTTAAAATGTAGCACCCACTCCTCTGTTATATGAGCCTCCAAGCCCCCTCTCCTTCCTTGTCAAACAGGGGCCAATTCACAATGCTCCAAAACCTTGAGCTGTTCCTCAAGGTACTAGAGTCAGTCAGTCAAAATATCTTTATTCGGCTTATTTAAAAACCATACAAAGAGAGAAAGGAAAAAATACATTTCATACAAAATCTTCCCATAATACACATAATATTGAATATTAACACACAAATTTTAAAATTGTAACAAACAGTTAAAAAAGTTGTTTGACATAGATAACTAATCTTGACAGACAGCTTTTGCCCTTGAGGCGGCTACCAGAAAGTTAGCAATGCAAAAAGTAATATGGGGATTAGGTAGTAATTGTAAGAAGAGCAAAGCCGGTCTCACCTGAGTGAAGCCGGCTTCTTTAAGAATAGGCAACAGAAATGTTTTCCTTGGCTCTAAGTACAACCCACAGAACATAACAAAATGCATTGTATCTTGCACTGAAATCTGGTCACAGCTACAGGGCGGAGCTAGTTCTGGCTTCTGCCAATTATTGAAGGAACCTAGGTAAAAATGCAGCAAATTAAATCTAAATTTGGTTAAAAGAAACCTGTGAAAGGGGATTGTGACGAAACTAAGATAAGGTGCGAGTGATGGCGAGCTGACCAACAAGCAATGATCCCTCACTGCCGGTTTTACTAGTTCACGTTCTTCACGACATGCTTCCTTCCTTCCCATGAAAGACTTTTTTACAAGGTCAAGATCTTGGATCCTAATATTCTCCGGGGAGGTAAAAAGCTCCGGGCGGCCTAGGTCTAAAAAAGCCCTGGCCAAACAGGCCAGCCAAGGAATCATGTTGGATTTATCAAGGGACAGGACATCGGACATAATCTTATGATTTAATGGGAGTTCTTCATTCATCCACATTTTTAACCAAAAAATCAAGGGGGCCATGCTCAACTTATCAGAAAGAAACTGTAAACCAACTTCTTTATGAATAGAATACGTTGGGGTCGACTGGGGTACAGAGAGTAGGGTTCTGATAAATCCATTCTCCGCTCTCTGGATTGGTTCCACATTTGCATATCCCCACAATGCGGCACCATATAATGCAATGGCCTAGACTAGAGTCAATCAACTCCTTCCATGCATCTTCGTTTAGGGCTCCCTTGCGTTTGGCCAGGGCTAACTTGTATTCCGAACGGCGTGCTCAGACCTCAAGTTGATTTCTTGGTTTGGCCGACAGAGATTCCCACAGCCGCTTAGCTGATTTAGGGTAATGGGATTCAAACCATCTTGGGCCCTGTGCAACGGTGCCACTAGCCGGGACACTTAACAGTTCTCCTACTTTTTGCGCTAATGCTTCATAGGCACCCAGGATCTCATTGGGGGTAGACCTCTCAGATGTACATAGTTTCAGTTCATATGCACAATATGATTTCTGGTATTGATACTTGGGATTACTTTAGTCTGCGCTTTCCATCCGTCGGTTTCAGGGTACCTCGATTGGGGGCCTTACCAGTTTTAATCGCTAAATGGCCCGACATATTGACTGTTACAGGGTTATGGTCGCTGAATTCGCTTTCTAATATATTAAAACCATTAAAAAAGGATTGCAACGATGAGGAAATTAAAATAAAATCAATGAATGATCCTCTACCATTTCTTTTAAACGTTGGTACAGGGAACTTGGTAGATGGGTCAGTATAAAGACATCATAATCACCATATCTAGTTCGTTAAGCATGTTATTCAGCAGTTCCCCTTGAGGGTGGTGTTCAAAGTGAAAACCCGTCACCCTGGGGCAGCCCAACTCTGAGATGCAGGGTGTTGAATGATGACCACAGGGGTGTACATTAAAATCTCCAGAGACCAAAATGTTAAAAGATCTGGGGCCCATAAAGTTTTTTATGAATCCTCCCAAGATGGTAATATTACACTCCTCTTGCGGACAGGCCACCGAGCTATACAAGTTAAGAATTCCCCATCTAATATCCCCCCTGGTTGCAGACAGTGCCAGAATTCCCCAATGTGGAGTTGGGATCACCTGCAGCTTACAGTCAACGGCCACAGGAATATAGGTGACTAAACCACCCCTTGGTCTTCCACTCACCGATGGAGTGGCCTGGACAAAGAATGCCTTATAGCCTTCTAGAAAAAGATTGCAGTCCACCGACCAGGTTTCTTGTAGGCTAATTACAGTATATTGCTTCACATAGTGTACCCACCGTGGGTCTTGGAGTTTGTTAGCCAACCCAGCAATGTTCAAAGATAAGAAATTGTTTGGTCTTACATCTACCAGCTTCATGGCCACAGCCCTTGTGATCTGGGTGGATGTAGTTGGTTTAGATCCAGGCGGTACAGGAGCCTGCAGTCAATCACAATTCTCCAACCCAGATAGAGCTGCAAAGCTATTGTCTAGAACCAATGTATTGGTGCTAAATAGCTGACAGTCTGATTCAGGAGCATAATGGGCTAGGGCGGAAGGCTGTTGCCGGAGATCTAGTCTGTTTGACCAGCCTCCTAGTTGGCATGCCCTAAGACCATACTCTGGCATTTCCCTGTGGGGAACTTGCTTATAAAAATAACCCAGGGGTAAAGACTTAATAGTAGATCCAGTTAGAGGGGTGAGACTGATGTCCCTGGATAAAATGCGCCCAGAGGTGAAAGGAATGTCAAAATATACAATTGCACAGTCTCCGCTGTCAGATTTGCATGAGTTCCCAATCCAGCTAACCCTTCACGCCAATAGGATATTTTTAGATACACGATGGCCCAAAGTGGTATTGTGTGAGAACCAATGGATTAGTTTACTTCTTAGTTGCGCATAATCTTCCTTAACCCTGATCGGAAGAGGAGGTATGTACCCCAGTACCACTACATATGGAGTAGATCGGATGGAAGGTCTATAGTCGGAAGGCTCAATGATTGGTAGTCCCTGCCCTCTGGGCCCCTTTCCCTGTGGGACCCAGGTGTTTCTGCTCTACTGGGGGACAGGCAAAAAATAGCCCTAGTAGCTGGGCCTCTAGGCCTAGTACTACTACGACTGTTCTTGTCTTGTGCCTCTACGTTAACTATGGGCCTTGCGATAGACCCACCTTCTATCCCCTCCCGCGCATCTCTTTTACCTCTCATGACTGTGTTAACTGTGTTAATGGGTGGGCTCGCTGCCGGGATGGCTAGGGGATTACAGTTGATGGTCTCCTCTAGTTGAGCTAACCTGGCTTCTATCACACTTATGAATATAGGGTCTAGAAGGGTGGATAGCATGGTTTCTAATCTTAACCAGAAATTCCCCTCCTCAGAACTATCAATTGGTTGCCCTGCCACAGTCTGGTTCATGGAAGTTGGGTTAGCCTCATTGTCATTACTTGGGGGAGGGGGGGGCAGATGAAGCAGACCACCCAGAAATTCCTTGGACAGATTTTGATTTTGTACACCCTCTACCCTTTCTTTATGTCGTGGAAGATACGTTATTGCAGGCTGATTTAAACTTAGCTGTATGCCCTCTGGTGGTCACCTTGATTTTCACTGGGGTAGGTTTGTGCCCCTTAGAGGGACAAGAACCAGAGTTTACCAATATAGCTGAAGAGACAGGTAGAGATGGATTCAGCCTGACTGTAGGGGCATCCTGGCTTAGTGCCAGCAAAGAGTCAGAAAAGGCAGGGGTTAGGGAAAGTCTGCCAAACAGGGATTGAGGATCAAGAGATAACCTTCGTTCTGTCAATTGTATTTTGTGAATGAGGGCAGACTCTGCCCTCAAAATGAAGTCATCTAGCGTACCGACCACACTATTCCCCATATTTACTTTCCTCTTACTCATTATTGTTAGTCTATAAACACCCTATATAGAACACACCAGTACCTAAGGAACTGCAAACCTGCAGTTATTCGCCAAGAGCTTTTTGTGTCGTACAAAGTGCAAAGTGCAATACAAATATACAATTCAAAGCTAAAACACAATATACTACAATGAATTTTAAACAAGAGCTCCTCGGAGCCGGTGTTGCAATCCACAAAAAAAAGTGCAAAATGCTTATATTATAGTCAGCAGCATCCAGTAGAAAGAAGGAAAACAGTTAATCAGTAGAATAACACTAAAGTGCAAAGTGCAGTGCAAAGTCCAGGCACTCAGGACTAAGTCTATAGTCCAATATATTTACAAAGACAGGTTTTAGTGTGATATGGGCAGCTCACAAATCAATTAGTATGGCAAAAGAACGTTCTAGATACCCAAGGCTCCAGATAGCGCATCTACTGCCCGGAAAATAAAAGACATTTAGCACTGAACAATGACAACAGTACCTGTAAGAAGGACCTCAGTAGTAGATGAAGGGGGGTGGCCCTGCCCTGCCTCTTCCTGGCGATGAAGGGCAAGGACGGGCCCGCCTTGGCCCGGGCTTTGCCAAGGCGCGTCCCGCTTGCGTCCCGCGCTGCAGGGGTGCTTGGAGGTTATGTAGCGCCTCCGGGCGCGTCACTGGCGCCTCACTGGTGCGCCACTGTTGCGCCACTGGTGCGCCACTGGTTGCAGGGGGCCGCTGGGAGTTGTGTCCCGGTTTCACATTGGCCGTTCCCCTCACGCCGCGATATGGAAAATGCTGGCCGTGCCCCTCACGGCGTCTGGAGTCTGAGTTGAGGTAGATGCTGGCTGTTCCCCTCACGGCAATCGTTTGTCCCACACTGCCGGGGGAGCTTGACGGGTATGTAGTGCCTCTGGGCGCAAGCTGGCGTGTCAGGGGTGTGCCACTGGTTGCAGGGGGCCGCTGGGAGTTGCAGTCCCGGTTTCGCGCTGACCCTTCCCCTCATGGCGCGATATGGAGAATGCTGGCTGTTCCCCTAATGGCATCTGGAGTCTGAGGTGAGGTAGATGTTGGCCATTTGCCTCACGGCAATCGTTCGTCCCACGTTACGGAGGGCGCTTGGCGGCTATGTAGCGCCTCCGGGTGCAAACTGGCACGTCAGTGGCGCGCAGCTGGTTGCAGGGAGCCGCTGGGAGTTGCAGTTCCGGTTTTGCGCTGGCCGTTCCCCTCTCGGCTCGATGTGGAGAATGCTGGCTGTTCCCATCACGGCAATCATCCGCCCTGCACTGCGGGGGGCGCATGGTGGTTATGTAGCACCTCCGGGTGCAAACTAGCGCGTCAGTGGTGCGCTGCTGGTTGCAGGGGACCGCTGGGAGTTGCAGTCCCGGTTTTGCGCTGGCCGTTCCCCTCACGGTGCGAAATGGAGAATGCTGGCCATTCCCCTCACGGCGTCTGGAGTCTGAGGTGAGGTAGATGCTGGCTGTTCCCCTCACGGCAATCGTTCGTCCCGCGCTGTGGGGGGCCCTTGGCGGTTATGTCGCGCCTCCGGGCGCAAACTGGCATGTCGGGGTTGCAGGGGGCTGCTGGGAGTTGCTGTCCCAGTTTTGCGCTGGCCGTTCCCCTCACGGCGCGATATGGAAAATGCTGGGCGTTCCCCTCACGATGTCTGGAGTCTGAGGTGTGGTAGTTGCCGGCCGTTCCCCTCACAGCAATCGTTTGTTCTCACTTCAGGGTTCAAAGTGACCACAGAGCTCTCTGATGGTTCATGAATAGGAGAGGGAAAACCCCAAAATGTTGAGGTGGTCCATCTCCCTACAGAGCATGGGCTTTCAGTGGGACATAGACCTGGAACTGACATTGCAAATGCAGGTGCCCTTTCTTAGTTGTTCCACTTAGATGATGAGAAGTGCCAAGAGAATGGCTGGGTTGCTCTTCATCTTTCATCGAGGCGGCCTGTAGGAACATGTATCTTTTTGCATTATCATTCCCATTTAATCTGGACTCATGGTGCTAGTTTTTTGACTGTTTGCACTTGCACTCTGGTAACCATGCTTCAGTGCATGTGGTCTGACATTTAAAAAATATTCAAATAGGCTATACTACTTCTTGGTGTATTTAACTCTGTATAAGATCTGGTGTTCTTGAATCTTCAAAAATTACAGGTGGCATTTCCCAAGCCTATGACTGGGACAGATCACTATCTGATTTCTATATCTCTATGAGTGAACAGTCATAGACTAACGACCACCAGCAATTCTACTGCTAAAAGGCTTTGAATTAACTGAATCTGACGGAATTCAGTAGTTACATCTCTGCCAATATCCCGCAATTACATTTCAACGTGGTGTGTGCAAAATCTGAGGTAAAGACTTGGTTTACCTTGGCTCTTGACAATTTTATACCTCTTCGCCAGGTTCAGGTCAGAAGTAGGTGCTCCGCTTCCTGGTTCAATAAAATGCTGGGTGCATAAAAAAAGTGGTGCAAGGTGCTCAAGCAAACATGGAGTAAAATCTACGACATAGGGGCAATGGCACACTACATGAACACAGTTAAAGAGTACCATAAATTGATAAGGAACACTCAAGACAAGTACCTCTCTAACAACATTTTAAATAGTAAGAATCCTGCTAAAGAAATTTTTGCTGTAGTTAACAGCTTAACAAAACCAGCTACTACAGAGCCAGTTGAGGTTTCTAATGACCACTGAAATAAAATTGCTGACTTCTTTGTTGAAAAGGCCATTGCCATCTATTCACCAGTTAGGCCAAGGCTTTACCCAATGGTGAGATCTGCTCTGTATGGTCAGAGGCAACACTACCGATGCCAGAACTGAACAAATTCGCTCTCCTTGACTTGTCCTCTTTATTAACCCTATGCAGTATAGTGAAATCTGGTTCTCCTGACAACCCCGTAAACCTAACTGGGTTATAAAACTTCACAAGGTTATTCTTCCTTCTTTTTTAGAGGTAGCCAATCTTTCTTTGTGTCTCAGCCACTCTGGGCACATAAACAGCCGAAAGCGAATCTCCTCCTGAAATAATTGTCTCTTGATCCAACCAGACCCAAAAACTATTGCCCCATTTTCCTGCTTCCTTTTATAGGTAAAGTTATGAAAAAACACATCAATAATCTGAGTTTTAGAGGTGAACCACATTCTGGACATATTTCAAAATAGTTTTTTGTCCTATCACAGCTCGGAGTCTGCTCTCTTGGCAGTAAAAGATACACTCCAAAGAGTGGCAGATGAAGGCAACTCTACTGCCTTGAGCACTACCTTGGATACTATCTCACAAAATGTATTTTTGTAGTGCCTTTGCAATATTGGCATCTGCAATGAGCCTACCTTGGTTTGCCTTCTTCCTCAGCCACTGATCATTTCCGGTTATTTCTCCTCCCTTTTCATTCTTGCACAGACCCTTGGAGCACGGGGTCCTTCAGGGTTTCTCATTGACCGCTACTCTTTTTAACATTGTCAGACCCCTGGTTAATTTTATGACACCCTTTGGGGTCTCTGTCATCTCATTTGCAGATGATACCCAACTTATCATCTCTTTCTATGCTGATTTGTCCAAATACATTGCTAACTTTCAGAACTGTATCCTGGCAGTGGACAGCTGGATGGAAGCTAGTTGCATGAATCTTAACTCTAGTAAGACTGAGATCTTGGTGTTTTCAAAGCACACCCAATCCTGGGGAGATCATTGGTGGCTGGAAAGCCTGGGATCCCCTCCCTCACCTCAATCATCTGTAAAAGATGGGGGTATATGGTTGGACGATTCCCTGGCACCTGTTTTAGCCTTCTGGGAGGATTTAAACCCATTATCGTTTTTTTCCAACTTCACATTCGACGGTTGATCCTTCAGTCTCTTAACTTTTCGTGTCTGGACTACTGCAACGTCCTGTATCTAGGTGGCAAGATATTGATCTTAAAGAGGCTGCAGTTGGTCCAATATGTTGCCCTCCCTAAGGTTTGTCCAGCCCATGGACTCTTGCAGAAGCTCCACTGACTGTATTTTGAGAAGTGCAATTTATTTAAAGTCCTTAGTCCTTCAAACAAGATAATGAATGCTTTGGGTGCCCCTTACTTTCTGGTCTTATGCAACCCTATATTCCTAATAGAGCCCTCTTCTCATCTTAGTTAAACCTGATAGTGATACCTGTGTTCAAAAGAAAAAGATCAGAAGGTCACTCTTTTTGGGTTTTGGCCCTGGCTCTTTGGAACAGTTTGCCCCCTGAACTAAGGAACACGCAGAGTCATCTTTGCTTCAGGAAAAAGCCTGGTTCTTTGCCACTTAGGCTTTGTCGTGCCTTTCTTGTCTCTCTCTGGTGTATTTAAAAAAAGAAATGTTTCATCTGCTATGGGAAGCGTTGGGAAGCCCCGTTGCTGGGGCACTCATGTACTCAATAATTTTATTAGCATAACATACGTCCCTGGTTTATGGTACAAAGTGTACCTAGGGTCTTTAAGTTAAATGTCACTGATGGACTGTAGCGCACATTCTGCCACCACTAGAGTGACAGTGCAAACATGACAGTATATTTACTACCGTAATTTGCAGTTTTAAAACTGTAAAGGTTTAATGTTAAACATGCCCTTACAGTGATGAGACCCTAAAAGCTATTTTCACTGTTGCAGGATTAGATGTTCCATTGTTATCGCTGCCTATGAAACTGCTGCAAAGTTAATTGTTTGACTTTTTGAAATATTTATTACATGCCCAATTCACTGGTGAGATTTGTACTAAATATTTTACAAAAGGTTCTTATAAATAGTCACTGTTTACCTCCCTAAAGTCTCTAGAAACCCATTAGCATGAGCTTCTAACTGTCAGCTAGAGCTGAATAGCCCCTTTGATGAGATGAGGTGTGAACAATGTTACCAGGCCTGAGACAAAGGCCTTTAGTGTTGGAAGGTGTTCACTTCCTCTGACAGGGTGACCATCTGGACAGTGCCTTGGAACATTATTAACTTTAAAGGGGGTGTATCCTGTCACAGGCAGATGTAGTTAACATCTGGGCCTGCCTCCTCCTTTGCTCCTCTAGTCAACCAGGAACCAATCCCAATGGAAGAGGAGTTACCCGCAGAACTGGCTTTGAGTGACTACAGAGGAGTGGTTGCTCATTTCCCTGGCCACAACTCTAGGGTGTATATCATGTTCACAAGGGCACCCCTGACTCTCGTTGGAACGTGGGTACATGGTATTTGAAAGCAACATGGGTTCCCATCAGTATGAGAGATAATTATTTAAAAATTTTCAGCAACAATTACTGTTCTCAATTAATGCAAATAATTAGAAAAGTAATGCAATCATTTATGTAAAGGAGAAACCGGCATTCCATTCCACAGTTTCCATAAGAGTTTATCCAACAAATCTCAAACACCCCCATACAAAACAACGTGTCCTTGGTGAGGAGAACCACCCAAAAAATAAATACAGTACACAGAAGTGACAAGAATTAAACCTTGTGTTACAACAGCTCACAGCCCTGAATTTGTCAGGTTTTTGGGTTTATGTGTATGAATAATGTCGACCACATTTCAATCCTTGGTGCTAGAAATAAACATCAGGACAGGACAATTAAGGGATATCCTCAAAGGACAGCACAACTATTCTGCTATTTTAAAGTAATCAGGGTTTTGTGCCGAATCACACCTGATTATTTTCATGGTTTTTAAATTAGAATTTTCTTCTTTGCAGCAAATTGTCGTTTCAATGCTATTAGGGTTCTGGCTAATAAAATTGAATAATGACGAATAACAATATTGGATTATTCTGCATCCCTAATTTTTGGTGCATCTCACAAAACGTCCATCTGTTTTTCATCGTTATCATTTATGTACAGGATGAACAGAGATTGAAAAGAAGAAAGACAGTGGAGGAGGACATGGGACACTAAGGATAGAGAGCTGTACAAAACTTCCCTAAAGATATATAAGGCCTCAGTTATCAAAACCAAACAAGACCACTTCTCCAACATTACTACATCCTTGACATCATCTAGGGAACTTTTCAAAATCGTAGATTCCCTCTACTCATTACAGACACCTGATCCTATAATAGGCTCTCAGGAGCTCTGTGACAACATCTCAAGCTTCTTTCACACGAAAATTGTAGACATTTCCATGCAATTGGAAATGCAGAGGAAGCGTCTGGGAACACATATAGCCACGGATTTGTCAATTTTAGAAAAATGGTCAAAGAATCCTGACAAGACCCTTACCAAATTCCCTCCTGTCACTCTGGAAAATCTTAACCTCCTGCTGAATAAGACGAAGTCCTCCTCTCCCTTGGATCCATGCCAACTTAAAACTCTGAAGGAATGCAGGGACACCTTTCTTCCCTACATCTTGGAGGTTATGAATAGTGCTTTAGAGCACGGTGTATTTCCCTCTGCTTGGAAGAGGGCCATCATCAGGCCGTTACTAAAGAAACCCTCTTTGGATCCTGCAGTGCTAAAAAACTTTAGACCTATTTCTCTACTACCTGCCCCAGCCAAAATGCTTGAGATGCACCTGAACCATCATCTGTCTGCCTTCCTGGACTCCTCTGGATTACTTGATCAGACTCAACATGGTTTCAGAAAACTACACAGCACAGAGTCTGCACTCACTGTTGTGACCAACAACATCAGGATGAATGTAGACAAAGGACAGACCACGATGTTGGTCTTATTGGATCTGACCGCTGCATTCGTCACCCTTTCTCCCTCAGTCTTAACATCTCAACTGAGGGAGTTGGGGGTGGAGGGGCTCGCCCTTAACCTTCTATCCTCCTTTATAGAGCTTAGGGAGCAGAGGGTCCAAATGGGTAAATGCCTCTCCCATGTAAAGTCTTTGCAATGTGGGGTGCCACAAGGGTCGGCTTTAAGTCCGACCCAAATCAACATCTATGTGGCCCCACTTGCTAGACTAGTAAGATCTCAGGGGATGGAGGTAGTGTCGTATGCATACGACACTCAGATCATGGTGTCCCTGTCACGGTCTGTCAGCACCACAGCGTTCAGCTTCAGGAGTTGCATGCAATCGGTTGCCGATTGGATGACGCTCAATTCCTTGAAGCTGAATGGCGACAAGACCGAGGTGCTGATATTCGAAAGGACAGGGACGCCTGGTCGAGTGAATGGTGGCCGCCATCACTGGGAACCTGTCCGACCCCTTCACAGTCGGCAAGAAACCTGGGGGTCATCTTTGACATTGAGCTGGCCATGAACCTACAGATCAATAGAACTGTAGCTACCTGCTGGGGAGTTCTAAAAATCCTTCGCAGAATAGCTCACTACTTATCCCCGCAGGCAAGAAAACAAACAGTGGTAGCATTGGTTGGATCTCGCTTAGATTATTGCAATGCGCTATACACTGAGATTAACAAGGGATTGGTACATCGCCTGCAAGTAACACAGAATGCAGCAGCGAGATTTGTTCTGGACCTTCCTTGCTCTGCCTCCGCCACATTAGCCAGGAAGAATCTTCATTGGCTACTCATTGAGCAACGCATCTCTTTTAAAATTAGTTGCCTAGTCCATAAGGCTCTTACAGCAGGACCGGCCAACGGACTGGGATCTTTGCTTTCTAACTATGTACCCAGCAGATGTTTCAGATCTTCTCAACAGAACCTCCTTGTTATCCCCCGCATTAAAAAGACAAGATGGGGAGGTAGAGCCTTTGCATCAGTGGCCCCTCGACTATGGAATGCTCTCCCCTGCGAGCTCAAGGCCCTTTCATCCTTGCCCCTCTTTAAGAGAGCTCTCAAGACCTGGTATTTTGGGAAAGCCTATTATTAAGCATTGCATGGTTATTCAATATATTATGTTATGCGCCTTGATGCCCATTGGGCTGAGTTCTGCGCGTTATAAATTTATTTTCATTTCATTCATTTCATACATTTCAGAGATGGCTTTATAACAGAATTTCTTATCTCTTCTATTGAGCTCTTTAGGGCCAATATGATTTTATGGTTTCAAACAGTTTATTGATTTTTAAATATGCATATAATAACACTAGACACCTCCTACATCCCATGACGGGTGGGGAGCAATAAGAGCAAGAACGTTTTCAAAGAAAATGAGAAAAGGAAGAAGTGAAAGTATAGGAGCAAGATCAAAGAATATAGTGCCTAAAGATGTTCCCTGATTACGTATCACTAACATGTGACAACAGGAGGGATCATCCATCTTCCTGGGGATGGTCTTCCAGATGGGAGTGTGCCAAATTGATTTTAATGGACAAAGAAGTGGCAAAGTCAAAACACTGAAAATAAATGAACACCCATCCCTAAAGGAAGAAAATACCCTTTCAGATGAAATGTAAAAACTAAAACGTTGCAACGTATGAATACATAGTCTCCAGATACCCGTTTACCGTGGCCCCGATTTTCCCGCAGTGCGGCACTTCCGCAAAACGGGCGGGGCCGCGTCGGCCATTGGGGAGGTAGTGCTGCCGTCGGCTATACATTTTTTTTATCTGATCTATTTTTACTTTTTATTTCTCCCAGGAAGAAGAACCAGAAAAAGGATAGGGCAAAGGTCTAAGAACCAGTACAAAGAGGGGCAAAAGTTCAAGAACCATGATATATATATATATATATATATATATATATATATATATATATATATATATATATATATATATATATATATATATATATATATATATATGTATATATATATATATATATATATATATATATATATATATATATATATATATATATATATTCGAAAGCGGCATGCAGGATGAGACTAAACTATGCATGGTGGTTATTGATTGTGTTGATCTGGGAATAAGAGGTGGCAACTATGAACTCTCTATGAGAAAGCTTGAGTCCAAATACATTATTGAATTTCAATGTCTGACCCCGTTAGGGCTTAACACTAGTGAGGAACTGTCAGTTCATTTGTATGAAGAATAATTGTGTATATTTTATGCTATGAATCAGTAATTTTGCTCTCAGCATTTTCATCTGTTTTATTTTGTAATAGTTTAATTATTTTTTCACAGGTAATGTGGGGAACTGCTGGATACAATGAATTTGTTGAATAAGAACATTGACTTTGTTGAACATCATGTACTTACCTGGTCAAAGCCCAATACGGTATGAAGTTATAATTGCCCACTTGGGCAAAGACTTATTCCACGATTATGGATATATTGGACACCAACTTTGATTCTCTCAGGGGATCATGTGCCTGCTTATGTCTGGCAATAATTTTGTACAACACTAGCCCACTGGGGCAAGGACTTGATCAATATGTACTATATACGCCTGATATTTCAGCCAGTGTATCTACATCAATAGCACTTGCCCACTTGGGCTGCACCAGTCATTAATATGGAAATAGCCGGCATGTTGTTTACAACTCGTATCCTAGCAGCGGGGCCCAATTGCATTAGGCGTACTACAGGCTTGCGGTGGAACATCCAATGAAAGTCAAGGTTACGTGTACACTGATAACACGTGACCGCTAATGTCGATTTGGAACTAATGTCGGGCATTGGGAAGGCTCTAGTTGCATCGGGCTTACTATGTGTCCATTTAAATAATTTGCAGACTATAAGGGCGCCAGGCTGTATTGTTTTTCATATTTGCGAATATTTGACACAAGCACTAAACTTTTGTTTATAATCACGTTGTTCAACATGCAGACGTTGCAGCAATGGTTCCAAATACGGTACAATGATTTATCAGGACACCTGTATTATATGTATACAATGAAGCTATGTTACTAGTACTTGTATAAAATGGCAGCCCACATTACCATGGTGGTGATATGTATACACTGGGGGTGTGTTTTGAGCACTTTAAAAATGGCCGTCACTGTATTCCAGACGAGCGTGAGCAAGCCTTATCGGCGAAACGCGTCGCACTTTTTCATCTGCTAAATAAATTTTGCAAACACATTCCGGGTGTCCTGGCTTACTTCGGAACAGAGGAGGTAATTGCTGGCACATATTTAAGGCCAGTCGGTGGCCTATCTGGGACCGTTCCACGACAGTTACCCGCAGAACTGGCTTTGAGTGACTACAGAGGAGTGGTTGCTCATTTCCCTGGCCACAACTCTAGGGTGTATATCATGTTCACAAGGGCACCCCTGACTCTCGTTGGAACGTGGGTACATGGTATTTGAAAGCAACATGGGTTCCCATCAGTATGAGAGATAATTATTTAAACATTTTCAGCAACAATTACTGTTCTCAATTAATGCAAATAATTAGAAAAGTAATGCAATCATTTATGTAAAGGAGAAACCGGCATTCCATTCCACAGTTTCCATAAGAGTTTATCCAACAAATCTCAAACACCCCCATACAAAACAACGTGTCCTTGGTGAGGAGAACCACCCAAAAAATAAATACAGTACACAAAAGTGACAAGAATTAAACCTTGTGTTACAACAGCTCACAGCCCTGAATTTGTCAGGTTTTTGGGTTTACGTGTATGAATAATGTCGACCACATTTCAATCCTTGGTGCTAGAAATAAACATCAGGACAGGACAATTAAGGGATATCCTCAAAGGACAGCACAACTATTCTGCTATTTTAAAGTAATCAGGGTTTTGTGCCGAATCACACCTGATTATTTTCATGGTTTTTAAATTAGAATTTTCTTCTTTGCAGCAAATTGTCGTTTCAATGCTATTAGGGTTCTGGCTAATAAAATTGAATAATGCCGAATAACAATATTGGATTATTCTGCATCCCTAATTTTTGGTGCATCTCACAAAACGTCCATCTGTTTTTCATCGTTATCATTTATGTACAGGATGAACAGAGATTGAAAAGAGGAAAGACAGTGGAGGAGGACATGGGACACTAAGGATAGAGAGCTGTACAAAACTTCCCTAAAGATATATAAGGCCTCAGTTATCAAAACCAAACAAGACCACTTCTCCAACATTACTACATCCTTGACATCATCTAGGGAACTTTTCAAAATCGTAGATTCCCTCTACTCATTACAGACACCTGATCCTATAATAGGCTCTCAGGAGCTCTGTGACAACATCTCAAGCTTCTTTCACACGAAAATTGTAGAAATTTCCATGCAATTGGAAATACAGAGGAAGCGTCTGGGAACACATATAGCCACGGATTTGTCAATTTTAGAAAAATGGTCAAAGAATCCTGACAAGACCCTTACCAAATTCCCTCCTGTCACTCTGGAAAATCTTAACCTCCTGCTGAATAAGACGAAGTCCTCCTCTCCCTTGGATCCATGCCAGCTTAAAACTCTGAAGGAATGCAGGGACACCTTTCTTCCCTACATCTTGGAGGTTATGAATAGTGCTTTAGAGCACAGTGTATTTCCCTCGGCTTGGAAGAGGGCCATCATCAGGCCGTTACTAAAGAAACCCTCTTTGGATCCTGCAGTGCTAAAAAACTTTAGACCTATTTCTCTACTACCTGCCCCAGCCAAAATGCTTGAGATGCACCTGAACCATCATCTGTCTGCCTTCCTGGACTCCTCTGGATTACTTGATCAGACTCAACATGGTTTCAGAAAACTACACAGCACAGAGTCTGCACTCACTGTTGTGACCAACAACATCAGGATGAATGTAGATAAAGGACAGACCACGATGTTGGTCTTATTGGATCTGACCGCTGCATTCGTCACCCTTTCTCCCTCAGTCTTAACATCTCAACTGAGGGAGTTGGGGGTGGAGGGGCTCGCCCTTATCCTTCTATCCTCCTTTCTAGAGCTTAGGGAGCAGAGGGTCCAAATGGGTAAATACCTCTCCATTGTAAAGTCTTTGCAATGTGGGGTGCCACAAGGGTCGGCTTTAAGTCCGACCCAAATCAACATCTATGTGGCCCCACTTGCTAGACTAGTAAGATCTCAGGGGATGGAGGTAGTGTTGTATGCATACGACACTCAGATCATGGTGTCCCTGTCACGGTCTGTCAGCACCACAGCGTTCAGCTTCAGGAGTTGCATGCAATCGGTTGCCGATTGGATGACGCTCAATTCCTTGAAGCTGAATGGCGACAAGACCGAGGTGCTGATATTCGGAAAGGACAGGGACGCCTGGTCGAGTGAATGGTGGCCGCCATCACTGGGAACCTGTCCGACCCCTTCACAGTCGGCAAGAAACCTGGGGGTCATCTTTGACATTGAGCTGGCCATGAACCTACAGATCAATAGAACTGTAGCTACCTGCTGGGGAGTTTTAAAAATCCTTCGCAGAATAGCTCACTACTTATCCCCGCAGGCAAGAAAACAAACAGTGGTAGCATTGGTTGGATCTCGCTTAGATTATTGCAATGCGCTATACACTGAGATTAACAAGGGATTGGTACATCGCCTGCAAGTAACACAGAATGCAGCAGCGAGATTTGTTCTGGACCTTCCTTGCTCTGCCTCCGCCACATTAGCCAGGAAGAATCTTCATTGGCTACTCATTGAGCAACGCATCTCTTTTAAAATTAGTTGCCTAGTCCATAAGGCTCTTACAGCAGGACCGGCCAACGGACTGGGATCTTTGCTTTCTAACTATGTACCCAGCAGATGTTTCAGATCTTCTCAACATAACCTCCTTGTTATCCCCCGCATTAAAAAGACAAGATGGGGAGGTAGAGCCTTTGCATCAGTGGCCCCTCGACTATGGAATGCTCTCCCCTGCGAGCTCAAGGCCCTTTCATCCTTGCCCCTCTTTAAGAGAGCTCTCAAGACCTGGTATTTTGGGAAAGCCTATTATTAAGCATTGCATGGTTATTCAATATATTATGTTATGCGCATTGATGCCCATTGGGCTGAGTTCTGCGCGTTATAAATTTATTTTCATTTCATTCATTTCATACATTTCAGAGATGGCTTCATAACAGAATTTCTTATCTCTTCTATTGAGCTCTTTAGGGCCAATATGATTTTATGGTTTCAAACAGTTTATTGATTTTTAAATATGCATATAATAACACTAGACACCTCCTACATCCCATGACGGGTGGGGAGCAATAAGAGCAAGAACGTTTTCAAAGAAAATGAGAAAAGGAAGAAGTGAAAGTATAGGAGCAAGATCAAAGAATATAGTGCCTAAAGATGTTCCCTGATTACGTATCACTAACATGTGACAACAGGAGGGATCATCCATCTTCCTGGGGATGGTCTTCCAGATGGGAGTGTGCCAAATTGATTTTAATGGACAAAGAAGTGGCAAAGTCAAAACACTGAAAATAAATGAACACCCATCCCTAAAGGAAGAAAATACCCTTTCAGATGAAATGTAAAAACTAAAACGTTGCAACGTATGAATACATAGTCTCCAGATACCCGTTTACCGTGGCCCCGATTTTCCCGCAGTGCGGCACTTCCGCAAAACGGGCGGGGCCGCGTCGGCCATTGGGGAGGTAGTGCTGCCGTCGGCTATACATTTTTTTTATCTGATCTATTTTTACTTTTTATTTCTCCCAGGAAGAAGAACCAGAAAAAGGATAGGGCAAAGGTCTAAGAACCAGTACAAAGAGGGGCAAAAGTTCAAGAACCATGATATATATATATATATATATATATATTCGAAAGCGGCATGCAGGATGAGACTAAACTATGCATGGTGGTTATTGATTGTGTTGATCTGGGAATAAGAGGTGGCAACTATGAACTCTCTATGAGAAAGCTTGAGTCCAAATACATTATTGAATTTCAATGTCTGACCCCGTTAGGGCTTAACACTAGTGAGGAACTGTCAGTTCATTTGTATGAAGAATAATTGTGTATATTTTATGCTATGAATCAGTAATTTTGCTCTCAGCATTTTAATCTGTTTTATTTTGTAATAGTTTAATTATTTTTTCACAGGTAATGTGGGGAACTGCTGGATACAATGAATTTGTTGAATAAGAACATTGACTTTGTTGAACATCATGTACTTACCTGGTCAAAGCCCAATACGGTATGAAGTTATAATTGCCCACTTGGGCAAAGACTTATTCCACGATTGTGGATATATTGGACACCAACTTTGATTCTCTCAGGGGATCATGTGCCTGCTTATGTCTGGCAATAATTTTGTACAACACTAGCCCACTGGGGCAAGGACTTGATCAATATGTACTATATACGCCTGATATTTCAGCCAGTGTATCTACATCAATAGCACTTGCCCACTTGGGCTGCACCAGTCATTAATATGGAAATAGCCGGCATGTTGTTTACAACTCGTATCCTAGCAGCGGGGCCCAATTGCATTAGGCGTACTACAGGCTTGCGGTGGAACATCCAATGAAAGTCAAGGTTACGTGTACACTGATAACACGTGACCGCTAATGTCGATTTGGAACTAATGTCGGGCATTGGGAAGGCTCTAGTTGCATCGGGCTTACTATGTGTCCATTTAAATAATTTGCAGACTATAAGGGCGCCAGGCTGTATTGTTTTTCATATTTGCGAATATTTGACACAAGCACTAAACTTTTGTTTATAATCACGTTGTTCAACATGCAGACGTTGCAGCAATGGTTCCAAATACGGTACAATGATTTATCAGGACACCTGTATTATATGCATACAATGAAGCTATGTTACTAGTACTTGTATAAAATGGCAGCCCACATTACCATGGTGGTGATATGTATACACTGGGGGTGTGTTTTGAGCACTTTAAAAATGGCCGTCACTGTATTCCAGACGAGCGTGAGCAAGCCTTATCGGCGAAACGCGTCGCACTTTTTCATCTGCTAAATAAATTTTGCAAACACATTCCGGGTGTCCTGGCTTACTTCGGAACAGAGGAGGTAATTGCTGGCACATATTTAAGGCCGGTCGGTGGCCTATCTGGGACCGTTCAACGACATCCCAAGGTGCGCAAACCGGCACTGGAGGAGAGAAATTGCATAAGAGGTGCACGGGCTGACCTTTTGTGTAACACAACGCTGTCTGGACCCAGCTGAAAGAACGTCAGCGTGGAGGATTATCTAGAAACTGCATTACGAGTGAACCTTGATGCCCCGACGGTGATCTGTTGAAAAACTGAAACGGAGGTAAAGCGGAAGACCTGGAGAGGCGCGCTGGCGGATAGTAACGGGGTGGGAACACCTTGAAGCTATCACGTAGGCGTGCACAGTACGGGTTCTCTGCCTACCGACGTTACTACACAAAAGTAGGAGAGCGTGCTGAAGCTGACTGGCGATCATAAGCTTCTAGACACGCACGGAAATTGTTTGCTCAATTAACGTAACCATGGCAGGTGAAGTGGATTCTCGTCGCAAACAGACAGCGGACAAACTATTCTTCAACATTGCAGGTGAAAATGCAGAGCCAGCCCAGACTTCAGTCAGCATCGGGCAAGAAATAACCCTGCAAACGAAAATAGGTCTACTAGAAAAACTAACTATACAAGAAAGAACTCTCTAAGTGGTGGGAGGCGGAGTCACTATTTAGATACATTGAGGTTAAACGAGTTCCAAGGGGTCTCCGGATCTTTACAATTCCAACGTATGAAGAACCGGATCCGGAGATGATCAATGAATGGTCTGATAACACCTCATCATGTTCTATGTTAATGATGAAAATCCTTGTAAAATATGCCCTCAAAGACCGTGCCAAGCTTCTGAAAGATATAGAGAATCTCCTAGCGGAAATCGAACCACTGATGACAAAGGAAGCATTAGAAGAACATTTAAAGAAACTCAATGTGAAAATGGAGAAATTGGAAGAGGAGATCACGGCCAAAAAACAAAGGAAATTTATAAGGGACTTCAAAGATTATCAGTCTGGACGTACTTTAACATTCCAAAAAAAGTACGACCATCTCTTTGATAAGAAAACAGGGATGGCGCTGACCAGTCAACAGAAGTCAGGACCCAGCATGGAGATAGTGGAAAGCGATGTATCGGATGGCAACTTGTCGGACGCCTCAACATCTGGTAACACCCAGGAGCCCCCAGCTATTGTCAACAAAAGGGTGAATTTTTTAGCTCAGTTCCAGATGATGAGTCAGAATCGGACAGACACCTTTCAGGGGGAAAAGGGGAATCAAAGAGGTCGAGGACGTGGAAGCAGAGGAGGAACAGGAGGAACAAACAAGCAAAAAAGAGGAGGATCAAACGCCACGCAGGCTCCAATGGGAATGGCGACAAGGAGCAAGAATTCGAAATGAATATGACTGTGGTGAACCTTTCACGCCATGTGCTAACTGAAGGTGAGAAAGAGATCTTGGCACTTGGCCTTTCCTTCTGTCCATCCCACAATATGAACTTTGCACAGACTCGCATAGACTTGTTTTTGTTTGCAAGGAAATTAAAACTAAAGAAATGGTACTGCACAACAGTTAAGGACAGACCAGCTGTATCTGCCAGTAATACACTAAGTAATCTTGATGTAGAGGACATTTTTCTACTAGAGGACATTCATGGGGATGGTGTAAATATGAGAGAGGTACCTGACTGGGAGACCTGGGGTTTTTGACCTAGATAACAACCCGGGGTCAAAATTTAAACCTAAAAGCGTGTTCCTACCTGCAGTTCAATGTGACGGAATTGATGTGTTTGAGAAGGGTGTATTAAAAGACCTTTTGAAACTAAGATATAAGAAGATATCCCAGAGCAATAAGAATTTATCTCACACTCAACAGATGTCTATTGAATCCCTCAGAGCAGATAAAGAAATTGTAATACGACAATCCGATAAGGGAGGTCATGTTGTGGTTCTGGACAAGCATAAGTACCTCCAGGAGGGTTTTAGACAACTACAGGACACAACATGTTACTGCAGGTGTGATAGAGATGATGTTTTAAGATCCACCAGCAATTTCAGAGATTTACTTTTGGAATGGAAAGACAAAGGGTTGCTAGAAACGGAGGAATATCAATATCTATATTGTGCCCACCCTAAGGTCCCAATATTGTACCTCCTCCCTAAACTCCACAAAGATCAGTGTAACCCGCCGGGTCGCCCAATTGTGTCCTCCATTGGTTCCCTCCTTGAGCACACCTCCAAATATATTGACCACTATTTGAGAACTTTTGTGATAGCATTACCATCATATGTCAAGGACACTACCCAATTTTTGAGCATCATTAATGGCATCCATTGGGAGAATAATTTCACACTGGTCACTCTAGATGCCAGCAGCCTCTACACTAGTATTCAACACGAACAAGGTTTGAAAGCAGTCAAGCATTATTTGAACACCAAGTCTATCTCACTGTTACTACACTCCCAAATGCTTCTGTCTATGATAGACTTCTGTCTAACCAACAATTTCTTTTACTTTAATGACGTCATGTATCACCAGTCACAGGGCACAGCCATGGGAACCTGCTTCACCCCCAGCTACGCGAATTTATTCATGGGCTGGTGGGAGGAGCAGGTTGTCCAAGAGATGGCGGATTTCAACAATGTGTCCCTGTGGCTGCGATACATTGACGATATTTTTTTCATTTGGAATGGCGATGTGGACTCGGCCAAACGGTTCATTGACAAACTGAATGTCAACACTTTGAACCTGATCCTAACAGAACATATCAGTAAGACTAAGATGGAATTCCTGGATGTGGAAGTGGAAGTGGCAAATAACATCTTGACCACTAAACTCTTCAGAAAAAGCACTTCAGGTAATAGTCTTTTGAGGGCTTCTAGTTGCCATCCCAAGAGTCTTGTTTATAGTATCCCCTATGGAGAACTGTTGCGCGCCAGGCGCAATTGCAGTACTCAAGATGGATACAAAAAAGAAGAAGCTGTGATGTGCCAGAGGTTCAGGCAGAGAGGATATGGTAACAAAGTAATTGCCAAAGCTGTAGAACGCAGCAATAACAAAACTAGGGATGAACTATTAGCTCCCAAACTGCCCCAAACTCAATCTGAAACAATCAGATTCATTACTACTTTCTCGGGACAATCTCAGGATGTAAGAAAGGTGCTTAAAAAACACTGGCATGTTTTGAATACCGATGAACATCTCAAGAAGTACCTGGGTGACAATCCTCAGATCACGTTCAGAAAGGGCAAATCCCTACGGGATGAACTCAGTCACAATTACGTGACTGAGAACAGTCAACCTGACCATGCTACAAATGTTGGGTTCATATGTTGCAAGAAATGCAAGGCTTGCAAGTACAGTAGAGATTGTAAAAACTTACTGATACCAGGAACTTCCAGAGAATTTACTATCAGAAAGAGACTATCCTGTAATACCCCATACAGTGTCTACGTATTGATATGCCCATGCAATAAGTGGTATGTGGGCAGTACAAAGCATGAGGCAAAAAAGAGGGTGCTAGAACACCTGAGAGCTATTCGTAACCTCAACAGACAATATCCGGTCGCAAGACACTTTTTTGAGTACCACATGCAGAATGAGACTAAACTACGCATGGTGGTTATTGATTGTGTTGATCTGGGAATAAGAGGTGGCAACTATGAACTCTCTATGAGAAAGCTTGAGTCCAAATACATAATTGAATTTCAATGTCTGACCCCGTTAGGGCTTAACACTAGTGAGGAACTGTCAGTTCATTTGTATGAAGAATAATTGTGTATATTTTATGCTATGAATCAGTAATTTTGCTGTCTGCATTTTAATCTGTTTTATTTTGTAATAGTTTAATTATTTTTTCACAGGTAATGTGGGGAACTGCTGGATACAATGTATTTGTTGAATAAGAACATTGACTTTGTTGAACATCATGTACTTACCTGGTCAAAGCCCAATACGGTATGAAGTTATAATTGCCCACTTGGGCAAAGACTTATTCCACGATTATGGATATATTGGACACCAACTTTGATTCTCTCAGGGGATCATGTGCCTGCTTATGTCTGGCAATAATTTTGTACAACACTAGCCCACTGGGGCAAGGACTTGATCAATATGTACTATATACGCCTGATATTTCAGCCAGTGTATCTACATCGATAGCACTTGCCCACTTGGGCTGCACCAGTCATTAATATGGAAATAGCCGGCATGTTGTTTACAACTCGTATCCTAGCAGCGGGGCCCAATTGCATTAGGCGTACTACAGGCTTGCGGTGGAACATCCAATGAAAGTCAAGGTTACGTGTACACTGATAACACGTGACCGCTAATGTCGATTTGGAACTAATGTCGGGCATTGGGAAGGCTCTAGTTGCATCGGGCTTACTATGTGTCCATTTAAATAATTTGCAGACTGTAAGGGCGCCAGGCTGTATTGTTTTTCATATTTGCGAATATTTGACACAAGCACTAAACTTTTGTTTATAATCATGTTGTTCAACATGCAGACGTTGCAGAAATGGTTCCAAATACGGTACAATGATTTATCAGGACACCTGTATTATATGCATACAATGAAGCTATGTTACTAGTACTTGTATAAAATGGCAGCCCACATTACCATGGTGGTGATATGTATACACTGGGGGTGTGTTTTGAGCACTTTAAAAATGGCCGTCACTGTATTCCAGACGAGCGTGAGCAAGCCTTATCGTCGAAACACGTCGCACTTTTTCATCTGCTAAATAAATTTTGCAAACACATTCCGGGTGTCCTGGCTTACTTCGGAACAGAGGAGGTAATTGCTGGCACACATATATATATATATATATATATACGGCTCCAGTCGCCGAGTCACAACCACCGCAGCACCAAATCGAAGAGTGCGTCGTCGTCAAGGACTGACTCGACCGAGTCCTTATGTATAAAGCAATCCTCTACCCACAGGCACAGGAAGACGACGCCATGTTCTGCTTTTGTCAAACAAGTTTTATTTTACAAGTCGGCTGCTGGTACGCGTTTCGCCTGTTTACCAGGCTTGTTCACCACAGTGCGAGTAAAGTTTGCATTACTTAAAGCCCACTTACGTACAATTACGTGAATGAAACTACAATTCCATTGCCACTGAAAACAGACTCGTAGTTTTTACGGGTCGGGTATTATACAAACGGTTGAACATTTTAGAAACTCATGTATTTTTTCCAACTAATTACAAAGTCGGTTTTTAAAAATGCAATTTTATCCAAAGCATAAGTCACTTTAGTTATGCTTTGGATGAAATTGCATTTTTAAGTAGGGGATAAGGAACATTTGAGAAGAGAAAACAAATGTTTGGACTTTATATAAAGAACAGCATTTTATACATCAAAAAATAAATGCAATTCCACGTCAATGCAATGTAAATAATTGCACCCTATGCTTTAAAAATGCTTTAATAATGTTTTTAGGGGGCGTGGCCAAGATGGCGGGCTGAGAGGACGCTCTTGCCGTGAGCTCCAGAGCCCCTGGACACCCTGCACCTTTTTCCACCGCTGATCCCCCCCTTCGGATCGAGCGGAAAACGCACCCAGTGCTCCCCGTGGTGGTGTGGAGCAGCCCGCAGCCCTCAATCTCCTTGCTGCGGCGGCGGAGCCGCTTGGGAACCGGCCTGCGGCGAGGGCCGCCCGAGGAACCGCCGGAAGGACCGGAGGCCCCTCGATCACGGGCCCTCGGTTATCCAGCGAGGGAGGCCAGTAGCACGGAGTAGACCAACGGCTTGCGGGCGTTCCAGCACTACGACCCCGCTGTGGCCTGAAACGACCTTCCTTGGTGGAGCGGAGCCGCATTAGCGGAGAGTGAAGAGGCAGAGCCGACAGGAAGCAGCTACGCAAGCCCGGGGATCAGCTAGACCGCGAGGCCTGCGCCACATGGCCCGGCCCTGAGCCCCGCCCTTCGCCGCTGCCGGGCGCTCCCAGCCCCTCAAGCACCCACAGTCGCCTTGCGGCCCGCGGGACCTATTCCCCGCCGGTCCCAACTGCTGAACGACTTGCTCGACCGGCCCCCAGCCATGTGATAATCGAGTGGACCAGCGGGGGAGGACTGCTGCGATCCCCGAGAGCGGGCCTAGACGGATTCACTGGATGTGGTGTTCTGAGACGATCGTTGGAAGGACTGTCCAGTAGTGCTCTCTTTGTACCGGCAGACCTTGACTTCAAACTTGGGCGGAGTGGGACAGCACATACATAGCCCGGGAGACGAGACTACGCCACACCGGCGCTGGTTCCCCAGGCCGTAGCGGACGGCCATCTTGTACGGAAGCGGAGCGATTGCATCGGCCTCTTGGAGCGGCCCTCGCTCGCGGCGATTGGTGGCGCCTCACTGGGATTAGGTCTGCATTGGCGCTTTAGAGCCCGAAGATTCCGCGAGCGGTGTGGAATGCCAC
This sequence comes from Lissotriton vulgaris, assembly GCF_964263255.1. NCBI lineage: Eukaryota > Metazoa > Chordata > Amphibia > Caudata > Salamandridae > Lissotriton > Lissotriton vulgaris. The sequence goes on along the minus strand of NC_141698.1, from coordinate 789,900,540 downwards.
CTCCTGCCGCACTGCTGCCCGGGCCTGTATTCCCTCTTCGCCACAGCACGTGGGCTTTGGTGGTCCCCCCTCCGCGATGTCGAATGCCAGAGGGTCGAAAAAGGGTGACTGGACCTTACCGGACATGCTGGGTAGAGGCGCCCGAGGCAAGACAGGAACCAGCCAGCTCCGAGCCCCCCGACTAGTTCTCGGGGCGTGGAAGGCGGGGAACCCCCGGTGACTAGATCATTCCTGGAGTCACTGTTCAGCTCTTTGAGAGAGGACTTTCAAGCCCTGAAACAAGAGGTGGCAGGGGAGGTCCGGGAAGTTCGGAGAGAGGTTGACTCCCTGGGGGAACGAATGAACACGGTGGAGGCGGCTGGCCACTCTAGGGATGAGGAAATCACTCACTATCAACAGGAGGTCCTGAGGCTGAGAGACCAGCAGATTGACCTACAGGCCCATGCCGAGGCCCTTGAAAACAGGTCTAGACGTAACAACATAAGGGTCCGAGGCGTTCCATCCAGCGAGGAGGGTGAGGACGTGGCCGCCTACTTAGGAGCCCTGTTTCGTGATATTCTGGGAGAATCTGAAGACTTCCCAATCCGGATCGACAGGGCACACAGAGTTGGTCGACCCCGCAGGGCCTCAGTGCCTCCTCCGGACATTTTGGCTTTCTTGACGGATTTCCCCCTGAAGGAGCGGATTCTTCATGAGGCCCGAAGACAACAGCCTTTGCGTTTCAGAGATCACCCGGTGGCTCTATACCAGGATCTGTCCGCAATAACACTGCAGAAACGGAAGGCCTTTAAAATTGCTACGGACTTTTTGAGGGAACATGGCACACAGTATTCGTGGGGGCATCCCTTCCGCCTCATCTTTCGCTGGAATGGGGCTCTTCACCAGCTCCGGTCCCTCCAGGATGTTTGCGGAGTGCTGGGAATCACTGCATCGGACACGGACACCCCGGCGCCTCGTCGCAGGCGGAGCACATGAGATGGCTGGCAGCTAGTCGAGGAACGACGATCCCGGCCGCCCGCGAGACCCGACTCGCCTACAATCCGGGCGGAAATGTCCAGCGCCATACAGGAGGCTTCCAGGACTACGGCGAATGGTGATGTGGCCTTGACGGCCTGAACATGCTCCGGGGGGAGACTGCAGTAGCCTATCTTCATTGCAGGTGCGGGGGTTCCGGGGGTGGGGGGTGGCGAGGGCGCTGGAGGTGGTGGCTGGACGTCCACTTGAACAACTTTCCACGGCCTTGTCCGTTGTGGGCCAGACTGGGACAATGACGTACTCTGCATGGTTTGAGGTGAGGGGGGTGGACGGGGGAGTTGAATGGGTGAGTTTGCGGTTTGGGGCGTTCACTGGACGGCGGGGGAGAGGGGGGAGCGTTGGGTTCCAGGGAGGGGGTCCTCACAGTTGGGGGATTGGGGGCCTGGGGACTGTACTGTGCTATGAGGTGGTTTACTATCACTGTGTGCTGTGGCCGCAATCTGATGCCTTTAAGTTTAGTCCGGCGGTCCGTGCCCGCCTTGATGAGCGATGCTGGTCTTCCCCTCACTGATGGCCCTTAAGATTGTTACCCTGAATGTGAAGGGGTTGAATAATCTGGTTAAACGGAAGGCGGTACTGTCCCTCCTGGAAGACTCACAGGCGGACATCTGTCTTCTACAGGAGACTCATCTTCTAGCTAAAGACTGTCACAGGCTGCGGACCCCAAAGTTCCCCACCCAGCTCTTCTCTTCCTGCGCTTCCAAAACAGCAGGTGTAGCACTCATGATATCTAGGAGGTTCAAGGGGGAGGTAATGCAAAAGGTAGCGGAACAAAAGGGGAGGCTTCTGGCGTATAGAGTCAGGGTGGGGGGTCTAGTGTTCACTGTGGGCTCCATATATAGCCCCAACGATCATCAGGATCAGTTTCTACACAGGGCACTGGAAGACGTGACATCCACTCCTGACAGACACATCGTGATTGGGGGGGACTTGAATATGGTATTTGATGCGTCCCTGGACAGGTCGGCGCAAAGGCGCCTACAATCGGGAGAGCTCTCGGACTTGGTTCGTTCCTGTTTGGAGGATCTTGATATGCATGACATGTGGCGCCGCCTCCACCCCACGACCCGCACCTATTCCTACTATTCTCACGCCCACAAATCCTATGCGAGATTGGACCATCTTCTGGTGATGGGCCCGATGTACGAGCTGGCCTCGACCGCCGACATAGGGGTCCTGTCTCTCTCAGATCATGCCCCGGTGGAGGGCACTTTCCAGCTACCTCCGGTGTCTCCCTCGCGAGGGGTCTGGCGTCTCAGGGACACTTTGCTGCACAAACAATCCGTGGTGACACATATCCGCGAGTTCATAGAGGAGTACAAGCGTATTAATGACAATGATGACACCACCCGCGCGACGCAATGGGCCGCCTTAAAGACAGTGCTCTGCGGCGAGTTTATTGCCATCTACTCGGCGGAGAATAAAGACCGTCAGCTTAAAAAGGACGAACTTACACACCAGGTGAGGGAGCTAGAACAGGTGCATCAACGGACGGGAGCCCCTCGAGTCTGGAGGCAACTTAAGGCTGCCAGAAAGCTCCTGTCCGCGCTCGACATGGACAGAGCGGAGTACGCTGTACTTCGCCTGAAACACAAATACTACACTGGCGGAGACAGGTGTGGCCGGCTTCTTGCGCATAAACTCCGTGTACAACACCAGCAGCATCGGGTGAAAGAACTGGCGGTCCCCACTGGAGGGACAGTCACGGAGGATGGCCAGATTGCGGACGTTTTCCGTGGTTACTACGCTGATCTCTACGCCGGTGTCCCCCCCTCAGCACGAGCTGAGACTGACTATTTGGAGTCAGTGTCGCTCCCGTCCCTCACGCCGGACCAGGCCCAATATCTTGAGCGAGAGATCTGGATTGAGGAGGTGGTTACGGCCATCTCCCGACTCAAACACGGGAAAGCCCCGGGGCCCGACGGTTTTATCCCTCTCTTTTACAAGACCTTTTGCCAGGACCTTGCACCACTGTTGACGCGCCTGTTTAACTCGTTCTCTGAACCGGGCGCTATCCCTCCGGAGTTCCTACAAGCGACGGTGTCGGTGATCCCTAAACCGGGCAAGGACCGGACTGAATGCGGGTCCTACCGCCCGATCTCACTCTTAAATTCAGACCTGAAGATCTTCACCAGCATTCTCGCGGCACGTCTGGCACTCCACCTCCCGGGTATGGTTGACCCGGACCAGGCCGGGTTTGTCCCGGGCCGGCAGACTGTCGATAATACTAAAAGGGTGACCCACATACTGGAGAAGGCCTCCCGGATACCCGGGGAACGTATGCTCCTTTCCATCGACGCGGAGAAGGCGTTCGATAGAGTGCATTGGCCTTACTTGGAAATGGTATTGAGTAAATTTGGCATAGGGGAGAGGTTTAGGCACCTGGTATTTAATTGCTACCGATTCCCATCCGCGGTGGTGAGGGTGAACGGTTGCAGCTCCCGGCAATTTGCGATAGAGAGGGGCACCAGGCAGGGGTGCCCACTATCGCCACTGCTTTTCGCTCTCTATATGGAGCCGTTTGCACAAAGAGTTTGCCAGAACCCCAGTGTCACAGGCGTCCGCATGGGGGAGTTCCACCACACCCTTAGTCTTTATGCGGACGACGTGATATTGACGCTCGACGACCCTATGAGGTCGTTGCCTGCTTGTATTGAGGAGCTGGAAACCTTCGCGACTGTAGCAGGTTTCAAAGTCAACTTTGGGAAATCGGTGGCCCTCGACATCTCGCTGTCCGGCGCCACCAGGGCTGACTTACAGAGGCTTTTTCCGCTGAGCAGGTCTAAAGACCAAGTACCCTATTTGGGGATCCTCCTAGCACCCTCTCTTCCTGCTATGGTCACGGCCAACTACACGGCCTTAAGTAAGAAGATCAAGGAGGAACTGGCCCGTTGGGACAAGGGCACGTTGTCATTGCTGGGCCGGGTTGCCGCTGTGAAAATGACCCTTCTACCGCAAGTCTTGTATCTCTTTTGGGCCCTCCCGTTGCAACCCCCTAAGGAAGGGCTCGGACAGACCCAGTCTGACATAACACGCTTTGTATGGCAGGGTCGCATACCTAGGCTCAAGAGAGCCATAGCCACGCTAGCGCCTGAGTCCGGTGGCCTTGGTATACCGGACTTGCACAAGTATTTCCAAGCTGCTCAACTGCGCTACCTAGTAGAGTGGAGCCGGTGGTAATCAGATAAACACTGGTTGTTTCAGGACCAGGCGGTGGCGGGCAGGACGCTGCAGGAAGTGCCCTTCCTGTGGAGGGCCCACCACCCCCCAACCTCTATGCGTCCTTCATCACGCGGGTCCCGCTCCGAATCTGGGACTCCGTGTCCACCAAACACGACCTTACCACCTTTCCTTCTCCTTTCACACCAATAATCGGAAACCCGGACTTTAGCCCCGGTATGGAACCGGGAGCCTTTGAGCTCTGGCGGGCAGCCGCTGCTCCGCCCTATTCCATATGTATGGCCCGGAGGGTGCCGTCTCCTTCCAGGATCTTCAGCGGGACTTTGGTCTGCCCGAGACGGAGCGCATGAGATACATGCAGGTGCGTGACTGGGCGCTCCAGCCGCAGGTGCGAGCCTTGGCGGACCGGAAACTCACGGCATATGAGCGTTGGCTGGTGACACGCTCCTCGGACGCCAAGCTTAACTCTGACCTTTATAAACTGTTGCAACCTCCCCCTTTTCACATCTACAATCCAGGGAGGGAACGCTGGGAGCGGGAGCTGGGAAGATCGCTGAGCCACACTGACTGGGACCACATCTCCTACCAGGCACGACACTCTGCTTATCACACTGGGCTCACTGAGACGTTCACAAAAATTTCCACTTACTGGTATCGCACCCCCGAGAGACTTCACGAAATGAACCACTTAATACCCAAGACCTGCTGGCGAGACTGCGGACAGACTGGCACACTCACTCATATACTATGGGAATGCCCCCTACTGACTCCCTACTGGGATGAGGTGCTGAAAGAGATTGACCAATGCTTTGAGATTGAATTACCCCGCTTTCCTGCCTATGTTCTGCTTGGCCTGCCAAACGGTTTGATGTATCCCCTGAGATCTAAGAAGGGTAGGCAGATAGCGATCACCCTGGGATCGGCAATTCAGAATATACTCATTCACTGGCGCACTACCACGCCTCCTACTGTTGTTGGTTGGCTGCATAGATTGTGGCATGTCTTAGGCATGGAGAAGATGTCCCTGGTGGTAGCGGGGGAGGTGGACACATTTGAGGAGCTGTGGTTGCCATTTCACACACTGTTACGGTCAGAATTCAAAGAAATTACTTGCCCTAGATATCTCAGATTGCTACGGCTGACGCCTCCGCCAGCCCCGCCCATATGAGTTGCCCGGGTAGTTAGCTAGAGGGGGGCACGAATGACTACGCTGCCATAGTGAAAAGAAGGAAGTTTGATAGCACAGTACAGGGGGTGGGGGGGAATCGGGGGGGGGGTGGGGGGGCAGTTGTTTGGGGGGGTTTCTGTTTTTCTTTCTCCTTTTGGTTTGTCCCCGCCCACAGGTGCACTAGCCATGTGACTCTGGGACAGGATGTGCCCATCGCACTGCACGACCGGATTTCATGTCTATGTTGAACTGTATACACTATTTCGCGGAGGGCACCTGTGGTTACTTGTTTGTAATGTTGTCCTTTTTTTTTCAATGCTGCAATAAAATACTTTAAACCTAAAAATGTTTTTAAATATAATTTGTTCGTAACCATATTGATTGTAAAAGCCTCCTGTCGAGAGTGCCTAATAAAATAATTGAAACTACAGTTTTATTGCGTGGATGAGCTATTGTGTACTACTATTAAGGTTGCATAACCATCTTTTAACATATGAGATTAGATGTTTCAGTGGGTTTAACAATGATGAAGGGAACATGAAAAAGCAGCCTCTTGCCCCTTTCTTGTTTGTAAAACATAGAGAGTCCCCATTACCGCGTCCTTGACACAATCAGCGATTACAAGGGGTTGCATCTGCCTTTTTCAATATCAAAAGAGGGTTGGCTCTTAAGGCATTCATACTTATTTTTAATTAGGGAGAAGGAGACCTATTTGCAGGCCTTTGAAAATGTTTCTGGCTCAAAAAAGAACGGAAAAGGCAAAGAACAAATAGTCAGCAATGTAACTAACCTGGACTGGAAAAGACAAAGTGATGTATAAAACAATATTGCTTTTTGTCACTTTACAGAGTGGAGAAAACTTAACATATATGTACAGAAATATTTTGAAATAGCAGATTTAAGCAAAGCTATACTAGTTTCCATGGCAGCGGAGGGTATCTAACATTTTATTTCTGAGTGACAGCAATGTTGGTGTGAACAATGGTTGAAAAACATAGAGTAACATTTGATTAAAGGCAACTAGTTTAATTTTGTTCATTATAAAAGTATTGAAGGCTGTGCTAAAACATTATTTGAAAATACAACCCACTATGTACTTGTTACAGTAGAATAAAAGCTAACAAACTGGATTGCTACTAGCTGACTGATTTGGTACTTTTATACAAATGAAATAAGGTCACACACTACACTGTATAAATAAGAATTAATATAAAAAATCCTTCTTTCGGTTCGGGATGTACACATTTTTTATTCCAATGATTACATAAAGTGCAATATTTTACACTACATCCTTTATTTCACATGTCTTGGATTTCTAAAATTGACGAATAGTACAAGGAAAGGTCTAGTAATATTACTAGACAAAAACACTTTGCCCAACCATGTTTGAATGTGGAAAGGGATATTTGCTCCTTTGCATGCATTTTAAACAGAAAAGTTCACAGAAGCTACTCAATTGTGCACGAAAAAGCAAACGTCTGCTCATTTATTTGTTTGCATCAATACTTCGAAATTAAAAGGAACCCACGAGCTGACAGTAATATTTCAGTAGGGCTAGCTGATATGAAACATAGGTAGAATGAGAAAAAAGCATTGGCATAACCAATAGGTCTCTCTTTGGGGACCTTCTAAGTATTTAGTTATGGAGCACAATATCCTTGGTGCAACAACATCATCTGGCTAAACACTTATAAGGTCCCAAAGGCGAGACCTATTGGCTATGCCAATGCTTGTTATTTTCTGCTCTTAGGGGAAACCAGGCTAGTGCCAGGAGGGTCAAGGGTGAGTGGCAGGGAGGTGAGGAGTGAATGCCAGGAGGGACAAGGGTGACTGTCAGGCCATGGGGGTGAAAGGTGAGTCGAGTCAAGAAAAGGGACTAGAGGCGTATTTCCCACTCAAGGCAGAGTGGGGAGGTCCAGCATGAAGGAAGCCTCAGAGGGTACACTACAGGAAGGTTTAATGCTGTTCCTCTTTTAAAAGATGCTAATTGGAGACATCGAGTGGCTGGATCTCACTGTACCCTAGAGAGGGCTTAAGTGGGGATCCATGTGTTGGATCATAATGCCCTCACACACCCTTTCAGGTGTCATGCTTCATCATCTGGCTGTTCCTCGTTGGGGCAGCGGTGCAACCCCCAATTGGCTCCGTCGAAAGGGGCTCTTTGTCAGAGATCTTCTATCCAACTGCCGTATGGTGAAGTGCGGGTGTGGGGCCGTTGTTGTGTAGATGTAGTGCAGTGATTCAAAATAGGACTGGGAGTACCTAGGAGGACAATTATTTTTTTTATTCTGAGGGTCTCCTGTCCTAATTAAAAGCAGTGTACAAGACACTGGCCCGAGAAATTCTCATGCGTGTTTCTGTCCTTGTTATAGTGTGTTGGTCTACATGTTTCTCGCTAATGGTGTATTAACCCTGCGCTTCTTCAGGACCTATGAAAAGAAATAAGCTATCTACAAAAAAAGAAAAAAGTTTTGCACATCAGGGTTATACTTATATCCCAAGTCTTCTTTAAACCTGCTTGGATCTACCTGTTGGAGGAAAAAAAGGCGTGACAGGGAAAGAATTATGTGATGAAACATCTAATCACAGGTACCAACAAGGTCTCTTGGTGACTCCAAAGCATACACAAAATGTACTGGTGTGAGCGCCAAAGGTGTTCTATGATTAAAACAAGGTTTTATGCTTTAAAAACAGGTGATTATCCGCAGTGAGCTAAGGTGAATATTGCCCCTGTGGAAATACAGAACAGACCAAAGGAAAACATTCATGGGGGACTCACCCACTCTTTGTGGTCCCCAGGCTTCAACAGTGCCAGGTGGAGCCAAACACAAGGCTCTGCTCCTGTGTATAAAAGCTGGTAATTGGTGAAATAAAGAATATATAAAGACATTTAAACTGCCCTTTATTCGAGTCCCTTGTGCATCACACTGAGCTGTCAAGAAGAAAGTAGTCAACAAATGTTGGACCGTTAATAAAAGAGACTTGTGTCACACTCTCTACATGCAGTTTCAAGGTGAATCTAAAATAAAGTTAGTAGCAGAGCGTAGATCCCTATATGGCATCCCACCTAGAGTTTGAGGTATTGGTTAAGGCCACTGCTGGTGGCGAGATTTAAAGCTGTGTCACCAAAGCAAAAATCATGGAAAAGACGGGCTGTAAGTGTCGTATCTGAAGGGCCCGTAATCATTAGCGATTCTGCCAAAGCTTTGTTAGGTGTGTCTTTTGAAATTATAGACAATGATCAGGAGGGTTAGCGGCAACTATGGATCGCTTGTAATATGCAGTACTTTCGCTTACCAAGTCCAATTGCATTATGAAAAAAGGCCTCGGTGTGTGTGTCCGATTCAGTCAGTTTTAGCGGTCTGTGCAGGGCTATGTTGAATAATCAAGTAGCGGCCACAATTTGGTCGGGAATGATACCGGTTGTATTTGTACAAAATCAATGTGCGTTTGACCTCCCCAGACGGCACAGATGCCGCTAGGAAGTACCGACGGATAGAGCGGTGCTTCACCAGTCCTGAGCCGCAGCCAGGCGGGGTGAGGTGTACACTTCTTACAAGCCAGCCCACTGCTGACTATGTGAGAAGATCTGGAACAGACACACCTGGAGGTTCAGGTGACTTTTCAGTGTCGTTCCTATATTTCACTTCACTTATTTGTTATACTTTTGTCACATTTGTTTTTTTTGTTTGCAGTAGCTGTACATTTAAGGTCCTGAAGAAAGCAAGGCTATTGGCCGTTTTTTGCTGAAACATGTCGACCACGTTACACCACTAGACAGGTCATAGATTCTACCCTGTCTTGGCTATTTTTTAATATTGGTGCTAGGAGCTATACTCTATTAAATTATTCTTTTGCTCCTTAAAACCAATTTTACTTACCCCCTTTATCATCTTCTTTGGTTTTTCTTTGCACTGCACACCACCCTCTTTTTAACCCTGTCAGTTACTTTACCAACACATATGGTCTCGACCATAATACCAACACATACTAACTAACAGGAAGGTTAATTCCTTTCTGCTAGAGAACCAAGATCTAGTATAGTGTTGGTCCTCGGAGCCCCAAATGATGAAGGGCGGTTCCGAGTGGTGACTGATGGGAGCCAGAGACCAGACACTGATCTTGATCTGGCATGTTCTACATCACTCCTCTTTTAGTCATATGGCAAGTGGGAGCGTCACACCTTCTCTGTCTCCGATAATTAGCCTGTCTTACTCTTGACCCTCTGGTACCTTTTTGTGATTAATGTTAGGTGGGCATGTATTCAGAGTAGGTCATTAAATTGCCCGTGGGTCCCCTTTAATGTATGTAGTTTGGATATTTACGACAGCAAAGCCTCGGTGTGTGTGCTAACATAAAATGGTGTAGGGGACTAAGTCAAACGATCAAGCTACGCCAACAATCTGATGGGGAAAAGACCCACTATCCCACTAGTAGGAGCTGCTCTTGGTGAGTGTCATTCTGGGAAGGCTATGGGCGGGAAACACCCTCTGTTGAGGCCACCTAAAGACCATGAATCAGTGGTTTCCATAATACAGTTGACAGTCTAATCACAAAGCGGTGAGTAGTGAATGCCAGGAGGGACATGGGTGAGTGTCAAGGAGGTGACAGTTGAGTGTTACGCAGAGTCAATGCTGAGTGCCAGAGAGGGAGAAGGGTGAGTGCCAGGTGCGAGGAGTGACTGTCAGGCCTGAGGGATGAAGGGTGAGTGCCAGGGAGGTGAAGGGTGAGTGACACACCACACACAGTAGTGAGCTGGGGTCTAGAAGGAGGTGCGGAGATCATCACCCGGTGTGTGCCAGACTGGGACGCACCAGTGCCAGGCCAGACTTGGGTGGATGCAAGAACCTCTGAAAGGCGAGTACCAGGTCACTCGTAACCTTAGTACAGGAGTAGGGTGTGGAGGAGACAGTAACATCTTCAAACAAGAAACTATTCAAAATCATGAATACTCCACTTTATGGTCTTGCAACCTTATGTGGAAAATAATTAGCAAATTAATGGGCTTCCGTAGCAGACTTGCAGCTTGTTACAGCAACTTTTTGAGATAAAGTTTGCATTGCAAATAAGCCAAAGCTAACACAATTTGAATTAGTAATGGTAAGATTCGCACTGAACTAGAGACAAGTTAAAAAAGCACCCCAGAATTGAACTGAGGATACAGAATAATACAAATGGGGGCAATATTGGTCTCCTTTTCACAGCTGACAGCCAAAAACACAGGGTGTTGTGGAGGACTCGGATTCTGGTGGAATCAGAATTTTTAAAAGAGTACATGTTTCATAAAGCTTTTGTTGCGGTTGTGTGTGTGGTTGTGTGGATGTGGTTGTGTGTGTTTGTGGGTGGTTGTGGTTGTGTGTGTCTGTGCAGTTGTGTGTGTGTGTGGTTGTGTGTGTGGTTGTGTGTGGTTGTGGGTGTGTTTGTGTGTGTGGTTGTGTGTGTGGTTGTGGGTGTGGTTTTGGGTGTGGTTGTGGGTGTGGTTGTGTGTGGTTGTGGGTGTGTGTGCGGGTGTTGTTGTGTGTGATTGTGTGTGTAGTTATGTGTGTGTGTGTGGTTGTGATTGTGTGTGTGGTTGTGGGTGTGTGTGTGGTTGTGGTTGTGTGTGGCTGTGTGTGTGTGGTTGTGTGTATGTGTGTGGTTGTGTGTATGTGTGTGGTTATGTGTGTAGTTGTGTGTGTGTGGTTGTGTGGTGTTGTGTATGTTTGTGTAGTTGTGTGTGTGGTTAAGTGTGTGTGGTTGTGTGTGTGTGGTTGTGGTTGTATGTGTGGTTGTGTGTGTGGTTGTGTGTATGTGTTGTGTGTGTGGTTGTGGTTGTGTGGGTGTGGTTGTGTGTGTGTGTGTGTGTGTGGTTGTGGTTGTGTATGTGGTTGTGTGTGTGGTTGTGTGTTTTTGTGGGTTTGAGTGTAGTTGTGTGTGTGATTGTGGGTGTGTGTGGGTGTGGTTGCAGGTGTGTTTATGGGTGTGGTTGTTGGTGTGGTTATGAGTGTGGTTGTGGTTGTGTGTGTGGTTGGGTGTGTGGGATTGTGTGTGTGGTTGTGGGTGTGGTTGTGTGTATGTGGTTGTGTGTGTGGTTGTGTGTGTTGTGTGTTTGGTTCTGTGTTTGTGTGTGTTTGTGTGTGGTAATATGTGTGTGTGGTTGTGTGTGTATGGTTGTGTCTGTGTGTGTGGTTGTGTGAGTGTATGTGTGGTTGTGGATATGGTAGTATGTGGTTGTTTGGTTGTGTGTGTGGCTGTGGGTGTGGTTATGTGTGTGTGGTTATGTGTGTGTGTGTATGTGGTTGTGGTTGTGTGTGTGGTTGTGTGTGTGGTTGTGTGTGTGGTTATGTGTGTGGTTGTGTGTGGTTGTGTGTGTGGTTGTGTGTGTGTGGTTGTGTGTGGATGTGTGGTTGTGTGTGGGTGTGGTTGTGTGTGGGTGTTGTTGTGTTGATGTGTGGTTGTGTGTGAGTGGTTGTGTGTGTGGATGTGTGTGTGGTTGTGATTGTGTGTGTGGTTGTGTGTGTGGTTGTGATTGTGTGTGTGGTTTCGTGTGGTTGTGTGTGGTTGTGTGCATGTGTGTGGATGTGTGTGTGGCTGTGTGTGTGTGGTTGTGTTTGTGGTTGTATCGTGGTTGTGTGTGGTTGTGTGTGTGTGGTTGTGTGTGTGTGTGGTTGTGTGTGTGTGTGGGTGTGTGTGTGTGTGGTTGTGTGTGACTATGTGTGTGGTTGTGGTTGTGTGTGTGGTTGTGTGTGTGTGTGATTGTGGTTGTGTGTGGTTTTGTGTGTTTGTGTGTGTGGTTGTATGTATGTATTTATTTATTCCACATTTATAGAGCGCACTGCAACCCAACGGGCATCCTGGCGCTAAGACACAATAAAGTTGGAATCATCAGCAAATGCTAGCTTCCGATTACACTCTGGGGAACAACCATGTCTTAACTTTCCTCCAAAACAACAGCAGCTCCTGTGTTTACCTCAGTTCCAAGAGAAGGCTGTTCCACAGATGAGCAGCTGCCACCCTAAATGCTCTCCCACCCATTGTGGTTCGCTTGAACCTCAGGATGGTTGCCAGGCTATGTGCCGCGGATCACAAATTACGTACAAGGGCATACCAGCCAAACTTACCCTGAAGTGGCTTGGGATTGTACAGTGAAGTGCCTTAAAGGCAATACACAGCGACTTGAACAATTTCCTTTGGCTCACCTGGAGCCAATGTAGCTCAGCTAATGCCTGGGAAGTTGATGATCCACGCGATCTCCGTAAGACTAGCTTTGCTGCTGCCGCCTGGACACTCTGGAGCCGCGATATAAGATACCTTGGGGATTCCAGCAACAAGGCATTAAAGTAGTCCAAGTGGCTAAGGATGACACTCCTGACCACTATCCCTCTAGTCTGAGGAGGTAGCAGTGGTAGAACCTTCCGGAGTCCTTTAATGAGCATAAAGCAGTTCTTGACTACCTTATTAACGTGCGATTCCAGGTTGAGCTTATCGTTAAAGCTAACCCTCAGATTACGCACCATGCTCACAGGTACCAGAAGGCCATCTGTGGGGAAAGGCCAGAAATCCGATGGTAGAACTGACGGCACTCTGTCCACCCCACAGTGCAGAATCTCTGTTTTGTCGCTGTTAAATTACAAAGCATTGTCTCTTAACCACAACACCATGTTCCACATACACTTGTGGAAAATATCTTGGGAGTCTGCCTGATCGCCATCCAGGGACACTATCAATTAAGTGTCATCAGCATATTTAACCACACTAATATTGTAGGCTTTGGTGACATCCATAAGCGGCCGCATATACACATTAAATGTGTATATGTGGATATGGTAGTATGTGGTTGTTTGGTTGTGTGTGTGGCTGTGGGTGTGGTTATGTGTGTGTGGTTATGTGTGTGTGTGTATGTGGTTGTGGTTGTGTGTGTGGTTGTGTGTGTGGTTATGTGTGTGGTTGTGTGTGGTTGTGTGTGTGGTTGTGTGTGTGTGGTTGTGTGTGGATGTGTGGTTGTGTGTGGGTGTGGTTGTGTGTGGGTGTGGTTGTGTTGATGTGTGGTTGTGTGTGAGTGGTTGTGTGTGTGGATGTGTGTGTGGTTGTGATTGTGTGTGTGGTTGTGTGTGTGGTTGTGATTGTGTGTGTGGTTTTGTGTGGTTGTGTGTGTGGTTGTGTGCATGTGTGTGGATGTGTGTGTGGTTGTGTGTGTGTGGTTGTGTTTGTGGTTGTATCGTGGTTGTGTGTGGTTGTGTGTGTGTGGTTGTGTGTGTGTGTGGTTTGTGTGTGTGGGTGTGTGTGTGTGTGGTTGTGTGTGACTATGTGTGTGGTTGTGGTTGTGTGTGTGGTTGTGTGTGTGTGTGTGATTGTGGTTGTGTGTGTTTGTGTGTGTGGTTGTATGTATGTATTTATTTATTCCACATTTATAGAGCACACTGCAACCCAACGGGCATCCTGGCGCTAAGACACAGTAAAGTTGGAATCGTCAGCAAATGCTAGCTACCGATTACACTCTGGGGAACAACCATGTCTTAACTTTCCTCCAAAACAACAGCAGCTCCTGTGTTTACCTCAGTTCCAAGGGAAGGCTGTTCCACAGATGAGCAGCTGCCACTCTAAATGCTCTCCCACCCATTGTGGTTCGCTTGAACCTCAGGATGGTTGCCAGGCTATGTGCCGCGGATCACAAATTACGTACAAGGGCATACCAGACAAACTTACCCTGAAGTGGCTTGGGATTGTACCGTGAAGTGCCTTAAAGGCAATACACAGCGACTTGAACAATTTCCTTTGGCTCACCTGGAGCCAATGTAGCTCAGCTAATGCCTGGGAAGTTGATGATCCACGCGATCTCCGTAAGACTAGCTTTGCTGCTGCCGCCTGGACACTCTGGAGCCGCGATATTAGATACCTTGGGGATTCCAGCAACAAGGCATTAAAGTAGTCCAAGTGGCTAAGGATGACACTCCTGACCACTATCCCTCTAGTCTGAGGAGGTAGCAGTGGTAGAACCTTCCGGAGTCCTTTAATGAGCATAAAGCAGTTCTTGACTACCTTATTAACGTGTGATTTCAGGTTGAGCTTATCGTTAAAGCTAACCCTCAGATTACGCACCATGCTCACAGGTACCAGAAGGCCATCTGTGGGGAAAGGCCAGAAATCCGATGGTAGAACTGACGGCACTCTGCCCACCCCACAGTGCAGAATCTCTGTTTTGTCGCTGTTAAATTACAAAGCATTGTCTCTTAACCACAACACCATGTTCCACATACACTTGTGGAAAATATCTTGGGAGTCTGCCTGATCGCCATCCAGGGACACTATCAATTGAGTGTCATCAGCATATTTAACCACACTAATATTGTAGGCTTTGGTGACATCCATAAGCGGCCGCATATACACATTAAATAGTATTGGACTGATTGATGACCCCTGCAGTACCCCATGCCTGTTGTTAATATAGTCTGACTGAAAGGGGGGTAGGGCAATGGCCTGCCGTCTATCTGCCAAGTAAGACTGGAACCATCGCAGAGCTGTATTAGTCACCCCCACCTCCTCCAGTCTCGTCAGCAGTGTGACATGGTTTACTGTGTCAAACGCAGGGGACAGGTCCATCAAGATCAGAGTTGCAGAATGTCCCCTGTCCGCCCGCATCCGAAGATTATTCAGCACGGTAACCAGTGCTGTTTCGGTCCCATGTCCTGGTCAGAAACCAAACTGTTCATCCCCCAACTTATTATTGCCTTCCAGAAAGCCCGAGAGTGCGCTGCTAACCCGGTGCTCCACTATCTTCACTGGATATGGCAATAGGGAGATTGGCCTATAGTTCTTGAGACAGTTGGGATCCAATGAAGGTTTTTTCAGGAGGGGTGAGACCACCGCCATCTTCCAACAGGGAGGCATCACTCCAATGCTAAGTGATTGATTACATAACTGGTGAACCAGTGGAAAAACCTCTGGACCAAGCTCTTTCAAGAATTTTGGGGGGATTGGGTTCAGCGGAGAGCCAGAGGAGACCCCGATTGCCACCTTAATAAACTTCTCTTCCGAAGACAGTTCCCAATGGTCAAGGGTTATTTCCTGCCTCTGCAACTCAGCACCCGTATCCCCAATTTCATTTAAATTAAGTGTTCTTGATTCGTCACTTTCAGTGGTGATCAAAGGAATCTCAGGTTTTAGGCCTTCAACAATCCTATCAATCTTTTCCTGAAAGAAAGCTGCCAATCCATTACATAGCTCTTGTGAGGGCACGATCTTATTACTTGTGCACTCAGGGTTGGTCAGCTCTCTCAGTATGTTGAAGACACATTTGCTACTGTTAGAGAACTTGAGAATAAGGTCTACAAAATATGCAGCCTTGGTTGTGACTATTGCTTTTTTGTACTCAGCTAAATGTTCCCTCCATCTAACTTTAGCCTCACTGGCGTGCAGACTTTGCCTTTACTTTTCGGCATGCTTACATTCCAGCTTGAGCATCCTCAATTCATTAGTATACCACGGGCGGATGGTTTTCCCCACAGCCTAATATTCTTCAGAGGAGCAAGTTGATCAATCATTCTAGTTAAATGATCGCAGAAAACGGAATAGTTCTCCGTAACCAACATCCCAGTGTCAATAAGAGACTCTAACTGAAGTGCCCGAGCCGATTTGGGTCTCCTTAGAAAGGTCTTCCAGTCCTTGCCTACGAAGCACCTATCCTCAATAGATGTGGGACTGGTCCTTATAGCGTGGATAACTCTAAATTCAACCAGATGGTGATCTGACGAGCCCACTGCTAGGACTCTGTCGATTATTATCGAGTTTTCAATAGCAAATACCAGATCGAACACATGTCCCTCTATATGGGTCACATCTTGGACCCACTGTAGAAGGTGCAGGTTGGCACAGGATTGGATGAGATTATAATAGGCGGTATCGATCCTCCCTTTGGGCCACAGGTTGAAATCGCCCAATATCAATAGTCTATGATGAGTGAGGGCCATGTTGCTAGCCACGTCGACAAACTGCTGCTGCTATTGCACCGAGGCAGTACCCGGGGGTCTATAACAGTCCATGCCAGTCAGGATGTGCCCAGACAGGTCTTTCATAGAGAACCCTAAAATTTCTATGTAAGCAACCTCATCTATATCTAGAGGGTTGACATGCCAGGAATCTTTCAAAATGATCCCAGTCCCGCTGCCTTTACCACTCTGCCTTGGCTTATGGAATGCTTTAAAACCAACTGGACAGGCTAGCCCTAACTCAAGCTCCATCTCTGTCAATGTTTCTGTCATGAACACCTTATTTGAATCGAAAAGTAGTTGGATCTCCGTGGAGTGTTTGGGGAGTGACCTTACATTATGGAGACCACACTTCATTGTGTTATGTGTGTATGGTTGAGTGTGTGGTTGTATGTGCGTGAGTGTGTGTGTGTGTGGTTGTGTTTGTGGTTGTGTGTGTGGGTGTGGTGGTGTGTGTGTGGTTGTGTTTGTGTGTATGGTTGTGTGCGTTTGGTTGTGTATGTGTGGTTGTGTGTGTGTGGTTGTGTGTGTGGCTGTGTGTGGTTGTGTGTGGTTGTTTGTGTGGTTGTGTGTCTGGTTGCATGTGTGGTATGTGTGTGTGGTTGTGTGTGTGGTTGTAGATGTGTGTGTGGTTGTGTGTGTGGTTGTGCGTGTGGTTCTGTGTGGTTGTGTGTGTGTGTGTGTGGTTGTGTGTGTGTGGTTGTGTGTGGGTGTGTGGTTGCGTGTGTATGGTTGCGTGTGTGTGGTTGTGTGTGGTTGTGTGTGTGTGGTTGTGTGTGTGTGGATGTGTGTATGGATGTGTGTGGTGTTGTGGTTGTGTGTGGTTGGTTGTGTGGTTTTGGTTGTGTGTGGTTGTGTGTGTGTGGTTGTGTGTGTGGTTGTGTGTGTGGGGTTGTGTGTGTGATTGTGGTTGTGTGTGTGGTTGTGTGTGTATTTGTGTGTGTGTGGTTGTGGTTGTATGTGCTGTTGTGTGTGGTTGTGTGTATATGTGGTGTTGTGGTTGTGTGGGTGGTTGTGTGTGTGTGTGGTTGTGTGTATGGTTGTAATTGTGTGTGTGTGTGGTTGTGTGTGATGTGTGTGTCGGGTGTGTGTGGTTGTGGTTGTGTGTGTGGTTGTGTGTGTGTGGTTGTGGTTGTGTGTGTGGTTATGTGTGTGGTTGTGTGTGTGGTTGTGTGTGCACATATATTGTTTTTATTAATAAACTGTGCGATTACTTAAAATCTTTACAGTATAAAATACAATGAACAACAGTAAAATACAATGAGATACCCCCCCGTCGCGGCCAACTCCCAAAAAAACGAGAGTGCAACTATATAGTTACAAAACTGACTGTGTTAACTGCTTTTGACCAATCAGGGTTCTATTAAAAGAATAAGAATTTTGATTTCTCCATGAGTCCACGCCTACTAGAGTCTGAGAGACGAGTAGAGTTCGGCATCATCAGTCACGCTGTGGAGCCAGTTGACAGTGGGTAGGTTCTGCATCAGACCCTTAGCCGACCCAGATTAAATACCTCAGTCCGATGGTTCCAATTACTTTGTGACGTCACCCTGAATTAACTGTAAGCTGACAACTTTGGGGCGGCAGGGAAAGCGCTAAGCCCTCTGTCGAGGCCATTCGGATCGGTAGCCTTTAATTGGGAATCGAGTGCCATTTTAACTTGATGGATGAACTTGCCGACCCTAGCTAACAAGCAAGTCGTAGTTTCTGAGAAACACCAATCCGAGGCCTCTCTGCATGTTCTATGGCCCAGGTTTTG
This sequence comes from Lissotriton vulgaris, assembly GCF_964263255.1. NCBI lineage: Eukaryota > Metazoa > Chordata > Amphibia > Caudata > Salamandridae > Lissotriton > Lissotriton vulgaris. The sequence continues at coordinate 789,882,434 of NC_141698.1, read as the reverse complement.
TAATGCCGGGCGCAGCAATCGCTGTTGATCGCTGGCCAACTTTGTGCAGCAACATAGTAGATGTAGCCAGGATTCTCTGCGATAGTTGCAAAGTCTGCAAGCAATGGCTCCGTCCGTTCGTGCCCAATTTGGGTTGAAGTCCACGATCCTGGAAGTTGGCAAGATTGCAGTTGCGAATGAGTGGTTGTATAAAGGAGTAAGTGTGGTTGCAAAGAAGGCTGTGGCGGTCTTAAAAACCTGGGCGGGGATCCCGTTTGGGCCAGGGGTGCCGTCGGTTCTGATGGCCTTGATGTGCTTTACTATCTCCGCCTCCGAAAATTTTCCGGGTCAGGTCGGTCTTAGGTCTTCTGTCGGGGAGCTTTCAGTTTTGATGGTAGCGGCTGCCGCCTTGGACCATGCGGTTTTGCAGGGAGTTGGCCGATTTGGCTCACAGGTATACAGCCCCTTTGCATACTGTTCCCACACTTTCCCTGCAACACTGTTTTCCTTGTGCGGGCCTCCAGGGGACAAGCTATTGATATAGCGCCAGAGCTTGCTGTTGTCTTTTTCTTTGATTAAGGAAAACACCTGTCAGCCAGTTCTGTTCGGTCCGCTGTCTTTTCAATTCCCAGATTTTCTTTTTGTAGTTGGCTCACAAAACGGCAATGGGGGGGCCCCTGGCAGGTAGGTGCCTTTCTTTTTTGCCCTAGCTGCCTTGTTGAGTGCACGCTTAATCTGTCTCAGGCTCTGCGTTTTTAGGCGGCTTGGCCTGTTTTTTTTTGGCAGCTTCTTGGTTGGTGAGTGTTGCCCAGGCACTTCAATATATCCTTGGCCAGTGTTTCCCATAGGTGTATGATATTCTCACTGTCTTGTGGCCTTAGTTCTGCCACCCTGCTGGCTACATATACTGAAGTCTATGGCTGAGATTGGTCGACCATTTTATTCTTTTGAGCACTAGATTATGTTCTTCGCCTGTGGTCGTACCAATTACTTCGTGGGAGTCCACCTGTTCACGTGTCAGATTAAATAAGGTATGGAGGGGCCTATGGTCGCTTTCGACTCTGACATCCACAGTGAAATTGCAAAGTTTGTGAGCGAGTCCTTCAATAGTAAATATATAATCGATAGTGGAGACATTCCTAAAGGTCGGAATAGCGGTCGATGCGGGGTGGCTCATTTTTTGTGTCCCGTGGGTGGATTGCAGATTATAGTTTACGAGAAGTTTAATCAATGGGGCTGACTTCTTACTTGGGGGTACCACAGGGATCAGGTCCAGGCCTTTCAGGTTAAAGTCACCTGCTATTATTACATCATGGTGCAAGCGGCTTATTAGTAGGTCTTCCAGAGCGATGGTAAGTGATGCCAAGGCGTGAGGGGAATGAAGTTTTGCTGGGTTGAAATAGCAGTTGATTAATAAAAGTGGGCGGGGTGTTTGATCCGCTCTCAACCCTTCTATTGCGATGGCTTGCAGGTCAGGTGACTCAAGATTTAGTTCTTTTACATTGAATTTGCAGGCATGGCTTACAAAGATGGAAAGTCCCCCTGACAGGCGACCAAAATTCGTCCTTTTGGTTGCTGATTTAAAATGTTCGTAAAAGCCAGCTATTGGGGTCATTGACCTCGCCCAGGTCTCCTGAATACACAATATGTCCCTCTGTGCAAGGTAATCAAGAGTGGTCGTGTCCCTGAAAATATTACGTAGCCCCGCGATGTTCCATGAGATGATAGTTAGCTGGCGATCTTGGCCCCTTGGTGGATTTACGCGTGCTCTGTTTTCATGGTGTAGGCAGGGTTAGGGGCCCTGTCTCCATGTGTCCTCCGTGTGAGCCAGTCCTTGCTGGGGCCGCTGCACTCTACGCTGCTTTTCTTTTAGCAGGATTTTTATTTTTAGCGGGGTTCTGGGCCTCCCTGATTTCAATCCCCCGTCAGGACTGACAGATTTTGTGCCTTTGAGAACAGAGACTGGTTTTGGTGCCCTGGGGGCGGTGACTTTGATGCCCCATTCTGCCAGTTGTGTTACTTTGTTGAGGACAGCGTGTTGGGCTTAGTGATTCGCAAATCAGACTATGGTGGAGTCACCGTGGGTGTCTGTCTCCAGACTCTTAAACATCACCCATTCCATCATCTCCGAGGTGATTTGTGCCAGGGAATCAATATGGCCGAAGAGTCGGACAATATTGGACCTATTCAGAGTGTCAAAGGAGCCTATGGCTATGTATCTCGGAGTAAACAGCAGCTTATATATTTCTGATGGATTTTTATATTCTGTGGAGCACCGTTTTACCCCTTCTCCCAAGGACGTGGGCCTCTGGTGAATTGAAGGTGGAAGGTTTTTATTGGTGTCTCCTGGCCGCTGTCTGTCTGATGCCACGATTGATAATCCTACCTCTCTTGACGGTCCTTGTCACTCGTCATTGATTGCATTCTGGTGTGGGAGGTTTTTGTATGTAACTCCTGTCTGCTGACTGCCAGGTGCCTCAGTTGGTAGACCTACCAGACGGGACAGTCCCAACTGCGCCCCCTGGTTTAGTGAAAGATTTGTTTCTGTCTTACGTTGAAGTGCCCAACCAGTTGGGCCGGTGGCGCTAGGTTGTGCGCCGATTACCACCTGTGAAGACCTTAATTGAGCCTCCACGTTGGATTGTTCCTCCAGGTGAGGGATTTTATATCTGAGGACCTCGCATGGGACGAGAGGTGCATCGCTAGGCTTGTTGGTCTTGGGTGCGTGTTTAGGGATTAAAATGGGAAAGGGTGGTTTAAGGCTACTTTTAATTTCGGTGGCGCCAGAGGTTAGTATGGCTGGTGATATGTTCCTGCTTTTGACTTTAGATTTCTTTAGTTGTTTCTTTAGTCTTTTTTTGGCTCTCCTTGACAGCGGAGCATTTACAATAGCCGGAGCACCTTTGGCCTTCTCCGAGAGAGGTATGGTGACAGATGAGTTGTCACTTTCGGTGTCGTGGTCCAAGACCTCAAGGTCCCCACTCCTTTGTTCTGTCAAGATGAAAATACTGCTTGGCCCTACCAGTGGATCTTTTGGTGAGCTGAAAACCGCGGTGCAATGGTCGGTCATTTCGTCATGCACTTTTGTCAGAGCTGGTAACTTTTGTGCGGCATGTACTAGAGGAGACCTCTCTCCCAGACCCTTGGCTAGTGCAAGCATGTCTTTTAGAACTTTGGGTTGACTTGCCCATTTTTCTATAATAGCGGCACAAGAGTTGATATTAACCGCGTGGGCGTGTTGGGCGTCGAATAGAGCCTCCTGCTTTGCCAATTTATCATCTTGGCGCACCAGGTGCTGGGCAATTGAATGCAGGAGATCGACTTGAACTTCCATCTTCGTGGACTGCCATAGTAAGGCCCTAGCCATTGTGTCTTGAACTTCTCTTATTACGGTCAGGTTTAAATCTTTGACGGTGACTTCGTCGATAGAGTCTTGATGTTATGTCAGGCCCAAGGGGCTCCTCTCCTCCGTCTGTGATGTTCTCATGGCATTGATTCTACCTGAGTTTATAGGTGTGGCATCAAGTGTGCGTTCTATTGACTGTTCTAATTTTTGTAAGAACGATGCCGTTAGCGCGACCATACCCGGAGAGGTCGACTTCGTTAATATCCCGGGTGTCACTGTTGTGTTCGGTCGCTTCCCGGTGCTCTTTGGGGAAGAGGGTGCGGGAGCCACGTTTTGCTTTGCAATGTCTGTCTCCACGTTTGCCCCCGCAGTGGGTCTCGTGTGAACGTCGGCTGTGATCCTTAACGGGCTCTTCACCCTGGCGACAGGCTGGGGTCGTGCTTCCGATTTTTTCAGTGTTAGCAAGCTCGCTGGAATGAAGGCCCATCTGATCTTGATTGGGCTTTGGTGGCCCCGGTTTGGCACTGCCCTCGGGACCTGGTTGTCTCACGTCCGGGGCTGTCGGGCCACTAAGGGGCCTGAAAGAATTGAGTGATGAGACCTTGTGGGAGGAAACTGGGCCAGAGACTGGGTCCTGGGATTTTTGGGTGTTAGTGCTTCTAGTTACTCTTCTTTGTGCCGTGTTTTCAGGGTTCACCTCCACCCTCTCCTCCTCCGTGCTAGACTTGGTCTTTTTGAGCGTCATCCTTTAGGCGCCGTAAACTGGGGCTCTATGTGGTAAAGTTTGTTTACTTGTGGGCCTACTTGTAGGAGTATTTCACCTGTGAGGGCCTTATATTTCTTGTATATGTCTAGTTTGTATGTCTGGCGCTCCACGCAAGCTGTATTGGTCTGCGTCTCTACAGGGGGAGGGGGAGGCGGCAAGCAGTGCACACAGGGGGGCCGCAGGCTGGGGGACCTAGTCAAGCAGCCCCTTGGTCCACACCCTCGGCTCTTACTTCACGGCCGCATCTAATGGCGGCCGCGCTCGCCACCACCACTTACCTCGAACACTGGCTGCTCAGACGGCTCAGGCGGCTCCAGGCTCTAGGCTCCAGGTACTTTAAATGCACCAGGCTCCAGGTATTCCAAATGCTCCAGTACTCCAGGTACCTCACAGTGGGCAGCATGGCTTTTAACTGCTCAAAGCTCTCGGGCGCAGTTGATGTGTCTATGCTGCTCAGTTACTGCTCAGCTGTGGTAGCAGGGCCACGCCACCCCCCCCACACACCGTACACCATACGCCACTCTCCGGAATACACTCCGGCGCTGCACTGTGCTCCGCGGTCGTGGGCTTTGGACGCCGGACCCCTGTACGGCTTCTTGGCAGTTTTGGCGGACACAGGGGGCTACGACCTCCGGCCACCCTGACTCTGACTTCAGAGTCCAGCGGAAAGCCCTGAACCCCTGAGACCGGGTTTCGGCTGGACACGGCTGGATGCGGCTGCTGCAGCCTAGCGCACGCTGCACGCCGGCGTTGCCCAAGCTCTCTCTCGACTCACAGCTCTGCTCACTAGCGCCACCAAGCGAAGGTTTGTGTGTGGTTGTGTGTGTGGTTGTGGTTTAGTGGTTGTGTGTGGGGGTGTAGTCATGTGTGTGTGTGGTTGTGTGTGTGTGGTTGTGTGTGAGTGGTTGTGCGTATGGATTTGTGTGTGGTTGTGGTTGTGTGTGTGTGGTTGTGGTTGTGTGTGTTTGTATGTGTGGTTGTGGTTGTGTGTGTGTGGTTGTGTGTGGTTTTGTGTGTGTAGTTGCGTGTGTGGTTGTGTGTGGGGATGTGTGTGTGGCTGTGGTTTTGTGTGTGTGTGTGGTTGTGTGTGTGTGTTTGGTTGAGTCTGGTTGTGTGTGTGGTTGTGTGTGTGTGTGGTTGTGTATGTGTGGTTGTGCATGTGTGGTTGTTTTTGTGGTTGTGTGTGTGGTTGTGGCTGTGTGTGTGGCTGTGTGTGTGGTTGTGTTTATGTGTGTGGTTGTGTGTGTGGTTGTGTATGTGGCTGTGTGTGTGGTTGTGCTTGTGTGTGTGTGTTTGTGTGTGTGGTTGAGTATGGTTGTGTGTGCGTAGTTGTGTGTGGGTTTGTGGTTGTTTGTGTGGTTTTGTGTGTGTGGTTGTGTGTGTGGATGTGTGTGGAGTTGTGGTTGTGTGTGGTTGTGTTCTTGGTTGTGGTTATGTATGTGATTGTGGTTGCATGTGGTTGTGTGTGTGGTTGTGTGTGTGGGTGTGGTTGTGTGTGTGTTGAGTATGTGGTTGTGGTTGTGTGTGTGTGGTTGTGTGTGTGTGGTTGTGTGTATGGTTGTGTGTGTGTGGTTGTGTGAGTGGTTGTTTGTGTGTATGTGTGTGTGGCTGTGGTTGTGTGTATGGTTGTGGTTGTGTGTGAATGTATGTGTGTGGTTGTGGTTGTATGTGTGTGTGGTTGTGTGTGTGTGGTTGTGTGTGTATGTGGTTGTGTGTGTGTGTGTGTGTGTGGTTGTGTGTGGTTGTGTATGTTTTTGTGGTTGTGTGTGTGTGGTTGTGTGTGTTTGCGGTCGTTTGTGTTTGTGGTTGTGTGTGTGGTTGTGTGTGGTTGTGGTTGTGTGTGTGGTTGTGTCTGTGTGGTTGTGCGTATGTGTGTGGTTGACTGTGTTTTGTGTGGTTGTGTGAGTGGTTGTGTGTGAGGTTGTGTGTGGTTGTCTGTGTGGTTGTGTGTGTGGTTGTGGTTGTGTTTGTGTGTGTGGTTGTGTATGTGTGTGGTTGTTTCGTTGTGCGTGGTTGTGTGTGTGTGGTTGTGTGTGTGTGGTAGTGTGTGTGGTTGTGTTGTGTGTGTGGTTGTGTTTGTGGTTGTGTATGTTTGTGTGTGTGGTTGTGTGTTGTTGTCTGTGGTTGTGTGTGGGGTTCTGTGTGGTTGTGTGTGTGGTTGGGTGTGTGTGTGTGGTTGTGTGTGGGTGTGTGTGTGTTGTGTGTGGTTGTGTGTGGTTTTGTGTGTGTGGTTGTGGTTGTGTATGTGGTTGTGTGTGTGGTTGTGTGTGTGTGTGGTTGTGGTTGTGTGCGGGCTGTGTGTGTGGTTCTGTGTGTGTGGTTGTGGTTGTGTGTGGTTGTGTGTTTGTGTGGTTGTGTGTGTGGTTGAGTGCATGGTTTTGTGTATGGTTGTGTGTGTGGTTTTGTGTGGTTTTGAGTGGTTGTGTGTGGTTGTGGTTGTGTGTGTGGTTGTGGGTGTGGTTGTGTGTGTGAAGTTGGTTGTGGGTGTGGTTGAGTGTGGTTTTGTGTGATTGTGTGTGGTTGTGTGTGTGGTTGTGGGTGTGGTTGTGTGTGTGAATGGGTTGTGTATGGTTGTGTGTGTGTGTGGTTGTGTGTGTGTGCCTACTGTAATCCATGCAAGTTGTGTGTTGGGAGCAAATAAATTAGGCCCGATTCCAGTTTGTACAGTTGGTAGGCATTGACGAGCAGAGTAAATACGTGGTCGTACATGGAAGAGACTACAAAGTTTGAGACCAATAAGTTTATTCATAAGACTAATAATAATAAGACTATTTTGATGCAACTCGAAAAAGTTTGCACACCATGGTAATTTGGATTCAAATGAAAATGAAAGTGATGGGACGGAGGCAGAGGGGAAAGCATGGGTAATAAAAACAAGCAACTTAATGACCCGTGACGGAGGAGACAGATGGTGGCTGCGCGTGTGCACGCTCACGTGAACGCGAGTGAGTAGCCAGACAGTAGCACTTTTAAAACTCACCTACTAAAATTCTCGACTATTGCAACGCATGCGCTGGGTCAGGCGAGACCTAAAAATTCCACATTTCTGCCAAATGTATTAATAACACGATATAACAGGTTTGGTACCTCTATGGAGAATATTGAATTAATAAAGCTAAGCATAAACTAAGAGAAAAATTATGATGTAAGTTTAAAAAGGTAAATGTTCAAAGCAAACATAGGAGATGGGAAAGATTTCATTTTACCACAGGAAATAAATAAAGATAGAACACTGTTCATAGATTGCATCATGCAGTCATAAATGAGGTGCCTGTGGCCCCCACAGTCATCGTCATGCCTGTAGGGGTGCTGGTATATTTTGCTGGTGAACTGACAAAGCAATCCAGCTGTAACTCACGAGTGCTAAACTCTGTCACTGTTTTCTATCTTTCTTTGATGTCTTCTTTATTTACCATTTCATCACTAATATTTTAACATCATATTACTTATTTGCAACATTTCACCATTTATACCCACTATGCATGATTTATTCAATTCCATTCTATGCTTTTAAAAAAATTGCTTTTTATTCTTAATCATTAGTACACACATTTCAGTGAAGTCGGCCCAACAGAAAGACGCTATAAAAATATTTTGTTACATAATAGGATCAATAGTCAATCTAATAACATTAAGGGTGACAGTCGATCTACACACCTAAATATGACTTCTGCCATCTTTAGCAGGGCAGACATAGTGGGTTCTGGTTAGGAAAAGTCACTCACACCACCGGATGTGGCCACTTCAGGGGCAGTTAGGCTGTAGGGAGTAGTTGCCCATTTGCTACAATCTCCCACACCCCTAACTCCAGGATTTAAGGGACCCCCCTGACACCAGACGCTCCAGATCTGATAAACATAATTCACAAGAAACTGCAGCAATAAGACTGTTTCACTGAAAACAAGACTTTGCCTTGCCACAAAGGAAGAGACGGACACTGGATCCCTGTGGCGCCATTGCTTGGAACTGCATGTGTGACTTTTATCCATGGCCCAAACTCAACACTCCCTGACAGAGCGACCCCTGTGGGAGCCAGAAGCAGTCCCAGGCTCCCCTGGACTGGTGGAACTAGTCCGCTGCAAGTTCCAGGTAAAACGATGTGCTGAAGCCAAAGAGGTGCTGGCCACTGGGCCCACCGAGGTATTGCCCAAAGAAAAGTGGTGCTGTGCACTATGGGAGTTGTAGTCTGGCTCTCGCTAAAGTTCAGAGCCAATACTTCACTCCTGCGGACCTCCAGCAGCTGAATTTCCTTTGGATTACTGTTACCGCATCCAAGGCTTGTTGGTCACCAGGCTGGTGACTGACCCCGTAAGTCGACTCTGCATTAAGGGAACAGATCCCAGGAACAGCGACAAGGTCAACAATGACACCTCTCTGGTGTACTTGCATCTTCTTCTTGGCGGCAGTGTCCCCATAAAAAAAGCAGCCTTGTGGGACCGGATTCACGTTGATTGACAGCCCTAAGCTACATTTGCATCCGAACCCACCGAGCAAGGTAGAAGTGAACAAGTGGTTGAACCTTGGTCCTAGGCCTCTACCCCGCTAGGGTAGAAAGTAACTTAAACCGAAGTGACCATTTTTCACTAAGCAGCTTTTCCCATTGACTGCAATTTTAAAAGCCCTGTTTTAAAGCCCACTGACAGCTCAGAAGTTACCTCTGCACCCGGATCCCAGAGCATGTTAAAAATACTCTGACTGTTAAAAATTGGGACTCCAAAGATCTCTACCCTATGAGGGTGGAAAGGAACTCAACCCTTAAGTGACCGTTTTTCACAAGCAGAATTTCCCATTCAATGTCTGGAGTATTGAATGCATTGATTTTCTAATGATTTGAAAAATCATTCATACCTCTGATTATATGTATGATACAAAGTTAATTTAGCTTTCTAAATGTATATAACAATAAGCTCTTGTTTTATAAATTGATGTCGGATTTCTTTGGAGTCGTGTCAATTACTTATGCACCATAATGGTACTCGAAATTGCTTAACCCATTTTCCTCCAGTAATGCCCGACTTCTCTCTGCCAGCCTACCAGGACTAAGCCAAGAATTATTGTTGCTGAATCCAAGGATCTTCTTTGAGGCATTGTGATAATATTACATGGTAAGGTCTTTTAACCATACCATATAATATTCCACTTTCCTACAACAATTTAATTAATTTGGTAAAACATGTGACTATGTCAGCCGTATGTTAGGAGGGTGACTGTAAGTGTTCCACAAGGTGAAAGCATGCATCTGGTTTCAAAATACACAGTATGCTAAAACACGACATAACATAGAGACTTGATTGCAGAGGCCTATTCTTGATTAGAATGTTACACCAAGCTCCAGTAAGGTGAACAAGAGTTGGCAAAGCCAATATGTCTTGGCAGTGCCTTTTTTGGCACAGATAGCTGGTTTGAATTCCAAGATATCCACTTTGGCCATCTTGGAATGAATTCAAAAACATTACAAATGCATTAAAAGATGACTGCCATGAACATGTGCATATCCACGGGGATCCATTCGAATGCATTTGTAGTTAACGTTAAAATTAATATAACATTAATACGGTTTTTACATTAACATTAAAATATAGCTGCCAAGGATGGACGTGTATCAGTGGAATTCATATTCATATTGTATTTGGGTTTCTTTCAATAACTCCCATTCAAAGATGTTTCCTGTGGATGCACACAACTCTTTGATGACATGTGAGAATGGGATTTATTAAAAGAAACCAAACCAATCGAAAGTCCCTGCCGTACATGTGTGTACGCATGCCCGCTCGCGGCCAGCCATCTTGAAATGGACAAAAAATAAATGTTAACCTGCCCATAGCTCGCCAGGTGGCACAGAGTGGGCTTGGGTGGCAAGAGGATGCTAAGTGGCAGAAAGGAGGATGAAAAAGGGTACTTTTTTAATGAAAATATCAAAAAGTGTTTGTCACAGAACATCTGCTGAAACAAAAATGCATTAAATCTTGAATTGCTTGAATTACTTGTTATGTGGCTCAATCGCCGAATAGCAAGCTAGTTCTGCAGCAGCAGTGAATAGCGTCAGTAGTGGCTTATCGCATTAAGAAACATGTAATACTACAGGGCTTAAGAACAATCAAAGCAGCCATGAGCTCATATATACATTAAAGCCCCCCGTGTAAAGCCCAAACACCACTTGCTGGACCTGACATCTTTGGCATAGTTTCCCCCACCTTTGTGCCTTCCAGCCTCCTGTTTTGCTGACTTTGTTTTTGCTGGCCTTAGGACTCTGCACACTTCACCACTGCTGACCAGTGCAAAGCATTTGTGCTCTCTGTTAGAAGGGGCGATCCCAGAGGCCGGGGTATGTCTACCCGACTCCTCCGTGACCCACCTCTCCCACCAATAATGCAGAGCCTTGTGAGAGATCTCCACTGGGGAGGACCTCAGGTAGCGAATCGTACACACGAGGACCACACCACACTTATGAACAGACACAACACCGAAGGGGTCGTTATCAACTTCTTTATAATCACGAAGAAAAGTATTATCACACTTATGTACAATGATCGAGGGATCGCAGAAAGTCTCAAGTCTTTAGGGAGGGGGTAGCGGGACAGTCTTAGTCTCATAGGCAGTACGTAGCGTACCCTGCGCACAGCTCTCAATCCTCGAGCCGGGGGAATACGGAAGGTGGTAGTTGCACTGGTGATCCTACTCACTTGAGGATGGTTCTCTCGTTTCGGTAGCGTCGATAGTCCAGCCGGACTAGAATGTTCCTCGAGCCGCGACGACGTCAGCAGGGCTCGCTCTGGAGGAAGTTCAGGAGGAGTCGCGACCACGTCAGCAGGGCTCAGAAGGTTCGGTAGAGGTCTTCAAGATTCAAGCTCGAGCCACGACGAGGTCAGCAGGGCTCCGATGGTTCAGTTCCAAGAACGAGCCGCGACAGCATCAGCAGGGCTCAAAAAGTCCACGAGGTTCAGTTCAGCCGCGATCAGATCAGCAGGGCTTCCTTGTCCAAGATACAACTGCCCGCTAGTTCAGGGGCGGCCCTTGATAGAGTCCAGTGACCCTTTGATGTCCGGACCCTCACAGGCGGAGGTCCGAGGCTGTGGGGGTGCTCCGTGGGTGAGGTCCGGCAGTTGGTTCTTTGGTCCCTTTGAGGATGCGTCTGGGAATTTCCAGACGCCCAGCAGGTCTCGAGCCAGCACTCAGGGAGGCCAGAGGTGCAATCGAAACTGGCCCTCAGGGGGAAGACCAGAGGTGTGATCGAACCCAGTCTCTCAGGGGAGGCCGGAGGTGCCATCGAAACTCCTCGTCTTCTCTCACTAGGGTAGCCCTCACCCTCCCAACGGGGGCTGGCGCGTCTGGAGCCTACGCTGCGCTGGGGCTGGAGTCATGCTAGGCCCACAGAATCAGGGATCTCGGGAAGGGAAAATGGCTGCCGGTGGGCCTATGGGGCCTTGCGGGTTTGGGGAGCGCGGGCAGGGAAGGTGGCCGGGGACAGGCCGATGCGGGCCGTGGGCGTTTGGTCGGACATGGGCAGGGCAGCTATGGGTTTCTAGGTATGGAGCTGGGCTAACGGGGAGCTGAGTAGCGGGGGGAACCACGCCACGAGGACAGGTCCAACACTCTCTCTTTAAACATTGTGGAATTGGCTTATACCCAAATGGCACACTTAATTTACTTGTAAGTCCTTAGTAAAGTGGTACTAACTGTACCCAGGGCCTGTGAATTAAATGCTCCTAATGGACCTGCGGTACAAAAGGGGGTGGTGATGGACGGAGCATCTGAACCAATCAAACACTCACATCCAGTCAACAGATCTGGGTTAATCCATCACCGTTCTTTAGCCCACCATGCCACCCCAGTTCAGACATGGCCCTATGCAAATCAGTCTGACCCTGTGCCTCATGGGAACAGTCCAGCCCGAACTGCCAAGCCATGCCTTCCCTGGACCGGAAACAAGTTTCCGAGGACCGGTGTCTGGCATTTCAGCCATCTTCAGCCCGGTTTGCTTGAATCCAGTAGCAAAGTGAGCAAGGGACTCACGTCTGAGCATGCCTTGCCAACTTATGCCAAACAAAGCGGTACAAAAGGGGGTGGTGATGGACGGAGCATCTGAACCAATCAAACACTCACACCCAGTCAACAGATCTGGGTTTAATCCATCACCGTTCTTTATCCCACTCTGCCACCCCAGTTCAGACATGGCCACATGCAAATCAGTCTGACCCTGTGCCTCATAGGAACAGTCCAGCCCGAACTGCCAAGCCATGCCTTCCCTGGACCGCAAACAAGCTTCCAAGGACCGGTTTCTGGCATTTCAGCCGTCTTCAGCCTGGCTTGCTTGAATCCAGTGGCAAAGTGAGCAAGGGGTGGCAGAGTGGGCTAAAGAATGTGATGGATTAAACCCAGATCTGTTGACTGGGTTTGAGTGTTTGATTGGGAAGGCATGGCTTGACATGGTGGCACGCACGACCTCACACCACCTCCCTCACAACATCTTTGCGACGCCTTATCTGATTTTTTCTTCAAAAAAGTTAACGACATCTATCCGGCTTTTTCTCTAAACACGGACTCTACACCACCATGCTTGTCCTCCACCTCACGGGATAACACACTGACCCGCTTTGTCGAGCTCACTATGGATCAGACAAGGAGTATTATTTCAAGAATCAAATCAGGTTCTGCATTAGACCCGTGTCCGCTCAAAGTTCTTATGCCAGTTATGGACACGTTGATACCGGTTATAACTCATGTTTGCAACACTATGTTTAGCTCCGGAATTTTCCCGGCTTCTCTGAAACATACGTTGGTCAAACCCCTCTTAAAGAAAGCTAATTTGAATAAAGATGACCTGAAAAACTATCGTCCGATAGCCAGTCTTCCTTTCCTGGCTAAGGTAATAGAAAAAGCCATGAATCAGCAACTGTCGGAATTTGTGGAGCAGCACCAGTTGCTCGACAACACCCAGTTCGGATTCCGCAAATGTCATGGCACGGAAACTGCCCTTCTAAAGGCTGCGGATGACATCAGAGCCATACGAGACCAGGAGGGGACAGCACTCCTGGTACTGCTGGATCTTTCGGTGGCCTTCGACACGGTCGACCACAAGATCTTAGTCGACCGTGTCGAACGACTGGGGGTCCAGAAAACTTCTCTGGACCTGCTTGTATCGTTTCTGGCCAATAGATCACAAGCAGTATCTCTAGGACCCTACCAATCATCGAAGGTGTCTCTGCCGTGTGGGGTCCCTCAAGGCTCATCCCTGAGTCCGACACTATTTAATATCTACGTGTCGGACCTTGCAAATGTCATCAAAGCATTTGGGATGAGCCTGACCTCCTACGCCGATGACACCCAATTGGTACTGGCTATCAAAGGGGACGGGGAGGAAGTGGCCAATCGATTCACGAGAGGAATGATGGCAATAGGTGACTGGATGGCCACGAATTGTCTGAAACTCAATTCAGAAAAAACTGAAGTGGTCATCTTCGGTCACCTCTCCCCGGGCTGGTCACCTGTCTGGTGGCCACCATCTTTCGGTCCCCCGCCGAGTCCAGCTAGCAAAGTGAGAAATCTAGGCGTCATCTTCGATGCTGGCCTCAATTTTATGGCACATGCGAATAAAACTGCGGCTTCAGCTCATATGAAATTGAGAATGATTAGGAAAATACTACCTTTCCTACCGAACACGGCCGGGAAAACACTGGTCAGCTCACTAGTCCTGTCCTCCTTGGACTATTGTAACGCTCTATTCTTAAATGCCCAAGTCCGAGTGACAAATAAGATGCAGTCAATCCAAAATGCAGCCGCACGAATGCTGGCTGGGATCCCCAAGTTCGCACCAGTTACAAACATCATTAGGGATCTCCATTGGCTCCCGATACGCAGCCGTATCAAATTCAAATCGCTGTGTATTGTTTACAAGTCACTCAATAATCAAGGTCCCCACTTTCTCAAACAGAATCTTCTCCATCATGTCCCAACCCGATCTCTTCGTTCCTCTATTCAGAACTTCTTAGCTGTGCCTCGCACTAGAACAGTCACCTGGGGCGACAGGCGTTTCCTGGTTGCCGCCCCTAGACTCTGGAACACCCTTCCTGCACATATCCGAGCAAGTCCCTCCCTGTTCACATTCCGCAAACAGCTAAAGACGTGGTTATTTGACCAATAGCCTTGTATATCTTCTTTACCCCAGTTGCTGATCCATCCTTTAATTAGCGCCGAGACGCCCACGGGTATTCGCCGCGCTCTACAAATGTCAATAAATAAATAAATAAATAAATAAGAGTGGGCTAAAGAACGGCTAAAGAACTGTGATGGATTAAATCCAGATCTGTTGACTGGGTGTGAGTGTTTGATTGGTTCAGATGCTCTGTCCAACCCCCCCCCCCTTTTGTACCTAATGTACCTGCAGCATTCATTATGTTGATCATTTAGGTAGCCCTTTAAACTAGGTCTAGGGGGAGTGACCAAAAAACTGTGCTGTGCTACACAACGTTCAACAAGTGGAGGAGTGCACTAGGTCACACAGTTTGCACCGTTTTTTAGCACATGATGTTTAGCACAGGTTGTGTTTGGGCGGTGCTTCTTTCTGTTGCTCAAGTACATTGTCTACTCAAGTGGCAGCTTCCGCATCACTAACGGATGATTTCTCACTTTGAATTTTTCTCACTTACAATGGCCAACTTAGGGGCCGATTATGATCGCGGACGGACTTGCGTCCATCCGCGATCATCGAGGAGGAGGGGACGTCCGCATGGGCTGCGGAGTCCCCTCCTGTGTGATTAGGATCACAACCTCTATTTTTAACATTGCAGCGGGTGCAGCTTCAAGCTGCACCCGCGGCAATGTCAAAAATGCACGCATGGCATTTGCATGCAGAAAGAGGCAGGCACCGCGCGGTGCCTACCGCTTTCTGCATGCAAATGCAGGGGGGTACCATAGGTACCCCCCATGTGCACCTCCCACCCCCCCTTCACCTAGGGGGCCCGCAACGGGCCCCCTAGGTGAAGATCCGTATGCTTTTCCACGGCTGAAAACCCGCCGCGGAAAAGCACTTTTAAAAGCCTATCCTGATATGGCGGACGGTGTCTGAGAGACACCGTCACCATATCAGAGCTTTTCCGCCGCGGTTGTAAGCCGACCGCGGCGGAAAAGCTGCGGACGGAAACCAGGACCCACCAGCCATCCTAATGTGGCGGTGGGTCCTTGGTCAGTCCGCTGCAGTTTTTCCGCATCCTCGGGGCCGGCGGTGGCTTCCGCCGGCCCCGAGGATGCGGAAAACCCGCAATCATAATCAGCCCCTTAATGTTGGAGAGCACGAGCATTAAAATAACTCCCCTCCGTGGAGTTTTTCTAAACTTCACGTGCTACGCAGAATGCAGAAAACTCCACAAACTATGCAAACAGAGCAGAGTTCACTGCCCAGACCTACTTTAAACAAGTCTCAGGCCTGCCATTGCAGCTTGTGGGTGCAGTTTAAACTGCCATTTCGACCTGCCAAAATGATTTTTTTGCCAAACCCAAACCTTCCTTTTTAATGCATATAAATCACCCTTTGTCACCCTAGCAGCCCAGATGGCAGGGGGCACTGTAGTTGAAAAATTGGACGTGTACTTTTTAAGTTTTACATCTCCTGGCTGTGAAAAACACCTATATTTGTTTTCCACTACTGCAGGGCCTACCTCTCCCATTAGATAACATTGAGTTACCTTATTACATTATTAAGTGATAACTGTCTATTGGGAGCAGGTAGGAAGTTCTAGTTTTGTGCCTAAGGGATTGTAATTTAAAGTCCTCTTTAATGGTAAAGTCAGATTTTAGAAATGCCACTTTTGGAAAATTGCAGAAACACACAATGCCAGAACTGACTGATCCTTTTTTACAACTTAGTTCATTTGTGACAACTATACTCAATAAGCGATCACCATTTATTTTTTGAATATCAGGGAACAAACAATTGTAAAGTGATGGTTAAAACTTACCTGGCTACAGCAGTCTTGTTTTGTTTGGGGTGCACCTTCCATGGAAAAAGAGTTTGTGAATTCACTGTAGTGTCATGTATATCATACTTATTTTCAGCCCTTGTTCTAGAGATTGAAAAATCAGAGCTGATTCATTTATTGTAAATTATCTTTTTTGGGTGTATTGTAAATATTTTCTTGAGTATTTTGTCATTTGTATCCACTACTGTGTAATAATTTTTGTAGGTGGGAGGGAAGAACATTCATGATTTGTTTTGCATTGGTCTTCTGTATGTGACAAAAAACAAAAGTATTTTTATAATGTTAGAAAAATAAACAGTGATCACTTGAATTGAGTATGGTGGTTAAGAATTAAATGAGGGTGTAAAAGAGGATCAGTCACTTATGACATTGTGTGTTTGTGCAGATTTAAGGTGACTCAGCCTGAATGACTAAAAGAGCGCAACCTCTTTCTTTTGGTATAACTTTTGGAAAGTAGGCATTTTCTTGCCCTAACCATTTGGTGCCCGCAGCATCTTCCTGGGTTACATGACTATGGGTATCTTTTGGCTGGTTGGTCTACCTGTAGTGCTCTCAGATGATGTGACAAAGGGAAGATAGGAGATAGGTGTTGGCAGGGTAACCCATCCTGAGCATGTAAGGAGGAGCTGTTGTCATCTACCACACTTGCACATCACAAAGGCTATACCTGGGCACTGTCACAAATGTTTTGATACTGGTGTTTTCTGACCCCAAATTCGCAGTGGCAGGGCTGGGGGGCTCAAAAGGACTGCTGTGCTACTCTACAAGTAGGACTGCTATCCTGTTGCCCTGCTACCTGATTGAAAGAACTGACCCTGCATCTTGAAAACAGGACTACCAGAGTGACTCCAAGGGATAGATGGTTGGCCTTATACACAACAACGATTGAGAAGAGGGTCTAAGGGCAGGTTTAACGACTAACCAGGTACACGCCCCGAACTCAATATCTAAACACCAGATTGTACCTAGTAGTCAAAAGAGTGAGTTATTCACCAGGAATCACAACGCGAGTACGATACAGATAAAACCTGTGGGAACACACCATGCAAGCTTAAATGTGATGTTGGCCGAGTAAGGGCTCAAGGACGTATGGAAAAAATTCCCATCAGAAGCCACACTGTACTGCCCTCTTTTGCATCATTTGGGTTCTCCTCGCCCAGGAGACAGAACAAAACGGCCGGTAAGATGTTACCGTGACCGAAAAAGAAATGTGAGAGGAGAGTATTGCATGATTTTTAGGTGTTGAGGTGGCGACTGAAAAAAGCAGTGTGAGGTGATAGGGGTGAAAAAGTGAGTGATTATAAAATTAGGTGAACTGGGTAGAGATCAAAAATTTTTATTAGTGTCTCCCAGTCCCTAAGGCTAAAAGACAAGTGCAAGTGCAGGTTTGAAATATTATCCGCAATCAGTAGTGGTCAACATGTTTCTGCATATAAAGAAAAGAGTTTCCATGCATTCTTCAGGACCTGTTGTTTCAAAAACTACTGCTTTTCGTGAAAAATAATTAAAAGATATCACCTGAGAAGTCCAGGTTGTGTGCTCAACCATGTACTGTTATCGCACCGCATCAAAGCATTGGATCCACAGGGAAAAACAAAGACAAACAAAACAAAAGAACATGAATATGTCATATTCCCGCGGTTTTATGATACTTTATCAAGTTAAACCTTAATTTAATGGCGCCAGATCCGCACATGCTGGGAAATAAGTTCCATTCCAAACACTCACCCATAAACGATGGTTGAGGAGCTTCACCCCACCTGGCTGCTGCTCAGGTATGAGGAGCACCGCTCTAAAGTAGAGGAATTGAATTGAAAGAAAAGAGGCAATCATGGCTCAGTTGAAAAAATCCATGAAAAGGTACATGGATTGTTTATGAACATTCACTGTTTTTACCGATTATGTAGAATCAGATGATTGGTCTTAAACTCAGCTTCGAAAGATTGAATATCAAAAAATTGATATGATCTTCTACATATTACAAAGCCCTGTGTGTAATGTTGCACATGTAGAAAAACACATGAGTTTTAGCAAAGTCTAAGGAGACCCGTCTATGGTGTTCTGGATAAGAAATCAAACGTCCTAGCGTTACGCTGTTTGAGGTGGTGAACTCCCAGCCACGTTAAGTGATACAGAAAAACTCATATACCTGGCGTTTTTCAAGCGCATTAAACACAAGAGTGTCGTGCGCGCGGCTTACCTATCCGTCGGTGTCTCCCGACAGTCATCCAAGCTGTCTGAGGGGGGCACCGGTTGTGGAACTCGCGCTGTGTTTATGCGATTGTTTCGGGAGGTAGAGTCACGTGACCAGCTGTAGTCACGTGATCACTATGTGTGTCGGGAGTTGTAGTTCGAAATGCGTAATATTGTAGTTTTCATGAACAACTAGCGCTGAAGCCCAGTTTATATTTTTAACTGTAATTATGCCTGATGTACTGACAGTTTCAGGCTTTTTGCCGCATTTTATGTGTGTTATAAAGACACAGTCAAGTGTGCCCGAATTTTCTAAACACGGCAATTATCTGCAAAATAATCAGTGTATGTATGTTGGAAGGTATCACAATAAGTGACAAAACAGAAGGCACGTTTGTTAGGTGTGGGTCTATATATTGAACAATGGATGTAATATTGATTTTAAAGGGACATCCACGGTATAGGCTCATTGAGTCCCGCCTTATCACTGTTCAGTCTGTAGACCCATTTCTGTTCAATTTTGAACAGAAAACGGCCAGCGTCTGGACAAAATTCAGGGATCAGTGGTTGTTCTAAAACAGTCCAGTAAAAATCATTAGGGCTGTGTCCTTTTTCTAGGAAATGTGCAGTAAGGCGGGTGGCTTGTTTGCGGCACCGCACTGTGCTTTTATGCTCTTGTATTCTCGTCCTTACCTTCCTCGTCGTCATGCCAACGTATCGAAGTTGGCAAGGACACGTTATCAAATAGATCAGGTTGCTGCTGTTGCAGTTGGTGAACCTGGTTTGTGTCCATGGTCTATTTGTCCCTATATCTATGCTCGTTGACTTGCAAGTTTGGGGACACACTGAACAAGCCCCACAGGGATGGTGGCCTTGGACAGGCGGCAAATCCCACAGTGTGCCCACCTGTCTGGGTTCCTTGTTCCGTGGGCGTGTATGGACTAACTGGTCCTTGAGGTTTTGTCCTCTTTTAAAGGCAAAAAGTGGTAAAGGGATATCATCACCCCCAGTTTTTAAGATCGACCAATGTTTTTTTACGATCTTTTGAACCTGATTGGATCTGCTGTTAAATGTGTTAACAAAGGTGATGCGGTTGGTTTTTTCTTTGGGAGGATGTATCTCTAGCAGAGATTCCCTGTTGTTATTTGATGCCCTCTTTTTGGATTGGCGAATGATTTTCTTTGGGTAATTTTTTGCACTAAGTTGTTGTTCCAGATTTCTCGAATGAGTCTTAAAAGCCTCTTTGTTGGAGCAGTTCCTTTGTACTATAAGAAACTGGCCAAAAGGTAAATTGTCTCTTAGAGCGTGGGGATGACAACTATCGTATCTCAAAAGTGCATTTCTGGCCATGGGCTTGCGATAGAGTTCAGATTCGAGACCATTGGAAGTCGCATTAATTTTCAGATCAAGAAATACCAATGTCGTCCGACTGAATTCGATGGTAAATTTCAGGTATGCATTTCTGGCGTTGAGCCATGCATGGAAAGACACAAGATCTTCTTCTGTGCCCCGCCAGACCAC
Organism: Lissotriton vulgaris; assembly: GCF_964263255.1. Lineage (NCBI taxonomy): Eukaryota > Metazoa > Chordata > Amphibia > Caudata > Salamandridae > Lissotriton > Lissotriton vulgaris. Next base: position 789,862,654 of record NC_141698.1, on the reverse strand, counting down.
CAGAATGTCATCTATATATCGCTTCCAAACGTGTAGCGATAATAGATAAGGGTTGGCAGATGTAAGGACCTCCTGTTGCTCAAAGTTATGAACGTATAGATTCACTAGACTTGGAGCGAAGACACTACCCATACTAGTCCCAGATGTTTGTAGGTAGGTAGTGTCTTCGAAGCAAAAGTAGTTTTCTTTCATAGCGATTTCTGCTAGATTCTTGATGAAACGCGTTGGCGTGATGGACTGATGGTCACTTTGTTCTAATAGACTACCCACAACTTCTAGTGTTTCAGTTTGCGGAATCGATGTATACAATGACTCTACGTCAAACGATACGAGGATGTCAGTGTTGGTATTGAATTGTATACTTGGAAGGAGTCTCAAAACGTCCTTCGTATCCTGAAGGTACGTGGGCATGGCTTTGACCATAGGATTTAAAAAGTGATCAACAAAGGTCGACAGTGGTTCCAATATAGACCCAATTCCCGAAATGATAGGCCTCCCTGGTGATGGTCTCTGGGTGGCCCCCTGACAAGAGCCTCAGGGACTGAAGGCTCCAACCACCTTGAACCCAGCACCTGTAGTCTATCTTCTGTGAGTCCTACCCTCCCACCTGGTGCCACCCCAGCCCTAGACCCTTGTAAGTGGGCCTGAAGATGCTCTGCCACCCCAGCTGTGGTCCCACAGAACTGATGTAGAACAATGCATTGCCTCCCAAATCTCCACATTGTTTCGGCAGTGTGATGCATTTCCTTACTCCATATCGGGACCGCTGCGCATTGCATGCCTGACCCATCACAACAAGCCCCTACTTTGTGGCACCCTTGATGATGATGTAGGACTCCTCATCGCATGCCTTGCAGCGTCTTCGGAACCAGCCGGTGCCTGATGTATCTTTGAAATAGGACTTCACATCACATCCTTGATGATGACGCAGGACTTCACATTGCAGCCTCATAGTTTGCCAGAACCACTGCTGTGTGACTCATATCCACACCAAGGCAGGACATAGCCTCGGCTGCACGACGCAACCTTCACGTGGGACCACACAATGCTTTGCAACCAGGATATAAGGTACTTTATTCAGAAGGCCTAACTGGGTCCCTGTAGCAAGCCCATGGTCCATAGTGGTTGGCCTGATCTTGTGAGTTTGTACCAGCACAAACAGATATCCACAGTTACCTCACTCCCCAGCACACGTTAGATTTACATAATGTTTGTAACCGAACGCGGTCACAGCGCGGAGCGAAGTGCTGTCCAAGAAATACAGAAGTAGAAGATACCTGAATTGAGGATTAAAAAGGAGATAGTGGTTTTGGACTGAAACTTGTGGGCGCGTCGCAGGAATTGGAACCCCAATGTGGGTTGGAAGTATCAACACATTTCATAAATTACGGATTTGAAGCATTAGCCTTGAGGAAGTCGCGGGAACACAACCCCCCAAAAGCGACGAAACACGTGTTGGCTGTGGCTGTTTTGACTACTAAAAGGACAAGAACGGGGAAATAAAACAATAAATAACCAGATGGAATTGTTGATTATTTACCTGTATGACTATGATACATTGAACTGTTCTCAACCATAATAGGGAAACCTTTATGTAAATCTGACGTGTGCTGGGGAGTGAAGTAATTCGTACATTGAGTTGAGGCTTAAACTTTGTGGAGTTTAGTGGTTCTCTACACTTTACAACACCGTCTCATATAAATGTTTTAACCTAATCCACATGTGTAAATTCCACACATCTTTAGAATTGCATATGTCCAGTTCTACCTATTGGAATTTTGTCATTTTGGGCTTTAATTGCTTATTACATTTTACACAAGTTTTCTAAATAGGTGTGGGATTTTTCTTGTGCTCTGTTTCACTGTATTACTATTTGAAGTGCTTCATAAATACATTATGCATTGCCTTTGAGTTAAGCCTGACTGCTCTTTGCCAGGCTTCCAGAGGGTTGAGAGAGATATTAGGAATTCCATTCTAAGCTATCATGCAGGCGTCCTGTATGAAGTTTTTGGAAGCAACATGACACCAGTTTTATTATCTATTTTACAAACATGGTTAAATAGATTTCAAACCAATATGTGAACTAAGAGAGCAGGTAATGATTCACAAAAATAATAAAAGTAGAGGTGAAGCTCTACATTTCTGCCTAAATATGATGTTATGCTTTCTTGCTATTCATAAAGCAGCTTCCTTTAACAGTATGTTGGGAAAGGCATTTCAAGTCAATTTTTATGGGCATGCTATTAATTATTGATTTTCTTAAGCCTGCCATTTCCCCCTGTAAGAAATTGTATATAGCACACACTTCAGCATAGTGGAAAGTGCAGCTAAGTGACCAAACATACGTTATTTTTAAATAGTTTTCCCTTTGGGGAAATCTCTTTTCCTTCAACCCCAGCAAATCTGAGAATGATTCATTACCCTTTCCAATCTGATGGAAGAGTTACTCCAACTTTAAGATACAGTAACATTCCCGATGGGAAAGGTTCTGGTTTCTGTTTGTAAATACCCAGAACGAAATATGGCAACCTATGTTTTGTAACATTCACTTCCCACACCTTGTGAGGAATTTACTACTGCAGAGTTTTTTACATTTGGAGTAGTAAGTCTCTGGACTGGGAGGGAGAACTCATAATCATGGGAGATTTTAACTGTATAATGAATTACAAGCTGGATACTACTAGACACGGGGCTTTCCAACGAATGCGCAAGACACAAGCCTCCATACTAGAATTAGGCCACTTACATAACATAAAAGATGCTTGGAGAATTCTACATCCTAACTTAGCAGGGTATACTTACTATTCTGCACCCCATAAATTATGCTCACGCATTGATATGGCTTGGGTTTCTGATATGACCCTAGCTTCCAGTACTATAGAGATTTGTCCAAGGGTCACTTACGGAAGGGCTCCTAACTCGTGGAACACAGCTAGGATAGTGTTTTTTCTAAAAAAGAATAAACCTGCTAATGAGTGTGGGTCATATAGACCCATTTCACACATTAGTGCGGATGCAAAAGCATTCGTGAAAGTTCTTGCCATGCGACTGGCTCCTCTTATGCCAAAGATAGTGAACCCACTACAACATGGCTTTGTTGTCGGCAGAGATACAACAGCCCATGTAAACATGGCGATAACTGCCTTCGATGTAGCGGCGACTAATTCCACCCCACTCGGTATGGTATTGCTGGATGCTGAAAAAGCTTTTGATCGAGTGGGGTGGGATTATCTTTGGGCTGTTATGACTGTATATGGTTTTAAGGGCCAATATCTAAGGTGGATACAGGCTTTATGTGATCATCCCACCGCGAAAATTAGCTATGCTGGTATGATATCTTCTAATTTCACAATATTGAGGGGCACTCGGCAAGTGTGTCCTGTGTCATCCTTGCTGTTTGCACTCTCCATGGAGCCATTCATAAACGCACTCCAGCCTCAACCCCGTATTGTCCCTTTTGAATTTGGCCTTAATTCTCTTAACCCTTTCGATGCTGATGACGAGCTCAGCTCGTCATGATGCACAGTTGAGCTGTGCTGATGACGAGCTGAGCTCGTCATGAAAGCAGCAGAAGTGCAATTTTCAGCACAGGGGGGGAAAACGCCTAGCAGCCAAGGTGTTAAAATTAAAGCCTACGCTGACGATATTGCCATATATTCTACAGACGTGGTAGAAGCTCTATCAGGGATAACCAAGGAAGCAAATAGTTTTGCGGCGATCTCTGGATATGAACTAAACTTAAACAAAACTCAGGTTATAGAGAATTATAAACCTCAGGCCCCTGTTCAAGGTATCTGTAAGGCCGCTACATATTTGGGTGCTAAAACCTCATCTAAAATAGGGGAAATAACTGCACTTAATTATGATGCTTTATTAAAGGAAGTGTCAGCTCTAGCAAAAAAAAATGGCATAAGATCCCCCTCAGTCTTGTTGGCCGGATTAATCTAATTAAAATGAAGATATTGCCAAAATGTCTTTATTTATTTAGATCAATCCCTTTACGCGTTAATAATTCTTTCTTTAAAAAATTAGATGGGATTTTCAGTAGTTTTATTTGGGGGTATAAAAAAGCTCGAAGATCGATTTCCCTACTTAAGCTCCCATTTAATAAAGGTGGGCTTAATTTCCCCGACTTCAGACTATATTTTTTTGCGACTTTCTTTGGGCGCCTTCGTAGCTCACTTAATTTCAACAATCAATTTTATTTTTACCAATTCATGTTGGGCACAGACTCTAATCAGTTTTTAGCAAGAGTAAATGACCCCAATTACTTTAAAAGGGTTAAGTTCAAGAGAGTGAGGGAGACGGTCAGAATATGGAATTCGATATTGACTATTTGTAGGACCTCTTTTTTTCACTCTAAGTTACCGCTGTGGGGCAACCCGGGACTCCCCGGAATTCTTAGCGACGGAGAAGGGAGTGCATGGGCCAATTCTGGTATAACCACTTTAGGGGATCTTTTTGGTACTGAGGGTTTTTTGGATTTTGCGATACTTAAACTTCTCTACAAACTGACTAAATCTACGCGGTTTAAATATATGCAAATCCGGTATTTTTCTATACGTAAAAAGGAATCTGAGGGAAGTTTCTGATTCTGATATCTGGATTTGTCTTTACTCTGAAAAGACGAAATCGTTAATTAGTGAGGGTTACAAATGCCTTAATTATTATAAGGCTGATGATTGCTTGAAGCTTGCTATGAAATGGACCACAAGATTAGGTTTTAATATATCTGCTAATAAGATCTCTGCTTCACTTTGTAGCATTACCAATGTCGTACAATCCTCTAGTCTAAGGCTTCAATTATATAAAAAAATGTCTTCTATATTATACCCCGCAAAGAATATCAAAATGGTCCCAAAATAGCACATAAAGTGATCGCTCCAAGTGTCCCAAATACGATCTAGCAGCAGCGGATCTCAAACACATGCTATTTTCATTGTGAGTTCTGGTCCGGATTGAAAAATATTTTGAACCAAAAACAAGTTATTTTCTCCCCTTTTTCAGTAATGACGGTATTATTTGGTATACAACCGCTAAATTGCCCACATAAAGATTTATTAACTTTTTTATTCTCATGTGCCAGATTGACTATTACTAGGGCATGGATATCTATGAAACCACCGCACATTATGGAATGGTGGTCTCTTGTTAATGAAATTTATATTACGGAGTATGCATTAGCTAAAATAAGGGGAGTCCCATCAATGATGAAATTGGATAGAATCTGGGGAACTTTTCTTTCTTTAAATTTATCTTAAATAAATTTAGCATCTAATGAATGTTAAGGCTCACATGAATGTGATGGCTAAAAATCTATTTTTCTTTCTGTTGGGTAATCCTGTTTTATGATCTATAGTCTTCTTCTGACCTGGCTAAAATTATATCCCTGTATGGATTTGTTATTATTATTTTTTTTTTTTTTTTGTCTATGCTATTAAAGTTATTTTCTTTTTGTTTTCTTGTGTTTGTTAATAAAAATATATTTAAAAAAGGAGTAGTAAATCTATTTACTTTTGCAAAACTTCATGATGTAAATTTCTAGCAAATGGAAATGGAGATATTTTGAGCGCTGTAAACAAAGGTTTATGGCCAAAATACCTTTGCTAGTCAGGCACATAGTTATGATTTCAGTCCAAATCATGTGCAATAGATGCAATCAAATGTCTCGGAGAAGTTGATGATCACACAGTACACTGGTAAATAAACCCAGCCAATCACTTTGCTAATCATGAGCACAGGAGCCGTTGTACTTTGTGTCACTAACATACCCTGACAAAACGCTCTCTTTACCAGGGGTAAATGTCTTTTGTCTTTGAACTAAGGGGCATATTATCAAGGGTGTGATCCTGAATTATCACCGCTTTAGCCGCCGTTTTCGGCCGCTAAGCGACGATAATTCTATCGCCCTATTAGCAAGCTGTCGCTAACAGCAGTTAGCGGCAGCTTGTAGGCGATAGCGAGCGCTTTGGGGCCCGCTTTGCATGTCAGCGATTTTTATCGCTAATGACATGCAAAGTGGGTGTTCCCAACCTGTTAGTGACTGAAAGCAGTCGCTAACATCGCTATCGCCTATTACGAACACAGGCGTAGCGTTGGAAATATTCACGCTAAGCACAAATATCTTGAAAAACTAACGCCTGCTCAGATCAGTTCTTAGCCATGTTATCCAATGGAAGGTGAATAACATGGCTAAGAGCATTTTGTCGCTAATGCATGAATATCGCTGTATTCTCATTAATATTTACGCATTTTGCCGCTATCGCCGGAAAATGTATCGCTTTGGAGATAAACGTTGCTAATAGCACTGTATGTCAGCGATAAATTCCGGCGCTAAGCCTATTTAGCGATAAATATCGCCACTTGTTGGTAATATGCCCCCAGGTATTACACAGCATATTAACAAGGAAACTCGTTAAAATTATTGCCGATTTATCAGCAGGAAACTGCTGATAAAACGGCGATATTGGGCTTGCTAATATGCGTTATAGAACTCCTATAGAATCCCAGGTTAGATGTCCTGCACATCTAACCTGGGATTTTATAGGAATTCTATACCGCATATTAGCAAGCCCATTATCGCCGTTTTATCTGCAGTTTCCTGCCGATAAATCGGCGATAATTTTAACGAGGTTCCTCGCTAATATACCCCTTCGTTCCTCCACTAAGATTTTAGAGATGATACTCAAGGGTTAGCACAAGTGAGCAGGAAGTAATCCGTCGACAAAGTCCTATCCTACTACTTAAAAATTGATAAATTATAACTCGGCTCCAGATTTTGTTAACTCTTCTGTTCCGAAGGACATACTTGTCAAGCAGAGTTAACAAAGAAGCTAATCAAAGGGGTACACTTTTTATTCTACAGCGATGGCTTGGATAAGTTAGGCATCCCACTCCTTCCATTACCACCAAACAATTGAAGGATATGCTTAGCCGATGAAAATGAATCTGCTGGTGCTAAAAAAAGAAGAGCGTTTGTCAGTTGAAACAATATAGTAGAGAAAGCATATATAATTAATCGTAGCTGTGTTTGTACAGAAGGCAGTCATAAGTCAATACTGTGCATACATAAGCTAATTTTTATATACATGTTGGTAAACTTGCATGTTTTTAGCAAGAGTAAAGAGGCACAACTACTGTATCACAATTAAAAATGGTCAGGGCTTAAAATTGGGGCTAGTAAGGAACATCTAAGCAAAGGCAAGGCTTTATTCTAAGTTGGGTTTGAGGTTTCATAGTATTAAATGAAGTGTTCAAAAGAAATTGGCATACTTGTTCTTACCTGCCCTCTGTGTAAATGTGTTTTAGTTGTTTCAACAAGAATCTGCCAATTAAAGGGATATATCATCAAGACTAACCTAGCACTTTTCCAAAGAATAGCTTTAGTAAGAGTTGTGGACTCTGGCCTATGATCAGGGGTTTTTGGGAGGCGTGCAGGTCTATATTGTAGGAGCCAAGCCCCAATATTGTACCACACCCCAATATTTTAGATTCACCCAGAATTTACCTCAGGCGGTTCGGCTCTTGCACAATCTTGATCTTGCGAAAAGTGGCATCTCCTCAATATCAACCCCAACAAATTAGCAGAGTAAATAGTACTGAGTCCACTTAATAAATGAGTTCAAGATTGGAGAAACACTTAAAGGATTGTTTACAAAACCTAAATAATCAAGAGGTACAGAATAAATAATAAATGCCATGAAGGCATAATAATTGCAAAGTGCAATATAAGAAATCTAAATAATTCGAAGTCCCAGGAATACATAAAACTTTATTGAGAAATGGACAGAGTCACTAGCTAATGATGTTCAGGAAAATCTCTGGCTGACTAGAAGTCACTCAAATTTGCACTTTTAAAAATCTTCAACAATGTTGACAGTCTATGAGAATACTATGAATGTCCAGGTGAGAGTACAGCAATCTTTGCAATAAGAAAATTCTGAAAAAAATTGAATTATGAGTGTTTCTGAAAAAAAGAAGTATTAGCTACATTAAAAACAAGCTTTGACAAAGCCAGTAGCTCTAGCTTCTGTTACAAACTGGCATGGCGTGAAAGCATAAAGGGACAAAAAGAATCATTTTTGTTAAGGATGCATATTTAAGCTTATGGACAAACCAACATATACTTGAAGTTAAGATTACAAACATATAAAATTTGGGCACTTCAAAGCATGTTTAAACATTTGGTCTTGGAAAGTCTCAACATGAGGGCAAGTTTGGGTGGGGAAGTAGGCGACAGTGGTGTGTTCTGTGCTCTCCAGTGTTGTGCTCTGGTGGGGGCTAGTGGGGACCAGAGTTCACACATCCTTGAGTTCTGTCATTGGCCCAATGTTGTGTTTCTTCCAGGAGGGATAAGGATCGCGACTGAGGAGGTCTGTAGCCTGATTGGGATGGAACACCTGATGCTACGACCATGTTGCTGCGGGGATCAAGTGGAAAGCGAGCTGCGTTCTTGCCTTCAGACCATGCACCATTTCACTGGGTGCATTACTGCTCCTAATGAAACTTAACTCGCACAATGTTTTCAAGCACAGATATAATGGTCTGGAGTATACAGACTCAGGGATTCGACACCTGGAACACCTGGCCACCTATAATTGAGAGTAGTCACATTCTGCCTGGAGTGGTATACCATCTTTTGCAATGAGGGCCTAAGTTGGGGTCTTATGAGCAATCATTGCAAACCAGACTGTAGAAAATCCTTTATGATTCTTATAGCAGTGCTCTATCATTTTTACATTTTTACAAGTCAAATGCCCCAAAGTTTTTCGCAAGACGATCAAATCCCTTGTTTCTTATTCATCTTGATTGATATGCTGCATTGATATGAAAGACTTTTTTGAAGTAGCAGTAAGAAGACACTAACTTCTGGTAGTGCGTAGGGTGAAGTTACAGACCACCAAACAGGGGCTGTGAGCCATGCAAAGGCAGGAAAGGGGCACCTTGTCTGGTTCTTTGGTTTTCTATGCAGGAGTGAGTAATGCCTTCTGATGCCCCATTTTATTGAAGAGGGCAGAAGTATTTTAGATGAAATAATGCATCGGCACTTTTTTGATGGTTTGATCCATCACCCTGAAAGTCTTCACTTTAATTTCCTTTGTAATGCATTCATAGGAATCCTTGATGAAGTATGGTTAGTCCTCTATTAAATTCAAGCATAGTAATGCACTGGGATAATGTACGTTGAATGTAATTAGGTATGCTGTGTTGTTCTCCTGGCATTGTGATAAAGTGCATTGTTGACTTGTTATGCATGTCTTCTCTCCATTCTAAGCACACATGGGTACGCGTGCATTGTTGTCATTTAATTGGGCATGCAAGGCTGCACGAACGGACAGTAGGGATTCCTGACAGCAGTATTCTGCTGTTGGGATCTGTACTGGCAGGATGTGTCGCGTGCTTTCATCTTTTGGAATATGGGGGCATATTGGCAAGAACCTAGTTAAAATTATCGCGATAATGGGCTTGCTACTATGCATTATAGGATTCCAAAAGAAGCCCAGGTTAGATGTGCAGGACATGTAACCTGGGCTTTTATTGGAATTCTATAACGCATATTAGCAAGTCCATTATCGCCGTTTTAGCGGAAGTTTCCTACCGCTTAAACAGCGATCATTTTAACGAGGTTCTTGCTAATATTCCCCAAAGTACTCTATCAAAAATACCACTCTTTGTGGATCATCTTTAACCTTCATTACATATTGGCACTGTTTTGGGATTTATTTTTCCGGCCCACCGACGTTTGGATTTCATTGCTGTATGGCAGCTGACATTTGCTTTCCATCCCTGCTGACATCATGAGGAGTATTGCTGCAGCCTTCAGCTGCGCCACTGCATCTGGCTTTCTCCACAGGTCCAGTCACAGGGACTTCTTTTGGGTCAATAAAAAGATATTTTGGTTGTGACTGTAGGTATGTGCTGGAGGCACCTTGTTTAATTGACTCACTCACTTATGCCTCCCCGAGCTCCTTGTCAAGCGATCCTTTCAATTGGCTCACGCACTCCTTGCCACACCTCGCATAACTCTTTCTCCTGAGTCAGCTGGTGCCCATCTTAAATTGGGCTTGCACATCGAGATACAGTGTGGTGTGAGTAACATCACAACATTTTTATGTGGTGGCCATATTTGTTTATATTTCCTCATCCTACTCGGATACAAGAGCAGCATTCACAGTGGCTCATAGTTTCATTCAAGCTTTTAGCTATTTCACCGATTGTCTGGAGTCCTTAATAAGATACTGGTGCCCAATTAAGGTACATTTTAGGGGAAACAACCTTTACAATGCAACTTTTACAACGCACTACCATTACAACTAAACTTTTACAACTCAACATCCATTACAACACATGCCATTACAACGCATACCACTACAACGCATGTCATTGCAACGTAGTCATTACAACGCATACATTACAACGCATACCATCGCAACGCATAGTACCCATGCACTATACAACACTTACCCTACTGTTGCACCCCCTGGAGTTAGAATAGTAATTTTTACCCCTACACTATCCAATACTTACCATACATGCAATGTAATGGTATGCGTTGTAATGGAATGCGTTGTAATGGAGGTTGCGTTGTAAAAAATGCGTTGTAAAGGTATGCGTTGTAAAGTGCCTAACATCACGCTTGAACGCCATAGTTTCTGCAAGCATAAACAACAATCAGAGGAGAACGTGGAGGATATGTTTCAGCCCTTAGAGTGTTAGCTACAACTTGTGAGTTTGGTCCCAGCCTAGACATGTACATTCATGATCAGTTTGTGTTTAACTGATATTCGAGGAAGGTTCAGGAGGGGCGATTGAGTTGCAGGAATCCAACTTTGGTTGTAGTTGTTGACTTAGCCAAGAGCATTGAGAAGTCGCTGATTTCCTCCAAATGCTTGATCCTGAAATGTGTATCAATGCAATAGTATCCAATATTGCTTGGAATCCTTATCCTATGTTAACAGAAAAGGAGGATTTTCAGTAACACTGGCAAGACATTTTGTTACAGATGTGGTTCCAAAAGGTCTCCTCAGTAATTTTGCTGGCAGTCCAGCAGTTGGAACAAGGTGTATTTTGTGTAAATAATTCTGACTCTTTCAGACTGTGTGCAGGAGTGCTAATCTCCAAGTGAATGTTTGGAAACGTGGATGTTAATCACCCCGTGAATGTCGGAAAGGTGGATGTTAATCACCCATTGAATGATGGAAATGTGGATGTTGACATGATTTAGTGTGCTGAATCTTTAGACAATGTTGTCCTCATTTGAGAGTGCCCTGGGCAAACCATGCCTGTTAAAGGCCCTACAGTTGAGGCTCTTATCGATAATGTGTCACTATTGGTTATGGCTGACTATCATAGCCATTCTGAGAGATACCACATTTAATGGGTTTTGGGGCACTAATAGTACTTTGTTTCCCACTGATGCTATTCACAAAGGCGTTTGGGGAGAAGGACATCAACATATTAGGCTATTTCAATTCTAAAGTCACTTGTCTTGGGACAGCGATGTACACCAAATGTTATGTTGCTGTTAAGGGCAGAAATATTGTAGGGTGGCAGGACCTAGCTAAAATGGATTTATACCTTGTCCCAGGTTTATGTATACCATAAGCTACTATGTGTTGTCGAAGGGCAATATATTTAGGATACAGTGAAATACAGTGGATTATGTCATAATGGGGGTAGTGTTGGTAGTTAGGGCCTGATTTACTCTTTGGCAAACAGATTATGTACCATCACCATGATGGAGTACTTTACACTTGCCAAGATGAGGGTATGCCACACAGTAAATGTAGAGATGTCCATCGGTCCAGTGGACATGTCTTGCATTTACAGGAACGACCAGCCCAGCTATTTCTGTAAATGCTTTGAAAGTTTGACGGACAGCTCATTCAAAATGATTGGGCTTTGTGTCAATCTTTCAAAAAAAATTGTATTTCCCCCCCAAAAAATATCCATGGTAGGATTTTGTTTCTGATAATAAAACAAGCAATGACCTCCTCACCATGGGAGTTTTTTTCCAAAGGCTTGGATGTCATTTGGCAGCAATTCAGGTGTTTAAACGTAATGCAGAGGGCCTTGAATTCTATGCGCTTGGCCACAGGCAGCCAATGAAGGTGACGGATGGCATCAGAAGTGGTACACCTCCTAGGCAAACCATGCAGAGCTTGGGCTGCCGCATTCTGAACCCTATGTAGTCTGACATTTTCGGTTGGTTGGCCCCCAAATACAGGGAACTGGCATAGTCTAGTTTTGACATAATCGAAGCCTGGATAATAACCTGCTTGATTGGGGTATCAAAAAAACCCAACAGAGGGTTGAGCACCCACAATTGCCCAAAACAAGTCAAGGCCACATTCTTGGTTTGGGTGCGGAAGCTAAGGGCGTTGTCAATCCATACCCCCAGGATTTTACTACCTGTGTAGGGGCAGGCACCAGCCCTAGCGAGACAGGCCGCCTGAGCTCACTCCACAGCCCAGTCTCTCCCTACCAGCAGTATCTCAGACTTGCTGGCGTTCAGCTGGAGACAGTTGGCAGTCATCCACCCCGCGACAGCCTCAAGATCGCTCTGGAACTTACAGGCGTCCCGAGTAATGTCGTTGGTGAGTGTGACTACCAACTGAGTATCATCTGCATATGATACTACCGTAAGCTCTCTGTTCTTTGCTACAGTCGCCAGTGGTTGACCATATAGGTTAAAGAGGGTAGGGCTCAGAGATGAGACCTGCAGTATCCCCTGCTTGGTGGCCTAAACTCTGGAGACACCAGACTCCAGATATTTGTGTGGACATTTTTGTAATACCCTGGGTGAGCATAAAGTTAACAACCACACAGTATTAACCGCTACCATGTGAAGGAAGGAATGTCATCACCAATATATTTATTTGTTCCATGTATTAGGTTCATAGGAAACATGCCCTGGATTAGACACCTACGAAAATGGGTCAAACATACACTCCTCAGAGTGCCATTTGTAAGGCATAAGTGTAGCTTCCGTTGTTCCTCCATGGATCTCAAAACCAGGAGGTACTGTCACAAACTGCAGTCCTCACATACATGCCAACTTTTCAAATTGAAAGAACGGTGACAAACATTGATGCAGCAAGTGCCATCCTGTCATTTTTGCACAAGATCACTCTGTACCCTCTTCCCGTAAAGAGAAATGTTTAGACTTCCAAATGGGAGGGTAACGTCAATAATTTCCAAGTGTCCTAAATGTTGGGGGTTTAACTGAAAAGAAGCAAGCCACAGCAGGTGTACCTTTGCTTCATTGCAGGTCTTGTTTGCAGAGGCGGTGCGTCCATTTGGGGGCTTGGGCGTTGCCCCACTACTTAATTTGATGGCGGCACCGCACTCGAGTTGAGCGTGGCTGTCACTCTCTCTGACTCACTCACATTTGCAATGCAATCATCTATCCCAGGCCGCCGGAGCTGGAGGCAGTTGGATCAGAAGGGGGCGGAGCAGCACTACAGGAGTTCAGCTGCAAGTGTCTGATGCAATAACATGTATCAGCCTCAGGTCGGTTGTCGGCAGAGCGCACACCAAGAGTTTGCATCTTCTGTTTAAGGCTGAAAATGTTTTGTGACCTGCCCAAACATGCGCACTAGGCACTGCTCATTAGAAGAGCGAGGGTTGTTCAATGCCGCTCTTCTAATGAGCAGCATAGTGCGCATGTGTGGGCTGGTGCAAAAAATGTTAAGCCTCAAACAGAACATGCGCATGACTGTTCAAACCAATCCTGGCGCTGCTGCTGGAGCAGCGTCTGGATTGGCTGAGATGCAGGCAGTACTTGCCAAGGTGCCAACGTGGAAGTCGCACCAGCCCAGGAGGAGCAGAGATGGCGCAGACCCGATAAGTTGTTTAATGCTTCATTATAATCTCCCGCGCACCGCGCGCGAACCCCCAACCCCCCCGCGAGCATTGGATCGCGAGCCGGTACTACCCCCCACTACCCCGAAATTTTCATTTGTGCCTACTCATTAAGCTTGTCTTATTATACCCCCCTCGGTCCATTCCATGCTTTGACAGAACTGCAGAAGTAAACAAACATGCAAATGACTTGGTTCTTCTGTACTTAAACATAATAGCGCAATTTAATTAAGGTAACCCCGGGGCTTTCGATAATTACATTTGCGGCAGTGGTTGTGATACGATTTAATCTAATTATTAATGGGTCAAACTTGCATAGGAAACCTAATTCTGACATGTTTTTTTACATATGGGGGCTCTACATATGCCCGAAAAGCTGAAAGGTTCTATTAGTTGTGATTTCTTTACGTGCCACACTTAAAGTCAGCAGAACGGAGGTGATCCATGAAGATTTGGCTGCAATGGGAGATGATGCAGGTGACTTGTTATCCTTCTCCACTTGCCTGTTGGTTGGTCTGCCTGCTTTACCACCCCAGGTGCACCTCCCTCGGCCCTGGTACAAAAGGGGCCTCAGGTAACAGGCGAACAGGCAGTGTGGGGCCGGAGAGAAGGTGTCCCCAGGAGAGTGCTCTGCTAGAACCAGCTGGAGTGCAGAGGCAAAGACGGGCCAGAGAGTGAAGAACCAGTGTGTCTGAGAGCTGCACCCCTCTTGCAGCATCCTCCACAGATCATTGCATGAGGATCAAACAGCAGGCAGAAGCGACCAGGGACCAGGTGAGGAGCTTTGCAGACAGACTTACCCCTCAACATCCGTTTCTGGGTAGCTGGCACCCCGTGCTCTGTGGCAGAATCTCCTGCAACACTTATAGGGCCATATATACATGGGCAGGTTGAGGGTAAGAGGTTTTCAGCAGCCTTTGTGAGTGTCCGTCTGTGTATTTGTGCCCAGTGTGGCCAGCCTACTTTGCGGCATAGCTGTGTCTCGCGTTGTAAAGGTACGGAGGTCATTAATAGTTTTTAGGGCTATTTGCTGCACAAGGACTTTGTAGCTGTGTTCAGTTGTGTGCTTCCTGCAGCGTTACCCTTTCTTAGCTGCAAAACATAACACTTTCTCCTTTTTCAGTGTCAATGTCTGGTTTTATATTTAAGTGGCAGCGCCCTGTTAAAATAAAGGGTAATGGAGGGTACATGAGCTAGTATGTATGTGCATGTGCAGCATTATCTATACTACTATTATAAATGAATAACTTTGAGGCTTTGAGGCGGGTAAACTCGGGAACCACAGCGCCAATCCACACACCCGATACATCGTTGTAATCCTCAGGGTGTGCAGATGGACATAGGCTATATAAAGTTAAAAATTATGTTATATTTAAAAAATTTACATTATAAAAAAAGTAGTCCCCTCGAAGTAGCGCCGGCTGCGACCTGCGTGCTGACGTCAGGAGCGCGGGGAGGTGCGGCATCTAGGAGCGCGAGGAGGAGCGGCGGACATGGCGCGGGGAAGGAGCGGTGACGAGCGGCTAACATGGCACGGGGGAGGAGGTGAGGAGCAGCGGACCGGCAGGAGGAGCGGTGACCAGCGGCGAGGAGCGGTGAACTGAGAAGCGGCGGCTGAGGTAAGGCTCCGGGGGACAATGTTGGGCAGGCGGGGGTCGGGGCAGGCGGGGGACGGGGACTTACACCAAAACAGAAGGAGGAGCGGTGAACTGAGGAGCGGAGGCTGAGGTGAGGCTCCGGGGGACAATGTCGGGCAGGCGGGGGTCGGGGCAGACGGGGGTCGGGGACTTACATCAAAACAGAGGATAGAATTTAGATCGGCTGAGGTAAGGTTCTGGGAGACAATGGCGGTCAGGCGGGGATCGGGGCAGGCGGGGGACGGGGAGTTACAACAAAACAGAAGGGTACAATTTACATCGGCTGAGGAAAGGCTCCGGGGAACAATGTCTGGGCAGGCGGGGGACGGGGACTTACAGCATCTGCCATGGAGATTTAAGCACAGCGCCTCAACACTGGGCCTTTGTGACATCCGGGGGACAATGTTGGGGCAAGCGGGGGTCGGGGCAGGCGGGGGACGGAGCGACCGGGGGCCCGGGCTGCTGGGCAATGTCGGGGCAGACGGGGGTCGGGGAAGCCTGATTGCTCCCGGACAAGATCGGGACGGGCTGCTAGTTCATAATAAAATAAGCATTGTTCTTTATGTGTGCTGTGCAGTAAGATTCAGTGTTATCTGGACTGGTGCTGTGCATATGTTGATTTAGTTGCAGTGTAGCTACAGGAATACTGTATCTCTGTGTTGTATAAAAGAAGATAACAGATCTAGTATCATCCTGATTCTTGGTACAGCTTAAAGTAAATAAACGCACCTGCAGTGTAATGTAAGCCCCCTAGGCCATGTGCTGCATTTGGGCCAGCTCACTGCTGGTTATTGGAAAGCTGCTTGCTATAGGAGTATTAGGGTCCCCTCATCTCCTCGCCATGTTTTGTGGAGAGGCCCCCACCAGGGGAGTGAATTGTGTTACACATTCCAATAACGATGCAAAGATTTCAAAGGCAAACTTGCATTTTGCCTATAATGCCTTCCATGTACAATTCAAAATTTTCCTTTTGTTGTGATGTGATTTCAAGTAGGGAAAGCTGGTTAGAATTGTAGACAGTGACATTTACATTTGAAGCAATTGAATTTGCCTTCTGTGATTTTTTATTGGTTAATTGACAGTCATGTCCACTGTTGATGGCGATGTTCACATGTGAAGCAATTGAATTAGCCTTCTGTGGGTTTTCAGATTGCTTAAGTGCGACATTGCCATAGTTTCAGGGTACTGTACTGTTTGCACACTATAGTAACTGATGAACATATTAAATGCAGTAAAATTTTGGAAAATTATTCATGTGTTTAAATAGTTCAAGACCACACATTCACAATAGCTTTATAAACCTCCTTACTTTTTCAAATTTTCTTTGAAATGCACCATTTGCCACTGTATTCCTCAAACTTTTCTCTGGGGGAGAAACCCCAAACACCCTTTCTGTTGGTCATCCTTGCGCTCTTCGCAAGCTTGCGATGTAAGACTCATACCCAACATTTATGCCCTGCCACTTTCAAATGTCACCAGCCGCCACTGCTTGTTTGACAGCATAGGTGTCGAACAGACCTTTTGCTTTCAATATACTTGGGACCTCACTACGAGTTGTGCAGAATGGATTTACAACATGTATTCTGCTCAGTACAATTGCAAGGTAATGCACCCAATTTTACAAGGTGTGATTTTCTCGATGATGATAAATCCAGGGGCAGTGGCGTAGCAAGGTCAGGTGTTACCTGGTGTGGAACAGTTCTTGTCACCCCCGGCTTGACAAAATGGCAAAAATATGTTTTTAAAACACATACTTCTGCCAGTTTGTTAAGCCGGGGGTGACAAGTGTCATCACTGAGGGGTTGACAAAAAGGCATGAATATGGGTTTAAAACATATTTTTGCCATTTTGTCACCCCCCCTCAGTGATGACACCCGGGGTGGCTCACACCCACTGCACCCCCCTTCCTACGCCACTGTCCAGGGGCGATCTTACTAGACCCAGATTTACAGAGGATGGTATAACTAAACCTGGTAATATCAAGTGCGGCAATAAAACCATATAACAAGTAGCAGTTGGGTCATGCAGAACTGCAGAATTAGCACCAAAAAATCCTACCAGATTAGAGAGGTTGGTAAATTATTTAAAACATATGGGGCCAGATGCATCAAGCATTCATTTTGCGATTCCTAAATAGCGATTTTTTGCGAATCGCTATTTAGAAAGCTCGAAATGGTATGTATGTACAATATCGCTATTTTTTAGCGATTCCTTATTATTCTTTATTTGCGAATTCGCATTTTGCGAATTCGCAAATAAAGAATATTTTGCAATGCATTCCTATGGGCCAGAAGGCCCAAAGGAATGATAGTGCAATAATTCTCAAATTGCGATTTCGCAATAAGCTAATCGCAATTTGAGAATTATTTCAAGGGTGCAGGGGTGTCTCAAAGACACCCTGCTGCACCCCTGAAATGTACATGTGTGTGCATGTGGCACACATACATGCCCTATGAGCATGTATGTGTGTCACATGCCACCCTCACAAATGCCAAATAGGGCATTTTTAAAAAGAAATCGCAAATTACCATCAACTACAAATTGGTGGTAATTTGCGATTTCCTAACACAAATTCGCAATTCCAAATAGTTACATACATATCATTTAAGGAATCGCAAAAATTGTGATTCCTTAAATGCTATGGTAAAATAAGGAATCGCAATTTTTTGCGATTCCTTAAATTGCGATTATTTGATACATAGCAAATCATGCTAAAAGGCCGTTTGCGAGTCGCAAATGCCTTGATGCATCTGGCCCTTAATATATAGAACCACAGTTTTAATGTGGTTGAAGAAAAATGCATATTTAGATACTTAAGTAGTTTGTGAAAGAGTGTTTTTCATAAAAATAACCTATGACACATGTATCCGAGAACACACCAGCCTCAACTAAAGCATTACACTTGAAATCCATTTGATACTTTCAGACATGTATAAGTGTAGACAACACCTTTCATTCTTCAAATACTTCAACACAGCACCATGACTGAAACACTGGCTATGTGTCACTACTGTCTCCAGGGTCTTCAGTTACTGCTCTACAGCTACAACTGAAGATACAAGTGCCGCAACAGTTTCAAGAAAAAAGCACAAGCACCCAATAGGAGTAGAAGAAGGTGGGGAGGCCATACCCCAAAAATCATCTGAACCTCAGATTTTTACCTAAATAATTTGGATCCAGTGTCTATAGTTGATCTATTTGATAGAGACTATACTCCTCATCAGAAAAACACAATTTATCAGAGTGAAACAGAAATAAACTTTGGAAGTGTGAAAACCAAAAGCCAAAAAAGAGCACAAAAAGTGTACTTTTTATACAGAAATAGTTCAAATGATGTTCAGAGAAAATATGCATGCAAATGCCATAAATACTCAATTAACAGATTTAGAAACAAATGCAAAATCATAGAACCCATCAATCCCTTGTTGATAGAATGTAAGTAATAATTTTAGTGTTAAACTCATAAAGAGTATAGTCACATCCCATAGAGAGTCTAAGTGAAATGGACATAGAAAAATAAAGTCTCCTGTAACAGCAGTCCTAATGACAGCTGTAAATCGAACAAAACCCCAAAAGGAGCAGGCTAATGAAGCTAACAGTAAACCTGATCAGCTAAAGTCCAAGAGGTTTTATACGCATATCACACTTTTTAAAAATAGTTTCTACAAATTCAGCATAGTACGATCATAGTTAGGGTTGCATTGGCAAATCAGAAACAACCATGTAATTTCTAAAAACATTTAATACTAACCCACTTTTAAGATCAGAGATATCATCCATCTTTTCCCATCAACTGCCCTCCAGAGATGATAAACACAAAATGAAATATCCCTTTAACAATGGCTCATAGACAATAACACTTCCCATCACACTAACACTTCCAGTGGATTCCTTGAAAATGATACTTTGAGTACATGGTGGAAGCGTCATTTACAATACTGGCTTTCTAACAACGTTGTACATCACTATCACCTTTACGTGATTCACTTGATGCTCAGCAGAAACAAGGGGACAGATGACTTTGTAGCGGGACACAGATTGAGAGGGGAAAATGAGAAGGAGTAAGTTGAACAGAACATAGACACTGCATCCATATTAGAAATAATGTTGCATGAAAATGTGCCGTAACTATTCATCCCATTATCTACTCTTCTATGTGACTTAGATAACTCATTTCAGGTGCCATGCCATTAACTCATCTATTATGACTCTATACATCATAAAAAAAACATTAATTATAAGAAATAATTTTCACACAAAATGTGCACATTTTACATATTTTCAAAAACATACAACAGGTCCCCCCTCTAATTATTATAATAATCACTAAAACCCAATAATAATCTTTATTAATCAGTCATTAACCTTTTGAAGTCTACGTCTTCTTGGTTAGTCAAACATTCTCCTCCATGTGTTTTATCTGTTGGTATATTCGATCCAGATAGTCATCAAGCACAGAATAATGTTCTGATCTTTTTCTCTTCCATGACATAATATCATTTAGTTTTTCCCTCTTTTACCATATCCTTTCATCATACACTTTATTAATCTTAATAAGAACAGAAAAGAAATTGCACAAATCAGCATTATTATAAATGGTGTTGGAATGGCTTGCAGACTTCCAGCACCAACACTACATAGCCACTCGCCCACTTTCTTAAAGCCACTCTCTATTACCTTTATCCAGAATCCCACAGATTGCTAGAGAACTGGCTCTGGTAATGACTTATGGCCTAATTATGAGTTTGGGAGTCCTATGGTGTGGAGAAGTGTGGCTCAATGGTCAGAGCGGCAGACCCTGATGCAGAGGTCTGGCCTGGGACCAGTGTTCAATTCCCGCCTCAGCGGGTCTTAGGCTCAATTTTCTCAGACCTGATAATTCTCGCCTCGGTGCCTAATCTAATCATGGGTCCCACGCTGCAACTCTGGGCAATACCTTGCTTAATCTCCATAACGGCCCCAACAGTGCTAGGATGCCTGGCTTCACCTTGGGGGTGTCCAGGAGTGGACATCTCACAGGGAAAAGCCAGGAAGGGTTCCACAGCGGTATGAGTACAGCGCCAGGACACCACAGCTGGGGTAGCAGTGTGCTATACAAGTACGATATTTCATTTCATTTCTATGGACCTCCTAACCCACCGTGGCAGTGCTGCTACTGCAGCATCGGCATTAGACCACCGCATTCCGTGTTGTGCGGTCTGACCACCACCGACCGCTTCTACCCTCAGCAGTGGTGCAATTGTCTGGGGCAGCAATATGCTGGCAGTGCTGCGGCGGCACCACCAGGTTTATTTTGAGTTTTCAGACCTCCACACTTTTCATGGCAGTGAGGACACCATGAAAAGTTGGTGGTGAGGAACACCACCATTTCATAATTGAAATTCTGCCTAGCAGGGACAGAGGCAGCCTGATCCAATTATCCACCTCATTTTCCAGCCTACTAACAGCAGCACCATAGTTTTCCCTAAAGACCACCTCAGATTCAGGGTGCACCTATATGCCTAGATACCTGATCGAGTCAGTGGCCCACTGCAGTGGATAGTCTGGTCCGTGAGGTGTTGGGTTGGGTGTGAGTGGGACGGCTATTGACTTGGACCAATTGACCCACAGTCCCAAGAGGGCGCCAAAGTGCACAACCTCGCGTAAGACTGAAGAGAGGTTGTTTTCTGGATCGCGGATGCATAATAATGTGTCATCAGCGTAGGTAGACACAATTAGATCATACTTCGGAAATCTAATTCCCTTGTGGCTGTGGTATTCTCATAATGCACAGGCCTGTGGTTCAGCCACTAAGGCGTATAATATAGGAGACAGAGAGCACCCTTGCCTCGTTTGTCTGGTAATGGTGATGGGGTCTGTCACCAGATTGCCTATCTTGACTCTGGCGGAAGGATGATTGTAAAGCACCCCAATCAACTCGAGAAAAACTGGTCCTAGACCAATCCTGGTCAAGACGTGGCGCATGAAGGGCCACTCGACAGAATTGAAGGCCTTCTCCATGTCGAGGAAAACCGCAACCGCCTTTTTGTCTTGCCGAGTGTGCTGTAAGGCCCTAAAGAACGTGCGTAAATTATACGTTTGGTTCCTGTCCGGGAGGAACCCAGCTTGTTCAGGGGCTACAAGAGTCTGAGCGAGGGGAGCACCCCGATTAGCAAGGATTTTGGCAAAGATGTTAGTGTCAACGTTTAGTAAGGAAAGTGGGAGGTATGATCCGCACTCCTCGGGTGGCTTACCCGGTTTAAGTATAGCGACTATCACGGCCTCCCTCATCGTAGGCAGCATAGTGCCGGTTTCGCACATGTCATTGAAGAGTGTGGACAAATGCAGCAGTAGGATATCGAGAAACGCTCTATAAAAGGCCACAGTGAGGCTGTCCACTCCAGGGGCGCTACCTGACTTCATGTCAATTCTTCTACATGATAGATTCTAGGAAAAACAAAAGCTAAATAACACAAGCCCAACCAATTTGTATGCAAATCAAAATAATCTGTCTTCGCACACACATAATATGTTCCTCCCATAATAGTTTCTCCTCCTGTCAGAAACTCACCAACAACTTTATAGGATTGTTTCACATGTACATTTTCCCAACAAATTCAGCCTTAACTCCTACATGTACATTTCTCCAACAAATTTAGCCTTAACTCCTTCAATAGGACTACGCCGCACTACTACACATTTTACCTCTTCTTTCTCGCTCCATTTTGAATCTTGAATGTAAACTTGTAAAAACATGAATTCTTCTACTTGCTTGATCTCTTTAAAAGCTGTCTCATTCTCCACTTTAATACCTCTTTCAATATGTTCCATAATAAAATCACATTCTTCTGTACTTAATAAACATTATTAATTAGCATCCATATTAGTTTCAGCTTTGATTTGTATAATTTCTTTTAAGAATTTACCATATGTTATCTCTTGCTCATTTTCAATAATAAACAGATTCTCTAGTGTCACATTATAGTCAATCCTGTCTGGAGAAAAAAATTACGCATAGTTGCAGATATCTATAAACGCACCACAAGATAGTGAGTCGGAAAGCTTCAATTGCTCTTACATTGCCCTCTCCCAGCTAATTTAGGAAGAAAAGTTCATACAAAGCAGTTCTCAGATTTCACCACCTCTGTGTACTCGTTGATCATTCTTGAATAGGCATTACCTATAGAAACACTAACTAAATGCTTTTCATGTATTAGTATTTCATGTCCTAAATCCATATGATTTTTTCTAATTGCAGCATCACTATGCTTTGAACCATTTTCAGCAGGAGGCAGTAAGTAAGCACACCACCCTACCAACTAATATTGCTAATAATAAAATTAGTAACACCATCCTTAAAATGTTATGACAATTGATGTCTCTCATCTTCATGTTAAAAACCAAAACAAAAATTTTCATGAAAAAGATTATTTTCTTTTTTCACTCTGTAATAAAAAATAAAAATTAATATTCACTTCTCAATTCCCAGGAAAGAAGGGAACATTTCAAATATTAGATGAAAATTGAATTTCAAGCTCAAGTTCATCAAAGCAAATGTAGCGATCTTTATGTTTTCTTCTTTATTGATCTCATTTTTTTTCCTTAGTCTTTGAACAAAATTCACATGAATGTTGTGAGCTTCATCTAAATTCTATATTACAAAGTCTCTTTCTACCCTCAAGGTCCTTCTTCTGAATCAGTCTCTAAATCTGATTCTTTTTCAAAAATGTTAAAGCACTTATTCAAATTACAATAGTCATTGTTATCAGTGTCTTCCTCTTTTGATATGCTAGCTAGATACACACACTCTGGTGAAGCATACTTTCGAATACAAACTCTCCTTCTGGCTGACCTCTTTTCAATTTAATCTAATTAGTTTTCCAGGCTGACTGCTTACTTGACCCTGCCACTGGTACACAATGTTTTTTCTTGCAAGTTGTTTTACTGGGAACTTTTTCAGCCCTTAAATCTTCAGTGACAGTTTTTAGTTCTAGCTTTCTTTCAGAACTTCGGCTCTCACTTGTATACTATTCAGGTTTTCATTTTGTATACTGTTTACACAGCAAATCTTCCTCTTTGAGAGGGAGCATTTTCAATTCTGATTTTCAGTTGAAACTTGTCATATTTATCATTTTGATAAGGGTCATGCAGCTTCTTGCTGACATTCATGCTTTGTGTCTGAACTGGGGTGGTGTGGAGTGCAAAAAAACGATGGATTTAGGCCCAGATCTCTGTACTGGGGTGAATGTATGACATTGTTCTGCATTCTGTCCATCAACTGTGGTTTTTGCATTTGTCACCCGAGTGGGATGGGTATGCTCAGACGTGAGTCCCATGCTCTCCACACCACTGGATTCAAGCAAGCCGGGCTGAAGATGGCTGGAATGCCAGAAACCGGTCCTCAGAAGCTTTTTTCCGGCCCAGGGAAGACATGGCTTGGCAGTTCGGGCTGGACTGTTCCCATGAGGCACAGGGTCAGACTGATTTGCATATGGCCATGTCTGAACTGGGGTGGTGTGGAGTGCAAAAAAACGATGGATTTAGGCCCAGATCTCTGTACTGGGGTGAATGTATGACATTGTTCTGCATTATGTCCATCAACTGTGGTTTTTGCATTTGCTTTTTTACATGGCACCAGCTATTAACTCTGAATGCTTTGTAAATGGACTTCTGGAGTTTCAGGCTCTTCATCTGAACTATTGCTCACTTGAAAAAGTCTCTTTAGATTTCTCTATGAATTTTCAACTTTATTTACCAACAGTTTTTTTACCTTTTCTTAACCACTTCCAAAAGAAACTCTGGGCACATACTGAAAACCCTACTTGAATTATCACTCAAACTGTCACTCTGTTCAGAAGTCTGTGAATCTTTCTTACCAGTGTTTGCCTCTTCCACCTCTTCACCTACTTTAACTCTCTTTGTAGGAGCAGCGTGGATTCATTGAGGCACTCCCACACACTTAACTGCTCTATAGGTAATTAAGATAACCTGGTTAGGGCCACTCCACGTTTTGTCCGAGTAGCCTATGTGGACATGTTTACGAATGAGAATCTATTCCCCTGCGTTCAAGTGAAGATAGGGTGTGTCCCCGTAATCTTCTGAAACTGCATTCACTTGGCAAAAAAAAGATTTTCCCAGCCATACCTTTTTAATAACGCAGAACAACATCATCAGTTATTGAAACTAATGCAGCTGAAGGTAAATATGCATGCATCAGTCCTCTATCCATGATGATCCCATGGAGAGATGAACCTAAAGAGCATCACGTCACTTTAAATCTGTTGAGGCACAGTCTTTTCTCATTTTGTTCTTGAGGGTACTGTTGTGTGTTACCTGCTTGGTCCATTATGGTTTTCCCTATGTTAGCCTAATTGTGCATGTTGTAGGCTTCATTTTCCTTTGCACGCGTTACTAAATAGACAGTCTTGCCTTTGTGCCACATTGCTCTTTCACACAGTACCTGCATATCTTAATGCATTCTGTTATTTTCCTTGGATTTAATCTGAACTCCATAGACAAGGTCAAACAACAATGTCGCTTATTATTCTTTCTGGCCTGGAACATGCACCTAAACATGACACAAGAATGCAGCTGTTGTTTATTTGCACATGTCCTATCATATAGATGAGCACATGAACCAAACACACACACATGGAGTATTCTGAGTCAAGAGCACTGGGTCTGCTAAGATGTAGAATATTAATCTTTGAATGCTAAATTACAGGGTCTGCCAGTAATCCCAGAGATCTTTGATATATAATCATTCTGCTTCTGTAGCAAGGGAGGGGGTTAGGCTACTCTGGCCTATAAAATGCCAGTGCTTTTCTTGATGAATAGATTATTAATCATGCTAACATTATTTTTAGTATGCAATTGTGCCACGTATAATGCATTTCAGAGCATGATAGTTTAAATAAATATTTTCGACTTTCTTTGTGCCCCCTGGTTGTCCTATTGTGCACAAGTGAGAGAGTGGAAAGGTGTGTCCTGTTACCGCGATCTGGGGTGTCATCTAACTTGTTACTCTGGTAAGGTTAGCAGGACAAGTAAGGCACTAAGGTGGTATGGTGACCCAGTCACTACATTATAATGTTCTGTGATTACAAGCATAGTTCTGTTCTGAGTGCAGAATCACAGTACCATTAGTTCTCTTCACCACTACAGAGGGTTGTGGTTGATAACTGCAGCTGAATCTTTGCTTGATCTCAAAAGCTGTACAAATTGTCTGAAGTACTTTGTTCTTAAAGTGAGTGCCAAAATTCATTTCAACACAAGATGGGAGGTCGAAACGTGGCATCAACTCTTTCAGCAACATTTTGGGTACTGTAATGCTATCTGCTCTGCTCGTGGGAAATGCTCAACCAATTTAGAGAACAAGTAGAATGCTACCAAAATGTATTTATGTCCATTACAAAGTGGCTATTCAATAAAGTCTTCCTGTAATCTCATAAATGGGCCCTCTGATTTGCCAATGTGATTAATTTCTGTAACAGTCCTTTTACCTTGAATGTTTAGTTGACAACCTAGGCATGTTTCACGAGTATCTTCTGCAACATGAAAAATTCCTGTGTTTTGCCAATATTACTAAAACACCTGGACTAGGCTGTCTCTCCCTGCATGAGTTTGATTATACAACTATTTACACATAGTTTGCAGCAGTGCATTAGATAGAACATATGTCTGATCTTTATTTACATACAAATCCTGATGATTCTTTTTGTAACCTAACTTTAAACATTTCAATTTTTCATTCTCTGAAACATCTTCTTGCAAATCTCTCAACTCGCTTAGGGAAGTCTGCAAATAATCCATAAAGAAACAGTTCACATTACCCGAAAACTTTGCAACATCATTATTTATAGAATTGCACATATTCATTTTCTTGAACCACTGTCCCTTCCTGCTAGGCACATTGCCTCACCATTTGGTCACCATACTTGTTTCCTAATGTGACTAAATCGTTGTCAGCGTTATGAGCTTGACACTTTACAACTGCCACTTCTTTTGGTTTTTGGATTGTATTCTACCAATCTAATATGTGCATCTATTCTTAAGAGGAGCACCCGCAGATGAGATGCATTCTCTTTGTGATCAGAGCTGAACATAGTCATGCACAACACAAATCTGCACTGGCTATCTGTATAGATTGTCACATTTAAGTTCTCAGACAAATAACAGGCCCTTGTTGGAGCAATCAATCCTGCTACGTGTGCTGATGTCACATTTGGTAAGGACGTTGCCTCAACTGTTTCTGAAACAGAGTGTATTGCATATGGCTGAGATACCCGCCACCCCCTCTCAACACAATCCCCAAAGATGGGAAGACGGAAACGGTTCTGAACTTTTGGAAGGCGGGAGGGAGTTACCCTCCCGGCCGTATTTATTAAAATATGAAACAAAATTAAAACGTTAAAATAACAGTTTCATATCATGTACAATTTCATTTACACATTACGATGTTCTTGGCTGACCTTAACACATCTCTAATACAAAGGTTCTCCTAGCCGATACTAAACATCCTGCAAATGCATTACTCAAAATTGAAATTGTACATCCTAACATTACGGGCCAACGGCAAGGTCGTAACCGGTGTCAGATCCCCAATACCAGAACTCCCCCCTCACTTGTGAGGGGCGGTCGCACAGAGGACTGTACCTCTGTGCCAACTTCCAATTTCCCTTGTCTTAGCGGGGGCCCCCTGTTAACTCGACGCCATCTTAGTGGTCGTCCGAGGACTCGTGTGAGGTGTCTAGAAGGTAGCGTAGACCCCCCTCCCACCCCACACAACTTACCACATCTGCCGTCGCAGAAGTCCTGGCCCCGGGAAATTCCCAGGAGGGGCCCTAGCCCCTCCTCCCCAGGGAGGGGCCTATGGCCGCCTTCCCTTTCGGCGTCCCCATCCTTAGAGGGGACCGCCTCCCCGTTTATGGGGCCAATGGCCGCCCCCCCCGGGCGCTCCCATCCATAATGGGTGACGACCCACCTCTAGGGATCTTCTAATTCCTGCTCACCGATCATGACCTTACCGCCCGACCAAAATAAATACGACAATCTAAGACTAAAGTGGAGAAAAACAATTTATACTTAAGCAATTCAAAGTATAATCTCTACCGAGCATCAGGTGCCACTACTTTGCTGAATAAAACATGCTGAAAAGGAAAAATTATCAACTTTATTACACACCAAATTACCAACTTCAAAACAACCTGTAAGAGAAACAATATCACGACACTCGACTTTATTCCAACAAATCGCTGTCATCAGGGGCTGGTGGGTGGGTCAAAAATGGCTCTTCGTTCCGTCTCGAGCTCACGTGCAACGGGGAGGTGCAGCTTCAGAGCACAGGAACAAGAGGATGCTTCCTTGGCTTGTCGCTCCTTTTATCCTTCTTCGGGCGGGCGTGGACCCACCTCCAATCCGCCTCCAGGGCGTGGCTAGCGGCGTTGGTGTCTAGGACAACCCCCTCTTGGGCGGGAAAAGGCGCGCCCGACTACGCCGCTTCGGGCATACCAGCCGAGACTCGCCTCCCGCCCAAAATGGCTTCACGGGGGGATTGGGGTACTCCACCATACGTTAGGGGGGACCGAGTGGTCGCCCCTTTCCATATGGCTGAGATACCTGCCACCCCCTCTCAACACAATCCCCAAAGATGGGAAGACGGAAACGGTTCTGAACTTTTGGAAGGCGGGAGGGAGTTACCCTCGCGGCCGTATTTATTAAAATATGAAACAAAATTAAAACGTTAAAATAACAGTTTCATATCATGTACAATTTCATTTACACATTACGATATTCTTGGCTGACCTTAACACATCTCTAATACAAAGGTTCTCCTAGCCGATACTAAACATCCTGCAAATGCATTACTCAAAATTGAAATTGTACATCCTAACATTACGGGCCAACGGCAAGGTCGTAACCGGTGTCAGATCCCCAATACCAGAACTCCCCCCTCACTTGTGAGGGGCGGTCGCACAGAGGACTGTACCTCTGTGCCAACTTCCAATTTCCCTTGTCTTAGCGGGGGCCCCCTGTTAACTCGACGCCATCTTAGTGGTCGTCCGAGGACTCGTGTGAGGTGTCTAGAAGGTAGCGTAGACCCCCCTCCCACCCCACACAACTTACCACATCTGCCGTCGCAGAAGTCCTGGCCCCGGGAAATTCCCAGGAGGGGCCCTAGCCCCTCCTCCCCAGGGAGGGGCCTATGGCCGCCTTCCCTTTCAGCGTCCCCATCCTTAGAGGGGACCGCCTCCCCGTTTGAGGGGCCAATGGCCGCCTCCCCCCGGGCGCTCCCATCCATAATGGGTGACGACCCACCTCTAGGGATCTTCTAATTCCTGCTCACCGATCATGACCTTACCGCCCGACCAAAATAAATACGACAATCTAAGACTAAAGTGGAGAAAAACAATTTATACTTAAGCAATTCAAAGTATAATCTCTACCGAGCATCAGGTGCCACTACTTTGCTGAATAAAACATGCTGAAAAGGAAAAATTATCAACTTTATTACACACCAAATTACCAACTTCAAAACAACCTGTAAGAGAAACAATATCACGACACTCGACTTTATTCCAACAAATCGCTGTCATCAGGGGCTGGTGGGTGGGTCAAAAATGGCTCTTCGTTCCGTCTCGAGCTCACGTGCAACGGGGAGGTGCAGCTTCAGAGCACAGGAACAAGAGGATGCTTCCTTGGCTTGTCGCTCCTTTTATCCTTCTTCGGGCGGGCGTGGACCCACCTCCAATCCGCCTCCAGGGCGTGGCTAGCGGCGTTGGTGTCTAGGACAACCCCCTCTTGGGCGGGAAAAGGCGCGCCCGACTACGCCGCTTCGGGCATACCAGCCGAGACTCGCCTCCCGCCCAAAATGGCTTCCCGGGGGGATCGGGGTACTCCACCATACGTTCGGGGGGACCGAGTGGTCGCCCCTTTCCATATGGCTGAGATACCTGCCACCCCCTCTCAACACAATCCCCAAAGATGGGAAGACGGAAACGGTTCTGAACTTTTGGAAGGCGGGAGGGAGTTACCCTCCCGGCCGTATTTATTAAAATATGAAACAAAATTAAAACGTTAAAATAACAGTTTCATATCATGTACAATTTCATTTACACATTACGATATTCTTGGCTGACCTTAACACATCTCTAATACAAAGGTTCTCCTAGCCGATACTAAACATCCTGCAAATGCATTACTCAAAATTGAAATTGTACATCCTAACATTACGGGCCAACGGCAAGGTCGTAACCGGTGTCAGATCCCCAATACCAGAACTCCCCCCTCACTTGTGAGGGGCGGTCGCACAGAGGACTGTACCTCTGTGCCAACTTCCAATTTCCCTTGTCTTAGCGGGGGCCCCCTGTTAACTCAACGCCAACGCCATCTTAGTGGTCGTCCGAGGACTCGTGTGAGGTGTCTAGAAGGTAGCGTAGACCCCCCTCCCACCCCACACAACTTACCACATCTGCCGTCGCAGATGTCCTGGCCCCGGGAAATTCCCAGGAGTGGCCCTAGCCCCTCCTCCCCAGGGAGGGGCCTATGGCCGCCTTCCCTTTCGGCGTCCCCATCCTTAGAGGGGACCGCCTCCCCGTTTGAGGGGCCAATGGCCGCCTCCCATCCATAATGGGTGACGCCCCACCTCTAGGGATCTTCTAATTCCTGCTCACCGATCATGACCTTACCGCCACAGGCCGGATAGTTGACCGGCTATCCGGACCCCCCACAAAAACTCCTACTTAAAGGTCATGGCTGCAAACTCTTTAACCAAGCTACGAGGTCTCCTATGAGTAAAGTATTCCCCACCCGGGACAAATGGACTCCATCCTCTAGATACATATGGTCCCCCCTGATACATCCATGCGGAATAGAATGCAATGTACTTGTACGGAACAATCTACCAAGTTTGTTATTCACCTTCTTCACTGAATGATTTAAAGCAGACACAGAATTAGCCCCCCGCCACACCTTCCGTGGAATCATATGGGACCATGCAATCGTGCACCCCGGAACCCTTCTCGCCAACCAACTCACTGTGGATAGTATCAACTCGAGAAGTACTCGTCGACCAGTGGTCACCAAATCATTGCCCCCAAGATGCACTATGATTACAGATGGCGGTGACCTTGTCCGCCCTAACAAACCCTCCATAAAACTTTGGAACTGGTCAATACAGAGCCCGCCCCTTCCGTAGAAGGTAACCCTGTACCCGTATTCCCCAGCCATGTGAATCATGTCACCTGCTTTGAATACGTCCGCGGCACGCCTCACGTATGAGTGGCCCACGACCCACACCACTCTTTCCTCAGCCGGTGATCTTTGACCGCTGGTTCCCAGGTGTCGGGTCGACTGCACAGTCCGCCCCGCCTCGTAAGCTCGCGACACTGTAAACCAAACAAAACAAGAAGTGTGAGTGCATGACATAGGCTTCACAACATGTGCAACCGCACATACCTTTTATAACAATTCGAGGACCAACGCCCCAACTGTTTCACTTTTTCCACACTCAGACCCCTGGCTGTAGCCTCTGTAGCAGCCCCTATCCGGAAGGAATGGGTCCCAAACTCGCACGGGTTCAAGCCCGCCGCTGCGATTGCCATCGTTAGCACCCGCTGGAACTGAAACCTAGTCAGTGGGGTGGCGTCGGCGTGCCTCAGCAAGCTTCCCCCCCATGATGCCGCCCTCTGCGCCAAATACTCCTCAACGCATGCTACCGGGCACATGGGAGATCCCGGAATCCGCTGAACCACTACGCTGTCCCCGATCGCTTTCTGATCGGTCTTGGACCTGGCAAATGAGACTACCATTGTCTCCCCCTTAATTTGAATGTGCTCCCGGCACAGACCTCCCCCCGTATCCTGCTTGTTCCTCGCTACCAGCTCGCTTACCCGCATAGCCCCATGGAACGCTAATGCAAAAGCGGCCCGGAATAGCAGTGTCTCTGATTGAGATGAACATGTCGCAGGGAGTACGGACAGCAACAGGGCCAACCTTTCCAGACCTATCGGGTGCCTCTCATCCACTCTGCAACCCTCACGGCGTTGCCACCCACGCAGCGCCTTCTGTACCAAGAAAGACGCGGTGGGATCCTGTATGCCATGGGCCCATGCCATGAAAGAAATGGCAGCCCGGTGCCTATTGGCCGAAGCCACTGATTTGCCTGCCTGATGTAATGATAACAAAAAGTTCAGGACATACTCTTCTTGGCCCCAAAGCTCCCCCCTAGCTGAACCCAAAAAGGACAAATAAGAACGGAACGCCCCTTCATAAGCCTTCCTTGTCCTGGGTGCTAGACTCTCTCCCAAGAGGTCTTGTAGTCCGGGGCACCGAGAGACCAGAGAGCTTCGGGAAATGGTGCCGCCACCGGGTCCGCTGAGGGCAGAAAACCCCAGAAGGCCTGCATACGGGAACGAGAAAGCGCATCAGCTGCCTGATTTAACACCCCTGGCACATGTCTTGCCCTAAAGTGGACGTTTAGTCTCATACACAGCAGGACAATTTCCTTCAACAGTCTCAAGATCCATTTGCAGCGTGCTGCCTGACTATTGATACACTCAACCACGGTCATATTGTCAGACCAGAACACCACAGAGCGATCACGAAACTCCTCAGGCCATGTTTTTAAGGCCACCAGAATAGGGAACAGTTCGAGAAACCCAATGTTACCTGTCAGCCCACTCTCGTGCCACCATGCCGGCCAAGTTCGTGCTGACCAATGATTACCCAAGATGGCGCCAAAGCCCACACTCCCTGCCGAGTCAGTCCACAACCCCAGCTCCACGGAGGAGACCGCTGGTTTGTTCCACACGACACGACCGTTGAAATCCGCCAGGAATGCCAACCATATGCGCATGTCCTGGCGGACCTCTGCCGAGAGCCTTGTGCGGTGGTGCCCTTCCTTAAGGCCGACCATGGCTTGAGCAATAGAGCGGGAAAAGGGGCGAGCCATCGGTATCACTCTAAGGGCAAAATTCAGCTGACCCACAGCCTGCTGCAACTGATGTAAATTTACCTTCGTCTCGCTAATACATGTTTCAAGCGATGCCTTAATTTCGTTACCTTTTCCTTAGGCAAACGGAAGCACCCCTCTTCGGAATCGAGCTCTATTCCAAGAAACTCGAGCGAAGTAGCCGGGCCCACTGTCTTACCTGGTGCCAATGGCACGCCAAAGCGAGTCATGAGATCACAAAATTCCTTCAAAGCCTGTGCACATTCTATGTCCCCGGCTGCCCCCAGAAATAGAAAATCATCAAGATAATGCATAACATGTGTAAACCCTGTTGTTCTTGTGAACGCCCATTCCAAAAAACTACTGAATTTCTCAAAATACGCACAAGAGATGGAGCAACCCATTGGCATACATTTATCCATGTAATAGCGTCCCTGAAACATGAAACCAAGGAGACGCTGATCATCTGGGTGTACCGGGAGCAACCGGAACGCCGACTCAATGTCTGATTTTGCCATCAGCGCTCCGGGCCCCAGGCGATTCAACATGGCGACAGCCTCATCAAAAGATGCGTACCGCACCGAACAAACTCCCGGGTCAATCGCATCGTTCACCGAAAGACCCCTTGGAGCTGACAAATTATGTATCAACCTGAATTCCCCTGGGTCCTTTTTGGGGACCACTCCCAGAGGCGAACAAACAAAATTAGCAACTGGCGGCATGTCATATGGTCCGGCAACCCGACCTCGGGTCACCTCCTTCCCAATCTTTGCTTGTACCACCGCCATATTCTGCAGAACCGACAGTTGGTTCCTACATTGCGCTTTACCCTGAAAATCCCCCGCCGGGATGCGGAAACCATACGAAAAACCATCTCGCAACACCCCAGCGGAGATATGATCCGGATATTCGTTCAGCCAAGGAATCAGTGCCATGATGTCAATCGGGGTAGGGAGAGGCGCCCCTCGGACTATTTCAGACCTGTTTGGCGCCCCCTCTACTTCCCGTATCACCAGTTTTGGCCCTGCACATGGTCTCGGGGTGCGAGGACTGCCCGCACCCTGCACATTCATGCCTAAACCTGCAAGATCCCTGCGGCCTAGTACATTTGCCTCTGTTAAAGCTCCAGCAGACCCCTTTTTTACCCGAGTTGCCATTATTCCTTGTGTGCTGATCATTGCTTGATCCCGCCCGAAAGGGCGCCCCAGACGAATGGCGGGAAAACTCGACCATGTTTCCCCCTAAAGATGGCGACTTCGCCATGCCTGACTTCTCCATTTTCTGCCAGGAAATGGAGTCGAAACAATCCCACGTCAGGGATGAGTCGTGCTCCTTGGACTTACGAAATATGCTATCGTAACAAAACCATTGATTGCCACCATATGTTTCATAAAATTCCATGATACGTGTCTGATACACGGCTAATTCCACCAATAATTCGGGCCTACGTTCCCCCATAATTGCAGTGAACATTCCAAACGCTCTGCCCCAATTGCCTATCAATTCACCAACTCTGAAACCGGCCATCTTGGCGCGCCATACACTAGGATGCAGAAACTCTTTTTGGTTTTTTACATGCTCAATCTCATAGTGATCGGTCAACAAGGAAAACATGTTCACATATTTATCAGCCCATATCCTTTCTTTTACCTCAATCGGGATATGCTGAACAACTTTTTCCCTCCTTGAAGGTACCGATCCCTCCCCCGCAATTGGCAATGGCTGCTTACCTGAACCGGCCACTGTGACCGTAGTTCCTGCCGAACCAACGCCCGATACTGGTTGTTCCACGGGAGCCTGCGGGGAAACAAAAGGACACGGTGCCTTCGCAGCATCTTTCGATTGCCGCAACTGCTTCATTATCACCCTGGCTTCATCAGCCGTGGCCCCCTCGTTCTCCTTGCCCAACCATGCCGCCAACTGGGCAGCCAGCTCAGGAGGCATATCCTCCCCGTTCACAGGAGTGACTATCACAAGGGATCGGTTGCCCCGCGTTCGGGACCGGAGTCGGGGCCTCGATCGGGGTGACCGGGTGCGTTGGAGGTGCTTCGGGAACCGGGGCCTCCCCACCCGACGCTCCCCTGTTGGCCCTTTTACCTCTCCCGTTAGGGACCACTCCCGGCAATGCTGGTCCGATGACCCTCTTAGGTCCCCCCGCACCATTCATTACCGCCATATGCTTCTTCATATCTGCCATGTCCTTCATCAGCATACGAAGCATCTGATCGGTCCCGACCCTCTTTCCGACCTTCTTGCTAGGCATCGTCCACGTATACTCCTCAAGGTCCTAGGCCAGGAAGCTCCGAACTCACTGAAAGAAGAAACACAAGATTACATTCTCAAAAATGGCTCTTCGTTCCGTCTCGAGCTCACGTGCAACGGGGAGGTGCAGCTTCAGAGCACAGGAACAAGAGGATGCTTCCTTGGCTTGTCGCTCCTTTTATCCTTCTTCGGGCGGGCGTGGACCCGCCTCCAGGGCGTGGCTAGTGGCGCTGGTGTCTAGGACAACCCCCTCTTGGGCGGGAAAAGGCGCGCCCCGGCTACGCCGCTTCGGGCATACCAGCCGAGACTCGCCTCCCGCCCAAAATGGCTTCCCGGGGGGATCGGGGTACTCCACCATATGTTCGGGGGGACCGAGTGGTCGCCCCTTTCCATAAGCAGCTCTCAATCCTCTATTTCGATCGCTCAAACAGGAACCATCAACAAACAATGAGTTGGATTTCCTCAGTATCTGGATTTCCTCAATATCTGGTCTTGGCTTTGTGCATAGCTTAGCTTGTCACCTTGATGCAGTCATGCTCCAATTCGTCATCCACAATATTTTCTCTGCCTTCACATTTGTCTGAAAACAAAATCAGTGTTGCTGTTTGCAGAATATTGCACAGCCAAATTGAATGGTTCTCTGCTCCAAGTATCAATTGTCCATAACGGGTCAGCCTACTAATTGCAATATGCTGTGTTTTTGTCCTTGTTAAAAGGCTTTCAGCGCTCATCATAATTTCTTGACTTCATCCTATTGTCATAAAAAACTACAGCAGCTCGATCCAACACTTCTGAAAGATACACGATTGGGCACATGCGCTTTCTGTGCTTGTTTTGACAATGCACACCAATCTTCTCATGGCAGAAGAAGGATACAATCATGTTGGAATCAGGCTTCTGGAGCAGGGATTGCAAACCAGCCCTGGCAAATACGTCCGACCGGCCAGGGGCGGGGGCAGGAGCACTGCTGCTGTGCTGGTAAAAGGGGCCCACTTAGCAGCACTGCTGCAAAACCAGCCCCCAGTAAAAAAACACCAGTCTGCAAACAGCCACAACCCTTCCGACCCACCAGGGAAAACGTCTGGCGCCCACTACTTCCAGTCCGGCCCTGATCCGGAGAGGGGGTGTGTGGCACAGACTCTCCTATGGAGCCACATGTACACAATTATAGAATTCAGATTTCCAAATTGTGTTTCCTACAGAATCTTAAGAAATCACAATTCCTGATGTAAGAAAACTCACAACTTTGAAATAGCGATTCCTAGTGGGTCACAAATGATCTACCTTATGAATATTAATGAGGTAGGTCACAGTTTGTGACTCATTCGGAATCGCAGCCGTCATAGTGGCCTTTTGGTGTCAGCAGACCACCATGCCTGTGATTGCTTTGAAATAAAGCAAAACTCTTTTTTTTTAAATGTAGCCCATTTTCCTTAAAGAAAAAAGGGGTGCATTTAAAAAAGTAAAATAACAAAACTTTGAAGTTTAATTCTTTATGAGTAGGTAGTGGTCCATTTGACCACCATCTGCCCTTAATGGATATTTTTCCCACTCTCAACGAGGAAGGGTCCCTTGGGGACACCTTCCCAATTGGAAATGGGTCACCCCCTCCTTCTTGGAATCAGTAAAATATGAATGCTTTGTGATTGTAATTCGGTCGTAAAACATACATACATCCCATTTAGATTCGGTATTTCGAAGGGGCACCGAAGCATGCCCCATCCAAATATAGAATCCCAAACAAAAATTGTGAATCAGTAACAGGCTACAGAATCACAATTTGTGTTCTGTACATATATAAAGCATATTTGTGGTCTGAAATGGCCATAGTTTCTTATATGATCCAAGGCACTCATCATCAAATGCGGCTGGATATTGAACATCATTACAATTCCCAAAACTGTCCAAACCTCTCTCTGAGTGCTCAGAGGACTCAATTCCAAAACTGCACAAATTTGTTCTTTTGAAACTTTTCATACACTCTTCTTAATATGGTGTCCAAGATAAATACCTTCTTTCTCACAATGCTGCATTTTTGTTGGGGAGACTCTTAGACCTGGAATCAGTAGTATGTTTTCCCCCTAGCTCTTTGCCTTCAGACCTCCTGTTTCTGCTGACTTTGTTTTGCTGGCCTTACTCTATGCACTCTACCCCTGCTAACCAGTGCTACTGTGTGTGTGCTCTTTCTCTAAAACATGATAACATTGGCTTATATCCTATTGGCATATTTAGTTTGCTTATAAGTCCCTAGTAAAGTTCCCTACATGTGCCCAGGGCCTGTACGTTGAATGCTACTAGTGGACTGACAAAAGCATCAATTGATCGTTTTGCATTTTTACTCCGTGTGGGACAGGTATGCCCAGACGTGGGTCTTGTGCTCTCCATGCCAGTATGGTCAAGCTACACGGGATGATGAGGGGTGAAACCCTGAAACAGGTTTTAGGATGCTTGTTTCTGGTCCAGGGAGGACTTGGCCTGGCAGTTCAGGCTGGACCTTTCACGTGGGGAGCGGGGTCAAGATTGATTTCCATATGGCTGGGTTTAAACTGGAAATAGCATGGGGTACAAACGAATGGATTTAGGCCCAGATCTCTATACTGGGGTGAATGTTTGACATTGTTCAGCATTTTGTCCATCAATTGTTCTTTTTGCACAAGTGGGCCTGCAGCACTGATTGTGCATCTACTTAAGTAACCCTTTAAACATGCCTCAAGCCTGCCATTGCAGAGCCTATGTGTGTAGTTTTAACTTGCAGACCTGGCAAAATAAACCTTTTTTCTAGGCCTAAATTTTCCTTATTAATAGATATAAGTCATCCATAAGGTAAGTCCTAGACAGCCCCAAGGCAGGATGCAGTGTATCTTAAAGGTTGAAGATGTACTTTTATGTTTTACATGTCCTGGTAGTGGAAAACTCCTAAATTTGTTTTTCACTACTGCAAGGCCTATCTCCCCCATAGGATAACATTGAAGTTGCCTTATTATAGGTTATAGGTGTCATTTAAAAATGGGATGAGATAACTCATTTATGTTTGGTGTCTCTGAAATCCTAATTTAAAACCCTAATTTATAGTAAAGTTGTATTTTAAATTACAATTCTAAAAAGTACACTTTAAGAAAGTCTGCATTTTCTTGCTCTAGCTATTTGGTACCTGCTGCCTTTCTCTGGTCACATGAGTGTGTGTAGTTGGCAATTGGGCTTTGTGTATTCCTCCTAGACATCCACACACAGTCGGAGCTTAGGTGTGACTAGATGGGCCATCATCGACAGGTGGGAAGGAGCAGCTGGGTCCCGCCTCACGTACACTTGAATAGGCTATGCATTATCTCCACTACAAACTCCCCTGTAGCTTCTCAGAAGCCAGGGCAGAGAAGGCAGGACATCTGTGTACTTAAAAGGCATGCCTTAAGAAGTTTCGCCCCACTTCAAAGGCACAACTGTGTATTAAAGAAGGTGCCTTGGACACCACTACTTAAGTACACTTCTGGACCTGTGGATGCTCTGCCAGGAAGAAGGACTGCTGTGCAAAAGGACTGGCACTCTGCTAGACTGCTGCTCTGAAGGAGCTGCTGCCCTGCTGATCTGACCGCCTGCTTGCTGCCTTCTTGCCTGAGTGAGAAGTACTGGACCTGCACCTCTTGAACACAGAACCCAGAGTGTCTCTAAGGGCAGTTTGGTTTGCCTTCTGATCTGAAACCTCAGGAACATAACAAGTGTCACGAGCCACTCACATAAACACCGGGAAGTTCTTATGGCGTGACAATGGAACCTGACTCCTGCTAAGGGCCATTCCTTAGTAGCAATGAATGGTATTCACACTGAGAATCTGAAGTTCCTAACGGGAAGAGGGAATAGGAATGAGAGACAAACAAAGAAACAGATCACACAGGTTCTGCACATCTCTCAGGATACTGGACTGCCTTGGCAGGAGGGTGATTCTCTTGACCTCTGTAAAGAACAAGCTATGTTAATATACAATTGTTAGTTGAAAACAGATATTGAGTATACTTTTGCTAACTAAATAATTGACTATCCTTTTAAAACTGTCCTTAGAAATGACATTGCCAAATGTGAAACTGGGTTCTTTTAGCTGATTTAGCAAAAGGTTCAGCCTTGGTCCAAACCAAACTTGGGTCTCGTTGAATTCAGAGTTCTTTATCTTTACAACAAAACTCTCTTAGCAAATCCTCAGATGGAGATTTGCCTATCGAGCATAAAGATGTCTTTTTCAAAATGATTCTGAGAGATAAGCACTTCCGGGAGTGTATGCAAGGCACAATACACTCGAGTCCGTTTATCTATCTGTTTCTTACAATTTAATTATGATTCCAAAAACTCATGAACTGTCCTTTTGCGTCTTCCCTTACAATGTGTCAAAGTCTAGCCCTCTTCAATTGCGCCTGCCTTTAGAAAAGGAATTGGTTTATCTGAACGATGATTTAGATCTAATCATCAGGTGGCGAGTCCGTGTTGAGTTATTCTTGGTTTTCCTTTCCTCCTTTGTCTTTGTCTGTAGGAGGATTGAGTCAGAGTGGGGATGAGGAGTGCAGTTGGAAGAAGATCCGAGATCTGAGCAGTTACCATGGAGACATGAATGACACTGAGCTGGGCCGGGCGACAAAAATGACAACAGGTGTTGCTGCCATGAGAAAAGCTGGAGCTGTTGCTAGAAGGTGAAAAGCATTCAAAGCAGGAGAAGTCCAGAGCTTAGGTGAGTGGGTTCAAGCTCACCTAACCCCCCAGGCTCGATCCAGAGCCTGGGGGGGGTTTATTGGGGCCCAGCAGGAATCAATCAGTGAGTCATCCACAATTACCACCAGGAAACAATCAGTGAGTCATCAGCAATTATTGTCAGGAAACAATCAGTGAGTCATCAGTAATTATTGGCAGGAAACAATTAGAGAGTCATCAGCAATTGCTGCCAGCGTAGGGAATCAGTGGTGGATAGTATAGCATGTAAATTCATGAATGTCTCATAAAGACTTGTTCTTCTCTTAATGGTCAAGAACCATCATAGGGGCAACAAAATCATCAGTGAAAAAACACAGACCTACTTGGTTGTATACTTCCATTGCTTTTAGAGAATTCCTACTCCAAGTAATGTCTTAATAGGGGAGGGGGCCACACTGGCGACAATGACAGGAACAAGAGGTGGAACAGAAAATTGTGTCATGACAACAGACTTCCAACAACTTTCAATCTGCACCTTGACTCTGCAATTTGTGAGTCTACCCTGTCAAGTGGTGACAACCAGTCCTGGTCCCTTCAAAGTATCTTTAAGGTGCCTTTCCAGCCACTGTGGATCCAGCAGAACTGACGCATCTCCTCTGCTGCACGGTGAAACCCCAAGCAGAACTGATCCATCTCCACTGCTGTGTGGAATGTACCCATCACAAAGATTTGCATCACCACCACAGTGCGGATCATCTTCGAAATTTCCTATGTGCAACGCGTGATTGACATGAATCAACACATCGCCCTGCAACCCGACTTTTAAGGTACTTTGTTCAGTGGGCCTAACTGGGTCCCTGTATCAAGCCCACACTCCATTGCAGTCCGCCATAAATTGTGACTGTCCCGGTCCGACGCAACCAAATATTCACAGTTGGGGCTTTCTGGTCTTTGGCTCTATTTTAACAATAAAACTTAAAATTGAATATATTTGGTTCTACTTATTGGATTTTTGTTGTTTTGGTCTTGTTTAATTTACTAAAGAAAGCACTATTTGACTAACTTGGTATGGGATCTTTTTTGTGTGGTGTTTTCACTGTTTTATTGTTTAAAGTTTTAAACAACTACTTTACATATTACCGTTAAATTAAGCCTGCCTATCCGGTGCCAAGCTACCTGGGGAAAGAGAACAGGTTAATTTGGGGTTTGCTTGTGCCTTTACCCTGACTAGGGTTGTGGTTGCTGCTTGACCCGGGCTCAAATCCCAATCAACTAGTAACCCAATTTCTAACAGAGAAATTATGCTAATTTTCTGCCAAATGATTCAATGGAGTAATGGTATTAGTTTTACCATCGTTTTTTGGTTTAGATACCAACAATAGGTCAAACATGTACTGGACTAGGACTGAATTACAAGCCAATTCTAAACTTTTCTAAATCATTTTGAAGGATCTGGGAGAATCCTTGTGGTATTCAACACCACACTAGAACAAATCTTGAAATGAAAAAGGCAAAATGTGAATCCTCATGCAATTGACTTGAAAAGAATGCTTGGCACAAGTCAATGACTATGTACTGTGCTGCACCAGCCATAATCTGAAACAGTATTTCTGCTAGATTCCATACAAGTGGACAGCAAGGAACTACTATTTTATTCATATTTAAGAGGTCTTGTACAATTCCCCTTTTCCCACTTGGTTTAACTCCCATTCTATGAAAATAGCATGGGTTGTCAAGAACCTCACAAAGGATTCCCTACTCAATCATTTTCAGAATTTGTGGTTTAATTCCCTCTTTAATTAGTCTGCACTGTCTAGTTCTGTGGAATATAGCATTTGGTTTCACCTTTTATTTTACTGGTTCTGTCGTTTTAACTAGTCCAATTGCTTTCCCCCAAAAAAACCAGACTTTTTATCTAGAGAAAGGCCTTCTTTAGTCAACACTGGGTCATCTCAACTCTTGAATTCTCAGCATTAATTTCAAAAGGTGTATTCTCATCTTGTTTTTCTACTGCAACACTGTTCAGTGTGTAGTAAATAACTCAATTCATCTTGCAAAGAAATTCCCTTGCAAGCAAGTTCACTGGGCTTTAATCTCATAGAATAAAATGATGTTTCTTCCGAATTTGTCCCATCTTGACTGGCACATCTTCTAAAACTCGTTATAACGAACACACTTTCCATTTTGCTCCTCTAACCCCCCTGCCCCCTCCAACTTTTACCTTGTTTGTAGGCATCTCTGCCAGTTAATATTTCTACAGAACCACGCTTCCCCCCTTACCCCATCTATCACCCCTCCTCCCCTTCATGACTGTTCGGTTTCCATTATCACTTCTGTGTCACGAAAATCCTGTGTCATACACGGTTATATGTTTTTTGTGCACATTTTTATGTGTTTTTGTTGTAATTTACAGCCCTGAAGAAGTTCATTTTAATGAACGAAACATGTTGGCTGGCAATTTTGTGGA
The DNA here is from genome assembly GCF_964263255.1 of Lissotriton vulgaris. Lineage (NCBI taxonomy): Eukaryota > Metazoa > Chordata > Amphibia > Caudata > Salamandridae > Lissotriton > Lissotriton vulgaris. The sequence continues at coordinate 789,820,824 of NC_141698.1, read as the reverse complement.
AATAAAGTATTTTTCAAGACCTTAATACCATATGACTTATTGATTCATTGACCATAATTGGTCACAATATCGAGTGGTGCACCACTTCAAAAGTTTGGCTTCTTCATTTGTCTGCGCAGCAGTTGGCACCCAACGACGGCAAGTGCTGGAGTAGCTTGTGCACACTCAATCAGACTAAGACTAGTAACACACAATCAAGGGACCCACACAGGGTAGTGTGGTCATCGTGTCCACTGTTGTTTGGAACTGTAACTAACAATTTGTTTAATACAGATCCCTGCAATTTGGACTTCTCTTCCCAAGAGGGGTCAGTTTGGTGCTTTCATAAAATGAACTGTAGAACGGGTAGCCTCAGTATTAATCAGAAATGAAACGGGATGACCGTTGCCTTCTCGGTCAATATATGGGCCACTTTGGTCTACCTGTAGAACTGCTCCAAGTAAGCAGCCCCCCTCCAATGTCAGACACTGTCATTGAGAACTGGAGTCTCCATGATGATTATGTCTTCCGTTGGTAACCTGCATTATATGATATTTTGCTTCTCCTGTTTTTCTGCATTACTCGAGCTGATGGTGCTGACCTTCAAACATGTTATATGATTCTGCATGTTTTGCAAATTCAACATCACATTATTTCCCTGCAGCTACTAATTTTGTTGTATATTGTTTTGAATTCTCTCACAATTCTGTCTATATTTGCGTTTCCAATGCCCAATCTGCTCACAAAAGTGACCAACTATGGTCATTTTCAATATTTCATCATTTCCAATCTTTCCATTTACTCCATCACCTTGTGCAATCTGACTCATCCCATTCATTGCATTTTTCACAAAATGTGTATTAGAACCCATTGATCCATTTTGAAATTGCTTTGTTTGAGCAATAATCAGCTTCTGCTTCAGCTTTTTTTGTTTTTGTAGGAGATAATCATTGCTGTTTTTAGCTATTTTCAAAATCTCACAAATACCATTTGTCGACCGACATAATTCACTCTGATGAATATGATTGCTAATCTCTGATCTCAGTCCATTCACAGAAGTAGAAACAAAACCTCCAACAGCAGGTTTTTCTAGATTTTTGATAGCAAAATGCTTTTTAAATAATCTTATCAAAAAGAATGAATCTTTAGGTTCCTGTGTTTTCCTTAACATATTTTCCCAATTTATATCTTTTCATGGAATTCATTTAATCGAATGCTCAATTACTACATTATATTTTTCAGCCACATACATCTGGAGGGGATGCATTATTAGGACTCTGTATAGGTGGTTCCTGCATCAGCCACCCTACAACCACCTTACACACTAACCACAAATCACTTGAAACAACAATTTCAAACAATGAATTCAAATCTATCTACAGCATCGGAGAAACCTGTGCCAAATTATTGACCTCTTCATACCACTATGCTGGATCTTCTTTCAACTTTGCGAAATTAAGTGTAAAAGCAAATAAATCTGCTCTTGTCCAGAGGTCATGCACAAAATTCCCTTCATATACTTCTCCTAAGGTAAACTCTGTCATTGTACTTGTTTCCTCATCTACACCTTTTCCCAACTTCAATTCATGGTTTTTCGTCTTTTTTCTTGTTTATTTTTCATTTTTAATATTTCTTTAAATTTTCTCAGTCTGGAATTTTCTCAATCAGATCTTTAATATGTGCTCTTAATTTGATGTGACCCATCACCTTAAATTCATTATGGGGCAAGTCCATGTTATTCATTTCGCTTGACATTCTTCGTTTTACTTATGTCAAAATCTAGTTCATCATCTATTTCTTTTAAATTAACATACTTTACATTGGCACATCTGGCTGTTTATTTAATCAAATATCTCCTCTCATTAGCATTATATGCCAATAATCTGTTTAATTCCACATTTCCCTGAAGCATTTCTCCAAATTCTATCTCACGAATTCCAATACAAACCTCTTTGGGAGGTGGCTCTATTATCACTATAGAAACAGCGTGCCCTGTCTCACTTGTATTAGGCATTGCAATTGTAGTTGTAATTTCTGCTGGGGCACTTGCTCCACCTCTAATAGGAGGTTACACTTTTACCGTATCTCCCCCTCCAATAACTGCAACAGTAGTTTGAGTCGGTTCTGTCAGTCTGTCTGAGTGTGGAGGAGTCTCAAAATGAATAATTCATTAAAGAATTTGTCATCATCATCTTCTGATTCTTTAAAGTCATCCATCTCTTTTGATTCATTTGTTTTAAACAATTCTGTCTCTGTCACTATAGCAAGAGATATTTTACCAGTTTCCATTTGATCAGTTATCCATGCTTTCTCCTACTGTCTAACCTGGCTTCTAACCAGCACCTGAAGAACTCTTAAATGATCTATCTTTCTTCCCGCTTTCCTTCTCTGTTGTCATGCGATCCCAATTATTGAGAGATTCGAACATCGCAGGTATGATATCATACATGGTCTGTCTCAAGAAGACACATTTTTCAGAAAGGTGCTCTCCATAGGAAATTGCAATTTCTCATTGTGTGCTGTATATTTATTCCATTCGGTACTCCAGACACATCTATAATACGTAACTTCTTTCACTATTTCAAATGCTGATGTGCCCTCTTTCAGCATTTCTGACCATCATTAGGCTTAGCATCTCTCTTACATTTATGCGTTTTCAATACTCCGCCCATATTTACAGTTACCCAAACTCAATACAATAACAACACAAAAGTCAGAACAACAGGAAAACAGAATTTTATGAAGGACAGTCACTCACAATGCAACTCTGTCAAAGGGCAATCTATCCCATCATGGTTACAATTACAAAAAAACAATCATAGCACTGATAATGGTGACATCACACCAATCCCAGCACGGTTCCCTGGCTGATCAGACAATCCCAGTGCAATTACCTAGTGAACAGGGAAACAACTACAGAACCACTATAAACCTTTAGAAATCAATAAATCCCTTTTCTGTTTGCCCTAGAAAGGGGAATATGGAAGCTTTTTGGAAGTCAAAAGACTCTAAAAAGTGGGAACTTGATTTTGAAACAAGTAAAGAAAGACAGAACCAGAAAACAATATTGAAGTTTCACACAACCTTCAAATTTTCCACTTGGCAATTCTCTATCTAGCAGAACTCTACCTCCAGGTTAATGCACATGGTATAGGTAATGCACTATACCCTGTGCATTCAGGGCAAGTACAGTAACACAAATTAATCTCCTAAAATGGAAACGGAAAATCTGTTAATACAGATCGCTAATGATCTATAAGCGGCTCCTTGCTCTACATACCACAATACAGACAAGGTAAAAATAATATCTCAAGATCTAAGATATTCAACGAAATCTGATAGCCTACTCAATTTAAACAAAATGCCATCATATGTAAATGTACATGTATTTATATAGCGCATATCACCCACATCGCAGGCATCTAAGCGCTTGCTTAGGGAACCCGTCCTGGTATTCCCCTGTTAGATAACCCAGGCAGGGTATCCACAAAGTGAAAGCCAGGCATCCCGCCTGGCTTTCACCTTGTGCGAGGGGCCGTTGTGGAGATTAAGCAAGCTATTGCCCAGAGTCGCAGAGTGTGAACCCGTGAGTCGAGTAGGCACCGGAGCGAGAATTATCAAGTCAGTGGAATTATTGAGCCCAAGCCCCGTCGAGGCGGGCAATTGAACCCTGGTCCAGGGCCGATCTCAGCTTCTGGGTCTGCCGCCTCTAACCCCTGAGCCACACTTCTCACTTAACAAATACAAATAATACAACATCAATATAGTAATTAGCTCCACAAATGAAGCTACAATCATCATTATATAGCCAAAAATCTCCCCATAAAAACAAAAATCAATCATTACAATACATGCAGACTCATACCTTCACATTTTTCCTATTCATATGCCCACTCCAATTCTTTCAAAACCTCACAGTTGCACAGCTTGTCATCCCGCAGGAGAAATCAGCACCGGAAAAGGTGACAAAACTCCAAAACTCTTCTGTCCTTGGTTTTCAAAGCCTAAGTAAAAAATTATTTTGGTACCCTTTAAAAAAGAGGTGCTCTAATGCTAACAATTCTCTGCTATCCCATTTTTCATAGCAGAGGACTCAGCTGAACCCCAATAATGGAGCAACCCAAAAGTTTACCAACGTATTTTGGATATAGCACCTCCAGTTAATCTCACAGTCAGAAACTACAACCCTCATCAGAAAAACACAATTTGAAAATTAAACAGAAATAAATATTGGAAGCATAAATAGTTCCAGGCCAAAAATAGATCAAACACATGGATTTTAATACAGAATTAAATAAAATATGCCACTACAAAATATATGTGTAATATGCCATAAAGAAACATGTTATGGAATTACAGATTTATGCAACTCATATAATATGTTAATCCCTTCTTACTAGAGTCAAAGTAAGAAGTTTAGGGGTCAAATTAATTAAGAGTCTAGGCCTCCATCAAATGGACATAGAGAAATAAAGTCGCTAGTAACAGCAGTCCAAAGTGACAACAATGAGCCGGAGTCCTTAACTATGGCCTCCAAGAAAATTGTTAAGTTGTCCTTCTGGTCTTATGTGAGCCATGATTCTGCGTATGTTACAAACACATGGCTCCTTAACTGAATCATTTTTAATGGTTAAAAATGTGGCTTGTTTCGAACCATTTCTTGATGAGGTTCAGCCGCCGTTGGCCAAAACCCTGTACCTAAAATTTAGATACGGAACACTGAGAACTAAGAAAACAGAGAAAAGCTGGGGGAAGACAAATAGTGATTACTGCACTTTATGTTCTAACAATATAAGGGAAGACATTTTACACATATTTTTTTTGTCCTAGCTATGGTAAAGTAAGGAAAAAATGGATAGTGCCATTATGTCACATTATTGGATCTAGATCCCATAAGGAAGCTGGTAGAATTTTAAAAACGGATACCAGCCAAAATATTGTGTTTGGAATCAGTAGATTTCTTCTGGCTGTAAATTTCATTAGATTAAAAATGTCTCTTCCTTTTTAAGCTGTACATTATGTGGACCTGTTCAAACCACGGAATAGGTTTTCTTCGGTTTTATTTGCCTTGATAATTTTTAAATCTTATGCCTTGGTTGTTATAAATTGGATTTAATGATTTCTTAACTTTGTATAATGTATTTTAAACTATTTATTCAATTATGTGATAATTATAAACCATAATAGATTCTCCAAAATGATGATCCATAATATTGATTACTGGGTTTCTGGTATTGTATATATGCATTTTTTATTATTGTATTACTGTATATCTTTTATGTTGCAAAGCAACGAAATAAAGATTATCGAATTGACAACTGTAAAATCCAACAGAACCCCAAAAGGAACAGCCTAATGAAGCTAAGACTAAACTTGAACTGCTCAAGTCCAAGATTTTTTATACACAAATCTCACTTTCTAAAAATAGATTTAGCTAAATTCAGCATAGTATGATCATGGTCATGGTCACATTGGCCATTCAGAATCAATCATGTAATTTCTAAAAACATTTAACACTAACTCACTTCTTAAGGTATGAGAAATCTTCCATCCTCTACCTCAGCATTTGCCCTACTGGAGTTGATCAACATAAAATGAAATATTCTTCTGAGAATGACTTGTAAAATATTCACATCCACACTAACACTTCCAACAAAGTCCTTGAAAACAATACTTTGTGTACATGGTGGAAGCTTCAGTCACAATACAGACTTTCAAACAACGTTGTACATCAATATCACATTTAGGTCATTCACTTGATAGTCTTCGTAAACAAGAGGAGAGATGACTTTGTAGTGGGACACTGATTGGGAGGGAGAAATGAACAGGAGCAAGTTTAACAGAGCATCAGAAACTACATCCCTGTAGAAATAATGGTGCCCTGCACAACAATGTGGCTAACTATTCATCTCATGATCTACACATACAGAACTCATTTCAGGTGCCACATCATTAACTCACCAGTTACAATTCTATGCATCATAAAATCCACTAATTATACGAAATAATTTTCACACAAAATGTGCACATTTTACATATTTTTGAAAAGGCTACAACAGATGCCTAAAATGATTGAGAGGTGTCTGAATCCTTCAGATATGTCCAGTAAATGCATTCTTACAAATTATCTCCCTGACATGGACACCATTCTCAACTTATTGTATGCAACAGGAAGTGCTTTATAGTCCAATATTGGATTAAGAACTGCCATTGTGCCACTCTTGAAAATACAGTTGGTGCTACCTTTATTTGCTATAGGTGGATTTCAAGCATCCAAGGGAAATCTGTATGCCATGCCACTGGCCAAGATTTCCAACCTTTTGAAGCAGGCAATGGGCGCCCTACTTTGCAAGGTTTTTGAAATGCTAATTCCTAACTATATCAGGCGTGAAACCTATATTTTTTTTCAATAAATTTCAAAGGTTTTGTAAATGCTAATTCTATTAGCGGATAACGTTTATATATGTTAATATCCTTCCGGGACCACCTGAGCAGCCATCTTATTTCTCAGGAGAAGTGAGGCACAAGAGTGCACAAAACAAGAGTGGAAAACGCGAAAAGGGGGCAGGGTTGAGACCCCCTGACCCCCTAGCCCTTCTCAGGGGGTCCCAGAAGGACCATTAAGTGCAAAAAAATGTATTTATTTTTTAAATTGCGGGGTACGCGCACAGTACGCGTACCCTATGCGTACGGTGCGCTTACCCAGCGATGTTTTTTTTTGCCCTTGGGCGTCCTTTTGGGACCCCCTGAGAAGGGCTAGAGGGTTGGGGGGTCTCTACCCTGCCCCCTTTTCATGTTTTCCACTCTTGTTTAGGGCTCTCTTGTGCCTCAGCTCTCCTGAAAAACAAGATGGTGGCCAACACTTCCTGGTTTGGACAGTTTGGAATGTTGACAGTCGACTGCCAGCCAATCAGAAACTCGCTCGCGCACGTAAGGGTACGCGCACATACGCGTACGGTACGCGTACCGTACGGGTACGGTGAGCGCATATAGATATATAATTTGATCAACTTCAATAAACTTAACAACTACTGGAGGTATTTTCACCAAATATAGAAAAGGCACTACTGCATACCTGTCCCTACCATTTTGCCAAGTTTGGTGTAATTCCGTTCAGCCGTTCGGGCTGTAGCCGTGTCTAAAGGTCCCATAGAAAATGCCATTTGAAAAATTTCAAATTCAATTTTCTCAAGAACTACTGGAGGGATTTTCACCAAACATAGCAAAGGCACATCTGCATACCAGGCCCTACCATTTTGCCAAGTTTGGTGTAATTCCATTCAGCCGTTCGGGGTGTAGCCGTGTCTAAAGGTCCCTATGGAAATGAACATGGGGAAAACACATTTTGGGACCCCCCCTTTCCGCCCCCGCTTGACAAATCCCCCCGAAACTTCCAGGGAAGGAGCAGAGCGGAGGTGGCCAAAATTCTGGAAAATTACACACAGATTCCTCAATCGGCGCCAAAGTTATTTCCAATAGAATGTTGAGCGCATATAGATATATAATTTGCTCAAATTCATTTTCTCAACAACTACTGGAGGGATTTTCACAAAATATAGAAACGGCACTACTGCATACCTGTCCCTAGCATTTTGCCAAGTTTGGTGTAATTCCGTTCAGCCGTTCGGGCTGTAGCTGTGTCTAAAGGTCCCATAGAAAATGCTGTTTGAAAAATTTCAAATTCAGTTTTCTCAAGAACTACTGGAGGGATTTACACCAAACATACAAAAGGCACTGCTGCATACCAGTCCCTACCATTTTGCCAAATCTGGTATAATTCCGTTCAGCCGTTCGAGCTGTAACCTTGTCAGAATGTCCCTATGGAAATTAACATGGGGAAAACACGTTTTGGGACACTCATTTTTTCTCGGCCCCCGCTTGACGAATCCGCCTGAAACTTTCAGGGAAGGAGCGAGGCAAATTTAAGGAAAATTACAGGCAGATCCCTCAATCGGCGCCAAAGTTATTCCCAATAGAATGTTCGAAATTTCCTATGGTAACTAGGTCCTAACTATATATACCTACTGGCGACCGCCAGTAGGTAATATATTTATATATATATATATATATATATATATATATATATATATATATATATATATATATATATACATTTTCTTACAAGCATTTATAAATATATGTAATTGTTTAATTAAATACTTGAGGAAGAAGAAACTTTGCAAATTGCCCTTGTCTCAAAATGTTTAAATACATATACATTTCCATCTGAAGCCCGTATAATGTAAAGCTACATATAATGATTCCCGTAGCAGTTTAAGATGCATTGATTTTAAAGGTAGCATTTTAAGGTATATATTATTTTAACATAGTTAATGTACCTGTATAATTATTGTGACTTACCTGGCTCCACCACCTCTCTATCTTCGGTGACTTCTGCAATGCTCAGCTGACTTTTAAAAGAAATTGTAATGTCTCATCCTAGGTCTCCAGTTTCAGGACTGGTCGTGGTCCTCCCCCTGTGTCTACACAGTTTTTTAGTGTTCAGAAAGGGGTTTCTCACTCTTTTTTTGAGTATCCACTGACCTTTGCTAAACTGAATTCACCTTGTTAGTAATATTCGCCACCGTGTTGTCCTCGCTTTTGGTGCTGTTTTCACCATGTGGCTTTCCTGAAGGACTGATTACTCCTTTACAACCTCTTCAGAAAAAAACCAAAGGCTTCTTCTCTGAAACTTTGTGCTTCCTTAATCTTTCTAAAGCCATGGTGTGAGAGCTGAGCAAAACCATTTTGCACCCTGTAAAGCAAAAATCATGGTCACAGGAATAATGCGTGATCGCGTCTCCAATGCTCAGATTCAAGATGCAGTCTTTTTATTACTCGGTGCAAACTTAGCACACACTCTGATAAAATAACCAGCAACAATGGTCCTAGAGTAGGCTTCCAGTCTATTGCTTCCAACCTATTGTTTACGAGCCTTTTTAGCCATATACTTGATACCTTGCCAATCAAGCCTCTACTCCTCCCAGGGAAGCATTTATCTGTTACTTGATGCTATTGGCTTCCATCCTTCATCTTTGGGCTCCTTGTTCTCCCCATGAGCCACGCTCTTGTAACTACCCCTTACTTACTCAATACACTCCCTCGACCATGACCCTCCATCCTTTTTTATGCCCTTCCTTCCCCTCCCTCATTCCTCTGTGCATTCCTTGTTCTGCCTAACCTCCACCCCCAATAGTTGACTGTTTCCCCGATGGCTTCTCATAAGTGCTTTATTTTTCATTTCATTGTATTCAATACAGACCTTTTTTGTTTGTATTTAAAAAAGGTTGAGTAGAAAGACAGCTTTCGTTTGACCCTTCCTGCTTTCTTTGTCATTAAACTAAGAAAGCTCTATAGCAAATGCTTCATTACTATCTAACCTTTCTTTGACATAGATTCAAAAACAGTACTGTTTTGAAGTCAAAGAACCCTGCTCTATAGATTGCCTTTCAACTATTTGTCTAGCTTTAAGGTGCTTACACTGCATGCATTAGCACTTTAAACCCAGACCTGCTAGTTTAGATAATGTTTTTTCTTTTTTTAGGCCGCCTTCTAATGCATGCACTAACTCTCTGAGTTATCATATGTACTGGAGTCGAGACAATACATTATTCTATAGTGGGGGTAGCACTCCCCATTGTGGGCTGAGAACTCCCTCTGTAGGTGCACTAAGGTACGAATGGGTCAGTGCAACCACTGCTGTAATCTGGCTCTAAAACATAATATTTGTACACATCTATCTGTGACAACCTGCAAGCAAAATCTAGAACATTACTATAATCAACAAAATATTCTCTTTAAAAAAAAAAGGATTAAGCTAAATTCAGGGGTAGTATAGAGCAGGGTGACAAAGAAGAGGGGTCATTTCTAGAAGATATGGAGATGAAGAATATTAGAAGGAGAAACTTGTTAAGAAATATGGTGTGTGTTTCTGTGACTCTAATGGCTGATAGGTGGAGACAGAAGGCAGAAACTGGAGTGGTAGTGAAGTGTTTTGCCAAAAGGAATAGAGGTCAACAGCTGGGTGCTAGAAGCTGGAGTAGGCAGTGTCTGGATATGGAGGATTGTGAGCAATTCTGTAAAAACAGAACCAACAAAGATAGTGTTCCCTAAAATTTGCTTTTAAAACGGTAGGAATGGCGAAAGCGACCAACATTGTGTGAAATGGTGGAGGTGCAAAATGAATTTGGTTAAGTAAGAACCTCAGTGAATAAATGAAGACTATGTGTTAACTATAAATAGAGAGCTGTTGATGTACATATTGCACATATCTGGGAAAAAGGCTGAAAATGTGCACTTCTGTGAGTGGCTGGAGCTGAAGGAGAGGGTCAGGGGATATGCAAAGCAGTTGACTCCAAAATGGTGAGTAAGCGTAATTTCTGGGTGGGTGGACGTGAAAATCTAGGGCTCAAAGAGGTGGAAAGATCTAATCAAATAGTTCAATGTGTGTTAAAAGTGTGGATTACTGGAAATAATCTATGAACTGAGGACATTTAAAGTCATTTGCTTGGGAGGCGTGGACTGATGCCCAGGGAAGATGGAGGCATCTGACTGAAGGTCAGGCAGCGGGGGCAGAGAATTTTCTTTTTGACCATGGTTCTCACCACTGACAACATCTTTTAGTAAAGGGAATGAATCTTGGAGCCACTTGACACCTCAACTGTGTTGACCTGCGGCCTCTCTGAGAATTTGGGCCACCATACTTAGGTTAGGGTCCTTTTCCCCAGGACGCCTGTCATTTTGTGACGTGACCTGCACACTTCACAATGATTGCTCAACAACTGCAAATGAGGAGCAGTTTCCCTGGAGGACTTCTTTTTTCTTTCAGTGGGTTATCAAGTTCAAAGGGTTGACTTTGGCTACTCGTTTTATGCATTTGCATTGGCTTACAACTACATATTTTCAAAATAAAAGCCAGCCGTTATCCTTAAAAATGTCATTGACTACCCTTTCACTACAGTTCAAAGCATGTTAACATTGTAATTACATTTTCAATGATGTAATGAATATTGTTATCACATATTACTTTATATAGTTCAACATGACAAACTTCAATACGGGTGGCTCATACTGCTTTGCCTTGATATTTAGTTGTAACGTTTGACCCTCAGGGCCTTATTTATGAAGCCCTTACACTGCCATTGCATTACTTCATAAATCGCAGCGATAAAACACTTTAACATAAATGAGGCCATCAATGTATTTGATTTTACCCCAAAGGCTGTTCTTCATCTGTGGCTCTTTAAAGAGACTTTATATTCATAAGATCTACTCTGCATTTAATGCAATGTTTAACAACCACCATTTTCTATGGGTAGATTGAAAAGCCATACAACATCTCCCCAGAGTTCCATTAGTACCTCCAGTAGACATCCTACAAAATGTCTTTTGAGTCCTCAAACATTAAAAGTGGATGATAAAAGTCTTTCCTCACCTTCCACATCTTTAGTAGGCCTGGGCGGTGAATTCCGCTCCATTCACGGAATTTGCAGAGTTTTCTGCACTCCGCAGAGCTTGAGAAGTGCAGAAAACTCCACTCCACTCCGTGTAATGCAGCGCAGCTAGTTCCCCGTTTGCCATCGTTTTTTGGTTAAAAGTTTGGGTACAAATTAATAACATTTTTAATCCCACTATACCTTTTTCTATCTTCAATATTTTTTGGGGCAGTTGTTCTGATGACCGGAAACAAATTTCTATTTAAATATGAATTTTCGACTTACTGCTAGTAGTTGCATTTCAGCAGAGAACGAAAAACTGGAAAGACCTCATTCAACTGTCTTTTCAAGCATTGTGGTGCCCAGTCTGTTCAATCATCGACTTGATACACCATATTTACAGCCAATATCACTTATACATAAATGTTCACTGGGGGTCTCTAGTTGGCAGAGGTAGGTACCTTTGAACAAATAGGGACCCTTGCTTCTAGTCAGGGTAAGGGGGTACACTTCTAAAATAACTTCTGCTCACACCCTTGGTAGCTTGGCACAAGGAGACAGGCTTATCTCAGAGGCAGTGTGTAAAGCATTTGTGAACACATATAGTAATACAGTGAAAACACTACAAATGGGCACCACACCAGTTTAGAAAAATAAGTAATCTTTACTAGACTTTACACAAGACCACACAACAAAAATTCACAATACTGTAATCAAAAACAGGCTTTAAATGGTAGAAATAGCTCGGTTCAATGTAGATGGTAAATGCAACGCTTTACTCTCAAAGTACATTGAAAGCATCACACAGTACAAACAAAAGAGTCGCAGGGAAGGTGATGCGTCGGTTCCTTGCATAGGAGGAGGTGATGCATCGGTTCCTTCCTGCAGCGTAGGGGAGGTGATTAGTCGGTTCCTTACCGGAGAGGAGGTGATGCATCGGTTTCTTACTTGTGATCCGGTGCGATTTGACAAGATCGCACCTCAATGCGATGCGACAATCCGGTGGGATTTGAGAAAATGGTGTCTTGATGTGATGCGACATTGTTGGATGCAATGCGTGTACGCCCGACGGCCGTAAGGCAAACTCTGTAACTTCTGAGCCACGACAGGCCCTGTGACATGCTTCTCCGGTGAAGGGACGGTAACCTCTGAGGCGGCGACACACTTCTCCGGTGATGCAACACGCTTCGTCGATTATGCAATGGTGAACAGCTGCAGTGGCAACACGCTTCTTCGTTGATGCGATGGCAACTGGTACGGAGGTGACACGCTTCTCTTCATTGTGTCGCACTTCCAGCTCCCAGCTACTCGCAGTCTTCTCAGAGGGCCCAAACAACAGTAGGCACCTCTCTGCAGGCAGAATTCCACAGCAAGGGAATTCAGGGGAGCTGGTGGTGAAGTCTTGTATCCCTGGGACTTCTGGCAGGATGCAAGCTCAGTTCAAGCCCTTGGAAATTCTTCTTCAAGATTGCAAAAGTACACACAAAGTTCCTTTTCTCGGCAAATAAAGTAACCACTGCAGACCAACCCCAACAGCACCGCACAGGGGCAGTCTCCTCCTTCAGCTTCCTTGATTTCTCTCCTTGGAAAAGAGTTGTCTTGATTCCCAGAAGTGATCTAAAGTTCTGGGGTCTGGGTCCCCCTTTTTATACACCAAAATCGTTTGTCTCTGAAGGCAGAGAGTGTCTGTACCTAGTCCAAACTAGAGCTGGGTGCATTATGTCAGTGCACAACTTCTTCCTTTGTCAGTGTGGGCCAGGGTCATCAGACACACCGCAGAGGGTGGAGCCAGCAATGTGGAAGGCAGACACAGCCTTATTCAGGCCCAGGTGGTACTCCTCCCACCACTCCTCATGCAGATCGGTCTATTCAAACTTGTTCTGACTCACCCTGTTTCCTGGAGCCACCCCAGTCCCTGTCACTCTCAAACCAGTCATGGAATACACAACCTAGCAGAGACAGGCTTGGATGATTAGGCAAGAAAACACCTACTTTCGAAAAAGGGGTATTTTCAAACACAGAATGTGAAAACCAACTTCATAAAAGATGTATTTTATCATACTGAGTTAAGTCATACTAAACTGGAATGTCTACCTAGTTCCCCGAGTCAGCTACGATAATGAGATGTTAAAATCAAACTGCCCATTCTGGCCTATGGGAACAGGTAGCCTTGCAGTAGTGAAACATGAAATTGGCTGTAATTCACTATCAGGACATGCCATACACATCAGGGCATGTCCTACCTTTTGCAGACAATGCACCCTGTCCTTGAGCCTACCTTGGGGTGACTAATACGTAGAAAAGGGAAGGTTTAGGGACTGGCAAGTGGGTGCACTTGCCAAGTCGACATGGCAGTCCCAGGCAACACACAGGCTTTGCAATGGCAGGCCTAAGTCACATTTTACAAACTGCTTCTGTGGGTGGGACAACCAGTGCTGCAAGCCCACCAGCAGCATTTGATTTACAGGCCCTGGGCATACATGGTGCACTGTTCTAGGATCTGACAAGTAAATCAAATGAACCAATCATGGAGTCACTCATCCAATACAATACTTTACAATAGGGAACACTTGAACTTTGGCACTAAATAGCAGTGGCAAAGTGCCAAAAGCATCTAAACCAGCAGAACACATAGCATAAACACAAGAGGCAACATCAAAAAATGGAAGGGAGACCCACTCAAATGGTGCCAAGTCAAACAAACGTCATATCCTATGGTCTCCAATTACTAATTTTCTAGATAAATATGGAAATCACTCCTTTGCTCCCCGATCCATTGCAGGAGAGGTTACTCAGCCCCCTTGACTTATACTGACTTTCTCCTCAATATAAATTTTTGTCTTCAAATAATCTTCTAAGGATAGAGTTATTTACGCAATCTATGACTGTTATGAGAACAAACCACATATGCTTTACTTAACAAGTTACTGTTATACTACATTTCTATCCCTGCTCCCTCCCTTTTTTTCTGTATTGTTTTTCCCTTTTTACACTTCCTACAATATTATCATAGTTTTCTATATATTTTGTTTTCTATTTTTGTATTTACAAATGATTGCATTATTTTATTGTATTTTACTTACTTTTAATAAAATTATTATTTTACACCAAAAATAGTCAATAATGTGGGAAACTAAAATAACAAGCGGCTTGTAGCCAGAGAAGGCATCTTTCATATCTAATTCTCGTTTTGTTTGTTTCAATAAAGCCAAGAAAATTGTATTATTATGCTCGAAACATCAACAGGTTCGTTCTGTAAACAATACAGGGACTGCCACAAAACATCAATCCAGTTTCCTGCACAAAATTATTGACAGGTGAAAGTAGCCTCGCAGTCACCATGGCAACATTTCACTGTACCTATTCCAAAGGTCGCCTTTATACTATTCACCCTGCTGAAAAAACATCATTGCGCGCCATAAAACGACACATTATTGATATGTGGAAATGTTCCCATGTTCTGTGTTTGGCTGGCTTGAATTTGTTTTAGAAATCTCATATTTATAATTAATTTCCTATTTTTTCTGTGGAAAATTCTCCAAATATGTCTCGATTTTTTAAAACGCCTGAATCATTGAAAAACAGACACTGGATGAAGCAGGAAGTAATGTGCAAATAGAAGTGAAAGTGACAGCAATAAATGCCTACATGCACTAATTAGGAAAGATTACATTGTGCAACTAGGGGAACAGAACATATGTAAATTCCTAAAGCACCAGATGACACAAACACGATTTATATGCGAAAAGTAAATAAAATCAAACACTAAAGAACTGAAACAAACTCAATATAAATGATGGTAAATGAGGGTAAATAAATTTGCATCTTCCATCCCTTATAAATTGTAGCAGAAAATGAATATTCTCATTTATACAAAGACACAACCCACGCACCCGTAACATTTTGTTATATTGTAATACTTTGAACTCATTTTACACTATGACAGTGTGTGTTTTCATTTCTCTCTAGCACACACATTTTTATTGTTTGATCTTTTTATATCCATGGAAGTAGCCAGAAAATTGGAAAGCTCCTCACTTTTAAGGGCATCCTAAACAAGCAAATCTAATTGAATTTACAAGGGTTGTAGGGCGTTTTCCACCAGCCGAGGACACTTTGAAAAGAAAAGTCAGTCACATTGTTGCATTTTACAGCACAATATCCAAATAATTTAGCAAAAAGCATACAGGAAGCTTTGAGTAGACACTTGCGTGATAATCAGTATCAGTCCAGACTGTCCACTAAGGTTGTCCTTTCCCGTGAATGTGTGGTCAGGGTGTTCCATCGGAAGGATTACCACAGGTGAATTTTCTAAAACTGAAGCCGAATTAAGAATTTACTTACAAAATGTCTAAACACAGGAGGATGTAGAAGCAGTTTGAGCGTCTATGGAACTTTAAATGTTCAAAATGTACAACCCATCTTTCTTCAATTCCTCCTTCCACCCACTTTCAATTTGCCATCTTTCATTGGACAATTAATTTTTTTGTAATATGGTATGACTAGGAAAATAATTGGAGGGGGAAGTGCACGGAAATAATAATATATAAGCTGTGCAAATATATATATATATATATATATATATATATATATATATATATATATATATATATATATATATATATATATATATATATATATATATATATATATATATATATATATATATATATATATATATATATATATATGTAAGATAAATGACTCAACATACATTAAGAAATAGCAGCAAAGACACTATGGAAGCGTTGCAATAGTGTCAGTGAGAAGTGACCCAACTCAGAATCAACTGCCATGAAGTATCAGTTTTAAACCCATTATGAAAGTGCATTCATTTTGGCATCCAAGCCTCAGTAACTGTCTGAAAATGCACAGTTGTTGTACTCATGTGCCATTTATTCATTTTAGTAGATAAAAACGACCCCCTAGTAATATTCATGTACATTTTCAAACACAAACTTCATGTCACAAAAGTAGCAGGTTGTCATTTTCAGAAACCTACATGTTTAGTCACTAAACACCAATTTGTAATTTTCATGAAATACTTACATGCACTACAGTTCCACATAGAAAGAATACGCCTCCCATCACCATGTAAAGTAAACACATGTCTGAGGTCGACAGCAAGTGCTAGTGGTGGGTGTTAAGTGTAACAGATCTAGCCGTTAGGGGGAATGCTCATAAGAAGACGGGGACACAGTGTGACTGAGATGGAAAACCACATTCCTGGATTGGACTATATAATGAAAAGACGAAGGAAGGAGCTCCTAGGATGGCCATTGCTACCTTAGACCATGCCCACCATCACAGATTTTTACAGAGTATAATGCTTCTTTTTGTCTTCTTTCTTTCCTCCTACTCACTCTTTGTTCTCTGACTCTTTTGTCTGGCTTCTCACTTTCCTATTTGTTGGTTCTCAAAGTTCTTCTATTTTTATCTAGCCTTCTCTCTTCACATTGTATCTTTCTTTCTTTCTTTCTTTCTTTCTTTCTTTCTTTCTTTCTTTCTTTCTTTCTTTCTTTCTTTCTTTCTTTCTTTCTTTCTTTCTCTCTTTCCCCTTCTCTCTTTCTTTCTTTCTTTCTTTCTTTCTTTCTTTCTTTCTTTCTTTCTTTCTTTCTTTCTTTCTTTCTCAGTCTTATCAGAAGGAGTGCTATCACTTGGTGAGGCGTGATGTGAACCATTGTATGATTGTGCCCATGAAGCTCATGTGAGGTTTCAGGGAGTGGATCAATGCTAGTTGATTGACAGTGTTAAAAGCTGTGTAGTGGTTGAGTAGAACCAGGAGGCAATGGCCGTTTTTGTCGTTGACAAAGAGGGCATCGCCTGATGCTTGGAGAATGGCTGTTTCAACACTGCAGCATGGTCTGAACCCAATTGAAGGAATTAAAGTAGGTTTGTGTTGTTTGTGCACTGCTGTAGCTGGGTAATGAGTGCTGTGTTAATGGCCTTTTGCAATAAATGGGAGGTGGATTATAGAATGGAAGCTGGCAAAGGTTGGTGGATTTAATGTAGGCTTTTTCAGTAGGGAGAGGATCTGTCAGATTTGATGCTATCTGTGAAGGTAGTTTTTGATGGATACCCTCAATTATGAGGTGTAGGTTTCATGAAACCATAGGAGACAGACCGTTCACCTACCAACCGAGGAGGCATGCATCATCATCGGGTTTGCCTCACATCTGTTTGACATTCTTAGGGGGGCAGATGGGATCCCTAATTTTAGGGAGTTCCTGCGATGGAGGTATGTGTATCTCCATATAGTGGATTTGGGATACACCATAAGTAGTTTCAAATTCATGTAGGTAGTCCCAAGTGATATTTGTTGTTGGATTACATGTGGATATAAAAAGATCTTGAGCCTGCAGATGTTAGGGATAACTATTAATTCTGCATTCCACTGGACAGCATGTTTTCTCCTTTTTTTGATGTTTGGCCATGGATGTTCGGGGATGCAGAGAGGATGAGGTCCATTGTGTTACCTTTGTGGTGTGTTGGGTTAGTGATGTGTCTTTTTTATTTCTAGGGTGTTAAGTACAAAAACAACAATTGATGTTCAGAATGCAGAACAATGTCATACATTCACCCCAGTACAGAGATCTGGGCCTAAATCCATTGTCTTTTGCTCACCATGCCATTCCAGTTTGAACACAGCCATATGCAAATCAGTCTTGACTGGGGGTGAGTGCTTGCAATGTTCAACACTCCGACCATCATCCCCTTTGGTTTTGCTAAGTTCGCCCTAAATTGGCAAGGTATACCAGACGTGTGTCCCTTGCTCACTTTGCCACTGGATTCAAGATAGCCTGGCTGATGAGGGTTATTAACCCAAAACCGGTCCCAGGATGGGGTTTTTTTTTGTATCCTCATTTGCATACATGGCTTCAATCTATCAAAACAAGAACTGCCACAGAGCAGGAAATCAGGCTATGCCTCTGTACTGTCTCAGTGTCAGCTGGCAGGGATAGCATAGGGGAGGGTGGCGACCAAGTCCCAACAGTAACTACTGGCAAGCCATGAAAACTCAAGCGTTTGGGCAATTTTGTTGGTCAATAGTGCCCGAGGTACCAGGGCCCCAAAAGCGCCACGGCGTCCTGCCGTAGAACCTAAGGGTGAGCCATGTCTGCATTAATCATAGGACCTGGGGAAAAAAAAAACCCAGGCTCAACGTGACTGCTCCAGCTGTTTCCAAAAGGCTCTCCTACCCTGGTTCCCACCCCTTGCCAGATCGAGTTTTGAGATCTGGAGGATTGAGGAACGCCATTCATGGAAGGTGGGCGGCAAGACGTCCTTCCAGTGTCTGCAAATTTCCCTACGCGCCGCCAGAATGGAATAAAACACCAAGTTAGAGGCAGCGCTGCGGGACTTTCCGCTCAGACCGAAGATGACAAGGCCAAGATCAATGGGGATGTGAGAGTCCAATAACGAGGACAGTTTGCTACTTATGGAATCCCAGAATGAGGTAATTTGCGGACATTCATAAAACATGTGGATGTCAGACGCTGCCTCCAGTCCACATCTTGGGCAAGAGACCGGGCCTGTCAGGGAAAATTTTGACAGCCTCTGCGGGGAGTAGTAGGCCCTATGCATTGTAAATAGATGGTTCCTTCGGAGCCAGGCTGGTTTGGCCAAGTCCCACATCACCCTACATGAAGTTGACCAAAGTTCTTCCACATCTTTACCTGGCATTGAGTCAGCCCACAGTAGCGTTGGGAGACAAAATTTACCGTCTGCTTCCTCTAAGATCATGTTGTACCAAAGCGAGATCTCCTTCCTTGCAGAGGGATTATCCAGCAGACACGTCTCTAATTCGCTTCCTCCCCCTATTGGTAAGCTGCTGTTCCGCGAAGGCTGTGTGAGGGATGGCTGAACCCAGCTTGATATTTGTATATATTTGAATCTTGAGAGTCTAAGCCCAACTTTGTTGACCAAATAGTCCCAAGGGAGTAGAGATCCATCCATAAACAGGTCACCCCAGGATACAATTTCAGCCTCTTTAAGTGGTAGTGTTAATACATCTTCCGCCCAGGCTGGGGGCGCGGGTAAATCCCATACAGGAGCTCTACTTGAGTAATACCCTAGTTTGACCGTGTGCCTCACTTTATGCCACGTATTGGCCATCCCCTGTAGTACCTTCAGCTTTATTTATTTTTTTATTTTGGGGTCTCCGAATTTAAACAAGAAGCTGCCCTGTCCAACTCCCTCACAGTTCAACAAGGTGGAAAACATGTGACCTACGCCTGTTTCTGTTGGTGTTTTTAATAGCATTCGTGCATGTGATAGCTGAAATGCCCATGCGTAAACCTGGAGAGCTGGGCCCGCCAACCCGCCCTTCTCCCTGCGACGCCTTATCTTTTTCCAAGAGATTCTTGGAATCTTGTTGTTCCAAATGAAAGAAGAAATCTCGCTCTGCAGCTTTGCAGCTTTGTAATTAATTTGGGATAAAAAAAGCAGAATTGAATTACATAGAAAAGAAACCTTTGGCAGAATAGACATTTTTACAAGATTTACCTTACCCAGAATGGTAAGCGGGAGGTGTACCCAATCTCTCATCAGTTTTCGGCACTGCGCAGCTACTTTAACAAAATTTGAAGAGGCTATCAGATTTATATCTTTGACTATATTAATCCCCTGGTACCGCAGGTGAGCTCTTGATGTTTCTTTATGGGTAATTAAGTTGACATTCCATGACATTGACTCTGTTTTGGAGGCATTCACCTCGTAACCTGAAACCTTTCCAAATTTCAGAGCTAAGTCTATGACCCCTGGGTACGCAGTGTTGATATCTGTTGTGCCACTTTTTTTTCCCAATCGCCAAAAACAAAAGGTTTTATCAGTGTGTTTTCTCTTAAGTTTTGCGCAAATGGCTCTATATGGTAGACAGTCAAAATATCGAGTTGGAAATATCGACCTACCATAATATCGAGTCTGAAATATCGAAGGAGCATAATATCGAAGGCAAGAATATCGTAGGACAGAATATCGACCCAAGGTAAGTAATATCGAAATACTTAATATCGATGTAAGTAATATCGAAGTTAGTAATATCGATAGCATATATATCGATGTTAATAATTTCGATGACACTAATATCGATATTTGTATTATTTTATAGTTTTTTATTATGTATGTGTTATATGTTTAATTTAAGTATTTAAAATAATTACTATTATATGTGTATACATTTTCTATAATAATATAGAAATTTATAAGGAAATTTGATGTTTTAGTACCGGAGCGGGTTGTGGGTTTATAGGGGAATAGGGTGGGAAGTAATTTAATTATGGTAAGTTGATTAATAATTAGTAGGATTAATTAATTAATTATAATTATTTGCTTATTAATATTGATTAATTGGGAAATAATTAATTGATTAATTGATATATATTTTCTGTAGCGGGATGTGGGTTTATAGGGGAATAGGGTGGGGAGTAATTTAATAATAATTAATTAATTAATATATGTTTTTAAATATTTATAACTAATTAATTGGCAAATAATTAATATTAATTAGTTAATTAATTAATATAATTTTGTACATATTTTAAATTAGTAATTAATTGGTAATTAAATAATATTAGTTAGTTAATTACATTATTAGAGTAATTTATTTATATATATAATTTTTAGTTACTGTTAATTAATTAATTGGGGAAAAATGATATTAATTATTAAATTATATTAATTACAGCTTATGTGCTAATATATTTACTTTATTGTTATTGTTAATTAATTATTAATTGCTAATTAAATAATATTATTTAACTTTGGGTTAAGGAGTATTTTTAGGGTTCAGGGTCATTTTTGGGTTTTTGGGTAAAGGGGTATTTTGAGTGTTTAGGGTCAGTTTTCAGTTTTTGGGTAAAGGGGTATTTTTAGGGTTCAGGGTCAGTTTTCAGTTTTTGGGTAAAGGGGTATTTTTAGGGTTCAGGGTCAGTTTTCAGTTCATGGGTAAAGGGGTATTTTTAGTGTTCAGGTTCAGTTTTCAGTTCATGGGTAAAGGGGTATTTTTAGGGTTCAGGGTCAGTTTTCAGTTTTTGGGTAAAGGGGTATTTTTAGGGTTCAGGGTCAGTTTTCAGTTCATGGGTAAAGGGGTATTTTTAGTGTTCAGGGTCAGTTTTCAGTTCATGGGTAAAGGGGTATTTTTAGGGTTCAGGGTCAGTTTTCAGTTCATGGGTAAAGGGGTATTTTTAGGGTTCAGGGTCAGTTTTCAGTTTTTGGGTAAAGGGGTATTTTTAGGGTTCAGGGTCAGTTTTCAGTTCATGGGTAAAGGGGTATTTTTAGGGTTCAGGGTCAGTTTTCAGTTCATGGGTAAAGGGGTATTTTTAGGGTTCAGGGTCAGTTTTCAGTTCATGGGTAAAGGGGTATTTTTAGGGTTCAGGGTCAGTTTTCAGTTCTTGGGTAAAGGGGTATTTTTAGGGTTCAGGGTCAGTTTTCAGTTTTTGGGTAAAGGGGTATTTTTAGGGTTCAGGGTCAGTTTTCAGTTTTTGGGTAAAGGGGTATTTTTAGGGTTCAGGGTCAGTTTTCAGTTCGTGGGTAAAGGGGTGGTTTTTGGGTTCAGGGTCATTTTTCTCGACTGTTGCACTCTCTGGAGTGGGAATAGTAATTTTATCCCTACGCTATCAAACGCTTTCCCTACTGTTCCACTCTCTGGAGTAGGAATAGTAATTTTTACCCTTACGCTATCCAACGTTTTATATAATTAATTGTTAAAATATCACATGTTTATTTTATTTTTTATATTACTTACATTTTATGTATGTTATTGTTTTATGTTTGTACATGTATTAGTAAATTAGAATATATTTCATCAATTTATAAATTAGTAAATTAAATATTAATACTTATTGTTCAGTACATATATATTATATCTTTACTGTATATATTTAATTAATGTATTATTAATATATATGTTTTATTTATTAATTTTAAACATCATTAGATACTTTTAAATATGTATATTTTATTTATTAGTGTTATATACTTACTTTTACATTTATATATATTAAAAAAAAATCGATATTTTTAACATCGATATTTTTTACAACGATATTATTTTTTCGATATTTTTGTACTTACCATGTTGTAGATAGGATGTCGATATTTTTGCCCTCGATATTGTTGACTCGATATTCTTGTAGGTCGATATTTTTGTAGTCGAAATTCTGTCATAGATCCGGCTCTATATATAAGTCGAATAGCAAAGGAGACAGGGGACACCCCTGTCTCGTTCCCCTCGTTACCCTAAATGGCTCAGATAGGCCCCATTGATCAAAATTGAGGCTGAAGGGCTTCCGTAAAGCAGGTTTATTGCTCTACGGAATTTGTCCCCGACGTTGAATTTTTGCAGGGCCTCCGACAGGTATAGCCAGTTCACCCTGTCGAAGGCCTTGGTGGCGTCCAACGTGAGAACCGATAGGGGCAAAGCTTCCTTTATGGCCACGTCTATGGCGCCTACTAGATCGTAAGTGAGCTCATATAGCTGCCTCCCCTTTACAAAACCTTTTTGGTTGGGATGCAATATGTCGGGGGCTACCTGGCCAAGCCTTTTGGCCAATATG
Source organism: Lissotriton vulgaris (assembly GCF_964263255.1). Lineage (NCBI taxonomy): Eukaryota > Metazoa > Chordata > Amphibia > Caudata > Salamandridae > Lissotriton > Lissotriton vulgaris. The sequence goes on along the minus strand of NC_141698.1, from coordinate 789,797,855 downwards.
GTAGCAAAAATGTTATACTCGGCATTTAGAATTGATATTGACCGATACGAGCCGCAGTCAGATGGAGGCTTTCCTGGCTTCAAGATGAGTGTTATAGAGGCGTTATCCCAGGAGGCGGGGGGGCCTCTCCTTCCCTCAATATCTGGTTTAATAAGGCCGCCAGAACAGGAGACACCTCTAATATCAGGTTTTTGTAAATTTCGTTCGGTAAGCCATCGGTTCCTGCAGCCTTACATCCCTTAGCTCCCCTTATGGCCTGCTCTACCTCAGCCTTGGTTATTTCCTTGTCCAGGAAACTACTCTGTTCAGATGACAAGGATGGTAGGAAAATATCCTCTAACCAGCTCGTAATGTCGTCAGATGTAACACTAAGATCTTCCTGATATATTGATTGGAAGAAGTCTTTGAAAGTTTCCCTAATTTCTGCGTCTCTTGTGAAGGTGCCTCTGTCTGATGTAACCGAGTCGATGTTATTTCGGACCCGGTCAGATTTAACTTTCCAGGCCAACAATCTACCAGCCCCTTCCCCGTATTGAAAATGAGATAGTTTGCTCGCCTCCCATCTCTGCAAGACACGCTTGTCAAGAACCGATGACAATTTATTCTTCAATTCATCTAATTCTGCAAGTTTCAAAGATAAGTCGTGGCTGTCGTCAGCCCTGCAGATATCGATATCTAACTGAGCTGCTGTCATACCAGTCTCAATAGAAGACACCTCTTCCATATACTGCCTTCTTCTATATACAGTCCTGTTCTTAATTATTCCTCTTAATGAACACTTGAAAGCATCCCAGACTATGCCAATTGGTGCAGTGCCAGTATTGGTAATAAAGAACTCCAGTGCTTGTGATTGTATAAACTCTATATCTTGCATAGAGGTAAGGAGAGATCTATCAAAGGACCACATCCGGATGGGAGGCTTATCCCCCCACTCAAGTTCCAGCTTCATAGCAGAGTGGTCGGAGAGGTGCGAAGGAATGTAGTCTACACTCTTGACAGAGTCAACCAGGGCTCGGCTAATTAGGATAAAATCTATCCTTGATCGATGTCCATATTTGAGGTTTCTGAACGAGAAGCCTTGCCTCTGCCCCTCTCTAACCCTCCAGATGTCGACGTAACCATATTGGTTCATACACCCTAATAAACAGTTTCTAGATTTAGAAAAAGCCTGCTGTCTACTAGTTGGGGACTTGTCCAATGAAGGATTCAGAACGATGTTAAAATCGCCGGTTATTATAACTGGCTCTGGAAATTTTAGGAGGTGTAAAAATAATGATTCTACTGTAGTAGGGTCATCACAATTCGGCCCATAATAACCTGCTAATGTTAAAGCTGTGCCACCTATCTCGACTGCTACAATGGCCCATCTCCCTCCGGTGTCCGCCTTCTGCTGTAAGATTTTCATGTTCATGGGTTTTTTGAACAGGATAGACACACCCCTTATATTCAACGATTGAGAAGTAGAGACTGATGTATCTATCCACCTGTTCTTCTTAACTAGCTCAAGCATTTCACTCTCAATTAAATGTGTCTCCTGGAATATAATGATTCCCGCATCAGCGTCCCGTAGATACTGCAGAATTTTATTTGCACGGGGTTTGGTGCGGATTCCATTACCATTCCAGGATAGAATCTTGAGCCTACTCATAGCCCTGGGAGTTGATGTTAATAGAAAAAACTGCCAGTTTGTACAATTCCACGTTTATCTGCCAAATAAAAATAAAAGAAAACTCCCAAATGTACTTTGATTGGAGCTCAATCGAGAATAGATATTTTTTCCCTTTGTATTGCGTCCCTTCACCCCCCAGTGACACCCCAAACCTCCCCCCTCCCATGAGAAACCCTTGTACTCACTATCCGGAAGTTCCGGAAGTAAGTGCCCCTACTCTTCCCAGCCCCCACCACAAGTGCCTCTCATTTTTATTTTATCGTGTTATGTTCGCCTTACACTTTTTTTTTTTACTTTTTTTTTTTTTTGCAAATGATTATTATTGTTATTATTTCATCCTAGGAGATTTGGTATAGTTCCTTATCGAGCCTTAGCTAGAAATTAGTCATCATTTTTTTTCTATTTATGTGTTATTTTTTTCCTTTTGTTATGTGTTGACTCTACCATGGCCTCCTAGACCTAAACCTGTAGTAATAAAGGATGTTGTAGGGAGAACTTATAAGACATTAAGATAGTGGATCATCCTGTTGTCCTAGTCAGCTGGCCCCTTCTCCTTCCTACTGCCTAGAGAAAGTAGCAACTCATCTGCAGCCTGAACCGATCGTATATTGTGCATTTTGTTGTCATGCATTATTTTAAGAGATGCAGGGAAGCCCATCTGCACCGTAGCACCCAGCCTTCGAAAAGCATCCATTCTCCTGCCCAGCTCCCACTGTTTATCGAAATTAAATCTAGACAGGTCCGAGCGTATTTGGAAATTGAATCCTTTGCCTGATAAAGATTTTTGTTTTAAGGCGAGGTTCAAAATTTGCTCTTTCAAAGTATACGTGTGAAAGTTCACAAGGATTTTCCTAGGCTTGGTTCTCTGCGGGTTACGCCTAAATGGATCCCTGTGGATACGTTGTATATCCATTGCTAGGTCCTCATTGGAATGCTGCAGGTTAAGAGACTCTTTTAGCAGCGAGATAATAAAGCCCTTGATGTCTGTGCCTTCACTGCCTTCCGGGACATTTAAAATGCGGATATTGCTTCGTCTGGCATTGTTCTCCACAACCTCCATCCTCTCTGATAAGGCCATATCTTCTCTTTTTAACTTCCTGAGCGCCTTCTGCATGCATAGAGATTTGCCCCACTGTCTCTTCTAAGGCTTGAGTTCTTGCTGAGAGACCAACAATCTTTTTGTCTAGGGACTCGCAAAAACTTCTTATTTCTCTTTGATTTGAGGCAGACTCCTCAAAGCCTCGCGTAATCTCGGCTGATAGTGCTGCAAACATCTGCTGCAATGAAGCGACAGAAATAGGAACGGAACTAGGATCCAAGGCTCCATTTTCCTCAAGGCTAAGAAAAACACCACCGTCAGCGGGACTAGAAGCCAAAAGAGACTCAGGAGGTATTAGCACATCAGCTTCCAGGCTATTTTCAGTATTTCCCAGGTCTATTGTTGTTGGAAGTTCTTTACCCCTGTTTTCTTCATGGGAAGGTGAGGGTGCAGGAGACGGGGTTGTGGCATGAGCTGCCACAGCCCCTGGTGCAGCAATTTCGTAAACTGATCCTGCAGACTCCCTTTGACTATTAAATAGGTCTAGGACTGATGGGACTGATAGACCTTCCCCTGCCCCAGCACTGAGGTGCAGTAGAGCATCGGAGTCGAATTCCATAGACTGCGCCATGGTGCCGCTAGAGTGGACTGGCTCTGGATCTTGCTCCATCGATGCCATTTCGCTGTTCTCAGTAACTGGTTCAATAGAATTACTATCCCTCCACAAACGGTCTTGGCCTATTTCTAACACCTGTGGAATCACCTTAAAGTACGAACGCAGCGAAGGAGTAATCTTTGAGGTAGGAGCTGGGGGAGGTTTGGCCGCCTTACTGCATTTTCTTCCCTTCTTTGCCTTCACTTCAACAGAAAGGTACGAAGATGTTTTTTTTGGGTTCGAATCAGAGGGTGGTAGGGTGGAGACTTGGTGGCCCACTGAGACTTCTGGCGCTTCCCTTGAGAGCCTCTCTGCTGAAGATGACTCCCCGCCTTTACCCCTCCTTTTGCGGGGATTCCTCACCTTCCCCTGGCCCTTAACTGAACTTTTGCTTTGGTTTCCTTTGATAGTTTCTGCTGCTTTCATATGCGAGGGGGGAAATTCAGAGGCTTTCAACTCACTCCCTCACTTTGCCACGGGATTCAAGCAAGCCGGGCTGAAGACGGCTGGAATGCCAGAAACCGGTCCCAGGGTGCTTGTTTCCGGTCCAGGGAAGACATGGCTTGGCAGTTCGGGCTGGACTGTTCCCATGAGGCACAAGGTCAGACTGATATGCATATGGCCATGTCTGAACTGGGGTGGCAGAGTGAGCTAAAGAATGATGATGGATTAAACCCAGATCAGTTTACTGGGGGTGAGTGCTTGCAATGTTCAACACTCTGTCCGTTATCCCCTTTGGTTTTGCTAGGATGTTAAGCAGACAGCTGAAGGCTTCCTTCATGGTTTTAGTGCTGAGGTCAGAAGACAAACTGAAATCTCTGAGGAAGCTGTGGTGAGAGTGTTGGATGGAGACAGAGGTGATGAGGTCTGATATTTCATCTAATAAGTCCTTGTGGATTCCAGGTGGTGAGGTGAAAGGAGGCCATTATGAATGCTTAGAGAGAAAGGTTGCAAGAGAGGAGCTCAAAAGACTTAGGAGTGGCATAGCCATGTTGACTTGTGTATCGCTATGAGTTCCCCTCCTGATTTGCATATGTGTTCTATGCGTTGATCCAGAAGGGAGGAGAATGGTAAGTATTTGTGGGGAGGAGGGTGTGAACCAGGGTCCTGTGTTGAAAGAGTGTTTAGGTTGTGATGCATAGTGATTTTGTAAATGTCAGGGTGTGGCTTATTTCTCAGTGTGCATTGATGTGCATGAGTTGTAAATGGTATGTTGTGTGCATTCTAGAGAAGTGTATGGGGATGAAGTTATTTGTGCTAGATGTGGGGGTATTGTGAGTACATTTGCAATGTCTTGTTGTGAGGGTGGGAATGGTATGTGTAATAATGTTTAAAAGACACAGGATGGCGTGTCTTGGCAGTTGAAGTTGTGGCCCTATGTCCTTGAGGTCAGGAGAAATCCAGTTAATTAACCCTGGGCGTAAAATTCTCTCCCCTCGCGGAGTTTGCAGATTTTTGGCAACTCTGCAATCTGCGTAGAATGCAGAGTTACCACAAACTCAGCGCACAGCAATGGAGCAGAGTTTTTGTGTGTTTGCGCGCTCAAAATGCATATTTGCTGGTGCATGAGCGACTTACCGGGAAGCCTGCATGCGCTGAAGAGATTTCCCATCTGTTCGCGAGCACCACAAGATTTAATAGCCACACAAAGTTATATATTGTATTTGTTAATTTGTACTAGTAGTAATTGAACCACAACAATGAATACCATGTTTCACTGATGTTCTTCTTGCTTCTTTGCTTTTAGGTGCACAAAAGAGGAGGAGGAGTCATCAGCCATTGTACTGTCAGAGTGAAGTACTGCTGTGCACGACGTCACTTGACCTGTGACCACAGGCATTTCCAACTTCTACCACTGCTTGCTACTGACATCCGAAGAAGATGGCCCCAAAAAAAGGTACCAGCTGTTCCAGTACCAAGAAAGTGAGAAGAAGGAACTGCCACTTACCAAGACTGGTGTGCCGCCCAATATCTTTTTTGGGAAATCAAAAAATGTGCCTGCAGCAGCGGTGTCTGGGGAGCAAGCTGGGAGCAGCACCTCTGCATCAGTGGACCCACCTCTTCAACCTAGGCACAAATGCATGTCTGTTGCAGAGCAGACAGCCTAATAACGGCAACGCCGACACGCAGTGATGTTGAAATTTACTTATCGTTATTGCAAAGTAGTACCCAATCAATGAAGGGAACTGAGAAAAGTGGGCATCAACAGCCACAACCGCCCCCAGTAGTTGTTGTTCCTCCTGAAGTAGGGGCATTTCAGGAGATGGAGCTTCCTGCAGAGGAAGAAGAGCAAGCCACTCTTTCAGAAGATCCATTGTCTTGCAGATCCCCAGCAAGGAAAAGGAGAGTTAGTCCATAAACTTCTTCTGAAAGCCCCTCTTCTGATGATCTAGGCACCACTCGGATCCCACCACCTCAGTCTGAGAGTGAGACAAGCAATGAGACAAGGCTATGGAAAAAGGAAGGCTCCAGAAAGCCTTAGAGTTATGGAGGTAGATGTAGAAGAGAAGGATGATGATGACAAGGCAAGCCAGTGGAGACCGACATTACCCCATCCCAAATTGCTCTGAGGGATGTGGCACAGATACCACCAACACAGATCATACAACCAACACCGCCTCCAGCTTCCATATTTCGCCGGCAGCCACTGTTTCCACTGTTTCAAAGCTTTATTCAATTATTAAAAAGTAAAAACAATCATAAAAGCATACTATACATGTACATTCACAGAATAAGTCATTAAAAGCTAAAAAATTTACGGATTTGGTACAGCTCGGAAATACAATAAAACAGAGTTACTAAAAAATCATACTTTTCCTTGCGGCCACAGATTTCAGGATGAACATGGCTGTGTGAAAACAAATGTCAGGATCATCTAATGAAAACAGAAACCTCGTTGCCGAATTTACCGTAGTAACTTTCCATTTTACAAATAAGGGTTTTAAATAAACAACACGAAGATGTTTATAACGGTCACACAGAAATAAAAAATGCACAGTACTCTGTTTAGTGACCCCTTCGCATGGGCATAGTAAAGAGGGATAATTTTTCATAGCTGGGAACGTCACCAAATGGTGGAGACTTCCGAGTCTTAGTCTAATAAGGACAAAACGATGGGATGGTCTAGTGAGAACCTTTAGATATTTCGAAAAGCCAGATGAGTCCCTATTGGAGTAATAATACTGAGGGATAGTTGACAACATTGTAGAGTCTCTACGCACTTGGGCTTTCTTATATAGATAGGAGCACTTAAGTTCTTTCTTTGAAATATCAGAGAAACTCTCTTGATCTTCCAGGAGGTTGAGATTAAATAAGTCCCAGGCAGTTGTCACAACATAATCAATCCATGGGATCAATGTGCTTTTATCTAGGCGGAGACAACCAGTGATGATATTCCTCGTAAAGCTAGTTTCCTTCTTATGCCCGATTGCTCTCCACACCAACAATGGTCTAAAACAGATTAAATCTGATAAAAACTCTAGGGCCAGTTCCTGGTGAATTATCACAGTGGAAGCAGACTTAGGCAGGCATAGCAATCTTTTTAGAAAACTATTTTCTTCTGTTTGCAAATCTCCGTGGCGACAATGCCCCCAAACACCAGATCCGTAAAGCGCAATAGCAACACATCTACAACAATATATGTGTAGCATATCATATATGTGCCGGTCTCCAAGCTTATTCGCAAGCTTAAAAACATGATAAGCACTTTTGGACATCTTGGCTTTTACATTAGATATCTCCTGTGACCACATGCCGTTACTACTAAAAGTTATGCCCAAATAACAGAATTTATTTACAACTGCTATTTTTTGTCCCTCTATATGGAAAGATTTCAGCTTCCTCATTTTCTTTCCACATGGCATAATAAATGTTTTAGTATTATTGATTTTTATTTTTTTTTCCTTGATAAAACCCGCAAACTTGTCCATCAATTTCTGTAGGCCTCTAGGGGTTCTGGATAAGAGCACTGAGTCATCGGCATAAAGTAAGATGGGAACAGCCTGGCCATCTATTAACGGGGCATCAGAGTTAACTTGCTTAAGCTCAGTGTCTATTGTATTGATGAAGAGGGAGAAAAGAAGGGGCGCAAGGACACAACCTTGTCTTATACCTAACTTAACACTGATACAGTCAGTACATTCCCCCCCTTGACCATATCTAATGCGGGCAGAAAGTTTAGAATATAATCTGGCCAGAAAGTGAATAATCTCTGCTGGGGCACCTTGATCTAATAGAGTTGACCATAGCAGCGCGTGATCAACGAGATCAAATGCGCTACTTAGGTCAGCAAAGCAGAGGAAAAGCGAGCCCTGCTTAGCACGGGTATACTTCCCAATTAGGAGGTCTAGATTAATGCATTGTTCCACGGTACCCAGACCCTTATGGAATCTGAATTGGCACCGTGCAAGAATACCACTACCCTCGGCCCACTCTTCTAATCTGGCCAACAACACCCGGCTCATGGTTTTAAGTGATGAATCTAAAAGGGTGATAGGGCGGTAAGTTTTGGCATCTGACCTATCCCCCTTTTTATATATCGGTATAATTACAGATTCACCCCAGGTGGACGGTGTGCTCTCCAGGACTGCTGCATGAAAGACCCTAGTCAGGACGGGGCCCCACAATGATATATATGCCTTATATAGGTCTATGGGCACCCTGTCAGGACCAGGGGCCTTCGCTCTCTTACTAATCCTAATGGCAAGATCTACCTCCGATACTGTGATACTTAGGGGGACAATTGGCCATGGATCAGCCTCTACCAGGGATAAGTTCACCGCCCTCTGTGAGTCAAAAATGCTAGTGAAGTGAGTACCCCAGCAATCCTCACTGACAAGAGCAGTGAGGACCGGAGTATCATCACTCTTAAGAAAGGGACAGTTAACCATATACCAGAATAATTTGCTGTCCGATAATGCGACAGCCTTAGACAAATTAGCCCATGCTTCCTCCTGCAGTTCCAACTTCCGACGTTTTAAATGCCCCTTATAAGCGGCCCTGAGGGTTATGATACTCTACCTTTCTCTGGGCCTACTAGATAGAGCCTTCTTAAGCTTCTGCAGTGACTCAGTGCACAGGGAGTCAAACCAACCTATCCTTGGTTTACCATTAGTACGCTTGGTAGAGGTCAGGGTATTATCAACTATATTATTAATCCTATTAAAACTAGTTAATATGCCACGTGAATCTGTGCTTTCGTTCAAACAGAAACACAGATCTGGCAAACAAGCCGCTACGATTTTAACCAACAATTTATGGGATTTATCACCCTTCCATTTTATCCTATGACCATTTGATCTACATGGGGCGATGTCAGTAACAACGATTTGAGCTGATGCCACTTTATTACCTCAAACTAGCAATATTACTGTGAAGCAATTGTGGTCGTTAATTGCAAGATCCAGTATAACTGGAGTGTCACAGTACTTACTAATATCAGCTGAGACCAACAAATGATCAATGACTGTAGCTGTATTCCTCCCTGTAAAAGTAGGGACAGGGTTTCCATCACCATCTCCTGCAGGTTGTAACACAACCAGGTCGAATTTTGCAAGGGCGGAGTTCAGGGATTCTCCGTAAATACTATGCTTAAAATGGGTATACCCTTCTCCTCTATCATCATGTATTCTGCATACTTTAGTTAATGAGAAGGGGCACAACGGAATGTTAAAATCCCCACCCCAAATGAATACAAAGTTAACATGATTAGCCCGAACAATCCCATCCAGGGCCTTGTCGACCTCGCTAACCGCGGTCGATCGCAAAGGATCGGGCAAGTTATTATAAAAATTAATCAGTAAAACATTACGACCATTCTTATGTCTCAACCACAGCAGTTGGGAGTGACTTCCAATCGTCACATATCTTATGACCTGCACTGGGAAACTAACAGAAAGCAAAATAAGTAAGACCCCTTTAGCTCTGCCCATATTCGAACCTCGTGCTGGAAGATTATAGGCGACATAACCCTCATAGCTAATGTCATCTACGCTTCAAGTCTCTTGCAGACACACGATATCGTATGATTACACAATTTCTCTCCAACCAAGGACACCCAATTTGCTATTCTAGCCCGCAATATTCCAACTTGCTAAATTGTACCCTCGTCTTTCTTTTTCAGTCCCTACCTCGGGGATACCACCCTTGTCCCGGTATATAACATCTACAGCCTATGTGTTTACTAGATTAGGAATCGGGCTACTACATCCTTGTTTATAGGATGGGCCTTTGCTATAAGTGATGCCCCGGACAACGTACTTGTGCAACGCTCGGTCCTTATCTCCAGTAGTGAGGAAATAGACATTTTACGTGGCCAGTGTGTCCCCTGCATGCACCCTATGTATATACATATACCCCATGTATGTCCATGTCACCATGCAATTCCCTTCTCATGCCTGTAATAATAATGCTTCTGCATTTCCGTCCAATGTTAACATGTCAGTTACCAGGCCCTCCATGGAAGAAACGTTAATTCTGTACTGAGGCCTATGTTGCCAATGCATTTACATGGTACACGTTTAAAAGTCGAGATGAACTCGTTTTTGTGGCTCAGCCGAGCCAGGACCCGAATTCAGGCTCCATGCCTCCTGACCCTCTGAAAACTGCAGTTTAGTTATGTATCCCTGACCTCTCACATACTTCCTGCTCAGCCGAGAGGTGCCCAGCCCGGCCTGCCAAGACAGTATTTTGCTTACAGTTATCTGCTATGCTCCACAGAAACACATTCCTGCTTAATGAAAAGGGTAAACATATTCCACCTGCAGAAGATAGGGCCTAGCCTTTCTGTCTCCATCCAAGTGATTTACAGAACCCGTATCCATAGAAGGCCCATGGCCCCACGCAATGCACAAAGAAATATATGCACACACTAGCATTTAGTGATGAGCAGCCTTTGCTCGAGCGACCTTTAAGTCAGATAATACATCCTCCAAACTCAAGATATCAGATAATATCAGAGGTGCAGGTCGTCCTGACATCCAAGACTCCTCTACTAGCACGAAAGTCAGCTTCCCCCAGTTACACGTCAATTCCACGTCATGACCAAGTTTGCGCGCACAAGTAAGGTAAAGGTTCCTGCTGACCATGCAGACCCCCTCCATGTATCCACCCACCTATGACACACCTATGACTCATTAAGTGAACACCCACGTGTACACCTTCTTACACGCCCTTTTCGCGCCCATGTGCTCTTATCTCTCTCTTTCATTTGCTCCGCCTGGAGTGCTCCGCCTTCTCTATGCAAGTTAAAGTATGTTTTAACTATAAATAATGCACTCTGTGAATAAAGTTCAGATGACGATCCTTCCTGATCCCTAGTGGTGATGGAACCCGATTCTCCCTTAACTCGAGTTACTGAATTAAAGCCCTTTTGAATCGGACACCACGGACTCTGCCTCTCATTATATGCATGATCCTTGTTAATGTATAGAAATTCCGACAGGGTAATTATTTTATTTACCACATAATCTGGCGCCCGAATAGGGACCAGTCCCCTTCCCCACACGCCGGCGATGTAGGTCCAGCCCCCTGGCCCCTTCTACAGCCGTGACCGACTTCAAGTGTACACGACAGCGGGACTTCCTGCCTACTCCCTCAGGCCAACGGAGGAGATGGAGACTGCGACCAGGCATCCACACGAGGCGGTGAGGATTGCGGACCATCCCAACCAGAGCCCAAGCCGAGAGAGCAAGGTCCGAGGTATCCCGAGGCCCACCTGTTCCGAGGCGCATGCGCATGAGCAGCAGCAGTAGCAGTCACGCAGTATCGAGTATAGAGTTTCCGAGGCCTTCAAGTTCTGCTTCCCGGTGAGTACCGTTATTGGGAACGCATAGAGACGGGTTCATTTATTTGAACACGGTAAAGATGTGTCTGGGTACACAGACACGGTAATGACGTGTCCCTTTTAGTGGGCACGGTAAAGACGTGTCTCTTTATGAGACCGGTATGGTTGTACTGTATTCCAGTACATAAAGTTAACAGTTTTCAAGTTCATGTTTTCTCTCCCCATGTACTAGTTAGGATGTATCTGTTTTTAATGTTTTAGTATTGTAGTGTGAATGGTTGTTTTCAGTCTATTCTTGTGTATATTGTGTTTTCGTTAAAGTTAAGTTCCAACATGCCACTGTTTTCGAAATTACGTCAGATAGGGACCACGAAAGGGATACTCGAAGGGCCCGATTCACAGAACTAACTTAAGACAAAATCCTAAACTTACTACTTTTGGTATTCACAGAAGTTAGTATTTTGTCTTAAGTTTGTCTTAAGACAGACTTAAGACAGACTTAAGAGAGACTTAAGTTAGGATTTTGTCTTAAGTCAGTCTTAAGTCTGTCTTAAGACAAACTTAGGACAAAATCCTAACTTCTGTGAATACCAAAAGTAGTAAGTTTAGGATTTTGTCTTAAGTTAGTTTTGTGAATCGGGCCCGAAGAGTCAGTTCCGGTCCCGCCTAGAGACACTCCTGGTCTTTTCATGTATCAGAAGCATGGGCTAGATGCCATACTGTTTTTAGACTTATGGGTAGATTACACGAAGGATCTAGAAGAAAAGTATAGATGGCCTGCCTCAGGAACATGGGATGCTGAATGCATTATGAGAGTAGAGGAAGCACTATGGAAAAAGAAAGTTAGACTGTCCCAGAAAGATGCCATTGAGTTATGGCGTAAAGAAGCGCATAGGAGAACAGAGAAAGAATTCCACAAAGCAGAGAGAAGTAAAGAGGCAGCAGAAAAAGACAGAGAAAAAGAGCTAAAGGAAGAGGGGGAACGGGTCAAGGCGGAACAAGCAGATCGAGAAAGAAATGCCCTCATCACGGGTATGTATCCTGTCCTCACAGAAGGACTAGCTAAAGTGACCCCCTCAGAAGTACCGAGTAGTTTGCCGCCTCCACTAATACCGACTAAAGTACGTAGGCATAGACAGACAGAAGCAGAGGCTTTTATTTCCTCCTATCTAGCAGAGCCCGCTCCGGATTATGTTAACGTAGACTTCCCTCCTCCTGTCCCTTTCGTCAACAATCCTTTTCTCCCTCCGCCCCCAACACAGGATCTGCATACACAACTGCTTCCGCCACAGACCGTGAAAGATGATGTAGGACAAGGGGCAGTGGGAGGGGGGCCACCAACGACGCCACGAACGCCGCCAGCATCCCGAGCACTGCAATGGTTAGGACAACGAACACCACAAATGACAGCATCACCCTTTAAGCAAAATGTAACTATTTCACGTTGTATATATGATCCAGCACCAGGTGAGGGTGCGATGCTCGTGTACTCACTAAGATTAAGACGCGCTGTAGACTATTTGATCACACTACCAGGTATGAAGGAAAATTTAGATAAAATATATGAATTCATTAGAATGGGGGAGGGACCCGAGAGCATAGAAGAGGCCATGAAACAAAGAAAAGTGGAGGTTAAATGCATGATTTTACGTTTTTTGATTAACTGTCTGATCAGGGAACAAGACCAACCAGACAAAGGAGTAAATAAAGGTCTGACTGATTGGAGTGACAACATAGCTACTGGTCGGCATGATAAACAGGGACAGACAGAATGCATGTACCGGAAAATACGAAAAGAGATCTTAAAGTTGCACAGGAAAGAGTCTGACGGGAAAGATGAGTCAGAAGATGGAGAGCCCGAAACTGAGGAAGTGAATAAAATAAATTATGTAGGCAAAGCACGGCAGTTTGACTGGCCCAAGTGCCTCGACTACCGCAAACAGGGACCTCCCATAGAAGAAAGATATTCCCTCGAAAATCTATTCCAAGCTACTGAGAACGCACTGAAAAGACGAGTAGAATGCGATAGACCCCACACCCTACATGAGCAGGAATTAGCACGGTCAGCAGTTCAATGGGTGTCTAATTCTAACATATATAACAGTGAGGTAGTGGCTCAGACCTTTTTGAGCCTTCCTCCGAACGAACAGCGTTTGGCTGGTATTTACATGGTTCAACATCTGATAACGTTGTACGAGAGTCAACATGCTGATCCCGGTCCCTTGTATACATTACTGGACGATATACTCCTAGAGAGATGGATAGGCCTAGGTACCGAATTAATTAATGTCATTCTGGAACAACGACATAAGTACTTGACTTTTCTGACCACATGCATAATTCCTGCCCCACACTATGACAGAAAGGGTTTACACATAGACAGACAGAACCCCCTACGAGAGGTTCATCCCGTTAAAAATACAGGGGGTGAGCTCCAGCGAGTATAAGTTTACACACCCTTGACAAAAAGAGAAATACTGGAAATGAAAAGGATGCTGCCCTGCCATGATAAAGACCCGGGGGGGTTCCACCGTGAATTAAAAGATATTCTCCGCATAGGGGTTTACACGTACGCTGACATCATTAAATTATTAAAAGTGCTGTTACCAGCAGGTATTTATGAAAAACTTAAAGAGAAAGACTGGGAGGTGGGAGAGAAAAAGATAAGTTGGACAGAATTGGAAAATGAGGATAAAGGCCGGCTCCCTGGTGTTGGTCTTGGGGAAAAAGCTAAAGCACTACCTGAACTCTTGATACAGGTCTTGCCAAGATTATTGGTTACTAAAAAGGAAGATTGGGATGCTATTTCAGCCTGTAAACAGAAACCAGATGAAGACACTAGTGATTTTTATTCTAGATTCGAGAAATGTTTTTCTATCAATAGTGGCCTTAAGCCAAGTAGTGAATCGTATCCACATCTTTTTGTGAGCAAATTAGTAGAGAATTCCTTAACCCCGATCAAGAATAGAGTACTGAAGGTTGAGAGTACCTGGCAAGCAAATAGCCCTTCCCAAATGTTGCAAATGTTACAATATCACCAGAACAGAATTAGAGAGGAACAGGAACATGAAAAGAGACGCATGAAAGATACGAAAATGAAAGTGCTAGTTGCACAATCGGTACCAGCTGATGGGCATAAAAAGGGCACGGCACCTGTTAAAGGGAACTGTAATTATTGCAAGCAACCAGGTCACTATGTAAATGAATGTGTTGTCCTGAAACACAATATAGCTACAGGCAAAACTAAAGAAAGACCGCATCCTCCCAGACAGAATAGCACCCCACAGAACACGCAACAGACAGTAGTTCTACCCCCACCAGTAGCTGCCACACAACAAGTCACGCAACAAATGTACCAGTACGCACAGTCAGACTATCCAGAATATCAACAGTACTCATGAAACAGCCTAGAGAGGGAGGTTGGCTTGCCCCTAATCGAAGTTCCTGTAGATCAAGAGGGTCCCTATGTACATAGTCGTGTATTGGGAAAAGACAGAAAATTTCTGATTGACACAGGGGCGAGCAGAACTACCATCAGTCATGACGAGGTTCCAGGGGCACCCCTCTCAGGCTCACAGAATATTTCCCTGGGATTTTCAGGAAAGCCTATTGTTAACGAAGTGTCAAAACCAGTTTCCCTAGGAGTCGGTCCATTGTCCCGTACTACAGACTTATTAAATTAATTAATTAATTATGTGCTTATATAGCGCTGGAATCACTCCCGAAGGGGTACCTCCACGCTTCGACCGCTGCGAAACCCTTCCTGGCTTCCCTGAGAGATGGTCCCTTAATGGGTATCTCCAGGGTGAGACCAGGCATCCCCGGCGGTCTGGTGGGGCCGTTAGTGAAGATGAGGCAAGCTAGTGCCCAGAGTTGCCGAGTGTGGTCACTGATCAGAGTGGGCACCGAAGCGAGAGAATTATCGAGTCCGCTGACCCTGGTCCAGAAACCTGCCGCGTCGGGAATCGAACTCTGGTCCCGGGCCGTCCTCTGCTCTCGGGTCTGACGCCTCTAACCAGTGAGCCACACTACTTCACTTCACTTCACTTATTACTTACTAAGTCATGTCCAGAAAATTTGCTTGGTATAAAGACACTGAAAAAACTAGGAGCAGTTATTTGTTGTTCTCCGGAAGGAGTGCGATTGTTTTTACGTGATTTTAAAGGACATTATGTGTTGAAAGATTTTGATCCCAGACTCCTGAATCTACCACAGCATTTATGGGCACAAGGTCCGACTGATGTAGGTTACATGCACATTACGCCATACCGTGTCACTCTCAAACCAGGAGTAGTACTGCCACGCATCCGACAATACAAGTTACCACCTGATGCCATAGTAGCATTACTGAAAATTGTTGACGAACTCATTGCACAGGGAGTGGTAGTAGAAACTGACTCAAATGTATGTAATACACCTGTCATCCCTATTCTTAAACGAACTGACCCTAATGCACCACCAGTCTACAGACTAGTGATTGACCTTCGAGAACTGAACAAATGCATAATTCCTCAATACCCAGTGGTCCCAGACATTTCTTCATTATTGACTGCAATTGATTCCGAGGCTACGTTCTTCACTGTAATTGATCTAAAGAACGCCTTCTTCAGTGTCCCAATACATCCAGAGAGCCAATACTTATTCGGATTCTGTTTAAATGGACGCAGCTTCAAATTTGCGAGAGCTCCTCAAGGTTTCACAGAAAGTCCTAGTATTTACAGTCAAGCATTAAAAAGACAACTAGACAGTATTCACATGCCTGCCAACACCGCACTGCTCCAATATGTAGACGATATCCTGATCACAGCACGAACAGAACAAGACTGCGAACGTGCATCACTGACAGTCTTATACTTTCTGGCAGGCAAGGGGCACAAGGTGTAACCTTCGAAGTTACAATTCTGTGCACAGCAAGTGGTGTACCTTGGACACTTGCTGTCCAAGAGGGGTAGACAGCTAACACAAGACCGTATTCAGTTAATTGCCAACTTTTCACAGCCCAAGACACAAAAGGAAGTACGGGCTTTTATTGGCCTCACTTCTTACTGCAGACAATGGATTCCCCAGTATGCATACCTAGCCAAACCACTCATACAGCTAACAACACAGGAGGCAGCGTCTTCGACTGTCCTCCCTTGGACACAAGAACATACCCTGGCATTTGAAGAATTGAAAAAAGCCTTATGTCAAGCACCAGTTTTAGCGACTCCTTGTTACAGCAAGCCTTTTACGCTTTTTGTCACTGAATGAGATGGAACAGCATTATCTGTCCTTACACAAGATCAAGCAGGAAAACACAAGCCTTGTGCTTATTTTTCTAGTACATTGGATCCAGTGGCCCAGGCTCTGCCTGCATGCCTGAAATCAGTTGCAGCAACAGCCCTAGCAATAAGACAGAGTGATTCCATAGTGTTAGTACACCCTCTGACAGTACAGGTTCCACATTCAGTGGAAGTTCTCTTGAACCGGACACAGACACAACATCTGACTGTAGCGAGACTGACAGGATATGAACTGACGTTATTTCAGCCACACATAGAGATCAGACGATGCAATATTCTCAACCCTGCTACACTCTTGCCCTCAAGTACAGTGGACACTGCACCACATGACTGTGTGGAAGTAATTAATACAGTGATGAAACCAAGACAAGACCTGACTGACATTGCATTGCCAGACCCTGACCTGACACTTTATGTAGATGGTTCATGCATGAGAACAAGCACAGGAGAGTTGTGGCCGCATATGCCGTGACCACTGATACTGAAGTTATAGAGACACAAAGAATAGACACACTGTCAGCACAAGCAGCAGAGCTCATCGCTCTGACACAAGCCTGCATACGAGCCAGGGACTTGAAAGTAAACATATATACAGACTCTCAGTATGCCTTCGGGGTTGTTCATGACTTCGGAGTGTTATGGCAGGAGAGAGGTTTCCTGACCTCTCATGGGGCCAAAATTCAGCACGGTCCCCTTATTCAGGCTCTGTTAGAAGCAATACATTTGCCTACAGCCATAGCCGTCATGAAATGCAAAGCACACACGAAAGCTACAGACACCATTTCCCAGGGTAACGACCTGGCAGACCGAACAGCTAAACTTACCGCCCAGACACCAATAGACACGACAAAGACAGAAGTACCATCACTGACAAACTGCATGACAGTCAGGGATCCCTCACAAGATGTACTCGACATACAGACACATGCCACTCCAGACGAAATAAAGAAATGGACTGAACAAGGAGGGGTCCAGACTGACCAGGGTTGGATGACAAAAGGCAAAGCTACATGGTTTCTCCCAGACTCTATGGTACAAGACATCATAAACACAGCACATAGTCCAGCACACTTGGGAGAAAAGGCAATGCTAGACAGTTTACAGAATATTTGGTTTAACAAGCACCTGCGTGCAGCAGCGAAACAGAAAGTACGCACCTGTATGATCTGTTGCCAGTTCAATCCAGGCAAAGGCATTCCAGTGGAACAAGGTGGATTTCATCCTCCTGACCACCCTTTTGAAGTCCTCCAGATGGATTATATCCAGATGGACAGATGTCGAGGATACAAATATGTCCTAGTAGTTGTATGTGCACTATCTAGATGGACAGAAGCATACCCAGTCCCAGATTATACTGCTGTGACCACCGCCAGGCAATTGGTACGAGAGTTCTTTCCACGTTACGGATTGCCCCGTGTCGTGTATTCAGATAACGGTCAGCCATTCTCCTCTGAATTAATGAAACAAGTATCTCTTCTGTTAGGGTACCAGTGGAAGTTCCATTGTGTACGACACCCAGAGGCAGCCGGACTTGTAGAGAGACACAATCAGACACTTAAGACAAAATTAGCGAAAGTCTGTGCAGAAAAAGGCGTGGATTGGATGGTAGCCCTGCCGGTTGCCCTCTTTTACATGCGTATGGTAGCTCATTCCAGAACAGGACTGTCCCCTTACGAGGTGGTTTTTGGTAGACCACCGAATATGTGGGGTACGCCTATGCCAAAGAAAATTACCGATGTTGACAGTAATATGCTGACAGATTACCTGGCTTCCTTGATGTCTGCACTCCTCTCTTGTCGTTCACAGGTTGCAGCCGCCTTCCCCGACAACACCCAAGTTAAAGAACACACCATCGTTCCAGGAGACATAGTTCTGGTGCGGAATTTTGATCGTTCAAGCTCTCTCGAGCCCCGCTGGCGCACACCGAAGTTAGTACTGCTTACCACGAGGACTGCCGTCAAGGTCGAGGGAAGAAAAGGCTGGATCCATGCCCAACACATCAAGAAATTCCATGGACATACCGGAACTGTAATCGAAACTAAAGACTGCCCTGAAACTAGTGACTCAAAGCCCCCTTTGCTAGAAAAAACTCAGCAACAGGAGTATAGGTCCAAATTACGGTCTAGTAAGTCAGACAGCGTTTAATTGTTTAAGTCCACCCTGTGGTGAATCGGTTAGACAGGTTCCTGACATGTATAAGATCGTAGACCAGAATAGCAGACAGAGAGATAAGAAAGAGAAATACTGCAAGACCTTACGCAGTAGATGTATAGTAACCCTGATTATTATGTTTCTTCTAAGTGTATCAATTATATGTATCAGCTTGACGCTACATGTTTTCTTTCCTCCTATTGGTTCACATATACATTCTTCCTTTAACGACACTGTAGAGCACACATTCAGTGATCTGCCACCCCATGAACTTTCATATCGACTAGCACTGCGCAACAATACTTTTATTCGAATGTTGCACCATTCTCATCAGACCAGCAATGTAACGAACTGTTGGGTATGTGGCCGACTCCCACCTTATCAGAAAACTAAGGGAGTTCTGCCCCTCATTCCTTTCCCGTTCTCGCACAATGGTTCGTGCGGAGCATGGTTTGCTTTAATGTCATCACAAGACAGAAAGTTCACAGATTCCCAGAGTGAATGGATCTGGGGAGATTTAAATAAAGTAATGAATGAGGCATGTTACCCAGACGAAGATGGTCTTCCCCAGAGAAAAGGAACAGATCTAGAAAATGAAGTGTACGAACAGGGAAATGCTTCCCTTAACTTTATGATCCTGAATGTCCAGTCCGAGAAAAATACAGGTCCACCGTTCATAACAGTCTTGCCAGTAAAAGGTGAATTATGCGTTAGAAAGAAAGGATGCATGCATTTAGGACACAGTGATTGTAATACTGTAGTCAAGTTCAGTGATAAAGGGAAGTCTACTTTCAAAGCCAGTTGTCGATCAGACTGAGACAGCTTTGGAGCAACATACAGATTTCAAAAAAGGATTCTTTTTCTTCATAGGTCCAGTCCAAAACAGTAAATTAATACGCAGGTTAACAAGAACTCTTGAAGCAGTAGTGAATGAGACTACTTCTGCTCTAGCTAACTTGACCGAGGAGCAGTCTGCTATAAGACTTGTTGTTCTTCAGAATCGCCTTGTTCTTGACGTCATCCTGGCAGATAGGGGCGGGGCTTGTAGAGTGATCGGCTCCAGTTGTTGCGTGTTTATTCCTAATAACGCGCCATCCATATATGCAGCAATAACAAGACTCCACAGGATAGCTCACGAGATACACCAAAACCCAGGCACATGGACTTGGTCCGGTTGGCTCTGGAGTGTAATATCAGCATGGGGATGGAAAGTATTGTCGTTCTTAGGAATGATACTGCTAGTTATATTCAGTTGCTGTCTCTGTCTACAATGTGGCCCGGCGATTTGCGGCTTGTGTGCCACTGCCACTGCCTGTATTCCCCATCCACGTATACAATAGAAAAAAGACGAGCAAATGATGCTGTATGATCAGATATGCGGTATCATGAATATAGATGTGTCCTGAAGGGCACAGTAGGGGACAAGGAGGGAATGAGGAAATAGAAATTTTACGTGGCCAGTGTGTCCCCTGCATGCACCCTATGTATATACATATACCCCATGTATGTCCATGTCACCATGCAATTCCCTTCTCATGCCTGTAATAATAATGCTTCTGCATTTCCGTCCAATGTTAACATGTCAGTTACCAGGCCCTCCATGGAAGAAACGTCAATTCTGTACTGAGGCCTATGTTGCCAATGCATTTACATGGTACACGTTTAAAAGTCGAGATGAACTCGTTGTTGTGGCTCAGCCGAGCCAGGACCCGAATTCAGGCTCCATGCCTCCTGACCCTCTGAAAACTGCAGTTTAGTTATGTATCCCTGACCTCTCACATACTTCCTGCTCAGCCGAGAGGTGCCCAGCCCGGCCTGCCAAGACAGTATTTTGCTTACAGTTATCTACTATGCTCCACAGAAACACATTCCTGCTTAATGAAAAGGGTAAACATATTCCGCCTGCAGAAGATAGGGCCTAGCCTTTCTGTCTCCATCCAAGTGATTTACAGAACCCGTATCTATAGAAGGCCCATGGCCCCACGCAATGCACAAAGAAATATATGCACACACTAGCATTTAGTGATGAGCAGCCTTTGCTCGAGCGACCTTTAAGTCAGATAATACATCCTCCAAACTCAAGATATCAGATAATATCAGAGGTGCAGGTCGTCCTGACATCCAAGATTCCTCTACTAGCACGAAAGTCAGCTTCCCCCAGTTACACGTCAATTCCACGTCATGACCAAGTTTGTGCGCACAAGTAGGGTAAAGGTTCCTGCTGACCATGCAGACCCCCTCCATGTATCCACCCACCTATGACACACCTATGACTCATTAAGTGAACACCCACATGTACGCCTTCTTACATGCCCTTTTCACGCCCATGTGCTCTTATCTCTCTCTTTCATTTGCTCCGCCTGGAGTGCTCCGCCTTCTCTATGCAAGTTAATGTATGTTTTAACTATAAATAATGCACTCTGTGAATAAAGTTCAGATGACGATCCTTCCTGATCCCTAGTGGTGATGGAACCCGATTCTCCCTTAACTCGAGTTACTGAATTAAAGCCCTTTTGAATCGGACACCACGGACTCTGCCTCTCATTATATGCATGATCCTTGTTAATGTATAGAAATTCCGACAGGGTAATTATTTTATTTACCACAGTAGGGCCACAGTCCTCAATGTTATTAGGTTGTACATAATCTAACGACTTTGAAGTGACTATGGATACTTCTTCTGCTCCCTCCTTATCCTTGGAGGTTCCTGGTTCATAAGTGGGAAAATGCAGTCAATCTACTGCTTCAAGACAACTAAAATGATTATAGTTAAGAAAGTGGTTCAGGATGTGCATTGGGATCGGTCTACTCCAAATACCCCTATTTCCACCCCGCCTTTCCACTCTCATCCATTCATTTGTCCTCCCCTTAGCTACCACTATTTTAGGTGGCAGATAAAAATAGGCTAGTCGTATTCAATACTTGGTTAGGCCAAGCACAAATATAAGAGACGGTGTTATGGTCTCTAAAGGTAAACACTATGCAATCCCCATTGATATTTTTAATCGTTCTACCTATCCACTGCACTCTCCTCACCATTACAATCTCACTCAAACTTTGAGGGGGCAGGGGTCTATTTAAGTTAACCGCATCGCTGCGGCGGCTTTTCCCGCTGTGTGCGGAATTTTTAAAATTACCACGTTACATGACGAGCTCAGAAAGTCCACTGATTGTGGTGGAATTTAGAGTATCCTCTACTAGATCGACTAAGCCCGGCTCTACCAGTATAGAGCCTGTTTCGGGGCGCTGGGCAGGCGTTCAATCAGGAGAGGTTGGGTTAGGAGAAACGACAGTCCCTATAGCGCCCAGAGACAAGCGCTTTCCTGTTACTAAATCTAGGGAAAAGTGTTTTTCAGTCAGGGCTATTTCTTTATCTAATATGGCTGTAGCACGGGTTAAAAATTGGTTGATAGTTCCAGTGACCATCCCACCAGAGGTCGTGGCTGTCACATTTCTCCCCTTTCCAGAATGAAGGACCATGGTGCCAAGTATAAACAGTATAACAATATCCTTTTAACTGTACACCACCAACTAGGCACAAAATTTGAAAGAGACGGGGCCCGGCCCGGCCTCTACTGTCCTCTGATGGCCATAGACGGCCCGCCCTTTGCCCAGGCTTAGCCCGGCGGCCGCCCGCACGCGTCCCGCGTGCACGTGGAAGTATTAATCTAAATAGGGAAAGCTGAAGGGGCGGGGCTGGAAGAGGACCCAGGTGCAGTCGGTATCAGCAGCACTTGGCTACCTGGTCCTCGCAGTCCCGCAGCGGTGGAAAATATGGCCCCAAAGCAGCGTCTCTAACAGGCTGGCAACAACTTGTGGAAGCAGCAAGTCCCCCGTTTAGATGTGCACAGGGAAGGAAAGTTCAGCAATGGTCCTTTGCCTCGAGCGGCACCGCCGGCAGCCACGTACATCCACCACAAGTACCACCACTGTAGAAGTAGGTACTGCAGGGAGTCAAACTTCACACCCACCTACCAGTTCATCCGACATTGCAAGTCACTCCAGCAGAAGCACCAGGAAGTTGGCCTCCCCAGTTTGGGACTTCTTTTCAGTTAGCAGAAAGGAGGTGAACATTGCTATATGCTCCGTTTGTGGACAAGGTGTTAGTCGGAGTAAGCTTGGTAGAAACTACTGTACTGGAGGCCAAAAAACCCATCTAAAAAAACACCAATTGATCCAGTGGGAGGCGCATCTTAGTTGCCAAAAAACTGCACTCATTGCTGTTGGTGGGGATGAAGAAGAAGAAGATACGGTAGCAATGGAAGTGAACAAGAGGGAGACATTTTCTCTGGTACACAAAGTAGCCCTGTCCCCAGGAGTGCAGTGGTACTGCCCAGATCCCCATCAGCAACATCGCAGAGTAAGAATCAGACTGAGACACCAAGGGGTCCCTGGCAAGAGAGACTGCAATGAAAAAACATGCGTTGGGCCTAACACCATCTGGCTTCAAGAAGTCACCTGCATCAGTGGCATCAGTGGCACCAGTTAAGAAAAAAATCCAGCCTACCATTTTTCGCATGTTTAGGTCGGAGGTGGAGTACGAACGCAACCACCCAAGGGCACGCTTGTACAATGCAAAGATGGCTAAAATGTTAGCACTGGACCTCCTCCCTTTTTCTTTTGTGGAAGGGGTGGGTTTTCTTGCATTTTGGACAACCATCTGTCCTCAGGGGGACCTATTTCGCCAGAGTTGCTGCTCCAGTACTACATCACTATGTGCTGGAATTGCTTGGACAAGCTTTGCCGCAGAATGCTGTTCACACTATCCACCAGACAATAGACAACAGTTGCGAAGCGACTGATTACATGTGCATCACTGCAACCAGGATCTCTTTTGTGGTGGTTAGAGAAAAGATATCTGCAGTAGGTGTTGTTGACACTGCTCAGATTTTTAAAGCCACTCGGAAACATGCAACTGTAGCCATGATCGCCATGCAGAAATCTCATACTGCTGCAAACATTTTGGAAGACTTTGACAGCAAGGTCTTTGAATGGCTGTGCCCAAGAGGACTTAACATTAGTTTTGTTGCCACGGACAGTGGCAGTAATATAGTTAGGGCTTTGCACGATGGTGGCTATTTTAGGGTCCTATGTTTGGCGCACTGCATTGACATCATTGTTCAAGACTTTCTGAAAAAAGAAGACCTAGTCAGCAACTTCCTGACCACTTGCGAAAGAACCTGCACACATTTCAGCCATTCTTCTAAAGCCTGGAAGCAGCAGAGTATCATTCAATGTGAGCATAGAGTGCTAGTTAGAGCACTCATCCAGGGAGTGCGAACACAATGGAACTCAACTCATTACATGCTTGAACATCTGTTTGAGCAGTACAGACCAATCAATGAATATGTCATGCAAAGAGGGGATGCTACTGTGAAAGGCATGACCATTGAGATAGACCAATGGGGACTACTTTAATGCCTGACAGAGATTCTACTTCCTTTTGAGCTCTTCACGCATGAAGTCAGCAAGGAGGACTGTCTTATGGGCCAAGCTATCCCATTGTTGCACATGCTACAGGAACAGCTGAAGGGGGTGTCTGCAATGTACGCAGGTTTGGAGGAAAAAAGAAGCACATGAATTGGTGGAGAGCTTAACCCTTCACTTATATGCAAATACAAGGGTGCAAAGAGCCATTGTTTCATCCAACCATTTTCAGAAGTGGTTGTTGCCAAGTACAAAACTTGGATAGCTGTAGAAGCCAGTCACATAGAAAAATAATGACTGGGAATTAGAGGCCTGCTTCTCCAGCCCACAACATGCACTGCAAGGCAGCCGGCATCAAGTTCATCTTCAGAGACTGAGGGCAGTGCGATTGGCTCACAGCAGTCAAAACCACCAACAACACCAAGAACAACATCAACAACAACAATACCATGAGCATCAGCTCCACCAAAATCGGCACAGGAATGGTTTCTACAGCACAGGCTTGTTAGGTCCAGTGCTGAGGCAGAAGCATAAGAGGCCTAGCAAAGCGGAGCACCTCTAAGCATTAAGTGGATAGTCCAGGCCTGTCTGGATGACCCTGGGGTAACCCAATGAATTGTCAACGTACCTGGGTATCGATTGGTATTGAAAACAGTTGGTGCTATACTAATTTATAATGCAATTAAATGTTCTATATTAAAAATTCAAAAAACACATTAAAGATGCATATGATTAGCATGTAGTCATGTATACAAACAGATTTACTTCAAGAGAAATTGCATATGCGTACTCTCAACAAACACAATGGCACTCATTAAATTAAAGCCAAATTAAAGCCAAGAGAACTGTTTTATTCACAAGTACTCCTTAGGTGAACAAATCACCATATTCAGTAACAAAATGAAAGGTTGCTCCAAGGAGGGAAGGAAAGCAAGGAAAGCATAGAAAACTAGCTTTAGTCTGCAGTAAGGCCAGTTTCTTTTCAAGGCCTGCACCTTACATGTCATTCTAGTTGTTGTTTATATTTCTTTCAAGCAAGGTGCACAGAGAGACATCATCTGTGGATTGGGTAGGGCAGGGGTGGTATCGGATACAGACCTAATGGGATATAAAAAGTAGATGTAGAGGAGAGGAGAAAGCCGGTGGCAGTGGCTTACTCTATCCGCTGACGCTCGTGTACACAGCATGCACTGATAGCGCTTATTAGTAGCGTTTTTAAAACTTAGCGCGTTTGGCTAATTTTAACTTGTTCGGTGTTTTATTGTGAAAATTGCTTTCTGTGCCTCACCTATTGGCTGATAGCAGCTGTTGGGATTCTATTGACCGCCTACTCCCGCCCCGGTCCGCCGCGCCCATCTTGGACGTTTGTTGCGGAGGGTGGAGGAGGAGCCCAATTACTTCCGGGCTCAGGGCTGCAACATCCGCGCTCTAGTCGCGCTGTATTGTTTTCTATAAATTCCCTGCTTTAAAACACTCGCGCTGTGGAGAGGAGAAAGCCGGTGGCAGTGGCTTACTCTATCCGCTGACGCTCGTGTACACAGCATGCACTGATAGCGCTTATTAGTAGCGTTTTTAAAACTTAGCGCGTTTGGCTAATTTTAACTTGTTCGGTGTTTTATTGTGAAAATTGCTTTCTGTGCCTCACCTATTGGCTGATAGCAGCTGTTGGGATTCTATTGACCGCCTACTCCCGCCCCGGTCCGCCGCGCCCATCTTGGACGTTTGTTGCGGAGGGTGGAGGAGGAGCCCAATTACTTCCGGGCTCAGGGCTGCAACATCCGCGCTCTAGTCGCCCCTACCCCCTCCATAAATGTGCAGAGGTCCGCGGTCGCGCAGCGGACGCGTGCAGCGGGCGCGCCGGAAGCGCGCCGAAGTCGAGCCAAAGTCCAGCCCGTCTGCGCCCGTCCGCGGCCGGACGGGGCACGGGGCGACGACTCCTGGCCATTCCACATCCCAGAGTATACGGTATGATAGACAGGAACTACTAGATCTCCGCCCTGGAGTCACCTTATCCTGCTTTCACACCATGGAGGCGCTGCTTGTGCATTGTTGCCCTTCATGCTCTTTCACGCCTAACAAACCACCCATCAGGGCAGGCTCTTTAATACGAACTAAGGCTGGTTTGATTAACTGCCGCTCTCTGGGTAAGCACGCTATACAAATTCATCAACTACTGGAGGATGATGACTTTGATGTGATGTTTTTCACGGAGACTTGGCTTGGGGAACTTTCCGACCCGGACATCATTGAAGCCATGCCTTCTGGTTTCTCCTTGACCAGACTTGACAGGAAGGATGGCAGGGGAGGCGGAATTGCCATTGCCACTAAAACCCCCCTGCAGTGCTCCCTATCGCCTCTGACCATAGATCACTGCGAAGCTGGTCTTTTTACTATTTTAGTTAACCCACAATTCTCCTTCTCTGGCATTCTTGTGTACAGACCTCCCGGGAGACTGTATGATTTTACATCCAGCCTTCTCGAAAACACTGCTCACCTTGCTATTAGGAAGAATAATTTCCTGGTGCTAGGCGATTTGAACGCTCACTTTGATGACCCCCTTGATTCTGGAGCTAAGGACATTAGGTCCGCTCTCCAGTCTCTGCAGCTAGATCTTATAAATTTTGATCCCACTCATAGACAAGGTCACCTTCTTGACCCCATCTTTGGGAGCGTCTCCAGAGTACACGCTCTTTCTCCCATTCCGGTACCCTGGTCAGACCACTCCATTGTTCCTTTCTACCTGCAAAGATCTGAGCCCGATCCGAATAAAAAGGACACGGATCTTCGGTACCAGCGCCGGAAATGGAAAAATTTCTCTCAGGACATGTTCAATAAATTGATTGGAACAGGAGACTCTCTTGAAAGCACTGACTGTGAAATAGCCTACAGTCAATTGCAGGACAGAATTTTAAGGGCCCTAGACAAAACCGCTCCTACTCGCAACCTAAAAAATTTCATCAGCCCCAGAAAATCCTCTCCCTGGTACACCGCAGAACTACAAGCATGCAAATCTGCATGCAAAAGATTAGAACGCGACTGGCGCACTAATTTCTGCCCAGCTATTAAATTTCAATATAAACAAGCGCAAAAGGAATACTATAAAAAAATCCGTATTTCTAAAGCCATGCATTACAAGACGCGCATTGGGGAGGCAGAGAACTCTTCTAAAGAGCTTTTTAAAATTTTTAAGGAAATTTCTGTGCTCACTAATGACAATGCGCCTTGCGACAACTCAGTGGAAACTTGCAATAAGATTGCTCGCTACTTTTCAGATAAGATCACCAACATCTATACCAGTTTCTCTGACAAGCCGCCATCCGGCCATGATTTTATAGAGAGCGCTGTTACTAATTCCACTGAGTCTTGCCTCCAATGCTTCTCGGTTCCCACTCCCGATACGCTTATAAACATCTGCAAGAGCGTCAAATCGGCTCAGAGAGAGCCTACAGGTACTGGAACCCTACTTCAGGCAGATTATTCAGTTGTCCTTCTCCTCTGCGCACTTACCGACTGATTGGAAGAAGGCTATTGTATTACCTATCAAAAAGAAGCCGAATGTAAGTCAGGACACCTTGGAAAATCTAAGACCAATCTCTCTTTTACCCTATCTTGCCAAAGTGACCGAAAAAATTGCAAACAAACAACTTATGGCTCACTTTGAAGCTAATAAATGCCTGCACAGCTCCCAGTCCGGTTTTCGGACTAATTACTCCACCGAGACAGCCCTCCTGAGAGCTACTGAAACGCTTAGGGCAGGAGCTGATGAGGGTCATACGATGGCGCTCATAATGCTGGACCTCAGTGCTGCGTTTGACACTGTAGCCCATTCCACCCTGCTACAGTGTCTAAACCAGGCTGGGGTCACAAAGGAGGCATTGGGATGGCTTAGGTCTTTCCTTATAGACCGAAGTTTCCAGGTTCAGAGAGGCAATTCCCTTTCTGACAGCATTGCCCTAGAACAGGGGGTGCCTCAGGGCTCTGCCCTGAGCCCCACCTTGTTTAACCTGTATATGGCTCCACTAGCGGAGGTGGTTCAATCGTACGGCATAAAAATCGTATCTTATGCCGACGATATGCAACTCCTCATCTCCCTATCCCAGACACCCACCTTGGCTGCTGCTAATTTCAGAACATGCATGCAGGAGCTTGCAGGCTGGATGAACCAACACTGCCTCAAGCTCAATGGTTCTAAAACTGAGGTGCTGGTGATTGGGGGTAACTCGGCCAGTTGGACCCTGGACTGGTGGCCTTCCTGTCTAGGTCCCATGCCTTCCCCATGCAAGGAAGCTAAGAACCTGGGTGTCTGGGTTGATCCCAGACTCTCCTATGACAGCCACGTCCAGAAGCTAACAGGAAAGTGCTTTGGTGTCCTGAAGACCTTAAATCGCACCCTGGACCTCCTTCCTTTAGAGGCCAGACGCACGATGACTCAAGCTCTGGTTACCTCCCGTATTGACTACGGTAATGTCCTTCTCTTAGGTACCACTGAGAAGAACATTAAAAAACTTCAGGTTCTCCAGAACACGGCGGCCCGTCTGGTCCTCAGGCTTCCCAGAAGAGCGGCCTCCAAGCCTACACTAGTTGCTCTTCACTGGCTCCCTATAAAAAAGAGAATCTTGTTTAAAGCGCTCCTTATGTGTTACAGGATTACCTCTCAGGTAGCCCCTGAATATCTGAAGGATCTCGCAATTCCCTATGTGCCCAACAGAGAACTGCGTTCCAAGGGTACCGGGCTTCTGTGTGCCCCCCGGGTAAACAAAGCAAGGATGGGAGGGCGCTCCTTTCGGGCGCTGGCGGCCAAGAATTGGAACCTTCTTCCTTTGCATATTAGACTGGCTGAGACAGAGACCGTATTTAGGAGACTCTTAAAAACTCACCTTTTCACCCTTTAGGTCGCTCACTTTCCCCTGCTTTCTCTTTCCACAGCGCGGGGACACGCCGAGATGGCGTCACCAGGCGCTTTATAAAATCCTTTATTATTATTATTATTATGTGTTGACCCTGGTGCATGGGGGCAATTCACAACCACAGCTCATGGGTCTTCCTAAGGACAGGGGAAGGAGGGGGCAACCTATATGTAGGTGTGAGTTGGTATGGACCAATCATTGTCCCCCATGAGGTGGGTAGTCCGCCCAAAAGTTGTGGTGTAGCATATGCAATTAATGAATGGAGACTGTCAACTCCTTTTTGAAGGGTGAATCAATCACCCAAGATCAATCTTACCTCGCCATTGAAGTGCAGCCGGCTTAGATCGTGTCTTGCTTGAAGAGACAAGTATCTGGATGACCCAACAGAGGTCTACATTGATCAAAACCCATTGGTGTATTGGTATGGGAAAAGGCGCCAATCGCCAGTGCTCAGCAGGCTGGCGATAAACTATCTGGCTTGCCCTGTCACAAGTGTCTCTTCTGAGCGTGTTTTCAGTGCTGTTGGTGCAGTTCTGATAGTGAGAAGGACCAGTCTATTGCCCCAAAACATGGAGAGGTTAATCATGATCAAAATTAATCAGCACTTTGTACCACCTGATTACACCTTACCTGAAGTTGTACAGAAGGAAGATGATGACAGTGACTTAGGTAATGGAAGTATGTTAGATGACCTACTTCTGAGTGAACCACCAGACTTTGAGGATGAGCTCTACTTCCCTGACAACTAGGCTTTCGACTTGTTACTTTTTTTCTTGCCTATTTACTTTTATTATTTGTGTGTCTCTGTCTTTCTGGTTTGAATCACAGCAAAATCCATTACCACCATCTTACTCCTTTATTGCCAGATTGGAGTTGCAACTGTGTCTATTCAGTAAAGTAGTAAGTCCACTCCTCTGAGTCCTGCTCCAGGTCACTCCTGACTTGCCCTAAATCCATTTCCCTCAAGCCAGACATTGGATGGATAATAGTACAAGAAATGTGTGCCTGCCTCGTTGAGTCCCTCCAAAGAACCTGACTATAGCTATCTTCTTTTCCAAGCCGAGAGGGACTGCCCCTCAATTACAGGTAAATGATGGCATGCATTGGACGCTGACTCTGAGTGATTGGTGTCTGTGTTGTAGTTGTGCATGAAGTCTACTAGTATAATCTGTACAAAAAGTGACGGAAGTCAATGTTTCCCTTCTTGTTATTTAATATCAAAATTGTACTACTGCAGGCCAATCCATTGCATTTTTTTATTCTGGAATCTGGACTCACTCGGTACACTAGAGAGTTTCACACCATGATGACTATACTGTACTAATCAGTAGGATCGGAGATGATTATTCGAAAAACTTAGGGCGTTTCATGAAGTGACCTAAAAGGTAAACAAGTCAACAACAATCACATCAGCCCTACATGTCTGTGTAGTGGTGGAGGTGAGTGTAGTGGTATGACTGATAGCGGGGCATTGATTTAATTACTTAATTTGGAAAATGCTGTGTTGCTGTATATGTGTGCTCAGTACCTGGCTCAAAATCTAAGCTAAGTGGAGTTTGGGTGGGCACCGCGGGCCTGCCTCTGTCCTGTTGTTGTGGGTCAATGTTGGAAATAGAGTAGACATGATTTAGCCATGCCACCTCTGTAAGTGTTCTTGTTGCACTCCTCCTTATTTTATGCATTTTAACTTTACTTTTTTCCTTGATTTTTCAATATCCCTTTTGTTTTCCAGCTATACTTACAGGCCGGCCTTTACCCTGTGCTATACTGTAAAAAAAGACTCACACTTACCTTACCAATCCGCATCCGCCAGGCAGGCAGTGGCACCCAAGATTGACGGACGGAGTGTCCATGGAAGGAAGGACCAAGAGGAATGCTGAGAAATGCCCAATTTGACCATAACATCGTAACTTATAGTATCATCATTTTTAATTCAATGTGATTATTTTTTTCTCTTCAATCATTACGACTGTGTGTGTTGTTGTTTATTATGTTTGCTTATATATTTGACCCCTACAGCAATTTTTTTTATTTTCTTTGGTAGCTTTAAAAGGAAGCCTGGTACAACAGAACATAAAATGTTTGTAATTTGGGTCTCTCTGGGGGCAGACAGGCAAGGCAATTGCATAACAATAATAATTAATAATATACTGCTGACATGTACTACTAATCTAGTACTGATCATCATTAACCATTAAGTCATCATCATGCATGCATTTCCTTTTTCTCCCTTAACAGAATTATGATGGTCATCTGCCAAGATTGTGTGCTGTCCATGTGTTGTGTTTTTCTTTGTCAAACATTTCCCTCAACTACCCCTTCCCAACCATTCATCAAACCCCAACCTTCTTCCCTCGAGCTGTGTGATTTATATTGAGGTGTGACTAAATTACATTTACACTAGTAATTGATCATACACTTGCTGTGGCAGGTATGGTGACAGCAACACAAACTCAAGGCAGGATGAGGATCTTCTTCTGCTTTCCCACCCATGCTCAGTATTTGTGTTGGAATTGAAATGTGTTAATGCCATATTAATTATGCTTCACATGTTATTATTTTAGCATTTATGGAACTAATTCATGATCAATTCTTATTGTATATGTTTGCAAGCAATAAGTGTAGAAGTGGTGTGAATTAAGCATACCATTCATGCCTCCATCTTTGCTTTAGTAGACGCCATCTTGTATTATAATCGAAGCTGCTACTTGATTATTTGCGAGAAATGGTTCCTAGTAAGTTTTGTTTCTTCATGCTCAGCTTTGGCTCTTTTTACTAGCAAGTGTACTCAATCATGCATGCCTTTCCCGTTAGATCGAGGCCTTCTCCCACCTGTTTGGTGGGGAGGATAAACTAGATGACCTTGGGCAGTAGATAGCTTGTGCCAGGTAGAGGAATTGAAACCTATGCTCTGTACCCCCTTTGCATTACAACATTTACCAGTACTTTTCTATGGGATGTGAATGTTTGAGGGCTCCGCAACGTACATAATGTAACTTTATGCTTGTTAGAGACAGTCCCTCGTCAGCCATCACAGGAGGCTTGTCAGACTGGATTCCGCTGTAGGGCAATATTAATAAAATAACTTTGGTTTGTATTCTCTACTGTCTGTTTGACTTCATTGTTTGGCAGGCAAAGAGGTGGTCGTGAGTGACCTGGGTGACCCTTCTCGGGTTGCTTCCTTCAGTTGGTGCCTGAACAAGAACTCCACCAGGTGACCCATCTCGCCCATAGTCGGGTTGGGGACGTCAGGGTTGCGTCCGGTTTGATGGGCGGATCGAGGATCCCCACACGATGGAGTTTGGTTCTCGCAGCTGCCCCCCCTGTATGATCGGACGGCTCCTCATCTAGTGGTAACGCTGGCTGGGATGCTGAAAAGGCAAAACCCTTGGATCTGACCATTTGGGCTAGAGCCTATCTTTTCTTGGTGCAGTCTGAGGACTGACTTGTTTTGGTACAGTCGGTGGACTGCTCTTGAAGGGTTTTTGTCAGTGTGTGTTTTATTTGTGTGTGAGACTGTTGGTTGTATGAATAGTGAATGTGTCTGATGTTAGGATGCCTTGTTGGAGTAAAATGTGGTGTTTGGGGGGCCACTGTTTTTCCGTTTAACATCGGCTGGAGGAGAGGCAGCCTGCGCCTCCAGAAGGCACTCTGAATTTTGATATGTATGTGAAGCACGGTATTGGCCCTATTATGTTTCGTACATTATGGAACAAGTATACGAGGGACAATGCTGAGCTTCAGTGGCCACTGGAAGGTACCTTTTGGTGAACAGAAATTTAATTATTTGCAGGAAAAATTGTTTCCTAGAAGAAGTAGGCAGTCGATGTTTGATACTTTACCGGTACGGCAGAAGGAAGCGACCCAGAGGCGTATATGAGCTGAGAAGGAATTTAGGAAAAAAGGAATGCAGACAGCAGTTCAGAAAGCTGTAGCTCATGACAGAGAGCAAATGGAAAAAGGGCTATGTAAACCCAAGGAAATTGTGGTTGGCACATGTTTGCAGGAACCTTGGTGTCTCAAGCGGTGTAGAAGGGCTGAGAATTATTTGTTCCTCAACCGAACTGCCTATAGTTGTAGGAACGGCAAAATACCTGGGGTGGGCTTGGTCTATAAGGCGGAGGGCTCTATCTTCGAATAGGCCTTGAATCTCGTTTTCTTGCTTGTATGAATTGCATTGGTAAATCCCGAGGGAGAGAATTATGAATTTTAGCTATAATATGTTGCTAAATGCCCGTAAGGAGTTTTGAGTGTATAATTTTGTTTATGGTTAATAATGTGGTCGACTTTGCCTTTTAACTCGCATTTAGCTTCTGTATATTATGAGAAAGCTTATATTAATTTGTGGTGAACATTTTATGTGTTTATACTGTGTATTTTAAGCTGTAAATTAAGTGTTACTGTACGTTTAGAGCTTTTTAAAAGTGTAATTTTATATGTTTGTGCTTTTATGAGTGCATAACTCGAATAAAGCTTTTTCAATCAATCAATCAATCAAAAAGGTATTGAGTGTGCTGATAGAAAGTTTTGGTTACAATGTAATAAGTCCTATGTTGTTCGAGAGGATGAGGATCCCTTTGTGGAGGAATTGTTGGAGTCTCGCCCCCCCACCTTCTTGTGCCCCTCATAGAAAATACCCTCTTGTTCTGTCATCTCAGTCTCCCGCTCCTCCTTTGCCTCCCTCTGATTTTCCTGCGGGCTCCAGCCCAGTCTGTCTCCCCTCTGGTTTCGAAAGCTGAGAATGCGGTGACTGTAGGCACCCCCACGGTGTCTGTTGTATCTGCTCATGTTTCTTCTCCTTCTCTTACACCTACAACTAAGTCATTGCTAACATTGCTATCTGTCTTCATCTCTTGTGCTGCGCAATGGGCTCGGAGTCTGATTTATATTGTAGAGGATATATGGAGTGTGAGGAGGGATTATGAGCCATTTGTGCAGCAGCATGCCCTTAAGCATATGTCACCTACATTGATTGGTTTGTGGGAGCAACGCTATTGTGGTGTAGCCCCCCAAATAAATTATGATAATTTATGACATTCAAGATTGTGTATATGTTACTGATATGGTCCCTAGAGATGTTCTCAGTAATGTTGGGACAATGATTAGTTATCGAGAAAAATTGCATCAGCAAACACCGACCAGTGCGTCCCCATTCCTGATGAGGGAGGTGCATCCTCTTTTCCATCCTGAAATCTCAGAGAAGCGTAATCAGCAGGGTGCTGTTGTTCAGCAGCGGGTAGAGGCTCATTTTCAGGAACAGTGGGTGTATACTCCATGGAAAAGAAGTAAAGTGCTAGCTCTTAAGCGTCAGGTACCGGACCCTAGGAGGAACCCCACGGCATATTATAAAGTTATGACATTAGCAGATATTGCGATGTTGTTCAGGATGTTGGTGCCAATGGATATATTTGCCTCCAGAGCCTAGGGGACCCAGGCACACCATACAGCCAGGCAATTTTATCCTAATAACGAAATACCAGAGATGAGAGTGTCTGAGCTGAGATGGAAAGGACCCTTCCAGGTTCTCATTGGAACGAGGACTGAAGTAAAAGTTGATGGCTGGAAAAAGTGGATTCATTCATCACTCTGTCGATGTATCCCACTTTCTCTCCCTTATGATAAGTGGGTTTCTGAAGGAAGAGTGGACCACGGGACAGAGAAGGTTCCATGTTTTGTCCCTTATTCAGACACCCAGCTGATGTGGGCGCAGACGGAGGAGGAGAATGATGCTTCTCTGAATGCGGCAGTCTTCCAGAAATAAGGGCTGCCAAGGCCTCCTATTCATCTGGTCCACAGGAGCCTGAGTTTCAGTCCCCAACCTCTCCTGAATTTCAGATTCTTCTCTGTGATGAGTCAGTGCCTGGAGTAACAAGGTACAACTTGCGTCCTCAGCAGAAGGACATTGCACCAAAGGGAAAGGGAGTGTAGCAGGGATGGACTTCATGGACAAGATTAGTGAAAAAGTCCCTTGTTTACGCTTTGCATATTAGATCAGGGATCAGAGGATCGCTGCACTGCCCATGACGCATGACAGGACAAGTTGAGGGTGATTTCCCAAGGAAGGAGAGTGCCCTATCCTGAGAACAGTGGACGTTTGCAGACGGGCTACAACAGTGTAGCTCCACCATGAAGTGCTCAATAGCACCATCGAGGGCTGGACAATAGAAGCCTGAGGCTTGTGACGGACCCTGATCATTTTTACGTCTTCCCTTTTTGTCCCCTCCATGATTGGCTTCATTTCATAACCTCTTTCTCTGGTGATTCTATTTGCACTTTTATAGTAAAAATGAATCTGTTTGGTCATCCCATTGCAGAAGGAGAAGTGTGGCTCACTGGTTAGAGGAGGCAGACCCTGATGCAGAGGTCAGACACGGGACCAGGGTTCAATTCCCGACGCGGCAGGGTCTTGAGTCTTGAGGTCCACAGACTCGATAATTCTCACCTCGGTGCCTACTCGAATCATGGGTTCACACTCTGCAACTCTGGGCAATAGCTTGCTTAATCTCCACTACGGCCCACCGTGATGGGATGCCTGGTCTTCACCTTGGGGATGCCCAGTAGGGGTTATCTCGCAGGGAAAGCCAGGACGGGTTCCCAAAGCAAGCGCTAAGAGACCTGTCGGTGATTTGGCGCTATATAAATAGAAATTAACATAACATAACATAACAAGATGAACAGCCTTTTGCTGCCCTGCTACTAGGGACAGCAAAAGGCTGTTTTTATTGGTGGGAGGTGGGATGCTTTGGGTATTGGAGTGTTATGATAATACCCCATTGTGTATTCTATATCAGATTGCTCTTTCAGATCATAACAAGAAAGCGATGCAAAGTAAGGTCTTCTTTGACAGGCAGAAGACATTTTTTGGAAATAGCACAGCTTGTTATCCCACTGATTCTGTTACAAGTCTATGGACTGCCTATCGATTGTCATTAGTGAATTATACATACATTCACTCACCCCAGTTTATCGAGGTAAAAGGCGAATTTGGTATGGGATATCCTGGCACATGTTTGTACTATAGAAAGCCGCGAGGGACAGGGTACCCAGGTTGTCCCCCTAAAATGTATTGTGACAATTTGTATATGGAAAAGCAAAACATCACTCTAACAGGTTGGCACTATCAAGATTTGACAGTCACTCGAGAAGCAGGTTACTATCCAGCGTGCTGCCCGATAATAAATAGTACAGACGCTTATTTGTATATAAATTGTTCTGGACTAATATTGTTCAAGAATACAGTGTCGCTGATAAGGAAAGATGATCCAAGTATAAAGGGAATGAATACCAGATATGCTCCGGTAGATTATCAAGGCCCGCTTTATGCACACCCAGGTTTCTCTTTTTTGTCTAATGTTACATGTTCCAATATCTACAATGTCATTGAGGATGTGGCTTTGGGAATTGTGTTACCTCTAGGGGTACCTTGTAAGTATAGTAAAGCAAATATGAGATGGGTAAAAAGAACGTTGATCAAAGAATTTTGTGAGGGTGTCACAGTTTTAGAAGTTAACAATTATAGCAACGGTATCACCTTTGGATATATACTTTCCTCCATTGTTACTTTTGGTGGTACCACCATGGCCAGGGGTGAAAGGGCTAGAGAATATTTTGGGTGTAATTTGCAAATACTGTCGAATTCCACAGTAGCAGCTTTACGTGATATCACCACTTAGTATGCACACATACTCTGAGCAAACGAGATATGCAGTTGATTTTATTTTAACTAAGAGTGGTGGTGCATGCACAATAATAGGCGATAAGTGTATAGTCGGTATTAAAAACATGGAAGGGAATATCACTCAACATATTTTAGACATCCTGGAAAAAGTACGAGGGATGGAGAGTGGTAACTTGAGTTGATCAGTGGGTGGGGTTGGATCCTAGAAAAGGTGATGTATTTCATTGTACTTTTGATTTGTTGCTGTGTTCAGATTCAGTGCCTTTCTTTATGTTACTCATACTGTGCTACTTACCTCTCTCCTAAAAAGATCTCAGTTCACGATACTAATGCAACAATTACGTTCCAGAAGGAGCTTGATACCCTTATGCAGATCGATGAAGGTGATTTAGGTTCAACTTCCTCTCTTGCAATTCCTGCTCCTAATATTATGTGCCCAGATGATGTTTAGTGTTATTATCCCTGTGTTTTCAACTGAATTACATTCAAGGTGATATTATTAGTCATTAAGAATCCAATACCCGTTGTTCTTAATATGTTTGTATGTTTATATATATATCCATAAATAGTTTACTGTTGCTTATGCTTTAATATCTCCCTCCCCTTTTGAATTGTAAAGACCCTAACCTGGCAGCACCAGGAAAATCACAAACTAAAACACCTCCCCTCTCTTCAGAGGATGAACCTTCTGAACAGCCCCCTTGTCCAACAGAGCCTGGATCCCCAGACAAAGCTCTGACCTCTTGGTCAGACAAGATGGCCATAGAGTTGGGCGAACGCCAGAGTCTGGAGGATGCTCCGAGAATTCAATGAGATACCCCAGTCTCACAATGTCCACGACCCTCACTTCGGAACAAGAACGCCTCATAGCTGGGATAAAGTGCTGAAGCCGACCTCTGACCAAGAATCTGGCGTCGGCCAAAAGATAGTCAGGAACGATGCTTTGCAGGTGGAGACTTAGCCTTCTTGTCCCAGCCCCATCAGGAGAAAACCTCCCACAGCCACGAGAAAACTGTCTCTTAGAGGGGGATGAAAGAAGGGCTTTGGATTAGAAGGAACCACAACAGAAGAGGACTGTTTAAAAGAGGAGGAATGGTTCTTTTCCTTAAAACCCAATGAAGTTTACCCTCCAGCTCCTTTCCAAACATCATGGTACCCTGAAGGGCAACCAAAGGGCAGAGAACGTCTGTGCCAAATCCGTCTTCCAGTACTTTTTATACCCAAATTGCTGTTGGCCGCCACACAACACTCCCACGAAAGGGCTGATGCTCCCACCACATCGAAAGAAACATCAGAAAGGAACTCCACCTGTCTTTCAATATGTTCGAGAAGTCCCGAACAGTCAGAAGTATCACCTATAGACCCATAAAGAGATTTGATATCTAAAATAAGGGATTGAGCAATGTAAGTCCCATAAATGCCTGTCCTGAGAGCCAGATGGGAAACAGAATAAACCTTACAAAGGGAAGATGCCACCTTATTGCCCTCGGGATCCCTGACTACTGCATCCTCAGCCAAAGATGTAAGACCAATCAGACTTGCCACAAACGAATCAACGGGCCATATCCTGCAGAGGGTAAAGCTTAGCCATGCACCTCGAAAGCATAATGCGACCAGGGTCCTTTCTCTCCCTATTGAGAACCTCACAGGTGTAAGGATGAACAGGAACAACCACCGTCGCGGTGCTTTGAAACTGGCGAAGCAAGGAACCCTCAGAAGTACCGAGGGCATCATCACAAGGAAACACCATGTTAGACTTGACGTGCTTCAGTAACTCAGACAATAACTCCTTATCAATGTACTTGCCTTTATGGTTCTCACCCCCCATCCAATCCTCCTCAGAGTCAGAGGAATCAGAAACAGGACCAGGCCCAGAGCTTTTGGACCGGGGACCGCCTCCCATTTCCAGTAAGGTTTCCTTACTTAAACGTTTAATTCTGGCATCATCACCTTCCTTGTGCTGCTTGGAGCGCGCAGGGGATGGGGAGGAAGAAGAGTCAAATCAAGAAGAGGAGGAATAATCCACATACCTGCTCTTCTTGGCATGTTTCCCCATTCCAACAGGTCCAGGAGCAGCAGACCAGAAAGAAGTAAGAACCCCCTTCCAGCTAGAAACGTGCCAAAGTCACAAAAACTCCTCTTGAGACTAAAACCAGGAGTGCCAGAAGGAAGGAAGAATGAAACCGAGCAGACCAGGAGATAGGGAAGACCACAGGAACCCTCCACGGAAAAAGCCCAGGCTCCCACAAAGCTGTAGCAGGGAGATGGCAGCCCTTTAGGAACGATTCCTCCAACAAAGACAGACACAACAATAGCAATAATGGTAGGAAGGAACAAAACCGCTATGCAGTACTTACAGCAGGTCGGCATATACACCCC
Organism: Lissotriton vulgaris; assembly: GCF_964263255.1. Lineage (NCBI taxonomy): Eukaryota > Metazoa > Chordata > Amphibia > Caudata > Salamandridae > Lissotriton > Lissotriton vulgaris. Next base: position 789,758,885 of record NC_141698.1, on the reverse strand, counting down.
GTACTCAGCCTCCCGCCGCACACCAACCTTAAAGCCTGACTTCCTGTCCCCAAAAGCAGAGGGCCACTGGGTCAAACCGCAACCAGGAATCCAGGAGAGCTGTGCCCTTGATAGAGCGCGCAGGTCACCCGGCTCAGAGTTTACCAGATTTTCACGCACTTGGGCCCATGACGTGATTTTCGAAATACAATTTTGTGAGTCGAGTGAGTTTACACGCCACTATCAGTATTCTATGTGTGTTTCCTGTAACACTATTACCATAGCACCTGACTTACCACAGGCACTTGTTCTTCCTGATGAATCAGGAGCTGTTTGAGGACAGGTGACGAGACAATTCTAAACACTTACTGGCAGATGCATCAAAGTAATGTTTTGCGAGTCCTTAATAGCGAATTTTAAGGAATCGCTATTAAAGACTCGCAAAACGGGATGCATGTAGGAATTGCAATGTTATTAGCGATTCCTTAAGATTCCTTATTAGCGATTCGGTAATAGCTAATCGCTAATAAGGAATGGCTTCCCCATTCATTCCTATGGGCATAAAGGCCCATAGGAATGAATGGGAAAGCCATTCCTTATTAGCGATTAGCTATTACCGAATCGCTAATGTTCCGCTATTTCAAGGGTGCCAGGGTGTCCAAAGGACACCCTGTTGCACCCCTGAAATGGATCTGTGCACAAATGTTACACACACACATGCCCTAAGGGCATGTGTGCGCGCAACATGTAACTTTGAAAAATGCACAAAAGTGCATTTTTCAAAGTTTTAGCAAATTACCACGAAGTTCAACTTCATGGTAATTTGCTCCCCCTATTAGCGAAATCGCTATTTTTTTGGGTTTCATGCATTGCATTTAAGGAATCTCATTTTGGGATTCCTTAAATGCAAGAGCAATTTAAGGAATCTCTATTTAGAGATTCCTTAAATTGCGATTTCTGCATTTGGGATGATGCATCCCAAATGCAAAAATACCGGGAGCAAACAGGCAGATTCGGAGAATCTGCCCGTTTGCTCCCGGTATTTTGCTTGATGCATCTGCCTGTTAGTCTATTCCTTTAACATCACTTTTGTATTTCATCCAAATGACCACAGACACCTGAGGCGTTTTAAAGTCTTTATATAAGAATGTAAATTTTAAAGTGACAATAGTATGAGGCAAATGCTGATAAAAACATCAATAAGCAGAATCACAAAAATTATGTAACTATGGATAAGGGAAAACACCATTGAGGACAACTGGGATTCTATTGGGTAAGGGTAACAGGGAACATGCTATTCAGTTCAGGCTTAAACTAGGGACGGTAAATTTAAAACATCAGTCAGTGAATGTTTAAACCTATAAGTGATTCAAAACCCTAATCTTAGTCTATCTAACTTAGATCCTAAATATTCATCACACTTTAATTAAGCAAAAACAGTTTCAAATATGCCTTACAGGAAAGGGGAAAAATGGAACATGCTAACAAACAATTTGCAAATGCATCAATAGAGAGAACAGAGAGAAATATCATGGGCATAGAGGTTTTTTTAAAGAGCAGGAAGGAAAAGATAGTAGACGGACACCCACAGGTATATTTACCTAGGACAGGAATGAGGACTAACCCTGGCCACAGGTCAGCTTCGGGAAAAGATGAGGACAAGGACCCTCAAGGATTTGGGATGCCAGAAGGTGAGCAGGTACAGCTCATGGAAAATCAGGACAGGATACCCCTCAGGATTTGGGTCAGGACTGGGCTCACCAAAGGGCACGACCAACACCTGCAGCTTCGGATGCAACGCCTGCGCTACCCCCTCACGGCACGGAATCCGCCAGTAACCCCTATTGGGTTCTCGAATTTCCCAGCAAAGTGCTTCGCCAGCACTTAAGACTATTTCCACCCCTTGGAGCTTGTGGAAATTCGGACAGAGTGCTCCGCAGCTCTCTGTATCAATCACCTATAGAGTCGTGGGGTCGGTGACAGGTCAGCTATTCGGACAAGTCGGACAATTTTCCCTAACTAAACTAGGCTAGTTATACCCCTTTTGGGTCCCCAGACCACCCACAAATGTTGCAAGTGACAAGGTCCAAACTTACGATTGGTCAGCAGAGGTGGTTAGGTCATAGCCACCACCTAAAATTCTGGGTTCCCATATTAAATATTCAAATGACAGTACCCACCCCTTACATTCCTGTTCCCAGGCATACGTGTAGAGGAGCACAATAAAGTACACAGTAGGAAGAAACAAATGTATCGTTTTCAGGTGAAATTCAGCATCTTCTCCCAGGGTAGAGGTGATCTTCCCAGGAGCGCCTCAGCTTTGGTAGCCAGCTGGCTGAGTTCCACTGAAGCAAGGCCCGGTCCTCATATCACGTGATCGGGTCCACATAGGCTTCCAAGATGGAGAAGCTTCCCAACTCCCAGGCCCCCAGATACGCGGTACATGAAAAGTAAGCGAAAACAAATTAATATCACAGAAAAATAGAATACACTATACACCATGATAATCTACACTGCACCCCTTACTTTATAATAACTATAGCGATTAATGATTAAGCCAGGAATAGATAGAAATGCAAAGCAGCATGGGCAAGCAGAACGCGTGATTATAGACAAGCGGCCATGTCAGCTACAATGCGCATGAGCGAACTCTCCCTCCAAATCTGCGAGTGCGTCACATCACATGGGTATGACCGACGCATGCGCAGACTGAATTTCTGCGAAGCGGCCATTCTGTAGTATGCAAGCGGAGTTAGGATTAATAAACACAAATGCAAGCATCTCTAGGACACGCGCGTGTACTGTAAAAGTGTAATATTATTGACAAACAGGATTGTTTAGTACTATTACAAGTTAACGAGGTTCATGAATGTGAACAAGTCGCTTTACGTGCGAATCCTTGCTCCATCAATCCCCTCTTTGATGATATTTACTATCATCACTATTAATGGAAACAGATGCCAACATCTCACTCATTTCTATCTCGACAAATTTGTTGTTAAGCCTCTTTTCAGCATCCTTATTGGGATGGAAACCTTTGGCCTTCTTATAAATCTGGTTTCTTAACTCCTCTAATTCAAGTTTGTCAATATTTCTTTTGACTCCTCTTTTATTCACAGTATACTTCTTCCTACACTTTTGACATTTGCAGCAAATTATTATAATGAACACAATCAGACTTATCCCAGCTATTGGCATCAGTATTTTTCCCACGAGACTGCGGCCTATGTTAGTAAACCAACTACCTACAGAGGAGAGACCATCAGTCAGTCTCTTCCAGGCACTATCAACCTCCAGTGGTTTGAGTTCTTTTTCCAAATTAGTAATGTTTTGTACATATTTCTTAATTTCCACACTTTTATCAGGAATGTAAGTGCAACAATGTTGCGCCTTCAGCATTCTGCAGACTCCGCCCTCTTTTGCCAATAAGGTATCAAGAGCAAGGCGATTCTGTAAAACAATTGATCTGATCGCAACCATTTCAGTATTGACCAGCAGGAATCCGGCAGCAGTGTCAGTTGACAACCGATCCACTACTGTAGACAATTTGCAGATACGGTGAGTATTCAGAACCACTCCCACTCCAGGTATCAGTGCACTAAATATATCACCTATAATTTCTCCAACACTCTCACGTCTACTACGCACTAAACCATTAGTATTTTCATTGCTTCCAGCGTCATTGTTCACATGGTATATTTTCTGGAAGACAATGCCAAAATAGCAGCTTCCATACCAGTGATCCGGCAATTTGAAATAAGCCTTGTTCCCACATATATAATAAATTCCGGGAAACACAGGTTCTGACCCATTTTTGAAACCCCAACCTCCAATTACCTTATAATTATGTTCGCATTCACTGGAACCGATGAATACATTGTTATAATAACTAGTCTTTTCTCTATGAAGACAGAGTTTCCCTTTCCGTTCAAAATCCAACAACAGCGCAGGATTTGTTCCCATTTGAGGTGCCCTCCATGTTTTCAGCCCATTTAGGAGTTTTCTGTTTCTTATCATTAGCCTTTCTTTGGAAACTCTCCCTTCTCTTTTCTGTCATTTTCAAAAACATTTTCTCTTGCTCATGCAATGAACAAGTCAAACTATCCCTTCGAGCTTCATTCAAATCTATGTCACCTATAGTCAGAAAGTATTCTCCCATGTAACGAGTCACTTCGCTTCTGACATGCACAATATTCAGGTGTCCCCGAATAGGCAGTTCAGAAAAAATCACGTCAGTGTTTGAATAGTAGTACTGTAAAGTGCTTCTATAAAATAAGCTTGCTAATATACTACAGGAAATTCCATAGGTCAGGGGTAAATGGTGATAGGTCACGCCTTCAGCTACTGAAGTAGGTAGCTTCATACAAACATAGCAATCTTCTATCTCCATAGCTTCTACGTAATGCACTAAAAGATTTGCAAAGACATTTAAATGTGATCTGTTTCTCATTTGGTGAAAATGTAGTCCTTCCTCATCTGGTGCTTCTAAGTCAGGTCGTGTTTGTCTCAGGCTGACTGAATTGTCACGTCTTTCTACACTTCGTGGTGTTTCTTCAGTATGTACAACTTCTGAACCTGGGGTCATCGGTTTAGTAGGGTACAGGTTAGTATCTTTACTTATCATAAAAGGTATAAAGACTGTTAGTCCTATCCATACCACTATAACTATTGCTACGCTGCATAAGCATATTTTACAGCAAGTTTTACAACAATTCCCTCTAGGTCTTCCATTTACATTTGAATCAGACATTTTTGGTTACAGGTGGCTTTCCAACCCCTCTTTGTTTCTTTATACAAGCGGCTTATGCAGTTTCACTCTTCACGGTGGGTCTTCTACCTCAGAGCTCTGATCCTCGATTGACCCTTGATCACTTCTGTCACTCTCTTCAGGGTCGTCAATCTCTTCCAACACCAAAAAGGTCCATTCAGGACTCCGATAGTTTTTATTTAGTTTCTTCGCTCTGGTACTGTGTCTACTTTGCTGAGCTCCGGCTCTCTGTCTTTCACTAGCAGCTCTTTTCCGGTCTTCTATTTTCTCCTCTACTGTTTTCAATCTTAGTTTCAGCCTCTTTATGTATCTTGGTTCACTTTTCTTCTTGAGCCTTTTAGTGGTCGAAGAAACTTGACCCTCTTCGTGAACCCTTTTGTTTTCACTCCGTTGTGGCACTATTGTTTTGCAAGTGTCCTTTTCCCTTCCTGTCTGACTAGTTCCAGGTCTTTCATCAGTTTCTTCTGCCAGGTTTCTAAGCTGGCCTTGTTCAGGTATCTTTTGTACTTGATTTTGATTTTCAACCGATTTAGACTCTGCTTCCTGAACACGTTCGTCTACTTCTATCTATTCCTGTTCATGCACTTCGACCCCTTGATTTTCTTCCGCATGAACTTCAGCTTTAATTACTATCTGTCCCTTTTCAGTTTCTGGAGTCTCTGGAGGAGTGTCGATGACTTGGTCTGTCCCTACTTGGCCTATTTCCTGATCAGGTCTGACGTGATTCTCGATAACCTGATCTTCTCCTTCTAATCCTGCCTCGCCCTCACTATCCCACTCTCTATCTAGGTAGGAATATTTTCTGGTTCTTATTGGATCAAGAATCAGGTCGTTGGCTGGAAACCATTCGTCTTGACTGGTGCTCGGTAGTATTACGTCAGCTAGATCCGGACCCTCGTCTGGAGTCTCCTCAGCTGTACCACCTTCAGCCTCAGCCGCCTCTTCTTCGGGCACCTTCTTGGTATGGCTGGCATGGATCCACTTCGGCACGCCAGCACATTTTACAGCAGTGGTAGTTACAAGGATCACTTGCCTCGGATTTCCCCACTTTGGTCCAAGGCAACTCTTCCGGGTGTGTTTCTTCAACACCACCCAATCTCCAGGTCTCAGTTTATGGGCTGGAGTGGTTGGCCATTCGACAGCAGTCTCCCCAATCTGGTGAGAGATAGAACGCACTTGGTCACCCAGCTGCCTGCAGTATTCTAGCACCAAATCATCAGAAATACTCAGCAGTTTGTGTCCAGGTACCCATGCCTGTCGCATCACTCTTCCCATTAGTACTTCATGGGGGCTCAGGCCTGTCTTTCGGTTTGGGATGCTCCTCAATCCCATTAAGACAAGGGGCAAAGCTTCTATCCAGTTTAATTTTGTGGAGTTACACATTTTGGCCAATCTTGACTTTATAGTGCCACTTACTTGTTCGACTATTCCAGAAGCCTCTGGACGATATACACAGTGCAGCTTAGGCTCAATTTTGAATGCTGTATAGAGCTCCTTTAAAATTTCGTTGGCAAAGTGCCCACCCCTGTCTGTTTCAATTGTCTCTGGAAAACCATACCTAGGTATTAGCTCCCTGAGTAACAACTTGGCCACAGTAATGGCATCATTTTTCTTTGCTGGGTATGCTTCCACCCACCTTGAGAATAGGCAAACTATTACCAAGACATATCTGTATCCTTTACACATGGGCAACTGTATAAAATCTGCCTGTAGTCTGACAAAGGGACCTTCTGCCTTTTCAATTGTACTTTGCTCTACCACAGTCCTCTTTCCTGTGTTGAACTGCTGACACACCAGGCACCTCTGGCAAAGCATCTCCGCGATATTCCTGAATTTTGAATTGTAGAACACTTTGTCAAATACACGGCACATGGCGTCCCTTCCAATATGGGTATCTCCATGAATCATCCGGACCATTGGGGCAGCCATACTATCTGGTAACACAGGCACACCTGTCTTATCAACCATGACACCATCTCTTTCCCTGAGCTGACATTCCTCAGTTTCCCATCTGTGCTTTTCATCCTCCTCTGCTGCTTGCTGCAACTCTCTCAGTTCCTTCCAGGTAGATACATTCTCAAACACCATAAGTTGGCAGCTGTTTCCGCCCCCCCATAATTTGATTTTCAGGGACATTTTGTATCGGGCACAGTACTGGGCAATTTGGTCAGCGTATCTGTTTCTGGCTGTCACATCGTCATTACCAGATTTGTGAGCAGCACATTTGACTACTGCCAATTCTTTGGGCAACTGGATTGCTTCCAGTAGGGTTTGCACCACTTTTCCATTTCTGATAGGGGTACCTGAGGAGGTCATGAATTCTCTTTGCAACCACAGCTGGCCGAAGTCATGAACAACCCCGTAACCGTATTGGCTGTCAGTGTATACGGTTACTCGTTTATTTTTCCCTTGTTTGCAAGCTCAGGCCAATGCAATCAGCTCGGTCACTTGGGCAGATTTAATTTCACTTAGATAGGATGCCTCTAGGGTCGTTTCTAGTGTGACTACAGCATAGGCAGCGCTCAACCCACCATCCTCATGTCTCAAGCAGGAGCCATCCACAAACATCACTAGGTCCTCAATGGGAAGGGTCATTTCTTTTATATCAGGACGAGGTTTTGTGCTAAACTCAGTTAGGTCAATGCAATTATGCTCAATCTCACCTTCCACTTCTGCATTTTGAGTGAGGGGCAACAGAGTTGCATGGTTTAAAATATTGCATCAGGAAATTATTACATTCTCTGCACCAATAAGAATTCTCTCATATTTAGTCAGCCGACTAGGAGTGAGATACTGGGTCTTGGTTCAGGTTAACAGAATCACAACTGAATGTGGAACATAAACTGTTACAGGATGTCCCATGACAATGTTTTCACTCTGTTCCAGACTTGTGCATGTGGCAGCTACTGCCTTCAGACGCCCGGGAAGCCCAGCAGCCACTGGGTCCAGAGTGGCTGAAAAATAGGCCACTGGACGTCTAGTCAGACCATGTTCTTGGGTTAGGACTGAGAGTGCACAATTGTCTCGTGTATCACAGAATAACTCAAAGTTCTTAGTGTAATCAGGCATGCCTAGTGCAGGAGCAGAGCACAGACAGTTTCGCAATTTTATCCAGGCTGTCATGCTTTCATCATCCCAACTAACTGGATCATCTGCCCCTTTCTTGGTCATTTTTATCAAAGGTTTGGCTAGAACAGCAAATCCCACAATCCATTGTCTGCAGTACCCCACAACTCCTAGGAACATTCTAACTTCCTTCTGGGTTCTGGGCAATTCCATGTCTCAAATTATTCTAATTTTTTCTGAAGTAACTCTTCTGATACCTTTTTCTATCTGGTGTCCCAGATACTTCACTGAATTCTTGCAAAACTGCAATTTGTCGGGTGATACTTTATGTCCTCCTTTGCCCAAATGATTCAGCAGGGCAATGGTATCAGTAACACAGTCGCTCTGACTTTTAGACGCCACTAGAAGGTCGTCTATGTACTGAACCAGGACAGACTCCTTCGGTAGAACTAAAGATTCAAGGCATCTTTTTAGGATCTGATTAAAGATTGAGGGGCTTTCTGTGTACCCCTGAGGGGCACGATTCCAGACATAGACATGACTGTCAAATTCAAACGAGAAAAGAAATTTGCTGTCTGGATGCAATGGGATGGAGAAGAATGCGTGGCATAAATCTATAACAGTGAACCATTCTGCATTCCAAGGAATCTGACACAGGATCACTGCAGGGTTTGGCACAATAGGACAGCAGGGTACAACAATCTGGTTCACCTTTCGCAGGTCCTGCACTACCCTGTACTTTCCGCTAGGCTTTTTAATTCCAATTATGGGTGAATTACAAGGACTGCTCATTACTTCCTGTATTATGTTGGCCTCCAATAATCTGTTTATTTCGAGTGCGACTCCAGCTTTCACTTCTGCACTCATTTTATACTGTCTCGTTTTCGGGTAGGTAGCATTGGGTTTAATGGCTATTTTAACTGGGTCCACATTTGCCATTAATCCTACATCTCTCCCGGTGAAATCCCACACCTCGGGTATCACCTTTTGTTGGAGTTCTTCAGGTAAGTCATGAATGGTCAGAGTTTTAACTGCTGTATCAGGCCTCAGCAACATTAGTTTGTACAGGCCATCTTCATCTGGGGTCTGAATTATAACACCCTTTGGTGTGCAAAAGATGGTACAATTCATTTTGCACAACAAATCACGTCCCAGTAGATTTACTGGACTGGAATCACAGACCACAAATCTGTGCATTTCTTTGAAATTCCCTTTAGAAATCTCCATGGGTTCAGGTACAGGAGTGCTAATTATCTGGTTTGATACGCCCACTACTTGGATTGCTTCTCCCGAGAGGGGTAGGTTAGGAACGTCCGCTGTTCTCACAGTCGAACGGGTAGCACCAGTGTCCAACAGAAAGGTGACATCATTTCCTTCAACCTTTCCTTCAATGTATGGCCCTGTCTGGTCTACCGGTAGGGAGGCGCCAAGCACGGACTCCCCTTCCTCCCCCCTCAGTCCCTGTCAGTATTGTTCATCACAGAGGAATGTATCATTTAACAGGAACTGTGAGGTTGCCGGATTTCTCTCATTCTGTCCTTCCCACACTTCAACCCTCTCATTCTGTTGAGCCTGATTCTTATAATTAGGTCTAGGAGCTCTAGGCAATGGAGGTGGATTTACCTGTTGCTGATTCTTTCGTGGCCCCTCTTTCTGCACCTGTGGATTTAAACCATTTATGGGGGCATTACCAGCCTGCAAATGTGGACACTCGTCTCTCCAGTGCCCTGCCCACACCCGTGACAGGGGAATTTCTTCTTAGCCTCTTCTTTACTCATTTTTACTCGACGTTTCCCTCCCCCCCAGAGTTAGTGTTTGAAGCATTGCTATTCATTTTATTTAACTGTTTCTCTTGTTGCTCAGCCATTTTCACCTGTGCCCACATTACTTTCTCCTTCAGGGCCTTCTTTTTGTTCTCCATTTCATCCTCGCAGTACTTGGCGTACTTGAGGACATCATCTATGGGCTTTCCCTGCCAACAGATTTTATTATCCCTAATCCACTGGGATATTTCCGGTCTCAACCCTAACACGAATCGATAAATGAAATGAGTCATGTCCTTCATTTCAATATTATCGATGCCACTGTAGGTCTTGAATACCTGCAATAGCCTCTCATAATAAGAGTGAACCGTTTCATTATGGTCCTGGGTAGTTCTATCTATTCGGGTCCAATCTGTTTCCTTTGCGGGCACCTTGTCTTTTAGATATTGTATGACTTGGTCATATTTTCTCATTACATCTGGGGAAGGAGCTCCAGTTTGGGAGTCTCTTGGTAATTCTTCACTGGGCCAATTAATGGCTATCTTGCAATCAGTCCATAAATCTACAGGAACTACAATGTCAAAGAACCCATCCAGGTCCTTCAGGAGACATTTTTGGACTTTCACAAACCGCTCCACCTGCCTATACCACTCCACTGGCTTCTCCCTCAATCTTGGGAAGTCGTTGGTAAACGACACAATGTCATGCCGGGACCACGGGACATGTACATGTTTCCCACCTGGCACTTCCCTCATGGGATACAGTTTTTCTGCTTGGCCTACTTCTTTCAACACGAATTCGGAAGCTTTTGGTTTTACCCTACTGTCTTCCTTTTTCTTTGCCCACCTGGCTTTCCATTTATCCAGATCTCCCCATTTCTGCAGTATGTTCAGCAATTCCTTTATCTGAGTTTTCTTTCCTGACACATTCATGTTTTCTAAATCCTTATCTGAGAATTCTGCCCTATAAGGTTTCTGCAAGACTTTGGATCGACTTACATCAATTCCCATGTCCGCAGCAGCGTCCATTAGTTTTTCATGGAACACTCTAGTATTCCGGGTAAGGCTTTTGCTGATAAACAGCAACTCTTCTTCGTTAAGAGTATTTAATCTGTCTAATCCCACATTTCCGGCCATTAACTCCTCTATTTCTATCCTTAGCCTGTAAATATCCAAAGGTTTGGGCAGGGAAGTTTCTCGATCCATTTCTTTAGTCCATCAGTCTAGTTCCTCTGGAGTCACCACTGTGGCACTCCGGATCCCTGATGTTGTTTCGATTAGGACTTCCCTGGCCTTAGCCTGACTCCCGGACCGAGATTCACTGGTACCAGGCTCTCTTATGGGCAGATCCATTAGGGAGATTACAGACTCACATTCGCTTGCCTGGTCATCAACGACGAGTGGCTCTTTTCTGGGGGGTGCTGGAATGGGAGTAATGACTGGAGTTTTAGGACTAGCCTGCCTATCCCCATAAAGGGGTATAGCCGGACCTATAGTTACAGGGATTGTCAGGGCGTCAGGACTGGGATGTATCTGAGCTATAGTCTGAATTAGATCATTTCGCTGCTTAATCAGGGCATCTCTTTCTCTCTCATGTAGAACCCTTTCCGACGAGTTGTCATGCATTATTTGGGGCACTAAAGGAGGTTATATATTCGGGGCAGTGGGGATGGCTGACCCTTGTCTATCCTCACCAAAAGGTCGGTAATTTGGGACTGCTGTACTAGGTCTGCAAAAGTCATCACTATTACTGGGTTTGCTACCAATACCAGCTACATCTGTCTCGCTAGCCCTTCTACTTCTGGAATGGTGGAGAAAAGGATTTTTCGAACTTAGAGTTCCTGAAGCTTCAGCATACGGAGGTGGATTTTTCATCAACAAATCCTCCAGATATTCATCCTCCGAATCCCCATGGTCATTAAATGTTGAGTTTTCTCTGCCTTTTTCCCACCTGCTTGTTCGGTTACCCCAAACATCGGAAACAGTCCCTCAACCATCATATTCTGTCTCCACTGCTTCATCTTCTGCTCTTTTGTCTCTCGCTGTAATTTTGGATACCATTTGCTCACTCCCTTATCCATTCGGGGTCTGTCTCGCTCTAGAGCCTCAATTTCCCATTCCTCTAAAGCTTCATACTGCGTTAATCTGGGTCGGGGATGTAATTCATTCATTCGGGTTCTCAAGTTAAACAGGATTCTACCATTAAAAGTACCATTGAGGGGAAATGCTAAGACTCCGTCATCTTCAGTGTACTTTACCCAATTTTCTAACAACACACAAGTATGATACCCTTTATCAAACATCATGAATGATGCGGGAGTATTAGGAGGGGGAATGATCACACCCTCTCTCGTTCGAATGGGCTTGTCTTTCTTGAAATAATTCTTTATCTTTTCGGCAAAAGACATTTTTCTCTTAACTCTGTACATATTGTGAGGTCTACCTCTGCTCTTCAACTCCTTATGACAACCTAGAGTCCTTGGATCAGGTAAAAATTCAGGATACCACATACACCTCTCGAAACAGTTTATAAGCTCGGTTCGCTCAATGTTGTTTACGTATCAGCTTCCAATGCTAATGAGTCTTTCAACTCACAGCAACCAATCAGCACTGAGGTTGCAAATTCTGTTGACCAATGGGTGCGCGACCCCTTCGTGAGACGCGGTCTCACTCTGCGGCACTCACCCCTCCCTTACAATTCTGGCTTCGCGACACACCCGCTGGCTCAACCAATACCAGCGCGGCACGGAATGACGTCAGCGCAGCCTTGCGACCGACTCCCTCCTTCACAAGGTAACGGAAACTTTGAATTTTTCTTAAAGTGCCAGTGCGGATTTTAGTTAACAACGTAAAACATTTGCCACTGTGCTTGAGGGTTTTAAAAAGAAAGAGAGTTTTTCTTTTACTACAAGTAAACCACTTTTGTATACTTTTCATTCACTACGGATAGATCCCTTCCGCCTATCCTCTTCACACAAGCAATAGAGAACCTGCTACTCTTTTGACTAATCCACTTCTTTCCGGGATATATACTAAGTCAATTTTCACCAATGTCCTCCCTTGCTGTCATTCAAGCTCCAAAGAACCTATTACTCCTACCGTCTGTGACCCTTACTAGGTGATATCACAACGGGAGTTTCACCACGGTTTTGGTAGTTACCATTTACACATCACTAAATTTGAAAAAGTCCTGATTAGCGCTTCCAGTTCTGCCTAACCATGCACTAATCTCCCTCCTAGCCAGTGACCTCACAGCCAAGTGGATTCTACTCACCACTTGCTATTTCTTTTCCCCGGGGATCCCCACAACATAAAACAATTACTCACAATTGGTTAGTAATATACTCAATATTTCATGAAATATAATAAACTTATTCTATGACATTTAAATGAAACAACAATCCTTATTATAGCAGCATATAAAAAATCAGCAGCACATTTTATTTTTCACGGTTCAACAGTAACTATCTTATCTACCTATCCTAACTAGTCCTAACCATAGCTCTGCTACCAGAAAATACTGATAGAGCGCGCAGGTCACCCGGCTCAGAGTTTACCAGATTTTCACGCACTTGGGCCCATGACGTGATTTTCGAAATACAATTTTGTGAGTCGAGTGAGTTTACACGCCACTATCAGTATTCTTCGTGTGTTTCCTGTAACACTATTACCATAGCACCTGACTTACCACAGGCACTTGTTCTTCCTGATGGATCAGGAGCTGTTTGAGGACAGGTGACGAGACAATTCTAAACACTTAGACTATTCATTTAACATCACTTTTGTATTTTATCCAAATGACCACAGACACCTGAGGCGTTTTAAAGTCTTTATATAAGAATGTAAATTTTAAAGTGACAATAGTATGAGGCAAATGCTGATAAAAACATCAACAAGCAGAATCACAAAAATTATGTAACTATGGATAAGGGAAAACACCATTGAGGACAACTGGGATTCTATTGGGTAAGGGTAACAGGGAACATGCTATTCAGTTCAGGCTTAAACTAGGGACGGTAAATTTAAAACATCAGTCAGTGAATGTTTATACCTATAAGTGATTCAAAACCCTAATCTTAGTCTATCTAACTTAGATCCTAAATATTCATCACACTTTAATTAAGCAAAAACAGTTTCAAATATGCCTTACAGGAAAGGGGAAAAATGGAAAATGCTAACAAACAATTTGCAAATGCATCAATAGAGAGAACAGAGAGAAATATCATGGGCATAGAGGCTTTATTAAAGAGCAGGAAGGAAAAGATAGTAGACGGACACCCACAGGTATATTTACCTAGGACAGGAATGAGGAATAACCCTGGCCACGGGTCAGCTTCGGGAAAAGATGAGGACAAGGACCCTCAAGGATTTGGGATGCCAGAAGGTGAGCAGGTACAGCTCACGGAAAATCAGGAACGGATACCCCTCAGGATTTGGGTCAGGACTGGGCTCACCAAAGGGCACGACCAACACCTGCAGCTTCGGATGCAACGCCTGCGCTACCCCCTCACTGCACGGAATCCGCCAGTAACCCCGATTGGGTTCTCGAATCTCCCAGCAAAGTGCTTCGCCAGCACTTAAGACTATTTCCACCCCTTGGAGCTTGTGGAAATTCGGACAGAGTGTTCCGCAGCTCTCTGTATCAATCACCTATAGAGTCGTGGGGTCGGTGACAGGTCAGCTATTCGGACAAGTCGGACAATTTTCCCTAACCAAACTAGGCTAGTTATACCCCTTTTGGGTCCCCAGACCACCCACAAATGTTGCAAGTGACAAGGTCCCAACTTACGATTGGTCAGCAGAGGTGGTTAGGTCATAGCCACCACCTAAAATTCTGGGTTCCCATATTAAATATTCAAATGACAGTACCCACCCCTTACATTCCTGTTCCCAGGCATACGTGTAGAGGAGCACAATAGAGTACACAGTAGGAAGAAAAAAATGTATCCTTTTCAGGTGAAATTCAGCATCTTCTCCCAGGGTAGAGGTGATCTTCCCAGGAGCGCCTCAGCTTTGGTAGCCAGCTGGCTGAGTTCCACTGAAGCAAGGCCCGGTCCTCATATCACGTGATCGGGTCCACATAGGCTTCCAAGATGGAGAAGCTCCCCAACTCCCAGGCCCCCAGATATGCGGTACATGAAAAGTAAGCGAAAACAAATTAATATCACAGAAAAATAGAATACACTGTACACCATGATAATCTACACTGCACCCCTTACTTCATAATAACTATAGCGATTAATGATTAAGCCAGGAATAGATAGAAATGCAAAGCAGCATGGGCAAGTAGAACGTGTGATTATAGACAAGCGGCAATGTCAGCTACAATGCGCATGAGCTAACTCTCCCTCCAAATCTGCGAGTGCGTCACATCACATGGGTATGACCGACGCATGTGCAGACTGAATTTCTGCGAAGCAGCGATTCTGTAGTATGCAAGCGGAGTTAGGATTAATAAACACATATGCAAGCATCTCTAGGACACCCGCGTGTACTGTAAAAGTGTAATATTAATGACAAACAGGATTGTTTAGTACTATTACAAGTTAACGAGGTTCATGAATGTGAACAAGTCGCTTTACGTGCGAATCCTTGCTCCATCATTCTGACATGCTAGGCAACCTGGAAGGCATGGTGCAGACCCCTCACAGGTATAGAGCTGAAGAATAAGGCCACAGCAGGAGAAAAAAACACCACACAGCCACACTAGGACCACATTGAAGCGTGAGGGGCCAGGATGACTCCCCCCAAGCCCAGCATGCAAGAAGTCAATGACGCAAATTACCAGTACCGGCCCGCCGCCCAGCAGCAGAGAAAACGGTAATTAGTGCAGGAGCCTTCAAAGCCCGTTCTCTCCCTTCACCCTGTCGGTAGTCAGATAACAAGAACAGGAGGAATGCTGGGAAGGGTATGGGTATGTACTCCAAAGGGAGGTGGAGGGGTAGTATCAGCATTCCTGCGTTCTTTTTTTCTTTTGGTGAGATAGGATTATCTCACTTGTTTTTAATGAAGGGGACGAGGACAGGAGGGACCTGGAGGTAATATGTATTTTCCTCTTTTCAGTTGCCATAACATGGGGTTATTGAGTTTCAAGAGAACTGCTATTTTACTATCAATTCTTATACACATTCAGTGATGCATAAAGCGCCAAGCACATACCTAGATATAAATTCTGTTTAAAACAAAAAAAAAATCACAGCATTGAAAAGCTATGTGAAAAGTAGAGTTTTTAATATTTGCCTTGAACATGGCTGTCTTTTTCCTATGGATTGGAATACTAAAATATTGCATGCCTTTGGATAAGCAGTCCGTTTCTCTATAGTTGCAAACCACTACAGACAATTATTCTTGATTTAATTTGCATCACATAAAGGCAGTGCCCAATAAAACATTTGGTCTGTGATACTTCACATTTGTGTAAATTAACTTAATAGCAAAAAATCACATTAGAAAAATTAAGGTGAGAGTACATTGGACTGAAGATCTGGGTTTTCTGATCCCAGTGGAAGACGATATTACAGATTGTGCCACAATGGTCCATACTGGCATACTGTACTACTTCATGAAATGGTGCAATGTTATCTTCAAACCTTTACCAATAAAAGGCCTCATGTAGATTGCATTACGCTGTAAACAAGCTCTCCTTCTGTGGTGTGTGTGATGCACAAAACCCTCATACCACAAAGGAATGGGTACTTAAACTTTGGAAACCAGGTGGGAATTAACCTGTGAAGCATTACGACCTGCCAAAAATGTGGTGAAGAAGCCTGCACGGGGGAGCTGATCTCCAGCCTAACATTCCCACAACAGCATGTTTCATTGAGTCTTGCTACTGACATGTTTTGGCTGTCTGCTGTTGAAGACCTCTTTCTCGACAGTATCAATACCCTCGAGTCAGTCCCTGGGTTACCATTTGCTGGCTTTCTCAAGCGCATTAGTTTGCTTCATATTAAAAGGCTTTCCGAACTCTTCTTGTGATTGACTCTCCCTGACGAATAACTTCTTCACCATCATTTTGATTGGATGACGTGTGTAGCTCTGAAGCTTACATTCTTTGAACTATGTTCTTCTTTTTATTTCTGCATTCCGTGGGCGGGCATATATTATGTTTTCTTGGTGTCTCCTTCATGTGCAGCTTACCCTCTTAAATTTCCACCCCTCCACTCATTCCATGTTGCTACCCTCAGGTCGTCCCTTGCTTACCCAACCCCTTCCGGCGCTTTTAAATTGTTGTTGTTTTTTTTTTATTCCCTTTGCCTCAAGGTTCTGTGTTGCTCCCCATACTCCCACACCCTGTTGCTCCCCCATGTTGACTTCTCCCCCACACACTTTGGAGAGTGTCGATTTTATTTGCAAAGTTACATGTGTTAATTAACAAAATTGTGATTTACAATGTTAAAAACGTGAGTATATAAATCAGATAATTTGTAGTAGGTAACCTCACTTAGCCATTGTAAGCAAAACACGAGCTAAAATTTTGAATTTAATTAAGTTAATCTAATAGTAATGCAATTCAAAATGTCAACTTTACACGTTTTAGGTGAAGAAGCCAACACACATAATCTTTGCCGATCCTTCTCACTGTATGTTTTGTTTTTCCCACTGCAGATGCTGTTTTTTTTCCAGAAGCCTGTTACTAGCTAGTGAATAGTTGGACTATAGTATGTCACAACGCATGCTATAACATCGCATACTATTACAACGCGTTTGTTACAAGGACCACGTTGGCAGTACGCAATGCATTTACGTCGCAAGTCATTACAAAGACTTGCACTAGGGGGTGCGCTGGTTTTAGGAATAGTTTTAATTACTATTCCTACTCCAGTTTACGCAACAGTAGGGAAGGTTTTGGAATTTATTTCCAATACCTGAGCGCCCCCTAGTACAAGCCATTGTAATGACTTGCGATGTAAATGCATTGCGTACTAACAACGCGGTTGTTTTAACAACCATGTTGTAATGGTAGCATGATGCAATGACCGCATTGTAAACGTTGTTTCACAAATAGTTGTATTGTTGTGTATTAGACGTGTGATAGTGTGCATCCCATTGGGAGGAGAAGAAGATGTCAGGATGAAAGAGGCATGGAAAGAGCTGTCTGGACCTGAATGTTCGATATAACGATCAAAGGACATAGTCATGCATGGAAGATTGTTTAGACATGAGAAACTAGGGAGTATACTTGGCCCCAGAGTTTCGACAAAGCTGATAGGTTCTTGAGAATAGGAACAAACTGACATGTTGCGATTAGTGATTTTGTAGAAATATAATAGTGTGTTTGCTACAGCGCGGCTCCAAAAATTATTTTAATCATTAATCACCATTTCCCTGAAACCTTTAACCACACAAAACATGCACCAGTGGGGCCCATAACACTGTGCATTTACCCTGTTCACTTACACTTGGCTTCAGAGCTTCTGGTGAATCGCAATGGAGAAATGCTGTAACATTTGGTGGAGCGTCTAAACCTATTTAATATTTACACTAAAAGTTCAAACATTTTACCATGGTTTTATATTAAACACCTTTATTCAGACACACCACCATAATGGCAATGGATCTGCTAGAACGAAAATTAGGCGTAGGAAGAAACAAAGAACAGCTTTTAATTCTTCATTTCTCTAATTTTTATTCACTAGCAAACTTTAGTATGTCCGACATTAAACATTTATTAATTCTTTATTCAGTAAATCTTAAACTTTATTTCAAAATGATCATTTTATTAAGAGGTCAGAAAAGTCGCCTGTTATAAAATTCAGTAAATTTTAGCAAAGGACAGATAGTTCCAAATTCAATCTCTCCTAACATCTCTAACTAACACCCTCATCTTACCTGAACAGTCCTGCAAAGCAAACAAGTAGAAAAAATGACAGAGTCTTACATCCAGGAATCGGTCAACAAACGGGCAGCATCTCCAGTAGAAATCGGAAAGGCGACCCCTTCTAAGCAAAATCAGGGGGTTTTATACACTATTTCCTAACTTAATCAATCTAAAAAGTAACTAACATCATCAACTTGTGTTCTGATTGGACAAATTTAGGGTAGATGAGCACTTCCTCATCATTACAATATGGTTTCACGATGATTCCGCGAAAATATAAAAGGTCTTTGTTTAGGACAGTTCGTGGCCTAGGCGCTTCTATTACTCGTAACATAGGTGAATGTTCCCAGGGTTTGAATATTACATCGTCCATGCTTGGCATCCATCCTAGGTTCCGGAGCAAGGTGTCCTTGAACCTCCCATCCAAGCACAGTCAGTTCACTCACGCTGGCAAAAGCTGTACATGAGCAGACCAATACTTGCTCGCAGTGCTTCAAAGCAACCATTTTCAGACTAGGCCTCTGTTTTGTTCAGACAATTTTGATGAGTTTAGTAGCTGCAATTTGCTGCCAGGCCTCTCCTTTTACACAATTCACTTTCTTATAGATTTTTGTATTTACCACTCCAAAGTTGGTGTCTGCCATTGTGGAAGGTTAATAATAATATAAAATGGCAGCTGCGTCATGCTATATTCAGGCATCCGCTGGCCCACCATCTTGTCATGTGACTGACATGCACATCAACGTATCACTTTGGTTTTCGTTGATGCTATATAGCATCGACAAAAAGTATTGACAAATCAATAGGTGTGTGTTGGCAGTCTAAATATGGGACTTATTGGGTGTGCCAATCCTTATTTTTCAGTGAAGTCCCTCTACCCTAAAGAGAGAGGTCTACAATGAAAAAATGAGACATCATGTGAAAAGCGCTAATGTGAGCCTCTAGTTGTCCCCTGGAATTCTTTATGTTTCCTCCAGTAGTCATCCGTAACAACGGTGGTCCAATCGGAGAGATCAGATAAAATGTTATTTATTAACTTATTATTTTAAATAAATAGCCCCAACTCATCTAATTTAAGGATAGGGGTCAATATTGTTTCTGAAGGAAGGGAAGAGTATATGTAATTTTATAAATGTATATCACACACAAAGAAATTACACTTAGATATATGATTTTTTCTGTAGTTGAAAATCAACAATATAAATTCATTATATACACATATAGGGCCAGATGTATCAAGCGTTTTCCCATTCACAAACGGGTCGATTCGCAGAACTGGCCTTTTATGAACAGGTACTCGCAAATTGCGTATGCAATTCCCATTCATTCCTATGGGCCTCCAGGCCCATAGGAATGAATTTAAAGGCATTCCTTAATACCGAATCCCAGTTTGCAACTCGCTATTAAGAAATATGTAGGAATCACAAAATATTTGCAGAAACCTACATACATTACATTTTGCGACTCTATAATAGCGACTCTGTAAAATTTGCTATATAGACTCGCAAAATTTAATCTTGATACATGTGGCTCATGGTTACTCCAAAAATATGTTTGAAGGGTTGCTCAAAGAGTGCTTGTGCGTGGAATGTAAACTAGGCAAATAAAGGAAATAGACCTATTGTATATATCATATTCTTTACAGAATAGCCTGTCCATTATACTTATTATACAGTGTAAGTATGATCTCATTAAAGAGGGGTAACTGTATCATTCATAATTGCCCCTGTGTTAAACAACTATACAATCCAGGTTGTACAGCATGTTCATGTTTTGGCCCAGCAAGGGGTAGAGGAAGGACAAGTTTAAGGCCTCAGAAGCGGGTCTTCATCAGGACTGGGTAAATGATTAGATAGGGAGCAACCTATTGGAGAAAGGAAATGTATCTATCTTATTAAAAACAAACTGATAAGATGTGTGTGTGTGTGTAATGGTAACAACTCCTCCTTAAGATATAGACATTTTCACCTGAAAACATAATTCGGAGGAGAAATTGTAGAATTAATCATATAAGCGATGAAGCCCAGATGGCTCCTCATCAGCAGGGGTTTAATTTAGCCCTGGGGATGGAAAGATAAAACCAACTGTAATTGTGGAGTCAAGTAGAGCGGGGAACCATCCCTGGAATACATTATCATATTTGCTCACCGTATATTGAGTGCAAACAGATGACCTTGAAGAAAGATCCATGCTGTGAAAAGACCAGTAAGGGCCCTATTGTTATCTAGTATCAACAGCCCAAACTCAACAACGGGTAATGTCTAATATGTGAAAAACTCACCAAACTGGTGTAGCTGAAATATACTCATTAGTGGTGTGGAAGGACACCTCTTAATTATTTAGTCCACTTGGGCTCTGGAAAAGTGAAATCATTCAACATTAGTCCTGTATTGCAGTGTATTATATAAACTGAAGAAAATGAAAGCTTGTGGCAACCAAGCAGAGTCCCTTACCTCCATCTGCAACAAAGTTTCTCAGGCTGACACAGCCGCGACTGAGTGAGCATGGGCATGTCAGTGGGCATAACCCTGCACTCTGCCCCACTCCAACATGCATGCCATATCATATCTCCCCTTACTGTACTCCTTATCACGCCAAGAAAAGTAAACTTACACGTTTTGTCTTCTGATGGTCATTTGTTGGCCGCAGTTTATTAGGAATACAAGGAAACATGTATATACTTTGCATTTTTCATGTTATGTCATAATAAACTTCCTTGGTATTGCCTCTTGGCCCTTCTGGGTCATTTCCTTTTGTAGGTTGGGTTTTTGCGCCCCGTTTGCATGGGAAGGGAGTAGCTTCTGTCCCGGAGTTAGGCCACCTCGCTACCTTGTCAGACTTTGTTATGCCCTGCCATCCGGTGGGGGCTGGGCTGAGAGCACCGTCTCCGTTTTCTACCCCCTCATTTGGTAGGCCAAGCTACCCAGCCATGAAGCATCCCAGAGTGGGTGGTCCTACACACCTGTCCTTAGGCCAACTCACCGAGCCGTGAGGCATCTGAAGGTGAGTGGACCTATTCTGGCACACCGCCCTCCAATGTGCCTTCGTACCAACCAATATCAGCGTAGTTCTTCGCCACGCCTTGCCTCTTCTCAGCCCTGCGACATTGCTGTTCCTTAGGTGTGGGTGGGTGGGACAAGATTGTGTGCCACCGCCATCGCTGCTCCCCCGCTCCATGAAGATAGAGCTTGCTTGGGGGAGCAGCACGTATATGGCCCCCCCACTCGCCTTCCCCTGTGTAGGCCCCTTCCATTGGGGGGGTTTGTATCCCGCCCTGGCCCGCATTGGCTCTTTGTCC
Organism: Lissotriton vulgaris; assembly: GCF_964263255.1. Classification (NCBI taxonomy): domain Eukaryota; kingdom Metazoa; phylum Chordata; class Amphibia; order Caudata; family Salamandridae; genus Lissotriton; species Lissotriton vulgaris. Next base: position 789,737,191 of record NC_141698.1, on the reverse strand, counting down.
CGATTTGCACGCCAAACTGCTGTCCCCCACTGGTTTTGTCCGGGAAGCGACGCTGGGTTATGGCGCTGGCACTCGAGCCCCCCTTAGGGAACAGCCTCTGCGAGAGATAAAACTGCCTCAAAGTCAATGTGCACATTGTTGGAAGCACAGGTTTGGATGCTTCTCTGGCGTGTCACGTCAGTGATGGAGAGTGATTACGTCAACTCTTTTCAAATAAGGATAGGTTGTAAATTAAAATCCCGCTTGGGTGCGTATGTTAGGCAACCTACATATACAAAAGGGTACAGACAGTAAAAGAGTTTCGACATCTACGGAAAACAGTATATTCCACTAGTCTTTTTTACTTTTAAATACTGCCAAACAAAATAAACAATTCTTTTTTAAACCAACTTTGAAAACATTAGCCCCTTTTTAAAGCCTATTCCTGGTAATACCCATCTCGAAGGTCCCTACAATCATACAATTCTAAGGTCTATGTTTAAAGCCCATTATACATATCAACGCATTATCACATAATAACTGAATAGAGGAAAAATTAGACATAAATAAATGGGGACATCCCTCCCTACTTAACGGTACCCTCAAGCGAAAGCCTCATCATGAATCATAACAATTCTAATCTAATGAAACTCCCAAACCTCCCCCTCCCCAACCTCCCCCAGGCATGTCACTACCCAAACAAAATGAACTATGCTAGTGCAATAGCAAATATGCATTTGAGACATCTGGTGACAATTACGGTTAATGACTGTATGTACCTTCATGCAGTGGAGAACCTTTCTCGATTAAAAACGGCTCGAGCGCGTGTTTTGTTGAAAAGCAAAAATTTATGGCTAAAGTAGCCGAAATAAAGATTTCTGAGTCTGAGTCTGAGTCTGAAAAAAATGATGCCCATCAAAGCTCATGAGCAAAAATGCATCTCTGACATGGCAATTCTGCGCCGATTCATAATCGTGAGCTGGAGAGAGATTCTTAATCACAAAACAGTGTGAACCTGTATCTTGATATAAATAACATATCTAGAAGACAAAAACACATTCGTGAAGGGGTTCTAGAGATGGGAAAGGGATTTTTGTCTTTGCTGAATTGCCTTTTGTGTGTCAGATTGTTCACCAATAATATAAAACATTTCAGAAGAGGGTGAAAAATTTAGTGGCAATGTATACTATTAGTGTAACTCAGCACTGGTCCCATAATTCCTTTAAACATCTCAAAGTACAAAATTAGCCCCCAGCTGCCATATGTGACATGAATATGAACTTTCAATCCAAAGAGTAAACACTTTACTGAATTGACTTCTGTGTATCTGAATATCTAGCAACAATAAAAAAAGTTTTTATAAAAAGGTTGCAACTTTAATGGCAATGTACAGTTGAGTTAAACTTCACATTTCCAGGAAAACCGTGCAAATACGTGGCATGAGAGCATCCCTCAATAAGAAAAACCTTATGTTATGTTATCAGACTTAATCTAAAAAGGGGTAAACAGGTGAGTGGGGGTAACCAGTTGGGTGGACCATAATTTATATTCTTTTCTAGATAGTTATTTTGTATTTTATGGCTTACTATAAATGATACCCCATTATTAGTACGGTAAGACACTCTTCCCGTGTAGACCTAATCCTTAATGCTTGCCGAATGTATCACTAGATGTAAATGTTTAGGTGGTTGCCGAGTGTATCCCTAGATGTAAGTGTTTAGCTAAATGTGTTATTTAACCATTACTCAGACTTGTCGCAAGATCTCCTCATGTTTGTTAAGGCATTGAACCACTGCATTCAAATGGTGGATCTGTTTGCATTCACGCAGTTGAGGATGTTTCCAAAATTACCACCCAGGGATTGGTACTCACCTTTTCAAATACCAGCCATCTCATCCTGTCTACTGGATGATTTGGGTGGTAAAATGTTCTGCCTGGGGTAGCCCTGGACCCAACACCTGATCCTACCGTAGTGTTGAAGGATGCATGCTTTCACCTTCTGTCGAGTCTGTTCCACATATAGAGGCCTGCATGGACATCTAATCACATAGATGACAGCCATGCTGTTACAATTCATGTCTTCCCTTAGTGTGCATGTTTGCTCTTTTGTAGGTAAAAACCTTTTTTTCTAAGCTCAAAACAAACGCTTTACAGCTGCCTCATTTAATATATCCTGTAATCTGTGGCAGATTCAGCAATGTAATTATGGAAGGTTTGGGTGGCTCTCCTAGTAAGGAGCTAACCACATGATCTTTAATGTTTTTGCATCTCTTAAAGGAATCCATTAGGAGGCTCCCTGGTTTCATCAGATACTAGGATCCAGTGGGGTTAATGATCTTTCATATTTCATTGATAGGTGCCAGGAAATGTAGTCATGCATGTCATTTTTTTTTAGTAAAATCAGTGTGCTGTTTGGCGTCTGGAAGAGTCGCTCTTGGACAGAACCAAGACCTTTTACACACTTTTTTCAATAGGCTTTTAGGGTAACCCCTCTCAGACAAGCATCACAGTAGATCTTCCATCTCTGAAGTAATCAGGTTTATATGAACAGTTCCTCCGCAGACAGAGGAATGGCCCAGAGGGCAGATTATCCCTTAAATTCCTAGGGTGATGACTCGATTATTGTAAGAGTGTATTCCTCTCACTGTTTTTCCTGAAAATGGTCGAGTATAAGTGGTCATTATCAACTTTAATAGTTATGTCCAAAAAGTCTATTGCGTCTGAACTCTGCTGAATGGTGAATCTTATGTCCTCTGATATTTTATTCAACCACTTGTAAAAGTCTAGGTGCATTTCCTCCCTACCTGTCCAAATCATAAGAACATCATTGATGTAATGACTCCGCAGGGTGATGTGCTCCAAATATATTGTTCCAGCCTTTTGAAAATAAGTCTGGTGTGAAAGTTGCCCCCATGGCAACTCCCTTGGTCTGTAGATACCAGTTCCCTTGAAAATAGAAAACATTTTTTGTCAGAGCAATCTCAAGAAGGTCTATTATGAAGTTGATCGGGACCTGTACAGGCTGTATTCTTTTATCTAGGACCTCCCTGTTCACCTCCAAAGATCTCAGAGGGCTATTAGTATATAACAATGTAACGTCCATAGTTACTTGGATCTGTTCACTAGAATTAAATGCAAGATTGTCAATTAGTTTTATACTTTCCATAGTGTCCCTCAAGTAGGTCTTCGTGGTTACAACACTATGCTTAAAAAAAGGTTCACATATTTACGTAAATGCACTATAATAAAACAACACTTCAAAACTATGGGTCGACCCAGGTGTTTCTCCAGATTCTCATGAATTTTCAGGAGGGTGTAGATGGTTGCAACACATGGTTGTGTCTTATTCAGAAAGTCGTACTCCAATTCATTGAGGTAACTTTCCTCCCAACCCTCATTGAACAATCTCTTTATCAGATCTGTTATTTACTTTGTAGGATCGGTGCTGAGTTTGATATAACTCGGCCCTTCCAACAATTGTGAAATTATCTCAGATTAATAGCCTGTGGTAATCTGGACCACTATTGCACCCCCCCTTATCAGCTGATTTGATGACAATGTTTTTGTTCTTTTTCAATGTCGTCAAAGCCTTTTCAGCCTTAGAGATATTACATTTCACATATTCTCTCTGCGAAATAAGATTCATTGTGTCCCTTAACACTACCTGCTCACATGCAAGTGTCTTACTTGCATTTGGTGTGCCGATGGCGTGAAACTCGGCTATGTCCTTAAACCAGTGTTAGAAACAGATGGTTAGGAAGGAAATAAATTAAAATAGTACCTTAAGTGGACTTTTCCAAAAAATTGATACTATTCCATCTTCAGATGAAAAGAGTTAGGTAATGCCATAGGTACAAATAAAGTACCTGCTGTTCAGCTTGTGACAGTTCATAGTCTGATTAATTTACAGTGGGGTTGGGAACCCGAGGATTCACCACCTGTAATATTTCCCGTGTGTCTGCATCCCCTCATGGTTCTCCTGTTGGAAGCATACCTGTGTCTGGCATTTGTGCTGGCCTCTGCCCCAACATCGTCCTCAGGGGCGGCCCCTGATCCAGGGTTTTCCTTCCCCCTGTGTGGGGCCCATTGGCAGTCTCCTAAAAAAGGCCTTGATGCCAGAAATTTGGTAACTATAACCCTGGTCATATGAACCCAAAGTTGTGCTTTGTTGGTCAGTATCACTGTCATTGCCACTGGCTCCTGAGGACTCTGAGAAGGTTGTATACCTCCTGATCCCCACTCTGTCTCTACTTGAGTATCTACCTTGGGAGTCCTGCTGGTCGTAGTCTTCTGCAATGTAGGGATATGTTGCTTTCTTTCTGTAAATCTAAATGTTCCTAGCTAATTTGTCTAGTTTATAGTCCTTTGTGTTTGTGGCAAAAATACTTGATAGCCCTCTCTAGGCACTCAAGAGCCTCCTTAGCATTAACCAAGACATTGTCTTCCAAAATGTCCTTTTTAAGTTCTGCAATTTCTTTCATCCATTTTTTAACCTGCTCCCCAGTAGTCACGTCGACATACACAAAGCAGAAGCTATTTCTCTTGCTCATTTTCCACTTTGCAAGTGGAATATCACCCCCTTTGAGATACTGATATGCATTCAATGGTTTGCCAGTCAAGTAGTAGTTACAACGCATTGGTAAATGTCATTCAATCAATCAATCAATCATAGCATTTTTTAAAGTGCACTACATACCCGTGAGGGTCTCAAGGCGCTGAGGGGGAAGCTGCCACTGTTCGAAGAGCCAGGTCTTGAAAAGTCTCCTGAAGGTTAGAAGGTCTTCGGTTTGCCACAGGCGGATGGGGAGGGTGTTCCATGTCTTGGCGGCGAGGTTGGAGAATGATCTGCAGCCGGCGGTCACTCTTCAGATGCGGGGGATGTTGGCGAGGGCACGGTCTGCGGAGCGGAGCTGGCGGGTGGTGGTGTTGAGGCTGAGTCGGCTTGTGGAGTGCCTTGTGTGTGTGGGTGAGGAGTTTGAAGGTTATCCTCTTGCTGATGGGGAGCCAGTGCAGGTCTCTCAAGTGGGGTGTGATGTGGCTGCTACGTGGGATGTCGAGGATCAGGCGTGCAGCGGCGTTCTGGATGCGTTGGAGCCTTTTCAGGAGTTTAGCTGGGGTTCCTGTATGAGGGCGTTTCCGTAGTCCAGTTTACTGCTGACGAGGGCCTGGGTGACCGTCCTTCTTGTTTCGGTGGGGATCCACTTGAAGATCCTGTAAAGCATGCAGAGGGTGTTGAAGCAGGAGGAGGAAACAACGTTGACCTGCTTCGTCATGGAGAGGGTGGAATCGAGGATGACCCCCTAGGTTGCGTGCGTGGTCAGTGGGTGTAGGGGGTGCTCCTAGTGCAGTCGGCCACCAGGAGTCATCCCAGGTCGAGAGGGTGGTTCCGAGGATGAGAACCTCCATCTTGTCTGAGTTCAGCTTCAGTCGGCTGCCTCTCATCCAGTCAGCGACGGCCCTCATTCCTCCGTGGAGGTTGATTTTGGCAGTGTGGGAGTCTTTGGTGAGGGAGAGGATCAGCTGGGTGTCGTCGGCATAGGAGAAGATGTTGAGGTCGTGCCGTCATGCAACATGGGCGAACGGTGCCAAGTAGACGTTGAACAGCGTTGGGCTGAGGGATGAGCCTTGGGGTACGCCGCAGATGATCTCAGTGGCTTCGGGGCGGAAGGGGGGAGGCGGATGCTCTGTGTTCTGCCAGAGAGGAAGGAGGTGGTCCAGTCCATCGCCTTCTCTTGGATTCCGGCGTCGTAGAGGCGTGTTTGTAATGTGTGGTGGCAGACCGTGTCGAAGGTGGCTGATAGGTCCAGGAGGATGAGGGCCGCGGTTTCTCTGTTGTCAAGCAGGGTCCTGAGGCAGCAGGTGGGCGATTGTCTGGTGTTGAGTGCATGGACGGTGCAGAAGTCGTGGCAGAGGTGGGTGTTGTGGCGTTCATGGGGGCCGGGGTTCCTGGCACTGGGCGCAGTCCAGGCACGGACGGGTGCAGACGGGCTTGCCTTAGGCACGCCTTCTGCCCACCAGTGGCGCACCCACTGCGCGCGTCCACTGCGCGGCCTCCACATGAGGGTATGTGGGAGGAAGGAGCAGCTGGGAGGCAGGGTGGCAAATGAGATTGCGGGGGGCGGGCCGCAGGTGATGCAGCAGCGGGAAAAGTGGGGTGGGGTTTGCAGAAGGCAAAGGAGGGCACAAGGGGTAAAAAGGCAGAACAACAGTGCACCAATATAATTGAAAACGGGAAAGACAACAACAGAGCAGACAGTAACTTAAAAAAACGGGCAGGACAACAGAGCAGACAGTGACTTTAAAAATGGGCGAGACAACAGAGCAGACAGTGACTTTTAAAACAGGCAAGACAACAGAGCAGACAATGACTTTAAAAATGGGCAGGACAAAAGTGCAGGCAGTGAAATTCAAAACCAATCTCAAGACAACAGTGCAGACAGTGATATTCAACCGATCTCACTAACAGTAATGCGGTGGTAAGAGCGTGGCACGAACCAGCTAGGGGACGGCAGAAGCGGGCTCAGGGCATACAGGTGGAGCTGTGGAGCTGAGTAGTGGCGAGGGGAGCGAACTGCCTGGTGTCATGGTCAAGGGTCGCACATCATTGCCACTCATCATGAGGGAAGGTGCCCTTTACACCCTCCAACTCCTTTCAAATCTCAAGAAGTAGTAAATTGCACATCCCGGATCAGAAAGATATATGCCTTTGAAAAATTGCACCATGTGGTTTTGGGGTAAAAAAGCATGTGATTTGCAAATTGCAGGGCTTTGTGACACCTAAATCGTATAGTATATCAAGTCAAAGGTGTTTCTAATTTAAGTGGACTTATTCTCAATATAAAGCAGATTAGGGGCTAGATGTTAGTAAATCAGGTTTACTGATTCATAAATACCGAATTTTACCGATTCGGTATTTATGAATCTGTAAATCTGATGTAGGTAAAAAAATCTGTATTTTTTACCGAATCGGTAAAATTCGGTATCGGACTTTCGGCATTTACCGAATCAGTATTTACACCTGAGGTCCTGTCCATTAACACGACAGATATGATCTCGCACTGCACTTTTTAATAGTACCAGCCGGAGTTAGGAATAAAAAACTTTTTCGAGTATACTCACGAGCCAGGTACTTTTTATCCTTCACCCCGTACCACCACTCACTTATAAATACACCCAAAACACATGCACCACATATAGTCAAGAACTAAAAGTGCTCCCACGTAGTCATAGGTTGCAGCACGCCGCATCCCGTTAGAGGGGTGCGAAGACCCCGATGATGAAGCATGACACCAAGGGGCCTTTTGGTGTGTGAGGGGTATTTTACAAAACACTAAGTGCTCCAACACCATTTTGTTAAACACATTACCCTGCCCCTGAGTTGGATTATCTTTGTTTATAAAGTATTCTGTGGAGCAAGAATCCTTCTCCATTTTGCTCTACCTCCCCCTCCTGTTTTTGTACGACTGGGAGAAGTGGACAGCTCAGCCAAAGCTGCAAACAGAAAAGGTAAGATGCATGCACAGCAATCCCCCTCACACCCTCATCCTTCCCTCACCCCTTGAAGCTAAGTGACCCCAGTCCAGGTGTGCCTGCACTATACAGTAGCAATGCATCATGGGACATGTAGTCGGGTAATGAAAGACCATGTCATGCAGCACAGCAAACACCAAGTCAGGCAAATTGTTGCAGACATATTGAAGGGCAGGCAACATGTACATTATGCAAATTAAAAAGATTTAATTGTAGTGGCTGTGAGACATTTGCGCTCAGCTGATATACGCTCATATGTCCACAGGTCACACATCCAGAAGGCAGTCACAGGAGACTGAAGGCACGGCACCCGAGAGGGATGAAAGTCGGGAGCCAGGTCCCAGTGCATCACAGGACACATGTGTACCGAGTAGCCAGCCACCTTCCAAGACCCTGAAACAACTCATGACTTGCAGGCATCCCCACGACGTTCGCAGTCCCCTCTGTTAATGTCTTCACCAGACATGCCAGCATCACTGCATGTAGAAACATCTGCAGCACAACCAAGCAGGAGGCATGTTGTTGCACCACTGATAGAAATGGACACATCTGCCGGTGAAATGGAGGTGGAAGACACACACACCTTGCCTGGAGATGATATCTCTGCCACACTGCAGTCCAGTGCAGAGGTTGTCCGTAGTAGCACTAGACGCCGCAGAGTCCAACAAAGGAGTGTAGGTGCACGTGGGGAGGGGTCCAGTGTGTTCCAAGACCTGGAGGGGAGCATGGTGAGGATCCAGAGTATGCAAGGGAAGGCCATCATGCCCTGTCAACGCCAAATGTGCAACCTGAATAGCAATATGGAAGAAATAGGGAAGGGCATCAGGGAACTGGTGGAAGTGAACAAGAACATGGCTACAGGGATACATGAAATGACACAATCGGTGCAGCTACTGTGCTCCAAACTGGAAACAGAAATTGCATCAAGGCGCAGGGAGAAGCAGCCTGCACAGCAAAACAACAAAGCAATTCACCGCCTGGCCACAGCCACATCCCTGCTATGTAGGCGCAGCATAAACAGTCAGGAGTGTTTGATGCAAAACAGCAATGAGGTGACAAGGGGCATAGCCAGGATGACCGGTGCTCTTGAGGCGCTAATAAATACCCAAACAGCACAAACTGCTGCTATTGATGTGCCAGAGAGTGAAGGGAGCACAAGTAGGAGCAGCATGGTAAGATCCAATGGTATAGAGACAAGGAGGAGCAGCAGGCGACAAGGTAAGGCTACAGAGCAAACGCACGGCGAACACAGTGAGCCACATACATCTGGCGCTATTAAGCGTGGACGCAAATGAACAGTTAATATTATGGGGAAGTGACCCAGGACACACAATTTCGAAAGTTCTGAGTTTGTGTTGCACATTTGTGCCTTAGATACCTGCGTAGTGACTACATTAAACTACGTTGGGTGCATACACCACCTGTCTGTGTCTCTTTACTTACTTAGAAAAAGTTGTGTGTGACCTCTTCCCGTCTGTGTCTGCCATCTGTTGGTGTTGCATGTCCAGCTGTGTGTGGGTCAGGCAGAGCTTGGTGATCATCATGGTCCTCGAAATCTGATAATTCCACTTCTGTGCCCTTCTTAACTGCAAGGTTGTGCAACATGGCACATCAGCAATGATTTTAAAGCAGGTGATGGGGGTATAGTGCCGGGCACCTCCACTCTTATGCAGGCACCTGAACCTGTTCTTCCATATACCAAAGGTACGCTCCACAATATTTCTTGTGCTCTTGTGGGCCCTGTTATATCTTCTTTGGCTGGGTGTTGAGGGGTTGAGGTAGGTGGTGAGGATGAAGGAGCGGAGGGCATATGCACTGTCCCCTAAAAGGAAATGGGAGTACAATACTCACATGCATGTATGTACTTCTTTATGCAATAGGTGTTAATGTGGTCGCACACTGTGTCTTACCTAGCAGGTATCCTTCACCAAATTCCCCTGCTGTCAGCTGTGCATAGATACCGCTGTTTTGGAATATGTAGGAGTCGTGGGTACTCCCAGGAAATTTTGCCACAAGGTCAGTGATGGCGCACTTGGCATTGCAGATCACCTGCACATTGATGGTGTGGGTGGACTTTCTATTCCTATATATGTATTCGGTGGCGGCATGGGGACATATGGGAATGTGGGTGCCATCAATGCACCCAATGACATTGGGGAAATATGCCATCAGATAAAAGTCAGTTTTTGTTTGGAGCAGTTCAGCATGGGTTTCAGGGAAAGTTATATAGTGGTCCATCCTCTGTACCATGGCGTCAAGGAATTTGTGGAAAAAGCGTGACTGGCTGTTCTGGGTCACCACACCTACCGCAGCAACACCACTCTGGAAACTCCCTGACGCAAGCAGGTGTAGGCTGCACAGCACCTGCACGTGGGGTGGAATGGCATGCGCCCTTGGGGTAGTGTGCTCCAACAGTGGGTGGAGGTCCCTGATGAGGTCCAAGATGGTGTCTGGGTGCAACCTGTACCTCTGGAGAATCTCTGGCTCTGTGAGCATGAACAAGGTGATCCTCTGTCTGTAGACCTGCTCCTGTCTCAGCCATTCCCTCTCTCCTTCCTCCTGTAGCCGTAGCCGCCTCGCAATGACATAGAATGCCGCCATTGTGAAAATAATATCGCATTTTGGGTCCTTTTTTATAGGCTGCACCTGGTTACCACCTGATTTCAATCCATGGTAAATACAGACTCTTAAATACCGAATTTGCTTGAAATTCGGTATTTCAGAGCCTACCTACATCTCAATATTCAATTTTGCCACTTCTTATTTACCGATTCAGTATATTTACCGATTCGGTAAATTTACCGATTTGCAAACTGTTGCGATTCGGTAAAATTACCGATTCGGTTAATTTACCGATTCGGAATGTTTACCAAATCGGTAACTTTAAGATTCGGTAAATTTACAGATTCGGGTGATTTTCAGTCCCCTACATCCCAAATGCCTAATACCAGTCGGTAACGGACGAAATTCGGTAATTTCGGTAGTTACCGACCGGTATTTGGCTTTACATCTGGCCCTAGGTCCTTTGTAAGTGTCAAAATGTGTGCTGGTGGGAAGAGGCATTTGAGAGCTGTTTTAAGTACCTCTCCAGTGGGACAGAGGTATTGTGCACAAGTTTGTAGAGGATCCCAGAGTCTACCACATGTACTGAGGCAACCATGACCAAATACCAAAGAATAGCTGGGAAACAGACGCAGACACACACACACCAAGGCACGCAAACACACACTCACATCAGGTACAGTGGCATCTTAAAGATTATCGGGGCCCCGGGTAACAAATATTTTGGGGGATACTGTTTGGAAAACTTAGAATTTTATTATCCAATTGAGCCATATGTTGCCTAACAATCTCGCATTATACTTTGAAGGTTGAGCTACAGAAATACACAGAAGTTAGTTAAACAGAAAATGTACATTAACAGGGGGGGCCTTCGAAGGTGGGAACGCTGGGCAATTACCCACTTGACCCATGCTTTAAAACAACTCTTTTCAGGTAGCATCAGATGTGACACTAACAGGATTTGTGCACTCACAGGCCAGGTCCAATCTTTGACAAGTGACTTTCAAGTGTATCCTTCAAAACCTGTTCTAACATACAGATACGGAGAAAAAGGGTAAATCCACTCCACCATGACTTCGTGCTGCACATTCTACTATGCAGCCATGTGCATCTCTTTTGCAGAGGCATATATAACATGGGCCCTAGGACAATCCAGGAAATTGCCTTCTATGTATCTGGTTTGGTAGAAAATACAACCATAAATTAGGTACATTGGGGCCTTCATACCCCTAGCCACTGGTGCCACTGCATCTGCTGCACTATTAATCGCAATACCCCAGTTTTTCAACTGTAATTACAAATACAACTTGAGGTTGAGCCAAGTGCAACACAGTCACTCCAAGTCCATTAATGTGTTTCCCTAATGTGGGTACAGTGTGTCAAAAAATTTTGATATGTAAAAAAATAAATAATTACAAATAACTGTGGCATTGGGGAGGAGCTTTCTGGTCTGTGTCTATGTTTTGCTTGATAATTTCCTCAAGAACATTTCTTCTAGCTATTCATATCTAGTTCAAATGTTTATATCAGTGAACGGGTTCTTTGATAAACATGTGTGATATGGTAATACGCATGGTAGTTATAGGTACGCTGTTTACATAGGTGCATAGCATTCACCTCTGACACTTGGCTTTACAATAGACAGTTCAAACAAATCTCCTTAGTAATCTAAACACTGCTGAGTAAAGAGGGTGATATTTCCATATAGAACACTTTACAAAGAGGCAACAATCTTTGGCAAAGACAAATATTTTTTGCTGACTTACCCTGAAGAAACACAGCCCAAGAGTAAATGTGTGTGTGTGTGTGTGTATATATATATATATATATATATATATATATTACCTACTGGCGATAGCCAGTAGGTATATATAGTTAGGATTTTTTCCCTATGGGATTTCTGAAAATTCTATGCCTAATAACTTTTGCGTTTGTGGACGGAATTGGCTGAAATTTTCAGGAAAATGGCACATTTTGTTTCTGAGCAGCCCTTGAAAATTTGGGGGGGTTTTGTGGAGGGGGGGCCGAGAAAAAAGGGGGGTCCCAAAACGCCTTTTTCCCATGTTAATTTCCATAGGGCGGTTGGACTCACTTTTAGCCCGAACGGCTGAATGGATTTTCACGAAACTTGGCAAAATTGTAGGGACTGTTAGCCCGATGTGCCTTTGCTAGGTCTCAATATATGTGCTTCAGTGGATTTTGAGAAATTAACGTTTAAATCAAGATATATATCTGTAACAGCGCTCCGGGCATCTATCCGGTTAGCGAACCTTTCGCGTATCGGAACTTTGCGATGAGAAGCTGATTGGCCCTCCGGTGTCTGTCAACATTCTAAACAGTCCGGAGCGGCCGCCATCTTGTCTCTCGGTAGGATCGAGAGACAAGAGGAGGCCAAAACAAAGGGGGAAATTACCATAAGGGGGCATAGTAGATCCTCGTTGACCCCCTAGGTTTTATGTGGAGGTTTTAAAAGGGCCTAGGAGGGTCCAAAAAAAAAAAAAAAAAAATTTTTTTTTGCGTGGTAAGCGCCAAGTTCGCGAACCGGATAGCTTTCTGGGCAGCGAACTTTATGGATAAAAGAATGAAAGACTTTTCTAATACTGTATGTTAATTGTTTGTTGTTTTTCTTGTTTTTTTTTGTTTTCTTTTTTTTAAAGTGTTTTTTTTATTTTGATTCTTTTTCATAATTTATTAAACTTTCTAACATTTCAGTGTCTGAAATGTCATTATTTTCTTGAAATATTGTTTGCAATCTGTGAGGTTGCAAAATGTCCTCATTTGCAAGGAGGACATCTACTGCTTGGACACATTGCAGCAGTTCATTATCCAAGCTTTCATCCATAAATTCCATGTCAATTGGTTCAATTAATTCCTGGCTGCTCTCTTGCAGGTCCATCTCAAAAGAAACTTGCTGCTCGCCTTCCATTTTGCCTGAAATTTGGATTAAAAAAATATATATTAGTAGAGATAGGGCACTGTTGGGATTAATTTTAGATAGGCAGTTTTTATCAGTGAATTTATCTTTTGGCAGTGTATAGTATGAGAGTGGAAATAGGACTATAAAAAAGTGTATGTGATTTAACCAAGACAAGCCTTACTCCATTGATAACTATAACAGAGAAGTCTATCTAAATACATTACTACTACAGAGGGATAGTGTATATCTAGCAAAAAAAGTCTACTATATTAAGTCATAGTGCACAATATATTAAATTATAACTTACCTTCACAAAGAAGTTGAAGTTTTTTGAAGCTATTGAAATAGGAGGTACAACAAGAAGTAGTAGTCAAAATGGCTGTGTTTCCTTCTCTCCCTTTATATATATACAGGTATATAACCAATCAAATGTCAGGTAATAAAAGTAGAAAATGAAAGTAACATTTTCATTGGTTGTCAATTCCAACAATTCAGATGTGTTTTGTGAAGTAATTTACCTCACGGTACTTGGAGAGGTCTACAGGCTAAATGGCTAAATGGAATTTCAATGAAATTTGTGAGAATGGAAGGGATTGTTATGTAGTATGAGCTAATCTATATTTGGTGAGAGTGTCTCTAGTCGTTTTTCTGTAAATTACTTTCCCGCCTTTTTTTAGGACCGCTTTCCGGAAAGCGGCCCGGTTAGCGAACCTTAAGCATCACGGGAGTCCACCATTTTGTGTTTCGGTCGCATTAAGATACAAGATGGAGGGCAAATAATGTTTAGAATGGGTAGAAGGGGTCATGGTAGACTTATCTTGACCCCCTAGGTTTTCTGAGCGTGGCTGAGGAGGCTTATATGTGCGGAAAAAAAACTTTTTTTTAAAAAATCCGCGAGGTTAGCTTTCGGTTAGCGAACCGGGTAGCGCTCCGGGGAGCGAATTTTGTGGAAAATTAGTGAAAAAAGTTAGAGAAAAATAATAATTGTGAGTGATCAGATGTAGGGTAGCTCTGAGAAGAGCTTTTGGGTTTATGGTACATTTAGGTACTTATAAGTAGGTACCAATGCACAGTCTTAAATTCAGAATGAAAATTCTGTTGCCCTCATCTGAGAAGTGAACTCCATCTCCTCTGTAGATATCTTGCATGTAGTAACGCAAGTTATTGTTGTACAGAGAGCCCATTCCATGGTCTCTCATGTAAGCTGAAACAGATTTGTTTACATGCTTCCTCGCTTTCTCAATTTGTGGACAAAATTGGTTGGACCACCTCCATTTCTGTCTTTGGCATATATTGGAATATACCAAGGCAGTTTGAGGAAAAAGTGCCATTAATTGCTCAAAGGTGTCCTTTAAAAGCATTTCCAGACCTACCCCTGTCAAAGTGCCCAAATCATTACCTCCACAGTGCACTATTAACAGGTCAGGTTTTGGCAAATGCATAAAGGTTTTCACCAATGGTATCAATTGGTGACATTTTAATCCTCTTTGGCCCAACCACTTAATTTCCACATCTTGTAAATTGAGGTTAGGTAAATTTCTGCTCTCAGCATACCTTTGAGCCCAGTGGATGTAACTATGTCCAACAATCCAGACCTTAAACATGGTGGGAGAAGGTTGTTCTGCAGTCAGATGAAGTGTGGTAATGAAAGGGCAGTTGAAACAGTAGGAGTTTCTAAAGAAAAAAAACTGTGGATTTACAATGCTAATGATTCATTAGCAGTGATTGGTGCATTTCCATTTCTGAAAACAGAAAGTTAGGGTGCATGGATGTGTTCTTTGAAAGATGTAATTTGAATGGTCAAGGAAGAAACATTTATTGAAAGATTGCTCTGGATACGCAGGTGCACTGAGAGTTCAGAGTTCAATTGAAACATTGTTGTGTGAATTTGCAAACATGAGAGGTCTTCCAGGAGGTGGTTGCTATGGAAACAAGGGAGAGAGGGCAGAGGGGGGAAGGGTTTTGATTTGAAAAAAGTGAGGGAAGAGGTATGATTGGCTAATATGAGAGATATGTGAAATGAATATCTGTATTTCTGTGCTTTCAAAAGCTGCAGCCTTTGGAGTGCATCCTTTTTCTTCTGCTGAAGACAATTTGGTGTATTTCTGAGACTGTTTTCAAAACTCAAACAATATTTGCTAAGGTGAGAAAAGATTTATTTAATTTAGATAGAGAATAGTATGATTTAAGGAGAAAATGATGAAGAAAGCTGTGTTTTTAAAATGTGGTTTTGTCTCTAGTGATATAGTAATAGAATTAGTTTTATAGAGAAATTGTAATTGCATATTTGGTGTAACATTCTGGCATGCAGTAACACAAGTTATTGTGGTACATGGAGCCCATTCCATGGTTTGTTATGTAAGCTGAAACAGATATGTTGTTTTTAAAAACGATTTAAGAAATCAATTTATGTGCGATAAAATTCGCCGAAGTGCGGCGATAATTATTGTCTCTAAACAAGTTAGAGACAAAAATTACCGCTAGTTGTTGGAAATATGCCCCCGGGTTTTTCCTTGCAGGAATCGGGAAGCGAAAGACTAGCACTGAAATCAGTAGTCTCACACCTGAATCGGGAGGGTTGGCATGTCTGGATACTCTACAGCTGGAGCCATAAACTACATCCGCAGGGCTAGGTGATAGCCTAGGTCCGGCCTGGACAATCGGACACAGAGGAAGAGAAGTGTCAGAGGGTGCGGTAGTGAATAGGGTGAAAGGGAGGTGTCGAGCGGGCACAGGGTGTGATTCTCAGAGAAGAGCAGCGCAGATGGGGGAAGTATATGGCCCATGCATGAGAGAGAGAGCGGGGGTGACCATTGCGTGGGGGAGATGCGTGCGAGGGTGGGGAGCCATGCTGAGAATCGGCGGCGTGCAGAGAGTGGCCCTGGTCAAGGCATCTAAAATGGCTGCCGTGCACGACAAAATTGTGGCATTGGACAAAAACGCAAGATGGCGCAGACAATGTTTATCAATAAGGATTCATTTATAACAAAATATTTACTCGCAGTGACAAAATGGTGTTCAACACTTCCTGATTTCCATCGAATCGAACGTTAACAAACGTCACGCAGCAAAAAAAAAAAAAAAAAAGCTCACGCACAGAGCGGTTTTTAGCCATGTTATCCAATGGAAGGTGGATAACATGGCTAAGAGCATTTGCTGGATAATGCATGAATATCGCTGACTTTTCAGCGATATTCATGCATTGTGGCCGATGTGCGGCGATAATTTTTGTCTCTAAACAATTAAAACGAAGCACAAAATGGCGAATTCCCGTTTCGCTACCAGTTTGCGGCCCAGTTCGCGGCCCGTGAAGCGCTTCTACCGTGAAAAATCATTTTTTTTTTATTTTCCCGACGGGACCCTTTAATAACCCCAACAACATTCCTAGGGGGTCAAGAGGGGTATACCTTGCCCCCTTTCAATAAATTCCCCCTTCGTTTTTCACCTCTTCTTCTCTCTCGATCCTACCGAGAGATAAGATGGCGGCCCCTCCGGACTATTTAGAATGTTGACAGACACCGGAGAGCCAATCAGCTTTCTGTTATCCAATGGAAGGTGGATAACATGGCTAAGAGCATTTGCTGGATAATGCATGAATATTGCTGACTTTTCTGCGATGTTATGTTTACCTTTTTAAATGGAAAGTGTTCCTCTTGGGGCAAGTGTCTTGTAAATACGCTCCCACTTGCGCTTGGCAAATTTAGATTTTGATTATGGGAGTTACCTAGCCATGTTAATAGTGTCCCAAAAATGGTGCTAGGGCATTCCAGAAAACACTTTCATGTGTCTCAAGGACATTTTTAGTCATTTCTTCATGAATGCAGGTATACAATTGATTTATATGCTGTGTTTAAAAACGAATTTTGAAATCAATTAAATTTCAGGATATGTACTGTTAGAGCTTCATAGGTTGTTTGGGGTCATATTTAGAAGGCATTTTAGTGTCTTTGATGTTATTTTTCCCTTTTTAAATGGAAAGCGTTCCTCATGGGGCCCTGAGCAGTTCTTAGCCATGTTATTTAATAGGAAGTGGATAACATGGCTAAGAGCATTTGCTGGAAAATGTATGAATACCGCTGACTGTATGTCAGAATTTTTTAATGAAATTGAAGAGGGTTTGAGAAGTCACTCAAAATGGGCCCTAATTTTTCTCTCTGCAGCACTAATCATAATTCATATGGCAAAATATACCCCCTCATTTAGTTCCTTTTTAAATTAAATGTTTTAAGAGTTACCACTTTATTCCAATCAAGATGGCTTCAGGTGTGCCATACCTTTGTAATAAGTAGGACTGTTAGCGCTCTAGTTGTTCTTTAGAACACTCTGGGACATTCTGTCATGAGATATTAGTTTTCTTTCAAACAATATTCATGATATCACAGCAGAAGGTTTTTTCACATGGTAAAATCACCTTAGAACCCACCACAATTCCTAAAACGAGTATGGTACCATCAACAAATGATTTATAATGTAACTAAAGTCCTAAAACCCTCTATTAACTACAATGCTTTTTAATGAGGTGCTATCATGTATATTGGTCCCAAGATGGCTGCCAACACTTCTTGGATGAAGTGCTGACAGCCAATCAGATCAGATGTGTGGTTAGGCTCCGCCCAGATATATATCTTTTTTTGAACCTAAATTACTCAAAATCCACTGGAGCACATATATTGAGACCTAGCAAAGGCACATCGAGCTAACAGTCCCTACAATTTTGCCAAGTTTCGTGCAAATCCATTCAGCCGTTCGAGCTAAAAGTGAGGCCAACCGCCCTATGGAAATTAACATGGGAAAAACGCGTTTTGGGACCCCCCTTTTTTCTCGGCCCCCCCTTGATGAAACCCCCCCAAATTGTCTGGGGCTGCTCAGAAACAAAATGTTCCATTTTCCTGAAAATGTCAGCCAATTCCGTCCACAAACGCCAAAGTTATTAGACATAGAATTTTCAAAAATCCCATAGAGAAAAAATCCTAACTATATATACCTACTGGCGACCGCCAGTAGGTAATATATATATATATATATATATATATATATATATATATATATATATATATATATATATATATATATTTATATATATATATATATATATACACATATATATATATATATAAAATATATATAATCTGCTCCGTAGCACCAATTACCCGGGGCACTTCGCATACGGGGGCGCTCCCGTATTCCAATTACTGCTCCATTCTCCTTCCACAAGACTTCCGGCTGGAAGAAGGAAGCACTCACGGGGGCTGTTCATCAATTTATTTACAGCAAACTTGCACAAACAAAACAAACAGACGCGTTTCGGTATAGACCTTCTTCTATGTCTACCGAAGCGCCATAAACTCCAACTATTTGAGCAAAGGGTTTCAAAATTGAAACAAAAGGAGGACTACACAATGCGGCCCTACACACCTACAATAGGCGCCATATTGGAGTGTTTAAATATACTCCTCCAAAACGAAAAATGCTGCCCATGGATGGGCCAGCCATGAATAATACAATCATGCCCTGGGTGGTCTCATGGAAATACTTTGCTACAAAAAGTGAACTTGCAGGATATATTTATTTCGCTGTTTCTCTTTTGTCAAGCAGGGTCCTGATGTCATGGGTGGTGGCGATGAGGGCAGTTTCGGTGCTGTGGTTTCTGCAGAACCCGGACTGGGACGGATCCAGGATGCTGTTCCGCTTGAGGAAGCTGGTCAGTTGTTTGTTGACAGCCTTTTCAATTACTTTTGCTGGGAACGGGAGCAGGGAGATGGGTCGGAAGTTCTTGAGGTCCGCCTTGGGTTTAAATATATATATATATATATATATATATATATATATATATATATATATATATATATATATATATATATATATATATATATATATATATATATATATGCAGACTCTGTAATCAGTTTCGATTCTTGAAAAAGATTAAAGCACTCCAGGTAGGTGGCAAAGTTTTTTTTTCACCAGCAGCAACAGTGATGCAGACAAACGCGTTTCAGCCAAAGTCCTTCTTCAGTGTCAACAATATGCTGCGCGCGGCTCTTTTCGTGTGCGCCTTCACTGTCGTAAAGTGAAGACAGACTATACTCTAATAAATTCACATTGCGTTAAGGAGCGCTGGTAAAACGTGGCGGCCATTATCTAATGTTACATAATACATAAGAGTGATAATGCAGTTTGGGATTGATCCCTATAAAACATACTAAAATCACAATAGGCCAACTCCACTGCCAGTCAGAACTATAATCTTACCGTGTATCGGCATAAGACTGGCGTAATTACCAAACCTGGGCTCTTCAAAACAAAATAGAACAAAGCACCCAATATTGTTAAGATATCAACAATCAATATCGGGGTAATATGTTAGAATATAGCGGTGAATCGGCATTGCCCCAAATGTGTGTCTCCAGCCGGAGATAACTACCACTGAAAATTTACAAAACATTTCTTACAAGCATTTTTGGTTCAGGCCAGGGACAGCCTTCTCATAATTAGTGTTCTTAAAATGTAGCTGGCTACGTTCTCGTGTCAGTTAATCAAAATAGAGATAAGAACCTCTGGATATATGCAATGCATGGGCAACAGTATTAACTCCATGGCTGCTAAGGCAATTCCCCTCCTGTGCTGGGAATTGCTATTTTACATTATTCATGACGAGCTGGGCTCGTCATCAGCGTGCGAGGAGGCTACGCCATGACGAGCCCAGCTCGTCATCAGCTTGGAAGGGGTTAAAAACAATAGAGAAAAGCAAATAATCATAATAATCACAGGACATAGCATTGAAAATCGATGATAAATCACAATATATCAGAGACTTATTACAGCTTGTGGAGACATTTTCAATATTTTGTAATTCTCAGCCCACATTAGCTTGTCCCTCGGTCAGTTGAGTACATAGATGAACATGTCTCACAGGAGACATCAGATACACTCACAGCAGCGCTTTCTGTCATCATGCTCAAAATTCCACTGAAGAAAGGATTTCTCCTGAAAGGCGTCTGGCGTGCATGGTTCTATGCTGTACTACAATGTTTTCCTGCTAGCAGGCTGTAGACAAATAAATCGTGGCTGATATTTACCTTCATGTGGTGTGTCTTCAAAGGAGTTTCCTGCTTGTTTGTATATACATATATTCCTTTCAGTCCGTCCGACTCTTCTGCATCCCAGTCACTCTGCTTAGACTGATGTAAAGAACAAATAAGTCAGACCCAATTTCTGGTGCGTAATCAGTGTTTTATTCCGTAAGGTAGAATAACACCCAGCAAGCCCGTATGACGTGTTTCGCCTCTAGCCAGAGGCTTGATCATATATATATATATATATATATATATATATATATATATATATATATATATATATTACCTACTGGCGATAGCCAGTAGGTATATATAGTTAGGATTTTTTCTCTATGGAACTTTTGAAAATTCTATGTCTAATAACTTTGGCGTTTGTGGACGGAATTGGCTGAAATTTTCAGTAAAATGGCACATTTTGTTTCTGAGCAGCCCCTGAAAATTTGGGGGGGGGTCGTCAAGGGGGGGCCGAGAAAAAAGGGGGGTCCCAAAACGCATTTTTCCCATTCATTTTTCCATAGGGCGGTTGGCCTCACTTTTAGCTCGAACGGCTGAATGGATTTGCACGAAACTTGGCAAAATTGTAGGGACTGTTAGCCCGATGTGCCTTTGCTAGGTCTCAATATATGTGCTTCAGTGGATTTTGAGAAATTAACGTTTAAAATAAGATATATATCTGTAACAGCGCTCCGGGCAGCGCTCCGGTTCGCGTACTTTTCGCGTAACGGAACTTTGCGATGCGAAGCTGATTGGCTCTCCGGTGTCTGTCAACATTCTAAACAGTCCGGAGCGGCCGCCATCTTGTCTCTCGGTAGGATCGAGAGACAAGAGGAGGCCAAAACAAACGGGGAAATGAAGGAAAGGGGGCAAGGTAGACCCCTTCTGACCCCCTAGGATTGATGAGGGGGATATTATAGAGCCACGCGGGCGCCAAAAAAAAAAAAAAAAAAAATCCGATTTTTTCGCCGTAGAGACGCGTCTTGGTACGCGAACCGGGCAACTAACCGGGCAGCTAACCGGGAAGCTAACCGGCAGTGTAACGGGAGTCTGAGGAGTAGCTGATTGGCTGTCAACATTATAAACAGTCCGGAGCGGCCGCCATCTTGTCTCTCGGTAGGATCGAGAGACAAGAGGAGGCCAAAGCAAAGGGGGAAATGAAGGAAAGAGGGCAAGGTAGACCCCTTCTGACCCCCTAGGATTGATGAGGGGGATATTATAAAGCCACGCGGGGCCAAAAAAAAAAAAATCCAATTTTTTCGCCGTAGAGACGCGTCTTGGTACGCGAACCGGGCAGCTAACCGGGCAGCTAACCGGGAAGCTAACCGGCAGTGTAACGGGAGTCTGAGGAGAAGCTGATTGGCTGTTATCATTGTAAACAGTCTGGAGCGGCCGCCATCTTGTCTCTCTGTGGGATCGAGAGACAAGAGGTGGAAAAAAAAAAGGTGTAAATGAATGAAAGGGGTAAGGCAGACCCCTCCTGAACCCCTAGGATTGATGAGGGGGCTATTAAAGTTCCCTGCGGGGCAAAAGAAAAAAAAAATTGCGATTTTTCGCGGTAAAGGTGCTTCCTGGTACGTTAACCGGGCAGCTAACCGGCAGCGTAACGGGAGTCCGACATATTGTGTTTTTTGAACGTTTGTGATATGTGCACGTGTGGATTTTGTCTAATTAAGGTTAAAAAAATATATATATATCTTTAAGCGTGTTCTGGCGCGCTTACGTTTTGGGTTTGTTTGCGCTGCAGAGACGATACGTCACGGTTATGCGATGCATCATGAGGCGTCTCATGGGCTACGTGATACGTCACTTAATAAAGAATATATTTTACAGCTATAGATATTAGCTTTTAAAAAACCAATGAAATTCACAGAAAAAACCATAGGTTATAGACCATATATAGTTAGGAATTTGCATTTACAAAACCTTGAAAATTCAATGAAAAAACCATAGGTTATAGACCATATATAGTTAGGGATTAGCATTTAAAAAACCTTATTTTATTTGCGCAAAACCATTGAAATTCCATATATAGTTAGTTGCACTAACTATATATCGCGGACCCGCAATCCACTGCTAATGATGTCACATATTACATCATTCATGACATGGTCAGTGACATCACTGATGACATCACTGATGACATCTCAAATGACATCACTGATGACATCACTGATGACATCTCAAATGACATCACTGATGACATCACTGACAACTCATTTGACATTACTTATTACATCACTGATGATATCATTTATGTGATAATACATCTTCAGACTCTAATATAACCTTAGATACACTCAGTGTAAACAGGCACTCACAGACTGTCACACATCCATGGAGTTACTCACACACCTAGTCAGTCATGCAAAGAATCAATCACATCTCCATTTCCTCAACTATACAGTTATACACACCTTACTTATTCAAACATATACTAACACATATTTACTCTCTTATACAATCCTTGATACAAGTTCACAATGATTCATACAGCCACTCTCACATTCACTGGCTCTTATGTTCAGTTATTTATATATGTCAACTCTCACATGGAGTGTGTTTTACATATGTACTTACTTTGACATGTAGCACTGAGATATCCATTCACTCACCAATATACTCATGCACACAGTCAACTGTCCATACAGCTGTTTCTACATGCACTTTTGAACCCATACACCTAGGGAATCAACTGCTCACACATCTATACACAGAGTTATACACCTCCCAGCCACCCACACACAGACTCAGTCTCCCATACAAATACTTGGGCAACCATTCAATAACCCATATAGTTTCTGATATAGCTACTGATTTAAACATGCAGCAGTTTACAGAACAACATAAATAATGATTGCCAAATTAAGACACTTTAATCACTAACCCATGCACTCAGTGAGACACATTTAATCATTCTCTCATACAGTCAGTCATGCAGCTACTAAATCCTTCATCCAGACACTTATAAATCCACTCATTCTTCAATATGTAAGACATATTTTAACTTTACAGAAACATACAGTCACTGGGTGTTGTCATCAGTGATGTCATCACTGATGTCATTTGAGATGTCATCAGTGATGTCATCAGTGATGTCACTGACCATGTCATGAATGATGTAATATGTGACATCATTAGCAGTGGATTGCGGGTCCGCGATATATAGCTAGTGCAACTAACTATATATGGAATTTCAATGGTTTTGTGCAAATAAAATAAGGTTTTTTAAATGCTAATCCCTAACTATATATGGTCTATAACCTATGGTTTTTTCATTGAATTTTCAAGGTTTTGTAAATGCAAATTCCTAACTATATATGGTCTGTAACCTATGGTTTTTTCTGTGAATATATATATATATATATATATATACATATATATATTCGTATTCGATAAAGGACTTATTTTTGAAATAATAAATCATCCGGCACTCCAGGGTAGATTACAAAAGTCCTTTTTAGGTCTCGCCTAGACGAAAGCAAAGCGAAGCTTTGCTGTCTAGGGAGACAACTAATGTTGTCACTTTCCGGGGAATGTGGACTGCAGACTGTGACGAGCTTGTCCTCCTGGAGATTGTAGCTCGTGAGCGCGCACGTCTCGTCGCCGTGCCTGATATTCACATGCACAGAAAGTCTCCCGCACGCATGCGCACATACACACACTGCATACACAGACACACGCACCCCCCTTAAAGAAAGGCTCACGCATGCGCACATACACACACTGCATACACACACACATGCACCCCCCCTAAAACAGACACACTCGCAGACAGACACACGCACGCACAGACACACGCACGCACAGACACACTACAACAGACACACGCGCACACCCCACCCCCACTCACCCCACCCCCACTCACCCCTCCTCTCCCTCAACACACTCACCTGTTCTGGCGGTGCTCGGCGGCGGTTCTGGCTCTCGGGCGGCGGTAGCGCTTTGCGGGGCTCTCTCACCACATGAGAGCACCGCCTTCCCCATGCGCCCAGCCGCTCTTCACCCGGTCCCCCATCTCGGGACCGGGACTCGATCAGGAGCCCTCGGGGCTCCTCGGACAGTGGCTTTTCTCTCGCGCCGCGATGGGGGCGGGACTTCCGGTTGGGGCCGCGCTGTGATTGGCCGGCTGCCCAACGCTTCCGGGTCGTCGCAGGCAGCGCGGCGGCCCGGCGGGAACTTGAAGAAACTCGAGGGTCAGGCTGGTTTCTGCAAGGTGTCTTCCTGGCTTTGATTCATTGATATTATGCAGTTTCTCTTTGTTTCTAAGTCTGATTTTGTTCTCTTGTCATTCGTGCACTACCTGTAATTTCAGGTGCGAGCGATGCAGGACTCTTAGGGTTTATAAAAAAGTTTGTCGAGTATATCGCCGTGGGATGTGTTTTTTTTTCTTCCTAGGAAACGGTGTGCGCAGTAAGTGATCCTATTAGGGTGGGTCCGTCTGCGCGAGTTCCTGGCGAACTCCTTTATCAGGATTACACTCACTCTGACTGTCCCAGGTGAGGCTAGGCTTAAAAAGCGAGGACCGGAGGAGCTGAAAGACAGACTCCAGGTGGGCTGGGAAGAAACCGAGGCAGGAGACCGGGGAGCGCGAGCATCCGCCATGCTGGGCAGCCTCTGCAGGCAGCACGTGCGAGGAAACACAGTGGCACCATTGTGTGGCAGCCTGGCTGCACTGCATGTACACAAGCGTGAGATAGGGTGTCTGCTTCATGGAGAGTCAATGCACTGGCGCCGAAGAGATATTTATGTGTGACTAAATACGCATTACTGTAATAATCAATTAATAATAATATTTAAAAAACGATTAGGACGATCCAGTGAAAAGAATCTCGAGTTGTGAGCCTTTATCAAGAATTAAGTTAGTGTTCTGTGCACCAAAATAACTTGTTTGTCCATCGGCCATGAGTTTAGGAGTATATTTGGTGAGTGTGATTCTAGACCTGTGGAGAACGGGCAGCATAGAGGGATTGAAAGAACGTCACCTAGGGACAGCTACGGGTTCAGTGAATGTGACGTCACCAATTCCACTTCCAGCTATTGAAAGCAAGAATGTTTTAGCTTCTTCCGGTGCACCACTCTCGTGGAACCACCGGTTAGTGACGTGCTGCAAACTGGAGGTTTCGAAAAGTGTTGTTTAATATAATATGTATAGCGGAAGGCCAGAGGTTTGTGACGGTTTGTGACGTCACTCCCTCGTATCCTACTGCGAGGTTCTTTCGGCTGAAAAGATTTGCAACGTCACTTTTATTGCTTTTTTTATTTTGATGTAAAGACCCAAGTGAGGAATTGTACGAATTTAGATAATTTCACAACTGATGTTTAAATGTTCAGACGTGTAAGAAAACAGCCTTTCCCACAGCATATGTCATTTGATTTTTTAAGAAGTCATAATATATGGCTCTGAGTCCTAGTATTGGACTCGGCCCATTACACATCTCTTACAGGATAATATGCAATGTAAATTCCTGATTTGTTTAGGTATAGTTAATTAAAGTCATGATTCAGTCAGTTATTTTATTATGTTATATTTTGATGGTGCTAATGTAAAGAGTGGCGTTGCTGGTATTTTCTAAACGCACCATATAACGCAACAGCGCAGGACTTGAAGGTGTAAGGGGTTATTGGATACAGATTGATGCTCTTTAGTGTAATAATATGGTGGTTGCTGAACAAAATAATTTCATAAATAAAATGAATTCTGAGCAATCCTAGCTGTATGAGGAGTACATTTTTGTGGGATTTTTACTTTAAGCTTCACCGCATCCTCATGGGTAGTAAGTGCTATATAACACAATTAACAACTTCAAAGTGCTTCACATCATTGTATACTATGACATGTAAAGGACAGGAGGGGGATCTTACATCTGGGGCAACACGTGCATGCAACGCTCTGCAAGACTTATAGTAAAGGCTTTTTAAAGCTGACCACACGCTTGTGCGTGTTGTTTTGTTATCGTTGCAGGCTATTGGGCGTTGCGTGCGTCTTTCTAGCTAAGACAGCACGCAATTGGGCAAATGCAGGCACATGTCCCGTATTTGCCCCGCCCGTGTCCTATTGGTGTCTGTTACCCGAACAGTGTTACATCTGTTTTGAATTATCGTGCCCGATAATTCAAAACATATGTCTCGCTGTGGCGCGCACGCGTGCACCACTTGCGTGCTTGTTTTAAAGGGCGCCACACCAACCCCGCCCCATGCCAGTAGACGAAATGTAACAAAGGTGTACGGTTACGTTTATATATATAGCGCATTAATACAACAATATTGTTTCTAGTCACTTGGCATGGCAATTTACGCCACTGAGAGAGGAGAGACCCACTCCGATCTGCTCATTTCTTTCTTTTATCTTTTTATA
The DNA here is from genome assembly GCF_964263255.1 of Lissotriton vulgaris. NCBI lineage: Eukaryota > Metazoa > Chordata > Amphibia > Caudata > Salamandridae > Lissotriton > Lissotriton vulgaris. Next base: position 789,710,775 of record NC_141698.1, on the reverse strand, counting down.
GCTGAACATAGATGCTGGTGTGCTTCTCCCCTGCCTGCTTCAGTTTCTCTTCCTCAAGCTATATGTTGCTCTGTCTCTCCATTAGATTGCGTTCTCCATATTGTTTACCCCAAACACCGATGTAGCTTCACCATACCCCCATCCTCAGTGATTCCACCCTGTTCTCTGTGATTCCACCCCAGTGCCCATTATTTCTTCTGCCTCCTCCCACTGATGCCTCTTTTTCTTTATCTCTCTTCGCTCTGCACCACTCCGCCCTGTGACATGTACACCAGCTGTACTCCTGCCCTTCCCAGAGACGCTGCAGAGAACTGCACAGGAGTAAAGCAGTCGCTTGTCCATTCTGCCCTGCAAGTTTTTCATTTGACTCCCAGGAAACCAGTTTTACATAAGCACAATTCTTAGGTCTCAACTACGAGACGGATTTTAGCTGTTGTAGGCAACAAGGCTTGTGCATGGCAATATGTTTGAAAACCCATCTCTCTCAGTTCCCACAAGGCATTTGCCCCGGAACACTAGCTCTCATGCTTGCAAACCTTAAGTAGGTATTCTACTGACTTGAGAGCCCAGACCCGTCTATGAAGGAGCACCCGTGTTCCAAGCCAGTGTCTCTATCTGGTGTATTAAATTATCAATTTCCAGTCGGAGGTGAGCACACGAATGATGCCTCTACACGAATATCACGCAATGTTATTTCAAGCAAGAAACGGGGTCCATTTCATGGTGTTTTAGACACGTTATACAGTGCGCATATACACTAAGATGGGTGGTATCTGAATCATACTGACGTCATTATTTGCAAGAATTCTCACTAATATCCGTAACAATACTTTTTTGTAATGAATTATGAGCTGTGTGCTTGCCCATTGTTTAATACAGACTTTTTTGCTTCATTTACAGCAACTGTTTTTGTTATTAAGTGCATATCAGTATAGGACCTATTAGTCCGAAATGCATGAATGAATTAATTTATTCATAATCAGTTACTTTACATCATTACATGAAACAACAACGAACACAGTATTTCCTGGGTACAAAAATGAGGATGTTAAAACTATATAAGAGATCTGTCAACATTAATTCTTAAAAGAAATAGTAACACAACCGAACAACATGCTATTAACTCTTCTTGACGTGCAACAAGGCCAGATAGTTTATATGATGAAGTATAAATAGATAAAAATACTCAAAGAGTTGAAGGAGAAGACAAGAAAGTGCAGAGAGCTCACGGAGCAGCTTCATTAACGACGAGGACCCTTGTAGGCGTGCCGGTGCACCCGTTTTATAAACAAGCATTTGCAACGCAATAGGTCTTGCATTTGATATAGTTGAAGCTATTGGCATTGTAAATGGCAATGTCTTTTATTCATTTGTTTTGAAAACCTGCAAGCGGTGCATATACACGCACTTTGTATGTATAGTCCTTGCTTACGAGAAACAAGGTTGTCAGTAAAAGAGACTGCCAACTTTGCTTCTCATAAGCAAGAGCTATAAGTACAAAGTGCTTGTTTACTCACAGCTTGCAGGTGTTCAAACGCATAAATAAAAGGCATTGTCATTTACAATGCCAATAGCTCAAACTCTTGCAAATGCGAGACCTATTGCATTGCAAATGCTTGTTATTCTTGTGACGAGGAACATCTATGCATTTCGGGAGTCTAGCTCCCTTGTTCACGATGTTTCACCACCAATTCAGCTTGATTAAAATACACTTCATGGAGGTAGTGAAGACAAACAATGGACTCAGCATTTAAGAACACCACAATTCTCTATAACACGGCAGCCATGTTATAACGTGTTACTTCGCCAAGATTTTATCAAACATCAAGCTTCATTTTAAATATACTTCATGTACAATTGTAAAAAGGTTATTTCTTTTTTTATATAGTTAAAATGTCTATATTCCAACTATACATTTTAACAGGGTTCAAATAATTAAATTTCCCTAGACAAATTGTACATATTGTGAGTATAGATGTCCATTTACTAGTTTTTGAACTTTTTCTTTTTCATCACAATTACATTGGCAAGTGCCAATTGTTGTATTTTCATATATTCTCGCATAATATAACATTTTATAAAAATGGAAAAAAGGGTTTGTGCAATATTTCCTAATTTGCATATAAAGTGCAAAATTTCAGTACAGGAAAAATTAAACCTCGCGCGCTAAATATTCTCCATAAAAAAAGGTGGAAAATTTAAAAATATGCACAGAAGCAGCTCAAATTTATATTGACATAATAAAGAGCTAGTGCTTATGTAAACCTTGATCATTTTCTCGATGTAAACATTTTGTACTACAGTACTCAAAAAATTAAAGTGCAAGTGCTTTAGTAAACTATAATCAACTCTCTTATAGTAAACATACCACTCTGTACAAATATGCTTAATCGATTCTCTTCCGTACTAAAAAGATGTTTTGCTCCTCCATCATAAAGTGCAAAATACATAACAATCTCTAAAGTGCAAGAATATATATAAAATGCCTGTCCATAAAATGTACATATCAACTCCAATCATCACCCCCATTCAAGCGTAAAAGAATATACATATCTGGTTAAAAACACAAACAGTTCATGGTTACTAGTGCAGATTTTCATTTCAGATTTCATTATTATTCTCTTCTAATAGTTTCAAGGCAGACTTGTATATAAATCCTCGTCAATATTGAGCCCTAATGGTTCCTTACAGTTAAACTCCAGAATAAAATAAGTTTCTAACCTTCGAAGTTCTCTTTCCCTGTCCCCCCCTCTCTTTCTCTTAGGGACTTCTGCTATACAGGTGTATTGCAGACTCTCAGGGTTACTCTGGTGATGGGACTCAAAATGTCTAGCGACGGGATATGTTCTATCCTGATTGACAATTGCTCGCCTGTGTTGCAGGATTCTCTGGTGAACAGGTAGTGTCGTACTACCTATATAAATCTTTGGGCATGAACATTGTAACAAATAAACAACAAAACTGCTTTTACATGTTATGGGACTCCTAATGGTGATGGTTTTATTACAAAAAATTTGAGGCTAGTATGATTCATACCATGAGTGCATGCCTTGCATTTCGTGCATCTCTTAAAGCCAGGTTTCTGTTTTAGCCAGTCAGATGAACTTTTCTTTCTCTCCACGAATTCACTTTTAACAATTAAATCTTTGAATGATTTAGATTTCCTTTAAGTGATTTCGGGATTTTTCTGAACTCTGGAACCTAACACCGGATCATTCTTTATAAGGTACCAATGTTTTTTTAGAATGGACCTTATCTCTTTGTGTCTCACATTGTAAGCGGTTATAAATCTAGAGTTGATCTTATTCTCTTGGATTTTATTTAGTTCCTGTTGTTTTTTAGTTCTTGATGATTCAAACAAGATCTTTTGTCACTTTAAATTCCTGGCTTTGCTAGCTGCTCCTTTCAGAATACCAGGTTTGTACCCTCTTTCAATGAACCTATGGGTCATCTCTTTTTCAATTTTTTCGAATTCTTCCTCACTGCTGCATGTTCTCCTTGCTCTATAGTACTCCCCAAAGGGGATACTTCAAATTAATGCTGCAGGATGGGCGCTGTCCGCATGGAGAACGGAGTTGCCAGCAGTGCTTTTGGGGAAAACTGTTGTTTCTAGCTTATCATTACATGGACTTATCCTAACATCCAAAAAGTCTATTGAGGTCTTACTATACTGACCTACAAATTCCAAATTAATGGCGTTTGTTGCACCCCTGGAACATACATAACCATCTGGGACTCTATGTCATCTGTCCCATATCCATCGTATACATCTGTGGCAACTGTGTGAAGTGTTTTATGAAGTGTGAATGACTGTGTTTGTGTGTTGGTGGTATTTATCGTGGGAATATGGGCTATGAATAGGAATTAATCTTCTTATCTAATTTTTATTATTGTATATTTATAATTGTCCTCTTTGAATATGTTTGTCTATACTACTGACATACAAAATGAAAATGAGAAAAAAATTAACTTTAATAATCTATAATAAATAGTATTGATAATATATATGTGTTGATTTATCTGTGAGATATTCATTTAGGGTTCAGAGTGGTACGTAATCCTTTGGAACTCTCGTAGGCCAACCTTTAAAATGACAGGGCAGGTTCTCTTCCTTGTCTTGATACCTGTGTTTTGATTGAGGTCACTGATAAATAAATCGATTTCCACCTCCGTGCCCTGCCACAGCACGAAGATGTCATCAATGTATCTAACCCACAATAAAACATGTTCAGTCCAATGGTCCAGGGGACCACCCCCGAGCACCCGTTCCTCCCACCAGTCGAGATGTAAATTGGCGTAACTCGGGGTGAAACAGGTGCCCATGGCGGTCCCCCTTTCCTGTAGGAAGTATTCATTGCCAAATAAGTATATATTTTTGTGAGGCACCATTCCATTAGTTCCAATATCATTCTGTTTTGGGCAGCAAAGCGGGTAGGTCCTCTATTCAGGTAATGTTCGCTTGCTCTCAGACCATCTACATGTCTAATGCTGGTATACAATGTAGAGATGTCTAATGTTAATAAAACCATCGACTCATGATCCCATCGGATGTCAAAGATGCATTTTAAAAAATCGGTTGAATCCTTGATGTATGAGGGAAGTGACCTTGCTATGGGGTTGAGAAAGTAATCTATATAGCGTGAAGCATTTTCAAATAAACTATTGCAAGAAGAGATAATTGGTCTCCCTGGTGGACTAGTGGGGTTTTTATTGATCTTGGGGAGCAGGTAAAAGGGCAGTTTTGTTGCTATGGTTTCTGCGGAACCCGGACTGGGACGGATCCAGGGTGCTGTTTGAGTGTGTGTGTGTTTTTCATTATAAACGGTATTCCATTAATTTTACGTTTAGTTATCATATGCGATAACTTGGTAGCAAAAAGCAAAATCTACCTACTCAAATAAATCCAATTACTACATTCAAATATATATAACTATAAAAGCTTGTCCTTCCCCATCTTCGAAATATCTCTGTTTTCAGATGCTGCCTGACTGATCTAGAAATAAAACAAACATTGCTTCCTCACTTACGTATAGATTACCCAAGTGAACTGTTGGGCTTTGGGGTGAGTTTATGGCCCCATCTTCATATCCTTCCATGAGGGAAACTGTGCAACAGTGGGAGCCTTAATTGGAAGGAAGGCCAATTAGCCAGAGGGTTGGCTGGTGGAGGTAACAGAAAGGTTACAGATGTTTCCACCACTCAATCAGCCATGGAGGGATCCCCCAAACAGGGTCTCTCTCCAGAGCATTGACACTCAGCCTCAAAACTAGTGCAGTGGTGTCTACACGCACCCCAACATACCACTGGGATACCCGAAACACTATCCATAGCACCTTCCGATGGCCTTGAACGAAAACATGCATTGACACATGTTCATTGGTATATCTACAGTTTTGAAGCATGTGGATGAGGAGAGAACTCTTCCCACACTCAGAAGAAGGAAAAAGAGAATATCGAAAGAAAGAGGATCATGCAACAGAGTCTGTTTTTTTGGTGCCCATCTATTTATTAAACCCCAGAAAAAGGATCTGCCCTCATTGTTAGAACTAAAACATCCTGCGGTTCTTCAACGTAGGGAGAGGAAAGGGTGGTGGCAAGGTTGAACTTAGTACCAAAAAAAGCTTCGAATCAGAAGGGAACAGTCAAATGCATATCGCAGAAGGAAGCTGGAGAGGGTCTGCAGCCTGAATTTGGATGTGGGCAAACTTCTTTTTTTTCAGGAGGGACTCTCCGCAGGCCATCGGTCAGCTTCACCAACGCTACCTACTACTGGCCTTGTGATATCTTTTGGGTTTTATAAACAGCAATGTATTTTTGTCAATCCGTCAACATTGGAGACAAAAGAACAACAGATATGCTTGAAGGTTTATCACAACCCCATACTTTCCCCGAGGTAAGAAAATGTTGACTTTGCTGAGGGGAAGATAATACAGTAGCAATAAGTATGGGGCTAGGTTCTAGACTGCTTTTGATGGCTTCTTATAGATCCAGCTGAGTAGGGAAACACAGCAACGCAGCTTGTGGCCATGACCAGCATTAGACCTTGGGAGTATAGTACAGCACTTGGGGATCTACACAGCAGCTGCCTTGGGAGGACGATCTTTGCCAATCCCCCCCCCCCCTCTAAACACTGCATTAAGATGCTTAGGCTCAGCTTTCTTGGGGTGACGTTTGTGTTACCAACAGATGCAGTAGGCCCTGCCTCCTTCCGCTGCTGGGCCCCACAACCCTTGTCAAGGAAGCATTACATGCCTTTCCTGGGAAATGACCTATGACAGACCAGGTCAGCCAATAACTGCAAAGGCCAGGTTGGGACTGGACACATTTTCTTGTGGGGCCTTGCACCTAGGGGCCCTGTATTCCATTTCATCGAAGCATCTACCATTTTTAAGATCCTCCCATCACTTTATTCCAGGGAACACATGTCTGTGTTCTAGAGGCCCATTCCTGTGACGACCAACCTTAACACCACTGCCAAAGCACAGACTACCCCCATCAGCAGTGATACCCTTGCTCGCCTCTGCATCTATTATTTTGGGATTAAATACAGGTAGCTGCTTTACTGGGATTAAGGGCTGGCTTCTGGAGCAAATACTTTGGGCCTACAGTGTACTGTACCAATTGTAAGCCTCATTTGGCCTTGAGGTTCCCCATAGGGGTGGGTGAAAAAGTGTAAAAGAGCACATGCTCAGCAGAATAACAGGTCCTTTCAGTCTCCTAACTCCAATTGTATCATTTCCTCTATACATTTAGTCCCCAAGGAAGATAAGGGCAGTTTCTGCATGATCCTACACTTTTCTTATCCAATGGGCAGCTCTGAGTGATTGGTTTGGTCAGAATGCATAATCAATGTTGTGGGCCTCCATTGATGAAGCATTAGAGCTTTAAAAGGAGGCAAAAAAGAGTACCCTTTTTCTGAAGGCAGACATTGAAGCATTGTCACGTTGTTATGCCTACTTCTAGACAGTTCCCGGTTAGCAGGATTTCTATTCAAGGGAAACAATGTCTACGAAAATTCATGTTCTTCCGTTGCTCTGTGTCCTGTACATACTTTGAGGCATGGAGCTCCTTTGTTAAAGGGGTGACAGGCTGGCAAGTGGAAAAACTCACTACTTCATATTTGTTGGAAGAACAGACAGTGCAGTGTCAGCTGCCTCGTTGGAATTTGAAACTCTAGCAGTGATTATGGGTGTTGCATCAGCTCCGGACAAAATACGAAACTCCTCTGCAGGCATGACATTTTTTTAATCATCAAGGTGGACACTGTGGAAACTTTGTCTAGATCCAGGAGACAATGTAGCCTCATTCTCTGATGCCATCAGAGTAGTATGGCATAAGAAAAGGTCACCCTAAAAAGGTTCTGGAATTCATTAGCATTCTTAACTTCACAGAGAGCATAACTGTAGTATTTAGTCAAGGAATGAACCAGTTGAAGGTTGAAGACTGAGTTTATTAGGCTCAGGAGAAACACAGCGACATGAGGCAGGAACCAGAGATCAACTGTCAAACCTGGCATTCTACGAAGAACACTGGAACATCAGGAAATGAAGGTTCTACATACAGGTGCCTGAGAGGTACAACCCTAAGAATACTACAGTATCCCCTTTTCTATACAACAAAAGATGAAACAAGAAAATGAAAGAAAAGAATGGGAGAAGAAAATACAGGAGAGAAAGGAAAAGGAAGAAAAGAAAAGAAACATTAAAAGTAAAAGTAGAAGGGCAGAACATGACTAAAAACATGACTATCTGAACCTGGCAGGGATCCTACAGACCCTAAGACTCCTGCGAGGCTCTGGCACAAAAGAAGCCTCAATCTTGCTACAATCACTTCCCTTCCCATCTTTATCAACAGAACTTAGACATCCACTGTGGGAAACGGAACTGGGACCTAAAGAAAGGCGATTAGGGGAATCATCATCTCTACTGATCTTAACAACTTTACAAATGTTCCACCAATTCTTGTTATTTACCCGCACAGCATTCCCACAAACCTTATCAACCACTAAAGGCTCGGAGAATTTACTCCTCCCCTTGGAAACATGAACAGGATTTTTGATGCGAACAACTTCACCAGCACAGATATTGTGAGGAACAGATCTTTTCCTCTCATCAAAATACAATTTTTGCTTATTCTGAGCATCAGAAACATTTTTCCCCACAAAACCATCAATTCCATCCATCACATTCATCTTCACCCACTTAGACATCCAACCAGGACAGATTTTTGTAGAAGGTTTTCTTCCCCTTAAAGGTTCAAAGGGAGAAACCCCAGTTGAATAATGCGCAGTTGTACGGTAAAACCATAACATAGAACGCACAGCATTCTCAACCACGCACTTGCTGGCAATGGCCCACTGGACACAGTTGTTGAGTACACGGTTCATCCTTTCAACAAGGCCATTGGCCTGGGGGTGGTAGAGGGAACTTTTTTTGTGAGTCACACCACCCTGTTTAAGGAAAGATTCAAATTCAGAACTGACGAATTGGACACCATTGTCCGTCATGACAACCGAAGGAAAACCTTCTCTCAAGAAGATGTCTTTCAAAAAAGAAATAACACTAGCAGAAGAGGGTTCACTGATAAAACGAATCTCCGGCCATTTGGAGTAATAATCAATGGCCACAATAGCAAAACGGGAACAAGAAGGCAAAAGAAAGAAAGGACCAACTAAATCAACTCCAATCTTTTCCCACGCTCTTTCCGGCAATTGAATGGTTCCAAAGGGGGAGACCTAACCTTGTGACTTTTGTCAGAAGACTTGCAAATGACACAATTATCAACTAAAGTATCAACACAAACGTCCATCTGCGGCCACCAAAACACATCCCTCAACCTACGTTTCGTGAAAGTTTTCCCTAAATGTCCTTCATGTGCACCATCAACCAGACGTTTCCGCAAGCTCTCAGGAGGGATAAGCCTACCACACCGCATGAGAACACCATCTTCGACAGTGAGTTCATCAGCAACTTTGACATAGGTTTGGAAAAGTCCAGAAACATTCTTTTCTTTAGGCCATCCAGACTTCAAATAATTCACAACTTGAAGAAGTACCTCATCCTTCAATAACTCCTTCTTCCACTCGACTTCACTGATAGCACACATACCTTCAAGATCCAAAGCGGCAACAAAACAATCCTCAAGATCATCTTCCTTTTCAACCTCACAATCTTTATCAGCTAAAGGAAAACATGAAAAATAATCGTCTCTGACATTCTTCGAACCAGGCAGATAAACAACCTCAAAGTCATACTGTAGAAGCTTGGTGGACAGCCTAGCAATCCTAGGGGTATGCTCCTTAATCTTCTCACCAGACAAGATAGAGACCAGAGGATTATGATCCGTTCGAATCGTAAAATGACTACCCCAGGATAGGGATTAAACTTCCTGACCGCCCACCAGCAAGCTAAAAGCTCCTTCTCGATGACGGAGAAGTTCACCTCGGCCCCACGCAAAACTTTTGAAGCATATGCAATGGTATTATCATTTTGCCCATTCCTCTGAGTGAGAACAGCCCCAAGTCCAAACCCACTCGCATCCACAGTCACAACACATTCTTTGTTGGGATCAAAAGGTTTGAGAACACTGTCCCCTACTAACTGTAATTTAATCCACTTGAAAATTTCTTGACAGTTTTTTTCCCAAACAAAAGGCACATTCTTCTTCAACATGTTAGTCAAAGGTTGAACTTTTGACGCATAATCCTTGATAAATCTGGAGTAAAATTCACTGAGCCCAATGAATGACTTTAAACCAGATTTATCAACAGGAGGCGAAGCATCGACAATGGCTTTCACCAAACCAGGACGTGGTTCCACACCTTCGTGTGAGACAACATGACCTAGAAATTCCATTTTTTCTTTTAAGAAAACACATTTCTCACTCTTTAACACAATACCTTTTTCTTGCATGATTCCCAGAACTTGATTCAAAGAAAAGTCATGATCCTCTATGTTCTCGCCAAAAATCAAAACATCATCCTGGAAAACAATTACCCCAGGAGTATCTCTAAACATTTGACTCATCAATCTTTGGAAGACTGCAGCCGCTGACGCAAGGCCAAACGGCATCCTGCAGTATTGAAAACTACCAAATGGTGAGACAAACGCCGTCAAATGTCTAGAAGATTGACTCAACACCACCTGGTGGTAAGCGGAGGCCAAATCCAACTTAGTAAACCACCTTGCTCCTCTGGTAAGAGACAATAAATCTGTGATTTTTGGCAAGGGGTGTGAATCAATCCAGATGTTTTTATTGAGACTGCGCAAGTCCACACAGACGCGCGAATCACCATTCCTCTTTCTGGCGACAACAAGAGGAGACAACCACAAGGACGACTCAATAGGTTCTATGACCCCTTTCTTGCATAACCCCATCAACTCCTTTTCCAAATCATCCCTCACGCTGAAAGGAACACTCCTGACCTTATGTTTTATGGGGATAGCTCCATCTTTAACTCTAATCTCGTGGTTGAAGCCTTTAATTATACCAAGGCTGTTCCCGAAGACAGTAGGGAACTTAGAAATTAATTTTTCAATATAGTCATTCGAGACAATGTCTGCTAAACTTTCAACATTGTCGCAAGATTCCTCGATACTAATCTGTTCTTTAGTACCGGGTCTGAGGATCATCTTAAACAACCCCTGGTGGAACCACCCCAAAATGTTTAAGCCCTTTAATGAGACATATACTTTGTCAAAGATTTTCCTACCCCTGAACTGAATGATGTCTTCAAAAAACCCAAGAAGAGCTATTCTGCGCCCTTCATAAGAAACAGGAGCTCTGTCAGGTGGTAAGAGGTTCCTTTCAGGCCAAGTCACATCAAACAATTCTTGTGTGATCATAGTTACTTTAGCGCCTGAATCTACTAACAAAGTAATTATTTTGTCACCCACACCAAAATCTTCATAAGGATCAACGCAATCTGAGGGATCCCCAATAATAACACCATCATCACGCACAACCACAACCATGTCCCTAAGGTCGTCTTGGATGGTGTTCATAGAGTCAGAGTCTTTTCCGGTACTTTCATAAAACTCTGAAACATTCCCTACTGCATTAACAGTACCCTGACTCAAGGATTTGTTGTTGAAAGTAGAGTTTCCCTGTTTTGAGACTTGACAAATTTTCGCAAAATGTCCAAACTTTCCACAGTTCCGACAGGTAGAGTTCCTGGCAGGGCAAAATTTGTTGTTCTTGTTATGGGAAGGATTTCCACATCTATAACAAATGTCACTCCTAGAAAAAGCATTTTTCTCAAAACGCTGTGAACCGGAAACATTGTTTCTATCAAAACGTTGTTGACCGAAGGCCACTTTATTGTCCCTGTTCTCCTTGGTCCTAACTATGGAAACTGCTTCTTCACATTTCTTTTCAAGTTCCTTTACTTCTTTTTTCGACAGCTCTATGCTCTTGGCCATGCGGATAGTCTCTTCAAGCAAAGGATTTCCCAAAGTTAGTAGTTTCTGTTGAATAGACTTGTCAGAACACTTACATACATATTGATCTCTAATTAATTGTTCTCTAAAACCCTCAAATTCGCATTCTGCACTCAGCTGTCTTAGACTAGAAACATAAGTCTCAACATCCTCTCCAGGAAGTTGTTCTCTTTTGAAGAATTTGTGTCTGATAACAACTAGACTAGGTTTGACGTCAAATCTCAACTCCAGTCTCATTCTAGTTTCAGTATATTCATCTACATCCTCCTCCGCGTTGTTCCTTGTCAAGGGGGGTAAATGTTTATAGATCTCTCTCCCCTCAAAACCTAAGGAATGTAGAAGTAAGCATTTTTTCCTTTCTGCGCGATATCTTGAGGCTCCTATGGCACCCAAATAAGTCTCAAAAGCATCGAACCACTTTTTCCAAGATATGGGTGGATTGCCAGGAGATTCCAGAAAAGGAGGTGGAGGAGAAACTGATTGCATCTTGAGAATCTGGTTATTTACTATCAAACAGTGCCAGTTATTAGCGAGATTTAAATGACTTAGTTTCTAATCTCTTTTAAATTTGCCCAGTCGCTGTTCCATATACACTGCTCTTTGTTTGTCTTTTGTTTGCACTTTGTAACAATGTTTTGTTTTCTTTAAAAAAAAAAAACTGTTACAGCATGTGAAAATGTGCAGCATTGGTGTGAAGGTGCTTGCTCACACGAACAAATTGGCCGTATTCTTAACGCTGATATTTAATAGCCAGCCGTTCTGTCCTGAATACAAACAGGAATCATCATGCGGTAAACAACGTAGTCTTGTAACGTGAAACGTGGTTGTATAGCAGCGTTGCCTGGGTAACGCTTCTAAAAATGGCTGAGGCAGACGACAGTTACGTGTTGCGCACTGCCAACCACACGCGTCAAACGTTGCTAGGGTAACGCGTCTGAAATTGCTGAGTGTTGCGCACTGCCAACCACACGCGTCAAACGTTGCTAGGGTAACAAGTAGAAGTCAATTGCGTGTTGCGCGTTGCCAACCACATGCGTCACCATGCGCGCTCGCGTTGTCAACCACTCACTCGCTGACAGGCTGATGACGTCGCGTACTCCCAAAATACGCTTTGGATTCCTTAAGCCAAAAATCGCGCTTGAAATAAAGCAGAATAAAGAGGCACTTATCTAGCTTATCCACGACGTCTGTCTCATCAAGGTTGTCAGTGAGACTGCCTGTCTTCGTGCTCCCACAACATTTTTAACAGCGCTGCAAGACGAGGAAAGTCGAGGTAAGGCAAGCAGGTTCTTTATACTCTCCTGAGCATCATCGCCAACAATTTTGTAGTATTTAGTCAAGGAATGAACCAGTTGAAGGTTGAAGACTGAGTTTATTAGGCTCAGGAGAAACACAGCGACATGAGGCAGGAACCAGAGATCAACTGTCAAACCTGGCATTCTACGAAGAACACTGGAACATCAGGAAATGAAGGTTCTACATACAGGTGCCTGAGAGGCACAACCCTAAGAATACTACAATAACCTAGGATGGTAGAGTCTTACCTTGTGCTTTCCACTCCAAACGATCACTCACAACTGCCCTAAAGAGGATTTTCACATCGGGCATAGTTTCCTGACCAATTTAGGCTACAGCATTTTTCCATGCCCAACTAGAAGTATCTGGCAGCCACTGTTATGGAGAAAAACTATTCAATGGTTCCTACTTCCAGCACTGACGGATAACAACCTGAAGCATCACTATGTTGGGGCATTTCCACTTAGTGGTGGGTTTGTGGTTACAGCCACAGGAATTGACAGACAAGAGACTGGTGGTCATGACCCCTGCTGATACCAGGACAATTCTAACATGGAGAGCTAACACTCTGGTGGAACAATGTAATCAGGACTATGGAGTTAGTGCAAAAATGGAGTACCTTAAAAATTGGAATGAGGACAGGACAGAATGTGCATACTAGAGTGGGTTGGAATGGACTTGGATCAGGACACCAACGGTAACCCTGGTAAAGCCTGCAAAGACAAAACTAAAAAGAATAGACACCTAAAGTTGAACAAACAATAGCTAGGCAATGAGAAAACAGTAGCAGAAGAACACTAGACAAGCTGTCATAAACGACACTTCGTTTGTTCTGTGGAAGATGATCTGTGAGAGAAAAAGATCTAACAACAGGGCAAGGGACAGTTAATCTCACAGAGTCTTGGACGAAGAGCACTCAGTGAGTCTTTTGCAGGAGACACCAAGCCTTGTAACTCACGTGCACCTTCTAGTAGAAATAACCAAGATTTCGACATAAACACAAGAGATGAAAAACTTAAAGGTGCAAGAGTAACTGAATACAGAAACACAGATCAGGGAAAAGCACAGGAGGACTCTTATAACCAAGAACAGGTTTGTACTAAGGTATGAAGATCGTGGAACACTGACAAGACAAGAAATCTGTACACAAACAATGGTGGGAATTAAACTAAAACTATGCACAAAAATCTAGAAACACTAGAACCCAGGACTGGGAATCTGCTCATGATCAAGGCTGGACTGGAAATAGATCAAATGAACTGAGGACACTGGAATGCAAAAAATAGAATCTGTAAACAAGCAAAGACAAAGCTGGAGGTATGCAAACGGAACTAGTAACACTGGCATAAAACAGGGACAGATAGTCACTAACAACATGTACAAGGAACAGAGTAGCTAAAGCAGCAAAACAGGTATCGGGAAAAAAACGATTAATAAAGAAAGCCCAAGCACACAGAAACTAAGAGCACGCCTAATGACAAAGAAGCAATACAGCAATGGTTTGCACAGCGTCTCGGTAATAAAGACAATTGGAAGAACACTGAGCATTGAGTTCAAGTGTAAGAAAGAGCTAGAAGCCCAGCAAAAGATCACAGTTGAATGGAGAAAGGAGGGGTGAGATTAAACCAAGTCCTGGGAATCAGAGAGCCGCCATTGGGAGGAAGGCTTCACTGGGGCTCGCAGAGGGAAGATATGAAAGTCAGCAAGCTCAAGAGGGAGACAAGGAAGCAAGGAACGGAGTGCATATCAGAGCTGAGAGTTAAAAAAGTCCAGAAAGTATGAATGGGTCAGTAATCTGTAGGAGAGGAGAATGAAACCATGATACTGAACAGAACTCCACTTCCAGGACATTAACACGGCAACGTTTGGAGACCGTAGGAATGCATGAACGATAATGCATCAGGATAGTGGTGTGGAACCAGGATTGGAGTATGATGTCAAGCAAGGTGTGCAGTGTACTGGAGAGCGTTCTGATATTAACTGGTCTAAATATAAGACCCCAAGATTTTGTGAGCACAACCTGATGGCAGGGTGGAAGAATGACCCCTGACACTGGTGATCAGGCCTGGCAACTCTGTAACTGTATAGGTGGTTGTAACGACCGGATTTGCGGACCAGATAGGATGAGCTCACCAAGACACCACCAACCCAGCCGAAACGTAACCACCTCCCTCCTCAGGACCCATTTATCCAGGCACCTGGGTACCTACCTGAGGATGGGGAATTAGCAATATACAAGCTCATATCATCAAAAATACCACTAAATCTATGGGGATTACTAGGAATACTCACTGATTACCAAGGACGTCCATGCCCTACACCACACTCATACCTTATAGTCTCGCGGCAACTCAGACCCAGACTATGCTACCCTCCAACTCATAGTGAAGGGGGCAGTTCCAATAACTTACCATTACACACTGACACACTCAGTGCTCTCTCAAGCCACAATCCTGTGTGTATACGCACTGTGTTCTCCCAGTGCCCTCACTATTTCATACATACACAAGCCACAATCCTGTGGGTATACACACTGACCACAATCAGTGCTCTCACTAATGCCACTCCCTCTCTAGCAGCAATCTCACTACACACCGTGTCCCTCCGGTGCTCTCACAAGCCACAATCCTGTGGGTATACACACTGACCACAATCAGTGCTCTCACTAACGCCACCTTCCCTAGCAGCGATCTCACTACACACCGTGTGCCTCCGGTGCTCTCACAAGCCACAATCCTGTGGGTATACACACCAGTTTCCCCCCTGGTGCTCAAATTAATGCCGCCTTACAACGGCGATCACTTTCCTATGAACACCTTCAGCTCTCTCTCTCTCTGTTGGGAAGTTTCTCTCATATATCTAATACCTACTGGGAATGTCTCATATATTTTATGTGGTACACAAGAATGGCCAAATTACACAGTGCAATTATTATCATCTAATACAAGTTCTCCTCCCCCCCTCATTATTCAGTTACCATTTACCTGGCCGGGAGTCGCATCCGTCCACATAATAGCACCTGACTAGAAGAAAGGTTAACCCTATTATAAATATTAACAGTTACACACTAGTTCACTAAGAACTGGGGTTCCTTTATTATAACAAAATCAACAATATAATACTGCACTTTAACACATAGCCTGAAAAGTAAAAGGGGAATAGACACATACACAGATCTGCGGGGTCTCTTTATTATAATGGAAAGCTTTATTACTATAACACATCCACATGTAATTGACAGGGACTGTAGAAAGCTAAAGAGGGAATGGATTATACTGCACACCGCTGGAAGAAAAAGGATTAGCAATACAGTAGGGGAATCTAGCCTAGGAAATAAAGGATACTATTAATGTTTAAGTGTAAAGCAAACTAGTTTAGAATTCCTCACCCTATTAGAAAGGAATGTTTCTCTCTCTGGTGGAATCAGGGCTCTCTCTCTCCCTCCGTCACCACAGCTTCACTCCTCTGGCTCAACTGTTCCAGCTGGCAGCTTCAACTCCTCCATCTGACTGGTAACTGCTTTAATACATCCTGATAAACTGGCAGCTCCAGCTGACAGTTCCAACTTCATTCCAAGATTCATCTGACTGCTTTCTCCAGCTTCAGCAATCATCTGCCTTCTCTCTCCATTCCAGAAAACCAACTGAACTGAACTGTTCTCTTCAGCTCCAAAAACCATCTGACTTCTCTCTCTCCAAGAACCGACTGACACTCCTCCTCTTCTGCACTTCGTTAATATGGAATGCTCTCCTCTAGTGGAAAGTTCCAGCCAGTAGCCTCCTCCCACCAGGTCCATGCACCAGGCTCCCTTCTCCAGACGCCCTCACAGTGATCAGCTGCTTGTTTCATCTAGAGACTTGAGCCCAGGGACACTTCTTGTTAAGATTCAGCTCTAGCCGGTTCTCTCTAGTTTGCAAAGAGCGAACAACACCTCATAACTAAAACATCACCTTTACCCTGCAAGCATCTCAGTCTGCAGGGACAGAAAGCAAAATGGAGTCTCTCTAGTTCTAGGACTTGTAGGCCCGAAAAGGATTAAATAACACTTAGCTCTATCAGAATACATACACAAACCATAATATAAAGTCAGGACTACAGGATCCACCCTCTACTATAGGTAGGATGATGAAAGGACACATAATTATGTCAAAGCCAATAGGCAATAGATGGATTAGAGTCAGGAATAAGGGATCTATCATCATATAAAGCAGCTATTGTCTAGTTTATGCTTCTAGGTCTGTAAAAAGGCCTGAAAAGGACCAACACAAGCCAAGAATAGGGATTTAGGATGGTAGCAAGCTTAAAGTCACCATCACTCAGAAATAGAGCCGCCAAAAACACGGTCACAACAGTGGTCAATGGTCAATCTGTTTCCTGACCTTTGGTCCATACCTTAATCAGGCAACTGGAATGGTTGTGTCCACGTGTGAATGCAGAGGTCAGTGCAAGGCACATGGAACGCTCAAAAACATGGCAGATAATGCTGTGTCTCTATATTTGCAGTTGCTGAGGGTCTGAGCAGAGTGTCCAGGGATAGACTCCTAAATGTTACCATTCCGGTTTGTTTGTGCAGAGATTGAAAAGCCTTGCAGATTTGACTCTGACCCCAGGCACGATACAGAATTATTATAAGTGCTTTGAGTGGTTAATGGCCGCAAATACAGGCTTCAGTGACCAAGTCACCTTTTAACACAGGGTGAAAGACTGCACTCTCTTCCCTATGGGTGCCAGCAAGTCTCAATCACGGATTTGAGATATCCTACTGACTATTGCCTTACATATTTAGCTGAAGGGGACCAGGGGCCCTCAAAGAAAGGCCAAATCAAGGTCTCCCTTTTATTTCATCTTCCTGCAAGCAGTCATCGATCAGATATCACATGCATGTAAAGTATGTCAAGGTTTATCCAGACACATATGTCGTTATTGTCTAAACATAATACAATGCTGCACCATAATACGTTTATTGTTATTTAAAATTTATTTTCTTAAAAATAATTTCATAAACCTTTCCCCAGCTACTTTAATTCAAGCAGTTTCACTCTTAAAAAGACATACAAATGCTTCTGAAATGGCCTGAAGATTCACAAAGGCATTAGATACATTTTTCACTCACTCACAAAATTAAGGCAGCAAAGGAATATTGGGTAAGCTCGTCCATTATTTTAAACCTACATTCACTTACAAAGAAGAAGAACTTAGAAAGGAAGAATTACCTTGGATTTAGACCATTAGACAACTGTGCCATTCTCATTAGAAAAATATCTCTGCAATGGGCAGGTCAAGGCCTTATAAACTAACAATTTGCAGAGCTACCAAGCTTGAACTTTCAGGGGCACATGAATGTCACAGTAATTGTATTATAATTTCTTAGACAACTAGATCATTGGCATTTTCCTTTTGTCTCAATACGCAAAATGCCCTCTGATCCGGAAAGACTGAGTGACATCACAAATGGGAACACACTGACTTTTCTATTTCTGACCGAAACATGGCTGACCTCCAGCAACGGCTCGGACTTGGTCAATGCAACCCCCCCCGGCTATCAAATCTGCTGCCTTAACAGACCAGTAGGAAGAGGTGGCGGGCTCGCCATTCTCTATAAAAACAATCTCAGCTGCAGGATCAACGACGGTACGGTCAAGGACTGTGAAAATTGTAACTTCACCCTCCAGATCTCCCCCACCACCTCACTATCGGGTCTGCTGGTATACCGACCACCAGGCGCGATAGGTGATTTCTCAAGCACTCTGATGGATCATATCCTTTTAAAAACAATAGCAACGCCCAACTTTCTCCTTCTAGGGGACCTGAATCTACACTTTCTGGACCTGGCAGACAACACTGCCGCCAATCTCCTAGCAGACCTCATGTCAGCTGACCTCCTGCTCCTGAACTCGAAACCCACTCACGAGAAAGGACATCTCCTAGACCCAGTGTTCACCAACATCAGGAGTCTCCAAACCCAAGACCCTACCCCCCTTCCATGGACTGACCACTTCCTAGTCCCTATGCACTGGTCCTATCAACCCGCTGCGGCTCCTAAACAGAAAACCAGGATACTAACCAGACGTTGGCACAAGCTAAGACCAGAAGAATGGGAAGTGAAGCTCAGGGAATCTGATGGCCCTCTCCCCACTGACCCTAACACCGCCGATAGAGAATTTAACAGCTGGCTCACCAACCCCCTAGACAGCCTCATCCCATTAACATGCTCTCTCAAGCATGTAAAAAGGATTAACCATGCTCCTTGGTACACTCCGTCCCTGAACATCCTTAGGAAGGAGTGCAAAAAGACGGAGCGGACTTGGAGAAAAAATAAATCGGCGACGGACAAAAACGCCTATCAAACAGCCATGAAGGCATACAAACAAGCCCTCCACAGCGCAAAAAGCTCCTTCTTTGAGGAAAGAATAAAGAATTCATCGTGCTCTGCCAAAGAGACCTTTTCCATCCTCAAAGAGCTCCTCCATGTCCCAGCCCCCCCGCAGATACCCTTGGATCCCAAAGCAGCCGAGGAGAAATGCGTCAACCTGGCTAATTTCTTCGATAATAAAATTAAGAAAATCCTTTCCTCCCTACCTGCTACCAATCAGGCCACCCCTGGAACAGCCAAGGATTGTGCCCTCACGTCAAGAAATCCCACGGACAAACCCGAACCCCCCCCGTTTAACTTCATTCGGACCATTCACAGAAGAAGAAGTGGCTACTACTCTAGCAGCCACGAAAAGTGGCGCCCCCAGCGACTCAGTTCCCGTACGGTTCACAAAAAACATCGCTCGGACCATTACAGCTAGACTCACGGCCCTCATTAACACCTCGTTTGCCCAAGGAGAAGTCCCACAAAGCTGGAAGGAGGCCGTGGTTAAAGGTCTTCTGAAGAAGCCGTCGCTAGACCCCGCGGACTTATCCAACTATAGACCCATCTCGCTCCTCCCCTGGATAGGGAAGGTCGCGGAGAAGCTTGCAAATAAAAAGCTGTCCCACTTCTTAGAGGCAAACCACCTCTTAAAAAACTCCCAAACAGGCTTCAGACCAGGTCAGGGCACAGACACCGCCCTCCTGGCGGCCGTAGAAAAAGCGAGGGAAATCATTGACACAGGAGGATCAGTGGCAGTGGTCCTCCTGGACCTGAGCGCGGCATTCGACACTGTCAGCCATCAGGTCCTAGCCCAGCGCCTAGATAACACAGGCGTACAAGACAGTGCGCTGAGATGGCTCACATCCTTCCTCTCCCGACGCTCCTTCCAAGTTTGGGAAGGAGAAAGCCGCTCCCCCTCAATCCCCCTCCGGTGTGGAGTGCCCCAGGGCTCCTCACTGAGCCCCACGCTTTTCAACGTGTATATGGCCCCACTGGAGGAGCTGGTCGCCCCATTCAGAGTCACGATCGTCAGCTATGCTGACGACACTCAGCTGGTGGTGACCCTCTCACACCCCAAGCTAAAGCCCTCCAACCTGCGAGACTGCCTCTCCACCGTCCATCAATGGATGGGCGACTCTGACCTAAAGCTCAACGGGTCAAAAACAGAGATCCTGCTCCTCGGTCACCAAACCCCGAGTCTCCCCCCTAACATCTGGCCCGCTTGTATGGGTGACCCCCCTCCCCTAAGACAGAGGTTAAGAGTCTGGGAGTGTGGCTGGAGACAGATCTCACCTTTGGGACTCAGGCCAGGAAAACAGCCGGCATCTGCTATGGGCTTCTTAGATCATGCAGAAAGGTGCTTCCACTACTACCATTCCAGTCCCGTCTCCTGCTAATTCAAGGTTTAGTGCTGGCAAGGCTAGATTACAGCAACGCTATTTATCTCGGAGCGCCGGAAGCCACCTTCCAGATTCTACAAAAGACCCAAAATGCCGCGGCTCGTATGCTCACAAACACCCCATCAAGAACATCGGCCAAACCGGCTCTGAGAAAACTTCACTGGCTCCCCGTGAGGGAAAGAGTCGCATTCAAGGCCCTCTGCCTGGCACACAAGGCCCTGCACAACGCCGGTCCCCCCATTCTGAGCACCTGGATCACCCCATACAGACCACCGAGAGCGCTCCGGTCTGAACAGGGAAACTTCATCGTTGTCCCTAGGGTGAAGAAAACCCGCATCGGCGGCCGCAGATTTTCGGTAAACACGGCCAGAAAATGGAACGCTCTCCCCCCGAACCTCAGAGCTGAACCAAACCTCCTACGATTTAGGAAATCCCTCAAAACCCTCCTTTTCCCCTGAGGCATTCGAAGTTTCCCTTTCCCCCCCCCCTAAGGAGTCCGAGGTTTCAGCGCTGGGATACTCGAGGGTGACTACGCGCTCTACAAAAACCTAAAATAAATAAATAAATAAAACTGACTTATATTTTAGGGACAGTTTTCCTCACACACGGAAGGTGTCATGCTTCATCATGGTGAATCCTCCACGCATCATGAAGCCTAGTCATATTTTTTCCTTTACCTTCGTCTCTTCATCTACAATACATATAACATAGGCAATATATATACAACATCAAATCCAATACATCAAAACCCAATTAAATGAAAACATATATAAAGAAAATGAAAATCATAACAACTAAAGACAACTTTTTAGACACAATCCAAAATTTGTGAAAATGTGTAATGTCCAAATATTTATCAGCTCACTACACCTAATGTATTCCCCCTCCAGGGATGAAAGTATATCTTTCAGATTCCTTCACTCTCCTTTTCTGACTAATTATTTCTTTTCAGTCACTTATATCACTGTTGGGTATCCAGGAGTGGTGTATTTGCACATATGTATGATTTCAGTTGTATAGGATCCAAATGCTAGATAAATTGGATGTACCTCTCTATAAAAACAGCAGAAAGGGTTAGCATCAAACAATGGGAACTAATAACCAAACTAGAGGAAGCAATAGGAAGGTCCCCCAAAAGAATGGTTTTTAGAGAGAGGGCGGGAGAAAGGCCTCGGAAAACGATGGTTCAATGCCCAACAGGGGACAGGAGAAATCAGAACGAGACAACAGGTGTATCGATGGGGAAACAGCAACTATTCTCTATCTATTTCTTGCCATAAAGACATTTAGAGGACATAGAAAAAAGTGAATTCATTAAGGGGATGTCACTGACAGTGAAACCTGACTTCACACAAACACGACTAGAGATGATGCAATTCTTTTGCAAGGTACGTTTCAAAATCTTCTTTGCAGAAAGAGAGAACACAGCCACAAGTGGATTTTCTGGATTAAAACAGTGTTCAAAATGTTCCCCCCTACAACTTCAATGCCACCCGAAGTGATATACTGTGAGAAAACAATTCTAAGTGAACTAATATTATAGAGTCCAAACAGAAATATGTGAAATACAACACCTTACCTGAAGAAAGGAGTGCTATAACTCGACTACAGAATGATCCAGGCATTGTCACAAAACCAAAAAGAACAATTGATGGACAGAATGCAGAACAATGTCATACATTCACCCCAGTACAGAGATCTGGGCCAAAATCCATAATTTTTCTGTGCCTCACGCCATTCCAGCTTGAACCCAGCCATATGCAAATCAGTCTTGACCCAGCGCCCAATGGGAACAGTCCAGCCTGAACTGCCAGGCCAGGTCCTCCTAGGACTGGGAACAAGCATCATGGGACCGGTTTTGGGGTTTCACCCCTCATCAGCCAGAATAGCTTGACTTCAGTGGCATGGAGAGCCCGGGACCTATATCTGGGCATACCCATCCCACTCGGGGTGACAAATGCAAAAAGAACAATTTATGGACAGAATGCAGAACATTGTCATACATTCACTCCAGTACAGAGATCTGGGCTTAAATCCATCATTTTGTTTTGCTCCCCATGCCATTCCAGTTTGAAACCGGCAGACATAGGTGGGTCTCTTGTAAATATGGAAAGGCAAACAATAGGTGTACCATAGCAAAAGTACATGATGAAGTAAGTGGGGGTGTGCCAGGTAATGAAGTCCGAACACTATCGTAGTTTCAAAACCTTTATTTCAACTTATTCTTTTCTTTATTTTAATAGCACATACAGCTCAGCCAACACGTTTCGTTCCCACTAGAGGAACTTCATCAGGGCTGAAAGATGACACATAAAAGAACCAAAATCAAAACACAGACAAATACCACAAATGAAAACAAAAACGGCACAGAACTTAGACATAAACCACAATATTCAATTAAAAAACATTTCTGAAAACAAAGAGATAGGATGGTGTGGTTGGCTTCAATCAATGTCCATTGCTCCCCCTTTCTTTCTTATACTCACCACTTCTACATGGCGGATCTGCCGTTATTACCGCACACACTTTTCACCCAACACCTGAGCATTGCTATACTGTTTTAGCCGAATATGATATGGCTTACAATTTCGTTATTTTCTCTTACTTTATCCCTGTCATGCGGGGTTGAAAGGGATTGTGGGCTAATTTCCGGTTTAGGACCCTTTGATTTACTGGGCTTTTACATTTATTCTAGGACCTGTGTCTAGTGAGATTGTTCTTTTGGGATTTAAATTTCATCACATCTGATAAGATCACAACTTTGACGCTGTTTGATATCTACGGCTACCTATCCTTATGCATTTTTCACCATTCTAATATGACAGGTCCACTGTCTTTACCGCCCTCAGTCCCATCGACGCACTGGTTGCCAGGATGCTGGTCCACACAGTTTGCTCTGTCCTGAACGGTGATAGGACGAGTTTGGAAAGTGGAAGGCGAAATTCAACATCGCATGACAGGGATAAAGTAAGAGAAAATAACGAAATTGTAAGCCATATCATATGTGACTAAAACAGTATAGCAATGCGCAGGTGTGGGGTGAAATGTGTGGGCGGTAATCATGGCAGACCTGCCATATAGGAGTGATGAGTATAAGAAAGAAAAGGGTAGCAATGGATAAAAATTGAAGTAAACCGCACCATCCTATCTCTTTGTTCTCAGAAATGTTTTTTAATTGAATATTGTGGTATATGTCTAAGTTCTGTGCTGTTTTTATTTTAGTGTGTGGTTATTGTCTGTGTTTTGATTTGGGTTCTTTTATGTGGCAACTTTCAGCCCTGATGAAGTTCCTCTTGTGGGAACGAAACGCATTGGCTGAGCTGTGTGTGCTATTGAAATAAAGAAAAGAATAAGTTGGAATAAAGGTTTTGAAACTACAACAGTGTTTGGACTTCATTACCTGGCACACCCCCACTTACTTCATCATGTACTTTTGCTATGGTACACCTATTGTTTGCCTTGTGGGAAGGGTTATGAACCAACACAGTTGCTTTGGCTGAGGGCTGTTGAAACTATGCGGCAGAGGAGCACCAATGTATGCAGCAAGAAATGGCAAATGATGTGGCATAATGTGGCACGTTTATACCTATCACTTCATAATTTTGTAATTTTCATCCATGGTAATACTCTTTCGGCAAAAATGTCATCTCCTTAATGTGGGTTTAACAACCAAATACAATAAAAGAACGAAAAATGACCAGCTAAACTTTTCAGTTGGCATTCCACTGGTTGCAAACCATTGTTGCCAAGTGTTTCATAACCTTTGATCAATTTGAGCTAGAAACAACATTATTTTTTTTTAAATCTGAAGATTATGCATCAGATGATGTATTATGTGGCAAATGCAGCAAATCCAAAACAATGTAAAAAAAAGCAGCAGACACAGAATTGCATAATTCCAGGCCTTGCTTTTGGTGACAAGCCCAAGATAAAGCTAATATAGCCTTGATTGTCTAAATAAAAAGGTTATGATAAAGGCAGTTGGATTGAGGTATTGATTGTGGCAAGCATTTGTCAAAGTCAATAGGCGTTTAGGGTAGATTGTTATTGCTCTGTATTAAAGGCTCTAGATATGTACTTTGTTACATGGAATCTCTCGGATTACCATAGTAAGCAAGCATGCTGGTGCTGATTACACCCTCTGACAAATCATTGCTAAAGAAGATTTGTACTTTCAGAAACTTTGCTGGCCCTCCTAGGAGAGTGTTTTGCTATGCCAACTATAATTGTGTATACCATATAATTCTATGACTGCATGCATGGTGATTTCCTTGTTGGAAGGCTTATGCTCAGTACAGGAGGCCTCAGTTGGTTATGGTGATAAGCTATTGACGACAGCTACATTATACTAAACCCATTAGGCTTAACATATTGATTGTGAATGGCATATGTCAAAATCAATATGCATTTTAGTTTGATAATCAATTAATTGACATTTCCAAAACCTAAAACATACAAAGGCAGCCAAAAAATATTCAATAAAGAAGATATCATCACCATCTGACTAGAGGAGGTGTAAGCCAAAGAAATCGTCCATAAGCACAATGTGTCCTTCAAAGGGAAAAGACAGTCATGTAAAGGAGGAGCGGACACAAATTTAAAAACAATAAGTTTAACCACTTGCCCCATATCTTCTCAAACTTTTCAGGGCACCCCCTGGCCTCATAAAGGGGTTCCTTCTGGGCTGCTCACCAACCTATCCCTCTGTGCCATTTACAAACAGAAGAAGGCTTAGCTTGGGACCAGGCAGCGGCAATATATCGCTTGGCAACCGTCACCGCCTACCCAGGAAAAGCTTATCAGCTCAAGAGCCATCCAAGCCATCAAAGACTCCGAGGAGGAGGCGCAGGGGTCGTGGGGGACCTGCTAACCCAGTGTTTGTGTAAGTTCAGATTCTATACCCGCCCAGAAGAAGGTAAGACCGGAGCATTGCCAGACCATGTGATTAAAATTGGGCGGGACATAGCCACAATGGTTACAATCAGGTAGGGGACGCAAGCCCACCTTATGTAGGGGTGCCGGAGTCAGATTTACTGTGTGGAGGTAGTAGAGTTGGAGAAGGCGCAGTTTGGAAGAGGTAGTCAGAGTCTCACTAATCTGCTTCCTCTAGGGGGCCCACCCATCCCTCCCAGCAAGCTTGCAGCGCATCAAAGGTGGCTGGGCCGTTGTTCACCAGTGAACGATAGATCCATGACACTCCCCTATTCCCCAGGTCGCCCATCATGACCTGCGCCTCAAGCGGGTTGAATTCAGGGAGTGAGGTACCAGGGGGAACATGTGTAAGGAAGGCGTGGCGGAGTTGCAAGTATATGTAAAACTGTATCGGGTAGAGGAGTGGTGTTGCTGTAAGTATGAGAAGGCCCAGATGTGATCACCACCCAGACGTCCCCAAGAATTGTAATCCCAATCCAGTCCCACTGGCAAAACCCACTGAGGCCCGATACCTCCGACAGCCAAGTCCCATGCCACAGCGGAGTATGTTGGGTGAGTTTCTTGTCCCAATGTGTGTAGCGCAGGGCAAAGTTCCATGCCGTTTTTTTTTACCGTCCTAGTGATGGGTGGAATGGTCTGAGGGATAGGGGAAGCTTACAGGTATGCCTGCAGCTGAGGGAAGTCCATGGTCCCGAGCTCGGTCTGGTAAGCCGGGTCAGACCAGCCCCCCGCAAACCAATCAAGAATGACAATACTCCGGGTAGTGAGGTAATAGAGGTGGAGGTTGGTAATTCCCATACCTCCATCAAAGGGGGGTATCCAACAGTTGGTTAAGGCTATACGCGGTCTGTCATTCCCCTACAGGAACTTGACAATCACGCCATCAAACTCGCGAAACCAACTACCTGGGAGATGAAAAGTAATGTTCTGTAAAATATATAAAAAGCAGGGAAGGATCATCATTTTAAAAAGTGCTCCCCTGCCAAGAAGGTTAAGCGGGAGGGACTGCCAACGTTTGAGATCGGATTTGGCTTTTGTGACCAAGGGGGTAAAATTGAGAGCCCACTTCAGTTTAGGGAGCAGGGTTATCCAAATCCTCAAGAATTTAAATGACTGCCTCCACAGAGGGATTGTAGACTGCCAGTCAAAGCAGGATCACAAGAGGTGAAGGGGGATCAAAGTGGACTTCGCAGGATTGAGTTGCAGGCCTGAAACATCCTCAAAGGACCAGAGCACCTCCAGACAGCGCAGGCCGGAATTCTCTGGATTGGCCAAGAAAAGCAGTACGTGTTCTGCGTACTAGGCAATTTTGTTGGTCCAGTGGGAATCCCAAGACCACCCTTGAATCTGGGGGATTGTGCGTATGAGGCATGCCAACGGCTCTATCACCAGTGCGAATAAGAGTGTTGAAAGAGGGCAGCCTTGGAGGATGCCTCTTTGGATTGGGAACGCCTCAGAAAGGGCACTATTAATCAGGACACTTGTCTGAGGTTTTGAGTACAAGACTTGAATGAAGCTCCGAAAGCCGGGCCGAAGTCCATCTCCGTCAGAACCTCTCCCAAGCAGAACTAGTCGACTGTGTCGAAGGCTTTCTCAAAATCTATTAGCAGCAGGGCTAAGTACAGGGTGAGTCGGTGGCGATGGGCCAGGGCCAGATGAAAGTGGCGTATGCAGTGTTGGGGTTCACGTGCAGGCATAAAACCATATTGGTTGGGATGGATCAAGTCATGTAGCAAGGGCCGGAGACATTGGGCCAGAACTGTAGCGAAAATTTTCATTTCTGTGTTAATGAGGGGGATTGTGCGGTAATCTGTACAGGAAAGGGAGGGTGGCTGAGTCTTTGGAATGACCACAATGGTTGCCACGTCAGTCTCTGGAGGGAAGGACCCCGCCTTGACCAGGTATTGGAAGAGATCATGGAGGTGGGGAACCAGTAGGTCATGATACAAAGCATACTATTCCTGTGGGAAACCATCAGGCCCAGGCATCTTCCCGGAGTGTAGCAAGGAAATGGCACCTTGGATCTCCTCCGGAGATAAGGGATGGTCAAGGTCTGCCAAATCAGACTGGGGAAGGCAGAGGAGTTGGAACCCCGCACGGTCCATTACCTTGGCCAAAGATGTCGTGGGGAGTCGAGCCGAGCAGAGCTGAGCGCAGTACCCCGCGAAGGTCTGGGCTATGGCTGCAGAGACACAGCGGTGGACCTCAGGGATAATTTTGTTAGCTCTAGGGAAGGAGACAAAGTTAAGAAGTAATTTAGCATTTTTGTCTCCCCATCCATAGACACGGGCTACCGAAGAGTGCCACAGCGTCTTGGCCGAGTCAAGAGAGATTTGGCGGATCTCCTTGTGAAGCAGCGCAACTTGTCTGTCAGAATGGGCATTCTCCACGGCGCCAGAGGCAGCCTCCAGTCGGGCATCAATATGCATTTAAGGATGGATTGTTATTCCTTGGTATTTAGGGCCACAGATAGGTATTTTGTCACACACAATGCTAGATTTCTTTTGCAGGGAATGATTTGGGTGTTGGTTAGTGCCTCTAACAAACCTTAGAGGGTGTAGATTTGCACTCTAATAATTCTTGTTAGACTTTCCTCTTAGATGTCTGCCAGTAACATGTAATAAATGAAAATCAATAAATAATACATGCATCTATATATATAAATACATACCCATATAGATACATAGAGGGCCTTTGTGTCCACTCTGTGCTACCTTTGGTCTGCCTGAGTTTCAGTCTGCTTCAAATCCGGAAATCAAACTGCATGGGCTAATGGTTCAGTCTGCATCAGTAATTGGCTTTCTTGCACTGTGAATGATAGCATTTTCTTATAATGTGTGTACATCTGCCTGAAAATGAGAGTGCTTTAGTATCAGGGATTTTTCACCAGTCCTTGAGTTTTGAATGTTCTCCTTTTATATTTCCACTGTCATTGGTTTACTTCTCTTTTAAATGTTATGTTTTTCAAAAGGATGCTACAGTTCTCTAGGCAGTGCTATCGAGTTTCTTTCTTGTTGCATATATCATCTGCCATGCGCTGCATTGGACGACGCCTCTTCCTCTGAACCAGGAGATCATTATGGAATGCTGCTATCATTGTTTTACCATTCCAAGATGCCCAACATGCTGGATATAAATGTGACAACCGTCATACTTGAACTGTAAAAGAATGACAGACTATGTATAACACCTTTGCATGATGAAAAACTGTTGCGTTCTAATCTAGGACCCCGATCAATACTGTGACCTTATGCCCCTATACGTCTATAATCCATTCATACCCCTATAATGGCATAAACGATCAGAGCCATATTTCAGCCATATTTCTGAAACTCGCCTCTGCAGCTCATTACAGTAGATGACACAGCAGAAGCCACTATCTCAGATTCCTAGATTACACTCCGAGTTGTTCAACAAGATAAAACTCAGCAACCTGGGAAAGCCCCACTTGCTGTGTTTTGATTAGTAATAGAACTCTAATGAGCACTGAAAGGACGATCACTTCCTAGTGACATCTTTATTGAAGTCTTATGTCCAAAAACTTACGTCAAACAAGGCACCTTTCAGGTATAAATATTACCAACGTTGCCTTAAGCAAAGGCGACTACGATAACGATGGTGTGGTGAATACAGGAGCAGAACAGCTGTCCCTTGCAGAGCCCAGTAGTTGCGAGAAGCCCACGGACGCTGCCCTTCCTCCTCCTTGACGCGCTGAGAGAGACCCTGTCTTTTCTCCTGCAGAGAAAATCCAGCTCCTGCGTTTCCAGCCTACTCTTGCGAGTGACTGGGATATCGAGTCCTGAAAGGAGATACAAGACCTCCAACATTCTATTCCAGAGGTATGGTGTTGACTAAACCCTTAGAGAGAATTCTTGAAGCAAACCTTGGCAAAACCAACTTAACTTAAACTGCTACCTACTTACTCCCTCCCAAGTATTAGGCTTAGGTCAGGTACACTGGGGTAGGCATAGTTAGAAG
Source organism: Lissotriton vulgaris (assembly GCF_964263255.1). Classification (NCBI taxonomy): domain Eukaryota; kingdom Metazoa; phylum Chordata; class Amphibia; order Caudata; family Salamandridae; genus Lissotriton; species Lissotriton vulgaris. Next base: position 789,681,373 of record NC_141698.1, on the reverse strand, counting down.
CACCAGTTGAGCACGTTAGCTAAATGTATATATGAATGTATATATTTTATTCATTTTAACCATTGTATGGCTAAGAAACCATATCAATGCTTTTACAGTATTATTTCGCAATCCTCATTTTACTGTACGCACTTTTTATAATAACAAGTCTTGCAATTGTGGCAATTCATTTCTCTTGCATGAGAAGAAAGACTGTTCAATAAATAATACCTTTTATTGAAAACACCCGTCTCTCTATTCTCTGCATCTTGGTGAAAATAATCTGCACAACTGACTGAGTAAAATAACTGTCTATTGTTTCACACGACTCTAGAGATTGACTCTTATTCTAAGGAGCAAAGTTGTCATGTTTATGCGGTTGTTGGAAAACTGAATCCCTTCTTGTCTGAGCCAGGGGAGCTGATCACTTCCTATTCAGTCAAGAAAGTTTCCAGTGACCTCTGAGCTAGTTGGTACAAACCCATTTAAGTTTAGCATAGTCAGTAGAGACCTGGAAGACCGCACTTCTACGTCCAAACTGCTGTTTATGTTATTCCAATGCGCAGGGCCTATTGGGAAAATAGGAACTACACTACATGGCGCCCAACGTTTGGTAAGGCGATAAAACTAACACAAGACGTTAGAGTAACTCAGTCGTGCATTTTTCACACAGACCCTTTCTCCCGTAAATACTCCAAAAGACGTCTGGAATGGGTGAAAGGTTAAAATCCGCCCAAACTTAGTAGGTAGGGATTCCTATGTAAAGCTCTGGTTTAATCAACGTTGAAGGATACAGTGTTCCAAAATATTGTGCACCTAATCTTTGTCTCCTTGGAGACCTGCTCTGCATAAAAGCTGCATTTCATACAATGTCAGACTTAGAGAACGCAACCGTTGATGCCGCATTAAATGCGACTCAGCAGGCTTGCGATGAAACAGGGATTTACCCACCGGATGCGAAAACCATCCCAGTAAACATAAGAAAAACTATAACGTCAAAAATGATAGAAAATGGACTAACCACACAAGGTGGCACAGTCGTCTTTGTGATAGAGGCACATGAATATCGGCAGACAGAGGTATTCTATTCTTGGATAAAATTTCCAGCGGCAAACGCTGCAACACACGAGTTCCACTATTACAAAATAGGGGATCCACCGGAAGAGTACGCTCCTTTCGAGGAGATTGAAATCCCATTAAAATACCAAGAACACCTGCTCTGGTTTAAAGGGGCCCTAAAACACAATGATCACATTACCAGGCTCGGTCCACTAGGTAGACCAGGAGCAACGTGGCTGGTTCTAGCCAGCTACACACCACATCCGGACATTGCAAAAATGTCAAAATAAGAGCTGTTAGTACAGCTAAAAACATTAATTAAAATACATAGACAATTAGTCCAAAATGTAATGTGGACTGCTACAGTCCAAACAGCTGTTAATGTTCCACAGCTGACCCCTCATCAGGGGAACACAAATAAAATTACACCACAGAACATACAGTCATGTCTTGGTAAAACACCCATAAAACGGGAACAAATTCCTTTCTGGTTAGCGCAGAAAATTACTCAAATAGAGGCAGTATTTCCGAATACTACCCCTATTGAGAAACACAGAATCCTGACCATCTGCCTTCCAATGGGGGTCGCACCACACGTGGAGGACTGTGACACTTGGGGTACAGTCTTTGCTTCCATTTACACAAAAACACATGGTGTTCCGTCAATGGCGGTAATACCAGATGTGCTGAAACAGATTCAGAATGAATACGGTCCAGAACCTGCTTTAACACTTGGTATGAAATTACTGAAAGACTTCAAGCAGGTCTCGGCTATATTACTAGCCAATATAAAAGGAGAAGCAGCATCTGTGGCGATCCGCCAGAAATTGAAGGAAACAGATATAACAGATCAACCAATTGAGCTTGTTAGAATTATAGAAAAATGTTATGAAGAATTAGGTAAAGACAGCTTGGGTGGGAAACCAGTGAAACCCCAACTACTCGAAAATCCTGAAAAATTATTTATTAAAAATAATTCAAACACTCCTAAAAAGAACTGGGATGGAAATAAACAATCCACTCCCAAGGAAAAAGTTTTCCAGTCCAGAGGAAGGTCTCCTCGACGGAGGGAAAGAACTCTGACTCGAGAACACCAGTCTCCCCAGAGGGAGCCCTCTGAGAAAAAATATAACCTTAGAAATAGGGATAATTTGAAGAAGCCTGACAGATATCAAAGTATTGATACACGTCCCTCTCGATCTTTTTCGCAGAAATCGGAAAGAAGAGGACGGTCAGACCCAGGAGAGCACACCAAGTCCAAAGACAAGGAACCTGCTCAAAGTCAAAAAATCACAATTTCCAAGAAAAAAGGTAGCCAGTATTAGAGTAATCAAACATGCCGGTAATACTGAGGACACAGTTGAAAAATGGGGAATGGGCACAGATAATGCTAGACAGTGCAGCAGAAATCACCATAGCTCGCAAGATCCTGATGAGTCATCTGGAGACAGTGGACACGAATGAATACATTCAAGTAGAAACTGCAGACACCAGAGTTAGCGAACCTCATAAGGTATACGAAATAACACTACGTATAGAGGGTGATAAGACTAGGAAAATAAGGGGTCTATTTTGGGCTAAACTCTCAAAAGGCTATGACATTCTGTTAGCTGAAAAAGATTGGCCCCCAGAGTTTGTCAGGGAGTGCCCTCATGGCGAAGAAATGATTATGCCTGCCTTCTCGAATCACATTCCGATTCACACTAAATATATATATGCAAGGAAATGGGCAGTGGCCCAGGCACCAGCATTATATAAAAATCATGTAGGATGGGATGAGGACTCTCCTCCTCACAAAATCCAGTTAAAAAGTCAACCAACTGCACAAAGGGAGTATCCCATTAGGCAAGAAGCTAAAAAACAAGTCAGGGAGATTTTAGATCAACTTGAATACCAAGGGGTGATTGAAACATGCACCTCTCAAATGAACAATCCGTTGTTTCCTGTCTCCAAACCGGACGATTCATATCGTCTAGTATTGAACTACAGACACCTTAACTCATGTTGCAAAACATTTGCAGTACAAAATTCGCATAGTGCTGCACTAAAGAATAACATAGTTAGGAAAAAATATAAAACGACATTAGACATATCTAATGGTTTCTTTTGTCAAAATATTGCACCAGAAAGCAGATACTTGACCGCTTTCTCAGTAATGGGGTCACAGGAAAATTTCTGTAGGCTCCCACAGGGATTCAAGAACAGCCCAGGACTATTTTCAGCGAGAGTAACAGAGTTACTACAAATGTATGATGATGAGGCATTATCTTATGTCGATGACATCTATCTCACAGACGACGACTTGGAGACTCACTTGAAAAGAGTGAACACCATTATACTTGGGTTCGCAGCAGAGGGTTACAAATTCAACTTTAAAAAGTCTCGAATTGCCCATCTGACAGTATTATTTTTGGGATACGAGTTATCAAGTGAAGGAAAAAGCCTAGCGGACAACTTCTTAGAGAAGTGCGCTGTACTCCAAGCACCGAAAACGCTGAAGAACTTACAATCGATTCTAGGCTTCCTGAATTTCGGAAGAACTTACATTCTAAATTATGCGGAGAGGGTTAAACCTCTCTACGAACTAATTGAACCTGATTTTAAACCAATCAACTGGACTCAAAAACACACAGAAATGTTGAGATCACTGCAAACAGACATGTTAGCAAAAACAAAATTAGACACACGTGATAACACACTCAACCTTGTAATCCGAGTAATCCCAGGAAGATGCAGATTCACGTACCTAACTTCTAATGAGGGAGAAAAGGTACCAATTGCTTAAAAATCACACTTGTACACACAAGCAGAAAAAACATTCAGTCTCACAGAAAATATTGTGAAAGCAGTACTAACTGCAATAGCTAATGAACGAGAACTAGCATACGGCAAAAGGATCAATGTCCTCACAGCGGAATCCGCCTTCGAGGTGCTATTCAGCCCAGTAAACCTGCCTACAGTGTCACTGGATCCGAAATGGATACAGTATGTAAATTCTCTTGCTGCGGACGACGTGAAATACTATTTTGCTCCGCAATTCGAAAAACTGAATGATTTAAAATATGAACAAGAATATCCTCTGCCAATCGAAATTCTGCCTCTCCAACAATACTCTTGTATAATCTATACAGACAGATTTGTACAGCATTACAACGTGAAGAACAAATCCTACGATGCAGCCTGCGCGATTGTTAAAAGTCGCTGGCTTTGCGGTAAATTCAGACCGAAAATAACAAAAACTGAATCAGTGAGAAACTGTTCGGCTCAGAGAGCCGAAATAAGATCTTTAAAGATGGCGCTTGAAAATGCAGAACGTGAATTCCCGACACTAATCGTGTGCGATTCGCATTTCTGCGTCAACTCTTACAATAATAAGTTGCAGAGCTGGATTCAAAATGATTACAAAGATGACACAGGTGCCACAATCAAGCGTAAAATGCTTTGGAAATGGGTAGTTCTTTTACAGAAAGAACTACAAAAGACTCACGTGATACACACTCTGAGTCATCAACGTGATGGCGTTCACGTTGCAGGCAATTCATTGGCTAATACAGCCACGGCAGAAGCAAATAAACCGGCTTCCGTAGCCACAAAAAAGCGTTCAGAAAAATACATAGTCGGGGAAACTATGCTAGCAGTAAAAACGTCCTTAAAAGGCGACACTACCCGTGAACTATCCACTCAATTATGCATACGTAATTGATGCAAACTCCGTTCCTTTTGCTCGAATCCCTGGAGTGGGGGATAGGGTAATTCCAAATACGAACCGGAGAAAGTTATTAATAGCAGTCGCACACATGGGTGAAGGTCCAAGGCACATACAGATGAAGGAATCTCTGACCGAATTACAATCAGTATACTGGTGGCCAGGGATGAGCCTGCACCACTATAAATATGTAAAGAACTGCCCGGACTGCGACAGAGATCGCAGCAATGAGTCAAGCGCATTAATGCCATGGTGGGCATAATGCTGTCTACATGCAAACCCACGTCCTATTAATTGTTTAAGACTATATTCACTTAAAAAAATGTGGTCCCAGCGCTCGGCTGACGCCAAAACTGTTATAAAAGATCTGTGAGTCTTTATCGGCACATACGCAATTGCCATGTTCCATTCAGACCAGGGTCCTGCTTTCAGCTCTCAAGCTTATAAGGAGGCCATGGCCAGTATGGGCGTTGGGTTGTGATACTCTTGTCCATTACACCCCGAAGGGAACAGTGTAGTGGAAAGAAAAAACCGGGACATAAAGCAATCTATAACAGCGAAGGTATTGGGTTCGGGTGATGGGTGGGTCAAACATTTAATAAGTGTCCAACTCAGTCTAAACAATTTGCCAAGAAATTCTCTAAAAGGTTTCAGCCCATACGAACTATTGTTCGTAACTAGAATGCACATTCAGGACTTAGATAGTCAGGTATCAGTGGTAGAACATAAGAATAAAGACTTTGACATCAAAGATCGTTTGGCTGTTTTACAGGACTTGAATGAAAAAAGAAAATCCTTAAGCAACATAAAGTTAAAGCAACAGCCAACTACCACTGAAGAGGCACCACCAGCCCCAGCAAGGCCTGTCTGGATTCCAAAGATTGGGGATCTAGTCAGAGAAAAAATAGCGGTGAAGAAGGAATTTGGGCCTTCTTACAGAAAAGCAGTACCTGTCTTGGCAATCAACGGAACAAGATCAGTAGTACTACCGCCCCTTGCTGGTAAAAAGGAGAACAGAGTTGTATCAATCGACCTGGTAAAACCACAAGCATGTGGCCTATAGTCAACAGTAGGCCCAGTGGACTCCCAAGAAACAACAGAATACCCAAATTTGCAACAATCCAAGAGGTTCAAACTGAAAGACTAATCACATTTGATAAACCTGCAGTGCACAGAGAGGGACTATGCAATAATGCCATAGAACTCGTGCCACTTGGAACACAGATTGAATCAGTTCGTCAAGAAACACCAGTCTACAATGATGTGGCATCAGATTGTGCTACCGAAAGACAAATTGAGAAAACAATTCCAACAATTGACAGAACTGCCTCTGGCTACTTCATCAATTTCGACAACTTTTCTGAAGATCAAAATGACCCTGAAGTGGCGCCAGAAACAAAGACTTTTAAAGAAAAAGCAACAGAACTCTTTCATCAACTCAAGGAAATTTACCTTATTTCTCCATGGTTAGAGTTCTGGTTTGGACTAGGTGTATTTTTCCTCCTGCTTTGGCTCATCATGGTACTTTATTTGGGAAAATTCATTGAGGGAAAATACAGTTCAATGGACACAGCAAGCCAGAACATCAACTTAGTCCTAAAACCACACAGATCATCCCACGTGAAGAAAAGAGAACTATCAACAGTAAATGTCACAGCCATTCCAATACCCGGCGGGGTAGTATGGGACAAAACTGACTATGAAATATATGGTCCGGTCGAAATCCTGAAATATCTTCACCAGTTCAAGGTTTCCTTAAGTTACTTTGTAAAACCAAGTACATTTTCTGATGATTGGGTATTAATAATATGATGTCTGATTTAGTGTTGTCAGCGAGATTTACAGAACATGATTATTTACAAGGTTCGTCTAATTATGAACAAATGTATTGCTTCTCACATTACGGAGACCATTACTTACATAAATCTGCACAACCTAGAAATGTTTTTAAATATAACCAATGGGAACATTGTGCTACTCCACCTAAAAGCAGTTCTAAAACATTCTATGAGAAATTCCAGTACTTCTCAGGGTTTAACACAAGTGATGCAGAAACGTTTTATTATAAACTGTTAGATAAAACAGGGTTGAAAACAATGCTGACAAATACTAAATTGATATATTCAGAAGAATTTTATGAAAAAATTATGACATTTGGTTTTGATTTTTGGAGAAATAACATTGGAACAAAAACCATCCGGGGTACAAAAGATTGGCAGGTACAAGGCCTAGAAACATTATTTCGAGCCTGCATGATCCCAGAACAAATAATGTTCCTAAATGATACAATTCACCAAACAACCTGTCTTGGCCTAGCTAAGATTAAAGACCTTAACAAACCGTCTATTCCAAAGCCAATACCTGGTAATACAACTACAGATATTGAAATAGACGTATCTAAAATTTTACATCTAAACAGAACACATCCTGATTGGAAAAAGTGGTTAATCTGGCCTACTGACATGAATAACTGTCAATATAGATTCCTGAACAAAACACAGGGGTTAACAATGACCAGACCAGACCCTAGATACTCCCAGAGACAACATCCAGGGATAGTAACAACATACAGTGTAGGGAAGCTGTGCCTTGAATGGCTAGAATCATCCACACTGGCAGAAATTAAGCAACACTTATCTTTACTTAAAGATGGTGCTGATTTGCGTGATTTCATTCTGGGACCACGCAAACAGCGTCAAAAGCATTTCATAGTGACCAGTATATATGCGGCTTACAACGAGGCTTAGAAAGTAACACAAATTGAAACAGCTGAAAAAATACGAGAAATTGATCGTATTAATTTGGAAAAATCACTTTCTGTTGTGGACAATGGGTTAATGACTCTGTCCTCCAGAATATATTCACTGGACAGTATTGTATCATCTGCCATAGATATAATAGACAAAGACTTGCTAATGTTACAGCATGGCCAGTCACAATTGCGTTCTATTGTACAATTAGGCTGGACGCTGCAAAATCTTCGTTCAGGCTATGTGCCATGGCGTTTAATCAACACAAGGTCATTATTTTCCATCTTTAACCTTACTGATAAACAAATCATCTTGGCACAAAAAGGAGCAGACTATACAATCCTGAGCATCGAAAAACTTGAGAGATTACCATTGACAATGTCGGAAAGTCCTGTCATTGAATGGATAATACACGGGATTATCACAATTCCGATAACAACTTTCCGATTTAAAAATTGCCTTGAATACATACCGACTGGCCAGTATGAGAGGTAGAGACAGACCTCTGAGGTGGAAGCCGGAGGTGCAATTTACTCGTGTTTTTAAAATTGTGTGAACTGTGATAAACTGCTTTTTTTTTAAATCACTGCACTTACCTGAGTCTAGCTGAGACTTTCCCCGCCAGCAGGCACCCACAAAACAGCGGATTTTAGCGCTGTTAGAAAGGGCCAACACCGGACGCCATCGCCGGTAACGCGAGTCCACGCCCACTTGCTAGGCCACGCCCACCTCCCTCCCTATGTAAGCGCTGATTGGAAGGCGCGATACACTGGTAGAGACAGACCTCTGAGGCGGAAGCCGGAGGTGCAATTTACTCGTGTTTTTAAAATTGTGTGAACTGTGATAAACTGCTTTTTTTTTTAAATCACTGCACTTACCTGAGTCTAGCTGAGACTTTCCCCGCCAGCAGGCACCCACAAAACAGCGGATTTTAGCGCTGTTAGAAAGGGCAAACACCGGACGCCATCGCCGGTAACGCGAGGCCACGGCCACTTGCTAGCCCACACCCACCTCCCTCCCGCCATATAATGTGCATCCCACGCAGGCGCAGCGGACGAGCGCAGCGGGAGCGCCGTTTGCGCGCCGAAGGCGCGCCTAAGGCAAGCCCGTCTGCGCCCGTCCGCGACCAGACGGGACCAGGGGCCACAACCCCTGCCCCTACCCTTTCCCAGGCTAAAACCTACAGCTCGGCGGCCATCCAGAATATCAGGAATACCATGGCTGCACTCTGTTCATATTCCTACCTCCCAGCAGAACTCCCCTCTCGCTGCCCTGGATGTGACCACTTTTTTGACAAACCTGTGTTGTCAGTCACGAAGCAGGAGTACCATATGTACCTGCTCAACTGCCGTTCCCTACCACGTCATAGCACTCAAATTGCCTTGCTATTAGAGGAGCACAACCCAGACGCCGTCTTCCTGACGGAGACATGGCTCACGCCCTACTCAGAGCCAGACATAGTCTCCGCCCTACCCCCCGGGTTCCAATTTCACAGACTAGACCGAACCAAGGGAAGAGGCGGAGGCCTGGCCATCATCATAAAAGACAAGCACTGCTGCCGCACCACTAACGAAGCGATTCCTGAGTGTGAGAGTCTAGCATTTAGCATAGACTTCACTGCAAACATCTCCTTCTCTGGTACTCTGATTTACCGGCCCCCAGAACCAGCCAAGCTATTTCAAAAATCCCTACCAGATATTATAGCTAACCGTATGGTAACATCCGCCAACTACATGGTTTTAGGAGATCTCAATTTCCATTTTAACTCTGCCACCGATCTCTCCGCTATGGAATTGATAGACGATCTCGCAGCCCTACAGTTGACCCAGCTGGTCACAGCTCCCACCCATGAAAAGGGTAATCTCCTTGACCCAATATTTAGCAACTGCAAGAAGCAAACAGTGGGGCAACCCATCCGTCTTCCGTGGTCGGACCACTGCCTAGTCCCACTCACCTGGCTCACCAATAAGTCCCCCCTACCCACCCCCCAATCCGTAACCAAGCGCAACTGGAAAAAACTCCCTTTAGAGCCTTGGATATCCAACCTTGAGCGCTCTCGCCCACCATCCTGCACAGACCCCAACCAAGCAAATTAAAACTATGAGAGTTGGGTCAGGGACTCACTAGACACTATCCTACCTCTACGGAAATCTATACCAAAGAGGCTAAACAAAACCGCACCTTGGTTCTCAGATACTCTGAGAGACCAAAAACGCCTCTGCAGAAAAAAAGAGAGAGCCTGGCGACTAGATTTTCACCCTGATAAAAAATCCCAATATAAAGAGGCAATCAAAGCCTATAGAAAAGGGGTCAGGACGGCACAGGCCTCCTACTTCGCAGATAAAATTATGGCAGCTAACTCAAAACCTAAGGAGATTTTTCACTTAGTAAAAAACTGCATTAAAGTGAATCCTGCCCCCCCTTGACAAAAACGCTGGTACAATGCAACGAGCTAGCGTTTTTTTTTCATGACAAAGTCTCTCAAATTTACTCCTCCTTCCCGGTAGCAGCCAATAACCCAGGACCACCCAATCACTCTCCTGTAACCACTCCCCCCCCCCAGATCAGCCTACTTTAGAACGCTTCCCTCCACTAGATATAGACACCCTTCACAAACTGGCACAGCAGGTCAAATCCGGCTCCCCCCGCGACCCGGCACCTCCGGAGATACTGCTCCAGGCTAGCCAAGCCATTCTCCCCGTGGTTCTTGACCTACTCAACTCCTCCATCTCCTCGTGTACAGTGCCCACTGGATGGAAAAGAGCTATGGTCCGGGCACTACTAAAAAAAACCACTCTCAACCCAGAAGACCACTCCAGCTACCGACCAATCTCATTACTTCCTTGGGTAAGTAAGGTGCTGGAGAAGTACATAAACTCCCAGTTAGTACAATTCTTGGAAAACAACTTGCTCCTGGACCCAACCCAGACAGGATTCAGGCCCAAGCACGGCACTGAAACTGCCCTGCTTGCAATCACCGAAGAATCACGAAGGATACTAGATCAGGGAGGATCAGTGGCAGTGATCCTCCTTGATCTAAGTGCGGCCTTTGACACGGTCAGCTATGCCACCTTGCTGAACCGTCTATGTAACATCGGCGTCACAGGCGAGGCTCTAAGGTGGTTTGACTCCTTCCTCAGCAATAGATCCTTTCAGATCTTTGACGGGGATATAGTATCAGCCATCAAATACCTGAACTGTGGGGTCCCGCAGGGTTCCTCACTAAGCCCTGAGCTGTTCAACGTATATATGAGGCCGCTGGCTGGGATCGTCGAACCATACGGAATAAAAATTGTTTCGTATGCCGACGATACCCAGCTAGTGGTCTCATTGGCGCAAGAGGGTACCAGACACACGTCAGCAGGTCTGATGAAATGCCTTGAGGACGTCAAGGAGTGGATGACTTGCTCCTCCTTAAAACTTAACGGAGACAAGACTGAGCTCATGCTCCTGGGCTCAGTATCCCCAGTATTGTTCACTCCCCTGTGGCCTCCGTGCCTAGGTACCCCTCCAACTCCTAAGGACAGCGTAAAAAGCCTGGGAGTTTGGCTTGACAAAAATCTTTCCTTCTCCACTCAAGCCACCAAGCTTTCTGCCACATGTTTTGGCATACTAAGAACACTAAGGAAGGTTCTACCCCTCCTACCTATGGAAGCCAAACAGGTGGCTATACAGGGCCTGATTCAGTCCCGGTTAGACTCGAACAATGCCCTGTATGTCGGAGCCCCAGAGATGACCCTGCGAAAGCTACAGGTGGTGCAGAACTGTGCAGCCCGCACCCTGTTGCAGATCCCACGGACCCAGTCGGCTAAACCCGCACTGAATAAACTACACTGGCTTCCAGTGAGACAGAGAGTGGCATTCAAGGCACTATGTATTGCCCACCGGGCCTTCTGGAAATCAGGCCCAGTTATCACTGACAAACTAGTCACGCAATACCACCCTAAGAGAAACCTCAGATCTACAGAAGCCTTTCTGGCCATAGTACCCAGAGTAAAGAGAGCCAGGTCAGGAGGCAGGATGTTCTCCTTGAACGCCGCCAAGATGTGGAACTCACTCCCCTTACAGCTCCGGGCCAACCCAAACCTACTCTCCTTCCGCAAACAACTGAAAACCTACTTGTTTGCGAGGTACACTGTACTCTAATTTCTTCCGTTTACTCAGCTCTGTCTTAGGCCTCAGCGCTTGGACGCCCACTGGGCAGCAATCGCGCTAAATAAATGACAATACAATACAATACAATACAATGAACGTTTGGGTAAAGGGTACATTAAGTCAGCATGGAAATTACCATACACACACACACATGCTATAGTGACAGCAACAAAAATGTATTTCTTAGTGGTGAAAACTGCAAACATTCACTAAGCGGTATACTTTTGTGCCAAGGTATTAATTTACACGGGGCCTGTGAAGGAAATTCAAACAACCTTTCATGCCACCAACATGTCACACCTGCAACGCAGATAGAGCCTTTCTTTAAGCAACTCTCGAACGGGAGTTACATTCTAATAACGGATCACAGCTGTTGTGGCCTTATGCCAGGGAAAGCATATCTCGTACAAGTAACTTCCATGGTCAAATGTTGTATGCAAGCATTGTTTCCAAACGGCCCTGGAGACTCCGAGACTCCCATATGGCCTTGTTTGAATGTATCTTCTATAAGAATTGATACTTTAAGCAGAATGAAGTCTGTGCTTTTGCAGACAACAGTGCCCATCACGTCATCAAAAGAGACGTATGATCTCCAAGTTGCAAGGACAGCATCGGAGATTCATGACCTATTATCAACAAATTGCCCCGTGCATTTCACAGAAATGCTTAGCGAAATTCTAAATATGTCAAGTGCCATAGGCATTCCAGGTGTATTTAAGACCATTTTTTCGGGACTGTTAACACCATTCAAAGCAATTCTGGGAATCATTCCCAATTTTGTCCATTCAGTCTTTGGCGACATACCCCTGATTTTGGGACTTGTATAACCCTGGGCGTATTGGGCGTAATGGGGCTTCGCGGAGCTACATGAAGTGGGCGAGAAACTACGCCCACCTCCGCACTCCGCGTAGCCCCACTACGCACCGCAGGCCTCCCTCCCGTCCTCCCTAAATACTTTAAATTAAAGGTGTAAAAGAATTAAAAGGCACTTACCTTGCCCGCTGCTGCCCGCCGCGTCCCCGGGGCTCGCTCTCTTCATTGCTGCCGTCTTGTGTACTAATGCGCATGCGCGGGCGGCCGCGCATGCACATTTCTCACGAGAAATGCGCATGCGCGGCCGCCCGCGCATGCGCATTAGTACACAAGACGGCAGCAATGAAGAGAGCGAGCCCTGGGGACGTGGCGGGCAGCGGCGGGCAAGGTAAGTGCTTTTTAATTCTTTTACACATTTGAATTAAAGTATTTAGGGAGGGCGGGAGTGAGGCGGGTGGCGGCCAGCTACGCTCCGTCTGCGGAGCGTGCGTAGTGCCGAATTCTACGCCTGCTACGCAAAATGCGTAGAAGCCGGCACTACGCACACTCCGTGCACGGAGCGTAGCTGCCCGCCCACCCTTAGACTTGTAGCAGGCATTTTAATTTTGACCCTCCTGCTCCGATATGGCAAGCCAAAACACAGACATGACTCCGGCAGGGATGGAAGAAACGATCCTAGCAATACGCTACCAGGACAGCATAACTAGAGTCCTTGGATTGGCCAGGCTGAGAGATCTGAACATGACCTGGTTTCTTTCATTCAGACCTATATGGCAGACCTGCATCTTACCTGTGCTTCAATGTATGCTATGCGGAGAAGAATGCGTGTTGGACACCTGTCTTGCACTTCCATCAGCAGTACCAATGGATATTGATACTTTGCTAAGTCCTGTAATGGCTCACGCATTGTGTTGTATCCAGAGGCTACCAACCCTGATGACGGCATTCGTTGAGACTCCTGTGCTACGACTAGGTGGTGACAGTGGAGCGAAAAATAAAAGCAACATCACCCAGGTACGACCTTCTGTGAGCATTGCTGATCCAGACACAGATGATAGCAATCATTCTCACACCTGCCAAGTTACAGCATTGTCGAACTTGGTCGAACGTCACCTGATTTTGTAGACCAATTCTTTGAGAGCCTGTCTGATATGATGTTCTCCCCTGAACAGAAACAATAATTTTTGAAAAACATTCCGACACACAGCGTTCCCATGAACTCTGAATTCGGCCTTCAGTTTTGATCAACAAAAACTACTGAAAAGCGTTGGAAGTCTATTTCCCCGTTCACCATGAACAATTTTTTTTTGGGATTTGAACAATTTTTTCAAAATATTTACCTTTTTTCTGGCACGAAAACCTTTGCTTAAAGTAGAACTATTCATAAAGAACAGAACTTCTATTTTTAGGTAAATCTAGAGACATAATAACTTTACATCAGCCTCTAGCACATGTTACAGCAAATGCATTTATATGTGATGAAATTATCTCGCCCTTCTTTTCTGTATAAAGAGATATTTCATGTGTAATTTTTTTTAGCAAAATCGTTCACTGATTACATATGCTATAATTTTTGAATGATTTCTATGCTTAAAGACGTACAGTACCTATATTTCCATGTATTTCAAATACGCTATTTCAAATGCAAATATGTATTTTGGGGTGGGTAATGTTACACATGCATCTTATTGCTTTAGTTTTTAGTAATTTGATGGACATAAATTCGTGGAGTGGGTGTCGCATTCTAATCTAGGACCCCGATCAATAATGTGACCTTATGCCCCTATCCGGCTATAATCCATTCATACCCCTATAATGGCATAAACGATCAGAGCCATATTTTAGCCATATTTCTGAAACTCGCCTCTGCAGCTCATTACAGTAGATGACACAGCAGAAGCCACTATCTTAGATTCCTAGATTACACTCCGAGTTCTTCAACAAGATAAAACTCAGCAACCTGAGAAAGCCCCGCTTGCTGTGTTTTGATTAGTAATAGAACTCTAATGAGCACTGAAAGGACGTTCACTTCCTAGTGACATCTTTATTGACGTCTTATGTCCAAAAACTTACGTCAAACAAGGCACCTTTCAGGTATAAATATTACCAACATTGCCTTAGGCAAAGGCGACTACGATAACGATGGTGTGGTGAATACAGGAGCAGAACAGCTGTCCCTTGCAGAGCCCAGCAGATGCGAGAAGCCCACGGACGCTGCCCCTCCTCCTCCTTGACGCGCTGAGAGAGACGCTGTCTTTTCTCCTGCCGAGAAAATCCAGCTCCGGCGTTTCCAGCCTACTCTTGCGAGTGACTGGGATATCGAGTCCTGAAAGGAGATACAAGACCTCCAACATTCTATTCCAGAGGTATGGTGTTGACTAAACCCTTAGAGAGAATTCTTGAAGCAAACCTTGGCAAAACCAACTTAACTTAAACTGCTACCTACTTACTCCCTCCCAAGTATTAGGCTTAGGTCAGGTACACAGGGGTAGGCGTAGTTAGAAGCACCAGTTGAGCACGTTAGCTAAATGTATATATGAATGTATATATTTTATTCATTTTAACCATTGTATGGCTAAGAAACCATATCAATGCTTTTACAGTATTATTTCGCAATCCTCATTTTACTGTACGCACTTTTTATAATAACAAGTCTTGCAATTATGGCAATTCATTTCTCTTGCATGAGAAGAAAGACTGTTCAATAAATAATACCTTTTATTGAAAACGCCAGTCTCTCTATTCTCTGCATCTTGGTGAAAATAATCTGCACAACTGACTGAGTAAAATAACTGTCTATTGTTTCACACGACTCTTGAGATTGACTCCTATTCTAAGGAGCAAAGTTATCATGTTTATGCGGTTGTAGGAAAACTGAATCCCTTCTTGTCTGAGCCAGGGGAGCTGATCACTTCCTATTCAGTCAAGAAAGTTTCCAGTGACCTCTGAGCTAGTTGGTACAAACCCAATTAAGTTTAGCATAGTCAGTAGAGACCTGGAAGACCGCACTTCTACGTCCAAACTGCTGTTTATGTTATTCCAATGCGCAGGGCCTATTGGGAAAATAGGAACTACACTACAAAACCACTGCTAAGTTTAATTTTATTATTCCAGACATATGTCTGTTGTGTTCAGAAGGCACCACATTTTCTTTTTTCTACTTGTATTCTTTTAATTGAACTTGCATATGTTGTTGAGTGTGCTATATTGTGGTTGTGTCAAACAGTGAATGGAAGAATGAGTCAGTTGATTGATGAATGGATGCATGAGTGCAAATATGAGTGGCAGAGTGTTTGAATAATTACTGATTCAGTGTCAGCACCCATCAGTGACACAAAAGACACTTTCATTTAGAAGCCAGACCTACTGGCATTGCCAATGCTTGTTTAAATATGTGCTTAATAATAAATACCATCTAAGTGGCTGGAAGTTTCCCTGAAATAGCTACCCATTTATAAAATAATTATAAAATCCAAACCCATAAATCATGGCTTCACTCATCGATTACATTGGGTACGCCATCCGGCCTAGGTAACTTACTCTTACAGAAGCAATATCTTAACACATATTCTCCCACATTATCATGCAGGTACCCTCAAAACTTCTCACAAAGTATTTATTTCCTTCTTCAGTGCCTCAAATATTAGCCAGCGGTTAAATCCTGCCATGGAGCCCATTAACATCAGATGCAGTTTCAGATTTACTGGGGAAGAAACCAGAGGCTACTAATTTCCATAATCTTTTCTGTATTAATATTCTTTGTTTACTATGCTTTAGCTATGCCCTCCTTCTTTTTTACCTCGTGAAGACCTGTATATCCTTGCAAAGTAATTTTGTACATCAATAATATGAGAAATTGGGTGGTTGGTTGAAATCATACTCAAGCAATAACAATAATCCTTGACAGGGTAAACCACAAAAAGTCACTAAATTAACCTGTGATTAACTCTCTGGTAGCTTGGCATAAAGGCAGTCAGGCTTAACTTAGAGGCAATGTGTAAGGTATTTATGCAGCACACAAACAATAGTAAAGTGGAAACACAATGCAAACAAAATCCACACCAATTTAGGAAAGAGAGTAATATCTAATAAATGCTTTGGCACTAAAATGAAAAAAATCCAATCAGTTGACCTGGAGATATGCAATTTTAAAGATTTAAGATAAGTATAGTGCAAAAAACCACAAGGCATAAAGTGCCACTGCCAGTTATCTGGTCATGTGAGACCATGGACTTGGTTCCTTTTTTTTGGCTCACACTCCCACACAGTAGACCTGAATCTGTGACTTTGTCCCAGGATGGCGCGATCAATTAACCACATTTGGCACTTTGTGCTTTTAATCAGTATTTCTACCTAAATCTTTAAAGTTACATATCTCCAGTTTTACTTATTGGATTCTCATCAGGTTGGTGTCAAATAATGTATTAAATGTTACTCTAAGTTAAGCCTGACTGCTTTAATGCCAGGCAACCAGAGGGTTAAGCACAGGTTAATTTGTTTTTTTTTTATGTTTCACCCTGACAACAATTGTGGTTGCAGGTTTAGTAAGGGTATCATACCACCCCCTCTCCCAGTAACCCGATTTCCTTCAGGTAATTCAAAACTGCGCTCACAGTCTGCAATGGCTACCTACTTGCGTGGGACAATAGGTGTTGCAGGCCCCCTAGTAGCATTTAATTTTTCAGGCTCTGGGTGCATTTAGTACCTCTTTCCCAGGGACAATGGGGTTTAAGCCAATTTTACCATGTTTAAAGAAGAGAGCACAAGCACTTTAGCACCGGTCGGAAGCGGTAAGTCTGCAGAGTACTAAGGCCAACAAAAAAAGTTCAGCAAAGATAGGAGGGGTAAGGATAAAGGTTAGGAGCAGGATCACCCTAAGGCTGACAGGTCTAACAAATAACTTCCTATTGTCGGCAGTATGGACTTAGTTTTAAAATAGGTTTATAACGTAGCGCCTTACACTTGCAGATTTATTGTCAAATACAAATCTACCTTACACTTTCCTGCATATTTTGATGCACGAGAGATAATGTTCAAAATGTGATAGCTAGTTCATACACCTTTATAGCATTAATAACTAGGATTCTTCATTTAAGTTATCCTCTACCTGATTTCAGTTAATCACCTTTTCCCCTGATATGTAATCATTTTCAATGCAGTAGATTTAGCCTTACGAACACTACTGTCAATGTGTGACCTCGAGCTACGCCTAGTAAACTTGTCACTTTGAATCACACCTATTGGAAGGAGAGCACTGCCTATCTAATCAGAGATGTAGAAGTATATTACCATTTCATCTACCATATGGCTGTCCATCAATTAATAGTCTATAGGATATTAATACTGGCCACGCATACATGTATGTCGGAGAGGGTGGTCACATCCAAAATTATCATAAAGTATAGAAAGACCCACTAAACGAACGAATAAAGCTAACAGTTTGGTCATTTTCATCCATTATCGGTCTTCCTTTTATAATAGGGGAGTATAATTTGCTGTGTCCTCATTCAAGGTACTACAATTATGTATCACCACATTGCTTATTTTGGCAACAAATTCACTGCATTGCAAGCCAACTTTCTAATTTGCTTACTCAAAAATTCCATAACCATTAGATATTTCATAATTAAATTGGAATTAGGCATTAAAAATCACCATTTTATGAAATACGATTTGAACCGCTTCCAGATTACTAGTATATAAATCAATCGAGCCTGGCAGGTCTCCCTTTCTGCATACGTTCCTGTGGTTCCAAATAGTTTGATTGATTCTCCACAGATGCTCGGATGTGCAACGAGTAAGACAACTATTAAGCACAGTAGGCAGGTTGTGCAAGGAAACATTAACACAGATGCCGACTACACTTCCCATACACAAATTAAGTCCCCACCCAACATTATTACAAAGCAGCTGTTTGAACCAATTACACCACATGTCCATCTAGAATCTGCTGTTTCCATGCATTAAATAAAAGAGATGTGTTTGGCACATATATGAAAATGAGTGCACATATCTCACAGTCATATACTGATACAAGAATAATAGTCTTCCGGTCAATTATTTATTTGACTCGACCTAAACGCTATGGGCCAGATTACGAATCTGGCTTTCCTCGGACCGCCAGACTTGTGGTGGCGCAGAAGCGACGGATCCAACCACCACCGCAAGCGACGGATCCAACCACCACCGCACTGCTGGTCAGACTGCCCAATTACGACTCGGCCAGTTGCACCACACTAGGACCACCGGCTCCGCCAGGGAACAGACATTCCATGTCGTTGGAGCGCCAGTCAGAGCCCACAATATGCTTGGCAGTCCTACCAGTCATATTACGAGTTTCCTCTCTGCCATGAAAAGCCTGGCAGAGAGGAAACTAATGGGGGCCTACATGGCCCCCTGTGCCTCAGACATATGAGGATGCACACAGGAGGGCTTTACATGTGCCCCACTGTGTGCATGCACATAGGTTCCTGCACGGCCTGGAATTACAAGTCCATTCCATACAGAACCCTTGTGAGGCTTTCCCATTGCAGTGCCTTTTTAAAAGGCACAACCACCTTTTAAAGGGCACCCCAAGGAAAACCACCATGCCACCCACCCGCCAGATGACTGATAAGTAGTAATTTGGCAGGTGGGCAACGGCAACCTTTGGCGGAGCAGTGGTGTGGCGGTTTGCACCGCTGCACCACCGCTCTGCTGTAAGGTCATACATTAGGCCCGTTGAGCTCAATAATTCTTATCACCCAATACTAAGGAAAAGACCCTGAGCCTAAGTTAGAGTTGGAGGATGTTGGGTATCTGCCAAAAAGTGGCAAGTGTCGCACAGTGGCGGCTGACTCAGAAAGAGGTTGGTGGGCGGGGTGATGGAAAAAAGAAAATAAACTTTCCTCTCGTCCATTCTCTTCTCTCTGCACATGCAGCATGGATGGAAGTACCCACGCTCCCTCAAAGAGCAGTGGGGCGTTGCTCCTCCTCCTTTCTAACAGAGGCACCACTTGTGTTGCATCCGCTTTATTAAGAGTGCATTGATACCAATGGCACTCTAAATATGAAAGATGGGCCATTGTAATTTGTGGCTAATGCCTGCTCTGGCAAACTCTAAAGAAGACCCTCTGGCAGCGCTGAACATAATGGGTCATTTTCACTGGCTCTTTAAGACAACCTAAGCACACTCCAGTGGCAGGCAAATGTTGTGGGAGAGAAACATGTGGAGATGTTGACGAGGTAGATGGATAATAGAGGAGGGTTTATCGCAGTGAAAGTCACAGACTATGTAAGGCATCATCACAGAAATTCACAGACATCTGTTGTTACCTTGTTACATTGAGGAATAAAACAAAAAAAATGGTGGTACAGGTAGAAGGAGCTATGAGTGATAATAATAAACTTTCTGCCACATGCATCAACATAAGGAATTGTGATTCCTAAATAGCGATTTTAAAGGAATCGCTACTTAGGAATCGCAATTCCTTATTCATGTAGGAATCGCATTCAATTTTGCGATTCCTAAACATTACCTAATAGCGATTCGCAAATTGTGAATCGCTATTAGGTAATGTCACTCCACACCAAATTGGTAATTGCAAATTGCAAGTGCAATTCTAAGGGTGCCAGGGGCCTAAGGTCACCCTGATGCACTCTCGCAAAAAGGTAAGCGTGCACGTCACTTTGAAGAATTCAATTTTGTGCATTTTTCATAGAATGAGCAAATTACCATCAACTTGAAGTTGATGGTAATTAGCGTTTCCTAAATGCACAGTTTGCATTTAGGAAAGACTTGATGCATCGCATTTAGGGAATCTCAAATTGCGATTCCATAAATGCATTTGCAACTTAGGTATCTGCAAAAACTGTGATGACTTCATTTGCGAATGGAAAGCCTTTGATCTTTGCAAAGAGCTGGGTTTTCAACGTTTTCCTGAATAGAGTCCTGTTGGGTTGTTGCTGCTTATGTGTGGATAGGGAGTGCCTACTTAAGCTGGAAAACATTTGGAAAAACTTTGTGTCTTGTTAATCAGGAAGGAAGGATGAAGATGACTGGGCTACGTCTGGATGAGTAGAGTGACAGTCAAGGCTGAACTGGGAACAAAGAGCAGCACTGGCTGAACTGGGAACAAAGAGCAGCACTGTTCTGCTTCTTTCCCATCCATCCATCCATCCCACCCTCTCTCTCGCTCTATCGCTTTCTTCCCTCAATGACTAGCTGCCTTGAGAAACTGAGGTGGCAGCCATCAAAGTCCGAAAACTGCCCCCTATATTGCTCGTCCCCCCAGAGAAATGCCGGCTGGAATGGCCAGTCAAGCGATGGTGGAAGTGCTTACAAATTGTGGGAAATCCTGTAGCTGAGTTATGCAAGAGTTGAAAGAGGGTCACAGCCCACACAGTTCTGAGAAGCAGAGGATGTGAAGGAGCTGCCAACAGCAATGGCACAGCAGTTATGAAAAATAATTTATCCTCAGTCAGCCAGCGCATGGATTGGTCTCTTCCTGTGGGTATACAAGGTGGTTTAAGAGGCAGCGGAGCCCCGGGAGGTCTGCCCTCTGGGCAGTTTGAGAGGGGGAGGGGCAGGCCAACAGTGGCCATTTCTGTAAAGTTTTTTGGGCTACATGAGGAATAGCCCAAACGCAGCCCAACTCATTTGATAGCCCAATGGCTATAAGGGACTGGCTCTCCCTCTCCCAGCCACCATTTTAGGTTTTGGTGACCTGGTCGCTGGGAGTGTAGTAGGATTTAGCTTTTTTAGTAGTATTTAGTCTTTTTTGTGAGGAATTAGCTTTTTGGGGGGGATTTAGTCAGAGTGGTTAGGATTATTCGTTTCAGGCGTTTGTAGAACATGATGGCGAGGGAGGATCACAGAGTTGTGGAGGCGGTCTGGCTGCTCCGTGAGGCCAGATGGCTTTATCCGCTTGGGCTGGTAACTGCGCGCCCGGCGAGGTGCACATCCGCTGGGGTGGCAGCTGTTGTTGAGGCCTGCTCGTCCCCCAAGAGGGCGAAGCGTGGACAGGTGAGTCACCCGGGGCGCAAGAATAGTGTGCGTGCAGCCGTGGGTGTTGTCAAGAAGTTGCAGCCTCTAGTGTGCGTTGAGGCTGCGACTGGATCAACGGTGGGTGGGGCTTGCCACCGGAGTGAGTCGCGCGCCTCCCTGGTTGGTGTGGAGAAGGCTTGGGCCGCCAATACACTAGGAGAGCGGCCCCACTTGTGACGGATGCACCGGAGCCACTCGTCTCCTTGGAGGCTCCGGTGGGAGGAAATGGGGACGGGGCCCGCCGGAGGAGTGGGCCCCGTGGTACCCAGGCCGGGCCCGGGGGTAGCTTTTCATAGAGAAGGGAAGGGGACAAAGGGGAACAGGCCCAGTTGTGGTATTTGGCGATGGGGAGGGGGAGGCAGATGCGGGGGTCAACCGGCAGGGCTCCCCTCTGGAGGAGAGCCTGCCGAGAGAGGAGAGCAGGGGGGCCTCTTGGGACAGTGTGCAGGGGGGACGTGGAGGTTTGGCATCTGAGCACGATGCAGGCTCCGGTCGAGTTGAAGCATGATGCTCTGGAGCGAGGGAGGGGTGGGTTGGGGAGAGGCAGAGGGGGTTCTTTGGAGCGGCTGGGGGCTCAAGGGGGAGGGAGACTGGTTTCTGGAGGGGGAGGAGTATTGTATCCTGGAGGAGCTGGGGTTAGAGGGGTGGGGGTCGTGACTGGAAGGGCCTAGACATCTTTACCCCATGGCTTGAGGAGGTATGGGGCTAATCAAGGAGGGAGCAGATTGATGCTTACATGGCACACCGTGGCTCCATGGGTCTGGGGGCAAGGCAGGGGGAGCAGGCAAGCGAAGGGTCAGGTGTGTGGGGGATCTGGCGGGGGTTTGGGGTTCAGCTCGACGGTGGCAGGGCTGGGCAGGTTGACGAGCCTGGGGAGACTTGAATGGAGCGATGACAAGGAGCGGGACAGGGTTGGGGGGTCGCCATTGATCTTAGCAGAGTAGGGAGCCATTGGGTGGCTGCTACTTTGGGAGTAGGTAGGGAGAGGAATTGGGAAGGGGAAATAGGGAGATTAGGCCCAGCACACTGGACCATACCTTTTTGTTGCAGGCGGTGGGACAGCGGCGGGAGCCAGACTTGGCAGAGCTGGGAGTGGCTAATAGGCGCTGAGGTGAAGAGAGTGTGGTGCCTCGCGCGGCGTGCCCAATATCGTCATGGGAACCCGTCGCGGCTGGCGCATGTAGGCCCAGGGCGGTTTCGCTGACCCCAACACCCGATGGCCTACAACGGGTCATGGGACATCGTACACGCAGGACCACGTATGGCAATACTGTTGTGGGTCAAAGGAGGGTGCAGTCGGCTCCTCCTCTAGACAGGAGTTGGAGCAGTTGGAGACGTTTGATTTGGGCTATGAAGAGGATAGTCTCGAGGGAGCTGAATTGAGGGAAAGCAAGGAGGGCAGTGCAGGGGGGGCGAATAATGTCTGTTCTAGTACATTGCAGAGGTCACGACACCTGACGGAGCCCTCAGATCAGACAGGTGGGTTAGAGGACGCGACGGTTACTGTGGCAAGGCGGACTGCATCTAGATGGGCACCCTCCTTGGACCAAGGTAAAACAAGGGACGGAAGGGTGAAACCTGAGATGGTGTTGGTGGTGATTGGAGGGAGGATGGGGTGGGGGAGGAGGGAGGTTGAGCAGAGGTAGATACGTGTCGAATGTGGGTGGGGGCACAGATGACACAGGCAAGATGCCTGTAAGTGTGGAGGACGATGCTAAGTCAAAAGTGGAGGGCTTCGCAGGGGCTTCAGGGACAGTGAAGTCGGAAGTGAAACTAGAGAGCAAGGAATTCAAAATCAAGAAGTTGCCATATATGGGGGGTCACAAAGCCACTGGGGGTGCATTTGATGTTAGCTACGAAAGAGCGCATATGGAAAGGGGAGTATGTGGAAGTTCTCAAGCTACTGCTTTGGGAGGTGCTTGCAAAGGAAGGGTCAATGGAGTAGGAATATGAGTTGGCAAAGCGGCCCAGGGTGCCCCTCACTGTTGAAAACTGGATGGTAAATGTTCTCATATATGCCAGCGTGTAATGCGAAAAATACCCAGAGCGGTGTGGGGTCCTCTTTAAGTATATGGACGTCCTAAGGAAGGTACAAATCACGGGGGAGGGATACGCTTGACCCAATACAATGAGGAGTTTAGGGCTCGAATGGCATGGGACACAGAAGCTAAATGAGGGGATTTAGATACGGATCTGTGGCAGCACACGGTGGGGTCCTCTAGGCAGGGAAGACTATTTTTACAGCCAGCGGCCAGGTCCTCTCTGGCCCGGAAACAAGTATCCTGGGACACAGTGAGCAAAGGACCCACATCTGGGCAGGGAGGACCTGGCCTGGCAGTTCGGGCTAGACTGTTCCTATTGGGTGCAGGGTCAAGGCAGATTTGCATATGGTTGGGTCCAAACTGGAATGGCATGGTGAGCAAAAAAACTATGGATTTAGGCCCAGATATCTGTACTGGGGTGAATGTATGACATTGTTCTGCATTCTGTCCATCAATAGTTATTTTTGCATTTGTCATCCCAAGTGGGAGGAGTATGCTCAGACATGAGTCCCGTGCTCTCCATGCTACTGGAATAAAGCTATCCTGGCTGAAGATGGGTGAAACCCCAAAACCGGTCCTAGGATGCTTGTTGTCAGTCCAGGGAGGATCTTACCTGGCAGGTCGGTCTGGACTGTTCCCATTCGGCGCAGGTTCAAGACTGATTTGCAAATGGCTGGGCCCAAAGTGGAATGGCATTGTGAGCAAAAGAACGATTTAGGCCCAAATCTCTGTACTGGGGTGAATGTATGACATTGTTCTGCATTCTGTCCATCGATAGTTCTTTTTGGATGGTTAAACAACAGCAGGTGCTGGGGCTGCTCGAGAAAAGGATGACCAGAGACAAAAGCACAGTTCATGAGATGCAGATGTCGTTGGGACATCTTAACTTTGCTTTCAGGGGGTAGGAATAGGAAGGACTTTTTGCACACGGCTGGGTAGGGGACTGACAGGACAGACTTTTATATCACCATGTTTGACGGGCGGTGGGGGGGCACTAAGGGCCCACAAGAGTATTTTTGAGGATTGCCAGTGGGGCAGTGGTGGAAATGGCCAACTGACAGTCTGCTATGGACGAGCAGGTATTGAAGCTGTTGAGGGGATTGTCTTTGTGACAGCAAGGGCTTTGGGACTCATGCTTTTAGAATTGGGGCAGCGTCCGAATGCCGGAAACAGGCGGCGGGGGCAAGTATGGGGTTGAAGAGATGGGCTTCGGACTGTTACCAGGGATGTGTTTGCGGCACTCCAGGAGGAATTGCCCGTGGTTATGTGTTTTCTTCTGTTCACACAGTTTTCTATTGCAGGTTCGGTTGGGGCCCCCTCACCAGGGAGATGACCATATGGATAGTGGGACATTCTTTCATCAAGTGGGCCCAGGTCCAGGCGCGGGACCCAGTATTTTTGAGAAACGTTGGATGTTAATAAAGATTTATTCAAGGTTTTGTGAAAGGGGGTGGGGGCATGCTATGGAAGAAACTTTTGTGTTTAAGGAGTGGTATGTTGGTGGCTGGTAGGTGCCCCGACATTTTGCTGATTCACCTGGGGAAATGACAGGGTTAGAGAGAAGGGTTTCGGTCCTTACGAGAAGAGGGAAGCAAGACCTGGCCCTGTTGAAGCAGCAGTGGTCCGGGGGCTCTATCTTTTGGACGGAGCTTATCCTGCGTAGGGTGGAGGAGGGCTCTCATTCTTGGGGTGGTGGACAGGGCCAGGAGAAAACTGAATACAGAGTTGGGGTGTATTGCAGAGAGTTGTTTTTTTCCCAGGTTTGCGCATAGTGAGATTAGGTTGGACACAGTGGAATTTTTAGTGGCAAGGGAGTACATTTGTCCGGTTGGGGTATGGACTTGTATCTGCTGGAGATTAAGGTAGTGTATTTATTGTAGTGTATTAAGATCATTAAGGTAGTGTATTAAGAGCATTAAGGTAGTGCGGGATAGGAGGTTGAATGCCAGAGTCAGTAGGAGAGCATTCCTACTAGGGCAGGGGGGCAGGAAAAAGGGGAGGCAGTGGCACCGCCTATGCTCCCGCTTTTTCCTGCGTCGAGGGGTTGTTAAAAAGTCTGCCAGATTGGCAGAAGTTTTTACTTAAATGTTGGAAGTTTTGTGGGCTGGGCTAGGGAAAGGTTAGGCAGGTAGGATAAGTTTAGAATAGAGGTTAGGTAGTTACAGTTGCAGAAGGATAGATAGGGTGATAGGTTTTTTTTAGATGGCAGGAGTTTTGAACTGCAATATTGTGGAATGGGATTATTATGGAATGTTATGTTATCAGCAGCGTGGGGGATTTTATGTGGGTATCATAGGGGTGGGGAAATGGAGAATCAGTTATTTTATGTATAGTGAGGGTTTAGTTTGTCAGACATTGGCCTAGTTTGGACATTGTGATATGCACCTGTCTCCAATAAAGCGACCTGTTTCATACACAAAAATAGGTCTCAGTGTTGGCTTGCCCCCTCCCTCCCAAAGGGGTTTGGGGGCAAGCCGAGCCCATAGAGGTCTGCCCCACGTGCAGTTTGGGAGGGGGAGGGGCGTGTCGACAGCGGCCATTTTTGTAAAGTTATTTGGGCTGCATGGGGAATAGCTTAAATGTAGCCCAACTTATTTGATAGCCCAATGGCTATAAGGGGCTGACTCTCCCTCTCCCAGTCACCATTTTAGGTTTTGGTGACCTGGTGGCTAGGAGTGTAGTAGGATTTAAGTTTTTCCCTCCCGCCCACCCTTTACTTAGGGGTTTTAGTGGGCGTGTTTCGGAGAGAATGCTTTAGGGTTTGGCCGTTTTGTTGGGGAAGGGAGCATAGGGTTCTTGTGATTTTGTATATGCTGTCGCTTGAAGCAGGTGTGGGGGGGTTGTTAAAAAGTTGGCCAGATTGGCAGAAGTTTTTAGGTGAATGTTGGAAGTTTTGTGGGCACGGCCAGGGAACAGTTAGGCAGGTAGGATAAGTTTAGAATAGAGGTTAGGTAGTTACAGCTGCAGAAGGACAGATAGGGTATAGGGTGGTAGGTTTTTAGTAGATGGGAGGAGTTTGGAACTACAATATTTTGGAGCGGGATTGTTATGGAATGTTATGGAATGTTATGTTATCGGCAGGGAGGGGGATTTTATGTGGGGATTGTAGGGTTCGGGGTCGAGGAAATGGAGGATCAGTTATTGTATGTATAGTGAGGTTTTAGTTTGCAAGGCATTGGCCTAGCTTTGACTTTGTGATATGCACCTGTCTTCAATAAAGCAGCCTTTTTCACACACAAAAATGGGTCTCGGTGTTGGCTTGCCCCACTCCCTCCCAACACCCTCGGATAGGTCAGGGGCTCCAGATAGCACGCTCTTCAGTACTCTTCCATTCACTGAGACTTTCTTCAAGAGTGGTGCTGAGGATGAAAATGAATTGGAGTGATAGGTTAGTGCAAACCAAATTTTGCATCGCTCTGGTGTGTGATCTGGGAGAAAATGGGGACACTTTCTATAGCTGGTTGGTGGTCCCTGTGTTGAGGTTCAATTAACATTAAGGATGACACAAAAACAATCAAATTACATATGTTTGTAGATCTGCTATAAAGTCTTAGACAATAGGCCTGATTTAGAGTACAGTTACTCAATCTGGACGATGGAGTAATTTACTCTGTCCCCCTGACAGCATAACTTCACTCCAAATTTAGAGATGCCCACTGCCCCAGGAGACATCTCTTACACTGATAGGAATCGCCGTCACTGTGTTTGCTGTCAGTGTATTGAAAGTGTGCCTTACATCTCCGTCAACATGATAAAGCCGTATGGAACACTTCCAATTTCTTTTAAAAAATAAAATCACAAAGCAGGATTTTGTTATTGAAAGGAAAGAAAGCTGGGACTCCTCCACCATTGGAGTTTTTTTCCATGGCGTTGGGGACATTGAACTGTTTTTACTTTCACCTGCTATTGTCGTGGATGGCAGTAAGCGAAAGCAAAATCCTTCCATTTGTTTTCCCACTCTAATTATGGCAAATGGACAAATGGCATAACCTCTGATGGCCCTGACTCAGTCGGGTGTATGAGTTGTATGTCAGTGGTGGAGATGGAGTAGCCTCCGTCACTGACCGTCCACCTATAAATGAGGTGGGCAGACCTTTGGTACAGGTGAAAGGGTATTCTGTTGCTGTTGTGATGGAGTACCCTTTCTGCTGCATTCTAAATCAAGCCCAAAGTTTCAGGCCATAACATGACATAGAGACGTGGTGCTTGCAAAGTAAACCAATCAAACTTAGGGCTCGACTAGGATTGCGGTAAATCGGCATCCTCCGGGCCAGCGGAAGCCACCACCGGCCCGGAGGATGCAGATTCACCGCTGCGGTGAATGAAAAGACCACCCCGCCACATTAGGTTGGCTGGGGGTCTTCGGTGGACGGGAAGACCGTCTGCCGCTTTACCGCAGCGGTCGGCTTTCGACCGTGGCGGAAAAGCTCTCATATGGTTGCGGTGTCTATCAGACACTGCCAGCTATATTAGGATGTGCTTCAGGACATGCCATTCCCACAGAACGGCATACGGTCTTTTCATTGGGGGCCCGTTGTAAGCCCCCAGGGTGAAGGGGGGTGGGGGGTGCACATGGGGGGTACTCAAGTGGTTGGAGCGGTAGACCCTGATGCAGAGGTCTGGCCCGAACCAGGGTTCAATTCCCCGCCTTGGCGGGTCTTGGGCTCAAATTTCCCCGGACCAGACAATTCCCGCCTTGGTGCCTATTCCAATCATGGAGTCCCACTCTGCAACTCTGGGCAATAGCTTGCTTAATCTCCACGATGGCCCCTCGCAGCGGGAAGCCTGGCTTTCACCTTGGGAATGCCCAGTAATGGGTTATCTAACAGGGGAATACCAGGACGGGTTCCCTAAGCAAGCGCTTAGAAACCGGTCGGTGATACAGCGCTATATAAATGAACTACATTTACATTTACATTTACATTTGGTACCCCCCTGCATTTGCATGCACAATGCGGCAGTCACCGCGCGGTCCCTGCCACTTTGTGCATGCAAATGCACAGCATGCATATTTAACTTTGCGGCGGGTGCTGCTTTAAGCAGCACCCTCCGCAATGTTAAATATAAGGGATGTGACCGCCAGGGTGGCGGTCACATCCTAATTCCACCGGAGGGACCGCTGCTGCCCCTGCGGACGGTCCCTCCACCTCGGGTGTGGTGGACGGACGCAGGTCCGTCCGCCATCCTAACAGGCGCCTATATTTCTAAACCACCTACTTGCAAATTATTTTTATTGGACAGAAACATGAGAAATGCAATTTAACACATTATATTCCGTTAATTCATTACAAAGAACATAACAATAGAGTTTAGCACATTAACCTTCAAACTGTTTCAAATACATTTCCTGAACTAAGGAAGCTAAAAAGATACGTATGAACGTAAAGAGACAGAGACACCATTACTGCAGCTGACTTTCCATGATTTTCTGAAAACCAAATGAAACAAATACGTGGGCACAACATTTATACATGCTCTTTCAGAAATGCACTTGGTTATGCTAACTGAACCAAATCTACATCATGCATTATTTTTCTAATGAAAAAAGTAATTTTCCACCATTCTCTAAGTATGGCCTTCAGTTAAGTAATATCCATTTGTTTCGCACTCAGAGACTCCCGGGGCACAACTTATTTTTGATGTACCCTTAGGGACTCTAGGGGGGAAGGATCCTCACATTGGCTCATACGTCCCCAGTGGTGCTATTTTGCTTATTTTTCACTGCCTCCAGGGGTGATGGAGTATGATTGTGAGTTGTACTGAGTGAGTATAGTTGCTTGATCCCACTCAAATTTGCAATATTCAAATGTGAATGACAGAGGGTAATAAGGGGCATAATCAATAAGACCAGATTTGTTTTTGCCGAAATGAGAGTGACTTTTTGTGTGTGCAATGGCTATCCACATGGCTGGTCTTTAAAATAAGTTGATGGATGAAAATAAGGGCGGCCAAACTGTGGTTAGGGCCTTTGAAGAAATTGCCCAACTGGTGGATACCTTACTGAAATCCTCTCCCTCAACAGGAACTACACTGCCCCAGACCCCACGCTGGTTTGATCATGATTGCACCAAGGCACTGAAAGATCTCAAAAAATGTCTTACCGATCACCCAAAGGACAAAGCCAAAATAGCAGGTAGCAGATCCAACTATAAAAAAGCCCTGAAAGTGCCCAAAAGATCTTTACAAAATCAAGCTTGGGAGGATCTAAGGGAAGCAGCAGAGAGGGGCGACATGACGGCCTTCTGGAGAGTTATCAATGACCCATGTTTTAAAGACCCAAGGGGGCCAGATATAGTGAATGTTATTCTCCCCGACCAATGGTACAACCACTATCGTGGCCTTTACAATCACACTGGGATGGCACTGCAAGAAGAAGGCGCAAAAACAGCAGCATCCGTAAGCTTAGATTTTTCGCTGGGAGAAGTAAAATCAGCAATCCAAGGTCTCTCAAAAAATAAAGCACCAGGCCCTGATGGCATCCCTCCTGACCTTTATTTGAGCAACATTGACTTATGGGCACCCATCCTCACTAGGGTCTTGAACGAGGCAGTAGTGGCAGGACTGCCTCGTTCTTGGTCCTCGGCAATCATTGTCCCAATTCACAAAAAGGGCAGCCGGGACGATCCCCAATGCTACCATCCTATTTCACTAATAGACGTAACGGCTAAAGTTCTGGGACGAGTGATTTTAAATCGTTTACAAATTTGGGCAGAAGACAATCATATTTTAACAGATGTACAATATGGGTTTAGAGAAGGGGGATCCACAACAGACCAATGCCTAAATTTGTATCTCCTCACCGCTAAATATACTATTGCCGCTAAGGAGACTATCCATATGGGGTTTATGGATCTCTCAGCGGCCTTGGATCGTGTCAACAGACAGAAGCTATGGGCCCTGATGACCTCCCTGGGGGTGGATCAAGGGCTAGTGGACACTTTGAAGGCATTACACTGGGAGACCACAGAGCTATATGCTCTAATATAATGGAATGGCATTGCTTCTTTTAGGCGGCAGCAATGAAGTTTTACAAATAGGCGACGCAGCCTCGCTAGAACAGGAGATTCACCCACGAACAAGGTAGGAGACACGGTGTGTCTGCATGTAAAGTAGAAATACCTAGTGCGCTGTTAAATGGGACTAAAAGCCCCATGTTGTCATTTTTGTCATGTAGGAAAAAGGCAAAGAAACATAGACACCCCTCCGCCCCTCCACACAGCACCGTTTGCGTAGACAGAGGTATGACATTCTCTAATTCTACTGGTCTTCATCTAGTCTATGACCAGTTTATCAAAACAGAACCTACACACAGCAGTATTTTTGTGATTACCTTTTTAGAATATAAGGTGCACCAGCTGCTACTTGATGAAAAGAGTCCATATTTATTGACAGAAGTTATCAATGGTTCCCTGCACAAGAAAATACAGGTACAAAAACTATGTGGTCTAATTGGTGAGACAGGTAGAAAAGAGGCCCAAACAAAGGGGTTATCATTAAAACCTTGTTTTTCTACATCCCTTACAGATCAGTAAAAGAGCCCTGATGAGGGTTGGGGGAGTAATTACTCTAACCTGAAACGCGTCGGCAAAACAAACAAGAGCCAATCATTTCATTTATTGATTTGGATTTGGAGACAAAAAGCGTTGTTTGCTCTTGTCAGAACTTTTGTCTATATAGGAATGTGAATAATGAAATAACCTAATGTGTTTGTTGAATTTTTTTAATGTATTTTTGTACATGTTCGTTTGGATGTAATTTGAATGTTTTTTCTTTAATTGTCGTTATGATGTTCTTTGTGAACTCTAAATGTTTTTTACTAACTGAATAAGATCGAATTGTGTATCCTTGGTTCTGCCTCTCAAGAACTCTAGGAGCAATTAAGTTTCTATCAAAATATAAGTAAAAGGTATAAATAAATGTACCAGACCAGATTCAATGATCTTTTTTATTTGGTCTTTGTTCTAAATCATAATATATGTAGTGTGAGAAGGGGGCATTTTCTGTGTATGTTCTGATTGCCCTTCAGGTCAGTCCGACCCTGGCACTCATAACAAAAAGCTTGCACTGGCAACTTGGAGGTAATTTTTTGCATATGAGGAACATCCATGGCAATGTTCGGGCCCGACATACTGAATGTAACTTCTGACAAATGGAGTGAAAAAAGATTGGGTCATTTCCTGGGGAGCCTTCTTGAGACACTCGAAATTTAATTACCGCCCTTTGAAAGTCTATGGCTTTACAGGACGGTTATATGAAAAGTATTCTTTAAAATGTTCTATTTGTCTGTTGGACAGGCCACATGAAGGGCCGCTCTCCCCCAGCCCAACCAGGCCTGAGCCCAGTCCCGCAAGTACCACACACCACCATTGCACGTCCTCCGTCCCCTCAAGGACCCCTGCCCTCGAGCCTGCCGACCTCGAGGGTCCGATCCACTGCCGGCCCACGCGCCCAGCCTGGGGCGCCATCTTGGACACTCCACCACGAGGCCGCCTGGCCCCCGATCGACCTCAACCCTGGGCCTGGCCCGGCCTCAGACATTCCGGCACCACCCTCCACCCAGGAGGTGAGCGGGCTACTTGGCAAGTCCATGGGAGAAAGAGGTGCCAATGGCTCTCCCCCACCAAGTGCCGCTCGCCCATCGCCTCCCCGGGCGCTGGCTCCACCCCCCTGCTGGGTGTCTGGACTCCCCCATCCCGGACCTCCCGACCTCCAAGTGCGAGGGTCCGGACATCAAAGCACGCCAGCCCTATAACTGGGGCAGCTCCAGAGCAGGAAGGCAGTTGTATCTTGGAGTCGAGAGACGTAAAGAGGAACTCATCCTGGACGGACTACTGGCGCTGCCATAGCTCTGTCCTGTGCACCATCGTCCTGCCTGTTGGCGCTGCCACAGCCGTCGTAACCTTCATCCTTCATCGTCGTCGGGATCTGCTGGCGTGGCCGCGGACCGTTGTAACCGTCATCTTCCACCGGGACCTGCAGGCTCCGCCGCGGACCGTCGTCCTTCCTTCATCCATCTCGGGACCTGCTTGGCTCCTCCACGGCCCGATCATCTAGAACGCCGAGCTCGAGGATTGAGAGCTATTTTGTACTCATTGGTAACTAAGACTGTCCCGCTACCCCTTTCCTAAACCAGAGACTAGAACCGAGGGGACCCCTGAGTCCAGACCTCCTTGTATCCATCCTCGTAACCTAAGAATTGCATATAAAGTCTCGTTAACCTTCAACCTTGTGTGGTGTCCGTCTGTGGGGGGGAAGTTACTTATCTGTACAGTCGTTGGAGACGGCTCTCCCTGGAGACCTCTCCCCGTAACCTCGGCCGACCCTCCCGGTCCGTCTAACATTGGTGGCCAGCGGCGCGATCCGAATCACCGCATAAACGTACAGAGAGTAGCTCACCCCACGACGAAGTCACAATGACCACGAAAGAGAGCGGATCAACCGAGAAATTCCAAATGGAGAAATTGGAGGAGTACAACCATCGTGAACTTAAACAATTCTGCATCGAACTGGGTATCGCTACCACCGGACTGAGTACCAAGGACGATTTTAAGCATGCCCTAGAATCTTGGGCAGAAACCGGGGCTGCCGGAACCCCTGATCAAAGCACCGTAGAAAAAACGACCACGGCCCCGGAAGGGCAAAGAACGGGTCTCTCGCAAGGCGAGATCCAGGAAAGAGAAAGGACCCGACTACACGAACTAGAAATGGCCCGACTTAAAATGGACGTTGAACTTAAGTTGGCCGAACAAAAAATCAACTTAGAGCACCTGCGTCTCCGAGAAGAAAGAGAGGAGAAACAGAGACAAAGGGAGCTCGAGGAAAAAAAACTAGCGTACGAACACGAACGAAACCTAGCCGAGATCAACCTACGCAAGCAGAATAAAGAAGCAGGGGTACCCGAGCGACCCCCCACCTCAGGGGCCACAGACAAAAAGGTACACATCCCCAAGGATGTTGTCCGAGAATACTTCAGAGAGGACGACATCCAGCAATGGTTTAAAGCCTATGAAATCGCTATGACTGCACACCGGATCGATAGGAGCGACTGGGGAGCCGGTCTCTGGGGAAGATTCCTCAATGAGGGCCGCGACACCCTACTACAGCTCCCGGACCACCAGATGACCTCCTACGACCATATGAAAGCGGCCCTCCTCACCCGCTATGGTCTCACACCCGAGATGTACCGTCAGAGGTTCCGAGACTGCACCCGCATCCCGGGTACAACTTGGGTGGACTATGTAACATACTTTAGCCGAGCCTTCGAGGGCTGGATCCGAGGAAGCAGCGTCACGACCTACGAGCAACTATTTAACCTGATGGTATGGGAGCATCTGTCGAACAATTGCTTCATTGAACTCCGCCAACACCTCCTCGACAGCAAGTTAACGGATCCCCGGCAGCTCGCAGCCGAAGCTGACCGGTGGGAGATCACCAGAGTGGGCCGGAATGGGTCCTACGAACAGAACCGGAACAACAATGGTCAGCACCGACCCAGAGGAGGAGGAGGGGGCCAAGGGCGAGGAAGAGACAACGCCCCGGTCGCCCCCGCTACCAACACCACCCCCCCGGCCAACCGGGGCAGCACCCCAGCGCGACCGGGGTACAGAGCCAATGTCACGTGTCACCGATGTCAACGAGTCGGCCACTATGCGAACGACCCAAACTGCCCGCAGTACCAGAGCCCAAGACCCCGCCAAGTGGCCGCTGCAGCCCTAGGGGAAGAACAGATCTCCGAGGAACAGGAAGAGTATGAACAAGAGCATCAAGAGTGGGAGCCAGCCGCCATGACTCTAGCCTGCTTAGGGGGGAAAGACATGGTCCCGCGGGTCCCCCTACCCGCTAACACCCAGAAGTACAGCCAATGGGTGAGCATCAATGGACACCAGGCCGAAGCCCTTCGTGACACCGGGGCCAGTGTAACAGCCGTCCGCTGTCACCTGGTGGCCCCAGAACAGTATCTACCGAACATTCTCTGCCCTGTACGATCAGCCGATAACTCGGAGAGCCCGTGTCGGATGGCCTGCGTCCCCTTCGAATGGGGGGGGGTCTCCGGCATGTTGAAAGTGACGGTCCGAGACGATGCCCCCGTAGACTGCCTCCTGGGCAATGACCTGGAAAGCTCTCCGTGGGCCGCCGTGGAGCGAAAGGAACACCTGGGGATGTTGGGCGTCCCAGACTGGGCGTGCGTCACCACCCGTTCCATGGCCGCCCGGGCCAACCACCAGCCAGAAGAACCCGAATGGCCGGCGCCACCGCCTTCGGTCGCCCCGGCCGAAAACACCGACCGTAACATTCCCGCCGAACCAGCTCAACCTACCGACCTCGCTAACCTCGACCAGTGGCCTCAAGAAGGGGGGCCCACGCAAGAACAATTTCGCAAAGAACAGAAGACCTGTCCCTCCCTCGAGGGACTCCGCCAGCAAGCGCTCGCCCAAAGCGCAGGGGATACCCCCGGAACTCATTGGGTCTACTGGGACAATGATCTGCTGTACAGCGAGCAAAGAATCGCCGAGCTGGGGAGCAACCGAGTACTAGTGGTACCCCTCCGTTTCAGAGACTTCCTGTTAAACCTGGCCCACGATGTCCCCCTGGCAGGACATCTGGGACAAGATAAAACCTACAGTCGCCTAGTGACCCACTTCTTCTGGCCCAAAATGAGAAACGATGTGCACCAGCATTGCCGATCTTGCCCCACGTGCCAAGCCAGTGGGAAGAGCGGCCGCAAACTAAAGGCTCCCCTGCAACCTTTTCCCGTGGTCACTACCCCGTTTGAGAGAGTCGGAATAGACATTGTGGGGCCCTTGGACCCACGCACAAAACAAGGCCATCGATTCATCCTGGTGCTAGTGGACCACGCCACCCGCTACCCTGAGGCTGTTCCTCTGCGAACTGTGACAGCCCCGGTGGTCGGCCGGGCCCTGATGGGGATCTTCTCCCGTGTGGGCTTCCCCCGAGAAGTCGTCAGCGACAGAGGCACGAACTTTATTTCCAAATACATGAAGTCCCTCTGGCAACAGTGCGGGGTCACCTACAGATTCACAACCCCCTATCACCCTCAAGGGAACGGACTCGTTGAGCGGTTCAACCGCACGCTAAAGGGAATGATCGGGGGGTTGGAAGAGCCCCTCCGTCGCCAGTGGGATGTGCTGCTGCCGTGCCTCCTCTTCGCATATCGAGAAGTCCCCCAGAAATCCCTGGGCTTCAGCCCATTTGAACTGCTATATGGACACCCAGTGCGAGGGCCGCTCAGTCTCGTCAAAGAAGGCTGGGAGATGCCTCCGCTAAAGAACCCTCCAGATGTCTTCCGGTACCTCCTCACCCTCCGCAACCAGACCCGGCGGTTCAGAGAACTAGCGAAGGCCAACCTAGAGGCCAGTCAAGAGGACATGAAAAAATGGTATGACCAGAATGCCTCATCCATTGAATTCGAACCTGGCCAACAGGTATGGGTGATGTCCCCCACTGAGCCATGCGCCCTGCAAGACAAATGGACGGGGCCCTTCAAAGTAATAGAGCGCAAGGGTCCTGCCACTTATCTCATCGACATGGAATCCTCCCGGAACCCTCTCCGGGTCCTCCACGCTAACAGACTAAAGCCCCACTTTGTGCGAACAGAGCTCAGCCTCCTGATGGCCACAGACACTGGGGTTGAAGAAGACTCCGAGCCTCTCCCTGACCTCCTACGGACTCAAGAGCAAGACGGCTCCGTGGATGGGGTCCGGCTCTCAGAGGCCCTCACCAGAGAACAACGCCAGGAGTGTCAAGCCCTCCTATCACAGTTCGCCAGCCTGTTCTCCCTCACCCCGGGTGTCACTTCCTGGTGTGTGCACGATGTGGATACCGGGGACAGCCCCCCTATCCGCCACCGGGCCTACCGCGTGCCAGACCGGGTACGGGCCTGCATCCAGGAAGAAATAGCCAAGATGCTCACGATCGGGGTCATCGAGCCCTCAGACAGTCCCTGGGCCAGCCCTGTCGTACTGGTCCCCAAAGCAGCTGCCCCCGGCACCACACCCGAACTCCGGTTCTGCGTCGACTACCGGGGCTTGAATGCGGTCACCAGAACAGACGCGCACCCCATCCCCCGGGCAGATGAACTAGTCGACCGAATGGGAGCTGCCCGCTACCTCAGCATCTTCGACTTGACAGCAGGCTATTGGCAGATCGGCCTCACACCCCGGGCGCAAGAACGTTCTGCCTTCTCCACCCCCGATGGCCATTACCATTTCACGGTCATGCCCTTCGGCATGAAGAATGCCCCAGCAACATTCCAACGGCTCGTCAATCAGGTCCTGGCGGGGCTCGAAGGATTCAGCGCCGCCTACCTAGACGACATCGCTGTATACAGCCACCATTGGACCGAGCACCTCCACCACCTCCGAGCAGTGCTGCAAGCCCTTCAGCGAGCTGGCCTCACGATCAAGGCCAGCAAGTGTCAAATTGGGCAAGGGTCTGTAACCTACCTCGGACACCAGGTGGGAAGCGGCCTAGTGGCCCCGCTACAGCTGAAAATTGCCGCCATCCAGGCCTGGCAGCCCCCCATCACCCAAACCGAGGTACGAGCCTTCCTGGGCCTCACGGGCTACTACCGAAGGTTCGTAAAAGACTATGGTACCATAGTGGGGCCCCTCACAGAACTCACGTCAAAGAACCAGCCCAAGAAAGTCACCTGGACCCCAGAGTGTCAAACTGCATTTGAACAATTAAAGGCCGCCATGTGTTCCGCCCCTGTGCTCCAGGCCCCAGACTACAGCCGGGAGTTCGTCGTCCAGACGGACGCCTCCGACCAGGGCATTGGGGCAGTCCTGTCTCAAGTGAACACCGAAGGCCTTGATCAACCGGTGGCCTTCATCAGCCGGAGACTCCTACCACGGGAGCAACGCTGGAGCACCATAGAGAGGGAAGCCTTCGCTGTGGTATGGGCCCTCAAGAAGCTCCGGCCCTACCTTTTCGGCACCCACTTTCGGGTGCAGACCGACCACCGACCCCTGCAATGGCTGATGCATATGCGGGGGGAGAACCCAAAGTTGCTACGCTGGTCCATCTCCTTGCAAGGTATGGACTTCACAGTCGAACACCGGCCTGGGCCAGATCACGCCAACGCGGATGGCCTGTCCCGGTTTTTCCGCCTCGACGAGGAGAGTCCCCAAGAGGATGGGTAACTCTCCCCGCCTTCAGCTGGGGGGGACGCATGTTGGACAGGCCACATGAAGGGCCGCTCTCCCCCGGCCCAACCAGGCCTGAGCCCAGTCCCGCAAGTACCACACACCACCATTGCACGTCCTCCGTCCCCTCAAGGACCCCTGCCCTCGAGCCTGCCGACCTCGAGGGTCCGATCCACTGCCGGCCCACGCGCCCAGCCTGGGGCGCCATCTTGGACACTCCACCACGAGGCCGCCTGGCCCCCGATCGACCTCAACCCTGGGCCTGGCCCGGCCTCAGACATTCCGGCACCACCCTCCACCCAGGAGGTGAGCGGGCTACTTGGCAAGTCCATGGGAGAAAGAGGTGCCAATGGCTCTCCCCCACCAAGTGCCGCTCGCCCATCGCCTCCCCGGGCGCTGGCTCCACCCCCCTGCTGGGTGTCTGGACTCCCCCATCCCGGACCTCCCGACCTCCAAGTGCGAGGGTCCGGACATCAAAGCACGCCAGCCCTATAACTGGGGCAGCTCCAGAGCAGGAAGGCAGTTGTATCTTGGAGTCGAGAGACGTAAAGAGGAACTCATCCTGGACGGACTACTGGCGCTGCCATAGCTCTGTCCTGTGCACCATCGTCCTGCCTGTTGGCGCTGCCACAGCCGTCGTAACCTTCATCCTTCATCGTCGTCGGGATCTGCTGGCGTGGCCGCGGACCGTTGTAACCGTCATCTTCCACCGGGACCTGCAGGCTCCGCCGCGGACCGTCGTCCTTCCTTCATCCATCTCGGGACCTGCTTGGCTCCTCCACGGCCCGATCATCTAGAACGCCGAGCTCGAGGATTGAGAGCTATTTTGTACTCATTGGTAACTAAGACTGTCCCGCTACCCCTTTCCTAAACCAGAGACTAGAACCGAGGGGACCCCTGAGTCCAGACCTCCTTGTATCCATCCTCGTAACCTAAGAATTGCATATAAAGTCTCGTTAACCTTCAACCTTGTGTGGTGTCCGTCTGTGGGGGGGAAGTTACTTATCTGTACAGTCGTTGGAGACGGCTCTCCCTGGAGACCTCTCCCCGTAACCTCGGCCGACCCTCCCGGTCCGTCTAACATTGTCCACATTTAAAAATAAAATCAATTTCATGATTGATACCTCCAGAACCCTGCTAGACCAATTTTAGCTCACTCGCTTTACTCAGATGTTGGAATTCTGGGCACATATTACACCCTATCATTTTCAAAGATGACCAGTCACCACTGGTGAGTAGAATTGGCAAAGCCCTGGGTGCAGTTGTGTGAGTAGAGGGGCAGTGTGTATGGAGGGGAACAGGTGCAGAAATGTGCAGCGTGACCTGCGCTGCAGAATGTTAAAATGAATTATATTACTTGTATTTCACAAGTGACTATGCTTGCCACACTCGAGTCCTTCCTGCAATTTTTCTCAATGTATTTCAAAATTGGGCTATGTGACTCACTCCCCACCAATATTTGTGTGATTCTCGTTACCTTAAGGGGTCATTTTTTTTAAAAAAAAGTCTCCTTATACCTCATGGTTTCTTCATAATAGCTGAAATACTGTATGCAGAGTAGTATAGATATTGTTGGCAATAATATGCAGAGAAACTAATAGCTTTGAAAACATTCGCTACAACCGAGAGGTTCTGGCTGTGTTCATATTTGCTTCCCTTGTCAGCAGGTTTCTTATAGTTGTGAGAGTCTTTTGAAGAGTAACTCATCTTTTGTCTCAGCATGGCTTACTGGAAAAGCAAAATGGGTTTTTGCAAATAAGCCTGACCATGACAAATTATTTATGTGCTACTGTTTACATGAAAAATGTATTGAGAGCTTGCAAAACTACTTCAGAAAAATGCATACCAAGCAGATCCTAAATATACCTTTTGCAGGCAGAGTCAAAAAAACACCTTTGGCATATAATTGAAGTCCAGGCTAGGCTTACACGCAAAATCCCTCTGCTGTGCATGTCCCAGTTCTATGTCCCCACTTCCTCACCACTCATTGCTATGCTTCATACTTTCAGATGCTCTTGCCGATTCAAAACATTTTCTGTGAAACATCTGCTCCTCTTTGGAGCTATATTGGTGATCTAGCATAAAACCTCAAAAAACTTGATTTTGGGCCCGATTTAACTGATGACAATAAACAAAAAATTTAAAGTGGGTGGACCACAGTTTGACCACAGCGGAGACTACTCCGTCTGCACCGTGGCCACACTGCTCCGACGGCCCGATGGATTAAGGGCCATTAGAACATTGGCTATATGTCCATCCCGCCAATTAGGTTGGGTAGATTTATAACTATATTAACTGGTCGTCACCACCAGGCAACCCTGGCTGTAAGGAGCAATAAAAAACAAAGAATGTCACCCTTGCTATTGGAGATGACTCCCATGTTGAGGGCGGGGGGAGGGCTTTCTTTTTTATTTCCAAAAAGAAAATACCCGCTTCTAGATTGTCTTTCTGAAAACAAAAAAGAAAACAGTTTGTTACAGGCCACATTATGTAGCCGGAGCCCTGCACCAAACTGCAACAAGCATATGCAATGTAATAGGTCTTGCATTAAAGAGAGTTTAAGCTATTTGCAATGCAATAGCTTAAACTCTCACAGATGCGAGACCTATTGCATTGCAAATATTTGTTTTACTAGCGCCCAAGTGGCGCTTTCACATTCATGAAGGCTGTGCCTCTTTCTTTAGACTGGGGTGGCAGAGTGTGCTAAAGAACGGTGATGGATTAAACCCAAATCTTTTGACGGTGTGTGAGTGTTTGATTGGTTCAGATGCTCCGTCCATTACCACCCCCTCTTGTACCGCTTTTGGCCGCCATAAGTGTGGCAGGGTATGCTCAGACGTGAGTCCCTTGCCTACTTTGCCACTGGATTCAAGCAAGCCGGGCTGAAGATGGCTGGAATGCCAGAAACCGGTCCTCAAAAGCTTGTTTCCGGTCCAGGGAAGGCATGGCTTGGCAGTTCGGGCTGGACTGTTCCCATGAGGCACAGGGTCAGACTGATTTGCATATAGCCATGTCTGAACTGGGGTGGCAGAGTGGGCTAAAGAACGGTGATGGATTAAACCCAGATCTTTTGACTGGGTGAGAGTGTTTGATTGGTTCAGATGCTCCGTCCATTACCACCCCCTTTTGTACCTCTTTCTTTAAACAAGCCGAGTCTAAAGAAAGGGGCGTGTCCAGCATTAAAGAGAAACCGCAGCATAGGGGCTTTTACAAATAAGAAGCATCTGTTTGTCAAATTGACAAACAGATGGTTTTTTTTGGTGAAAGGGCCCATGCCATGCTTTCACTTTAATGTCGGCTGGGTACCTTTCTTTAGACACGGTTTGTGTAAAGAACGGAACACAGCCTCTATAAATGTGAAAGCGCCACATGGGCGCTAGTAAAACAAAATAATTCCGTAAGCACTGCCGCTAAATGAGGACTGCGCTGCTAAATAAATATACATTTTAAAGTGCAGTCGCTATAGTAAACACGGACCACTTTTAAAATTAAAATCTAAGCATGCTGCGAGGTAGTGGGTGGAATAGGGGAAGAGCATTAAATAAAATAATGCTCACTGACTTATAAAGCAGACCATTAAAAGGTCCAGTCATTATGGGAGGTAACAAATGCAGACAAGGAGGTACCAATGGGGTACTAAAAAGCTTAATAACTCCTTGGAAGCCAGCGTTTATGAAGTACAATGACAAAAGTCAATTAAAAATATGGGTGGAGAGTGGGTGGGGCTTCAAAGCCATACTCCACTACTGCATGCCTCGCATCAGTGTGTGTGCTACCCAGGCTCGACCTAAAAAGCATTGAGAGGAACCGCAGTGACAACAGTTCCTGGGAATGCTTTCAGAAATGACCACCAGCTTGGCGGTCAATTCTAAATCTGGCGGAAGGTACCTCCGTCAAGGCGACGGAGTAAGTTACTCCATCCCAGGAGTGATTTACTCTGTCACCCTGGTGAGAGATGGGCTGTCCGCCAGATTATAAATCTGGCCCTTTGTCTCAAAGCGATATGTCAAATCATGTTGTTTAGTTTTAAACATATAGAAATTTGTTTTGTACTATATTCAGATCTGCAAAGAATGGTGGGGATCTTTATGGAGGATACTATCATATGCATGTAACCCAGATCCCCTTTCACACATTTCATTTTTTTTGCAAGACAGGTAGACATTCACACGACTGACTATAGTTGACTATGGAGCGTTATTAAACAACTTCACTGATTTCTCTTCATGAAATACCTTTGCCTGAAGTTTTCACAATAGAAGATTCTGGATTAATTAACTTCTAAATATATCTGTTAAGCAGGAGTGACCGAATTGCCTTGATTTTGTTTAGCTTTTTTTTATACATTATGACTGAAAAATCACTACATCTCCTTGAAGGTTCTGTGTCCATAAGATGTGGTACCCTGTGTGTTTAAGACTGTGTCTTTAATTTGTTTAATGTTTAGTTGTATGTAAAAGTAATCCCTTTGATAAAATACTTAAATATTAACAAATGGCCTATACCTGACTCACAAGTTGAATTACATCACAAAAATGTACCACCCCTACCAGCAACTAGATGCTTACTGTACCTCTTGGTCATCCAGCATGACAAACACTCTGAGTGCAGAGTTACTTCTACCAGGGTTTTTTAATTAAGGGGAAATACTAGGTGCTCTGCTATTTATTTAACTCAAAGAAGTTAAAGAAAAAGAGTTACGTGGTGGTGCAACCGGGCGAGGGGATAAGCCCTATAACCCCTCTAAAGGCGTGTGTCGTGAGTAAAACACACTGACGAAGAACAGCAAAATGCCCACTGCACACAACATAAAAGTATAGCAAGATTTGTATCCTGGCGGACACTTAAGCATCCAATTCACAGCTGCGAGAAAGAACCACAATGTCTTTGGAAATAAAGAATCTTTATTTAATTGTCTTTGTAGCCAGCCGACACGAGTTTCGGCCCATCAGAAAGTAATTTCCGCAACTCCTCAGGGCTGTAGGGTTGAACAGGCAAAAGGTACGGTCGCTTAGCTGGTGATACTTCCGACCCGGTCGGGCTCAAGACCAGGTTGAGTGTGGTGGTCCGTGGTATGGACCCACGTCTCGGAATTGAGGAACTCGGGTATGAGTTCTTGGTCGTCTAATTCAGTGTGGATGCGAAACAATGTCGGAGCCTGGTTTGCCCTCAACAAAGATGTAGTAAGCCGTCAGGTCAGCTCGTCTATCGAGTAGTCCCACAGGTTGATAGTCGAATGCTGGGGAAGTGAGTAAACTCCTGGGCGGGTTGCCGTGTTCCTGGTATATCATATACCAGGAACACGGCAACCCGCCCGCAACTCACAGGACTTCAATGTTACCGACTCCCCACACCGGGGTTACCAAACCCACAAGAGTTTACTCACTTCCCCAGCATTTTATCTTTATTTCCAAAGACATTGTGGTTTTTTCTCGCAGCTGTGATTTAAATGCTCTGAGTGCATTTTATTGAGTGGAATCCTCACGACTAAAGGCTGAACCCATTTGTATTCCATCCCAACTTACTTCAGATGTGCAAACGTCCTAAATTGCTGGTTGCACATGGTCCACAGGCAATATTTTGCACAGATCTCCATATAAGACCTGCCCCACAGCCGCTCAAGGATTTATGGATCAGTCAAAAGGTGGAATAAATGCTACATAAGTTAAAAATATATATATAATAAAGGAGCTTATTTCACCTCTGCTGTCACTTTGCTAGCTCAAGAAATAAAATAGTCATATTTTAGGTGGTACTAAAATAAAATTTTAGTACCACCTAACATGAGAATAGGTGATAGCCCTGTGTAGGGAACCCACGCACATAGCCCCACAAATATTTGCATCTGACTGCTACTTTTTGGAACACTGCTGGTCGGTTTAATATGGGGCGGGAGTCTCCTGCTTCAAACGAATATGTAATCAAAGGCAGTGAAAGTGTATTAGCAGTGGGATGCGTGCCAATTTGCAAACATCATATCTCATGTAAATTAGCTTTGATGAAGAAGCCAGTTTTACTACAATGCTAGCTAGGATCGAACTTAAACAGAAAATAGGTTCAGGCACCGAAAAGATAGTGGCCCCCATTTTGAATTAGATAGATAAAAAGTTGCCCATGTTTCCAAATCGTGGCTGTTTTGAAGTAGGGAGGTCGACCTCAGAGCTGGGAAACCTGGTTCGAGTCTCGGCAGGGACTCTCAGCATTCTGTGATTCTGGGCAAATCACTTAATCTCCCCATGTCTAACAAAACATGCATTTGCAATGCAATAGGTCTCGCATTTACATGAGTTTGAGCTATTTGCATTGTAAATGACAATGCCTTTTATTTTCATTTTAATTTTTAAAACAGACCAGAGTAGGGTAAACACTGGATGGGGCAAGGGCCAGCCCCTGGTCAGAGTAGGGTAAACACTGGAACTGGGCCATGGGATACCACCTGGCTACAGTTGGGTAAACACTGATCGGGGAAAGGGACAGCACCTGACCAGAGTGAGGTAAACACTGGAGCTGGGGTAAGGGACAACACCTGACCAAAGTAGGGTAAACACTGGAGTCGGGGCAAGGAATGCATCAGACCAAAGTAGGGTAAACACTAGAATCGGGACAAGGGACAATACCTGGTTTGGGCAGGGAGGCTAACCACAGGGCACTCAGGATCTCAAATAATACCTTGCCATACTAGAAAGGCTAGTAGCCCCCCCCCCCCAATAAAGTTGATTGCTCTTGCCACATAAGGACGATAAAAGAGTACTTTCCACACCCTATCCCCTTAGGCCCTCCACATGAACCACACAGGTATCCAGCGAATGATAGATGCCAAGAGATGGGTGGAGGGCCTCAAAACACAACCCCTTACTGCAAACCACCACAAGGCAGGCAGCCCACTACGCTCAACACTCACACGACTAACAACTGATGGTGGCCGATGCACTATCCAAGAACACAGTAACATAACATTAATCCTCAGAGTAGCTCAAGCATATTCGTGTTACTGCTATCAGCATGGCCTTGCGGAGGCTCTAACAGCCTGTCATGTAGCGTCTGTTGCCATGCTCCTAGGACTTAGAAAACAGGCAAAAATCCTTCCACTTCCGAAAGTGAATACACAAATTTATGTTGAAGTCATGCCCTCTCTAGAATATAGCCCGCTGAAAGCAAAATCAAAGTTCAGTTTTTTCCAGAGTATCTTGTCACTTGTAATAAAGGGAGAGACTTAAGGGGGTGTACTCTGTTGACAAGTGCTTGG
The DNA here is from genome assembly GCF_964263255.1 of Lissotriton vulgaris. Taxonomy (NCBI): domain Eukaryota; kingdom Metazoa; phylum Chordata; class Amphibia; order Caudata; family Salamandridae; genus Lissotriton; species Lissotriton vulgaris. The sequence continues at coordinate 789,636,433 of NC_141698.1, read as the reverse complement.
TATCCCGATATTAAAGAGTTAAAGAGGCTGTAGTGGGCAACTTGTGGACCTCTAATAAAGCCTATGGTACTGCTACCTCTTAAAGAAAGTGCTTGTGTCTAAATCAAGAGATCTCTAGCAATGCTTAATAGTGCTGTTGCCAGCCAAGTGAAGCTGCTGTGTATGGCTTGAGGGAGTTGTAGTGAAGGCTTAAATTGCTGCAGCCTTCCCCAAAAAGGGGGTGCAGCTGGAAAGAGGAACCCTGACTAGCATAGTGCCCTCTGCCTATTGAGGAAGTGGCACTTTGCTCAAGTAAGGTCTTATCGGATAGATTTTATCTTTTGCTGGGTGTATTCTATTTTAAATTGTGATTCATTATTTTTAAAACTTGTATTTACCTGCTCTCTTCATTTAAATTCACTCTACCGCTTCCATGGTTTGCCGCGGCATTGCTGAGTGCACGGAGGGTAGCGGTCCCTCCCGCGTGCCTAACTTCCGGCTGGGGTTATGAGTCACAGGTCAGATCAGCGCCCGGCCAGCTACAAAACCACATGCTTGGCGGGACTCTCATCGGGAACGGTGCCGGAGAGCCAAAGGCAAGCCCGTCTGCGCCCTTCTGCGCCCGACTGCGCCCTTCCGCCCCCGTCTGCGCCCGTCTAAAGAGGCCAGGGTTATGTGGTCAGGTAAAGCCCTTAACTCCTTCAATAAAACTGACCACTGCTGCCCTCGAGTTGATCTCAGTCAAGATCTCTCTAGTTTTGACTGTCATGATTGTGGTTTTCATGGCACCAACCTTGAGCTGTTGTCTAAAATCAAACAGGCTCGCTTTAAAAACACTCAGAATCTCACCTTCCATAAATTCCGCCTGGCTCTGATCAGCGCACAGTCCTTAGGAGAGCATGCCCATGAGAGCGCTGAATTCATTGAGAGTCATCAATTTAATGTCCTTTTCATTACAGAAACATGGACTAATAATCATTCCAGCCCTAACCTGTTAATAGCAACCCCACAAGGCTATTCAATGACAAGAGTAGACCGAGTGAAAAAAAAAGGTGGAGGTTTACGGATAATTTACAGAAGTCACTTCAAATATAAAACTGACTCCATGCCTAATTCAGAGTGCGATGTGTAATCCTTTAGCCTGGATTTGACTAACAACTACTCTTTTAAATGTCTGCTCAGTTACCGTCCCCCAGGCCCAAGACATGATTTTCTTCAATCTATCTATAAGCTTGTTGCAAGATTGTACTGCACTTGGGGATTTCAACTCAATTTAGACAACATAGAGGATAAAGAAACAGAGGATATACTGTATATTATGAATGCCTTCAACCTTCCATATGTAGTACATCAGTCTAGACATAATGTTGAACCAACAAAATCAACAAGAGAGATAGGGCGCGAGTAAACACTCCTGTACCCCAATAATTATATTTTAAACAACGAAGGAGTGAATTAATGAAAACAAAATAAGACAAAACAAGATGTGTTAGATTATACAATGGTCCCTATCCGGTTGGCGTAACTGTCAGGTTGGAAAAATCCAATCTTAGCAATCAGGAGGTCGCAACCCAGTAAAATAGTGTAACTACACATGACTGGAAAGGAAAAGTAAACCTCTTTGTTAAAAGGACCCTCACTCACCACTAGTTGGTGACATGCTTCATAATAGGGTCCCCGCTGGGGTGGCCGAATGCCCCCCCAGCGTGCTACAACGCCTGATTTACAGCGGAGCGGGTTGATGTTGAGTGTGACAGTGGTTTAACTCAAAAGAAAATGTGTTGCAAAATTAGTGAGTGTAGAATTTAAAAATTACTAGGTTAAAACCCGAACAAAATCTTCAATGTGGGTCAACCTGTATCCAGATTAAAAAGACGGACAAAATAGGTTCTGAATTTAGAAACCTGTGTCCTTGAGTGAGATATAAGGTCAAATGCAGGATCGCACAGCATTCGTCAGGACCATAGACCACTAGCACTCCGGTGGTATGTACACACTAAGGTACACCCTCCCGTGAGGCACTTGATGTGAAAAATTGAAAGAGTATGATGGAATTACTCACAGATATTGCCCGTGTCGGCACACTGTGATTCACAGCAGCCCAAGTTACCGGGCAGACGGCAGTCCTGTAGTATAGGTTTTGGACGGGGAGTCGCGAGTGGAAAAATTTTACACCGCGTGAACAATTCCCGTGCTGTCTTGACCCATGAAGTGATTTTCCCTTCTTCTAGTTGTAACTTGGGCTGCTGTGAATCACAGTGTGCCGACACGGGCAATATCTGTGAGTAATTCCATCATACTCTTTCAATTTTTCACATCAAGTGCCTCACGGGAGGGTGTACCTTAGTGTGTACATACCACCGGAGTGCTAGTGGTCTATGGTCCTGACGAATGCTGTGCGATCCTGCATTTGACCTTATATCTCACTCAAGGACACAGGTTTCTAAATTCAGAACCTATTTTGTCCGTCTTTTTAATCTGGATACAGGTTGACCCACATTGAAGATTTTGTTCGGGTTTTAACCTAGTAATTTTTAAATTCTACACTCACTAATTTTGCAACACATTTTCTTTTGAGTTAAACCACTGTCACACTCAACATCAACCCGCTCCGCTGTAAATCAGGCGTTGTAGCACGCTGGGGGGGCATTCGGCCACCCCAGCGGGGACCCTATGATGAAGCATGTCACCAACTAGTGGTGAGTGAGGGTCCTTTTAACAAAGAGGTTTACTTTTCCTTTCCAGTCATGTGTAGTTACACTATTTTACTGGGTTGCGACCTCCTGATTGCTAAGATTGGATTTTTCCAACCTGACAGTTACGCCAACCGGATAGGGACCATTGTATAATCTAACACATCTTGTTTTGTCTTATTTTGTTTTCATTAATTCACTCCTTCGTTGTTTAAAATATAGACATAATGTTGGTCACACTCTGGATGCTATTCTTTCAAATAACCACTTCACATCCGTCAAAGAGTTTCTTCTGCTTACATGGTCAGACCTTAAAGCAGTTAGCTTTGAACTAACTGTATCCCTCCCTGCTCAAAGCGGGAATGTAGATCCCAGCCACTTACCACTCTATCTCTGGTCTAAAACTAATTTTGACATTCTGGAACAACACCTGTCTCGGGCAAACCCTGCCCAGCTGCTCAAGTCAAATTAGGCCACAGATGATTACACCAATCGACTCAACTCGGCCATCTCAAAAGCTGTTCCAAAAAAATGCTGTAGCAAACACAAACTTAAACAATATGCACCTTGGTTCACAGACACTCTTCGCCTCAAAAAACAGAAGTGCAGAAAACTGGAAAAAATATGGAGATCTAACTACAACTCATCTGACAAACTAATTTATAAACACTTACTGGCCAATTATAAGGCAGCCATTACCAAAGAAAAGTCTAGCATTTTTACGCTGCAAATAAAAGCATCCAAGAACTCTGCTAGGGAACTTGTTCAGGTAATAAACAAACTTACTAAAGTCCAAGAGATTAAAGGCAGTAACATTATTCAATCCTTCTATGAGAAAATAGCCTTTCCTTTTTGTAAAAAAGTCGAACAAATCTACAACCAGTTCTCTGCCTCCAGAGACATCAACCTCAGCGTTAGTCCGACGAGAGCTCAACTCTACAAAGTCAGGGTCACCTTACGACCCTTGCCCCCCTTCCATAATGAAACAGATTACGGTTCCTATTGCTTCATATCTATTGAACATCTTCAACTGAATCTTTAATACCAGCACCTTTCCTGATCAGTGAAAAAAGGCTTCCATATTGCCACTCCTTAAGAAACCTAACCTAGACCCTGATAATCCAGCCAACTACTGTCCTATCTCTAGGTTACCACTCCCAGCTAAAATAGTGGAAAAACATATTAACGCACATCTGACACAGTTCATTCAGTAAAATCATCTGCTAGATCCCTCCCAATTATGCTTAAGGGCCAAACATAGCACAGAGACGGCCTTAATAAAAACCACACAAGAACTAAGAACTATCTTGGATAAAGGAGGCTCTGCAGCACTCATTCTTCTTAACCTGTCGGCGGCTTTCGATACGGTTCATCATGTCACTCTCTTTGTCCGCCTCAAAAAACTGAGCATTGCTGATAAAGCCTTCGCCCTTCTTCAATCATTCCTAATGGACAGAAATTATTCAGTTTTGTTGGAGAAATTCTCATCCGAGTCCTTCTCTCTTCCTTGCTGGGTCCCCCAGGGATCTTCTCTAAGCCCCTGCTCTTCAATGTTTATGTTACAGAACAGGCTTCCCTGATTAGATCTGTTGGGTTCTTCCCCACATCTTACGCGGACGATACTCGAATCGTGGTGTCGGTCTCTAACAATACGGAAGTCACCATCTCTCAGTTTCACAATTGTATGAGAGCCGTTAGTGATTGGAAGGGTATGCATTGCCTCAAACGAAACTTGGAGGAAACTGAGGTGATACTCTTTGGTAAAAACCTCCGTTTTGGAGCCCAGCATGCTGGACAGCAGAGTTAGGGACTCTCCCCACCCCAGTCCAAAAAGCAAACAATGTAGGTATAAGCATGGATGACAAACTGAACTTTAATAAGCATATCAGTTCAGTTGTCTCTTTCAGTTTCAACACTTTGAGAACCATCAAGAAGTTTCTTCCTTTCATTCCTCCCATCCCCCAAAAAACAGTCATCTCCTTACTAATACTCACGAAGTTTGACTACTGTAATGGACTTTTTGTTAAGCTCCAAAAACAATATGTGAAAAAACTCCAAAGAGTGCAGAATGCTGCTGCTAGGCTTATTCTTGATCTTACCAAGTTCCATCGTGTTTCAGCCTCCATTAAGGGACTCCGTTGCCTTTCAGTGGGTAACCACATTACATTCAAGGCGCTATGCCTTATCTATAAGGCCTTGCATGATCCAGGTCCTGGTTACCTTAAACAGTCTCTTTCCTTGTACATACCCAACGGAGACCTATGATCTAAAGACTCCCTGATGGTCTCCCGTCCCAGATTTAAGAGACTCAAATGGGAGGGGGGGGCAGTTGCTTTTCCTCTGAAGCTCTGTCTCTCTGGAACAGTCTGGCTATAAATATTGAATCAGCTCCTACATTACTGAGTTTTAGGAACCTAACAAAAACCTGGCTTTTTAACCTCTAGTCCCTCTCTGCTCTCGCCTATAGTGCTATACCCAATCAGCGCCAAGACACCCATGAGTATTCGAGCGCTTAAGAAATATTTTAGCATAACATAACATAACAGAAATTACTTGTGTCTGACTCCAGGGGATCTCTAGAAATTATCTAAGGTAGTGTAGGGTGCTGCAAAGAATGGTATGCCTCACTCCTGGGACTTGTAGTAACGGTCTAAGGCACTGCAGAATGCATCAAGAAAGGAAAGTTACAATTGCATCTTTTCAAAACCCTGAGAGAATGCAAATGCAACAAATGGGTGAGGATTTTCGGTGTGTTTTGTGTCTTTAATGGGTGCAATGGCAATTAGTGAGTGTAACTTTCTTGATGCATTCTGCAGTGCCTTAGACTGTTACTACGGGTCCCAGGAGTGAGGCATACCATTTTTGCAGCACTCTACAGTACCTTAGATCATTTCTAGAGATCTCCTGTAGTCATATAATGAACAAGCATTCGCAAAGGCAATTGTCAGTTAGAGGCCAGAGCTATTGACTTTGCTGAGCTTTTTTTCTTCAGTGCAAATTTCTGGAAACACAAGACCTTCTAAGGACGACTTTCTAGTCTTAACCAATATATAAAACATCTTTTTTGGGTTCAAAATTGAATGAGTTGCCCTTTCCCTTTTGTTTTTGACAGTTGGGGGAAAATAACTGTACCCCTCTTATACCATCTTTGTCATGCCTTGATGTTGCTCTTTATTGAGGGTGTCTACCATCTTCTAGTGAAAGGGATGGCTTCACATTGCCAATGTTGAAGAGCCCTCTGTCTGTCTGAAAACTCAGCTCGATTTCATTTTAACTGAGAGAAAGGCCCTAACTATTCTTTGTGACATTTAAAATGCTACATCACGTTTCTGCGACAGCAATGGTATGTGCTGTAACTAGAGTTAAAATAAAATATGTCATGAACTAAATTCTGAGTCAAACTTATTTTATAATCAGAGCAAGAGAAGTTTTTGTTCTGTGTGAATGGAAGAGAGCGGGACTGTGCAACATCTTCAGAGAAATTGTGCAGTTCTGCTCTCTACATGCAGTAACGCACCTGTGGCTGACTAGCACCAATGCAGGCTCCCATGCACCATAGTGCAAGGCAATCTGAGTAAGGTCTGGATCGTTTTTATACAGGAAGGGCTACCTCTTTGCATAAAAACTATCCTTTGAGGCTATTTCCACTTTGCATGTGTGCCACAGAATGCAGCTCACATGCCAAGAGGAAATAATGAGGAGAAATTACCATTTGCTTTGCTTAATAAATACCACAAAGGATTTTGTGTTCTAAATGCAATAAAAAAGTGAGGTAACCCCAGCACTAAATGTTGGAAAATCTGGCCACATAGTTTCTGTATTTCACTATACAAAGGCAAGTATTGTAGATTGCCTTCCTAACCTGTAAGCATAAAAAGTGCTTTCTTATATGGCCATACATCACTCTAGAAGTGAGAATGCTAGGGATTCCTACCAGCTAGGGCACCAGTTACTCAGCCTATAATGGAAAGGTTGCCACCTTTAAAGTCATGTATTCTTCGGTAAAGGTGTACTTGCAGTCAAGACATACCTTAGGGTAAGTGGTGCAGGGCCGGTCGAGATACAGCACAACATAAATACCTGAGTTGCAATCAAGATGTCAGTGCTCAGCCAGACATGTGAATACACAACACTTATATAATACAAAACTATGTCAATATAGTTACAGTCAAAATTATAATGTAACTGGTAGTACAAAATACAAGATATAATGACAAATGAGAAATTAGTGTACCCCAAAACAGTACCAGCAGAGTCACCTCGAAGTTTCACACAACAGAGCCTTACTTAGATTTTATATGCGAAAATCTACATCGCAAAAGTTAGACTTGTATTCCTGAATGATACAAGTGCATTTCTTTATCCCTGCATGGAGACGCTGTACAAAGCACAGCTGAGTAAATACAAGGATATGAGTCATCTTTGGAAACAAACAACGACGGATACCGTGTGCAAACATTAAGTTCTTTTAGCTTCCATTACTGGCAATATACACAGACTAAACGCGAGGGTTTTTCGGATTTGCTGGATTACCACAGCTCTCTCTTGAAGAAACATTTCATCACCAAATGGCTCAGACTGAAAGCACATTTATTCAGTAGCACTAACCCTTTCCTGTAGCTTTCCCATTCATGTACCTGTTTAGCCTTGCCTGATCAGTACTTCAAGAAAGACACTTGGGGCCTAGCTTAGAGTTTTGCGGACTAGTACTCCTTCACAAACATGGCAGATATTCATTTTGCCTTATTACAGGTATATTGCATTCTCCATTTGTGTCAGAATACCCCTCTGTCAATTTCTAAATCATGCCCATTGCCTTTCATTCATATATGTTTCTTCCTTCTACACATTGACTTCAATGGCTTCCTTAAAGTTTTCTTGGGCTCTTTCCTTGAATTTTCATTCAATAGTTATTCTTATTTCATACTGCTTGATACAATGTTATCTTTTAATTGGCTAAAATTAAGTCGGCTGTCATAATTTTGCTGTAGAATTTCTTTCATGGGCATTGCCATCTCTATGTGTTGACTACTTTTAAATATGCTTTACCTGGAGCCCCCAGCCCTGCTCTGCTTGATTCAATCATTGAGCCTGGAAAAGATATCAAGCTGCAGGTGCGTTACTTTGAAGAATATCAGTCCATCTCTGTCTGTGTATAAGATGTGTATACATTCAGTGGAAGCCCTGGTATAGTACAATGGGCCTTGCCTGCTTCTTCTTCCGCTTGTGAACAGTTCTGTACTGGTGTCATCAATAAGATCACTAGTCCAATCAGTGTCAGTATATCAATGTGCTTGAAAAAAACTGAAGGCACAACCATAACAATGCGATAGAAAACATATGAAAAACTTGTAGCACTAAGTGACAGACAGTGCGACAGTGCATTCGTTTCTGATCTCCCATTTCCAGTGGCACACTTTAAACAGACTGTTGTACTCGACCTCTGAAAACTGCTTGGTGTCTTTCAAAATCAGTAAGTCACTTATTGGTGGTTTTTCACACAGGCTGACTCCAGGGCAGGGTGAAAATATTTTTGGGGAACGCAAAATAGACAAAATGTACTCTATTGAAAGAAATTGGGCAGGTGAAGCTGGAAAAGGGGCTGATTTGCGGTTCATGCAATTCTTGTTGTTCTCCTGGCATCATGAGAAACAGTGAAAACCACAATAAATGGCCCAACGTCCCATGACCTAGGCAGTTCTTGTAGATAATGTGATTCTCTTTAGATCTCATTTTGCTGATGAGAATCATCAAAACTACCTGAAATTGCCCAAACTGGTCAGTTCTTGATTTGTGGGCTTTTTTTGCTTCCCTAGTAGGGGAAAGCAAGTTTAGCACAATTTTGTTGTAATTCCCTCCTTCATATAATGGAATATATATATATGTATATATATATATATATATATATATATATATATATATATATATATATATATATATATATATATATATACTCCAACCTCCGTTTTCCTCCCGCAATCGCTCTCACTCCGATCGCGCTGGACACAGACACGGACCAAACTTCAGATGCTGGTTAGATTTTTATTCAGCTGTCGCCATAACGTTTCGGCACAAAGCCTTGATCACATGACAGCGTAACCACATTTTGCGTGAGTTTTTAAAGTGCACAGTGCTATTACGTGATTGGTCCATTTAAAAGCATTGACATAGTGGACAGATTTTTGATCACAGGCATATCGTACACATGTATATATATAGATTCATTATAACATTATTACGAGTACTAAATATTGCCTTAACTATGTAAATACCTCAATTTACTGAAGCAATGCCGGGTTAAATCCCTGATTATATTTACAACTTTTTTTATACACATTTTATTCTTTGTTTCTCACAATTGTAGGATAAATCCCTTAGTTGCAAAAATAACACTCCGGTTCCATATCATAAGTCCTGCCCCGTAGATTAAACCTATTCCCCAATACGTGTAAAGTGCTTTTATGTGCAAATATTAAAAAAAGTTTTCATTTTGTCAGAGTAGGACTGAGCTTCTTAATCAAAATCCTATCCTTATTTCATTCCAGTTCTAAAGCTGTTCTTGTATTCCACACCTCTCCTATTAAGCATTTCTCATCATTGAATACTTTTCTAGCCACCCTTCGCTTTGGTTTATTTACAGGCATTGATCAATTTGACTTTTACTTTGTCAAAACATATTATTTTCTTAGCATTGATATTCCAATCCCGCATATTTCAATTATATATTAAACCAATCTATCATATTACAGATGTTTCCTGTGCATCATTGTTGTCACTCGCAGCCCATTGTAGTTTGACCATTGTGATGGAGAATCGAGATATGGTAACCCATTGTCGACCATTAAAACCCTGAATTCATCATAATATACAAAAATATATAACAATATAAATATATATCTTTCCTTTATATTATTTACATCCTGGCAATAATAATAAACATCTCACAATTTCATCTATATACAATATATATACAGCCACAGTTGATCTAGTTTTCGCGACAATTTGTTACCTCAACTCTTTCTCCCTTATATGTATTTATTTATGTAAGCATGTATACAGATCTTCTGTCAGGTTCAAACCTCCCGGCTGTTTGCTGTTGAACTTTAATATGTAGTTGGTCTCCATTTTGCGCAATTTTGTTTCTCTGTTTCCTCCCCTCCTACTAGCTGTAATGGCATCTACTACGTAATATATCAGTTCTTTGTTGTTACTTTGGTGGTGTGTTTTGAAGTGACGGTGCCACAGGGTAGGTATTATCTTGTGTGGTTATAGCCCTTAAGTGTTGCAAAATTCTTCTGTTTACGGGGAGCTTCGTGCTCCCCACATATTTTAATTTGCACGGGCACTCTAGGATGTATACGGCGTACTCCGTCTTACATGTTAGTACCTTAGTGATTCGATGTTCCCGGTCACTAAATCCATCCTTATATACTTTCTTATTGACAGCATGTACACAGACTTTACAAGTCTTACATTTAAAAAAGCCTTGATTATTCTTGTACCATGATGTGCTGTCAATTATCTCCGGACATGTCACTACCACTCTGTCTCTCATGTTAGGAGCTTTACTGAACGTTATGGATGCCTTTTTGGGGAGGTTCTGGCATATAATAGGGTCTTTGCTCACTATTGGGCAATTTTTGTTTATTATTTTTTGCACTTCTCTATGCTGATTGCAGTATCCCATTATTACCCGGAATGGTTCTACTATTGCTTTACCTACATTGCCCGGGTTCATTTGAGTGTTAGATATCTCAGCCGAGATATCTTTACATCCAAGCAATTCCATTCTGTCTTTAGCCATTGATTTCTGGATTGCTTGTTTTATTGTATTTTCATGGTACCCTCGTTCCAAAAATCTAAGGGTGCAGGAATCCTGAGCTTTTTTCAATTCATGTGGCTTACTACATAGTCTTCTGAGCCTTAGCATCTCACCTTACGGAATACTCTGTATCAAATGGGCTGGGTGAGTGCTGCTCGCGTGTAATATTGTATTTCCTGCAGTAGATTTCCGGTATAACCTACTTTCCAATTTGTTGTTGTGGGTATATACCTCGATGTCTAGGAAGGGAACCTGTGTCTGACTCATTGAGAACGTAAAACTGATGTTAAGATTGTTTTCGTTAATGTTCTCTATGAATTTTTCCGCCTCCACCCGTGTACCCCCCCACACAACAAACAAATCGTCGATAAAGCGGTACCACGCTACAATGTTTTCCCTCATCTCTTTTTCAAAGTTGGCTCTGAGGACCAGTTCTTCCCAAGCCCCCATGTGTAAACACGCAACACTTGGTGAAAAAGTGGCCCCCATTGCCACTCCCTGACGTTGTCTATATATGAGAATACTGAATATGAACACATTGTGTTCCAAGCAGTAGGTTAACATCTTTATCAAGATTGCATTATGCTCATTGAACTCTTCAGTTCTCCTTGTTAAATAATATTTGACAGCTTCTATACAGTCCAGATGTCTTATACTCGGATAGAGGGCACTTACATCCAATGCTAGCAACCAATCTCCCGGTTGCCAATCAATAGTACTCATTTTGCACAGAAAATCACTTGAATCACGAACATATGAGTCCAGGGACTGCACATAAGTCTGAAGAAAATGATCAATATATACCGATGTGTTCTCCAGAAGCCCCCCTATTGCATTGATGATTGGTCTACCAGGGGGGTTGTCTAGTTCCTTATGTACTTTAGGAATAAAGTATATGCAGGGCATTATTGGATGATCGACTTTCAAATATTGATATTCCGATTCAGATATTAGTTTTTTGCCCTTCCATTTGGTTAACCAAGAATGATATTCGGTTTGCATTCCTTTTACTGTTATCGCATTAACTCTTTCATAATGATCGCGATTGTTTAAATGTGCATATGCTTCCTTTTCGTACATTTCCTTTGTCAGTAAGACCACATTGCCTCCCTTATCGCTTGGTCGTACTGTAATGTTCTTATTCTTGTTCAGTTTCGTTACCAAGCTCTCATAGTCCATTGTTTGTTGATTATTATTGTAGTGTCCTTTACTTATTCGCTTGTTTAACTCCTTGAGATCATTCGTTACATTTTCATGAAAAATGTCAATACCATCACGTGGCATAATAGGACAGAATGTTGATAGTGGTTTTAGTGATGTAAGTCCCGTCTCACCTTGTTTCCTACTTTGTGTACTTAACGTACTTGACACATGAGGCACAGGTTCCGCTCCCTCTGTTTCCCATAGTTCGGCTAACTCTTGAGAGAGTGTCCCGTGTTGTTCTTCGTGGTTTGTATTGTCATCTGCTTTTCTGAGTTTATGATATTTTTTCAGTTTTAGCTTTCTTATTGCCTTGTAAATATCAATCCGTGCTTTGGCATAATTAAGGTTTGTTTTTGGAGCAAATGAAAGTCCCAGTTTTAAGATATTTTCCTCTTTGTTTGTTAGTGCCATAGTAGTAAGGTTAATTATTGTTCTGTTCGGCGTGGTTATTGCTTCTTGGTCCACTTCCCCCGGCCTCTCCACGTGGGTTGTTTCCCGTTTCCTCCGCCGTCTTGCCCTCTGCCTTTTCCTTGCGTTGTAGTTCTTCCTCCTTCGTTGTAGTTTTTTCGCGTCCCAGGTCTTAGAGACTGCAGTCTGTCCTGGCATAAAAAAATGATTTCTTCTCCCGGTGAGGGTCTTTTTCTTAGTGTCTCCGCCACCACCTCCCTTTGTTCAGACTCTGAGCCACTTCCTCCTTCCGAGCTGAAGTCCGATATTGTGGAGTCAGTTTGGTCCTTACGCATTCTGGATTGTGGCGCCTTATCTCGTTTTGCTGCCTGTGTCTTGCCTGATAACGCAGTACGCATGGAGTCATATTGTTTTGAAAATGTAAAGATTTGTCCCAATTCATAGTCTTTACGATCCCTCTGGAGCTTGTATGTTTTGCGGTCAATGATTTTTTCTTCCTCCTTCTTTAGCCTGATTTTCATTTCTTTCAATAATTTTTCTTTTTCATCTTCCGGACCCATTGCTTCCAGTTCCTCATATATACCAGATATTTCCTCCAATATTCGTGCTCTGTCAATATCTGCATACTTAATGAGGACAAGGACCTGTTGTCTTGACGCCTCAAGATTTATATCGGCCCACTCCTTCATGAGGTCAGGGTTGGGATTTTCATAGCTGGGTGCTGTAAGTATTCGTAGTCCACGAGGTATTCTATTCACCTCTATATACCTCTGTAAGGACTTTGACTCCCACCATTTACTTTGTTCCTGGCGGGACTTCTTTTCTAGAATTTTAATTTTGTCATGCAGAGAGTTGTTTTTGGAACCACTGGCAGCTTCCGGTTGATTACGGGTAGTCGTTGTTACCGGCTGACTATCCGAAAACATCGTGCTCGCCCTAGCCTCTCGTTCTTTTACGCTGTCGGCAGACATTTCCTTTCGCTGTTACACTTAATTGCGGCTGTCCTGTTACACTGCGTATTACTCAATCCTAAACACAGGTAACGCCGCGCATCTGTTACAATCCTTCCTCCCTCCGGTACCTTAATTGTCGTCTTCGGAATCCTCACTCCTTGTGCCTGGAATCCCGCGCCTTCTGTTCGGTGCAGATTCCACGGGGGTTAATGGACTTGCCGAATTCGTTCTCCGTACTCAGGGGGGGGGGGTCCGACGCTGTTCTCCCTTTCGGAAGCTCCAAACTTGCTCCAGGAAACCCGGACCGGATACCACTTTGGCGTCGACCTATCAGCTTTTCCCTCTCAAGCTGACTTTTGGAAGGGGTCCGTGTGAAGCCGTGTGATATCGTAACGGCTGCATATATACTCCAACCTCCGTTTTCCTCCCGCAATCGCTCTCACTCGGATCGCGCTGGACACAGACACGAACCAAACTTCAGATGCTGGTTAGATTTTTATTCAGCTGTCGCCATAACATTTCGGCACAAAGCCTTGATCACATGACAGCGTAACCACATTTTGCGTGAGTTTTTAAAGTGCACAGTGCTATTACGTGATTGGTCCATTTAAAAGCATTGACATGGTGGACAGACTTTTGATCACAGGCATATCGTACACATGTATATATATAAATTCATTATAACATTATTACGAGTACTAAATATTGCCTTAACTATGTAAATACCTCAATTTACTGAAGCATATATATATATATGTATTTATGTATATATCACCGAACCCCAGTTGCCCCCAGGGGTGAAGCTGTCATTCGTGCAACAGGTGCACTGGCCCTAGGGTCTAGAAGTGATGGGTTCCACCGCATCACAAATATGGCTTTTGTTTTGTAGCCCACCATGGAGTAAATGGTCAGATTTTGCTTGCAGTGGGCTCCTGCCATTCGTGCAAGGACAGAGGGCGCCTCTCCTTGGAACAGCCTTCCACAAACGAGCCCCACATAAACACGTCAATTATCTGCTGTCTTAAAGCAACTGCGACACGGCTGGTCACTACTCTAGTCCCTGGCTTTTAAAGACTTGTACTTCTGTGCAAGGTCCTTCTGACTTGGTCACAGACACGGAGCAAGGATGTCATAGGCTCTGATGCAAGCAAGCAAAATTGCCTATTTGGCTGCCATTGGGGTAGTAAATTACAACATTTATCAGTATTCAATGGGCTTTGGGTCCGGGTGCCACTGCACCTGTTGCCCAAATGGTAGCCACACCCTTATTTGATCACACACGAACGGTTTAACATGGCAACACATTACTCAGTTGTTTCTGTTCTATTCTTTCTACACCGCTTAAATGTGAATCCTCTCTTTGTCAGCATTTGACGCCCCTTTGGCTGACAAGGTGGCACGTCATAATCATGCCCGCTTTAAGCTTATTCTAATAATGTAAACACAACGCTCTGCTGTAAAATTCACAATCAGTCGGCATTTATCTTTCATGAATTCACTTCCCTGAAAATTGTTCAACAGAGCAGGCAAAGTAAAAGATCGTATGGACTTGAAAAGAGCATTCAATGCGGTGAATGACAAAGCGCCATCTTATTACCTCGTTTAGGCACAATATCCTGTGCCTTCCACATGAACAATAGTAAAACTAGGCTAAACGCGGATACAGAAAAGCACGCCGCCAGATTGCATCGATTTCTGCTTCAGTGCTGCTCCAAAATCCATGGATACATATTTTGCGTTCGAGATGTTGTTTGCCGTTTGACTTCCAGCACAACGAGCTAGCCGTCTTGTTTACAGTTTCAACAATACCGCTGTTTGCTGCTAATAAGCTCTTTGCATTTCTGAACAGATAAAGAAATATGGTGGATTATCCGTTGAGCGTGATTGCCGAGCTGTCCTTCCTGTTTGATCAGGACCCAACCGAGAGCGTCATCCGCAGCAGGAAGAGAAACAGCCCAAGGCCGTCCGCGGCAGCAGACAATCAGACACGGCCCGCGGCCATTTCCGTCGTCAGACAGCTGTATCTCTCCAGCGAGAGCCAGCCATTGTTCCAGCACACATAATCAACAAGGGGCTCCTCATGTTTCCATTTGTGGCCTATGATTCATGGTCTCGACCGAGTACACAGCTACGTTTTGCCCCGAACTTTTAGAAATGGGGGTTTGTAGATAGATGGACTAGGTCTGGCAGTGCTTGCTCACTGTCGCATTCACTGCATTTGACTGCTAATTCTTCATAACTTTGAATTTACAGCATTATAATAACAGATGCACACCTGCCAAATTAAAAAAAATAAAATCACGTGGCAGAATTACAAGCCCCTTGCGCCACTTTTGCGTCACTTTTTCCATGTTAAAAGTGACGCAAAAGTCGCGCAAGGGGCTTGTAAATCTGTCCCCACATGAGCATGGAAGAGAGGGTCCTTGGAGGGGAATGGGGCAGTGGGAAGAAAAGTCTGAGGAGCTTTTAACGGCCCACAGCCTCTTCATTTAAAAACACAGACAAGCATAAACCTCTAAGCCTGCAAACCATGTCTCTAGTAGTTTTCACACCTTATAATGAACATCAGTTGCACACGGCCTCCAAATTCGAGCAAGAAGCCCACTCTGGGAAGGGGTTTCTGTTGGGATGACAAGACACGGCAATTAGATGTGGAGGTTTATAGTGCTGATATTGGCATCTCCCCACTGCTTAGCAGTAAGTAGTTGCGGTGCACAAAATAATCAGTTCACACATATTTTGTTGGAAAACAGTTTGCTGCAGGTTTATTTTACACAAGGAAAATGCCAACATGATGGGTTAACTTACAAGCGATCCAAGGGCGGGCAGGACCTAAGCTGTCCTGCTCGGCTGATGAGCCGAGCTGCACCGTGGCAAACCCAGTCGGTGCTACCAATTATGTGGGGATTGTCCACCTTAAATACCATGGACCACCAGTCCATAACTTTACTCATGCCTTTTTTGGGGCAGAGCGTTACAAGTCAAGCCCCCGGTTGCTCAGGCTTACAACCGCCCGAAGGACTAGCGGGGCACCAATATTTTCATCCAGGATCCTGCCGTAAAGACTCCTGGGGTTTGACATAAGGCACCCATCTTGTGCTCCAGAAAGGGTATCTGTTGTATGTAGATTAGGTAGGCAGCAGGACACGTCTTCAGGTTATTAAGATTGATTTATTAAGATAGGACAGCAGAGCAGTAAACCTCACAGCTGACCAGACCATCAACTGCCAAGGCTGGAACCTTCACATGCCAGACAGAACACTCTTAGGTACTATGGGATGTTGGGAAGGTAGGAACACAAAGAAAGGGCTACTGACACCAAGTAGCCATATTGAAGGAAGTACAAATATACGACAGTTTCCCTATGTACCAATCAGTCTCCGGATCACCCTGTAACTTCCTGCAACACAAATTCACATATTAATATGTTTAATTCCTTTGCCCACCATCCCGCCGGCACACAGGGTAAGCGGTTGGGAGGGTGACAGCCTGTCCAGTGGGGAAAAAGAGGATGGCCAGTGGGTGGGGCAGGTATAAATACTTGTCCCCAGCCTACTGCAGGCCTGAAATGATACTGCAGAGGCACCGGACATAGGAGGGACTCCCTGGGAAATGGTCCCAGCAACTGGTGCTCGGGGATTTGCCTAATGCGACACTAAGAGGGCCGCCCTCTTACAGGGACCCACTGCATGTGCCGTGGGCAGCCACATTTAAGCTTCATACAACGGCCCCTGCCATTTCTCCAATCC
Source organism: Lissotriton vulgaris (assembly GCF_964263255.1). Taxonomy (NCBI): domain Eukaryota; kingdom Metazoa; phylum Chordata; class Amphibia; order Caudata; family Salamandridae; genus Lissotriton; species Lissotriton vulgaris. The sequence continues at coordinate 789,619,626 of NC_141698.1, read as the reverse complement.
TGAGCAACTGCCTGTTTGTGCTCGTTCTCAGAATCACAATACGGATTCCTTTACTACATTGCCCCTATCTTCCAATACCCTTGTAGGATCAGACATCTAGGAGTGACCTTTTCTTCCCATATTTCCTGAACACACTCTCACAAACATCCCTTTTTCAAATTTCTTGCACTTTCTTTTTATTTTCACATTGTGTTTTTGCATGTATTGATTTTTGTATTCCTTAGCTTCCTTGCCCAGTGCCTCATAATCATTCTTTCTATGACCAGACTACACCATCCAGGCTGGCACCGCCATGGTGCAGGGTACGCTTCCTTTTAGCAAACAAAATGGTATTTCTCCTCTCACTGAGTGCGTTGTGGTTGTATAATACCACAGCATATCCTTGACCTGACTCCTCGAACACTCATTACTAGACAATCAGCAGGGTTTCTTCATTAAGATTGGGGGGTGTTGACCCCCCACCCACTGTGCCACGTTAAATATGAAAAATAAAATGGCAATTAAAAGATTTCATTGCCATTTTATTTTTTCCTATTGAGTGCTGTGGCAGCCAGCCTGTCGAGCCAGGGAAAAGGGGGGCATGTCCTCTGCCGCCTATTGGCAGCAGAGGACTGGAGCAGTGGCTGACTGGGCACTCCAAACTGGGCATGTCAGTTTGGCCGGAGTCAAAGCGCGGCCCTAGTTCTGTGAAAACCATTTGATGTTAATGAAAGCTTGACTGAGAAGTCTACACAACGGTGTCCGAGAACCTACCAGGAAGGCCACACAAAGAGGTACTGCACTACTACGCAACTCAAAGCCATATATTCATATGGAGTGATAACACTATAACAAAAATAACAAGGGGGGGAGGGGAGTGCAGAGGTCTCATGGATAAAATCCACATCCGGTACAGGCTTTTATAACCAAAAAGATTCTATCCTGTATACTTTTATATATTTTTTTGTTTTTAGTGATGTGTGTGCAAGAAAATGCTGATCTAGTAAATTGATACTTGTATAGCGCACTACTCACCCGCAAGGGTCTCAAGGCGCTTGTCTGAATACCGCTGTGGAACCCATCCTGGCTTTCCCTGTGAGGCGTCCACTCCTGGGTACCCCCAAGGTATGGCCAGGCATCCTTAGCGTTGTGGGGGCCGTTGTGGAGATTAAGCAAGCTATTGCCCAGAGTTGCAGAGTGGGACTCCATGATTGAAATAGGCACCGAGGTGAGAATTATCAGGTCTGTGGAATTTTGAGCCCAAGACCAGCCGAGGCGGGGAATTGAACCCTGGTCCCGGGCTAGACCTCTGCCTCAGGGTCTGCCGCTCTAATCATTGATCCACACTTCTCCACTAGTTCCCCTAGACAAGCACTATGTGTTTTTAAAATACCCCTCACACACTATGAATCCCATAGTGTCATGCTTCATCATTGGGGTCTTCCCGTCCTTCTACGGGGCGGGGCGTGCTTCGATCTGTGAATACACGCAATACACGCAAACATGATCTGAACTCTATTTTGGAGAAGTGATGATAAATAATCTTTATAGTCAGAGCGGGGTTATCTTAATTTGAGATACCACTTCGCCTACAGAGAACTACACTTATTTTTCTCTGAGGAAAAGAAAAATTTATCACAAAAATATATCATTACATTAAATGTACTATGGGAAGCATTTTCCACTATGAAGATGATGTGTTAACAAACTCGGATGAATGCAACCAAATTTTGTTATTTTTTTCCCCTTTTTTCCCCTTTTACATTTCAGATGCCAATTCTGGTCATTTTTTAAGGTGTTTTAGCCCCTATAAAAGATTTGCTGATTTTTGCAATCTGTTATTAGGACAATAGGCATTTTTCATAAGAATTGTCATTTTTTTGGAGAGTAGTAGGGATCAGATACGGTCCTGATGAGTAAAGCAGGGGGTCTGCTTACGAAACATTTCGACACTGTAGGGTATAGTAAATACACCCTACTTAACCACATTTTTAACATTTACAGCCAGAGAAACTAATAAAGTATATTTTTTCTACAAGCCAGGAAACTTTAAAAAAAAATTCACTATCACTTCCCCACCACTCCCACTACCCTCACCACACATAGCCTATTGCAAACAATACAGTGCTCCCGTGTATTCACAGGTTGAAGCACGCCCCGCCCCATAGAGGGACGGGAAGACCCCGATGATGAAGCATGACACTATGGGATTCATAGTGTGTGAGGCGTATTTTAAAAACACATAGTGCTTGTCTAGGGGAACTCCTAGATCAGCATTTTCTTTCACACACATCACTAAAAACAAAAAATATATAAAAGTATAGAAGATAGAATCTTTTTGGTAATAACACTATAGGCAGATGCAACCAGGTTTTGTAAGAGCCGCAAAGTACAAAATAACACTGTGAAAAGAAGTGCTGTGAGGCAGAGATCAACCAGGCATCAAACAGCACAAAGAGATACTTAGAGGCAAAGTGATACAGGCAACAGTCATTTTCGTACCTTTACTGAGAAAAGAAAATCATCATGCAACAGTGCTGGAGGGAGTGACCCCAGAGAAATCACCCAGGGTTGCGCTTGCAGAGCCATCCATTTCCAAAGTGGCACTCCATCAAGACTGCTGAGTGGGGCTCAGAATAACTCCAAAGGTTTCTGAAGTGCAGAAAGCAGAGAGTAGCGATCAGAATCGTGATACTTTGCTTCTCCAATGGAGAAAAAGAAAGGGGTCCTGTTTCCTATTAAAACTGAAGATGATCCAGAGACCAGCATGTCGAAAGGTCTCAGAGATGTTTTGTATAAACAAGATCTCCAAGCAGCATCTGAGACAACTATACTTACAATGCTGCCGCCTTCTTGAAACTAGCACCACCATTCAATGCCGCCAAAACCTAATATTGGTGACAGATGGACAGCCTAGATAGAGACATTTAATGATTTCATTGATGTGATTGAAGAAGTAGATAACAAGAAGATTATCAAGTATCTTAAGAATCTTGCTTCTCAGATTTTTTAGATGACGAATGCTGAGAGTAACTCTTAGCCTGGAGCGAGTTCTCATGGCTGCTGGAGCTGAAGACCGTGCTGATCTGCAAGCTGTTGACTTGGAGTCCAGAGAGGCTCAGAGTGGTGTCAGTCATGAATGTGAGAAATAAGCCACAGCACAAGGCTGAGACACACTAAGTGAATTCTCCACAGGAAAAGAAGTTGTTCTTCAGGTGAGGCTATTTGTTTCCACACGAAGGTTGGTGTCTTGCCATTGGGCAGATCTGCAATGGCTGTGGAAAGGAGAACCATTTGGTGATTGTGCAAGAAGCAAAGGAAAAAGTAAGTGTGTCATGGGGCAAAGACAAAAAGGCAACCCAACTTTTCCAGAAGCGACATTCAACACATGCCCAGAAGGCCAAGCGACCACGCAATCTGAGGCAAATCGACACCAAATTAAGTTGATTGACGTCTAAATCTTCATCAAACAATTCCTCCTTATCACTATCAAGTGACAGTGAACAAGATGTTTGTGCCATGTTGATGTTTGCCTCAGAGAAGCATGGGCATGTTGAACTGGCTGCCTGTGAGGAAAAACATGGTCCAAGAGAAATCAACATGACAAAGCACCAAAGTCTTTCAAACATTGTCCAAAGATCACACTAAAAGTCAATGGTTGTTCAATACCTTTCATTATCGATTGTGGTGCCTCAATAAATATTATGCCTGAGGAGAAATAAAATGAAATGTCTCCATTACCCCAAATTATGCCATCAAAAACTAAAGTGTATACGTGGGCTGCATTAATGCCACTAAAAAGTCAATGTTCATTTCCAGCAACAATGAAGCATAAGAAAACAACAGTACAAGAACCAATACATGTACTTCAAGATATGGTGTCAAGAGCAGGTTTACTCAGCTTCAGCACAGCATGACAAAGCTCTTACACAAGTGTGTCAGCTGCTCGCTGATGCCAATTTATCTTTGAATGAGAAATGTGAGTTCCATTAAACAAGGTTAAAATTCTTTGGACTTATCCTTTCTGATGGAGCATGGCCCCTGATAAAGTGCAAGCTCTCTCAACTGCCAGTCCCCTACAAGAGGTTTCCATGTTACGTTCATTCCTTGGCATGGCCAGCTATTGCTCTAGATATAAACAAGACTTTGGCATTGTCAGTGCGCCATTAAGAGATTTGATGAGAAAGAATGTTTCTTTTGTTTGGTCACATGAATGCGAGCAGAGCTTCCAGAAAATCAAGCAAGCTACTGAGAACGCTACTGAAATGGCATATTTTGATCCAAAGCTTCATATTGAGGTTGTTGTTGACGCTAGACCCGTCGGGTTGGGAGCCATCCTTGCATAGCACATTGTTAGATTTGGGGGTCTCTGGTTGGGACAGGTGCGAACTTGTGACAAGCAGGGACCCTCTCCTCTAGTCAGGGCAAGGGACTTACTCTTTCAAATAACCCCTGCTCACCCTCTAGGTTGTGTGGCGCGATCAGACAAGGCTAATCTCGGAGTGTTATTGGTTAAGCATTTGTAATCGCACACAGTAACTCAGTGACAACACCACACATGGACACCACACCAGGGTTTGTATCAAAAATAGGTATTCTTTATATATATATCAGCAAGACTTAGTACAAGACCACATAATGTTGCTCAATCAGGCCACAAGATTATTTAGGCAAAAAGAGTTCTTAGTAAGGCGTATTTTCAGAGTCTGTGCACAGCGTACTTCTTAACTCGGTCCGCCGGTGAAGCCAACAGAGTCTGGGGCGCACGGAGGACGTTTCTGTCCGGTGCGCGTGGAATACAGCGTACGATGCGGGCACTGGACCTTTTGTTTTTGGGGGGAGTTTATCACGGCCGAAGCGTTGCTGCGCCAAGCAGCTCAGGCAGCGGTGCCCTCGGTGTCATGGCTCATAGGTACTAGGTCACGTTACTGGAAGGGGGCGATGCTTTGTGGATTCGGGGCACTTCGTTGCGGCATCCGCACCATACCTGGAGAGGGGGCGCTTAAGGCTCGGTGTGGAGAGGCAGTATGCTTCGTAGGTACGGGACGTACCCAGCCGCTCTACGTGCCGTAACCTGTGGAGAGCAGCAGCAGGAGACGCATCAATCAGGACGATGCGAAGGGGGAGAACAAAGCCCAAAAGCGGAGTCCGAGCCGTACATTGTGAGCTACGGCTCGAAGGGGGTGTAGTAGTCGCGTTGCTCGGGCCAGGCTGGTCCAGACGTTGCGAGCTATAGCTCGAAGTGCGGCAGTCGCGTTGCTTGGGCCAGGCCGGTCAAGATATTGCGAGCTACGGCTCGAAGTGCGGAAGTCGCGTTGCTTAGGCCAGGCCGGTCCAGACGTTGCGAGCTACGGCTCGGAGTGATGCAGAAGTCGCATTGCTCAGGCCGGGCGGGTCCGTTCATTGCGAGCACCGGCTCAAAAACGGTGCAGAAGTTGCGTTGCTCGGGCAGGAAATCTGGGCACAGGGTTCTCAGAGTGTGCGGTGGGTTGGCACGAGGAGCACACAGTTCTCTCCTTTAGCACTGCGGGGGAAGGCAGCGCCCTCAGCAGTTCTTCTCCAGGTCGTTTAGAGTCCACTGTTTCAGGGGGCAAGCTCACACACAAGCCCTTAGAGATCTTTGAAACACAAGTCTTTAAAAGTAAATATTCTTTGCAGGTTCTTCCTCTCCTTCAGCAGCAAGGCAACCACTGCAGGCCAATCCCCCAGGACAGGGACAGTATTCCTCCTTCAGCTTTCCCGGTTCCTTCTCCCCAGGCAGAGGTTTCTTCTTGGTTCAAGGAGGATCTGATTTCTTAGGAGCAGGGCTCCTATCTTTATACTGCAAATCCTTTGTTCTTTCAGGCAAGGGGGGCCTTTGCCTAATCCAGTCCAGTTCCTGAGCACTTTGTTTTGGAGACTCTGGCTTTTTCTTTCAGTGTGCAGGGCACAGACATCAGACGCTCCCCAGGGGGTGGAGCCAGCATTGAGGTGGCAGAGCACAGCCCTATTCAGAGTCACCGGGCACTCCTCCCACCCTTCCTGGTGTAATCTCTCTATTCACCACCTGGCAGCCCCAGCCTGTCTCCTGGAATTCCCCAGCCCTGTCACTCACAGAAACTAGACAGCAGATACACATCCTAGCAGAGGCGGGCTGAAATGGTTAGGCAAGCAAATACCAGCTTTCTAAAAGTGGCATTTGCAAACACAGGATATTAAAATAAACTTTACTAAAAATGCACGTTATTATTATGAGTTCAGGCATACTAAACTTGACTTTCTACCATGTTCCCTGAGTCTGTTAGGAATGTATTATGTAACAATTCCAACACCCCATTCTGGCCTATGAGAACAGGTAGCCTTACAATAGTGAAAAACAAAAATGGCTGTAATTCACTATTAGGACATGCCACACACCAGGGCTTGTTCTACCTTATGCTTATAATGCACCATGCCCTTGGGCCTACCAGAGGGGTGACTAATATGAAGTTAAGGGAAGGTTTAGGGACTGGCAAGTGGGTGCACTTGCCCAGTCAGGATGACAGTACCAGACTGCACACAGGTTCTGCAAAGGCAGACCCTTGAACACATTTTACACGGCTACTTTTGTGGGTGGCACAACCAGTGCTGCAAGCCCACTAGCAGCATTTGGATTCACAAGCCCTGGCACTCCTGGTGTACTTTACTGGGGTCTGATAGTAAACCAAATAAGCCAATCATGGAAACCAATCAACATATACACTTTTATATAGGGAGCACTTGCACTGTGGCACTGGAGGGCAGTGGCACAGTGCTCTGAGCAGCTAACACCAGCAAACCACATGAGGCAACAGCAACAAAAATGGAAGGGAGACCCACAACAATGGTGCCAGGTCTAACACACATCAGACACCCAAATGCTTGAAGAAGTATTGTGGCATATGAAAGCTGAAGTTTGTTCCTAACTGAACGTGCTTATTCACAACCTGAGAAAGAAAGCTTAGCAGTGGTGTGGCCTTGTGAACATTTCCACGTATTCGGGTATGAGAAACACATCATGCTTGTGACTGATCACTAAGCATCATTTACTATCTTTGGAAAGCCAAAAGCAAAAATGCATCCTTGCATTGAACGTTGGGGTCTGCGATTACAAGAGTACATCTACACTATCATGCATCATGCAGAGAAAGATCAGAACCCTGCTGTTTATTTATCATGAGTGCCTCTCCAATGGCCTGCCACCCAATCTAAAACAACTGAAGCTTACATAAACTTCATAGTGAAATCAAGCACTCCAGCTGCCATTTCGTTGAAACAAATTGCAACTGCCACAAGTCAAGATAGTGACATGCTGAAACTATTACACATCAGTCTTGTTACCAGCATGCTCGACCTCCAGCAGTGAAAGTGAATATAAAATGTTTAACAATGTGAAGGGTGAACTGTCCATTACTCAGAAGGTATTATTCTAAGAGGTTCGATAATTGTCATTCCGGAGAGTTTGTGGCAACAGAAAATTGAAGTGACCCATGAAGGAAATCGTGGAATTGTTGCTACCAAACAAGCTCTCTGAGACAGAGTCTGGCTTCCACATCTTGATGAGATGGTTAAAAGAGAATTATAGGCCTGTCATCGAAAACCACTCATCGCCTGTTAAAAATGCCAGAGTTGCCAATACATGCATGGTAAAGAATTGCAGTGAACTTCTTTGGTTCTCTTGTCAACAGTCATCACCTGATGGTGATTGGTAATTAATAGTCCTGTTTCCCATTAATCGAAGATCTCTCATCTATTACTCAAGACCTTGTCTTGAGAGATTAGACAGAATCTTTATGACCTGGGGTGTTCCTGTGCTTTTCAAGTCTGACATCGGTCGACTTTTCAACAGTCGCAAATTCAGAAACTTTCTTAGTCATCTTAATGTTAAGCATCAGAAGAGCATCCATCTTTGTCCATAGGCCAATGGCCTTGTCCAATATTTCATGAGTATGGTAAAGAAAGCTGTCCAGCCTGCTGTATTAGAAAAGCTCAACTTTATAAAGCTGTCTTAAGTTCCACTCTTTAAATTTATCGCTAGACCCCTCACTCGACCACAGTTGAAAGCCTCTACAAACTTGATGTTCAGGAAAGCTATAATGACCAAGTTACCTTAAATGGTCCAACAGATGAGCAAATACTAAGAAAAAAACATTCATCAAAGACTTGGATCATAAGAGGAAAATGAATGTCTATGCAACAAGCACCAACATGCAAAAGATGTCTTGTTCACTTGAGGAGATCGAGTTCTTGTTCGTCTGCATTGAAAATGAGAGCCTGAAGCTCCTTTCGATGCTCAACCATATTTTGTGACCAGCAAAGGAACCATAGTGACTGCCTAACGTCCTGGGAAGCCCATTACGTGAGACTCCTTGCATTTCCGACATGCAGCATACCAAGCTTAGACTCATTAATAAATCTAACCTCAAACTTGTCCCCATCGCACATTCTTCTATTACTGTTACCAAAACCAACCTAAAACGCTCACTATTCAACTGGAGATTAGCAATGAAACATGCTGCCGACATAGAGGACCTATTACTCAACTTGGAACTGGATCTCCTAATTCTCACTAAAACCTGTTCAAATGACTCCTCTTCTACTATTATACACAACCTGGTTCCACCCAGCTACTCTGTCATACGTCAAGATCTCGCTAACCGCATTGGGGCGGTATTGCTTGTATTTATCGATCTAACCTCTCTGTTAAACAATCACTTTCCTCACCAACATCTGCCTGTGTCTATATGATGATCAACATCTCAACCAAAGACAATGCTACCTACACTCTGCACACATTCTACCATCCCCCAGGTGATAATCATACCTTCATCAAACAAATCATGGAGATTATCTCCAACACCAATGCCCCATGCAACAACCATATTTTCCTAGGTGACTGCAATATTCATTGGACCGGCACTAAAGTTCCACTTGTGAATTGCTTCAAGGCTTTTCTCTGGACCTCAATCTGGTACAAGTCTGCAACAGCCCCATTCATATGAAAGGGGCCATCTTAGACTTAATCACAGCCAAGGAAAATACTTTTTATTGGATTCTATTTCACTCTACGACTGGACCGATCTCCACTGCATCACCTTCTCCATTTTTTAAAAGGCAAACATCCTCAAAGGCCAGCCAGTGAAAACAAAAATTGGATCAGAAAGACCCTCAATCTCATTCCAGACATGCTATCCACCACTAGCCTCAACCTCTTGCCTCCTCACAATGATATGGTTGATGCTCAAGACCTCTCTAAGCACTATTTTAGCTCTTTTTGTAATGTCATAGACTCCTTTGATCCCAAGCAATTAAAGAGAATACCAATAAGAAGATCTGATCCCTGGAAGGACCGCCCCAACCACCCGGGAGGGGTACTCGCCATCTCACACAAAAACTCCCTCCGCCTCTCCACCTCAAGCAACACCCACCCTCCTGAATAACTGCACTTCCAGATCCATACCAACCCCAACTACACACTCTGCAGCACCCTTGCCTACAGACCCCCCGGCCAGGCCCCCGCCTGAACTTCCACCTCGACAACCCCAGCGACCCCATCTCCACCACACTCCGGGACAACTTCAATAACATCGGACTGAAACAACTCGTCACCACGCCGACCCACAAGGCAAGACAAACCATTGACCCCCATCTTCGCAGGAGAAAACAGTGTCCACTTCAACCACACCATGCAACCCCCATGGACTGACCACCACTGCGTACACTTCCTCATCAACAAACCCAAGCCACCCAAACCCACTCCGCGCCCTCCGTGAAGGATCTGGAGCAGAGTCACCGAGCAACAGCTTAAGTCCACCCTCACCCGCGACACCCCTACCACTGCAACTGACACCAACCTCGCAGCCAGGAAACTTCACACATGGATCTCCAACTGCACAGGCAAGCTCACCCTGCTACACAACTCTGACAGACAGTACCCCAGGAAAGCCGCCTAATTCACTACCGGCCTCTAAGAAACCAGACGCACCTACAGACACCTCGAAAAGAACTGGAGGAACAACAAGACACCTGAAAACCACATCACCTACAAGAATGCCATGACAAAATACCACCAACGCATCAGAACCACCAAAAGGACCTTTATCCACAACAAAATCCTTGCCAACTCCAGGAACTCCAAGGAAATCTTCAGCATCATCCAGGAATTCACCAGGCCCCCCAGCGAAGCCACAGATATCAACCCTTCCCAGGACTTCTGCGACAAGCTCGAATGCTACTTCCACCTGAAGAACAAAAACCTCTAGCACAACTTAAGTGACCAAACACCTGACTCACCAACCATCCTGCCCTCCGGCAACGCCGGCCAGCCCACCATCTCCTCCTGGACACCGGTCATGACTGAAGAGACTGCCTCAAGCATGAAAGGCATCCACTCGGGTGCCCCACAGACCCCTGCCCACCACACATCTACCACAGAGCCGCCATTGCGCCAGAATTACGACGCACCATCAACACCACCTTCAAGACCAGCACTTTTTCCAATGACTGGAAACACGCTGAAGTCAGGCCCCTGCTCAAGAAGCCCTCAGCAGATCCCACGGACCTCTGGAACTAACGGCCCATCTTGCCCCCCCTCTTGGCAGTAAAAGTCGCAGAGAAGACCGTCAACGCAGAACTAACAAGGTTCATAGAAGACAACTCCTCGATACTTCCTAATCCGGATTCCGCAGCAACCACAGCACCGAGACCGCTCTACTTGCCACTACAAACAACATCCATATCCTCCTCAACCAAGGCCACACCACAGCCCTGATCCTACTCGACCTGTCAGCAGCATTCAACACCGTCCCCCACCTCACACTCGCCGCCAGACTACACGACGCTGGCATACAATGAAACACCCTCGACTGGATCTGCTCATTCCTCACAGGAAGAAGCCAAAGGATCAGACTGCCGTCCATCCTCTCTGAACCCACGGGATCATCGCTCAGCCCAACCCTCTTCAACATCTACATGGCCCCCCTCACTGCCATTATCAGACAGCAGAGCCTCAGCATAGTATCCAACGACACCCAACTCATCCTCTTCCTCACCAAAGACCACACCATAACCAGACTCAACTTCCAGGAAGGAAGCACGTCGTCGCATCCCGGATGAGCAACAGCTGCCTGAAGCTCAACTCAGAGAAGACAGACGACCTCATCCTCGGAACCACCAAATCAACATGGAACAACACGTGATGGCCCACTGCCCTCGGCAGCCCCCTGACTCCCACGGACGACGCAAGAAACCTCATCATCGTACTCGACTTCTCCCTCTCCATGAACCAACAGGTCAACCCTGTCACTTCCAGCTGCTTCAACACCCTCCGCAAGATGTTGAAAGGGATCCCCCCCGAGACAAGGATGACAGTCACCCACACACTAATAACCAGAAGACTAGACTACAGAAACACCCTCTTTACCGGCATAAAGAAGTCTCTACTCCGCAAGCTCCAAACGATACAGAACACCGCCGCCAGACTCGTCCTCAGTATCCCTCGACACAAGCACATCAGCCAACACCTACGGAATCTCCATTGACTCCCCATCGAGAAGAGAGTCACTTTCTAGATACTCACCCACACCTACAAATGCCTCCACAACACCGGATCCCAATACCTCAACAATAGAATCACCTTCCACGTGCCCAGAAGAGACCTCGGATCAGCCAACCTCGTCCTCGCCAAGATCCCACGCATCCACAGAGCTAAAGCAGGGTGAAGAGTCTTCTCCTACATCGCAGACAAGACGTGAAATGATCTCTTGATCAACATCAGACGCGCCCCCATTCTTAAAAACCTTCAGGAAGGTTCTCAAGATCTGCCTCTTAGAGTGAACGTAACTGCGGACCTCTCCACCCAGCACCTTAAGACCCTCACGGGTGAGTAGCGCATTTACAGTTTCCCTCATTGATTGAGTGGATTAACTGTAGCCTGAAAGAGGAGCCATGCGCATATAGACTTGCAGAAAGTGCGAGGAGACTGACCCCCATCTCTGTTGAACCTTATACTTTTGAATAAAAAAGGAGGGACCTAAAATAGTAGCATCAGAAGTGCCAAACCATTATATTTCTATCAGCAACTGGACACAGCCAAAAACTCTTTGAATTGGTTAAACAACAAACTAATGGGAAACACAATTTCTCCACGTCTGACACTACATCTAGGGGTGGGCAAAATTTGCGTAGTCGCGTTAAGCAAAGCTCCGCGAAACGGTAAAAAATCTCCACTAACACGTAAAAGTTTTGCGAACACGTGGAATTGCTTGTTCTGCCCATTTGCAATACTTTTTTCCTGTTTGCGAATGCTGTTTTTGTGTTCGGGGAGAAATATCTCACGAACACGCATTTTGAAAGATGCGAAAAAGCAAAAAATCCAGTGAATTTGTGGATCGCGGAATTTTTGGTTATTCCGAGGTCTCCACAGAATGCGAAATTACCTAAACTCCACAAATTCCGCGAACGGAACGGAATTTACCGCCCAGGCCTAACTACATCTCTACCTAATTGTCAAACATTTTCCTTCTTTTTTCTGAAAATTAAATCAATTGACAATGATCTCAGCATTGCAGTGAATTGCTTACCGACTGGAAACCCAACACAGTACCCCCCCAACTCACAGGAGGTTTGTCCTGGCAACATTCTCTTTCAACTTAAAAACAATTCCCCTTAGTCCATCTTTCAGACACTTGATGACTCTGACATCTCAAAACTACTGTCTTCCACTAAACTTTCCAACCGATACCCCTATGAACCAGAATTATCAATGCCTCTCTAACGCAGTGCCCATGCCTGACTTTCTAAAAAATGGACAAGTCACACCTATCTCATAAAATCCTTATTCGGACATCTCTGATACCAACAATTTCTGCCCTATTTCGAGCATCCCAACCTTAGTCAAACTCCTGGAAAAATGTGTTCATCAGCAACATCTGTAATACCATTGTCCAGCACCAGCTCCTCGACCTCTGCCAATCTGGTTTCAGACCAGGTCACAGTACTGAAACTGCCATGGTCCACCTTGTCGACGACTCTTTATGCTTACTCGATCATAATGAATCCTGGCTTTTAATCCTTCTTTACCTATCAGCAGTTTTTGACGCGGTCATGCATGAAACTCTCCTGAACCTCTTAGAACATAGAATGGGTATTTCTGGTACTGTCTTAAAATGGTTCTGCTCATTCCTTCAATTAGTCCTAATCAATCATGACGTATTCTATCAGACACTAATGCAGCGATCTTTCAAAATGGCATTCCTTTGCTCATCTTCTGCTATAGCTCCACATACCTCTTTGATGTCTTCTACCATCCATTCATCCTCCTCAACCTTAGTATCAACATTCACTGGCAATCTGGATAAACGATCCGTGCTGATATTCCTCATGCCAGGTACATACTTGTTCTCAAACATGTACTCCAGGAGACGGGGTGCCTTTACTTGCCCACACTGTGGAGAACAAGTCCACAAATGGCCTATGATTAGTGCGTAGTTTGAATTTTGCTCCCCACATGAAAATTCAGAAGTGCTGCACTCCCCGCCAGCACAGCATTGCCTCATTTTCCATCATGTTGTATGTGCATTCAGCTCCTCTCAGCGTGTGTGAAGCAAATGTTACCACTCTCTCTCATCCCTCATGCACTTGCGCCAACACAGCTACAACCTAATATTTACTGTGGTCTATCACAATGATGGCCGAGCCCTACCTTATTCCATCTTTACGTGCGCCACCTAGCCAACATCATAGAGTGCTACGGCTTTAACATTGTGTTGTACGCAGATGATAAGCATCTTCTTATCACCCTGCCTCAGGCTGTGGGAGACACTGCAGCTTTGTTAAGATCCCATCTGTCCGAACTGGCTGAGTAGATGGACCATAGCTATCTCAAGCTTAATTCTGGGAAAACAGAGGTTATTATCTTGGGGAAGCAGCCATTTATCTGGGCCTCTGCTTGGGGGCCCTAAGCTGAAAGTTAAGAACCTCAGCATCTGGTTTGATTCTGGACTCCTGTGTGACAGTCAGATTATCAGGCTAGCGTGAAAATCTTTGGAATATTTAAGACCCTGAAAAAGATCCTAGGACTCCTTCCAGAGGCTGTGAGAAATGTTGTGGTCCTGGATTTGGTAATTTCCAGAATTTCCAGACTGGATTACTGCAATGTGCTATACCTGGAGTCACACAATCTAGACTGGTGAAACTGCAGAATTCGGCAGTTTGGCTACAGCCCAACCTCCCGAGGTGGTCAGCTATGGCTCCAGCTCTTGTCAAACTCCATTGGCTGCCGTTGGGTAAGAGGGTTTCATTTAAAGCTATATGCTTCTGCCACCACATTCCGAATGGAAAAGGACCTCATTATTTGCACCCTCTTGTCAAACTTTTTGTACCCGGCAGAAGTGTTAGGTCTGGAGGAGCCTCTTTAGCTGCGATCCATCATGCAAATAAAGCAAGCATGGAAGACTGCTCTTTAAGCCTGTTATTGTCCAATATGTGGAACATCCTGCTTTCTCCAGACTGATTGCAAGTATTGCCTTTTCCATCTTTAGCAAAACCTCCCTATGTATGCCACTGTGTTGTTCTATGTTCACTCCCCAGACTAACACATCATCCTGGAATACCAGAACATTTAACAAGCCTTGCAAAACACCCTGCCTTACTCTCTGGAAAACTGCTGATGCAGAAGCCAATCCAAAAGGCATGCAAATGAATTGGCACGTCCCCTCTGGTGTTATGAAATATGTTGAATGATGGGACTCTGAGTGCAACCACAGCTGAAGATATGCCTTGACAAATCTAAGGTAGTAAAACATCTCTCCCGTCAAGTTCATCAGCATTTCGCTTATGCAGGGAAGGGGGAGCTGCCTCTAGTCCAATGAGGCGCGCTCACGCAACCAACCTCTCCCCTCTCAACTCCTTTTCAGACAAAGCCTACTGGAATGGTAAGGTAATCTGCCCCTTCTCTTCTTTACTTATCACTAATGTGCACTCCCACAGTCCAGAGGCTCAATTTGTGCCTCTGATCTCTCTGCATATTGAGTTGCAGAGCTGCATAGCCTGGGCCTGCTGTAGAGAAACCATGGTCTGCAGCACTGGCTGCCGACAAACTGCTTTGCTAGAGAAGGAAGGCGATGCAAGGATAAGATGAAAGGCCTCCTTCAATTGCACTCCACGTGCTCCTGACTGTTCCCGGCTGGCACGTTTGGGCCGCACAGCTCGTGACTTCCAGCCCATCCTGAATTCAACGCGCCCTTATGCCTGCACGCTCTTCCTCGGAGCTCGATTCTTGCCTCTCACCTCCTGCTCAGACACACGCTAGATTATGTACGCTTCTCTGAGATTGATACTTGCCTCCAAGATTCATGTTTGTGTAGCACACAGCATGCTGACATGGCCTCAATTTTAAAGGAAATACTTCTGCCCTTTCCACACACTGCTAACGACTCAGCGCTCTCGCCGGCCACCACAATTTGGGTAAAATTTGTACATTTTTCAGCTATCTATCCATACTTGCAGTAGCTCCTCATGCAGTTCACCACACCTTTGGACAGTCTTTAAAAGCCAACAGACTCTAGGGCCAGGGGTCATATGTTATCCCACGTTTCAGCTGCACCCTAAATTCCTTAAAAGTCTTCTTCTACTCCGTTGTGTCCTCTTCCATGCCATCCCATCCACGTCGCCAATTTTGGGATGTCAGGACTAGGCAAATAGGACATGAAAAAGGTTTATTTAAGCTTCATTCAATGACCCCTGCCGTGTCTATGATCCTGAGCACCTGCTTGCTCTGCTTCTCAGTATCACAATACAGATTCTAGAAATGGAAGAATGCCAGCTGCCAGGAGACAGATGACAGAACATAATGTAGTGTAGTTCCTATATTCCCAATAGGCTCTGCGCATTGGAATAACATAAATGATAGTTTAGACGTAGGACTGAAGACGACTAGGTCTCTCTTGAGTATGTTAGACTTAATTGTGAATGCCAGCTATCTCAGAGGTCACTAGAAACTTTCTCGAATAAACAAGAAGGGATTAGTTTCTGACAACCATATACCATGACAACTTTGTTCCCCAAGAATAAGGAATATATCTCCAGAGTCGTGGAAACAATAGATGGCTATTTCACTCAGTCAATCATGCATGCTTTGTTTCACCAGAAGTGCAGAGAAAATAGAGAGACGGGCGTTTTCAATAAAAAGGTTATTTATTGAGCAGTCTTCTTTCTCATGCAAGAGAAATTAATTGCAACAATCGTAATATTTGCTATGAAGTAAAGTGCGTACAGTAGAAGGAGTATTATGAAATAATACTGTAAAAGCATTTGTATGGTTTCTAAGCCATAAGATACTTAAAATAGATAAAACACAAACAATGATAAATAATGACTAAAAGTACTCAACTGGTGCATCTAAAATACGCCTACCCCGGTGTACCTAACCTAAGCCTAGTACAAGGGAAGAAGTAAGTGAGGTGTAGCTTGAGTTAAATAGTTTCGGCCAAGAATCTATCCAAGAATTCTCTTAGGGTCCAATCAGCTCCGTACCTTGGTTATAAAATGAAGGAGGTCTTGTATCTCTCTCTCAGGAATCGACCTCCCAGTAACCCGCAAGGGTAGCAGGGAAACACTGGAGCTGGATTTCTCGGCAGGAGAAAAAACAGAGTCTGTCTCAGTGCGTCAGCTGGAGGGTCGGCTTCCTTCAGCACTCGCTACAGCAGGGCGTCGGGCAAGTAGTTTGTCGATCTGCTCCAGACCACCGTGTATTTGCTAGGGCAGATGTGGGCAGTTATACCTGGAAGGTGCCGAGTTTGACATAAGGGTGGACATAATAACGTCACTAAGAACTCAAAGTTCTTTACACGCTCCAGGAGTTGTGGGACAAATCAATACTGAAGCAGGGGGAAGTCCCGTACTGCTGAAGGCTGGTTGTCTTCAAGAACTCGTTGTACTCTAGGAGCTTAGTGGAAGTAGCCATGCCATATTTGAACTGCATTGGCTGTGTCTAAATATGGTTATGATTCTTATGCCTATATAAGGATATGATAAGTTATACCTATATAAGGGCATGAATTGAGAAAATTACACTAGAGCCCTAGATACGTTACAACAATAACACATTCTTGCTCATCTTTTGTGCCATCGTGAGATATTGGCTCTTCACCGGGGGACCTTGTGAAGAGAGTAGATATTGTGTGTTACACACTGGCACCGTGCCAGTAGGCAGGACTGCAAATGCTGTTGTTTTCCAAATTAATGGCACTGAGCTAGGTTTATTAACCAATTGAGAAACATATGAAATGGGATTGAGTTTGTTCCAATGTTAGATTTCAATGTGGATACAGTTGCCACCACACTTCATGTTGTCACAATAATGTATTTGAAGTCCCGGGCTTTCATTTTACAGTTCTTGCCCATCAGGTTACTCAGTATAATTGGTTCAATGGATGCAAACCAATAATACAGAGTATGCTAGGCATCAAATAAAAACCAGGAGTGGAAACATGAGGTCTTAATGTTGGCAGCCCTGCTTGAGGTACTTAATAGATGATACATGTGTGCATCCAAGCAGCAGGTGTATTATGTTGTAGTGCAATCATTACTAGACCATGCCATGGAATCAGTCACACACACGATATGTTCTGGGTTGGAGTCACACAGTGTCATTTTGAGGACCTGGAGGGCCCAGAGCACGCCATAATTTGGGGGGACCCGGTGTGGCACAATATGCATTTTATTTTCTATTACTTCCTAATTCAAGCCTCCATTATGCCAAACAACACTAAACTAGATGTTTAACATTAAGAGGCTCAAACAAAATAGTTGGAAAATGTATTGACCTGAACCACACAGACCCTAAGAATGACACTGGGTGAGGAGACAAAGTAAAAGGTAGAAGTGCACAATAAGGGAGAGAGTTTTAAAAAGTGAAATAGATTACAGTGAGGTCAAAGAGAGAGAATGTTCACATTCCCTGGGGGCCGATTGGAAGGTGGTGGCACTGGGCAATTGCCCACTTTGACCATGCCGGAAAACATCTCTGGTCTCACAGGCCCTTTTAAAATCCCACTGTAAAAATGGTAAACGTCTTTGGATTTATTAGGGTGTAGCTCTGAAGGTAATTACTAAATTGTACAATGGAGGAAGACAGAAGATGTCCTATAAGGCTCTCCTTTACAATGTTATGCCGGGAGAAGGCCAATTAAGTAGCTTGTTTTACTTTATGAAGTCTGTATAACAATGCACTCAGCTGTGCTGCTACTAAATCATATGATTAACTCATACATTTCAGTATTCAACAATTTTGCATGCACCGCACTACCTCTAGAACCGGCAATACAAATGACATGCAATAAACAGTTGTGCTTGCAACTGGATTAATTATACTGAGGTTCTACACTGAACAAGTGGTTTCACATTTGATTCACCATCTTTACCAAGAAACCTTGGTACTCATTTCTTCTCACAAATACCAGATTGATCAGTTAAATCATCTATACTTAGCTCCCATCTGCATCATGGCACAATGAGCTATGGAATCTGTTACCTCTACCTGCATATTCAAACCAGAGCAATGATAACTTCAAAATCAACATACTCACCACCTATTCAGATACCCAAATTGCTGATACCTACATCAATCTAATAAAGGTGACAGTAAGCTGATCTTTTGTTTCATGCTTCAGACATAACAGCTTAGGAAATGGCTTTCAGTCAATTTAGCTTTACTCATCATCAATGAGCCAAGGTAGTGAAAAGCTCCTTACCTACTCCAGTGCTAAAAATATAAACATTTATAATAATAAAAAGATCTTTGAACCTAACTTTGCCAAGCTAAAAACTATCACATATAACTCACCCACTACTAGAAGTTCAATCTATCTTCCATCAGTAAATGTTTTGGTTGTTCCTTCCACAACCACAGTTCTCTCATGTGCTCAAACTCAATGATCTTGGCTACACCATCCTCGTACCCCACTACCTATGACAAATAATTTATAGGCTCCCTTACTCTTGCAAAAATCCTACAACACGAGGTTGGCATTTAAGGATGCTTTTGACTTTCATGGCGCCATATTGAATAAAAAGTTCCACTTACTGGTCATCACAGAGTATTGCCATGTATAACCAATCACCTTCCCCCCAAAAAAACATCTTGACCAAAAATAGAGACTTAGCTAGAGACTTGGGATACCCTTCCTAGAACTCAATTGGGTATCTGGTCACAAGCCCAACCACCTTCCTTATTAATGCTGTCATTTACTCCTCACCCAAAAGATGCTTCACTTCATTCCACTTAGATCACCTTGATCTTACCCAACACAATCTAAATATCTTGGCCTAGTCTCTTATTCCGGGTGAACATATCGGGTCATGCCTCATTTGAAACCGGTGGTCAAGTTTTATTAGACTTGTATAACCTCATAATTCCCCATTTGGCAATTAATGCTCCCATGGGGTGAATGCAGTCTTAGCCTACTCTTCTTGCTGATACCTATGCTTTAGCTCCAAGGGTTCCATCAGCTCCCCTACTCCCATCACTGTATAATCAAATTTTTCTTTTAGGTGTGCTTTATATTAATTATAGAACTCCATAAATATTGGTTATTCAACCTTAACAAGAATCTGAATTAAACACAGCCTGCAGTCTCACATGTATAATTGTTGAGATTTAACACAAACCTAACTTGGAAGCCATGGAGGGATAAGCAAAGGTTAGGGCCAAAAAATACAATGTTGCTCATTTACAAAAGGCAGATAACAGGTGAAGTTATTATGTGGGAGGTTAAGGAAGTGGATTGGCCTGCTTGGTGCTTCTCTTACTAAACTGGTCTCTTCAAATCCAAATGGGCCTATTCCTTTCGAGAATAGCTAACATTAATTGAAAAATTTCCCAGTACTCTGCCATATCACAAACATTGTCCAACATTTGCATGGCAGCCATGAAGCAATCCTTGGCTCTTATGAGATAGGTTATCGCATTCACTCTAATGATACAAAGTTGCATAGCAGACTTGAGGATAAACCTAGCATCCTCCCCACTTTGTCTGCGAGAAATTGGATTGTTTATTGAGAGAGGTGTGAGTCCTTTACATGCAACAGCCACAATCATTGTCAGGGTGAACCATAAAAGTCACTCAATAAATCTGTGCCTACCCTCTGGCAGCTTGGCATAAAAGCTGTCAGGCTTCACTTAGAGGCAATGTGTATAGTATTTATACAGCACTTAAGCATTACACAAAGTGAAAACGCAACACATGAAAAATCTCACACTTATTTAGAAACATGGAGTATAATGTAATTACTTATTTTACTAAAAAAGAGGAGATACCCTATTGTTCAAGATAGAGACGGGGTAATTTAAACCAAGCGTTAGACCTAGCACCATTGGCGTGGATCTCCCTTCCATTTTTCACTTTTGTCTCCTCAGTGTTTGCTGGTGTTAGATGCTCTGTGCACTGTGTCACTGCCATTCAGTGCCACAGAGCGAATGCTCCCTAGTGTAAATTGACTGTATGAATTGGTATAATCCTAATTGACCCAAGAAACATGATAGGAAAGTTGAATTTAGTATGCCTGAGCTCCGAATATTAAAGTGCATCTTTTAGTGACAATTATTTTTATATTCTGTGATTGAAAATACCACTTTTAGGAAGTAGGTATTTTCTTGCCTAAATCTTTCAGTGTACTCTGCTGTTATGTGTATTGGCTGTCTGGCTTTGGAGAGTCCGGGCAGGCTGACCTGGATTGAATAGAGAGAACTGCATTTGGAGTATGAGGAGGGGTGGCCCTTTGATCTGAGCAGGGCTGTGCCTGGCAAGGTGAATGATGGCTCCACCTCCCACTGTGCATCTGATGGCAGACCCCCTCTTCCAGAAAGGCAGGATGCAGCCTTGTAAACAAAGTGTTCCAGGACGACACCAAACTGGTTCTGGCTGGGTTCAGTGATTTGTGACTTTTTGAGAACAAAGACTTTTGGGGTATAAAGATCTGTGCAAAAACCCCTACACTGTGTGTTACCTCTGTCCGTGTAAGGAAAGGACTCTGAAACTTTCATCCTTCTCGTTGAAGCAACTACCCAAGGGCCTGAGTTGAGCTTGCCACCTACCGAAGTCTCAGGGACATTAGACTTCCCACATCAACCGTCCGGATTCCTATTTGAGGGGGACTCTACCCGCAGGTGAGGTCTCTGTTGAGAATTACAGAGTCTCTAGTTCTACTGCGGGGAATGTGGGCTCAAATTCATCATTATCGGCATTGTGGGCCGCCGCAGCTGAGGGGCTGTTGACGCTGAGAGCCCGCATTTGCCTGTGTTACCAAAGTCATCGTTATCAATATTGTGGGCCGCCGCAGCCGAGGAGCTGTTGCCGCTGAGAGCCCGCATTTGCCTATGTTACCAAAGTCATTGTGATCGCTATTGTGGGCCGCCGTAGCTGAGGAGTTGTTGCTGCTGAGAGCCCGCATTTGCCTGTGTTACCAAAATCGTTGCTATCGCTTTTGTGGGCCGCTTAAACTGAGGAGCTGTGCTGCTGAGTGCCCGCATTTGCTGTCCTACGAGAATCATCGCTATTGTGGGCCCCTGCAGCTGAGGAGCTGTGCTGCTGAGTGCTCCCACTAGTCCCCACTTTGAGGATCTTGTTACCACCTGCATGTGCCGCTGGGTGCCTGCCTTTAAGCACCGTCCCAGGATTATCGTGAGTGCATGCCGCGGACCGCTACAGCTGGGAGCTGTGGCTGCTGCGCATCCGCCTGTCATAACCGCGACTTCCTTGTGAGGCTGCGTGCCGTGCCCCTTTAAATCTCAGGTACATTGTGCACCACCGGGGTTGCGTAGACCCTGGCCTCGAACTAAGTTCATTCCACAAGCTTTTTGAGTGCCTTTATTACTTTTGAAGTGACTCTGTAACTGTGTGCATTGTGGCTTCTTGAGTGCTTTTAACCCCTTCGCTGCGGGGGTAATTTTCCCGCTGTGCTGGGGGGAAGGGGGGGCGCGCACGGCACCCGCATGCTCATGACGAGCTAAGCTCGTCATGAGGCACGGCACCCGCATGCTCATGATGAGCTCAGCTCGTCATGACCACACCCGTTCCCATGGAACGCTCAGCACAGCAAGGGAATTATCCCCGCATGCGAGCGTTCCACGGCTCATGATGAGCTGAGCTCGTCTTGAGCACCGGAGCGCCGTGGCTCATGACAAGCTCAGCTCGTCATGAGCATGGAAATAGCTAAGCCTCGTGTTCAGTCTATATAAAGATAACTATTTTTCTATAACTGCTTGTGGTGTCCGTTTGTAGCGTCTTTCCTGCATTATTGGGTATGGTCATAAATGCTTCACACACTGCCTCTGAGGTAGGCCTGTCTGCTCGTGCAACATTACCACAGGGTTGAGCAGGGGTTATCAAAGGGTGTAGCCCCTTACTCTGACTTAGGAAGAAGGATCCCTATTTGGACCTCTGCGCCAGCCGCTGCCATCTAGAGATCCCCATTTCTAACACCAAGGAAGTAAAACAAGTCCCTAACCAAAAATTTGGATCATGTGTTGCGCTGTAGTCATGTACAATATCAATGCCCATTGATATTGTTACACCAACACAGCAAAAATGTAATCAGCAGACCCAGATGTATGCATTTTAAAAGTTTTAAGCAAAAAACTAGGGCTCAATAGATCAAAGTGGCAACCACGGGAATCTAGTAAGGCGCAACAAGGGCAAAGTCAAAAGTTATGGCCGACCTTGTTAGAGTGCTGTTCGGATACACAAGGTCAATTGGACCCAGTCCCTGCTTACATTTGCACTTAGTAGACATTTCAAAGCAACATTTCTGTGAAGGTAGAGTTCAGTGGCAGTGGCTGAGGTGGAGGTGTTGCCATTGGGGAGCTGTTGGACAGTCTCAGTGAAGCTTTCTACATTTAAACTTAATCTCATTTTTGAACGTCAAAAATCTCCAGCGGGATGAAACTGCAGGCTGCATCCAGCGAGGGCTCCATGAGGCCAGATACCCTTCCAGAGAGGAGCTTCTGAACAGGATTTCCTGTTGTGGAGAAGAATGTAGAGGGAGCTACTGCAAAGTCAGGCTACCAGGAATCCACCTTGGGCAGATCGGCAAGCAGGTAGGTCCCAGTCACCTCTCGATACTCTAAGCCCTTTTTAGAAGTAAAGTTTCTAAGTCCTAAAGTTTTGGCTTTGGCTGGTTGGGCAAATTTAGCACCACTTCCAAGGTTCTAGGACTGGGAGGCACCACTTGCAGGGTTAAGACTCACTTCAGTCTGGATCAAGATGCACTTTGAAAGTTGTTGGACATTTTGTGTGCCTGTGGCTCTGAGCAGGAGGACAGCAAACTAGCCCGTGAAGCACTCTGGTGGTCTGGGGTTCAAGCAGGAAAGGAGTTCTCAAGCAGCTGGCAGTCCTCTGAACTCACTGGACAGGCTTCAAGCAGCAGGGCATTCTTCATGCCGCAGGGCAGTTCTCTGAAGTACACAAGTCCTCTTAGAGTCTCACGTGGTTTGGGAAGTGAAATGAAAAGTAGGTATGAGGGTCCAAATTTCATACCTGGTGCCAGCTTTGACGTGAAAGAAACTTCTGAAGTTTCCCTCCCATAGCTGGTACTGGAATTTCCTGCCTCCCAGCCCAGAGTCCACACAGTCTGGATTCACAAAAGGCTAGTGAGAAGTACTTAGTGTTGTGCTGAGGCAGCTCACTGTCTGAAAGGAATATAAAAAGGTCAACTGCTAACTGCACCTCGTCACATGACCAAGGATACAGACTGCAGGGAAGTGGTTAGCTTTCTAAATTTAGCATTTTAGGAATTATAACTTAAAATCCAACTTTGCCAAATAAAGATGTTTTTAAATTACTAATCTGTTTGGTCCTGAGAGGTGAGAAGAGCTGGGCGAGGTCTTGACTCAGGGATGGGGTTGAGATGGCACCAGGCTGCCCTGCGTGTGGAGAGTAGGGGGAGGAGAAGCCCATGAGGTGAAAAGGTCTGGGCTGGTGCTATAAACCAATGACCCATCTCCTGCTGAGTGATTAAGGATCCAGACCCCAGTATCAAAGGGAGAGAGGTGACACTGGGAGGGAGACACCCAGAACTGATTTAGGGAGGGGTCACAGACCTCTGAGCACAAACAAACTTTAAAGACATTAAGGGGTATAACTATGAGAGCTGAAACCCCTGAACGTTGGAATGAAACAGAGATGGATTGAGACTGAAAAGGATTGGGGCCATTCCATGGTCAAGAGGAAGCTCTGCTAAAGATGGAGCAGCTGAAGAGACTGCTGTGGAAAGAGCAATCCTTGCTTCATTATCTGGGGCTGGTCTGCAGATTGCTGTTCTAACTAAGGGAGAGGCTGGTTGGACTGTGCTTGGAGGCACTGGGTCCCCCTGCTTGAAGAAGACTGTGCTTTGTGTTGTGTCTTGTAACCCCAAGGGCCCGAGGTGAGCGGGCTCCCTGTTTGGGAATACAGGATCATTAAAGTTTCCGTAGAAGTCCCAAGCAACGCGGTGTCTGCATGCTTTTGCAGCTTGAGACCCTCAGAAGTTGTGCCTTGTGATCGTGGGCTCGCAGGAGTAAGCTGAGTCTCAGATGCGCATAGTGCGTGTCGTGGTGCAGGCCAAAGGCATTGGTGAGGAGCGCCTGGTCGTGGTGTGCACAGGGAGATGAAGCGAGACTCGGACTTGCTGGGTGCGTGTCATGGTGCAGGTTAGGGTGTTGTTGAGGAGCACCTGGTCATCGTGTGTACTGGGAGAAGAGGTGAGACTCGGACATGCAGAGTGTGTGTCATGGTGCAGCCAGGGTATTAGTGAAGAGCGCCTGGACATCATGTGCACCGAAAGAAGAAGTGAGTCTCAGACGCGCAGAGTGCGTGTCGTGGTGCAGCCAGGACATTGGTGAAGATCAGCTGGACATCGTGTGCACCGGGAGAAGAGGAGAGGCTCGGACGCGCATGGTGCGTGTCGAGGTGCAAGTAGAGGAGCTGGTGAAGTGCGCCGGGTCATCGTGAGTGCCTGAGAAGAGGCGAGTCTCGGACGCGCAGTGTGTGTGTCGAGTTGCAACCTGAGGTGCTGGTGAGGAGTGCTTGGGTAGGGTGTTCACTGTATTGAAGTAAAGTCTCCGCAGTGCTAAGGGCGGGTCTCAGTGTTCCGTGAGACCGCCGGAAGGAGGGCCAAGTCATTGTGCCCTCAGAGTAGATCAGCAGCAGCCCAGAGGAGCTGAGCCGCAGGCCCGAGCTTGCTGCACCCTGTGACAGAGTTCTGGATCAAGGCCCAGATCACTGACGTTGAAGAGGAGAGTGGGATCACGCCCCCCCAGGTAATGTGGATCACTACATGTGGTGGGGTGCGGGCACAGACGGATACACTCTTGGCCTCTCATTTCAGTCAGCTGCGCGAGCCTGTTGCTTCGGCTTGGATCTTGGCCAGTGCTGACGCAATGAGGGGCAGTACTGGGGCCGGAGTGGGAAGCAATACTTTTGTGTCATTATTGATCTATAGTGGGGGCACTGTTAACGGAGCACCTAAACTGTTGGATTACACTTTGCGTTATTGCTGCTAACAAACTATCGAACTGTCGTATGACGCCCGACCTCATTTGTGCCTGACAAACTATATGTTTGGTGTGTCACGCACTGCGTTATTTTTTCCTTACAGATTACCTGATTGTAACGTGGAGCATTACATTAATTCTTCATTGCACCGTATCTGATTATAATGTGGCGCAGTGCATTATTTCTTCATTTGCACAGTACAGGATTGTAGCGTGACATATTGCTTTTTTTGTTCCTGGTACAGGGCATGCTGCTAGTGATATGCATTGCATTATTCCTTCTCTTGCAAAGTACATGAGTGTGGTGCTAAGTATGGCATTGTTTCTCTGTTGCCAGTACAATAGAATATCTTTATACATTGCAGTATTGGTTTTCTTTTGAAACATGTGTGATTCTAGCAATACGACTGGCCTAACCTTTTGGAAACGGTTAGAAGTGAACTTAACTGTTGGTTAGAAGGGTGGTTGGGATTAGAACCTACCAACTCACCAGAAAGAATACAACCCATTCTTGTATGTTGATTTTGTATCATGTGGTCATATCGTATAACTTCTTATATCAAGTTTATACTCACTTTATAAAACCTCATGTGGAGTTTATTTGTGGTGACATCATTGGGTTGCTGTGAGCATTGTTGCATGTACTGTACACTTGTGCCTTGGAGATAAGCCTGACTGCTCGTGCCAAGCTACTAAGGGGGTGAGCATGGCTACCTCAGGCGGTGTCCTTACTTAGCCTAACATTGAAGCGAGGGGTCGGGGACTCCCGCCTCCAGCATTTGGTGGTGCTGGTAAGCGAAAAGGACCCCCACTTCCAACAATGTTCTATTAAGGCATCCATTTTTATCAATGGAAGGGATTATGCCCGCATTCTCCACCACTTGTAAAAAACAGCAGGAATTTGATGCTTAAGGGCTACTCAGGATGGATACAAGGTTCTTTATCTCTCTTTTTATTCAGAGATGTACAATCATCTTCTTGTCAAATGAAGGAAGTTTCATTCTTGTTACTCAAAGTATCTTCTTCTTTTCCAAGTCCTTCAGAGTTCCTCTCCGCCAGCACCCTCAATAGAAACAAAAAAGCTGGTAAGTGTCTGCCCTTGTTTTCCACCAACTTTGGTTAGAGACAGTGAATTGGGCTCCTACTTGGGGAGGGTGAACGTTAGCAAAAGAATTGAGTAAAACAAAGAATTGGGTAACCCCACAACAGCCAATAAGCTGTATGTTGCCCTTATGTCCGTTTCTTTCTATGAAAAGGTGTTAATAATAATCCAGTCCCTTCTTATATTTTGTTTTCATTCATTCACTCTGATCTTCCTTCTTTTATTTGTCTTTCCTTTCTCTCTGTGAATTTGCTTTACGTTTCATTTCCATTTCCTATACCCCCTCCTTTCTTCCCTTCCGTACTCCCTTCTTAGGCTGTTATTTGTTTGGGCTCTTAACAAAGAAACGGGCATGCACCTGACGGAGCCACGCTTCTCCTGGGACACGGCGAGAGTCTGTTTTCGACCGGCGGGGAAGAGACTCCTTCTCAGCTTGTGCTTCCCACTCCTCCTAAGACAGATCGGGCTCCCATTGTGTTGTTTCTCCACACGCTCCTTCCCGGGTGACTTCCTCAGTTTCTCCGTCTGTTCTGTGCTCTCCTGCCCTTAGACGCTGGCCTCCTTCTTCCCCTTCCTCTCTCCTCATCTGGTGCGACCCCTCGTCTTTCTTTTGTTCTGGGCCGGAAGTGCCGGCATGACTCCTCCCTTTTGCCTGACTTCTGGGCCAGGCAAGGAAGAATGGGCTGGCCGATGTGCTGCATACCCTTCCCACTTAGGGCAGCAAAAGGAACAATTGAAAAATGGAATGCTGAACAATGCAAACATTCACTCCCAGTCACTGAGAGACACTGGAGAAAGAACTATGCCCCTGATACTAAATTAGTCTATAAATTGGCAAAAAGAAACTATCATGCACTTTGTAAAGCCACGCGAGCTGAGTACGTGACATCCACTATTACTAAAGCTCAAAATAAAGCCAAAACACTATTCATCAAACTTGTAAAAGAATTATGGGGCGCAAAGTGTTTGCCTAACTCTCCTGATCTCACTGAATTATAATGTGATGATCTTGCCAAGTTCTTTCTCAACAAAGTAGAAAATATCTATGCCACATTGAAGCAAGTCCAACCAGTTGATAGCCAACAGTATACGACGACTCCCGATCAGCCTATCATAAGTATTATCTCCCAGGCTAGAACGCCCTTGACAACCACTAGCAATCTAACAACTTGGGCACCTCTAGACATCAATTCTTTTAGGCTAGTTTTGAATAGCTTGAAGTCTGGTTCCCCTAAGGACCCTGTCCCTCTTTCTGTGCTCTAGAAACTTGAAATGCCATTCCTGATGTTAATTATAGAGTTGCTTAATGCCTCCGTGATGGAAGCCAAGGTACCATCTATGTGGAAACACACTATGGTTCTCCCACTTTAAAAAAAAGTCAATGCTGATCCTACGCAACTATCTAATTTCCCGCCCATCTCTTTGCTCCCGGCCTTCTCGAAAAATGTTGGAAAAACATGTCAACATGCAATCATCATCTTTTGTTGAATCACACAATTTCCTACATAGCTCACAGTCGGGTTTTCAACCAAGCTTCTCCATGGAGACCACCTTAGTAGGTGTCACAGAAATTTTACGCAACAGTGTGGATAATGGTGATACAGTGGCACTTATACTCCTTGATTTAAGTGCCACGTTCGACACAGTCTCTCATGCGCTGCTCTTGCAAGCTTTACAATCTCTGGGAGTGACTGGTGTAACACTCAACTGGCTAAAAGACTTTTTGGTGAATTGTACTTTCCAAATTTTCTCTCCTACATCCAGTTCAAAAACGTACTCTTCACCCTATGGTGTCCCTCAAGGTTCTATTCTGAGCCCGTTTTTATTTAATATCTATGTTAGGCCTTATTGCGGCAGAATCAGGGCTCTACCTTTTCTCCTACGCTGATGACACATGCATACAGCGTCGCTGAGCCTCACTTGGACTACTGGTGCAACCGATCACAGAACAATCCTCACAAAGGTCTCAGGCTGCACATAGCACACGCTTCTGCTTGAGCTGTCCGCTGCTTTCGGCATGGTTAATCATGAGATACTTCTGGCCAGGCTCAAGGACGCAGGGATAGTGGGTACAGCATGGAAATTGTTTCAATCATACCTCTCCAAGAGAAGACAGGCAGTGGCTTTCTAACAGTTTCAATCTGAGTTCACGAGCAATCCACACTGTGCTCCTCAGGGATCTACTATCTACTATCTGCCCAATATTATTTAACATATATTTGAGACCATTGTTGGCTGACATTAAAGCTCATAACATTAGCCTTATTAGTTATGCAAATGACACGCAGCTCTTCTTGTCACTGGAGGGGCACCATTTCATCTCACTGGAAGAATTCCACACCTGCATGAAGGATGCCTCAGGCTTATTGAGAGAAAACTCTTTTCAATTTAATGTAGACAAGACAGAGATCTTGTGCTGTGCAGCAGGTAAAGTTCCTCGACTACTACAAGATGATTTCTGGCCTATACCGACCGATACACCTCTAAGATCTTCAGAATTTAGAATAAACTGAGCCTTGAAACACAGGTCAACAAAACTGCGGGTTGCTGTTTTGCTCTCATCAGGGTGATCCGAAAGATCCTACCGATGCTACCATCACAGACCAGAGCACTGGTGGTTAGAAGCGTTATCTTGAGTGAACTAGACTACTGTAACGCACTGCTGCTAGAGTCCCTAAATTACTTCATTGCCCCTCCCTCCCTCCACACACACACGGCTGATGGCGGCAGCAGCTTAGGACTTCAGCTGAGGGTTCAGATGACCGCCTCGCTCTTTATGTTTTCTGGAGCCGCCTGCGGGGAGAAATAATACGCCGGCTGACGCAGGGATATATATACCTGTTATCTGCCTCCCGGTCTGTATCGTGCTGAAGCACTATGCTGTAAATGCTGGACAGAGGGCGGCGTTCGGGAGTTGTTTAGGACCCGCACCCGCGGGGATAATTTGTCGCATTGGGACATTTAATTAACGGGGCTGTTTCTCCTCGTTATTCCTCGTTATTTTGTCAGACTGCGTCCTGTTGATTTCTGGAGTGAAAGCTGCGCTGTATAATGCTGTATAACGTCAGACAGCGGGCGGTGTTCGGGAGCTGCTCAGCACCTGTGGCCACAGGAACAAATTGCCGTATGGTAAAAGAAACCGTCTGCAGTGTTATTGGTACACTCGTGCGGGAGGAGACCTGACCCTGGACTGTGTTTCCCTGCCCCAAAGGGATGTACCATGTTACAACGCATACCATTACAACTACCTACTGTTACAACGCGACCATCCCACCCTGTATCTGCCAAAAGGAACTGTGATGAAGCCGAACACAACGGTAACCATCCCAAACAATCTAAATTGTGTCTAAACCCCTCACTGTCTGCCTCCATTCCCCACCTAACTCCAGATTCGGTTGAGATTACGGAAATACTGTATGACCTAGCGCCTCCATCACAGCTGGCCTTACTGTCTCTTGTTAAACGGCTGATTAATTCCGTTGTTTCACCATTGATGGAAAAAATAACACTGCTTGGGGATAGGCTTACGAAATTAGAGGGTGCATTCCAAGTAAATTTGGCTTCTATAAAGTATCAGGTACCCTCTAAGCTCTCTCACCTACCTGTTATTGTTGAACCCCTTAAGTCATCTGCACCAAGCGTTAATGCACATATTCAAATACAACCCCCCTTCACACCAGTCCCAAAGGCCCCCAAAGCCCATCCAAAACGTGTTCCAGCACAGAGCAACTTTGTTAGAACAGGGTTGATAAACCACCTCATATCCACCTACCACCGGAGGCTGCCCCCTTCGTATTTGTCCTTTCGGGAGTTCCCACACTCGAACAGGGGAAAACTGAAAGCCAACAAGACCTACAAAATAAGGCTACATATTGGCTATCAAAGAGTAGACCTTTGCCAGCAGACCTTGACGGTAGAATTTTAAGTGTTAGAAGGGTGGGCTGGTTGGGTCCCCTCCGAAAAGACACGCCCGGGGATTTGGTCTTAGTAAAATTTAGAAGCAGACGTATCATTCCGTACCTCCAAACCTGGCGGCGTCAAAAAGAAGACGGCCCCATAAGTACGGGGATCTACATGACTTTTATCCCAGCTCATTATATACCTCTTCATCAAGGCCAACCGCAGGGTATTTTTATCCAATTGGTAGAAGTGCCTTGGAAATGAATGGCAGTAACTTTTTTCCACGTAATTATCCTGACGCTGTATATAATAATCATCTTTATGGAAGATTTTATTAACTGCCTACGTGAAGGTTCAATCTAAGGAATTGGCGGGTCTGCTTAAATGCTGAATTTTGTGATAAGTGCATTTCTAACAATGTACCGATGTTTATGGGCGGGTTACTTTTTCTTCTTTATTTTAAATTTGTCAGTATTCTGTGTTATCATTTGCTAGTTCCACTTTTGTTGGTTTTTAATTTGTATGTTTTTAACTTGTACGCTTTTATGATTTGTATTTTCAAATCAAATAAAGCTTAATTAATTGAATTGAGAGACTGCAGAGGGTCCAGACGATGGAGGCCAAATTGGCTTTAGCGTGGCCAAGATACTCATCTACCCCATAATCGCTGGCTGAGCTACACTGGCTCCTAGTGTCAGAAAGGAGAACGTTTAAATCCCTCTGCCTGGTGTTCAAAGGTCTGCATGGTGCTGGACCAAAACCCATGCAGTACAAATTTGCAAGATATGTACCCACATGGAGCTTACACTCATCTTCGGCAAATTTGGTTAAGATGCCCAAATTCAGAAAGATAACATCAGGTGGAAGAGCTTTCAGCATTGCGTTAGCAAAACTTTGGAATACGCTCCCCAGCAGTATCAGACAGTTAGAGGATCTGATGCCTTTAAGAAAAGAGTCAAAACATGGCTCTTTCCCAGAGAATGAACCTCTCATAATCGGCTTGCTTCGATTAGTCTGCTCAGGGCTGTCTTTCCATCTATGGCTGACTTGAGCACATGTTCACAGCGCCAGGATACACTTTGGGCTACAGTGCGCTTTACAAGTGCTTAATACATTACAATACAATACATGCACACAGCGTCGCTGAGACTCACTTGGACTCCAGGTGCCCAGGATCACAGGGCAATTCTTCTGAGGGTCTCAGGCTGCAAAAAGCACAAGCACACAGCGTCGCTGAGACACGCCTGGAAACATTTGTGTTCCTGAGTTTCTACAACAGGGAGCCAGCTCTCCTTGGGCCCTTAGGGATTAGTTACTTCAGGACACAGCACACAGCAAAATCCTTTCAAGCAGGGGACACAGCACACAGCAAAGTCCATTTAGCCTCTCCTTGGTTAAATCAGCAAACTGCAGGCTAGCCCCAGAACACACAGCAAGGATCAGTTGTTTCCTTCAGTCTCTTCAGCTGTTTCTTCCTTGGCAGAGGTTCCTCTTGACCACAAAGTAGTTTCAATCCTTTTCAGTCTTGATCAGTTTCATTCCAACGTTCAGGGGTTTCAGCTCTTATAGTTATACCCCTAAATGTCTTTGAAGTCTTTGTGTTTAGGAGGGCACTGACCCCTATCCAAACAAGTTATGGGTGTCTCCCTGCTAGTGACACCTTCTTCCTTTGATAGTGGGGGTCTGGATACTCAATCACTCAGCAGGTGATGGAGTCATTGTTTTATCAATCAATCAATAAATCAATCAATCATATCATTTGTAAAGCGCACTACTCACCCGTGAGGGTCTCAAGGCGCTGGGGTGGGGAATGCTGCTACTGCTCGAAAAGCCAGGTCTTGGGAGTTTTCTGAAGGTCAGCAGGTCTTGGGTCTGCCGTTGGTGGATCGGGGGGGGATGTTCCAGGTCTTTGCGGCGAGGTGGGAGAACGATCTGCTGCCTGAGGTCGCTCTTCGGAAGCGGGGGACTGTAGCGAGGGCGAGGTCGGCGGAGCGGAGCTGGCGGGTGGGGGTGTAGAAGCTGAGTCGTCTGTTGAGGTACGTTGGTCCGGTGTTGTGGTGTGCCTTGTGCGCGTGGGTGAGGAGCTTTAAGGTTATCCTCTTGTTGACCGGGAGCCAGTGCTGGTCTGTCAGGTGGGGTGTGATGTGGCTGCAGCGAGAGATGTCGAGGATCAGGCGTTC
This sequence comes from Lissotriton vulgaris, assembly GCF_964263255.1. Taxonomy (NCBI): domain Eukaryota; kingdom Metazoa; phylum Chordata; class Amphibia; order Caudata; family Salamandridae; genus Lissotriton; species Lissotriton vulgaris. The sequence continues at coordinate 789,586,940 of NC_141698.1, read as the reverse complement.
AGAGGCGTTTTGGATGCGTTTGAGCCGTCTCATGAGTTTGGCCGAGGCTCCTGCGTAGAGGGCGTTTCCATAGTCCAACCTACTGCTGACAAGGGACTGGGTGACTGTTCTTCTCGTTTCAGTGGGGATCCACTTGTAGATCCTACGGAGCATGCGGAGGGTGTGGAAGCAGGAGGAGAAGACGCTGTTGACCTGTTTAGTCATGGAGAGGGTGGAGTCGAGGATGACCCCTATGTTGCGTGCGTGGTCAGTGGGTGTTGGAGCGCTTCCCAGTGTGGTCGGCCACCAGGAGTCGTCCCAGGCCGAAGGGTTGGATCCGAGGATGAGGACCTCCGTCTTGTCCAAGTTCAGCTTCAGTCGGCTGTTCCTCATCCATTCAGCAATGGCCTTCATTCCTTCGTGAAGGTTGGTTTTGGCAGTGTGGGGGTCCTTGGTGAGGGAGAGTATCAGCTGGGTGTCATTGGTGTAGGAGAGGATGTGCGCCGATGGGCGACGTGGGTGAGAGGTGCCATGTAGATGTTAAACAGAGTTGGGCTTACGGATGAGCCCTGGGGTATGCCGCAGATGATCTTGGTGGCTTCGGAGCGGAAGGGGGGAAGGCAGATGATCTGTGTTCTGCCAGAGAGGAAGGAGGTGGTCTAGTCCAGCGCCTTCTCTTGGATCCCAGCGTTGTGGAGGCGTGTTCATAGTGTGTGGTAACAGACCGTGTCAAAGGCGGCTGACAGGTCCAGGAGGATGAGGGCTGCCGTTTCTCCGTTGTCCAGCAGGGACTTGATGTCATCGGTGGCGGCGATGAGGGCAGTCTCGGTGCTGTGGCTGCTGCGGAACCTGGACTGGGAAGGGTCCAGGATGTTGTTCTCCTCGAGGTAGCGGGTCAGTTGTTCGTTGACGGTCTTCTCGATGCCCTTTGCCGGGAACGGGAGCAGGGATATGGGCCGGAAGTTCTTGAGGTCCTTGGGGTCCGCCTTGGGTTTCTTGAGTAAGGCGTTGATCTCAGCGTGCTTCCAGCTCTCCGGGAAGGTTGCTGTCTCGAAGGAGGTGTTGATGACTTTCCTGAGATGGGGTGTGATGGATGTGCTGGCTTTGTTGAAGATGTGGTGTGGGCATGGATCTGACGGAGATCCGGAGTGGATGGTGTTCATGATTTTGATGGTGTCATCGTCGTTGATGTTGGTCCAGTAGAGCAGGTGGTTGGTGGTCGTGGGGGCCGGGGTCTCAGTGGTTGTCGGGGTGGTCGTGGCGTTGAAACTGTTGTGGATGTCTGTGAGCTTGTGGTGGAAGAAAGTGGCCAGCGAATCGCACAGGTCTTTCGAGGGTGGGATGTCGTTGGTGTTGGAGCTGGGGTTGGAGAGTTCCTTCACGATGTTGAAGAGCTCTTTGTTGTTGTGTGCGTTTTTATCTAGGCTGTCTTTGAAGAAGGCCCTTTTGGCGGATCTGATGAGGTGATGGTGTCTGCGGGTGGCATTCTTGTCAGTGGGGTGGCTGTCCGGTGTTCGTTCATGGAGCCAGATCTTCTCCAGCTTTCAGCAGGTTTGCTTGGAGGCCCGGAGGTCTTCAGTGAACCATCTGGCTTTCTTGTTGGTGTGATTGTTGGAGGGTTTCTTGATCGGGGCAAGGGTGTTGGCGCAGTTGTTGATCCACTGTCTGAGGTTGCAGGCGGCGGTGTTGGGGTCAGTATGGTCATCGGGTGGGCTCTGGGCAAGGGTGGTGGTTATCTGGTCTTCGGTGACTTTGCTCCAGCAGCGGTGAGGCATCTGTTGGGTGCGGTGGTGCGTGGGGGGTTTCTTAAAGGTGAAGTGGATGCAGCTGTGGTCGGTCCAGTGGAGTTCGGTGGTATGGTTGAAGGAGACGTGGGGGCTTGCAGAGAAGATGGGGTCAAGCGTGTGACCGGCGGAGTGGGTGGGTGTTGTGACGAGTTGTCTAAGTCTGAGGTTGGCTAGGTTGTCGATCAGGGTGGTGGAGTTGGTGTCGTCATTGTTCTCGAGGTGGAAGTTCAGGTCCCCGAGGAGGATGTAGTCCGTGGAGGCGAGGGCGTGTGTGCTGACTAAGTCGGCGATGGAGTCGCTGAACTGTCATCGGGGTCCAGGCGGTCTGTAAATGAGGGTGTTGGGGTCGGTGTGGATCTAGAAGTGCATGTGTTCAGCGGTACTGAGGGTGTCGTTGGTGTTGGTCGAGACTCTGAGAGTGTTCCTGTGAACGATGGCTATTCCTTCTCCTGCTCTGTTGGTGCGGTCCTTGCGGGTGATCTTGTAGCCTTCCGGGACGGTTATGGCTATGTCGGGTGCTGAAGCGGGGTTCAGCCAGGTCTCCATCAGGAAGGCGACGTCTGGGGTGGTTGAGTCGAGTAGGTCCTAGAGTTCAACGGCATGTTTTCGGGTGGAGCGGGTGTTGAGAAGGATGCATCTGAGGTGTTTGGGTTCTTTCCTGGTTGGCAGCATGGTGGGGCGGATGCTTGTGAAGCTGCAGTTCCGGCAGGTGAAAGCTCCGTGGGTGCGCTTCGGACAGCCAGGAAGCAGGTGTGTGATCATCCGGTGTTGGGTGCGTGGAGGGTTCTGGCATGGTAGCGGTGTTGGGCGTCGTGGCGTTCATGGTGTCCAGGGGTCCTGGTGCTGGGCACGGTCTAGGCAAGGACGGGCACCGACGGGCTTGCCTTAGGTGCTCCAGCGGCGTGCCAGCTGCGCGCCAGCTGAGCGCAGCCACTGCGCGGCCGCGCAGCGGCTTCCATATGAGGGGATGTGGGAGGGAGGAGCAGTTGGGAGGCGGGAGGGGGGCAGCGAATGGGATTGCAGGTGGGCGGGGCCACAGGGACGCAGCAGCGCGAAAAATGGGCGACGGCCGCTGGAGAACTGGCCACAGGAAGGAAAAACAAGTTTAGGCAAGAAAACAAGTACAGGCACAAAGGACTAAAAACCAGTCTGGGCAAGAAAGCAAGTACAGGCACAGGGGAATAAAAACAAGTCTGAGCAAGAAAGCAAGTACAGGCACAGGGGAATAAAAACAAGTCTGGGCAAGAAAGCAAGTATAGGCAGAGGGGAATAAAAACAAATCTGGGCAAGAAAGCAAGTACAGGCACAGGGGAATAAAAACAAGTCGGGGCAAGAATAAAAGTTAGGCACAGGGGAAAAATTCAAGATTAGGCAAAAACAGTGCAGGCAGAGCCGTGCAGCAGCCTAGTGAGCGACCTGCCTGCGAGCAGGGTAATATGGCAGCAACCCAGGCCTCTTCATCTCCAGAGGCTACTCCTCGCCCCTACACCCCAGATGGAGGTCAGCCTGTTGCTGTCTCACCTCCTTCCCCACGCCAAGAAATTCCCCAGAGCCTATCATTTCAAGTCCAGACAGTCTATCCACAGCCAGGCAGAGACACACAGAAATGTTAGAACACAATAAAACAGCCACTTCTAAAAGAGGGGTTTCTAAAAACAGAATGCAAAAACCACCTTCACAAAAAGATGTTATTAAATTGTGAGTTCATGCACACTAGACTTCACCTCTCCATCTTAAGCTTATGGGAAGATAGGCTGGAAACATATTACACAGCCATCCCCATTCTGTCCTATGGGCAAGATAGTCTTGCAACAGTGAAAAATGAAATGGAGAGTATTTCACTGTCAGGATTTTGTACACACCGTAATACCTGTCCTAGCTTTCACATACACTGCACCCTGCCCAGGGGGGTACCTTGGACCTACCATAGGGGTGTCTGATGTGCATACAAAGGGAAGGGTAAGACCTGGCAAGTGGGTGCATTTGTCAGGACAACATGGCAATTTAACAAATTGCACACAGGCCCTGCAGTGGCAGGCCTGAGTTCTCTCTTTTGGGCTACTTGTGTGGGTGGCACAATTAGTGCTGCAGGCCAACTAGTAGCATTTGCATTATTAGCGCTGGCACACATAGTGCACTTTACTAGGGACTTTACTAGTAAGGCAGACATACCAATCAGGGACAAACAATTATCATTATAATTTACACAGGGAGCACTTGCACTTTGACACAGATCAGCAGTGGCAAAGTGTACAAAGCATCTAAGTTGGCAACACCATATCAGAAAAAAAGGTCTAGGGGGAAGGCAAAAAGTTTAGGGAACTTTAGCCAAAAAGGGCCAAGTTCAACACTAGCGTCAAGGGAGCTGGAGAATGGAGGTGAATTGAATCAAGGTCCTTGGATGACTCAAGAATGGCCTACTTCTTGTTCCTGGATGTCATATCCTGATTGTCGCTGTGGGCAGAGAACTCTACCCCAAATGCAGAGTTCCATTGGGATGTATTCAGTATTCTTAGTATTGGTGTGAATTGTGAAGTTATGAGCGATTATGTTTGAGGTGCCATTCCTTAGTGATACCTTCGATAGCTTTTACCCCAGTGTGACTTACTTAAAGATAGCAAGTTCCCACATCACTGAAATCTACAGCAACCAACTGACGTGCAAGAGGTGACTCTCTGAAAGTGTATCTCCCTTGTGTGCATCCAGGAAAGACTATGTACATGTCAGTGAGGCTCCCCTGGAATTGCAAACAGCTTGTATGTTGATGGAGAGCTAGAAGTGCCTGTGGAGGAAATGGTTTTCCCTGTGTCAGGGTGGCTGAAGATCTGACTGAGTGCAACTGATGGCATCTTATACTCAAGGAAAGTTGGCAATGGCATAAAATTCCTTGGTCTCCTCTGTCTTTCCTTTGGTGACTGTAGGATGGTGATAAATGTGTACATTCTGCTAGTGTTGCATTGCAAATCTGTCACAAGAAGCAAGTTTGGCTTGAATTTGATATGCCCACAGTATCCTCACTGATCCTCTGGAAAGGTCCAGTAGCCAAGAAATGGATTGCAGCCAGTATTTTGACATGTACAGAGATGGTCTGAAAGTGGGCTGAAGGTGATCTGAGCTCCTGATCCCAGTCTGCAAACATGTCGGGATCCACATCAAATAAGAAGCAGTACCTAGCAATGACTACTTTCCTGGATGTGACATAGGTGTTAATTCTCTGCCTTTAAATCTTCTCTCTCCTCAAATAATTGTTCCTCAAAATGAGTGACAATGAAACAAAGATATTTATTAACAAGGTGAAAATAAATATTCTGAAGTCTTTAACCTGCTTTCCTATATAAGGGCAGGCTAATTATGATTGGTTAAAATATTAACCACCAGCTGATGAGTGGTGGAGTCCTGCATGTTCCCTTCCTCCCACTTGTAATAGCAACTGCATTGAATGCGAATGATGTCTTTTAGCAATATACACTTCTACTTTTTTATATGTAACAGAGTGGCATTCTCCAAGTGTAGCTGCAGTCAGGTCAGAGTTTCCAGAGGAAGAGAGTTTTTTGTTTTGCTAACAACTTTGCCCCAGTTGGACTAATCTGCGTGAAATGCTTAAAATAAATGTATCAACCTCAGCTCCTTCCTGGAAAGTTTTGTGAAGATCTGTGAAACCGCGTCAAGAAAAAGGGTTCCAATGGAACTTTTAAGAAGCAACACAGAAAAACAGATTAATAGAATAATGCTGAATTTAATAGAAAGTTAAATATTTAGTCAAAAAGCTTGCTTTTCATGGTTTGGTGTAAATATGTTCAGCCATTTTTGAGAAATGAATGTTCAAAATATATTAATATATATTCATCCCGCTGGAGTCCTGCGTGGTACCGCTAATTAAAAAACATTGAGTGATCTGAGTGGCCAAAATGGCTTTTCTGCTTATCAGCCATGTCAGCCCCAGAGAACTGGTACCAGTCCTGTAGGACCCAGCAATCTGATTGACTAGCCACAACGCAATGAGAGACTCAGTCCCTGTGTCCTGCAAATATGATATAATGGGGCAGACCATAACCCCCGTACAGTTATGGAGGGTGCCAGGCGTACCACTACAGGGCCTTAGAAAAAAAAGAAATCCGGTTTGATCTTGCAGAACTCTTGTAAGATCATATGGGAGTCTGCGCTGGGTCCTGTGTGAGTACCATGTGATGTATAAAAAACATTTTTAAACACCCAAGCGCCTGTGGGCACAAGACATGGAGAGCACACTTCCTCTTTAGGTGCCAAGCCCTTACTATGCACAGCCTTTTCGCTGTGCTGAACCTTGCACAGATAGCTGTGAATCCAACCACACATGGGTGGTAAAGTATCTGTTGTGCATGGTGTTCGCCCTGTACACAACCCCTTGAGGTAGAGTCTACTCCCTGTAGACACCTATGGCTCCTTAGGTATCCCAGCCTCTACTACACAAAGCCCACACTCTGTACACAAACGTTCACTGAGAGTCAACTACCTCCAGACACTCAGACCACGTTAGATGACCCTGCTCCTAAAATGCACAGGTTTTGCTGTGTACTGAACCATTAACAGATAGTCGGCCTCTTGTGGGGAACCAACCACACATGTAATGGACAAGTACCTGCTGTACACAGTCCATGCTCATTACAAAACTCTTCATAGAGAGCCCAGTCCTTTTAGACACCCAAGTTGTTGCCAAACATCAATCAATCAATCAGGATACTTGTAAAGCGCACTACTTACCCGTGAGGGTCTCAAGGCACTGAGGGAGGGGTGTGGGGGGGGGAGTGCTGCTACTGATACTGCTCGAAGAGCCAGGTCTTGAGGAGTCTTCTGAAGGTGAGCAGGTCTTGGGTCTGCCGTAGCTGGGTTGGGAGGGTGTTCCAGGTCTTGGCGGCGAGGAAGGAGAAGGATCTGCCACAGTAGGTCAATCGTTGGATGCGGGTGACTGCGGCGAGGGTGAGGCTGGCGGAGCAGAGCTGGCGGGTGGGGGTGTAGAAGCTGAGTCTGCTGTTCAGGTAGGCTGGTCTGGTGTTGTGGAGTGCATTGTGTGCGTGGGTGAGGAGCTTGAAGGTGATCCTCTTGTCGACGGGGAGCCAGTGCAGGTTTCTTAGGTGGGAGGTGATGTGGCTGTGATGAGGGATGTTGAGGATCAGGCAGGCGGAGGCATTTTGGATGCGTTGCAATATCGTAGGTGTTTGGTCAGGATTCCTGCGTAGAGTGCATTGCCCTAGTCCACTCTGCTGCTGATGAGGGCTTGGGTCACCGTTCTTCTGGTTTCGGTCGGGATCCACTTGTAGATCCTGCGGAGCATGCGGAGGGTGTTGTAGCAAGAGGAGGAGATGGCGTTGACCTGTTTTGACATGGAGATGGAGGAGTCGAGGATGTATCCTAGGTGGCGAGCGTGGTCCGTGGGTGTCGGTGCTGTTCCCAGTGTGGTCGGCCTCCAGGAGTTGTCCCAGGCAGAGGAGGTGGGGCCGAGGATGAGGACCTCCGTCTTGTCCGAGTTCAGTTTCAGACGGCTGCTCCTCATCCACTCGGCGATGGCCTTCATGCCCTCACGGAGGTTGGTTTTGGCGGTGTGCGAGTCCTTGGTGAGGGAGAAGATGATCTGGGTGTCGTCCCCATAGGAGATGATGTTCAGGTCATGCTGGTGGGCCACTTGTGCGAGAGGGGCCATGTAGACATTGAACAGTGTTGGGCTGAGGGATGAGCCCTGGGGTATGCCGCAGAAGATGTCAGTGGCTTCGGATCGGAAGGGTGGGAGGCGGACTCTTTGGGTTGTGCCGGAGAGGAAGGACGTGGTCCAGTCCAGGGCCTTTCCCTGGATTTCGGCTACTTGGAGTCGTGTCCTTAGTGTGCGGTGGCAGACTGCATCGAAGGTGGCTGACAGGTCCAGGAGGATGAGGGCTGATGTTTCGCCATTGTCTAGTTGGCGCCTGATGTCGTCTTTAGCGGCGATGAGAGCGGTTTCGGAGCTGTGGTTTCGTCTAAATCTGGACTGGGATGGGTCAAGGATGGTGTTGTCCTCGAGGTGGCGGGCTAGTTGCATGTTGGCTATTTTCTCGATGACCTTCGCCGGGAAAGGGAGCAGGGAGAAGGGCCGGAAGTTCTTGAGGTCCTTGGGGAGTGCTTTGGGCTTCTTGAGGAGGGCGTTGATTTCTGCGTGCTTCCAGCTTTCCGGGAATGTCGCTGTCTCAAAGGAGATGTTGATTATCTTCCGTAGTTGGGGTGCGATGGTTGTGTCTGCTTTGTTGAATACGTGGTGTGGGCAGGGGTCTGATGGTGATCCTGAGTGGATGAAGTTCATGACCTTGAGTGTCTCGTCGTCATTGACGTAGGACCAGGAGGTCAGGCGGTTGGTGCAGGTGATGTTCATTGGGGGGGGGGGGTGAAGTCTGCCGTGGTCGGGCGGTTGGGGTGTTGAAGCTGTCGTGCACTGCCCTCACTCTGTATGAACTCTTCTCAGAAATCCAACCTCTCATAGGTAACCAACTACACATGGGTGGGCAAGTACCTGTTGCGGATGGTTTACATCCTGGACACAACTCTCTATAGAAAGCCCACTCCCTCCAGACACCCAAGCACCCTTATGTAGTCAAGCCTCTACTATGGTCAGCCGTTCCTCTGAACACAAATGTTCACACAGAGCCCACTCCCTCCAGACACGCAAACCCATTTCAGTGACCAAGCCCCGATTTCACACAGCTTTTGCCCTGTACTGAAACCTTTGCAGTTAGCCACCTCTTGTGAGCAACCAAATACACACAGGTTGACCAATACCTGTTTCACACAGTGTTTGCCCTTTCCACAACCCCCTACAGAGAGGAGGTTAAGCCTCTACTACGCACAGCCATTTCCCTTTACACAACTCTTCATGGAGAGTCCCCTTCCTCTAGATGACCGGGCCCCATTATGTAGCTAAGCATCTACTACACAGAGCTTTTGCCCTCGTCTGAACGCATTGGGGATAGACAAACAAAAGGCCATTGGCTTTGGCTTTCGCATCAGATTTTGCCAAAATCCCATGTTTTGTGTATGCCCTTATTAGTAACTCCTTTCTTCTTAATGCACAATGTTCGCCCTGAACACAACTCTTCAGATAGTCCACTCCTTCCAGACACCAAAGTACCTCTCAGATGACCAAACCCCCACCATGCACAGCCTTCATCTTGCAAACAAGTGTTCATTGAAAGCCCACTGTCTTTAGGCACCTGAGTTTTATATGGTATTATAGTACACCTGTCAGACATTAAAGGTTCACTCTCTTGTTCTAAGCCCTCGTTTTTCACTTGGACACATTACTCAAGACTGGGCCTTTTATGGGTAGTATATGCTACTACCATAGGCTATAAGGATATAAAAGTACATTCTGTGAGCATATAGAGGGATGGTATTATATTTTTATAGTTCACTGCAGCATGCTAGTGCAGTTATTAAAGTGCAAATGCATAGTTTGCATTTTGTTCACATCTATAACAGAAGGCCCATCTTTTTTGGCTATGTATAGACTGCTATATCAGACTATAGCAATATAGTACTGCAAACTGAGAGCTGGGCAAACAGCATTAAATGTTTCTATTTTAAAACCGATATAGATGATTCTAAATAGAATAATTTTTTGTAGTTTTAAATTTTTTAACATTTTGGGGGAGTTTCTGATTTTCAGGGGTATTCTACTAAAAAAAGTAAGGGCATCTGAACTTTGAGATTTCAGAAAAATAGTATTTTCTGCTGGCACTAGTGGGAAGACCGTAACTTGTCTCTAACAGAAGAACTTTGCTCACCCATGAAAACTATCTTCATGCACTTTTTGCAGTACATAACCATACTGCTAAACGCAGGTTTAACATTATCCTGCCTCTGGAGTACTTGAGATGGTACGGCATCTCTAGGTTATGGAGCAAGTGCACTAGAAGACATAAACTCCTCGTCCTCGTCCACACTTGGATGTTATGCTTTTAATGTTTCTTCTCGCAAGAAGTACTTCTTGGCAGTACCATTGCTGAACTCCTTCTGGCATAAATTACAGCTAACAATATTGACAAATTTTTCTGTCTCGAAAGCATGGAAAGAAACTGCCAACGATGGATTTATAGTAATCCTTGTATGGTCCTCCTTCTCCTCTTCCAGCTCCTTAGGACCCTATTCACCACATGCCTTCTTAAAGAAGCAATTCCCCCAAAAATGTTCAAGTCTCCAAAAAAAAGAGTAGGGCCCAGGACAAGATACAGGCACATCCAAGTGCATATTCCAAATAAGGTTGAAAGGGTAGAAACTTCCGGTAAGTGGATCAAAACAGTGATTTCAGCCATTCATATGACTTTCCTTTCCATAATAGGTACCGTAGTACCATTTTCTGGTACTGTGGAACTTCCACACCCAAAAATGCAGACATTTCACACAAAAACACAAATCGACCTCATTAAATGTGGCTATAAGAAAAGCTCTAGGCTTAAAGTTAAAAAAATCAAAATCACTCTTACATACCAAATGTATGTTTTTTCAGATATTCCACACTTCCCACGGCATTCCTTTGAGACGCACAATAGGAAATAAACCCCATATGGGACTACCATAGTGTACATCCTTTGGTGCTATGAGTCCTGCGGGAGTACCGTTGCACCTATGGGAGGTAAAAAAAATCATATCTGCTATTAAGTCATCAAATTACAAGACAATACTAAAGATTCTCAGGAAAAACTAAGCAAATGAGTGACATTTTTATGGTAGTTATTTTCATGAAATTCCCATCTGTATTTATCCATATTTATTTGTAGTCATTTCGGGCCATATGTATCAAGCAAATTAGAATTCGCAAAGGCCGAAATTCGGCGAATTTCGGCCTTTGCGAATGCTAATTTGCTAAATGGTATGTATGAAACATTTTGGCAGCAAAATAAGGAATCGCAAAATTTGCCATTCCTTATTTTGTGATTGCACTTAAGGAATCGTAAATTGTGCAATTCCTTAAATGCAATGTATCAAAGGAAAATACATTCAAAAATGCCCATAAGGATTCGCAAATTACCACCAACTTCTAGTTGGTGGTAAGTTGCAAATTCTTTTACAAAAGCAATTTATTAAAAATCCAAAGGTGCCATATGACACTCACACATGCCCTAAGGGCATGTATGTGCGCCATATGCCCACACATGTCATTTTCAGGGGTACAGCAGGGTGTACTTGTGACACCCCTGCACCCTTGAAAATATTCCTAAATGGCGATTAGCAAATTGCTAATCACAAATTTCCCCTTCATTCCTATGGGCCTCCTGGCCCATAGAAATGAATGGGAAATTTGCGATTAGCAATTTGCTAATCGCAATTTAGGAATGTTAAGGAATTGCTAAAAAGAAGCGATTTCCTGCATACATACCATTTTGCGATTTCTAAATAGCGATTCCTTAAAAATCGCTATTTAGAAATCGCAAATCGTCATGATGATACATATGGCCCTTCATCTCTATTTATCCATCTTTATATTGCTCGTGGGAAAAGAAGGTGCTGAAGGTGGTGCTTTTCCACATTTATTTAATATTAAATAAGATAATGCACGCTTGATCTTTAGAGACATCAATATATTTATATACTTATATGAACATAAATTGAAGAAACACCATACTCATCTGATAACGTTACAACAGTAGAAGCATTGAGGATCTGAACCCCTGCATTTTGCAGATTATCCTGGCACGGTCATGAAATTCGAGCAAAATGAATCAATATTGGCCATTCGTTTTTCTGAAAAGCCAGAATGTCATATAACTGATCTTTTTTTTGTGGAATACGGCGCATTGTATATTTGTTGAACTCTCTTTCAACAAAATTCAGGATGGCAGATTTTTTGCTTGCACATTCCATAGGGCATACACATTGGCATGGACCTGAATCACACCAGATAACTTTATATAAATGTACACCCTACTAGGCATAAAGTATAAAAGCAACTCTAACAGTTCACTTTGGAAAAACCCTTTCATGTAAGTTCCTTGTAAACACACCTGAGCAAAGGACAACGTTCTATGAAGGGGTTGAAGTAGTTGCACCATTCCATAACATTGGACATAACAGTTGTATCTATTACTTGCCTCAATTTCACTTGTTGCATTTACCTAGTCAAGGATGAAAAGCCATATCTGCCATACTTGATTTACTCTGCGTCTGTCAAATAAAAACACTAAGAGAAAGTGCTAAATGTAAAAGAGAGCCCATTCTGCTTAGGACACATGCTTGGGCTAAGCTGATTCTGCACACACAGTTTCACTCCACTTCCGGCTATGACCATTCAAGAAATGGGTAACAGTGGAGGGAAAAGAAAAGCAGGTGGGCTGCATTACAAACATTTAGCTTTAATTACTGCCATTAACTTACCCTACAGTGGTCCTCACACTTGTACAGATAATTTCCCCGATATTGCTGCTTGCAATTAAGCTACAAAAGCATGGGGCGTGTTTTATCAGTATTTTTCAATGTCTATACTCAAATGCAGACAGAAAAACTCATTGTTTTCCTTCTGTATTAACTGTGTGAAAATCTGCATAAATTGAAAACCGCGAATCTTAGTTTTACTTAACTTTGCTAGAAAAATCTAACTTTACTTTTAAATAAAAGGTTTTAGTGGCATTATAGTAAGGTATTGTAGAAGCATGTTAGAAGGAAATATAAATTCATTGCAAAAAAATGGTTAAAGTGAGTTATACTTAGATATAGGAAAAAAGAGTATAATTTACAAAAGTAAAATCTTAGAAATTCACAGAAAAAAAAGGTTAAAGTGAAATTATAGTTAGGTATGGCAATAGGATCTTTACATTAGAAAAATCCTAGGAACTCACAAAAAAAAATTAAAGGTTAAAGTGGGGGAACAGCCATCACAACGTGGATTTTACTCCTCGTACCATTACATCCCACGCGTTACAACGCATGCGATGTAACTACTTGTAGCCAATACTACGCATACCATTACATCCCATGCGCTTTTACAACGCATGCAGTATATTGGCTATCCACGTCGCTGTGAGGAAACTGAGGATGTTTCCTCACAACGATGTGCACCAACCCTGGAAGCAGGAACTGGGAGCAGAGACGACAACACTGGAAGCACGAGGAAAGTGGTAAGGCTGATTGTGCTTGGGGTGGGGGTAGTGGTTTAGGGTAGTGTGTAGGGGTGGGAGTAGTGTGGGTAGTGTGGGTAGTGTTGTAGTGTCTTAGGTTTTAGGGTAGTGTAGGGGTGGGAGTAGTATGGGTAGTGGTTTAGGGTAGGGTAGTGTCGTAGTGTTTTAGGGTTAGGGGTAGTGTAGGGGTGTGAGTAGTGTGGGTAGAGTTGTAGTTTCTTAGGTTTTAGGGTATTGTAGGGGTGGGAGTAGTGTGGGTAGTGGTTTAGGGTAGGGTAGTGTCGTAGTGTTTTAGGGCTAGGGGTTGTGTAGGGGTGGGAGTAGTGTGGGTAGTGTTGTAGTGTCGTATTGTTGAAGGGTCATAGTGTTGTAGTGTGTGTGTAGTGTAGTGTTTTAGGCTTTAGAGTAGTGTAGTAGTGTAGTGTTTTAGGGTTTAGGGTAGTGTTGTAGTGTTTGTGTAGTGTTGTGTTTTAGGGTTTAGGGTAGTGTTGTAGTGCTTGAGTAGTGTAGTGCATTAGGGTTTAGGGTAGTGTGTAAAGATGAGGCGGAGGCAGGAACTTCAGTTGGAGATTTATTCAGGAAAAGAGAGCCGTCCAGCATGAAGAGGAGACAGGGCAGCTGCAACTGCCAAACAGGGAACATTGGGGGAGAATGCACAGTACATGAAGAACCCACAGGTGACATCATGGAGTTCCAATAAGTATTGCATACATGAAGAACCCACAGGTGACATCATGGAGTTCCAATAAGTATTGCATAATACAGATCACCACACACCTCCCCCCTTTCTAAAGGAAAAACAAGAAAAAACAAAAATGAATGATGAATTAGATGTAGTCACAAAATCTGTTAGGTCTGACAGTCAACCTTGAGCTTCTTCTAAGACCATTGTCAATTGGAACACTCGGGGTAGGAACAGTTGCACGTGAAGCGCGAGAAGGATCTCTGGCAACACGAGAAGTGCTCCACCAATTACCATTAGACAATTTGACAGCATTTTTGCGAACCTCCACAACTTGTTGGGAATCAAGAAACTTGGAAAAGCCTTTCTTAACAGTGACAGGATTTTTAATCCTGACCCAATCTCCAGCATGAATACTGTGGAAAGACCTCTTGGAATGTCCCGTGTCGCAAGGCAGAGAGTTGGAAGATTTTTTGTTGGCGCAATCCCATGCCACTTCCAAGTCACAACCTTTGTGGAGACTTTTGACCATCCAAAAGGGAAGAGCTTGAGAAGAGGCTTTCCTTCCTCTCATCAATTCAAAGGGGGAAAAACCTGTCGCAACATGTGGAGAAATTCTATAAGACCATACAAGATCTTTTACAGCCTGAAAAATACAGCTATTGGATTTGAAGGCGGCCTGCACACATTCAACAATAACTCTATTGAACCTCTCGGTTTTGCCATTGCTCTGAGGGTGATACAAGGGAGTTCTGGTATGTTTGATACAACAATTATTCAAGAAAACACTCATTTCCTTAGAGATGAACTGAACCCCATTGTCGGTGAGGATTTCTTCCGGACAACCATCCCTTAGGAAAATTTTGGTCAGACAATCAATAACACTTTTTGAATTGGGAACATTGATAGGTTCAACTTCAACCCATCTAGAGAGGTGATCGACAAGAACCAAGAAGTACTTTGAGGTGTTGGGAAGAACATGGAATGGACCCAGAAAGTCCAGGCCAATTTTTTGCCAAGCCCTGCAGGGTGGGGGAACAACAGAATCACAAACACCCTCCAAAATAAGGACTTTGTCACTGGTGTTACAGCGTGTGCAAAGTTTGATAGCATCCACAATTTGATTGTCCATTCTTGGCCACCAGAAATTCGATCTGACATTTCTTTTAGTAATGGTGGCACCTAAATGGCCAGAATGAGCATCAGCAATAATCTTTTCCCGATAAACAGAGGGAGGGATGAATTTATTGCCCCTAACGGTTTTGCCACTTTCCAAGGAAAGTTCGGAATTGATTTTCCAATAAATTTGGAGTTCAGGAGAAAGAGATTTTTCTTTGGGCCAACCTTTCTGAATGAAAGAGACAACATCCCTAAGAACAGCATCATTCTCAACAGCATTAACCCAATCATTCTCAGCGAAAGAAATGGAAATTTGTGAAATGTAGGCCACAAAACACTCTTCAATCTCTGTTTCCCACTCATTTTCGTTAGGCTCTTGTATGGGTAACCTGGAAAGACAGTCAGCACGTTTGTTCTTGCCCCCAGGAATGTAGATAGCTTTGAAGTTGAATTCTAACAGTTTGGTGGAGAGTCTAGCCAACCGTGCGGTTGTGCGTTTGACGTTTCTGCCGGATAGAATGTCTACGAGAGGTCGATGATCAGTTTGAAGGACAAATGGTCTGCCCCATAAGTAGGATTTAAACTTTTCAACACTCCAAGCACAGGCCAGCAGTTCCTTTTCAATAACAGAATATTTACGCTCGACAGGACGGAGAGTCCTGGAGGCAAACCCCACAGTAAATTCTTTACCATGGGCCATTTGTGAGAGAACAGCCCCAAGACCATATTCACAGGCGTCAACAGTGACAAAAGTTTCTCTGTTCCCATTGAAAGGTTGAAGAGCGGGAGCTTTAGTGATGTGTTCTTTGATGAGCTGGAAACCTTTTTCACACTCATCGGACCAGCTGAAGGTGGCACCTTTTTTGAGTAGGAGTCTAAAACATTCAGTGGTCTTGGCGTAGTCTCTCATGAATTTGGAGTAGAACTCACAAAGGCCGAGAAAGGACAGAAGCTGTTCTTTGTTGGAGGGGGCAGGAGCCTCAATGATACTCTTGACTAGACCTGGCCTGGGTTTAATACCACATTCAGAAATGGTATGGCCAAGGTATTCTACTTCTCTGGTTTTGAATACACATTTACTCTTTTGAAGGGTTACACCTCTTTTTTCCAAGATGTTGAAAACTTTGTCAATGACCAAGTTGTGTTCGTGTTCAGTTTGAGTGAAGATAAGAATGTCATCCTGGAAGACGACAACATTAGGGAGTTCCTCAAACATTTCAGACATGATACGCTGGAAAACAGCGGCGGCAGACGCCAACCCAAAGGGTAGACGGCGAAACTGAAAAACTCCATCAGGAGTTACAAAAGCCGTGAGATGACGAGAGAGGGGATGTAACTCAATTTGGTGGTAAGCCGCCTTTAAATCAAGTTTAGAAAACCAAGTGGATGAGCCCACTTTAGCTATCAAATCCTCAATGCGAGGAAGGGGAAAGCCATCGACCCAGATAGCTTCATTGAGACTGCGTAAGTCCACGCACATCCTGAGATCGCCAGACCTTTTTCTGGCAAGAACAATGGGAGAAAGCCATAATGTGGATTCTACCTTTTCGATGATTTCTTGCTCGCATAATGACTTAAGGTGTTTGGACAAATCTTCTCTAATACTAAGGGGAACATTCCTAAGCTTGTGTTTGATTGGAGAAACACCATCTTTGACCTTGATAAAGTGTTGAAAATTGGTAATCTTGCCCAAGCGATCTTCAAAAATATTTTTATATTTGTGCTCCCAGAATTCACTATTAAAGATGTTGCAAACAGGGGTAGAGGATGCAGGGGATAGATTGCATCCTTCAATGAATACAGGGTTGGGTAAACCAGGTTTAATGGTGACACCAAATTCTGCCTGATGTATGAGTCCTAGGACATTGATACCACGTTTGGCAACATAGACCTTCCCCTTGATGGATTTGCCGAAAATTGAGATTTCGGCCAAGAAATAACCTAGAAGGTTGATTCTGCTTCCTTCAAAGGCCACAGAAAGGACATCAGGAGGAAGTAAACATTTATTTTGCCAAAGGTGAGAATATTTCTCATAGGAAACAATAGTGATACGAGCACCTGTATCTACCAGTAGTAGGATATGGTGATTATCAATAGTGGCATCAACTTCAGGATCAGGGACAAGAAACGTACGACTGAGAGTATCATTGTCTTTCACTACAACAACATATTCCTGATTGGTCACATCACATTCGGAATGTTCAGAATGTTCAGACGAAAGCTCAAGAGGATTAGAGTCTTGAAAGAAATCATTTTCACACATGACACTACGTACATTACCTCTTCTACCTCTCATGCAGACCCTAGAAAAATGACCATTTTTTCCACACTGAGTACATTGTTGATTGGCAGCAGGACAATTTTTAAAATTGGAAGCATGGTAAGAGGAGCCACACCTATAACAGAAAGTACTTTGGCTGAATTGTCTATTAGGTGTAAAAGGTCTTCTAAAAGCAGTGTTTCCCATTCTTTTGAAATAACCACGAGAGTCACGAGGAGTGAAATTAGGAGTCTTGGTAGGAAGAGGCAACCTAGTGGAAACAGCACCAGAAATGGAAGTGTTAGAAAGAGAAACTTCTAATTGTTTGGAGTCTTCTAAAGATGTTTCAATACTTTTGGCTATATCGATAGCCTTGTCGAGAGAAGGATCTTTGCAGGACAGTAATTTCCCTTGGATTTGTTTACAGGAACAGCGAGCAACAAGTTGATCTCTAATAAGTTGAGAGGTGAAATTGTCAAATTCGCATTTAGACGCAAGTATTTTTAAAGCAGTAACAAAGGTGTCAATGCTTTCTTCGGGTTTTTGAGCTCTGGTGAAAAATTTGTAGCGATGTACAACCATGTTTTTAGTCTTAACAAAGTACTTGTCTAATTTGGCTATGGCTATCTCAAATTCATCAGGGGTTTCTCCAGTAGGTGGAACATAAATTGGAAGATGATCAAAAACATTTTGCCCTTCCACACCAAGATGATAGTACATTAAACTCTTCTTCCTTTCAGCACGGTACCTAAGACCGTCGATTGCTCCTAGGTAGGCCATGAAAGATCTCAACCAAAGCTTCCATTCCAGGGGAGGATCTCCAGGAGTCTGAAGAAATGGAGCAGGGGGAGATACGTTTTGCATGGCAAGATCTTCTATTTTTTCCTATGTAAAAAAAAAAATGCAAGGAAGCAAACAGTAAAATAACAGTGAAATTTTATGATAACCAAAAGAGAAAAAAAAAAATATTCTTGTAAATATGGTAGCGTAAATGAGTAGGTGAACTTCGTTAAGAGCAAAAAAAAAACGTGCATATGATGTGCCAAAGCTGTGCACATCAGCGAGTACGTATGATGTGCTAAAGCTGTGCACATCAGCGAGTAGATGCAGTGCTGAGAAGCTGTGCAAGTCAGCGAGTAGATACTGTGCACATCAGTGTATTGAGGGAAAAATGTAAGCCAAGCTGTGCACGTCAGCGTGCAAGGATTGAAGAGCTGTGCACGTCAGCGTGCAGAGATTGAGTACTTGAGCATGTAAATATTGGTGTAGAGGGTATAATCTAGTATAGGCTGTGCGCATCAGCGCGAAAATGTAGATGTTCTTCTCTTCTTTTTTTTTTAAAGAAAAATTAGCTGTGTGCTTGAGCTGTGCACATCAGCGTGATAAAGTGAAGAATGAGGAGTTGCGAGCGTCAAGCGGAAGAAATCTCAGTGAAAAGAAGAAGCAGCCAGGATTGAAATTGACGCGAAGCCTTTGTGACGTAGAGCGCTGGAAATGCGGAAGAACGTCGTGGCGAGGTGATTGACACGGAGGAAAGGCGTCTCGACGTGCAGGTTGCTATGGGCAACAAAGTGCGTGCTGGCGCTGGGCGGAGATGAAAATTCGATTACGTCATCATTACACGGCGTAGCTTGTGGGTGGAAGAACAAGCGGTGAGGAAACACGCCAAGGAGGTAATGAACGATCGCAGGCAGCGCTTGGGCGGTGGAAACACACGCGGTGCAGAAAATGAGGAGTGAAGTAACGCGTGGTGCCGGTAAGGATAAAGTCAGTTGGTAAAACAAAATTAAGTGAACAGTTTGATGGTGCGCTGCATGGTATGTAGCGAAGCTTGAAACTGACGATAGCCGGCAAATTGTAATAAAGGAGACTGGCAGCTGGGACGGCTCTCGGTAGATTTCGAAGAGAACAGCGCGTAGGAAATAATGGTAAATGTACTCACATGGAAGTGGGTTGAAGATAAGGAAAATGTTCATAAAATCAAACCGCTTTGCTTGATGAGGTTGAATTGTAGGTAGAAGCGACAGCTGAATAACATGGTGGCACCTAAATGGCCAGAATGAGCATCAGCAATAATCTTTTCCCGATAAACAGAGGAAGGGATGAATTTATTGCCCCTAACGATTTTGCCACTTTCCAAGGAAAGTTCGGAATTGATTTTCCAATAAATTTGGAGTTCAGGAGAAAGAGATTTTTCTTTGGGCCAACCTTTCTGAATGAAAGAGACAACATCCCTAAGAACAGCATCATTCTCAACAGCATTAACCCAATCATTCTCAGCGAAAGAAATGGAAATTTGTGAAATGTTGGCCACAAAACACTCTTCAATCTCTGTTTCCCACTCATTTTCGTTAGGCTCTTGATGGGTAACCTGGAAAGACAGTCAGCACATTTGTTCTTGCCCCCAGGAATGTAGATAGCTTTGAAGTTGAATTCTAACAGTTTGGTGGAGAGTCTAGCCAACCGTGCGGTTGTGCGTTTGACGTTTCTGCCGGATAGAATGTCTACGAGAGGTCGATGATCAGTTTGAAGGACAAATGGTCTGCCCCATAAGTAGGATTTAAACTTTTCAACACTCCAAGCACAGGCCAGCAGTTCCTTTTCAATAACAGAATATTTACGCTCGACAGGACGGAGAGTCCTGGAGGCAAACCCCACAGTAAATTCTTTACCATGGGCCATTTGTGAGAGAACAGCCCCAAGACCATATTCACAGGCGTCAACAGTGACAAAAGTTTCTCTGTTCCCATTGAAAGGTTGAAGAACGGGAGCTTTAGTGATGTGTTCTTTGATGAGCTGGAAACCTTTTTCACACTCATCGGACCAGCTGAAGGTGGCACCTTTTTTGAGTAGGAGTCTAAAACATTCAGTGGTCTTGGCGTAGTCTCTCATGAATTTGGAGTAGAACTCACAAAGGCCGAGAAAGGACAGAAGCTGTTCTTTGTTGGAGGGGGCAGGAGCCTCAATGATACTCTTGACTAGACCTGGCCTGGGTTTAATACCACATTCAGAAATGGTATGGCCAAGGTATTCTACTTCTCTGCTTTTGAATACACATTTACTCTTTTGAAGGGTTACACCTCTTTTTTCCAAGATGTTGAAAACTTTGTCAATGACCAAGTTGTGTTCGTGTTCAGTTTGAGTGAAGATAAGAATGTCATCCTGGAAGACGACAACATTAGGGAGTTCCTCAAACATTTCAGACATGATACGCTGGAAAACAGCGGCGGCAGACGCCAACCCAAAGGGTAGATGGCGAAACTGAAAAACTCCATCAGGAGTTACAAAAGCCGTGAGATGACGAGAGAGGGGATGTAACTCAATTTGGTGGTAAGCCGCCTTTAAATCAAGTTTAGAAAACCAAGTGGATGAGCCCACTTTAGCTATCAAATCCTCAATGCGAGGAAGGGGAAAGCCATCAACCCAGATAGCTTCATTGAGACTGCGTAAGTCCACACACATCCTGAGATCGCCAGACCTTTTTCTGGCAAGAACAATGGGAGAAAGCCATAATGTGGATTCTACCTTTTCGATGATTTCTTGCTCGCATAATGACTTAAGGTGTTTGGACAAATCTTCTCTAATACTAAGGGGAACATTCCTAAGCTTGTGTTTGATTGGAGAAACACCATCTTTGACCTTGATAAAGTGTTGAAAATTGGTAATCTTGCCCAAGCGATCTTCAAAAATATTTTTATATTTGTGCTCCCAGAATTCACTATTAAAGATGTTGCAAACAGGGGTAGAGGATGCAGGGGATAGATTGCATCCTTCAATGAATACAGGGTTGGGTAAACCAGGTTTAATGGTGACACCAAATTCTGCCTGATGTATGAGTCCTAGGACATTGATACCACGTTTGGCAACATAGACCTTCCCCTTGATGGATTTGCCGAAAATTGAGATTTCGGCCAAGAAATAACCTAGAAGGTTGATTCTGCTTCCTTCAAAGGCCACAGAAAGGACATCAGGAGGAAGTAAACATTTATTTTGCCAAAGGTGAGAATATTTCTCATAGGAAACAATAGTGATACGAGCACCTGTATCTACCAGTAGTAGGATATGGTGATTATCAATAGTGGCATCAACTTCAGGATCAGGGACAAGAAACGTACGACTGAGAGTATCATTGTCTTTCACTACAACAACATATTCCTGATTGGTCACATCACATTCGGAATGTTCAGATTGTTCAGACGAAAGCTCAAGAGGATTAGAGTCTTGAAAGAAATCATTTTCACACATGACACTACGTACATTACCTCTTCTACCTCTCATGCAGACCCTAGAAAAATGACCATTTTTTCCACACTGAGTACATTGTTGATTGGCAGCAGGACAACTTTTAAAATTGGAAGCATGGTAAGAGGAGCCACACCTATAACAGAAAGTACTTTGGCTGAATTGTCTATTAGGTGTAAAAGGTCTTCTAAAAGCAGTGTTTCCCATTCTTTTGAAATAACCACGAGAGTCACGAGGAGTGAAATTAGGAGTCTTGGTAGGAAGAGGCAACCTAGTGGAAACAGCACCAGAAATGGAAGTGTTAGAAAGAGAAACTTCTAATTGTTTGGAGTCTTCTAAAGATGTTTCAATACTTTTGGCTATATCGATAGCCTTGTCGAGAGAAGGATCTTTGCAGGACAGTAATTTCCCTTGGATTTGTTTACAGGAACAGCGAGCAACAAGTTGATCTCTAATAAGTTGAGAGGTGAAATTGTCAAATTCGCATTTAGACGCAAGTATTTTTAAAGCAGTAACAAAGGTGTCAATGCTTTCTTCGGGTTTTTGAGCTCTGGTGAAAAATTTGTAGCGATGTACAACCATGTTTTTAGTCTTAACAAAGTACTTGTCTAATTTGGCTATGGCTATCTCAAATTCATCAGGGGTTTCTCCAGTAGGTGGAACATAAATTGGAAGATGATCAAAAACATTTTGCCCTTCCACACCAAGATGATAGTACATTAAACTCTTCTTCCTTTCAGCACGGTACCTAAGACCGTCGATTGCTCCTAGGTAGGCCATGAAAGATCTCAACCAAAGCTTCCATTCCAGGGGAGGATCTCCAGGAGTCTGAAGAAATGGAGCAGGGGGAGATACGTTTTGCATAGCAAGATCTTCTATTTTTTCCTATATAAAAAAAAAATGCAAGGAAGCAAACAGTAAAATAACAGTGAAATTTTATGATAACCAAAAGAGAAAAAAAAAAAATATTCTTGTAAATATGGTAGCGTAAATGAGTAGGTGAACTTCGTTAAGAGCAAAAAAAAAACGTGCATATGATGTGCCAAAGCTGTGCACATCAGCGAGTACGTATGATGTGCTAAAGCTGTGCACATCAGCGAGTAGATGCAGTGCTGAGAAGCTGTGCACGTCAGCGAGTAGATACTGTGCACATCAGTGTATTGAGGGAAAAATGTAAGCCGAAGCTGTGCACGTCAGCGTGCAAGGATTGAAGAGCTGTGCACGTCAGCGTGCAGAGATTGAGTACTTGAGCATGTAAATATTGGTGTAGAGGGTATAATCTAGTATAGGCTGTGCGCATCAGCGCGAAAATGTAGATGTTCTTCTCTTCTTTTTTTTTTTAAAGAAAAATTAGCTGTGTGCTTGAGCTGTGCACATCAGCGTGATAAAGTGAAGAATGAGGAGCTGCGAGCGTCAAGCGGAAGAAATCTCAGTGAAAAGAAGAAGCAGCCAGGATTGAAATTGACGCGAAGCCTTTGTGACGTAGAGCGCTGGAAATGCGGAAGAACGTCGTGGCGAGGTGATTGACACGGAGGAAAGGCGTCTCGACGTGCAGGTTGCTATGGGCAACAAAGTGCGTGCTGGCGCTGGGCGGAGATGAAAATTCGATTACGTCATCATTACACGGCGTAGCTTGTGGGTGGAAGAACAAGCGGTGAGGAAACACGCCAAGGAGGTAATGGACGATCGCAGGCAGCGCTTGGGCGGTGGAAACACACGCGGTGCAGAAAATGAGGAGTGAAGTAACGCGTGGTGCCGGTAAGGATAAAGTCAGTTGGTAAAACAAAATTAAGTGAACAGATTGATGGTGCGCTGCAAATTGTAATAAAGGAGACTGGCAGCTGGGACGGCTCTCGGTAGATTTCGAAGAGAACAGCGCGTAGGAAATAATGGTAAATGTACTCACATGGAAGTGGGTTGAAGATAAGGAAAATGTTCATAAAATCAAACCGCTTTGCTTGATGAGGTTGAATTGTAAGTAGAAGCGACAGCTGAATAACAGCTGACCATCCTCAGTCGCCAATGTAAAGATGAGGCGGAGGCAGGAACTTCAGTTGGAGATTTATTCAGGAAAAGAGAGCCGTCCAGCATGAAGAGGAGACAGGGCAGCTGCAACTGCCAAACAGGGAACATTGGGGGAGAATGCACAGTACATGAAGAACCCACAGGTGACATCATGGAGTTCCAATAAGTATTGCATAATACAGATCACCACATAGTGTTGTATTGTTTGTGTAGTGTAGTGTTTTAGGGTTCAGGATAGTGTTGTAGTGTAATGTTTTAGGTTAGTGTCAGGGGCATCGTGCAGGGTGGTGTAGTGTTATTGTAGGGAGAGGACGGGGGTCGGTGAGGGTTGTGTAAGGGTAGGGTTGTCACTTACCTTGCAAAATTTAACCACGAGTATAGCTTTACCACGCATGCCTTTGCATTGTAATGACATGCGTGGTAAAGGCATACTCCTGGGTAAATTTTGCGATGTAATGGTATGTCGTTGTCATTGACATCACAAAGTAATACCCGCGTTGTAATGGCATGCGTGGTATTAGTATGCGATGTAATGACATACAACCGTGAAAGTGGCGTTATAGAAAGGTCAAGAAATGTACCTTAACTTACGTTAAGAAAGAAAATCCTAGATATTTGCTGAAAAAGAACAAAGGTGAAAGGGATGTCATAGGCAGGTGACATTGTTAGTCATAACGTGATATTTTAAACCTTTAAAAACACTTCAATTCACCAGTTATAGTTCAACGACCTGCCTATAGCCTGCACCCTGCCATGCACTGCTTATGACCTTACATACTACATCACTCATGGCATATTCAATGACATCATAGATTACATGAATAATGACATCATCCAACCTACTGCTGTTAAAATTACGCTGTAATATCTTGCAACATTTCGATATGAAAGTAAGTACTAAATGGCGCCGAACCATATAAATCATTAATTATTTGAATGTATGTGTATTTCATAGTAATACAGTTGGACTGAAGACTAGTATTACTCACTGTACTGAAATTGAAATGGTTCACGTTATAACTACCAGTAAAGTATTTAATTCAAACAGTACTTTACAAAAACTAGGTAAACACTGCACATATATACTAAGAGTTGCAGAGATATGTTTCAGACACTGTATATTTAATCATCAGGTTGTTCTAAAAAATGTAAGAGAAAAAGTAAAGATTCTCTCCCCAATAAAGTGGTTACCTATACATTTCTGTGAACAAGGTAACATAATAGAGTAGTCAAGTGGTGCTTTAAACAAATGGAATTTGCAATAGTTTTATAAAATGCAAATATTTCTGTACAGAACTTCTGAGAACAATATGGCACATTAGGTATTGTTCAAGAATACATGAATGACATTTGCTTACAGACATGACTGTGATTCTAAACATTGTTTTAATGTTATGCACCATACTTCACATATCAGCACTACTCTCCAAAGACACCTATACCCCATTAGGATGTCAAGCTCTTCCTATTCACAGCCTTCGCCCGATATCTAAACCTTAATGGACTTCTTGTGTGCAATCAGCCACACATAGGTGGGCAAGTACCTGGTGCAGACATTCTTTGCTCCTATGCAATGTTTTAGACTTTACTTACCTGTCCTGAGGAAGGTGTTTACAAAAAAAGATCAAGACACCGAAACGCGTCGATAAAAGGACTACTTTACCATTGATTGATATGTATATTTTGTATTTTGTGTAACAAGAAAAATCTTTTTAATTTTGTACTTTGTATTATATGTGTATAATGATCATGACATTTTTGGCATTATTTGCCGGTTTTTAATAAAATCGAAACAAATATTTTAATAGTTTTGTGTTGAGGTATATATTTCAGGTTCCATTCCAAATGTTTGATAAGGTTTAGAGTCTAACAGTAGTGGTTTGCACAGAAAGGAAATTCTTTTTGTTTACGTTCTGTACTTCCCAGTCCTTTCTGGCACAAGGGAAACTCTCTCTTTTTGTAAAGACGGCCATAGCTAGCGACTCTACTGATAAGGTGAGTGACAATGTACAGTATCTAAATGGGCCATTGGTAGCACCCATTACACCCTCACCTGCTGCGTCTGTGCAAGGATGCACAGCAAGTAGTCCACATCAACGAATTTCCATGAGGTCTGCCCCTCCATCCTAAATTAAAATCCACAAATCAATCCCAGACTTCCCAATAAAGAGGAAGAGGGGAGGGGGTTCATAGAGACCGAAAACCGCAAACATTCCAAGAACAAATTCAAATGGAGGAGGTGCACCACAAGTCCCACCAACCATCGTAGATTGTCCCCCCGTCACTGCTGGAGCATTGAACTTAGACCCAGTAGGTGATTCCTAGGTGGAATAAACTGGGAAATTTACTTTCAACAGCACTAAATCTTATCATCCACAGACTGAACAAGATCGAGGATAGACTAAACAATTTTGAACTGCAGGTTAGATCTACCTTTTGCACTATTGAGGGCTTACTTGCTAAAACTAAGCCGTCACCTGTGCCCACACTTATTAAGATGAGTAATACTGTTCCAGCTAATACCAAACCCTCCAAACCACCAGCAACAAGGCCATTACCATTACCTTCTAGGAAAACCTCCACTGCTGCTACAAATTTCGATGTTGGCACAGCTCGTTTGTCTGGAAATACGGATGAGCCAGGGAAAATGTCAAGCGAATTTGCCCAATCTATCACAAGCACCCGGGGAGGGGGGCGACCTTGCACAGCGCCAGTAGCTGATAATGTACAATCGGCTACAACCGTCTCTACCCGCGCTACAGTAAATCAGGCTAGTTTCGCACCAGGGTCATATGGCCCTAAACTCCAGACGATGTATGGTAAATTGGAACATAGTACAGCCTTAGGAGGTTCCCGGGCTCTACATCTTCCCCGGCAGCCGCCCCTTTGGTGGTGGTCCTGAAGAACGTCCCAGCTTGGCGGGAAGGACAGACCGAAACCACTGAACAATTATTTGCCAAAGTTATGCATTGGTTTAATACACAATTGAAGGATGTTGGGATTTGGGACAGGGACATATGCAACTAGATGATTATGGCCAGACGATCAGCATGGATAGGACATTCTATGGAGCAAGGAAGGGGTGATTGTCTTCTGACTGGTCATCTTTCATTGAGAACCATGATATTATTGTCTTCCAGGAGCCTTGGTCACTGAGCATGAGCTTTCATCTCGGTAACTTGGCCTTTGGTAAACTGGCAACCTCAAGACATAAAGGGAGACCCTGTTCGGGACTGATTATCTGGGTTAGACAGCAGGCAGGCTATCAGGCGGAAGAGTTAATGATTGATAGCCCCGACATCCTGGCCATTAAAATCCACTTTGAACGTGAGCCAGATCTTATATTGATTAATGTGTATGCTGGAGGGATAGCGGGAGGCGAAGCATCACCAACCATTTCCAGACTGGACTCATTTATTGAAGCTAGGAAAGGGGCAAATCACCTGGTAATTGCAGGTGATTTCAACTGCACATTTGAGCCTCTAGGCCCTGAAGATGGCTGCTTTACCAGTGATGAGGACGCAGCATGGGGGATACCACTTTCAACGCTGCCCCCAATTAACAAATGGACAGAGGCAGCGCTCCAGTTTAAAAACCTGTCTCTGGAGAGGGGTCTCAGGGCTGTCAATGGAAGGTCGAAATCAGACAGCGAAGGTATCCACACTTTTAACAATGGGACAAGAAGTAGCAGAATCGACTACTTCTTTATTAATTTAGAATTATGGTCTAGGTTTGTGAACATGAAGGTCCACCGGAGAACGGAGAGTGACTATGATCTGTTAATATTAATTTTAAAGATAAAGGGCCAATATTTGCTGAGGGCAAGAACTGAAACAGCGACAGCTGATGTAATTATGTTCCAAGACATGCGCAGTCTCGCTCGCATGATTTAATGACTGAGTAGTGAGGGTTAACCCCTGCCCTCTTCTCCATGGCTGGCCTCCTAAACGGTGGCGAGCCATTGGAGAAGAGGTCTCAGTTACGTCATTCTCTCGCTCTAAGCCCCGTCTTTTTTGGATTGAGGGGCGTGTTTTTTTACTTTGTTCCACTCTCTTCTCCATTGGCTGGAATGTCAAAAACACGCCCCCCCAGTCTGAAAAGGACGGGCTTAGACACAAACGGCGAGCGTTGTGCCCGGGTTGTTTTGTGCAACTCAACTAAATAGATCTACCACGAAGGCTCACCCGATGCACTGACTAGTTAAATGAAGCGGCGGAGCTGCTAACGATATAACAAAGAGTAATCTGGTCATTGTACTTGCAAAGCACTGTCATTACGAAGTTCGTAAACTTTCTGAGAACACAGAAGAAGAATCCATACTTCACCTATCTCAAGTAAGGTAGTGCCAACCAAACAGCTTTCAGTTTTAGACCCCGAAAAAGGCAGGTAATCTGGACCTTATGTCACCCGCATGGGGGTCGAATAGTGAAACTAAACCGGCTTGACACTCATTGATCCTCCTCTTCCCGTGTAACGTACAAAGCATTAGCCAATAGCAACATAAAAGCCTATCCAACCCACTCCCCGCAATTGAGAGGAAGCGGCTCTCCCCAGCACACGACTCCATTGACACAGCGCACGTGCTGCGACAGAGGCTGTCCTCTTCGGATAGCGCCCTGCTAGCTCGTGCGCTCCTTTATACCATACTGCCTCACTGACCAATGTACAGGTAACCCATATAGGGGGATGCTAATCCACACAGCTATTTCTCTGACAAGCTTGCACCTCACAGCGGGGTGAGGGCGGTAACCAACACACAAAGCCCAGCCATGCAGGTGGTCTAGCGTCCCTGAACATAGCCCCAAACACTAGGAGGAAGACAGGTTGGGGCAGGGGCTCGGAGGGTAGGGGATACCCCGGTGCACACACCTCACAGCTCCGGCTTCCTTTCCTGCGTGTAGTGGCGGCAGCACTGCCACCCACTCAATTCCTCTAGGGGCGAGTGTAGCGCTCGCAAAATGACGGCCGTGCCTCACGCTGCTGGCAGCCCGTGAGCCCGTTCGGTGGCACGCTCCCTCAGCCGCCGGCGTTTGGACTGCACCTCAGATCTGATTATTAAAAACATTCCGAGCCGCCTTGCCTTGACCACAGATTTTTTCATGTCTGTTCGTTGTTTTCAGGACTCAAGCTTTTAACGCGGGATCAGTCCCACTGTGATGTCATTGCTGTCTGCCTCAGTTTACGTTTTTGGTATTTTTTTCGGGTTCTCGTAGCTTAGTGTCACCCCCACAGCCCCGCTTCCGCTGTTTATTCTACAATTATATTAATTGGGGAGGGGTTAAGCGTGGTGGTGGTGTTGGGGAGCGGATATCTGGTGTAGAAGAAGCCTTAGAGGTGGGACTGTATTGCTGCACAGAAAGAGGGAGAGAGAGTGGGAAAGAAAGAGAGTGGAAGACCAGACGGAAGTAAAAAAATAAAGTAAGAGACAATGGATGAGAAACAGAGCGACAAAGACGGAGAAAAGTGTGGCAAAGTTAATGGACAGCAAAAATTGGAGGGGCGGAGCGATGGAGCGACAGATGGAGTGACGTAGAGAGGGGATCAGTGCAGGAGAGAGAGGTGACAGAAAGTAGGAAAGACAGAGAGAGACACAGTTATGTAGAGTGTGGGAGAGAGCTTCACAGAAAGGAGCTATATATTGTTATTGATAATATACT
This sequence comes from Lissotriton vulgaris, assembly GCF_964263255.1. Lineage (NCBI taxonomy): Eukaryota > Metazoa > Chordata > Amphibia > Caudata > Salamandridae > Lissotriton > Lissotriton vulgaris. The sequence goes on along the minus strand of NC_141698.1, from coordinate 789,558,078 downwards.
AATAATGATAATAAATACTAGTAGAGCAGTATGGCTCTCACTTTATTTCACAGAATGCTGTGAACTGTGAGTGCGGTAAATAGCTGACTTGTATAGTACATGCAAAGAGACCACAAGGGGACGCGGAGCAGGAGGGGGAGCGGCCATCGGTTTTCAAAAAGCTGCAACAATAAGCGACCCCAAAAACGTGGACACAATGAGATTGTATCCAAGTCTGATTCACTGATTGCATTTCAACAGAAAAATAAAGCGCTTGCTGGCACTGCGTGGCGCTGCCGACAGAATCATCTCTTGAGCTCTTGTTCCTCTCCGCGGAGAACGGAGGTTGCATCTCGTGGGAGAGGGGGTGCTGGGTTGCATTTGTTTGGCACACGAGCACGGGGTGCATCATCAGTGCAGCGGGTGCAGTGACACCGGGATACAAGAGAAAAGGGTCCCACTGCCCCTTATTTACTTTCCTCAGTTTTCAATGAGGAGATGTTTTGGAGGTGTTGGGGGGGGGGCATTCACAATTGAAACATACATTTTATTGCTAATAGTTGTAAAAACAGTCCTCATGTAAGTATGTAATCACCGTGTTTTGTCATTTATGATCTTGAAGTGACTACCTGGCTGTTTCCGTTGAAAAAGAGAAACAATATTTTCAGGAGTGGTTGTGGCGCTTCTTCCGCCTTTCCTTTCACTCTTTCTTACTCAAACCCGCCCCCCCTTCTGTCCACTGTCTTCTTTTTTTGTTTGTTTTCTAAAGCGCCAAGATAGTTCGCTCGGATGTAAAGTCTTTTACTAAGAAGCGAAAGTAGAACAAACTGTCAAATTCAGAATGCAAGGATTGTATTTAAATGTACAATCCAAGAGGTACCAATCAATAACTTCGGCAGAGGAGCCAAGTCAATAAAAACAGTGTCTTTAATCCGATTGAAGGCGTAAATGAAAGTTGTAATGAACTAGCGACAGAAGGGGTAAAGAAAACAGTCTCTCTCTCTCTCTCTCTCTCTCTCTCTCTCGCTCTCTCTCTCTCTCTCTCTCTCCCCCTCTCCAGTTCCCGAAAATGAAATGCACCAAACAGTCTGGTGGGAGGAGGTGGGGGGTGTTTGTTGGTCTGTGTGTGTGTGGCTTTGTGTGAGTCTGTGTTTCAGTGTGTGTGTGTGGCTGTGTGTGTGTGTGTGTGTGTGTGTGTGGCTCTGTGTGTGTGTGGCGGTGTATGTGGCTCTGTGTGTGTGGCTCTGTGTGTGGCTCTGTGTGTGTCTATGTGTGTGTGTATGTGGCTCTGTGTGTGTGTGGCTCTGTGTGTGTGGCTCTCTGTGTGTGTGGCTCTGTGTGTGCGGCTCTGTGTGTGTGTGGCTCTGTGTGTGTCTGTGTGTGTCTGTGTGTGTGTGCGGCTCTATGTGTGTGTGTGTGGCTCTGTGTGTGTGTGTGGCTCTGTGTGTTTGTGTGTGGCTCTGTGTGTGTGTGTGTGTGTGTGGCTCTGTGTGTGTGGGTGTGGTGCAAATGCAATATGTCTCGTATTTGTGAGAGATAAAGCTATTGGGACTGTAAATGACAATGCCATTTATTTATCTGTTTTCAAAATCGACACATAAATAAAAAGTTTGTCATTTACAATGCCAATAGCACTAACTTTTCCGAAGGCGAAACCGTTGCATTGTAAATGCTTGTTTTAAAGCTGAAAGCATTTTTTACAAAAAATAAAAAATCTTCCAGGCAGGTTATCCAAAAATCAGCAAAATGGTATGATGGGGCATGCAGGTCCGCATTTAGGCACCTCTCTCAATCTATTAGGTTGGGAGTACTGCAGGATGTTAGGAAAGCTAGGTCCGAATATAAGAATTCCCAACTCAGGGCAAAGAAGACCTTTGATGAAAACAGATGGAAGGATCTGCTCTATGCAAGTAATGGGAAAAACTGGTGGTGATTATGGCAAACAGTTAAATGGGGTAGCGGAGACATAGGGCCGGTAACAGTTAATAACGTGCCACCTGAAGAATGGGTCTCGCACTATCGGGCCCAATTCGCATCCTCTACAGTTAGCCCCAGATATTACCCAAAACTAACATCTGATACTGTCCTAACCTTTGATATAGGGGAGATTGAAAGAGTCTTGGATGGTATTCCAGCAGGCAGGGCCCCCGGTCCGGATTGCATTCCGGCCGACATACTTAAATCTGACAGGCAGAATTGGCTCCAATACATTCACATTATATCCAATGCCCTGGCAAGAGGTGCCCCTATTCCTGAATCCTGGAGTAGGGCAGAAATAATCCCAATTTACAAAAAGGGAGACCGTGCCAGCCCAAGAAACTATAGGCCTATTAGCCTCATAGACACATTACTAAAGATTGTGGCCAGACTCGTGCTAAGCAAGTTAAACACATGGATAGATGACCAGGAAATTCTATCCACCTTCCAAGCGGGCTTCCGTCCCCATGTTAGCACCATCGATCAAGTTTTTAGATTCATGATGATTTATTGGAATACTGTGATTTTAGCTGGGGGGACTCTTTGTGCTGCATTCATAGATTTAAAATCAGCATTCGATCTTGTGCCCCTATACAAGCTGTGGGACACATTAAAGGAAACAGGGATGCCCCATGAGATCTTATGCTTTATCATTAAACTTCATGAGTCTAATTATGCCCAGGTTCAGTGGGGACAACAGGGCGAAGTAACAGATCGCTTCCCAGCGAACAAGGGAGTTCGGCAGGAGTGCGTTCTGGCCCCTACCCTTTTCTCTCTGTTTATAAATAAGGTTATCTCATATTATACTGTGTATCCAACTGATGCCCCTACTCTTGCTGGCACCAAGGTTCCACTGTTAATGTTTGCAGACGATACCTTAATTTCGTCTAAAACTCAATCTGGTCTGCAACGTGCCCTCTACAGATTCACTCTTTTTTGCAACGACCATGAGCTAGTAGTTAATGTCGATAAGACCAAGTTCATGGTGTTGCATAAACACAAAATAGTGAAAGCAGAGTAGAAATGAATAATGCGTCCTTGGAGCAAACTGATACCTTTACGTACCTGGGCGTAACAATGACCAAGAGGGTGAACCTGAAGCCCTAGATAGATTTACTAGTCCTCAGGCACAATCAACTAGCAAGGGCCCTATTAAAATAACACCGGCTATCCTACACTAAGCCAGTAGGGCCGGCGCTAACAATCTATAAAGGGAAAATCAGTGCATCGATAATCTTTGGTGCAGAACTCTGGGGTTTTGCAAATCTAGGTCCCTTAGTTTATGCCCAGAACAAGTTTCTGAGATCACTGATCGGTCTCCCCCAATCGACTCCTCTCAAACCCCTACTTTTAGATCTGGGATGTACTTCTCTTGAGGAGGCAGCGGGTTTTAGACACCTGGCATATTGGAGATGGGTATGGACAACCCTGGACTTAGCACCATATGCTAATGCGGTAAAGTATATCAGAGAAGCTGATTTGTCCTCCAAAATTAACTGGCTACAAAAGATTAAGGGCACACTATTTGATATGGGTCTTAGCCATTTGTGGGAGGACCCAGCAGGGAATCTGTTCCCAACAAAAAACGATTTTAAAGCACTAAATAGGGACATGGTCCGCTATAAGTCCATGTCATTGGTGAGTAGTGCCTCCCTCACAGGCATCTTTTTAGAACATAAGTACGAATATAGGCCGGAGGCTTACTGGGATTTCATTACGAGACCTGGCGACAGGAAACTGTATCACCAATTTAGAGTGGGCACCCTCCCCCTAAAATGCTTTACGGCAAAGTGGCACGATGCCCCAGACACAAAATATCCCATGTGCTTATCTATGGTAGAGTCTATATCACATGTATTGTTTGTGTGCCCAGCCTATAAAGGTCCCCGATATAAATGGCTCAAGCAAATCTGTTCAAATCTTGGCACAAAATCTTGTCAAACAGCACTGCGTATCTTGAAAACAGACACACGGGAAGACGTAGCTATAGCTATGGCGAAATTCTTGAGCTGGTCATGAGCCCTTAGAAGGAATAGTTTGGATAATACTGCAGCCTCTATTCTACATTAACTAATCTGTGTACATACCAGTGTGATGTTTTCTCTGCCAATTGTATTTCCATGGATAATCTGTTTTTCTTTTATATATGGTGTTTTAAAATAAATTCCTCTTTGTGCTAGGGATATTAATTTTATCAACCATTTTCCCTTTTTATTACTATCAAATTTTAATATCCAGAAATGTATGTTCGGGAAATTTCTCTAATGAAATCTTTGAGAAAATCTTAACTGCTATGACTATTGTTCTTTTAAAATATTTTATGCTATTTTATGACATTGTATGTATTGTATACGTGACTTTTATGATTGAAAATATCGAATAAAGACTAATTTGATTTGATTTGATTTAATGTACCTGCTGTTGAGAGATGGGAGTTCTGTGTAGTGGCAGTTTTGACTCATCTAAGGTAGCGAGCGCAGAGGGGGGATATGCCTGCTGCAAAGAACGTGTGGCATGCATATTAAAGAACAATGTTTTAAGTAGAAATACATTCTTACTATTAAAGTCAACCCTAACCACTGTCATTGAATCCGGAGTTAGTGTTTCTCCAAACCAAGCACTCTTAAAAAATGTCTACCAGTTTGGATGGCATGTAAATCCTACACCTTGTAGTCCCCTTTGCCATGTAAAATTTTCTATACACGGGTTTACACATGTATGATTCAGTGTGTGTGATACTATAAAACAAATAAAATACATGTATGAGAGAAGCTATACAGATATGAGAGGCGCTTTTGACAGGGCATAGTGAGGAAATCATTGAAGAGACCCAACAGAGATTGTGGTATCCTGGTGCACTGTAAGGTCATAATTTACTATGCACCATTTCCCCCGTATTTTCTTGGGGGTGGGAGGGGGGGGGGGCTAACTACCACCATATATCCTTTTGTAGTGGTCAGGCTCGCTCACTGCACTCGCTATGCACTCTATGGGGTGGTCTGACAACATTGGGCAGGGCTGCTTTGGGTTTTCAGTCTGGCTAACTTGAAATATTAGTAGTTACTTGAGGTCTGGTTTAGCCTGATGAATGCACATATCAGCCGCATGATTGTAAAATTGATGGACGTAATCGATGTGGTGAGGGAGTGAAGACAGACTTGCAATGCCATGAGAAAGATCAAACCTCCCTGGAGATCTTTACGTTCGATTTTATGACATCTAAAATAAAGTGCTGAAGAGATAACAGTTTTTAACAAGCGTCCGCAGTATTTCACCTAACGAAAAAAATCTGACCTCAAATTATATACACAGACAGCGTTGTACTAAAGTTAAATATACCAGACTTAAAAAGAAAATAAATCGTGTAAGCACAGTTACTGTACCAATTACACACATGCGCCTACTTAACTGAAATGTTCAGGTGGATCAGTTTCTGTCAATTAGGAGACATCACTTACTTTTTTGTCATCAGACTCTACCACATGGGATGCGGATGACTTAACATACTTACAGCCTCAAGAATCTTCTTGTTACCGGGATAGAATGATAATGCTCTGAGAGCGACACCTGCTGGTTGTTCGCAGAAGATCACTGCGACTAGTCTATGAAAGGACTATAAACTTCGTTCACGGAAGATTTCTTCACAACGTGATCAGTATGGAAATGCTTGGTTTACAGAGAGAGAAGCACAAAATTAAAACTGTCTCTAGTATTTTTGTAAAAAAAAGAAAAAAACAATGGCAAAGCCAAAAAGTCTGGTGTTGGCTGCCAGCAGGCATTTTAGATTTGTCAGTGCTTCTTTTTTGCCATGATTTTTATAAAACCTTATTGTAGGGGAAGCTGCTGGACCCGAGCATTATGAAAAAGTATTGGGAAGGCTAATCCAAAAGGTAACCTTTAATGTGCCTTTTATTTAACGTGTTAAAAGGCACTTTTACATCCTAGATTTTAACATGAGAAAATTCACGGGGCTGCAATATTCAGTATCTTGTAACTTTTCGCTTACTCGAAATTCTTTGCATATTTTAGGCAGGTGCCACAATGGACTAGGTTAGCCCCATGGGTACAGCAGTATACAGCTCAATCTGGACTGGACGGGAACACGGGGACATACCAAACACAATTTGAAAGTAGCCCTAAGAAAATATTGACTTCTCAAGGCTCCTTAACAGATTACTATCCGTGAAATGTGCAACTAGGGGGAACTGATTCTCTTTATGCACCTATAATCCATGACGATACCAAAGTGGATGATGGACGGAGCATTTGAGCAAATCAAACACTCACCCCCAGTCAACTGATCTGGGTTTAATCCATCATCATTCTTTAGCTCACTCCGCCACCCCAGTTCAGACATGCCCATATGCAAATCAGTCTGACCCTGTGCCTCATGGGAACAGTTCAGCCCGAAGCCCCGAACTGCCAATCCATGTCTTCCCTGGACCGAAAGCAAGCATCCTGGGACCAGTTTCTGGCTAATCAGCCATCATCAGCCAGGCTATCTTGAATCCAGTAGCAAAGTGAGCAAGGGAGCCACGTCTGGACATACCATGCCAACTTAGGGCAAACAAAGCAAAACCAAAGGGGATGGTGTGCGAGTGTAGAACAATGCAAGCACTCACACCCAGTCAACTGATCTGGGTTTAATCCATCATCATTCTTTAGCTCACTCAGCCACCCCAGTTCAGACATGGCCATATGCAAATCAGTCAGACCCTGTGCCTCATGGGAACAGTCAAGCCCGAACTGCCAAGCCGTGCCTTCCCTGGACCGGAAACAAGCTTCCTAGGACCGGTTTCTGGCATTACAGCCGTCTTCAGCCAGGCTATCTTGAATCCAGTGGCCAAGTGAGCAAGGGACTCACGTCTGAGCATACCCTGCCAACTTAGGGCGAACAAAGCGATACAAAAGGGGATGATGGACGGAGCGCTTGAGCAAATCAAACACTCACCCCCAGTCAACTGATCTGGGTTTAATCCATCACCATTCCTTAGCTCACTCAGCCACCCCAGTTCAGACATGGCCATATGCAAATCAGTCTGACCCTGTGCCTCATGGGAACAGTCCAGCCCGAACTGCCAAGCCATGTCTTCCCTGAACCGGAAACAAGCATTCTGGGACCAGTTTCTGGCTGATCAGGCGTCATCAGCCAGGCTAGCTTGAATCCAGTGGCAAAGTGAGGAAGGGACCCATGACTGGCCATACCCTGCCAACTTAGGGCGAACAAAGCAAAACCAAAGGGGATGATGGACGGAGTGTTGAACAATGCAAGCACTCACCCCCAGTCAACTGATCTGGGTTTATTCCATCATCACTCTTTACCTCACTCCGCCACCCCAGTTCAGACATGGCCATATGCAAATCAGTCTGACCCTGTGCCTCATGGGAACAGTATAGCCCAAACTGCCAAGCCATCCCTGGACCGGAAGCAAGCATTCTGGGACCAGTTTCTGGCTAATCAGGAGTCATCAGCCAGGCTAGCTTGAATTCTGTGGCAAAGTGAGCAAGTGACCCACGTCTGGGCATACCCTGCCAACTTAGGGCAAACAAAGCAAAACCAAAGGGGATGATGGACGGAGTGTTGAACAATGCAAGCACTCACCCCCAGTCAACTGATCTGAGTTTAATCCATCATTATTCTTTAGCTCACTCCGACACTCCAGTTCAGACATGGCCATATGCAAATCGGTCTGACCCTGTGCCTCATGGGAACTGTCCAGCCAGAACTGCCAAGCCATGTCTTCCCTGGACTGGAAACAAGCATCCTGGGACTGGTTTCTGGCTAATCAGCCGTCATCAGCCGGGCTAGCTTGAATTCAGTGGCAAAGTGAGCAAGGGATCCACGTCTGGGCATAACTGCCAACTTAGGACGAACAAAGCAAAACCAAAGGGGATGATGGGCGGAGTGTTGAACAATGCAAGCACTCACCCCCAGTCAACTGATCTGGGTTTAATCCATCATCATTCTTTAGCTCACTCCGCCACCCCAGTTCAGATATGGCCATATGCAAATCAGTCTGACACTGTGCCTCATGGGAACAGTCCAGCCAGACCCAGGATATGTTCAAAGACAGCATCCTGGCATAGTAGCAACATACAGTGTAGGGAAGCTCTGCCTTGATTGGCTACAAAGATCTACACTTATGGATGTAAAGCAACACTTATTTTTACTTAACCCCTTCCATGCTGATGACGAACCCCAGCCGTCATGCACTACGGTGCTCGTGTGCTGATGACGGCTGGGGTTCGTCACGGCTTGCCCCTGTTCGTGCTGTTTACAGCACACCAGGGGAATCGCGGCCGCATGGAAGGGGTTAAAATGGTGCAGACCTTAGGGAATTCTTGCTAGGACCAAGAAAACCACGTCATAAATGTTTCATATATGCCGGTATACATGCGGCATATAACGAAATATGGAAGATTTCGCAAGCAGAGACTGCAAAACAAATACGAGAATTTGATCGTATTAATTTAGTTAAATCTCTCTCTGTAGTTGACAGTGTGTTAATGACTCTGTCGTCCAGGATATATTCATTGGACAGCATAGTGTCTTCTGCCATAGACATCATGGAACAGGACTTGTTCATGTTGCAACATTGTCAGTCGCAACTACGTTCTATCATGCTATTAGGCTGGACGTTACAAAACCTTCATTCAGGCTCTGTGCCTTGGTATTTAATCAATACCACATCACTGTTTTTAGAATTCAATCTAACTGATAAACAGCTCAAACTGGCACAAAGGGAAGCAGACTATACAGTGCTGAGCATTGAAAAACTGGAAAGATTACCAATCACAGTGGCAGAAAAAACAGCTATGAATGGATTATACATGGAACAATCACTCTGCCTGTTACAATTTTCCATTTTCAGTATTGCCTAAAACACATACCAGCAGGCAAATATGAAAGGCTGGGTAAAAAATACATCATGACATCCTGCGATTTACCATATACACACAGATGTTGGAGTGGGGGCCGTGAGGAGTTTCCTATTGGTTCAAACTGTGAAAATGCACAAAGCAGTTCTCTCCTTTGTCAGGGTATTAATTTACACAGGGCCTGTGCTGGTTCCTCTAACATCATATCCTGCTACCTGCAAGGTTCCTCAGCTGCAGTGATTGATTCAATTGTTTGGACAACTTTCGAATGGGATTACTTCATGTTGAATAATCACAGCTGCTGTGGCATGTTGCAAGGTATACCATATCTAGTAACTGTGTCATCCAGGGTCACTTGCTGTATGCAAGTATTGTTTCCAGAAACCAAGACAGTCAGGGAGTAGCCCCTATGGCCTTCACTGAACATCTCTTCTATACAAATTGATACTCCAAGCAGAATGAAGGCCATTCTTTTGCAAAAAACTGTTCCAGTAACCTCGGCCAAAGAAACCTATGATCTACAAGTTGCAAGTATTTCTGCCGAGATACATGCCCTTTTGAATACAAACTGCCCTATACATTTCTCAGAAATGTTAAGTCGTATCTTAAACATGTCTGATACAAGCGGTATTGAACATCTATTTAGGAATGTATGTTCAGGACGGTTAGCACCTTTTCAAGCAGTCCTCGGAATATTTCCCAACTTTGTGCACTCTTTGTTTGGCGGACTGCTACTGCTTTTTGGACTCGTTGCAGGGATACTATTTTTGCTCCTACTGCTGCGATATGGCAAGTCAAATCACCAGCGACACCCAGTTCTCCATGGAGACAACTTTACTGGCGATGAAGTGTCGTGAGCACATCGTTCAAAATTCTAGGCTTACCTCGTCTCAGAGAATTAAATACCACATGGTTTCTGTCATTCAGAACAATCTGGCAAGATTGCATCTTACCTGTTCTATGCTTCCTGCTATGCGCAGAAGAATGCGTGCTAGACACCTCTCTGACACTTTCATCAGTCATGCCAACGGATGTTGATACTTTGCTGGACCACGTAACGGCCCATGCTCTGTGTTGTCCCCAGCGGCTACCAATTCTGATGGCATTCATTGAGATCTCACAGACACAAAATGCTGATGCTGAGGTACGAGAGGAAATAATAGGCATGCAGGTACCATCCAATTCAAACATTGCTGATGCAACCAATGCTGAAGGCGATGCTTCACATCTATGTGCGGTTAATCTTCTAAACAAGGTAATCCAACATTCGCCTACAATGGTAGATGACTTTTTGTCAACAGACATAGAAGATTTCATGTTTTCTCCCAGCTCCAACACTGACTTTTGATTTTGGCACACAGTGTTCTGAGAGAGTTTGAATTTGACCTTAATTTTTTACACAACAAAGAACTTTTTCCTATGATAATTTTTTTCTTCCAAATTTGTACTTTTTCTTTTTTGTCAGAAAGTAATCTGCTTATAGTAGAACGACTCATAGAGAACAAGAATTCTTTGAAAACTTCCAGAGACAATATATGACCTTGTCCACAAACAAACAGTTTAATGTAATCTGACAAGAAATGGTTTCGGCCCTTTTTCTTCTGTATTTACGAGCCATTTCATAAATGTATATTTTTATAATTCATTCATGTATGCATTTCAAACTGTTGAAAATATGCAATGAATAAATACTTGCTTTAATGTGTACAGCACCAATGCAATAGTTTGAATACATTATTTACAATGTGTTTGTAACATGCTTTACTCACTTCGTGTGTGGATACATATTAGATATGTTATCATGTTTAGAATTTAGTAACGTCGTACATACAAAAGTGGAGTGGGTGTTGTGTATCGATTTAGATTCCGTATGAATTTCCCGATTCATGCCCTTGTATAGGTACAATTCACATTGCCCTAATATAGACATAGAAACCCGGTCCTTATTTAGGCATAGCCCATGCTAACCAAATACAGGCATGGCTACTAGCATCCGTTCATCTACGTCATCACGATTTCTTGGAAAACCACACTCTTAAGCCGTCAGGAACATCCCCTTACCTGAATATTGATTCCTCCAAGAAACTTATTATTATGCATGAACATCTGTTCCTTAGAGGTTCATTCATTGTGCTCATATGCCCGACTCTTACGTCAATACTGGCATTCCTAAACACCTTCAAGGTTTAAATATACCTTCACTTGCTATGGCAAAGCATGGTGTGGTTCGGTGCAGTTCGACTATCTACTTGCATGACACAGCTCACCACAGCAAGTACCGAAGGCAGCCAACTGCCCAGCTGACGCACTGACCAGAAGCTGTCATCCTCCTGCCGAGAATCCAGCTCCAGTGTTTCTGACTCCCCTTGCGGGGTGTTGGGAAATCGAGTCCCAGGAAAGAGATACCAACCTCTCTCATTCTAAGGTATGGAGCTGATTAGAACCTAGAGAAACCTTTGGCAATTCTTGGCAAAACTAAACCTATGCTAAACCAACACCTACTTCTTCCCTCATACTAGAACTAGGTTAGGTACATTGGGGTAGGCGTATTTTAGAAGCACCAGTTGAGTATTTTAGCCTGTGTTATTTATGTATGTATTTTTATATATGTCATAGCAACAGACCATGATATTACAGTATTATTTTATATTACTGTTTACGCTGTACACATTATACTTCGCATTCTGTCTTACGATTGTAACAGTTCATATCTCTTGCATGAGAAAGAAGACTGTTCAATAAATCCTTTTTATTGAAACTCCCGTCTCTCTATTTCTGTGTAACTCTGTAGAAACGAAGCATGCATGATTGAATGAGTGAAATAGTTGTCTATTGATTCCACAACACTGAAGATATTGTTCCGACTCTAAGGGCAACAAAGTTGTCATGTTTATGTGGTTGTCAGAGACTTATCCCTTATTGTTCATTCCAGAAAGTTTCTAGTGACCTCAGAGTTAGCTGGCAAGTTTAATGTACTCAATAGAGACATACTGGCCTCAGTCCTATGTCAAATCTATAGTGCATATTATTCCAATGCGCAGAGCAGATTAGGGATATAGGAACTACACTACAGGACCCAGCAAAATTGGCAGTGGGGGTGGCCCCTGTGTTGGTGCATACCTAGGGGTCACTTGTTCTTTGTTAGGGGCATTCCGGGGAGACTCCTTGACGGAGGCTACCTCTTCATTGAGAAAATCACTGACAGTACTGTATTCACTGTTGCAGGTGTTCCTGTAACTTACATTTGTTGCTCACATTACTACCTAACATATATTAGTGGTGCGGGTGCACTTCATCTATGTGTGTATGATGGGATTTTGTAATCCAGGTATTACTGATGATATGCGATGGCCGTTGATGGAGTTTTCTCTCCCTAACCTAGCTGCTGCACTTCATAGCGTGATGTAATGATATATGTTGTCTGTGCCTTGCATTATCAGGATAAAGAGCATTATTTCAGGATTTGCATTTGTATGCCCAGTGATGGTATTTTTATGATGTGTGCAACATACAAGTCTTTATCCTATTGCACTAACTGTGATGTTATGATAATTGCCTAGTTGGCAAAGTAACTATTGGTACATGTTGTTTTCATCTATGTTTATATGCAACACTGATACTTATTTTGATTTACTACTGTGTGGAGTCTTCTTTTGTGTTGTGTTAATTGTGTCACTGGTGTGAAAGTGTTGCACAAATGCTTTACACATTGACTCTGGGATAGGCCCGACTGCTCGTGCCAAGATACCAAGGGGATTATATTGGGTGTGTAACTGCCTTACCCTGGCTAGAATGGGGTGTTCTGCTTGTCTTAGGTGTATACCCTAGTCAACCAGAAACCCCATTTCTAACACTAGGCAATTAGAAAACCTTCAAATATGTGAGAACGTGTGCTGTACAAAAATCTCTTTTGTGTTTCACTCATTGGACTACAATGTTGCTCAGTGTAAAATAAAAATATAGCCCACATAATGGATGCACATGGCAACTAACTTGCCTCTTAGTTCACTAATGGTATTTTTGTCAGAGTGGGAGGCTTGGCGGGCACAAATGTATCTAAGTTCATGTTGAAAAACTATAATTTTTAGTAAACACCTGTCTATGCTGTGATATATTCTGATGCACCAGTGTGAAAGGCTTAGATACAAAAATGGGGAAGTTGGCAGTGAATCCTGCAATAGGCCAGCAACTCATTCGCTATCCCTAACTAATATAACTATATTGGAAGTCACTCACCAAATTTGTGTGCACACTGTTAAGGCACCGACTGCTGTGATGCAATCCAAGAGAGGATTATAACAATTCTAGAATACAAGCAAAGGTGCACCACTAAATATTACAAAGGCTAGACACTTAATAAAACATCAAATACATGTCCACAGCCATTTTTTCTTTGATCATCTTATTTTATTTCAAGTTGCATAAAGAATCATCCAAGAAACAGGGACAGCCAATGCATTTCGTACAATCAAATGGACTTTTTCATGGCAGACAAACAAATGGAAAGGTCCTTGTGGTGAGTACGTTTCATCAAAGAGTATCCATAATAGTGAATCTTTAAGTAGAACCGCGGGGTAGGTCTCACCTGGACCGGTCGAGGTAATAACAACAATTCTGGCAATAATTTTCGTTCAAAATATATCCTGTGAGTGAGGTCCTTAGTACGGCACAGCAAGATATATGACCCACAGAATTTCAAATTCACGACGGTATGTGCCCCTTTAAGTGTTAAGGAGGACAATGATAGAGAAACGCAACAAATTTTAAACTCACAATGATGTGTGCCCCTTTTAAATATTGAGGAGAACAACAGTAAAAAAGCCGGAATCGAAAGAAACAACAAATCTCATCAGAATCAGATGGTCTGAATATGTAGACAACAGTTCACTGACGGTCAGACTGAGAAAGGCGTTGCGAGGTTGCCGTTTGACCCTATCTAGGTCGAGGCCAGTGACTGTTGTCACTTAAATCACTGAGGAAATTTCCGCCACTGCTCCCTAGATCGGCTAAGTAAATGGCGACCCGTGCCCTCATCTTGTCACGTATCGACTAAGCCAATGCGTTATACATTGGCCTTCCTGGATATCAGCTAAATAAACCGCAAACCATTCAAAACACAGCAGCTAGAGTGTTGCTGGGCATCTCTGGCAGATCTAGTGCAAGGCAACATCTCCGAGATTTGCATTGGCTCCCTGTGGTGCAACGTGTGTTGTTCAAGACCGGGCGGTCGCAATCCGTCTCGGCTCCCGGCTCCAGCGCTGCTCGGGAGCTTAATTTGGGGGTTCCCCAGTGCCCGGGGGCTGTTTCCATCATGCCTCGGAAGCGGAAGGTGCGGCGCTCAGCTGGAGAGCGCTTACATGCTTCTGGAGATGCAGGATCGTCCCTGGCGCGACCACGGAGGGATCTCGTGTTTGTGAGGCAAAATGGCGGCTGCCGGGCAGCTTTGTTCACCGGATCCTGTCGTGCCAGCGGAGGTTGCCACTTGAAGACCTTGGCCTCCCATGTTACCCCAGCACTAGAGGTGAGCCGGGCCCCACCGCAACTAACGGGGCGCTCTCGCTGCTCTCCTCAGAGAAGCGCTCCAGTCTGCTCTGCCCCGGGGCTTGCCTGACCCCAAAATGGCGGCGCCTAAGGGACATTGGCGCCAATGACTCCCTGGACAGACTTTCAAGCTCGCGATCGGCTGCTGCCTAAGCATAGCCTGAAGAGCTCTCCTCCTGATCCCTACTCCTGTGCCTTCTCCTGTGCCCATCCAGCGTCGGCGTTGCTGAGGCTCCTCCAGTTGGCCCCAGATGATGTGGGTCGGCTTTGTGGAGTGTTCTCCCCTCCTCCCGGGACTGCCTCCCGTTCTGCGAACAGCTGTTTTGGCGCCTGGTATCCGGATCGAACTCCTCTGCCCCAGCTCCTCATGGACGATGAGGCTGTGACTTTGCCGCGGACTACCTTTCTCCCCCCGGACTTGCTGGCTATGGCAGCCCTCTTCCTGGACTTTCGGACCTGGACCTCTGAGTTACCCGCCATTTTCTTTTTATGACTTGCTTCTTCTTCTACCTTTCTCCTCCACCACTTTAGCGATCTATGACCTCTCCCTCTGTCCTAACGACCTTTCTATTTTCTCTCCTGCTGTCTCTGACACACTCCTCGCTATCTTACTCTTTACTATCTGCTTCCCTCTCTGGTTTGTCTCACTTTCCTGCCCTTCTCTGTCCCTCCCTTGGTGCTGTGACTGCATCCCCCCTCCGACCCCACCTAATGGAACTCTGCTTTTCTGTATATAGAGATAACTCTAATCACTAGAATATGGAGTAGACCTTTGTACTCTCTACCATTCCTGTGTGACTCTCATGGACATCTTTACTTTTTCTTTTGTCCTGACCGCCATTTTAGTGCTGCTCTCGGCCGTTTTTCTCTGGACCCGGACCCGCTATCTTGTCCATTCCCTCGTCTTGTATTCTTATCCCTCGTTTCCCCCTTGACGATCCTCAAATGTTTCTTCCCTTTTCTGTTTTGCCTTTTCTCCATACCCTTGTATCCCTCCCACCCTCCCTTGGGGCTGTGACTGCGTCCCCCTCTGACCCCACTTAATGGAACTCTGCCTGAGAAAATCTACTCTGTGTGTATATATATGTATATAGAGATAACTCTAATCATTAGTATATGCAGTAGACCTTTGTACTCTCTACCATTCCTATGTGACCCTTAGAGTATATCCATTTGTATCCCTTCCTTATGTATATAGAGATAAGTCTAATCACTAGTACATGCAGTAGAGCTGTATACGGTCTACCATTCCTATGTGACTCTTAGAGTATATCCATGTGTATCCCTTCCTTATGTATATAGAGATAACTCTAATCACTAGTATATGCAGTAGACCGCTGTGCTCTCTACCATTCCTATGTGACCCTTAGAGTATATCCAGTCATATCCCTTCCCTATGTATATAGAGATAACTCTAATTACTAGTATATGCGGTTGACCTTTGTACTACCTACCATTCCTATGTGACTCTTAAGAGTATATCCAGTCATATCCCTTCCTTATGTATATAGAGATAACTCTAATCACTAGTACATGCAGTAGACCTGTATACTGTCTACCATTCTTATGTGACTCTTAGAGTATATCCATTTGTATCCCTTCCTGATCTATATAGTGATAACTCTAATCACTAGTATATGCAGTAGACCTATATACTCTCTACCATTCCTATGTGACACTTAGAGTATATCCATTTGTATCCCTTCCTTATGTATATAGAGATAACTCTAATTACTAGTATATGCAGTAGACCTTTGTACTCTCTACCATTCCTATGTGACACTTAGAGTATATCCATTTGTATCCCTTCCCTATGTATATAGAGATAACTCTAATTACTAGTATATGCGGTTGACCTTTGTACTACCTACCATTCCTATGTGACTCTTAGAGTATATCCAGTCATATCCCTTCCCTATGTATATAGAGATAACTCTAATCACTAGTATATGCAGTAGACCTTTGTACTATCTACCATTCCTATGTGACTTTTAGAGTATATCCATTTGTATCTCCTTCTTGTGTGACTTTACATCTTGTACATTTGCAATGTTTTCTGTTTGTATCCTTTATGTAATGCATGTAATCCTAAATCCTTATGTTTCTCAACTGGTTCTTATGTAAAGCGCTCTGACACCTTCGGGTAAAGTTCGCGCTATATAAAATCGCATAAATAAATAAATGGCGCACAAATCTGGGCTGCCATATCTGAGGAGACGCTTTGATTTTTATGAGCCCCAAAGACATCTGAGATCAGCAGCACAATGCTTGGCAGTTATCCTCCACTTCCGCCTTGTTCGTACTGGGGGCAGCTCTCTTTCTTCAGGGCGGCCAAGGTTTGGAATGCCTCCCATATGAAATGCGACACACACAGGATCTCAGACTGTTTAAAAAGCAGCTAAAAACCTTGCTTTTCAACTAAAACCGTAGCCCTCCGTCCACATTTATTTGATTAACATAACATAACATAACATAATCCTTAAAATGCCCCTGTGCAGGGGCTCTAAGATCCAATAAGAGAGGTTAATGTCTCTTATAAGCCACTTAGATGGAGCCAAAAGACTCAAGGAGTTCGCACCCTATTTGGGTTTGAAGAGAAAGCCCTCACACACCGACCTAGTCAGTGTCATGCTTCATCATCGGGCCCCACCGAAGAGACCTAATGCCTCTTCGGTGTGCTGCGACGCCAGGAGACTGCGGAGCTGGTATTGTGTGAAGGGTGTGTTGTGAGGATAAATTAAGCTTAAAAAGTGTCTAAAGGGTATCTAAAAAAAGTTTATTAATGATCCCTAGGACACCAATAAAAGGGTTCTATGTGTCTGAATTGTAAAGCCAAAGGTAATGGATGGTTTAATTCAGATTTAAATATGTCAACATGTTTCAGCCTTAGTGTTGGTTTTATTTACCTAGGCATTCGTCAGGACAATGATAAACCCCGGCGGTATGGACTCTCTAATCGTCCACCCTAACCTGGGGGCGTGAAAGTGAAAAATAATAAAAAAAGTGTTTAAAGTGCATCAAAATTGGAAGAGCAAAATGCTCATTCCGAAAAATCACTCCTAGTTCTGGAGTGTCTCGGCACCTGTGGAACAAGAATACGAACAGACATATAAGACAAACAAACAATTATTTGTAGGGCTATGCCATAGCGCATTTCTGTTCAGGGTGCTCCAAATAAGTGGCAGCAAACGTGTTTCCAAACTAACTACTAGAGTTAAACACCATCCACAAACCCTCTAGGGATGATACATCTAGTTCTGGGAAGTGTAGTGACAATAGTGATTTAAAAAAGCCGTGAGTGGCTTAGAAGGGGTTAAAATCACATGGTATAAGTGTTTCAGAGGATCAATGGACAAAGAGTCAGTGACTCACACGCGTAAGTTTGATATAAAAACGAGTCTCACTTTAAAGATTGGCGCTATCTGCACCATGGGTCTCAGGAGGGGGGTTGGAGTGTCCCTGGCACATCCTAAGGATAAGAAAACATAGGCTAGAAACATTCGGAATCGCGTTCAACTTAGCTTCATAGTATGGTTTTGGTCCGATCGTCATTGCAGCTCTTGGGCGCCAACAACATTACACAGCCTTTTTAAACATACCCACCGGCCCCGCTTTCCATCGTCGGGGTCCGGTTGAGGTAGTACGAGGTGTACAAGCGGGCTGCGAGTGCTGAGGGCGTGAGTTATGCTGCAATGACGAGAGCGCTAATAACTAACAGATTGGTGAAGTCTCAAACTCTTTTGCTCTAGCAGACCATGTTAATTGACAATGTGATCGATCAACGAACAGGGGCAGATTCTTTTTTCAATGTACAACAAGGGAGAGTAACCCTTCTTGTAGCAAGGGAACAGGGTAAATAGTAACCAACAAACGCAAAGAGTTCCCTTTCAATGACATTGAAACTACAGTGAGACCCCCACGGGATCTTTTTAGAGATCTTAAATTCTATAAGATCTAAGATATAGAAACTCAAGGGAACTCATTTGCGTTTGTTGGCAGATTCTTTTTACAGCACGTGCATCATCATGAAAATTATGCATGTATATAACACACAGAGCATGGCAAATAAGAGCACGAGTGAAAGGGGTATATGCACAAAGAAAATAGAGAGAACTGAAAGACAGCACAGTAGAGCTGGAGATAGTGAGAAGCAGTGCTTTAAATGAAAATAAGTGCAGTTACTCATTTAAATGAGCTAGAGGTGTGGCAAGTGGGCGGGGCTAGGGGTGGGGCTACGGAAAGATAGGATCATACATAATGACTTCGGTACCAGTCGCAGCACATTTCAAAACACATGAGAAATGTGTTTATGTCAACAAAACAGATTAACTCATTACACAAAATGATAGCCAAACAGTGATATGTTAACATTTCCTTATTTTGTAATATTTGCTACTTCTTAATGCCATCCTGTTATTTGTTGTTGTTTGGCACAATACTATAATTCTCAAGCGCACACACACAAACAGAAAGGAACAAGCACACATGTACACAAATGCATTCCGCACAGTCCCCCTAAAAAATCTCCAGAGTGTCCTGATTCTCACCCTCTTTCTCTCACAAAAGAACAGGCACACACAGGCAGGCAGACACAAGCAGACAAGCACACAGCCATATAAGTCTCAGGTGGAATTAAAGCCATTTTAAACTCCTTCCCTCCCATGGCTTTTTTAATAGCTGCTGTCAGCCTGCTGCCTCCATACCAGTGTTTGCACAAATCCACACAAAGGTGTGAATGTGATTAATAGCACAGGACCTAAATGGGGTCTCCACTATCAAACACAATGTGATGGTGAACAATGGATATGATGCAAAAAAGCCAATCCTGAATAGTTCAGTCGCAGCTCAGCTCA
Organism: Lissotriton vulgaris; assembly: GCF_964263255.1. Lineage (NCBI taxonomy): Eukaryota > Metazoa > Chordata > Amphibia > Caudata > Salamandridae > Lissotriton > Lissotriton vulgaris. Next base: position 789,538,849 of record NC_141698.1, on the reverse strand, counting down.
GGAATACAGTGGGCCTTGGCTGTCAGATAGGTTCCAATGCTGATAGCCTAGTGCTCAGAAACACTTGCGGCCAATCCGCCTATCTTTCATGAGTACTGGTACTCTCCTCACAGTAGAGAAGTGCAGTACTTATAGTGATAAAAATAAGAAGTCCCGGTAGTCAGTACCTGTGAGTGCTTGCCTATTTAAAGCAGTCACTGCCCTTTTCGCTATGACCAGGCTCTTCCTGTCTCTTGCTGGTACCGTGTTTTTACATCCATGTCTGCTCCACTTGCCTCTCATCTTTACCCAGCCTCTAACCTTCTCTCGCTATTTCCGTCTCTCTTACTCCTGTAGTAAATAGAGCCAAGATACCAAGTAGAAGTCTGTAGCTTTATTGGGACAGACAGCTTGAACAACCACCTTCAGCAGTAGCCCAGTAGAGAATGGCTTATCAGTGCATAGAATGTTACAGTGGAAATGTAAGATAACAATTCTAACAGAGAATGCAGAACATGAATTACATGGATTACTACACACCTTCCCCCTTTGAAAGAAAAAAAAAACAAACAAAAAAAAAATAAGGGCCAGAGGAAATGAAACAAGAGAAGAGGGGAAGATAAAATTCAACAACAATAATCAAGTAACTTTACAGGAATTTGTTTAACTCGAGAACTTTTCCTGGGACCAGGTTCAGGAAGGTTATTCCCATGAGTAGTAGGACCTGGAGGTACAGGTACATTCGCTTGAACACAGGAATTGTCAACATTGCTTGCAATGGGAGAAGGAGGAACATAACTCTCATTGACAGGTGTAACAGGAACAGATGTGGAGGGAACACACTGAGAGGAAGTATTGCCCACAGGAGTTGAAGATCCCATCCTCGTCGCCAAATTTATGTAGTAAATAGAGCCAAGATACCAAGTAGAAGTCTGTAGCTTTATTGGGACAGACAGCTTGAACAACCACCTTCAGCAGGAGCCCAGTAGAGAATGGCTCATCAGTGCATAGAATGTTACAGTGGAAATGTAAGATAACAATTCTAACAGAGAATGCAGAACATGAATTACATGGATTACTACAACTCCCACTTCTGCCTTACTCTCTCCACAAGTCTCTTACATTTTCTCACTAGTTTTTTCCCTACTTGCCTCCAGTTCTCCCCTCCATGCTATACTCATCGCCCAAGTTTGCCACCTGGCCACTATTTTGTTCTGCTATTTTTCATTAATTGTGTGTGTGTATACACACACACACACACACACACACATACACATACACATATATATATTCACATATATAATTATATATATCTACATGTTAAAAAGAAATGTACCAGAGTTTTGACGTTACACAAATGTGTGTTAAAATACATTTCTAAGCCCATTTATGATTTCAGAACTCATCACATATCTGCCATTTTTATCTTAAAAAGTGGCAATTCTAACTTCACCTGACACCTCACGTCTTTACATTCCTCCCTCCCCATTCCTTCAATGTTCACCTGGTCTTTCCCCAAACCAAATACATCACCAGGTGTCATGGCAGCTCATTCCTGGTGCGCTGCAGGTTCCCTGCTATACATTGCCCTAAGGGCAGGGCTAACCTCACACCCATGAACCCATTACCAAATGCAGCGATAAGTGTTGGAGGGCACACTAAGGGAGGCAGCTACAGTGCTGAACAAAAACATGAAAAGAAAAAACCCAGACTTTGCCGAAGGTGGAGGACTAACATGCGCTGCCACTCACTTAGTACAGCCAGTGCCATACCGTAAAAGGGACTGGATTAGTGACTGGAGGCCCCAACTCATTTCACACACCTGAGGGAGGGGTGGGGGTAGGGGCGCTAAAGCACTTTCATTGCTGCTAACCATATAGACAGTGCAGGGTCTGTCTAGAGACCCTGCCCTGTTAATCACTGTGTGACAAGCGCCCACTCAACCTCCTGTAGTTTGGGAACAATGAAATGGAGCTGCTAATCTTCAGCAGCAATTCTGCAAAAGGGCGGCTACTTCACGCCTCATTTACTTGCAAGCTGCTCGGAAGCCCTGCCCTGCCCTGGAGGAGATGCCTAACCTGAGCCTGCCGTCGATCAGGGTACCGGCCCATTTAAAGCACTGGTGAGATGGATAGATAGTCAAGTTAGAGATGGGCTCGTTGTGAAAAGAGGAGCTCCTGGGCCCTCACAAGAGTGGGTAAAAAGAAATGTTAACAAAAGCAACAAAAACAAGCATTTGCAATGCAATAGGTCTCGCATTAGGAAAGTTTGAGCTATTGGTATTGTAAATGAATTTTTTTTTATTTATGTGTTGGTTTTGAAAATAGCGAAATTAATAGCTTTGTCATTTACAATGCCAATAGCTATAAATTTCGCAAATGTGACACCTATAGCATTTGTAATGCAATATGTGTTGTATTTGCGTGACTTAGATGTATTGATATTACAAATAACAATGGCTTTTATTTTTTTTAAATAAGTAATACTTAAGTAAAAGTTATTGTAATTTATAATGGCAATAGCTTAAACTTTTGTAAATAACTTTTGTGAAGATTATGTTCAGTGTATTTTATTGTGACGAAAATCCAAGAACAGAAGTGAAATATTAACATCTTTTTGCAACATTTGTAATAAAGCTTGAAACATTGAGAGAACATATTTGAACCAGTTGTTGAATGGTTGCACAGATTGATGCTGTGGTGGCGACATGTGATGCTGTGGCGTTCAGTGATGCTGTGGTAGCGCATAGTGATGTTGTGGTGCTCCTGAGTGATGATGTGGTGGTGCTGAGTGATGCTGTGGTGATGCAATAGATAGATAGAGTGAGTGCGATAGATAGATAGAGGGAGGGCGATAGATAGATAGAATGATGGCGATAGAGTGAGGGCGATAGACAGATAGAGAGAGTGAGGGCGATAGATAGAGTGAGGGCGATAGATAGATAGAGGGTGTAGCGGGAATTCTGTTCTCCTACAGAACTATGCATAGAGACCTGGAACCTCGGTGAATTAGGATGGCCCAAAACTCACCTCAGTACCCAAAATCCCCCTCACCGAGTTAGCTACAGTGTCTCATTGGTCATAACAAACTCCCAATGTTTAGACAAACCAGAACATGAACTTAGAGTACCTCAGGTATCGTGGAACACATGAACACTCTTTCGCTATATATACATTTCAAACCAGAACGTGGAGTAAATGAGGACACGTGCATATTTGAAATATTTATTTACTAATGCAGGGTTCTCAAACGCAGTATCTTATATAACACAAGCAAACATATTATAAGAAACAAAGTTATCAGCATAGTTACTAGTCCATAGAAAGCGAACGGTGACAGCATACTAAGATGCTGTAATGAATAGGAATTAACAATACCTAATTCTCACCCTCCCTATTTAGCATAGTATTTTATATCTATGAAGGTCTCATTTGGGTTTTAGCAGGGCGGACCCATACCTCAAAATCTCAGTGGCAGAGGATCACACCATCTTCCACCAGCTCTCTGCATGCTGTGCGCATCAGCGCGAAAGTGTAGATGTTCTTCTCTTTTTTTTAAAAGTAAAATTAGCTGTGTGCTTGAGCTGTGCACATCAGCGTGATAAAATGAAGTATGAAGAGCTGCGAGCGTCAAGCGGAAAAAGTCTCAGTGAAAAGAAGAAGCAGCTGACGTAGTCAAAACAATGAAGCCAGGGTTGAAATTGACGCGAAGCCTCTGTGACGTGAGAGCGTTGGAAATCCGGAAGAACGTCGTGGCGCGGTGATTGACACAGAGGAAAGGCGTCTCGACGTGCAGGTTGCTATGGACAACGAAGTGCGTGCTGGCGCTGGGCGGAGATGAAAATTTGACTACGTCATCATTACACAGCGTAGCTTGAAGGTGGAAGAACAAGCGGCAAAGATATACGCCGAGCAGGTAATTGACGATCAAACACAAGCAGCGCTTGGGCGGTGAAAACACATGCAGTGCAGAAAATGAGGAGTGAAGTAACGCGTGGTGCCGGTAAGGATAAAGTCAGTTGGTAGAACGAAATTAAGTAAACAGTTTGATGATGCGCTGCATAGCACGTAGCGAAGCTTGAAACTGACGATAGCCGGCAAGTTGTAATAAAGGAGACTGGCAGCTGGGACGGCTCTCGGTAGATTTCAAAGAGAACAGCGCGTAGGAAATATTGGTAAATGTACTCACATGGAAGTGGGTTGTAGACAAGGAAAGTGTTCATAAAATCAAACCGCTTTGCTTGATGAGGTTGAATTGTAGGTAGAAGCGACAGCTGAAGAACAGCTGACCATCCTCAGTCGCCAATGTAAAGATGAGGCGGAGGCAGGAGCTGTAGTTGGAGATTTATTCAGGAAAAGAGAGCCGTCCAGCATGAAGGGGAGACAGGGCAGCTGCAACTGCCAAACAGAGAACATTGGAGGAGAATGCACAGTACATGAAGAACCCACAGGTGACATCATGAAGTTCCAACAAGTATTGCATAATACAGATCACCACACACCATCAAGTGTGTTACATGTGTTTTCAGCAAAGCAATATAAAACCCGCTTCGAGCCAGATTCTGGCAGCAGCTGCATTTATGTTATGTCTAGAAAGGTGCGAAGATCAGACTTCACAACAACACTGTGTCGAGTTATCCGTGGAAGCTTCAGCACTCACTGTGCAGACAGTGTACCGAGCAAAGTTGATATCAGAGCAATAACATATTATTTCCCAAGTAAATCACAACGCTCTTCTAGGTTGAAAGCTAAAATAACAATTTTGTGTCGTGTGAAAAACTGAAGCAAAAGGAAAAATGGCATTTAAACATTTAACAAGCTCATGCTAACTTAACACAGTATATAGAAAAGAAGTAGCTAAATGACACCCCCCCCCCCCAATGATCCGAGCACGGTCAAAAGTAATGTAAGGCAAGACCAGAATAGGGTCATAAACATGAAAGCAAAGTTCAATAATAATGAGCTACGGCAATATTCAAAAGCAAATGCGAAAGCCTTATAGCGGCCCAATTAAAAAAGGCTTAAACGTATTAAATCAAGGCCCACATTCAACCAGTTCAATAGGGCCGGGCTTGACAAAAGTGTATGTACTCAAAAAGTACCTTTCTGTAATAAAAAAATGCAATCAGGAACGTGCAAGTAGCAAAAGTTCTGAAGGTCCCTCAGGACAGGACTGAATATGCAAAATATGCAGCAACAGCCTCCAGCATGAAATCACTGTCATCATCCGAAAACAGTTCAGCCATCCAATCAAGTAGTGGGAAAGAACATACGTGTTGATCCAGCACTGGATCCTCTAGAATCATCAGAGGACAACTCGGTGGGTTCTCAAGAAAGCTCTGTGCCAAGAATTCATGCGCTGCTGCTAGTATGTCCCAACGGCCCATTAGTCCATGCATCGCTGCCAAAGCCATAATCCTGTCGCCAGAACAAACCAACTCGTGAGCAACTACGGGGCTCATCAGATGATTAAAATCGACATCAGGAGACACCGTCTTGCAGAGACACAAATCAAGGGCCCAGTCGAAATCGCAGCTCAGGCAATGAAACACAGGCTGGACACAAGTAAAATAGGAAAACCAAAACGATAATCCAAATACCGTGCTTAAAGTCGCAAGCGGCAGTGTGCCATAGTAATCAAGCATCCAGTTGCGAAACACTGACAGGAGAGGCTGTGCGGCCACTAACGCAGGACGGGCATCTATGTTTAATAAAACAAAATATCACCAAAACGCCTGCAGCTAATGCTAGCAAAACTGGGAAGCCACCAAACAGGCTTGAAAACAAAGAATGAAAGAAAGCAGGGATGACTCCAAATATTTTCTTGAAGGAAGTCACAAGACCACTGCTAACTATTTAAAAAAAATGAGCGAGGCCAGACGTGGAGGAGGCGTTAAATATTTGATGAACCAGCTCACTGAAATGTAATGGCAAATCAGTATTTAAAAGCGCCTGCAGCTCTGTGCGCGTGTTAGCATTGTGAAGGACAAGTGTTTCTCGGGCCGAACTCAGGGCCATTCTTTTTGAGACAAAAGGGCTCGTATTCTACTCATACCATTGAACTCTGCTTTCAAGGTTGGGATGCGCGGCCAGATGTAAACCTCTGAGTTCCCATGTGTAGGAGGATAGGGAACGTTTTTACAACAGACCACACATTCTGATACTGTTACCACATAAGTGATACCTTTAATTAACCCACAACATTCTTTGTTATTCAACAGTAAATAACTACCGTTCGCCAGCAAAGGGAACGTGGGAACTATATCGGGAGCCGGAGTACCTTTCAAAACACAGGCTAAATTAGGCCGGTCCTGGTTACAAGAACCGTGCAACTGGATGTCTCTGCATCTTAATGATTGATCAGGTGTCTCTGTGCATTCCTCCCCCTTAAGATAAACTTCCTTCTCGTCTTTCAGGCACCTATAAGTGAATGGAAGCGACCATGCTTCATGGAGAAACGAGCTACCTCATGGTTCATATCTCCCTATCGCAATATATTGCATACAATTTGTAAATTTGTACAAGGCAAATGGCAATGTGATCAATCCATGGATAAGCCACGTTGCAGCAGTGGCCTCAGCTACTGAGAATGGTAAAGACTCCAACCTCTCAATGTGTAACATGGAAAAGGATGCATCACGCATTGAAAGCATGCGTTGCTTGTCCGTTAAATTCAAAGGGGCAAAGAGGGACGACATGTTCATGTAATTCCAAGGCACCCTACCAGCCTTAAGCGTTTACAGGGTCCACGCAAATTGCATAATGGAACGCAATTGATTTTGACCATGGTATAACACAGACACTTCATCATGCACAATATCAACAACAGAAGATACAATATTATTCAACGTGTAAATGCGTGAAGAAAGCATGTTAATACTATTATCTACAACTGCAAGCACCTTTTCCAAATTAGCTTGATCAATAGCCCTAAGGCGCTTAGCAGCCTCAACTTGTGAAGTTTTCCAGATCTCATTGTAAATCGCATAAATCCATCTTTTAGATCTACCATTAGCCGGGCCCTTTATGAAATCATTCAAATCTACATCATCGGTCAGTTTGGATAGATGTAACTTAACTGCAGCCAATGTAGAATGTTGAAGCCAATTCTGACACAATTTGCCTACTGAGTAAGTGGTGACATAATGGTCAGTATCAAAACGGGGATCAGGCCTGACTTGTGTAAATCCTTCAGTTAAACCCAGAAAGCGACGTTGGCAAGAATCTGAGCTTCTGTGCCACATCACCCAACCCTTCGGATCCAAACTGGATATATTAAAGGATGAATTGTGCAACTGTGTTTGCAATTCTGGAATGGAGAACTGTGTAAAATTATTCCAACCGGAATATTCTTCTAAATCAGGGATAGTAGGTGTATTTAATTTTTTAGAAGTAGCCAATCCAAAGCATGTTGTCTGGAAAATGGTAGAATTAAAAAACAACATATGATTTAGGATGAGACATGCACGGTGCAAAGCCTCAATGCCTTGTACCTGCCAACTTTTAGAACCCCAAACTGATTTAAGGTCAATGGTTTCCTTCCATAGCTCATAGCCCTCTACAGCTAAATTGTCTAGGAAGGACTTTGAATACAGCAATTTAGTATCAGTAAGTCTAACTTTGGACATGGGCTTTTGTGTCATTTTAAAATAAAAGGACTTAGGATTCGATTGATTAAAGTTGGTAAAGTAAGTGTACTTTTTCAAAAATGTACTAGAGCTGCCTTGTAATGGTGCTGGACAGTGTTCCCACTGTGTGTAATTAACAGTACTCCTTCTGGAATTCGTTTTATGTAAATAATGGTTACCAAAATGTTGGAAGCAAAACAAATCCCCATAATTAGCAGATTCTACATACAAATCTTCAGCATCAAAGGCATGATAATATTTCAAATCAAAGAAAAGTGATTCGACGGCCTGTATATCCCAATCATCAGAACGTATGTTTTGTTTCACCACATCCCCCATGTTAACTCTGAGTAAATTAGGGACATTAACCACTTCAGTAGGGCCATGGATTTGAAATTTAACCGCATCCCACAAAATCCCATCAAGAACTGGCCAAGCAGTGATGTTAACAAAACTCAAGTCTCTCTTCAGTCTGTGTGCAGAATGTGACGAGGAAAGCGGGGCCAAAGTTCCATTAAGATGCCGAATGCATGTTCTCTCCTCGACATAGTGTCCATCGATAAGACGGAAAAAATAAAACACAAAGCCAATTGACATAAAAAGGTAAAATGAAAAAGTACCAGCCAAATATATGTCCAAGGGGGGATCAAAAAATGTTTTTTAAATAAAGTGGCATAAACTGCAAAACGTGAGGGTTTTTTCAAATTCACTGAAACAGAATCAAAGGAGAATCTGGATTCTGTGGCCAAACGCGTTTGCAAATCAGGCATCGATAAGTCAGCAGGATAGGCGTAGTCTAGGTCACCAATGCTATTAATAGGCAAAGTACTTATTAAAGGATGGGAAACAGCAGGCATCTCGAGGGCCACTTCTGGCTCTGCATTATAAGTAGTGGCCAAAACAGAATTTCTCACAATCGAAGGACAGGAGACCACCGGTGTCATACTATGAAGAATCGGCCACCCTGTGTATCTTGACATTGTCAATAGAGATAAACTTGTTTTCCTTACGACCTGGAAGTGGTGGTAAAATGACTGTTCTTGTGCCCTTCACTCCAAGAACGGGAACCGGAGCTCGGTAGGTAGGACCAAATTCTTTCTTGTTATCGATCTTCTCTCGAACCAGTTCTCCAACTTGGGATAGCCAGCCAACTACCGGGATCTGCAACCCATCATCCGATGTGGAGGGCAAATGTTCCTTTGCAAGACTGTCTCTGGTCTTTTGTAGATCCTATAAAACATTGCAGTGTTCATCTACGTCAAAGGCCGTGGCTTGAGCAACGCAGTCTAGACCGTCGAGGTCAGGGACATTCATCTTGATACCAAAGAGCATTTCGTACGGGGTCCGCCCACCCAGAGACCTTCTAGGGAGATTATTAAGAGCACGCTGCATGCCATTGAGATGGGCCAACCAGTTACTGCCAGTGCCTATAACTCGAGCTGTCAAAGATGGCTTTAAGTCACGGTTCATCCGCTCCACACCACTATTACCTTCAGGTCTGTACGGAGACGAAAACTTGACTTGGAAACAAAATCATAGCTTCCTTATACGCCTTAGAGGCGAAAGCCGGACCCTGATCCGAATGGAAAGTACCACAGGCAAAAATCCCTACAAAGACATGCAAATCTCTTATGACAGTCCGTGAATCAGCGCTGCGATGGGGCCATACCCACACAAAGCGTGTGCATGAATCAACTGCTACTAAGATGTACTTATACGCAGTATCAGAAGAAAAAGGACCGCAGTGATCTAAATAAACACAACCCAGTGGTCTATTAGATATGTACAACTGAGTCTGAGGCGGACGCGCAGCAGTCGAAGGCTTAATCTGCTGGCAAATGTCACATTGAAGGACATAATCACGCGTCTGTTTGTACAGTCTCTGCCACCAGAAACGTTGTTGTAACTGAGTTACAGTGGCTAAGACGCCCGCATGCGCAGACGCCACACCTTCATGCGCAGCTGTAATCAACGTAGCCCTGCGATCTAAGTTGGGAATCAGCCGTTCCCCAACTTCAGGAATTTTCACATAAGGAACCTTGTCAAGACTTAAGTGCTATGTGTACTTCGAAGGGAACCCCGTAGGATATTTGCCTCCCTTCTCAGTGGCAGCTACTGCCACCAAGATGTCATCATCTATTTTACTTTTGGACCGTGTAACTGCTGCAACTAAATATTTTGATACTGCTGATTTCGCCGCTTCATCAGCAAGCGAGTTACCGACAGCATGAACTCCAACACGCTGATGGCCAAGAGTATGAATTACAAACACAAGTGGCAACTGTTCCTTAAGTTCAGCCACTCGGACCCAGATCATCTTATGTTTTATTGTGCTACCCTTGGAATCACGAAATTCATTCTGAATCCAAAAGAACAAGTTCTCATTGTAAGACAGGACACAGTAGTAAGAATCACTTACACTCAAAGTCGTCACACTAGGATCTGCGTACTCCAATGCAAGCATCAGAGCACGAAGTTCTGCTAATTGTGCAGTGCAGTCCCCTAGTGTCTGCGTGTGCACCACAGTGGACATGAACTCATCATTCACCATGGCACCGACCACAATGGCGCATGCGGAAATGTAGGCAAGTTTAGAGCCATGCGCAACCTGCGCCGAACCATCAGTGTAAATGATGCAATTGAAATCCTCCAAAGGCCGCATTGCTAAAGGAGCCGGATGAACAAATTCATACTGTAAGTACTCTTGCGACCGTAATGAGGCGTCAAAAATAAACGTGACATCCTGGAACATCAAGGATGCAGCCCATTGAATCCACCAAGGGTGCAAAGCTTTAGAATTTGGTACACTGGCTTTCGTAACTGCCTCCAAGGCAGGACACGGGGTAAAAACCAACATGCGTTTTCCCTGTGACAGGGCACGTTCTTTAAGAATTGCCATCTGCACAGCCGTCAACACTTTCTCCACTGTGGAAAATCTCACTTCAGCCGAAGTGTACAAGTGTGACTTGTAAGCAATAGGTACTGTGTCTGACTCATTAAAAGTTAGGTACGTGAAACCTACCGTCCCAGGGATAATTCTTATCACCAGGTTGGTCTGGTTATCACGAGTCTGTAAGAATTTAGAAGCGAGCAGATCAGCTTGCAAAGACTGCAGTATAGCTGAATGCTCTGGCAGCCAGCATGATTTGGAAAATGATGGTTGTATCAAAGCATGCAAAGCCTTGATACGCTGGGCATATTCCTGAATGTATGTCCTCCCGAAATTTAAGAAGCCCAGTAAAGATTGTAATTTTTATGTGTTGTTGGAGCGCGTAGCTGTGCGCATTTCTCCAGGAAGTGAGGAGCCAAACCTTTTCCTTCATTGTTGAGCTCGTAGCCCAGAAACAACACTGTGTACTCTGCAATGTGCGATTTTGCAAAGTTAAATTTGTAACCCATATCTGCAAAGTTACAAATTATTCCGTTGACTCGACACAGATGCTCCCAAAGTTCGTCGTCTGTGAGATATATGTCATCCACATACGAACAAGCATCCGGGTCTATTCTCTCCAAAAGAGAGACTATGCGGGCAGTAAAAATCCCAGGACTATTCTTATAGCCCATAGGCAAACGTTGAAACTGTTTTATGAACTCCGCCGCAAGTAAAGGAGATCCTTTGGGAACCCAGACCATCCAATCTATGGGCATAAAAACCATTGGAAATGTCAAGCATGGTTTTGTACCGCTGACGCACAAGACTATTCACTAGAGCAGAGCCGTGGGTATTCTGTACTGCACAGTTACGACAATACTAGTTTAAATGCCGGTAATCCAACACCAAACGATATGAACCGTCAGGCTTGTTTACAGTAAAAAGAGGGTTATTGTGGGGGCGTGGCCAAGATGGTGGCGTGATCGGTCGCAGGTCCCGGAGGCTCCCTGCCCGATCCCGCCCGATTGTGCCCTGTTGCGTAGCCTGATCTCCCTGACACACACCTGACGGGGGATCTTATTGCTGGCAACCTGCTGAGCCCTCCGGAGCCCCGATCGCCGACACCTGTGCCAGGCGGGAGCCTAGAGTCGCCAAAGACCGCACACCGCGACCACAACATGGCGACCGCCCTGGCCCTGTGAGAGCCAGGGCGCTCTTTCTCTGCGGCCCTGTGAGAACCCTGCGACCTGTCGGGGCCCCCGCTGGCGAGATCCCGGTGCGCCCGCGAGACCCCTGCTTCCGCCTACGGGGCACCTCCGCTCCAGCGGCCTGGCCGGCAGTGCTGTGTGGGCCGGCCGGGCGCCACAGAAATCGACCTCCCGGCTTTGGGCCTGCCCGCTTACCTGGAGGGCTGACCACTCGGGCCACAGAACACCCAACGGAGGTGCGGCTGCCCAGGACAGCGAACCTTCTGGCCGACACCCTGCCGAGCCCTCCGGAGCCCCATTTGCCGACACCTCCACCGGGCGGGAGCCTAAAATCGCCGAGGACCTTGCACTGCGGCCGCAACATGGCGGCTGCCTGGGCCGTTGTGAGAGCCGGCGCGCTCTTCCTCTACAGCCCCGAACGACTCCTGCGGCCTGTCGGGGCAACCACAGGTACGATCCCAGCGAGCCCACGAAGCCCCAGCCTCCACCTGCGGTGCACCTTCGCCCCTGCGGCCTGGCCGGCGGTGCAGTGAGTGCCGGCCGGGCAACGTAAAAATCAACCCCCCTGGCTTTGGGCCTACCCGCGCTGACTGGAGGGCAGACCGCACAAGTCCAAAGAGCGCCTGGCAAAGGGGCGGCCACACCGGCGTTGCTGGACTTGAACTGCAGCACCCAGGCTGGCAAAGAGCATAGTGACAGCGCACCCCTGATTAAAATTGGGCCGGGGTGCTGGCCTGCCATGGAGGGCTGAGAGAGCCAAGCCCTGCAGGTCCGAAACCACCACGAGGCCGAAGCTGAGCCGAAATCCTGCACCTGTACCACCACGTGAGACAGCTACACCCAGGTGAGGAGTGCTAAGTGGGGCATCACCACGAGACTCGGGGGCACACCCGAGCCCCCGGCATTTGGGTTCCTGAGGCCTGACATCTGCATCCCCCTTGCCACGGTTTGCTTACCTCGAGTGGGACGGGTCCACATCTACACTAGATCCCGCCGGCGGGCGTCACCACGGGGTTTGGCACTTAGACCCACTAGTGCACACCTCCATCACTCACCTTCCACTTTGTCCGGCTGCTGGGTGGCTCCCTGGACTAGACCTCTGAACGCCCATCTCGCCGATCACGGCAGGGACGACACCACCGTGCCACCCGGTACCACTACAGAGCCAGACCCCCAGGGTCCGCCAGTCTCGCCACTGCTCTCAACTACCCACACCCCGACACCCGGGACTGGCACGGCCCCAGAGATAAGATGGTGGGGCAGCGGTCGAAGAAGGTGTTACAGACTCTCCCGGAGCTCTTGGCCAAAACACAGTCGAAGCCTAGCAAGGATCCACCTTCCCCCCCGACCGCGAAACTGACGCCAACACCAGTAGAAGACCAATCGCCCATCACTAGAACCTTCTTAGAGACGCTTTTTAACTCCCTAAGGGACGACTTCCGATCCCTAAAGCAAGAAGTGGCGGGCGAAGTCCGGGAACTCCGGCGGGACGTGGAAGGCCGTGGAGAGCGGGTGGTAGCGGTCGAAGAAGCGGATCAGTCCAGGAGCATGGAAATAACACACCTCCAACAGGAAATAGTGCGTCTCACTGACCAACAGATGGACCTCCAGGCCCATACTGAGGATCTTGAGAACCGCTCCCGCCGGAACAACATACAGGTCCGGGGAGTTCCTCAGAAATCGGAGGGGTCTGATGTCACGGGCTACTTGCAAACTCTATTTCGGTCCGTTTTGGGAGAATCGGCAGACTTTGAGATACGCATTGACAGGGCCCACAGAGTGGGGCTGCCCAGAAGATCCACCGGACATATTAGCCTTTCTACCTGACTTTCCATTGAAGGAACGGATTCTTAGAGAAGCACGACGAACCCAACCTCTTCAGTTCCAAGGTCATTCAATAGCCCTCTATCAGGACCTATCTGCCATCACCCTGCAGAAACGCAAGGAATTCCGTAAGGCGACGGACTTCCTACGGCAACATGAAGCTCCGTGTTCCTGGGGCCACCCGTTTCGACTAATATTTAAATGGAACGGGAAGTGACACCAATTGCGTTCGCTCAAAGACACGTGCGCCCTTCTAGGCCTTGAACATGACATGGATGAACCTGCTCTTAGTCCATCCCGGATTCGGGCGGGGGCCGACGTGTCCGCCATGAGACATGACCCGAATGGAGAACTTCACCACAGCCCTGTGTGGATTGACAGGACTGGGACTATACCTACTCATACGTGGGGGTTGGGGCTTGGGGCGGGGGAGGGATTTGGGGGGGATTGTTGACAGTCATTCTACTTCATGGAGTTCAGCCGTGAGTACAAGGGGGTTGTTGGGGGGGTGGTTGGGGGGGAATTGGGGTGGGAACCAGTGTGCCGGGAGGACTTTGCTACTAATGGAACTGCAGAGCTCTACATCTTTTCCTCAGTGCTAAACTTCACCCTACAGGTGTTTCTACTTAGACACATTCAGGCCGGGAACACCCACACATTATCTCTGTGACGCACGGAGGTCGGGGCTACCCCCGCCCTACAGGGCCATCTCTCTTGCTGCTGAGTTGATTGCCACTGCTATACAGGTCGCTGTCCGACCCCTTTCCTACAACAATGGCTAGCCCCAAACTGAAGTTATTGACGCTTAACGTCAAAGGCCTGAACAACCCTATTAAAAGGCAGGCGATACTTTCTTATCTAGAACACTCTGGGGCGGACCTATGCTTGCTCCAAGAGACCCACCTAATGCCCAAAGACTGGCATAGGATGCGCTCGCGTGCATTTCCCCAACAATTTTTTTCTTCCCTTCCCACTAAGAAAGCCGGGGTGGCCATCTTAGTTTCTAGGCACTTTAGAGTAAAGGAAGGGACCAAAGCAGGGGAAGTTAGGGGCCGTCTTCTCGCACACACCTTCCAACTTGGTAACATGAGCCTTACGATAGGGTCGGTATACGCTCCCAACACGGGCCAAGAAACCTTTCTGAGAAACGCTCTCTCTGAATCCCTTCAGCTATCCAACACACTCCTACTCATCGGGGTGGACCTTAATTTAGTCATGGACACCACCAAGGATAGGTTGGGACACCGCTATGGGGACACCAGTGCTATTACTAACGCTGGGGCGGAGTGGCTGCAAGAGAGAGGCCTGGTGGACATGTGGCGCACTGCACACCCAACCACTACACAATTCAACTTCTATTCCCACGTCCACCATACCTACGCCAGGCTAGACTACTTCATAGGATCATCTGAGTTACTTCCTTACGTAGCTGACATTGACATTGTGCCCGCGGCGCTTTCGGACCACGATGCAATTGAGCTAACCATCAATGCCCCTGCTCCCTCCCGCCTTCGTGGCACATGGCATCTCCGCGAAACCATGTTGCAAAGACCAGCGGTCCGTGAACGCTTAAACAACTGCATTATCGACTACCTGACTAATAATGACACACCGGAGGTGTCATTATCGGCCCTGTGGGGAGCCTTAAAATTGGTGGTACGCAGGGAACTGATTGCGATTGCGGCTGGAGAAGCTAAGGATCGGAGGGAGAAAAGGTCCGAACTCATGACCCACGTTGCGGAACTGGAGAGGGTACATAGCCGCACATGCGCCCCGCAAATATGGCGAAAACTGAAGGCCGCAAGGGCCCAACTGGCCTCCCTTGACACAGACAGGGCAGAATTTGCGGCGCTCCGCCTTCGACATACATACTATGTTGGGGGCAACAAAACTGGACGCTTACTGGCCAGCGCCCTTAAAGCTAAGTCCCACCGCACAAAAATCACTGGCCTCACGGATAACTCTGGGAACACCCTCACCGAGGAACCCCAGATAGAAAACGAGTTCCGGACCTACCATGCCTCACTATACAGTGCTGACGCGCCATCTCTCAGGGGTATTGACACATACTTGTCTTCAGCGGCCATCACGGAGCTGTCCCAGTCCAGCGCGGACGTGCTGGATGCTCCCATTCGCTTGGAGGAGGTCACGGCGGCTATATCCAGACTTCGCCCACTGAAGTCTCCATGCCCGGACGGCTTCTCAGCGGGGTTTTACAAATCATTCAGCCATCTGGTGGCTCCTGTCCTTACCCGGCTTTTTAACTCTTTTGAGGGACCTGGCTCCATTCCTCCTGATATGCTAGCGGCCGAGGTGATCGTCTTACCCAAACCGGGCAAGAAACCAACACAATGCTCGGCATTCCGCCCGATTTCCTTGCTGAGTTTAGATCTAAAGCTCTTTACCGGAGTTCTG
Source organism: Lissotriton vulgaris (assembly GCF_964263255.1). Lineage (NCBI taxonomy): Eukaryota > Metazoa > Chordata > Amphibia > Caudata > Salamandridae > Lissotriton > Lissotriton vulgaris. Next base: position 789,522,924 of record NC_141698.1, on the reverse strand, counting down.
GCAGCACGCCTGGGCCCGCTCCTACCCGGAATCCTGGAACCTGACCAGTCAGGCTTCGTGCCCAATCGCCAATGCAGTGATAACACCAAAAGAATGTTGCATCTAATAGATAAGGCGCACTTCCAGGAATCTGACGCGGCGCTCGTGGCCATAGATGCGGAGAAAGCTTTCAACCGCGTTGACTGGGCGTACTTACAATGGGTGCTGCTACGCTTCGGACTCGGCGACCGCTTCCGTTCCTGGATCGCCAGCTGTTACCATCGACCCCAGGCCCGGGTCCGGTTGGGCGGGACGCGCTTGGACCCCTTCAGTATCCAACGTGGGACGAGACAGGGCCGCCCCTTGTCTCCCCTTCTGTTTGCCCTCTACATTGAACCCTTGGCACAGAAAATTCGAGACAACCCTGACATTACTGGTGTCACCTTCGGTGGTGAACCGCATACCATCAGTCTGTACGCAGACGACATCATAGTCGCTCTCGACCGACCTGCCCACTCGATACCCGCCTTCCTAACAGAGCTGGAAGCATTCGGTATGGTGGCAGGCTTCAAGATCAACAGGGGGAAATCCCTAATATTACCATTAGGGGGTAATGCCCACCCTCACGCCCCAACCTCCACCTATAGCTGTGACCTCCAGACCACCACGGAACTCCCCTACTTGGGGATTACCCTTACCCCTTCGACGGCATCGCCGGTTGCCCTCAACTATAAGTCTCTCTCCAATCAGATCGGAGCGGACTTAACACGCTGGTCCAAACAACCTCTATCCCTCCTGGGTAGAGTCGCGGCTGTGAAGATGTCGACCCTGCCAAAAATCCTATATGTCTTTCAGACCCTCCCAGTAGCCCCCCCCGAAGGGCACCATTTCGGATCTTCAGGCAGCACTACATCACTTTGTTTGGGAGGGCAAACGGGCGTGCCTTCACAAACAACTGGTCCACAGGGCCATGGATGAGGGAGGCCTGGGAGTCCCCAACTTACTACAATACTTCCAAGCCGCACAGCTCAGATATCTGGTGGAGTGGTATAGACCCGAGTCAGAGAAGAGGTGGCTCTTCCAAGACAGAGCCATGGCCCAACGATCCCTCTGGGCAATTCCCTTTTTGCCCAGGAAACATAAACCAACTTACCTCACCAACTCACCCACAACATGCACAGTCACTAAAGTCTGGGACGCGGTGGCGGTCAAACGCGGCCTCACCACGTTTCCCTCTCCATTCACCCCACTCTTGGACAACCCAGAATTCCCACCAGGCAACGACCCCCGCACCTTTGCACAGTGGCGGGGCACAGCATGCAGACGCACTGGGAATCTCTTTGACCTACAAGGCTTCCTCACTCTTTCAAACAAGGCTACGACATTGCCGACCCTCACCTCTTCCAATATTTTCAACTACGCCATTGGCTTACTGATCCTGCGACTGTCGCCTTGGTGGGGCGCCCACTAACCCCTTTCGAGAAGTGGCTCCTGACCAAAGACACTGATCGCCACTTGATATCTGACTTATATAAAATGCTCACACCCCCGGTGGCGTTGAACAAAACTGTGGGTCAGAAAAGATGGGAAACCGAATTGGGTAGAACACTATCACCCAAGGAATGGAGCCAGATATACTACAGAGCATCACACACCACACGCAATACAGCGGGCAGGGAAATGGCCATGAAATTAGCGATTTACTGGCACCTTACGCCAGCCAGGCTTCACAAGAGGAACCCATCAAGGAGTGACTTATGTTGGAGAGGGTGCGGGGAACAGGGCACTCTGACACACATCCTCTGGGACTGTAGGGAGGTTCGTAGCTACTGGGACACAGTTTTAAATGATATTGATGCGACCTTTGATACCGAGATCCCTCGATTTCCCGCAAATGCCATCCTGGGGCTACCTAACGCACTTACCTTTCCCCTGAAATCTGTCCGGGGTCGCCAGATGGGCATTGCCATGCAAGCAGCTACACAACATATCCTATCGCTCTGGGGGTCACCATCCAAACCCACACACACAGGGTGGCTACACAAACTCTGGTTCACCTTAGGCATGGAACGCATTCAGGCTACCCTCTCCCAAACTACGGACATATTTCAAAAGTCTTGGCAGCCATTTATATCGCTCCTGTCTAAGGAGTTCAACGAAATTACCTGCCCGAAATACCTCCGACTGCTACGCCTTACGGAGCCGGCTACTGGGACCCAGGCACCTCAGGGGTAATCAGGACAGCTCTTTTCTGACTAATGGACGATGGATCTCCTGCATACGGCACACTGGTTGGGGAGGGGGGCGGGGGGTAGGCCGGGGGGCAGAGGGGTTTTGTGGGGTTGGTTTGTTCAAACTTGTTTGCTAACATTGCCTGCCATTTGCCTCTTGAGCATCACATCGCTCTTCTCGAGTGACCATCTCCTTTGCCATTTCTTCCAAAGCGTTATATGGACACGCGCTTATCACTTTCGACTGGTCTACTTGTTACATGTATTTTGTACTGCGATGCTTTACTATGCTTTTTGGCTCAATAAAAACCATTTAAAACTAAAAGAGGGTTATTCATCGGTGACACACATGTTTCAATTATACCTTGATATTCCAATTGTTCAAGGATTGCCGCGACGGAAGCTTTGGCTTCACGTCATATGGGATATTGAGGTTGAGGCTGCGGCTGAGACCGTAAAGGAATCTCGTGGCACGGGGACAATTTATCCCAACCACATTGATTGCGGTACACAGCCGGCGCTAGAGCCAGAGCCCACTCTTCTGCAAAATCCAGTGCATCCTCTTTCGAGACTGTGCTCGTGAAACTGGGGAGGATTGCCTCCTCCCTCCCCTCGCGGAGCTGCGAACACAAAAGGTGGGGGCCAGTCTGCCTCAGAAAGCAAAATGTCATACGTAGACGAAAGATTCTCCCAAAATACCCCTTTAATGGTTCGCTTTATGTCACCATTGATTAACAGGACAATTTCAAAAAGTCTATCAGGGGGTGCAACTCTCGTATCAGCTGTCTCTATCACAACATAAGAATCAGTCGCTGTCACCTTCAGTAGTGGACGGAGGGCCTCTCTCACTATGGTAATCTCCGCCACGCTGTCCAGCAAGGTCAGAGCCCACGTCAGATTCCGAAGCCGCGTTCTCACAATCTGTGACATATCGATGCGCTGTTAAAGCCGCGACTTTCTTTTTGGCAAACTGTGGTCTCCTTGGAGTCGAGTCGTCCTGCTTTCCCTCACCGTCTTTCGGGTGGGGCTGGCCACATCCTTGCTGGCCACCCCGACCCCTGCCGCCCCCTCCACCACCGGTCAACGAGGCCAATGTGTCCTGAAAGGAACGAGGAGAGCGTTGATCAGATGCCTGAAATCGATCAGGAGTTTTAATCGTCGCGCGATCGCGCAAGTCATAACGTTCTGTGTTTGCGCAGGCAACGGAGACGCAGAGCGCAAAACCTGTGTTTGTTGTTGGTGCTGTTGCTTTCCCTGTATTTGTTTTTTAGGCCAATTCTGTTTCTTGGACTTGGGCTGAACATCTGTTTCCAAAGCTTGTCCCTGGGGTTGCTTTTTCTCCTTAACAGAAAAAGGCTTAAGACCCTTACTATTGCGGCCCATGGTTTTATAAGCCACCACAATAATTCTCGCCAACTGCTGGGGTTTCTCGGCATCGGGAATTGCTGCCAAAGCGTTCGCTACCTGAAAGTTCCCTGCATCCCCCTTCACATTAGCAAGGATCAGATAACAAACTACATCAAAGGAGCCACACAGGCGCATACCCAACTCAACCGCAGACTCCGGTCCGTGATCATCTTGAACACGTTTAAGGACCGTAGGCAGCACAGCCATAGACGGCGTGCCATTGCACCTCGCATAGACCGCTGCAAAAGTCTTACCCCAGGACTCACAGTCAATTAGTTCAGGGGTTAAATCTTTCGGCAAACTAAGTGTCAGAATCCTGTGTTTTTCACCAGGAGTCGTATTAGGAAATACTGCTTCCAGTGGGTCAAATTTCTCGGCAAGCCAGAAAGGAAAATCATCCTTATCCTGGGGCTTCTTGCCCATCACAGCATTGACCATCACGGGACTGAGTTTCAAACTACCCTGTCCGGCTGGAAGTGCTGCACCTCCAACCGGAAGATTACGGCCCATGTAGTGCACTAAGGCTCTAATCACGGCAATGGAGACCACATGCAGTCTCCGAAGTTCAGCTACGTTACAATTGCCGTGCAGAGGATGAGGAGTAAAACTAGCCAAAACAGGCCAACTTGCGCCTGGAATGGACAAAGGACCTAGCCGCGGAGCGGTCAAAGAGTGGGGTAGGGCGCCACCAAACCAAACTCAATGCTGCCAAACGTCAATAGGAACTTCCTGTGCTCTGTACGGAGCATATTTATTCAGAACAACAGAGGGAGTGTAAGAGTGGAACTCACCAGAATAAGCGTCCACCTCCGGAAATGCAGAGCAATGTCATACATGCTTCCCAGTACAGAGATCTGGGCCCAAATCCATCGTTTTTTTGCACTCCACACCAGCCCAGTTCAGACATGGCCATTTGCATATGGCCATGTCTGAACTGGGGTAGTTGCCAGGTGGGTTTGTGGTTCTCCGTGGATTTGTTGCAGCATGTCCTTTATCGCACGCTAGTAAGTGGCCTTTGTTATCTATATGTATCTACTGGTGACACCATCACAGGTACACAGTGCTAATAATCTGTAATGTATTCCCTAAGGTCTCCCTGGAACCAATTACTTGTGTTATGAAGAGACAAGACACATCTACCACCACTGCCTTGCCATAAGCTATGGGAAGTGATGTGTTTTCTCTGTGCCTTGACTGTTTATTTGCATATGGCCATGTCTGAACTGGGGTGGTCAGCAGTGAAAAAAAACGATGGATTTAGGCCCAGATCTCTGTACTGGGGTGTATGTATGACATTGTTATGCATTCTGTCCATCAACTATGGATTTTGCATTTGTCACCCCGAGTGGGATGGGTGTGCTCAGACGTGAGTCCCATGCTCTCCACACCACTGGATTCAAGCAAGCTGGGCTGAAGACGGCTGGAACGCCAGAAACCAGTCCTCTGAAGCTTGTTTCCGGTCCAGGGAAGGCATGGCTTGGTAGTTCGGGCTGGACTGTTCCCATGAGGCACAGGGTCAGACTGATTTGCATATGGCCATGTCTGAACTGGGGTGGTGTGGAGTGCAAAAAAATTATGGATTTAGGCCCAGATCTCTGTACTGGGGTGTATGTATGACATTGTTATGCATTCTGTCCATCAACTATGGTTTTTGCATTTGTCACCCCGAGTGGGATGGGTATGCTTAGACGTGAGTCCCATGCTCTCCACACCACTGGATTCAAGCAAGCTGGGCTGAAGACGGCTGGAATGCCAGAAACCAGTCCTCTGAAGCTTGTTTCCGGTCCAGGGAAGGCATGGCTTGGTAGTTCCAGCTGGACTGTTCCCATGAGGCACAGGGTCAGACTGATTTGCATATGGCCATGTCTGAACTGGGGTGGTGTGGAGTGCAAAAAAATTATGGATTTAGGCCCAGATCTCTGTACTGGGGTGAATGTATGACATTGTTATGCATTCTGTCCATCACCTGTGGTTTTTGCATTTGTCACCCCGAGTGGGATGGGTATGCTCAGACGTGAGTCCTATGCTCTCCATACCACTGGATTCAAGCAAGCCGGGCTGAAGACAGCTGGAATGCCAGAAACCGGTCCTCGGAAGCTTGTTTCTGGTCCAGGGAAGCCATGGATTGGTAGTTCGGGCTGGACTGTTCCCATGAGGCACAGGGTCAGACTGATTTGCATATGGCCATGCCTGAACTGGGGTGGTGTGGAGTGCAAAAAAACGATGGATTTAGGCCCAGATCGCTGTACTGGGGTGAATGTATGACATTGTTATGCATTCTGTCCAACAACTGTGGTTTTTGCGTGTATGTTGCGTTGAGCGCAGTGTAATTATGTGGAGTGTAATTATGTGGCACTGAGTGGTATTTAGAGTGTATGTTGCATTGAGCGCAGTGTAATTATGTAGCATATAATAATGTGGCACTGACTGGAATTGTGTGAGTGTTTGTTGTGTTCAGTAGAGTGTAATTCTGTGGCGTGTAATTATGTGGCACTGAGTGGTATTGTTTGGTGTGTATGTTGCATTGAGTGCAGTGTAACTATGTAGCATATAATTATCTGGCACTGAGTGGTATTGTGTGGAGTGTGTGTTGCATTCAGTAGAGTGTAATTATTTGGAATGTAATTATGTGGCACTGAGTGGTATTTGGAGTGTATGTTACATTGGGTGCAGTGTAATTATGGACACTGAGTGGTATTTGGAGTGTATGTTGCATTGAGTGTAGTGTAATTATGTGGCGTGTAAGTATGTGGCACTGAGTGGTATGTGGAGCGTATGTTGCATTGAGTGCAGTGTAATAATGTGGCGTGTAACTATGTGGAACTGAGTGGTATTTGGAGTGTATGTTGCATTGAGTAGAGTATAATTATGTTGCGTGAAAATATGTGGCACTGAGTGGTATTATGAGGAGTGTATGTTGTATTCAGTAGAGTTTAATTGTGTGGCTTGTAATTATGTGGCACTGAGTGGTATTTTGTGGAGTGTGTTGCATTCAGTCAAGTGTAATTATGTGGTGTGTAATTATGTGGCACTGAGTGGTATTTGGAGTGTATGTTGCATTGAGTGCAGTGTAATTATGTGGCGTGTAATTATGTGGCACTGAGTGATATTTGGAGCGTATGTTGCATTGAGTGCAGTGTAATAATGTGGCATGTAACTATGTGGAACTGAGTGGTATTTGGAGTGTATGTTGCATTGAGTAGAGTGTAATGACGTTGTGTGTAATTATGTGGCACTGAGTGGTATTATGAGGAGTGTATGTTGTATTCAGTAGAGTTTAATTGTGTGGCTTGTAATTATGTAGCACTGAGTGGTATTGTGTGGAGTGTGTTGCATTCAGTAGAGTGTAATTATGTGGTGTGTAATTATGGGGCACTGAGTGGTATTTGGAGAGTATGCTGCATTGAGTGCAGTGTAATTATGTAGCATATCATTATGTGGCACTGAGTGGTATTGTGTGGAGTGTTTGAGGTATTCAGTAGAGTGTAATTGTGTGGCGTGTAATTATGTGGCACTGAGTGGTATTGTTTGGAGTGTATGATGCATTGAGTGCAGAGTAATTATCTAACATAATTATGTGGCACTGAGTGGTATTGTGTGGAGTGTGCCTTGCATTCAGTAGGGTGTAAGTATGTGGCACTGAGTGGTATTTGGAGTGTATGTTGCATTCAGTGCAGTGTAATTATGTGGAATGTAATTATGTGGCACTGAATGGTATTGTGTGGAGTGTGTTGCATTCAGTAGAGTGTAATTATGTAGTGTGTAATTATGTGGCACTGAGTGGTATTTGGAGAGTATGTTGCATTGAGTGCATTGTAATTATGTAGCATATAACTATGTGGCACTGAGTGGTATTGTGTTTTGCTATGCTATGATTTGTTATGCTATGCTATGTTTTGTTATGCTATGCAATGTTCTGATGCAGCGACGGCTCGTGGAGGGAGTTACGGTGGGGCAGGAGGGTGGGGAGGGGGAGGGGCAGGGTGGAGGTTGCTAAAAACCGGCATATGGATAATTGCAGGTAAGTAAACAATTTAATTAATAAAACAAATTTCGTAGTGCGCCTTGCATCGCAAAATGCAATGCAGTGCGAGCTACGAAATTCGTTTTATTAATTAAATTGTTTACTTACCTGCAATTATCCATATGCCGGTTTTTAGCAACCTCCGCCCTGCCCCTCCCCCTCCCCGCCCTCCTGCCCCACCGTAACTCCCTCCACGAGCCGTCGCTGTTCTGATGTGTTCTATTATGCTATGCTTTGTTTTGCTATGCTATGTTTTGTTATGCTATGTTTTGTTATAATATACTTTGTTGTGTTTTGCTATGCTATTTCTTGTTTTGTTATGCTAGGATTTGTTTTGCTATCCTATGCTTTGTTTTGTTATGCTATGCTATGTTTTGCTATGCTATGTTTTGTTATGCTATGCTAGTGAGGGTTTGTGAGGGTGAGTGAGGGTGTATGAGGGTTAGGGAGTGTGAGGGTGAGGGTGTGTGAGGGTGAGAGGGTTGTGAGGGTGAGTGAGGGAGGGTGAGGTTGTGAGGGTGAGGGTGTGAGGGTGAGGGGTGTGAGGGTGAGGGGGTGTGAGGGTGAGTGGGTGTGTGAGGGGGTGTGAAGGTGTGTGAGGGTGAGTGAGGGGGTGTGAGGGTGAGTGAGGGGGTGTGAGGGTGAGTGAGGGGGTGTGAGGGTGAGTGATGGTGTGTGAGGGTGAGGGGGTGAGGGTGAGGGAGGTGAGGGTGAGAGGGTGTGAGGGTGAGGTGTGAGGGTGACTGAGGGTGAGGGAGTGAGGGTGAGGGTGTGTGAGGGTGAGGGGGGTGAGGGTGAGGGGGTGAGGGTGAGGGGGTGTGAGGGTGAGGGGTGTGAGGGTTAGGGTGTGAGGGTGAATGAGGGTGAGGGAGTGAGGGTAAGGGTGTGTGAGGGTGAGGGGGGTGAGGGTGAGGGGGTGAGGGTGAGAGGGTGTGAGGGTGAGGGGGTGTGAGGGTGAGGGTGGGTGAGGGTGAGAGGGTTCTGAAGGGTGGGGTGTAAGGGGGAGTTAGGGTGTATGAGGATGAGGGGGTGAGGGTGAGTGAGGGGGTGAGGGGTGTGAGGGTGAGAGGGTGTGAGGGTGGGTGAGGGTGTGAGGGTGGGTGAGGGTGAATGAGGGTGTGTAAGCATGAGAGGATGTGAGGGTATGTGATGGTGAGGAGGTGTGAGGGTGAGGGTGGGTGAGGGTAAGGGGGTGTGAGGGGGAGGGGTGTGAGGGGGAGGGGTGTGAGGGTGAAGGGGTGTGAGGGTGTGAGGGTGAGGGTGAGTGGGTGTGTGAGGTGGTGTGAGGGGGTGTGAGGGTGAGGGTGAGTGAGGGGGTGTGAGGGGGTGTGAGGGTGAGGGTGTGTGAGGGTGTGTGAGGGTGCGTGAGGGTGTGTGAGGGAGTGAGGGTGAGGGGGTGAGAGTTAGGGGTGTGAGGGTGAGGGTGTGAGGGTGACTGAGGGTGTGTGAGGTTATGAGGGTAAGGGTGTGTGAGGGTAAGGGGGTGAGGGTGAGGGGGTGTGAGGGTGAGGGGGTGTGAAGGTGAGGGTGTGTGAGGGTGAGGGTGTGTGAGGGTGTGAGGGTGAGTGAGGGTGAGAGGGTTGTGAGGGGGGTTAGGGTGTGAAGGTGAGTGAAGGTGTGTGAGGATGAGGGGGTGAAGATGAGTGAGGGTGTGAGGGTAAGGGTGTGTGAGGGTGGGTGAGGGTGTGAGGGTGAGTGAGGGTGTGTGAGGGTGAATGGATGTGAGGGTGTGTTATGGTGAGGAAGTGTGACTGAGGGTGTGTGAGGGTAAGGGTGTGTGAGGGGGTATGAAGGTGTGTGAGGGTGGGAGAGGGGTGTGAGGGTGATGGTGAGGGTGAGGGAGGGGGTGTGAAGGTGAGGGGGTGAGGGGGTGTGAGGGTGTGAGGGTGACAGGGTGTGTCAGGGTGAGGGGGTGAGGGTAAGGGTGTGTGAGAATGAGGGGTGTGACGGTGAGTGAGGGTGTGAGGGTGAGTGAGGGTGTGTGAGGGTGAGGGCGTGAGGGGGTGAGGGTGAGTGGTTGTGAGGGTTAGGAGGTGTGAGGGTGAGTGAGGGTGTGAGGGTGAGTGGATGTGAGGGTGTGTGATGGTGAGGAGGGGTGACCAGAGACAGACAGAGGCCACTGGAGACAGTCAGAGAGCAGCCTAGACAGACAGAGGGCGGCTGAGAGAGGGGCGAGCAGCGACAGAGAGAGGTCACTGAAGACAGTCAGAGAGCAGCCTAAGTGTGGCAGAGAGAGAGACCGGGTCATGTCACTGGAGACAGCCAGAGAGCAGGCAGAGAAAGGGAAACAGCAGCAGGGGCAGCGAGAGGTATGGAGGATTGCAAGGACAGAGGGCAGCAGAGAGAGAGCGGGAGATGCAGAGACAGAGGTCAGACGACAGGGAGGCGAACAGGGGGAGGAGAGCAGAGACAGAGATAGACCAGAAAGATAGAGTAAGATTTTTGCAGAAAAAGAACAATTTCAACGTAACAGGATGCTTTAGCACAGAGAAATATTTATGCATTTTTTCAATCTGTAGATTTAACATCATTCTATATACCGATATATTTAGTGCATGAAAAGCAGAATAGATTCTGGTGTAGTCACTGACATGGTCTGCATAATTAATCCGGAGCTGAAGGGAAATAGAAGACTACACAAAGGAAGGGTGCAATGGCACTATAAGTGTGATTATGTCAGCTATGCCAGCAACATTACCACATTCCTCAAAGTTGTAAAAAAGTAGCAGTCTCGATTTGTTCTGTTTAGGGCTCTGGGAAACGTTCGCTGTAATCTTAAAGGATGTGTATGGAATCCGTGAAAGAACGAGACACGGCCTGGCGGCCGTAAAAGTGAAAGTGCGGTCGGCCGGCCGTGAATAATTAGGGGAGGAGAAATGCCTGAGGGCAGAGCGCACGCTGGGGGAAGCTGTGGGAGGGAAGCAGATGGCTTTGATGTGCACGCGCTTTTCACTGGCACTGCATGAAATCGCGCGATAGTTAAGCTCTGGTTAAGCCCCAATATCTCTCGCCAGCAATGTGCAAGCGCATTAGCAGGCGAGCCCTAAAAAGTAGATATGTTTGGCCTCAAATATACACATTGTCTTAGAATCCTCCTCTCCCATTGGCACTTGAGTCTAGTTTACTAACATAGCCAGACAATGCTTTGTGTAATAACAGAACACTTCTTTAAATCAGACGTTAACAATGGGAAATGTTTTATTTCTTAACAAATCTCACAGGTTGCATGTGTGTTGCAGTACACAGCATATATCCAGTACATGATATATCCAGTACATGTGGTCTTTTTTACATGTGTCTGGGCAGAGAAATTAGTTCTGGAAGCCTATGCTTCAGTACAAAACCAATTCTAAAGAGCATACACGCAACTCTGCATAATAGTGCGAGGCTCTGCGTCTTGCAAGGTAGCCTAATTGGAGCACCAGAGTATGAGTTGACAGCAGCCCAGGACCCTCTTACTAGAAGTAGCTCTTAGTAGATCTCAATAAATTTGGCTGAGACTTGCGATGCACAAAACATTTGTAGATTTCCCTTTAATCTTTTAGGTGGATGCAGACTTACAGTATAAATTGCTGAGCCTAAGGAATGGTAAACTTAGGATATCCTTATGAGCAGGTTGTGTCATTGCGACATTTTCGTACAAGTAGAAACCTGTCAAAGATTTTTCCTACACAAAGCAATATCTACATTCACAAGGATTACCTACATTTTAAGATCTATCTCCTGGTTAGTGCATGTACAGTTGCTTTGCTTAAGGCTCATTTCTTTCTCAGTGGAGGAGAAACTTTTCATATACTGAACGTCCAGAATCACACATTATTTCAGTGTGTATTTTATAAGAATACATTTTTATTTGATTCATTTAGACTGTTTTATAAAGCATGCACATGACCCAAGTGTATCAGAGTGCTTTGATTGAACAAAAAGATAGGAATAGACAAGTACATCAAAAGTAAAAAGACACAACAGGCTGTTGCAACAGCTATCACAATAAACGTCAGTCATTCCATTAATATGCCATTAATAGGCACTGATCTAGCTTCTTCATGGTGGGTATTTTGCTGTTGCCTTGAAACTATTCAGATCAAGGTACCCCGGGAGCAATATTTTAGGGGTGCTTTCCTGTAAACGAAGTGCTCCTGTCCAATCTAGAGATTGTTGAGGTTGTGATGTCCATTGAGCCCTGAGGAGGGGCTCTCCGAAAATCTGTGAAAGGAATCTATTCAATTTGATCTTTATCACCTCTTTTTTTGAAAAAATGGGCTTGAACACACCTTGGGTGGTAAGGAGTTCCAGATGCTTGGCGCCAACCCAGAGAAGGAGCATGTGTATGTTTTTTAAGAATTTCAATCCTTTCTTTCAGTGTGTTACAGAGATAGTTTTTACTTATAAATTTGGAGTGAGTTAGGGAGGTTAAATGTAAAAATGTTGCTTTCCTCGATTTCAAAACAGTTAATATGAAACATGCTCACCACCTTAGCAAAGCAATAGAATCAACAAATACATTTTAAATTAGAAACAATTTAGTGCACAGTACAAGTTAGGCTTTTTGTTGTAAGACATCTAACATGTCAGAAACCCGAAGTGGAGAAGAAAGAGGAGTCACACTGTTAAGAATTCAAGTTTCAAGTTTAAAATTTGTATAGCGCACTACTCACCCAGAGGGTCTCAAGGCGCTTGAGGGAGGGGAGGTACTTTACTTATCGAATATCCAAGTTTTTAGTTGTTTTCTGAAGGAGAGGTGGTTCTGTGTAAGGCGGAGGTGGATGGGGAGAGAATTCCAGGTCTTGGCCGCTAAGTAGGAGAAGGATCTTCCCCCCATGGTGGATCTTTGGATGCGAGGAATTGCGGCGAGGGCTTGATTAGACGATCATAGTTGGCGGGTGGGAGTGTAAAAGGACAGGCGCGTGTTGAGGTGTTCGGGTCCTAGGTCATAGAGGGCTTCGTGTGCGTGGGTGAGGAGACGGAACGTTATTCTCTTGTTGACGGGGAGCCCGTGGAGGTCTTTCAGGTGACTGGAAATGTGAGCTTGGCGGGGGATGTCTAGGATGAGTCTGGCTGATGCGTTTTGGATGCGTTGGAGTTTTTTCTGTAATTTGGCTGTGGTTCCAGCGTAAAGGGTGTTTCCGTAGTCCAGTCGGCTTGTGACCAGTGCATGGGTGACCGTCTTTCTTGTTTCGGTGGGGATCCAACGGAAGATTTTTTTGAGCATACGTAGGATGTTGAAGCATGATGATGAGACGGCGTTGACTTGTCTGATCATCGAGAGGGAGGAGTCCAGGATGAAGCCCAGGTTACGTGTGTGGTCCGTTGGTATGGGTGCGGTTCCCAGGGCCGGTGGCCACCATGAGTCGTCCCAAGCGGAGGGGGATGATCCTAAGAGGAGGACTTCCGTTTTGTCCGAGTTCAGTTTTAGACGGCTGTTCATCATCCACTCGGCTACTTCTTTCATCCCTTCGTGTAGGTTAGTTTTGGCGGTGTTTGGGTCTTTGGTGAGGAAGAGGATCAGCTGGGTGTCGTCTGCGTAGGAGATGATGTTGAGGTTGTGTTGGCTCTTTCACGAGTATGGATGATGCGAGGGTGGCCCCAGACACACACTACAACAATTGCAGAAAGAAGTAGGTCCGGTTTACTCCCCCTTGAGAAATGTGGGCACAGGAGCAGGTCAGGGTCAGGTGGTGAAGACCCAGAATATGTAGGTTTTTGCTACAACCAACTGCTCCTGACAAGATGTTGAACCGGTTGCTGTGGTTCTCACCCACATTTTGCGCACATGTTTTGTTCCTCCCTCTCCTGGCCCCTTCACGTTCTTTGTGTGTTTTGCTCTCAAAGTCGCTTTGTTGCTGTCCTGTATGGGTTCTTGTTTTTCTGTACTTTCTCTTTAGTTGCAATGGGTCTTCAGTGTCACTCGGATTCCAGGTGGATTTGTGGTTCTCCGTGGATTTGTTGCAGCGGGTCCTTTATCGCACGCTAGTAAGTGGCCTTTGTTATCTATATGTATCTACTGGTGACACCATCACAGGTACCCAGTGCTAATAATCTGTAATTTATTCCCTAAGGTCTCCCTGGAACCAATTACCTGTGTTAAGAAGAGACAAGACAAATCTACCACCACTGCCTTGCCATAAGCTATGGGAATGGATGTTTTTTTCTCTGTGCCTTGACTGTTTATTTTTCCTTTCCTTGGAGGACGTGTACTTGAGAATGTGTAAAGCGCTCCAGAAATGCACTGGGTAGGAAGGGCAGGGTTTACATGTCCTAAAATGAACCACATTTCATAGTTACGTATTCTTCACACAATCTCCCTTAAAAGATAGAACAGAAAACGTCAGCATGAGTGAACAGGGTGACTTTTATTTCCCCAACATTTACCAACCTTTCTGTTAATTAAAATAGTTTCTAAAGGCTTCAAGGAACAAAAGGGTCATGTTAATATACATACAGGGACTGGGTTGCAGGCCTTTTTCACCAAACAGAAAGGACCGCTCAGGAACTCAGAAGATTTTATAGCGGGGTTTGTCAGTAGTGATGCTAATGCTCTAATGTCACAGAAATTCCATGTTTCATTAAAATGGAAGGGCTATTAGGATTTTGATCAGGTGGCATCGTGTTGGCTGCTTTAAACTGCTGAGGTTCCAGAACTTTTTCCGGACATAAATAATGACCCTTTTGTTAGCATAATGGCAATATTCTTAATCATTTGTAGTTATGCATCATCCCAGGCAGTAGTAACTCTGGAGCCTGCTTAGAAAAACAAGGAGTCTGTTCTCTGTTTCAATTGAATGATTATAGTACGTGTGCAGAGTTAGGATCATGCTAGTTATCATAGACTGAGCAACAAATTCAAGTGCAAGCTCACACAAGTAGGCCGCCGAAATTTCTGTGACCTAGCTGTGTCTATATAGTCTATCCACTGTATTACATGATGTCTGCTATGAGATCCATAAGTACATTGAAAGGCGCTGTTGGTCAGAGAAAGAAAAGAGCTTATCTGCGGACGACATTGTAGTGCTAAGCCAAATTCTAATAGTCCTACAAAGAGCAATAAATATCCTAGCATCCGATTTGAACCAGGAAAAATTGGAACTAAACAAAGCAAAAACAACAGTTGTTTGCTTAGTGGATCCCAAAAAAATCAAGTTCAAATGGATGGTGAATGGGGCAACGGTAGAAGAGCAAGAATCCTATAAATACCTTGGCATAATAATAGGGCAAGGCTTAACACACAAGGAGCATAAATTGGCAATAAAAGCCAAAGCGCAATCGCTAATTTTTGCAAATCCATTGCAAAAAACAAAATTGGATTACCCGAATCACAAATATCTTTTAAAGGTGATGGCTGCGCAAATCTGGCCCACCTTGTCTTACCGTTTAGTCACTTGGTGTGGCAAGGAGGCGGACCTACTAAATGACCTCCAGACCAAGATCCACAAGGCCGTTTTCAACCGGCCAAAATCTGCCTCCCCATCACAAGTGCGGCTCGAATTTGGCCTCCTACATCAGAAATTTCGGAGCATGAGTGGCTTCATGTAGCTATGCCAAAAACTTCGTTCTGCAGACCCAGATACAATGGACAGTTTATGCTGGGAAGAAATCAAGTATCAGGAGGACCAAGAAACATCGAGTTCCTGGGGAAGTTATTTGAAAACTTGTTTGGCGGACCTTGACTTAGAAACAGTATGGGAGCACAGGACAGATAAAGCAAGTATTAGTAGAGCGGTCAACGACGCAGCAAAAAGGAAATCTTTTTGGGAGGATAAAAACACAACCTCTAAACGTCGGCATGGGTGGACCGTCATTACCTCCTACATATCACTTAAACTGCAAGCATACTTAGTATCACACTTTAGCGGGCATTTATAAAAGAGCTACACAGACTATCGGATGGGTCAGCATGTCTCAAAAGATCTACAGCCATCCTGGAAACACAAAAATCAAACAGTACAGTGTCGACTATGTGGATATAAAAAGGAATACTTAAATCACCTAATATGCGTATGTCCAGCAGTCTCGGTCCTGAGGAGAAGGTATTTAAACCCATTTTTAAAGAACAGAACATTCGTACATGCAGACAGGCTGTAATAAGCTGGCTGGGTGTCTCCTCCATAATTCTGGCCTGCCGGGGAGTAAAATTCCTGGCAGAGGTAAGAAAACACTTAGGGCAAGCCGATCAGGAGGAAAACTGAGAAAAACGATTCTCCAGGCTTGGACCCTACGGGCCAACTGCGCAACATATGGACTGAATGTAAAACAGACTGAGAGTCTACTAAGTCGGCAGGATCACAGAAGCTGGACTACATTTAAATTTTAATTACTGCATTTTTAACATTTTATATGCTAGCTAATCAAAAGGACCCAAGTTATAAAACGAATGGGTAACTCTTGACGTTGTTTGGTATTAATTGTGACTGTAAAGTAATTTCTATTTTTTTTATTTTTTGGGATGATTGTAAAGATTTTAATTAATCACACAATAAACTTTTATGACTTTGACTTTGAGCTTATCTGATCTCTCCACAGCATTATATTTATTAAAGTTTCCAAACAGAGGTAATTCTTCTACAAGGGGTTATGACTGTAAGGGTAGATTGCAAGTATATATTAGATTATTATTCATTATTTGTAAGAGAGCGATGCAAATTCAAACCAGCTTTAATAGGTTCTTTGCATAAAAACCATAAAGCACATAGAAACAGCAAACCCATAAAAATGTGCAAGCAGCGACAAGAGACCACACATATTGAATATAAATAAATAAATATCCAGACTCTTACAAACCAATAATAAAATCTATCACAGGTTTTCCGCGATCTCACGGCAGCTTTAAAAAAAACATAAGGTCTGTTATCAAATTATAGTTAGATTTTGTGCAGCTAAAAAGCTGGTGTGAAAGTGTTTATGTAGAAAGTTAAGTTTGCACTGATAGCTGTTCAGAGTGTCAGCTGAAAATATGTGAAGAGGTATGCTATATCTATCTATGCCGAAATACATGCCTGTTACTTTTACACATGTGTGTACGAAAGTGGTTTATTGCTTTGGGTTGATGGTTGCCCACCACAAGGAATAATAACACCCTTTTTTCAGGATCACACCTAAAGTAACTAAATTAGCCTGAGCTCAGCCTCCTGATAGCAACTGCACAGAGACGACAGGCTTCATTTATGGCAACTTATAAAGTCTAAATTAACATAGTCAAAACACCAAAAAAATCTCTAAATCGAATTTGAAAAATAGAGTATATTTTAATGAACAAAATAGCAAATCCAGTAAGGGGAAACAGAGGTTGGAATTTTTAAAGAGTTAAGTAAAAATAGTATCAAAATGCACTAATGGTAATGTAAATAGCATCAGTAGACAGGGACGTAGGACCAATTTCAGTCTGAATGTAATCGGCAGCAGGTTGAAGACACCAAACAGGTTTATCCTAGTCAAAGTGTTTGCCTTCTAACTTGGGGCCTGATTTATATAGTATAGTCCTTCCCTGCAGAGACTATCATGTGCCCCCCTCCCCAATTTAAATTTGGGTGGACCATAGTTTGACGTCAGTGGAGACTAATTCATCTCTGCTTGGTGAAACTTCTCCAACAGCCTGATTGAGAAAGGGCACTCTGAGATTTGGCTATGTGTACACTAATATAATTTGTAATGGCTGACATATAGCCTATTTTTAATACCTGGCACTGCCAGGAAAACCTTGGTGGTAAGGTGCACAGAAAATGTTTAAATCCCTAACTTGCCATGGGAGGAATCTTCTATGGTGAGAGAAGCATTGTTTTTTTAATTTTCAAAAAAGAAATCCCGCTTTGGAAATGAAAAAGAATACAACTTAGACATATAGCTCCATACATGGATCTCCCTCCCCACTCACCTCCGGCTGACCCTGGATCATCTCTCCTTCAGAAAACACCTCAAGACCTGGCTGTTCGAGCAGTGTACACCCCCCCACCCCCAGTGCCTTGTGCCTTGAGACCCTTACGAGTGAGTAGTGCTTTTACAAATTCTATGATTGATTGATTGAAAGATTAGAAAACATAGCCAGATAAGCCCAGGCGGAACCTTCATAGGAGAATGGAAAAATCAAATACGGCATGCCCCTCTCTGTATTATGAGTCATAAGCCCACAAACCCAACAATCAGTAGCAATGTTCCCTCTCATTTTTTTCCTCTGTGTGCGGCAGTGTGAGGTCTCTGTGCGCACCAGCCACGGCAAAGTGCGCCAAGAACTCAACCGCTTGTGGGTGCAAAGACAGGGGCTCTGACACTCTAGTTCCTGCTTGATTGTGCAGATAAATGACTTAGGTATTGGAACAGAGGAGGCCTGTTTGATGAGGTAGGCAGGGCTGGACTGGGAATCCAAAGTAGCGCTGGCAATTTTGCCGCACTGGCTCCCACCCACCCGAGGTGAGGTGGAGGGGCAAAGTGTCAAGCACTACTGCTTAAACCCAGTCCCCAGCACTTGTGCTTTTGTTACTGAGGGTCCATATTGCTGCATCACTGCAAAACTGTCCCCAGTAACACAACTGGCCCCCACTACTGCAAAACTGACCCCCTTCCAGGCAAACGCCTGATGCCTGCTAAGGCCTGTCCAGCCAGGGGGGTGGCCTTCGTATTGGTGACTGGCGTACAATGGTTGTGTAATGTTTGAAATGAGAAAGTGCACTGCAGAGCTTTGCAACTACGACAAAGCGACATTGATATATATATATTAGGAAAACGGGGCAGCCGGCATCCTTCCACAGTGCCAGTGAACCTTTTCTTTCCTAACTAACTACATAGTGGCAGCTCAGGGACATCTTAAGGACTTTGAGCACCCTCAGCCAAACGTATTTTTCAGGCCTCTGTGCGGATCAGCTTTGAATTTATGATCCAGTTTCAGCTTTCTCGTGTCCTTTTGGCCAAATCACAAACAGTGCACAGGCACACTGGTTCAAATTCCAAATGTGTTTTTAGTTAATTTTCAGGGATAGTGATGTATTTTTCCAATATTGTAACACAGTAGAAACCCACTAATACTATTGCAAATAATTACTGTGACATCCTACCATTTCTTATAGCTGAGATCCTGTTTGGATCTAAGATAAACATTTTGAATGGATGTTGCATGAAACAAAAACACATTTGTCAGAAAATGTCTATAATACAATCTCACACATTACCTAGATTAAAAATAAATGAAAGGAGAATGCTATTTGCAATAATCTGTTTAAGAATTATTCAAGGTCATCAGGGCAAAACTCTGCAGAGCAGAGCTGGCTCTACCAAGGCGGGGGCTACTCCACTCTTTAAAACGGATAATCATGAGTTCACTTTTCCGCTCTGAAGATGGTTTCTTGGATACGCCGGGGGGAGGGGCAAGATAGGAGCCTAACACAAGAGTTACACTGTTTTCTAGACACGATAGGAGCCTAACACCAGAGGTACATTGTTTTCTAGACACAATAGGAGCCTAACACCAGAGGTACATTGTTTTCTAGACAAGATAGGAGCCCAACACCAGAGGTACTATTGTTTTCTAGGCAAGATGGGGAGAGGATGTAGCCTTATGGATAGAGCGTTCGACCTCAAAGCTGAGGAACCGGGTTCAAGTATCTGCAACGACGCTCAACATCCTGTGATTCTGGGCAAATCACTTAATCTGCCTGTGCCTACCAAAAATGAATGTGTCCATCTGTAACAAAACTGGTGCTACTGTAAAGCTCTCTGATACCCAATATCTTTGGGTCTAGTTCGCGCTATATAAAACTCTAAAAAAAAAAAAAAAAAGACAGGTTTCTGATACCAGGATTGCATTCACTAAAGCACATAGCCAAGCACTAAAGCAAGATTATCTAAAATGTTTCTCCAATATCTTTTACCAATGTAAGACTGCGAATTCCCAACACTGGAAATATAGTCTAACCCCTGCTTGGGAGAAATGATGGGATAATATCAATAGGAGTGCTGACTTCAAACTTAAAATCAGACCAGGAATTCTGCTTGTGGACGAATCTTTGGAGGAAATGTAATAATTATCTATTAGAACCCAATATCCTTTGACAAAATGTTCGGCATATGAAGGAATGAATAATAAATTAGTCAAATGGTCAATTTTGCAAAGCTGGGGTGCCCAGTGTTGGTTCTCAAGGGCTGGATCTATGTCAGATTTTCAGGATAAACATTGACTATGTCAACAATTCCCTTCACCTTGGTAGTGTCTAAAGCTATCACCTGCAGATATCCCAAAACAAGTGCATTAATCCCTCGTGGACATCCCTGTTGTAAACTGTACATTCTCCATTGTAGGGGTTTCTTGGCACTAATAACAGACGCGTATTGTTACACATCCTAAAATGGATTTTATGTTATCAAACTCCAAAGGATGAAAAGCTGAGGGAGTCGGTGGTGGATTCATTAATGCACTATGCCACCAGACCATTGCAGTGCTCGTGTGACTGGGCTACTGCACTGGATTAAAACATCATAATTGTGCAATTGGGAAATAAAATAAACTAAAAGAAGCACATCTATGGGCTCTCCTAGCAGTCGGACCCGAGCCTCAGAAAGAGGCCCATTTATGAGGGACATCCTCATTTTGGGGGAAAAATTATTAGAGTTCTGTCTTTGTTTCGTCACACATTTATCAACACGATATAGCATATTGTTAGACGGAGACCCAGAGGGTCGGCCGAGGACAGGGGGAGAGGCCTCGGGTGAGGGCCGTCTCCGGTGATCGTACAGACAAGTAACTTCCCCCCCACAGATGGACACCACACAAAGATGAGTTCTGCACACTTTATATAGAAATCTTGAGGCAAGGTAATCAACGATACAGCGGGACCAGGATACGAGGATCCTGCCAATTCTAGTCTCTTTGGGGAGGGGGTAGCGGGACAGTCTTAGTACCGGGCCGGTACGGGAACAGTAAGAGATGAAGCTCACAATCCTTGAGCTTGAGGGTTCGCAGAGATGGGCCGCGGCAGCGCCAGCAGGCTACGAAGATGGTGCGAGGTGGTTAGGGCCGTGGCAGCGCCAGCAGGCTACGAAGATGGTTAGAGGTGGTTAGGGCCGTGACAGCGCCAGCAGGCTTCGAGGATGGTCTACGATGAGGAGGGCCGCGGCAGCGCCAGCAGGCCAGGAAGATGGTTCACGACGAGGAGGGCCGCGGCAGCGCCAGCAGGCCTGGACGATGGTTCACGATGAAGAGGGCCGCGGCAGCGCCAGCAGGCTTCGAAGATGGTTCACAAGAAAGGGCCGCGGCAGCGCCAGCAGGCCTCCAAGGATGAGTTCATCTCTGTGTCTCTCGACTCCAGCATACAACTGCCTTCCTGCTCTGGAGCTGCCTCAGTTATAGGTCTGGCGCCCTTTGATGTCCGGACCCTCGCACTTGGAGGTCGGGAGGTCCGGGATGAGGGAGTCCAGACACCCAGCAGGGGGGTGGAGCCAGCGCCCGGGGAGGCCGGGGGCGATCGGCACCTGGCGGAGGGGAGCCATTGACATTCCTTCTCCCATTGACCTGCCAAGTGGTCTCTTCACCTCCTGGGAGGATGGTGGTGCCTGGATGTCGGGGCCTGGCCAGGCCCAGGGTTGGGGTCGATCCGAGGCCACGCGGCCTTGTCGTGTAGTGTCCAAAAATGGCGGCTGGGCCGGGGCAGTGGTGCTGAAAGGGGCCCGGGCCAGCCGATACCGGGGTGTTCAGGAGCTGGAGTCCCGTTGTGGACGGGCCGTGGGTTGCCCCGGTGGGTTGCTGGGATAGTTCTCGTCTTGGACACAGGGAGAGCAGGGGTCCGGGTCCCGCTATGCGGGGAGGGAGCGGGCCTTCCACGAGGCCTGTCCAACATGCGTCCCCCCCAGCTGAAGGCAGGGAGAGTCACCCATCCCTTTGGGTACTCTGCTCGCCGAGGCGGAAGAAGCGTGACAGGCCGTCTGCGTTGGCGTGGTCTTGGCCTGGACGGTGCTCTACAGTGAAGCCCATCCCCTGCAGGGAGATGGACCAGCGCAACAGTTTTGGGTTCTATCCCCGCATCTGCATCAGCCATTGCAGGGGTCTGTGATCCGTTTGCACCCGGAAGTGGGTACCGAAGAGATAGGGCCGGAACTTTTTGAGGGCCCACACCACGGCAAAGGCCTCCCGTTCGATGGTGCTCCAGCGCTGCTCTCGGGCCAGCAGGCGTCGGCTGATGAAGGCCACTGGCTGATCGACTCCCTCGGTGTTGAGTTGGGAGAGGACGGCCCCCACGCCATGATCTGAGGCGTCCGTCTGTACTATGAACTCCCGGCTGTAGTCGGGGGCCTGGAGCACGGGGGCGGTGCACATGGCGGACTTCAATCTCTCAAAAGCCGCCTGACATTCCGGAGTCCAGTTGACTATTTTGGGGTTTTTCTTGGATGTGAGTTCTGTGAGGGGCCCCACAATGCTGCCATAGTCTTTTACAAACCGCCGGTAGTACCCGGTGAGCCACAAGAAGGCTCGGACCTCTGTTTGGGTGACTGGAGGTTCCCAGGCCTGGATGGCAGCGATCTTGAGCTGGAGGGGGGCCACCAGACCGCTCCCCACTTGGTGTCCCAGGTAGGTCACGGACCCTTGGCCAATCTGGCATTTGCTGGCTTTGATGGTGAGCCCGGCCTGCCGGAGGGCGTTCAGGACCCCCCGGTGGTGGTGGAGGTGTTCTGCCCAGGGGCGACTGTACACAGCAATATCGTCCAGATAGGCGGCGCTGAATTCTTCGAGTCCCGCCAGTACCTGGTTCACGAGTCTCTGGAAGGTAGCTGGGGCGTTTTTCATGCCGAATGGCATCACCTTGAAGTGGTAGTGGCCATCCGGGGTAGAGAAGGCGGATCGCTCTTGGGCCCCTGGGGTGAGGCCGATCTGCCAGTAGCCCGCTGTTAGGTCGAAGATGCTCAGGTAGCGGGTGGCCCCCATGCGGTCAATCAGCTCATCTGCCCGGGGGATGGGATGAGCGTCGGTTCTGGTAACGGCGTTCAGACCCTGATAGTCCACACAGAACCTGAGCTCGGGGGCGACGCCCGGGGCGGCAGCCTTGGGGACCAGCACGACCGGGCTGGCCCAGGGGCTGTCAGATGGCTCGATCACTCCCAGAGCCAGCATTTTGGAGACTTCTGTCTGGATGCAGGCGCGTATTCGATCAGGCACCCTGTACGCCCTGGGCCAGATAGGGGGGCTATCCCCGGTGTCTACGTCGTGAAGGCATCAGGGGGTGACCCCGGGGATGAGGGAAAACAGGTCTCGACAGTCTTGGCGTTGCTCTGGGGATAAGGCATCGGAGAGTCTGACCCCTTCCACGGAGCCGTCCTTTTCGAGTGTTCTCAGCAGGTCAGGAAGGGGCTCGGAGTCTTCTTCAGCCCCACTGTCGGTAGCCATCAGGAGGCTGAGTTCCGAGCGGACGAGGTGGGGTTTGAGTCTGTTGGCGTGGAGGACCCGTAGGGGGTTCCGGGGTGACTCCATGTCGATCAGGTAGGTGACTGGACCCTTGCGCTCTACTACCTTGAAGGGCCCCATCCATTTGTCCTGTAGGGCGCAGGGTTCAACCGGGGACATCACCCAGACCTGTTGTCCCCGCTCGAACTCGATGGAGGAGGCATGCTGATCATACCATCGCTTCATGTCCTCCTGACTGGCTTCCAGGTTGGCCTTGGCGAGTTCCCTTAATCGCCGGGTCTGGTTGCGGAGGGTCAGGAGGTACTTGTATACATCCGGAGGGGTCTTCTGAGGGGCCACCTCCCACCCTTCCTTGACCAGGCTGAGGGGACCCCGGACGGGGTGTCCATACAGTAGTTCAAACGGACTGAAGCCCAGGGATTTCTGGGGGACTTCTCGGTACCGAACAAGAGGCACGGGAGCAGCACATCCCACTGGCGACGTAGAGGTTCTTCCAGGCCCATGATCATCCCCTTGAGGGTGCGGTTAAACCGCTCTACCAGCCCATTTCCTTGTGGGTGATAGGGGGTCGTGAATTTGTAGGTGACCCCGCACTGTTGCCAGAGGGACTTCATGTATTTAGAGATAAAGTTTGTGCCCCTGTCACTGACGACTTCCCGGGGGAAGCCCACCCGTGAGAAGATCCCCATCAGGGCTCGGCCTACCACGGGCGCCGTCACGGTCCGAAGGGGAATGGCCTCGGGATAGCGGGTGGCGTGGTCCACCAGGACCAGGATGAAATGGTGTCCTTGTGCTGTTCGGGGCTCCAGGGGCCCCACAATGTCTATTCCCACCCGTTTAAACGGGGTGGTGACGATGGGGAAAGGCTGCAAGGGTGCTTTGAGTTTTCGACCGCTCTTCCCGCTGGCCTGGCAGGTTGGGCAGGCCCGGCAGTGGTTTGTTACATCATTCCGCATCTTTGGCCAGTAGAAGTGGGTCATCAGGCGGCTGTATGTTTTGTCTTGCCCCAGGTGTCCGGCAAGAGGCACATCGTGTGCTAGGTTCAAGAGGAAGTCTCTGAAGCGGAGGGGGACCACCAGCACCCGGCTGGCCCCCAACTCGGCAATCTTTTGCTCACTGTAGAGCAGGTCATTGTCCCAATAAATCCAGTGGGCCCCCAAGGTGTCTCCTGCGCTCTGGGTGAGGGCTTGCTGTCGGAGTCCCTCGAGGGAGGGACATGTTTTCTGCTCCTGTCGGAATTGTTCCTGAGTGGGGCCACCCTCTTGATGCCACTGGGCCAGTTTGGGAAGGTCCCGGAGCCGATCAAGTCCTTCTTCGCTGGACTCCGGGGAACTGGGCTCCAGGGTTGCTCCTTCGGGGACGATCGGTGGAGGGGGTTCCGGCCATTCTGGTTCTTCGGGACTGGGGATGGTGCGGGCGGCCATGGACCGGGTCGTTACGCAGACCCATTCAGGGAGGCCCAGCATCCCCAGGTGCTCTCTTCGCTCGACTGCTGACCAAGGGGAACTTTCGAGGTCGTTCCCCAGGAGGCAGTCCACGGGGGCATCGTCGCGGACAGTCACTTTCAGCATGCCGGATACCCCTCCCCACTCGAAGGGAACGAGGGCCATCCGACACAGGCTCTCGGAGTTATCTGCCGACCGTACTGGGCAAAGTATATTTGGTAAGATCTGGTCCGGGGTCACCAGATGGCAGCGGACTGCGGTCACACTGGCCCCGGTGTCGCGGAGGGCTTCAGCCCGGTGCCCATTAATGGTGACCCACTGGCTGTACTTCTGCGTGTTGGCGGGAAGGGGCGCCCGCGGAATCAGGTCTCTTTCCTCTAAGCAGACCAGGGACATGGCGGCGGGTTCCCACTCGGGCTGGTCTGGCTCGTACTCTTCGGTGTCTTCTTGGGCCTGTTCTTCTCCCAGGGTGGCGGCAGCGACCTGGCGGGGCATGGGACTCTGGTTTTTCGGGCAGTTAGGATCATTGGCGTAGTGGCCTGGGCATTGGCATCGGTGGCAGGTAACGTTGGCGTGGAACCCTGGTCGCGTCGGAGGGCTTCCTCTTCCGGCCGGGGGCGGGGTGTTGCTGGTGGGAGCCACCGGGACGGTGTCTCTGCCCCGACCCTGGCCTCCTCCTCCTCCTCGGGGGCGATGGGGCCCTTGGGGGGCTCGGTTCTGTTCGCTGGGCCAGTTTCGGGAAACTTGGGTGCTCTCCCATCGGTCTGCCTCGATGGCGAGTTGCCGAGGTTCAGTCAGTTTACTGTCAAGGAGGTGCTGCCTGAGCTCGACGAAGCAGTTATTAGAGAGGTGCTCCCATACAATAAGGTCAAAGAGCTGCTCGTAAGTGGTCACCTTGCTGCCCTTGATCCACCCCTCGAAGGCTCGGCTAAAGAAGTTCACGTACTCCACCCAAGTCGTACCCGGGATCCGTTTGCAGTCGCGGAACCTCTGGCGGTACATCTCGGGCGTGAGTCCGTATCGAGTTAGAAGGGCGGTTTTCATGTGGTCGTAGGACGTCATCTGATGGTCCGGGAGTTGCAGCAGGGCGTCCCGCCTTTCATTGACAAACCTCCCCCATAACCCGGCTCCCCAGTCACTTCGCGGGATCCGGTGGGAGGTCATTGCTACTTCGTAGGCTTTGAACCATTGCTGGATATCATCGTTCCGGTAATATTCTCTGACGACATCCTTGGGGATGTGGACCTTGGGGTCCGTAGGAGCAGGGGGGCTCTGGTGCCCGGGGACTCCGAGGTCTTTTTTCTGCCTCCGAATCTCTAGTTCCTTCAAGTTGCGCTCATGCTCGTAGGCTAGTCTTTTCTCTTCCAGCTCTCTCTGACTCTTTTTCTCTTCTCGCTCCTCTCGGAGCCGTAAGTGTTCTAAAGTTATTTTTTGTTCCGCCAACTTGAGCTCTCCGTCTAAGCGAAGTCGGGCCAGTTCCAACTCGTGGAGTACGGTCGTTCCCGCCTCCGCCCAAGATTCCAAGGCGTGTTTGAGGTCCTCTTTCGTGCTCAGTCCTGTGGTAGCAATGCCCAGTTCTATGCAGAATTGTTTTAGTTCTTTGTGGCTATATTCTTCTAGTTTTTCCATCAGGAATTTTTCCGTTGTTCCACTTTCCTTTGTCGTCATGGTGGCTGTGTGTCGTGGGGTGAGTTACTCTCTGTACGATTATGCGTCGGCTCGGATCGCGCCGCTGTCCACCAATGTTAGACGGAGACCCGGAGGGTCGGCCGAGGACAGGGGGAGAGGCCTCGGGTGAGGGCCGTCTCCGGTGATCGTACAGACAAGTAACTTCCCCCCCACAGATGGACACCATACAAAGATGAGTTCTGCACACTTTATATAGAAATCTTGAGGCAAGGTAATCAACGATACAGCGGGACCAGGATACGAGGATCCTGCCAATTCTAGTCTCTTTGGGGAGGGGGTAGCGGGAAAGTCTTAGTACCGGGCCGGTACAGGAACAGCAAGAGATGAAGCTCACAATCCTCGAGCTTGAGGGTTCGCAGAGATGGGCCGCGGCAGCGCCAGCAGGCTATGAAGATGGTGCGAGGTGGTTAGGGCCGCGGCAGCGCCAGCAGGCTATGAAGATGGTTCGAGGTGGTTAGGGCCGCGGCAGCACCAGCAGGCTTCGAGGATGGTCAACGATGAGGAGGGCCGCGGCAGCGCCAGCAGGCCAGGTGAGGAGGGCCGCGACAGCGCCAGCAGGCCTGGACGATGGTTCATGATGAAGAGGCCGCGGCAGCGCCAGCAGGCTTTGAAGATGGTTCACAAGAAAGGGCCGCGGCAGCGCCAACAGGCCTCCAAGGATGAGTTCGTCTCGGTGTCTCTCGACTCCAGGATACAACTGCCTTCCTGCTCTGGAGCTGCCTCAGTTATAGGTCTGGCGCCCTTTGATGTCCGGACCCTCGCTCTTGGAGGTCGGGAGGTCTGGGATGAGGGAGTCCAGACACCCAGCAGGGGGGTGGAGCCAGCGCCCGGGGAGGCCGGGGGCGATCGGCACCTGGCAGAGGGGAGCCATTGACACTCCTTCACCCATTGACCTGCCAAGTGGTCTCTTCACCTCCTGGGAGGATGGTGGTGCCTCGATGTCGGGGCCTGGCCAGGCCCAGGGTTGGGGTCGATCCGAGGCCACGCGGCCTTGTCGTGTAGTGTCCAAAAATGGCGGCTGGGCCGGGGCAGTGGTGCAGAAAGGGGCCCGGGCCAGCCGATACCGGGGTGTTCAGGAGCTGGAGTCCCGTTGTGGACGGGCCGTGGGTTGCCCCGGTGGGTTGCCGGGATAGTTCTCGTCTTGGACACAGGGAGAGCAGGGGTCCGGGTCCCGCTATGCGGGGAGGGAGCGGGCCTTCCACGAGGCCTGTCCAACACATATTTTATGGGAGCTGGTCTTTTTACAGGTGATGTAATACACACATATGATTAACTTGGACTCCACCAAATCTGTGATCTCTCTCAGTCCATGACACATTACAAGGTGGGGGAAATCTGACAGATATGGGTATCAAGCAGGTTCCAGTGGGATAGAAGAGATAATATCCACCCATTCAATCCTTGGCCTCTATGCTGTGAATGAGATGATCAACAGGGAAGAGGAACTTTAACTTTTTTTAAAGAAAATCTGGAGAGAGGAGGCACTTATGTATCCAAAGATAGAAAGTGCAGCATGGCAGCACCAGGGGTATCGCAGCGCTTTAGAAATATTTTTTTCATTTCTTCATTCATAGAAGACTGCCAAAGTCTATAACGGTTGTTAAAAGCCCTGTTGCCTATAACGAGGGAGTGTGCCTCGATATAGACAAGGCTATGTAACGCAATAAGAACATTCCACCCACTGAGAAATCGAATGAAACAGAATGTCAAGAACTGAAAAGTTGAAGCAGAAGGTCTATACCAGACATCATCAGCACCGAGATACTTTTTTTTACACTATTGTGAATTTACTTCAAAAGGTCTCACTGATATAACAGTAATATGCTATAAATAACATTAGTGGCGTACACAATCTTGGGGGTTGATGGGGCTTTAAAGAAGCAGCGCAGGAATCTTACATTTCAACATGGAGACTGGAAATGGTCTCATTAAGAAGATGAGCAAGAGGCCCGAGAGGCAGGTGCATCCCCGGGCCCATAGGGGCCCCAGCGGGCAGGCCCCAGGACTGCCTTTCCCCTCTCACGGAGGTCTGCCTGAGCAAACTCGGAGAAAAAGGACCATCGGCAAGGGGCTGAGAGGCAGGAGCATCCCCGGGCCCCTGGGGGCCCCGGTGGGCGGGCCCCGGGGCTGCCATCCCCCTCTCAGCATGGCCAGACCTCACAGAGGACTGCCTGAGAAAACCCGGAGAAAAACGACCATCGGCAAGGGGCTGAGAGGCAGGAGCATCCCTGGGCCCCAGGGCTGGCGTCCCCCTCTCAGCATGGCCGGACCTCACGCTGGGATCCGGGAGGCAAATGGCACCTCATCGGGAATTCCAGGAAAGTCCGGCCATCTGGTCGCCCCATAGGAAAGCATTGCGGGCGACCAGATGGCCGAGGGGATCGGGGCAACCAGATGGTCGAGGGGATCTGGGCGACCAGATGGCCGGGCACGAAAGGGAAACCGTCTGAACACCCTGTGTCCCAACCAAGGAGTGTGCGGGTGCCAGGGCATGGCGGACCGGAGGCCCAAGGCCCCAGCTGGGCCCCAGCCATGGAGGCTGCCAGGGGGCCCCACAGGCCCTCCAACCCGGGGCCCCCGGACACCTTGATGAGCAGGGGAGGCCTGCCCAGGTGCAAAAGAACCCTGACCCGGGCCCTTGGCAGTGCAGCGGGCCTGGGGGACAGGGCCCAGGGCCTGAGCACCTGACCCATGGCCCGGCGGGGCCCTTGGACCCAGCCGGGGCTCCCAGGCCCAGAGGCGCAGGGGAAGCCTACCCCGGGCCCTCCGGACCCCATCCCAGGCACCCAGCTTCCGCGGCAGGACCCAGGACGGAGCCCCGGGTGTGGAGGCCACCCTCCCCAGGGCCCCTCAGGGGCCCCCGGACGGAGCTCCTGAACCCAGCCAAGCAAGGGGAGGCTCCTCGGGCACAACGGAACCCCGTCCCGGGCTTCGGCAGTACGGCAGGCCGGGGGACGGGGCCCGGAGCCGGGGCACCTGACCCGGGGCCCGCCGGGCCCCTGGCCCCTGCCGGGAGCCTGGAGGCACAGGGGATGCCTCCCCAGGCCTCCCAGACCCCATCCAGGGCTTCCTGCCACGCGGTAGGCCCAGGGACGGACCCGGGGCTGGAGCGGCATCCTGGCCCATCCAGCTGCCGGCCCCAGGCCCGAGGTGCAGGAGATGCCTCCCCAGGCCCTCCAGACCCCGTCACGGGCACCCTGCCATGCGTCAGGACCCAGGACGGAGCCCCGGCTAGAGCTCCTGAACCCAGCCAGGCTACCCGGGCACAACGGAACCCCCGCCGTCCCGGGCATTGCAGCAGGCCGGGGGATGGGGACCCTAGTCCCGGGCCCTCCCGGACCCTATCCAGGGCATCCTGCCACGCAGCAGACCCAGGGACGGACCCGGGGCTGGGGCGGCATCCTGGCCCGTCCAGCTGCCGGCTGAGGACCGCTAGGCAGAGAGGGGTCCCAGAGTACCTTGTCCCTAGTAATCTGGAGGGAGGCTACCCCTCTTTCTGGAAACAAGTGCGCAAAGTGAGGCTCAGGGGACCCTAGGCGCGAACGTGCCCAACCTCCTGGAGCCCTGGCTGGAATCCGGGAGGCGAATGGCACCTCATCGGGACTTCCAGGGAAGCCCGGCCATCTGGTCGTCCCATAAGAAAGCATTGCGGGTGACCAGATGGCCGAGGGGAGAGGGGCGACCAGATGGCTGGGACCGAAAGGACTCCCCATTTGCCCATCCCGAGGCCTTCGTGGTAGGGCTCCTGCTTGCCCACGCTCCGGTGCTGCAGGGCTCCGGGGCTGCAGGGCCGCTGGGCTCCGGGGCTCCGG
This sequence comes from Lissotriton vulgaris, assembly GCF_964263255.1. Lineage (NCBI taxonomy): Eukaryota > Metazoa > Chordata > Amphibia > Caudata > Salamandridae > Lissotriton > Lissotriton vulgaris. The sequence goes on along the minus strand of NC_141698.1, from coordinate 789,492,961 downwards.
GGCTGCAGGGCTGCTGGGCTCCAGGGACTGCAGGGCTCCTGGGCTCCGGGGCTGCAGGGCTCCGGGGCTGCAGGGCTGTGGGGCTACAGGGCCCCGGGGCTGCGGGGCTGCGGGGCTCCGGGGTTGCAGGGCCCGGGACCCATGGAGCCTGTCCCGGGTACTTTGCCACTCTGCGGTCCGGAGGAGGGAGCCCCGGACGCCTGGGAGGTGTTACCCGGGAACACAGCCCATCTGGTCCCCGGCAGGGAACCACCAGCCCCAGGAGGGTGTCCTGGAATACTGTTGCGCCTAGTAATCCGGAGGAAAATTACCTCACTTTCTTGTAATACGTGCCCTAGAGGTGACAGAGGGGACCCAGGGCGCAAACATGCCCGACCTCCTGGAGCCCTGCCTGGAATCAGGGAGGCAAATGGCACCTCATCGGGACTTCCGGGGAAGCCCAGCCATCTGATCGCTCCATAGGAGAGCATTGGGCGCGACCAGATGGCCGAGGCAAGAGGGGCGACCAGATGGCCGAGACCGAAATGACACCAATCTGCTTGCCCCGAGCCTCCGCGGGAGGGTTCCCGCCTGCCCTTGCAGGGCTCCGGGGCTGCAGGGCTGCTGGGTTCCGGGGCTCCGTGGCTGCAGGGCTGCTGGGCTCCAGGGACTGCAGGGCTCCGGGGCTGCAGGGCTCCAGGGATGCAGGGCTCTGGGGCTACAGGGCCCCAGGGCTGCGGGGCTGCGGGGCTCCGGGGTTGCAGGGCCTGGGACCCATGGAGCCTGTCCCAGGTACTTTGCCACGCTGCGGTCCGGAGGAGGGAGCCCCGGACTCCTGGGAGGTGTCACCCGGGAACACAGCCCATCTGGTCCCCGGCAGGGAACCACCAGCCCCAGGAGGGTGTCCGGGCATACCGTTGCGCCTAGTAATCTGGAGGAAAATTACCTCCCTTTCTTGTAATACGTGCCCTAGAGGTGACAGAGGGGACCCAGGGCGCAAACGTGCCCGACCTCCTGGAGCCCTGCCTGGAATCCGGGAGGCAAATGGCACCTCATCGGGACTTCCGGGGAAGCCCGGCCATCTGATCGCCCCATAGGAGAGCATTGGGCGTGACCAGATGGCCGAGGCGAGAGGGGCGACCAGATGGCCGAGACCGAAATGACACCAATCTGCTTGCCCCGAGCCTCCGCTGGAGGGTTCCCGCCTGCCCGTGCAGGGCTCAGGGGCTGCAGTGCTCCGGGGCTCGGGAACTGTAGGGCTCCGGGGCTGCAGGGCTCCGGGGCTCAGGGGCTGCAGGGCAATGGGGGCTCCAGGGCTCCGGGGCTGCAGCGCTTCAGGGCTCCACGGCTCGGGGACTGCAGGGCTCTGGGGCTGCAGGGCTCCAGGGCTCCGGGACTGCAGGGCTCCGGGGCTGTAGGGCTCTGGGGGCTGCAGGGCTCCGGGGGCTGCAGGGCTCTGGGGCTCCAGGGCTCGGGGACTGCTGGGCTCCAGGGCTCTGGGGATGCAGGTCTCCGGGGCTGCAGGGCTCCCAGGCTCCAACCGTCCCGGGGAGATCAGGGAGTCTGCCCAGGCACGAGGGACCCCTGTCCCGGGCACACGGACCCTCAGGACGTGCCCCCATTTTCCACTTTTTTTTTCTCCAAAATTCTGCGTAGTGTGCGTAGTGTGCTTAGTGGCACTACGCTCAGCCCTATTTAAAATCAAGAAAAAAACTAGAGAAACGGATTTGGAAAGTTTTGAGGCAAACTGCAACATTAAAATACAGACCGACAATCAAAGGGAAATCTTTCTACACGGGGACTTTTGTATGATTTCTAGAAAATAGTAGGGATTCAGGCATTGGAGACTTAGCTGGTTTCCCCTCTGGTAAGTATCTACTTGGCCCAACTTCACTTCTATGTACCTTGAAGATATATATATATATAGTACGTAGGTACATATGGAATATTAGACTTACTTACTGTTGGAAAATGGCCTTCTCTTAAGGGTAACCACAAACATTTTGCCTTCCTCCTCCTCTTTTTCTGACCTTCTTTTTTTCAGGTTCTGAACTCTGGACACTCCTGCCACTGCTGAGCAGTGCTAAATGCATGTACCCTGTACTATTACCATGGTATAATTGCCACATTTGTTTGACATATTTGATTCACTTGTAAGTCCCTTGTATAGTGATATACCATATGCCCAGGGCTAGTAAATTAAATGCTACTAGTGGGCCTGCAGCAATGACTGATCGCCGACGCTGCAGGTTATAGAGATCAAAGCATCCCCTCGACTGTGTGGCAGAACCCAGTGCATGGCTCGATGCCTCTTGACTCCGCCAGCCATCTTTGAAACTGATGCATCGCCGCCACTGAGTGGAGAATATTGTTGCATTCTGTGCCTGCAGCCAGTCGACAGTGACACTTTTTGTTGATTGCAATCAAGAAAGGTACTTTGTTCACGGGGCCTTCTTGGGTCGTATAACTGGTCGGCGCTCCATTGCAGTTGGACCAAACTTTGACTTTACCCCAGTCCAGCTTGCCTAATGTAACCCCTTTAGTGCTACTCGCTTCTAGGTGCTTTAATGCATTTATTCCTTTGAAAAATCTAATTGCTCAACTTCTGTACAATGGATTTTTGCCGTTTTGGTCTTGTTTAGTTTATAATGTAATAATCTTTTTTTAATAAACCTGATGTGGAAATTAGCAATATTATGTACATAGGCGGCGTTCATTTGCCTTCTCCCATCCCCCTCCCTGTAGGCACCATGAATACCGTGAAACGTTGACCGCATCATTCCGCCAGTAAAAGCCCATGCCCATATGTACATGACAGCCATTTTAGGCACCATGGCCTTTTTGCTCGCTCATTGGAATCCCCGGCTTCCCTCCTGCGCGCATTTGAACACCCCCCCCCCCCCACTCTCACATGCATAGACCATAAAACCCTCTCCCTCTGCGCGACCCTGCTCTGAAAAGTAACCCTCCTGCTTGACCCACGCACCCCCCCCCTTCCCTCTTGAAGAAGCATCCTTCGCCTCAGCTGACATAACCCCCCCCCAGCTGTACCTGACTGCCCCCGCTCTCTCATGTACGGGTCATAAGACCTCTCTCTCTGTGCGACTCTGTCCCTGGGAATCATACCCCGTGCCTGACCATCACCTCCCTTCTTCCTATGAATACCCCTCCCTTGATGACCCCTCCACTGAGCCCGATTGTCCGCACGGACCACTGGTCATCTCCTTCGCCTGAGGATACAGTTTGTTGCCCACCACTGTATGCACTCGCCCCTCTTCAAAAGAGCTACTATTGATCATGACCTCCCCACCCCTCTGAAAATCGATCAGGCGCACACATTCCAAAGGAATCAGCGGAACACTCAGCAGGGTGATAGCCCCCTCCCATTGTATGGGGTGAGGACCTCTACTGTAGCCACGTGTTGGATTGCGCCAGAGCAGGGAGGGGTCGGGATGTCTTTTCCTTGCTTCACAATGTCATTATTGTAATAAGGAATGTTTGTGATGTATAAAAGGCGATGTCTCAGAGAACTTGTTAGAGCACCTCCCGAAAGACACTGTGTTTCGTGTCCGAAATGACAGGCTCTCCTCATGAGAAATAAAACTCTGTTCTTGTGTTTCTGCTTCCAGCGCCCGTCTCTTTATTTGGTAACTATTCAGAATGGGAACTAAGAGGTGTCTTGCGCCAGCAGCCTGGGCATCGGTTGTAAATTGGGCTGACTTTCCACAATTGGCGTCCCAACTCGGGGTCCACCAGTGACATAGGGTCCAGTAAGAGAGGTCCAGACGATGGGGTGAACATCTAAAAAATTGGAGTATACCTGCCTTGAGAGGGCCCTCGTCCGGCTGCCGATTGAATGAACTTCACCGATTCTGAACGGACCTCTCTCAAGTGACCTATTGTCCTGACTGGAAGCCCACAGGAATGCTGCATGGAGTAAGAGAACGATCGGGCGCTGGAAAGGGAAGACGAAGAACTGTCCACATGGTCCGGTCCGGGTAAGATTAAGTAGGGCGTTCTTCACGCCTGATTGGTAGGATGGCTTTACCCATCTGATTGATTGATTGATTGTATTGGAATCGGTATTTAAATACTGATATTGTTCGCTTATTGGTTCATTTAGCTTTGGTTGCTACTTGAAATATTGGTTCTCTTCTTGAGACGAGACATTCTCTGTTCGCAAACAGCGGCGAATAGGAACGTTCGTCTCTCTTTGCAGATAGAGAAGGGTAGGTAATGCAGACTTTTGTCCCCGTTGTAATCCGTCATGCCTACCTTTCTCCCCACTGATTGTTTGATATCGATTTATATCGATTGTTGCTCTTTGAGATCTTCCCTGTCTACAAACAGAGACGAATAGGAATATTCCGTCTCCCTTTGCAGAGAGCGAAGGACAGGTAATGCAGACGTTTGTCCCCGTTGTAATCCGTCATGCCTGTTTTTCTCCCCACTGATTGATTGATTGACTGGACATTTATTGTTCAAGGAATAGTTCGTTTGAGGTATTTTCTGTTTGCAAATAACGTGGAATAGAGATATTCTGTCTAGTCTTTGCAAGTAGTAAAGGGTAGGTAATGCAGACTTTTGTCCCCGTTGTAATCCGTCATGCCTACCCACTCCCCACTGATTGATAATCTAGTTCCACCCGGACCATTTATTGGAGGTAGATCATCCGGCTCAACCGGAGGGTAGCCCTGATAAAAGGACATATAAAATATGAAGTGATCACCGAATCCTGTTAACAGAAACTTTAGCATGAAACACACACTAGAAAAGGAAGGAAAAAGAAGTCGAGCTAAGTCAGTAGCCCACTGATGAGTTTCCGACTTCACTAAAAATAAGAAACATTAGAAATAGTCCGTAATAAGAAATATAAAATGGCGAAAGAAGCCAAGCTTGACGCCAAGACAGCCACGAGGTAGCTAGGCCCCGCCGCCCCCTCGCTATCCAAAGCATGTCTGTCCCACCGCCCGCCACGCCCAAATAACGGTAACATGAAACAGATACAAATCAGCAGATACCTACCCCCATTCCGGAAGCTCCCGAAGTGCAACAGGTCCGCGGTTACGCCCATCCGGAAGGCGAGGCCTCAACACGTGCAGAGCAGGGCCCAGCTGGCCGCAATTGGAAGGGGAGGCTGTGGGGCGGACGGCCCGAAAGTTGTAATGGTCCCCCCTTTCTCTTCTTTTGGCTGCCCTGTGGGCCACGGGGGGGGATGTCTTGCCTCTGCCACCGACCCCCCCCCTCTCTATCGCCTGCTCCGGCCATCAGAAAAACAAAACCGGAGCCGAGATCAGCAGCGCCCTTCTGCGACCACACTGGAGGGTTGACAGGCAGCGCCCTGCTTCAACAACACTGGAGGGTTGCACACAGCGGCACTACTTCTTTCCTTTATGATGGCCCTGACAACGGAGGGGGGGGGGATGTCTTGCTGCCTCCGACCCCCCCCCCCCCTCTTTTCATTGCCTGGTACGGCCGTCCCAAAGTGCTGGAGCCGAGAAACGGCGTGGGGTCGCTGGAAGGGGGAGGCGGCGCGAACGAGCCTCCCCCACCCCCCCAGGTGGGGGCTTCCAGCGACACCCCAACGCTTCGATCAACAGGGTCCCAATCGAAAAACGGCTTTTGGCCCAGGACTTGTGCACGTCCTGTGCTCTTCTCCTCGACCTTGAAGATTCTAGAAGAGCCGGGGGGGCCGACCCCTCCACGGGCGCCCCCGCCCCGTCCCCCGATGGAAACCACGAGACGTCGGCGCACTCCAGCCGGCGCCAGCCTCAGTTTTGAAATGACTAAAATCCTGCAAAAATACAGATTTGCTCAGTTCCGGTGGAACACCAGAGTGACCCGGTAGGAGAGATTGTTGCCTCCCTCCCCACTTTTGACTGATGGTTCATATCGCCAGTCTGTTACCCTATTGCGAAAAACTCTTTGAACTGCCAAAAGAGGTTCTGGTCCAACCACGAGTCAGTGTAGACAATCTGACTGTACTGGGACCTGCCTGACCTCGCCCAAAATGGCGCCGATACAAATGAAACTTTCAGCTCTTTGTTGTACCCTGATTGCTCAAGCCTTGATGTTCTGAGATATGTATGTAGTTTTTGGACAATGAAAGTAGATAAGGTGGATATTGATAATGTGTTCAGAAAAGGAAGTGATATAAGATGGATATTGATTATGTGTTGGGACAATGAACTGGTATAGGGTGGGGACCAATTATGTGTTAAAACAATGAATTGATATGAAATAGGTACTAATTGAGCATTCGGACAATGAATTGATATTAAGTTTTAACGCACCATGGTTATTGAAAGTTTGACTTTTCGACATTTATGATGCTTACTCCCAATGAATTTCGATACACTGCACTTGCCGCACTTTATATTATGAAATGAATGGCCACCGACTTCGTTCCCCTCACGTCCGGCTCCAGTCTGCTCTGCGGCCGGCCCACTGGGTTGTAGGCTCGTATTTGTGCGCCAACATTTTTATTAAAGGTTTTTGAAAAAGCAAGTACAACTGTAGCGATTGCATTAATGAGTTTCGAATGTGTTACTACTGTCTCTGATATAAGCGAAAAGTAAGCAGCTTTATTAAGGTTGAAGGTTAAAAAAAAAATCCAATACTTAAGCCGTTACATTGTATGCCACAGGCAGCAGGAAAAATGTTTTAGATGCCCTTAAGCAATACTGAAGAAACGCCACCTGACCACCACCCTTGCGCATGATCTAAAAGACCACGCTCGAGTGATTCATGCGGATACGCAGAACAGCAATGATTATGTTTCTAACACTACTGGTCCCTCTGGGCTTAAACGCCGAGATGGTAGAGAATGCACCGTGTGGAGATAGGTCGAGTATGTGGTAAGTAAAAACATTTTCGGATTTATGCGCGCTGATGTGTTTTGAATGTTGCCCCCCCCCCCCTTCTTTCTCCTCCCATCTGCAGGTCACGTCGGAACATCGGCTGAAGTTTTGGAGGAGTGATGACCGAACGACCGACGGAAGGGGAAGTAGGGAATTTGAGCATAGTGCTTATACATGACGAGCTTTGTAAGATGTAGCACCCCCCCCTTACTTAGACATGACTGTTCCTCCCTCAGAACCTAGTGATTGGGAGGATGGATTGACGTAGATACTCGACGGGTTAGTACGATATGACAGACTATGACTCGAACCAGCATGCCAGATAATGCAACTATGACGTTTAACTAGATAGGGAAAGGACAAGGAAAGTTCCGGGGTAAGGTTTACCTAAGCACCGCCCGTCTGGAAGACTAGGAATGTTGTTAATATTAAAAAAATAATAAAAAAAACGTGTACCACCTCCTTCTCGCACCCTTATAGATATAGCTAAGCTGTCCGATTGTTCTCCCGATTAAGGCCCTCCGTTGCCTCAGCCTGGAGAACCTTTTCGCCAAAAGGGAGAAAAGGAAAAATGATTCAAAGATCCCACCGTGAGTAGTAACCCGACCAGGTTAATTCCTGACCAACTGACAGAGGTGTAAGTATTAGTAACCGAGAACACTCGCAAAGATGGCAAACGAAAGGAAAAGGAGGAAAAAGGTAAAAAGAGCTCAGAACGTAGATAAATAGGATACTAAAGATGCGCAGCATGCAGAAAGAGATCTTTTTGGCCAATAACTGTTCTATGTTTTGTCGTGAATTTTTTTATGTAACACACGTACTGTCTTCCCTTGTCTGAGTTTGTGTGTATGTAATGTATGGGTTTATGTCTTCCCTCTGTTTGCGTTTCCGTGTTACCTGACCCCTGCTGTTCTGTGTTGTGAGCGCACTAAATGACCTATTACCGTACACGTCTCTCTCTCTTTCTCTCTCTCTCTCTCTCTCTACCTTTCTACATGTCATACGTGTACCGAATGGCTCATTTAGAGTGTGGACGACTCTCACTCCCTATGAGAGCCCCCCCCCCCTATTGCCTCTTCCTTTTTGTGGTAAAATTGTGCCCCGCCGTCACCAGCCTAATTGGATACTTATTGAACGCGAAGGTGTTCAGCAAAATTGACAGAAACTAAAATGATTGTAACTCGCCATATTACTACCTCTCCTTTCTGCAAAAATGAAAAAACTTGAATTGGCTAAGAAGGAAGGGACAGGTAAGACGGCTGATGTCCCCTAATCTGGCCCTTTTATAGGGGGACTATATGTCAATGGCATCCTATTTTTCAGTTCGTTAGAGATACAAGCCCCAATGTCCAGATTGATCCCCAATGCCCAGATTGCCCCACCCCTCTGCACTCAAGCGCGAATGTCTAAGGCGTCCCCGCCTCTCCCTGACCTCTGCTCCATATCAGCTGTCCTCGAAGAATAACTGATGACCGTGATTAACTGTCGCTCCTCGATGAAAGCCTGTTTCCCCCCCCCTCTCTCGATGATAGCACCCCTGTCCTGTTTTTGAAAGGGTTAGCCGGAATGAACGATAAATAGACTTGGCACAAACACAGTAGGAGTGCCGACATATATACTTCATGGTGGTAGGGTTCTGACTGTGACCTATGCGTAGGATTGAGGGCGGAATTCAAATGCATAAATGTCTTCTCCTGCCAGTTCTCTAAAACTTGTTTTGTACCCATTCAAAGATATACGATCATCGGAGGAGAAGGGTCGGACGTGACGTACAGCCTGGCTGCAGATCTTGAGACACATGTGACCTCGACCAAAGGTGGAGCTGCAGAGCAACAAGATACGGGACGAGACAGCAATCTCAAACGTGGAAAATGAAAGGTTGAAGGGCTGCCCTGAAGCCATCTGTCTGCTAACCCACGTGTGCCTGAAGTCTTCGCCCCCTTTTTGGGCCCGATTGATGGGCCTTCCTGCTCGTTTCCCTTGCTCCCTTGGTCCCTTGATGTGTCCAAGAAAAGATCTGACCCCACTCCGCCCTCTCTTCCCTCGACTATCCAACACCCCCTCTTTTCCACATGACTTTTTGACTCAGACGAGAAGAACAGCATTCAGATGGAAATGGGGTTTGCCACAGAAGGAAAAAGGAAATACAGGTGCCGAGCATAAGGCACCCTTAAAGAATTGGTTAGGGAACAGGACTGTGGTCTAACAGCAGAGGACTGACCGCACCCTGCAACGCGTAAGGTTAGATCCGAGCTGGACCTATAGCTCCACCGCCGGTGCTCAACAGCGCCAACGAAAGAAAACGGACTAGAGCCTACCAGTGATGGCTCACTGCTAAAAAGACACTGTGACAAAGACACCCATCAATTTGACTAAATTACTTGTGTCGAACTGAATTCCGCCCTCAACCACTTTGTATTGCCTTCAAAATGTTTTTCGGTCACTTTTAAAAGCTGTACATTGATGCCACCGAAGAGAAAGTCAGAACATTTATACTATGTAGTATGCTGAACTCTAGGCTTGTATAAGTAACCCAGCAACTGTGAATTCATATGTGCTGCATTCCACCAACCGCATCGATTGTGCCATGGTTATATGCGATTCGCTGGTATTTGACAAACGCTATCTCATCGACCACACATGTATTATATGTACGCCCATTAGTTAGGAAATGAACTCACTTATGTTAAAAGCGGCGACTGTGGAAATTAGCAATATTATGTACATAAGCGGCGTTCATTTGCCTTCTCCCATCCCCCTCCCTGTAGGCACCATGAATACCGTGAAACGTTGACCGCATCATTCAGCCAGTAAAAGCCCATGCCCATATGTACATGACAGCCATTTTAGGCACCATGGCCTTTTTGCTCGCTCATTGGAATCCCCGGCTTCCCTCCTGCGCGCATTTGAACACCCCCCCCCACTCTCACATGCATAGACCATAAAACCCTCTCCCTCTGCGCGACCCTGCTCTGAAAAGTAACCCTCCTGCTTGACCCACGCACCCCCCCCTTCCCTATTGAAGAAGCATCCTTCGCCTCAGCTGACATAACCCCCCCCCCCCCCAGCTGTACCTGACTGCCCCCGCTCTCTCATGTACGGGTCATAAGACCTCTCTCTCTGTGCGACTCTGTCCCTGGGAATCACACCCCGTGCCTGACCATCACCTCCCTTCTTCCTATGAATACCCCTCCCTTGATGACCCCTCCACTGAGCCTGATTGTCCGCACGGACCACTGGTCATCTCCTTCGCCTGAGGATACAGTTTGTTGCCCACCACTGTATGCACTCGCCCCTCTTCAAAAGAGCTACTATTGATCATGACCTCCCCACCCCTCCGAAAATCGATCAGGCGCACACATTCCAAAGGAATCAGCGGAACACTCAGCAGGGTGATAGCCCCCTCCCATTGTATGGGGTGAGGACCTCTACTGTAGCCACGTGTTGGATTGCGCCAGAGCAGGGAGGGGTCGGGGATGTCTTTTCCTTGCTTCACAATGTCATTATTGTAATGAGGAATGTTTGTTATGTATAAAAGGCGATGTCTCAGAGAACTTGTTAGAGCACCTCCCGAAAGACACTGTGTTTCGTGTCCGAAATGACAGGCTCTCCTCATGAGAAATAAAACTCTGTTCTTGTGTTCCTGCTTCCAGCGCCTGTCTCTTTATTTGGTAACTGTTCTGAATGGGAACTAAGAGGCGTCTTGCGCCAGCAGCCTGGGCATCGGTTGTAAATTGGGCTGACTTTCCACACTGATACCGTGTATGTGTGTTGCACAAGTACTTTACACATTGCTTTTTTAGTTAAGCCTAACTTCTCTGTGCCAAACTACCAGAGGATGAGCACAGGTAAATATTTAGTGTGGATCTTACTTACACTGACTAGAGTGGTGGCTCCTGCCTCGCCTGGGTGCGTTCCTCAGTCAACCAGGAATCCCATTTGTAACACTTACCTTTTGATATTTTATTTTCAATATTCTGTCCTTGATGTTGTGTGCCATTGGTTTTCAGATGGGCACACCTCAGACCATTTCCCCTGTGTAGTGCAGACTTGAATTCTTTCAGTTTGTCACTGCCAGGAGACAACTCCCACAATGTTAAGGACACTTATTTTTTGTTTTTCAGTAACTAACCCTCATTTGGGGGTCTGTTTTTGAAAAACCAAAAACTTTGCAGAGTCGATGCCAAGTTGTGCCAAGACACCTCAGGGCATATGAGTGTTTTACAAAATGTTAAATCAAATCAAACTCAATGCTCAATAATGCTTCATTGTCTTCAGGGAAGCCGCTGCAGTTGCTCCATTGAAGCCACAGAGAACCTGACTTGACTGATGGAAACTTTTACATATGGCAGATGGTCATCTGTCCGGGGAATAGAAAACCTGATGACCTCACTGGATGCCCCAAAAACTCTTTTAAAAAACCTTAGACTTTTTCTGGAAATCACATTTCTTTAACAAAGTAAGACAAGAAACTAAACCTGATAACGAGCTCGCAAAGTGGAGTGCCCTGTTCTTGATTTCCTGGTAAAGGCTTCAGTTTTGTAGCCAAAATTTCCAAGCTTGACCTAGCTGAATTTCGTAGCCGCTGAGTTAGCTTCCCTGCTGTACAAATTTGTTGCCTCGCTCTGATCTCAATTTTTACTTTAGGACTTAGTTATTTTTCAGTTCTAAAACTTCTCTACCCCAGCAAGGCAGAGGGAAATGGTCTACAAGGGATCTATTAGGTTTGATACTTGTTTTGATTGGTTGTGCAGTATCTTTAAGCTTTTCAGTAAAAAAACAATTAAGTTTAGGCCTTTCTCAGGAAGCTTTTGTGTCTTATCCTATTACATCACCAGCAAAAAAAGATAAAGTATTTGAAAAGTCACTCCTGGCCTCTCTTACAGTTCTCGGTTCTTCAGTAAAAGCTCCTAATGCTCAGGTCTCTCTCCAGCCAGCGCTCTTACAGAACCAGTGCCATCCATTCCTAGTGGTCAGCTGGTCCTCCCACATAGGTTGAGGCACTTTTTCACCCTCTTGTGTCCAGCCAACTGACCCCTGAAAAGTGCTTACAGTCACTGGGTTGAAGTGGAGACGACGAGATGCCTCAGGCCTCTTCACAGAAAATCCTTACATTCCAAAACCTCCATGGAGGTAATAGAAAGAGATATGAGAACCTGTTAGTTCACCCGTACAATCTGTGCAGGCGTTTTCCAGTTCTGAAGTAGAAAAATGTTTTCAGAATGTTTTGTTTAGGTTTGTGAAACCTGTTAATGCTTTAAGCAACACAAAGCATATAGCAGAACATACTGGTAAACATGGCATTCGAGTTACAGAGTAATGCTATCATACTGCAGTACGTGAAGCAATGAAAATATACTTATTGGGTTGTGCAGTTGAAGGTGGGTTTTCAGAGACTGCTGTATATTTCAATTCAGGAATAATAGCCTATTCCAACTATATATGAGATACCCAGCTCTCCCTAGGATTAGCCTGTGTTCAATGAGCTCTTATATAATCCTTCAAATTATTGCTCATGACAATCCCCCACATGCATCAAAGTATTTTGGAATCGCAAACGGTGCGATTCCTTAAAATCGGCCGTTTGCGACTCCAAAATAGCTTTTTGGAATGCATCATTCAATTTTAGAATTTGCATCATTTTTGCGATTTCTAAAATTACGTTTGCTTTTAAGAAATCGCAAATATGCGATTTCTTAAAAGCAATGCATGAATATTTTTCAAATTGCGAATTCGCAATTAGGGGGTTAAATTTACTGAGTGGTTGAACCACTCGGTAAATTTGAAAAAAGGGGTAAAAATGCTTAAAAATGCTTTTTTAAGCAGTCATGTTACGGACACACATGTCCTTAGGACATGTGTGTGTGTGTAACATGATGCGAAAAATACATTTATGGGGTGCAGGGGGGGGTCCTTTGGACCCCCACTGCACCCATGAAATGCATTAACAAATTGCGATTTTCAAAATGAAAATCGCAATTTGTTAAAGCCTTCCCATTGATCCCTATGGGCCTTTTGGCCCATAGGAAACAATGGGAAGTGCGAATTCGCACTTTGGAATTCGCATAATATTTGAGAATCGGTAAAAATTGCGATTTTTACCGATTCTCAAATATTTTGCACGAATGTACATGCATCCCATTTTGCATTTCCTAATTTGCGATTCCCTAAAAATCGCAATTTAGGAAGTGCAAAATGAAACAATGATGCATGTGGGGGAATGTCCCTTAACTGTGTACATGGCAAAATGCATGCCAAAGCAAAAATGCTCACACTGGGTAGACTAGGAAATATCCATCTCGAAATCAAATTTCAATTTGATACTATATCTGTACATATTGTTGCATATTACATTTTGTTCCATTTTTGTTCAAACAGACCTAACACAAAACCTTTAAAGGTATTTTACTTCGAACCAAGCACAACTATCTTGGTGAAAGTTCACCCAGCAACATTTTCTTGACAGACAGATATCTAATTGGTAATAAGAGGGTTGCTCTCAGTAACTGTTTAATTGTCGTTTCTTGTGATTGTTATTTGTATTACCTGATCTTAATTAATCTTAATTAAAAAATTACAGAGTTGCACTGTGTGCAATAAGCGATGGATTGGAATGTGGCCTGAGTGAACAGCATTAGCTTTGATTAGTTCTAGCTCTCTTTCTATCACTTTGTCGTTTGTTGCATTAGACAATCTAAGTGTGACAAGTTTTCCCGGATGTGGGTTCCGTGCTCAGGGTGCCACAGGACGTACGCAGCACAACACTGATGAGCTCTAGACAAAACCTGTCTCTGGTAGACACCATAAGTGTGTCTGATCTGTTCAGATGTAGGTTTCTTGCTCACTGTGCCAAAAACTCAAACTGCACCTCACTCAATAGGTCCAAGTAGGCTGAAAGTGATCTCAGGTTGATTATCTACTGTTAGACATGGCATCTTTTGGCATGTTTCTCCAGTCTTTTTGCTTTCTGACCTCCTGGTTTTGACTTTTTGCTGGTTTTGTTTCTCTGAGCACTTTCTCACTGCTGTTCAGTGTTAAAGTGCAAGTTCTCCTACTGTAAATTATGTTATAGGTTGGTGTTTCCATGATTGGCATGTTTGATTTACTGGTAAGTCCCTAGTAAAGAGCACTGAGAGTGCAAGGGACTGTAAACCAAATGCTACTAATGGGCATGCAGCACTGACTGAGCCATCCACAGGTAGTAGCCCTGTAATGGTATCTCAGACCAGCCACTGCAGTGTCTGCGCACAGTTTTTACTGCCATGTCAACTTGGTAAGTGCACTTATGACATGTAAGTCACCCCTAAGGTAGGTCCAATATCCCCCTATGGGCAGGATGCCATGTATTTTAAAGGTAGAACATGTAATGGTGTGTTTGGCATGCCCTGATAGTGAAATACAGTTCAATTTATTGTTCACTATTGGTAGGCTATCTGTCCCATAGGATAGCATGGGAGATAATTAGAAACATCTTACAAGTATAACTTCCCACTGAGACAAGATGGAGAAATAGAGTTTAGTATGTCTGAACTCAGAATGTAAAACTGCATCTTTTAGTAAAGATAATTTTTATATTGTGTGTTTGAGAATACCACTTTTAGAAAGTGTTCTTGCTTAGCTATTCAACATGCCTCTGCTCGGTTGTGGACCAATTGTCTGGCTTTGAAGTGACAGGGGCTGAGGATGTGTATTCTCTTCAGACCAGCCATTGTGGGGGTTGAGGTGTGTCCTGCCTCTCCTGAATGAGTCAGGGCTGGGATAAATATACCTGGGCTGCATTTAGGGTAATGTGAGGAGATTTACTTGCTCCTGGATGGGTCTGGTTTGCCTAGGACAATACTGTCTCCACCTCCTGCCAGGATGCTGGACCAGAGAGGACAGAACTCGTTTGGACTGAGCACATACACTCTCTGCCACAAGAGAACAAAGGGAAATGTGGTATAAATATGCTGGCCCAAACCTCAGGATGTTAGAACTCTTTTGGACTCAGAAACCTGCCAAGAAGAAGAGCTGGAAATGCTTTGAGGAGGAACTACCACTCTGTTTTGTGCTTTGCTGTGTTGGCCTCCAGTAGTTGCTTCTGTCTTGCACAGAGAAAGGGCTGGACTGAGCTTTCTGCAACTTCTTTGTTTGAGTTTCTAAGAGCTTGAGGTAGAGCATGCCCCCTGTTCAAGAAGTCTCAAAAACAGCAAAGACTTCCCCTTCCTCTGGGTACCGCCTCTGGGACAGTGGGTCTCGGTCGCCGCAGAGAGAAATCGCAACCTGATGCAGTAACCAAAGATCAACAGTGGTTCTGTGACGCGAAGGCATCGCAGAGGGCACTGCCACACTTTGCACTACAACCCTGGTCTCACCGATGACAACATCAACCGCTGCCGCCAGTGAGCCACTGCTTGCACCGTGAGCTGTGGGCACTGCACTCCACACCCCCTCGCTTCACCCCACTGCCCTGGTCTCACTGACGACGCCATTGCCAGCTGACATTGCCACCGTGGTCTACACCATGTTTTGGGGGCACCGCTAGTAAGCTACAGAAAGCACCACCCCATCACACACCACAGCTGTGGCTCACCGATGTCAACCCCATCGACCACCGATCTTTGATTGACACTGTCGCTTGCACTATGACCGTCAGCATCACGATGAGCACTGTTCTGCTTCTCCCCGCAGCCCTGGTCTCACTGATGCTGGGAGATGACCGCCACCGAGCCGCTGCCTGCACCACGACCTAAGGGCACCGAACACCACTGGCCCACACCACTGCAGTGAGCCAGAACAAGGTACTGTCTCCAAGTCTTATGACACCGACGCCAGTCCGCACCAATGCAGTCAACCAAAACTGTCGGATTTGTTTTTTTTCAGAACCAGTGTAGCACCAGATGGAGCTACCGACTTCAAGAAAATGCATTTCTAAGGTTATTCTTACAAAGTGCATATTCTGATTATTGTATGTTGGATTTTTATTGTTTTGTATTGTTTTACACAGATACATATTGGTTATTTTTCTAATACTGGTGTGGTGTCCTTTTCTAGTGCTTTCACTGTATTACTGTTGGTTGTGTGCAAATGCTTCACACTGAGATAAGCCTGACTTCTCATGCCAAGATACCAAGGAGCTGAGCATGGGTTATTTCAGTAGTGTATCACCCTTATCCTGACTAGGAAAAAGTTCCAGACTTGGACAGGGTAACAGAGTGCCAATTAGAGACCCATATTTCTAAAATCTACCCATCTGGAAAAGCTATTACTTGGCAAATCAGCGGAACTGTTTCTATTGGAGAAAGACGAAGAATATTTGTATATGGAATGACAATTTGGACAAAGTTCGAATCTAGCAAAGAAATGCTTTGCCTATGGAGAGATCAACTAATTCATAACCCGAAACGTGCTTATTGTTGCTTTCTTTTGTCTAGGTTTTATTAATGAATCTGAATGAATAACAAACCAGCCTAGTGTGGTACAGTTGAAATAAACAATGGATTGGAATGTGGCCAAAGAAAAATGTATTCAAGCATACACTTTGTTGTTTCTTGTTTTACAAACATAGGTATATGCATGGCAAAATGAACTACCCTTGACTATACTCATATAACTCAGGGCATATGGGCGGCTTTAGAGTAAATTGTGAAGGCAAATGAAGATTAGGTTGGTTAACTGCCCGTGAGATGTGCCTTGTGCTCATATCCCTCAGTAGAAATCTCCACAGAAATGGGTCATATGAGTTTGACAGGGAGTTTATGCTAAATGACACAGTGTACTCAGCAGAGGTATCAATGAAAGCCAGTTTTGCCACTCCCTCTGCCAGTAATGCACCATGAAGGAGTCAGGAATCTTGTGGCTCAAATCTGTGTGTGCCCGACGCTCCCGTAGGGTTACAGACAGTTTTAATTTAGAAACTGATGCACGTCATACCAGCACGAGGGATGACTGGTGTTAAATGGCGAAAGGGGCGTTGCCCTGCCACCTTGAGAACAGACAGAAGAGGATGAAAGGAAGACCAAGCAGCTGGAAGCAAGTTGCACGTGTTGCTCAGACACAGACCAGTTCAGTTTTGCAAAGGCCGCCGCACCCCCCCCCCCCCCCCCCCCCAAGGGCCGGCGCCATAATCCACGCCGAGCCCCAGTGGAAGAACCGGTTCTGGGCGCCCAGAAGCGGCAGGAAGGCTCAACACCTCTCAGGGGAACATCCTGTTGGCACCAAGGAACCCCCAGCCAATAGGGGGGACAGCATGGTACAAACCCCCCAATGGGGGGGCAGCTGCACGGAGCGGACGAGCGGAAGGGGGGTATATAAGCCACCGCTCCCCCCAGATAGCTCCTATTTTTCGTGGAGCGGGGGAAGCGGCGCACCTGAATTTTTGGGAGGACTGCACATGTGCTAGCACGAGGCGAAGGCGAAGCTCTGCCGAGGAAGACTAAAGAGAAGCCAGAATTTCTGGCCAGGGAAACCGATCGGTGTATTACCCATCTAGCGAGGAGGGGAAGCCCTGCCAGTCTGGTTTGTGTTCGGGAACACGACAAAAGTGATGGAGGTGCGCCCGCTCACAGCCCGCACAATAATTTTCCAGCTGGAACCCTCTAGACGCTGCCTGTAGCTGCAGCGGGAGTCTGTGGAGGTCTCCACCCGCAACCAGGAGGTTGCGCAGACGGTAATGGCAGAGCATAGCCAATACACCCACCGCCAGGCGGCAGGTAACAGAGGGATGTGAGTTTGAGTCCCCGGTTTTGGGCAGCTGCATTGGCGGCGGCAGGTAGAGGTTAGGGCGCAACAGAGCTGTAGTTGCGGCAGGCGGGGGTTTCTTGTCTGAGAGATGCCCAGATGTTAAAGGAGCATCAGAATTCTAGCCTGAGCAAGGAGCCGTACCTTAAAGTGAAGTCTTGCACTCCGGGGGGCCCCCAGGCGAGTCCTACCAAGGCCAAAAATGGCATCGACAAGAAAAAACATTTGTGGTGAGAGGTTATGGCGTAAGGCCTGAGCAGCCGACCTGCGAGCGGGAGAACAGGACAGAGCCGACGTCTTGGGGTCAAAAAATGAATATGCCTTGGTGTGGATGAATGGTGCTTAAGTAAAGCGCTCCAAGATTGCAAAAAAAAAAAAACCAATTAAATAAAAACGAGTCCCCTCGAAGTCACAGCAAAGGCAGGGGCGGATGGTACTATTGGCTTTGTTCGGGTACGAGGGACGGCGGTTGGAGGGCCTTTCCCCCGTCTCACCCGCCCCCCCACTCCCCCCTGCAGCGAGGCCAGAGGCTGTTGCATAATGAGGCCGACGCATTTAGAAACACTTCAGCTAGCGTGTGGGGTTCGAGTGATGGCTGCGTTTTAAAAACGAAATAAATAAATATATATATATATAAATAGCAGCCTCAGGGTGGCCAATATCGCTGCGCTCCTACAGTGAAGTTTCCAATGCTAGTGAACTGTTAGCATTAGCCTTCCAATTTTGCACATGTACCATAGGCGTGATGCGCCTGCATGTTGCGCAACGTTGCCACGCTGTTTGATCCATGCCTTGCTATCAGAGCCACCGGACGCAGTGGCAGACCTCAGAGATTCCGGGTCTGATTTATTGGTCCAGGCGCAGCCGGAATGAGCCGCATGTGTAAGAGTAGTAAGTTACAGATGTGCCTCGCAATGTAGAACTGGCGAGGGCAAGGGGCAGCATTCCCTTTTCAGCACAACCCCTTCCTCACTGGACCCAGGAGTAATGGCTCCATGGCGTTTCCACGCTGCAGTGTTCGTTCTTTAGAGCTGGTAGGCATGTACATGTCTGCTACCCGACGAAATCGTACCCATTTTTTATCAAACAAGGAAATGATGATTGGCGGAGTCAGCCTACCCGGTTTCGAACCGTCACCACGAGGTCGAGCCGACCCGGTGCCATGGCGGAGAACACCAGGATGATAGCACACTTTTGTGCGTCGCCACAAGCGCTCCATTGTGTCATGTTTAGGAACGCCGTCCAATCTAATTGGTTTTAGACCATGCAATACTGTCTTTGTCCTTAAATGCGTTAAACGTTTAACAAGCAGGAGAGCGATGTGTCTAAATGTAAGCATCGCCGGTTTGTTGAACAGCCGAGGCTTGTGTACGGCAGCAGGTATGGCCTGAGTTAACTAAGATTTTCCGTCAGTTGAAGGCCCTCGTAGTATGATGCCCAACTTGCGCGGGTCACAGCGCCAGTCTGTTAAAGAAATTGAAGTTGTCTCCTGGGAGAAATTCCAGTTGACCAGTTGCATCCAGTTTTTTATTCAAACCAACTATGGCACAGTAAAGTAACTTGTTTTTATATAATGCTTGACGCCACACTCCTGTCATTTCTAATCATTGTCAATAAAAGTGTTCTGGCGTAAGTTAAAAAGTACTACGGCATCCGCCTCTGAAGAATGGAAGGCGGCGTGAGCTTTACTGAGAGTAAACCTCATCATTCGTCAGTGCATGATTGGGTGTGATATTTTATATCACTGAACCTTCCTATTTGAGTAAACCAGAAATAAGTGGACCTCATCAAATGCACCCATAAGACACGGTTAACACGGAAAAGTTAATGACACCTCTGGCAAAACTCTAAGCTGCAGCTGGAACTTTATTCGAGTGGTGCGCACGCTAGTGAAGATACACTTGCTTCAATCATATTATTTGTATCAGCGTGCCAAACAACTTAAATGCATACAGTTATCAGTACAATGCAGAGGTTAGATAGTTTATTTCGACATCTGTATGGATGTACAAATATATTTATCTGTGTATGCACAGACAACTGAATCCAGTCAAATACAGTTGTAACCGATTCTCAGCAATTTCAACACTACTCGGACTTGAAAGGGCGACTGTGGAGCCAAACTCAAATCACAGCAATGGCCACGGGAATACGCGTGGCCACTAGATCCAGGCACAGAAGCTTGCCAGCACCAGGGTGCCCATCCCCACCTGGGCAGTTACTTTGCCCCAGGGGCAAACATCCGTGCAGAGGGCGGATCACGACTAGCCAATAACCCGGCACGCCCGGCCCACCATGAAGCGAATGTTTTTGGGTCGACCGGCAACAGCGAAGGGGATAGTTACAAGGGGCAAATTACAAAAGACAGACGGTGAGTACATGAGAACTTAGGGCAATCGTGCAACGGCAAAAAAAATATATATATATAGAAATGCATACGACATGGCGCGGCCTAATAAGGCCACAGGAAGGAGTCCAGACAGTGGGCAGGTTGAGTATACCATAAACCACAGTCCAGCCTCGACAAGGAGGCTCAAGCATCCTGTGATTCTGGGCAAATCACTTAGTCTCCCGGGCCAGAGGGAATGACTGTTGCGCTGGGTGCGATTGGCCCCGAGCGCAGATCCTGCGCCCACCCCGGTGTGGGTAAGGGGGCCGGCCTCACAAATAAAGGAAAAAGCACAGCCGCGCACAAGTACACAAGGCCGTCTCAGAATATGTATGGCGGTTTTCACCTTGGGTCTGCCCTGGTCGCCTAGAACCATTCGGCCACGACCAAGTGTAGCTGGCGGAAGGAAGGATGAGAGTCAGTGAGGTGCCGTCCGGTGACGCAATTGCGCATGTAAGCCACACTAATCACGGGAGCTGGGGGGAGCCGCAGGAAGACGTGTGCCTCCCTGCGGCGTGGCGGAAATTGTTACAATGATGGCTAAGGAGACACACCAACAGGGCGGTGTGTAGAAGTAGGTCACTCATTTTGGGATGCCGCACGGCAGGGTGAGGTGGCCGGGCCAAGGAGTGTAGTAGCGAACGGAGACGGCGCTCGCGGCCCAGACCCGGCCGGACGGCAGGGCACAAAAAAGGTAGCGAGTTGGGCCTAACTCCTTGGAGAAGCTACCCCTCCCTACACGCAAAGGGCATGGGTGACCAGCCAAATGGTGGTCCCAGAGGTAACACGACAATGAGGACTACCAAGGACCAACAAAAGAACTGGTTTGGTAGGCGTGCCATCTACGAACTGAATGTACCACGATATGATCTGCACAATATGATGATTGACATGTTTATGACCCGGATATGATTTATGACAATGATGATGACATGTATGATTTATGACCCAGATATGATTTATGACAATGATGATGACATGTATGATTTATGACCCAGATATGATTTATGACTATGGCGATGGCATGTATGATTTAGGACCCAGATATGTTGTATGACATGTTTATGACCCAGATATAATTTATGTGATATTGTGTTGACATGTATATGAATCAGATATGATTTATGATCCCAATAAAACTGCGGCCAACAACCACCACAACAACTACGACCTTGTTGGCTAAGTGTATTGGGATAACAGGGGTATTGGTCTCGGGGTAGATACTTCCCACGGTATGGGGGAGTGCGGGGGTTATGAGTCTGCGCTCTTTTGTGGGGAGGAGGAGGGTTGGAAAATGGCCTGAGGCTGTTATCTGTGCATGTCATGGCTGGTCGAGGTCGCCTCACTCTGGGAGCATAAGCCTGGCCATTGGCAACAAGTTGTGGGCTTGGTGGATTTTACCTTCCAGGCATAGGCTGCCATATGGGGGTTATTAAAAATGGCCCATGTTGGGAAGGTAACACTTTCATTAAACTAAATGGGCGAGGACGGTCTTGGCTCATGGGAGCAATGAGGAGTGGGTAAGTGACTGACCTCTGCCTTCTTCACTGCCAACCAGCTACTGCTGTTTTTTCGTCCCACCTTAGATTGTGATAGGTGGCAGCCTCGGCCCGTGCAGGTAGGAGTGATGGCATCAGGTGGGGGGTTGGGGGGGGGCAGGGGGGAATTTTGACAGACGACGACGAGGGAAAATGTAATAAATAATTATTTTTCCCTGGTCATCGTCTGTCGAAATCTGCTGTTGCGTTATTGCACAAGAATCATGTGATGGGTGCATATGCCATGATTGCACGAAATTTGAGAAGTTCATGTCTTCTTTTTCTTTGCATTTTTTACCTTGTATTTCTGCATTCATGTGGCGAAAATGAAAACCCCAAGTGTGACCGTGCAAAGAAAAACATGAGCAGGGAAAGAAGGTGGTCGCACCTGAGATGCAGCCTTGTCCAGGATCACTCAATTCCGACAGGACATCATGTTTCCAGTCCATGGCTTTCTTCTTACAAACACATACTACCATGCTGCTAGTTCAAATGATTCAATAGAGGCAACTGAAGACAGCAACTCCCAGAATGCGCCAATTTGATCAGTTAAGCCTCAGACTTAAAACGCAGTTCCCAGTTTACAGGGTGTGTGATTAAGCATGGGCGGAAAATCCGTTTCGCTCGCGGATTTTGCGGATTTTCGGTAAATTCGCAATCCGCGAGATTCGCGAATCTCCTGCAAAATCCGCAAATCCGCGAGCAGCGGATTTTGCTCGCACTGTTCGCGTGAGTTCGCGGCTTCCCAGTACAACTTCGCGCCCCGCGAATAAGTGCAAAATTGCAGAAATACGATCTTAGCAAAACTGAAACTACTTACCAGGTTCAAAAGTTCAGGCTCATCATTAGTAGCCATTTCCTGTAGTGCTTCCTGAGGGGCCCCTCCAGAGTTCAGTTGCCAGTTGCAACTATTATGTGACCCTGCTCTGAACCTCAGAATAGTTACACATATGCCACAAAGGTCCTGAATTACAGCTAAGGGAGACAAGCAGGAGCCAGGCTGGAAGTTCAAATCCATTAATCAGCCCCTAATTCATTATTGTCAGTTGGGGCAGGGCAGGTGTTGTAACTAATTTTGCAACAATGAAAGCACTTAGCAAGTGCAAAAGATCACTAATCAGGAAGCACTAAGGAAGCAGGTGCCAGCTAAAAAAATATTCTGTGACACATTAATCAGCCCCAAATTAATTCAGGTCACTTGAGGCAGGGAAGGTGTGCTTGCGTTGCCACAATAATGTACACTGACTGGACAACCAGAGGGTGCTGTGATGAAACAGAGGGTGGCATGGGTGGGCCAGAGGGTGGCATGAGTAGTCAGAGAGTGGCAGTGGTGACAGAGAGTGGCAGTGATGAAGAAGAGTGTCCCAAACAGGCTGGACACGTAGAAACAACAAGTTCGCGAAACTTGCGACCCGACAGGTAAGTTCGCAATTTGCGAAATTGTACAAAACCCTCGCGAACTGGCAGAAACCCGCGCAAACACAAAAAAAATCCGCAAATTCGCGAGAATTCGCGGATTGTGCGGATTGCGAGTTCGCAAATCCGCAAAATTCGCGAACGCGAGATTCGCAAAATTCGCCCATGCTTATGTGTGATCTTGCGCCCTTAGGTGTTGGGGAGTGGAAGCGAGGGGAGAGACAAATGCATCATTATCATAATCCTGCAACTGCAGTTCCAGAGAGTACAATGTCTCCCAGATTTACTGCAGTTCATTCAGCCCTGTGTTTTTTCTCTGCACTGTCATAGTTTTAGTTTCAATTAATTATTTTTATTTTTGTAGGACTGCGATTACAGAACCATCTTCCATCCATACTGATTAGCCAATCGAGTGCGGGGTTATAATGATATATGCAAATGCTAATAATGGGAGTGAATGCGCATTTCAGTCAAGCTCTCGCTCATCTGCTCAGCCAGTGGTCCTGGTGCCTCTCAGCTGAGATTGCTTTTAGCCACAGAGTCAATGGCGCTTTTGCTGCGTACGTTGCCACAATGAAGAAAGTCGCAATTTAGCAGAGCAGAGGTGTGTGCTTCGCCTTTCGAGTCAGCAACCCTTGTTCAGCGCACGTGTGCCCTTGTGACTCTGTGAAGCTCGGCATTCGAGTAGAGCAGGCCCAAGATGGAGGAAGCTTAGCTTTGAGGTCTAGCGATCTCTGATTCAGCATTAGTTTCACAGTATGTAACCTAGGTTTTGCCTTTATACTCCCCGTTCACCTTAGTTAAGCACTCCCAAGAGCTATTCGTGTATTCCTAAACTTTCTACCCTCGGCGGCCTGCTGTGAAGTACACTTGTGTCCTACTGCAAGGTTCATCCAATTTAAACTGCCTAAAAATAAAATAAGGTTTCTGTCACCTACACTGCAAACTCATCCTTCAGTAGTTAAAAAGCACTATCTGTGATGTCAGAAAGAGATAGAGTATAGTGGTGGAATTGTGAAATCTAAAACAGTAATATCGAGGCTCAATCCTCGCTTCCCTGCTAGACCATATTGTGTGATCCTAGGCATAGGCAATACTTTATTTCACCTTCTCCTATTTGTTCATTATCACATAGGAGAGCACCTTCAAATATGTGAGTTCAGGGTGTGCGCTGTACAAAAACTTCTCTCGTGTTTGATTTAATAGCCTACAATTAAGTTGCTCCTTATGTATCAAGAATCTAGGTCAAAATATAATGTACACGTGGCATATGGTGTACAAATATAGTGTGCACTTGTCTGTCAGTTTACTAGTAGCATTGTCGTCAGTGCAGGGCAGGAAAGCTTGTTTCTGAGTTATTGCTTTAAATTGTTCACCTTTAATAAATACTTCTCAATCCAGATATATAATGTGATGCTCGACGGCGCAATGCTTCAGTGTGTGAAATACACTTTTTGGAATTTTGAAAACACATTATCATATTCTAACATGAAGTTTGGTGTGTGATCCACGTGCCAAATATTTTCAAGCCTTGGCTTGTGGATGGGCTTCTAGAGCTAGAGACATCCCCTGGCTCAGCTCTCCCTATTTTGTTTGCTCGCCCACCTCTCATTAGATAAGCATTGGCAGAGCCAATAGGTCTTGTCTATGTGAGATCATTTAGCTTTAGCATTTTTTTGTTTTGTTGTATGGTATGGTACGGCCTGTCATTGTATTGTGTGGCATAATATGATGTGGTGTGGCCTGTATAGCATGATATGATATATTATTGTAAATTGTATGTATTGTATATGGGTGGTGGTAGCGTGCTGGTATAAGAAGAATATGAAGGAAGTGGGCAGTTCAGGCTTTGTTCATGCATTATAGTCTGTTCCCAAATGTGTGCTCTACCACTTTTAAAATCCACAAGACAGTATTGACTAGCACTGCCTCACTGCCGTATGAATTGTTAGTGTTCTTGCTCTTGGGTATGTCTTTGCATTTTCACAAAATTAAGATTTTATTATCCTTGGATTTCAATTCCTCAGAAAGTCTCTGTTCCTCATCCTTATGTCCTATTTCTTTAAATAGTCCTTTGATGCCAAGTTGAGGATGGTTCTACCTGTGTTACCATTGAGATCCTTAAGCAACTTTATTACAAAATGTTCTTCTGAGTGATGTCCTTTGCAACCACTCGTTGTATTTGCAGGCATTTGACACAGAGGTCACCATGTGGAGTGATAAAGCTAAATAGAGGCCTTGGAAAGCTCTGGTCTTTAGAGAAAAATGGGAAAAGTGAAATGAAAAGGTTGCACAAATTTTCAAAGGCATGCCTTGGAAAAGATTACAAGAGCTCAATAGTATCAAACATAACATTGATTAGACGTAGATGAGACAAAGCAAGCTCTTGAGGAAAATACTGCTGAACCAGGGATCCAAACAGCACTGTGCCTAATGTCCATGCTCCAGGGCTGTGGAGGGATTTTAGACATGAGACCCAGAGATGCTGGAACGCTGCTTTGAATCTATAAATAATGGTGGGTATTTACAAAGGTAATCGGACACATACGTAAATTTGAAAGTATAAGTTTGCTCTTACACTTTTGAGTAGCGTGACTTCTTTTGTCTGTTCACCATTCATGAGTGTAAAGTTACTCAAAAGTGTTCATTTATATGTTCCCACTGAATATAAAATAATATTTATTTATAATTCATATTTAACTTTTCAACATTAAACTAAATGTATATATTATATATATATATATATATATATATATATATATATATATATATATATATATATATATATAGATAGATAGATAGATAGATAGATAGATAGATAGATAGATAGATAGATAGAGAAAGTTAAAGCTAATTATTTTTATTTTAACATTATTTCCTCTGGGAGGATTTTGCAGTAAAGTGGTTGCCATGTATGGTGCTGCCCTTACTCCAGCTCTAATCTTGAGTAGATTTACAACAGTTTAGGGTCTTTTTGGTCATCATAGCTATAGAAGTGCAGTTTGTGACTAGCAATGGGCTTACTCTTTTGTGAATAGGTGCATGTCCCTTTTTATACCACTCTCTAAACCTCCCTTAACACCTCCTAGCTGCTCCCTGAATCCCTCAATTTAGTATAGATTTTTCTCACTTTGACACCACTCTCCCTGTAACTCCCTCATCAACTACAAAAACTTAACCTATATGTCAAGAGGTCTCCTCAGTTGGAGCGGAGTTTTCCATGCATAAAGGATAGAAGATACGAAAGGACATACCTCAGCACGTAGGTTAGCAAATAGCATTTAGAAGTACATTAGTGGTACTTTTGCAGTAGAACTACTAGACATAATACAAAATGCTGTTTGTAAATAAGCCCCAATTAATTTGCTTCCTCCGTTATACTGATTCATTACGTCCACTTGAAAACGTGCAAATAGTGGGTTGAAGGGGTAGTAGAGGCTTTACATATTTCACTTAGTTGGCATTCTAAACATTTAGAATGCTGCAGAAAAAAAATAAAGTGAGTTACTTCTTTGAAAATTGAATATGCATTACCACTGTCATTTTCATAGACTTTTATGTTTGTCCTTAGATTTTACTTTTATTGTGGCAAGAATGTAAACATATTTCCACACATTTCTGAAGATATGGAATGCCAGTATGGAAAAGTCCAGATGAACTAAGTGCCGGTTTAAGGGTTTAAGTGTGCTAGGCAAGACGTAATTTGGGGCCACTGTTCAGAACTACTTTGAATTTAGTAAACATTTTTATATAATTCAAGCCATTGTAATGCCAATATTCAATTAAATGCTGGACTTTCAGAAACAGTGGGCACAAACATGGCATAAAGCTCAAGATGCCTGGTGTCTTCACACCAATTAGTAGCAAAAAGGCATGTACAAGCAGTAATAAAGACATTTCTTTTGGCATTTGTATCTAGATTTCTTTTTGTCAAAAAACACCTATTTTATGAGGAATACTGTGTCTATCCAGCCTGTTCTCTCAATTGTAGCAAAGACATGGTGCAGGTGACCAGGTGACTTATTGATAAGTTGGTGAACTAATGCATAATATTAAAATAAGACATATCAAACAGTGGAGGCCATCATGGCTCATGGTTAGTGGGGAGGGTGGGGGGGATGCACATATTAAAAAGAAACATTACAAAACATAAACTTACTTTTGTGCCAGGTCCTGCGTAACTGATCTTGCTCTCCTCATTGAACTCGAGGAACAGGAAGCAGGCCCCACTGACCAACCACTACGCTGCAAGGCAGTGTTGTGATTGGTAAGCACCCAGGCTCCCCTGACCAATCACACCCTTGTAGTGCAGCATTGTGATTGGTTTTGAGCATCCTGGTTTCATGCTCAACCAGGGGATGGCTTATTCTCCATGCAGGCTGTAATGCTGCCTGCATGGACACGGGGAAAGTGCGCATGATTGTTTTGGGTGCCCCGAGAGGGCCGGCCAAACAGTCCTTGCGCACTTATGAGCGGGGAAACCACTCCTCCCTGCCCTGCTCTGAGAGCAGTGCAGACCCGCCCGTCAGCAAAGCAGCACGAAGCATAAAATTATAGGAACTAAAAGTTATTATCATTTTATGTTTCTTCTTCACACTGCTTAAAAGCAGTGGGGCGACGCTCCCCTGCCATTGTGGAGGAGCCGCCACTGATATTGAAATATAGCTTTGATTCCTGGGCTCTAACAGTGAACATTAACAAACAACAAAAGCATGTAAAGAGTGCTTGAATTAATCTCAGTTACTCTAGAAGCCACATTACAGTTCAAAGTGCTGGCCGAAGATCTTCAGCATTCCATCATGTAAAATCTATTGGTTATCTCTTAAGCCTCATCTCACTCTCCTATTTGCATATATACACTTTTCAGGCTTGTTAGTGCTCTGAAGTGCTTACTAACATGAATGGAAGGTTTCGGGAGACAGGAGAAGGACAAAAAAGGAAACAGAAAATCGAGTAGCGTGAAAATAGAGGGCGAAGTGGGATAGAGATGAGGTAGAGAGATAAGTAAGGTATGGGCAAACAAGGTAAGGAGATAAAAGTGAGGTAGCCAACAGGGAATATACAGAGAGGTGGAAAGAGATATGTGGAGCCAGAGAACCAGAAAGATATGTGATATTGTAGAGTGTTGTAGTCAGCAAATGAGAGCTAGAGGTAGAGTGAAAGAAATGTAGAGAGAGAAGATGGAGGTGCAGTCAGAAATGGGGTAGAAAGATCGATAAGGCAGAAAGAAGGAGGCAAAGAGAGATAGAGATCCGAGGTAGTAAGAGAAGTATGGAAGGATGCAAGTTAGGGAATGGTGAGTTAGAGAAATGAGCAAATGACAAGAAATAAAGGTGAGGTAGGGGAAGAAAGGCTGGTTTCATAGGCAGGACGATGACTGAAGGCTACAGAGTGCT
This sequence comes from Lissotriton vulgaris, assembly GCF_964263255.1. Lineage (NCBI taxonomy): Eukaryota > Metazoa > Chordata > Amphibia > Caudata > Salamandridae > Lissotriton > Lissotriton vulgaris. The sequence goes on along the minus strand of NC_141698.1, from coordinate 789,464,664 downwards.
GCATAGAATTTAAGGCAATGAGTGTGAGACTGGAAGGGTAGCCGAGTTCTATGAGCAAAAGAGCGTACTGTTGCTGCATCATGAGGTATTGTTCTCTACAGAGGTTTGTCTTTCGCTCTTTACCAAATTGGAGTTGAGGTAGTAAGAGAGAATAGAGTGGGGTTAGTTATAGGCACAAAGACTGATAGAGAGGAAAGGTCCTAAGAGAGAGTGCTAAGGTCATGAGAGAAAGGTAAAGTGATGCAGGTAGACAGAGGTAAATTGAGAATTTGGTGAAAAAGACATAGGTGAGGAACTTAGAACTGCGATAGAAAGAGGGGGCTAGGTGCACATAGATGTAAAAATTGAGTGAATTAAAAGGAGACGGTGAGGTAGAAAGAGATTAGGTGAAGCAGTGAGAGAGACAAGAGACACATACTATTTTTCTAAGTAAGTTGCACCTCAAGAGTAAAAGCCTCAGAGTTACGCTGGCGCAGGCGGCGAGTAAAGGAAAAGTGTGGGCCCTGGAAATTACCTATTACTGCTCTGTTTGAAACAAAGTACTTCAGTGGTTAGTGAAACGAAGACTTTTACGAATCACGGTGTTATGGCATTCTGAGAAATGCCACTAGGTGTCAGTAGTAATCAATAAAACCATTACATTGCTACCATATTTTGTTACTTCAGTAGATAGATTTTGGACAAGTTAAATGTTAATATAGTTCACACAGATCTATTTTTAACAGGAAGCATTCTTGTTTCCTTAGGTGGTTACCGTTCTTTGTCAGGCTGTTTGTTTGGCTTGCTTTTATTGTATTTCACTGTTCCTGAAGTTGCAGTCAAAGTCTTACAGATAAGGCCTTTGTCTTGAACACGAAGTTGTGATTCAAGATGAGAGGTCAGCTGTCTACTAGTTCCAATGTTACCTAAGTACATAAATATTTTACAGTTCATTTTGTTCATACTTGAAATGCGTTACGTGCAGGGCTGGCTTCAGCACAGGTGGAGCCGAGTGCGGAAATCTATTTTGGTGCCCCCCAAAGACCTACTTCTCCACGAATTCCCTCCCTACCACGCTCCACCAGTGCCCCTCGTCTCTCCATAAACCCTCTTTCATATGTATTTCATTCATTTTATAGCTCCACTCATACCAGTGTAGAGTGCCAGACCACTTTACATCACGCACACATTATACTGAGGCAATGAATATTAGGTGTGTACAACGATTGTATATGAAATGTTAGATAGCACAATGTAGATTACAAGGTGTAGGGATCACACGTCATCCATAAAAATAGGCAGTATATTTTAACAGTGTTTACAATGGAGAAGCACAAACTCAGGATTTAAAATATACTACAGTGGTTGGGGTGGCTTTACAAAGCTTTTTTAACAACATTAGCATTATGAAATACTGGAAAAAGCATAATGTTCCAACCCATAACATGCAATTTGCATGCAGCTCTTTGATCACAGTTCATAGCTCACTGTGCTATATTTTGGTTGTAGCTTATGATTTGAAAGTAACAAAAGCATATCTGTGAAAAAAAGCAGTAACCCACTGAGCTAGCTACATAAACTAGTTTGGTGATTTGAGTACTGCACAAACTTTGCAGCAGGCATATTAATCCTCCACATTACTTTATGATGAGTCGAAACTGCAGCTAAACAAAACTATAGTGCACAGACTGCAGTAGACAGATTCGTTGATGAACTTGAAATTTAATTGGTAGTAAAATCCTGTGACCACTTAAAGCCAGGCACCAATAGCAACTGCCACACTCAAGATCCCCTAGCTTGGAACTGAGAGAGCGCAAATCTGAGAAAACGTATAAGTGCACCATATTCACAACCCTGCTTCACGAACTCAGCCAAAGCATTTAAAAGTATTAAATCATATAATCATATATGTATCTGAATGTTTAGTTAATATAGAGAATCATATATAGAGTGTGAGACTAATGTAGAAATGTGTGTAATTATTAAATTGATTAGAAGTGTTAATCAGAATCCATGTTATGTAGCTGCTACTGAAGTAAATATGCTGCAAAACGTAGAAATGTGCAGGCCTCATGGCAATGTATGAAGATCGACAACGTGTACTTACATCTTGACATGACATGGATTTACCATTATTCAATAATTGATGCCCAAATTATGTTTTATAGAAGTGTTTATATATTCGTGTTTCATAGAAGTGTTTTATATAATCAGAGTGTATTAACAAGAATTGTTTTAGTTTGGAAATAAAGGTTCATAGAGTACTGGCCGCTTGCAAGATAATTTAGTAGGCCTGGAAAGATAAAGTGGCTTCTTTGATCTGCACGTGTTAGTTAGAATCGAGTCTCGTTAGAGCATACATTGTCATTCCTGTGTAAAGTTTATGGCCGGAGATAGATAACCGGAGAGTGGAATTTGGGGCCCTATTCATGGGTGTCTGTTTGCAGGTGCGAGGGGGTTCCAATCAAGAGGGTGATGAATAGAGCTCTGTCCAGGGAGACCGGCACAGGCCTGGAGGAGGGTATTGGAATGTTCTGGGGTGTACCGGCGAGCTGGAAGAAGCCTGGGAAGCAAGGTCAACGCTAACGAGAGGCCCAGAGGAGTGCCATCATGGAAGAAACCAGAACTGAAACCACGTGAGGGGCGTCTCAGAGGGGCGTTCCAAATTTCGATTGTGATTTTGTATTAGGGACAGCACCCTGGGGTGGAGTTAGAGCAGATGGCCTGAGGACCCTAAGAGAGCGGATGGGTAGGCAGAGAGGGCATGACTGTTATGCATAGGTTTCATCTAAGACTAAGAGAAGTGCGTGAACTTCTTTGGAAGTCACCACGGCTGACACCTTTTTAGGTTAAGATCCTGCTGAGTAGGGATGTCACCTAGTCTAGTGTAGGGACAGACTAACCTGATATTTTCTTCATTCTGTAAATGTCTCGCAAGCTTCAGCTTGTGTCTATATTGGCAAATCTATTAATCCTTGAATTAGCGTTGGTGGTATTTTTCTGTCGTTTAAGATCATTCAGAGAATTCATGTTTCTGTTGATGCCAGTGTACCTTTTGAACCTGATATTGAGATGTTTATATCTTCAGTTAACTTTGGCTTTACAATAAAACTTTAAAACTGATCCGTGGTAAGTGGTTCTTCAGAGTCGTGCAATTATTGGTTTGATTAACCTAGTAGTGGATTACCTGTTTTACTCAATGACAGGCAACAAAGATTCAGTCGACCTGAGCAGGGATTTAGATCAAGAGTGATCAGATAAGAGATCAAAAATCCCACCCCCCCAGTTGGTAGCTATAGAGGATGGTTGCCTTCTTGAGGAAGGTGATCTAGACTAGATTAAGATTACCCCGAGGCCCCTAGAGATCGAGAGATGACCAGCAGAAGAATCGCCTGCCGAAGAAGGTGCTAACGGTGCGAGAGAGAAAAAGCAGCAGAGACGGTCGAGAGTGAGTATAAAGGGTCATGCGTTGTCAGATTGCGGTGTTTTGTGTTGTACCTGTGTTGTAATGTCAAGCGGAGTTGAATGCCTGTAGTGTGATTGTGAGACGGTTGTGAGCGCACGTAACCTGGTGAAAATCTTAAGTTCAGAGAAGAGCTTAAGTGGTTCGGGTGTATCGGACATCCAGAGTAATTGTCAACCATTGTGAAGGGGGTCATGAGGTACCATTGATCGCCCGCAGGACCGTGATAGGGGGAACGTAAGAGTGAGTGTATGAGTAACGGACGCTGGACGGACGTTTACTGTGTGTAAGTAACCTATCAGTTAAGGCGATCGTCTGAAAGTTTTACAGAAGACGTTTCGTCAGTTGAGGTGACAATTAAAGTTAGACTGTGGGCGTACAGTCAAGGAAAGTGATTGCTTGGTCGGAAGTAATCATTTTTCGGAGTATGAATGGGACGCATGCATGACCGGAATACGAGCTGAGAAAGGAGGGGAACTGCTGCGAAAGGGAGACGAGTGACGTCAGAGAGAGCCGCGCTGTGATAGGCCGGTTGGTGTAAGACCGCGCTGGGATAGGCTGGTTGTCAAGAGCCGCGCTGTGATAGGTCAGCTAGCAAGAACCGGGCTAGGATTGGTAGATTGTCATCAGGAAGTAAACAAACGTAACGAAGTAGGAAAATTGTGAATTGATCATGAAATGCTTTAGGCGCTTGAGAGCGGCCTTTAAGAGAGACGATAGAGAATCGGTAGACGGGGAAGAGGCCCCGCCGGAGGGTACACCAGCTCATTACATGGCTACGAATGTTGGGTTGCATACTATACTGTGGATCTCTGAGTGGAGTAAAAGGACAGAAGGGAACGAGGAATTGGCGTTCCCGAAATACGGAACGTTTAAGTTAGAAGCATTGAACCAGTTGAAAGCAGTAATGCTCGCGACGAGACCTCTACCCAGACCAACACAGTTTGAAGCCCTTAATGCATGGTTTAGGGCGGCGTACGACCGGAGCTTGAACAGGTGCCAGGAAAGAGTAAACCGATCGGTAAGAGCAGTGCAGGATGCTAAATGGGATGAAGAAGCAAAAAGGTGGAGAATACAGAGAATTGAAGTAGATAAACTGTACCCAGTAATAGAAGTCACAGGAGAAAAGAAACCACTAGTGGAGGACGAGGAGAGTGACACAGAAGACAGCCTGATAAATAGGTTATTGCTGGATAGACCCCCTCCGTACAATAGAGAGATGGAAGGTCCCGAGCTCCAAAAGGGGGGCGGGACTGGTACAGGGGAAAATAGACCACCTCCTATACTAGAAAGAGGGTACGCCAACAGTGAGGAAATACCTCAGCCTAGTCCAGTACAGACAGTGGTCGGAAGGTTTGTGGTACAAAAGGTGCCAGAAGCAGAGCGTGCTAAGTCCTACCAACTGCCGGACGCTCTCCAAGTACCTGTTACTATAGGTCCCGTAGTATCGATTTACAACCCAGAGAGAGAACGAGAGGAGGAACAGGTGCGGTTAGACAGGGAGAGAGCAGAAATGGAGAATAGGAACAACACGATTAATTCCCAAAGGCAGTTGTCAGGTCCAAGAGATTGGAGCACTCCGTTAAACCAAGCAGGGGATCCCATAATAGACCAAGAGGGTCAGAGAGGGCTGACGGATCTAAGGGGACCACGACCGAAATCCTTTAAAGAGTTAAGGGAGTACTTGAAGGAATGGGATGCTGCCGTAGAGATTCAGAATAACAAGATGGGAGCGGAAGCCGAATGGGGAAGCCAAGGCAGCAGAACCTTGTCTCACTGTGGGGCTGGCGAAAGCGGTCCAGAGTGGGACGGGAAGAGTCAGGAAGGTAAAGGAGATACCCGCCATACCAGCGGTGGAAGCAGACAAGTGCAGGAAGATAGGAGTACAGGATGTGGAGGGGCGCCGCGCCCCATTCACAGCGAGGGAGATCGAAGAACGCAGGAGTATAGAGATAGCTTTAAGTGCACTCACCATGCACCTGGCGACAGTAGGCCACACTGGAGTTGCGGGAGTTTGGAGAGCCGCGAGGTGTCTCGCCATGTGTCCAGTGATCACGGACAGGAACGGGATCGCGGGAACATGGGGAGCTGTGAAGGATCTTATCATGTGCTGAGCGACACCAGACAGAAAGGGAACCGGGAAATCATGGGAAATGGTGAAGGACCCTACCATGTGTCTAGAGAAATAAAACAGAATAGACAGTATGAGACGGTGGGAAATAGAGCATTGTTTCACCACACGCCAAAGGAGGATGGAAAGGCATGGGACCTAGAAAGATGGGAACACGGGAAGACTCCCCATAACTCACCTGAGCCTAGGCGTAGGACTCGGAGCTGGGACGGGAGAGAGGTCAATGGACCCTGTAGGAATGATGCATTGAGAGCTGACATAAAAGCAAGGAGACTTGATGTGACCAGTCTAAAATCGGACTTAGATGAAATCATAGATGGTACGTTGCCTTTGGAAAGGATTGACATGTACGAGCAAGATGAGGTACTGTTTATAGCAAAGGATATTACCCGAAAGGCGAGAGCAGTACATGAGAAGTTATCTGAATTAGCAGACAAGTACATGGTAGACTTGTCGAGAACAAAGGCATTACAGGGGAACCATAGGTTGCATTATTCAGATCAGGACCTTGAAGAGAGGAGAACAATAGGATTAAAAACACACATCAGAGAACTGATAACAGGGATAAGGACATGGAGAGATCTGGATAAGTGGGAAGAAAGATGGTCCAAGAAAGGGACCGTCAGGCGGAGCACCATTGGGATGTCCCCAGAGGGAGGGCTACAGAGGATGGAAGCATACCCTTTGCGAGAAATCGCGAATGGGAGCTATGTGCACGTACCCTGGAGTAGGGGAGACTTAGCAGCATTTACCAATTCTTTTCCTAAACTGAGGGAAAACCCAGTGGAGTGGTACAAGCAGGTAGAAAGGTTCGTAAAGATCTCTAAGGTACTGTGGGTCGACCTGAACACCCTGTTTGACATCGTAGTACCAGGGGACTTATGGACGGCATGTAAGGTTAGTGTCGAATGGCCCACGTCTGAACCGGAGAGGGATACTCATACGAACGGACCATCTCCAAAAGTTATGGAAAAGTACGAAAGGGTAATGACATGGCTGAAAGAGAAAGTGCCATTGCAGGATACAGATTGGGTCAAAATAGATCGGGCCAGGCAGGAACCTAAAGAGACAGTTCATGAATATTATGAAAGATTGCTGAAAGCGTTCAAACAATACAGCGGATTAGATGTAATGGATCCAAAAGACATAGGACAGTTCGTATCGAAATTTGTCTTGGGATTGAGACCTGATATTTGCTTGATGATTCAGCAACATTTGATTTGTTGGCAAAACAAACCATTAGATGAAATGTTGTAGATATGCAAGGTATTGCAGTGATGAGATAGATTCCAAAGCAAAGAAGCTTAAGGAGAAGCTGATGTTGGTACAGATGCAGACAGCCGGAAAGGGTGGACAGCAGCAACAGGGAACAGGGACCATGGGTCGGAGACAAAATAACCAGAATAAAGGCAGGGAGGAAAATTCAAATTCGAGACCTAGGTTAGACATTGCGACATTGAAAAAGACGACTAGATGTCACCAGTGTAACGAGGTGGGGCATTGGAAACGCGAGTGTCCCTATAATATTGAGATTGGAGAACTAGGACCGGAGGAAGAGGATCAGAGCAGTCTGGTACAGGGGACAGCGATGCAAAATGGAAAGGTGGTCAAAGGGGGGACCCCGGCTCCTCGAGCCCAGTTCCCTCAACCACCCAGAATAGCGACAGGAGGAAAAACCTATAGACAAATGCCACTTTTTGTAGGAGGAGAGGAATGCTATTACGTTGATCCATTGACTGGACAGCGTGTGAGTAACATGGAGGACTGTACCCTTGGGGCAGTTCTGGAAGTGGACCAAAGGGGACCGTATGCGAGAGGCTGAAGTTGCAGGGTGTCCTACAACCTTCTTGGTAGACACAGGAGCCACTCGATCCACTATAAGATCAGCAGTAGTCCCGGATTTGCCCATGTCAGGGGAAACCATTCAAGTGGTAGGAGTCGCAAACAGAAGAATTACCAGTTCTTTGACAGAGCCAGTATCAGTGAAAATAGGGAAATACAGAGATGAGCATCAGTTTGTGGTCTGTGACTCCAGCCCTGTGTGTCTGTTGGGAAGAGACTTGTTATGCAAACTAAATTGTACTATATATTGCACGCCTCAGGGAGTGGAGGTGCAGACTAACGATGATGATGCCGATTTTAAGGTAGCAAACTCCCAGGTATGCGTGGAGCTATATCCTACCTTAACGGTGGAGGAGCTCCCATGGGACTTGAGAGGTGCGGTGTCATCTGAAGTGTGGGATTTCACTGGGGAAGGGATAGGATTGATCAAAGGAGTAGAACCAGTGAAAATCATGGTAAAACCAAATGTCGAATATCCAAGAACGCCACAATACAAATTGACCCCGGAGACGATTGCAGGAATAAAACCCGTGATCGAATCCATGATTAAGCAGGGAATACTGAAAGAAATCATGGGTAGTCCATGTAACTCCCCGATTATGGGTTTGCAGAAACCTAGTGGGAAATTCAGAATAGTGCAGGACCTTCGAAAGATTAATAACATAGTTGTTTCATGTTGTCCAGTGGTACCGAATCCATCAGTGATATTGTTTCAGATACCATTCCAAGCCGAGTGGTTCACAGTGATAGACCTTTGCCAGGCCTTCTTTTCGATCCCATTAGATGAGGAGAGCCAATTTCTTTTCGCTTTTAAAATCGCGTATTAACGTGGTGTCGTATCCCACAGGGGTACACAGAAAGCCCATCGATTTTTAACCAGCTGCTGAAGAAAAATCTCGAAAGTCTAGTACTGCCACGGAACTCGGTTCTAGTCCAGTACATAGATGACCTACTTGTTGCGTCAGAAACTGAGGAAGATTGCAAAATAGACACCATCACCTTACTGAATCACTTAGCTGAGAACGGGCACAAGGTGTCCCCGAGCAAGTTACAGTACTGATTGACAGAAGTGCAGTACTTGGGTCACCGAATTGAAAAAGGGAAGCGGAAGGTGTCACCAGACAGGATAGAGGCGATCATGAAAATGAATCCGCCCACGACACAGAGAGAAGTCAGGATGTTTCTAGGAATGGTTGGGTATTGCAGACAGTGGATAGCTAACTTTTCACTGAAAGCAAAACCGTTACAAAAACTGACGCACAAGGAGGTGAGTGATCCAGTACCATGGGACAAAGATTGTTTGATGGCATTCTTGCAGTTGAGGGAGGACTTATGTCGTGCCCCTGCTCTAGGAATGCCGGATTACGAGAAGCCATTCTTATTATACTGCTGTGAAAGAGAAGATTGTGCTTTGTCAGTTTTGGTCCAAATCCATGGAAATGCCCGTAGACCAGTTGCATACTTCTCGGCTACATTAGACCCAGTAGCCGCAGCGTTGCCCGGATGTCTCAAATCCGTTGCTGCAACGGGTGTCAGCATTGAGAGGTGCGAGAATATTGTTATGGGGCACCAGTTAGTGGTGTATGTACCTCATTCTGTGGAACTGTTAATGACCAGGACCAAGACACAGCATCTGACAAATAGCAGGCTCACGCGCTATGAGCAAGTCATTCTTGCCGCAGAGAACGTGACCCTTAAAAGATGCTCTGTTTTGAATCCTGCCACTTTGATGCCACTTCCAAATGATATAGAAGATGATGGATGTGAAGATCACGATTGCCTTGATGTGACTGAACTATGCACCAAACCAAGACCAGATATCGTGGATGAGCCATTGACTGACCCCGATGAAATTTTCTTTGTTGATGGCTCATGTGTAAGGGACGATGTTGGTCAATTGAGAGCAGCTTATGCTGTTTGCACCATTACTGGAGTTGTGGAAGCCGCTTGCCGGGAAGGAGTACACTCCGCTCAGGTAGCTGAAATCATTGCATTGACACGCGCCTGTTTAGCAGGTGGCAAAATTCGAGTCACCATTTACACCGATAGCCAATATGGTTTCGGGGTAGTTCACGACTACGGTCAATTGTGGTCTCAAAGAGGTTACATGACTTCTTCAGGCTCACCAATCCGAAATGGGGAATTTGTTCATCTATTGTTGGAAGCATTACAAGGTCCGGCAGCAATTGCCGTTGTTAAATGTACAGCTCACACAAAAAATCCAGATATTGTGTCACAAGGTAATAGGTATGCTGACGAAGTTGCACGCTACTGTGCAGAGCAAGGATATTCCTTCACAGAGGTGAAAGTGAGTGGGATACAGGAAAGGACAGAATTAACTATGGTATTAGAAACTGTAGACACTTGAAATGAGTTAAAAGGCATGCAAGAAAATGCCCCAGACATTGAGAGACAGACATGGGAAGCTGCAGGTTGTGTGAAAAGTGAAATGGGTTTTTGGGTTTCCGCAGATGGGAGAGCAGTGCTGCCAAATGAATTAGTTAGTCCAATGGCAAGGAGAATACACAGTCCAGCACATCTAGGTAGAGAAGCTATGTTGCAGATATTCAGACAAACCTGGTATAACCCCAAGTTTAGAGTGGCCGCAGAAGCAGTGTGCCAATGATGCATCACCTGTCAGCATTTGAACATAGGGAAAAGAACACCAGTTACACTGAGGCACATTGGAAGGTCCGGTGGCCCTTTCAATAGGATGCAGTTTGATTTCATTGAAATGCCAAGATGCAATCGCCTTCGATACGTTTTGGTGGTTGTTTGCATATTTTCTAGATGGGTCGAAGCCTACCCTACACGCAGGTGTGACACACTCACAGTAGCAAAGTTATTGCTTAGGGAGTTAATACCGCGTTTCGGGGTACCGACCTCTTTGGAATCAGATAGGGGAACACATTTCAACAGCGAAATTGTGAAAATGCTTTGCTCAGCTCTGGATATAGACCAGAAGTTGCACTGTAGCTATCGACCAGAAGCTTTGGGAGTTGTGGAACAGATCAATGGCACATTAAAATCCCGGATTGCTAAAGTTTGTTCATCAACATCCTTGAGTTGGCCTGATGCCTTGCCACTAGTCCTGATGAGAATACGTAGCACACCAGTCAGAAGGACAGGACTCTCCCCGCACGAAGTACTAATGGGGAGGGCAATGAGACTGCCATCAGTTCCTACTGCCGCACTGTTAAATATCACAGATGATCTGATCCTGGACTATTGTAAGGGACTATCTGACGCCATTCATTCTGTGTCTCTTCAGGTGCAGGCTGCGGAAATTCCATCGTCTCAAGACTTGTGCCACGACCTGTGCCCTGGGGATTGGGTCGTGGTGAAGAAGCACGTCAGGAAGAATTGCTTAGACGTGCTCTGGCGTGGACCCTACCAGGTCATACTGGTAACAAACACTGCAGTCAAGTGTGGAGGTCTGCCCAACTGGATACACGCCTCACACACTCGGAGGGTTCCAACACCCCTGGAAGAAACAGCTCCTCTCTCGGACGAGAATCCAGCTGTGGACGAAGAAGCCATAGAGGGGACTAGCCAAGCTGTGGGGGTGCCAGAGGAATCTGGGAGTGTGTCTGAACAAGCCGAAGACGGACAGTACACCAGCGAAACTGACGTCGCCACAGAAGGAGAAAATAGCTGTGAATACGAAACAGACACTGATCAAGCTGTGAGTGATCAAGAGTCAAGTGCAAGGACAAGGAGCAGGAGGGAAAGGCGTGGAGAGGCTAGCTGGCCGGAGAGAAGGAGGAGGCCAAGCCTAAGATCAGCTTCAGAGAGTACCCTCGCTCCGATATCCGAAGACTCAGACTTGGACGAAGGTGCATTGGACTCAGAAGCAGAGAGTCTAAGAAGGTCAAGGAGGGTACGCTACTCCTGAGTGGACTTACCTGGCAGCAGATGTCTTGGGACAGAGATCCGGGAGGGTGAGGGCAGTGATAGTGGTCAGCACTGACCCCATCATCAAAGTGGAAGTGCAGTTGTTGGTGCCTGGAGTCGAAGCCGAAGGGTTACTGACACTCAATATTCCCAATCCTCCCTACCTAAGCAGAATAAAGGACATGGTCTTAAATGGAGTGGAATTCCCAACGTTTGGCACAGTAGTAACAGAACACGAGGAGTTCATACTTCGCATGGAAATACTAGAATATGCTATTAGAGCCGCTGGAACACGAATCATCGTAGATACCTAAAGACTTTGTAAATAAGCCAGAGAGAGAAGATAACCTAGCGCCTAGTGGAAGAAGAGAAAAATTAGGGACGTTTCATCTAGTTGACGGAGAAGGGCTAGGGTTGTCTGTTGCTGAAAAATAAAAGACTATGTTTGCAAAAGGGGTTTATCAGCTTCCAAGCGTAAGAAACTGACTGAGTAAGCAAAGAGAACTGATTGAAGAGATAAACGAAAAGAGACTTCTCAGAAGAAACAATACTATTTGAGAACATGGAGGCCGGTAACCCGAACCGCAAGGCAAAATGCATAGTAGGCACACTATTAGCAGGAGTAATTCTTCTTATAGTTATAGTAGTTACCGTATCATATATAGTGAGACATGCGAGTGTAACAACAGCAACAGATGCAAAGCCTGTAATGACATCGAAACCTGCTGCTGCTGGTAAAAAGGAGGACAATGCAATTCAGGAGAAAGCGTTGCTGGCAGCAGAGGCCCGTAGGTTACATGTAGATGAGTCGCAGGGCAACTTTAAAACCAACGCTTATGCCAAACTGTTATATGAATACATCGATGTCATGGAGGCTAAGGATTGCTATGTCTGCATGCAACTGCCTGCTTCTGTAGATGAGGGCATTAGATACCATCATCTTCCATTGACTTATGGTATTACATGTAGTTTATTGCTTAGCATATTTTACGGACGAGCTAGTTTTGAATATTATTTTTCAAATTATGACTCAGTATTACCAGAAGTCCCGAACTATAAGCAAATGAACAAATGGGACTATTACAAGAAGGAAGATAGATTGGTGAAATTCTTCATTCCTTGGGATACTCTAGATACTTCACATGCACGCAGAAACAATCTGACTTGCAAAGTGTCAGAGATTGAGAAGAAGTTTATAGGGCAAGTTGATGACCGTTACAGAAGGCAAAAGATTCTGAAAATGTCAGGACAGTGGAAAACAGATTGGACCGAGGAGGAGAAGGCACACAAAAGGAAGGGTAGTAATGGTCCAATAGCTTTAGATCGAACACAGAAAGGGAAGTTATGTTTACAGAGGAGTAAAACTTACTATGAGAATGTGTTTGTAGGTGAAGTCAGTTGTGAACATGCCTTTCGATTAGAATACTACACGAAGGATTTCTTAAAGGGAATGCAAGTGATTCCTAATGTATATTTTGTATGTGGAAGAAATGCCTACGTGAAACTACCTGACAACTGGTACGGTTCATGTTATTTGGCGATTGTCTTCCTCAAAATGTATCATGCAAAAGATTTAGAGATCATAGAGGGAAAAGCTTCAGCAAGAGGGAGAAGAGATGTAGGTGATGCTGAGGTAGTTGGAGATGTATTTGGCGCTATGTTCCCTCTTTTAGGATTGATACTTAATGATGTCAAGATCAGGAGATTGGCTACAGTTGTAGACAGATTATCCGCAAGTACTGCAAGATCATTAATGCTGGTGGAAGGAGAGATGCAATCGATAAGGGCAATGGTTCTTCAGAACCGTCTTGCTTTAGACGTTCTGTTAGCCAAAGAGGGCGGCGTCTGTAAGGCTTTGAAGGTCCAGGAATGTTGCACTTACATTCCAGACAATTCAAAACCTCTCGAGAAAGGCATACAGAATATTACTGAGATACATCAAGAAATTGAAGATCTGACAAAGATAAATGTGTGGGAAAAAGTGGGTCATGGAATGGGTAAAGTAGGAGGTTGGTTTGGCAACATAGGGAGGAGTTTTGTTTGGTACATATTAAAGCCTATCCTCATAATAATAATCTGCATACTCATATTGTGGGGATTAGTGAGGCTGTATCAATGGTACAAAGCAAACAGGTTGCAAAGATCCATGAGAGAACAGGAACAGAGATTAGCTGCTATGCAAGATAATCAATACAGGAGTCTGAGGGCTCTGGAAACAATAAAGAGAGGGAACCTCGCAATAAGTTCTATTTGATAAGTCAAAATCGATGTATTAATGGTGATGACCCCTAAAGGTCATCAAAGGGGGGAACTGAGAGAGCGCAAATCTGAGAAACCGTATAAGTGCACCATATTCACAACCCTGCTGCACGAACTCAGCCAAAGCATTTAAAAGTATTAAATCATATAATCATATATGTATCTGAATGTTTAGTTAATATAGAGAATCATATATAGAGTGTAAGACTAATGTAGAAATGTGTGTAATTATTAAATTGATTAGAAGTGTTAATCAGAATCCATGTTATGTAGCTGCTACTGAAGTAAATATGCTGCAAAACGTAGAAATGTGCAGGCCTCATGGCAATGTATGAAGATCGACAACGTGTACTTACATCTTGACATGACATGGATTTACCATTATTCAATAATTGATGCCCAAATTATGTTTTATAGAAGTGTTTATATATTTGTGTTTCATAGAAGTGTTTTATATAATCAGAGTGTATTAACAAGAATTGTTTTAGTTTGGAAATAAAGGTTCATAGAGTACTGGCCGCTTGCAAGATAATTTAGTAGGCCTGGAAAGATAAAGTGGCTTCTTTGATCTGCACGTGTTAGTTAGAATTGAGTCTCGTTAGAGCATAAATTGTCATTCCTGTGTAAAGTTTATGGCCGGAGATAGATAACCGGAGAGTGGAATTTGGGGCCCTATTCATGGGTGTCTGTTTGTAGGTGTGAGGGGGTTCCAATCAAGAGGGTGATGAATAGAGCTCTGTCCAGGGAGACCGGCACAGGCCTGGAGGAGGGTATTGGAATGTTCTGGGGGGTACCGGGGAGCTGGAAGGAGCCTGGGAAGCAAGGTCAACGCTAACGAGAGGCCCAGAGGAGTGCCATCATGGAAGAAACCAGAACTGAAACCACGTGAGGGGCGTCTCAGAGGGGCGTTCCAAATTTCGATTGTGATTTTGTATTAGGGACAGCACCCTGGGGTGGAGTTAGAGCAGATGGCCTGAGGACCCTAAGAGAGCGGATGGGTAGGCAGAGAGGGCATGACTGTTATGCATAGGTTTCATCTAAGACTAAGAGAAGTGTGTGAACTTCTTTGGAAGTCACCACGGCTGACACCTTTTTAGGTTAAGATCCTGCTGAGTAGGGATGTCACCTAGTCTAGTGTAGGGACAGTCTAACCTGATATTTTCTTCATTCTGTAAATGTCTCGCAAGCTTCAGCTTGTGTCTATATTGGCAAATCTATTAATCCTTGAATTAGCGTTGGTGGTATTTTTCTGTCGTTTAAGATCATTCAGAGAATTCATGTTTCTGTTGATGCCAGTGTACCTTTTGAACCTGATATTGAGATGTTTATATCTTCAGTTAACTTTGGCTTTACAATAAAACTTTAAAACTGATCCGTGGTAAGTGGTTCTTCAGAGTTGTGCAATTATTGGTTTGATTAACCTAGTAGTGGATTACCTGTTTTACACAATGACAGGCAGCAAAGATTCAGTCGACCTGAGCAGGGATTTAGATCAAGAGTGATCAGATAAGAGATCAAAAATCCCACCCCCCAGAACCCAATGATGTCACAGTGTATTACATACGCAACGTTCATAGGAAGCATCACCTGATTAAACATTACACTAATTAACACCCACTATTCCACATCCCCTCTCAACAAATTCCTAATATGTGCTAGAAAAGAACTATAAAAGAAATATTAGAAACAAACAGAAATGGTACAAAGACATAGAACAAATAAGAACAAACAACTGTCCAATGCCCAGACCCACAAAACACAAACATGACGCCTGCAAGCACACTGCAAGAGTTATAAGACAAAATTAAAATAAATTTTACCCCCATACAAAGTCACCTAACCCCCCTGGAAGTCTGCGAGACTTTACAGGACCCGGCATATAGGAACAAGACACAGACCCTGAATACCCAGAATTACCTCCTCAGTGGGATGCAGTCTCACTTCCAACAGCATTCTTTTGAAACTCACATTTCTTCATCAGCAACCACCCCGAACACTCACCCTCATCCTTCCAGGGCTGTACCACACCCTTGCCATCCTTCTGAAACAAAGCAACCCTCCTCATTTTCGATGTTTGCTCATTTTCCAGTTTCATCCAATTTGCACCCACCACCTCCACTCTGTATGGTCCTCTAACTTTGGACAAACCACGCCTCACACCTCTGAGTTCCTCACACCACTGAGTTTAACTTTAACCCACTCCTCCACATTGATAGCACGTTTACCATGAGCTCCGAGAGTATCCTTATATGTCCCCTTGTGGAAATTGAAGAAATTGATGTACATAAACAGCGTTCATTTCCCCTTTTTCCCACCCCTCTCCCTCTGCGCGACCCTGCCCTGAAAGGCAACCCTCCTGCTTGACCCACGCAAACCCCCCATTCCCTCTGAAGAGGCATCCTTCGCCTTAGCTGACATAGCCCTCCCCAGCTGCACCTGATAGCCCCCGCTCCCTCACGCATGAGTCATAAGACCTCTCTCTCTCTGTGCGACTCTGTCCCTGTGCACACCCTGGCGCCCCCTCCCTTCTCCCTCACACGGGCAAGTCATAAACCTTCTTCTTCTGTAAGACCCTGTCCTTGGGAGTCACGGCCGCGCCTGACCAGCACCTCCTTTCCTTGCATGAATAACCCCTCTGTTAGTAAACCCTCCCTCCACGATTGACTGTCCACACGTGTCTGAGGTCATCGCCTAAGCCAGGAGATACTGTTTACTGCTTATTGTATGGAATCACTCCTCTTCAAAGGACCCACTATTGATCCTGGCCACCCCACCCCCTGGGCTATGATCAGGCGCACACATCCTAAACAGTTGACGGAACACTCAGCTGCGTGATTGCCCTCCCCTCTTATCAGCAGGTCAAGGGTCCCTATTGTTAACATATGTGGGGTAGGATTGACACGAGGATCATGGGGATGTCTTTTCCGTGTTTCACAATGTTGTGATTGTAATGCTAAGTGTTCTGTAAGGTATAAAAGACGATCTTTCAGCTCACTTGTTAGAGCACCTCCCGACAGACACTGTGTTTCGTGTCCGAAATGACAGGCTCTCCTCATGAGTAATAAATCCTGTTCTTGTGATTCCTGCTTCCAGCGCCCGTCTCTTTATTTGGTAACTATTCAGAATGGGAACTAAGAGGCGGTTTGCGCCAGCAGCCCGGGCATCGACGGTAATATGGGCTCGCATTTTACACCCTCAGAACTCAATTCTCACGTCCATGAGGGAACCAATTTAGTTCCTGGTTTCCTACCAGCAACATTTCCAACGGTGTTTTCCGGGGACATGTATTTATGTTTTTTTGGTTTTTTTTTTAATTTCAAAAAACCTGTATTAAAGTTAGGCACAGTACAGTTCGATGTAAATATTGGACACTGCAAGTACAGATCATCACAGACAAATCATCTTCCAATCTTGGACTTTTGGACTTATTATTAATCATCTAATCACAATGTCTACCCAATATCTGCCAAACAAAGATATCATCAGGCAATGAGTGTCTGGCTTTTACATCCTCACCAAATACATTATTCATAAGCGTCCATATTCAATATTCTGGCCTTGACATAATTCCTGTAATGTTCCCTCAGGCGGGTTCCTACCTCGGGCATCATCTTGCATTTCTTCTGGGCACTCCATCAAGACCTATCGTACCTCTATCCCACCAATTAGTGGCATCCCACTGTAGCATCTTGTTACTAATGATGACGCTATACAAGAGTATGTATTTAGAAGCTCTTTATTATGCTTCCTCTCGGTTCCCCGTTCCTACTCTAACTGCCCTAGTTCCTGTCCCCCGGCTCCTCCCGTTCCTGTTCCTTTCCTTAGCTCCACCCCAACCACTAGACTGCATCACGTTACTACATCTCCCCCCTTGTTAACAAAAAATAAACTTAGCGTCCACCATGTTTATAGTTCCTCAATCAGCCACACGGGTCTGCAGGCCGCCTGTTTAGGCTCTGGAGACGCGTCTCCATTTCCTTGGTGTAGCTTTCCGTTGCCTTGACAAGATCGTCCTTGAACACAGGAGTGCATCATTGAAGTTGCGAAATGTCTCGTGTGATCTTCTTGTTCCTAGATCCGTGGCGGTTTCCTATGAGGTTCTGGGTTATTCACTCATCTTCAGTTTCTGAGGCGACCATGATTGCACTTCGGGAGGTGACCGTGAAGGGCTCAGCTTGATGGCGGCACTCCATCTTCTTTTGTGGCTCTTGTTCGATTGAAGCTCGATCTTCTCTGTGAGTGGATGTTGTTCTGGTTCTCTTCCGAGCACCCGTATATAATTCTACTTCCTTTTGTCTCGTCCGGTCGAGGGCCACACTGTCCTCCTGTTCAGAGTCATGCATGCCAGCCGGTAGGGCACTGTCTGAAAGGGTCATCCTAATTTTGTTAGGGGACTTATCTGCTGCCTCTGGTTGTCTCGCCCCGAGACTGGTGAACCCTTTAACTGTCTGGGCATGGACCTGTTTCTCTCTCATCTGATGATGATCTGTCGCTGTCACCACACCCGGCCTTCCTTGCAGAGTGACTGGATAGCCTTTTTTCATCCAGTTGGTAATGCCACTTATGTCTGTTTTCCATCTGTAGGCCCTTTGAGTCAGCCTCGCTGACCCCTTTAGGGGTGACGGTATATTACTGATGTCTTGATATACCTGCGGCTGACATGACATGTTGTCTTGTGGGGTGAGTGGGTATTCAGAGGCATTGGTGAGAGCTGTGTCGCTCTGGATGGGAAGAATGTCCGGTGGTTCTGTGGTGTGTTCGAGTGGTTGATGCCATGGCCATTGTCGGGACCATGACTCAGTCGACCCGAGAGATCGGACAGACATGCTTTCTGAATCGGAGGAGTCTTTTGTTGATGCTCTTTGAGAACGTTCCTTTGAGGATGTCTTGAATGGTAGATTTCCGAAGCGGGTAGGCCATGACGAGCTGTTCTTCGAGTCAGAGTTATCTTTCGGATGTTTCTCCGGGTGCCTTTCTCGACATGCCTTCGTTGTCATTTCGATGGAGAGGTTGTTCGATAACCACATGCTTGTTTCTTGTGGTTGATCCCCGGGCACTTTGTCTCTGCCTCTCTCGTATGATGGTGATGGCCTCCTCTCACTTGCCTCGTTGTCTCCGGTGTCGTGTATGCGTTTGTCTTCCCTTTTCCGGTGCCTGAGTGACTCATTCCGTCTTAGGTGGTTTGCTTCTTCATCACCTTTGTTTGGTGCTCTGGCGTGTTCGTGTACCGATTTCCAGTGTGGACGTGGCTGGTCCGGTCTTCCATACTTTGTCTTTCTTGCCCCTTTGTTGGGCAAACTGTTATCTGGTCCATTGATGCGATCTGTCCTACTGGACACTTCGTCGGCTTCAGAATCGTTTGCACCATACATTGAATGACTCCTTGAGGTTGAACAACTCCTTGAGGTTGAAGAACTCCTTGAGGTTGTATCACTGCGGCTGTCGTAATCCTGGATCCTCCCAGTCTTTTGTATTGTTGACTCAGAATATTTCATGTCACTTTGTCTCTCCCGCTGTCTTATCTCTGGTTCACCTTCACTCTCCCTGTTTCTTGTTTTGTTTGTTTCTGGGGCTAAATCTTTTGATAATTCTCCTGCTTTGACCCGCAATCCAACTTCGGCTTTCTTGATGATTTCCTTTAGTGACCACTGCCCTCGAAGGATCTTGCGCTTTGTATTAGAACTCGAGCAGCCTTCGATTACCCTTAGCCAAACTGCCTCCTCATTTGAGAATGTGTTGCAATGACAGCATTGTACCAGACCTTTCAGCCTTGTGATGAAGCTTGGCAATGATTCTCCTGGTTCCTGCCGTGCTGCATTGAAAACCATGCGTTCATGATCCACGCTTTCCTGTGCGTTGAAATGAGTGCGTAGCGTCTCTTTGAGGTTTTTATATGTCTCTGTGTCCTTTTCTGAGAACGTCCTGATTAGGCGTCAGCTTTCGTGACCCACCAGCCGAAGTAGTAACAGTAGACGGTTGCTATCTCTTTGTTCTCCGGTTGTTTCAAGAAATGCATCTAGTGATTCTAGCCACCGATTCCATCTAGAACCCAGACTCTGGTCACTGGTCTGTGTCACTGGGGGTGGCACCTCAATGCAGATGTTGGATTTGTGTTTTCCTTTTCTCACCGACATGGCGGAGGAGAGTCCTAGTATGCTACTGTCACGAGACTGTTCCCTTGTGCTTTCTGCGTTATTCTAGAACTCTCTGCAGTCGAGGTCTTATGTACTATTGTTTCATCTTTGATTTTAATCGCTTGCTTTCACTTAGCGCTGGAACTTTCTTTGGGACTGGGATTCGTTTGTGCCTGTGGCATTCCAGACTTGCCTTTGTTCGGGCTTGTTGCATCTGAGGCTTGTATGAGCTGGTGCTTGCTGCCTTCGCGCTTGGTATCGGCTTGTGTGTTGCATTCATGACTTGTATTTGCCTGCGTTCTTTGTAGTCCCCCCTTACGTTTCCTTGTGCTTATTTACATCTGATGCTTGTTTCTGCTTGGGCTGGTCTATTTCAGGCCTTGCAGTTGCCTGTGTTTGTTTATTCTTAATCGTTGCCTTGGCTTGGTCCTTACATTTGCTTGTACTTGTGTCATGTCAATTCTTGCATTTGCTAATGCGTGTTGTGCTTACTGTTGTCCTTGTTTGTGCCTGGTTACTTGTTTCAGCTCTTGCATTTGTTTGTGCTTGTTTACATATTGCACTTCTTGCATTTACTAGTGCTTGCTTGGTGTCTATCTCTTGCATTCACTCATGCTTGTTTTCTTGTTGCACCTCTTGCACTCGCTCGTGTTTGTTTTGTGTCTGTCTCATGCATTTGCTTATGCTTGTTTTCTTACTTCACCTCTTGTCTTTGCCTCTGCTTTATTACTTGTTCAGCCTGTTGTATTGGCTTGTGCTTGTTTTCTGGTTTCCCTTTTACATTTACTTGTGCTTATTTATTGTGAACTCTTGTATTTGCTTGTGCTTGATAGCAAAACTGGAGGTTGCCTGACTTTAAGATGGCCGCTCATTATCTTTAACATGGGGTGGGAGCAGAGTGCCTGACTCCAAAATGGCCGCCGCTGTGGAAATCTCGTTTTCAACGAGATTTGGCCTTTCTTTATCATTCTTTTACCGGAGACACTACATTCATCGGCGCTCTCGCTCCCACTCACCGTCGGTTGCAGCCAGTGGTCGTTTCCTGATCACCGCTCCAGATAGGGCAGCAATTTTCTTCGTTGTGCCCTTCCTTTCCCTTTCTTTTGCCGCCGGGGTGGGCTCCCGGTGGGCAACAGGCAATACGCTCTAGCCCCCACACGCGGGGCGAGCCCTGATTGTTCCGCCGCCGGGTGAGCTCCCGGTCGGCAAGCAGACAACGCGCTCCCAGCCCCACACACGGGGCGAGCTCGGGTTCTTCCGCCGCCAGGGTGGGCTCCCGGTGGGCGGGCAACAACACGCTCCAGCCCCCACACGTGGGCGAGCTCCGCTTCACGTGGCTTCCCGACCACAAAGCTTCTCGGCGCACGACAGCGCCCTCACAGATCTGCTCCATGTGGCTTCCTGACCACAGAGCTTCAGCGCAAATTACGCGAGGCTGGCGGCTTCAGATTCCGCCGCAGCACTCATTCAGGGCACACTCATCGTGAAATGACCTCACACGCGTGCCTCACAGGACGGGTCACAGCTTCTGGGATGTGCTCAGTCACGCAGTTTGATCATCCCACCTTCGTCGCCAGCTGTAACATCTTGCTACTAATGATGACGCTACACAAGAGTATGTATTTAGGAGCTCTTTATTATGCTTCCTCTGGCTTCCCCGTCCCTACTCTAACTGCCCTAGTTCCTGTCCCCCGGCTCCTCCCGTTCCTGTTCCTTTCCTTAGCTCCACCCCAACCACTAGACTGCATCACGTTACTACACCCACTTGTGTATAGTCGCACCTGTTCAATCATGGTAACCCCCCTCCCTTCTGGTATATATCTCCCTCCAGTATCCTCTTCTGGGTCATTGTCACTGTGTCCTAGGAGATACGTCGTTAACGGGCTCCAGATGTCTTTAGGACTGGATTTCATAGGTAGGAGTTCTGCATAATCCCGTAAATGTTCCTGTCATTAAGTTAGATCTCTTATCCAGTACTTGAACTTCGGTGCGCGGCCTCTCCCCCATCTGCACACCACCTGTCTTTTTGCTAATAGCATCCCCAACGCCAGGTACTTCTTATGCACGTTGACTACTGTCGTAGTGAGGCCTAACAAAGCTATCAGCGGTGATGGGGCCATGTGTACTCCTATCATTTCAGACATTGCTACAAAAACTTCTTCCCAGAACATAGCCACTCTCGGGCACATCCATGCTGAATGCAGAAAATCTGCCCCTTCCGTGCCGCACCTTTCACACCTGTCAGTCTCTCTCAACTGGATTCTAAATATCCTAGCTGGTGTATGGTATAGTCTATGTAGAAATTTGTAGTGTATTAACCGAAACCTGTTATTGCCTGTGACTGCTTCTGTCTGTAGGCAGCCTGCCTCCCATTGTTCGTCTGTGAGCGGTGTCTCCAAGCCCTTGTCCCATTCAGCTCTCGCCCTTATCGGTTTAGAGGGAATTGCTCCCCGTGTCTGTTAGTACAATGTGGATATTACATGCCAGGGCTTGTCCATCTGTAATAGCGTGAGAAGTGGTAAAAACGTGTCGCGTTCCTCCGGAAACTTGGGGGTTAGGGCTTTCAGTCTTTGTCGTAATCTAGTATAGAGGAACATATCCATATGTGTGTGCTTGTGTTTCCCAAAGAATTGCTCTGCAGTACGGAATTTCCCTGCAATGTATAGATCCCCCCATGCCTCATATCCCAATTGTTGCAGTAGTCTCTTACATATCCCTTCGCAAATAAACAGCAATAGTGGGTTATTCGCAAACAACTTTAGGTAAATACATTAACTCTACGTCCATTTTATGCGCTAACCATCGCCATGCTGCTACAGTGCAGTCCACTATGGACGGGTCCTTCTCTCGAGCCTTTACTGGCACATCGACATATCCGTCAGGTTGTACTGGAGACATATACCCATCCTCTACCGCAAGGCGTGGCATATAGGGTGGTGGGTGGAACCAATAGGCGGCAAAGTGCGCCTGCGCACAATAATAGTAGTGCTCAAAATTAGGGATATCGTACCCTCCTTGGCTAAATGGGAGCAATAGAGTATCCAAATTGAGTCTTGTTTGACCCCCTCTTCATATGAGTCTAACCATTTTCACCCTTAGTGTGTTAAAAAAGAATCTACCGGGGTGGTATGGGATGTTTATAAACAGATAGAGGAACTTTGGCAGAACCAATATTTTTAGTAACGATATACGGCCAGCCATTGACATTGTCAATTGTATCCATTTATTTATGTTATCAGTTACCTTATCAATGACTTTTCCATAATTGGTACGCATTAGGGTGTCCTTATCTCTTGTTATATATATGCCTAAATATTTGAATTCATCCGTTTCCCATGCCAATGGGTAGTCCAGCTGATGTCGTATCGACTTATCTGTCAGTGGGAATATTGCTGACTTATTCCAATTAATTTGTATACCAGAGAGGGTTCAATACTTAGTAATCTCGCACAGCACTGGGTTAAGGTTAACCTGTGGGTTTTTGACATATAGGGTCATATCATCCGCATATAGGGATATGACAAGTTGTCTAGCTGGGTAGGCCAAGGCGCTATTTTGATGATGATGTCTTAATTTTGCTGCTAATGGTTCTATCGCCAATGTGTATAAGACAGGGTATAGCGGGCAGCCTTGCCTCGTGCCTCTAGAGACAGAGAAAGGCTTTGATCGAGCCCCATTTATTAGCACAATGGCCTGCGGTTGGCTATATAATAATTGTACCCAGCTTATAAAGGACGGCGGTATCCCAATGTGTGCTAGTGTCCCCATCAGGTAGTCCCATTCCCCCGGATCGAACACCTTTGTGGCATCTAAAAAAACAGCCATTGCCGAACAATGAGGGTCGATTTCTTGCAGGACCACCATCAGAGTCCTAAGATTGTGGGATGTGGCTTGGTTAGGGACAAAGCTTGCCTTGTCTGGCAACACTAAGCATTCCATCAGTAAATTGAGCCTAGTGGCTAGTACTTTCGCTAGTATTTTAGTGTCACAATTAAGTAGCGACAGAGGTCGGTATGAGTCACACTGAGACTGGGGCTTACCTGGTTTTAATAATGAAGTGATTTGAGCCTCGCGCATAGTCTGGGGTAGTCTGCCCTCCTCAAGTACCTCGTAATAGACTGCCTTCAATATGGGAGCCAGCTTGTTCACATATGGTTTATAAAATTCTGCCGGCAGCCCATCCGACCCTGGAGCTCGTCCCGTCTGCATATGCATTATTGCTTCTGAAATCTCATCTACCTCCAAATCAAGATTTAGAAACTTACGCTGAGTATCTCCCAGACATGCCAGGGCAGTATCTTCAAAATATTGTTGCAAGTGTAAAGGGGAGCCTCTTTGCAAGGAATATAATTTATGATAATAATCAGTGAATATTTGCAGCTGGTCCGGAAGACTCCTATGAGTCATCCCCTGGTCATCTTGCACTTCTGCAATGTAATTAGCAAATTTGGGCGAGCGAACTGCAGCAGCTAAAGCTCTCCCCGGTCGGTCTCCCTCACATACACCCTCTCCCTGTGATGCTTCCCTCGAAACCTACATTACCGATCTGCCGTGGCTTCATATTCAGTTACTTTATTACGTAATTCCGCTTTCAGCTCTCCATTCCCTGCATCTATCACCATCAGTCCCTCTAGGTCCTTAATTTCCCTCTCAAGCTTGTCTAATTCTTTGCGTATGTCTTTTAGGATACCTCCCCCTTTGGAGATACATCAACCACAACCCGTAACTTTGAACGCCTCCCACACCATCGTTAAGCTCGAAACTGAGCTTATGTTTCTTTCAAAAAAATCTTTGATTTCTTCCTCCATTTCCTTCTTAAAGTCGCGATCATCTAGGTGCATAGGATTGAGTCGCCAACCCAGGTATGGGGAAAGTTCAACTGGGGTTCGAAGGGATATCATCACTGGTGAATGGTCGGAATATGTCCTGGCCAGGTGCATCGCTTTATCCAGCCAGTGTGCCATGCCCATGGAGACTATAAGGTAGTCCAGTCTGGCCCAGGTTCCAAGCACAACTGAGTGGTGCATCCCCTCCTGACTCTCAGGGTGTGCATACCTCCACGTTTCTAGCAGGTGATGGGATATCAGTAAATCGTGTAATGTGCACTGAGCATCCGTGTAGTGAGCGGGGGTAGCTCGCGATTGATCTATTGACGGATCTACCACTGTGTTAAAATCCCCTCCCCATATGAGATATGTTGTGTTTAGTACTTGGATTTCCCCCCATAGTTGAAGCAAAGCATGAGTATCATCCATATTGGGGCTATAGTAATTAGCTATGGTAACATCATTGTGATTCAATTTACCCCATAGTAGGCAGTATCTTCCCTCAGGATCTGATTCTAAGCCACCCAGCTGAAAACGTACTCCCCAATTGAGTGGTATAGCGACGCCCCTGGAGTATCCTGAATACGATGCAAAGCATCTGTGTGACGCCCATTTTGCTGCAAACTGGGGGGTGGTTCTAGGGTCTAAATGCGTTTCCTGTAACAAGGCTACTCCAATATTATGCCTATCCAGGTACCCCAAGACCTGCCTCTTTTTCCTGGCATTATTGAGTCCTCTTATTTTCCAGGAGATGACATTGATTTTATCCGTATCCCCTACAGTGTCTGCCATTTCCAGTATGTGTGGATATCTTCAGTGCCTATGTGCCATGTCCACCATTTAACCAAACAGGATCTTGTGCTGTCCCTTAACAAAGACATTCCCCCCCTCCCACATTGGCTTCCCCAACTTGCCGAGCATATACTCTATCCCTCTCAATGAGGTAACCGTAACAAACAGTCAGTTACACCCTCTTACTAGAGGTAGAGGAAGGGGCTCGCCCATGTACGGGGATCGCTAGGGGCCCACTCCAAGCTCACTCCATACCTGTATTTCACCCACCTGCTACCTCAGCCAGAACGGCTGGCAGCTTCTATGGGATGGTGGAAGTGTACGGGCGGATCAATTTGGTTAAACATGAACAAGTGTAATACATCACCAAAGAAGAGCAGTCCGAGTTCAAGGGCCAATTATGTCAATACACTCAGTAGTGAAGGCACGCCAGTCCGTCATTCAGGATCTTCAAGTGGAGATTGAGACCTGGAGCGTCGTCTCGCCTCTGCTTCGATGGATGCAGCACGCCGAGCCTTCTTAAGATAGTCCTCAACTTGTTGCGGAGACGTGAAGAAGTGCTGCTTTCCGAGATGCGTAATCTTTAACTTTGCCGGCTAAAGCATGGCATACGGTATGGCTTGGGACTGTAGTTTCTTCTTTACCGCTGCAAACTTTCGTCTAGGCTCTTGGACGGCTTGTGTAAAGTCGGGGAAAAAAATGATTGTGGTGTCTTTCTCCTTCTCACGGGCCAGTCGCAACACCATATCTCTGTCCCTGTAGTTGTAGAAGCGCATTATAATGGGCCTCGTGGTGCCTCCGGTGGCAGGCGTGCTGCCAGCGATCTGTGGGCCCGCTCTATTATTAGATGCACTGAAAAGGCCTCCCACCCTAACAGGTCTATAATTAGCTTCTCCATAAAGTCTTCCAGACAGCCCGTGTTGGTAGACTCCGCAAGGCCAAGGACTCAGATGTTATTTCTCCAGGAGCAGGCCTCCAAATCCTCATTCTTATCCGCAATCAGTTTGAGGAGCTTATCCATCTGCAGCAAATACTCTCTGTTTGCCACCGCACCATCTTCCAAGTCTGACACTCTGGTTTCAGCTTCCTTAATCCTCTGGTCATGCTGTTCTAATTTATTCACACAGAGTCCATCCTGGCATTCATGGTGTCCATCTTGGCGTCTATAGAGGATAGACTTTGTTTCATTCCTAAGAGGAGCGCTTACCAGTCCTCTTCCGGTCTACCCTGCGGCGGCTCATCTACCTGGTCCACCGACTGGGCTCCCGGCGGCCTGCCGGCTTCAAATGTTAGCTTGTCCTGCTTTGCGTCATTGCGACCCATAATGGCTGTCGATTATGCCTATTTCTCACGCACCTCGCTGGTAGTCCACTGCTAGCGGAAAATCCAAGTCTCCGATAGTGGGGGATTCCATGGTCCAGGCTTCTTTAACCAGTCGTGTTGTTAATCAGTTAGTGAGGACGTCTTTGTATGTCCCAATTGGGCTATTGCCTCTCACTCCCGCTCTGCGGCCCTTGTTCTGCACTCTATGTATGGGTCTTGTTCAATCGTTTAGCAGCCGTCGGGCGGGAGGCCAGAATCCGTCGCAACTCTCTGCACCATGCGCTGTGTCTCAATCGAGGGCTCTTTCTCTCGGCTAGGCACCGCCCTCAAAAATTAAAACACGCAAGCAGTGGTGCTTTTGCCACACTATATAGCATCAATATCCATGTCTTGGTCTCTCCTTAGTGTGGTGTCCCCTTCATGTGGCTAGCCGCCTGTGCCTCCGTTCTGGCCTGCCACTCTGCAGCGCAGTCACAGCGCCTCCCATCCAACCACCACTCTCTGGCTTCAGTCGCTCACTGTCAAAATGGCGGCTCCCCGTTTACGTAGGACAAATCACAGCGAGGCATGCTCCGGCACCAAGCTAGTGTCTTTTTTGTGTCACCGTCGTAGGCCTCCCTCAACTAGGCCCTGCCGACACGATCCGCCCAGTATTCACAGCGAGCGCAGCAAATCTCGCGGCCCGGGCCGTCGGGACCAGTCGCGACCACCACAGTCACCACTCCTCTGCTAAATCACACAGCCAGTGCGATCCGCCGCACCTCCTTCGCACTGGTGTCCTCCGGTGCGGGGGACCGTGACCTGCCTTCTCTGCAGGTTTCTGCAAACATTCCAGCACAGCCGCAGCCGTGGCCCCGCTTGCCCCGGACTGGATTAGTCTCTGCAGCCGCTTCCGCTCACCAGCCGCACGTCGCGAGCACCTGCTGCAATCTCGGACTGAACTTTCTCAATACCACTGCGCGTTCACTGCTTCAGTTGGGCATGAGTGTGATCAGCAGATATTCCGCTCTTCTATGGGATGTAGCTAGGATCTGTGAATTGTTGTAGGATGAGGCTTATGGAGTTTACTCCACCCGGCTCGGCGGGAGCCTCACAGGTGCGGGCCATCGCAGTCATGCTCCACCTAGCGCCCCCAGTACATGTATTTATGGTTGTGCGATTCATAACCGTGGGTGGAGATTTACCTACTCCTAGTTCCGCGGAGAACACGGAATAGGCAAATCTCTGCACACTCCACAGCGGAGTGGAGCTGGCCAGTCCCCGCCTCCCACCCGCCCTATTTACAATTAATACAACTTAAAAAAAAATTCCTTTATAATAAATAAAAAGAAACTTTCCTAAGCTGCGGTGTCTCCGGGCAGCCCTCCTCGTCTTCATCGCATGCGCAGTTTTCACCGAGAACACGATGAAGACAACGAGGGCTGCCTGGGCACGCTGCAGCTTAAGGTAACGGTCTTTTTATTTTTTTTTAAAGACATTTTTTAAAAGTTGTATTAATTGTAAATAGGGCGGGTGGGAGGCGGGTGGCGTAGCACAGCTACGCGGACCGCCACAGATTTTTTTTTAGCTCTGTGGTGCTCCGCGTAGCCCCACTAGACCCATTATGCCCAGGTTTGGTGATTGGTCCTCAACATGTCCTTAACAGCATTCTGAACACTGAACCATGCACTGCTCGTCGATTCCATAGTAACCTTAACCAACGCATTGCTCCTTTCCACCTGCCCATTACCTTGTGGGTTGTAGGTGCATACATGTCGGACATCAATATTACTCAGAAACCTATTAATCTCACCAGAAATGAGTTCTGTTCCATAATCAGTTACCAGGACAGAGGGAATATCCTCTTTCCTGAAACCGTCACCTAAAACTGCATGTGTAGATTTTGTGCTAACACACCTCATGAACTGATTGGACTTTGCATCCACCAAAGCAGCAGCAAATCGTTCATGTTCCTGCAGAAATGAAAATAGATCAGTGAAACCCAAGCAAACTTTTTACCAAAAAATTCGCTTCAGACACATGCTGATTTTTATCTAAGACTCCTAGACCCGCTCTCAACCGCTTCTCTGAATTATTGCCCACCTCACATTCCTCCGCTCAATCTCTCACCTCACTATCCATGACAGGCCAGCAATACCTTTCCTCAAGTCTCTTAGGAGTCGCAGTCTGACCCAAATCCCCAAACAAGGAAAACTTGTTAACTACTTCATGAATCGGCTTAACTAAATCCAGAATGGTGCTCTCTTTCCTCACTTCACCTTTTACTATATCAATTGCTGCCTTGAGTAACCTATCTCCCTCCATAGCACAAATCCAGTCTTCGATGGACACACATCCCTCCAAATCTTCAGTGGCATCCTCCACACTCACCACAACTTCTTCAGTATCACTATTATCAGCTTCACTATCAAGTAACATTCATAAACAGTCCACTACCTTATTTTTCCAGCCTGGCAAAAATTCTACACAATCATCAAAGTCTTGTAGCCTCTCTGTCAATCAAGCCCAACGCCCCATGTAGTTTTATGTGCCTGCTAGGCTCAACACCTTTGGAAAAGACTTATGATCTGTTCTCAATACCACCCTACTGCCCCAAATGAAATCCTGAAAATAATTTGTTGCTGAGCACAATCCAATGCTTCCTACTCACTCACTGAGCAATTCCTGTCAGTGTTAGACAATGATTGAGAGGAAAGGCAACTGTTCTCTCTGACCTTCCATGTACTTGTGAAAGTACTGCACCAATATCAATGCAACTGGCATCCATGATAAGAATGGTCTTCAACCTCCCCTGAAATGGAAGCAAATGTCAGTATTTGCTAACTCACTCCTAATCTACTTGTTGGGCTCACTCCCACACAAATGTCTTTCCTTTCCTCAACAACTCCCTCTAAGCTTCTGCTTTACCAGAAAAATCTTGTACAAATTTTGAATAATTTTTGACCAAACCCATAAATGATTCAAATTTGTCCTTATAATCAGCCACTGCTGGATTAAATATAGCGCTTTCCATATTCAACTTTGGTTTGACTCCCTCTCCCGAGATGATATATCCCAAATATTCTACTTCCTGCCCAAAAATTAGCTTTTTTCTTTCCGCAGAGTCAACCCAGTCATGATTATGTTGTACGTAGTAGCACTATCTCCAAAGACCAAAATGTCATCTATGGAAAAAAAGAATTCAGACAAAACATTTGAAATTAATCTTTTGAGACCTTTGCTGAGGAACAGAAACCAAAATGTAGCCTGTTAAACTGGAATGCCCCCACATTCATGATGAAAGCAGTTAAATGCTTTGAACCTGGGTGCAGTCTTACATGATGATAAGCACTAGTAAAGTTGTGCTTAGAAAAATACATCCCCATACAACAACAAAATTAGCTAATGTATATTAGGCAGAGGGAATCAATCCATGACAATGTTCTGATTGAGACTGCATCAATCAACACAAAATCTCAGTGATCCATCCAACTTTCTCATTATAGCAACAGGTCACAGCTATTTGTGCCTCCAACTGGCTAAATGACTTTGTTCTGGATCATTTGATTAAGGATTACCTTCACCTTAGATCTTGTCGCCAGAGGTACTTTCCTAGCCACATGTCTCTCTGGGACTGCATCCTTCCTCAATTCAATTTTATGTTGTTACTCCACCACTTCATACAACCTGTTATCAAAAACTGATTGATAATATTTCAACACCCCAGACAGCTCAATGTCCTCTATTATACTCTTTTGGTTGCCCGTCCTCTGGTTCGCCACAATGTGTAGGTCGTACTTATATAACTAACAAAAAATGAGTGGACCTTCTGCAGCCACATAAACCTTTCCAGAGGTTTCTTCACCTTCATATTCAATTTTGACTAGAATATAACCGATATCCCCAATATCCACTCCTTGAAAACCTTTCAATATCACATTGGTTGATTTCACTATTCCTTCAGACCAGGTGATGGCAAATAACTGATTGGGTATTATGGTAGACAGTGAACCTGAATCCACCATCAACAAAATTACTTTCCCATTCACCATGAAGCTTGCCTTGGGGCATACTTTCTGTTTCATCTCATTGCCCCTTGTACTTGAAGATATCTGAGCTCTGTTGATTCACCCACTCTGTTGATTGATGATACCCGATTCTTTGAAGCTTTGCACACCTCTGAAAAATGTCAATTTCTGCCACAATTATGACATTCCCTGCCTATGGCAAAAAATATTTTTGGAATCACCAGATAAAAATACTAAACCACCTGTGACAAAGACGGGATGAAATCCTGAGGATCCCATTACCTTCTGATTACCCCCCTTATTAAAATTATTATTTGGTATAAAAAGTTTTTGTTTACTACATTTGCCAATTCTGACTCATTATACAGTTCTGCCGCCTCAGCAGAATTCTTACTTTCCATTTTCTGCATCTTCTTCATGCATCTCTCCAAATGTCACTGCAGTGCACTATCATTTGGTCTCAAATGTATTCCTGTCATTTAATCAAACTGACATTTTGCTGTCACCTCATGCAGTCTAGCCACAAAGTCATCAACTGACTCGCAAGACTGTAGGGGTTGGGTATAAAAAATTTGATGCCACATCACTATGTTCTCTGTTTTAGCAAAGTGTGTCTGTAAACACAATCTAGCCTCCTTATGCACACCCTCAATTTCTTTTTCATGGTCATTTCGTACTGGTGGTAGGTACTTGATGACATGTTGACCCTCTTTACCTAAAGAACACAAAATAAATACTTTTTTCTGACTAGAGAAAAGTCTCTGCCCTCCATCGGCAATAAATAGTTCTCAAATGTCTATAACCAATCCTCCCATTCAAATGGAGGCTATCCTTCTTTTATCAAGAAGGATGGTGGCAACACTATAGGCTGATTGATGTTCATATTTAAATGAAGATAGAACAAAATTAACATTTTCTGTATAACAAGCCTGTGGTAGTGCGCCCTTGCAAACAGTGATGGTGGAAAAACAAAATGTATGAAGTTCACAATGAAAGAGGTGCACCAATAGGTGGTGTTACACTGATGACCGAACAAGTGATGGTGATTGGAACTGGCAGCCAGCGAGATGAGACCAGGCAGCCAAAGAGACGAGAGCATTGCTAACACTGTTCCATATTAGGAGGGGCACTGCTTGAGACTAACACTGGCCAGCAAATTAGGGGAAGCACTGTTTGACCAGTGACTCATTGTCATTGAAATTGCTCTCCCTCGCAGCTCCACCATTAAGTGAGGCCTTCCCCGAGCCCCTGCACTATCGAGTGTTGGTGTTCGAGGCCCTCCTCCACCCGCAGGTTTCACCTGCGCCTCATCCCTGGTGGTCCTTTGGACCTCTGTCTCAATTCTCTCGCTCTGCTGTTTCTATCCTTTTTCACTCATTTTTTACATCACTTCTATCTCCCTCTTTCTTCCACTTTCTGTCATTTTCCTCTCAATTCAAGCCCCCCTTCACTCTCCTTCTGTGTCTCTCCTCCTTTTTTCACTCGATTTTTACCCTCATCTCAATCTCCCCCTTTGACTCTCCTTCTGTGTCCTCTGTGTCTTTCCTCCACTCTTTCTTGCACTTTTGCAGCCTTATTTGCACTTTTCTCTCTCTTTTTGCCTTTTTTCTTTTGCCTTTTTCAGCCCGTTTTTCCCAGCCGCTACTGCCCTCGTGGCCCCTCCCCTCCAGCATGACCAGTGTGACCGGCCCAATACAGCTCCCCTCTCTGGTCCTGTCTCCAAGCTGTCCAGCCCTTCCCGACCCCTACTTAATAGCGGCCGCTGCGGGGACAGGCGAGCAAGACCACTGACTCATTATCAGTGAAATTACTCTCCCTCCCTCGCAGCTCCTCCATTAAGTGAGGCCTTCCCCCGAGCTCCTGCACTCTCGGGTGTTGGTGTTTGAGGTCCTCCTCCACCCGCAGGTTTCACCTGCACCTCATCCCTGGTGGTCCAGTGGACCTCTGTCTCCATTCTCTCACTCCGCTTTTTCTCCCCTTTTTTACTCATTTTTTCCCCTCACTTCCATCTCCTGCTTCACTCTCCTTCTGGGTCTTTCCTCCATTTTCTGACGTTTTCCCCTCAATTCAAGCTCTCCCCTTCACTCTCCTTCTGTGTCTTTCCTCCGTTTTTCACTCGTTTTTACCCTCATCTCAATTTCCCCCTTTCACTCTCCTTCTGTGTCCTCTGTGTTTTTCCTCCACTCTGTCTTGCACTTTTGCTGCCCTATTTGCACTTTTCTCTCTCTTTTTGCCTTTTTCAGCCCGTTTTTCCCAGCCATTGCTGCCCTTGTGGCCCCTCCCCTCCAGCATGACCAGTGTGATGGCCCAATCCAGCTCCCCTGTCTGGTCCCACCTCCAAGCTTTCCAGCCCTCCCCGACCCCTACTTAATGGTGGGTGCGCCAAAGGTAAGCTCGTCTGCGCCTGACCGCGATTCGACTGCGACCATCACCAGGAAGCCTGGATCTCTACACCGCCAAAGCTACGACCCAGCGGCACTCTAGGCTCTCAACCCAGGCTACAACAACAAATCCAAACAAGCTAGCATCACCAGCCGACACCCACAAACCCTTCAGCTGTCACTGCTGCCAGCACACCTGCAGCACCGCCAAACCCACAAACCCAGTGCAAGCCTCCCGCAAGAACACAACCTAACCGAAGACCCTGCAATGCATCTTCCTCAACGTACGATCCCTCCACAAACATGCCACCGAAATCTGGGACCTCCTCAACAGCGTCGGACGTAGCATTTGTTACCAAAACCTGGACCAAAACCTCCTCGGGACCGGACATCGCTATCACCATTGCCCAAGGAAACAAGATCTCCAGGAAGCACCCCCCACCTGCCAGGGAGGAGGAATCACCATTGTCCACAAGTCCACCCTCTGCCTGGCACACTCCCTGACGAGCCTACAGACATGATGGAACACCTTCATTTCAAGATACTGGCCAGCCCTACCCCACCCTCCGAGGAACCCTCATCTACCAACCCCCTGGACCCTGCGGACTTTTCACCAACTCCATCACAGACATCATCTCCCCGCTTGTCATTGCGTCCACCAACTACACCCTACTGGGCGACCTCAACTTCCACCTCAACAACCAACTTGACCCCAGCAACACATCCCTCCAGGACAACCTACACAACATTGGAATCCGCCCGATCGTGACCGAGCCCATGCACTCAGCAGGACACAACCTCAACCCCCTCATTACAACAGGAAACTCCATCACCTTCAGCCACACCACCGAACTCGCATGAATTGACCCTCGATGCGTCCACTTCACCTTCAGAACACCCACCATCCACAGACACCAGCACCTGCCCCACGAAGAAACTGGACCAGAATCACCGACGACCAGCTAACCTCCTCACTCAGCAACTCCACCCCAACCATCGTGGAAAAAGACAACCCCCAACACCGCAGCCCGAATCCTGCACAGATGGATCTCCGACAGTGCCAACACCATAGCCCCCCTTAAGAAAGAAAAGCAACAACACCCACGCCAAGAACTTCGAGAGTCCAGACACACTTGCTGCCGCCTCGAAAAGGCCTGGAGGAACACCAAATTCACAGAAGCTCACAACAACTTCAGATTCGCCACCAACTCCCACCACCAACTCATCAGAAAAACGAGGAAAAAAGCGATTGAAGACAGAATCTCCACTCATGCACACAACAGCAAAGAACTCTTCAACATCATCAAGGAGTTCGCCCAACCCCCAGCAAGTCCACCAACATTCCTCCCTCACAAGACCTCTGCAACAAACTCAGCACCTTTTTCCACCACTAAATCAAGAACATCTACGACAACTTCGACAAAGACAACCAACACACTGAACCCTCACCAACCACCCGACACCCTGAAGCCAGCGATCGACAACTGGACAGCCCTCACCACCGAAGACACACTGAAGATGATGACGTCAATCCACTCCGGGGCCCCTACAGACCCCTGCGCCCACCACATTATCAACAGAGGTGCCAACACCATCGCACCCATGCTCTGCCACACCATCAACCGCTCCCTGGCAACCGCTCGTTCCCCGATGACTGGAAACATGCTGAGATCAACGCCCTCCTGAAGTAACCCACAGCTGACCCCACCAACCTTAAAAACTACAGACTCATCTCCTTGCTCCCGTTCCCTGCAAAAGTAATTGAGAAAGCCATCAACAGCCAACTCGCCACATTCATCGAAGAGCACAACATCCTCAACTTCCAATCCGGCTTCAGACCACAGTACAGAAACCGCCCTCCTAGCTGCTACAGACGACATCCGTACCTTACTGGACAAGGAGAAACTGAAGCTCTCATCCTCCTCGACCTCTCAGCGGCGTTCGACACAGTCTCTCACCCCACCCTAATATGCAGACTCCACGATGCAGGGATCCAAGACAAGGTCCTCGACTGGATCCGGTACTTCCTCTCCGGCAGAATGCAGCGGGTCAGACTCCCCCCTTTTCTCTCGGACCCTACACCTACCACCTGCAGAGCCCCCCAGGGGTCCACCCTCAGCCCTATGCCCTTCAACGTCTACATTGCTCCGCTTGCCCCGATCATCAGAACCTATGGACTCCACATTGTGTCATACGCAGATGACACCCAACTCATCCTCTCCCTATCCAAAAAACCCAACACCGCCAGACACAACTTTCAAGAAGGCATGGAAGCCGTCGCCAAATGAATGAAAAACAGCTGCCTACAACTAAACACCAACAAAACGGAAGTACTCTTCATGGGCCCAAACCCCGACACTTGGAACGACACCCAGCCCTTGGAAGCCAGCCGACCCCCATGTACCATGCACACAACCTGGGAATCATCCTGGACTCAGAGCTCAAAATGGACCACCAGATAAACTCTGTCTCGTCCTCCTGCTTCCACACCCTCCACCACCTACATAAAACCTTCACATGGATCCCCCTTGAACACAGAAAGACCATCACTCACGCCCTGGTGACCAGCAGGCTCGACTACGGCAACACACTCTATGCCGGAATAAAGAAAAACCTCACCCTCAAGCTACAAAACATCCAAAACGCAAGACTGGTCCTCAACCTGCCAAGACACTGCCACATCTCCAATCACCTGCGCACACTCCACTGGCTCCCCATCAAAGCTAGAGTCACTTTCAAGATGTTAACCCACGCTCACAAGGCCCTCCACAACACCGGACCAGCATACCTGAACAGCCGGCTTAAATTCCACGCACCCCAAAGGACCCTACGATCAACCCAACTCTCCTACGCCGAGGTCCGCCGCACCAGAAAGACCAGAACGGGAGGCCGCTCTGTCTCCTTCAACGCGGCCAGAGCCTGCAACAACCTTCCACTCCACCTCAGACAGATAACATCGTTCCCCTTCTTCGCAAGAAACCTCAAAACCTGGCTCTTTGACAGACCCCCTCCTTGATGGACTGGAACCTGCATCCTCCCCACCCCCGAGCGCCTTGAGACCCTTACTTCTGAGTAGTCACACTTAACAAACACCTTATTGATTGATTGGTTACAATAAGGCAGCGCAGCTGGAAGAGCTGGAGTGCCTGAGGTCGCACTTGCATACAGGAATCCACGAGGAAGCGCACGTGAGCCCAGCGGGATGCTTAAGGCCGCGTTTACTAACAGAGAACCATTTGCATATAGCGATGACCGTTCTCCTTTCTCTGTAGTAGTGGAGAGAAATGTGCCTTTGCGCTCAAAATACATATTTAAAGTCACTTTGTACAACATAGTGTACAGGATTATTCACAGTAGGGGGCTCCCCATAGAAGAGAGGAATCATTTATATAAAATTGTGGGGATGATGCAGATGCTACATCACATCTCCTGACCTCATTCTGACATTGGAGAACATGATATCACATGACCTTCCACCCCTCAATGATAAGTATCTGTACTTTTTTTAAGCAATCTTAGTTAAAAACCTGAGCCTACTGTCTCATAATAATGAACAGTGATTAAAATCAAGCAGAAACAGCCAGATTCCAAAGCAAGCATGCTTACTTTTAAGTAGATTGATAGTCAGGGGGGTGGCTTGACGCTGGACAAGATAACGGCACACCACTGAGGCTCTGAGGGACAGCACTCAAAGAAGCATTTCGAATATGGCTTACACCTCATACAATGATTTCTAAAGCTGCATAAACATTACAGAAGTAAGGAGGATGTTGTGTTTCATATTTTTGTCACTCAGGAGTTTGCAATTGCATTTGTTGGCAATGCATCTCTGTTCCCTCAAACATTGCCGCCATTTTGTTCCAGCTCTGAAGAGATGCTTAGTGAACATAACTTAGTGTTTATTAGAACATTTCAATGCATTTAGAATTTCTGAATTACATTGTGATATAAAACATTGATGTTTGATAACTGAAGGTAATTTTTGTTCAAATATTTTTTATTTTCAAAAGTATAGATACAGAAAAACAGAAAAAAACGGATATATAGATGCATGAAGCTCAACTCAGCGCCTTGGAACCTCCCCCTCTGCATGGGACAACACCTGGTGGCCCACCGCCTTTGCCGACCCCCCACGGACCATGCCCGTAATCTCGGCATTATACTCAAATCCGCCCTCTCCATGACCAGAAGATCAACGCCTTTGCCTCCAGCTGCTTCAACACCCTGCGCGCCGTCCGAAAGACATTTAAATGGATCCCCCCCAAATCAAGGAAGACCATCACCCACACACTCATAACCAGCAGACTGGACTATGGAACGCCCTATACGCTGGGATGAACAAGTCTCGGCTTCACAAACTCCAGACCATACAGAACACCACAGCCAGACTCGTCCTTGGCATCCCTCGACGTGAACACATCGCCCAAACACCTGTGGAACCTCCACTGGCTCCCCGTCGAGAGGAGAGTAACTTTAAAAATACTTACCCATGCCTACAAATGCCTCCACAACACCAGACTAAGTATGAGCAGAAAATCCGTTCCGCTCGCGGATTTTGCAAATTTTCGGTAAATTCGCGATCCGCGAACTCCCGCGAATTTACCGAGAATTCGCAAATCCGCGAGCGGCGGATTTTTCCGGGGGCAAAAGTTGAAGCCTGCCTGTTGTAACTGTTTTAGGATGGCGCCGGCAAGCTGCCAGCGCCATCCTAAAATAGTTACTAAGTTAGCTTCAACAGGAAGCTCTAATAGATAAAATAAAGCAGGTGCTCGATTTTATCTATTAGAGCTTCCTGTTGAAGCTAATTTAGTAACTATTTTAGGATGGCGCTGGCAGCTTGCCGGCGCCATCCTAAAATATTTACCATGCCCTTCCTGTGACTTCTTCCCAAATCTACTGTGGAAAATCAGCTGTGATGCTGGGTAGAGGCCTTTGCATCCTTGACTTTCATGAGCTCAATCCCCGTGCTGTTCCAGTGACCAGGAGCTTCTTTCTCTTCATATTATTGTGTTCGCACGGGTTGCTGCAAGTTCGCACGCGTTTTGTACAATTTCGCAATTTGCGAAATTGTACAAAACCCTTGCGAACTTGCAGAAACCCGTGCGAACATAAAAAAAAGAAATCCGCAAATTTGCGAGAATTCGCGGATTTTGCGGATTGCGAGTTCGCAAATCCGCAAAATCCGCGAACGCGAGATCCGCAAAATTCGCCCATACTTACACCAGACCCCAATACTTCAATGAGAGAATCTTCTTCCACGTACATACCCAAGAGAATCCCCAAGCATCCGAAGAGCCAGAATAGGTGGAAGTGCCTTCTCCTACATCGCGGCCAAGACCTGGAATGAGCTCCCAACCAACATCAGGCTTGCCCCTTCCCTAAACGTTTTCAGGAAGAGAGTCAAGATCTGGCTCTTTGACTGAATGCAGCTGCTTACCCCCCCTCCCTCCCCCCCGCAGCGTTCGGGGACCCTTACAGGTGAGTAGCGTGCTTCCCAATTCCCTGATTGATTGAGTTTGTGTAGCCTAGATGGGGTCCAGCAGCATTTGTGAAGCGACCAAAATCTGGACTGGGTGATTGCCAGTGGGATTTTCCCTGGAAAAGAAGTATGCCAGATTCTATGCCAGGTAGATTCTATGCCAGGTAGAGTCAGGTTTCCTAGAATATGTGATGACCATTTCTTTTTCAGGTTTTTGACCAGGTGTAATCTTGGAGGTTCTAAAAGTTTATAGATGTGAGATGCAACATGGCCTTTTCATTTGAGTTTCCTTAGAAGGTCAGGGAGATCTGGATTGTGTGGTTTTGGGAGTCTCCTATTTGATATTTGACGTTTTAAGAAGCTGTAAACTTTGATTGGGGGAGCAGTTGTATCATGAACTCAATTCAGCAAAGGGGATGGGGATAAGTGTAATACCTAGGTCTCCGATGGACTTAACGCCTCTTTTGGCCCATTATTTCCAGAATAGGGTTCTGCCTTCTAATTTTATTTTATGATTATGCTAGAGAGGAGCTATGGTAGAGTCAGTTAGATGGTTGGACAGTGCATATCCTCCAATTATGGGGTGAGAGTGTGCCACAAGTAGCTTTCTGAGGCCGCGGAAAGGTGGTGTGGATTTTAGCAGAATAGGGGAGAATAGGTGTGATTCAATTTGCAGTAGTTGTTATTGTTATTATTAACTTTGTGGGCAATGCAGATGCCCTTGAACTTTGCCCTCTGCTTGATGGGGAGCCAGTGAAGCTTGCGCAGCAGAGGGGTCGCGTGAGCCCTTCTGAGAAGCATGAAGATCAGCCTAGCTGCATCGTTCATAGTCACCTGCAATTTATTGGTGAGCTTTTCCGGCAAGCCAATATATAAGGCGTTCCCGTAGTCCAGTCTGGACATGATAGTTTCTGATACTATCATCTTGAGGGAGGGGTGATCTTATTAAGTCATTAATAACACTGAGCAGCTAGGAAAGCAGGTTGATATCTATGGAAGTCTGGCGTATCTAGGTCACCTCTGGTTTTGTTCAGTTTTACGATGAAACCGGCGATCCTAGCCTTCTTCCCTTTCCATATGAAGTTCAAATATTCTTGGGAGAAAGTTAACTTGGGTAACCATCATCCTTTTTGAAGGGTCCGTCCTGCCACACCAAGTCAAGAGTTTGGGAGACCATGAGAATAATAGATCAATCATTTTGAAAAGTGTTTCAGTGAAGATCAGAATGCCGTTGGAGTAGGGTGGAACTACTTGCTTGCCTGATTCGAATTGCGCTTCTTTTATGTCATCCTTCGCTTTAGAGAGCATAAAAGGGTTTCAGTAATGATAGGAGGGAAGAGAGGGGGCATCCTTGTCTAGTGCCTTGGACTAGAGGAAATGTGCTGGATAGGCAGCCGTTTATCTTGAATTTCATGACTGGAGCTGCTTAGAGGACCATCACTATTCAGGTGAAGTTCTCGCCTACTAGGAATTTGCAGAGTGCCTCATGTAGGAAGGCCCAAGAGACCTTATCAAAGGCTTTTTCCGCATCCAGATCCATAACCATGGTGGGCGAGGACCTGACCAAGCTTTTTCTAGGGCGTGGCAGCAGGCAGGGATGTTGTCGGTGGCTAGCTTGCCTTTCAGAAATACAGTTTGGGTGGAGGATGAGTTTTAGTAACACTTTCTCTAGTCTTTGAGCAAAGATTTTGGCTTATGTTTTACATTTGATATTCATTAGCAATAGAGGCCTGTAGTTTTTGACGTTTAGTGAATTCTTCCCTTTTTTCGGGATAACAACTATTTTTTCCTCGGAGGTCGAGCCAGAGATGCAGTCGGTGGATGAATATGCCTGGAACAAGGCAAGTAAAAGTTTTGCCAGGATGGCTTGGAATATTTTGCTTAAGGTCTCTGTGTAGCCTTGCCTGGATTGAGGGATTTAATGACCAAGTGCATTTCTTCAGAGGTAATTGGTGCGTCGAGCAGTAATCAGTCCTCCGCTGAGGCTGATGGAAGTGATCAGTTGTTCAGGTACAAAACGCAATCTTTTGGGTTGATTGCATTGTTGTGAATATACAGGTTGGAGTAGGATGTACGGAAGACCTATAGAATCTCAGTAAATGTAAATGTGTGGGTCTTGTAAAGCGCACTGCTACCCGGAGGCGTCCTGGCGCTATAGACCGCTGGGGAACCCGTCCTGGCTTTCCCTGTGAGATGTTCCCTCCTGGGTATCTCCAAGGTGAAACCAGGCATCCCCGGCGTTTGTGGGGGGCCGTTGTGGAGATGAGGCAAGCTAATGCCCAGAGTTGCTGAGTGTGATCCCTGGTTAGAGTAGGCACCGAGGTAAGAATTATCAAGTCCGCTGACCCTGGTTCATGACCCTGCCGCGTCGGGGATTGAACCCTGTTCCTCTGCTTCCGGGTCTGCCGTCTCTAACCAGTGAGCCACACCACTCCTCAGTAAGGGAGGTTACTGTTTTTAATGGCCAATGTGATGATTATGTTTTTGGAGTATTTCCGATAATTAGCAAGAGCCTTCCTTGCTTTGTTTATAGTGGTCAATTTTTTTTTTATGTTGGCAATGCCCACCCATTTCTGCACTCTAATACTAAGGGGCCCAGTAGGATGGCGGGCTGCCGGAAGTCCGCCCGCCACCCTAGTGGTGCTGGTACCGGCCGCCAGTGGTGTGGCAGGTTCCACCCCGGCGATTAGAATGCCACCGCCACCATGGCGGTGGCATCCTCCATTCCCAGCATTGTGGCAGCCGGTGCTCACAGCACCACCCGCCACAATGCTGGGAATGCACAGCATGCATTAACATGCACAAGGTGACAGGCACCACAAGGTGCCTGCCACCATGTCCATGACAATGCCGGGGGTGCTATAGGTACCCCCCATGTGCACCCCCCACCCCCCAATACGCTGGGGGTCCGCAACGGGCCCCGGGAAGCAGAATCCGCATGCCTTTCTGTGGCGGCAACGCTGCCATGGAAAGGCAATGATCCGCCCCCACACTAATATGAATGGCAGTGTCTAGCACACTGCCAGCATATTACTCTGCCCAGTCGACTTGCCAACCTTTTGGAAGTGTCGGAGGCAATCAAGGAGGTACTCGATTCAGGAGGCAAAACTATGCTTGTGATGCTTGATTTGTCGGCGGCATTTGACACTGTCCCCCATGAGGGTCTCCTCGCCAGACTTTATGAGATCGGTCTGAGGGGGACGGTTCTCAGCTGGTTTAGATCTTTTTTGGCTGGCCGCCGACAAACGGTCTGGGCCTCCCCTTGCTCTGCCGTGATGCCGCCATTGGGAGTCGGAGTCCCGCAGGGCTCAGTGTTGAGCCCGACTCTCTTCAACATCTTTATGACCCCTCTGGCGGCACTGGCGGAGTCTTTTGGGGCCCAGATCGTATCCTACGCCGATGATACCCAGCTCCTCCTTACGTGTGGGAAGGGAGCAGATTTTGACGGAGAGAGTATCCGCAGGTGCCTTGGGGCTGTTTTTAACTGGTTCCAGCTTAACAGCCTCAAGTGCAACTCA
This sequence comes from Lissotriton vulgaris, assembly GCF_964263255.1. Taxonomy (NCBI): domain Eukaryota; kingdom Metazoa; phylum Chordata; class Amphibia; order Caudata; family Salamandridae; genus Lissotriton; species Lissotriton vulgaris. Next base: position 789,422,636 of record NC_141698.1, on the reverse strand, counting down.
GATAAATCTGAGGTACTCTTCTTCGGTTGTCGGTCTGATCCAGATTGGCAGGGATGGTGGCCTGTCAACATGTTTCCTCCAGCAGGCTCTTCCCAGCTAGCCAAGAATCTGGGGGTCAAGATCGATAACGGCCTGACGTTGAGGTCACAGATTCTGGGCGTAACGGGTACATGCTTTGGCCTCCTCAGGATGCTCCGCAAGTTTCTTCTTCTTCTCCCGGAAGATCATCGGAAGATCACAGTTCAGGCCTTATTTCGCTCGAGATTGGACTATTCCAAAGTCCTTTATCTCAGCCTGCCGGAGTATCTCTTGCAACGGCTGCAGGTGGTCCAGAACTCGGCAGCACGGGCCATCTTTGGCCTCTACGGGCGAGCCAGAACCTCTGGCCTCCTGCAGTCACTTCAACTGCTAATTAGTATGGGCTCAATCTTGGGGTTCTGTGCTGCGGGGACTAGAGATTTATCTATTAGAATGTATTCAATTCTTGTGAAGTTATAATGTGGGGAGGAGTAAAATGTGTTGTCACTACCACTCGGGTTGGATAGACTCTATGTGTCGATTAGATTGTTGTTCTTGCAGCATAGTTTCATCTGTCTGTGAGACCTGCTGCCAATAAATTTGTGTGCAGAGATTCTATCAAGGACACCGTACATTGGAAGGATGAAGTCTCCTCCCATGATGATGCCAATGTTATCTAGGATTTCTGAGAGGCACTTATCCATATCCTGCCAAAAGGCGACTAAGTTATCTTTAGGAGCTTAGGTATTTACTAAGGCCATCTCCCTATTTTTCCTTAGTATCCTTGTGATTAACCATTATTCCTGGTGATCATGTGAGGGGGAAAGGATGGAAATCCTGGATTTGTTTTCGAATATGGTGATGACACCTTTTCTTGGCTATAGCTGGGAAAGTAGTGTGTTTGTGACCCAGAGGCAATAGAATCTGGCATCTTTGACTGACTCAATGTAAGTCTTTTGTAGGAGAATATTTGTCTCCTTTCAGTTTATTGCAGTAATCAGTGATTTTTTTAATGTTTTACTGGGTGTGAAAGACCTTTGGGGGCACATTAGGATGGTGGGTGGACTTCTGTCTGCACGCCACCCTAGCGGTGCTGGGACCGGCCGCCAGTGGTGCGGCGGTCATGTCCCGGCAATTAGATTCCACCACCACCATGGCGGTGGCATCCTCCATTCCCAACATTGGCACCGCCGCCACAATGCTGGGAATGCACTGCGTGCATTGTCATGCACAAGGGGACAGGCACCGCGAGGTGCCTGCCACCATGTCCATGACAATGCAGGGGTGTACCCCCCATGTGCCACCCCCACCCCCAATACCCTGGGAACCCGCAACGGACTCCCGGAAGCAGAATCTGCATGCAGGCATGTTTGCGCCCCATACTAATATGGATGGCGGTGTCTAGCAGACACCGCCACCATATTAAACCCTTTTCTGCCCGGTCGACTAATATGGCGGGGGTAAATAGGTGGCGGGCGGGGAAGGAAGTAGGGCGGATCGCCACCGCCATGCGGGCGTGGTCGATCCGCCCAACATCCTAATGACATCCTAATGACCCCCTTGGTGTTTAAAGAAAGTATTCGGTTGTCAATCACTGGATAATGTTGAAGCTGAGAGGTTAGTGGAAAGTCGATGTCGAAGTGTAGGGCGGTGTGTGCAAATGGCCCTCATGAGGGTGAGAAGAAAATTGAGATGAACAGTTTGTGTAGTGACTTGTGTGTGTCAGTGGGGTGGGCCTTGGCGGTGGTTGAAAAATTGTTTGAAGGAGAATTTGAATATAGTCCGAGCTGTGAACGGAAGAGGGGCGTTACACAAGGGAAGCCAAGGCCATGTATTGTATTGTATTGTAAATGCATTTATATACCGCTTACTACCCATGACGAGGCCTGAGGTTGTGTGGAGAAACTGTGAGCAAGCAGATTCAGCACATTCATTAGTGGAGTATACAACAACGATGAATTGCTATCTGGATTGACGGCTGGTGAGTGGGGAAGGGGGGGTGAGAACATGGACAGTGGAAGATGCCTTACCGACCTACTTGGAGGACCGTATACATCTGTAATACCTTCATGGGGGAGGGGGCTTGGGGTGAGGGGTAAGGGAGAGAGAGAAAGAGAAAGAAGGAAGAGAAGAACGAGTATGAGAGAGGTAAACTTAAACAAATTAGAATCCGAAAATCTATCCTACCCACCACCCAACCTTTGAAATGCGGGCAAACCGCATTTCCCCCACCCTATCTAGATAAGAGGAGACCTGCACTTGGACCGTAGATGCCGAACTCTACCGCAACGCAGCGACTGAATTGTCCGGATCCAGGGACAACGCCTGATTATACGCAAAATAACCCACTTTAGTTCTTCTTTACCATGACAAGGCTGTGTGGTGTGAACTTCCATTGATGATTTAATTGACAATAGTATTAAAAAAGGTCCTACGCTTTATTACCTGTACACAACTACCTTGGGACGATTACTCTTACGGACTCCCAACCACCTTTTCGAGATTGTCTACAAATATAATTATGGCCATAGGATACACATAGGAGCCGACTAATCAAGGTGACAGTGGTCCTTAAATACAATTGCCACTATGCTACTTACAGAGATATTACGGAACCATAATTGGAGACCATAAAAACTATCTGCCCTGAGGAAGCTCCGGATGTGGGAGAGAAACGCGTTGGCTAATTCTTGTATGATTGAAATGATGAATTTTTCCACAAAGCTTAATGAATAAAGAAGGAATAATTTCGATACAAAGTTTGCCTTTTTGGACTTTGTGATGGTGCGCCCCCACTATTCTTAAAATCTAGATAAGAGAAGAGGAAGACCACGAGAAGGCCAGGCATAAACATTATTAGGAGAGCTCCAACCTAATGGTAGAATATCCTAGAATGGAATGTACAACTTATTGTAGCCACAAATTATAAAAAAAATTCAACAACTTAGCCATAAAGTGGACAAATGGGATAAACTAGGAGGAAACTGTAGGTAGTGTATCGTATGTGAATGAGCAACCTATTTGCGGTGTCAATAATGCAACAAGGCAATTTAGAACTTTAGTGTAAAGGGCGAGAAAACATGCGCTAAAGCATGCGCAAGAGTGCAAGAGCACTATAATATTGAGGCATGTGAACATGCACATAAGTAAACACATGAGTACTCCAAAAAGCATAGTGGTGCATAGCTCCCAGAAGCTGGTATGGGTTTAGTACTGAACGTTCTTGTTAGACCGTTGCAACCAGTAAGAGCCATACTGGAGTCCTGATACAGTGATAAACTAGTTATGGCACAATAATCAGGTTCATAGCATTTTCCCCTAATGGGAGGGACTCAGAACGGCTCAACAATGTGTAGTAGTACAGAGGAGGACAACACATGCGATTAGGTGTACACAGGCGTACAAGAGCACAATGACATGTAAATGATCAAAAGCGTAGCGAGGGCAACCCAGATGTCCAAAAGGGATAGGGTCAACAGGACACTTCTTCTTGAGTGTCCAGAAAGTCTTGAAGGTCAGCTGGAGTGCAAAAGACCATTCCTTTGCCCTTGAAGAATGTGCAAAACCTCCCTGGGCCAGTGAAGGGGAGGTTGCGCTCTCTGAGACGTTGATGCAGTGCCAGGAAGCCCTTCCTTGTTGTCTCTGTTTCCTTTGAGTAGCCCTGGGGAATGTGATGCATGATCCATTCTATTCAACTTGTTAATTTTTCTCATATGGGCTAGGATTATTTTGTAAGGCGATAACGTAATGGTTTGAAGATCTTTGTTCTTGGGCTAGTGGAATGATCAGGTTTGGAATTGGGCAGATTTCCCAAAGGGATCCTGTGCGCCCATTCGATTTCAAAGTCTTTGTCAAATTTTACTTCCTGTGTGAGGGGATCCAAGATTCCAGGAATTCAAGCAGTAGTTGGCATCTTTTTCAGCACCCTCAGGTAAGCCAAAAATACATAGATTTCCTCTTCGGTTATGGTCTTCGAGTTCTGAGAGTTCAGCCATCATTTTTGTTTAGCGGTTTTAGAGGTCCAAATGTCTTACAGTTGAGGTGTTGGATCTTCCATGGAGCTATTTCTAGACTCTGCCTCTGTGACCCCCTCATACCATCACATAGAGCCTGGATATCTTGTCGCATAGCATCTGTGCTGGATTTAGTATTTTAGGCTAAGTCATGGAGAGCACTTAATGATGACTTCAATGTTGGCAGACATATCCACTTTGGGCTTAATTGAAGAGTCAGTGATTGGTGGATCAGGTTTTGATAGTTTGTGAGGTACCTTGCTGTTCTTGTGCTCTTTGTGAACTTTTATCTTTTTCCACTTATGATCAGCCATCTTGAGAGAGATGCAAAGTAAGAACTGGGGTATGAGTTACACAAGCTAGTGGGTGCGAGCACGGGGCCACTCACTTAGTGGTTTGTGATACCACCTGTCTGTTTCCTAGTTGTCTGTTTGCCTATTGCCTGTTTGCCTGTTGTTGGCTGTCTAATTGACTGCTGGTGGGGATTCTGGTGGCTCTTGATCTGCCTGCTGTTAGGGTTGCTGGTGGTTCCAAATTGTCTGTTTGCCTGTTGTTTATTTACCTGCTTGTGGGGATATCTGGAGGGCTTCCCGCGAGGCTGTCCACCCACCACTTGGCCTGACAGTTGGCTTCTGGTCTGATTTGTTTGAGTGATCGGCACTGGTCGCATCAACTACAAAGGCGATATAGATGAAAAACAGGCAGAAGGGGAATTAGGTCGAGGCATGTGGGTCCTGTGTAGATCCTTCAGCTCTAGGAGGCAGATTCAGAGTAGGCAGAATGGGCAGAGTCACTCAAACTATGGAGAAAGTAAGCACAGATTGAGCTAAGTCTGAGCTATGGCTTGGCTATGATATGGTGTCCATATTGATGTCAGGTATCAGGTGTTGCACTGCGAAACTGCTGCTCAGAGGACCGGTAGAGATCAGTGAGGCCCGTTTCTCATAGGGCCATGGCGACCCATATTTGATCAAGTTAGCATGCTTGGCTGGATCTGGCAGGCCTCAAGGGTCGCATGGGAGATACCGTGAACAGGGCCTTGGAAGGAAACACAGGCCTCTAACGCCAAATAGCTGATGCGTCAGCACTTTCACTGTTGGGCTGCGGGGAGACAGATATTGGGTGCACGATGCAGTGGCACACTGACGAGAGTTGGTAAGCGGAGAGGCAATGGATTAAGGTAGGTAGGCACCCGTGGCAGGTTTTTGGGTCAATTTCCTGGTGAGTTAAGAGCTTATTTAATGTTTGGCATGTGAGACACCAGCATGCCAGGTCTGTAGAGGTGCTGGCTTTTGCTCATACGGCTGAAGACTACTCTGTTCTGAGCCTAAAAAGGCTGCCCAGGGGTGTCAGAGGCACTTTGGGCAGAGTAGAATGTCAAGTGGGATGTTTTGTTTGCCTGGTTTATATTTTATGTTGTGCATAAAGCAAGCCATGAAAGTGGGAGTTTTCTTCAGGAAAAACAAAAAAAAATAATGACAACTGGCTATATTGAGTTTTCGTGTACTTCAGGGTCACTTTATTTTCCATGCTCTGGGCAGCCACAACTAAACCAATTGTGGTCACTCTTACCTAAATTGGCTATTGCAACTGACACAGTTACATAGATGCCCTCTGGAGGACTGCCCAACTATACTAGAGTTTCCTTCAGCTGTGCTGGCTGAGGCTACGTGGGTGCAAATATTCTGATTACCTTGACTCTAAATGATGCAGGGGAACCACAAGTTTGACATGACAGAAAAACTGCCAGTGATTCACAGCTGTTCCTCTGTTCCACCAAACCCTGCATGATTCCTTCAGTCTTCAAATGACCTCATTGATGGAATGTGTGAGAAGTTGGCCTGGCATATGATGTCTACTATTCTAGTGGGCACCTTGCCCCAGTCCAAACGACCCTTATTGATGGTAGGTTTAAGACAACCTTTATAGAAAGCTATCCTAGTGGTAGCTGTGGAGAGCAGCCACATAATTCATACTTCTTAATTTGCAGATGTTAAACAAATAGGTTGTAGCTCAAATGTATCAAGGTTAGTAAAACAAAGTCTCACAAGGTGCTGCACAGTAGCATACACTGCGAAGTTTAATAAGTCACATATCAGTTGCTGATTGTTACTTTAAGCTGTTTAATTGGTACTAGTGTGGTGAAAATGTTGTTCAGACTGTAATATTATGTGTACAAAATAAGGAACTAATGCTACCTTAGAATGTGATGTACTATGCCACATAATTGACATTTTCTTGCCACAAAACATAGTCAACTGCTTCACATAATTTATTTTTCCACTACTGCATATTTCCAGTGATCTTTTGTAAGAGCCAATGTGTTTGCTGGAGGTACGGAGCCCGAAGACCCAGGTAAAGACTCTTGTCATCTGCATGGCATGAGTGCACGTTGTCATTTAAAAATGATCCTTTTTCCTGGGAAGTAGAGATACAGCAAAAGACACCTGAGTGAATTATGATGGTAAAAACATGGGCTTTTGAGTATGTTTTTTGACTTTATGAAGGTGGTGGGCCGGAGTGTGGGGGTTAGGCCCTGGTTCAAAATTCTTCAAGTGCTCCATTTAATTTGTTATTCAACCAAGTAAAGGCACCTCCGAATAGCTCAGTTTACAAACTTTTCTGAACTCTATGGGGATTGGGTCGGCGTTCAGAGTTGGAAGCAGTGTCTTCCACAGGTTGGGGCAATGCAGCCCCATAAATCTCTATGTTCATTCTTTTAAATGAATGTTTGGTGCTGATGTTTGCTATTTAGGAATGGAGGTTTCACTTTTGGGTGTAGTATTGTGCACGCTTTTGAACGTATACTTATATTGTTCCCCACTTGCGTTTGTGCAGAGGATTTTTGTACTTGAAACTCACATACAGTGTGAACCAATATAGCACTGTAAAATCAAGTTTAAAAAGTTATTATGTTTTTGGAAAAAACAGGCATGATGTGGTACCTATTTTTTGAGTCTATGACATCTGCCTATTAACATTGATGATAGCTAGTGTAGATTATGCTGCACCAGTCGTGCCATCACAGTGCTTTTGTTAACTGCACATGGGGATCAGTATTGAACAATAGTGGAATGTTCCTGGGAGAGAGCAGCAGATTCATGTCTTTAATGACTGGTGATAGAAAACATCTCTCATTATTGGCCCTGGAAGAAGGGGTGCTGAGGGTGCTGCAGCCCCTAATATAAAGATGATGAATTTAGAGAACACATCTCCGGTTACATACACCCTGGAAGAAGGGGAGATGTTGGATTTAGAAGCTGTATGAAAAACTAAACATGCCTTTTTATTTTGTTTTTATCTTGTCACATTTGCTGTGCATTCAAACACAGAGGTCAAATTGAGTCTATGCCATTCAGTCAAATTGCTGATTATTCTTTTAACACAGAGACTGATGTTTACTTTTCTTTCCTGACTGCAAAGTTAGAGAATTTTTAAAGGGAGATATATATTTTGCTGGAGTATGGGGATTATGAAAAGGAAAGGCAGTAGCATGCCATTTCCTTCTAATACAGAACAATATTTAAATATATGTTCATGAGCTGTATATGAATGCACAAATAAAGCTCTTCTTGATGGAAACTAATTAATATAATCAAAACAAATCAAGGCACTTTACTTGGTGAAACTCAAATTAAAAAAGTGTGTGCAACTCGATTGTCACACATTTGTATGTTATTGTAGTTTAATCAGTAAAATTGTATGTCTGTGCACATTTAGTGGTCATTACAATGGAAAACCTGTTTCTTTTAAATGACAGTGTGCTGCCACACAATGCTTTCGTGAGATATGTGCGACAGTGTGCTCCAAAAACCACATCCTTACCACTCTCTTGATGAATGCGAGTGGCTCATTTGCTACAATTGCTCCTATCGTGATGCTTGGATTTTTCAGAATCCCTACGATTTCAGCGATGCAGAATTGATGGCAGTACCCTCACTTTCCCCACTGCACTCCAGTCTACCCCATCCTATCTCACTCCAATCTACCCACTCTAATCTAGCCCACTCTAACCCAGACTACTCCACTTCAATCTATCCCAAACTACTCCACTACGAACCAATCTACCCTACTCCACTACAATCTACCCCACTCCAATCTAAAACACTCCATACCAATCTACCCCTCTCCACTCCCATCTACTCCACTCCAATCTATCCCATGCCACTCAATCTAACCCATTCGACCCCACTGCACTGCATTCTAACCCAATCTACCCTATTGTTCCACTCTCCATTTCAATCCACTCCAATATACCCCATTCAAATCTATCCCAATCCATCCCAATCCATTGTACCCCAGTCCAACCCACTTCATTCCAATCCACCCGGCTCCAATCCAATCTACCCCACCCCACTCTAATCTACCCAGTCCAATTTACCACACTCCATTTAAATTTACCCAACTCTACTCCAAACTCAACTGCAATCTATCCAACTCCTCTCCACTCTAATCTGGCCCACTCCTCTCTACCCCACTCCACCATAATCTACCTCACTGCAATCCACAACAATGTATCCCAATCAAATCTACCACAATCTACCCCACTCCAATCTATAGTACTCAAATCCACCCAATCTACCCCACTTCCCTAAAATCTACCCCACTCCACTCTACCACACTCCAATCTACCCCATCTATTCCACTCCAATCTACCCTACTCTACCCCAATCCACCCCACTGCACTCGACCCCACTCTATTCCACCCCACTCTACCTCACTCCAATTCAACCCACTCCAATCTACCCACTCAACTACAATGTACCCAACTCCAAACTACGACATTCCAATCATCCTTCTTCAAATCTTCCTTCTTCAACCTATCTCATTCCAGTCCTATGTACCCTACTCTAATCTACCCAACCTACCCCAATCCACTCCACCACAATCGATCTCACTCCACTCTTCCCCAGACGATCTCACTCCAATCCAGTCTTGACTACACTTCAATCTATCCAGCTCCACTCCATCCCAATCTACCCCACTCCACTCTACCCCACTCCACTTCACCCCAATCTATCACACTAATTCCACTCTACCCAGTCTACCCCACTCCACTTCACTCCAATCAGCCACATGCCACCCAAATCTACCCCACTCCAGTCCAATCCAACCTACTCCACCCCAATTGACCCCACTCCATCCCACTACACTCTACGCTACCCCATTAGACTGCAAACTACTCTACTCCAGTCTACACCATAACATTCACCCCACTTTAATCTACCCCACTCCTATATGCACCATGTTAACCCAATCTAATCTACTCCAATCTACCCCACCCCAACCCTATATACATCACTGTAATGTATTTAATTTCAATGTACCCCACTCCACTCCAATGTACCCCCTCCAAAGTACTCCACTCCTCTGTGACTACAATCTACCCCACTTTGCTCCAATCTACCCTACCATAATCCACCTAATCTACTCCACTACACTCTACCCCACTTCAGTCTAATCTACCCCTCTACAATCTATCCCACTCCACTCCAATGTACTCCACTTCACTCAGCTCTTTCCCCATCTACCCCACTTCACTCTTATCTACCCCAATATATCCCATTTAATTCTTCCCCAAGCTACCCCACTCCTATCTACCCCACTCCACTCCACTCTAATCTACTCCACTTCACTTCCAATTACTCCACTCCCTCACTCCAATCTATCCCACTCTAATCTACCCCACTCGACCCCACTGTACCTCACTCTATCCACTCTACCTCACTCCAATCTAACCCCTTCCAGTCTAACACACACCACTCCAAAATACCCCCTTCCAACAAGCTGCCCTGCCTACCCCACTCCACACTTCCCCAACCTACCCCACACCAATCTATTCCACTATATCCCACTCCACTCTATCCCAATATACCATGATATACCCCACTCCTAATTACCCTTCTCCATTCTACCCCACTTTAATCTACTCCATTCCAATTTAACCTACCCGAAGTCAATCAACCCCACTCCGATCCACCATGCTAATCTACCCAACTCGCCCAATCTAATCTACCCCACTCCAATCTACCCCACTCCAATCTTCCCCATTCCAATTTACCCCACTCCAATCTATCTCAATCTACCCCACTACACCCCATTCCAATCTACCCCAGTCCACCCTACTCCATCTACCCCATTCTTCACCACTCCCCTCCCCCCCTGCACTCTACTCCAAACTACCCCATTCCACTTTACACAACTTCACCCCACCAATTTATAGTCATGCTGAACAGTCTACAGAATGGCTAAAACACATTGCCAAAGCCAATAGCTCTTGCATAGGCAAGGCTTATTGGCCTTGCCACTGCTTGATTCTAATCTCATCCGAAATTAAGTCATTAGCATACCTCGCATAATTGCTCTGTGTTTACAAAAACATTATAGCGTGTGAGTATGAGAACACCATGAATGACCAGAGCAGCTCTGATTCATGGTTCTTGTGTTTTAGCACGTAATGTGTTCTTGCATTCAAAATGGATGCTATAATACATTTTGTGATAAAATATAGCACTAAATATCACATTTACATTTAATCTAATTACACATATTTTCATGTAATTGTCCTGAAATTTCACGTAATCATTCTAAATCAAATTACACGAATTTCACACACCCCTCGCTTTCTTTTATCCCAGCTGGTTGCTAGATCATCTTGCCACTGAAATGTCTATTACTAGTCCTTTTCTATCTATAGCTGCAAGATGGTGAACATTCAATATACTACAATTGCATGATTAAAGCTGGGTTGCCAACATCAATTACACTAATGCATTTATTAAAGATTGTTTTCTCAGAAATGACAGCACTGTTAATTTGGCCTCAGTCTGGGATAATGTTAAGGCAACTTTTAGAGCTCAAATAATAGCAGCAGATATACAACTGGATAGACAAAACAGATCCACACTGATTCAAACTACAGATATCAATGAAATAAATAACATATTTCTTGATCATTATAAAATATTTATAACAACTATCAGGTAGCAAATTATTAATTATATTTGATCGTTTCTTGCTGTCCTTCCTGTCCCATTATGCCTTCAGGCAGTGCAGCCCAATTGATTTCTCTCTTTGAGCAAGAGGAATTTATGGAGGTAATCCAGACTACGTCAATGGATGGATACCCAATATATATTTTTTTACTATTCAAGAGGATTGTAAATACTTATTTAACTGTACAAGAAAATCAATGTTTAGGAGGCAATTAAATTCCCGTTTCCGTCCACATGGGCACCATTGTGAATTTCCTGAAGTTGGGTAAGATCCGAAAGCTTAAACCTCATATCTCCTGATTACTTTGTTAAATGTTGACTATAAGCTCACAGCAAAATATATGAGCAATTGGATCAATATAATTCCAGATGATGTAATTCTTAAAGACTAGAATGTTTTTATTGCGCTGTGTCAATTGAGTTCAAATACTATCTCTTTGATGCCAGTGCTGGCCGGCACAGGTAAGAATGGTGAGGCAATGGGGTGTGGCAGGGTGTTTCGGGGGAAGTCAACAGATGACGGGATAGGTAAATTATATCTAAATATAAATAAAATCACTTAGATCGACGAACGCAGGGTAAGTGGTTTTATTTATTTCTTTATTTAATTTTACCTATCCCATCATCTGTCGACTTCCCCACTTCCTGCCCTGCCCTGCCCCACTACTCCACCGCTCTTACCTGCACCGGCTGCCATTGTTTGATGCTATATATATTTTAGTTGTTAAAAAGATGCTGGGAAGGCCTTTGACCTTGTAAGCTGGGAAAGTCTATTTACATTTGTTGGTAGATTTCTGTTCCCTTCCTAGCTCTAGGGTAATCTGTAGCTTGTGTTAAGGTGTGTAAGCAAAGATAATTTTGAACTTGGCAATTATAGGCCTATTTATTTAAATTGCAAAACTTGATAGAGACCCCCATCTCCTATTTTATTTGCTTTTTTATTGAACCTCTGGCAATAGACATTTGAAATGGCACAAAGCAATTATCTAGCTAGAGAACATGTCTAAGATCAAGAAGGTTTATGCAGACAATGTAATAACCTTTTAGGAAACCTTAGATTTTTAAAAATATTTTTCAAATGTTAAATCAATCAGCATAAGGCTCACCAACTAAGGGGCCCATTAGGATGTCGGGCAAATCGCCACCGCCATGCAGGCGGTGGCGATCTGCCCGACATCTGACCCCGTCCGCCACCTATTTCCCACCGCCATATTACAATGGTGGGAGGACCATGGAGGATGGAAACACCGTCCGCTGCTTTTCCGACCCGCTCGCCTTGTGGCCGAGGCGGAAAAGGGTTCATATTGCTGGCGGTGTCTTCCAGACACCGCCAGCCATATTAGGATGGCCTCATGCAGATGCCTTTCCGTGGCGGCAATGCTGCCACGGAAAGGCATGCGGTCTTTACTTTTGGGGCCCCCTGCGGGCCCCCATGGTGAAGGCGAGAGGGTGGATACACATGGGGGGTACCTGTGGTACCCCCATGCATTTGCATGCACAAAGCGGCAGGCACCGCGCGGTGCCTGCCGCTTTGTGTTTGCAAATGCATGCCTACATTTTTACCATTGCGGCGAGCGTTGTTTTCAGCACCACCCGCCGCAGTGTAAAAAATGCATGATGCACCCACCAGTGTGGTGGGCGCATCATAATTGGCATGGCGGGACCGCCACTCACATCGCAGAAGTCCCGTTTTCCACAGGGATGGAGGGCGGGCAAAGTCCACCCGCCATCCTAATGGGGGCCTATGCTTTAATTGCTCGGCAGATATCCATCCACAAAACGTATAAAAAATATATACTGCTATTTCCAGAACTTTTAAAAGACTGGGGCAGATTTATATGATTTAATACTCCTCTGATTAAATAAGTTAAAGGTGTATTTAAACATTGATATGCTCTCCCCTTAACAATAATGGATTGAGTGTGTATATATATATATATATATATATATATATATATATATATATATATATATATATATATATATATATATATATATATATATATATATATATACACACAATGCAGGTTATCCCAAAGCGGAGAGACCACAGGAGGTTTCACTTAGCTCGTATTCTTTTAATGATAGCTTGCCAGCAGTCACTGCCACAGTAAAATCACCCCAAAGATATGTTCGCCAAACGCGTTTCAGGACACCCAAAGTCCTTTCCTCAGTGGCTTACAATGGTAGGGAAACAGGAAGCACTAATCTTTAAGCGCCAAAGTCAATAACCAACACCTGCCTGTGAGGGCGTGGCCGTGTGAACAGCCTTCTGGATGTTGGGTGCACTCAACAGTGCGTTACCTCAAGGGTCATTTGACATCTCTCGCCATCATCCGGGTAGTTACGTTCGCCTGACGCGTTTCTGTGGTCCAATTACCACTTCATCAGAGGCGTTCTCCTGCATTTCATTGAACTGCGCTGACCATGTTGATGATGTAATATGTGACATCATCAGCAGTGGATTGCGGGTGCGCGATATATAGTTATTGCAACTAACTATATATGCGAATTTCTATGGTTTTGTGCGAGTAAATTAAGGTTTTGTAAATGCTAATCCCTAACTATATATGGTCTATAACCAATGGTTTTTTCAGTGAATTTCAATGGTTTTTTAATAGCAAATATCAAAAGCTGTAAAATGTATTCTTCTTTTACGCCCCCCTTGCATACATTATACCTGACACAGGTATAATGTGGCGCAGAGTTTTAAAAAGTGACCCATCTATCTAGATGCGTCACTTTTTAAATATAGCGCAACGAGGTGCATTTTTTTACACCGCTGGTGCGATGCATCAATTTTCTGTGCGCACTCCTTACGACATTCCAGATGTGTCATATTTAATGTATGACGAATCATGTCGCAAGGAGTTACTTTCTCCTCTCATACCTTTCTGCTCTTTCTTACTCATTCTCCTTTCAATTATCAATGCACTCTATTTCACTTACTCTTTTTCATTTTTTTAAGAAAATAGCTCTTTGATGAGAATTGGAGGTAGTTCTGAAAAGAACTTTTGTTTTTCTTCTTTTTCAAAACTGGAACAAAAACAAGGAATGGAAACTGCTCAACAGGAGCAAAAAAAAACAAAAAAATTAGGGGTGGGAAGGGCAGCGATGGTTCTCCAATGCTCGAACCATGAGCTGGACACTTTGGTCCCCATAGGTGAGGAGTTGATTGCAGTATCTGCATCTGACGACCCCATGGTTAAATGCAGGTTGAATGTTTGGCACCTGCTCCTGTGATTGCTCCCTCCCAGAAGAAGTTGCTCCTCCGGTTGATGTAGAGGCCCCATCTTTGGGAACCTCTTGTGCCAGAGCCCTGACACTTTCCCTGGCAAAATTCTGGGGGTGCTTCCTCTCCACATGCCGGATCATTGTAAAGTTCCCAAAAGAGTACTTTTTCAAAGGATTACCTCGAGACAGCTCTTCTTTGCAGATCCTGCACTGTACTTTTGGAGCATTAACCTTTTTTAGTCCAGGTGGGATTATAAAAAATTTCCAAATGAAATGCTCCTTAACTTTTCGTTGAGGAGGCTGTTCATTGATGAATTCATTGGAGTCATCCTCACTGCTGGATTGTCTGGCAGCCATTGAAAAACCAAGAAATATCCTGGAGCAAAAAGGCAGGTCTTTCAGTCACAAAAGTGAAAGAAGAAGTGAAGGAAATGGGTGGGGATTTCATTCTTTGTAAAAAAAACTGTTAGCAACCAATGAAAAGTGTTATTTTAAGGTCACATGACCCGACGCGCTTAGCTGCGTGCTCAGGAGCGATTCCGGGTGCGTTTACGCGGCGCGAACGTAGGCACTTCCGGGGCGCAAACGCACAAACGCGGCGCGAACGTAGGCGCTTCCGAGGGCGCTTACGTTGCGTGCCGAAGTGACGTCAACAAACTGTTACGGAAATGCATAATTATTTTCCTTATCTCTACTGATATATTTATTTTTTATGCAAATTTCAGCACAAAAAAGGAAGGAGAACAGAACGTTTCCTTTGAAAATTGCCCTAGAGATGAACAATGAGAAAATCATTGAACGCATTGACTTGAAATTCATGGACGAATCACGAGACCAAGAACTTCTACAATGTGTAGAATCTGTGGATTTGTTACTTCATTATGAGGACGATAAAATGTGGGAAGTTATGTTCACTCAACAAGAGGACATTTCGGACAGTCAAATATTAGACAGTCTATTAAATATTGAAAAAGAATTTAATAATCAAAAATTGTTCGAGTCTTTAATCTTTTTTATATGTAATTCATAAACTAGTACCAAATTAATTATAATGTAAAGTCAGACTTATAGTATACTGTAAAACTTGTTTATGTTACGTAGTAAATTTCCTCATAGTTACTTCCTTTCTCCAACTATATTATCTCCAATGTGTATTTAACATCTCTTTATCATCTCCTGCCTCCATATTGTTTCGGCTTTCCAGACAGACTATGGTATGAATTCCATATACCACAATAACTTCTGAAACAACTTGCAAGATATCTACAAAGGAGACGGCGTTTATTTATTTTTACACTCTGCATTGGTACCTACATGTTGCTACGTAATAAAAAAAAACAAAAAAAAAAAACGATCAATCAATAAACATACAATATTTAAAAAGTCTTTCATTCTTGTTTCCCTATAGTACGCTCCCTGGACCGCTTTCGAGTGCGTGTACCGGGCGCACCCCACGTAAAAATAACGTGTTTTTTTTTAAAACCCCGCGGGGCCCTTTTAAAGCCTCCACATCAAACCTAGGGGGTCAGGGAGGATCTACTATGCCCCCTTATGGTCATTTGCTCCTTCGTTTTGGCCTCCTCTTGTCTCTCGATCCTACCGAGAGACAAGATGGCGGCCGCTACGGACTGTTTAGAATGTTGACAGACACCGGAGAGCCAATCAGCTTCGCTTCGCAAAGCTCCGTTACGCGAAAAGTACGCGAACTGGTTCGCTATCTGGGACGCTGTCACAGATATATCTGTTTTTTTAAACGTTAATTTCTCAAAATCCACTGGAGCACATATATTGAGACCCAGCAAAGGCACATCAGGCTAACGTCCCTACAATTTTGCCAAGTTTCGTGTAAATCCATTCAGCCGTTCGAGCTAAAAGTGAGGCCAAACGCCCTATGGAAAAATGAATGGGAAAAACGCGTTTTGGGACCCCCCTTTTTTCTCGGCCCCCCCTTGACGAAACCCCCCCAAATCTTCAGGGGCTGATCAGAAACAACATGTGCCATTTTCCTGAAAATTTCAGCCGATTCCGTCCACAAACGCCAAAGTTATTAGACATAGAATTTTCAAAAGTTCCATAGAGAAAAAATAAAATCCTAACTATATATACCTACGGCGACCGCCAGTAGGTAATATATATATATATATATACATACATATATATATATATATATATATATATATATATATATATATATATATATATATATATATATATATATATATATATATATATATATATATATATAACATCCCTGAAACAAAGGTTTCAGGGATGTTATAGTTAGGCTCAGATTTCACTCCTACAAAACCATTGAAATTCAGCAGTTATAGTTACCTGAGCTTACTATAACTTACAGTCCCGCAATACACTGCTTATGACCTCACATACTACATCACTCATGACATGGTCAGTGACGTCACTGATGACATTACGAATGACATCTCAAATATTATCACTTATGACATCCCTGGCTTTCTAAAAGTGGCAGTTTTAAAATTATGATCAACACACACCTTTACCACTAAATAGGGCCCTTCACCCCAGTTCCAAAGACATCAAACACGAGATAGCTACCAACTGCCATTTGGGAAATTACAGCTTATTAAATAAAGGACAGAAATTCCAATGTTATCCTCTGGAGGGGTTTTCCACTACCAGGAAACGTACAACCTAAATGAACATATCCAACCTTTTAATTAGACTGCACCCTGACCTATGGGCTACCTAGGGCCTCCCTTACATATGTACATAAAAAGGAGTTTACGGCTTGGCAATGGGGTTTTAATGCCATCTCGACATGGCAGTTTAGAACTGCATTCAGCTGCAGTGGCAGGACCGGTGCACAGAGTTCTAAGGCAACACAAATATGTTCAGCAAAATGAAGGTGAGGAAAATAGTTTAGGAGTGTTCCTGTAGAGAGGGCCAGGACCAGCAGGCACATACCCACATATTCACTGGTGGATTATCTCTCATGATCAGAAAGTTTGGCCTTTCTCACAGATTTTTTGGCTCAGGCTTTGGCTTTAAGCCACCACCTGCTTTCAAAAATATCTCTGAAATGCACATTCAGTTAATCTTGTTTAACAGGGAGTGATACTTTAACCTCAAACTTTTGCAATTTGTAAACGGTGCAGCACAAATTTTTCACATGTACAATCATGCTTGTGTCCAGCGTTACCCTATTTCGATGCTATGGATCCACATATGTACACTCAGTAACTCTATGCTATATATGATTATGGTGTTATCAGGGTTGTCATCAGTTATGTAATTTGAGATCCCATCAGCAATCTCATCGATGATGCCATTTAACATGTCATAATTGATGTAATATGTGTGGTCAAAAGCAGTGCACGGCGAGTGCCTAAGTTATCAGCCCAGTAAACTGGTGAATTTCATAATTTATTTAAATGTTCATATACATACATACATACATGCATATGTGTGTGTGTGTGCGAATCACACAAGAAAGGATACACAGGGAGGGGAGTCAACGGAACACCTCAAGTACTTTAGAGATGAGCACGAGCTCCAAAGGCACAAGGAAACACCCAGAGGCCCAGAAGCAATTGGAGGTCAACAGGCAAAGCATCAGAAACAATGGAGAAAAACGACCAAGGATGATGCAGCATAGAAATCTCTCAGGAAAGGAGGAAAGACAAGACAACCAGGGGAAAGGGAATCATAAATCGGGGAATAACGCAACAAAAGTGGAGCAAACACAATACAGTGGTGAACTAAGGGGGGAGTGATACCATACAACAAGTGGAAAGTTGCCAGGCACCATATTGCAAGTTTGTAGCCTTTTTACAGTGAGCAGGAGATGCTGTGCTCCGTCTAATGACCAGGACTTGGAATTGTCTGTTCCTGACACCTTGTGCACGAGCCAGCCACCAAGAGCTGGTATTCTGCCGTATCCAACCCTTCCTGGTCTTTTGTGAATCTCTTGACCAAATATGAATAGACTTGCACTTATGTTTCTCCCAACATTTTCACAAATATATTCTGCATAGGCCTGAAGAAGTAAGATCACATACGCCCCATCCTGATGGAACTCCATTGGCTTCAGTTGCCAGCCCACACATCTTCAAAACCAGCCACATGATTTACAAAACTATCATGACTAGCACCACCACTAATCTTGCACACAAGCCAGCCATCTCAGATGGTTCTTAGTTCACCAGTAGCCTAGACACCATCAAGTTACAGACAAGAAAGCATAGCAAAGGATTAACAAGACAGTAGGACTCTTCTATCTATGCACGCTCAATTCAGAAAAACGTCCCTGTATCCATCAGGACAGCCCAAGCCCTGCTCCAATTTAGGAAAGAGTTGAAGGCTCATTTTGTTTAACAACACACCACAAAACATTAACAGTTCACAGGCCAGCTATCTCGCCTATCACTCATTGACTTTATGCTTGTTTTTGACCCTTTACAGTACTCTAGTGCCCTTTGGCTACAGTCATGCAAAAGAAATACTACATATACGCATACAGATGATACCTCTGTGGTATATCTATATGTGTGGGGAAAGCTTAAACTGCTGAGCTGCATGAGATAACATGACCTTTGTGTCTTATTCAAGTTTAAGACAATGTTTTTGCTGCAGACAGCCAATACGATTTGGATTTCCACGGCTTGATTAATTTTTTGTGCAACTCCCTTGTACACAGTCTTACCTTTCTCTCCCTTCATACAGAGCTTTTTTAACTGTCAAATACCTTCATTTCATGTGTGATACCATTAGCTTTTTAGCCAAGCCTCCTTTAGTAGTCAATGAAATATTGTAATCTATGACTTGTAACGATGATTTTTACAAGAATACTGATAGAAGAAAATCCGAGAAGGAAAATATTGCTCAATAGAACCCTGAACTGATTGAGTGCTTCATGCATTACAGAAGGTTATTGTTCTTAAGTATCAACACATTTCCCCATAGACATAGAATGGGTAAAAACCTTCGGCATTTCAGGCATCCCCATACAACAACAAAATTATCTAATGTATATTAGGCAGAGGGAATCAATCCATGACAATGTTCTGATTGAGACTGCATAAATCAACACAAAATCTCAGTGATCCATCCAACTTTCTCATTATAGCAACAGGTCACAGTTATTTGTGCCTCCAACTGGCTAAATGACTTTGTTCTGGATCATTTGATCAAGGATTACCTTCACCTTAGATCTTGTCGCCAGAGGTACTTTCCTAGCAACATGTCTCTCTGGGACTGCATACTTCCTCAATTCAATTTTATGTTGTTACTCCACCACTTCATACAACCTGTTATCAAAAACTGATTGATAATATTTCAACACCCCAGACAGCTCAATGTCCTCTATTATACTCTTTTGGTTGCCCGTTCTCTGGTTCGCCACAATGTGTAGGTCGTACTTATATGACTAACAAAAAATGAGTGGACCTTCTGCAGCCACATAAACCTTTCCAGAGGTTTCTTCACCTTCATATTCAATTTTGACTAGAATATAACCGATATCCCCAATATCTTCTCCTTGAAAACCTTTCAATATAACATTGGTTGATTTCACTATTCCTTCAGACCAGGTGATGGCAAATAACTGATTGGGTATTATGGTAGACAGTGAACCTGAATCCACCATCAACAAAAATACTTTCCCATTCACCATGAAGCTTCCCTTGGGGCATACTTTCTGTTTCATCTCATTGCCCCTTGTACTTGAAGATATCTGAGCTCTGTTGATTCACCCACTCCGTTGATTGATGATACACGATTCTTTGAAGCTTTGCACACCTCTGAAAAATGTCAATTTCTGCCACAATTATGACATTCCCTGCCTATGGCAAAAAATATTTTTGGAATCACCAGATAAAAATACTAAACCACCTGTGACAAAGACGGGATGAAATCCTGAGGATCCCATTACCTTCTGATTACCCCCCTTATTAAAATTATTATTTGGTATAAAAAGTTTTTGTTTACTACATTTGCCAATTCTGACTCATTATACAGTTCTGCCGCCTCAGCAGAATTCTTACTTTCCATTTTCTGCATCTTCTTCATGCATCTCTCCAAATGTCACTGCAGTGCACTATCATTTGGTCTCAAATGTATTCCTCTGTCATTTAATCAAACTGACATTTTGCTGTCACCTCATGCAGTCTAGCCACAAAGTCATCAACTGACTCGCAAGACTGTAAGGGTTGGGTATAAAAAATGTGATGCCACATCACTATGTTCTCTGTTTTAGCAAAGTGTGTCTGTAAACACAATCTAGCCTCCTTATGCACACCCTCAATTTCTTTTTCATGGTCATTTCGTACTGGTGGTAGGTACTTGATGACATGTTGACCCTCTTTACCTAAAGAACACAAAATAAATACTTTTTTCTGACTAGAGAAAAGTCTCTGCCCTCCATCGGCAATAAATAGTTCTCAAATGTCTATAACCAATCCTCCCATTCAAATGGAGGCTATCCTTCTTTTATCAAGAAGGATGGTGGCAACACTATAGGCTGATTGATGTTCATATTTAAATGAAGATAGAACAAAATTAACATTTTCTGTATAACAAGCCTGTGGTAGTGCGCCCTTGCAAACAGTGATGGTGGAAAAACAAAATGTATGAAGTTCACAATGAAAGAGGTGCACCAATAGGTGGTGTTACACTGATGACCGAACAAGTGATGGTGATTGGAACTGGCAGCCAGCGAGATGAGACCAGGCAGCCAAAGAGACGAGAGCATTGCTAACACTGTTCCATATTAGGAGGGGCACTGCTTGAGACTAACACTGGCCAGCAAATTAGGGGAAGCACTGTTTGACCAGTGACTCATTGTCATTGAAATTGCTCTCCCTCGCAGCTCCACCATTAAGTGAGGCCTTCCCCGAGCCCCTGCACTATCGAGTGTTGGTGTTCGAGGCCCTCCTCCACCCGCAGGTTTCACCTGCGCCTCATCCCTGGTGGTCCTTTGGACCTCTGTCTCAATTCTCTCGCTCTGCTGTTTCTATCCTTTTTCACTCATTTTTTACATCACTTCTATCTCCCTCTTTCCTCCACTTTCTGTCATTTTCCCCTCAATTCAAGCCCCCCTTCACTCTCCTTCTGTGTCTCTCCTCCTTTTTTCACTCGATTTTTACCCTCATCTCAATCTCCCCCTTTGACTCTCCTTCTGTGTCCTCTGTGTCTTTCCTCCACTCTTTCTTGCACTTTTGCAGCCTTATTTGCACTTTTCTCTCTCTTTTTGCCTTTTTTCTTTTGCCTTTTTCAGCCCGTTTTTCCCAGCCGCTACTGCCCTCGTGGCCCCTCCCCTCCAGCATGACTAGTGTGACCGGCCCAATACAGCTCCCCTCTCTGGTCCCGTCTCCAAGCTGTCCAGCCCTTCCCGACCCCTACTTAATAGCGGCCGCTGCGGGGACAGGCGAGCAAGACCACTGACTCATTATCAGTGAAATTACTCTCCCTCCCTCGCAGCTCCTCCATTAAGTGAGGCCTTCCCCCGAGCTCCTGCACTCTCGGGTGTTGGTGTTTGAGGTCCTCCTCCACCCGCAGGTTTCACCTGCGCCTCATCCCTGGTGGTCCAGTGGACCTCTGTCTCCATTCTCTCACTCCGCTTTTTCTCCCCTTTTTTACTCATTTTTTCCCCTCACTTCCATCTCCTGCTTCACTCTCCTTCTGGGTCTTTCCTCCACTTTCTGACGTTTTCCCCTCAATTCAAGCTCTCCCCTTCACTCTCCTTCTGTGTCTTTCCTCCGTTTTTCACTCGTTTTTACCCTCATCTCAATTTCCCCCTTTCACTCTCCTTCTGTGTCCTCTGTGTTTTTCCTCCACTCTGTCTTGCACTTTTGCTGCCCTATTTGCACTTTTCTATCTCTTTTTGCCTTTTTCAGCCCGTTTTTCCCAGCCGTTGCTGCCCTTGTGGCCCCTCCCCTCCAGCATGACCAGTGTGACGGCCCAATCCAGCTCCCCTGTCTGGTCCCACCTCCAAGCTTTCCAGCCCTCCCCGACCCCTACTTAATGGTGGGTGCGCCAAAGGTAAGCTCGTCTGCGCCTGACCGCGATTCGACTGCGACCATCACCAGGAAGCCTGGATCTCTACACCGCCAAAGCTACGACCCAGCGGCACTCTAGGCTCTCAACCCAGGCTACAACAACAAATCCAAACAAGCTAGCATCACCAGCCGACACCCACAAACCCTTCAGCTGTCCTCCTCACTCAGCAACTCCACCCCAACCATCGCGGAAAAAGACAACCCCCAACACCGCAGCCCGAATCCTGCACAGATGGATCTCCGACAGTCCCAACACCGTAGCCCCCCTTAAGAAAGAAAAGCAACAACACCCACGCCAAGAACTTCGAGAGTCCAGACACACTTGCTGCCGCCTCGAAAAGGCCTGGAGGAACACCAAATTCACAGAAGCCCACAACAACTTCAGATTCGCCACCAACTCCCACCACCAACTCATCAGAAAAACAAGGAAAAAAGCGATTGAAGACAGAATCTCCACTCATGCACACAACAGCAAAGAACTCTTCAACATCATCAAGGAGTTCGCCCAACCCACCAGCAAGTCCACCAACATTCCTCCCTCACAAGACCTCTGCAACAAACTCAGCACCTTTTTCCACCACTAAATCAAGAACATCTACGACAACTTCGACAAAGACAACCAACACACTGAACCCTCACCAACCACCCGACACCCTGAAGCCAGCGATCGACAACTGGACAGCCCTCACCACCGAAGACACACTGAAGATGATGACGTCAATCCACTCCGGGGCCCCTACAGACCCCTGCGCCCACCACATTTTCAACAGAGCTGCCAACACCATCGCACCCATGCTCTGCCACACCATCAACCGCTCCCTGGCAACCGCTCGTTCCCCGATGACTGGAAACACGCTGAGATCAACGACCTCCTGAAGTAACCCACAGCTGACCCCACCAACCTTAAAAACTACAGACTCATCTCCTTGCTCCCGTTCCCTGCAAAAGTAATTGAGAAAGCCATCAACAGCCAACTCGCCACATTCATCGAAGAGCACAACATCCTCAACTTCCAATCCGGCTTCAGACCACAGTACAGAAACCGCCCTCCTAGCTGCTACAGACGACATCCGTACCTTACTGGACAAGGAGAAACTGAAGCTCTCATCCTCCTCGACCTCTCAGCGGCGTTCGACACAGTCTCTCACCCCACCCTAATATGCAGACTCCACGATGCAGGGATCCAAGACAAGGTCCTCGACTGGATCTGGTACTTCCTCTCCGGCAGAATGCAGCGGGTCAGACTCCCCCCTTTCCTCTCGGACCCTACACCTACCACCTGCAGAGCCCCCCAGGGGTCCACCCTCAGCCCTATGCCCTTCAACGTCTACATTGCTCCGCTTGCCCCGATCATCAGAACCTATGGACTCCACATTGTGTCATACGCAGATGACACCCAACTCATCCTCTCCCTATCCAAAAAACCCAACACCGCCAGACACAACTTTCAAGAAGGCATGGAAGCCGTCGCCAAATGAATGAAAAACAGCTGCCTACAACTAAACACCAACAAAACGGAAGTACTCTTCATGGGCCCAAACCCCGACACTTGGAACGACACCCAGCCCTTGGAAGCCAGCCGACCCCCATGTACCACGCACACAACCTGGGAATCATCCTGGACTCAGAGCTCAAAATGGACCACCAGATAAACTCTGTCTCGTCCTCCTGCTTCCACACCCTCCACCACCTACATAAAACCTTCACATGGATCCCCCTTGAACACAGAAAGACCATCACTCACGCCCTGGTGACCAGCAGGCTCGACTACGGCAACACACTCTATGCCGGAATAAAGAAAAACCTCACCCTCAAGCTACAAAACATCCAAAACGCAAGACTGGTCCTCAACCTGCCAAGACACTGCCACATCTCCAATCACCTGCGCACACTCCACTGGCTCCCCATCAAAGCTAGAGTCACTTTCAAGATGTTAACCCACGCTCACAAGGCCCTCCACAACACCGGACCAGCATACCTGAACAGCCGGCTTAAATTCCACGCACCCCAAAGGACCCTACGATCAACCCAACTTTCCTACGCCGAGGTCCGTCGCACCAGAAAGACCAGAACGGGAGGCCGCTCTGTCTCCTTCAACGCGGCCAGAGCCTGCAACAACCTTCCACTCCACCTCAGACAGATAACATCGTTCCCCTTCTTCGCAAGAAACCTCAAAACCTGGCTCTTCGACAGACCCCCTCCTTGATGGACTGGAACCTGCATCCTCCCCACCCCCGAGCGCCTTGAGACCCTTACTTCTGAGTAGTCACACTTAACAAACACCTTATTGATTGATTGGTTACAATATGGCAGCGCAGCTGGAAGAGCTGGAGTGCCTGAGGTCGCACTTGCATACAGGAATCCACAAGGAAGCGCACGTGAGCCCAGCGGGATGCTTAAGGCCGCGTTTACTAACAAGGAACCATTTGCATATAGCGATGACCGTTCTCCTTTCTCTGTAGTAGTGGAGAGAAATGTGCCTTTGCGCTCAAAATACATATTTAAAGTCACTTTGTACAACATAGTGTACAGGATTATTCACAGTAGGGGGCTCCCCATAGAAGAGAGGAATAATTTATATAAAATTGTGGGGATGATGCAGATGCTACATCACATCTCCTGACCTCATTCTGACATTGGAGAACATGATATCACATGACCTTCCACCCCTCAATGATAAGTATCTGTACTTTTTTTAAGCAATCTTAGTTAAAAACCTGAGCCTACTGTCTCATAATAATGAACAGTGATTAAAATCAAGCAGAAACAGCCAGATTCCAAAGCAAGCATGCTTACTTTTAAGTAGATTGATAGTCAGGGGGGTGGCTTGACGCTGGACAAGATAACGGCACACCACTGAGGCTCTGAGGGACAGCACTCAAAGAAGCATTTCGAATATGGCTTACACCTCATACAATGATCTCTAAAGCTGCATAAACATTACAGAAGTAAGGAGGATGCTGTGTTTCATATTTTTGTCACTCAGGAGTTTGCAATTGCATTTGTTGGCAATGCATCTCTGTTCCCTCAAACATTGCCGCCATTTTGTTCCAGCCCTGAAGAGATGCTTAGTGAACATAACTTAGTGTTTATTAGAACATTTCAATGCATTTAGAATTTCTGAATTACATTGTGATATAAAACATTGATGTTTGATAACTGAAGGTAATTTTTGTTCAAATATTTTTTATTTTCAAAAGTATAGATACAGAAAAACAGAAAAAAACGGATATATAGATGCATAAAGCTCAACTCAGCGCCTTGGAACCTCCCCCTCTGCATGGGACAGCACCTGGTGGCCCACCGCCTTTGCCGACCCCCCCACGGACCACGCCCGTAATCTCGGCATTATACTCAAATCCGCCCTCTCCATGACCAGAAGATCAACGCCTTTGCCTCCAGCTGCTTCAACACCCTGCGCGCCGTCCGAAAGACATTTAAACGGATCCCCCCCAAATCAAGGAAGACCATCACCCACACACTCATAACCAGCAGACTGGACTATGGAACGCCCTATACGCTGGGATGAACAAGTCTCGGCTTCACAAACTCCAGACCATACAGAACACCACAGCCAGACTCGTCCTTGGCATCCCTCGACGTGAACACATCGCCCAAACACCTGTGGAACCTCCACTGGCTCCCCGTCGAGAGGAGAGTAACTTTAAAAATACTTACCCATGCCTACAAATGCCTCCACAACACCAGACTAAGTATGAGCGGAAAATCCGTTCCGCTCGCGGATTTGGCGAATTTTCGGTAAATTCGCGATCCGCGAACTCCCGCGAATTTACCGAGAATTCGCAAATCCGCGAGCGGCGGATTTTTCCGGGGGCAAAAGTTGAAGCCTGCCTGTTGTAACTATTTTAGGATGGCGCCGGCAAGCTGCCAGCGCCATCCTAAAATAGTTACTAAGTTAGCTTCAACAGGAAGCTCTAATAGATAAAATAAAGCAGGTGCTCGATTTTATCTATTAGAGCTTCCTGTTGAAGCTAATTTAGTAACTATTTTAGGATGGCGCTGGCAGCTTGCCGGCGCCATCCTAAAATATTTACCATGCCCTTCCTGTGACTTCTTCACAATCTACCGTGGAAAATCAGCTGTGATGCTGGATAAAGGCTTTTGCATCCGTGACTTTCACGAGCGCAATACCCGTGCTGTTTCTGTGACCAGGAGCTTATTTCTCTTCATCTGCTGAACTGATCTTTCTCTGACCTTTCATACACACTAAAAGCATGTGTGAACTCACATGGTAGCCCTGCCCGTTTGGCCCAGCCCACACACTCGCGGTTTGCACCGTCTTCCCGCCATTCACCCACTATGATGGACAGCTCACTCAAGGGACCCCTGCGCCCTTCGGGGCGATTGCATAGTAACACGCACATGGTCGCTCGAACTAGTTGATGCTCAAAATCAGTGACTCATTCATTAGCCCAAAAACAATCATGAGCGTCTTCGAGGCGGGACAGGTGTGCCTCTTCCCAAATCTACTGTGGAAAATCATCTGTGATGCTGGGTAGAGGCCTTTGCATCCTTGACTTTCATGAGCGCAATCCCCGTGCTGTTCCTGTGACCAGGAGCTTCTTTCTCTTCATATTATTGTGTTCGCACGGGTTGCTGCAAGTTCGCACGCGTTTTGTACAATTTCGCAATTTGCGAAATTGTACAAAACCCTCGCGAACTTGCAGAAACCCGTGCGAACATAAAAAAAAATCCGCAAATTTGCGAGAATTCGCGGATTGCGAGTTCGCAAATCCGCAAAATCCGCGAACGCGAGATCCGCAAAATTCGCCCATACTTACACCAGACCCCAATACTTCAATGAGAGAATCTCCTTCCACGTACATACCCAAGAGAAACCCCAAGCATCCGCAGAGCCAGAATAGGTGGAAGTGACTTCTCCTACATCGCGGCCAAGACCTGGAATGAGCTCCCAACCAACATCAGGCTTGCCCCTTCCCTAAATGTTTTCAGGAAGAGAGTCAAGATCTGGCTCTTTGACTGAATGCAGCTGCTTACCCCCCCCTCCCTACCCCCCCCGCAGCGTTCGGGGACCCTTACAGGTGAGTAGCGTGCTTCCCAATTCCCTGATTGATTGAGTTTGTGTAACCTAGATGGGGTCCAGCAGCATTTGTGAAGCGACCAAAATCTGGACTGGGTGATTGCCAGTGGGATTTTCCCTGGAAAAGAAGTATGCCAGATTCTATGCCAGGTAGATTCTATGCCAGGTAGAGTCAGGTTTCCTAGAATATGTGATGACCATTTCATTTTCAGGTTTTTGACCAGGTGTAATCTTGGAGGTTCTAAAAGTTTATAGATGTGAGATGCAACATGGCCTTTTCATTTGAGTTTCCTTAGAAGGTCAGGGAGATCTGGATTGTGTGGTTTTGGGAGTCTCCTATTTGATATTTGACGTTTTAAGAAGCTGTAAACTTTGATTGGGGGAGCAGTTGTATCATGAACTCAATTCAGCAAAGGGGATGGGGATAAGTGTAATACCTAGGTCTCCGATGGACTTAACGCCTCTTTTGGCCCATTATTTCCAGAATAGGGTTCTGCCTTCTAATTTTATTTTATGATTATGCTAGAGAGGAGCTATGGTAGAGTCAGTTAGATGGTTGGACAGTGCATATCCTCCAATTATGGGGTAAGAGTGTGCCACAAGTAGCTTTCTGAGGCCGCGGAAAGGTGGTGTGGATTTTAGCAGAATAGGGGAGAATAGTTGTGATTCAATTTGCAGTAGTTGTTATTGTTATTATTAACTTTGTGGGCAATGCAGATGCCCTTGAACTTTGCCCTCTGCTTGATGGGGAGCCAGTGAATCTTGCGCAGCAGAGGGGTCGCGTGAGCCCTTCTGAGAAGCATGAAGATCAGCCTAGCTGCATCGTTCATAGTCACCTGCAATTTATTGGTGAGCTTTTCCAGCAAGCCAATATATAAGGCGTTCCCGTAGTCCAGTCTGGACATGATAGTTTCTGATACTATCATCTTGAGGGAGGGGTGATCTTATTAAGTCATTAATAACACTGAGCAGCTAGGAAAGCAGGTTGATATCTATGGAAGTCTGGCGTATCTAGGTCACCTCTGGTTTTGTTCAGTTTTACGATGAAACCGGCGATCCTAGCCTTCTTCCCTTTCCATATGAAGTTCAAAATAGCCTTTTCTACTGCTTTACAGAAGTGGTTAGATAGGTTTATAGGGAATATTCTTGGGAGAAAGTTGACTTGGGTAACCATCATCCTTTTTGAAGGGTCCGTCCTGCCACACCAAGTCAAGAGTTTGGGAGACCATGAGGATAATAGATCAATCATTTTGAAAAGTGTTTCAGTGAAGATCAGAATGCCGTTGGAGTAGGGTGGAACTACTTGCTTGCCTGATTCGAATTGCACTTCTTTTATGTCATCCTTCGCTTTAGAGAGCATAAAAGGGTTTCAGTAATGATAGGAGGGAAGAGAGGGGGCATCCTTGTCTAGTGCCTTGGACTAGAGGAAATGTGCTGGATAGGCAGCCGTTTATCTTGTATTTCATGGCTGGAGCTGCTTAGAGGACCATCACTATTCAGGTGAAGTTCTCGCCTACTAGGAATTTGCAGAGTGCCTCATGTAGGAAGGCCCAAGAGACCTTATCAAAGGCTTTTTCCGCATCCAGATCCATAACCATGGTGGGCGAGGACCTGACCAAGCTTTTTCTAGGGCGTGGCAGCAGGCAGGGATGTTGTCGGTGGCTAGCTTGCCTTTCAGAAATACAGTTTGGGTGGAGGATGAGTTTTAGTAACACTTTCTCTAGTCTTTGAGCAAAGATTTTGGCTTATGTTTTACATTTGATATTCATTAGCAATAGAGGCCTGTAGTTTTTGACGTTTAGTGCATTCTTCCCTTTTTTCGGGATAACAACTATTTTTGCCTCGGAGGTCGAGCCAGAGATGCAGTCGGTGGATGAATATGCCTGGAACAAGGCAAGTAGAAGTTTTGCCAGGATGGCTTGGAATATTTTGCATAAGGTCTCTGTGTAGCCTTGCCTGGATTGAGGGATTTAATGACCAAGTGGATTTCTTCAGAGGTAATTGGTGCGTCGAGCAGTAATCAGTCCTCCGCTGAGGCTGATGGAAGTGATCAGTTGTTCAGGTACAAAACGCAATCTTTTGGGTTGATTGCATTGTTGTGAATATACAGGTTGGAGTAGGATCTACGGAAGACCTATAGAATCTCAGTAAATGTAAATGTGTGTGTCTTGTAAAGCGCACTGCTACCCGGAGGCGTCCTGGCGCTATAGACCGCTGGGGAACCCGTCCTGGCTTTCCCTGTGAGATGTTCCCTCCTGGGTATCTCCAAGGTGAAACCAGGCATCCCTGGCATTTGTGGGGGGCCGTTGTGGAGATGAGGCAAGCTAATGCCCAGAGTTGCCGAGTGTGATCCCTGGTTAGAGTAGGCACCGAGGTAAGAATTATCAAGTCCGCTGACCCTGGTTCATGACCCTGCCGCGTCGGGGATTGAACCCTGGTCCTCTGCTTCCGGGTCTGCCGTCTCTAACCAGTGAGCCACACCACTCCTCAGTAAGGGAGGTTACTGTTTTTAATGGCCAATGTGATGATTATGTTTTTGGAGTATTTCCGATAATTAGCAAGAGCCTTCCTTGCTTTGTTTATAGTGGTCAATTTTTTTTATGTTGGCAATGCCCACCCATTTCTGCACTCTAATACTAAGGGGCCCAGTAGGATGGCGGGCTGCCGGAAGTCCGCCCGCCACCCTAGTGGTGCTGGTACCGGCCGCCAGTGGTGTGGCAGGTTCCACCCCGGCGATTAGAATGCCACCGCCACCATGGCGGTGGCATCCTCCATTCCCAGCATTGTGGCAGCCGGTGCTCACAGCACCACCCGCCACAATGCTGGGAATGCACAGCATGCATTAACATGCACAAGGTGACAGGCACCACAAGGTGCCTGCCACCATGTCCATGACAATGCCGGGGGTGCTATAGGTACCCCCCATGTGCACCCCCCACCCCCCAATACCCTGGGGGTCCGCAATGGGCCCCGGGAAGCAGAATACGCATGCCTTTCTGTGGCGGCAACGCTGCCATGGAAAGGCAATGATCCGCCCCCACACTAATATGAATGGCAGTGTCTAGCACACTGCCAGCATATTACTCTGCCCAGTTGACTTGCCAACCTTTTGGAAGCGTCGGAGGCACTCAAGGAGGTACTCGATTCAGGAGACAAAACTATGCTTGTGATGCTTGATTTGTCGGCGGCATTTGACACTGTCCCCCATGAGGGTCTCCTCGCCAGACTTTATGAGATCGGTCTGAGGGGGACGGTTCTCAGCTGGTTTAGATCTTTTTTGGCTGGCCGCCGACAAACGGTCTGGGCCTCCCCTTGCTCTGCCGTGATGCCGCCATTGGGAGTCGGAGTCCCGCAGGGCTCAGTGTTGAGCCCGACTCTCTTCCACATCTTTATGACCCCTCTGGCGGCACTGGCGGAGTCTTTTGGGGCCCAGATCGTATCCTACGCCGATGATACCCAGCTCCTCTTTACGTGTGGGAAGGGAGCAGATTTTGACGGAGAGAGTATCCGCAGGTGCCTTGGGGCTGTTTTTAACTGGTTCCAGCTTAACAGCCTCAAGTGCAACTCAGATAAATCTGAGGTACTCTTCTTCGGTTGTCGGTCTGATCCAGATTGGCAGGGATGGTGGCCTGTCAACATGTTTCCTCCAGCAGGCTCTTCCCAGCTAGCCAAGAATCTGGGGGTCAAGATCGATAACGGCCTGACGTTGAGGTCACAGATTCTGGGCGTAACGGGTACATGCTTTGGCCTCCTCAGGATGCTCCGCAAGTTTCTTCTTCTTCTCCCGGAAGATCATCGGAAGATCACAGTTCAGGCCTTATTTCGCTCGAGATTGGACTATTCCAAAGTCCTTTATCTCGGCCTGCCGGAGTATCTCTTGCAACGGCTGCAGGTGGTCCAGAACTCGGCAGCACGGGCCATCTTTGGCCTCTACGGGCGAGCCAGAACCTCTGGCCTCCTGCAGTCACTTCAACTGCTAATTAGTATGGGCTCAATCTTGGGGTTCTGTGCTGCGGGGACTAGAGATTTATCTATTAGAATGTATTCAATTCTTGTGAAGTTATAATGTGGGGAGGAGTAAAATGTGTTGTCACTACCACTCGGGTTGGATAGACTCTATGTGTCGATTAGATTGTTGTTCTTGCAGCATAGTTTCATCTGTCTGTGAGACCTGCTGCCAATAAATTTGTGTGCAGAGATTCTATCAAGGACACCGTACATTGGAAGGATGAAGTCTCCTCCCATGATGATGCCAATGTTATCTAGGATTTCTGAGAGGCACTTATCCATATCCTGCCAAAAGGCGACTAAGTTATCTTTAGGAGCTTAGGTATTTACTAAGGCCATCTCCCTATTTTTCCTTAGTATCCTTGTGATTAACCATTATTCCTGGTGATCATGTGAGGGGGAAAGGATGGAAATCCTGGATTTGTTTTCGAATATGGTGATGACACCTTTTCTTGGCTATAGCTGGGAAAGTAGTGTGTTTGTGACCCAGAGGCAATAGAATCTGGCATCTTTGACTGACTCAATGCAAGTCTTTTGTAGGAGAATATTTGTCTCCTTTCAGTTTATTGCAGTAATCAGTGATTTTTTTAATGTTTTACTGGGTGTGAAAGACCTTTGGGGGCACATTAGGATGGTGGGTGGACTTCCGTCTGCACGCCACCCTAGCGGTGCTGGGACCGGCCGCCAGTGGTGCGGCGGTCATGTCCCGGCAATTAGATTCCACCGCCACCATGGCGGTGGCATCCTCCATTCCCAACATTGGCAC
The DNA here is from genome assembly GCF_964263255.1 of Lissotriton vulgaris. Taxonomy (NCBI): domain Eukaryota; kingdom Metazoa; phylum Chordata; class Amphibia; order Caudata; family Salamandridae; genus Lissotriton; species Lissotriton vulgaris. Next base: position 789,390,507 of record NC_141698.1, on the reverse strand, counting down.
CGCCCGCCACAATGCTGGGAATGCACTGCGTGCATTGTCATGCACAAGGGGACAGGCACCGCGAGGTGCCTGCCACCATGTCCATGACAATGCAGGGGTGTACCCCCCATGTGCAACCCCCACCCCCAATACCCTGGGAACCAGCAACGGACTCCCGGAAGCAGAATCTGCATGCAGGCATGTTTGCGCCCCATACTAATATGGATGGCGGTGTCTAGCAGACACCGTCACCATATTAAACCCTTTTCTGCCCAGTCGACTAATATGGCGGGGGTAAATAGGTGGTGGGCGGGGAAGGAAGTAGGGCGGATCGCCACCGCCATGCGGGCGTGGTCGATCTGCCCAACATCCTAATGACATCCTAATGACCCCCTTGGTGTTTAAAGAAAGTATTCGGTTGTCAATCACTGGATAATGTTGAAGCTGAGAGGTTAGTGGAAAGTCGATGTCGAAGTGTAGGGCGGTGTGTGCAAATGGCCCTCATGAGGGTGAGAAGAAAATTGAGATGAACAGTTTGTGTAGTGACTTGTGTGTGTCAGTGGGGTGGGCCTTGGCGGTGATTGAAAAATTGTTTGAAGGAGAATTTGAATATAGTCCGAGCTGTGAACGGAAGAGGGGCGTTACACAAGGGAAGCCAAGGCCATGTATTGTATTGTATTGTAAATGCATTTATATACCGCTTACTACCCCTGACGAGGCCTGAGGTTGTGTGGAGAAACTGTGAGCAAGCAGATTCAGCACATTCATTAGTGGAGTATACAACAACGATGAATTGGTATCTGGATTGACGGCTGGTGAGTGGGGAAGGGGGGGTGAGAACATGGACAGTGGAAGATGCCTTACAGACCTACTTGGAGGACCGTACACATCTGTAATACCTTCATGGGGGAGGGGGCTTGGGGTGAGGGGTAAGGGAGAGAGAGAAAGAGAAAGAAGGAAGAGAAGAACGAGTATGAGAGAGGTAAACTTAAACAAATTAGAATCCGAAAATCTATCCTACCCACCACCCAACCTTTGAAATGCGGGCAAACCGCATTTCCCCCACCCTATCTAGATAAGAGGAGACCTGCACTTGGACCGTAGATGCCGAACTCTACCGCAACGCAGCGACTGAATTGTCCGGATCCAGGGACAACGCCTGATTATACGCAGAAGAACCCACTTTAGTTCTTCTTTACCATGACAAGGCTGTGTGGTGTGAACTTCCATTGATGATTTAATTGATAATAGTATTAAAAAAGGTCCTACGCTTTATTACCTGTACACAACTACCTTGGGATGATTACTCTTACGGACTCCCAACCACCTATTCGAGATTGTCTACAAATATAATTATGGCCATAGGATACACATAGGAGCCGACTAATCAAGGTGACAGTGGTCCTTAAATACAATTGCCACTACGCTACTTACAGAGATATTACGGAACCATAATTGGAGACCATCAAAACTATCTGCCCTGAGGAAGCTCCGGATGTGGGAGAGAAACGCGTTGGCTAATTCTTGTATGATTGAAATGATGAATTTTTCCACAAAGCTTAATGAATAAAGAAGGAATAATTTCGATACAAAGTTTGCCTTTTTGGACTTTGTGATGGTGCGCCCCCACTATTCTTAAAATCTAGATAAGAGAAGAGGAAGACCACGAGAAGGCCAGGCATAAACATTATTAGGAGAGCTCCAACCTAATGGTAGAATATCCTAGAATGGAATGTACAACTTATTGTAGCCACAAATTATAAAAAAAATTCAACAACTTAGCCATAAAGTGGACAAATGGGATAAACTAGGAGGAAACTGTAGGTAGTGTATCGTATGTGAATGAGCAACCTATTTGCGGTGTCAATAATGCAACAAGGCAATTTAGAACTTTAGTGTAAAGGGCGAGAAAACATGCGCTAAAGCATGCGCAAGAGTGCAAGAGCACTATAACATTGAGGCATGTGAACATGCACATAAGTAAACACATGAGTACTCCAAAAAGCATAGTGGTGCATAGCTCCCAGAAGCTGGTATGGGTTTAGTACTGAACGTTCTTGTTAGACCGTTGCAACCAGTAAGAGCCATACTGGAGTCCTGATACAGTGATAAACTAGTTATGGCACAATAATCAGGTTCATAGCATTTTCCCCTAATGGGATGGACTCAGAACGGCTCAACAATGTGTAGTAGTACAGAGGAGGACAACACATGCGATTAGGTGTACACAGGCGTACAAGAGCACAATGACATGTAAATGATCAAAAGCGTAGCGAGGGCAACCCAGATGTCCAAAAGGGATAGGGTCAACAGGACACTTCTTCTTGAGTGTCCAGAAAGTCTTGAAGGTCAGCTGGAGTGCAAAAGACCATTCCTTTGCCCTTGAAGAATGTGCAAAACCTCCCTGGGCCAGTGAAGGGGAGGTTGCGCTCTCTGAGACGTTGATGCAGTGCCAGGAAGCCCTTCCTTGTTGTCTCTGTTTCCTTTGAGTAGCCCTGGGGAATGTGAGGCATGATCCATTCTATTCAACTTGTTAATTTTTCTCATATGGGCTAGGATTATTTTGTAAGGCGATAACGTAATGGTTTGAAGATCTTTGTTCTTGGGCTAATGGAATGATCAGGTTTGGAATTGGGCAGATTTCGCAAAGGGATCCTGTGCGCCCATTCGATTTCAAAGTCTTTGTCAAATTTTACTTCCTGTGTGAGGGGATCCAAGATTCCAGGAATTCAAAGCAGTAGTTGGCATCTTTTTCAGCACCCTCAGGTAAGCCAAAAATACATAGATTTCCTCTTCGGTTATGGTCTTCGAGTTCTGAGAGTTCAGCCATCATTTTTGTTTAGCGGTTTTAGAGGTCCAAATGTCTTACAGTTGAGGTGTTGGATCTTCCATGGAGCTATTTCTAGACTCTGCCTCTGTGACCCCCTCATACCATCACATAGAGCCTGGATATCTTGTCGCATAGCATCTGTGCTGGATTTAGTATTTTAGGCTAAGTCATGGAGAGCACTTAATGATGACTTCAATGTTGGCAGACATATCCACTTTGGGCTTAATTGAAGAGTCAGTGATTGGTGGATCAGGTTTTGATAGTTTGTGAGGTACCTTGCTGTTCTTGTGCTCTTTGTGAACTTTTATCTTTTTCCACTTATGATCAGCCATCTTGAGAGAGATGCAAAGTAAGAACTGGGGTATGAGTTACACAAGCTAGTGGGTGCGAGCACGGGGAAACTCACTTAGTGGTTTGTGATACCACCTGTCTGTTTTCTAGTTGTCTGTTTGCCTATTGCCTGTTTGCCTGTTGTTGGCTGTCTAATTGACTGCTGGTGGGGATTCTGGTGGCTCTTGATCTGCCTGCTGTTAGGGTTGCTGGTGGTTCCAAATTGTCTGTTTGCCTGTTGTTTATTTACCTGCTTGTGGGGATATCTGGAGGGCTTCCCGCGAGGCTGTCCACCCACCACTTGGCCTGACAGTTGGCTTCTGGTCTGATTTGTTTGAGTGATCGGCACTGGTCCCATCAACTACAAAGGCGATATAGATGAAAAACAGGCAGAAGGGGAATTAGGTCGAGGCATGTGGGTCCTGTGTAGATCCTTCGGCTCTAGGAGGCAGATTCAGAGTAGGCAGAATGGGCAGAGTCACTCAGACTATGGAGAAAGTAAGCACAGACTGAGCTAAGTCTGAGCTATGGCTCGGCTATGATATGGTGTCCATATTGATGTCAGGTATCAGGTGTTGCACTGCGAAACTGCTGCTCAGAGGACCGGTAGAGATCAGTGAGGCCCGTTTCTCATAGGGCCATGGCGACCCATATTTGATCAAGTTAGCATGCTTGGCTGGATCTGGCAGGCCTCAAGGGTCGCATGGGAGATACCGTGAACAGGGCCTTGGAAGGAAACACAGGCCTCTAACGCCAAATAGCTGATGCGTCAGCACTTTCACTGTTGGGCTGCGGGGAGACAGATATTGGGTGCACGATGCAGTGGCACACTGACGAGAGTTGGTAAGCGGAGAGGCAATGGATTAAGGTAGGTAGGCACCCGTCGCAGGTTTTTGGGTCAATTTCCTGGTGAGTTAAGAGCTTATTTAATGTTTGGCATGTGAGACACCAGCATGCCAGGTCTGTAGAGGTGCTGGCTTTTGCTCATACGGCTGAAGACTACTCTGTTCTGAGCCTAAAAAGGCTGCCCAGGGGTGTCAGAGGCACTTTGGGCAGAGTAGAATGTCAAGTGGGATGTTTTGTTTGCCTGGTTTATATTTTATGTTGTGCATAAAGCAAGCCATGAAAGTGGGAGTTTTCTTCAGGAAAAACAAAAAAAATAATGACAACTGGCTATATTGAGTTTTCGTGTACTTCAGGGTCACTTTATTTTCCATGCTCTGGGCAGCCACAACTAAACCAATTGTGGTCACTCTTACCTAAATTGGCTATTGCAACTGACACAGTTACATAGATGCCCTCTGGAGGACTGCCCAACTATACTAGAGTTTCCTTCAGCTGTGCTGGCTGAGGCTACGTGGGTGCAAATATTCTGATTATCTTGACTCTAAATGATGCAGGGGAATCACAAGTTTGACATGACAGAAAAACTGCCAGTGGTTCACAGCTGTTCCTCTGTTCCACCAAACCCTGCATGATTCCTTCAGTCTTCAAATGACCGCATTGATGGAATGTGTGAGAAGTTGGCCTGGCATATGATGTCCACTATTCTAGTGGGCACCTTGCCCCAGTCCAAACGACCCTTATTGATGGTAGGTTTAAGACAACCTTTATAGAAAGCTATCTTAGTGGTAGCTGTGGAGAGCAGCCACATAATTCATACTTCTTAATTTGCAGATGTTAAACAAATAGGTTGTAGCTCAAATGTATCAAGGTTAGTAAAACAAAGTCTCACAAGGTGCTGCACAGTAGCATACACTGCGAAGTTTAATAAGTCACATATCAGTTGCTGATTGTTACTTTAAGCTGTTTAATTGGTACTAGTGTGGTGAAAATGTTGTTCAGACTGTAATATTATGTGTACAAAATAAGGAACTAATGCTACCTTAGAATGTGATGTACTATGCCACATAATTGACCTTTTCTTGCCACAAAACATAGTCAACTGCTTCACATAATTTATTTTTCCACTACTGCATATTTCCAGTGATCTTTTGTAAGAGCCAATGTGTTTGCTGGAGGTACAGAGCCCGAAGACCCAGGTAAAGACTCTTGTCATCTGCATGGCATGAGTGCACGTTGTAATTTAAAAATGATCCTTTTTCCTGGGAAGTAGAGATACAGCAAAAGACACCTGAGTGAATTATGATGGTAAAAACATGGGCTTTTGAGTATGTTTTTTGACTTTATGAAGGTGGTGGGCCTGAGTGTGGGGGTTAGGCCCTGGTTCAAAATTCTTCAAGTGCTCCATTTAATTAGTTATTAAACCAAGTAAAGGCACCTCCGAATAGCTCAGTTTACAAACTTTTCTGAACTCTATGGGGATTGGGTCGGCGTTCAGAGTTGGATGCAGTGTCTTCCACAGGTTGGGGCAATGCAGCCCCATAAATCTCTATGTTCATTCTTTTAAATGAACGTTTGGTGCTGATGTTTGCTATTTAGGAATGGAGGTTTCACTTTTGGGTGTAGTATTGTGCACGCTTTTGAACGTATACTTATATTGTTCCCCACTTGCGTTTGTGCAGAGGATTTTTGTACTTGAAACTCACATACAGTGTGAACCAATATAGCACTGTAAAATCAAGTTTAAAAAGTTATTATGTTTTTGGAAAAAACAGGCATGATGTGGTACCTAATTTTTGAGTCTATGACATCTGCCTATTAACATCGATGATAGCTAGTGTAGATTATGCTGCACCAGTCGTGCCATCACAGTGCTCTTGTTAACTACACATGGGGATCAGTATTGAACAAGGGTGGAATGTTCCTGGGAGAGAGCAGCAGATTCATGTCTTTAATGACTGGTGATAGAAAACATCTCTCATTATTGGCCCTGGAAGAAGGGGTGCTGAGGGTGCTGCAGCCCCTAATATAAAGATGATGGATTTAGAGAACACATCTCCGATTACATACACCCTGGAAGAAGGGGAGATGTTGGATTTAGAAGCTGTATGAAAAATAAACATGTCTTTTTATTTTGTTTTTATCTTGTCACATATGCTGTGCATTCAAACACAGAGGTCAAATTGAGTCTATGCCATTCAGTCAAATTGCTGATTATTCTTTTAACACAGAGACTGATGTTTACTTTTCTTTCCTGACTGCAAAGTTAAAGAATTTTTAAAGGGAGATATATATTTTGCTGGAGTATGGGGATTATGAAAAGGAAAGGCAGTATATATTCATGAGCTGTATATGAATGCACAAATAAAGCTCTTCTTGATGGAAACTAATTAATATAATCAAAACAAATCAAGGCACTTTACTTGGTGAAACTCAAATAAAAAAAAAAATGTGTGCAACTCGATTGTCACACATTGGTATGTTATTGTACTTTAATCAGTAAAAATTGTATGTCTGTGCACATTTAGTGGTCATTACATTGGAAAACCTGTTGCTTTTAAATGACAGTGTGCTGCCACACAATGCTTTCGTGAGATATGTGCGACAGTGTGCTCCAAAAACCGCATCCTTACCACTCTCCTGATGAATGCGAGTGGCTCATTTGCTACAATTGCTCCTATCGTGATGCTTGGATTATTCAGAATCCCTACGATTTCAGTGATGCAGAATTGATGGCAGCACTCTCACTTTCCCCACTGCACTCCAGTCTACCCCATCCTATCTCACTCCAATCTACCCACTCTAATCTAGCCCACTCTAACCCAGACTACTCCACTTCAATCTGTCCCAAACCACTCCACTACGAACCAATCTACCCTACTCCACTACAATCTACCCCACTCCAATCTACAACACTCCGTACCAATCTACCCCTCTCCACTCCCATCTACTCCACTCCAATCTACCCCATGCCACCCAATATAACCCAGTCGACCCCACTGCACTGCATTCTAACCCAATCTACCCTATTGTTCCACTCTCCATTTCAATCCACTCCAATATACCCCCTTCCAATCTATCCCATCCATCCCAATCCATTGTACCCCAGTCCAACCCACTTCATTCCAATCCACCCGACTCCAATCCAATCTACCCCACCCCACTCTAATCTACCCAGTTCAATTTACCACACTCCATTTAAATTTACCCAACTCTACTCCAAACTCAACTGCAATCTATCCAACTCCTCTCCACTCTAATCTGGCCCACTCCTCTCTACCCCACTCCACCACAATCTACCTCACTACAATCCACAACAATTTATCCCATTCAAATCTACCACAATCTACCCCACTCCAATCTATAGTACTCAAATCCACCCAATCTACCCCACTTCCCTAAAATCTACCCCACTCCACTCTACCACACTCCAATCTACCCTATTCCAATCTACCCCATCTATTCCACTCCAATCTACCCTACTCTACCCCAATCCACCCCACTGCACTCGACCCCACTCTATTCCACCCTACTCTACCTCACTCCAATTCAACCCACTCCAATCTACCCACTCAACTACAATGTACCCAACTCCAAACTACCACATTCCAATCATCCTTCTTCAAATCTTCCCTCTTCAAGCTACCTCACTCCAGTCTTATGTACCCTACTCTAATCTACCCAACCTACCCCAATCCACTCCACCACAATCAATCTCACTCCACTCTTCCCCAGACGATCTCACTCCACTCCAGTCTTGACTACACTTCAATCTATCCAGCTCCACTCCATCCCAACCTACCCCACTCCACTCTACCCCACTCCAATTCACTTTAATCTATCACACTCATTCCACTCTACCCAGTCTACCCCACTCCACTTCACTCCAATCTGCCACATGCCACCCAAATCTACCCCACTCCAGTCCAATCCAACCTACTCCACCCCAATTGACCCCACTCCATCCCACTACAGTCTACCCTACCCCATTAGACTGCAAACTACTCTACTCCAGTCTACACCATAAAATTCACCCCACTTTAATCTACCCCACTCCTATATGCACCACGTTAACCCAATCTACTCTACTCCAATCTACCCCACCCCAACCCTATATACACCACTGTAATCTATTTCATTTCAATGTACCCCACTCCACTCCAATGTACCCCCCTCCAAAGTACTCCACTCCTCTGTGACTACAATCTACTCCACTACACTCTACCCCAATTCAGTCTAATCTACCCCACTACAATCTATCCCACTCCACTCCAATGTACTCCACTGCACTCAGCTCTTTCCCCATCTACCCCATCTATCCCACTTAATTCTTTCCCAAGCTACCCCACTCCTATCTACCCCACTCCACTCTAATCTACTCCACTTCACTTCCAATTACTCCACTCTAATCTACCCCACTCGACCCCACTGTACCTCACTCTATCCACTCTACCTCACTCCAATCTAGCCCCCTTCCAGTCTAACACACACCACTCCAAAATACCCCCTTCCAACAAGTTGCCCTGCCTACCCCACTCCCCACTTCCCCAATCTACCCCACACCAATCTATTCCACTATATCCCACTTCACTCTATCCCAATATACCATTATCTACCCCACTCCTAATTACCCTTCTCCATTCTACCCCACTTTAATCTACTTCATTCCAATTTAACCTACCCGAATTCAATCAACCCCACTCCGATCCACCATGCTAATCTACCCAACTCGCCCAATCTAATCTAATCTACCCCACTCCAATCTACCCCGCTCTAATCTTCCCCATTCTAATTTACCCCACTCCAATCTATCTCAATCTACCCCACTACACCCCATTCCAATCTACCCCAGTCCACCCTACTCCATCTACCCCATTCTTCACCACTCCCCTCCCCCCCTGCACTGTACTCCAAACTACCCCATTCCACTTTACACAACTTCACCCCACCAATTTATAGTCATGCTGAACAGTCTACAGAATGGCTAAAACACATTGCCAAAGCCAATAGCTCTTGCATAGGCAAGGCTTATTGGCCTTGCCACTGCTTGATTCTAATCTCATCCGAAATTAAGTCATTAGCATACCTCGCATAATTGCTCTGTGTTTACAAAAACATTATAGCGTGTGAGTATGAGAACACCATGAATGACCAGAGCAGCTCTGATTCATGGTTCTTGTGTTTTAGCACGTAATGTGTTCTTGCATTCAAAATGGATGCTATAATACATTTTGTGATAAAATAAAGCACTAAATATCACATTTACATTTAATCTAATTACACATATTTTCATGTAATTGTCCTGAAATTTCACGTAATCATTCTAAATCAAATTACACGAATTTCACACACCCCTTGCTTTCTTTTATCCCAGCTGGTTGCTAGATCATCTTGCCACTGAAATGTCTATTACTGCTGCCATTGTTTGATGCTATATATATTTTACTTGTAAAAAAGATGCTGGGAAGGCCTTTGACCTTGTAAGCTGGGAAAGTCTATTTACATTTTTTGGTAGATTTCTGTTCCCTTCCTAGCTCACTAGGGTAATCGGTAGCTTGTGTTAAGGTGTGTAAGCAAAGATAATTTTGAACATGATAGAGACCCCCATCTCCTATTTTATTTGCTTTTTTATTGAACCTCTGGCAATAGACATTTGAAATGGCACAAAGCAATTATCTAGCTAGAGAACATGTCTAAGATCAAGAAGGTTTATGCAGACAACGTAATAACTTTTTATGAAACCTTAGATTTTTTAAAATATTTTTCAAATGTTAAATCAATCAGCATAAGGTTGACCAACTAAGGGGCCCATTAGGATGTCGGGCGAATCGCCACCGCCATGAAGGCATATATATGCATATATATATATATATATATATATATGTATATATAGTAAATGCTGAACTAGAAAAAATGCAAAAGATTAAACATAAAGGGAAAAATGAAAATATGTCAATCTTGGAAAGAAAAGCACTGTGTTCTTTAATGGAAAATGAATCACTAGAAATCAAACCAGCCGACAAGGGTGGAAATATAGTCCTTATGGATAAATCTGACTATATAGAAGAAGCTATGCGTCAACTTAATGAAACTAAGAACTATGAAAAACTAAGAAAGAATCCGATCAATGATTTGATCGCTGAATTAAACACCAAGTTGACAAAATGGGAAAATCAAGGACTATTAACTAACCAAGAAGTACAATTTCTGATGAATGAAGATCCTGTCATGCCCACCATGTACTTTCTGCCGAAAGTGCATAAAACATTAAGGAAACCACAGGGCAGTGCCCTGTGGTTTCCTTAATGTTTTATGCACTTTCGGCAGAAAGTACATGGTGGGCATGACAGGATCTTCATTCGCAGACCCATTATAGCAAGTTGTGGTTCATTATATGAAAATCTTTCCATTTATGTGGATTCATTTCTGGCACCTATCGTCCCCACATTAACATCGTATCTTAAAGATACGGGAGACTTCCTACGTAATCTAATGAACATTGCTTGGGTAGATGGATATAAATTGGCTACCATCGACGTAGTCTCCTTATATACGTCCATTGCTCATGAAATGGGACTAACTGCATTGGACTTCTTCCTCAAACAGAAACCATTGGAAGAACACCAGCACTGGCAAATAATTAAAGAAATGACAGAACTATGCCTCAACAATAATGTCTTTCTCTTCAACAAAACATACTATGCCCAACGATGTGGAACTGCAATGGGCGTGGCTTTTTCACCGAGCTACGCCAATTTAGCAATGGGCTTCTGGGAAAGAACTATAGCCTTGGATGAAGAGAATGACTACCATACATCAAAAGTAGTAATTTGGCTCCGTTTTATCGACGACCTGTTATTTGGAACAGTACTGAACTTGAATTCTCCGAATACCTGAACATAATCAAAAATAACGACCTGGGACTGAGATTCACATCAGCCATCAGTGAAAATGAGATTGTATTTTTAGATACAAAGGTATACATTGATAATGGACAATTGGAGACCACTGTTCATAGAAAGAATACTGCAACAAACAGTATTCTACATGGAGACAGTTTCCATCCTACAACTCTAAAAAAAAGTATACCTTACGGTGAATTTATCCGGATGAAAAGAAATTGCTCAAATCCAGAGGAAATGAATCTAAAATACAAGGAGACAACTAAAAGATTCCTGAAACGAGGATATAACTACAAAGATGTTAAAAAAGGAGAATTGAAAGCCAGAAAACTTACAAGAACACAAACTCTGATCGATAAAAAACAAAATTAATCAGTATCTAAACCAGAACCAATCAGAAATGATTATGACTTACAGTAAGGAGAGTCAGAACATAAGAAGGATCCTCAATAAATATTGCAAACAAAACAGGTGATGGAGAGAATGTGGATCAATGTCACACATTCACCCCAGTCCAAACATCTGGGCCCAAATCCATCGTTTTTTTGCACTCCACACCACCCTGGGTTAGACAATGGCGATATGCAAATCAGCTCTGACCCTGTGCCCCATGGGAACAGTCCAGTCCGAACTACAAAAGCCATGTCCTTCCCAGAACGGAATCAAGCATCCGAGGACCGGACCGGTTTCGAGGTAACACCTCTCATCAGCCCGGCTAGCTTGACTCCAGTGGTTTGGAGTGCCTGGGACCCACGTCTGAGCATCCCCAGCGCACTTATGGCGATATTGCAAACAAAACAGGTGATGGACAGAATGTGGATCAATGTCACACATTCACCCCAGTCCAAAGATCTGGGCCCAAATCCATCGTTTTTTTGCACTCCACACCACCCTGGGTTAGACAATGGCGATATGCAAATCAGCTCTGACCCTGTGCCCCATGGGAACAGTCCAGTTCGAACTACAAAAGCCATGTCCTTCCCAGAACGAAATCACTGGAGTCAAGCTAGCCGGGCTGATGAGAGGTGTTACCTCGAAACCGGTCCGGTCCTCGGATGCTTGATTCCGGTCTGGGAAAGATATGGCTGTTGTAGTTCGGACTGGACTGTTCCCATGGTGCACAGGGTCAGAGCTGATTTGCATAAAGCCATTATCTGACCCAGGGTGGTGTGGAGTGCAAAAAACGATGGATTTAGGCCCAGATCCTTGTACTGGGGTGAATGTAAGACATTGATCTACATTCTGTCCATCAAATTGTTTTTTGTAATTTTCTCCCTGAGTGTACTGGGGTAGCTCAGACGTGGGTCCCAGAGCCTCCACACCACTGGAGTCAAGCTAGCCGGGCTGATGAGAGGTGTTACCTCGAAACCGGTCCGGTCCTCGGATGCTTGATTCCGGTCTGGGAAAGATATGGCTGTTGTAGTTCGGACTGGACTGTTCCCATGGGGCACAGGGTCAGAGCTGATTTGCATAAAGCCATTATCTGACCCAGGGTGGTGTGGAGTGCAAAAAACGATGGATTTAGGCCCAGATCCTTGTACTGGGGTGAATGTAAGACATTGATCTACATTCTGTCCATCAAATTGTTTTTTGTAATTTTTTCCTCAATAAATATTGGAACATTATTAAAAAAGATCCAGACATTGGTGACCAAATGAGTGAACATCCTCTAGTTACGTTCAGAAAACCTCCCACATTGCAAGATAAGCTTGTTAACAGTCATTTCAAAATGAATAAGAAAAAAGATTGGTTAACCTCCAGACAAAAAGGCTTTACTAAATGCTTCAACTGTAAAGCTTGCACAGTAGGACTATCTCGGAAATCCTTAAAAGATCCACAAGGCAAGACCTTTAACAAAGAGGATACCATAACTTGTAAAACTACACATGTTGTTTACATCTTAACATGTGCATGTGGGAAGAACTATATTGGTATGACCACCTGTCCACTACACAAAAGAATTTTGGAGCATATCCGAGCGATCCAAAATGGAGACATGTCCTATGCTATTGCTAAGCATATGTCATTACACACTGGAAAAAGCTGGAAGGACATACGCTATAGTGGTATAGCAACAATACTTCCTAATAAAAGAGGGGGTAACCGCAAACTGCAATTGAGGAGACTGGAGTCACGTCTAATTATAAGTTTCCAAACCAAGACTCCGAGAGGATTGAACATGGATGATGAGATGCATGTACATCTCTAATGACTCTTTAATCTTTGGGGACTCGAACAGACATGAATTATTTTGACTTCATTAAATATGTAGACTATCACGAAAATTACTGTGGGCACTGAGCCCTATATGACAAGTATTTGAGGACTGGACTCTCGATGAGGGGTTAAATGGCACTAAGCCAATATATGAACCATAATAGCATATACATTATATCCAAAGAAATTGGTAAATGATGCACTATGTGTCGGTATAACTAATACATTAGTTAAATGTAATTTTTCCATTTATAAAAACCGATCTTCATAATTTCCTGAAAGGATTGCCCATTTCCTCTAATACCCTTTGATAAGAAATCAAATGTGATGAATACAATATTTGAATGGGTTTATATATTGAAATGTAATGCTCAAAACGTTTCGTATTTCCATATGTATGTAGATCTCCCAGGATGCTTCATTATTAGCTGATGGGCAGTGAATGTATAAATAATGAACATAGAAAAAAGACAAGTGGCAACACTGTGATCAAGACCTGCGGTCGAAACTCGTAGGTGAATGGGGCTCCTTGAGTCTCTTGAATAAAACCCAAGCATAAAGCAATGGATGAGTGCAGACATTATTTTCTACTTTGGTAAAAGATTATTTGTGGGGACACGTTCATCCCTGCTGTCTGGCACCGACCGAAATAGCGTGCACCTTCTGTGGAACGAATTGGTGGTTTATATATATATATATATATATATATATATATATATATATATATATATATATATATATATATATATATATATATATATATATATATATATATATATATATATATACATATATATATACATATATATATATATATATATATATATATATATATATATATATATATATATTACCTACTGGCGGTCGCCAGTAGGTAGTTATAGTTAGGATTTTTTTCAATGTTAAATCTCAAAATTCTATTTGGAATAACTTTGGCACCGGTTGACGAATCTGCCTGAAAATTTCCTGAAAATGGCCTCGTCGAGCTCCGGTCCTTCCTTGAAAGTTTGGGGGGGATACGTCAAGCGGGGGCCGAGATAAAAGGGGGGTCCCAAAACGCGTTTTCCCCATGTTAATTTCCATAGGGCGGTCGATTTCACTTTTAACCCGAACGGCTGAATAGATTTCCACCAAATTTGGCAAAATTGTAGGGATTGGTAGCCTGATGTGCCTTTGCTATGTCTCAAGATATGTGCTGCAGTGGATTTTGAGTAATTTAGGTTCCAAAAAATATATATATCTATAGCAGCGCACCGGTGCGCGCACCAGGGAGCGCTCCGGGCGCGTGACGCGAGGTGCGCATGGAAAGCTGATTGGCTCTCGGGTGTCTGTAAACATTCGAAACAGTCCAGAGCGGCCGCCATCTTGTGTCTCGGTAAAATCGAGACATAAGAGGTGGCTAAAACAAAGGGGGAACTGACCATAAGGCGTCAGGGATAGACCCCTTTGACCCCCTAGGTTTGAAGTGGGGGCTATAAAAGGGCCCCGCGGGGCATTTAAAATATTTTTTTTTTTTTCGTTTTGCGCGGGGGAAGCGCCCGGTGCGCGCACCGGGGAGCGGCCCTGGGAGCGTACTATGAGGAAAAAAGGTGACAGAGTTTTTAAAAAATGAAGTTTTGATTTAGAAATTGGAGGTAGTTCTAAAAAGAACTTTTTTTTTTCTTCTTTTTGTTGTTTTATATTTTTTTTGTGTTTTTTGAACTTTTTGAACTTTTTTTGGCTTTTCAAAACAGTTTTATATTTTTTTGTATTTTTTTAGGGGGAGAAACAAAAAAAGGGAATTGAAACTGGCTCAACTGGAGCAAAAAAACAAAAAACCCCAAAAATTACTTCTTTTTGGGGCACTTGTGATTATCACCTGCAAGGACGATGAGCTTAACGCTTTTTTCGCCATAGGCGATAAGCTTGCCACATGCAGAACAAGTGATTTTAAAATCAGCAAATCTCGGCTGAATGCAAGGCATCACCTCGGATGTTTCTGGTTCTGATGAAGTGGGTTGGTTTCTTTGGGAGGGGGTCCTTGATGACTGGGGGAGGTTACTGGCCAGTTCCTTGAACTCTGCACGAGAGTAGTTGTTTGGGTGCTTTCTGGTCATGTGCCGAATCATGGTATAGTTACCAAAAGAATATTTTTTGTTTGGGTTGCCCCGTGAAAGTTCATCATTGCAGATGAGGCAAGTCACCTTGGGCGCATTCACCTTTTTTTTCCCCTCTGGGATTGAAAAAAACTGCCATACAATGTGTGGTTTGGGTTTGTAAGGTGTATTTTCTTCTGGCAGCCATCTTCTTCTCCCCTCCTCCTCTTCCTCTTCCTCCTCCTCCTGTTCTTGACCACCAATATAATTTGGAGCTGGTCCTCTTGGTGGTTGTGGTGGTGGTGGTGGGGCAGATGCACCAGCTGATGCTACTACTGAAGCCATTATTTGGAGCAAAAAAGTAGAGAGAGCAACAAACAGGTCTTCCTCAGTCAAAGGACAAAGTCAGAATAAGGAAAAAAGGTGGGGTCTTTCATCATTTAGAAAAAAAAACTGTCCTGAACCAATGAAAAGTGTTATTTTCTGCTCACATGACCCGACGCGCTTATGCTACGCGCCCGGGGCGCGCCCGGGGGCGCGCAGCGTAAGCGCGTCGGAAGTTTACGTTGTGCGATCGTATTCGCTCGAGTACTTCCGGGTGCGCTTACGCCGTGCGTATCACGCGGTCGCGGCTACGCGATACATCACGATCATGTTTTCGTTTGCGATATTGGCGCTCACGGGACGCTCCCCGGAGCGCGCCCGGGGGCGCTTTTCAGAAATACGCTTTTCGGGGCGCTCTCCGGGGCGCGTTCTGGTTAGGAATTAGCATTAACAAAACCTATGAAATTCACTGAAAAAACCATAGGTTTCACACCAGTTATAGTTAGGAATTAGCATTTAAAAAACCTATGAAATTCACTGAAAAAACCATAGGTTTCACACCGGTTATAGTTAGGAATTAGCATTTAAAAAACCTATTAAATTCACTGAAAAAACCATAGGTTTCACACCAGTTATAGTTAGCTGGAAATTTTACTGATATAAAACCATTGAAATTCCCACGTTATAGTTAGTCGGACTCACTATAACTTGCGCGTGCAATGCACTGCTGATGACATCACATATTACATCACTCATGACATGGTGAGTGACATCACTCATGACATCACTGATGACACCATCCAGTGAATATGCGTCTTTCTGAAAAATAAATATTAGTGAGTTATGTTTAAATATTTAAATACATATATTAGTGTTTCACTTTGTGTATAAGTGGCTACATGTGTTGATAAGTAGCTACATGCGTATGTATATGGGTTATTTGATATTTTTATTAGTATCAGTTTGAGTGTCTATATGGTTTGGTGGGGGTATTACTTAGCACATAGATGCATGAGTGACTGACTCTTTGTTTGTATGTGTTTTGAAGACAGCATATGTACAGGACTGTATGGGTGGATGAGTGTCTATATGTGTTTGTTAGTGAGTGAATGACTGTCTCACTAGTGTCTTTATCAGTAACTACATATGTTTTAATCTAGTATATATGAATATTGATGTATATAAGTGAGTATATGTGAGAGTAAGAGATTGTAAGAGTTCCTGTTTAAATAAGTATGTGTTTCTATAAGTGATTGTTTAAGAGAATAAATATGTGTAATTTTCAATAGAAGTAAGGTGGAAGTGTGTGTATAACTCTATATTCAAATAAATGGTTGTTCAATAGTTTATTTGCACGTGTGAATATGTGTGTGAGTAACTTTTGGATGAATGTCGGTGTGTAACAGGATGTATAGGTGTATCTCTTCATATGATGAGTGAGTATATGTATGAGTGACTATATAGAACTGTTGGTGAATGAGTGGATGTGTATATAGATAGTGGAAGTACAGAATTGCTTGTTGTAACTGATATAGGTATGTCCATTTTTTAAAAATTTCTGTTTCTATTTTTGAATATGTGTCTCAAGGGTTACTTTACACTGAGAGGAGGTCTGTCACTGTGTCACAAGGATGGTGTCATCAGTGATGTCATGAGTGATGTCACTCACCATGTCATGAGTGATGTAATATGTGATGTCATCAGCAGTGCATTGCACGCGCAAGTTATAGTGAGTCCGACTAACTATAACGTGGGAATTTCAATGGTTTTATATCAGTAAAATTTCCAGCTAACTATAACTGGTGTGAAACCTATGGTTTTTTCAGTGAATATATATATATATATATATATATATATATATATATATATATATATATATATATATATATATATATATATATATATGAAACAAGAATCTTCAAACACCACACTCCTGCTGTGGAAACGAAGACACGGACCCAATGGCTGCAGTAAAGGAGATTTTATTGGAAACCTCTCTGGTTACGCGTTTCGAGCAGCTTGTGCTCTTGGTCATATACATATAACATCCCTGAAACAAAGGTTTCAGGGATGTTATAGTTAGGCTCAGATTTCACTCCTACAAAACCATTGAAATTCAGCAGTTATAGTTACCTGAGCTTACTATAACTTACAGTCCCGCAATACACTGCTTATGATCTCACATATTACATCACTCATGACATGGTCAGTGACGTCACTGATGACATTACGAATGACATCTCAAATATCATCACTTATGACATCCCTGGCTTTCTAAAAGTGGCAGTTTTAAAATTGTGATCAACACACACCTTTACCACTAAATAGGGCCCTTCACCACAGTTCCAAAGACATCAAACACGAGATAGCTACCAACTGCCGTTTGGAAATTACAGCTTATTAAATAAAGGACAGAAATTCCAAAGTTATCCTCTGGAGGGGTTTTCCACTACCAGGAAACGTACAACCTAAATGAACATATCCAACCTTTTAATTACACTGCATCCTGACCTATGGGCTACCTAGGGCCTACCTTACATACGTACATAAAAGGGAGTTTACGGCTTGGCAATGGGGTTTTAATGCCATCTCGACATGGCAGTTTAGAACTGCATTCAGCTGCAGTGGCAGGACTGGTGCACAGAGTTCTAAGGCAACAAAAATATGTTCAGCAAAATGAAGGTGAGGAAAAAAGTTTAGGAGTGTCCCTGCAGAGAGGGCCAGGACCAGCAGGCACATACCCACATATTCACTGGTGGATTATCTCTCATGATCAGAAAGTTTGGCCTTTCTCACAGATTTTTTGGATCAGGCTTTGGCTTTAAGCCACCGCCTGCTTTCAAAAATATCTCTGAAATGCACAGTCAGTTAATCTTGTTTAACAGGAAGTGATACTTTAACCTCAAACTTTAGCAATTTGTAAACGGTGCAGCACACATTTTTCGCATCTACAATCATGCTTGTGTCCAGCGTTACCCTATTTCGATGCTATGGATCCACATATGTACACTCAGTAACTCTATGCTATATATGATTATGGTGTTATCAGAGTTGTCATCAATTATGTAATTTGAGATCCCATCAGCAATCTCATCGATGATGCCATTTAACATGTCATAATTGATGTAATATGTGTGGTCAAAAGCAGTGCACGGCGAGTGCCTAAGTTATCAGCCCAGTAAACTGGTGAATTTCATAATTTATTTAAATGTCCATATACATACATGCATATGTGTGTGTGTGTGAGAATCACACAAGAAAGGATACACAGGGAGGGGAGTCAATGGAACACCTCAAGTACTTTAGAGATGAGAACGAGCTCCAAAGGCACAAGGAAACACCCAGAGGCCCAGAAGCAATTGGAGGTCAACAGGCAAAGCAGCAGCAACAATTGGAAACAAGCATTTACAATGCAATGGTCTCAGCATCGTTAAAGTTAGAGCCATTGGCATTGCTCATGAAATTATTTTTATTTATGTTTTTGTTTTGAAAACTTAAATAAATGACATTGTCATTTACAATGCCAATAGCTTAATAGCTCTCAAATGCGAGACCTATTGTATTTGCACTCACACAGAGCCACCCACACACACAGAGCCACCCACACAGAGCCACCTACACAGACAAAGCCACCCACACACACACACAGACAGAGACACCCACGCACACACAGACAGACAGAGCCACTCAAGCGCACACAGACAGACAGAGCCACCCACACGCACACAGATAGACAGAGCCACCCACGTGCACACAGGCAGACAGAGCCACCCACGCGCATAGACAGAGCCACCCAAGCGCACACAGACAGACAGAGCCACCCACAGGCACACAGACAGACAGAGCCACCCACACGCACACAGACAGACAGAGCCACCCACATGCACAGACAGAGCCACCCACGTGCACACAGACAGACAGAGCCTCGCACAGACAGAGCCACACACACGCACACAGACATACAGAGCCACACACACACTCACGCATACAGACAGACAGAGCCACACACGTGCCTGCCCCAAGTTATGTGATCAGTTGTTACTATTACTGCATCCAGATATCAGTGTACTTGTTTGTGATTGAATATCAGTATCATCATGAGATACTAAACACAGTTTTGAGTTGGAAATGGAAAGTAGCATCAAAAGAGACAGAAGCTGAAATTATTGGCAAACAGGTCACCTTGTTGTAAATGGGTGCCACTGGTCACACTGCAGAGCGTGGCGCTGGGGTGGGGCTGAGGGGTGGCGGGGGCCTTCTTCATCGGCACCAGCGCCAGAGGTCCTTTGGCCACAGTTTATAATTCCACATTGAAATGGTGTCGTTATAAAATACGATTTGTCAATTACGTTTTACTTTGCAGTGCATTAACCCAGCTTTGTATCCCTCGGAGGTCGATAAAATAAACATATTTAATAACTGCACCAATTTACTGAGCACCCAGAGATGGCAGTGTTCGCTCTATGTGCTATAAAATATTAGAGATTAAGAAAGACGACATTGTTAGGTTAAAAATCAATTGTATTAAAATACAAGTCGGGTGCTGTATACATGAACCCTGCAGCAATGTGAACAAGTGTTTTAGGGTGCTCTCACTATACAGTCTATACTTTCAGTGTGGTGGAAGTCTACACCAGGCTCTTACAATGAAGATGATCTGTGCTGACTGGCCGCTGGATGACACCGGTCAGCAGTGAGTGTTTAAGTGTGGTAGCGTTCTGCAGTCCATGCAGTCAGAGTATGGGACTTCTATAGGATGTAGAATGCGAGTACCGATTTTTAGAAGAATTAAACCACTTTTAACGGAATGATACTAGGATGGCGCCATTATGGAGCGAGCGTTGGTAGTGCATTGCAAGCCCTAGTGAATTTGACATCATGCACAAGTCACGGCAGTATGGGGCAAGAGCGGTCTTGCTGGTGTCAGTGCGCTTAATGCCTTAAGGATGGTGACATCTGCAGTTTACTGCTGTCGGGATGCTGGTAATCTGCAGTTTGACTTTTCGGGATGGTAGCAGTCAGTACTATTCTGGTGGACAATCTAAGAAGAGGCGTAACCGGACTGCTGAGCAGGGTACCCACCAAGCCTGCAATGCCTTATTCCTAAACCCAGCCAAGCTGAATTGCAAAGAAACACACATCCCCAGCCAGGGTGCACCCTCATTACCTGCTGTAGATTTACGACGAGAGAGGGAGGCAGTACCACAATGGGAGGGGATCGTTATAGGGTCAGAACAGGGCAGTGTTCGTCAGAGGAGGGAGTGCCAACAGCGCTGTGGGCAATAACACAATCATGAAAACATGGACAAATTAGGCACCAGAATGAGAGTTAAATGCGTATTTACTAAATCCGATTACCTTTAAAGGTACTCCAGGTCCGGTGGTGCTCAGCCCAACATGAGCCAATTATAAAACTGGTATTTTCTCAGGCATCCTTATGTTTACTTTTTGTATTATTTTATTCAATTCTGTGTGTTTTTTGAAAAGCGGTTAAATTATACCACTTGAAAATCTACTCGGTTCTAAAGGGGTTTAGGACTTCACATGGATTGTCAGCAGCCTCGCACACGATAGAGCAGCCGCGATTCATCCACAAACATGTGACTAACCGGAGAGAGGCCGGGGACCCATCGCTCTTTGCTGCACAGCTGTCCCATGTAAAGGGGCATCACTCAGCCTGGAGATGACGGCGGGGAACTAGGGTAATGCCGAGTCGTTGTGAGAGGAGTAGGCGAGGAGGACGCCATTGTCGGGGAACTTCTAGCGCGAGGCTCTACCACTGCCATGGCGGCAGCCGAATACCCAGCAACCAGAGGTGGGGAGTTGGAGCAGAGAGCACCGGGAATCAAGCCAGGCCGGAGAACAGCACGAACGGGAGCCCAGCAGGAGAGGTTCTATGACACAGCAGGACTTGAGGCCGCAGTACTGAACGCATAACGCAGGCAAGTCTCTGTGTGTGTCCTTTCCAGGGCACAAATCCTATAACAAGCTGTCACCATTGCGCTAAGGGTAAAAAAAAGTGCTACCTACTGGAAATTAAAGGAGAACGTGACCACGTCCTGCAACTTAAAGAAGCCTGCTTGAAGGGGCAGCCATGAGTGTGTTATCAGCGCCGCGCGCTGGTATGCAGACTCCCCCTGCATTCCAGCAGGCGCGCGTCGCGATCCGGCCTGCATTGGCATGCTGTGGAGACAAGACCTGGCCACGCGCACAACGTTATCCTAAGGGAAATCGCTGCACGCGGCCAGGTCTTGTCTCACTTCGGTGTTCTCAGACTGCTGAGACGCCGACAATAGTTCTCTGGCGAGAACGAGCTTTCAGCGTGTTATAGCCGAGACCTAAAAAACGAACAAGGATGATGCAGCATAGGAATCTCTCAGGAAAGGAGGAAAGACAAGACAACCAGGGGAAAGGGAAACATAAATCGGGGAATAACGCAACAAAAGTGGAGCAAACACAATACAGTGGTGAACTAAGGGGGGAGTGATACCATACAACAAGTGGAAAGTTTCCAGGCACCATATTGCAAGTTTGTTGCCTTTTTACAGTGAGCAGGAGATGCTGTGCTCCCTCTAATGACTAGGACTTGGAATTGTCTGTTCCTGACACCTTGTGCATGAGCCAGCCACCTAGAGCTGGTATTCTGCCGTATCCAACCCTTCCTGGTCTTTTGTGAATCTCTTGACCGAATATGAATAGACTTGCACTTATGTTTCTCCCAACATTTTCACAAATAGAATCTGCATAGGCCTTAAGAAGTAAGATCACATCAGCCCCATCCTGATGGAACTCCATTGGCTTCAGTTGCCAGCCCACACATCTTCAAAACCAGCCACATGATTTACAAAACCATCATGACTAGCACCACCGCTAATCTTGCACACAAGCCAGCCATCTCAGATGGTTCTTAGTTCACCCGTCGCCTGGACACCATCAAGTTACAGACAAGAAAGCATAGCAAAGGATTAACAAGACAGTAGGACTCTTCTATCTATGCACGCTCAATTCAGAAAAACTTCCCTGTATCCATCAGGACAGCCCAAGAGCTGCTCCAATTTAGGAAAGAGTTGAAGACTCATTTTGTTTAACAACACATCACAAACCATTAACAGTTCACAGGCCAGCTATCTCGCCTATCACTCATTGACTTTATGCTTGTTTTTGACCTTTTACAGTACTCTAGTGCCCTTTGGCTACAGTCATGCAAAAGAAATACTACATATACGCATACAGATGATGCCTCTGTGGTATATCTATATGTGTGGGGAAAGCTTAAACTGCTGAGCTGCATGAAATAACATGACCTTTGTGTCTTATTCAAGTTTAAGACAATGTTTTTGCTGCAGACAGCCAATACGATTTGGATTTCCACGGCTTGATTAATTTTTTGTGCAACTCACTTGTACACAGTCTTACTTTACTCTCCCTTTAGACAGAGCTTCTATAACTGACAAATAACTTCATTTCATGTGTGATACCATTAGTTTTTTAGCCAAGCCTCCTTTAGTAGTCAATGAAATATTGTAATCAATGACTTGTAACGATGATTTTTACAAGATTACTGATAGAAGAAAATCCGAGAAGGACAATTTTGCTCAATAGAACCCTGAACTGATTGAGTGCTTCATGCATTACGGAAGGTAATTATTGCTCTTAAGTATCAACACATTTCCCCATAGACATAGAATGGGTAAAAACCTTCGGAATTTCAGGCACTTTGTTCTTCTTTGTCTGATAACCACCACTTTCATCTTCTGTTCTATACCACAGATCCCCCCATCAGTGAAAAGGAAATATGAAGACTCAGTTCAGACTTACATTTCATCTGTTCTGTGGGACAAATGGACTTGATAACCTGTCAATATACTTGTGCTTTAATGTGCATTGGCGTTTAGGCAATCACATTTGTTGTGTCAGTGTGACTTGTTTTAGGCTCATTTTTATAGGCACCAGTGCTTGTTTTGCTTGCAGAATTTGACGGTATATCTGGGACTTCTGTCAATACTCACTGAGGTCATTGCTCCAGCCTGCCCCTCACATCTGCCACCAATGAATCCATTCATAGGCTCACTGACTTGCTCATGCGTCAATGCACCCACACATTCCCCAGCCACCCCACTGTCCACTCACTCTCCCATTAATCTATCCATGGACTCAATCGCTCATACATTCATGCGTCCTTGCATTCACTAGCCGACCCACGTATCCCTCTAGGAGCTAACGCATCCAGCTATTCATCAATCATTATTAATGGTATATTTATCCACCCATATGTCCATGTAACCACACACCGACTAATGAAGAAATATTTTCAGTTATAAACCAAATCAATGCCAGACCGATTGCAGATGCAGCGGGGAGCCACATTCCTTCCTGTTGCTAGAACAAATGCTGGCCCTCTGTATTTGAACATGCAGGGCAGAGACCTTCCTGACATTGTTCGTGAACTATACAGAACAAAAAACAAAAAGTTAGGTTTTAAAAACAAACATGCTACTTACGTAGTAGTTTGGAAAAACAATCAAGGAAAATTAAAAGTTTCATCCAAAGGCTCAAAAGTCATACCAAACTATTACAGTTTTATGACACTGATAAACATTTGGCAACTAAATTGATTTCAAAACAGACCTACGGTGACAGGCTGTATTTCACTGTTTGAAAAATGTACTATAACTTTACATTCATAAAGACCACGGGCCTCATTTATGAAAAATGACGCATCGCTGCGTGAAAACAGCGATGCGTCACTTTTCATTGTGCCCTCCTTGCGACACCAATGATGCCTCATATTTACATTATGACGCATCATTGCGCAAGGAGTTACAGATACGTCAGTATTTCTGACGTATCTGTAAGCGCAAAAGTGACGCATTGCTGGAGTGTGTCACAAAAGTGACGCAACTCCAGCAATGCGTCCTTTCACATGGGGCAAGCCCCATGTGAAAGGGCCTGCGTCAGTCTTACGCCTGCTGTGAGGCAGGCGCAAGATTTTGACGCAACGGCGTCCTAGAAGTGACGGAGTGAAAT
This sequence comes from Lissotriton vulgaris, assembly GCF_964263255.1. Taxonomy (NCBI): domain Eukaryota; kingdom Metazoa; phylum Chordata; class Amphibia; order Caudata; family Salamandridae; genus Lissotriton; species Lissotriton vulgaris. The sequence goes on along the minus strand of NC_141698.1, from coordinate 789,365,980 downwards.
CTCATAGATTTCACTGCGTCACTTCTACGACCCTTTCTTGCGTCAATACGCCCCCCCTTGCATACATTATACCTGGCGCAGGTTTAATGTGGCGCAGGGGTTTACAAAGTGACGCATCTACCTAGATGCGTCACTTTGTAAATATGGCGCAACAAGGCACATTTTTTACGCCACTGGTGCGTCACAAAAAGTGACGCACCGGCGGCATAAAAGTGACGCAAGGGCTCATAAATGAGGCCCCACATATATTTGTGCTGCACGTTTTACAGGCCCAAGTATGGTTGAGGTGAACACCTCATTAAACATTGATATACTGTGTAAGACATGACTTGGGCTCTTAAGCTTCACTTCAAAACAAGAACATCCTGTTGTCTATGAGTTTTTTTCTCTACTAGGTACGAAATAAGCAATTCGTGCATAGGTTAACAACCACAGAGCAAGTAAACAGCTACAAAAAATTAATCTGGCTTCCTTCCTTAGCACGGCCTCCTTTGCAAATTGAGCTATGACAATACTTAGCCGACCCATGTATCCCTCTAGGCGAAAAATAGATAAAAGACATTCTACTTGAAAAAAAAAATAGATTTTCCGAGGGCAAGAATGGACTTACCTAGATGCCTAGAAACACAAACAATATAAACCAAAAGAACACTTGCCAATTCTGACGGTCCTTTACCACATGAAATGACTTTGAATTTTGTAGACGCGCAAATCAATTAGCGCAGTAACCATTTAATTTCTAATATATTCAAAAAAGCCTTCACAAATCATTTATGTACATGAAAATCATACACTGTTGACCACCTTACATGTGAAAACAATACAAAAAGTATTCCATCAAAACTAGAAACCCACATTATCCACACTCCCTATCCAACGAGCCCAACACCGCCAGACGCAACTTTCAAGAAGGCATGGAAGCCGTCGCCAAATGGATGAAAAACAGCTGCCTTCAACTAAACACCAACAAAACAGAAGTACTCATCATGGGCCCAAACACCGACGCCTGGAGCGACACCTGGTGGCCCACCGCCCTCGGAAACCCGCCAACCCCCACAGACCACGCACGCAACCTGGGAATCATCCTGGACTCCGAGCTCAAAATGGACCGCCAGATCAACTCTGTCTCATCTTCCTGCTTCCACACCCTCCGCCTCCTTCGTAAGACCTTCAAATGGATCCCCCTCGAACACCGAAAGACAGTCACTCACGCCCTGGTCACCAGCAGACTCGACTTGACTACGGCAACGCACTCTACGCCGGAATAAACAAAAACCTCATCCGCAAGCTACAGAACATCCAGAACACCGCCGCAAGACTGGTCCTCAACCTGCCAAAACACTGCCACATCTCCCAGCACCTGCGCACACTCCACTGGCTCCCCGTCGAGGCGAGAATCACCTTTAAGATGCTCACCCACGCACACAAGGCCCTCCACGGCACCGGCCCAGCATACCTGAACAGCCGACTCAAATTCCACGCACCCCAAAGGACCCTACGATCAGCCCAGCTTTCCTACGCCGTGGTCCCCCGCACCAGAAAGACCAGATCGGGAGGCCGCTCCTTCTCCTTCCTCGCGGCCAAAGCATGGAACGCCCTTCCGCTCCACCTCAGACAGACAACATCGCTCCCCATCTTCGCAAGAAACCTCAAAACCTGGCTCTTCGACAGACCCCCTCCTTGATGGAATGGAACCTGCACCCCACACCCCCCCACCCCTAGCGCCTTAAGACCCTTACGGGTGAGTAGGTGCGCTTTAACAAACTCCTGATTGATTGATTGACATTACATTTCACGACACAAATCCAAGCGTGAAAAAACAGCACATTCCAATTTCACCCATGTGTAAAAAATTTCACAAAATTTGTATACTGGTTCTGAATTGATCTACCCACTAGGAGCAAAAATAATTGCAGCATTCACATAGCTCTTGTCTGATGAACTGTTACCCCAGGCAGATGAATAACTTTTAGTCTCTGGTTTATGATAGGGATGTATTTTTTAACCCCTTGTCTGCTGATGACGGAACCGCTCCGTCATCAGCTGCGGTGGCGCTGTGCTGATGACGGAGCGGTTCCGTCATGGCCCGCTTGCTGCTCATGCGCGGCGTGAATTCCGCGCCTGCGCTGAGCGTTCTATTGAGCGGGGCGGGCCATGACGGAACCGCTCCGTCATAAGCACAGCGCCACCGACGCTGGTGACGGAGCGGTACCGTCACCAGCATGCGGCCGCCGCGCGGCCGCCCCGCCCCCTTAGCACTGCGGCAAAATAGCCGCCACAGTGAAGGGGTTAAGCTGTTTTCCTTTTTCTCCCTGTAAGCCAGTACTATCTTTACATCAAGCCCTCTGGACTGTAACACTGTCAACGCGTTTCAAACCGTATGTAGTTTAGGGGTTCTTCTCAGGGCTCAGAGCACACGGATACTCTAAAAGAAAAGCATGTTGTGTTTGTGTTTCATGTATATATATGTGTGTGTTTGTGATCAAACTTATAATGACTGTCACCTTGGATACCTTCGATCAAGCTCTGAACCTGTATCTTGGTCCTCAAAATCTTCTTAGTATGTTTGTTTCGCAGACCTTTCTTCAAAACAATACGGAGGGCCTTTTAGGATACCAATCTGAATTACACGGCCATAATCTGTGAAAATCCAAAACTTCACAATAATCTTAAAAACACTCACGTATCCTGAGTAATAGCTCACACTCGGAGGGTAAGAAATCTATGAAAAATGGAAACACGGAACTGATTGTACTCATTTGATAAGTTTTTTAAAAAAGCTTTCTGATATCAGCTTATGTGTACAGCTACCATCTCTTACAGTAAAACATGAAATCACCTTTGACCTGCGCTAAAATCACAGCTGAACCAGGGAAGTCTCGTGTTTGTGAACAAGTGCCATCGAAATTCATCAGCCTCTGCACAGCATGCACACTATTGGAGCCAAACTTTCCCAGGTACGTCACCCAGTAACATTGTTGCAGTGAGCTAGATAGAATTGCACCACAGTCTTTTGTATGTGGACAATAATGATGCATCTAAGGTGCTAAGAAGTTGAAATAAACTTACATCTGATATTGTAAAACTTTGAAGTCCATGGAGTCAAACCTAAAACTTATCTAGCAGGAACAGGGAGTGACCACTTTGCTCCTATGTGGTACTTTGCAATGTCTTTGGGAGGGCAGGAGCATAGCTGGTGTTACAGGTCAGAAGGGGGAACCGTGCATTCCAGTTAAAGAAATCAGAAGGGCTGAACTCCTCCACTGTGACACCACAGACCTTGACTGCGGGTCCTGGGGCCCTTGGTGCCACCAAGCTCCTCCAAAAGTGAAACCGAGGTATTTTTTCCTCAGCGAAGTTGATCCAAACGTCAGGCACGTTATTTGTTCACTGGGGAAGCATATCCATATATCCTCAGCTTCTTTCAGAGTCAAGCACAAGTCGAGAAACACACCGAGAGACCACCATGTTAACTAATGGGAGCGAATGCAACTTATAGTGCTGAGGTTGACTCACAGGGGATGGAGTGGGATAACCAATAGGAGGGCAAGAAGAAGCTACACAAGTGGTGGTCCAGGAGCAACACAGGCCAAGGGTGGGTGGGAAATCCACACAGAGGATGTGGGGATTGAAGCTAACTAATGTGGAGAGAAAGCAATGAGGAACTGGGGAGGAACATTTTTGATAACCAATTGTCCATGAGGCAACAGGCTGTTAAAGTCTCTTCGACCTGCACAGTCATTCTTAAATGGCTGAGGAAAATTGCCTGGATGCTCCCCCTAAACACCCAGAAAACCGTAGTCCAGGCGCTTATTACTTCTCGCCTGGACTATGGTAACATCCTTCTTCTGGGGGCTAGAAAAGAGGTAATTCGTAAATTACAGACTGTCCAGAACATGGAAGCGCGTCTGTTATGTAATTTACCCTTTCAATCCTCCACCTCCCCCTCTTTGCGTAGCCTTCGTTGGCTCCGCATTGAGAGTCGCTCTAAATTTAAGGCGCTCTGTTTCACACATAGAATCATCTGGGTTAAGGCACCTCAATATCTAACATCCTTGATTCATCTGTACGTCCCCTCGCGCTCTCTGCGGTCATCCAACCAACACAAACTCCAGATTCCCAGAATTAGGAGAGCCAGAATGGGCGGTCGTTCATTTGCCTTCCTAGCCCCGTCCCTGTGGAACTCTCTTCCTCTTCCTCTTCGAACGGAATTTAACCATCTTACGTTCCGCAGGGATCTTAAAATCTGGCTTTTCAATCAATAAACAAGTCTGCAAGCACACTCCCTTTGTCTTTGGTTTAGCGCCGGGAAACCTTCGGGTAGCTGCGCGCTTTATAAGAATAAATATAAATAAATAAATAAAAAGGAAAATGGGTGAAGAGCAACGCCTGCGGCAATGGAGAAGCACACTGGCAGGAGAGAGAGGATAACATAGAGCATGGAAGGGAGAAGGGAAGAACAGCAGTGAAACAGCTGGAAAAAACTCTTGCAGAGTGCTTAAACAAAAAGAAAGGAGTTGTGCATGGAAAATAAGCAGGGGGTGGGGCTCTGAAAATGTTTTTTCAAAGGTTCTGGAAAGCTAATGAAAATATACAAACACCTTTTGTTGCAAATGAAAACTAGCTGACCAATACTGTCTTCCGAGCTTGCTGCCGTTTATGAAGTGCAACTGCAGTTTATACTGCAACATTATAATCCCTTGTGAGGACATCTGGCCTCTCTTAAGTGAGGCTATAGTCCTCCATCTCTTTTCAGGACATCAGTCAGCAGTGTACTGTAAGTGCAGCTTTCCTAGTCCTTTGCTATCTCCAATAATAACATCTGTGAGCTCTACAGTGCAACAGCAACTTTAAAGTTCCATTGCACTCTCCTATGAGGACATCTGTCAGATGTAGAGTGCAACAGTAGCTCCATTGTACCCCCCTGTGAGGGCATCTGATGTCTGCTGTGAGGTCCTGGATCTGCTACAACACAGTCAGCAGGAAACTCATGAAGCTCAGAACCTCCTCTGGTTTCTCCAAAAAGCTGTTGAATGTTACAATATCGAACATAAAAAACATCGTGGTGCAAAAATATCATTGCAAAAACACTGATTACTGAAATATCGACTTTCGTAAATCACTATGTAAGTAGCAAAATAATCCACTCTGCAAAATATTGTTAATAATACAAATATTGCAAAAATACCAATATTGAGTGCATGTATTTAGTTTTAATATTGAAAAAATACTTTAAATAGTGTAAACTAACAAAAACATTGACAATCAAAATACTGATGATAAACATATTGTTTAACCAAACAAAAAACAATACACACAAAATAAAACGTGTAAGCATAAAATGTACAAAGGCAACTTTATATGAGTAAGATCTACTATACCAAGGTGTAAATCTACTCATGGATGAAATTCACAATTTACATGTGTTGATGTGCACCTAGATGTTGATTTACAAATCTCAACCTCATCAAATCAGAGGATAGAGTTCCTCACTAATAGTAACTTTACACTCTTTTGTATTTTCTGTTTATTTGGGGAGATCTCGATCACCAGAGTGCACTTCTCCGTCTATGAGCAGACATCTCTGCCTACTGACAAACATCTTCGAATGAAAGTGAACAGGGAATCCCACACACCTAACACACATTCATACAGCAGGCACATAAATATGTCCTGCACCTCTTACACTTTGATTGCCTCATTCTCAAGATCCAACTCTACATTAGGAAGCCAGCCACACTCAAGAGGAAGAGGAACTTCACTGAGAAGGAGACAAGCCTTGTAGTTAATTTTGTGTTAGATCAGTACAAACAAGTACATGGTTTGCCTCCATACAACTTCAGTTGAGCAAAGAAGGCAGCCTTGTGGGAGGAAGCTAGTCCCAGTTACTTCCCCGGAGAGGAGGCACACACATTAAAAAGAAAGGGCGGGATAAGAGGAGAAGTTCTTCAGAATTCAGGTGGCAAAGGCTATTCCTTGAGGAGGACCGGGATCCTGTCTCCTTCTTCCATTCATCCTGACCTGCTTTATGGCCTGTCTGATGCTAAGAACCCAAACATAATGCCAGGTAAAACAAACCTACCCCCCCTCTATCACAGCTAGTGATCATTTAACTACTCATGCTACTTTCTTCTACCATGTACATATCCTCTTACACAGCCACTAAAATCACCACTTTCAAAACAGTAAACTGTTTATATTAATCTTCATACATTATTTCTTTATCTTATATAGTCTCTGCTACAAGTGTTTTGATTGAGACAGCTGGAGCAGAAGTAGTTCCATCCCCATCTGGGCAAAAAGAGAGCCTGTTCCAGAGCACTTACATACAATCAATCAATCAATCAATGACATTTATAGAGCGCACTACATACCCGTAGGGTCTCAAGGCGCTGGGGGTGGGGGGGGGTGCCGCTACTGCTCGAACAGCCAGGTCTTCAGCTTTTTCCTGAAGGAGAGGTGGTCTTGGGTCAGGCGCAGGTCGGTCGGGAGGGAGTTCCAGGTCTTGGCGGCCAGGTAGGAGAAGGACCTTCCTCCTGTAGTCGCTCTTCGGATGCGGGGGACGGCGGCGAGGGCGTGGTTGGCTGATCGGAGGTGGCGTTTGGGAGCGTAGAAGTTGATTCGGCTGTTGAGGTAGCTCGGGCCTTGGTCGTGTAGGGCTTTGTGTGCGTGGGTGAGGAGGCGGAAGGTGATTCTTTTGTTGACGGGGAGCCAGTGAAGGTCTCTCAGATGTCCGGAGATGTGGCTGGTTCGTGGGATGTCGAGGATGAGTCTGGCTGATGCGTTCTGGATCCGCTGGAGTCTCTTCTGGAGCTTGGCGGTGGTACCGGCGTAGAGGGCGTTGCCGTAGTCCAGTCGGCTAGTGACGAGGGCCTGGGTGACGGTCTTCCTGGTCTCGGTGGGGATCCACCAGAAGATCTTCCGTAGCATGCGTAGGATGTTGAAGCACGCCGAGGAGACGTTGTTGACTTGCCTGGTCATGGAGAGGGAGGAGTCCAGGATGAAGCCCAGGTTGCGTGCATGGTCTGTCGGTTTGGGTGCGGTGCCCAGGGCGGGAGGCCACCAGGAGTCGTCCCAGGCGGAGGGTGAAGAGCCCAGGATGAGGACCTCCGTCTTGTCCGAGTTCAGTTTCAGGCGGCTGGTCGTCATCCACTCGGCTGCCACTTTCATCCCTTCGTGCAGGTTAGCTCTGGCGGCGGCGGGGTCGTTGGTCAGGGAGAGGATCAGCTGGGTGTCGTCGGCGTAGGAGATTATGTTGAGGTTGTGTTGGCGTGCGATGGCCGCGAGGGGGCTCATGTAGACGTTGAAGAGGGTGGGGCTCAGTGAGGATCCTTGAGGGACGCCGCAGATGACTTCGGTGGCCTCTGACTTGTACGGTGGTAAGCAAACTCTCTGTGTTCTTCCGTCGAGGAAGGAGATGATCCATTTCAGCGCCTTGTCCAGGATTCCGACGTTGCTGAGGCGCTGTACTAGGGTGCGGTGGCAGACAGTGTCGAATGCCGCGGAGAGGTCTAGGAGGATGAGGGCCGCTGTTTCTCCGTTGTCCATCAGGGCTCGGATGTCATCGGTGGCGGCGATGAGGGCGGTCTCGGTGCTGTGATTGGCTCGGAAGCCGGACTGTGAGGGGTCGAGGGATCCATTAGTCTCGAGGAAGGCGGCCATCTGCTTGTTGACGGTCTTCTCGATGACTTTGGCTGGAAACGGGAGGAGCGAGATGGGGCGGTAATTCTTGAGTTCGGTAGGGTCCGCTGTGGGTTTCTTGAGTAGAGCGCTGAGTTCGGCGTGCTTCCAGCTCTCAGGGAAGGTGGCGGTGTCGAAGGATGTGTTGATGATGTCTCGCAAGTGGGGTGCGATGACAGCGTCGGCCTTGTTGAAGACGTGGTGAGGGCAGGGGTCGGTCGGTGATCCGGAGTGGATGGAGTTCATCGTGCGGATGGTGTCTTCTGTGCTGATCGGGGTCCAGGCGTGGAGGGTGGTGGTGGGGGGTGGTTGTTCGGTCTTGGTGTGCGTTGGTTGGATGTTGAAGCTGTTGTGTATGTCCGCGATCTTGTTGTAGAAGTATGAAGCGAGGGAGTTGCAGAGGTCTTGCGATGGGGTGATGTCGTTGTTTCCTGCGCTGGGGTTGGATAGCTCTTTCACGATGTTGAAGAGTTCCTTGCAGTTGTGTGCGTTGTTGTCCAGCCGGTCCTTGAATGCAGTTTTCTTGGCGGCGCGGATCAGCTGGTGGTGCTTCCGGGTGGCCAGCTTGAAGGTGGTCCTGTTGTCCGGTGTAGGTTCCCTTCTCCAGACTTTCTCGAGGGCTCGGCAGTTCTTCTTGGAGCTCTTGAGTTCGTCGGTGAACCACGGGGTTTTCTTGCTGCCGGGTCTGCTGGGCGGGGTCCTCAGCGGGGCGAGCTCGTCCGCGCAGATGTTGATCCACTTCGTGAGGTTGTCGGCGGCCTGGCTGGGGTTTGCTGAGCTGGCAGGAGGGTGCTGGCTCAGGGAGGTGGCGAGCTGGTCTGCTGTGATCTTGTTTCAGCTTCTGCGGGCGGCCTGTTGCTGGTGGTGATGGGTCGTTGTTCTCTTGAAGGTGAAGTGGATGCAGCTGTGGTCCGTCCATTGAAGCTCTGTGGCGTGGCTGAAGTCGATGTCTGTGCAGGAAGAGAAGACTGCATCGAGTGTGTGTCCGGCGAGGTGGGTGGGGGTGGACACCAGCTGCTTGAGTCCAAGATTGGCGAGGTTGTCGAGCAGGGTGCTGGTGTTGCGGTCGTTGTTGTTCTCCAGGTGGAAGTTGAGGTCCCCCAGGAGGATGTAGTCAGCGGAGGGGAGGGCATGCGGGCTGACGAAGTCGGCGATGTCCTCGCTGAATTGGGTGCGTGGTCCCGGAGGTTGGTAGATCAGGGTGCCTCTGAGGGTGGTGTTCGGGTCGGTGTGGATCTGGAAATGCAGGTGTTCGGCGGTGGTCAGGGTGTTGTCGGTGCTGGTCGTGAGACGGATGGTGTTCCTGTGGATGATGGCGATGCCTCCTCCCATCTGGTTGGCGGTGCGGTCCCTCCGGACGATCTTGTAGCCCTCTGGGATAGCGATGGCGATGTCGGGAGCTGAAGAGGCGTTCATCCAGGTCTCTGTGAGGAAGGCAACATCAGGGGCTGTGGCGTCTAGGAGGTTCCAGAGTTCGATGGCGTGTCTGTGGACGGAGCGGGTGTTGAGCAGGATGCACTTGAGGTGGGTGCTGCTGGAGTTCGACTTGGCGGGTGCTGGTGCGAGGCAGGCCCGGATGCAGGAGAATTTGCAGGCGTGGCAGCTGAAGGGACCGTGGGTGCGTCGTGGTGTGGCTTGGTGGCATCCTGGGAGTCGGCCGGTGTTGAGTGCGATGAGGGTGGCGGCGGAGTACATCAGGCGGGTCGGTCGGGGTCCTCGTGGGCCAGGGGTCCTGGCGCTGGGCGCGATCCGGTCGCGGACGGGCGCAGACGGGCTTACCTTTGGCGCGCCTTCAGCGCACAATCGGCACGCCCGCTGCGCGTGACCGCTGCGCGTTCGCACGGTCGCCATATAAGGCGAAGTGCGCGGGTGGGCGGAGCAGCTGGGAGGCGGGAGCGGGGAGGGTACAGAAGAGAAAAGGGGCGGGGCAAATGGCGGTGGCGGGAAGCGGGGAGGGAGAGCGTAGGGCGGCGAGGTAGGCGGGCAAACAGGAAGGAAACCGTTAACACGGCACAGAATTTACAATAACTTACAATACAACAAGCACAAATGGGGGGAAAAACAAATCGAGAAAACAGGAAGAAAAACGTTAACCCGGCACAAAATTACCAAAAAATTAACAAGCACAAATTACAAAAAATAAACAAGCACAAATGGAGGGGAAAACAAAGGAGAGAACAGATGGGGAGAAACCAAGGCGGCAGCGAGGCCGGCGGCGAGGCAGTTAGGCACGGCAATGGGGCACACGCAGCAGCTGGTGGCCGTGCGGCGCGGGGGTGTCCCACAAACACCAATATATTATTATACTATATGACAGTACACATATGGCCGGGATGCCCGCCACCCCCTCCCAACACCAATTCCCAATGGGAGAAGACAGACACAGGTTTGAACTTTTGAAAGGCGGGGGGGAGTTACCCCCCCGGCCGTATTTATTAAAATATGAAACAAAATTTAAAACATTAAATAAAAAGTTTCATGAATTATGTACAATTTTACTTTTATTACATTTTGATGAAGACATGTTCTTTGGCTAACCTTAACAGCTCTCTAATACAAAGGTTTCCTAGCCGAGTCTAGCATCCTGAAAATGCATACATTCTAAATTAAAATTGTACATCCTAGCATTAAGGGCCAATGGCAAGGTCTTAACCGGTGTCAGATCCCTACTACCAAAATCCCGCCCTCACGGTGTGAGTGGCGCATGCGCAGAGGACTTTACCCGCATTGCCAACTGTAACTTCCCTTGTCGTGGGGGCCCCCTTTCACTCGACGCCATCTTAAAGGTCGTCCGAGTTCCTGTGTGAGGTATCTGTAGGAAGGACAGCGTGGACTCCCCCCCATCCCCACACTCTCTTCCGCCGGAGCGGATATCCGGCCCCCGGGAAATTGGTAGGAGGGGCATCTAGCCGCCTCCCCCCTGGGAGGGGCCTATGGCCGTCTCCCCCTAGGCGACCCATCCTTAGTGGGTACTGCCTCCCCGTGGAAGGGGCCAATGGCCACCTCCCCCCGGGTGCTCCCATCCATTCTGGGTGGCGCCCCCCTCTAGGGACCTTGAAATTACTGGTCACCGATCATGACCTTACCGCCACAGGCCGGATAGTTGACCGACTATCCGGACCCCCCACTCCTCCTAAAGGTCATGCTTACTCCAACCCCTTAACCATGCTATGAAGTCTCCTATGAGTAAATCATTCCCCTCCCTGGACAGGTGAACCCCATCATTCAGATACATGTGACCACCCCGAATACACCCGTGAGGAATGCTATGCAACTGCGCGGAGCTAAACAATTTCCCAATTTTATTGTTGACCCTCTTCACTGAGTGGTTCAACGCTGACACTGAAAGACCCACCCGCCAAATCTTCCTGGGGATCATGTGGGACCAGGCAATCGTGCACCCCGGGAGTTTTTTAGCCAACCAGCTAACTGCCGACAGGATGTGTTCTAATAACACTCGTCTTCCTGTGGAAAATTAATACGGTTTGGTGAACATTATCTGCGCCATCTTCCCTTTGCCCCGATGTCACACTCTTTGTCGCACACACCCACCACTTTAGCTGCCTTGATCAGAACCACCCTCTGCACACCCCTGACCCTCAGCACGGCTCTTCACCCTCACAAGCACCCCCACGCACTGATCACTCCCGCTCTCACATGCCTTGCGCGTAAGCGGCAGCCATTTTGAGCACCATGGCCCCTCTGCCCCTCGCTGATAGCCAACGCGTCTCTCACTCTCTTAGCCCCGCAGGCATCCCCCGCGTGCTGACAACCCCCTCACTCTCATATGCCTCGGGTCATAAACCCCTCTTCAGCGCAGCTCTGCCTCGGAATCCCATCCTGTTCCCAGCGCGACACCTCCCTTCACCCCTTTCATGGTCCCAATTCCTTTGATATAAACCCCCTTTTCCTGTGTGCCCGTTTGTCTCCTTTGTTCCCAGGCCGCCACCTGGCCCTGCGGATACTGTTTATCACACCCCCGTACAGTAGGAAGCTTCCCGCTATCAAAGGACCCTCGAGTCGATCGAACACCCTTCACCCCATGAGATCCGATCAACTCCACACATTCCGTGAATCGGCGGTATGTCCAGCGGCGCGATAATCATCACCTGTTGTGACCGGGGTGGGGATTTCAACTGTAAACGTGTGGGAACGGGCTTGAAGCGGGGATTCCTAGGATGCCTTTCCGTGCATCAAAGTATTTACAAATATGTGTTTCATGTAATAAAGCAATAAACCTGTGTATAAGAGGCCAGGCCTCAGAGATGTGGTTAGAGCACCTCGTGACGATACTTGCTGTCCGAATTGATGTGTTCTCCTCCGGAGAGAATAAACCCTCGTTTCCTGCCTTTCAGTCTCCAGCGCCTGCTTCTTCATTGATTAATATTCTGTGGGTAATAGAGGCGATACCGCCGGGCAACACAAAAGGGTCTTTGGTCACTGGTTGTCTAGTCACCCTTTTACAATCCCAGCTTCACTAAGTCATTGCCCCCCAGGTGTACTATGACTACAGATGGCGGTGACCTTTGCCGCCCTAAAAGACCCTCCAAAAACGATTGAAATTGGTCAAAACAGAGGCCGCCCTTCCCATGGAAAGTCACACTGTACCCGTATTCCCCAGATGCGTGAATTGCGTCACCTGCCTTGAATACGTCCCCGGCGCGCCTCACATATGAGTGGCCCACGACCCATACCACTCTCTCTCCAGTCGGTGATCCTCAACCGCTGGTCTCCCGATGTTGGGTCGACTTCCAATTCCGCCCCGCGTGACAGGCCTGCGAAACTGTAATTCAAACAAAAGACAAGAAGTGTGAGTGCATGTCAATTGACTTTTACAACATGTGCAATCGCACATACCTTTTGAAGCAAATTGAGGACCAACGGCCTAGCTGTTTTACTTCCTCTGCACTCTGACCCCGGGCCGTAGCCTCAGTAGCAGCCCCTATCCTACATGAGTGGGTCCCAAAATCGCGCGGGTCCATGCCCGCGGCAGCGATTGTCAGTGCTAGCACCCTCTGAAACTGAAATCTCGTCAGAGGGGTGCCATCATTGTGCCTAAGCAGGCTCCCCCCCATGTAGCCGTCCTCTGTGCCAAGTATTCCTCTAAACACTTTATCGGACAAGTGGGGGACCCTCGTGCGCGCTGCACGACAACACTATCTCCCATAGCTTCCTGGTCTGTCTTGGACCTGGCTATCGAGATTACCATCAAATCACCCCTTATTTGTACGTGATCCCTGCACAAGCCTCCCTCCATATCCTTCTTGTTCCTTGCCACGAGTTCGCTTACCCGCATAGCCCCATGGAATGCCAAGGCGAAAGCTGCCCGGAACAGAACTGCTTCGAAAGCGGAGGAGCACGTCTCATCCAGCTTTGCTAAAAGCAGAGACAATCTGTCTAAGCCAATCGGGCGCCTTGTATCCTGCTTGCGACCCTCGAGGCGTTGCCAGCCGCGGAGTGCCTTCCTAACCAAAAAGGAACCCGTTGGGTCACTTATGCCGTGCAGCTGTGCCATGAACGAAATGGCCGCCCTATGTCTATTGGCCGTTGCCGCTGATTGGCCTTCTCTGTGCAGCGCTACCAGGAAACCCAGGAAGGATTCCTCCTGACCCCAGCTCTGTCTCCCTGTTGGACCCAAAAATGTGCAGTAGGAAGGAAACGCTCCTTCGTAAGCCTTCCTTGTCCTGGGAGCTAAGCTGGCTGCCACGAGGTCTTGTAATCCGGGGCACCGATTAGCCATAGCGCTTCGGGGAGCGGTACCGCCACTAGGTCCGCTGTGGGTAGATAGCCCCTGAACGCCTGTATGTGTGCACTGTTTAATATCTACGTGTCGGACCTTGCTATTGTCATCAAAGTATTTGGGATGAGCCTAACCTCCTATGCCGATGACACCCAATTGGTATTGGCCATTAAGGGGGATGATGATGATGTGGCCTCCCGCTTCACAAGGGGGATGGTGGCCATAGGTGACTGGATGGCCTCCAATTGTCTGAAGCTTAATTCAGAAAAGACCGAAGTGGTCATTTTTGGTCACCTTTCTCCTGGATGGTCATCAGTTTGGTGACCTACATCCTTCGGAACGCCTCCTAGCCCAGCTCTTAAAGCCAGGAATCTTGGCGTCACTTTCGATGTGGGTCTTAACTTCATGGCTCATGCCAACAAAATTGCAGCCACGGCTCACATGAAACTTAAAATGATAAGGAAAATCCTACCTTTCCTACCGGATTCAGTCAGGAAAACCTTGATTAGTTCATTGGTGTTGTCCGCCTTGGATTATTGTAACGCCCTCTTCTTACATGCCCAAAATCGAGTGACAAACAAGATGCAGTCAATTCAAAACGCAGCAGCCCGGCTGCTTTCGGGACTCCCCAAATTTGCACCTGTTTCCAACACCATCAGGAAACTTCATTGGCTCCCGATACGCAGTCGAATTAAGTTTAAATCGCTGTGTATTGTCTACAAGGCACTTAACAATCAAGGCCCCCACTTTCTTAAACATAATCTTGTACGTTACATACCAACTCGTGCTCTCCGCTCCACTCATCACAATCATCTAGTAGTACCACGTACTAGAACAGTCACCTGGGGCGACAGACGCTTTCTGGTTGCCGCCCCAAAACTCTGGAATTCCCTACCCTCTTACATCAAGACTAGCCCATCCCTGCTAATATTCCGTAAACAACTCAAGACGTGGTTGTTTGACCAATAGTTAGGAAGTTTCTGTTGGTTCTCCTGGATATTGACCTATGCCCTCAGCCAGCGCCGAGACGCCTACGGGTATTCGCCGCGCTTAAAAAATGACAATAAATAAATAAATAAATAAATAAATAAATAAACGAGAGAGTGCATCAGCTGCATTATTCAGTACACCTGGCACATGTTTTGCCCTGAACTGTACATTCAATTTCATGCAACGTAAAACAATTTCTTTTAACAATCTCAGGATCCACTTGCAGTGGGCTGCCTGCTGATTAATGCACTCAACCACAGTCATATTGTCAGACCAACACACCACCGAGTGGTCCCTAAAGTCGTCTGGCCATGCCATCAGAGCAACCCAAATGGGAAATAGCTCCAAGAACTCAATGTTACCTGTCAGACCGCTGGAGTGCCACCACGTCGGCCAAACTTGCGCCGACCATCGATTACCAAAGATGGCACCAAACCCCACGCTCCCAGCTGAATCGGTCCACAAACCTAGTTCATCCGATGATGCTGGTGGTTTGTTCCACACAACTCGACCGTTGAAGTCCGCCAGAAATGCCAACCAAATGCGCATATCCTGGCGAACCTCTGCCGACAGTCTCGTACGGTGCTGTCCCTCCTTGAGGCCAACCATAGGTTGTGCAATAGATCGTGAGAAGGGGCGGGCCATTGGTATCACCCTTAAGGCAAAGTTAAGCTGACCCACTGTTTGCTGTAACTGGTGCAGGGTCACTTTCTCCTTGCCCAGGCATTGCGTCAAGGAAGCCCCAAACTTGGCCACCTTTTCCATTGGTAAACGGAAACATCCTTCCACAGAATCGAGCTCAATTCCCAGAAACTCCAGTGAAGTAGATGGTCCAACCGTCTTACCTGGTGCCAATGAGACTCCGAACTCCCGCATGAGGATGCAGAAGTCCTGCAGCAACAGCGCACATTTTGTATCGCCGGCCGCTCCCAAGAACAGGAAGTCATCTAGATAGTGCATAACGTGCCTATGCCCTGTGGTCTCGGTGAACGCCCACTCTAAAAAACAGCTGAACATTTCAAAATAGGCACAAGAAATGGAGCAACCCATAGGCATGCATTTATCCATGTAATAACTCCCTTGAAACGCAAAACCTAGCAAGCGCTGGTCCCGCGGGTGTACCGGTAGCAACCTGAATGCCGATTCGATGTCCGATTTCGCCATCAGCGCTCCGGGGCCCAGATGGTTTAATATGGCAACGGCATCGTCGAACGATGCGTACCGGACCGAACAAATATCCGGGTCAATGGCTTTGTTCACCGAGGAACCCCTTGTGGCAGACAAGTTGTGAATGAGTCTAAACTCCCCTGGGTCTTTCTTTGGAACCACTCCTAGCGGTGAACACACGAAATCCGCCACCGGCGGGCATTGAAAAGGCCCCGCCACCCGCCCCAAGCTGACTTCTTTGGAAATTTTCTTTGCTGCTACGCTTGGGTTATGTTGGACAGATAACTGATTTTTACAAAAGGAGTCCCCCCGAAAATCCCCCGCCGGGATGTTGAAGCCATATAGGAATCCATTCCTCAAAACCCCGGCGGATACATGATCAGGGTATTTGTTCAACCAAGGTTCCCAAGCATCACCTCACTCTTGCTTAGACCCCCCTTTTCCTCCCGTTCCGCTGTTCTTTGATCTACAGCTACTCTCCGGGTGTGAGGAGTTCCCACAGCCCGCACACGCATGCCTGAACCTACATGTTCCCTGGGGCCTGTTACAGTTGCCTCTATTGAAGCCCCAACAAACCCCCCGCTTGCCGCCATTCCCGCCGGTCTTGGGCTGAAATTCCCCACCGGCGCTTGCTCGAAAGGGCAACGCAGGCTTTTGGCGGACGGACCCCGGCCCGCTCCCGCCCGGCGACGACGTACCCGCCGCACCAGGCAAGAGCTGCTTGTGCCATAACACTGAGTCGAGGCAGTCCCAGGTCAAAGTTGAATCAAACTCTTTCGCTTTTAGGAATTTCATGTCATATCCTTTCCACTCGTCCCCCCCATACATGGTATAAAAATCCATAATCCTATTCTGGTAACAGGACAACTCGGTCATCACTTCCGGCTTTCGTTCACCCATGACTGCCGTAAATATCGAAAAGGCCTTTACCCAGTTCGCTACGGTCTCATCGACCCTAAATTCCGCCATCTTGGCCCGCCATACACTGGGGTGCCATAAATCTTTCTGAGATTTTGCATATTCCATCTCGCGATGGTCAGTCAACTGTGGTAAATAAAATTACCGGGACTATTTTTCTATACATTAAATGACAATAAGGATAGCTCACTAAAATGAGAGGCAGAGTCCGTGGTATCTGAGTCATACGGGCTTTAATTAAGCATCTCGAGAAGCTGGACATCGAGTTCCATCACCACTAAGGTTCAGGAAGGGATATTCAACATTTTATTAACATCACACATTATATATAGTAAAACTGTACAGTTGAAATGAATACAGTAGGCGTAACAAGTGAAAAAAGAAAAGATAAGAACATATGGGCGTGAAAACAGGCGTGCACAGGGGCGTACACGGAGGTGTGTGCTAGAATCGTCACAAAAGTGTCATAGGTGGGTGGATGCATAGAAAGATTCTGCAGGGTCAGCAGAAACCTTTACCCTGAGTGCGTGCGCAACTGGGCATGACGTGGTAAAGACGTGTAACTGAGGAGAGCTGGAAGACTTGACTTTAGCTCTAGTAGAAGAGTCTTGGTGTCTGGGATGTCAGAACGACCTGTACCTATAGCATATCTGGTATCTTATGTTTGGAGGATGTATTATCTGAAGTAAAAGGTCTCTCGGGCAGGGGCCGTTCAATACTGAATGCTAGTGGGTGCATACGTGTCTTGGTGCAATGCGCAATGCGCAGGGGCCATGGGCCTACCATGGTAACAGGTGCTGTAAATTACTTGCAAGGAGACAGGAAGGCAAGGCCCTTTGCTCTGCAGCCGGAAACATGTTTACCTATTTCACTAGACTGGAATGTGTTTTCAAGGGGGCTGAGCAGATAACTGTAGGCAAAATACTGTCTTGGCAGGCAGGCCAGGCCGAGCCGGGCACCGCTTCGCTGGGCAGGAAGTAAGGCAGAGGTCAGGGATGCATACCTAAACTGCAGCTTCAGCGACAGAAGAGACTCGGAGCCTCAATTAAGGGCCTGGCTCGACTGAGCCAGAAAAACGTGGAAAACGTGTGCTTCGCGTTATTTAAAAGTGCACCATGTAAAGACGTTGGCAACATGGGTCTAAGAACCAAATTAATGTTGCTTTCATGAAGGACTTGGTAGATGACATGTTAACGTTGGACGCAAATGCAAATGCGTCTTTATTGTCGGCCATGGAGGGAAAATGCATGGAGGTCATGCATATACATTGAACGTTGGGGTACACGATAGGGGACATACTTGGCCATAAAAATTCAATTTTCCTCATTCCCTCCTTGTCCCCTACATTCCCTTCAGGATATATCTATTTTCATGAGACCATCTATCTGTTCGTATAACATCATTTGCTCGTCCTTTTTCATTCGAGCACGGGATCGTGAACGTGGACGGGGAACACAAGCTGTGGCGCACAAGCCGCAAATCGCTGGCCCACATTGTAGACAGAGACAACAACTGAATACTATAAGGAATACTAGTCCTAGGAACGACAGTACTTTCCATCCCCAGGCGGATATCACACTCCAGAGCCAACCGGACCAAGTCCAGGTGCCTGGATTCTGGTGTATCTGGTGAGCTATCTCATGAAGCCTTGTGATCGCTTTATACACGGACGGTGCGTTATTAGGAATGAAAATACAACAACTAGATCCGATCACTCTACAAGCCCCGCCCCTATCGGCCAGGATGACGTCAAGGACAAGGCGGTTTTGAAGAACGACAAGTCTCATAGCAGACTGCTCTTCGGTCAGGTTACCCAAAGCAGAAGTAGTCTCATTCACTACTGCTTCAAGAGTTCGTGTTAACCTACGTATTAATTTACTATTTTGAATGGGGCCTATGAAGAAAAAGAATCCTTTATTGAAATCTGTATATTGCTCCAATGTTGTTTCAGTCTGATCGACAATTGGGGTCTTGATCTCCCTTCTATGTCGTACATGCACAAGACGTGAATTTCGATGATAATCAGGTGGGGCTAGAAAAACAGGTGGCAGTAGGAACGCAATGTAACACATTCCATCCCAATCTAATGGCAGACGTACATAAGCTGTCTGACCACAAATAAAATAGGAATGGCGAGAAGCTTTGAAAGTAGACTTTCCTTTATCACTGAATTCAACCACAGTATTACACTCACTGTGTCCTAGGTGTACTGAACCATTCTTTCTGACGCATAATTCACCTTTCACTGGTAGAACTGTAATAGATGGCAAGTCCGAATCAGTCTCAGACTGAACGTTCAGAATCATGAGGTTAAGTGTAAAATGTCCTAATCCATACACTTCATTTTCTAGATCGGTCCCTGTCCTTTGGGGAAGACCGTCCTTGTCTGGGAAACATGCCTTATTCATAACTGTATTCAGATTTCCCCATATTCAATTGCCTTGGGAAACTTTGGACTCACTGTCTAATGAGGACATTAAAATAAACCATGCTCCGCATGAACCATTGTATGTAAACGGGTAAGGAAAGAGAGGCAGAGCTCCCTTGTATTTCAGATAGGGAGGGAGTCGGCCACATACCCAGCAATTCGTGACATTGCTGGTCTGGTGAGAATGGTGTAACATACGGATAAAAGTGTTGTTGCGCAGTGCTAGACGATAGGACAGTTCGTGAGGGGGCAGGTCACGGAAAGTGTGCTCTACCGTGTCATTGAAAGAAGAATGAGAATGTGAACCATGAGGAGGAAAGAAAACATGTAGCGTTAAGCTTATGCATATAATCGTAAGACTCAGAACAAACATAAAAATTAAGGTAATGACGCATCTGCTGTGCAGGTTTTTGCAATATTTTTCTCTCTTTTCGATTCGCCTATCTCTCTGACTATTTGGGTCTATCTTATACATGTCAGAAACCTGTCTAACTGCTTCACCCGAGGGGGACTTAAACAATTAAACGCTGTCTGACTTACTAGACCTCAACTTTGTTTTATATTCCTGTTGCAGAGTTTTTTCTAACAGGGGGAGTTTAGAGTCTGTATCGGGGCAGTCCTTGGGAAATGTCTTTGGACACAGTCCATGAAATCGTTTAATGTGGCTGGAGTGGAGCCACCCTTTTCTTCCTTCAATCTTCACAGCGGTCCTCGTGGTCATCAACACCAGTTTCGGATCCTTCCACCTGGGCTCCAGAGGGCTTGAGCGGTCAAAGTTGCGGACCAATACCAGGTCTCCTGGTACAATTTCATGCGGTTTCACCTGGGTATTGTCCGGGAAGGCAGCCGCGACCTGTGAACGACAAGAGAGTAGTGCAGACATCAAGGAAGCCAGGTAATCTGTCAGCATATTACTGTCAACATCTGTTATCTTACGAGGCATAGGTGTACCCCACATATTGGGGGGACGACCGAAAACAATCTCATAGGGAGACAATCCGGTTCTGGAATGGGCTACCATACGCATGTAAAAGAGGGCAACCGGCAGGGCTACCATCCAATCTACACCTTTTTCTGCACAGACCTTCGCTAACCTGGTTTTCAGAGTCTGATTATGTCTCTCAACGAGACCAGCTGCTTCGGGATGTCGTACACAGTGGAATTTCCACTGGTATCCTAACAGGAGTGATACCTGTTTCATGAGTTCGGACGAGAATGGCTGTCCATTATCTGAATACACGACACGGGGCAAACCATATCGCGGGAAAAATTCACGAACCAACTGTTTGGCAGTGGTCACGGCAGTGTAATCTGGGACTGGGTAAGCTTCTGTCCATCTGGAAAGGGCACATACTACTACGAGGACATACTTAAATCCACGACATCTGTCCATCTGGATATAATCCATCTGGAGGACTTCAAAAGGATGGTCAGGAGGATGAAATCCACCTTGTTCCACGGGAATGCCTTTGCCTGGATTGAACTGACAACAGATCATACAGGTACGTACTTTCTGTTTTGCTGCTGCACGTAAATGCTTGTTGAACCATATATTCTGAATGCTGTCTAACATGGCTTTCTCTCCTAAGTGCGCTGGACTATGTGCTGTATTAATGATAACTTGAACCATTGAGTCGGGGAGAAACCATGTGGCTTTTCCCTTCGTCATCCATCCCTGATCTGTCTGGACCCCTCCTTGTTCAGTCCATTTCTTGATTTCATCTGGAGTGGCATGTGACTGTATGTCGAGTACATCTTGTGTGGGATCCCTGACTGTCATACAATGTGTCAGTGGGGTTACTTCAGTCTTTGTCTTTGTCGTGTCAGTCGATATGTCTGTATGAGTCTGGGCTGTAAGCTTAGCTGTTCGATCTGCCAGGTCGTTACCCTTGGGAAATTGTGTCAGTGACTTTAGTATGTGCTTTACACTTCATGATGGCAATGGCTATAGGCAAATGTATTGCTTCTAACAGAGCTTGAATGAGGGGACCATGCTGTATCTTGGCACCGTGGGAGGTCAGAAAACCTCTTTCTTGCCAGAGAACGCCGAAGTCGTGTACGACTCCGAATGCGTACTGTGAATCCGTGTATATGTTTACTTTCATGTTCTTGGCTCGTATGCAGGCTTGGGTCAGAGCAATGAGCTCTGCTGCTTGAGCAGACAGTGTGTCAATACGATGTGTTTCTATGACTTCAGTTTCAGTAGTCACTGCATATGCGGCCACTAACTCTCCTGTACTTGTTCTCATACATGAACCATCCACATAAAGTGTCAGGTCTGGGTCGGGCAATGCAATGTCTGTCAAGTCTTGTCTTGGCTTTGTTACGGTATTAATGACGTCCACACAGTCATGTGGTACGGGGTCTGCTGTGATTGAGGGTAACAGTGTAGCAGGATTCAGTATGTTGCAACGTCTGATCTCTATGTGTGGCTGAAACAATGTCAGTTCATATCCTGTCAATCGTGCTATGGTCAAGTGTTGAGTCTGTGTCCTGTTTAGGAGAACTTCCACGGAGTGTGGAACCTGTACTGTCAGAGGATGTCCTAATACTATGGAATCGCTTTGTCTGATAGCTAGAGCTGTTGCTGCAACTGATTTTAGGCACGCAGGCAGAGCCTGGGCTACCGGATCCAATGTACTAGAAAAATAAGCACATGACTTGTGTTTTCCTGCTTGATCTTGTGTGAGAACAGATAATGCTGTGCCATCGCGTTCAGTGACAAAAAGTGTAAAAGGTTTGCTGTAACATGGTGTCGCTAAAACAGGTGCTTGACATAGAGCTTTTTTCAATTCATCAAAAGCAAGTGTATGTTCCTGAGTCCAAGGGAGGACAGTCGAAGTTGCTG
The DNA here is from genome assembly GCF_964263255.1 of Lissotriton vulgaris. Lineage (NCBI taxonomy): Eukaryota > Metazoa > Chordata > Amphibia > Caudata > Salamandridae > Lissotriton > Lissotriton vulgaris. Next base: position 789,344,209 of record NC_141698.1, on the reverse strand, counting down.
CCTCCTGTGTTGTCAACTGTATGAGTGGTTTGGCTAGATATGCATACTGGGGAATCCATTGTCTGCAGTAAGAAGTGAGGCCAATGAAGGCCCGTACTTCCTTTTGTGTCTTGGGCGGTGGAAGATGTGCAATTAACTGAATGCGGTCTGGTGTCAACTGTCTACCCCTCTTGGACAGCAAGTGTCCAAGGTAAACCACTTGCTGGGCACAGAATTGTAGCTTCGAAGGGGACACTTTATGCCCCTTTTCGGCCAGAAAATACAAGACTGTCAGTGATGCACGTTCGCAATCTCGTTCTGTACGTGCTGTGATCAATAGATCATCAACATACTGGAGCAGGGCAGTGTCAGTTGGCATGTGAATACAGTCTAGTTGTCGTTTCAGTGCTTGACTGTAAATACTAGGGCTTTCTGTGAACCCTTAAGGAGCACATGCAAATTTGAAGCTTCGGCCATTTAAACAGAATCCGAAAAGGTACTGGCTTTCCGGATGAATGGGGACACTAAAGAAGGCGTTCTTGAGATCGATTACAGTAAAGAACGCTGCTTCGGAATCAATGGCAGTCAATAGAGAAGAGATGTCTGGGACCACTGGGTACTGGGGTATGATGCATTTATTTAATTCTCGAAGGTCGATCACCAGTCTGTAGACCGGTGGTGCAGTCGGGTCAGTTCGTTTAAGAATCAGGATAATTGGAGAATTACATACATTGGAGCCAGTTTCTACAACCACTCCTTGAACAATGAGCTCGTCAATAATTTTCAGTAAGGCCACTACAGCCTCAGGTGGTAACTTGTATTGTCGAATTCGGGGTAGTACAACTCCTTGTTTGAGAGTAACACGATATGGTGTAATATGCATGCAACCTACATCAGTTGGACCTTGTGCCCATAAGTGCTGTGGTACATTCTGTAATCGTGGATCAAAATCTCTTAACACATAATGGCCTTTAAAATCACGTAAAAACAATCTCACTCCTTCCGGAGAACAACAAATCACTGCTCCTAACGCTTTCAATGTTTTTATACCAAGCAAGTTTTCTGGACATGATTTCGTAAGTAACAAGTCTGTAGTACGGGATAACGGACCAACTTCTAGGGAAACTGGCTTTGACACTTCGTTAACAATAGGCTTTCCTGAAAATCCCAGGGAAACATTCTGTGAGCCTGAGAGGGGTGCCCCTGGAACCTCGTCATGACTGATGGTAGTTCTGCTCGCCCCTGTGTCAATCAAAAATGTTCTGTCTTTCCCTAATACCTGACTATGTACATAGGGACCCTCTTGATCTACAGGAACCTCGATAAGGGGCAAGCCAATCTCCCTCTCTAGGCTGTTTCATGAGTACTGCTGATTATCGGGATAATCTGACTGAGCATACTGGTACATTTGCTGTGTAACATGTTGCGTGGCAGCAATGGGTTGGGGTTGGGATACTGCTACTGTCTGTTGTGTGTTCTGAGGAGATCGCGTGTTCTGCGGAATATTTTGGGGAACTTGTTCTTGTCTAGGTGGACGCGGTCTTTCTTTCGTCCTGCCTGTAGCTATATTGTGTTTCAGGACGGCACATTCATTTATATAGTGACCTGGCTGTTTACAATAGTTGCAATTCCCTTTAACAGGAGCTGCAGTATGACTAGTCTGTGTCGTACCCCTCCTCTGACTGTCAGCTGGGACAGACTGGGCAACTAGTACTTTCATTTTCGTATCTTTAATACGTCTCTGTTCATGTTCGTGTTCTTCTCTGATTCGATTCTGGTGATACTGTAACATTTGTAACATTTGGGAAGGGGTATTAGCTTGCCATGTACTCTCAACTTTCAGTACTCTATTTTTAACCTGTGGTAAGGAATTCTCTACTAATTTGGTCACAAAAAGATGTGGGTATGATTCACTACTCGTTTTCAGGCCGCTATTAATAATGAAACATTACTCGAATCTGGAGTAAAAATCACTAGTGTCTTCGTCTTGTTTCTGTTTGCAGGCTGAGACTGCATCCCAGTCTTCCTTTTTAGTTGTCAGTAACCTCGGCAAGACCTGTACTAATAATTCTGGTAATCCTTTAGCTTTGTCCCCGAGACCAGTACCAGGGATTCGTGTATTTTCTTCGTTTTCTTATTCTGCCCAATCAATCTTTTTCTCTCCCACCTCCCATTTGTTTTCTTTCAGTTTTTCGTAAATGCCGGCTGGCAACAGTACCTTTAACATTTTAAGTATATCGGGATACGTATATTCCCCCATGCGGAGCATATCCTTTAATTCGCGGTGAAACCCTGCTGGTTCTTTATCATGACACGGTACTAATTTTTTCATTTCCAATAATTCCATTTTCGTTAAGGGGGTGTAAACAAACACTCGTTCAAGTGTACCGTCTGTCTTCCGGACGGGATGAACTTCTCGTAAGGGATTCTGTCTGTCTATGTAAAATGTCTTCCTTACTGGGGGTGGAACGGGAACAAAATGTGGAGTCAGGAAAGTTCTGTACTTGTGTCGCTGTTCTAGAATGACATTAATTAAATCGGTACCTAGGCCTCTCCATCTCTTTAGGAGTAACTCTTCCAATACATTATATAGGGGACCTGGATCAGAATGCTGACTTTCATACAATGTAATGAGGTGTTGGATCATGTACATACCAGCTAATCGCTGTTCGTCTGAGGAGAGATTCAAAAACGTTTGCGCTACTGAGTCATCTTTATATACACTAGTATTGCCAGCCCATTGGACTGCTGACCGGGCCAGTTCTTGTTCATGCATGGTACTAAGTTCACTGTAACCTATTCGTTGTTGCAATACTTTATCGGTGGCTTGGAATAAATGTTCAAGAGAACATTGTTCTGGTATGGGAGAAAGAAAACGTTTCTTGCATTCTGGGCGTATGGGTCTGTCAAAGGGGTTCGCCCTACCTACATACGCTATTCTATCTGCACTCGCAGTTTCTATATCTTCGTCTTCTGAGACTTCATCATCCGCTTTCTCGGCTTCTCTTGCTGCTTTTTCCCTTGCGTGTATGTCTAGAATTTCTTTACGAATCTTTCTGTACATGGATTCTATACAACCTTGTTTACTATGTTTACCATCAGCTATGTTATCACTCCATTTTATCAGTATTTTCATCTCGTCTTTGCTTTTACCTGGCTGGTTTTGTTCCCTTATCAAACAATTTATCAAAAACTGTAAGATCATATTTTGAATTTCCACCTTCCTGTGTGCCATGGCCTCGTGAATACTTTCTGGTCTCTCTCCTGTTCTAATAAAATGATATATGTTGTCTAGATGTTCCTTCATGTCTGGTAAAATAGTCAAATAGTTTGTAACACGTCGTATACGTATTGAATATAATATCATCTGGTCTTCGCCTGGTATTGGATCATATCTGCAATCAGTAAGGTACTGTTTAAGGGCTGCGTATGTAGTTACTTTCGGTGTGCGCTGTAATGCTGCTTCTCTGAGTGTAGTTCGTTTTACTTGAGGCGGGGTGATAGGGAGACCTCCTACTGCCCCTCCGGAAGTGTGATCGTCAACTAATACTGGCTGTGCTGTCGTAAGTGGTAATGTAGCTGGAAAAGTAGGTGTAGGTAATGTCGTTTGGCCCTGGGTTGCAGGTGGAGTAAAAGGATTGCCAGGACCAGTGGCAGGAGTAGTGGCAGGAGAAACAGTGGGGGGAATCGTGTCTTGAACAGGGATGTGAGGATTAATATTTGGGGTTCTGTTTGTATAATCTGGGACAGTGTCATCGAAGTAAGATGAAAGGAAAATATCAGCTGCGGTCTGTTTATGACGGAGTTTAGTTGGAACCAGTGGTGGCGGTAAATTACTGGGTACTTCCGGGGTCGCCTTGGGTAGGCCCTCGGCGAGAAGAGGATACATGCCTTGAATAAGGGCATTTCTTTGTCGGTCTAATTGTTCTGTTCTAACTCGTTCACCTTCATCAAGTAGTTCTCTTTCTTGGGCTTTTTCTGATTCTTCTCTGCTTTCCTAATTTCTTTCTCTGTTCTTCTATGCCCTTCTTTACGCCACAATTCGATAGCATCTTTCTGGGATTGTCTGGCTTTCTTTTTCCATAGTGCTTCCTCTACTCTCATGATGCATTCAGCATCCCATGTCCCTGAAACAGGCCATCTATATTTCTCTTCCAGATCCTTTGTATAATCAACCCATAAGTCTAAGTACAGTATGGCATCTAAGCCATGTTTATGGTACATAAAATGTCCGGGAGTGTCCCTAGGCGGGACGGGAACTGCTTCTTCGAGTATCCCTTTCCTAGTTCCTATCTGACGTAATTTCGAAAACAGCGGCATATTTGAAATTCACTTGAACTCGAACACAATAAACACAGTAATGTATAGCAAACGATCATTCATACCACGACATAAAACACATTAAAACATTTCAGACTGATACTACCTGATACATAGAAAAACACAGTTCTGAAAATCTCGATAAGCAATACTAAAATACTGGATCACTAGATGCACTGCTAAAACAGTACAGACATACCGGTCCCATAAAGAGACACGTCATACCGTATCCACCTAAGTGGACACGTCTGGACCGGGTCTGTGTACCCAGACCCGTCTTGACCGGGCACAAATTAATGAACCCGTCTAGATGCGTTCCCAACAACGGTACTCACCGGGAAGCAAAACTGAAGGCCTCGGAAACTTGATACTGGACTGGACTGGACTGCTACGGCGTCTGGCTGCTGCTACGCACTACGCATGCGCTTCAGAACAGGTGGGCCTCCGGATACCTCGGACCTTGCTCTCTCGGCTTGGGCTCTGGTCGGGACTCTCCGCATTCCTCACCGCCTCGTCTGGATGCTGGGCCGCAGTCTCCGTCTCCTCCGTGGGCCTGAGGGAGATAGCAGGAAAACCCGCAGGTGTGCACAGGAGTCCGTCACAGCTGTAGAAGGGGTCAGGGGCCTGCGTTACATCGCCGGCGCGTGATGAAGGGGAGGGGTCCCTATTCGGGCGCCAGATTATGTGGTAAATAAAATTACCGGGACTATTTTTCTATACATTAAATGACAATAAGGATAGCTCAATAAAATGAGAGGCAGAGTCCGTGGTATCTGAGTCATACGGGCTTTAATTAAGCATCTCGAGAAGCTGGACATCGAGTTCCATCACCACTAAGGTTCAGGAAGGGATATTCAACATTTTATTAACATCACACATTATATATAGTAAAACTGTACAGTTGAAATGAATACAGTAGGCGTAACAAGTGAAAAAAGAAAAGATAAGAACATATGGGCGTGAAAACAGGCGTGCACAGGGGCGTACACGGAGGTGTGTGCTAGAATCGTCACAAAAGTGTCATAGGTGGGTGGATGCATAGAAAGATTCTGCAGGGTCAGCAGAAACCTTTACCCTGAGTGCGTGCGCAACTGGGCATGACGTGGTAAAGACGTTTAACTGGGGAAAGCTGGAAGACTTGACTTTAGCTCTAGTAGAAGAGTCTTGGTGTCTGGGATGTCAGAACGACCTGTACCTATTGCATATCTGGTATCTTATGTTTGGAGGATGTATTATCTGAAGTAAAAGGTCTCTCGGGCAGGGGCCGTTTAATACTGAATGTTAGTGGGTGCATACGTGTCTTGGTGCAATGCGCAGTGCGCAGGGGCCATGGGCCTACCATGGTAACGGGTGCTGTAAATTACTTGCAAGGAGACAGGAAGGCAAGGCCCTTTGCTCTGCAGCCGGAAACATGTTTACCTATTTCACTAGACTGGAATGTGTTTTCAAGGGGGCTGAGCAGATAACTGTAGGCAAAATACTGTCTTGGCAGGCAGGCCAGGCCGAGCCGGGCACCGCTTCGCTGGGCAGGAAGTAAGGCAGAGGTCAGGGATGCATACCTAAACTGCAGCTTCAGAGACAGAAGAGACCCGGAGCCTCAATTAAGGGCCTGGCTCGACTGAGCCAGAAAAACGTGGAAAACGTGTGCTTCGCTTTATTTAAAAGTGCACCATGTAAAGACGATGGCAACATGTGTCTAAGAACCAAATTAATGTTGCTTTCATGAAGGACTTGGTAGATGACATGTTAACGTTGGACGCAAATGCAAATGCGTCTTTATTGTCGGCCATGGAGGGAAAATGCATGGAGGTCATGCATATACATTGAACGTTGGCGTACACGATAGGGGACATACTTGGCCATAAAAATTCAATTTTCCTCACAACAATGAAAACATATTCACATATTTTTCCCCCCATATCATTTCCTTTGTGGCCGCAGGGATGTGCTGGGCCACCCTTTCGCGCCTTGAAGGTAATGAACCTTCCCCCACCATTGGCAATGGGTGCTTACCGGGTTCAACCGTCGTATCTGCTGCCTTTTCCCGGCTAACCGTAGGTACTCCTGGCGCCACCTGCGGGGGAACAAAAGGAACATTCGCCGTCCCGGCTTCTCTCGACTGCCGTAACTGCTCGATTATTAGTCTAGCCTCCTCGGCCGAGTCCCCCGCGGCCACTGCCCCCCCGCTTTCTTCTTGAGCCAGGGTAACACTGCCGCTAATTGGATGGCCAGTTCCGGGGGCATCTGATCATCATTAACAGGGGTAATTACCACCGGGATTGGTAGACTGCCGGTGTGATGGGGGCGGCTGGGGGCACCCCAGGAACCGGATTCTCCCCGGAAACCGCCCTCTTCTTAATACGCTTCCCCCTACTCTCAGGGACGACTCCCGGCAAGGCCGGGCCTATTACCTTCTTAGGACGGCCTGAGGGGTTGTTCTGGGCCGCTAACTGCTTTTTAACTTCGGCCAAACCTCGACCGATCGAATCAACTTTACCGAGTTTTCGGTCCATGATCGCCATTCGGTTCGACAAGGTGCGCAGTACCTTCTCCAGCTCGGAGCTCTTTCCCGCTTTTTTGCCGGCCATAGCTTCGTTTACTCCGCTCTAGTCGATCAACGAGGTCCCAGATCCTTCGCACTCCAGATAACTGAAAGAGAAACAACAAGATTACAAGTTCCTCAAAATTTCCGCTTGTTCCGTCGAGGGCTCACGAGCAACGAGTGGTGCAGCCTTTAGAGCACAGGAACAAGAGGACGCTTCTTCGGATTCCCGCTCTATTTATCCGTTGGCGGGAGGGCGGAGACCCTCCTCAGGTACGCCTACTGGGCGTGGTCTTCCGTGCGGGTGTCTAGGACAACCCCTCCTGGGCGGGAAAGGGCACGCCCCGGCTACGCCACTTTGGGCATACCAGCCGAGCCACGCCTCCCGCCCAAAATGGTTTTCCGGGGGGATCGGGGCACCCATCCATACGTTCGGGGGGACCGAGTGGTCGCCCCTTTCCAATTATGGTGATGTTATCTTCTCTATGCCAACATGGTTAATGATTTTCTCCTGTCCTTGGCAGCCGGTAAATCTCTAATAATTTCCTGAGTGGAAAGGAGTAGAAAAGCTTGCAAATACCAGGCTTTTAGGTGTTCGCAAATGTCCCAGGACAACGCCATCCTGAAAGATTCTCTTTTCAAGTTTCCATGGGGTTTAAGCCTGGGTACTGTCATTGTGGTGTAGTATTACACATGACTAAATGAATTCACAAGCACAAGGAAGTTTTTGTAAAAACGTTGCAATTTTAAATTTATCAATTTGCATAAGTCAATTGAATTTGCACATGAAAATGGCTTTGTGAATTGGTACCACCATTTTGCAGAATTATTCATAAGCACAGTATTTACTAATGACAAATGTTCCCAAAGACAGAAATGTTGCAGATGGAAATGTAAAATAACTGAGAATTTAGCGCAATTACATATTTTTTTTTCTCAAATGAGGAAAATGTATTTTACATTGAAGGAATGCATGCCCACAAACCTGCATCTAATATGACGATCATTCACCTATATTCTTGGCCGAAGAACATTTGCAAGCACCTATTGCAAGACATACTTTGATAAGCAGCAAGCTTACAATTTTGTCTATGTTCACCAATTTTGGCAGGTAGGACCACCCTGGAATACTGGTGGGTTTCCCATGATAAATCAGAATTGTGATTTTGTGCATTCAAATGCATATATTTGAGCACTCAAATCGCCTATGACCCGCAAATAGTTTTGTGAGTTGTCCGTTCATTATTTATTAATACCTAGCATTTGATTTTCTTGGCCTGCTCATTAATTACATATGATTAAAACTTTTTTTGTAAAGCCATCTCCTTTCTGAATGTTGCCTTCATTTTTAGGAAATAAGCCCGTAGGACAATGTGTTAAGACTTCTCTTCAACGCGATTATTCATTGAATGGGTGAGTGAAGACATTACAAGAATGTGGGTTGACAGGTGGTAGTAATTGATCGCTCCAAGGCGGGCAACAATGTATTTGCACTTCAGAATGTTTTCATAAACTGCTAAGCCTTTCAACTTTAAACAGACTACTTTCAAGGAAACATTTATTGACTCTGAGAAGGTTACACCCACATGTTTTTGTGCTGTTCCAGGTAACTGCAGTTCACAGCCAACCATTTATGGACAGAACTCCCAACGTCACCTCGAATGAGCATAAACACCTCACCTGAAGGGAGGAACAAAAAAGAAAGCAGGCGATAAAGAACAGCTGTAGAGTTCAGTTAACCCAACGTCTCACTCTTCCGTTGCATTCCTTACTATATGATGAATGATGACTTCCAGACAGACCATTGACCCCCTTCCTACAGAGAAATCTTTTTAGGTCTCACCTGGCGAAAGCAGCACATGCACTGCCCTCGCCATGGAGAGGACCTTTTGAAATCGATTCTCTGAAAGCCTTACATGCACGCGTCAGGATGGACAAAGATGGCTGCTCTCGCCATTTGTCCGAACCTAACAGCATGCACATGCATGTAAGGATAGTGGACAGTGGACAGTCCACCGCTATCTTGCTAAACACACCGGCTTCCTTTAACTCTGGCACCCTCAAGAAATGTGCAGGCACGCGCGCATGGTGGCGTGCTTTCACTTTAAACACGGCATGCCTTTTCACTTTAAACAGTGCACGCACATGGCAGCGTGCTTTCACTTTAAACACGAAAATAGAAAGTTTGCCTATGCCTCCAGACTTACTTAAAGTACATACTAGTTCATGTACAAGTAAACCACAACTAGTTAGTTTACAAGAAACAATTTATGTTTTACAATTTGGTACTCAGTTTACAAAAGAAGAATTCACAACAAACAGAACAAAGATCACTATCAACCTCATGTCTGAACCATATAGAAAATTCAAAACAATAAATACGAATGTGCAATGAACCCAAACATGTAGTGAGCAATTAGAAAAACAGTGACTTGTAGACATATACACACATCACATTAAATACATGGACCAAGAAACTTTTTGCATTTGTGAAACAGGGGCTCTTACAAACATTTAGGAACCCGGGGAGAAAAATGGAAAACAGTGTTTACAGTATTTGAACTCCCAAAACCTGAACAGGAACTTATCAATTGAATATCAGGAATAGTCCGTTTCTACAACAAATGACAATGGCCAACCGGTCAAACAAGGAAAAGAGAGTGCCGACGCGTTTCGAATCCTGATTAACAATTTGCAGAATTCTCATCAGGGCAGACTGGATCTAGTCCATGGGCACTATTTAAAATGAAACAAAACAGAGTGTTTACTATCTAGCGGATCCTCTAGCCATTAATCTCGGGACAGTGCGATTTACAAAACAATTCGTACCTTGTGTAAATCCTGCCCACAGTCAATTCTGGATAAGGGGAAATGTCGTCTAGGCATGGAGGCCTACACTGCAACAGAGTAATGGAGTAAATAAGTACTGGCCAGGTGCACAGGAAGGGAATGCTTGAAAGCCATTATAACTCGGTTACCTGCGTTTTTAAGGAAGCTGAGCCACATCTTCGCCACATGGGGTGAAGTTCCTTTATCTGAAACATAGGTGACAGAGTGCGACTTAGTACACTGCTTGTTCGATGACTAGCTAGTCGCATGTAGATTTTAGTGCTTAAAATGGTCCACTTACTTGGGCACCGATCCACAGTTACCTCAGGGGGGGTTCTGTTTTGTGACAACGTTTCGCCACGCAGGGAGCAATTAATAATCTGTAAGAATGAGGAAAGGGGCACCGTGTTACCGCGCTGCTATTTGGATGATAGGTGGAACACAAGTTGACAATTTTCAAGTCTATCCGCATTCGCGCTAGTCGCGTATGGATTTTAAACTTTTGCAAGTGGTCCACTTACTTGGACACCGAGTCGCGGTGACTTCAATGGGGGTTCTGATGTTAAGACCGCATTTCTCCGATCAATTAACACTTGAGTAAATGTCTGCGAGGGGAAGGAGAGGGTACACGTTACCGCGTTGTCGTTTCTGTGCATACCAAATACAAAGTTGACAGTTATGGAAAGTGGCCGCTTCCGTGCTTACCGCAATATGTCTAAACCAAATCCGATCAGTGTGCTTGCTCCACAGCGATAACCAAGGGATGTGAGTGTCCCTGGGCGTCGCCGGCATTGTAGCCCAAACCATGTAGTTGGTAACGGGCCAATCAGGCAAAAGACCAGATAATGATGCATGCTGGGACCTGTAGTGTCAAAGAACCGATCAAGGTTACTGAGAACCCTTGAGGTGCATTATGGGACATGTAGTGTCAGCCAGATTATTTAAGCCCTGTTTATTTCACTGAGGCTATTCAGACCCTTGTTTACACTGTCAAACTTTAAGATTAGGTACGCCTCCTTGCGCAACAGCATTGTATCCACATCTAAAAAGTGTTTAGGGTCGATCCATGCCAATACGGTCCATTTGAAGTCCGTCTCAGAATGGCCATTACTGATAAAATGTTCCACCATGGGGGCAGTGATAACTTTTTTCTTAAGCCGGGAGCGATGCTGGGTAATGCGAGCATTAATGGGCTGATTTGTTTTGCCTATATAAACTCTGTTGCATGGGCAAACCACCGCATAGACGACATTTCGAGTCTTGCAATTCGTGAAGCAGTCATGCTTCCATCTAATGCCATTGTTTAAAAACATGTCACCTTCAATGGTGCTCGAACATGAAACACAATTGCCACATTTGTGGTGTCCGCATATTGGTTTCAGATTCCACTGTGTGACAAGGTCGCTTTTGGGTGCTGTGATGTGACTATCTGCTCTAATTAGATGTTGCCCTATGCTTCTATTCTTGCGCATAGCAAAGATGGGTTTTGAGAGGGGATGCTCTAGAGTCTCAAGAAGATGCCAGTTATTCCGAATTATGTTCTTAAATTGGTTCGTGTGTTGGCCAAATGTTGTCACGCAAACCAATTGTTCCAGATCTTTCTTTTCTTTCTTTTCAAACAGTGTCTCTCTTGGAATAAATTTGGCCCTATTCTTTGAATGTTTTAACAACTTTTTAGGGTATCCTCTTTCTGCCATCTCAATGCAGAATCTGCTTGCATGAGAGTCAAAATCACAAAGTTTTGTGCAATTTCGCCTGATCCTCAACAGTTGCCCGTAGGGCAAATTATTTTTTAAAGATTGAGGATGCGAACTGGTGTAATGCAAGATGGTATTCCGGTCAGTTTCCTTTTTATGCAAGGAGGTAGTTAACTTAGCCTCATAGGAGCTTACCGTGACGTCCAGGAAAGTCATTTCTTTGGGACTGTAGTTTAGTGTGAATTTAATGTCTGGGTGCCTAGAGTTCAGCCACAGATGGAACTGTTCGAGGTCCGCCTGGCTCCCCTGCCACAGGAGCCAGACGTCGTCGATATATCTTAGCCACTGAGTGATATGTCCTGAGAAAGGGTTGTCACTGAGGACAAAACGCTCCTCATATTGTGCCATGTACAACACGGCCAACTCCGGTGCATAGGGACAACCCATGGCTGTCCCCTTGACTTGAACGAAAAAGCTGTTCTCAAATTTAAAATAGTTGCTGCGAAGAGTAATCTCAGCTAATGTCACAATGAAGTTGGTAGGTACCCGATGGGGTCTATCCCTTTGTTCTAGATAAAGTTCGATAACCTCTAGAGCCTCATCCTGCGGTATCTGTGTGTAGAGTGAGGCGACGTCAAGTGTCACCATCAACTCAGTCTGGTCATTGAATGGGCGTCCCTCAATATGTTTAATGAAGGCTGTTGTATCACTGAGGTGCGATCGGACTTTTGCAATACATGGTTTTAAAAAGAAATCAATGTATTTTGATACTGGTTCAAGTACCGAATCGCATCCCGAGACAATGGGTCTGCCCGGGGGTACCTTTTCATTTTTGTGAATCTTCGGTAAGAAGTAAAGAACCGGAGTTCGGGGCATTTTTTTATTCAAAAATTCATACTCTTTAGGTCCCAAAAAACCTGTGTCCAAACCCTCCTTGGTAATTCGAGATATTTTATCCTGGATTGCATGGACAGGGTCTTCTTTGGAGGGTCTGTACCATTCCCTATTGTTCACATGTTTTTGGCCTTCAGCAAGGTACATGGGACGTGGCCAAAGGACCACTGCCCCGCCCTTGTCGGCTTGTTTAATCACTATTGAAGTGTCAGATTTCAAATCCCCGATTGCTTTTTGTATACCTTTGCTGATGTTGTTCTTGGTGAAACTTTTTTTCTTTTCAAGTTTGGTAAGGGAAGATAGTACAGCTTGCTCAAAAGCTATGACCTGTTTTGGAATATTTAGGGTTGGAGTGAAGCGTGATTTAACTCTAAGTCCAGTGGTTTCCTGTGTGGACTTCATTTCGGCTCCCGCGAAGAAAGTTTTTAACCTTACCTTGCGGCAGAAGTCAAGTGCTTCTAATTTTAATTTAGTAAAATCCGTTCTTTTGTTTGGAACGAATTTGAGGCCAAGATTAAGAAGCATTTTTTCATCCCTGGATAGATCCTTGTTGGAAAGATTCACTATAGTGGACAAATTTAATTGTTGTTGTAGTTTTTGTTGCGTGTTCGCATTTGCCACGGTTGTTTGAACCGAGGTCGCGATTGGCCGCCCCTGGATAAAAAAGGAGCCGACCCTCGAGTGGCGCCTCGTTTATTGAAATGAGACTGTCTTGAGTCTGGGGAAGAGTCAGAAGAAGTGGTGTCTGAAAAAGTCAAAAACCTGTTTTTAGATCTGCCCTGAAATTAGTTTAGGGCCCCTCGTGACTCACCAGAAGAGTAAAAATCCTCTTTGAGAAAGGGATAAACCCTCTCCAACTGGAAAGATTTGGAATCTTTTTCGAACTGAGCTGCTTTTGTATTCAGAGAGTAATCCTTGAAAGTGGCAATTTCCTTTTCAATTTTATCCAGGAGTGCCTTAGCTTCAGTCGTGGTCTGGTTGTCATTAATTGTTTTGATCAAGTCATCTATCTCCTTCTCTTCCTGACTGCAAATGCGCTGGGCCGTTTCAATGGTATGCACCATTAGATCCCTGCTACACTTAGTATTAATTTGGCTAAACCCTTTCTTATACTCAGTGTCCTCTATAAAAATAACGGGGATGTTCTTAACCTGAAGGCCCCAAGGAATGGTGCCAGCTTTTAGGTGCCTTAGTAGGAAGTGGCCGTGCAGTTCCGTCCGAATATGCTTCTTTTGAAGCCTAAGCAATTTATCTGCCTCGTTTTGTTGTTTTGCTGAGGTGCTCAAAGTAATTGTAGAGAATGGCGAGGACGCTATTAGTTGATCAATATGGCTTTCCGTGAAGGACAGCGTATCTTTATCTGCCATAGTAAGCAAGAGTGAACACTCTTGCGCTGCAATAAATGCTAACAAAATCCAAGGACACTTTCAGAGTGTCGTTCCCAAGCCACTCGGGCGATTGCCCGCACAATTGATCAAGAAACACAAGGGTGGCTGGGCCCAATGGGAAAGAGGGTAGGCAGGGCCTCACAATATGAAAATAGAAAGTTTGCCTATGCCTCCAGACTTACTTAAAGTACATACTAGTTCATGTACAAGTAAACCACAACTAGTTAGTTTACAAGAAACAATTTATGTTTTACAATTTGGTACTCAGTTTACAAAAGAAGAATTCACAACAAACAGAACAAAGATCACTATCAACCTCATGTCTGAACCATATAGAAAATTCAAAACAATAAATACGAATGTGCAATGAACCCAAACATGTAGTGAGCAATTAGAAAAACAGTGACTTGTAGACATATACACACATCACATTAAATACATGGACCAAGAAACTTTTTGCATTTGTGAAACAGGGGCTCTTACAAACATTTAGGAACCCGGGGAGAAAAATGGAAAACAGTGTTTACAGTATTTGAACTCCCAAAACCTGAACAGGAACTTATCAATTGAATATCAGGAATAGTCCGTTTCTACAACAAATGACAATGGCCAACCGGTCAAACAAGGAAAAGAGAGTGCCGACGCGTTTCGAATCCTGATTAACAATTTGCAGAATTCTCATCAGGGCAGACTGGATCTAGTCCATGGGCACTATTTAAAATGAAACAAAACAGAGTGTTTACTATCTAGCGGATCCTCTAGCCATTAATCTCGGGACAGTGCGATTTACAAAACAATTCGTACCTTGTGTAAATCCTGCCCACAGTCAATTCTGGATAAGGGGAAATGTCGTCTAGGCATGGAGGCCTACACTGCAACAGAGTAATGGAGTAAATAAGTACTGGCCAGGTGCACAGGAAGGGAATGCTTGAAAGCCATTATAACTCGGTTACCTGCGTTTTTAAGGAAGCTGAGCCACATCTTCGCCACATGGGGTGAAGTTCCTTTATCTGAAACATAGGTGACAGAGTGCGACTTAGTACACTGCTTGTTCGATGACTAGCTAGTCGCGTGTAGATTTTAGTGCTTAAAATGGTCCACTTACTTGGGCACCGATCCACAGTTACCTCAGGGGGGGTTCTGTTTTGTGACAACGTTTCGCCACGCAGGGAGCAATTAATAATCTGTAAGAATGAGGAAAGGGGCACCGTGTTACCGCGCTGCTATTTGGATGATAGGTGGAACACAAGTTGACAATTTTCAAGTCTATCCGCATTCGCGCTAGTCGCGTATGGATTTTAAACTTTTGCAAGTGGTCCACTTACTTGGACACCGAGTCGCGGTGACTTCAATGGGGGTTCTGATGTTAAGACCGCATTTCTCCGATCAATTAACACTTGAGTAAATGTCTGCGAGGGGAAGGAGAGGGTACACGTTACCGCGTTGTCGTTTCTGTGCATACCAAATACAAAGTTGACAGTTATGGAAAGTGGCCGCTTCCGTGCTTACCGCAATATGTCTAAACCAAATCCGATCAGTGTGCTTGCTCCACAGCGATAACCAAGGGATGTGAGTGTCCCTGGGCGTCGCCGGCATTGTAGCCCAAACCATGTAGTTGGTAACGGGCCAATCAGGCAAAAGACCAGATAATGATGCATGCTGGGACCTGTAGTGTCAAAGAACCGATCAAGGTTACTGAGAACCCTTGAGGTGCATTATGGGACATGTAGTGTCAGCCAGATTATTTAAGCCCTGTTTATTTCACTGAGGCTATTCAGACCCTTGTTTACACTGTCAAACTTTAAGATTAGGTACGCCTCCTTGCGCAACAGCATTGTATCCACATCTAAAAAGTGTTTAGGGTCGATCCATGCCAATACGGTCCATTTGAAGTCCGTCTCAGAATGGCCATTACTGATAAAATGTTCCACCATGGGGGCAGTGATAACTTTTTTCTTAAGCCGGGAGCGATGCTGGGTAATGCGAGCATTAATGGGCTGATTTGTTTTGCCTATATAAACTCTGTTGCATGGGCAAACCACCGCATAGACGACATTTCGAGTCTTGCAATTCGTGAAGCAGTCATGCTTCCATCTAATGCCATTGTTTAAAAACATGTCACCTTCAATGGTGCTCGAACATGAAACACAATTGCCACATTTGTGGTGTCCGCATATTGGTTTCAGATTCCACTGTGTGACAAGGTCGCTTTTGGGTGCTGTGATGTGACTATCTGCTCTAATTAGATGTTGCCCTATGCTTCTATTCTTGCGCATAGCAAAGATGGGTTTTGAGAGGGGATGCTCTAGAGTCTCAAGAAGATGCCAGTTATTCCGAATTATGTTCTTAAATTGGTTCGTGTGTTGGCCAAATGTTGTCACGCAAACCAATTGTTCCAGATCTTTCTTTTCTTTCTTTTCAAACAGTGTCTCTCTTGGAATAAATTTGGCCCTATTCTTTGAATGTTTTAACAACTTTTTAGGGTATCCTCTTTCTGCCATCTCATTGCAGAATCTGCTTGCATGAGAGTCAAAATCACAAAGTTTTGTGCAATTTCGCCTGATCCTCAACAGTTGCCCGTAGGGCAAATTATTTTTTAAAGATTGAGGATGCGAACTGGTGTAATGCAAGATGGTATTCCGGTCAGTTTCCTTTTTATGCAAGGAGGTAGTTAACTTAGCCTCATAGGAGCTTACCGTGACGTCCAGGAAAGTCATTTCTTTGGGACTGTAGTTTAGTGTGAATTTAATGTCTGGGTGCCTAGAGTTCAGCCACAGATGGAACTGTTCGAGGTCCGCCTGGCTCCCCTGCCACAGGAGCCAGACGTCGTCGATATATCTTAGCCACTGAGTGATATGTCCTGAGAAAGGGTTGTCACTGAGGACAAAACGCTCCTCATATTGTGCCATGTACAACACGGCCAACTCCGGTGCATAGGGACAACCCATGGCTGTCCCCTTGACTTGAACGAAAAAGCTGTTCTCAAATTTAAAATAGTTGCTGCGAAGAGTAATCTCAGCTAATGTCACAATGAAGTTGGTAGGTACCCGATGGGGTCTATCCCTTTGTTCTAGATAAAGTTTGATAACCTCTAGAGCCTCATCCTGCGGTATCTGTGTGTAGAGTGAGGCGACGTCAAGTGTCACCATCAACTCAGTCTGGTCATTGAATGGGCGTCCCTCAATCTGTTTAATGAAGGCTGTTGTATCACTGAGGTGCGATCGGACTTTTGCAATACATGGTTTTAAAAAGAAATCAATGTATTTTGATACTGGTTCAAGTACCGAATCGCATCCCGAGACAATGGGTCTGCCCGGGGGTACCTTTTCATTTTTGTGAATCTTCGGTAAGAAGTAAAGAACCGGAGTTCGGGGCATTTTTTTATTCAAAAATTCATACTCTTTAGGTCCCAAAAAACCTGTGTCCAAACCCTCCTTGGTAATTCGAGATATTTTATCCTGGATTGCATGGGCAGGGTCTTCTTTGGAGGGTCTGTACCATTCCCTATTGTTCACATGTTTTTGGCCTTCAGCAAGGTACATGGGACGTGGCCAAAGGACCACTGCCCCGCCCTTGTCGGCTTGTTTAATCACTATTGAAGTGTCAGATTTCAAATCCCCGATTGCTTTTTGTATACCTTTGCTGATGTTGTTCTTGGTGAAACTTTTTTTCTTTTCAAGTTTGGTAAGGGAAGATAGTACAGCTTGCTCAAAAGCTATGACCTGTTTTGGAATATTTAGGGTTGGAGTGAAGCGTGATTTAACTCTAAGTCCAGTGGTTTCCTGTGTGGACGTCATTTCGGCTCCCGCGAAGAAAGTTTTTAACCTTACCTTGCGGCAGAAGTCAAGTGCTTCTAATTTTAATTTAGTAAAATCCGTTCTTTTGTTTGGAACGAATTTGAGGCCAAGATTAAGAAGCATTTTTTCATCCCTGGATAGATCCTTGTTGGAAAGATTCACTATAGTGGACAAATTTAATTGTTGTTGTAGTTTTTGTTGCGTGTTCGCATTTGCCACGGTTGTTTGAACCGAGGTCGCGATTGGCCGCCCCTGGATAAAAAAGGAGCCGACCCTCGAGTGGCGCCTCGTTTATTGAAATTAGACTGTCTTGAGTCTGGGGAAGAGTCAGAAGAAGTGGTGTCTGAAAAAGTCAAAAACCTGTTTTTAGATCTGCCCTGAAATGAGTTTAGGGCCCCTCGTGACTCACCAGAAGAGTAAAAATCCTCTTTGAGAAAGGGATAAACCCTCTCCAACTGGAAAGATTTGGAATCTTTTTCGAACTGAGCTGCTTTTGTATTCAGAGAGTAATCCTTGAAAGTGGCAATTTCCTTTTCAATTTTATCCAGGAGTGCCTTAGCTTCAGTCGTGGTCTGGTTGTCATTAATTGTTTTGATCAAGTCATCTATCTCCTTCTCTTCCTGACTGCAAATGCGCTGGGCCGTTTCAATGGTATGCACCATTAGATCCCTGCTACACTTAGTATTAATTTGGCTAAACCCTTTCTTATACTCAGTGTCCTCTATAAAAATAACGGGGATGTTCTTAACCTGAAGGCCCCAAGGAATGGTGCCAGCTTTTAGGTGCCTTAGTAGGAAGTGGCCGTGCAGTTCCGTCCGAATATGCTTCTTTTGAAGCCTAAGCAATTTATCTGCCTCGTTTTGTTGTTTTGCTGAGGCGCTCACTCTCATGCAAGCAGATTCTGCAATGAGATGGCAGAAAGAGGATACCCTAAAAAGTTGTTAAAACATTCAAAGAATAGGGCCAAATTTATTCCAAGAGAGACACTGTTTGAAAAGAAAGAAAAGAAAGATCTGGAACAATTGGTTTGCGTGATAACATTTGGCCAACACACGAACCAATTTAAGAACATAATTCGGAATAACTGGCATCTTCTTGAGACTCTAGAGCATCCCCTCTCAAAACCCATCTTTGCTATGCGCAAGAATAGAAGCATAGGGCAACATCTAATTAGAGCAGATAGTCACATCACAGCACCCAAAAGCGACCTTGTCACACAGTGGAATCTGAAACCAATATGCGGACACCACAAATGTGGCAATTGTGTTTCATGTTCGAGCACCATTGAAGGTGACATGTTTTTAAACAATGGCATTAGATGGAAGCATGACTGCTTCACGAATTGCAAGACTCGAAATGTCGTCTATGCGGTGGTTTGCCCATGCAACAGAGTTTATATAGGCAAAACAAATCAGCCCATTAATGCTCGCATTACCCAGCATCGCTCCCGGCTTAAGAAAAAAGTTATCACTGCCCCCATGGTGGAACATTTTATCAGTAATGGCCATTCTGAGACGGACTTCAAATGGACCGTATTGGCATGGATCGACCCTAAACACTTTTTAGATGTGGATACAATGCTGTTGCGCAAGGAGGCGTACCTAATCTTAAAGTTTGACAGTGTAAACAAGGGTCTGAATAGCCTCAGTGAAATAAACAGGGCTTAAATAATCTGGCTGACACTACATGTCCCATAATGCACCTCAAGGGTTCTCAGTAACCTTGATCGGTTCTTTGACACTACAGGTCCCAGCATGCATCATTATCTGGTCTTTTGCCTGATTGGCCCGTTACCAACTACATGGTTTGGGCTACAATGCCGGCGACGCCCAGGGACACTCACATCCCTTGGTTATCGCTGTGGAGCAAGCACACTGATCGGATTTGGTTTAGACATATTGCGGTAAGCACGGAAGCGGCCACTTTCCATAACTGTCAACTTTGTATTTGGTATGCACAGAAACGACAACGCGGTAACGTGTACCCTCTCCTTCCCCTCGCAGACATTTACTCAAGTGTTAATTGATCGGAGAAATGCGGTCTTAACATCAGAACCCCCATTGAAGTCACCGCGACTCGGTGTCCAAGTAAGTGGACCACTTGCAAAAGTTTAAAATCCATACGCGACTAGCGCGAATGCGGATAGACTTGAAAATTGTCAACTTGTGTTCCACCTATCATCCAAATAGCAGCGCGGTAACACGGTGCCCCTTTCCTCATTCTTACAGATTATTAATTGCTCCCTGCGTGGCGAAACGTTGTCACAAAACAGAACCCCCCCTGAGGTAACTGTGGATCGGTGCCCAAGTAAGTGGACCATTTTAAGCACTAAAATCTACACGCGACTAGCTAGTCATCGAACAAGCAGTGTACTAAGTCGCACTCTGTCACCTATGTTTCAGATAAAGGAACTTCACCCCATGTGGCGAAGATGTGGCTCAGCTTCCTTAAAAACGCAGGTAACCGAGTTATAATGGCTTTCAAGCATTCCCTTCCTGTGCACCTGGCCAGTACTTATTTACTCCATTACTCTGTTGCAGTGTAGGCCTCCATGCCTAGACGACATTTCCCCTTATCCAGAATTGACTGTGGGCAGGATTTACACAAGGTACGAATTGTTTTGTAAATCGCACTGTCCCGAGATTAATGGCTAGAGGATCCGCTGGATAGTAAACACTCTGTTTTGTTTCATTTTAAATAGTGCCCATGGACTAGATCCAGTCTGCCCTGATGAGAATTCTGCAAATTGTTAATCAGGATTCGAAACGCGTCGGCACTCTCTTTTCCTTGTTTGACCGGTTGGCCATTGTCATTTGTTGTAGAAACGGACTATTCCTGATATTCAATTGATAAGTTCCTGTTCAGGTTTTGGGAGTTCAAATACTGTAAACACTGTTTTCCATTTTTCTCCCCGGGTTCCTAAATGTTTTTAAGAGCCCCTGTTTCACAAATGCAAAAAGTTTCTTGGTCCATGTATTTAATGTGATGTGTGTATATGTCTACAAGTCACTGTTTTTCTAATTGCTCACTACATGTTTGGGTTCATTGCACATTCGTATTTATTGTTTTGAATTTTCTATATGGTTCAGACATGAGGTTGATAGTGATCTTTGTTCTGTTTGTTGTGAATTCTTCTTTTGTAAACTGAGTACCAAATTGTAAAACATAAATTGTTTCTTGTAAACTAACTAGTTGTGGTTTACTTGTACATGAACTAGTATGTACTTTAAGTAAGTCTGGAGGCATAGGCAAACTTTCTATTTTCATATTGTGAGGCCCTGCCTACCCTCTTTCCCATTGGGCCCAGCCACCCTTGTGTTTCTTGATCAATTGTGCGGGCAATCGCCCGAGTGGCTTGGGAACGACACTCTGAAAGTGTCCTTGGATTTTGTTAGCATTTATTGCAGCGCAAGAGTGTTCACTCTTGCTTACTATGGCAGATAAAGATACGCTGTCCTTCACGGAAAGCCATATTGATCAACTAATAGCGTCCTCGCCATTCTCTACAATTACTTTGAGCGCCTCAGCAAAACAACAAAACGAGGCAGATAAATTGCTTAGGCTTCAAAAGAAGCATATTCGGACGGAACTGCACGGCCACTTCCTACTAAGGCACCTAAAAGCTGGCAGCATTCCTTGGGGCCTTCAGGTTAAGAACATCCCCGTTATTTTTATAGAGGACACTGAGTATAAGAAAGGGTTTAGCCAAATTAATACTAAGTGTAGCAGGGATCTAATGGTGCATACCATTGAAACGGCCCAGCGCATTTGCAGTCAGGAAGAGAAGGAGATAGATGACTTGATCAAAACAATTAATGACAACCAGACCACGACTGAAGCTAAGGCACTCCTGGATAAAATTGAAAAGGAAATTGCCACTTTCAAGGATTACTCTCTGAATACAAAAGCAGCTCAGTTCGAAAAAGATTCCAAATCTTTCCAGTTGGAGAGGGTTTATCCCTTTCTCAAAGAGGATTTTTACTCTTCTGGTGAGTCACGAGGGGCCCTAAACTCATTTCAGGGCAGATCTAAAAACAGGTTTTTGACTTTTTCAGACACCACTTCTTCTGACTCTTCCCCAGACTCAAGACAGTCTAATTTCAATAAACGAGGCGCCACTCGAGGGTCGGCTCCTTTTTTATCCAGGGGCGGCCAATCGCGACCTCGGTTCAAACAACCGTGGCAAATGCGAACACGCAACAAAAACTACAACAACAATTAAATTTGTCCACTATAGTGAATCTTTCCAACAAGGATCTATCCAGGGATGAAAAAATGCTTCTTAATCTTGGCCTCAAATTCGTTCCAAACAAAAGAACGGATTTTACTAAATTAAAATTAGAAGCACTTGACTTCTGCCGCAAGGTAAGGTTAAAAACTTTCTTCGCGGGAGCCGAAATGACGTCCACACAGGAAACCACTGGACTTAGAGTTAAATCACGCTTCACTCCAACCCTAAATATTCCAAAACAGGTCATAGCTTTTGAGCAAGCTGTACTATCTTCCCTTACCAAACTTGAAAAGAAAAAAAGTTTCACCAAGAACAACATCAGCAAAGGTATACAAAAAGCAATCGGGGATTTGAAATCTGACACTTCAATAGTGATTAAACAAGCCGACAAGGGCGGGGCAGTGGTCCTTTGGCCACGTCCCATGTACCTTGCTGAAGGCCAAAAACATGTGAACAATAGGGAATGGAACAGACCCTCCAAAGAAGACCCTGTCCATGCAATCCAGGATAAAATATCTCGAATTACCAAGGAGGGTTTGGACACAGGTTTTTTGGGACCTAAAGAGTATGAATTTTTGAATAAAAAAATGCCCCGAACTCCGGTTCTTTACTTCTTACCGAAGATTCACAAAAATGAAAAGGTACCCCCGGGCAGACCCATTGTCTCGGGATGCGATTCGGTACTTGAACCAGTATCAAAATACATTGATTTCTTTTTAAAACCATGTATTGCAAAAGTCCGATCGCACCTCAGTGATACAACAGCCTTCATTAAACAGATTGAGGGACGCCCATTCAATGACCAGACTGAGTTGATGGTGACACTTGACGTCGCCTCACTCTACACACAGATACCGCAGGATGAGGCTCTAGAGGTTATCGAACTTTATCTAGAACAAAGGGATAGACCCCATCGGGTACCTACCAACTTCATTGTGACATTAGCTGAGATTACTCTTCGCAGCAACTATTTTAAATTTGAGAACAGCTTTTTCGTTCAAGTCAAGGGGACAGCCATGGGTTGTCCCTATGCACCGGAGTTGGCCGTGTTGTACATGGCACAATATGAGGAGCGTTTTGTCCTCAGTGACAACCCTTTCTCAGGACATATCACTCAGTGGCTAAGATATATCGACGACGTCTGGCTCCTGTGGCAGGGGAGCCAGGCGGACCTCGAACAGTTCCATCTGTGGCTGAACTCTAGGCACCCAGACATTAAATTCACACTAAACTACAGTCCCAAAGAAATGACTTTCCTGGACGTCACGGTAAGCTCCTATGAGGCTAAGTTAACTACCTCCTTGCATAAAAAGGAAACTGACCGGAATACCATCTTGCATTACACCAGTTCGCATCCTCAATCTTTAAAAAATAATTTGCCCTACGGGCAACTGTTGAGGATCAGGCGAAATTGCACAAAACTTTGTGATTTTGACTCTCATGCAAGCAGATTCTGCAATGAGATGGCAGAAAGAGGATACCCTAAAAAGTTGTTAAAACATTCAAAGAATAGGGCCAAATTTATTCCAAGAGAGACACTGTTTGAAAAGAAAGAAAAGAAAGATCTGGAACAATTGGTTTGCGTGACAACATTTGGCCAACACACGAACCAATTTAAGAACATAATTCGGAATAACTGGCATCTTCTTGAGACTCTAGAGCATCCCCTCTCAAAACCCATCTTTGCTATGCGCAAGAATAGAAGCATAGGGCAACATCTAATTAGAGCAGATAGTCACATCACAGCACCCAAAAGCGACCTTGTCACACAGTGGAATCTGAAACCAATATGCGGACACCACAAATGTGGCAATTGTGTTTCATGTTCGAGCACCATTGAAGGTGACATGTTTTTAAACAATGGCATTAGATGGAAGCATGACTGCTTCACGAATTGCAAGACTCGAAATGTCGTCTATGCGGTGGTTTGCCCATGCAACAGAGTTTATATAGGCAAAACAAATCAGCCCATTAATGCTCGCATTACCCAGCATCGCTCCCGGCTTAAGAAAAAAGTTATCACTGCCCCCATGGTGGAACATTTTATCAGTAATGGCCATTCTGAGACGGACTTCAAATGGACCGTATTGGCATGGATCGACCCTAAACACTTTTTAGATGTGGATACAATGCTGTTGCGCAAGGAGGCGTACCTAATCTTAAAGTTTGACAGTGTAAACAAGGGTCTGAATAGCCTCAGTGAAATAAACAGGGCTTAAATAATCTGGCTGACACTACATGTCCCATAATGCACCTCAAGGGTTCTCAGTAACCTTGATCGGTTCTTTGACACTACAGGTCCCAGCATGCATCATTATCTGGTCTTTTGCCTGATTGGCCCGTTACCAACTACATGGTTTGGGCTACAATGCCGGCGACGCCCAGGGACACTCACATCCCTTGGTTATCGCTGTGGAGCAAGCACACTGATCGGATTTGGTTTAGACATATTGCGGTAAGCACGGAAGCGGCCACTTTCCATAACTGTCAACTTTGTATTTGGTATGCACAGAAACGACAACGCGGTAACGTGTACCCTCTCCTTCCCCTCGCAGACATTTACTCAAGTGTTAATTGATCGGAGAAATGCGGTCTTAACATCAGAACCCCCATTGAAGTCACCGCGACTCGGTGTCCAAGTAAGTGGACCACTTGCAAAAGTTTAAAATCCATACGCGACTAGCGCGAATGCGGATAGACTTGAAAATTGTCAACTTGTGTTCCACCTATCATCCAAATAGCAGCGCGGTAACACGGTGCCCCTTTCCTCATTCTTACAGATTATTAATTGCTCCCTGCGTGGCGAAACGTTGTCACAAAACAGAACCCCCCCTGAGGTAACTGTGGATCGGTGCCCAAGTAAGTGGACCATTTTAAGCACTAAAATCTACACGCGACTAGCTAGTCATCGAACAAGCAGTGTACTAAGTCGCACTCTGTCACCTATGTTTCAGATAAAGGAACTTCACCCCATGTGGCGAAGATGTGGCTCAGCTTCCTTAAAAACGCAGGTAACCGAGTTATAATGGCTTTCAAGCATTCCCTTCCTGTGCACCTGGCCAGTACTTATTTACTCCATTACTCTGTTGCAGTGTAGGTCTCCATGCCTAGACGACATTTCCCCTTATCCAGAATTGACTGTGGGCAGGATTTACACAAGGTACGAATTGTTTTGTAAATCGCACTGTCCCGAGATTAATGGCTAGAGGATCCGCTAGATAGTAAACACTCTGTTTTGTTTCATTTTAAATAGTGCCCATGGACTAGATCCAGTCTGCCCTGATGAGAATTCTGCAAATTGTTAATCAGGATTCGAAACGCGTCGGCACTCTCTTTTCCTTGTTTAACCGGTTGGCCATTGTCATTTGTTGTAGAAACGGACTATTCCTGATATTCAATTGATAAGTTCCTGTTCAGGTTTTGGGAGTTCAAATACTGTAAACACTGTTTTCCATTTTTCTCCCCGGGTTCCTAAATGTTTGTAAGAGCCCCTGTTTCACAAATGCAAAAAGTTTCTTGGTCCATGTATTTAATGTGATGTGTGTATATGTCTACAAGTCACTGTTTTTCTAATTGCTCACTACATGTTTGGGTTCATTGCACATTCGTATTTATTGTTTTGAATTTTCTATATGGTGGGTCAGACATGAGGTTGATAGTGATCTTTGTTCTGTTTGTTGTGAATTCTTCTTTTGTAAACTGAGTACCAAATTGTAAAACATAAATTGTTTCTTGTAAACTAACTAGTTGTGGTTTACTTGTACATGAACTAGTATGTACTTTAAGTAAGTCTGGAGGCATAGGCAAACTTTCTATTTTCATATTGTGAGGCCCTGCCTACCCTCTTTCCCATTGGGCCCAGCCACCCTTGTGTTTCTTGTTCACTTTAAACACAGCGTGCTTACACTTTAGTCAGTACACGCGCGCACGCATGGCGGCATGCTTTCACTTTAAATATGCCGGCTTCGTTCAACTCTGGGTCCATCGCGCTGTGATGTCTTCTGCTCGGAAAGGCCAATCATTCTCGAAGTGGGTGGGGGGAGGGGTGAGGTTGGTGCCCCTAGGACATATGGCTGCCTGTAAGTGTGCTGCTTAAGTGCCTCTTATTCCCTTAATGTGCAAAGACAGCTGATGCGTACAAATATCATGTGCGCTACTCCATAATAGGACTGGCGTTAGCTCTGCCAGCCCCACTGAAGCAGCAGCGCAAGCCTGTGTACAAGCCCTTGGCCAGTCAGAGGCGAGTCTCGCTGGCCCACAGCCTCCTACAGCTACATATTTTTCACTCAGTGAAAGGGCTCAGAGGCGCACGTCCCAGATCAACCAGCCCGGACAACCTATTGCACACAACTTCATGACAAAGAAGTAGCGCACCTCACAGGAGCCCCAGCCCTGCCAGCCTCTCTCAAGCAGCTGCAGCCGCTGTTTCACACAGGAACCCCAGCCCGGCCGGCCTCCCTTGTGCATAGCCCCATGAGAAGGCAGTGGCGCACCTCACAGGATCCCAGACCTGCCATTGCAGTGTCTGTCTCTGGGCCAGACACCATGGAGCCGGGGCTGTACCTCAGAAGCGTCCTGGTTTGCTGCATCATTGTGTTCAGATCAGGTAAGGAAAACCGTATCTAACGTGACATGCATGAGCTGGGAACTTATGAACAGGGACGTGCTTTGCCGTGTGCGTGTGTGCGCGGGCAAAAGGGGTTCCAAGAAAGTTTCACAAAGTTTGAGGAATGCGATGTCAGCACACACAGAGGGAAGGTGCAGTGAGGCTGCGGACAGCTGTGTGCCCTACTGATGTGTGCTATGCGCACTGCTGGTGTGTGTCCTGCTCCCTGCAGATGGGTGCCCTGTAGATGTGTGCCATACTGAGGTGTACCTTGCTTCCTGATGCTGTGTGATTGCTCCTTGCCGGAGTGTGCCCTGCTACCTGCTGGTGTATTCCCATCTCCCTGCTGGCATGTGCCCTGTACACTTCTGGTGTGTACCCATGTTTCCTGCTGTGTGCCATGCTCCCTAATGTTGTGCGCCTCACTTCTTGCAGTGGTGTCCCTGCTCCCTGCTTTGTGTGCACTGCTGGTGTGTGCCCTGCTCCCTGCTGGTGTGTGCATTTCTCCCTGCCGCCCTGTACTTCTCCTCGCTGACGTGTGCCCTGCTGCCTGCCTCGTGCCCCGTTCCCTGCTTTTGGTGCTCTACTTTCTACTTTCTGCTTTGTGTTACCTGATTCCTGCTTTGTGTTCAGTCCACCCTGCTGGTGTGAGCCTCGCTCCGTGCTTTGTGTGCTATGCTGGTGTTTGCCCTGCTTCCTGTTTTGTTTGCCCTGCTTTGTATTCCCTGCTCCCTGCTTTGGGCACCCTGCTCCCTACTGGCAGGTGCTCTGCTCCCTACTGGTGTGTGCCCCGCTCCATGTTTTTTGTACCCTGCCCCATGTTGGCGTGTGCCCTGCTCCCTGCTGGTGTGTGCCCCGCTCCCTGTCCTGTGTGCCCTGCTCCATGCTTTGTGCACCCTCCTACATGCTGGTATGTGCCCGCTCCCTGCTTTCTGTGCCCCACTCCCTGATGGTGTGTGCCCCACTCCCTCCCTTTGTGCCCTTCTCTCTGTTTTGTGTGTCCTGCTCCCTGTTTTGTGTGACCTGCTCACTCCTTTGTGCACCTTACTCCATGCTGGTGTGTGCCCTGCCCCCTGTTTTCTGTGCCCTGCTCCCTGCTCCCTGCTTTGTGTGCCCACTCCCTGCCTTGTGTATCCTGCTCCCTGCTTTGTGTGCCCTGCTCCTTGCTTTGTGTGCCTGCTCCCTGCTTTGTGTATGTGCTCCCTGTTTTGTGTGCTCTGCTCCCAGCTTTGTGCACCCTGTTCAATGCTGGTGTGTGCCCCACCCCCTTCAATCACTGGTGGCACAGCACCCAGCATAATGTACTGCATGGCTAAACACTTACAAGGTCCCAAATGCGAGACCTATTGGCTATACTAATGCTTGTTTCCATTTCCTTCTCTTCCCTTTGTGTCTTAGGCCCTACACTCTAGCATGACTTCCGAGAAGCACAGAGACTGTCATAGTTGTGCGGAAGGGCTTGGGGCAGATCTAGGGTTTGGAGAAAGGCGGCCTGTTGGGGCCAGGCGCCCGGAGGAGCCTTTGCTATTATCTCTATTTGGAATGTGGCTTTCACCTTGCCGTATCTCACCAGTTCCATTCATGGCTAATGGCGGGTGAGGTGGCATGTCGGCTTGGTTTTACAGGAAGAGTCTCTGTGCTCCCGGAAGTTATGATGGTCTGTAAGGATGGAGCCACACATTGGAGTGAAGGAAGTGGAAAAAAGAGGGTCAACGGTCTGTCTGTAAAGCAACATGCCTCGCATAGTCATGAATGCGGAAACAAGACCAAGCATAAGGAAGATTAACCATAGAAATCCAAACATTACTTGCCACTATTTTCACAAGCAGTGAAGGTGATGGGAAACTAAAATAATTGGGAGAATGTGTCTGTTTTAAGCCACGTTTGTTTCCTCTTTCAACAAAGGGTCATGCTTGGTTTAAATGCTATTTGTCTTGACAGTGTAACGATTCAATTCTATAACTCGGGGTGTTATTAAAGTTCCATTTACGGGGCCCTGCATGGTTAGCTAGGGGGCTACCTTATAAAGCTTCTTTTGATTCACATTTTGTTGGTTTTTGCGCACTATTTACAATTTTTTTTTGAAAAATCACCTGATGGAGTGCCTTAAATGTATGCTCTATGTTTAAAATATTTACGATGTTTTTTGCAATGGGTATTTGCGTTTTTCTGTCACTTTTATTTTATTGTATGTAAACATGTACATGTGAGTCTGTAAGAATCTGTCTGCATGCAAATATATTTAACAAAAGGCGATGGGTGGAATGCTAGAAAATGGGTCCACCCCTGAGAGTCGTCAGTGAGTTGGAAATCCAACAGTACACAACTGTAGCGGTGTGCCAGTGTGTGTTTATGTATGTGTACGTGTGTTTGTGTGAGTGTGTTTTTGTGTGCGTGTGAGTGCACACACCTGGTGTAATGTTCAGGGCTCCATCTCGAGATCCTAACAGCTCATAAGCCCAAGCTGGCTAAACAAAATCATCTTGTATAGTATTATAGCATTTGTGTAGCACTACTGTGCTCATGTGGGAACTGATAGGCTTATCCACGAGGGGAGCATGCTATACCATGTATACATATGGTTGGAAGTATGTTACCTTTGCTTTGAGCCTATGTGTGAAGTGTTTTCATGTCATGCATTAAACTTTAAACCCCTCTTTAATGTTACATTTTGATTATAAGTCACAGTTCTGACAATACCACTTTTAGAATCTATGATGTTTAATAATTGAACCATAAATCAGGCAAAATGAATTGTTAATTGAGAACAAAAAAATTGGTTTGTACATATATGCCCAAGTAGGATACGGCGTATGTAGGAATCTATACATATATATGATGTATATGGTGTAATTAATGTGGAATTTTTGACATATTGTGTATTATATGATGTTTGTGAAAAATGTGATTGTTTTACGTTGTCTAAATACATCATTGTTATTAATGTTAAATTTGGTATATTTTTTGTGTGATTCTCCAAACGAGAGAAATTCCAAAAAGAAGTAACAAAAACATAGAAAAGATGGTAAATAAATAACCCAATCACAAAAGGCATATAGTGGGATTGCTTTATTTGAAAAAATAGGATTCCAGTTATAATTCTTGTATACTTTTAGAAAGTTGTCATTTTCTTGTCCTAAACATTTGGTGACTGCAGACTCTTTCTGGGGCACGTGACAAGGTGTACTTGGCAGTTGACTTTGGTGTATTCCTCTAAGACAGCCTAACTGTAGGAAGACTTGGGTGGATGAGACGGAGCTGTACATAGCCCAGCTTCAGAGTTGTGCACAGCCCAACTTGCACTTAAAAGCAGCTGCCTCAGCCCACACACAAAGAACTTCATACTAGACGTTTGGCCCCCCCAAAGCTCCTGTGAGCAAGGCAGGGAGGCAGGAAACTCCAGATACAAAACTCTAGATGATTCTTCTACTTCAAAGCTGATGCAAGGTAATAAATAGGGCCATCAGACGCAGGAGTGGCTGTACAGGTACTAGCTGTGGGGCAGTGGGGTCGGGCTGTGGGGGGGATTCAACAGACGACCATGAGGGAACATTTTATAAATACATATTTTTCCCTCATCATCGTCTGTTAAAGTCCTTCCCACCTGGCCTCACTGCTCTTACCGGCAGGGGCCGCAACTGATCAGACCACCCTTCAGTTCATTTCTGGACCAGCGGAGGTCTCCGAGGACTACCCTTCTGCTTGAGGCCTGCTGTGTATTTCAGAGTACATCCCTGCTACACCAGGAGGGCTTCTTTCTGCCAATTACCCTCAGAGGACTTCCCTGCTGCTTGAGAACTGCCTTTCTAGTTGAATCCAGGATTTCCAGAGTGACTAATAGGGCTAGTGGGCTCGCCTCCTGATCTACGCCTCATGGACAGAAAAGGTTGCAACTATCCTGAACCAGCACATGGACCCAACCTGAGTTCGTCTTCACCCTGCAAGGGGTGCTCCTCCAGTCCTAGACCACTGGAAAAGTTGCTAAAGGTGCCCAGATATCCCAAAATAAAAACGTGGGACTTGAAACATTTTCAAACAAAATTGCTCTAATAACCAAAAGGAGACCTGGACCAACCTCTCCCCAATTCACCAAAGCTGCTACACCTGTCAGCCTGACCTCAAGATAGCTCCCACTATGTTATTTCCCATAGAAGAAAATCCTATTCAGTTGCTCCTCACAGAAGGGCTTACCTGCCTCATGTGTTCCTCATCGGCAACAGTTTTCATTCCTGTCCCTCGGGAGATTTTAAGTTTCAAAAAAGAGACTACATTCGAACGCAAAAATCTTCACAACAATTTCCTCCTAAGGCTCCCTGATGGGAACATCTCCTTCTCGTACACCACCGGCTGCCTTGCTCAGTGAACTTTACCTTCTGCAACATTTATCTTAAAATATTCTTCTAAGTCCAAAGGTGAGCTTAGACCGGGCCCAATCTACTTTATGTATCTAAACTGTGCTCCATCGCGGTCAGCCATAACTCTCGACTTTACCTCGGTGTCACATGACAAGATGTCCATCTTTGGGGAATTGGTCTTTTAGGTGGTATTTTTCACTTTAAACTTAAAAAAATTAGAACACTTGTTTAACTGATTGGATCTTTGTAGTTTTGATATCAAAAAATGTATTCAATTTTGCTAATTTTTCTAAATTTGTGTGGTATTTTTGTGTACAGTGTTTTCACTTTATTTCTCTTTGAGTGCTGAATAAATATTTCACACATTACCTCTAAGTTAAGCCTGACTGCTATTGTGCCAAGGTACCAGAGGATTGAGCACAGTTTAACCCCTTCCATGCTGATGACGGAACGGTTCCGTCATCAGCGTCGGTTGAGCTATGCTGATGACGGAACCGTTCCGTCATGACTCCGCCCGCGCAAGGCGGAGTCAGCACAGGCGGGGAATACGCCCCGCACGCAAGGGGTTAATTTAGTGACCTTTTTTGGTTCAACCTGACAAAAATTGTGCCTGTTGCTTGAGAAGGGCTCACCCCCGCCAACCAGTAAACCAATTTTTCACACCCTCCCTTCTGTATATAATGTTGAGAGGGCCCTGCTATTCAGACACCTCTGGCAGCAGACAAAGTCCTTGACTTAGAGTAAGTGTAGTCCCCTCCCCTAATCCATGTCACTTGAACTTTAGTTTCTCTGATTGAAGATGATTTTGTTAGACAAACAAAAGACATTTTCCAACTATAGATCACCTAGAACACTGTAAATAAGGGAGCATGGGTGTACATAGAGCCAGAGAGATTAATTGATACTTCACTATGCAATTGTGAAGAAGCCAGTGCGTAAACAGATCAAACACCATAGATGTATCAGCAGTAAATCCTTTTCGCCACAGTAGTTTCTCTAAAATCTAGGATCAAAAATTACTGTGACGAATGGGCAAGGGGCCAGGATGAGAAGATAATCATATATCACTTTAGAATATGGTCAGGGAAGATATAGCCCCCCCCCCCTAAGGGCCCATAGGGTTAGTGTAGGTGAAATCAATGAGTCGCTAAAGAGTGATTAACAGCACAAACACAATGGGAAATGCTATGATTGAAGGAGAGGATAACCTGGAGATCCTTGGTCAAGTGTTGTAGCTCTCTCCATCTACCTCCTGAAATGCTCTTATTTATTTATTATTATTTCAGCCTTGTTATTAAGTCATCATCCCTGCATAATATGCAAGTTCTTTCCAGTATAACAACATCATCAAGATAAATGGGCTGATCTGGCCCATGTTATGAGGGCCTGGTGAATGAAGACTAACGTCTTCATTACTTAGCACTCAGTACTCAAAGTCTTTGGCTGTTGTTTAGAGTTTGGAAGAGTGGGAGCTCCTCAGTTCCCAAACCTAATTTCAAGGTGGGAAAGTGCAGAATGACATAGGTGTCTCACCACAACCGTCCGCCACCTTTGATGCACTGGGTGGTCTGCTCAATTTGGGGCAGGCCTACTCAAGCATATCACCCATGCTCAGAACTGCCATGTGAGATATGGTGATGAGGGAGAGAATATAAACAATAGCCTGCAAGCATAGGAAGAAAACATTTTGCATTTGAGAGCCATTGCCTTTTTTTTTCCTTTTTTATAAACATTCTTTTTTATAAACATTCTGAAGGGCCTTGAGGGTTCTATGCAGCCTATGCCATCTGGTTCGTGTCCCTCTGTGTCCCCAGGTCACCCGGCTTCTGAGTCAAGTATGAACAAGGAGCCTGCCTGTCAGTTGCCGAGTTTTCCAATACCCTCGCTGGAGGAGTTTTGTGCTCTGGCTAACTGTGTATCATCTGTCTCTCCTCTTGATCCCATGCCGCACAAGATCTGGAAGGCCTTCCAGGACGAGCTGTTTCCCCCGCTCCACTCTATCTGTTGCCAATCGTTAGCTACTGCATCTGTACCAGACTGCTGGAAATTGGCTATTGTAACACCTTTGCTAAAAAAGGCTACTTTGGACCCCCTCTGCCCAGCCAATTACAGGCCTATCTCGCTGTTACCATTCGCGATAAAGATCTTAGAGAAGTGGGTTACGAGAGCCTTGGCCAACTTCCTGGAATCCAACTCCAGTCTGGATGTAGCTCAGTTTGGCTTCAGACCGGGCCACGGTACTGAGACTGCTCTGGTTACCGTGTTGAATGATCTGCGAACGCGTGTCGACAGGGACAAGTCAGCATTTTTAGTACTGCTTGACATGTCGGCCGCGTTCGACACGGTGAACCATGAGGTCCTTCTGGGCCGTCTCGGTAATGCGGGAATAACGGGCTCAGCACGAGCCTGGTTATCATCATATCTGGATAACAGACAACAGGCAGTAACATTACCACCGTTCCGCTCTGCCATACGCCAGGTGAACCAGGGTGTCCCCCAGGGTTCGGCGATAAGTCCGATTCTTTTTAATCTGTACCTCCGCCCCCTGATACAACTTATAAGATCTTTCGGTATTCAAGTCATCAACTACGCCGATGATACCCAATTGATTTTTTCTTTTGAGGGTTCAGAGGCAGTGTCGAGGGACACCTTCCATCAGTGTATGTCGGCCACAGCAAAGTGGTTGCAAGCCAATTCACTCCAATTCAATGGCACAAAGACGGAGATATTGCACTGCTCTTCTGACCGACTCCCTCGCCCATTGCCGGAAGATTTTTGGCCTAGCTCCATTCCAGGCTCGGTGGAGGTAGCAGACTCGGCCCGCAATCTGGGAGTCATGTTCGAGTCGAACCTACAATTGGACGTCTCGGTGAACAGGACTGTTGGGACATGTATGGGCCTGCTCCGTGCTCTACGGAAGATACTGCCGCTTCTCCCGCGGGATGCCAGAGTAGAAGTAGTGCGTAGTACCATCCTCAGTAGGTTAGACTACTGTAACGCACTACTTCTAGGAGCCCCAAAGGTTTTGATCCATAAATTACAGAGGGTTCAAAACATGGCGGCTAAACTAGCCCTATCCCTACCTCGCTCGGCTTCTTCTGCTGGAGCCCTGGCAATCTTACATTGGTTGCCGGTCCAGCAGAGGATCTCCTATAAGGCTTTGTGCCTGGTTTTTGGAGCACTGCATGGTCAAGGACCAATACCATTGCAAAATCTTTTTTCGTGGTATCAGGCTGCCAGACCTCTGAGATCCGCCTCAGCGTTCCTAGTGAAAGTCCCAAGAATAAACAGAGTGAGAATGGGCGGCCGCGCCTTCAGTTTCAGGGCCGCCATAATGTGGAACACTCTACCTCTAACACTGAGGAGCAGTCAAAATTTGATTTTATTTAAAAAGGACCTTAAAACCTTTCTCTTCCCTAGAGCAGAATAATTTGTAGAACTGATGGTGGAACTGATCTCAGCGCCAGGATACCCGCTGGGTGACAGCTGCGCTTAATAAGCATTAAAATACATACATACATACATACATAAACAACCGCTAGCTTTGGAGCTATATTTCTGAAAAAGAAAAAAATGTCATGCAAGCTACGACAAAATGGCAGAAATTCATCTTTTCTGAAAGTGCTTCTGCTGCATTAATAAAACTACTTTCTCCAAAAAACCGGGCAGGTATTTCTACATTGGCCCGGCAGTCCTCTGCCACGTGGGAAAAAGCCTCCATTGGCCTGGCTGGCTAGCAGGCAACCTGACATGCGATAAATGTTATCCCTATGTATCCAATTAGGAGTTTGATTACAGAGACTTGGACAGTCAAACCTAGCAGAGCTCAGCGGTGAAGATTGTTCCCATAACCATTCCATTTTAATTATTTGTTTTTTTTCCTCATAATATTATAAAACCAAATGTAGCGCTCTGGACGTAGCTCTCTAGCCTAAAAGTACCCCATGCCTTTCCCTCCTTCCTTCTATGGCTCCTCCTGATTTGATATAGGACAAGTCTAAAGTTCTATCATACAAAGATTCAAAAGGGCAAGTGAAAGTAAAAGAACTGAAATATGGAAGAGTAGGACTAGGACCAACAAAGATGGCTCATACGTAGACTTTTCTGTTACAGGTTTAAACCTATAATAACTGAGAAAACCCCATTAAAAGGGAAACAGCCCTCAACAGTGTAAACATATAAACACATCCACAACCACAAAATAAATTTCATTCAAAGAAAGGAAAAGGAGAGTGAAAGAGTAATTTTTATTTCTTCCTGAAGGGGCCAATACAATGTAACTTTGTCATACAAGGTAGCAACAAGAAAGACTGGGTTAACATTCTTATGCTTGAATATTGTTTTTTTTAGAGATGTCACTAAAATATTGTTTCTTTTTCATTTTGCTTTTTTCAGTTTTATGGTCTTTGATCTAAAGATGATGGATTTAGAAGCATGCTTTATTTCCTATTTAATTATTTTATCAACTGTAGAGAATCAGGAAATATCACAATCATATTTGATATTTCAGCTATGTTTGATTCTTTCACTGATAGGTAAAATGGCTGGTTTCATAAGAATGTTTCCCAATATGTACATTACATTTACCCACAAACAGAGAACGGGTAAAACCCTTTGATACAACAACCTCCTTTGCTAGCGAGTCAGTATTGATAGTAAGTGAATTGCCAGAACCCCTGGCTTTAAACAATCAATGTAAGGTGTAGTGGCAGGTATATGTGAATAGAATGCTGTCACCAAGCGTTTGGGATAGTGGTGAACACTAGACTTTTGGAATAGATGGAATGTATTGTCACTTGGAATGCTGCTGCAAAACAGTCTTACCAAGTT
Source organism: Lissotriton vulgaris (assembly GCF_964263255.1). Taxonomy (NCBI): domain Eukaryota; kingdom Metazoa; phylum Chordata; class Amphibia; order Caudata; family Salamandridae; genus Lissotriton; species Lissotriton vulgaris. Next base: position 789,308,741 of record NC_141698.1, on the reverse strand, counting down.
CAACAAAGATTGGAGTTATAGAGTTTGCATTTGCAGTGATTCAGCTATGTATATTAAAATGTTGTGTGATGTCCTGGCAAATTTTATAACTGCACTGAAGTCCTTCTCTGTAAGAGAGCCTTGCCACCTGCTAGATGGTATGCTGAAGGCATCTTTACAATCTACAGAGTAAATGAAAAATCCTATTGACTTTGTAGTCAATTCTGGTGCACTGTTTCTTTATGCATGGGAACTAAAACGCTAATATTTTGTGCTTCGTGTGGCATCAAAGAAAGAGTCATCCCAATTGTGTCAATTAGCCAGTGGTTCCCAATCCTAGAGACCATGAATGCTATATTATCCATGTGGGGACAGATTACAGAATATCTGCTCAGTGATGATGCCAAAGGCAAGGAATGTGAGGATCTTTGGTTGCATATTGATAGTGATGTGAACAAAAGTACACTCTACTACATTCTTTAAATGTTTAAAGAAAAAATACAACTGCTGTCATGGACATCATATAAAAACTAGAGTCTGAAAACGTCCTTGTCTACTACATGTTCAGCTTAATTGGTGCAGATGTGAAACATCTCCTTGAGAGTAGGCTGAGCGGCACTTTTAGTGACTTTGGCACTGCAACATGTTCCATGTTAAGATGGTTGCCACTTGGTAAGCAAAGAAATGTTGAGGAGCAATCCAGTAAATTTAATTTTACAATGCATGAGAAATGTCTTGCAATGATGCTTAGAAATGTCCCTTAACAAACCATGGCATTAGAAGTCAATGAAGCCTCACCTTGGTACTCTGCATAAGTTCTAAGGGGTATTTTCTCTGGACTTTAAAAAGTATTGCTTCTTTTTTGACCACTTCAAAAACTCTGAGTGCATATGCACACAGTTCAACCCATATGCTGCAGAACCCATCCACAGCCTGTGCAGGTAAGAATGGTGTGGCGGTGGAGCCGGGTGAGGGGGGATTTCGACAGATGAAGATGAGGTAAAATAAATATTTAATTTTCCCTCTTGGTCATCTGTCGAATCCCCCCGAACCTGGCTCCAGAGCTCTTACCTGCACAGGCCACGACTGGCAGAACCTGTCCCAGAGAATCGCAGTCTTCAGGTGCACCAATATAGGCATGGGAAAGCTATGTCAGTGGCCAGAGTTAGCAAATTGCGTACTGACTGTTTTGGTGTTGCCTGTCTCATGTGCATATGTTGAGAAGGCCTTTTCTCAGATATAAGTTACATGGGAAGGAAAGAGTGAGCGCACATGACCAAAGACTCACTGAAGAAGTATTGCATGGTGTACATGGTGCTTGCTGATTTTTAACCTACAATCGGATTTTAAACTTGTAATCACTAACCCCCTTTTGTTGTGCAGGTCTTCTTGGAGTCGCTCCACTGCATTTTGCGCCGCCTTGCACAAAAACCGCACCTGACTTCCGAGTGCGCGCTGGGACCCGTCCGGTCGCGCTGCACTCCCACAAGCGGACATCTTGCCCCGCCTCCCGGCCCCGCCCACTGCAGCCGAGTTAGGTGCTGCCTGGGTCGTGACCTGGTGAGTCGCCATCTTGGGTGAGGGAGTAGGCGAGCGGTGCAGCGCTCGGCCCCTCCCGCCCTCGGCCCCATAAAAACCCTGGACTGGTGACCAATACTATTGATTGGGCGTCTGTGGGCGAACCAGACGATCACCGGAACCCGGGAGCGCCGCATGCTCTTCCCAGCGCTCTTGACCACACAGACTGCAGCCTCACCGCGCGCTTACTCGCGCTGTGCATATGCGCTGATTTTTAACCTACAATCGGATTTTAAACTTGTAATCACTAACCCCCTTTTGTTGTGCAGGTCTTCTTGGAGTCGCTCCACTGCATTTTGCGCCGCCTTGCACAAAAACCGCTCCTGACTTCCGAGTGCGCGCTGGGACCCGTCCGGTCGCGCTGCACTCCCACAAGCGGACATCTTGCCCCGCCTCCCGGCCCCGCCCACTGCAGCCGAGTTAGGTGCTGCCTGGGTCGTGACCTGGTGAGTCGCCATCTTGGGTGAGGGAGTAGGCGAGCGGTGCAGCGCTCGGCCCCTCCCGCCCTCGGCCCCATAAAATGGTCCCCCCATTCAGGGAGCGCAGCGGACGGGCGCAGCGGGCGCGCCGTCATCGCGCCGAAGTCGCGCCTAAGTCCCGCCCGTCTGTGCCCGTCCGTGCCCAGACGGGCGCAGGGGCCAGAGACGCTGCTGCCTCCATACTATACACCGCCGCGGCTCTTAAAGCACTGCAGTTCCCTACTTGCCCCCTTCACCCCACCATATGGGCTCGCATCACCTCGCTGGGAATCGAGGGAAGCTCCCCCCCTCTCCTGGGGCCAGATATATCAGTCACCCCCGAGTCACACATTCGTGTACTCTATCTCAACACCCGCTCCCTCATAAGACATCAAATTGATGTCTTCCTACTACTGACTGCCGAGAACCCCGATATACTATTACTCTCGGAGACATGGTTATCGGAGGATTCTCTTCCAGATATTCTAGCGGCACTGCCCTCTGATTACTACATGCTGAACGTCAATAGATCAGACGGTCGTCATGGAGGGGGCGTGGCAGCAGTAATTAGGAAAAACTTACAACTCATTTCCTCCTCCTCGCTCACCCTCCCAGCAGTCGATAATATTGTGATCAACCTGGGCACGAACGAGGGTGCCATCTCGCTCGTGGTACTATATCGTCCTCCCTATTCCATGCCTCTCTTTCCCTCGTCTTTTTCTGAACAACTGGCCAACCTCACTACCTCCTCTACCCGTGTGGCCATCTTCGGGGACTTTAATTACTGGTTCCAGCATGAGGATGCTGGCCCCCAGGCCACTGAGCTTTTCGAGACCTTATCATCCCTCAATCTGCAACAACACATAGGTGCCCCCACCCACACCGGAGGTCACATTCTTGACCACATATGGACCCTCGGGATTAAGCTCTCGCACCCAGTGATTACCCCCTGCATCTGGTCCGACCATTTCTTGGTCGAGACCACTCTCACCATCATTGGCCATATCAAGGTCCCCCCTTCAGAGGGTGGCATGGCGGAGAAAATGGAAGATCGTAGACACCCAGGGCTTTCTCGATCTCCTCTCAAAATCGCGTCCCCCCCTCACGCCTGACCTCAGCGCTGGCAAGCTGGCCAATGACATCTCCCACTGGCTGCTATCAGCCACTGATGCCCTGGCCCCTTTAACAAAACTCCCTCGGTCTCGGCACAGTCACTCCCACAAGTGGTACAATTCTAGCCTGAAACAGCAACATCTTGAACTCCGCCAACTTGAGCGCAGGTGGAGAAGAGATTACTGCGCCACGAGCAGAGATACCTACTTGATTGCGCGCAAGAAGTATAAGAAAGCAATTATTGCGGCCAAATCTGCACACATCACCGACAGAATCCTCTCCGCACCTATTAAATCTAAAGAGATTTTTAGAGTTATGGGGGAACTTACCACTGACACCAGGACCCTTCCCACTCAAGCCCCCACTGAGGAATCCTGCAACACCCTTAGTTCTTTCTTTGTGGATAAAATCGCTATGATCAAGGATTCCATCTCTGCCCCTCTTCCTGACGCTGACACCACTCCCGTCCCTCACAATATTTCCTCTCTTTCAAACTTTCCTATTCTTGACTCCGCCACTCTAGCAAAACTTGCCACCCGAGTCAAGTCTGGCTCCCCGGATGATTGCTGTCCCCCTTCGATGTTACGTAACATCTGCTTGTCCCTCCCTGACTGTATCCTCCCTTTGCTAAACTCTTCTCTTTCTTCGGGCACGGTACCTGACTCTTTCAAGGAGGCCGTTCTCGTGCCCCTTTTGAAGAAGCCTGGGGCTGATCCTTCGGTCCCAGCTAATTACCGACCCATCTCTCTCCTCCCTTACTTCTCTAAAATTCTAGAAGCCCATGTCACTGCTAGCCTCTCACAGTTTGTCGAAAGCTCGAACTTCCTGGAGGGTAATCAGGCCGGCTTTAGGCCCGGCCACTCCACGGAGGCAGTCATCTTGGCCGTGCTCGACACTCTGAGAGGCAACGCGGACAGGGGCACCCCCCAGGCCCTGGTATTACTAGATCTGTCGGCTGCGTTCGACACGGTGGACCATAACATCCTCCTTCGCCGTGTCGAACAAGCCGGCCTCCAGGGCCCGGCATTGGCAGGGGTCCACTCCTTCCTGTCTGGTAGGTCTCAGTCGGTCAGTTTGGGCCCCTTCCGTGGACCCAAAGTACCTTCCACCTGTGGTGTCCCTCAAGGCTCCTCTCTGTACCCCCTTCTTTTCAATCTTTATCTTCGCCCCCTTCTTCTCTCTCTGAGGCAGTGGGACGTCACCGTCTTTAACTACGCTGACGACCTACAACTCATCTTTCCTCTTTCTACCCCCTCTGCTGTCTCTAACTTTCATGCTGACATGTCCCACATTCTCCTCTGGATGAGTCAAAATCAGCTCAAACTAAATCCTGGAAAGACGGAGCTCCTTCTTCCAGGCAAGAGCTCCATCCATTGGGGTCCCCACTTCTGGCCCTCAGGGTTTGGCCCCCCTCCCGCCCCTGTGGCATCTGTAAAGAGTTTGGGAGTTATTATTGACTCCGAACTCTCACTCAAAGCCCAGGTGGGGGCGGTGGTCTCCTCCTGTATGCATCAACTTCGCAGGATTAGGAAGGTTGCTTATCTCCTGTCCCCGAAGTTCTGCTTCAAGTCACCATGGCCCTGGTCCTTTCCCGCTTGGACTTTTCCAACTCTCTATATCACGGTCTGCCAAAAACTCTGCTCTACAGGCTGCAGATCACTCAGACCAAGCGGCACGGCTGGTCTTCAGGATTCCTAAATGGCGGTCGGCCAAGCCTCTTCTTGCCAAACTGCACTAGCTCCCGGTCAATCTCAGGGCAGCCTTCAAGATCGGCTGCATAGTATTTAAATCCCTGACCGGCCCCTCTCCTAGGTTCCTGAAATCCCTCATCACTCCATATCGCCCCACCCGCAATCTCAGATCTTCCCACCTTCATCTTCTTGCCACTCCTTCTTTCAAACTTGCGAGGATGGGAGGTCGGAGTTTTTCACATCTTGCCCCCACACTCTGGAATTCCTTTCCCCTTTCTCTTAAATCTGCTAACTCTCTTATTCTTTTTCGTAAATCTCTTAAAACTTGGCTTTTGCCCCAATCCGGCTAATCTCTATCTGCTATCTCACTGATATCCCAATCAGCGCCAGGAAACTCACGGTGTCAGTGCGCTCTAAAAGTACCCCCATAACATAACATAACATAACATAACATAACAACAATGAGTCTGATTTGCAAAAATGTATTTGGACCTCATGAACAGTGTATGTACACTATCTATATACTATGCACTATCAGTGCACATATCAAGCAACAAGAAAAAACAAAACATTCCATAAACTCCCTCAAAAACACTGTTTCTTTTCTGTTTAATGGCACAGACATGTGTAACCACTGTTAACCACTGTTTTTAAGGGTATTGAAATCACTGGAAAACACTGAAAAAACTCATCAGAATTGACCAAAAATAGAAACTGAAAACAGGAAAGCCTACTCATAAGTATTCAGTTTATTATCGCCTTGTCTACCTTTTTAGTCAGTCTTTACTCGATGAGAATGTATCAAGCTGTTTGTGATGCCTACCCATGCAGATGATGTATTGGAACAAATAAGTATTTGAACATCTTCTAACACTTGTTTTTTAATAGACCTGTGCACTATCTAGATCAAAAGTGTAGTGGATAAGAAATGTTTGAGGAGGAGTTCAGATGGGTGCCCTATATATCTCTTGCAGAGGAACTCTTTGGGAATATCCATACTGTGACGAACCCTTGAGGAGACCAAAATAATTTTGTAGGTAAGAGTTCACCGCGTGGCGTGCTATCCTAGTGCACCTATCAGCTGTAGATTATCCATGATTTCTTGGAGGTCCCCAGGTCTGACTGTTAATCCATCATTTGTGGCTGTATGTTTCTGGCACTCTATGATCCTCTGGTCAAATACCAGTGTGAGAAGTTGGCCTGATATGCAGTGCTCACTATTCTAGTGATCACTATGTATCAGTCCAAACAACCCTTATTGATGATTGGTTGTAAGTCAACCGATAGACCATCTATCCTAGTAGCATGGACAAGAGCAGTCTTTAGGCTAGACTCTAGAGGGCGTGTTAAGCCAGCTGTTATACCATCACATATACCCCTTGAACACCAAGTGAAAGGACACCACACAAGTGTTATGAAAATAAACAGTGTATTTATTTAGATCACAACAGCCCTGTACTCTTTATGAGGACAGGGTACTAAGCACACAACAAAACTCTTACGAAAATACTTTAAGTTGCACAATTTACACAAATGCCCGAGGGGCACGAAAAATCATATACTCTAAAAGTGGAATGCGAAATTACCAGCAGGTAAGTACTAATCTCTTAGGGTTTGGAATCGCTAGGACTGGACTACTGAACCTTCAGATTACTAGCAGGAGGCCTAGGGGACTCGGGTGCAGAGTGTGCACTCTCACGCGGGATGCGGGACAAAGTCTATGGATACTAGTAAATGCAAAGTTGGTGTTCTCGGGCGAACCCGACTAGGTAGGTCAAAAACGAAAGTGGATCTAGACACTTAGAGAGTTGTTCTACGCTGGAGCACCGGGGTACTCGGTTTACCTAGCCCAGGGGCTGCATAGGGTTCAAGTGTCGTCGGAAACCCTCGTTGACGAACCAGGAGCCTGAAAGAAGAAGTTGCTGGCAGGCGACCAGTGAAGAGACTCGGATGGATCCAAGCCTGGATCGAAGATGGAAGACACCTGTAAGCAGAGGGGACCAAGTTCTGAATCACTAGCCAGTGATTAGATGGGCACCAGGATGGCACCGGGTGAAGTCACCTCGACCAGGTGAGTGGGCGACGGTGGGCTCTGCAGTCTCACGGACCAGGAAGCGTTGTCGGCGACCAGGATGTAGGTGCGAGCTGTCCCACGATGGTTGCTGCTGTAGACGTTGCTGGACCCAGGACTGGGGCAACAAGTCTTGGCAAATTCAAGCCCATGCGGTGGACTCAAAATGGCGTCTGGAGTGGACCAGGAGGGTCCGGGGTGCTCCTATTTTGGAGGGGAGCTAGGGCCAGTCTGTAGCAACCAGACCAGCGGTGTTGATGTCGTCGTTCGTCGTCGGGAAGGCCACAAGCCAGCGGGCTAGTAGCCAGACAACGCGGTGAGCAGCAAACAGGCAGAAGGGCCCCACGCAGATCTCGTGGAGGCTGAGAGGCTGAACTTCGGTGCTGGAGCTGCTCAGGGTTGGGGCTTCTCGGACCCCAAAGCACTCACTCGAGGATCCCTCGGCGGTCATGCTGGGCAAGCGTCGTGCAGTCCTGAAGATGGCCGGTCCCTCGAGGTCTCGTCACACCCACGAATCTCAGCTGGGCTGATGATGCAGGTTAAGGTCAGAGGTGCCAGGGAAGCCGGTTCTCGTCGAGCTGGGCATTCTTGATCCGGAGGAGAGACTTACAGCAGACCACGATGCTCGGATGGTGCCTGCGGATGCAGGGTGACTACTCCTTAGTCACAAGGGAGAAATCTTGAGAAGAAGTCGAGAGTTCCTTTCGTAGAAAGTAGTTTCAGGATTCAAAGATGATCTAATTTGGAAGGGGGCCCGCTCCTATCTTTATACTAGGAAAAAGGGCTGGCACGCAACTAGGTCCTGCCCATGGGTGGGACCAGGAAGGGGGGTGGTTACACCCCTCTCCCATGCCAGACTTTCCCCAGCTCAGAGGCTGGTGTGCCCCTGGAACTGGTTCTAACCGGCAGATGCATAGTGAGCACCGGGGTGCCACTTGCAGTCACCTTCCTCTAAAGCCGTGCCTATCCAGGATACACAAAACCCTGTCTGGGATGGTGCTAGCACCGCCCCTGACAGCAAACCCTTTGTCCAAGCCTCCCTCACTGGAAGGACTCCCAGCAGCAGGAGGTCAGACTTGTGTCTGTGGTGGCAGCATCCATTTTGTGATGCTGAGGCTTGAGTTAAGTCTAACCGGGGTTCACAGTTACATACATGTCGTGTCCCTCTAGAAGGGTGGAATGCTAACCCCGTCACCAGAATTGGTGAGGGGTTAGTATTCCAATTCGTATGACACCTTACTCGACATGTTTTGATAAAGCGATACCAGAGTTGGCATTTAACCGCGAGGATTATAATGCACTTAAGAGTATATGGTATGCGTTATCATGGAACAGCTATTAGGGATTGGTTCTGCAAGATGCAAACGGGCTCAGCTCATGCCAGAGCACCATCTCACACGATTCCAAGCACTCTGCCTTAAGGATTGTCAAGGCCGGCCGTAGGAGTGACTGATAGGAATACGGGTGTCCATTTTAGGGTTAGATATAGGTATACTATATCTTAAGCAAAGGGTGATTACACCACCTTGCCCCAGCTGTCGTGCAGCCAGTTGTGTCAGATTTCGATGGCCAGCCAGGGTGGCATAATACATGCTGCAGCCCCTGGTAGGCCCTGGGTACACCTATGCCCTGAGTTACAGGGTCTGATAAGGTGGCCCAGTACCAATTAGATATGTACCTAGGGTACATGGAATCCATTTTAGAGAGAGAGCAGTAGGGCTGGGGCCCTGAATAGCAGGGTCCCAGGTCAACTAAGTCGAAAAACCAGCAAAACACCAGGCAAAAAGTTGGGGGCAACCATAGTCAGGTATCCACCTTCCTACACAACCCCCCCCCAAACGAAAGGAGATAAGGCTATCCTTGACCAGGTAAGCCTATATTGCCTGAGTGGCCATATGAGGTGGTACATGCACTGGCATGGTTACCCCCTGTATCATGGTCCACTAAGCAATCCCTCACCCTAAGGGTATCTGAGGGCCTCCACCATAGGGAATCACTACCTGTGGTGTGTTTTGGCAAAGTAATAGGCTGGTGCTGGGATGGAGTACTGAAGTGAGGCTCCACTACTTTTGGGCTCAACTTCCTCCAATCACTACTCACCAAATCTGCCTTTCTTTCCATGACTGAGTTGCTATGAGCTCTCAGGGTCAACCTCTGGCTACCTAAAGCTGGAGGCTGAGTCCCTCTGTTTGGCTTACTGGAGGGACAGGTCAGGTTTGGGGTTTTTAGGCCCCAGGTTTGGCTGCGCCCAACAGTGTCCAGCTGTGGGAGGTCCCTAACTATTTTTAAGGGGGATCCGTCAGGAGTCTGTTTTATTTTCACTTGGCTAGGTCTACTAGCCTCAGTGATCCTAATCTGTGGATTGGGAAGTTCTTTTGGACAGGGGGCCCTTTGGGGTCCACCACTTGCCTCCCTGACCTCTACAGCCCTGGGCTGACTGAGGCAGGGTAGAGAGATGCAGGTTACCTGCTCCAGACTGGGTCCCACCTTGGAAGGGTCCACTGACATCAGAGGTTCTGCCAGGCTAGGCCTGACTACCTCTGGGGCAGATCCTTCACAAGGGGTCAGATCAGCTCCCTGAGGAGGCTGATCCTTTCCCAGAGTCTGGTGGGAGGTAGATTTCTCTTCCTCCGCAATGCTCTCTGTCTGAGTGGAGTGATCCATAGTTTCAGGCTTCACAACACTATTATCTGTCTGAGTTTGAGCTGTGGCCATCACAACTCCACCAACCTTTTCAGGAAGGGACTCAGTTTGGGTATGGGCTGTGACCATCACAGCCTTGCCAACCTGTTCAGGAAAGGCATCTTTCTGGGATAGGGCTGTGACTGGCACAGCCCTCCTGACCTGTTCAGGGAGGACATCTTGGACTGGGGCTGTGGCTATCACTGCCCCACTAACCTTACCATGGAGGTTTACCATTTTCAAATGGGTTTCTTGCTCTACCTCAGCCCAGGCTGAGATCTCTAAATCATTCCCCAGTAGGCAATCTACAGGCAAGTTTGGTGACACTGCCACTCTCTTGTGACCAGTGACACCTCCCCAGCTGAGATTTACCACTGCTATGGGATGATCTCTCTGCACTCCATTAATGTTCACTACCTGGTATGTGGCACCAGGTATAAGTTGCCTTGAGGGGACTAGGCTCTCAGTCACCATGGTGATGCTAGCCCCTGTTTCTCTGTAGGCCTCAACTTTTAAACCATTGATGAGGGGCTCCTGTCTGTACCTGCCCAAAGTGTTGGGGCAGGCTGTGAAGTTGGCAAATCCCATGCCAGTCTCACAGACAAGAGTATCTAAGTCAGGGGACCTGGTTAGGCCAGAGTCCCCAGGCACTCCCAAAGAAAATGCACCTAGATTCTTGGGGGGCACTCCCACCACCTGGGGGATTACTACTAGTAGTAACAGGAGGCTGGGAATCTTTATTTGGGGGTATGTTCTCCTTATTGTTGTTGGCCTTTGGGCAACTACTGTCACTTTTGTAATGGCCTACCTGTTTGCAGGTGTGACAATAAGGTTTCTTTTGGGTTTTGGGAGAAGTCTGGGACCCACCCTTTTCAGAGGAGTTTTGGGGCCCTGATGTGGTTTGATCAGAAGATTTATTCCCACCCTTCTCTTGAGGCTTGGTTGATTCCTTCTTTTGGTCACCACCCTGGTTCTTAGGCCTGACCCCTGGATCTGACCCATTTGTCTGCCCTCTTACCCAATTCTTGTGAAGAGGTCAGATCAGAGTCTACCAGGTGCTGGTGTAATAACTGGTTCTGACAATTACTTAAGATTTGCTCTCTCATAATTAGATTGTACAGTCCTTTAAAATCAGTTACCTTACTTCCCAGTAGCCAGCCTTCAAAAGCCTTAGTGGCACAATCAACAAAGTCAGCCCAATCCTGAGACTGAGTTTTCTGGGTGTCTCTGAACATCAGCCTGTACTGTTCAGTTGTTAAGCCAAACCCATTGTTGGACAGGCCACGTGAAGGGCTTGCTCCCTCCCCGCATGACAAGGCCCGAGCCCGGCCCTCCAGGTGTAACCCACAGTAACCACCCGCTCCCCGTCTCATACGGGACCCCTGCCCCCGGACATCCCTGCATCATGGGCCCAAATCACTACCGGCCCCCTCGCCCGGCCTGGGCGCCATCTTGGACATTGCACCGCGAGGCCGCGTGGCCTCCGATCGACCCTAACCCTGGGCCTGGCCAGGCCCCGACATCCCGGCACCACCATCCACCCAGGAGGTGAACGGACCACTTGGCAGGTCAATGGGAGAAAGAAGTGTCGATGGCTCTCCCCCGCCAGGTGCCGATCGCCCCCAGCTCCCCCAGGCGCTGGCTCCACCCCCCTGCTGGGTGTCTGGACTCCCTCATCCCGGACCTCCCGACCTCCAAGTGCGAGGGTCCGGACATCAAAGGGCGCCAGACCTATAACTGGGGCAGCTCCAGAGCAGGAAGGCAGTTGTATCCTGGAGTCGAGAGACGCAGTGAAGAACTCATCCTTGACGGACTACTGGCACTGCCGTAGTCCTGCCTTGCGAACTACCGTCTTGCCTGCTGGCGCTGCCGCAACCTTCTGAAGCCTTCATCCTCGTCGGGACCTGCTGGCGTGGCCGCGGACCGTTTGTAACTACCACCTTCTCGGGACCTGCTGGCTCCGCCGCGGCCCGATCATCTAGAACGCCGAGCTCGAGGATTGTGAGCTATCCATCTTATCATCGCATCTACCAGATTGGTAACAAGACTGTCCTGCTACCCCTTCTCCCCAAACCCAGAGACTAGAATCGAGGGGACCCCTGAGTCCAGACCTCCTTGTACCATTCGACCGTACTTCTCGAATTACTTATAAAGAACGTTAAACCTTACTTCTGTGTGGTGTACCTCTGTGGGGGGGAAGTTACTCGTCTGTACGATCGCTGGAGACGGCTCTCCCCGGAGACCTCTCCCCTTGTCCTCGGCCGACCCTCCCGGTCCGTCTAACATTGGTGGCCAGCGGCGCGATCCGAATCGACGCGTAATCGTACAGAGAGTAGCTCACCCCACGACGAAACCACAATGCCAACCAAAGAGAGCGGATCCACCGAGAAATTCCAGATGGAGAAATTGGAAGAGTACAGCCATCGTGAGTTGAAACAATTCTGCATGGAACTAGGTATCGCTACCACCGGTCTGAGTACTAAAGACGATTTCAAGCACGCCATTGAGTCATGGGCAGAAACCGGGGCCGTCAGACCCCCGGACCAAAATGTTGCAGCATCAGAGAGGAACACCACGGCTCCCGAGGAGCGAAGAACGGGTCTCTCGCAGGAAGAGATCCAAGAGAGAGAAAAAAACAGACTACATGAGTTAGAAATGGCCCGGCTCAAAATGGATGACGAACTCAAATTAGCCGAACAAAAACTGAACCTAGAACATCTGCGGCTCCGAGAAGAACGGGAAGAAAAACAGAGACAAAGAGAACTCGAAGAAAAGAGACTAGCGTATGAACACGAGCGCAAGCTAGCAGAGATAGACTTACGCAAGCAGAACAAAGAATTAGGGGTGCCCGAGCAACCGCGCACCCCAGGAGCAACAGAAAAGAAAGTACACATCCCCAAGGATGTCGTTCGAGAATATTTCCGAGATGACGACATACAACAATGGTTCAAGGCCTACGAGATCGCTATGACCTCCCACCGGATCGATCGAAGTGACTGGGGAGCCGGGCTATGGGGGAGGTTCGTCAATGAGGGCCGCGACGCCCTGTTACAGCTCCCAGACCACCTGATGACCTCCTATGACCACATGAAGGCTACCCTCCTCACCCGCTATGGGCTCACACCCGAAATGTACCGCCAGAGGTTCCGAGATTGCAACCGGATCCCAGGTACAACTTGGGTGGAGTATGTGAACTATTTCAGTCGAGCCTTCGAGGGTTGGATCAAGGGAAGCAATGTAACGACCTACGAGCAACTCTTCAATCTCATGGTGTGGGAACACCTATCTAACAACTGCTTCGTCGAGCTCAGGCAGCACCTCCTCGACAGTAAATTGACTGATCCACGGCAGCTCGCAGCCGAGGCTGACCGGTGGGAAATCACCCGAGTGGGCCGGAATGGGCCACATGAACAGAACCGGAACAACCACGGTCAGCACCGTCCCCGAGGAGGAGGAGGGGGCCAGGGACGAGGAAGAGACAACGCCCCGGCCGCTCCCGCTGCCAGCACCCCACCCCCGGCCAACCGGGGCAGCCCCCCGGCGCGCCCGGGGTACAGAGCCAATGTCACGTGTCACCGATGCCAGCAAGTCGGCCACTACGCAAATGACCCGAACTGTCCCCAGAACCAGACTCCGAGACCCCGCCAGATGGCTGCCGCCGCCCTGGGGGAAGAACATATCTCCAAAGAACAAGAGGAGTGCGAGCAAGAACACCAAGAGTGGGAACCAGCCGCCATGGTTCTAGCATGCCTAGGGGGAAGAGACATGGTCCCGCGGGCCCCCCTACCCGCCAACACCAGGAAGTACAGCCAGTGGGTGAACATTAATGGACGCCGGGCCGAAGCCCTACGTGACACAGGGGCCAGTGTGACAGCCGTCCGCTGTCACCTGGTGACCCCAGAACAGATCCTGCCGAACATTCTCTGCCCTGTCCGTTCAGCCGACAATTTGGAGAGTCTATGCCGGATGGCCTGCGTCCCCTTCGAGTGGGGAGGAGTCTCCGGCATGTTGAAGGTAACGGTCCGAGATGATGCCCCCGTGGACTGTCTCCTGGGGAATGATCTTGAGAGTTCCCCGTGGGCCGCCGTAGAGAGAAGAGAACACCTGGGGATGTCGGGCCTCCCGGACTGGGCGTGCGTAACCACCCGGTCCATGGCCGCCCGTGCCATCCCCCGACCTGAAGAACCAGAATGGCCAGCACCTCCTCCCCCGGTCGCTCCAGCCGAAGACGCCGACCGGGCCGACCCTCAAGAGCAAACCCCCGAAGAGCTCGCTCAGCCCCAAGACCTTCCCGACCTGGCTCAGTGGCGTCAAGAAGGTGGGCCCACCCAGGAACAGTTTCGGCAAGAGCAGAAGACCTGTCCCTCCCTCGAGGGACTCCGCCAACAAGCCCTCGCCCAGAGCGCAGGGGATACCTCCGGGGCCCATTGGGTCTATTGGGACAACGACCTGTTGTACAGCGAACAGAGAATCGCGGAGTTAGGGGCCAGTCGAGTGCTAGTGGTGCCCCTCCGCTTTAGAGACTTCTTACTGAACCTGGCCCACGATGTCCCCCTGGCTGGCCACCTGGGTCAAGACAAAACCTACAGTCGCCTGGTGACCCACTTCTTCTGGCCCAAGATGAGAAACGACGTCCTCAACCACTGCAGGTCCTGCCCCACGTGCCAGGCCAGCGGGAAGAGTGGCCGCAAACTCAAAGCACCTCTGCAACCCTTCCCAGTTGTCACCACCCCGTTCGAGAGGGTGGGAATAGACATTGTGGGGCCCCTGGACCCCCGCACAGCACAAGGACATCGGTTCATCCTGGTCCTGGTGGACCACGCCACCCGCTACCCTGAGGCTGTTCCCCTGCGAACTGTGACAGCCCCGGTGGTCGGCCGGGCCTTGATGGGGATCTTCTCCCGGGTGGGCTTCCCCCGAGAAGTCGTCAGCGACAGAGGCACGAACTTTATTTCCAAATACATGAAGTCCCTCTGGCAACAGTGCGGGGTCACCTACCGGTTCACGACCCCCTATCACCCTCAAGGAAACGGACTAGTCGAGCGGTTCAACCGCACGCTCAAAGGGATGATTGGGGGGTTGGAAGAGACCCTCTGTCGCCAGTGGGATGTGCTACTGCCGTGCCTCCTCTTTGCCTATCGAGAAGTCCCCCAGAAGTCCCTTGGTTTCAGCCCGTTCGAACTCTTATACGGACACCCTGTGCGAGGGCCGCTCAGCCTAGTCAAAGAAGGTTGGGAGATGCCCCCCCTGAAGAACCCTCCAGATGTTTTCAAGTACCTCCTGACCCTACGCAATCAGACCAGGCAATTCAGAGAAATGGCAAAAGCGAACCTGGAGGCCAGTCAGGAAGACATGAAAAGGTGGTACGATCAAAATGCCTCCTCCATCGAATTCGAACCTGGCCAACAAGTGTGGGTGATGTCCCCCACCGAACCATGCGCCTTGCAGGACAAGTGGACAGGGCCCTTCAAAGTGGTCGAGCGCAAGAGCCCTGTCACCTATCTCATCGATATGGAATCTGCACGGAACCCCCTCCGGGTCCTCCACGCCAATCGATTGAAACCCCACTTTGTGCGTTCGGAGCTCTGCCTCCTGATGGCGACAGACAGCGGAGCCGAAGAGGATTCCGAACCACTCCCTGATCTCCTACGGACTCGGGAGAAAGATGGTTCCGTGGACGGGGTCCGACTCTCAGAGGCCCTCACCCCGGAACAGCGCCAAGGCTGCCGAGACCTCCTACTGCAGTTCGCAACCCTGTTCTCCCTCACCCCAGGGGTCACCCCCTGGTGCTTGCACGACGTGGACACTGGAGACAGTCCCCCTATCTGACATCGGGCCTACCGCGTACCAGATCGGGTACGGGCCTGCATCCAGGAGGAGGTGTCAAAAATGCTCACGCTCGGGGTCATCGAGCCCTCAGACAGCCCCTGGGCCAGCCCAGTGGTACTGGTCCCCAAAGCGGCCGCCCCCGGCACCACTCCTGAGCTCCGGTTTTGCGTCGACTACCGGGGCTTGAACGCTGTCACCAGAACCGACGCACATCCCATCCCCCGAGCAGATGAACTGATCGACCGCATGGGAGCTGCCCGCTACCTCAGCATCTTCGACCTGACAGCGGGCTACTGGCAGATCGGTCTCACACCCCGGGCCCAAGAACGATCCGCCTTCTCCACTCCGGATGGCCACTACCACTTCAAGGTCATGCCATTCGGCATGAAGAATGCCCCAGCAACTTTCCAGCGGCTAGTGAACCAGGTCCTGGCGGGACTTGAGGAATTCAGCGCTGCCTACCTGGACGATATCGCTGTGTACAGCCGCCACTGGTCCGACCACCTCAACCACCTCCGAGAGGTTTTGCAGGCCCTCCAACGAGCCGGCCTCACGATCAAGGCCAGCAAATGCCAAATTGGCCAGGGGTCCGTGACCTATCTCGGACACCAGGTGGGAAGCGGTCTGGTGGCCCCTCTGCAACTCAAGATCGCTGCCATCCAGTCCTGGCAGCCCCCCATCACCCAGACCGAGGTCCGCGCCTTCTTGGGACTCACAGGCTACTACCGGCGGACTATGGCAGCATTGTGGGGCCCCTCACGGAACTCACATCCAAAAACCACCCAAAGAAGGTCAACTGGACCCCAGACTGTCAAGCGGCCTTCGAGAAGCTGAAGGCCGCCATGTGCTCCGCCCCTGTGCTCCAGGCCCCCGACTACAGTCGGGAATTCATCGTCCAAACGGATGCCTCCGACCATGGCATTGGGGCAGTCCTTTCCCAGTTGAATCCCGAAGGACTTGACCAACCAGTGGCTTTCATCAGCAGACGTCTCCTGGCCCGAGAGCAACGCTGGAGCACCATCGAGAGGGAGGCATTCGCAGTGGTGTGGGCCCTCAAAAAGCTCCGGCCTTATCTCTTTGGTACCCATTTCCGGGTGCAGACAGATCATCGGCCCCTGCAGTGGCTGATGCAGATGCGGGGGGAAAACCCAAAACTATTGCGTTGGTCCATCTCCCTGCAGGGGATGGACTTCACTGTGGAACATCGACCTGGGCAAGACCACGCCAACGCAGATGGCCTGTCACGCTTTTTCCGCCTCGACGAGGAGAGTCCCCAAGAGGATGGGTGACTCTCCCCGCCTTCAGCTGGGGGGGACGCATGTTGGACAGGCCACGTGAAGGGCTTGCTCCCTCCCCGCATGACAAGGCCCGAGCCCGGCCCTCCAGGTGTAACCCACAGTAACCACCCGCTCCCCGTCTCATACGGGACCCCTGCCCCCGGACATCCCTGCATCATGGGCCCAAATCACTACCGGCCCCCTCGCCCGGCCTGGGCGCCATCTTGGACATTGCACCGCGAGGCCGCGTGGCCTCCGATCGACCCTAACCCTGGGCCTGGCCAGGCCCCGACATCCCGGCACCACCATCCACCCAGGAGGTGAACGGACCACTTGGCAGGTCAATGGGAGAAAGAAGTGTCGATGGCTCTCCCCCGCCAGGTGCCGATCGCCCCCAGCTCCCCCAGGCGCTGGCTCCACCCCCCTGCTGGGTGTCTGGACTCCCTCATCCCGGACCTCCCGACCTCCAAGTGCGAGGGTCCGGACATCAAAGGGCGCCAGACCTATAACTGGGGCAGCTCCAGAGCAGGAAGGCAGTTGTATCCTGGAGTCGAGAGACGCAGTGAAGAACTCATCCTTGACGGACTACTGGCGCTGCCGTAGTCCTGCCTTGCGAACTACCGTCTTGCCTGCTGGCGCTGCAGCAACCTTCTGAAGCCTTCATCCTCGTCGGGACCTGCTGGCGTGGCCGCGGACCGTTTGTAACTATCACCTTCTCGGGACCTGCTGGCTCCGCCGCGGCCCGATCATCTAGAACGCCGAGCTCGAGGATTGTGAGCTATCCATCTTATCATCGCATCTACCAGATTGGTAACGAGACTGTCCCGCTACCCCTTCTCCCCAAACCCAGAGACTAGAATCGAGGGGACCCCTGAGTCCAGACCTCCTTGTACCATTCCACCGTACTTATCGAATTACTTATAAAGAACGTTAAACCTTACTTCTGTGTGGTGTACCTCTGTGGGGGGGAAGTTACTCGTCTGTACGATCGCTGGAGACGGCTCTCCCCGGAGACCTCTCCCCTTGTCCTCGGCCGACCCTCCCGGTCTGTCTAACACCCATCAACCAGTGTATTCTTCAGGACTTGGTAATTGTTAGCATCCTCAGCTCTAGTAGTGAGGAGCTTATCTCTACCTTTGCCTTCAAAGGAGAGCCACAAGATAGCTGCCCACTGACTCTGGGGGACACACTGTACAGTGCAGGCCCTCTCCAAAGCAGTCATCCATTTGTGGATGTCATCCCCTTGTTTAAAGGGGGGCACTATCTTACTCAAGTGTCTAGTGTCTAAACTCCTGTCTTTTTCTCTTGGGAGAATGCTGCCACCAGTGGGGTCTGCCCCACACAATTTCTGCTCTCTAGCAAAGGCAAGTCTCTCTTTGGCCAGGGCAAGTTCTTCCCTTTCAATCCTCAGATTGACTTCCTTCATTTTTGCTTTATGCTCTCTCCTCTGAGGGGATGTCATCCCTCTGTGAGAAGAGGTCTGAGAGCCATTGGTTCGAATGGATCTGTTAGAGCCTCTGGATAGAGACCTAACTTGTCCACTCCCAATGTTAAGTCTGCTTGAGAGTGGCCCTGGGGGTCCCCCAAATCCATTCTCATGCCTACTTAAGTTGGACCTGGTGAGTCTCCTGACTTCTACCTGTCCCTTGTCTGCCTCATCCCCTGATAACTCCTCTTCCTCCTCCTCCTCTGCATCATCTGCTGCCTGGAGGTGGCGGTCAGGGTCACCAGTGGTTCCCTCTAAGGGGGGCATATTCCCATCTGGATTAGAAGAATCTGGGTTAGCAGTTCTCCTGGCATCATAAGTCTCTAAGAGACCAATCAGAAAGGGAATGGTAGGGTTAGAACCATGTTTTAGCTTCCTGGAGGTACACAATTGTCTCATCTCCTGGAAGCTAAGAGCTGCATATCTGGACATGACCTGTGGAGGGTCAACTGACACAAGGGGAGACTCAGAGTTTTCTCCTTTGTCTGACATGCTTTTCTAGTGAGGTGTAAGTGATGCACCTACCTACACTATTTGTTTGCCTACTAATCCCTTGCTAAGAGTTGTAGTCAGGGTGTGCTAGGCCCTGTTGAACTACAACAGCTGGTTCAGTAGAACTCAGAGTATTCTAAGCTAAGTTATATGTACCTTAATACTTATGTGATCTTTCACAATGATATTCTTAGGATACGTGTGGTAAAACAACAGCAAGCTCAAATCCCAACCGCTGCTCACCAATGTGAGAAGTTGGCCTGATATGCAGTGCTCACTATTCTAGTGATCACTATGTATCAGTCCAAACAACCCTTATTGATGATTGGTTGTAAGTCAACCGATAGACCAGCTATCCTAGTAGCATGGACAAGAGCAGTCTTTAGGCTAGACTCTAGAGGGCGTGTTAAGCCAGCTGTTATACCATCACATATACCCCTTGAACACCAAGTGAAAGGACACCACACAAGTGTTATGAAAATAAACAGTGTATTTATTTAGATCACAACAGCCCTGTACTCTTTATGAGGACAGGGTACTAAGCACACAACAAAACTCCTACGGAAATACTTTAAGTTGCACAATTTACACAAATGCCCGAGGGGCACGAAAAACCATATACTCTAAAAGTGGAATGCGAAGTTACTAGCAGGTAAGTACTAATCTCATAGGGTTTGGAATCGCTAGGACTGGACTACTGAACCTTCAGATTACTAGCAGGAGGCCTAGGGGACTCGGGTGCAGAGTGTGCACTCTCACGCGGGATGCGGGACAAAGTCTATGGATACTAGTAAATGCAAAGTTAGTGTTCTCGGGCGAACCCGAGTAGGTAGGTCAAAAACGAAAGTGGATCTAGACACTTAGAGAGTTGTTCTACGCTGGAGCACCGGGGTACTCGGTTTACCTAGCCCAGTGGCTGCGGCTGCATAGGGTTCAAGTGTCGTCGGAAACCCTCGTTGACGAACCAGGAGCCTGAAAGAAGAAGTTGCTGGCAGGCGACCAGTGAAGAGACTCGGATGGATCCAAGCCTGGATCGAAGATGGAAGACACCTGTAAGCAGAGGGGACCAAGTTCTGAATCACTAGCCAGTGATTAGATGGGCACCAGGATGGCACCGGCTGAAGTCACCTCGACCAGGTGAGTGGGCGACGCTGGGCTCTGCAGTCTCACGGACCAGGAGGCGTTGTCGGCAACCAGGATGGAGGTGCGAGCTGTCCCACGATGATTGCTGCTGTCGACGTCGCTGGACCCAGGATTGGGGCAACAAGTCTTGGCAAATTCAAGCCCACGCGGTGGACTCAAAATGGCGTCTGGAGTGGACCAGGAGGGTCCGGGGTGCTCTTCTTTTGGAGGGGAGCTAGGGCCAGTCTGGAGCAACCAGACCAGCGGTGTTGATGTCGTCGTTCGTTGTTGGGAAGGCCACAAGCCAGCGGGCTAGTAGCCAGATAACGCGGTGAGCAGCAAACAGGCAGAAGGGCCCCACGCAGATCTCATGGAGGCTGGGAGGCTGAACTTCGGTGCTGGAGCTGCTCAGGGTTGGGGCTACTCGGACCCCAAAGCACTCACTCGAGGATCCCTCGGCGGTCGTGCTGGGCAAGCGTCGTGCAGTCCTGAAGATGGCCGGTCCCTCGAGGTCTCGTCACACCCACGAATCTCAGCTGGGCTGATGATGCAGGTTAAGGTCAGAGGTGCCAGGGAAGCCGGTTCTCGTCGAGCTGGGCAGTCTTGATCCGGAGGAGAGACTTACAGCAGACCGCGATGCTTGGATGGTGCCTGCGGATGCAGAGTGACTACTCCTTAGTCACAAGGGAGAAATCTTGAGAAGAAGTCGAGAGTTCCTTTCGTAGAAAGTAGTTTCAGGATTCAAAGATGATGTAATTTGGAAGGGGGCCCGCTCCTATCTTTATACTAGGAAAAGGGGCTGGCACGCGACTAGGTCCTGCCCATGGGTGGGACCAGGAAGGGGGTTGGTTACACCCCTCTCCCATGCCGGACTTTCCCCAGCTCAGGGGCTGGTGTGCCCCTGGAACTGGTTCTAACCGGCAGATGCATAGTGAGCACCGGGGTGCCACTTGCAGTCACCTTCCTCTAAAGCCCCGCCTATCCAGGATACACAAAACCCTGTCTGGGATGGTGCTAGCACCGCCCCTGACAGGAAACCCTTTGTCCAAGCCTCCCTCGCTGGAAGGACTCCCAGCAGCAGGAGGTCAGACTTGTGTCTGTGGTGGCAGCATCCATTTTGTGATGCTGAGGCTTGAGTTAACTTTAACCGGGGTTCACAGTTACATACATGTCGTGTCCCTCTAGAAGGGTGGAATGCTAACCCCGTCGCCAGAATTGGCGAGGGGTTAGTATTCCAATTCATATGACACCTTACTCGACATGTTTTGATAAAGCGATACTAGAGTTGGCATTTAACCGCGAGGATTATAATGCACTTAAGAGTATATGGTATGCGTTATCATGGAACAGCTATTAGGACTTGGTTCCGCAAGCTGCAAACGGGCTCAGCTCATGCCAGAGCACCATCTCACACGATTCCAAGCACTCTGCCTTCAGGATTGTCAAGGCCTGCCATAGGAGTGACTGATAGGAATACGGGTGTCCATTGTAGGGTTAGATATAGGTATACTATATCTAAAGCAAAGGGTGATCACACCACCTTGCCCCAGCTGTCGTGCAGCCAGTTGTGTCAGATTTAGATGGCCAGCCAGGGGTGGCATAATACATGCTGCAGCCCCTGGTAGGCCCTGGGTACACCTATGCCCTGAGTTACAGGGTCTGATAAGGTGGCCCAGTACCAATTAGATATGTACCTAGGGTACATGGAATCCATTTTAGAGAGAGAGTAGTAGGCCCGGGGCCCTGAATAGCAGGGTCCCAGGTCAACTAAGTCGAAAAACCAGCAAAACACCAGGCAAAAAGTTGGGGGCAACCATAGTCAGGTATCCACCTTCCTACAACCAGGATGTCATCCTCCTTTTCAGGTGTCATACTTACTACCTGGATCTTGCATATTGCATTTGGAAGATGTAGTTGTGCAAGTGCCTTTGAAAGTAACCCATAAAAAATACTCTCATCAGTTCCCAGTAGTGCTGTATAATGTGCTTCAGCAATAGCATGATGATGCCATCATCTGTACTTGGCCTGGGGACCTTATTCACGGTGCCTGCCTCAGGTTCTTTGATGACGTCATCACCTGACATACCTTCACTTAAACACAAAAGGAACATATGGCAATATGAACTGGAGTGACACTATTAACACAATGTTCATGTCACCCACTCTGAGAGGTGTCCTATTTCAAAAGATACTTAGGATACATGCATTGGCATGGTCAATATTTCGGTGGTCAGTGGCCATGATCTATTCAAGAGGGTCTGTTGCAAATGTAGGAATGACACAATTTCATCCTGCACTAGAGGCAGTTTTAAATGACACATTCAGTGGTAAAGTCGGTTTCGTGTTGCTCTACTTGGAGGTATCGTATTGATTTGTAAAAGGAACATTCCTGCTTCAACATATTGTACCACTGTCTCTATATGTACAAAGAATGATGATGGCTCTATGTGCATTACCCAGATATTGACACAAATTTCACTTGCATGAGACATAATGTAGCATTTAACATGCCTAAAAGCACTATATGCTTTGTGAATAGAATCTTCCCTACACCCACCTCACTTTTGCTTTAATAAATGGTTCATGTTTAACAGATGGGTGTTACAGTTGGAAGATATGTGTGAAGGTATGCAGTTTGACATGGAGTGAAAGTCAACTTTTTGCATATGTGTGAGAAGGATCCTTGTTACATGTTTTGGCCTACTGCATTGCTTAACTGAGGTTGAATGTAATTCAAGGTCTGTAGTGTTCTGGCCTTGGAGTACACAGTAGTACTCAGGAAAAATACCAAAGACAAACGCATTCTCCAGGGCAGTGAGCTGTTCATGGATCTCTTGCCAGCAACTGTTGCCATTACTGCCGTGTGCGTTTGTGCTACTTTTTGTGCACTGCTTTATATTGTGTCACTGCTCATATGAGTCCATTTACTGTCCTCCTATCGCGTGCCACAGCATTGACTTTGCCAAGGAACTCATTCCACGTGGCTGTCTTTTTGCAGGAAGAAACGTGGGGGCATATTATCAAGAACGGAGTTAAAAATTATCGCCGGTTTAGCGGCAGAAAACTACAGCTAAAACGGCATTAATGGACTTGATCATATGCCCTTGAGAATTCCAATAGAAGTCCATGTTCTGGTGTAAATCTCGGCTTCTATTGGAATTCTCAAGAGCATATTATCAAGCCCATTCTCACCGCTTTAACTGCAGTTTTCTGCCTCTAAACTGTTCTTGATAATATGCCCCTTGGTCCTTCTATTTTGTCACCTCATTAACGAGGATTGAAACCTTCTGCTCTGTGAATTTCAATATTCACTTCAATACCATGGGCCTCATTTATGAAAAGTGACGCATCGCTGCGTGAAAACAGCGATGCGTCAATTTTCATTGCGCCCTCCTTGCGACACCAATGATGCATCATATTTACAGTATGACGCATCATTGCGCAAGGAGGTACAGATACGTCAGTATTTCTGACGTATCTGTATGGTGCAAAAGTGACGCATTGCTGGAGTGTGTCACAAAAGTGACGCAACTCCAGCAATGCGTCCTTTCAGCCCCATGTGAAAGGGCCTACGTCAGTCTTACGTCTGCTGTGTGGCAGGCACAAGATTTTAACGCAAGAGCATCCTAGAAGTGACGCAGTGAAATCTCATAGATTTCACTGCGTCACTTTTACGAGGCTTTTTGCGGGGGAACACCCCCCCCCTGCATACATTATACCTGACGCAGGTATATTGTAGCTCGGGGGTTTACAAAGTAACGCATCTGCTTAGATGCGTCCCTTTGTAAATAGTGCGAAACAGGAGGTATGTTTTACGCTGCCGATGCGTCACAAAAAGTGACGCATCGGAAGCGCAAAACTGACGCAAGGCCTCATAAATGAGGCCCCATGTATTTATTGGCACTAGGGGGTCTCCTCCTATTCCATTTGCCCACATTATGGCATTTTTGGGGTGTTAATCTTTTTTTTCGACAAACGGCTCTCCTGCACCTTTCCCACTTTTGTGCACTTTTTTATGGTGCATAGTAGCACCGTCATGCAATGTTAATTGTCGATTGCCAAGTTCATATGGTGCTGCTTATTTTCAGTGTCTTTATGAATGATGGTTGTCATTGCAGTGCGAGGCAGAGTATATTTGAAATAGCACAACATTCTCATCTTTGCCAAGGCAGCGCTGTTGATTTTCACTCAGTGCTGCACTGTGCTGAACTTTGCCTCTATTGTTATTGAAAAATGATGTAAGGCCAGGGACACATGGTGATCTTCATTACAGTGCACTTCAGAAAGCGTATCTTGTGACCAATCACAACATGCCAGCACATAGTGACGCATTCTTGAAGGGTTCTGCTGATGGCCTTCGCTATCTTTCAAATTTGCGGCACACACATGACACAAAGGGAGATGGAGTGTCTGAGGCCATAAGGCCACACAGAGGCAAATAAGTGCATATAGTCTCCCTGTCTGTGTATCCAGTAACTTAGCGCGGGTGTTGGTGGCACACAATTGTTCCAAAGAGGACACATTTTTGGCCTCACAAACATTGAAGTTCGTGTTGTTCATGGGATGTACTACTGTCCACAGTTAAGAACCTCTGTTTATTTTCTTCCCGATACACCCTCAAGCAACAATAGCAAACCTGCCTCTAATACAACCGACCACAACAGACATTTGGGAGAAGGTTAACTCATGCACTCCATGACGGCATTACCCAGAAGTCAACTTTACCTCCTTCAAAAGCAGCTACTATATTTCCCAACTTCATCTGTGGTTCCGAATTCAAGCACCTCCTCTTACCATCACATTCTTCGGAAGGCATGCGCACAGTGAATCAAAAATATTTTTGAAAACATTAATTGGATATGTTTGAATGAACACAAGCTTTATACTTTTCTTCTTGGAGTATGCATTCACTACCAAGTAGAATGTCCTAGAAGCACACAAATGCAGCATTTCTCTGAGCCCTCAATATCCCTCACCGCAGGACAGGTGGAAAACACTACCTCACATATTCTCGTATTTCCACCAAGTAGCCTAGACATGCAACATTGGGGAAGATACAAATTTTCTATAACTGCACAGGACGACTTCTGCATCTACAAACAGTACACAGAAAGCCAGGCCATTGGACACTGGGATTGGTTTCAAAGAGATCAAATGTACAGGCTTACCATAGGAGTTAAGTGGAGACAGGTAGGAGATGCATTTGTTTATATCCACGACCTCAGGGAAAAGGAAAAAGCTAAGGTAAGGCATATTTTAAATGTATTTTATATGCTTCGGTACATAGCACAAAAGTAAAACACTAACTTCCCTGCCCCTATGACAGCATACACGTGCAACCCTTGGAGTAAAAGAACATTCCCACAGCCTACCCCAGTCATGTCTTCTCCTCCAGGGTCTTGGGATTGTCGCTCCATGTAATTTTAGATGACGGTTCAGTTCTCATTGAACCATATCATCGTTGCATGGGCATCAATTATTGATCAAATGTCAGGTCTGGTGCCCAGCCCTCTACGCTGTCCTAGCCACCAAATGTCTCCATGGCCCCTAGATTTTTATGGATTTTTGGGAGCAAACCCATGCCTTATACACCTACTCCTCCGCTGACATACACCAGCTCATGTTGGCCTTCCATTGGCCCGGTGTTGGGGACTCTATACTCCCCCACCTTGGATAATGTCCCTCCTACCCATAATGAATGCCACATTGCAGAAGAAAAGCGAATACCTATTTGAGGTGAGGTCTCCCCACAATCCCAACATTACCAGCCATGGGGTCAGCTCCAGTGGCTCCTTTAAAGTCTCTGATATCCTGTTCTGTACCCCTTGTAGGAGAGTAGGGTCTGCTTCCTATGGTCACTCCCACTTTTTGCTGTGATACTCTGATTTTTCGACTTTAGTGTGGCTGTGGGCCTGCTAATCAGACCCACAGCCCAGCTGTTCTCTCTCTAAATTGATACCATGTACTTTAGGTATATACCTAATTGGGAATTGGGTCACCTTTGTGAGCCCCTGTACAGTGTACCATGGGCACCCAGGGCATAGGTGCATCCAAGGCCTACCAGGGGCTGCAGCATGTATTTTGCCACCCCTGGCTGGCCACCCAAACTGACACCACAGGCTGATCACTCAGCTTGGGCAAGGTGGTGTAATCACCCCTTGCTTAGATATAGTATAACAATATCTACCCTTATATATAGACACATATATACCTATAAGTCACTCCTTTGGCAGGCCTTGACAATCCTGAAGGCAGAGTGCTTGGTTATATGTGAGAGGGTGCTCTAGCATGAGCTGAGCCCTTCTGCTGCTTTCGGAACTATCTCCTTATAGCTGTTCTATGATATAGCCATACCATATACTCTTAAGTGCATTATAACACTCGCAGTTAATGCTAACTTTGGTTTGGCTTTATCAAAGCATGTTGTGTAAGGTGTCAAACACTTTGGAAAACGACCCCCTCCCCGCCAGTTCTGGCGGTGGGAGTAGCATTCCACCCTTCTAGAGGGAGAAGACATGTAGTTATTGCTTTACCCGGTTAAAGTTAAACAGAGCCTCAGCATCACAAAATGGATGCTGCTGCCACAGACACAAGTCTGACCTCCTTCAGCTGGGGGAAACTCCAGAAAGGGTGGCTTGGACAATAGGCTTCCTGTCGAGGGAGGTGCTAGCATCTCCCCAGACAGCCTGTAGTGTATTGGGGCAGGGTGGGTTGAATGGAAAGATGCTTTTCCAGACACTGCCTGGGGCACACATGGTGCTCCATGCATAGCCTGGTTCAAACCAGTTGCTGGGGCACTCCAGCCCCGCTCTGGCATGAAACTGGACAAAGGGAAAGGGGTGTAACCACCACCTTCTCAGGGTCCACCCATAGGAGGGACCTGGCAGGTAATCCAGCCCCTAAAATCAGTATAAAGATAGGAGCTGAGTCTAGAGGCTTTAGATTATTCCTGGAAGAAACTTTGATACGAACTCTTGGACCTTCGACGTTCTATATCGACTAGAAGACTAAAGACATCTCCCTTGTGGTCAAGGAGTGACCACCCTGTGTAAACAGGCACCACCAGTAACTTGCCAGTTTTCTTTGTCAATGCTGCTGCTGGACCCCGAAGACTTAGCTACTCAGGAACTGGACTTCCAGACTTCTCCGACTCCGATCCACATCCACAGCAAAGCTGAAACCCGTGGCGGACACGAGAGATGCAGGACCGGACACCCTGGACATCCTGCATTTTGCTAACAGTGCAGCTTCAGAGGCATTCTCGAAGTTGTGCATTGAGGGTTTGAGAAGCCCCAGACCCGAGCGCCATTTGCACCCAAGCTCAGCCCTCCACACTCCACGAGTGCCGCGTGGGGCCTGCTCCTGCATTTCAGCTTGACGCGTCTTCCCGGTTGCTAGCCCATTTGCTAGTGAGCCCTCCGAAGATAAACCTTTGAATCTAAACTGCTTTCCTGGTTGCTCCAGGATTGCTCCAGATTCCCTCCAAAGGAGAAGCCCCTCAGACCTTGCTGGTCTGACTCGAAGCCAATCTTCACTTCCTGCATGGGTTGTGGTTACCAAGGCTTGTTGGGTCCAGTCCAGATACTAACACCGCAGTCACCTAGATCCTTTGTGGGACAGCTCGAATCCCGCTCCTGGTTGTCGTCGACGCTTCCTGGTCCTCGTGGCTGCAGAGACAAGCTTCACCTCTTCATCTGAATCAACTTGACATCACCTGGTTCCTTCCTGGTTCCTTCCTGGTCACTGGCTCGTGACCTAGACTCTGTCCCCTCTGCTTTCAGGTTCTTCTCGTCTCCGATCCACCCTTGGATCCACCCGGACACTTTTCATCTGGTCGCCTGCAGCACTTCTTTGCAGATCTCCATTAGAAACATCAACGAAAACCGACACAAAAAGACAACTATGCACCCGGTTTCCCTGGGTGAGGTAACTCTAGTACTTCAGTGCTCCCGTGGGTGTTGACTCTTGAAGTGTCCTAACTTAAAGTGGTTTTACCATAGTCCATCCGGAAGTGTCCTTTTTCAGTAACTTTGTAACTCTTCCGTTCTCCATTATAAGTCAAAGGTAACTCGCGACGGTGTTTAGACACTGCACATGTCTCTCGTGGGTCTCCTACTTCCTAACCTTTGGTTGTCTAGTGTAGCCCCAGCGATTCCCTAGGCCCTAGGCCTACTCCCTATTCCTGAAGTGATTCTTATACCACTTACTTAGTATATGGTTCGTGAGGCCCCTAGGGCAGAATTGTATAGTATGCTAAATGAGCAACTTGTAATGTATTTCGATCTCTGACCTCATAAAGAGTTCAGAGGGGTTGTGTTAGTAATAAATACATATATATTTATATATACCTTGTGTGGTGTCCTTTCATTTGATATTCAAGTGATGATTATTGGTAAAATAGCTTGCTTCACATGCTCTCTGAGGTTTTAGCCTAAGACTGCTGGTCCATGCTACCACTAGGATAGCTTGTCTATAAGGTTGACTTTACAACCACCATCAATAAGGATCGTTTAGACTGGTGTAAGGTGCCCACTAGAATAGTGGACAACATATGCCAAGCTAACTTCTCACACCCCTCTCCAGAACAGCGTTAATTTGGGGCGTTCTCACATCATGTGCAAGAAGTTAGCCCCCAGGTCAAACCCCAGCAAGCAACGATCTATATCCACTCTACCCATGACATGCAGTCTAGTTCTAGTATAATAAGCTCAATGAAGGAGCTTGAGCTGAATCAGTTGTAACCCTGCATGAATTGCTATGTCTTCGTGATGTTGGCAGGCCAAGATCAGTTGACCTCGCCGTCTGGTCCTCTGGGTTGCCTTTCTCCTGGCAATAACTGAAGCAGCTGTAGGCACTGGCATAATTGTCAATTTTCCCCGGCTGAATGGGTGCCTAACCAACTCCTCTGGTTTCATAGCTCTACGATCCGCCATTAGTGATTGCACTGTGTGCTCCACAAAGGAATAGTCATAAACCATACCAGTTGCATTGCCCAGTAGTAGAGGCTCAAGTTTGGCAGGACAATGTCCTAATCAAAGGAATTCCTTGTCAACTTGAGGAGAACCATTCTCACCACTCCCCCACTCCACAGTAGGAGCCTTGTTTCAGACTCTGCCATTGCAAAAAAGTGGTCAGGGACCCAAAAGAAGGTGTTCCCGAACACATAGATGAACTTGGGCAACAAAATCCTTTTTTTAAATTCTGCGCTGCCCTGCAGACACAGTGGCAGTTGGCTTCAATCTTGTACTTTTTGTCAGTAGCCCTCCATCAGACGCCCCAAATCCCTGTGATAGAATGATATCTGATGTTGAGTTTCATAGATCCCCAAGTGTGTGAAGCCCCCCTCCTCCCTTGGCACTGGGTAACGCCATCCCTTGCGAAGCTGCCTCCCTGCCAAAAAGTGTAGACAGGATTTGTTCCAGTTAAAGCAAATTCCAGAGTACCCTCCTAAATATTTTAAGGAATTTAAGAATTCTTTCAATGGAGTTCTCGGTCACAGCAAGATACAGTAGGATGTAATCTGCATATAGTGAGATGACATCTTCCCACCTAAAACCCCACTGGAGTCCCCTCACCAGCACATCTTGGCAGATCCACCGGTTCCATTGCTACTGCAAACAGGAGGAGGGAAAGGTGGCTCTCCTGCCTAGTCCCCCTCCCCGTTCAACGTTCCCTGAACACATACCATTTACCCGGATCTGTGCAAATGGATGGGTTAAAAGCAACCACAACCATATTTGGAAAGAGGAGCCAAACATGGCCATTCCAAGGAGGTGAAGGCTTTTTCCGCATCCTGAGCACCAAGGAATGCTGGTTCCCTCATCCTCACCTCTCATACCAAGCATCCAAAAATCCTCTATAGATTATGCCTAAGTGACCTATTGGGCATAAAGTCCAGCTAGTCTGGGGCCACAATGCCATGTATCACCTGCATTAAGCAATTAGCTAGTGCTGCCTCGTCTGCACTATATATTCGCATATTTCACATCAGATTGTATATGTATGACAGAAATTCTTACTTAGTCCAGTTCTGTGTTTTCAATACTAACATTTTACAGTAATGTTTCCACACAATCAAGTTGAATTGGAATTATGTTAAGATAAGATAGATCCACCTAACTCATGGATGAGGTCTCCTTCCTTTCAAATAAGTACCACGTGAAATTTGGTTCAGATTTGTATACATATGTACCGTTTCTGGTGGACATATAGGGTTGTCCTTGTTGTAGTTGTATACCCTTTATTTTGTCCGCCACAGCTGAGCCTCCCGGCGGGGCAACATGTCCTCCTGAGGTGAAGCTCAATAACTCCCCAGCGTGCTGCCCCCTGTCTGTCCACCTGGTGGGGCCTCATGGACGTGCCTCTTTTCTGGGAGGACGCACCTTGACCGCCACCACTCACCACTCCTGAAGGCCACAAAACTGCTCCCACTAGGGTCTTGAGGCTGTGTATCAGTCCCCGGAGGCCACGACTCAGCCTCTGCTGCCCCACTTGCAGCACCTGCATCCCACCAAACTGCCACTCCTAGAATTCCAGGTGCTCATCTCACAGCACAGAGCTTGCCTCTATTCTTCATCAACTACTGCTGCTTAACAGCTTGCGGGCCGCTGCACCTCCAGCTCCCTCGGCACTCTCACCGTTGTTTGCTACAGGACCAGATGCTTGGACAGTCAAACCTAGATGAGCTCAGTGGTGAAGATTGTTCCCAGAACCATTTAATTTGAATTCTTTGTTTTTCTCATTTTATTCCAAAACCAAATGTTCCTCTCTGGCCACAGCTCTCTATCCTAAACCCACCCCATGCCTTTCACTCCGTCCTTCGAGAGCTGCTCCTGTTTTGATATAGGACAAGTCCACAGTTCTATCATACAAAGAATCAAAAGGGCAAGTAACGGTACTGTGATATGGAAGAGTAGGACTAACACCAACAAAGATGGCTCATAAGTAGACTTTCTTGTTTTAGGTTTAAACCTATAATAACTGGTAGAACCTCACCAAAAGGGAAATAGCCCTCAAAAGTGTAAACATATCAACACATGCACAACCACAAAGTACATTCCATTCAAAGAAAGGAAAAGGAGAGGGCAAGAGTAATTTTTATTTCTTCCCGAAGGGACCAATACAATGTAACTTTGTTATACAAGGTAGCAACAAGAAAGACTGGGCTAACATTATTATGCTTGAGGTCTGAGTTTAGAGATGTCACTAAACTATTATTTCTTTTTTTCTTTTTCCTTTTGCTTTTTTCAGTTTGTGCTCTTTGGTCTAAAGATGCGGGGTTTAGAAGCATGCTTTAGGTCCTAATTAATTATTTTATGAACTGTAGAGAATCAGGAAATATCAAAAACATATTTAATATTTTGGCTACGTTTGATTCTTTTACTGGTAGGTAAAATGGCTGGTTTCATAAGAATCTTTCCCAATATGTACATTACATTTACCCACAGACAGAGAATGGGTGAAAACCTTTGATGCATCAGCCCCCTTTTCTAGCAAGTCAGTATTGATAGTAGGTGAATTGCCAAACACCCCAGGCTTTAAACATTCAATCTAAGGTGTAGTGAAAGGTAAATGAGAAAAGAGTGCTGTCACAAAGCATCTGGGATAGTGGTGAAAACTTGACACCAGACTTTTGGAAACATGTAATGCAGTGCCATTTGGAATGCTGCTGCACAATGTTTTTACTAAGAGCAACAAAATTGGAGTGAATGTGTTTGCATTTGCAGTGATTCAGCTATGTATATGAAAAAGTTGAGTGATGACCTGGCAAATTTGATACCTGCACTGAAGTGCTTCTCTGTAAGAGATCCTTGCCACTTTGATAGATGGGATGCTGAAAGCATCTTTACAAACCTCAGAGTAAATAAAAAATGCTATTGGCTTTGTAGTCCATTCTGGTGCACTGTGTCTTTAAACATGGGAACTAAAATTCTAATATTTTTAAATTTGAACGTTGTGTGGCATCAAAGAAAGAGTCATCACAATTGTGTGAAGTAGTGGGTGGTTCTCAGTCCTAGAGGCCGTGACTGCTATATTATCCATGTGGCGACAGTTTACAGAATTTTTGCTTAGTAAGAATGACAAAGGCAAGAAATGTGAGGATCTTCGGTTGCATGTTGATAGTGATGTGAAAAAAAGTACACACTACTGCATTCTTAAATGTTTAAAGGAAAACACGACTGTTGTCATGGACATAATTAAAAATCTAGAGTGTAAAAACATCCTGGTCTACCAGATGTTCAGCGTAATTTGTGTAGATGTGAAACAGCTGAGCAACACATTTAGTGACTTTGGCACTGCGACATGCTCCATGTTAGAATGATTGCCACTTGGTGAGCAAAGAAATTTTGAGGAGCAATCCAGAAAAAAATATTTTACATTGCATGAAAAATGTCTTGCAATGATGCATATAAATATCCCTTCACAAACCGTGGCATTTGAAGTCAATGAAGCCTCACTGTGGTACTCTGCACAAGTTCTAAACCCCTTCCATAAAGGGGAATTTTCTCTGGACTTTAAATATTATTCCTTCTTATTTGACCACTACAATATCTCTGAGTGCATGTGCACCTACTTCAACGCATATGCTGCAGAAACCATGAGCATACAGTGCAGATAAGCGCGGTGGGGAGAGGTGGGGGTATTTTGACAGATGAAGACGAGGGAAAATGTAATATTTATGTAGGTTTCCCTCTTGGTTTTCTGTTGAATCCCCCGAACCGGGCCCCACCACTCTTACCTGCACAGGCCAGGGCTGGCAGAACCTTTCCCAGAGAATCGCAGTCTTCGGGTGCAGCAGTATAGGCATGGGAAAGCTATGTCAGAGGCCAGAGTTAGCAAATTGTGTTCTGGGCCTTTTGACGTTGCTCAAAACACTGAAAAACGCCACCAGAATTTACCAAAAATAGGAACTGAAAACAGGAAAGCCTACTCATAAGTAATCAGTTTATTATTACTTTCCCTGTCTTAATAGTCAGTCTTTAGTTGATGATAATGTATCAAGCTGTATGTGATGCCCCATGGACCGTTACAATGCCTACCCATGCAGATGATGCTTTTAAACAAATAAGTATTTGAACAGCTTCTAAGACTTGTTTGTCAAAAGACCTGTGCACTATCTAGATCTAACATGTAATGGATAAGAAATGCTTGAGTAGGAGTTCAGATGGGTGCCCTATAGATCTCCAGCAGAGGTTCTCTATGGAAAAATCTATGTTGTGACAAACCCTTGAACTTGTGAGGGGACCGAAGTCATTTTTTAGGTAAGAGTTCACTGTGTGGGCATGCTAACCTATTGCACCTAACAGCTGTAGATTATCCATGATTTCTTGGAGGTCCACAGGTCTGTCTGGTAATCCTTTATAAACAAAAGGAGAGTAAGGGTATAACAGATCACTCTCTTACCCCAAAGGAATGATTATATAAACAACTTAAGAGTGATAGAACACCACACCACTCACAAGGGAAACTCTTGACGTGGTGAAAAAACAGACAGAAAGTAAAGGAAAACCAAAGGTTGGTTAAGTAAGAACCCTCACTCACCACCTAGTGGTGACATGCTTCATCACTGGGTTCCCACTGGAAAGACCTAGCGTCTTTCCAGTGTGCTATGACGCCTGTTTTGTAGCGGAGCTGGTTGTTGTGAGTGTTGAGGGTGCAGACAGGAAAAACCAGATTGTGCTAAGTGAGTGCAAATAATTAAAAAGTGCGTAGTTGTGACAGTAAACTACTTTATTCAAGGTCCAACCAGCACTGGTTAAAAACAATTTGAACTGGAAAACATAGGGAGAGTCTCAATAATTAAAGACACCTGGTCCACTGAGTGAAAAAATGGTCTACATGTTTCTGCTATGGGTGAGCCCAAGTCGCTCAGCTTTCGTCAGGACCAAAGGACAGTGATCCTCCGGTGGACATGTAAAAGAATGTTATGTATTGTCAGCACAACATCATTACAGTATATCATTAGTAATAAATGAATAAATCATGGTAATCCTTCACCACAAATGACCACCCGAGTGATGGAGTTGGAATCAACGGGCAGTGTCAAGACATGTGCAGAGTAGGGAGTCCTAACAAATATGTCTGTTAATCCATCTGTTATGGCTGTATGTTTCTGGAACTCTATGATCCTCTGGACAAATACCAGAATGTCATCCTCCTTTTCAGGTGTCTTAGTTACTACCTGGATCTTGGATATTGCATCTTGGAAGATGCAGTTGTGCAAGTGTCTTTGAAACTAACCTATCAAAAATGCTCTCATCAGTTTCCAGTAGTGCTGTATAATGTGCTTCAGCAATAGCATGACGGTTCCACCATCAATACAGGGCCTGGGGACCTTATTCATGGAGCCTGCCTCAGGTTGTTCGATGTCACCATCACCTGATATAACTTCACTTAAAAACTAAAGGATCATATGGCAATATGAAGTGGAGCGACACCATGAACACAATGTTCATGTCACCCCCACTTTGAGAGGTGTCCTGTTTCAGAAGACAGTAAGGATACATGCATTGGTTTGGTCAATATTTCAGTGATCAGTGACCATGATCTTTTCAACAATATGTTGCAAATGTAGGAATGACACAATTTCATTGTGCACTAGAGGCAGTTGTAATGTGACTCATTCGATGGCAAAGACGGTGTTCTGTTGCTCTACCTGGAGGTATCGTATTGATTTGTGAAAGGAACATTCCTGCTTCAACATATTGTACCACTGTGTCTATATATACAAAGAATCATGATGCCGCTATGTGCATTACCCAGATATTGACACAAATTTCACTTGGATGAGACATAAATGTAGTATTTAATATGTCTATAAGCACTAGCGTTGTGAATATAATCTCCCCTACACCCACCTCACTTTTGCTCTTGTTTAAGTGATGGGTGTTACAGTTGGAAGATATGTGTGAAGGTATGCAGTTTGACACGGAGTGAAAGTCAACTTTTTGCATATGTGTGAGAGGAAATCACAAAGACGACCACATTCTCCAGGGGAGTGAGCTGTTCCTGGGTGTTTCGTCCAGCATCTTTTGCCATGGCTGCCTTGTGCTTTTGTGCTACTTTTTGTGCACTGTTTTATATTGTGTCACTGCTCATATGAGTCCATTTTCTGTCCCCCTATCGGGTGCCACAGCATTGACGTTGCCAAGGAACTCGTTACACGTGGCTGTCTTTTTTGCAGGAAGATAATTGGTCCTTCTATTTTGTCACCTCATTAACGAGGATTAAAAACTTCTGCTCTGTGAATTTTAATATTCACATCAATGCCATGTATTTCTTGGCTGTAGGAGGTCTCCTCCTATTACATTTGCTCAGATTATGCCATTTTTGGGGTGTTCAGCCTTCATTTGAAAAACATCTCTCCTGCACCTTTCTCACTCGTGTGCACTTTTTTATGGTGCATAGTATTTTCAGTGTCTTCATGAGTGATGTTGTCATTGCAGTACGAGTATATTTGAAATAGCACAAAATTCTCATCTTTGCCAAGGCAGCGCTGTTGATTTTCACTCAGTGCTGCACTGTGCTGAACTTTGCCTCTATTGTTATTGAAAAATGATCTAAGACCAGGGACACATGGTGATCTTCATTACAGTGCACTTCAAAAAAGGTATCTTGTGACCAATCACAACGTGCCAGCACATAGTGACACATTCTTGAAGGGTTCTGCTGATGGCCTTAGCTATCTTTCATATTTGCGGCACACACATGACACAAAGGGAGTTGGAGGATGATCCTTCTTCGCCATTGGACCATTAAGGGAGTATTCTGAGTAGGGTTGGGTGGAATTTCACGTGCTCACTGAGATTTCAGGGGCGGGGCTTCTTTGCGAGTTCACATGCCTCTCTTTTGTCTTTTGTCCATAAAAGGTCAGAGACCGATCAGTACAGCAGAAGAGGAGAAAGAAGCTCCTGGTCGCTGGAGCTGCACTGGGATTGCGCTCTTGAAAGTCAAGGATGCAAATGCCTCCATCAAGCATCACAGCTAATTTTCGAGGGTAGATATGGGGGGAAAGCACACCTGCCCAGCCTCGACAAAGCTCACAATTTTTTTGGGCTGATTAATGAGTTACTGAATTTGAGCTTAACCTTGGGCACCTGCTTCATTTATAACTGTAAGTGCTTCCTTTTGAGGTTTAATTTTTGTGACAGGAGCATTCTGCCAGAAATATCCCTGCCCTGCATATTTATCCACCGTTTGTGCAATCCAATTCCGTTTCGCAACGGATCCCGGAGGTTTTGACATTTCATGCCGAAATTTTGCAAGTTCTCACGATATTCAGCCGTTCTTCAAACCAATTTCAAGGAAAACTACTTGAAGTAGTGTGATATATTGGAGCATTTAACGCACATGCCGTCCACACAGACTCCAATCTGTCTGCCTACAAAATTACAAAACAGTGGTAAGCTGTATAGGACTTATTTTCCTAGACAATTCGAGTCCCTTCTACCTTTTTTGTAAATGAAGCCTATACAATAGAGCAACTGAAATCTATTCTGTTCCAAATAATGCGAGAGCACCCAACATAGGAATCTAATCTGGTTTCTCTTTGCACTTAGGCGTTTTCCAGTAACTATTTTTCCAATAAACTGACTTGGAATAGTATGAGATATTGGAGCACTTAACCAATGTGCAGCTTATATAGAATCCATCCTGTCTACCAGCCCAAATGAACACTAGTGGTAAGCCAGAATAGGATATATTTTTTCTTAAACTTCTTGAGTGTTTAGGTTAATGATGCTCATAGTTTATGACAAAAAACCCCTTCTCATTGTTTGTAGGTTGCATAATTCAACAACCCATAAGGACGCTTCTAAGAACTTTCAAGACTCCATCTGAACCCTTTGAGATTAGAGGTAAATAATAGACTATGAGTATGACAAGATGTCACTACCTAGGGACAGTTCACCTTCACTGTTCCGCCCGTGTGCTAATAAAGCAGAGTATTGCTTTTAATCACTAGGTGCAATGACTCAACACGCCCCTTTTTGTTTAAATGGCTATTCTTTGTTTGTACCAGCGGACTCTTCATAAAGATTGGTTTAAATACCAATCTATTTCTTCATTATTTGCAGTTAAAAATCACCACTTCGGTCCCGAAGAATAAACCTTTGTTGATTCAACCCCCCCTCGCCTTTTTGAGATAGGTGAGCTAAATTTCCAATGTACTCTACAACTTAGCAACATGTGATTCAGATACAAGTAGACAACAAGTTTTTAATTGTTTACACTGTTCCACCCTCCTTGTAATTCACAACAGGATGGGTGTGTTTCTAATTTGTTTTTTTAACTATCCCCCAGGAGGTTGCCCACCCACAACTTATTTGTCCTGACGAAGACACAATCTGTAAGGAAAAGACTCCTACCAATATTTGGGTCGAAACGTAGACTACACTACTATTGACCAACTCCGACCCCAAGCAAGACATTAACGGCACTAGCGGAGTTAGGCTTTGTTCATTAGCCGTATTTTGGACTCTATACGAGCCTCATGGTGTGGCCTTTGGTTTAAGGGACCACATGTACACGGTCTTTAAATTAAGAGTAAGACTTGTCACTGAATGATTCAGACCATTCCTATCCCACCCCTGACACTTCCCTCACTTCACCCCTCCCCGTTGTGAACGTGGGCACGCACATTTATATAAACTTGTTTATAATAGTCAAATGTATTATGAGTTCTAATCCATTTAATAGGATGTATATGCAATTTTGAATAAAACTCTTTTGCATTATATAGCTTCGCTTTTTTGAATTTGATTGAATACAAATGAAATAATTGTGAATTTTTGTTTCATGTCTGAGGACCCCTTCCTTTCATTCTCACAGAGATTTCAGGGGCGGGGCTTCTTTGCGAGTTCACATGCCTCTCTTTTGTCTATAAAAGGTCAGAGACCGATCAGTACCGCAGAAGAGGAGAAAGAAGCTCCTGGTCGCTGGAGCTGCACTGGGATTGCGCTCGTGAAAGTCAAGGATGCAAATGCCTCCATCAAGCATCACAGCTAATTTTCGAGGGTAGATATGGGGAGAAAGCACACCTGCCCAGCCTCGACAAAGCTCACAATTTTTTTGGGCTGATTAATGAGTTACTGAATTTGAGCTTAACCTTGGGCACCTGCTTTATTTATAACTGTAAGTGCTTCCTTTTGAGGTTTAATTTTTGTGACAGGAGCATTCTGCCAGAAATATTCCTGCCCTGCATATTTATCCACCGTTTGTGCAATCCAATTCCGTTCCGCAACGGATCCCGGAGGTTTTGACATTTCATGCCGAAATTTTGCAAGTTCCGCGAGCGGACGGAATTTGCTGCCCACCCCTAATTCTGAGGCCATGAGGCCACACAGAGGAAAATAAATGCATAGAGTCTCCATGTCTGTGTATCTCCCTAGCTTAGCGCAGGTGTTGGTGGCACACAATTGTTCCGAAAGGAACACATTTTGTGGCTTCACAAATATTGACCTCTGGGTGGTCTTTCTCCTGGCCAAGACAGCAGCAGCTGTTGGCACTGGCATAATCATCAGTTTTCCCGTACTGTATAGGTGTAACAAACCCCTCTGGTTCCATTGCTCTGCAACCCGCCATTATTGATGTCTCTGTCTGCTGCACAAAGAACTAGTCATAAACCATGCCAGTTGTATCGCCCAGTAGCAGAGGCAAGCTTAGCAGGACAATGCCCCAATCAAAGGACTTTCTCATCAACTTGGGTAGAACCATTCTCACGTCTTCCCCATTCAACAGCAGTAGTCTCGTTTCAGACTCTGCCATCGCAAAAACGTGGTCAGCAACCCCAAAGAGGGAGTTTTGGAACACATAGAGGAAATTGGGCAAGTTAATTATTCCATAAAAGCAGAAGTACAGGCAGTCGGACCAATTTTGTCCGTGTTGTCAGTAGCTCTCCATTAGCCATCCCAGGTCCCGCTCATAGAATGATTTCTGATCTCGAGTTACATAGATCCCCAAGTACATGAAGCCCTTCTCCTCCTCTCTATGCACTGGGCAATGCCATCCCTTTTGGGCTACCTCTCTGCCAACAAGCATAGACAGGATTTGTTCCAGTTAAAGCAAATTCTAGAGTATCCCCTAAATATTTTAAGGATTTTAAGAATTCTATCAATGGAGTTCTCAGTCTAAGCAAGATTCTGTAGGATGTCATCAGCATATTGCTCTCCTGCCTAGTCTCCCTCCCCGGTTCAATGTTCCGTGAATGCATATCATTTACCCGGACTTGTGGAAAATGGATGGATTTAGAGTAACCTCAACCATATTAAGAAACCTATCTTTTTCAACAGTGCCATCAAACGTGTCCATTCCAAGGATTTGAATGATTTTTCCACATCCAGACCACCCAGCACCGCTGGTTCCCTCAGCCTCACCTCTCATGTCAAGCGTCTAAAAATCCTCTATAGATTATGCCTAGTTGACCTATAGGAAATAATGCCCAATTAGTCTGGGGCCACAATGCCATGTTTCACCTGCATTAAGTGATTAGCTAGTATTTCATCGTCTAAACTGTATTCACATATTCTGCATCAGATTGTATATGTATGAATACAATACATGTATGACACATTTTTAATTTGTCCAGTACTGTTTCTATACTAATATTTTACAGTAATGTTTCCACACAATCACGTTGAATTGGAGTTATGTTCAAATAAGATAGATCCCTCTAACTCATAGATGAGGTGTCCTTCCTTTTGAATAAGTACCACATGACATTTTATTTAGATTTGTATGTATATGTGCCCTTGTCCAGTGAACATTTAGGGTTGTCCTTGTTGTAGGTGTATACCCTTTCTTTGTCAGCCACTGTTGAGCCACCCAGTGGGGCAACATGTCCTCCTGAGGTGAATGCCCATAAAGTCCCCAGCGTGCTGCCCACTGTCCATCCACTTCGTGGGGCCTTACGGATGTGCCTCTTTTCTGGGAGGCTGTTCCTCCACAGCCACCACTCATCACTCCCAAACACCACCAAACTGCTCCCACTAGGTGTCAATCCCTGGAGGCCATGACTCAGTCTCTGCTGCCCCGCTAGCAGAAGCTGCGGCCCACCAAACTGCCCCCCTGACACTCCGGGAGCTCACCTCACAGCATAGAGCCAGCCTCCATCCTTCATCAAATACGGCCGCTTGATAGCTTGTGAGCCGCTGCACCTCCAACTCCCTCCGCGCTCTCACAGTTGCTTTCTCCAGGACCAGGTCAGCTCAGTCCTCCTGCACCCCCAGAACTGTGGCCATCGACACCACTCAGAGGGTATAGGGCCATGGGAAATGTCAGGAAATTTGCACCTGTGGGGAACTGCTGCCGGAACTCCGACTCAAGGGGTCATCTTCCTTGCTCTACTGGTTATTGCTGAGCGAAGGCATGAATGATGTCAGGGTGGATGGTGCTACTCCTGAGAGCCTCATGGGATGCACAGGCAGCAGTCAGTGTTTGTCTGTATGTACACTGGTACCTTTAAATCTATTAGCAGGTGCAGAAGTATTTGTGCATCTGTTGATCTATGTACATTTGTGTCTGTGTACATGGCTGACTAAATGTTTCCTGGACTGTATGAGAAGACCTGTGTATCTTTGGCATGTGTGCAAGGATGCCTGTTTGTCTGTGCTGTGGGCCCATGTGCCCATGTGAATGTGCATGTATGTGCTTGGAAGTTGGTATACATACAGCAGTAGAGTGAGTGTGTATTTCTACAGATCCATCAATTCTGGCTCATTCTGGTTCTCACCTGATCACGAGAAAAGCACATTTGATATTATCCTTCGTTGTAATAAACGTGGTTATGTAAGTGTAGCACAAAGTAAGAGATTGGCATCTACAGGAATCAGTTCATTTTAATATCAAAGTCTCTGCCAAGTAATTGGGCATCTGTTCCAGTAAAAGGTTATCAAAGTTTGTAATCAGTACAGCACACAGGTGATAACTTTTGCCATGCCGTTTGGGTGTCTATTGAATAAAGCAATGACGAACTTTGAGGAGTTCAATCAAGTTTGTTCTCCAGATCACTTTTAAAGAGGCATGCCTTGGAGACATACCTAACCTGTCGTCAAAGCTGAGGTCACCAAAGTTTAAAAACAATATCTGAGATCCCAAGATAACTCACCTTGGTGAACTGGTTTAACCTGGTAATTAAACGAAGTCACACGCAATAGTATTCAGTGATGGCATTTCAATCAGGTTACCCTTTGTATGCAGCTGAGTGCACTTTTAAAATATCCGTTCCCTTTGCATAGTATGTTAAGATGCCCCTGCCATTCCAACACCTCTGCCAGCATACAAAGGCCTTGACTTGGAAAAAATGTGGTCCCCTGGACCCCATCCTCTGTCCACTCCATGTCCCTACCACTTGAACTTCAGTTTGTCTGGTTTAAGTTTGGCTTTTGTTGGGCAACCATACAAAAGCCTAGAACACCTGGATAACCTAGAACACAGTAAATATAGGACGGAGTGGGCACATACAGTGTGAGACATTGTGCAGTACTCCACTATGCTGCTGTAAAGAAGAAGTTGGTGCATTAATATATCATGCATGGGAGATGTAACATCATTTAGCTGTCTTGCCTTGAAATCTGGGATCAAGAAATGTCTCTGAACAATATGATGGCCTTAAGGGGCATGAAGAAAAAATTCTGATAAATCACCTTAGAATATGCCCAGGGAAGATGTATGCCCTGAGGACCCTTGTGGTTAGTGTAGGAAGTTATGATAACATTAACGAGGTACTGAAGAGTGAATAACAGCACAAACACAATGGAAAATGTAATGATTGAAGGAGAGGGTAACCTGGAGTCTTCAGGTCCAGTGCTTTATCTTCAACCATCCGAAATGCTCTTAATCGATTTATTTCCGCAGTGCATTGAAGTTAACATCCCTGCAGAATATGCAAGCTCTTCCCAGTATGACAATATTTTTAAGACAAAGTGCCTGCTTTGGCCCATGCTATGAGGGCGTGATGAATGAAGATAAATGCCCCATTTACTTTTTACTCAGTAGCTAAAGTCTTGTGCCTTTCTTTGGAGTTTGGAACAGTGGTAGCTCGTCAGCTCCCCTGCCCCATTTAGAGGTGGGGAAATAACGATTTAACATTGGTGTAGCAAAACCATTGGCCGCCACCTTTGAAGCAATTGCAGTTCTGACCTAATTGGGGCCCACTTAACCAAGCACCTCCCCCATGCTTTGAGGTATATTACTGAAAAAGAAAATAATGTCAAGCAGGCCACAGCAAAATGACAGCATTCATCTTTTTTGGAAGTGCATCTGCTGAACGAACAAATATACTTTTGTCAAAGAGATCTCTACCAACACAGCAGGCATTTCTGCGTGGGGGAGGTAGTCCTCTACCAGGTGGGAAAAGTCTTCAC
This sequence comes from Lissotriton vulgaris, assembly GCF_964263255.1. Classification (NCBI taxonomy): domain Eukaryota; kingdom Metazoa; phylum Chordata; class Amphibia; order Caudata; family Salamandridae; genus Lissotriton; species Lissotriton vulgaris. Next base: position 789,266,602 of record NC_141698.1, on the reverse strand, counting down.
TGACCTGGTTGGCTAACAGGTGACCTGCCAAGGGTCAACTGAGATGCCTAATCTTCCTCTTAGAAGGATGGTTTCTCAAACTGAGACAGTCAAGCCGAGCCAAGCTCAGTGATGAAGATTGTTCCCATAATTCTTCAATATGAATTATTTTCTTTTCTTCCATATGGTATTATATAACAAAATGTTCCCCTCTGTATACAGCTCTTTAGTTTAAACCCTCCTCATAGCTTTCACTTCCTCCTACTTGGTTTGCTCATGTTCAGATGTAGGTTCAGTCCAAAGTCCTGGCATACAAGGTCTTGGGAGGGTGAGGGAAGGAAAATAGACTGTGATACAGAAGATTCAGACTCACACCAATCACGATAAATAAGGTTATTATCACCTCTGCTGTCTTCATTGTCACAGCCTTTATTTCATGGGTATTGGAAATGGCCCTTTTTAGTGTGCTTTCCCTCGACTTTTTGCTTTTGTATCGCCTGGTTTTCCACTGATCTACATGCTAGCTTTGGGACTTTGAGTACTTTGACACTGCCATTCAGTGCTAAAGCGCTGTGTTTGTCATATACATACTGGTAATTGGTGTATGCTTATTGGCTGATTTGAGTTAGGTGTAAGTCCCTTGTCCACTGGTAAGACATAAACCTAGGGCATGTAACTTAAATGCTAATCTGCGGGCCTGCATCACTGGTTATGCCAAGCACAGGGGTAGCTCTTCAAATGTTCTACAGGTTTGCCAAGGCGGGCCTGTGTGTGCAGGTTACTGCTAGTCAGCGTGGCATTTAAAAGCTACTTCCCACATGTTCTGCATGTCTTTCGCTATATCTGAGTACTCCCTGGGGGAAGGGTGTGGTTTAGGGAAGATGGAGGGCATGTGCACGTGTGCCCTACATACCCTATTAATGTATAGCAGTGGATGGGGTGTTAATTTCTGTGAGGCATGCATCTCACATTGATTAACATGTGTGATTATTGGAAAGGCTATTGAGTTCTAATTCCTATGTGCAGTAAGTATGGTGTTTGATAATGATTGATGAGTAATGAAAAATGTTCTCTGGTAGTGAGATTGGATTTGACTTTACTAATGTGGAAATGCCATTCTGGGAAAGTGGTACAGAAGAACGGGTTCACCCAATGTAGTCACTGGGACCTGGGTACTAGAACGATACATATACAAGGGGGTCCTAGTACATCAAACTGTCAAGCAAACATATGAAAAAATGAAAACAATACTAATCTGAAATCTTATCACACTTGTTTTTACTTACAGTGTAATTCAGGCACTTTGTTTAAGTAGTTTATTCATGATTGCTTATTTCCCTTTAGACTCATTTGCCTCTTCACACAACCCCCCCATATCCTGATGAAGATCCCGTTTTAAGGCTGAAACTGTTGCCTACCATCCTATTGAGGTCGAAGCCTCGACTTTGTTTCTACCAAAACAACGGCTTGCGCTAATAATGAATCAGATATATGTAGAAGCGCCTTGAGCACGTTGTCGCATTAGAATGTCATGAACAGTTGGTGTCTTCTTGCATAACTGGGTCACGTTTGAAGCCAGGGCGAATTATGTACTGTTTTACAAACTATGAAGTTGTTATCGCACTTTAGATTGTACTAAGATCTGCTACTACTTATCCTCACGTTGCACTACCTTTCCTTTCCTTCCACCCCTTGGGGCACACTTTTCTATGATGGTGATAAAATGCCTATGTTGTTTTGTAATTTTTGTACTTTTTGCTTCTTTCTCACAAGTATGATAAGATTTCAGATTAGTATTGTTTTCATTTTTTCATATGTTTGCTTGACAGTTTGATATTCTGGGAAAGTGGGCATTTTAATGCTCGCCGCTTTCTGTGTGCCTGTCAGCCTGTCTCTAATCCACATCTGGGTGCTGGGTGGACAGCTACAATTGTGCATTCCCCATACACAGCCATAAACTAGGGTCACTCAATGGAAACTGCAGACCTCTGACTCTGAAGGGCCTTCCTGGGATGGATAAGAGGGGAATGGCACCTGTATTCCAGGGGGCAGGGCTCTCCCCCACTAAAGATATTGATCTTGCCTCCCAGGGTAGGATGGCAAACAGGACTACATTTAGAGGGGGGTTTTGCATTTCAAAAGTGGACTTTTGAACAAATCCCATCTTCAAAAGGCCATTGCGACTATAACTACTGGAGTGCCGACCTCAAGAGTTTGGAGGCTATTTTGGTATTGAAACCATACTATGCTGGTTCGACGCTGGGACATCAACAGGAGGAACCATTGGGGCAGGAGGGACTGCTACGGGATTATCTACAGACTTGTGATGGCCTTGGGCGTGTTGTGCACCAGGAAGGGAAGTATCACCTGGTGGATTTTGCATGGCTGTTGCTATCCAGCAGCTAATTGCCGGCTGTCATGGCCCGGGCCCCTGAGCACAGTCCAAGGGCCGGGTGGCTTGCCTCCTGTCCACAAGATCGCAGGGACAGAAAGGATCTCCCTGTTTCCTAGAGATTGTAAGGACCACAAAGGGTGCAGCAAAAATGGGTGAAAGTTATCGCCAGTTTGGACGAGGACCGCCTTGACGTATGCAGTAATCACACTGTGCAGAGGAGTGTGCCCGTAAAGATCAGCAGTCCACCTGTGGTGTGGTAAAAGGAGGCAGTTGAGGAGTGCTGGGGATGTTTGCCGAGTCTGAGGAACCCCAGCTTGCCATCAGAAACCTGTACTAGCTCGTACATTGTATGGTGTGGTGTCTGAGGAGTGTTGAAGGACATTTGTCAAATCCGGGGGATCTGAGCCGGGAGCCTGGACTGTCTCTGAGTTCCAGATTTATGAGGATGGCAGTGCCTGACATCTTGGTCTCAGTTAGAGGTCACCGGCACCCTCCTCCCGGACCCACGCCACAAGGTACTTTGTTGTTGGTAACATTGTGATCGGACCCAAGGAGTCCGTTGTTCTTTGTGTGCACCCAAAGCTGGCTGTCTGGAGCAATGGCAGCTAGCACTTCTGACTGGGGGAAACATTTCTCCAAATTCAAAGCACTCCAGTTTCCAATGTAACAGTCTTTCCTCTAGGGGGTAGAGTGATCCCACACTCATGAAGGTGCTGCTGGGTGCCATGACAGTCTAATCCGGATGGACAAAACCAAGTAACTGTTTCCTTCCGCTTTGGATGGTCACAGCAATCTAATCAAAGTGTTGCAAGCAAGTACAACGTATAGCGTTGGCTGGTGTAGTTTGAGTGTCTTATAGGCAGGGTCACGAGGGGTATTCAAACCTGTCATTACTTGACCATTGCAACTGTATGGGGTATGCAATGTTTGGGAATGTTGTGATTTATGCTAATGCGATAGCGGGAAAGTGTAATACCTCTGAATAGCCTGCATGTATGTCGTTGATTTGGGAGGGATCGCTTGGAGCAAGTAAATTCCTATGAAGGCTACATATGTTCATGCTATTCTGCTATTCTGCTGTTAATGGGAGAGTTTGACAATTGCAAACAACTGTACATCATATATCAATCAATCAATCAATCAATCAATCATTGTACTTATAGAACGCCCTACTTACCCGTGAGGTGAAGGTGAGCAGGTTTTGGTCTGCCGTAGGTGGGTAGGGAGGGTGATCCAGGTTTTGGGGGCGAGGAAGGAGAAGGATCTGCTGCCGGAGGTCATTCGTTGGATGCGGGGGACAGCGGCTAGGGCGAGGGTGGTGGAGCGGAGCTGGCGGGTAGGGGTGTAGAAGCTGAGTTTGCTGTTGAGGTACGCTGGTCCGGTGTTGTGGAATGCTTTGTGTGCGTGGGTGAGTAGCTTGAAGGTGATCCTCTTGTTGACGGGGAGCCAGTGTAGGTCTCTCAGGTGGGGGGTAATGTGGTTGCGGCGAGGGACGTTGAGGATCAGTCGGGCAGGGGCGTTTTGGATGCGTTGCAGTCGTTGCAGGTGTTTGGCCGGTATTCCTGTGTAGAGTGCATTGCCATAGTCCAACCAGCTGCTGGCGAGGGCCTGTGTCACAGTTCTTCTTGTAGATCCTGTGGAGCATGCAGAGGGTGTTGTAGCAGGAGGAGGAGATGGCATTGATCTGCTTCAACATGGAGAGGGAGGAGTGGAGGATGATTCCTAGTTTGCGTTCGTGGTCAGTGGGTGTCGGTGCTATTCCCAGTGTGGTCGGCCACCATGAGTCGTCCCAGGCAGAGGTGATGGATCCAAGTATGAGGACTTCGTCTTGTCCAAGTTCAGCTTCAGTCGACTGCCTCTCATCCATTCGGCGACGGCCTTCATTCCCTCGTTGACGTTGGTTTTGATGGTGTGCGGGTCCTTGGTGAGGGAGAGGATGAGCTGGGTGTCGTTGGCATAGGAGATGATGTTGAGGTCTTGCTGGCGGGCGACGTGAGCGAGGGGGGCCATGTAGACGTTGAAAAGCGTAGGTCTGAGGGATGATCCCTGGGGTACGCCACAGATAATGTCTGTGGCTTCAGGGCGTAAAGGAAAGGCAGACGCTCTGGGTTCTGCCGGAGAAGAAGGATGTGGTCCAGTGCAGGGCTTTCTCTTTGATTCCGGCTTCCTGGAGGCGTGTCTTTAGTGTAAGGGGGCAGACCGTGTCGAAGGCGGCTGAGAGGTCCAGGAGGATGAGGGTTGATGTTTCGCCGTTGTCTAGTTGGATCTGAATGTCGTCTGTGGCGGCGATGAGGGCTGTCTCGTGCTGTGGTTTCTTCGGAATCCGGACTGGGATGGGTCTAGGATATTGTTGTCTTCGAGGTAGCGGGTCAGTTGCGCTTTCACGATTTTCTCAATAACCTTCGCCGGGAACGGGAGCAAGGAGATGGGCCGGCATTCTTGAGGTCTTTGGCGTCCGCCTTGGGCTTCTTGAGAAGGGCGTTGATTTCGGCATGCTTCCAGCTTTCCGGGAATGTAGCTGTCTCGAAGGAGATGTTGATTACTTTCCGTAGTTGGGGTGGGATGGCTGCGTCTGCTTTTTTGAATATGTGGTGTGGGCAGGGGTCTGACGGTGATCCTGAGTGGATGAAGTTCATGATCTTGTGTGCTTCGCCGTTGTTGACGTTGGTCCAGGAGGTCAGGCGGTTGGTGCAGGTGGTGTTCGTAGGGGGGGTGGAGTCTGACATTGTCGGGGTGGTCGTGGTGGTGATGAAGCTGTTTTGGATGTCAGCGATCTTGCGGTGGAAGAAGGTGGCCAGTGATTCGCACAGTTTTTGTGAGGGCGGGATGCCGTGGCGTTGGCGCTGGGGTTGGAGAGTTCCTTCACGATGCTGAAGAGCTCTTTGTTGTTGTGTGCTTTGTTGTCCAGGCGGGCTTTGAAGGATGCTCTCTTGGCTAATCTAATGAGAAGGTGATGTCTGTGGGTGGCATCCTTGTGGGCTGCGTGGCTGTTCGGTGTTAGTTCGTGGAGCCATTTTTTCTCCACTTTCCGGAATGCTCGTTTGGAGGTCTGGAGCTCTTTGGTGAACCAGGTGGCTTTCTTGCTGGTGCGGCTGTTGGAGGGTTGCTTGAGCAGGGCGAGGATGTTGGCGCAGTCGTTGATCCACTGTCTGAGGTTGCGGGAGGTGGCGTCTGGTTTGGTGGGGTCGGTGGGAGGGTTCTGGGTGAGGGTGGTGGCCAGCTGGTCTTCAGTGATTTTGCTCCAGCAGCGGCGGGGCAGCTGTTGGGTCCGGTGGTGCATGGTGGGCTTCTTGTAGGTGAAATGGATGCAGTGGTGATCCATCCAGTGAAGTTCGGTGGTGTGGTCGAAGGAGATGTGGGTGCTTGTGGAGAAGATGGGGTCAAGCGTGTGGCCGGCGGCGTGGGTGAGAGCGGTGATGAGTTGTCTGAGGCCAAGGATGGCAAGGTTGTCGATCAGGGTGGCGGAGTTGGCATCGTTGTTGTTCTCGAGGTGTAAGTTCAGGTCCCCGAGGAGGATGTAGTCCGTGGAGGTGAGTGCGTGGGTGCTGACGACGTCAACAATGGAGTCGCTGAACTGTGGCCAGGTCCTTGGTGGTCTGTAGACGAGTGTTCCTCTGAGGGTGGTGCTGAGGTCAGTGTGGATCCAGACGTGCAGGTGTTCGGCGGTGCTGAGTGTGTCATCTGAGTGGGTGGAGACCTTGAGGGTGGACTTGTGGGCGATGGCTATTCCTCCTCCAATTCCTTTGGTGCGGTCTCTGCAGGCGATCTTGTATCTGTCCGGGACGGCAATGGCGATGTCGGGAGCCGAGGAGTCGTTCCACCAGGTCTCGGTCAGGAAGGCAACGTCTGGGGTGGAGGTGTCGAGCTGGTCCCAGAGCTCGACGGCATGTTTGCCTTTGGAACGTGCATTTAGGAGTATGCAGCGGAGGTGGTTGGGTCCGGTCCTTGGTGGTTTGGTGGCCAATGTGTACATAATTTTGATTTCAGTGTGAGTGTATTTTAAAGATCAGTGTTATATACATGCGGTGTGGATTCTTTTTGTATTGTATTCAGTGTGTTGCGAAAGTGGTGCTGTGCAAATAGTTTACACTTTGACCCTGAGGATAAGCTTGACTGCTCTCTGCCAAGTTACCAGAGGATGAGCACAGGTTATCTGATGAGTCTATCATACTCATCTTATTTGGAACGGTAGATTCTGTCTGGCTTTGGGGCATCCCTGCTAGCCAGAAGACACTGGTTCTAATTATGAGGATGTATTAAGCTTACCTGGTGTGCCCATGCACCATTGCAATGCCTACCTGCACAACGGTTGTATTGGAATAAAATTGTAGCTGAACAGCTTCTATCAGTTGTTCTTCAAAAGAGAGTACACACTTGGACTATTCAGATATACAATCTAATTGATAACACATTTGCAAGTAGCTGTTCGGATGGCTGCCCCACATACCTCGTACAAAGGAACTGTGTCGAAATGTGAGTTGAACATGTGAAGGGACTTCAACGCACCTGCCATCTTAATCAAACATTTTACCATGTAAAGAGGGGGCAACAGGATGGAGCCTAGGGCAGAGAAATGCTTCTGTAAGAGGCACTTCTGGCTCGTCTACCCTCGATTGTGCCCTACTCCAAAAAACAAGCAAAGAAATGTAAAAAAGTGCTTGATGAGGCTTCTGGCTCCGATGTCCTGAGGTGTTTTGGCCCTCCCTAACTGACATGGGCTACTCAGAGTCTCAAAAGACAGCTGAAAAGTCACTGTTGTGCAGTGATAGTAGACATATAACGTGCAATTCGTCCCACCAAACTTTGCCCCCCACAAAAGTCACCATACAAAGTGACTGGTCTTCACTGCGTAGTCTTTATTAATTCTCTCAGATAACGCCCTCTTTTTTTGTTGATGCATTGTCAACATTAGACCAACTTTATTAAAACAATCCAACACACATGGATAAACATAGGGTCGTGCAGTATTCGTTTTCACCACAGGTTACAATTGTATTTACAATTCAGGATCTCCAGCTCCACCTTGGATGTGGGTTGTACCAGCAGGCCACAACCCATCTCCATTGCTTCCAATCCATTCCAGGTAACTACCCATCGTCTACCCCCTAGACGCGGCCACCTGGTACTGCTTTGCGCCTTTCCTTGTGCCCCAGCTTTCTCCAAATTGCTTCTTCCAAGCACCTGCATCTCGGGTAGGGCCGGAGAGTCCAGGACCACCAGCAGGACGGCCCCCTCTCCCGTCAGCCCGGAGCCCCATTGACTGCCCTTCTTGTTCCAGGATGAGCCAGTCCCCGCCAAAAAAAGAGTCCCCGACATTTTTCTTGGCCGGGACCCCTCCAGTTCTTCCTTTAACAACAGGGATGGGTGGGTGGGCAACTTCCTTTTAGCTCTGACCCGCGGTGCCCGAGGCAAGAGGACAAAGAGGGCTTCTCCCTCGTGGTCAGTGCTCTTATCCCTTTCCCTGGGGAGGGGTCGCCTGCATACCTAGGTGACGCACTAAGATCGTCCTACCTCTTCGCATTTCCTGCTAACCCCTCCCACTCCCCTTTACCACATGACTACTGCTGGCCCAGCCTCTTCCTCACCGCCTCTCGCCCGTAATGCCACTAAAGGCCCCCTCCCCTAGGCGTGGGGGGGGGCCTCTTATTTTCAGCTGTTTTCCTCCACCATGTAATATGGGCTCCTCATCGGGTGATCGTGTGAGGGGAGCTGATATCATTTTTTTTTTAAATTATTTTTATTGTAGACATGCACTGCTGGTAGCGACGTTTAGGATCATTTGTTTTCGCATTAAAGTGTGCATGACTACTTTTCTGTCCTAACTTAACTGAACTATATTACCCCCCCTTTACCCCGTCCCTGTATAACGCCATTCCCCCCCTTCCCCTCCCCCCTCCACCATCCGCTCATAGGGTCTCGTCTTAAAATATCCTAGGGTGTGACTTGAAACCTGCCAATGTCTAAGTTTGTGCTGCACTTGGTAATGCTTGGGTGGCATTCCCGCCTGCGCTGGGGGTCTCCTCTTCTTCCGTAAGCATGGTATCCCTAAGGGCCTGTACTAACGCCTCCCAGGCTGTCGCCAACTCTAACGCTCTAGGGTCAGGGTTTCTACGTGCTAGCTGGTATCTGTGCGTGCTGTCGCAAGCTGCCCATTTGAGGAATTCATTGTACCATCTCCTGTGCGTTGGGCCTGCTTTCGCCTTCCACTGTCTGGTTATCTCCCTTTTGGCTATCATCAGTCCCATATCCACAAACTTACTGGAGGTTTTGTTTTTGGGTGCGTGAGGGAACCAATACAGAAGGCAGGCCGCGGAGTCGAAGTCAATGGCTCTTTCCGTCACCTCACTCAGGGTCTCTCCAATGGCCTGCCAGTATTCCCGGAGGGCCGGGCAAGACCATAGCATATGTTCCAGCTCCACCCCGTCCGTTGTACATCGAGGGCACGTCGACTCAGCCACCCCAAAATATTTCTTAATTCTGCCTGGGGTCATGTAGGCCCTGTGCAGCACGTAGTAATGGATGAGCTGGAACCTCGCGTTGCTCGTGCTATTACGGGCTCGCGCGCACAAGCCGGGCCCAGGTCATGTCAGGAATATCTTTTCCCAAATCAGTTTCCCATTTGGCCTTCAGCGCCGTGAGGGGCAACAGGTTTTCTTGAGTATAGGCATGTCACCGCCTTAACCGTCCCCGCCGCCATCATAGCATACTGGCAAACCATGGACGTCTCGGGCTCCGTTAGGCCACCGCCCCAATGCGCCTGCATCGCCCCGACCACCGCCGAGTGAGGGAGGAATCCTCCTCGTGGTAGGTCAAAGCGTTCTAGAAGGTCCTGATATGGGAGGAGCGCCCCGTTCTCATAGAGGTCTCCCACAACCTGTACACCCGCTTCTTCCCATCGCTGCAGTTTCGATCAATCGCCCCGTGGGGTAGCGCCGCCAGCATGCCCAGGGGAATTTCCGGGGCATACGTATGCCTTATCCCCGCCCGTCGGTGAGAGCGATTCCAGGAAAGCCGGAACGTCTGCTGCTCAAGTGTCAGGTCTCAGGTAGCGATCTTCTGCTGTAAGACTATATAAGCCAAGACGTGTCTTGGCGTTAAGCATGGGCGGAAAATCCGTTTCGCTCGCGGATTTTGCGGATTTTCGGTAAATTCGCAATCCGCGAGATTCGCGAATCTCCCGCAAAATCCGCAAATCCGCGAGCAGCGGATTTTGCTCGCACTGCTCGCACTGTTCGCGTGAGTTCGCGGCTTCCCAGTACAACTTCGCGCCCCGCGAATAAGTGCAAAATTGCAGAAATACGATTTTAGCAAAACTGAAACTACTTACCAGGTTCAAAAGTTCAGGCTCATCATTAGTAGCCATTTCCTGTAGTGCTTCCTGAGGGGCCCCTCCAGAGTTCAGTTGCCAGTTGCAACTATTATGTGACCCTGCTCTGAACCTCAGAATAGTTACACATATGCCACAAAGGTCCTGAATTACAGCTAAGGGAGACAAGCAGGAGCCAGGCTGGAGGTTCAAATCCATTAATCAGCCCCTAATTCATTATTGTCAGTTGGGGCAGGGCAGGTGTTGTAACTAATTTTGCAACAATGAAAGCACTTAGCAAGTTCAAAAGATCACTAATCAGGAAGCACTAAGGAAGCAGGTGCCAGCTAAAAAAATATTCTGTGACACATTAATCAGCCCCAAATTAATTCAGGTCACTTGAGGCAGGGAAGGTGTGCTTGTTGCCACAATAATGTACACTGACTGGACAACCAGAGGGTGCTGTGATGAAACAGAGGGTGGCATGGGTGGGCCAGAGGGTGGCATGAGTAGTCAGAGAGTGGCAGTGGTGACAGAGAGTGGCAGTGATGAAGAAGAGTGTCCCAAACAGGCTGGACACGTAGAAACAACAAGTTCGCAAAACTTGCGACCCGACAGGTAAGTTCGCAATTTGCGACATTGTACAAAAACCTCGCGAACTCGCAGAAACCCGCGCAAACACAAAAAAAATCCGCAAATTCGCGAGAATTTGCGGATTTTGCGGATTGCGAGTTCGCAAATCCGCAAAATTCGCGAACGCGAGATTTGCAAAATTCGCCCATGCTTACTTGGCGTGCCTCTATTCTCCACACCTTCCGGGCCTCGGTACACTCTTGCCACCTCTTGCGTGAATGTCTGTAGTTGGGCGGCCAGATAATAAAGCTCAAAGTCTGGTACCGCTAACCCACCCTCATCCTTGGGACGGGTGAGCGTCGCCAGCGCTACTCTGCACCTGCCCGCCCCCCACAGGAACGAAGTCAGCAGGGATTTGAGTTGGCCGAAAAAGGAGCTGGGGATCCAGACCGGGAGTGTCCGAAAGTAATATAACAATCTCGGTAGAGCAACCATTTTTAACAAGGATATGCGGCCAGCTACAGAGAGCGGGAGCGTAGCCCAAAAGGCCATGTTGCCCCTCAGAGCTCGCATGCATCAACCGATGTTACCCTCGAACATGTCCGCGGCCGTGTGATATATATACACCCCCAAATATTTAAGACAAGTCGGTTCCCAGTTTAGTGCAGGTCGATGGTCAGGACGACCGGTGTCCCTCTGTAGTGGAAATACACATGTTTTCGCCCAGTTGACCTTTAGGCCCGATATTACGCCAAATCGCCCTAGCAATCCCTCTGCTCCTTCCAGCGCTGTCGTGTCATTTTCCAGAAATAACAGCAAGTCGTCGGCATACAGTGATATAAACTGCTGCCCGTCTCTGCTACCTATGCCCTCAAAATGTCTTCCCGTCCGGGCCTCGGCCGCTAATGGTTCAATCGCTAGTGCGAACAATAAGGGGGACAAGGAGCAGCCCTGACCAGTGCCCCTCTCCACCGGGTATTGCTGCAAGACCAGGGGCCCTATCCGCACCCTTGCCACTGCCACCGAGTATAGGACCTGCGTCCACTTAATATACGCTTCTCCTAGTCCAAATCGGTCCATAACCTTCTATAAATAGTCCCACTCTAGGCTATCGAAGGCCTTTTCGATGTCTACGGATAGGACAAGGGGCGCTTGAGACACAGCCTGTGAACTCTCTAGCAGACGTGTAAGCCTCCTGATGTTAATCGTCGTATTCCGGGCGGGGATGAATCCATTCTGGTCTGTGTGTACTAAGCCGGGCATATGCTGCAGGAGTCTAGCTGCTAGTATGGAGCTCAGTATCTTATAGTCAGCGGTTAGCATGGAGAGTGGCCTGTATGAGGCAGGGTTACCACTCTCCCTACCCGGCTTCAGGAGCGGTATCACTAACGCCTCCCGCATTGATTGGGGCAAGCGGCCCATTGCCTTGGCCTCCTTATATATTGTCTGGAGTCTCGGCGCTAGGATATCTAGATATTTGCTGTAAAATTTAATGGGAAGCCCGTCTAACCCTGGCGTTTTGTTGCGGGCCATTTTTTTGATTGCTCCCCTGATCTCTCCCAAGGTGATGTCTCTCCCCACATCTTTCGCCTGTTCCTCGTCTAGCTGGGGCAATTGGAGGCCATCTAGAAAAACCTCAGTCTCATTCTCTCGGTCCCCCTGTTCACTTTTGTACAGGGCCTCATAATATCTTTGGAAGCCATCCAGTATCTCCGTTTGGGAGTAACAGGTGCGGCCCACTTCATCTTCTATAGCTAGTATAGGGGAGCATCGCTTCGTGGGGTTCGCCAACCACGCTAACAGTGTGCCGGCCTTGTCCCCCTCTATGTGGGTTCTAAGCATGTACGCTCGGTGGTCAAAGGCACGAAGTCGTTCCACCTCCACTGCCACCGCCTCTCTAGCCGAGCAAACCTCCTCTTGGAGGTCGGGATGGCCAGGCCGCTTCTTCTCTGCTTCTCGCAACTTGGTGTCTGCCTTACTGATATCTTCTAGCAACACCTTCCTCGCGCCCACGTATTTTGTTATACATTGGCCTCTCACCACCACTTTAAATGCATCCCATTCTATCGCCCTGGTGGCTATCGTCCCCTCATTCTCGGTGAAGTATTGGGTTATACCCTCCTCCAATGCCGCGTGGAATACCGGGTCCTCAAGGGTCTCTGGTCTTAGTTTCCAGGTTGACACTCGAGGCACCTCGGTCGCCCAGGCCAAGTTAATGATTAGTGGGTTGTGGTCCGAGATCGTCCTCGAGAGGTACTCCGACCAAGTTACAGCTGGTAACACACCCTGCGAGCACAATATCGCATCAAGCCGGACGTGTAGGTCATGCAGGCTGGAGAAGTGGGAATAATCGCGAGTCGTTGGGTGGTGCGCCCTCCATACATCAGTCAGCCCCCATCCCTCCTGCCATTCCAATCTGCCTTTTGTGAGTCGGTGAACAGGGGAGTCCCTCAATGGTGGGTGGGACCTATCCAGCGTCGTGTCCGCTATGGAGTTGAAGTCCCCACCCATCAAGATCGGGCCCGCCAGGAAGTGTGCCAAGGTCCCCGACAACCCCGTTAGAAAGACCAACTGCTCTGTATTCGGGGCGTATACGCTACACAGGACCATGTCCCTCCCTCTCAGCCTGCCTTCCACCACCACGTATCTCCCCTCTGGATCCACTAGATGTCGTGTTGGTTGAAAAGGCGTCCCCACCCTAATCCATATCAGTGCTCCCCTAGCATACGCTGAGTAGGAAGTGTGAAAGACCTGACCCCTCCATCTCCTCTGAAGTGCCGTCCCCTCCTGCTTCGTGAGATGGGTTTCCTGCAGCAGCGCAATGTGGACCCCCCCCTTCGAATTAAGTAGGCGTGTACCTTATGTCTTCGTTGCATCGTGTGTATCCCCCGCACATTCCAGGTCATGCACTTCAATACACCTACATTAGCCATTGTCCCGTAAGTCAAATCCCTGTCGCACATCAGATTTCAGCCCCTCACGGATGGTGTCTCCCGCCCCAACTCCACTGAGTATTTCGAACTTTCCATCACCCAGATTTCCCTGGAACAACAATCGCCAAATGTGGAAAAAATCCCCAACAGTGTGCCCCCTCCTCCCCCCCAGAACAGGCCCCAATATTGGACTATCAGATCCCATCCAAACTAATGCAACTTCCCCAAACAGTGTTGCTACAACACAGTCGTAACCGTGGGTGCCTTAAGGGCTAGTTGAGCGCGGCCAAGGCCAGGAGGGAGCCGCGCAAGCTCCCTCCCTGCACCCTCCCCTTTGTTCCCCATGGTCAGCAGCAGGCTTGAAACCCAGTTCGCAAACCCCGGTCATCCCACTCTGTAGGTCGTGAAGTCCGCATTGGCAATCCTGCCCACTACCTGCCAGCTCCAAGTCAATTGTTCAGGATTGTCTCCGATGACTGTGGCGTCACCAGCGGGCCCTTCGTACTGTGCATTCCCGATAAATCCGAGTCCGAGCCCGAGGCTGAGGCGTGTGTCTCAGTGTCCGTGTCCAATTTGGATTGGGAGCCTCCAGATCTCGCCAACGTTTCCACGGCTTGAAGCGCGGCCTTCCTCTCCGCTTCCGTTTGCGATGCCGATGGTTTCTTTGTTCCATGTCGCCTCTTGCGCAATCGTTGCGATTTCCGTAGGCCCTTTGGCGCCCGTTCTCGTTCCCGTTCTCTTTCTTCTCGGGCCTTGGCTCCGTCAGTGCCCGCCTTATATGTGTCCCACCACTCCCATGCGTCCGCTGCCGTGCCAAAGAAGTGTGTCTTCTCGTTGAGCACCACCCTGAGTTTCGCCGGGAAGAGCAAGGAGTATGGGATGCCCTCTGTCCGTAGCTCCTTTTTAAGCGATAGGAAGGAGGCCCGCAATCGCTGTGTCTCGAAGGTGAAGTCAGGGTACAATGTTACTCTACTGTTCCCCATTTGAAACGGACCAGTGTCCCGAGCCCTCTGCAGTAGGAGGTCCCTGTCCTTATAGTGCAATAATTTAGCGATGATCGGTCTCGGGGGTAGGCCTGGTTTAGGCGGTCCAGTTGGAACCCGGTGCGCACGTTCCAGAGTGAAGAAGGGCAACAGGCCCTCTGGTGCCACCACAGTCTTGAGCCAGGTATCAAGGAACTCCACCATGTCCTCCCCTTCCTCCTTTTCCGGCACTCCTACGATACGGACATTGCTTCGCCGACTCCTATTTTCAGCGTCCTCCGCTCGCCTTTCAAGGACCTGGATCCGATCGAAGGCATCCGTTAGTCTGCTTTCTAGAGCCTTATGTGCAGGAGCCAGGTCCTGTAGAGTGTCTTCAACCTCTTTGACCCTATCTTTGAGTTTGTCGTGGTCCGCTCGTAGGAGGCCCAGTCCCGAGACCACTTGTGCAATATCTTGCTGCAACGTATCTTGTGTGGCAGCTATGGCTTCTAGGATGCGGTTCTGCAGCTGCTGTAGCTCAGAGGGACCTGCAGGGTCACCTTCTGCCATATCTGAGGCCGCCGCTCCCTCGGTCTTCCCCTTCGGCTTAACGATGTTTCTCAGCCACCTTTTTCAGGTGCGTCCACAGCCCCCGATCACGAATCAGATCTTCTGTCGATCTCCGGACCTTTTCGCGGGAGTTGGATCCTAGGTATGGGATCTCCGCTTACTCAGCCCCTCCCGTCTTCAGATCGTCTCTGGATTATCACTCAGCTCGCCGGTCCGCTTCGGGTCTGCGGTTCGCTATAGAGCTCCGTGGGTCACTCGGGCCAAGATCAGTGGAGCAGCCCCTCTTCTGGGCGTCTCGTCCTCATCAATTCGCACCACTCCTCGACTCTTCGCTGGTCGTAGGTCTGCACGTCGTTGGCCTTCGTCCTTCTACGTGACGCAGTAGCTCGGGTCACACCGCCATCTTGTCTAGTTTTTGTTCTCGGGCTAGCCGGCTCGGTGGGCAGGCTACACTTGCGACATTTGTCGCCCGAGTCCGTCCCCGGGCCACCAATTCTTGTTCGGCGACGGTATCCGGATCCAGGGCTCCGGCTCTTTCAAGGGGATAGGAGGATCCGTAGCTGGTCAACTTTTATCACACCTCGGCCGCCATTTTAGGAGCGTCTTTGTTTCGCTTCGTTTTGAGACGGATCGGCGCTCCAGCTTCGAATCTCTATCAATCGGCTCCGTTGGTGGGTCTCCGTGTGCCCCTTGAGTTCATCTGCCAGAGCCCCCGTTTTTCCCGGGTCGTCGTGGGTTTTTCTGCACCGATTTTCAGGATATTTGTGGGGATCGGGCACGGAGCTCCGAGCTCACGCCGCCATTCCCTCCGGCGTCCAAGCCACGTCCCTGAGGGGAGCTGATATCATGTGACACATGATGGCATAGTGTGAGTTGGCAGGTCTGCCTCAATAACCTCTCAGTGTTAGGTAAGAGTTTACCTTGTGGACATTCTTTCCCATGGCAGTTAATGGCTGTAGATCTTCAGTGATTTTTTGGGATGTCCACATGTATGGCTGCTAAATGATATCCTACTAATATGGCTGTATGTGTCTTTCACTCTGTGATCCCCTTGTTGAATATCAGGATCTCATCTTCCTTTTCAGGTGCCATCATTACTACATGGAGTCTGGAGAGTGCACCTCAGAAGTTGCATTTGTGCAAGTGCCTTTGATGCTAATCGATCAGCAATGACCTCACCAGTTTCTAGAGCTGGTATCTCTATAATGTGCTCAAGCAACAGCCTGATGGTAGCTGATGGTCTCTATCATGCTGCCTGTCTCAGGTTGCTTTTTGTGAACATCTCCTGATGTAGCTTCACTTAGACATAAAAGGAACACATGAAAATGTTAACTGGGGTGTCACCATGAACATAAGATTTAGGTGACTCCACTTTTAGAGGTGTCCTATTTCAAAAGACATGAAGGCTACGCCTATTGGCCTGGTAAATATTTCAGTGGTCAGTGGTCATGAGCTTTTCATCACGGTCTGTTGCACATGTAGGGATGACAGTATTTCATTATTGTCTATTGGGATATTTAAGACATTAAGACCTTGTCCAACCAACTATAAACCAGGCCCTAAGATTAGCTCAGCTTTACAGACCCCCTTGTGTGTGTTTTTTTACATATATCTCAAATAAAGTAACATATAAACATCTGTTAAGCATGGTTCCAAAGGTCGTCCTTGTTTCTCTTAGAGTTCTTATAACCTTTATCACCAGCTCAATAACAGAACAATAAAATCAGGGTTTTTTTGCCAGAGTAGTTGGTTCGCGGCCGATAAAACCGGTTTATTTTGGTGTAACTCATAACTCGTTCAGCCAAAGAACGAGTATTTTCTATACACGTTATCAAACAAATCATTAGCAAAACTTCTTTCAGAATTAGCATTTTCATTGAACTTCTTTTAATCTCCTTTATGTGGTCACACACGGAACCGTCACTGTTCATACGGTTTGCAGTACAATACTTGGCAAGATTTTGTCAAGGGAGTTCAACCAAGTTTGTACTGCAGAGAGCTATTTCGAAACGAGCCCCGGAGGCATTCGTGACAAATTGCTACCCAGCCCTCTCAGCTCAAGAGTTCCTAACTTGGTTCATTGCAGTTCACATCCTACTCAAAAAGGGAAAAGGAGAACGTCAGGTGGCTGTAGACAAGTATGTGTATCCGACGGTTTGTTACTATTTGCAGCGTATAACAAAATCTTACTCCCAAATATGCCCTAAAAACAATAAAAAAGAAAATATTTGGTTTCAGTATCCCTAACCCACATGTGCAGGTAGAATTGCCTTGGCCTCATATTGTTACCAGAAGGGGATCTCTTCTGCTGATCCTGGCCCTGCCAGGGTCTGTTAAAGTGTTCTTGTTCGTGGCAGACCTCACAGTCACATGTACTAAAGGCATAAATCCATCTTTAAAGTCAGGGGTTTGAGACTGAGAAAAGAGGATGGTCATAGCAGAGACTTTCCAAGGCATGGGTAAAGGGGCTCTGTCCCAGGGCCCCCAACCCCCTTTCCGAGGCCCTCTTGATAGAACCAACCCTATTCTACATAGTTTTTCCCTGATAACCTATATGATTTTGAAACACAATGTTTTAAAAACTGTTGTCCTTTAATCTATTTTAATGTGTGTGCTGTGTGAGAGTCTATTATAGATATTTTGTAGGGAAATGTTCTGTTTATATCCATGAAAAAGGTTGAGTTTATATCCATTTTTTTCCTTTTAGATTAAAACAGGATCTCTTACATGAGAAATGGGAGGGTGTCACAGAAATTATTTTCAGTAATATTACTGTGCTGCTGCTGTGTTACAACATTGTCACTATCCCTGCATATTAGATGTAAACACATTTAGAATTTGGACGAGCGAGCAGGTGCACTCGGTGACCTGGCCAAAGAAGGCATAAAAGAGCTGAAATAGGACTATAAAATAAAATCTGTTCCAAACATGGGCCCCAAAAATCCTTAAGATGTCCCTGAGTCATATAAAGGACTTTGTCTTTGGTAATTGGGTGTGACTCAAGAGAGATTGACCGATCTAGACCGTAAGAAATAAGATGAGGAAGAGATTGGAAAGTAATAGCAAATGTTTAGGAGCATTGATAGCCAGCATTATTCGTGGAGGTGACCATCTCATTGCTACTTCAGGGCAGCACCACCTCTGCCCAGGCAAAAACTGCTCGGTTGCTAGCGTACTGCCTTGAAAAATACCCTATCAGTGGTGAGCTTGGACAGAGTGCATCATGTCTCTATGAGGGTATGTGGAATTCCTTAACATGGGTGAATGTATGCCTTGCTGAACCCTGATGGTTGTGTCCATGATAATTTCCAAGAGGTCACAGGAATTTTTTTCAGATAACTGATTCAACAATTGAATGTAACTAGATTCAAGGAGGCTGCAGCTGGTCATGAACTTACACAAAATGGCATGATCCAGGGTGCAAAGCAGTCCAGGAAAATTCTTTAGCCACAACCACCCAATCCTTCATTCACAGAGAGTGTGCATGGTGGCTTGTACTTCCACTGGGATTGAGTGAGTCGCAGATTGTACTGTCCCTGCAGCCAGAACTGCATAACCCATACTTTTCAACGCTCCTGGTCATGGCTACAGAGCATTGGCCTCATTCATGGCAGTGAGGTGCAGGACGCAGACCAACCCAAGGAAGCGCAGCAGCAGCTGGCACCACTTAATTTTCTTAGCTTCATTGGTAGTCTTTCGCATAGCTCTGACACCTATTTGTTATTGCTACATTATTCAAGCTCAGCCTTCTCCTATCCCCCGTAGCATACTCCACGCCTTGCCTACATGGAAACATATAGGTCTGTCGCAAACCTTGTCTGCCTCTGGCGTTCTGCATAGGTGCTTCAAGGGGAGCCAGGTGAACTCATGGAATCCCTACTAGTTGGGAGCCTCTGTAGTCCAGTTTCAACAGTACTAAGGCCTGAATTATGTGGTTGAAATCGGGCTATTAGATACATTGCTTGATATATATAAGCAATATAACCTTGAATTGTTCTTCCTCTAATTATTTTCTCTTCGCTTTTAACTGTGGGGATTCAGACACCTTCAAAATAGGCTTTGAAAGTCGTGGGTATTATATGCCATCTCTGAGCCCTTAAAACTCCCTACTAGCCCATGAGCTACCTATCCTTATGCCCTAAAAGTTTCTGACAACTCCTGTACACTACTCATGCAACTAAAACAGCCAAAAATACTCTGACACACTAGCTATCCCAAGACCTAAGAAATCCTTACCGCCCTTATACTCTACCAATCCCAGAAAAATGACTTAGTACCTCTATACACATCTCACCCGTGAGCCCTAAAAACTCCTTACTACCCATATTTATACGTAAAAGAAATGGATATTAGGTCCATATATGTATTTTTTATATTAATTAGTTATAATTTCTTAATTGCTTACAATTAATTTATTTATATTTAATTAATATTTTAATAATTGTTTTCATTTAATTTAAATATAATATTAATTACTTGTGATGTTTTGAGTGATATCACCTTAAAAAATATGTGTATTAAATTATACCTATACACACTCTTCTGTGTGTCGGTGTGTGTGCGCGTGTATAGATATATGCACACATACATTTAAGGTTGGGCCACTTACACTATTAAATTCCCTGGGAGTTAAAATACTTCGAAGTATTGAAATCCTACGCTCGAACTGAAAACTCTCTTACTACGTTACTGTTGTGTAACGTCCCACGATGCAAAAACTGTGATCTCATGCTGACATACCTACTGAGCCATAAGGCGACCGCACCCCTTTCTAACAGCAATGTACTCTAAAACTCCACAGTGACTTAAATATAAGACAATATGTACCGCTCTGCCCGTGTAATTAGTAGCAAAGGCGTTTCCTCCGGAGCACCTTTTAAGGCATGAGGTAAACTACAATTACTTTTAATCCTTGTAATGCAGGTCACAAACTTGGCAGAGGTCTACGGAGCATGCATAATTAGAAAGTTGTGATGTTTTCATGGAGCGAATAATGCCTTACCTATGCTCCGGTTTTGAAAAAAATGTGATCCATAACTGGATTTAGGCCTGAAATTAATGTTGCCTCATGAAAGCAACAGGGTTGGAGCTTGGCTACGGTTTTAGAGACAGCAATGTGTTAAGTTACTTGAATTACTCGTTTAGGGACCCAAGGCCATGTATATCATTTTTTCACACAATGCAATGCAGCAAGACACCTTGCTGCACAGCTCTGTGTGAAAGAGAGGAGGCAACAAGATGCAGTATCCATCAGGATATGACGCATTGCTGCTCTCTCCTTGCTCTGGTGCACACAGTGCAGCCTAATGCCAGCGCAGGGACCCTTGCCCCATGGTACACCTTCCTGCACAAAACAATCCTTTGAGCCTTTTTTTCTTTCTTTGTGTGCTGCAGAGTTCAGCACACGCAGGAAGAGTAAAAACGAGTAGAAATGAAGAGTTTTTTCTTCATTATGCCTGGGAAGCCACTGCATTTTGATGCACTCTGAGGTACCAAGCATTATAAATCTGGGAGTGCACCAAAGTCCATGGGTGGGTGCTTGGGAACACCCGTGCTCCACCTATAGAATGCCTCTCTGGGGCAGAGTAGCACAACGCAGAGACTTGTGCTGCCGTGCGTGCTCCAGTTGTACCAAGCATCACAGAACCACACAAGGTGGCTTTCCGTGGGTTGGTACATCTTATCTAGGTTTTGCGTCACCCTTGCATGACACAAGAGCGACACAAATCTTTAATAAATATGTCCCCCAAACTCACTCGAGCCTCCTAATAACACCACGTCTGTTTTCACTTGAATGCTGCAAAAACTGATTTATTTCATTTATAATTTAATGTATGCGCTGTTTGATGCACATATTGATAATCTGTGTCAATCAGATTTCTTATATGCAGTAGTGAAAATGCATAAAACATATCCTAGAACTGCTAACCTGAGAGAAATTGGTGCAGGGTCAGAGATGTGGCTAAAAATATCAAACTATTCTGTAACTACCTTGCTGGTCTTTCACCTACGGATAACTGCATATAGAATAGAGGACCTTAAAGAAAAAATAAAAGCAAGTTTAAGTACATGGTGACACATGCTTTTACGTTATGAGTCCTCAGTTGTTTAATCTGATCATGGCAAATGGCACAGTGCGGAAAAGAATATGTGCATTTATAGTGCAACGAGGTCCCAGCCTGTGACAGAAAGAATAGATTTTAGACAAGCTTTACAATGCAAAACGTGTTCTATGCTGTCAAGTAGGCCCAAACTCACCAGTTTTGTAATGCAAACCGAACACAAACTGTTATTAAATGTACACCTTGGTGTTTAATGTATTTTACTATAAATCAAGAGGCTTACAAATATGTATTATTAATACACAAACTGTGCATGGGGCAAGCATGTTTATTTTCTGCCTTGACAGCACAGCCGTCACCAGACAAATATATAAGATTCACCAAGAGAGGGGCTGTGGCGCAACCCACACGTAGGGAGCCAGGACTACTTCTTTTGATTGGGCAGAAGTTGTGTGTGTCCACGAAAAAGGGCTTGCCATCTACATATCTATGAACATTTTGTTTATTTAGCCAGCTCTCTAAGCTGACGATGTAATGCTATTAAAGTGTCTAAGTTACCTAGATAATTTATGGTGTTTCTCTGACAGCAACACAGATGGGAGGAGGGCAGTCATTAACCTACATTGATTTTTAGGCCTGGCTTGACAGTGCAACTGTCTTACGACCTTCTGGGATCAACAAAAGAGAGATTGTAGAGTCTTTTTTTTTTTTACAAAAAAACTTGATTTTATTAGAAGACTAATCCATCGAAGTCCAATACAGCCTGAAATCAAAATTAACAAATTGGACAATTATATACATTTTGGGGCTGAGTACTCACTACAATATTCTCATGCAGTCCGACACACAATCACACATCTGCAGTCTATATCTGTTTAACTCAAAAGAAGTGGGGTAGATATGAGGAATATCCCAGAAGGGCTTGTCCCGTCTGTTCTTTGCGTGCTAACCCTCTGCAGGTTTCTAGCCAGTCCCCATGGCTTTTCTGCAAGACCAAGGATCTAACTTCCTGATGCTACGCCTAGAGTAGTTTTGGTGCAAAGTGACCGCACACACTCTGCATGCTAATAAATAGGTTTTTAGTACCTATTTGGTGTTACTGCTTGGAAAACTGTAATATACAATGAGAGAGTTAGACTGCCAAAGTGATGGCGGAAAACGGGAGAACAGGACGCTTGTTCTGGTTACTTAGACAAACCGCACTGTATTTGCTTATATCATATTCCTAAGAAATCCCTTCTAAGTGGGAGTTCATTTGAACTAAAACTCAATGGTTTCTGAGGTTAGCACATCTATTTAAAAACAGTGATCTCTGTGACGTAAAACACAGAAGCATAACAACACACACAAAAGTTACATAAACACTACATACAAAAATTAGGAATATCGCAGTCTGGACACGTGCCACAGGTTGGGCATCAACAAAACATACCCATGATAGAATCATCGGACCCAGACACATCCTTCACAAACTTATCCCCAGCCGAGAGTATCAAAGGCTTTTCAATATCTAACGCAACCACCACAAACTTCAAATCCAGATCTGTCACTGAATGGACCATGTAACACAGTCTCCGCAGATTCAACTGTGGACCTCTACTGGGCATAAAACCGTACTGGTCCACATTTAGCAGATGGGTTAACACTAAGTTGTTGGGACGCTGGGGGGGATATAAGGCACTGGATTCTGGAGCCTTGTGTGGTAAGTGGACAGTGGCAGTGTCCCTACCGCTTTTAACTGAAGCGCATTTGCGTGTTACTCGAATGCTTTCTAGCGCGTAAGCATTTTTAAAACTTTTAATTTTCACAACCTTTTCTCCTCACCTGGCTTGTTTAAGCTGCTTCGCACAGCGAGTTATCTGTGACCTCCGCATTTTGCTCGGCAGAGCCTCGGTAGGCGGACAAGCAGGTGCTGCTGCCTGGCAACGGAGTGCTGGACTCGCCCCTCCCTCCCGCCTCGGTCTGACGCCGGTGACTAGCACCGTTTGAGCAGAGGGCGTGGAGGGTCCGAGCCAGACACTTCCGGCAGGGAACAGCAGTGCTCTAGTTGTTGGGACGCTGGGGGGGATATAAGGCACTGGATTCTGGAGCCTTGTGTGGTAAGTGGACAGTGGCAGTGTCCCTACCGCTTTTAACTGAAGCACATTTGCGTGTTACTCGAATGCTTTCTAGCGCGTAAGCATTTTTAAAACTTTTAATTTTCACAACCTTTTCTCCTCACCTGGCTTGTTTAAGCTGCTTCGCACAGCGAGTTATCTGTGACCTCCGCATTTTGCTCGGCAGAGCCTCGGTAGGCGGACAAGCAGGTGCTGCTGCCTGGCAACGGAGTGCTGGACTCGCCCCTCCCTCCCGCCTCGGCCTGGCGCCGGTGACTAGCACCGTTTGAGCAGAGGGCGTGGAGGGTCCGAGCCAGACACTTCCGGCAGGGAACAGCAGCGCTCTAGTTGTTGGGACGCTGGGGGGGATATAAGGCGGATGTGCTGTCGGCAGCGCAGCGGACGAGCGCAGCGGGCGCGACGAAGGCGCGCCGGAGTTGCGCCTGAGTTAAGCCCGTCTGCGCCCGTCCGCGGCCGACTTCGGCCCAGGGCCAGTCCCCCTGCCTCATCATTACACAAAGTCTGCTGGAGTTGAGATGATCTACTTCTCCTCCGCAGAGAGCTGGGTGGACTATGCTCACACAGCATTGAGGCAGGAAACAACGTGGGCTGCAGCCACTGTAATTACACCTTCAACATAGGTACGGCTCAAACCACAGGTCAGCATACCTTGGTATGTGGCCTGTTGAACGTACGCTCCCTACGCAAACACTCTCTTGATATCCATGACCTCCTCAGTGGGAAACAATGGGATCTGTTTTTCCTCACGGAAACGTGGCTTGACCAAGACTCCATGCCGGAGATCATTGAAGCCATTCCAGAGGGTTACTGTCTGCAAAGGCTAGACAGAATACGGGGGAGAGGGGGCGGCATAGCCATAATTGCTAGACAAGACTATCAATGTCA
Organism: Lissotriton vulgaris; assembly: GCF_964263255.1. Classification (NCBI taxonomy): domain Eukaryota; kingdom Metazoa; phylum Chordata; class Amphibia; order Caudata; family Salamandridae; genus Lissotriton; species Lissotriton vulgaris. The sequence continues at coordinate 789,242,820 of NC_141698.1, read as the reverse complement.
GCTAGATCGCACTATGATTGATGACAGCGAGGCTGGTGCCTTTTCCATCTCTATAAATGGCTATTTCACCCTGAAAGGCCTTTTAATTTACCGCCCTCCGGGCTCTACTGCAGCCTTTATTGAAAAGCTAGTGGAAGGCGTCACAGAAGCCGCACTACGCTCGGATAAATACCTTGTCTTAGGGGACCTTAACTTGCATCTAGATACCCCTACGGATAGGGTGGCGAGTGATCTCTGTCACACGATGGCAAGTTTACAGCTTGAACAGAAGGTATCGCACCCTACCCACAAGCTGGGCCACCTTCTGGACCCAGTTTTCGCAAACTGGAACCAAGTGGACGCCCAAACCCCGATTCCCATCCCATGGTCTGACCATCTCCTTGTCCCTTTTACCATCGAAATGCAGGGACCTCGCCCCAGTGACCCCCCCGCGGACAAACACCCTAGGCGGAGATGGGCAGCGTTCTCCCAAGCCAATTTCAATCTGGCACTTACCGAGAAGGGTCATCCTGGGGGCGTTGGGGTAGATGAAATTAATTCCAATCTTGACCAACGCATTATGGAAGCACTGAATCTGGTGGCACCATTGAGTATGGCGAAAATGGGGGGCCGAGTGCAAAGATCGGCACCTTGGTACAACGATGATTTGCGAACGGCCAAAGCAGCATGTAAACGGGCCGAAAGGCAATGGAGGATTGCCTATTCCACTCAGGCCAAAACAGATTACATAGACTGCAGGCGCATCTACCACACATTGATTAGGAAGGCCAAATCATTGTACTATTGCAACAAGATAGAGGAAGCAGAGCAATCCACCAAGGAGCTTTTCTCTATTTATAAGTCTATTGCGATAGGGAAACCCGCCGTGGTGCCTAAGAAACTCTGCACCACGGAGGGCTGTAACCGAATTGCTGAGTTCTTTGCAACCAAGGTTACCAACATCTATAACTCCTTCCCCCAGAGGACAGATAGCGGCTCTGCTCACCCGGAATCCACTAGAATGAAAGGGGAACAACGTTTAACCTCTTTTGTTACTCCCCCCACCGCGGAGCTCCTCCGTATTTGTGGATCAATAAAATCCGGCTCCCCTAGAGATCCGACCACTCCTAGTCGGCTAAAGGGCAGCTTGCCAGTACTTGAGCCCTATGTGCGTCACCTACTGGACACCTCCTTTGAGTCTCAGGTGGTCCCGAATGCCTGGAAGCAGGCAGTGGTACTTCCTCTGCAGAAGAAGGCCAACGTCAGTTTTGAAAAACTGGACAACCTCTGTCCCATTTCTCTCCTGCCCTACATGGCAAAGGTGGCGGAAAAAATAGCCAATGTACAGCTCATGCAGTTCGTGGAGACAGCTTCGCTACTCCACGACTCGCAATTTGGCTTCCGCCCCCGTCACTCGACAGAGTCTGCTCTTCTCGTGGCGGTGGAAGCACTAAGACAGGGCGTGGACGAGGGCCAAATTATGGCACTGATCCTTCTTGACCTAAGCGCAGCATTCGACACTGTAGCACACTCCATCTTGCTACAGTGTCTGAATGGAGGAGGGGTGACAGGAGCTGCGCTTGGTTGGATCAAGTCCTTCCTGTCTGACAGGTGCTTTCAAGTCAGATTGGGTGAATGCTACTCAAGGGAGATTGAGTTGGGCCAGGGCGTACCTCAGGGCTCGTCCCTGAGCCCAACCCTATTTAATATCTACGTCTCCCCCCTGGCGGCCATCGTGGAAGGATATGGTCTTCGTCTGGTGTCCTACGCCGATGACACGCAGTTGGTCATCTCCCTATCGCGTGCGCCCGGCCTTGCAGCGGACATCTTCAGGAATTGCATGCAAGATCTCGCTGCCTGGATGTCCGCAAACTGTTTAAATTTGAACGGCAGCAAGACCGAGGTGCTCGTGGTGGGGGGTGGGCCGTCTGCGTGGTCGTCGGCGTGGTGGCCACCCTGTCTGGGTGAAGTTCCTGTTCCTTGCCGTGAGGCCAGGAACCTTGGCGTGTGGCTGGACAAGGACCTCGCCTTCGGCCCACAGGTCGGTCGGGTGGCGGGGGTATGCTTCAGTGTCCTGAGAGCCCTTAGGAAAGTGTTAGATCTGCTTCCCATTTCCGCTCGAAAGACGCTGGTGCACGCCCTGGTCACCTCCCGACTTGATTATGGGAACCTGCTTTATCTGGGGGCCACAGGCAGGGTTATGGGCCGCCTGCAGGTTCTTCAAAATGCGGCAGCGCGGCTGGTACTCAGGCTCCCTAGGAGGTCTTCCGCCAAACCAGCTTTGCGGGCCCTCCATTGGCTTCCTATTGAGAGGAGAGTGGAGATCAAGGCCCTTGCCACATGTCACCGCATCTTGAGCGGCAAAGCACCTCTCCCGCTCCAGAGCCTAGTATCCCACTATGAGCCCACACGCAGGCTACGGTCTTCCCAGACTGGGCTGTTAAAAGTCCCTAGAGTATCTAAATTTCGTATGGGAGGCAGATCTTTTAGATACCTTGCTCCCAAGCGCTGGAATGATCTCCCGTTGTAACTGCGACTTGACCCCTCCGAAGTCCTGTTCAGAAAAAAACTTAAAACTCATCTTTTCAGCAGATAGCCTTTTGTGGGAGGTGGGGGGACAGCCATTTCACTTATCACAGCGCGGGGACACGCCAGTGGCGTAACCAGGCGCTTAATAAATGTCCAAAATAAATAAGGGTGGGCGGGCAGCTACGCTCCGTGCACGGAGTGTGCGTAGTGCCGGCTTCTATGCATTTTGCGTAGCAGGCGTAGAATTCGGCACTACGCACGCTCCGCAGACGGTGCGTAGCTGGCCGCCACCCGCCTCCCTCCCGCCCTCCCTAAATACTTTAATTTAAACGTTAGTAAGAATTGAAAGGCACTTACCTTGCCCGCCGCTGCCCGCCGTGTTCCCGGGGCTCTCTCTCTTCATCTGCGCCGTCTTGGGTACTAATGCGCATGCGCGGGCGGCCGCGCATGCGCATTTCTCACGAGAAATGCGCATGCGCGGCCGCCCGCGCATGCGCATTAGTACCCAAGACGGTGCAGATGAAGAGAGGGAGCCCCGGAGACGCGGCGGGCAAGGTAAGTGCCTTTTAATTCTTACTAACGTTTAAATTAAAGTATTTAGGGAGGGCGGGAGGGAGGAGGCCTGCGGTGCGTAGTGGGGCTACGCGGAGTGCGGAGGTGGGCGTAGTTTCTCACCCACTTCACGTAGCTCCGCGAAGCCCCACTACACCCACTACGCCCAGGGTTATTCATAACATACTACAATGATCCTCAAGAATGATCTTCAAGAATATTATTGCACTGATATCTGGGAAAAGTAAAAAAAAATGAACAAAAACTAAAAAGCATATCCCTCTCTTATCTAGCTCCCTAGAAAATAGCTTTGAAAACAGAAATAATAGGATTTACAAATTGGTTGTCAGCCACATGGTAAATCAGCAACAACAAGCAAAGAGGCATGGCCCCAGCAACGTATACATGCAGGCCTATGGCAAAATCACGCTGTCTGGTTACACAAAATGGTCGCCGGTCACATGGTCAAACAACAACACCAAGCAAGGAGGCATGGTCCTAACAAAGAAGATATGCAGGCCTATGGCAAAAGCACACTAGCTGTCTACAAAAAATGGTCACGAGCCACATGGTCAAACAACAACTGCAAGCAAGGAGGCATGGCCCAGCAAAAAAACACATGCAGGCCTATGGCAAAAAATACTAGCAGGCTACACAAAATGGTCTCTGGTCACATGGTCAAACAACAACAGAAAGCAAGGAGGCATGGCCAGTGCCAACAAAGAACACATAGAGGCCTATGGACACGGATTCCACAAAAAGGCCTCTGGCCACATGGGATGGAGAACAAAGACAAATGGTGGCCAATGGCAAATGCACACACACACACACACACACAAACACACACAAGCCAGACAAAGGTAGCATGGTCGCACTGAAATAACAACTCCCATTAATTCAGAAATGCCCAAAATGAAAATTAATTGAGCTATAAATATTTTACATTGCACATTCTCCCAAGGCATCAAATATTACCCAACCTATCCACTCTACAGAAAATAAAAAACTTTAAATACATAAAATAACCCAACATTTTTTATTTAATCCAATGCATTCCTTCCTGTAAGTGGTATTTTTATAAAACAACATATACCACAGAAACAGTTGTTTCATATATCCATTTTTCGTGGCGGGTGCAGGCAGGTTTGGGTGCAGTGGTGGTGTTGAAGGTGAAGTGTACACAGTGGTGGTCTGTCCAGAAGGGCTGCATGGTGTGGCGTGGGTGGTTTAGTCGGAGTCGCTGCGGTTGTCGAGGTGGAAGTTCAGGTCTCCGATGAGGATGTAGTACATGGAGGCGATGGCATGGGGTGTGATGAGGTCGGCAATGGTGGATGGCAGAGAGGCACGAGGCCTGGGGGGGGTCTGTAGATGAGGGTCCCATGCAGCGTGGTGCTGGAGCTGGTGTGGATCTGGAAGTGGAGGTGCTCTTTGTTGGGAGGCCAGAACAGGGGCTGTTCAGGGGGAGGGGCCACAGGGACGCAGCGGCACGAAAAACCGGCGGAATAATACATTAAATAGTACATAAAATAAGGCTATTGGAATGAGAAGACACCTAGTGGGACAGTTCAAATTAAACTAAAGGCAGTGAAAATAAAATTAGGGCTAGAAGGGGCCTTCATGCAGGTGTAGATGAGGTAGGCAGGAATGAGGCTGCAGACGTGAACCCTCACTAGAGGGGGACTCAACACTGCGGTGTGGCGTCGGTGCTGCTGAGCTGCGGGGTAGAGAGCTGACCAAGACTAGAGATCACGGTCTTACTCGCTCTCTCCCGCAGAAGCGACAATTAAGTAGGAGAGGGGGGCGGGACGAGAGGCTGGGAGGCGGAAGAGGGGGCTGTGCAGGAGGAAGGGGCCAAAGGACAGCAGCAGTGGGGAAAACCATTGGTATAATAAATTAAATAGTAAATAAAATAGGGCTAATGGCATGAGGAGACACCTAGCGGTAAAGGCAGTAGGCCTGACATACTTATTGTGAAAATCATAGGTAATCATAGGTAAAAGTTAAAAAGAATTTAAGAGTAGATTGTGAATAACCTGCATTAAAGCACATAGATAGGTATTCTGTTACATTGAATCTCACAGATTACCATTCTATGCAAGCATTTTGATGCTGGTTACCCCCTCTGACAAATTGTGAGCATAGAACATGTGTATTGTCGTAATTCTTGTTAGGCGCTATTAGAAGATATAGTATTTTGCTTTGCCAACGATAGGTTTGTGTACTATGTCATTTATTGACTGTATGCCTGATGGTTGCTTTGAGGGAAACTGTATGCTCAGTACAGAAAGTCTTAGTTGGTTATGGTGAGAAGCCATTGATTCAACACAGGCCTGATTGGTTCACTACTAAAATATTTCTGTTGCCATAGGTCTGATCTAGTTAGCATGCAAAGTTATGATAAACATATCAGGCTTAAGATGTGATACCAGTGGAACACTGGGACCATCCCCTTGGGAACACCTTGATTTCCTCTAATATGTAGAGAATTCCACAAAGATTGATGTTTCAGGTTAGTCTTTTTATTATTCAAAAGTTCATTAAATGTTCATTCCAAAAAACGTGTTGTGAGTGAGTGGATCCCTACAACACCCAGCAGCCTCAATACTCTTTGTAACTCGTGTTATCAGCACACACTACAACCCGCGTTTTCTTTTCTTTATTTTTACCACAGCGTCATTTTACCACAGCGTTAACAAAACGATTTAGCCAAGATCGTACCTACGGACATGTGAGTTGTTTATTAATGTTTAACAATGTACAATTGATCAACTATGCACTTATGACTCTCCATGAGTTTTCTGATGTTAACAACTACATAGAGATTTGGTCCAGACAATCATATAGATACATGTTTATTGGACTCATGTGATGGATGATTTAATGAATTGCTCAAGGGTATAAGAAAGGTGGTAATTCAGAATATTTCTTTTGTTACAGCATTATTCCCTGATGAAGGGCATATAGCATTGCCCGAAATGCATTGGATACATTGAACTATAATGATGTCTGAATAAATGTCACTCATGCTTGCTAATGAGTGAAAATATGAATTGAAACAACACGTTTTTTTGAATGAACATTTAATGAACTTTTGAATAATAAAAAGACTAACCTGAAACATCAATCTTTGTGGAATTCTCTACATATTAGAGGAAATCAAGGTGTTCCCAAGGGGATGGTCCCAGTGTTCCACTGGTATCACATCTTTAGTACTTATCAACGGCGTTTTTAGAGGTATTAACGCCACCTGAGGTGAACCCAACCATACTGAACTTTCGCTGACACGCTGTGCATCCCATCCTAACACTAATGTCTCAAAACATATCAGGCTTGTCATATTGATTGCCAAAAGAATACGTTATTATCAACAGGCATTCGCGTGAATCCACTTGAAAGAGAGCTTGCTTTAGTATCAGGTCTGTTTGGTTAGCCCTTTCGTTTTTAATTTGTCTCCTTTTATAGTTCCCCTTTCATTTTTTTGGTTCTCCTCTTTTTTGTTTAATGTTTCTTCAGATGATTTAACTGCTCTCTAGGCAGTGCTATGGCCTGCTTGCTTGCTTCTCATTTAATTTGTACTGCATGTGTCCACTTCCTCTAAACCAGGGGATCATCACAGAATGCTGTTGTCCATAGTATATCATTATTTTATCATTCCAAGATGGCCAACGCATTACCACCATGTTTAGAAGGCAACACATGTTCTTTTTTCTACTTTTAATTTATATTGCATGTATTTTTTGGTTTGTGTGTACTTTATTGCATTATGCCAAAGGTGAATGGAATGAAGAGTCATTACATTGATGGAAGCATGCGTGAGTTCAAAGATTAGTGACAGAATGTGTGTATGATGGCTGATTGAGTGTTTACACCCATCAGTGATAGAAAAGCTACTTTAATTCAGAAACTAGATCTATTGGCATTATGAATGCTTGGTTATAACTGCTAAAAGGACATCCGGCAGAGCTTAGCTGGTACAGCTTACATCACCTCTCAAAAAGAATATATCTTTGTCACTATGAAATTTCAAGTGGATCCATGAATTAAAAGCGATACTGGCTCCCAAACAGTCTTTACTTTTATTAACTAATCAACTGTTTACATTTACAATTCGTTCAGTTAGTAGGGCCCCTGGCCAGAAGGCTTGTTTCCTCTTCCACTGCCTGCCTCTTCCTTGGCTTTCCAGTACAGCAATAATAGCTCCTGATCAGGAGCTTTAGCGCATAGCCCTGCTTCTGGAGGGATGCCTGCCTACCTACTGACCCTTGCCTCTTCTTCTAATGATTTAACTGAGCAGTGTCCATTAAAACATGACTTTCCTGTTTTCATGAAAATTGAATGTGCACAGATCAGCCCTCTCTGGCTTGTTTCTAGGTTCTAATGACAGGAGGAGGAGGCGGGCTGAGTTGTCTATGTCACGATCTAGCTACAGACTGTTGTTTAAAAACCGAGCACTCTGTAGGAGGATGTTTGTATTGCTCACGTATGGCGCCTAATTCAACTACCATTACCTCAAACTGGCACAGCCCATTCTATGTAGCAGACATACTGTACATGCCCCGGGCAACACAGTATATTTGCTAAAATAATACTGCCAAGGGTCTGTCTGGCTACTTGTTGAGAATCATGGTTTGCTGGTTCTGATGTGCAGAGCCAGTGTCCTGCTCTGCTGCGATAATGGAGCCTCTACCAACAAGGAAGCAGGGTAAGTGAAATAAATATTGTTTCTCTTTGCACGACTGTGTGTGTTCGTGAGTGTGTTTGTGAGTAAATGAGCGAGAGTGCTTGTATGTGTCCGCGCGTGTGTGTGTGTGTGTGTGTGTGTGTGTGTGTGTGTTTGAGTGTCACTGAGAGTGAAAGTTAGTGGGAATCCGAGATAGAGAGATTGCATGAATATCTATGAGTGAAGGAGTGTGAGTGTCTTAAAAGGAGTGAGTGACTGGAGATTGTGCGAGGGCATGACAGTGAGCCAAGGGTGTGGCTATCAATGGTGCAATACATTTGTATTATGGCACAGAGTCTGAGAGATTAAAATGAAGAGTGTGTAAGTGTGGCTGTAAGCCATAGTGAGAACCATTGAGTATGGGTATGTTTGTGTGTGACTAACAGTGAGTGGGAGTGGGAGTGAGTATGAGTGAGAATGGGTAAGTGCAATAGTGTGAGTTAGAGTGAGTGAGAAGGAAGAGAGTCAGTGTGAGAGGAAGTGAGTATCAGTGCATGAGTAAGAAAGTGTTTGGTTGTGTGTTTTATGATTGTGAGTCTGCCACTGGCCGGGGAATACTCAATATAATTCTGGGCCTATGACTACACCCACTGCTGCATACTACCACTGGCACACTGCAGAGAATTCTTGGCATAAGGGGTGACACTCAAGGCAAAACTCATACTCTGAAATACTGAAAGAAATACTTGACATAAGGGGACATCTGTGGCAAAATGCTGGTGCTGGCATATTGGAGGTAATTTTTTGCCTTAGAGAAGGCAGCCATGACATCTTGGGGCTGAGGGGGAAGGTTATTGAAAGCAAACCATGATGAAATGCTGGCTCTGAAATACTTGAGGTAATTTTTGACATACAGGCAACCAATTTTTTATGGGCAATATCAATGGCAAATTCTGGTACTGGAATATTTTATGTAGTTCTTGGTATAAATAAGTAGTACCCTTAACAAAATGCTGCCATTGGCAGAAGACAGTTCTTGGGTGAAGCAGAAGCACCTGATGGTAAGCCTTAGCCATCCAGGGATATATGTTTTTATTTTTGATGATGGGAAACGTTTATGTAAAACTTTAAAAAAGCATGGGTGTGTTGTTCCCCTGAGATCCTGCCCCCTTCGACCTCTGCTTACAAGGGTAACTCAATGAGCTGAACACTTGCTGTTGAAACCCAGCAGGTTGGCAAAGCCAACAACGTCAACAAATTGATTAACATTAAATCGTGTAACATTAAAATTGGTGATTAGAAATGGTAGAATTGCGTTATGAAACGCTGTATAAAAAATATATATTACATCCTAGAAATGTATACCTTTAGAGGATGGTGGGTATGGACAGTATTAAAAAAAAAGTCATCTTGATATATTTGAAGTAGTATACAATGGCATTCTCTGATGTCAGAAGGAAGACACTGCGGATTCATTTACCAGTGGTTTCCCATTGTAAAGGATCAATCATCCTACGTACTACTGGACTGTGGACTGTTAGGATAGACTAAGTGAAACAATAATATAAAATACCCAGGGGCCTATTTACAAGGCCCTTGCGTCACCTTTACGTCACTTTGCCCATGTTAAAAATGACGCAAAAGTGACGCAAGGGGCTTGTAAATCAGCCCCCCAGTTATTATTAAAAAGACCCAGCTGCTGGAATCCATTTACCACTCCTCATAGAAAACAGGTTGCACTGTGAGTGTGTAAAATGGTACAAACAACTCAGCGAGTTTTAAACTCACATTAAGGGCCGGTTCAAAATAAAGTTGTAAATCAGTGAGGAGCTATGAGCCTGCACTTGTCTTAGATTTTCTTTCATTATGTCTTTAACTATGCTTTCAAGGGGTATTTGGTATAGCCAATGCAGTAACACCACATCTGAAATTACTGACACCATCTGATATGGTATTTACTTGGTGCATCATAAACCTCACCATTACAGGTTTTCAACTATAGAAAGGAGAATAAACAAAAGAATCACTGTTTGTGAAATTATATTCCCGGTAATTTATCCAAAAAATATTCCACCAGTATTTTACTGATGAAATGTGTTCATTGAAAAACCTAAATGTGCAGTAATTACCACACAGCTCATAATGCAGATAAACAACATTCCACCAAATTCATCATCAGGCCTTAGTTGTCAATGTACAGGACTATGCCTGGAAACCCTGATTCGATCATGCAATTATAGTCTCTATGCAGGTCCTAATGTCTTTCCAAAATAAGGCAAGAGAAAAATCCTATGTGTGGTGTAATGTAGTCAGCAGTCTAGTAGCTGGGTGGGTGGAGTTAGCCGGGCACCAGGGGAAGAGGAGGAGCGTAGGCAGGAAAGGGGCAGATAGAGTAGGGACAGGGACAGGGAAGGATGCAAATAATAAAGCTCTTTGAAACATGAAGAATCGTGTCTGTCTTCCTTGAGTCAGGACACGACAACTGGTGACGAGGGTGGGATCAGCAGCCTACTAGCTCTGAACCCTGGAAACAGTGTCCTGTCCCGAGGGCATCGTTCGAGGAACAGTCGCGGTCGCGACCGATGTGCCCTGAAGAAACTGCCGCCCAAAAGAAGAGGCCAGCAGCCAGTGTCCCAGCTCCGCGATTCAGCGATCGCGTGGAGCCATGCAAGAGGAGCGCAGTCGAGCGCTAAATGAAATTTTAAACCCGGCGCCATATTGCGTCCAAAAGTGAGTGCGAGCTCGGGAGCCGTGCGAGGCCAACAAAGAAGCTGGGAGCCCACCCCAGACTTCCTGAAGAGCCCTGATAGCCAAGACCGTCTGGAGCGGTGAGGAAAGACGTGAGAAGTCCAAAATCCCGTGATGAGACTGCCGAAAGTCGGAGCTCACCCCCGATGCGTGGGGAACAGCATACGAATGATCGGGAACTGACCCCGAGTCTACCTGAGAGTGTAAGAGGACAAGAGGCACGAGAGAGACCGAAGGAGACCTGCTGTCTGCCAGGAAAGCTGCCGGTGAGTGCCGTGTGAGCCCCGCGAGTCTAAAAATCGAATGCAACCCAAACCTCGTGGTGAATGAGAATTGCAAGGGAGTGGCCATCTTGGAGTCAGGCAGCCTGAAAGGACATCCCTGTGCAATTCGCGAGCGGCCATTTTGAAGTCAGGCGCTCCATTGATAAACAAGCATTGGTGCACATGAACTGGTGAAAAAAAAAAAAACACAGGTCAATACAAGTGACAAGTAATAAACAACCACGAGCAAAGGCAAATGTGATATGACAAACAAGCATAAGCCAATGGGAAACAAAAAATAATAATAAACAAGCATAAGCCAAAACAAGCAGAAATATCAAATCAGCCCGAGCACCTGTAAAGAGGAAACAGTAAGTGAACCCAAGTCAAAGGAAAGGAGAGGGAGGAACGTGCCATCACAATGGTGACCCCAAACACCTCCCCACAACGAAACAAGGTCAAACCAATCATTACGGGGGTGTCGCATCTGCGGCCCCCAGAACCCCTGACTTTGACCACTGGAGGAAGCATGGGTCCCAGATGGCAGGAGTGGTTTGAGGACTTTGAGGACTACATTAAGGGGTCGAAGGTGACAGCAGATGAGGAAAAATTGATCTCTCTCCGCAATCTAGCGGGCCGAGACATTAGTAAGATAATCAAGGACCTTCCTCCTGCAGATGTAGGAACCTATGACAAGGTGCGTGAAGCCCTGAACAAGAAATTCCTCCACAAAAGGAATGTTGATTATGAAAGACATGCGTTTCATCAGGCACGGCAAGGAAAAGAAGAAGCAATGAGCACATTCATCACCCGACTGCGGCGACTGTCGAGGCATTGCGAGTTCGACACCTTGTCAACAGACGCTGCCATCAAGTCACAGATCATAGATGGATGTCACTCTGAAACGCTCCGGAGGTGGCTGCTGAGAAAACATCATGAATTGGATGACATTGAAGAAATGACCCGCGTCTATGATCAGGCGGAGCAGCATGCTAAAAGCATTGAAACTGGACAGCACGTAAGCCGAGAACAAGTGTGTCGAGTACAGGCCAGCAGCAGCAGCCGTCGAAACTCAAGGGAGAAACAATGGAGAACTCGGCCGTCATCCCGTCAACGACACACTGAGCATAGGAGGGGTGACCCTGGTCGAAGGGAAAGGAAGCCAGAAAGAACAAAAAGGTGCTATAGATGCGGATAGGACTATCCACACGTAGATGCATGCCCTGCCATGGGTCAGCGATGCAGAAGATGTGGGCGGACGAATCACTTTAAGGCGATGTGTGGCGAGTATCAAAAAGAGAGACGGAGTGGAACGACGAGGCCATCTCGCCTGATGCCAGAAAGCACCACATAAGAGCAGTCCGAGACAGAACACAGTTGTCCTCAGGCTCGTCACATTCCAGTCGAAGGTCTCAATGGGAGTAGAGATCGTCACCCCGAGACTCTAAATCAACGTCCAGAGAGTCTGAATACACCATGTAATATGCGAACATGATTGCAGATCCCGACCAGCTCAAGAAATATCCACGCCTAGACATCAGTGTGGGGAACCACAAAACCAAATTTGTGTTAGACAGTGGAGCTTCACTAAATTACATTCCGGTCACTGAATATGAGAGAATGAAGCCTCAGCCACCATTGACTCCTGCACACGTACGGGTATTCACATGGTTGGCCAAGAAGCCACTTCCCTGCTTGGGGAAGTTTCCAACAACACTCAGTCATAAAACTGTAACCATACCAGCGTTCATACACGTCATTGAAGGCCCAGAGGCAGACTGTCTCCTCAGTTTGCCAACTGCAGAGCGTCTCCGGCTTGTTGAGATTCTTTATAGGATCAGTGATGATCCGGACATTATCAATAAATTTCCCAAACTGTTCCACGGATTAGGGAAAATGAAAGGGTGTCAAGTCCGTCTTCACATAAATGAAAAAATCAGACCAGTGGCACAACATCCTCGACGCGCACCATTTCACCTCCAGCAGGCTGTAGAGGATGAACTTCAGGAACTTTTATCGGCAGACATCATTGAAAGGACTGATGGTTCAACTCCATGGGTGTCGCCGGTAGTCATCGTTCAGAAGAAAGGTACTCTTGGCAAAGTGAGGTTGTGTGTCGACATGCGACTTCCCAACACAGCTATAGAGAGGGAGCGCCTTCCTGGGCCACATCTCAGCGAAATGATCTCCGCACTAAATGGAGCGAGGGTGTTCTCGGAGCTGGACTTAAACAAGGGCTACCACCAGCTGGAGCTGCATGCCAAATCTCGCTACATCACAACCTTTGCAACCCACCTCGGACTATTCAGGTACAAACGGTTGAGTTTACGTGTTTCCTCGGCCGCAGAAATCTTTCAGGAGGCAATTCGACAAATCATTCATCACATCCCCAACACTTTAAATTACAGTAACGACATTGTGTATGGATCCAACATTCAAGAGCATGACAAGGCTCTAGACCGGGTATGCCATGCCCTGCTGGAAGCCAATTTGACACTTAACAAAGACAAGTGTGAGTTCCACCAATCCCCTCTAAAAAATTTCGGGCACATTTTCTCTGGTGCCGGGATGAAGCCTGACCCGGACAAGATAGCTGCTCTAAATGAAACCAAGAGCCCTCAAGATGTTAGCCAATTGAGGTCATTCCTGGGCATGGCCAGCTATTGTGCCCGCTATATAAAGGACTATGCAACAATAAGCCATCCACTTCGGGTTCTCACAAAACAAGGTCAACCATTTACTTGGTCCCGCCAGGGTGAGCAGGCTTTCAGAGACATCAAGCAAGCGGTGGAGTCTGCCGACAATCTCTCATACTTTAGTCCCCACCGAAAAACAGAGATAACAGTGGATGCCAGCCCAGTGGGGTTAGGTGCGATTCTGGCGCAATACGAAAAAAACTCCGATCAGAGACGCATTGTTGCTTATGCCAGTCGCAGTCTTTCAGATCCTGAAAAAGCATATTCTCAACCCGAGAAGGAGAGTCTTGCAGTGGTATGGGCGTGTGAACATTTTCATGTCTTCATTTATGGCAAGCACTTTACCATGATCACTGATCATCAGGCGCTGGTCACAATCTATGGCAATCCAAGATCCAAGATGCCACCGAGGATTGAACGATGGGGCCTGAGATTGCAAGAATATACGCTCACAATCATACATAAGCCCGGGAAATCAGAGAACCCAGCGGACTACATGTCACTGCACCCGCAAGCGTCGTCTGAGTCCAAGCCCTCCATTGCAGAGGAGTATATCCACTTCGTGGTTGATCAAGCACAGCCACCTGCTATTCCCATGGAAACCATTCGGGAAGCCACTGCACAAGATGTCATCTTACAGAAAGTGCTATGTCGGCTCCAGACAAACCGGTGGAGGCATGAAAGCGAAGAAGACGCTGGTGATCCGACGGTCAAGCAGGAAATGCAAGCTTTCCGACATGTCTGTGGTGCACTGTCTGCTACCACAGATGGATTGGTGCTGCGAGGCCAGCGGATTGTTATTCCCAGACAACTATGACAGGGTGTTGTCAATCTCGCTCATGAAGGCCACAGAGGAGTAGTGTCAACAAAACGAGCTCTCCGGGAGCGGGTGTGGTTTCCCCTCCTTGATCGGATCGTAGAGTCAACTCTGGAAGACTGCCCCCAATGCCAGCTAGTCAACCGTGGAGATCCTCCTGCTCCATTGCAAATGACCACACTACCTAGTGGGGTGTGGCAAGAACTCACCATGGATTTTTATGGACCTCTGCAATCAGGCAAATATGTCTTGGCCATAATTGACGAATACTCACGATTCCCCATTGCCCAATTTGTGTCATCAACAAGTGCTTCTAGCACTCTCAATGTGTTGGATGAAGTATTTGCGGCATTGGGTGTTTCCAAAGAGCTAAAAACAGATAACGGACCTCCTTTCAATGGACACGAGTTTAGTGCCTTTGCAAAGCACTTGAACTTCAAACACAGAAGAGTTACACCTCTATGGCCGCAGGCAAATGGCACCATTGAACGGTTTATGGCCACACTCAAAAAGACTTTTCAATAAGCCACCATTGAGAAAAGGGACCTGCAAGTGGCCTTGAATGAGGTCCTCAGGGCGTACAGGACAACCCCTCATGCGACCACTGGGAAATGCCCTGCAACACTGATGCTAGGGCGCCCCATAAGGACTCGCATACCGCCCTGGGAAGGAGCCCTGCGAGCTGTGTCGCCCCCCCGCAGTCATCAAGAGGTGATGGCAGCGGACAGTCGCAACAAGGACAAAATGAAATCATACGCGGACACAAGGAGGAGGGCCAGATCACTGTCTCTAAATGAAGGAGATCGTGTCATTGTCAAACAAGACCAACAAAGAAAGACTGATTGTCATTTTAGAGCTGAACCTTTACTGGTCACCCAGCAAAAGGGCACCATGATAATGGCGGAGTCCGATCATCGACGAATCACCAGGAACATATCACACTTTAAGAAGTGCACTCCGGACATGGGAGAAGCACTCACAAAGATGACCAGAGTGTTGGTCAGTGAAGGTCATGATCGGTCTGACCAAGAGAGCGGGAGTCAGACAAGAGATACTCCGGGAGACTCTGCGACTGAGACTGGAACCATGTCTCTGCGACCCCGCCGAGATATCCAACGACCACAAAGACTCATTGAAGAAATCTGAGCCAGCTCATTGTTTTGTTCATTTGTTAAGAAAGGGGGAGATGTAATGTAGTCAGCAGTCTAGTATGCGGGGTGGGTGGAGTTAGCCGGGCACCATGGGAAGAGGAGGAGCGTAGGCAGGAAAGGGGCAGATAGAGTAGGGACAGGGACAGGGAAGGATGCAAATAATAAAGCTCTTTGAAACATGAAGAATCGTGTCTGTCTTCCTTGAGTCAGGACACGACATGTGGGTCTTTGTTATCGCAGCATTTAATTGTTGAGGTAGCCTTGACAGGAGGACTGTGTTGGTTGTGTTATTTGGAGGGTGTACTTGTTTCTCAGTGATGAAAGATTGAAGAAAGATCTTAAAAAGAAGAAGGCCATGGAATTTATTATTGCGGTGAGAGTGTCAATTTTGCACTCAATTGTATAAAGATTTGGGAGAGTCTGGGTTTTTCTTTTTATTTGGGGAGCCCGAGGGAGAGGTGGTGGTGCTCTTCGTAAAGGGTAGCAGTGCTTTTGGAGTATTTGACATGCTTGTATGGACGATGAGCTGAAGTTAGCTGGATGGCATGTAGGCTCTGGATCCTGTCTTGCAGGAGATTGATTGCCTTTAAACTGGGCATGAATCCAGGAGCCTATTGATAGTTTCTCGCTAGTCTGCAATCAAGTGGATTAGTCGAAAATGAACGGGGATGAGCTAGACGGGGGAAGATTATTTTCTTTGTAGTGAAGGAATAATGGTGGAGCTCCCTATTATGGGATTTGTCTTAATTTTCAGCAGCATCTAAAAGAGTTTTATACCCCTAAAGGGATAACATATGTACACATTCCAGAACCATAAATTATTTTTTGCACTCCAAGGAAATGTATACAGACTAGAATACTATATGTAGTTCTGGAAGACCCTTTTGGCTTTCCCCTTTTCTATGAAATCAGTTTCTGTATGAAATTTGACAGGGAGGAAATTATTTCAGTTTGTGCATTTTGAAAACACCCTCACGTAATAGTATAATAAGAACAGCTTGGTCCTAAATAATTGGATTTTTATGTCTGGTTTAGCAGCAAGACCTATTACTTACAATCAATTGAACTAGGCATAGAGTGGACTAGGGCTATGCCCAGAGGAGACTATTCTTTCACCTCATGCGATTGGATGTTTGGTGTATCATTCCACCTCCTGTGGCGATCTTGCATTGCAGTACACTAGGTATTGTTTGACATCTCAAAATCACACTGTGCTTTTAGGACACGCAAAATTATTTTTTATTGCAGACATGCTGCATAAGAAAAGCAATATTATTTTTCTCTGCATTATATATATATATATATATATATATATATATATATATATATATATATATATATATATATATATATATATATATATATATATATAGATAGATATACATATATATATATATATATATATATATAATACCTACTGGCGATAGCCAGTAGGTATATATAGTTAGGACCTAGTTACCATAGGAAATGCCGAACATTCTATTTGGAATAACTTTGGTGCGGATTGAGGGATCTGCCTGTAATTTTCCTTAAATTTGCCTCGTTGCGCTCCGCTCCTTCCCTGAAAGTTTCAGGGGGATTCGTCAGGCAGGGGCCGAGAAAAAAGGGGGGTCCCAAAACGTGTTTTCCCCATGTTAATTTCCATTGGGACATTCTGACAAGGCTACAGCTCGAACGGCTGAATGGAATTACGCCAGATTTGGCAAAATGGTAGGGACTGGTATGGAGCAGTGCCTTTTGTATGTTTGGTGTAAATCCCTCCAGTAGTTTTTGAGAAAATTGAATGTGAAATTGAGTCCAATGAAATTTTCCATAGGACCTTTAGACACAGCAACAGCCCGAACGGCTGAATGGAATTACTGCAAACTTGGCAAAATGGTAGAGCCTGGTATGCAGAAGTGCCTTTTGTATATTGGGTGAAAATCCCTTCAGTAATTGTTGAGAAAATCGACTTTTTCAAATTATATATCTATAGGCGGGACACGGTGCGCGCCCGTGCGCGCACCGTCC
The DNA here is from genome assembly GCF_964263255.1 of Lissotriton vulgaris. Taxonomy (NCBI): domain Eukaryota; kingdom Metazoa; phylum Chordata; class Amphibia; order Caudata; family Salamandridae; genus Lissotriton; species Lissotriton vulgaris. Next base: position 789,225,415 of record NC_141698.1, on the reverse strand, counting down.
TTGCACAGTCCTTGCACGTGCGCGGACCTTAGCGTGCATGAGCTGCATGCTGATTGGCTGCCAATGTCTGTCAACACCCCAAAACAGAAATTGTTGGCAGCCATCTTGTGCCTCGGTAGACTGAGGCACAGGAAAGCAGAAAAACAAACGTGTAGAACTCAAAAAAGGGTGCAGGGTAGAAGTACCCTGACCCCCTAGGCCTGCTCAGGGGGTCCCACAAGGACCCCCAAGGCCCCAAAAAAAACATTTTTGTTGAAAAATCACCGAGTCCGCGCGTGATGCGCGCACCCCGCGATTTAAAAAAAAAAAAAAAAAAATTCTAAAGAAAAATTGGGGGGGGGGGGGGCTGGGGGGTCCTTGTGGGACCCTCTGAGCAGGTCTAGGGGGTCAGGGTGCTTCTACCGTGCCCCCTGTGCGTGTTTTGCACCTTTGTTTCACTGCTTTCTTGTACCTTGGTTCTACCGAGTCACAAGATGGCTGCCAACAGTTCCTGGTTTGGAGTGTTGACATACAGTGGCAGCCAATAAGCATGCCTTTCACAGGAAAGCAGCATGCTCATTGGCTGTCAAAACTTCTAACCAGGAAGTGTTTGTATTCATCTTGTGCTAGGTAGACCGAGGCACAAAAGAAGCAGAAAAACAAACGTGTAGAACGCAAAAAGGGGGCAGGGTAGAAACACCCTGACCCCCTAGGGCTGCTCAGGTGGTCCCAGAAGGATATTTACATATTTAAACGTTATCCGCTAATAGAATTAGAATTTAGAAAACCTTTGAAATTTATTGAAAAAAAACATAGGTTTCACGCCTGACATAGTTAGAAATTAGCATTTAAAAAGTGGTCCCTGAAGGATATTAACATATTTAAACGTTATCCGCTAATAGAATTAGCATTTAAAAAACCTTGCAAATTCACTTAAAAACATAGGTTTCAGGTCATATATAGTTAGGAGTTAGCATTTAAAAAACCTTTGAAATTCACTGAAAAAAAACCCATAGGTTTCAGGCCTTATATAGTTAGGAATTAGCATTTAAAAAACCATTGAATTTGCTCCTATATAGTTAGTTGTACTAACTATATTTCACGCACCCGCAATCCACTGCAGATGATGTCACATATTACATCATTCATGACATGGTCAGTGACATCACTGATGACATCTCAAATGAGATCAGTGATGCAAAGGTGCAAAACACGCAAAGGGAGCAGGGTAGAAGCACCCTGACCCCCTAGGCCTGCTCAGGGGGTCCAAATGTTTCTCAAGAAAAGTCATTTTCAATCGTTCGGAATATCGGCGTTTGGACAGATATGACCCACGGACACGGTTTATGACTTTTCTTGAGAAACATTTGGATTTGGATTATCATGTCCTATACTAATTTTTGAAAGACTGACTTTGAGGATGCTATAAATTACTCAAGTCCATGGATTCTGCTGGGAACGCCCCCAGCAACACCCATTTTGCACACCCCTTTAACGCAGGACACTGCGTTAAAGGGACTGATATTTATCAGGCAGGATTACGCCACAAAAAGTGGCATAGTCCTGCCTGATAAATATCACTCAGTCTTCTGCGCCACCAGAACGTCCCAAAAAGTGCATCATTCGTGACATGGTCAGTGACTTCACTGATGGCATCACTGATGACATCTCAAATGACATCACTGATTACATCACTGATGACATCATCCATGTGACAATCAAATACACGAAGACAACAAAGAGAAAACTGGGCTGTTCCTAAAGGAAAGGAAAGGGGGGGTCACTAAGGTGCTAGGGGTAGTACTCGGATGAGAGCTAACCCTGGGTATACAATATGTTGGATATAATGGCCTCACGCACCCTTGCGAGTTTCATGCTTCATCATAGGCAATACTCCTCGTTGGACAGGCCGTGCAATGCCCAACGGGCAGACCTCAAAGAGGGGCTCTTTATCGGAGATCTTTTATGCAACTGCCTATGGGTGAAGTGTGGGTGGGGGGCCAGGACAGACTAGATGGTGTGGGTGAAGATAAAATGAGGCACAAGGTACCGGAAAACAATTTTATTCTGGTGGTCCTATGCCGCAAGTAAAATCAAAGGTAGTCTGTATTCGCTGGAACTTAGGTTTCCAGAGACGATACAGTACTATAAGGTGAAGGATGTGGTCAACATGTTTCTCGCTTCAAGCACATTGGCTGCGATTCTTCAGGACCTAATAAAACCTACTATCTACAAGATCTGCAAAAGTATCAGTTAGCAAACAGCACACATGTTGTACTACCTGCTTAACACCTGCTCTTGCCTATATTGGGAGACAAAAGAGATCGTTATTACAGGTAAGTGACAATCTGTGATTCATCTAGTGACCGTGAACACACTGTGATATTGTGACATACTAGTGATAGGTTTGACTAGTATGTGACTAAAAACCAAAGTGGCAAATCCAAGGTTGGATGCATAAAAACAATAGGTTGCAGCATCAATCATCTTAATTAAAGAGTTAAGAACAGTGGGAGCAAGTTACTCACTTAATGGTTAGAGTAAAAAGGTGTCAACAGTACCCGGTAGGTCTGACATCAGGGGAGAAACTATAGGGATTGAGGCTAGGGAGGAGGGGGTTAAATGTCAGAGGATGTTGTTAGGATATGGGACAGCATTTCATATTGCGCTCCCAATCATTCATGCGGAATACTTGTTTATTCAATGGCAGATTATCGGTGTGGGGTCGTCAGGTTTGCATGTTGATAAAGCCCCAAGTGGTCGGGTTCAGTAAGGATATAAAGCCTCACCCAACTTGCAGTGTGGTTAGAGGTCTGAGAGGTACCCAATATAGTAACTCTGCTCACGCGATCCTTTAAACATAGACTAGTTGTTAAAATTGCCAGCATAACAGACAAAATCATGCCAAACACTGTATTTTACTTCCAAACGGTCTGTGCCAAATCATTAAGCAAACCAGCATCACAGACAAAATCATGCCAAACGCTGTATGGAACTTTTAAAAGGTCTGTGCCAAATCGTTAAGCAAAACAATCACACTGGGCAGAATGGGCCAACCGGAAGGTCTATACACGGTCTATACGGTGTCTATATTAACATAGTTGCCGTACCCACTCTTATGAAAAAGGGGGTTTTGTCCCGTGTTGTTATTATCCTGCAATGTGAGGCCGGGCCTTCGTGTAAAATGACACGTCAAGGGTTAAATTATCACGCTTGACTCAGATGTTCGTGCCCTTGAGGTATGCGTGTTGATGCCAGTTGAAAAACAGTGTGTTAGACAAGCGCTTGCGGCATGGTAAACCCACACGGTAACACCCGGTCCGTCAAGATAGAACCAAGGGATTGGAAACATAATATGGCTAAATCGTAGTGTAAGCGCAAACAGGCATGGAGCCCAGACAACTAAATCGACACGCTGTGGGGCATTTAAGGTAGCTCAACGGCGGTCGCTTAAAGCCTGTTGACTTACTTTCAACTGCCTGTGTCTGCGACGATCACGCCTACCCATCTCTACCGGGTCCGGATAGTGAAAAGCCGGTCTCACCATGGATGTTAAGTAGAGCGGTGGGCGTGGCTCCCAGACCGGGAAAGACTGGTGCCCGTGGGACATGTGGAAATGCACGTAAATGCGGCGGCCATGATGGAGTGGAGGGGGTATGGTCCATAGCGGATGTGGGGAGCTATGAATCTGGAGGTGAATTTAAGGTGTCTTTACAATTATCATTTGTTACCAAACGAGTATTTTGATGATTGGCATTGGTAAAAGTCACAAGTCTGTGTGAACGGTGCGATGTGGTTAGAATTCACTGAAGGAAATACTCTAACGGTCGCGTTCGTGTTGAGATGTATCTGCCTAGGTAATGCCGAAGTCGGTATGTATGTATATCAGAGATGAGGTTACTTAAGTACTATGGTAACCCAGGTTGGAAGGGAAGGTAGGGCAGAGTGATTAGTCCCTTGAGGTAACTTAATGCCCGGTATGAACGCTGGAATGGAGTAACCAAACGCTCCTGGAGTGTTCATGTAGAGAGCTGGGTAGACGGACCTTGTGTATTACTTTTACAAGTAGGTAACCGTTGTACAGAAAGTAGGCGTTTGTTGTAAATTATTCTGATCGGTAGCCGCAAGTGGTGGCGTAATGATGCGTAGTCATAAGCTGGTGGTAGTCAAGGGTGGTTGGGCAATCAATCATAGTAGAAATGTCCTAAACCCATTGATAAATGCTGGCGGGGTATTAAGCCAAGGAGAGGATAACAGGGGGGGCTGTCTAGTATCTTGGAGGTACCATAATGGTGTTGTATTCACAGAGCAGTCCATGGAATATCCTCGTTGAGACCCCGGCTGTCAGTGGCCAAACGGTGTATCCACCTCTGTTCCTTCAGGAATAAATTATGTTTGGATTTGTCTGAGATGGCTTCAAGAACCAGCCACGAGAGAGAGTCTGCCGAGTGGTTCTGATCTACATAGTGCCTACACATCTTGGTGTTTGTTTTCTTGCAACGGAAGTTGCTTCTGTGCTCCGAGATGCGGGTTTTGATGGGACGGGAGGTCATACCCACATATTGCAGATCACATGGGCATCTCAGCAGATATATGCAGTATGGAGTATTGCAAGTGGTATGCCCCCGTAGTTCCCACGTGAAGGTATCCGTCAGGAGAATCGTCTTATGTATTGACGTGAACGGGCACGCGCTGCAGGAACCACATGGGTAGTGGCCCCGTACAGGTGGTAACTGCCACAGAGTAGTTTGACTGTTCGTCTCTACTTTCTTGGGTCTCGTGTGGATCAAGATGTCTTTCATGTTCCTAGACCTCTTAAAAGCAAATCTGGGTAATGCAAGGTTCAGACTGCCCGTGTTCAGGATCTGCCAGTGTCGTTTGATTATTTTCTTTATTTCGTTGGAAGCTGGCGAGAAGGTAGTTACACAGGTTATGAGGTCTGTGTCCTGTGGGGTAGGAGTGTTGTATTCAAGGAGAGCCCCCCTATGGTTGTTTTGTGCACGTTTGCATGCCTTGAATATCTCCCTGGTGGGGTATCCCCTATCCATCAGATTTCTGGATAGTATGGTAGACTGTCAGTTTGGAACAATTGCGCCTAACCCGTAGGAATTGCCCAAAAGGAAGATTCAGTCTCAGGGCCTTAGGGTGGTGGCTCGTGAAATGGAGCAAACTGTTCCGATCAGTTGGTTTCCGATACATGGCGGTGTCAATTTTACCTCCCTGTAGCCTAATCGTTAGATCCAGAAAGGCAATGTCGGTAGCTGAGGCCGTTATGGTAAAGTTGAGATAGTCATTCAACGTGTTGAGCCAATTGAAAAACTCTTTGTATAGGTCTGTGGTACCTGCCAGAGTATTAGGATATCATCAATGAATCTCCTCCATAATTTGATGTTTAGACGGTAGGGATTCACAGGGCCATTGATGTATCTTTCTTCGAAATCGGCCATGTACAGACAGGCCACCGAAGGCGACAATGTGCTCCCCATAGAGGTACCCTTAGTCTGATGGTAATATTGCCCTTTAAATTCAAAATAATTTATAGTGAGGGCTAGAGTGGCACACTCCATAATGAAAGAGATTGGTATCGGAGAGGTCCATTCTTCAGTGCTAAGGATCCTCTCAATCACTCCTAGTGTGGCCCTCTGGGGGATGCTAGTGTAGAGGGCCTCCACGTCCAGGGTGAGGAGGAAATCAATCTGGATATCATCCTGTAGAGTGTCCAAGAGACGAAGGACATCGGTGGTATCTTGGACATAGGAAGGGATCTGTTTGACCAGTGGCTGTAAGAAGTGATCACGGAACTGTGACAGTGGCTCCAGTACAGAATCAATGCCCGATACTATCGGGAGTCCTGGCACTGGGGTAGTCCCTTTATGAATTTTTGGGAGGGTATAAAAGTAGGGGACCCTGGGATGTTTTTTGGTCAGGAATTCCGCCTCCTTTTTACAATCCATTTATGCATCATTACGCCACCACTTGCGGCTACCGATCAGAATAATTTACAACAAACCCCCCTTTCTGTACACCGGTTACCTAATTGTAATAGTAATACACAAGGTCCGCCTACCCAGCTCTCTACATGAACACTCCAGGAGCGTTTGGTTACTCCATTCCAGCGTTCATACCGGGAATTAAGTTACCTCAAGGGACTAATCACTCTGCCCTACCTTCCCATCCAACCTGGGTTACCATAGTACTTAAGTAACTTCATCTCTGATATACATACATACCGACTTCGGCATTACCTAGGCAGATACATATCAACATGCGCGCGACCGTTAGAGTATTTCCTTCAGTGAATTCTAACCACATCGCACCGTTCACACGGACTTTTGACTTTTACCAATGCCAATCATCACAATACTCGTTTGGTAACAAATGATAATTGTAGAGACACCCTAAATTTTGAGTTCACCTCCAGATTCATAGCTCCCCTCATCCGCTATGGACCATACTCCCTCCACTCCATCATGGCCGCTGCATTTATGTGCATTTCCACATGTCCCACGGCACCAGTCTTTCCCGGTCTGGGAGCCAGGTCCACTGCTCTACTTAACCTCTATGGCGAGACCGGCTTTTCACTATGCGTACCCGGTAGAGATGGGCAGGCGTGATCGTCGCAGACACAGGCCGCTGAACGTAAGTCAACAGGTTTTAAGCGACCGCCGTTGAGCTACCTTAGATGTCCCACAGCGCGTCGATTTAGTTGTCTGGGCTCCATGCCTGTTTGCGCTTACACTACGATTTAGCCGTATTACGTTTTCAATCCCTTGGTTCTATCTTGACGGACTGGGTGTTACTGTGTGGGTTTACCACGCCGCAAGCGCTTGTCTTACACACTGTTTTTCAACTGGCATCAACACGCATACCTCAGGGGCACGAACATCTGAGTCAAGCGTGATAATTTAACCCTTGACGTGTCATTTTACACGAAGGCCCGGCCTCACATTGCAGGATAATAACAACATGGGACAAAACCCCCTTTTTCACAAGAGTGGGTTCGGCAACTAACTTAATACAGACACCGTATAGACCGTGTATAGACCTTCCGGATGGCCCATTCTGCCCAGTGTGATTGTTTTGCTTAACGATTTGGCACAGACCGTTTGGAAGTACCATACAGTGTTTGGCATGATTTTGTCTGTTATGCTGGCAATTTTAACAACTAGTCTATGTTTAAAGGATCGCGTGAGCAGGGTTACTGTATTGGGTACCTCTCAGACCTCTAGCCACACTACAAGTTGGGTGAGGCTTTATATCCTTACTGAACCCAACCACTTGGGGCTTTATCAACATGCAAACCTGACGACCCCACACCGATAATCTGCCATTGAATAAACAAGTATTACGCATGAATGTTTGGGGGCGCAATATGAAATGCTGTCCCATATCCTAACAACATCCTCTGACATTTAACCCCCACCTCCCTAGCCTCAATCCCTATTTCTTCTCCCCTGATGTCAGACCTACCGGGTACTGTTGACACCTTTTTACTCTAACCATTAGGTGAGTAACTTGCTCCCACTTTTTTTTAACTCTTTAACTAAGATGTTTGATGCTGCAACCTATTGTTTTTATGCATCCAACCTTGGATATGCCACTTTAGTTTTTAGTCACATACTAGTCACACCTATCACTAGTATGTCACAATATCACAGTGTGTTCACGGTCACTATAGGAATCACAGATTGTCACTTACCTGTAGTAACGATCTCTTTTGTCTCCCAATATAGGCAAGAGCATGTGTTAAGCAGGTAGTGCAACATGTGTGCTGTTTGCTAACTGATACTTTTGCAGGTCATGTTCTTGTAGATAGTAGGTTTTATTAGGTCCTGAAGAATCGCAGCCAATGCGCTTGAAGCGAGAAACATGTTGACCACACCCTTCACCTCGTAGTACTGTATCGTCTCTGGAAATCCAGCGAATACAGACTACCCTTGATTTTACTTGCGGCAGAGAACCACCAGAATAAAATTGTTTTCCGGTACCTTGTGCCTCTACTCTGTCCTGGCCCCCCACCCACACTTCACCCATAGGCAGTTGGATAAAAGATCTCCGATAAAGAGCCCCTCTTTGAGGTGTGCCTGTTGGGCATTGCACCGCCTGCCCAACGAGGAGCATTGCCTATGATGAAGCATGACACTTGCAAGGGTGTGTGTGGCCTTTATATCCAACACATTGGATACCCAGGGTTAGCTCTCATCCGAGTACTACCCCTAGCACCTTAGTGACCCCCCCTTTCCTTTCCTTTAGGAACAGCACAGTTTCCATTTTGTTGTCTTCATTAACCAGGGCTATGACTGTGGCTGGACCTTCCATTCATCCCTTTGAGTGGTAACTTAAGCCCTACTGGATCACTGTGGATCCTCCTCCTCCCCTCCCTTTTGTCATACAATCAAATACACCTCATCACACACTAGTATAATCTTTCATCACTCACTGTAAAGTAGAAAGTGCCATATTTGAAACCATTGACACACCAATAGAAATTTCAAAACACCCACTCAGTTATTCATAGAACTATACACACATCTAATCACTTACCTATAGATTCAGTGTTATATGCAGTGAATAATCAACAGAACACTATCAAATATACTTATACGCCTATTTCAAAATTACACACCAGCACACATTGTATTCACTTATAAAGACATCCTTCTGACTTATGCAATCAATTGATTATACTTACATTTACTCACCTACACACTTATACAAACACCACTTCATCTATTTATATAGATAGTAACTCACACTTAGTGTGTTATAAAATCAGTATTACAAGTATACAGTTATCCATATAGTGACTCATACAATCACTAAGTCTTAGGCACACTTTATTAGATATAACTGTCACATGCACTGCCTTTTTTTTCAAGTTTAATGGAGATGTACCATTGAGGGAAATATTTCCTCACCACCACACCCATAAACATATACACTCACTGAAACATCTGTTATAACATGTAGTCCTAACCTCATATACCTACTGAATGAACTATTCACACTTTTATTGGCAACCACACACCCCCCACCAAACCACATAGACATTCATTTACCCATATAAATACTCAGTTAGGAAACCAATAACAAATATAGTCTTTAACATAGCAATTAAGACAACGCAATAAAGACTTTCACACAGTTTAGTAACTACACATTATATATAGTGAGACTCTACAAATTAGTCAAGGAAACAATCAATGACACTGTTACTAAATCCACCATCCACACATTTATATTTATATATTCACTCATTCTTCAATGCAAAGTAGTATATTTATAATACATATTTAAATATCAAAGCAAACCACATTCACTGGATGATGTCATCAGTGATGTCATCAGTGATGTCACTGACCATGTCATGAATGATTTAATATGTGACATCATCAGCAGTGGATTGCGGATGCGCAAGTTATAGTGAGTACAACTAACTAGAAGGCATATTGTGAATTAGCACTAGAAGGCAATGAGAAAGAGGATTGAATTTCCGAAAAAGAAAGAGGCACACCATGTGAAATTAATTGAGAGATCAAGCACAATCCTCGAGAATACCAGACTTTCCAATAAATGGTGCGATTGCGTATTTTAAGTTGAGAGTTATACCAGATAGGTTGTTCGTGGAAGGAAAGAAGTGAGGGAAAAGAAGAAGATAAGAAAGGTAGAAGAAGAGTACGAGAATGAGAAATAATAGGAGTGTGAAGGCGGACCGGGTAGGACGTAAAGGACAAAAGTTCACTGAAGTTGAAAGGTGAAATAAAGGAGGATTGCATGGTCAACCAAACTGGAGGATAAAAAAGAAGATCAGAAGAGAACCAGCGAGTAGATTGTTTCAGAGGAAAAGCTTGATGATACTCTCCTAAATCAGGAAAACAAAAACCGGCCTGAGCCTTGTCCTTCCGTAGAGAGGCAATAGCTATCCGAGGGCGTTTGCCATTCCATAAGATTTTCAACAGTAAAGAATCAATCTTTTTGCAGAAAGAAATCGGAATACGCATAGGAAGCATAGAAATAGTATAAAGAAGAAGAGGAGAGAGCATCATCTTTATAGAATTGAGCCGACCCCACCAGGACATAAAGAGCGGGTGCCAACGTGTGATAGCTGCTTCCATTTTCTTAGAAATATAATCAAAATTCAATTTAAGAGTGTCAGGTAGGAGAGGAGCGAACCAAATACCCAAGTAATTAATTTTAGAGGGCTGCCATGAGAAGCCGGACTGAGAAAAAAGATGTTTCTGGCAAAGAAAATTTAAAGGGAGGATTTCACATTTATCGGCGTTTAGGCGATATCCAGATACCACAGAAAAGGAAGAAACTTGCTGAAGAAAAGAAGAGTGAGGATCGGAGCAATAAAAAAGGATGTCGTCCGCATAAACCGATAGCTCCAAAGTGAAAACCGGTGATGTTGTCATCCCGACGGATTTTAGTAAGGAAGGCTTCTAGGGCTAAAACAAATAATAAAGGGGACAAAGGGCAACCCTGTCGAACACCTCTATGTAGAGAGAAATAATCCGAGGTCTTACCATTGACGAAAATGGATGCTTGGGGATTAGAGTAAAGCAAGGAGATAATAGAAATGAAATTGGGTGGGAAGCCAAACCAACGGTCTGCCTACTTTTTAATACACTTCCCCACCCAAAACCCCTATTTTCCCTTCATCCCGTGCCAGTGATACACTCTTTAAAAAAAAGAGTATTTAAATTGATACCTGAGTATTAATTTTTTGAATCAACTTTATTTTAATCAGTATCTTTAGTTTCTTCCTACATTTTAATTCACTACCCCACCCAAAATCCCTATTTTCCCTGCATCCCGTGCAAGGGGTACTCTCTTTTTTTATACGATTATTTAAATTGTTACCCGAGTATTAATTAATTAATTAAATCATCCATTTATTTTAATCAGTGTGTATAGTTCCTGCCTTCATTTAAATACACTACCCCACCCAAAACCCCTATTTTCCCAGCATCCCGTGCCAGGGTTAATTTTACAATTTATTTATATATGGTGCAAGGTGTATATTGTATGTTATTTTCGTCCTAAAAATAATTACTGAGCATTAATTTTAAAAACAAGTACTTATTTTCATTTTTTTTTTAAATAAAAAATATGCCTTGTGATGGTATGCGTTGTAATGGAATATGCGTTGTAATGGCATGTGTTGTAATGACATGCGTTGTCATGTACGATACGATGTAAAAGTTGTGTTGTAATGGCATTATGTTGTAAAAGTTGTGTAGTAATGGCTGTCTCCTGTTTTAGTTAAAGAGAAGGAGGCAAATATTGAGTTTTCTTGCTGTTTATTGAATAGCACTTTCAATGCACTGCATTTCTCATAATCCTACTCTGCTGGACGGGAAGTTACGACGCAAAGAATATACATCCATCCATTTCAAATAAAGTATGTCCAACTAACAAGTCCTCTATTCTTGTTGATTGAAAGTTGAAGTCTATGCAAAATCCTAAATAGTACAAAAACACAAAAATTCCATAAGTAGTAAAATGGCTTTGTCTTTGTATCGGTGAACTTCCAGGAGGAACGTGTCCTCCATTAAAAAAGAATGTCTTCCTTTAACCATTTCGCCACCTGGCGGCAAAGATCAGTGACTGTGTGTTCGATATTGGCACCATGAATAAGAGTAAACAACACATCAGCCCCCAGCCCACTGACCAGTCTACAAAGGTTCGGGACCGACTGTGGGCAAAAATTATCTCCGAAACCTGGATGGACATCTTAACAAAGTCCTACCCTATAGGGAGCATTGACCCCAAGACGGCTTATGATAAATACATGGAATGGATTACTGCATCCTTGGATGCACTATCCCCATCAAATGTAGGGCAAAGAGGCCAGCAAATAAAAAAATACCATGGTATACCCCGAACATTCGTGAACTCAAGCAAAAATGCAAAAAGCTAGAGAGGGAATGGAGGAGGAACTACTGCTCGGAGAAAAAACTAAAATATAAGGAGGCAATAAAAACATACCAAGCAGAAATAAAAATAGCGCAGCCACTGTATATTGAGGAAAAAATCAAATCAGCAGCTAACGTCCCAAGAGAAATAGCTAGAATAGCAAAAACATTATCAACGTGCCCTCAGCCAGAAGGTTCCACAGAAGGAAACGCACAGAGATGTAAAGAACTGGCAGAATTCTTTAACAATAAAATTCTTAACATATACAACGCATTCCAACCCTCTCAGCAAAAGGATACACCGACCCCCTAACAAATCAATGGGCCGGAAAAAACATATTATTTGGAGGATATCCCGATCTTGGACTTAAACACCCTTGATAAACTTTTTATGAAGGTCAAATCAGGATCTCCTTGCGACCCAGTGCACTTGCTGGGGAAAGTCAAGGAAACAATCCTCCCAGTGCTCCTGGAAATGCTAAATCTTTCCCTTATCGCATCGACAGTACCGGTAAGATGGAAACACGCGATGGTAAAAGCACTTTTTAAAAAACCTAACTTGAACCCAGAAAACTGGGGGAACTACCGGCCGGTATCACTACTCCCATCAGTCAGTAAAATACTGGAAAAACATGTAAATATGTCACTGTCCAACTACCTGGAATCACATGAAATCCTACATAGCACACAGACAGGCTTCCGACCTAACCATGGAACGGAAACCGCTCTCCTAACAGTAATGGAGGAATCCAGGAAAGTGCTTGATCTCGGTGGGACAGTAGCAGTTATCCTGCTGGACCTGACAGCCGCTTTTGATACTGTAAACCATAGTATCTTATTAGACAGACTTAAAGAGGTAGGAGTAGCAGGAAATGCCCTCTCGTGGCTCAAATTATTCTTGACAGATAGAATGTTCCAAGTGTTCGAAGGCAGGTACACCTCAAGAGAGATCCCACTTACTTGCGGGGTTCCGCAGGGATCGTGGTTAAGCCCCACCCTTTTTAATGTGTACCTCAGACCACTGGCCAAGCTATTACTTCCTTTTGGAGCTAGTATAGTCACAGACGCGGATGACACCCAACTGGTGGTAGCCCTCAATCATCCAAAAATGAGTACTATTGACCTACAATCCTGCCTGCAACAGGTGGCCACCTGGATGGATCAATCCCACCTCAGGCTAAACGGGGACAAAACTGGGCTTATGATTCTCTGAAATAAAGCAGAGGCACATTCAAAATTAAGTTCGCCAAAATATCTTGGTCCCCCTCCTATGCCCAAAGATAGGATCAAAAGCCTTGGAATCTGGCTCAACAGATCTCTCAAACTTGACCACCAAGCGGTACAAGTTGCAGCCACCTGCTTCGGCATTCTAAGGCAACTAAGAAAGATACTGCCATTACTCCCTGATACCGTGCGCAGAACCATGGTCCAATCACTGGTCCTTCCCCGGCTAGATTATTGCAACTCGCTATACTTGGGAACTCCTATTACCACAATTAAAAAGCTCCAAGTAGTGCAGAACTCCACGGCCAGACTACGATACAAACTCCCATGACAACAATTGGCGAAACCAACAATGAAAGCCCTTCACTGGCTGCCCATAGCAGAACGCATAAAACTTAAATCCCTCTGCATTGCACACAAGATGCTATGGGGCACAGGCCCAAAAATAAATCATGCCCTCTTAAATTTCCATTGACCTGTGCGTAACCTAAGATCTGCCAACCTCTTCCAATCCATTGTACCTAGAACAAGGAGAGTGCGATCAGGTTGACGCATGTTTTCCTACAATGTCTCCACCCTATGGAACTCCCTCCCACCTCAGCTTAGATCCACAACAGATTACCTTACATTCAGGAAACAGCTAAAACATGGTTATTCCAGAACCTGCAGTAAGACTCTAGGTTTCTGTCCTTTGATGCGTAAGCGCTGGGACGCCTACGGGTAGCCATGCGCTCAACAAGAATTAATTAATAATAATATTAATAATAATAATTTGCAGGTGAGCATACATTTCAGGGTGGTGTAATATTCACCTCCTTTGTGTTCAAAAGAATGTGCAATTTTATTCCAAGACAGGAGGCTCATATTATTCAAGTTTAATGCTGACTAACAACTGCCATTGCCAAATGCTGAGCTCAAATACAATTATAGGCAAAAATAAAAGGTATTAATCGTTGACATTCTAGGCCAATCTGGTCATTTAAGGATATATTATAGTCTAGTTCATACATACAAATGCTTTTGATGTCAAAGCACCTGTGGGTGAACGAGCCCCAAGTGCCCTGAATCCACCCACGTGAGGGCCATCACTACCTAAACACTGGTGTGATTGGTTTACAGAATGAGGTCACAATACCTAGGGGGAGGTGGTTCTAAGGGCCTAACTCACCTCGTATAATTTTTAAGAACGCTCACAATGCTAAATTTAGGGTGCATGGGAATGAAGGAAATTCTTTAGGGGTAGAAGAATTGTTGGTATTTTGTGCAATAGCCAAGCAGACCCCCACTGGTGTGAAATGCATTGCAGAATTATCTGACATCTGAAATTCTACTAAATGAGATTATACATAGAAACATAATCCACATGCTAAGAAAAATAAAGTCAAAGAAAGGCTTTCATTGTCTTTCCCAGACTGGGACATTTTCGAACCCAAACACACACATCACAACACAGAATACCTGGTTTAGGAGGATTTGCCTATCCAATCTCCTTCATGAACCTTCAAATCAAAAGGTGTGTCCTAACTGGCTTACAGTCCACTCTCTGATGTACTGTTAATATCTCTGACCTGTATACACTAATAGAATCTTAATAGGCCAAGAAATTTTAAATTCCTGTGACATCTGATGAAATGGGATCCATACTTGTCTCAAACACCAGCTATTTCAAACCTTACAAAATACATTATATTCTATGAGTGTATGGTGAGCTCATGGAGTCTTAGTGTACCCTGAAGAAGACTTCAAAAGTCCCTGTATGTCTGCAAGCAACCTGACATGTTTCATGCCAACAGTGTCAGGTTGCCCTTCAGAATAAGCTTGTGATATTGCCCCTGAGGACCGCTCAGCAAATGAAGTAACACCAGCAGGGGAATGGGGTAATCCACTGCAAACTCAAACATGGACTGATTCCAAGGCTGTGCCATCCAGAGTGGTGCTATGAAGACCACCCTTGTTGACATCCTGTACACATCTGCCACACACATGTATATCATGATAAAATATGGAACAGCATAGTGATTTACATTGGACCAATCTTGAAGAAACGCATCTGTTGCTAAAGCTTCCAGATCCAGACTCCAACTAAACTACGACTGAAACTGAGCAGTGAGCCTGGAGGCATACAGATCCATATAGAATGGACACCAAACCATGCTAAAGGCTTGAAGATATGCCGATTCAGATATCAGTAACAGGCATAGTAGAGGTACCCTGAATTCAAATCTGCTGCCAAATTGTGCAGCCCTGGAAGATACACTGTTTTTAGAGATATCTCCTTGTGGAAACAAAACTCCCAGAGTGGCGTGGCCAATCCTGCTAGAGGTCTTGACTTTTTGCCTCCCAAAATGTTTATTACTTCTCTCAGATTGTCCTCATGACAAAGGACTGAACACTTTGCCTTTTATCACACTTTGAACTGCAATGGAGTCTGCAAGAAAATCTAAACAATTCATGCAAATTGACAACTCCCTTCAGCACCCTCTTCCCCCAGTCAAGAAGGTGCCACACTTGGTAACCCAACCCCAGAGACTAGGCATCTGATTCCAATAGTAAATTTGAGATCATGGAAAGATGGCCTTCCATGAGTCTATGCAGAATATGCACCAATTTATGATAAGCCTAGAGATTGGTTAAATTCTATGGCTAAGTGCATCTGATTCAGATTCTTTTCCTCACACGGAAATATCATATCATCCAATCATACCACCTTCCTCAGCTTCTGGGATCTGAGTTCTGCCCCTACCTGTTTTATCAGATTGGTAAAGTATAATGAAGCAGAAGATAGACTGAATGGAAAAGACTTGAACCTGTATACCTGCCTAACCAAAGGAACTCCAGATACTTGTTTTGACTGTGAGAAATTGGTACTGTCAAATATTCATCCTTCAAACTGAGATGCATCTTCTTGTCCCCTAGAAGAAGAATATCCCTGAGTCTGACCACTATTTCCATTTTGAAATGGCGGTAAAGAAAAAACTATTTGACAGTTTTCAAATTTATTACAGGCCTAAACCTATTGTTTTTCATTTGAACTAAAAATATGTTAATTAGAAAACCTTCTGGGGTGTAGCAAATAAATGTATATTGCTGTTATTAATTGAGAGACTCCCATACCTCTGAAGAACCAACTCTATTCTGTCCAGAGAAAGCTGGATTGGAGTCAGAAATATAATCTGAACGAGAGTTGCATAGCACTTTATATGAAATCCCTGGACACAAGGTATGTGAGAAATCGATATCCAATTTTACGCAAAAAAAGAGCCAACCTGTCTTTAACTTTCAGCAGGGTTGAGGTGAGTACTTTAAACTTGGACTCCCACTCCTGCTGCTAATCCTGCACACCAAAATGCCATCCCATTCTCTGTGAGAAGAACATTGGCCTAGTGTATAGGTACTCATTGCGGTTGAAGTAGGGACTGAAGTAATCATGAAAGTCCAGCATAGTGACCCCTGTGTCTACCAGCCTTGGAAGAGAACTGGCCAGACACCCTCACAGTGAGGAGTGGAATTTATTTAATTACAAAAATGCTTGCACATACCAACCAATTTACTTGATAAAGTTGTCACTAAATCAACACCCTTGGTTGTTTAATCCAACTTCAGAATTAGCCAATTCCCCCATTTTGAATCAATTCTGAGCAAAAGTCCTTTTTCCCTCTCATAAGATAGTTCAGCATTTGCATTTCTCAAAAAACATACTGCCCATTGGGACCATCTGGATAATATTTTCCGGCTTGGTATCTCCACTGTATTTTTAACTTGTTCAGCTAGGCACAAAGTTTTGTCAATGGACCCAAGGGGCACAACATATTATCCTGACATGATGACAAGGGTGTATCCACACCTGTTCTAGGATCTTTATCCATCTCTATTTATGAAAGTGGCTATCTTAGCATTCAAAATCAGGGTTACCTCTGCTTTCTCTGAAATAACTGGTCTTCTGCATTCTGTACTCAGTTTGGACCTTGTGACTTTGTCAATTGGAATTCTGAATCTAGACTTTACAATACATAATCATCCACAAAGGTTTGGCGTAATTCATAGAATTTGCTGTAGTGTAATTATGGTAAATTAATGCAGGAGAGGCCTGTGCAGGTAAGCGCGGTGGGGCGGGGTGGGGTTGGGACTCAACAGACGGCGACAAGGGCAAATTATTTATTTATTTAATTTTCCCTTGTTGTCGCCATTCGAATCCGCCCACACCTGTCCCACCGCTTTTACCTGCATGGGCTGCTCCTGAATCACAGCAAAATTACACAACCTTACGAGGAATTATGTGAGGAACGTAAACATGCATTTTAGAGCTATTTTAGAGCAAAATGCACCCTCACACCCAAAATTAACTAAACTATACTTGTTTTCTAATTTTTTTTTTGAAATATAGCACTAAATGCAACACAACTGAAACACCAGCAGCAACTCGTTCTCTGTTACTGTGCTCTTGGGTGGGTATTTTTGATCCAAATTACCCAAACCGGCATAATAGCGTAATTTCCTTTAATTTCTTGTCACTAGAGTAACGTAAAATTATCGAATTTGTTCAAGTGGAATTTGGGTTTTGTAACAATCCCAGGACAAACGTGGGGTTGCTTCTGTAACTGAAACCATTGTTTGTTTTTTATTAGGCATTTTCAGTTGCTATAGAAAGCTAGAGACATCATAATCAGAATAGTAAGAACCCTCATCATACAAATCATCTCTAACCTGATCATTTACTTAATCATATTGCCTTTTATGTGACCCACTCAATTAACCCATTACAGGATCTTTCCATACGTACAGTAAGGCTTTTATATAATGGGAAATTGAACTGCAGCCATCCACATTATATAGAATTCTCCTCCATAATCTATGTGCATTTTTCATTAATCTCTTGCTTCCAAAGGATGCGGATAATATGGAAGATATGACTGTCTGCAATGAATCACATTATCATTAGCCATAGTTTTAAAGGAGGAGGAGACCACCTTCTGAATCTATTTTGACACAGAGTTATCCAGAAAATAACACACATTTTACTTAAATGTTTCCTCCTTCTCTTAATCCTCATTACAAGTGCTGTTATTACTCCCATTCATAAGGAATGTTGCAAATAGAGGGAATTGAACATCCACAGTTTAATTGCACCTGAACATAGGCTTTATTTTTGCACATCAGTGTTTTAAGCATTGTTTTTTGACACAATACAGCAAATGCTTTAAAAAACACTTCATAATAATGTTGTATTTATTTGAAAGGAAAGCTCTGCAACTGCTTAGCTTTTAGATTAGGTACATGAGAAAGTGAAGCCAGGACTTGAATACTTACACTTCAGAGTAAAAAGCTTAATATAACCTTAGAGCCGACGTAGCGGGCTCCACCGGCCTTTAAATGCCCGCTCCAATGTTCAGGGAGGGTCTTTACCAAGGGAGCAGGCCTCTATTGGGAGGTAGAGCTCGCTACGAAGGCTCTAAATCTATTAGAACATTCCACCCCTGGGGGGAAAGAAATTCTAATTTGAAAAACAAAGGCCTCACGGAGCCCAATGGGGTTGAAATGCCCTCGGGCTCCACGAGGCAACATGCTCCAGGCCTCTAACAGCCATTTGGAGCACTCCATTGTCTTCAATGAAATGCTCACTGATCCTTTGGCTCGGGCCTTTAAGGCTGGAGCGGGCCTTTAGTAGCAGAATAGCCCACTAGGGCGGGCTGTAAGGCTATAAGGCTATATTAGAACATTAGAATGTTAAGAGCTCCATTGAAGACTATGGATTAGCTCATGGTTTATAATGGCTTTTATAAGCCCGGAGCTCTAACATTCCAATGTTTGTCTTTCTGTTTTACTCTTTTTTTTTTTAGAACATTCTATCCTTAGAGGGTGGAATGTTGTAATAGCCTGATAGCTCTTCTGCCTCTGGCTATACCGGTTGTTAAAGGCTGTCACCCTCGCTATAACTCAGGTTCAGGACCGTTAACAACTACAATAGCCCTCAGCAGGGGCTATATTAGTTTATTGCTCATTTCCCGTGCGCCCCTCAGGGCAACCAAAAGACATTTAACAAAAGCGCTTTTACCAAAGGAAGGCAGGAAACAGCCACTGCCGTTTCCTTAATAAACAATCTTACTGCATTAAAAACACATACTGCAGTGCATAGGTGAAGCATGTACTTACCACAAGCAGCAAGAAAGGAGTTTCTTGTTAATTTGCCTGCCCTAATTTATAGTGGATTGACGGATATTCTTTATTTTGTTACTTCCTGCCCAGGACAGCAGGATCATGGAAAACATAGTGCTTTGAAGGTGATTTCAATAATCAGCAAGTAGAGATATTGTGTAACCTGAGCATCCAATCTAACTAAAATCACACTTGTCCTGACAGGATGTACACCATAATTATGCATTACATTACCTATATATTACATGCTTGGTACAGCTTTGCTCGTTTGAGTAATAATAGAGACATTTCCTCTGGAGCACCTTTCAAGGTATGAGGTAACCTACAATGACTTTGCATGATTCTATGGCACTTCACCAGGTCAGTTTAGTTTACAGTTAACGTGGCAGACGTTCAGCGGAGCATACATAAAACTAACTTTGTGATATTTTCATGGGCAGAAGAATGCTTTGCCTTTGCTACTGATTACAAAAAAATGTGGCCTTGAACGGGCTTTAACCTTGTACTTAGTTTTGGTTTGTGAAGCCAAATGGGTTAGAGCTTGGCTACAGATTTAACGACATCACACAGTTATGTGACTGGATTTACTGGTTCAGCGGCCTAGACCCAATTGAACTTCCTAATCTCACAGCTTATGATTTCTATTTCATGCTACAAAAATAGTTTATGTTGCATTCAGTTTATTTATGTTTCTTATAAGGAGCAGTTGGGTACATGAGTTAGTATGGGGGAGGGGTCTAAGACGAGGCGAAAATAGCCAAATATATCTGTAAAGATAGTGTTGGTCTTTCACCTTCAGGTAACTGCATATAAAATAACTCGCACACCTCAAACAAAAAAAGGCGATCTAAACTAACTGCGGGGAAATGCATTCTTTCGGATTTTGAATTCTCAATTGGTTAATGCTATAACAGCAAATGTCTGTATGGGTGTGTGTGTTTGTGTCAATCATAGAGTCACTGAATTGAATCTTGGTTGGTGCTGGGTGGAATAGTAGTTTATGTTTTTATGGTGGTACATGGTCACAGCCTGTGACAGAAAGCACTGTGAATGTGTAAGTCATTGTTTTAAAATTGCGTACACTACAGGATACGTTGCTCAAAATGTGCAAAAAGATTTAAGGCCTGGTTTAAATCTTGTACATAATTGAGCAGCAGTGGCCCCTTACAAACCTGACAGCATTACCTGCTGCACTAATGGATGGCCCTTTTTATATATATAAAAAAAAGGCTCCCTTAGATCGTCCTCTTCCTTGGGGTATCTCTCTGAAGCAGCCGTCTCTGGGCATTTTTAACCATAAAAATAAGGCTCCCACACAGCGCCTTCTCTTCTGGGCCATCTCGTTGACTATATTTATGAATCTCACTCTTTTCCTGGACAATTACTCTGAGGTCCCAGGGGTCAAGAGGACCTGAGATCAGCATCTGAATGAGAACCTGCTGATTTCCTCCCTGCTACCCCCTGGACTGACTTTTTACAAAAACAACTGCCACTGAATGGGTGGTGCTGAGTTTGAGGTTCCTCTGCTCGAAAACAAGGGTGGGGTGGTAGTGCTAACAGTTAAAGAAGTAACAAGGCTTTTTTTTGCACTTATATAGTGTGTACCCGACCCGAAGGTATCAGAGCACTTTATATATGCACCAGTTGCATTACAGAGTCACAGGCTGCTTGAGCCTCCCGTCAAGACTTGAACCTTGTTCCTCAGCTTCAAGGTTGGCCAGTTTGGATGTTACACTACATCCTTTTAGCAACCGTTAATTGATTAGTCACTTAATTCCAGGGCCACTAGAATTAGACGTTTCTGAGGCAGAGGTGTTTCCTGCATTGCTATGGATTTACCACATTTGCTAAATAACCATCATCTGCTGCATAATCTGCAGATTTTAACGAAAAAATGTGATTCTAGCTCAAAGGGATCAAAAATGACATGGCTGGGGACGTGTTCCAGAGCAGTAGAAGGCCCTTCATAAAGGTTGATTGCTCATCTTGCAGTTGCTTATTTATATATTTGGGTCTTAAATTGGTACTAAAGAGGTATAATATTTCACCTCAGTGTTATCATGACTAAAAATTAAATAAAGCTAACCACAAAATGTGACCGATTATTCTGCATAATTTACCTTTTCTTCCTGCATAATTTATTCAACCGTGTTGCATAATTTAGTCCTCTCTTGCCACATAATTCCAATGGCCCTGCTTAATGCGTCAAAGTGACAATAATTTTTCTTAGAGGTACTGTAAGGGTGCTATACTTCAGAAAATGCTTACATTAGGTACAGTCTGATCACTAATGAGTAAAGGCTATATTTTGTATGAAAGTGTTTTTTTCAAGCACTACATCATTTTGCAACAGCCTATGATAGACTGTGTGTAATGCAACTTGATTTTATTTTTCAAGGAATCAGTTTTCATATATAGTTAGCTGACAGAGAAAAAACAAAATACTCAGCCTAGTTAGTTCTTTTCCTTTATGCAACTTATTGACACTCAGTGACCTCCTTCACAGGACTCCAGGATGCGTGTAAATGTGATTAAATAACAGTGTGCTCACTAAGTACATGCTTTTGTGTATTCATATATATGTATATATGTGTTTTTCTTGTTCGGACTAAATATTGTGTACTGGGACCCCTCTCTTTATGTACCGTATTGCAACCAGATCCCAGTGACTTTAATGGGTATACCCCTTTACTGTAACGCTGGTTTAAATCTTGGCAGATGGGATACCCCATCACAAACTTGGCTGATATCCTCCTCTGATGTATTACAAGTGCCTTATATCCTATGGAACTTACAATGCGGCAGACGTTGGTGATGAAGTATCCCATCCTCCAAGATCTAAATAAGGCCTTTAGTGTTTAAAATAAAGTAGCTTTCAAAATATATATTTTAGTAATACTCAATCAGACAGTACCTAATGCAAATATTTGTTATAACTGTCACTTAAAATCAAGCACTCCAGAACACAGAAGGTAAGAATCCTACATCACCTCTCAAAAAGTATAAATTTTTGTTACCATGAAAGGTTGAGGCGAAAAACATGACCACATCACCTCTCAGACAAGACAAGTTTAAAAAAAACAAGTGACACCCGCTTCAACCTCATTGATACATTCAAAGTGGTACAGCATTTTATACATTTAACCCACTCCAAAAGCCAAATCTTCAACCTTGTCTTCTCAAAATCACCAACTATTCAATGCAGCCCACGCATAACCCTGGACTGAACCAACCACTATGTCATCCATATTTCCCTGCTTAGCATCCTACCAACAAACCAAGGTAAACACAAAGAGAAGACCAAACCTCCAGTTGCTTAAAATACTTTTTCAGCAAAGCATTTTAAAGTTGCTTTTCCGATGCAGTGTGCATGGCAGCGTGACCTACCCCCATGTCACTGTATTAATGCCGCAAAACAGAGCACATGTCATTTTATTCTATTTAATTCACTATATTCAGGCCCACAAACTAATTTCTTGATACCCTTGTTTAGCCAGGTAGGGATTAAGCAATCTTGGTTAGCAATGGAATCTTTACAAAAAATAACTACTACACACATTTGTCATGCAGTTTTAATGCTGGAAATTCTATAAATTACAGCAAACAAATGATGGACGGAATGCTGACAATGCAAACATTCTCCCCTTAGTCAAAAGATCTGGGTTGAATCCATTGTTCTTTTGCCCACTATGCCATCCCAGTTTGGAACCAGCCATAAGCAAATCAGTCTTGATCCTGTGCCTCATGGGAACAGTCCAGACCGAACTGCCAGGCCAGGTCCTCCTTGGACCAGAAACAAGCATCCTGGGACTGGTTTCTAGGTATTACCCTTCATCAGCTAGGATAGCTTGATTCCAGTGGCACAGTGAGCTAGGGACCCTTGTCTGAGCATACCCATACCACTTAGGGTACTAAGTTGGCTTGCTCCCTGCACCTCACTGCCATGAATGAGGTCTATGCCCTGTAGTCATGATCAGGAGCTTTGAAAAGTATGAGGTATACAGTTCTAGCTGCAAGGACAGTATAATCTTTGACTCTCTCAATCCCAGTGGAAGTTGTTTTTTAATTATCAAAATCATCTTATGCTCAAGTGTATTTATGCCCATAAATATGATGTTGTTTGTGCTTTTTAAGGCACACTGCCAAAATAAAGATGTCTAGACAACCTAATGCTTGAATTCCTCTTTCACCCTACCACCTCTACCTCTCACACCAACATCTTTCTGAACAACTTCAACAATTGTTTTGGGGCTATGGAAAATCCATGCCGAAATTACAACAGACAACTGCACCATGGTACTCTATAAAACCTTGCTGACAATAAATGATCCATATGCATACAGGAAAGAAAATGGAAGAAAAACAGAAACCCAGAGAACCTCTTAACACCGACATCCTTCTGCACAACACAATACAATTCATCACATCAGCCAAAGCAAAGTACTATACCAACATCATTAATGAAGCCACCAGTTGCCTTAAAGATGTCCTTGCCACACCATTAAAAACAGTGGGCTTAACAACATGGGGAGACTTAACTGAAGATGGTTTTCTACTTCCCTGGGCAACATTAGATGAGAAAATGGGAGGGGGCATGTCAAGATTCAAATACATACAGCTAAAAAGCTGGTCCCAAAATCATAAAAAAAGGCAAAAAGGCAAAAAGGCAAAAAGTAAATTTGATTGTCCTGAAGATGATCCCAATTAATTATTGGAGATAGAGATCGAAACGTCACGTCGACTGTTTTAACAGTACTGCTTCTTTTTGATTGTGTAACATGTGTTACAGTTACTGTTGGTTTGAGTTTATACAAGATTACATTGTATTGTAAGCCACCTCTTGCTCCAATCTGTTTGCCTGTTATTCTTTCCCCCATGTAATGTTTTTTTTTTCTGACCAGGTACAGGCTTGTTCCCAGTTAACATTTTGTGGTTTGTCTCACTAAAACTCTGAATTCTTTTACTTAACCTTATGAAATAAACATTCCTTTGTCCGGCTGGACATTGGAGAAAAAAGATACACAGTTCTTATTTCAAGTCTGTGCTCATTATTTTGCTTTGCATCAAAAAGTTTAGGACCTTTGTCTTTTCAAAAACCAAGAGAAGCAGAACTCTGTTTGAGACAATCAAGCACTGCATCAACACACTGTGAACCCAGAAAAGTGCAATGTGTTACTTCCTCTTCTTCGCTAAAAAAATACAGACTATCTAACCACACAATGATTATTTCAAGCCTGCTTCCTCTCTTACACTCATGTCTTGATGTAGAATCCCAGAATGGTCAGCCCTCAAATTCCTGTCTTTTTCAGAACTCGCAGACATACTTAACTCCTGAAAGCAACTTCTTATGAAGATGATGCCTTGCCATTGTTCTCTTTGAAAGCTCTCTCTAGGTAAGTTCTCTTACCCTTATTTACTATTATCAATTCCTCCCTGATTGAAGGCATCTTCCTGGAAGCTCTCAAGATAGGCCTGATTCACACACTCCTAAAGAAACCTACACTAGATCATAGATCCTAATGACCTCCTCATCTATTGATCCTTCATTCACCAACCATTAATCAGCAAGATTAATGTAAAAGCAGTCTATGTTCAACTACAAGATCACATCAAGCTAAACATCTCCCAAATGACAACCAGTCTGGCTACAGATCATGCTGAAACACAGAGACTGCTACCTTACACATCACAGACAATGCCCTCTTGACCGTTGATAAAGATGACCCGAGCCTCCTGATATTGCTTGACCTCTCAGTAGTCTTCTACACAGTCGACTATCCTACCCTCATATGCACTCTCGAGCCATAAATGGGATTCACCAGCATTGCACTTAACTGATTCTCCTCCTGCCTTTGCAAGCAACACCAGTTTGTTCACATGGGCACCTCCAGATCACAAACGATCCTTATTACCTGTGGGCACCCAAAGGTTTTAAGACTGTCTCTTGTCATCTTCAGTGGTTACATGGAGCATCTTGCTGCTCTACACACAGATAACAGCATCATGATTCACCAACATACCAAGGATACACAACTGTACCTGAAAGTTTCCTCTGCTTCAGACATCCAATTGCTCAAACACCACTTGCACATCATCCACACCTAGATGTACTGAGCCTACCTGAAGCTCACCCAACCAAGACAGTCAAAACCTGGCTCAATGATGTGAACCTTGATGGCTTCAACCCCCACATTTTACTGAATAGCAAGTCACTTGGATTCACCCTGGACACTAATCTCTCCCTCAAGGAACACATTGACAAAAAACAAAGCTGTCCTGGTACCAGCTCTCTCTTCTAAAGAAAGTCAAACCATTACAGTAAGAAGTGACATTAGAACTGCTGTTCAAACCCTCAAACTCTAAATCAGGATGGCCGTAATGCCCTACTTCATTGCCTTCTCAACTCCATACAGTTACACCTTAGGGACATCTTACACATAGCAGCATATGTCATCCAGGGCCTGAAGACATATGATGGAAGTCCATTGACTCCTCTAGCGGGCCCTCACCACCTTCAAAACTAGCTGCATCATTTTCAAAGCCATCACAACTAGTACCCCCCACTTCTCTTGCAGGCAAGCTCACCATCTCTGGTGGTTCTCATCACATCAGCTTCCAGGACACCATCAGACTGTATACTAAGAAGTGTAAGAAAGAAAAAAATAGACAACAGACCATTTCCACATATGCACCTGAGATCTAGAAAAACAACCCCGTAATCTTCACTACCATAGGAAACAGTTGAAGACTCACCTCTATTAAGATCACTACATTACAGTCCATACACTGTCCACAACCCATCTTCCTGTCATACTGCTTGTTCACTTTATGCTTGTCTTCAGCCATGTACGGAGCTCTACTGCCTATTGGATAGGTTTGTGCTATAGAAATACCATAAACATACATACATGAATTAAAGTCCTTAGTAGCTTTTTCATTTGCTGCTTAACCAACTGCACTTTTACATTAATTTGTGGTACCAGGCACCCTGGTGAGAAGACTTGTTTCTTCTTTCACTGTCTGCCTCTGCCTTGGGTTCATAGTATAGAAGATGCCCATCCCTTGCTTTCAGCTGGAGGCATCAGAAGGTCTGCATTAATGGCTGAGGAAGATTGTGTTGATGCTACCCCTTCATACCCAGTGTACCGTAGTCCAGGCCCTTGTTACATCTAGGCTGGACTACGGGAACATCCTCTCCCTGAAGCCGACAAAGAGGTAACGCGTAAGCTGCTGCGAGTGCAAAACTCTTCTGCAAGATTGCTTTGCAGAGCGTCCAACACTGCATCCACGTCTGGGCTGCTGGGGAACCTCTACTGGCTCCCCATGGAGAAACGGACCAAGTTTACGGCCCTCACCTACATGTTACGTATAAAGCATGCAAAGTGTTCCCGATACCTGCAACATCTAGCTTGCCCTTATTTTCACTCTTGCACGCTTCGGTCTTCCACTCAAGAGAAATTCCAAGTTCCTATGGTCAGACTTTCTCGAATGGGAGGGCGCTCCTTTGCATACCTTGGTCCTGTTTAATGGAAAGCTTTGTCTTTGCCCCTTCGCATACAATCTAATCTCCTTCTGTTCTGTAGCTCTCTCAAAACCTGGTTTTTCAGCCAATAGGTCTCGCCACTCTTTCTGCTGTTCCTCATGGCGCCGGGAAACCCTTTTTGGGTAGCTGTTGCGCTGACATATTAATTTAAATAAATAAATGAAAATAAATTAATAATCCATGGATGGTTGATTTTTAACAAAAGGATGGGCGTTTTTTTGTAAAATTAAAAAGAATGGGCACATCTTTCCCCACAGATCCTGCCCATTTCATCCTTTTCCAAGGGTGACTCCATGAGCTGCAAGCTTACTGTTGGAGCAGCATAATTTAGGGCTAGATTTATCAAACGTTTTGCTTGTGCAAATAGCCCAGTTCACAGAAACAGGCCATTTGTGACCACAAAAATGCACTTTGATATGTATTAATCCCAATTTGAGATTTCATAACATGTTACCGAATCGCATTTTGGAATTACAAATGCATACCAGCTTGGCATTTGCAAAGAGCATGTTTAGGGCATCACTTCCAAATACTGAATCAGAATTGGATGTATTAATGTTTTACAACCAAGTTCCAAAACATTTCCACTGTACAACCAACTCAAACTTGGTGGTAACCCATTCACAATTGGGTAAGGGTACCTTTCCTCTTTGGGAATTTTTGAAAAAATATTTTTTAGAGCCTGCTCTTAAAAAATGAATTTGGGGCATTGCATTTTTTTCTTTTCAAACGCACCCCATTTTCTTTTACAAAAAACTGGATGATTTTTTTAAAAAATGGTTGCTTTTTTTTTACAAGAAACAATGACTCCTGTGGGTAAATGGGAACTAATTCTGATAAAGATAACGCACAATGGCAATGAGGGTGATTGATATAGATTTCAAAAAAAGGAAGCTGTATATACACAATGAGAATGTATTAGTTATTTATGTAAATATATATCAACAGTTTATACACAATTTCCGTAGCATTATACACACATATATAATCAAAAAGGTGATGGCGTGTCCCAAGTGAATTTTGCCAAAAAAGAACCTAAACTGCTAAGGTGAAACATAATAATGTGTAGACAACATAAGGTTTCAAGTGTACAGTTCAGTTGGAAAGAGACAACCCAATTCTAAGTATAAAAAATGGAAGTACAGCAGTTGAAATTTTTAAGCAACTGTTGCAAAAGGTCTGTCTCTTTATCTCTGTCGACGACGTTTCGACCTGAATAGGGTATCAGGTCTCTTCAGGACTGTTCGATGGGGGGCACCTGTTAAGGGTTTGCGCTGCTTGGGGAGCGTGCAAGTGTGGCACCGCGAAGTAAAGGTGAAGAAAAGAACTGGCTCTTAGTTTTTCATGATGCACTGTCGATCCCGGCGGTATGTCCTCTCCTCCCTGTGTGGTAACAGCCAGCATCGGCTGAGCCACACATCCTTGACTGAAAAGAAGTCTTTTTCTCTATATCGCCAGGCATATCAATACCAGGAGCGCCCTCGTGTGTTTCCTGTCCCGTGCCTCGCCTCCAGCACATCGATACTGATTATTAAACGGATCTGCGGACCGACATTCTATCTCGTTTGCCTGCTTGCTTCACACCCTCAGCAGGGGTCCCGGACGAGGTCCTTGTAAGTTCTTTTCTTCACCTTTACTTCACTGTGCCATACTTGCACTTGAACTGAGGTTCTGGTGTCAGGGTTGTCCCTTAAAGCCTCAATTTATTGATGGTAGGAGCATGGAGCAAGTAGCCAATGGGCTGCTACTAGTCCATACAGCTAGTCTGGCCTGTAGATGCCCACATCCAGGGGTGTCGGTCATCTTTTCTACCCTCATCATCCAGTGGCAGACGATGACATTTCAAAGTGGTGAGGCGTAAAATAATAGTCATACTGCACTGTAGCGAGCGAGCCCGAACCACCAAAGGTGGTTTGGGGGGGGGGAATTTTGAAGAAAAGAGTGGACAAATGGTGCATTTTCTAGCAAATATGCATCAGGTACATGTTCTTTGCAGCAGGCACATTAAGCTTCTGCGCTACCTCTTCATGAGTCAAAACTTCCACGTGACAAAACTCTGATCTCTCTCCAGAAAATCATTAACAATCAGCGTTATGATGACATTTGTATATTGGTTCTGAAAATTGCTAGAGGCCAGGAAGGTGGTAGCATGTGCTTTTAGAACCATAATAGACCTGCAACGCCATTCAAATTACACACTAGGCAAGAGAGCAATATGCTGCCTAAATAAAAAGTACCAGCATCCTGGAAAGAGCAAAGTAAAGCATGTGAAATGTAAGCAGTAAGAACATGGTTTAGGGTTACCAATCCACCCATCAATCAGTCATTGCAGTACCCCACGATTGGTGCACTTCCCCACCAGAGAAAACAATGTTGTTAAAAAAAAAGACAAGAAAGCAAAAGTACTGCTTCACTGGCAAACTCTGTAAAGTACCGCTCATATGTTTGGGTGTGAGTAAAATCAATGTAGCCACTGTGTGAGCACTCCGACTTGCTTTATTTCGTTTTTTATTTATTTTTCATTGTTT
Source organism: Lissotriton vulgaris (assembly GCF_964263255.1). Taxonomy (NCBI): domain Eukaryota; kingdom Metazoa; phylum Chordata; class Amphibia; order Caudata; family Salamandridae; genus Lissotriton; species Lissotriton vulgaris. Next base: position 789,196,070 of record NC_141698.1, on the reverse strand, counting down.
GAACCTTACTTGACCAGTGAGTGGCGACTGGCGAAGTTCATATGGGCAAGAACACTAAAGCAGAGTGTTGGCACAAAATGCACATAATTCACCTTTTGTCAAATTGTATTTATCAAAACATCTGTTACTGAAGAAAGAAATTACCCGAAAAGTGCCACATGCGGCGCAGTGCAGTGCCAGATAATTTGTAAAGGTTTTTTTAGTCATGTTTTCCTTGCTGATTGCTGTATTCCGGAGTGTGGGTGAAACTTTTGGTGCCTAGACTGTCTCACTCTGTGCATCAAAAAAAGAGAATTGCAAAAACCACAGTTGATGGACAGAATGCAGAACAATGTCATACATTCACCCCAGTACAGAGATCTGGGCCGAAATCCATCGTTTTTTTTCACTCCACACCACCCCAGTTCAGACATGGCCATATGCAAATCAGTCTGACCCTGTGCCTCATGGGAACAGTCCAGCCCGAACTGCCAAGCCATGCCTTCCCTGGACCGGAAACAAGCTTCCGAGGACGTGTTTCTGGCATTCCAGCCGTCTTCAGCCCGGCTTGCTTGAATCCAGTGGTGTGGAGAGCATGGGACTCACGTATGAGCATACCCATCCCACTCGGGGTGACAAATGCAAAAACCACAGTTGATGGACAGAATGCAGAACAATGTCATACATTCACCCCAGTACAGAGATCTGGGCCTAAATCCATCGTTTTTTTGTACTCCACACCACCCCAGTTCAGACATGGCCATATGCAAATCAGTCTGACCCTGTGCCTCATGGGAACAGTCCAGCCCGAACTGCCAAGCCATGCCTTCCCTGGACCGGAAACAAGCTTCCGAGGACCGGTTTCTGGCATTCCAGCTGTCTTCAGCCCGGCTTGCTTGAATCCAGTGGTGTGGAGAGCATGGGACTCACGCATGAGCATACCCATCCCACTCGGTATGACAAATGCAAAAACCACAGTTGATGGACAGAATGCAGAACAATGTCATACATTCACCCCAGTACAGAGATCTGGGCCTAAATCCATCGTTTTTTTGCACTCCACACCACCCCAGTTCAGACATGGCCATATGCAAATCAGTCTGACCCTGTGCCTCATGGGAACAGTCCAGCCCGAACGGCCAAGCCATGCCTTCCCTGGACAGGAAACAAGCTTCAGAGGACCGGTTTCTGGCATTCCAGCCGTCTTCCGCCCGGCTTGCTTGAATCCAGTGGTGTGGAGAGCATGGGACTCACGTCTGAGCATACCCATCCCACTCGGGGTGACAAATGCAAAAACCACAGTTGATGGACAGAATGTAGAACAATGTCATACATTCACCCCAGTACAGAGATCTGGGCCTAAATCCAACGTTTTTTTGCACTCCACACCACCCCAGTTCAGAGGAGGCACAGGAAGTGTGAGCTTGTCAGTTAGAGCACGGATAAGCTGGGCAACCAGGTGGGCAACCTCTAAGGTAGCTACCTGGGAGCATGTCACATCACACTTCACACAAGATTTATGTCAGGGGTGAGCAGGCATGTTGTTTGATACCAAACATGACATATTTATGCAGTGCCATTGTTAGACCTGGCACCATTGGCGTGGGTCTCCCTTCCATTTTTGTTACTGTTGCCTCATGTGTTGTGCTGGTGTTAGATGCTCAGAGCACTGTACCACTGCCAACAAGTGCCACAGTGCAAGTGCTCCCTATGTAAAGTGTATATATTGATTGTTTTTCATGATTGGCTTATTTGGATTACTATCAGACCCCAGTAAAGTGCACCAGGAGTGCCCAGGGCTTGTAAATCCAAATGCTGCTAGTGGGCCTGCAGCACTGGTTGTGCCACCCACAGAAGCAGCCCTGTAAAATGTATCTAAGGTCTGCCATTGCAAATACTGCGTGCAGTCTGGTACTGTCATGCTGACTGGGCAAGTGCATCTATTTGCCAGTCCCCAAACCTTCCCTCAACTTCATATTAGTTACCCCTATGATAGGCCCAAGGTCAGGGTGCATTTTAAGCATATGGTAGGACAAGCCCTGATGTGTATGGCATGTCTTAATAGTGAATTACAGCCATTTTCGTTTTTCACTATTGTAAGGCTACCTGTTCTCATAGGCCAGAATGGGCTGTTTGATTGTTACATTCTACTAACCCTGGGCGTAGTACGTGTAGTCGCTCTACGCGAAGCTATGCGAAGACGTTCTTGCACTGCACGAGCTTCGCATAGCTTCACGAGCGTGCATAGTAGCTTGCTGTACCCGTTCGGGAGCCGTTTTTCTTGCTCGGGAGCGCGTTGTGCGTGTTCGGGGCACTGTCTGCGTGCTCTGGGGATTGTAGCGTGCAACCTTACCCATTTGGTGAGCTATGGGCGCGGCCATCTTGTTTTTTCAATTGTCCCGCCCGCTCGCGTCCCCTATTTCCTCTTCCGGGTCGCGTATAATGTGTTCGCGTGGTGCACGTCTTGTTCGGGAACACAACTACTTGTTCACGCTGACAAAGTGCATGTTCGTGTGAAATTGCGCACAAACTTACCCAGATGGTCGCGATGGGCCATCTTGTTTTTCACACTCTATGCTATGGTTCTCGGCCTAGTTTTCTATCCACCTTTTATCTTTGCAATCTTTACCTAATTTCACAGTTTTTCTTACTTTTTTTACTTATCATCTATCTCTCTCTGTCCCTAAGTTTGTATTTTGCATTTTATTTCTACTTTTCCACCTTTTTAAAAAACTTTTCTACTGTTTTATTTTACTTCTTTATTTAAGCTCCTACTTCTTCCCCCTAACTTTTTTCCTTTTGTTCTAACTTTTCTTTTCCACCTCCACCTCCACCCCAGAAACATGGCAAAGGGGAGCAGCAGAACCGGCTCGAAGGGCAAGGCGCCTGCGCCCAAGAGCTGGCTGCCTTGTGACAGAATGCGACCTGCAGGGGTGCAGGCCCGGAAACTTTTCGGGGAGGCGGAGGTGGCCGCCCTGGTTTTTTTCATCCAGCGCCACCTCCCCTTGACCTTGGCAGCAGGCGGCAGGCCAGGCTCCGGTTACCTTCCAGAAGAGCGCCACCGCAGGTGGGCGAAGGTGCGCCGGGCAGTCTACCGCCGCTTGGATATCCGGCGCACACACCAGCAGCTGGCCCACCGGTGGGCAGACATTCTGGACAGGGAGCAGGACCTGTTGGACCTGCTAGGTGTCGAGGTCGTAGGGCTTGGTGAGTAGCTAGTAATATTAATATATATATAGTACTATAAGTATTGTGTATAATTCTTGGACGAATAAGTAACAGGATTACTGGTGCGCTTATTTACATTGCAGATGAATTCCGTCTTAAAATTTTCTGTTATTGTATGACACAGGTGCTGCTTGCCACTTCTCTTACTGGTTTGTAACTTTGCGCTAGCTTGGGCTGGTGATTATTGATGTTAGAGTTTACTTTAGAGAACTGAAGTTAGTTAATGCTATTGCTAGAGTCTAGTCACATTGTCCTTTGGTGAAATAGTGGTGGATGGATAGTATTAGTTCATATACTTTTTTTAATGGGCTGCATGACGCCTCCTCTGTCACTGAATGCTTAGTTAGTTCTTATCTATCCCACCCCTCCATAGAACCGGTTTGAAGTTTGTTTACTGAGTGGCAGGCTTAGTAGCAATAGCATTGTCACGTCAGTCAGTAGCAGTTCATATGACGCAAGCAACCAACAATTCCGTGTATGCACAAATTTATGCATGTGTCCTCCATCTCATCTATGCATGTTTGCGGGCAAAAATAAAATGAAAATGCCGACTTACTGAACAATTGGCCCGTCTGGATTCTGGAATAGGTGGTGTAGGTCAGCTGGTACTGGCTTTGTTAGTATATTATTCTGCAATCAGAATGTTTATGGAACATTTGATTAGTGTTCTATAAGTAGAAGGTCTGTGAATCCTGCAAGCCAGTAGTCATTTATACTTCGAAGTCAATTTTATTGGAATTGTTGTTTCCTAAAATGTTTGAGGGGATTTTTGAATGGTGTCTTTGTTTCACAGCACTCAATGTTTCTCTTTCTTTATTATTTCTTACATGATCAGCACCACCCAGGGACAAGAAGACGGGGTCCGAGTCGGCGGTACAGCCACGAGAGGAGGGCTCCTCTACCGAGGATCCTGCTGCTGACTCCAGTAAGTCCTACAGTGCTTATATTGTTAACAATTATATTTCCCTAACTTTTTAATGCACCTTATTTTTACAACCTATTAAGCCTCCTTCCTAATTCAATGTTAGCAAAACCTTCTTTGGTCATCAATTTGTTTTTCAAATTTTGGGTATCCAATGCCATCCCTGACTTTCAGTTCCTTCAAACTGCCTCTGCCCTATGACTCTCTGTGCTACTACTATTAGACTGTCTGTAGCTAAGCTTGCCCTATTGGCCACTCTTTAGTTAAGGTATTCTTTTGAATAAAGCTGTGATAGAATAGCTGTAGCCACTGGGTCCACTCCTGTCTTTTGCGCTGTCCTCTGTAATCTCTAGTCTTTGTCAATTCCCACCAACAAAATGCGCAACCAGATGTTTGCCTACTAATTTTTGTTCGGTTAGTATACTACTACTACTGTTGTGGTTATTATTCTCTGCACATCCACATACAGAACTATGCACAAGAAAATAGGATGTTGGTGATAGGGAGGTTGGACCTTACTTACACCTTACACCCGAGTCACAGAACTCAGTCAGAAGAACCCACAATCCAATGACCGTCTACCTACCTAAGTATCTCAGTCATAGTCATTTGTCCCACTCCCGACCCCCACACGAAGATAGTTAGATATATATACCCAATGATTTTATTACACAAACCAGAACAGAAGAACACCCTTTCGCTCACTCACTCGTTTCAGTCCACAACACCCCAGACACTCAAAATATACCACAGAGTCTATGTGCAAGTTCAAACACTTTATTTTTTTAATAACAAGCTTTGTATTGTTGTAACTTGTAAGTATTTCCATGAAAAACATCCAGATCCACCTTGCAAAATGAAGAAGATTAAATACTATAAATAAACAAATAGGGTCAAAGGGAATGTTTATTGACCAAACATTGCTATCATCCCTAATGACTATGAAAACTAACTACTAAGATAACAATGGGTCAGGAAAATAAACTATCTAACAAAATCTGTGTTGTCTGGAGGGTACAACCACGAAATCTACTGAGAGTAAGTCGTGGTGAAAATGATATTTCCCATCAGATTCCCATCCTATACCGCCCTACATCATTTGGGATCCTTCACCCCGAAGGAAAGTGGTGTTATCCACTGTAGATTAGGTAGGTTGTAGCCTAATCTAATGGAAGAAATCTCTGGTGTAGTTGCGAAATTAAATGGCATCAGGGGGTAAACTGACTAGCAGTGCAAAAAATGTAAAAGAGTAACAGGGCTAAGTGCAAAACAATTGGTTAAGATCGGGTTGTGGAAGTGGAAAAAGCAATTTTAATGGAATCCTATCCACACCCAAAGCTAAAAACAGTGCATAGTAGTGTTGAACAAATAACTACTAAGGTTGGTTGTAGGTCGACATGTTTCTGCAGTGGATATAAAGTCAAAGGAAATTGGGTGACCAATGGATCATCTTCACAGGCGAATCCCAGGTGATATTGTTTATTTTACTTCACCATCTTTCACATTATGCAGTAGCATTATATTAAGGTCCTGAGGGAGCAGGAGGAGATCCTTTGACTCTATATCCACTGCAGAAACATGTCGACCTACAACCAACCTTAGTAGTTATTTGTTCAACACTACTATGCACTGTTTTTAGCTTTGGGTGTGGATAGGATTCCATAAAATTGCTTTTTCCACTTCCACAACCCAATCTTAACCAATTTTCTTGCACTTAGCACTGTTACTCTTTTACATTTTTTGCACTGCTAGTCAGTTTACCCCCTTATGCCATTTAATTTCGCAACTACACCAGCGATTTCTTCCATTAGATTAGGCTACAACCTACCTAGTCTACAGTGGATAACACCACTTTCCTTCGGGGTGAAGGATCCCAAATGATGTAGGGCGGTACAGGATGGGAATCTGATGGGAAATATCATTTTCACCACGACTTACTCTCTGTAGATTTCGTGGTTGTACCCTCCAGACAACACAGATTTTGTTAGATAGTTTATTTTCCTGACCCATTGTTATTTTAGTAGTTAGTTTTCGAAGATTAAATACTATACATTTTGTACATCTAGTGCACGATAGAGAAATGTGTGAATTGTGGGAGACCCCTCACTGTTGAAAGTATACTGGTTACACATGCATCTTTCGAAAGCGCTGTAAATCTCTGGTTCGTAGAAGGCAATCTTCTCATCTGCATATGAGAAAAATGTTGCACGTTAGACAGTGAATACAACTATGCCAGTTTTTAGCAGTCATGGCAAAAAGTGCAACATTATAGATAAGCAAAAGGGACTAACAATACTGGTTTGTCTACCTCTTTAGTTGTATGCAACACTCATGTGGCCTCAAAGGTGTCTTTCTTACTGTGCAACAAGCTGCGAGGTAACATGGGCAAAACAGTAAACCCGGATCTAAAATGGTTACATGGCTCAGGCTAACTTTCCAAAGACTAGAGTAGGAGTAGGGATTAGATGACCCTAGGGACCATCTAATAAATTAAAAATAAACTCTGTCAATTTGGACTGGTTACAATGATTTATGTTGTACGTACCTGTTTTTTCAATCTTCTTTCCTGGTGAAAAAAGTACAACTAGTAAAATAGGGGGAGGTGTGCAGGCATCTAAAAAGGTGTACTTGCTTTTATGGGTGCTTAATCACTACCAACCACAAGTGCCGAAGGGGCCAGCGGCGATGCGATTGCCATCGAGGAGGGGACAGTGGCTGCGGCACCAGCAGGAGCATCAGTGGGGGAGGAAACTTCAGCGGTGGGCGGTGGTAAGTTATATTCATTACTTATTTGCATTACTAGGTGGAAGGGGAACATTTTCCTCACTGTGCTATGAGACTTATTAAGAAAGTATGAATTTGAAGTTGTACTGAACAATATACAATGGTTGAAGAAGACACCCTTTGCAGCATTACCAGTGTGAGTTGAGTAAATAAGGCCTCTTCTATCAGACTCCAACTCAGCTGTGAAAGTTATGGAGAAGACTAAAAGTCAGATCAGATGACCTTGAGGGATGTGTTGAACAAAAAGGGGAAGAAGTGAACTAGGGTGGAAGGAGGAAGGACTAAAGAGATGTAATAATAAGACTACCATAGAAGGATACTTTGGAAGGTTCATGCACATGGCTGATATGAATCCGATGCATGGGTTGTTGAAGGATGGGTAGAACTGGAAGGTGAAAGAAAATGCAGGCATGGTTGGGCAAAACAATATGGGTGCATGGATGTAGTAGATAGCAAGAATCATGAGCGGAGTTTGTGTCAATGAAACCCAAGGCAAGGAAGGAGTGGACGCATGGGTGGTTGCTGGTAAAAGTGAAACCAGCTAAGGCGATAAATATTAAAGAATGATATACATTTACTTTTAATGGGTGGATGCCCCCTAAATGTATTGCATTCATCATGGGTGGAGACTGTCACTGGAAGCAGAGTCTTACTTTGAAAATATTAAAGGAGATACAAAAAAGACTGGTGTTCTTCTGTGTACTCAAGTCCACCCATAGTACTAGGGCAAGTATAATGCCGGAAAAAACTTCAACAAATGCTACAGGCAGGGGAAGCAGGAGGAAAGATTAGATAGATACTAAAAGTTGCCACCAATTGTATGTACTGCGCTTGGTAGTGCTACTATGCCGCAATGTGTTGAATTAATTTTGAAGAGTTTCAGTTACAATTCTGTTTCGTTTTTTATAGCTACTCAAACTCCTACCCAAAAACCATCACGGAAGGAGTTGGGAGCCAGGGCCCGGCAAAGGAAACTGCAGGCCATTGTGGAGGAGTACCGCCGGCTGGTGGCTGAGGCCGAGGAGGAGGAGGAAGAGGCAGCGGCAGCAGCTGCTGCCTCTTCCAATGCCTCAGGCCCCAGCAAGGCTCCACCTGCAGGAGTACAGCGCCGCGGTCAGGCAGCCGCTCTCCGCCTGCATTTAACATCTGCCGCCCCCCCACAGCATGGATGCAAATGTAGGTGCCGTGCATTTCGGCAACAACTTCTCCTCCGGGTGGCCAAGCTGGAGGAACAATTAGAGGAGCGCGTCAAGATAATAGTGGACAAACACCTCAAAGCCCGCCAATTGTAATGGACCCTGTTCATTTGCCCCTTTTTTAATACTTTTGTTGGTGGGTGGGAATTGGGTTTTGGGGTTATTTTTGTGGGATATTCTTTGGACTTGTGCATTGGTTGGAGTTAGGGTGGGGATAGGGATGGGATAGGAGTAGGTGGATATTTTTTATGTACATGAATAAATGTTATTTATTTTCAACGTACACATATGATGTTGTTTTGTGGTGGGGTTACTGTTGTACGTCACAAGGTTTACACTAGATGCAGGGCAGCGGCCAGTGTTTGATTGAAATAATTTATTAATTGACCACATGTGTAACATGCAAACAGATAGATGCGGTACCCCTCACTCAGTTTTATTTGTCCTATTAGTACTACCAGCCTCTCCTCCATTATACCTCCCAGCAAACTTCTCTTCTTACCTGTGATTGATGATGATTAAGTTTGGAACCGCAAGGGCTGCATGGTTTCCCAAGACAATGGAGAATATGCCGTGGTTGTGTGATGGTAGTAGCAGACTAGACACTGGCACTAGCATTGGCAAACAAAAACAAAGAGACAGTCATTTGCCTGAGAGAGAATGAGGGAGAAGTAGAAAAATAAAGTACATAAGACTGACAAAAAAATACAAACAATATTGCAACTGCTAAACGAACTCACTCAAAGAAATCAATGGTGTCGGGGACTGCCAAGTACAAGAGGATAACTGTAGTTGTGTTGGAGTCAGTAAAACACAATCCAATTTGCAAACTTAAATGCTCTAAAATTAAATTCAAACAAAAAACAAAAAAGCACATTGAGCGCGCAAAGAAGACAAAAACTGTAAGGTCGCGTTGTCACACTGTGCAAAGTTACCAAAACTACGCGAGCTGAATTCTAGGGTTACCTAGTGCGCAAAAAAAGATTTATTTGTTGGGTCACTTTGGGAAATTAATTGCCTTGTACACTAGTACATAAAGTGAGCTTGGGTGGGCAAGCAGAAGAAGATCCTCGCCCTGCCTCGTTGACATTTGATTTCATTAGTGTTGCTTTCACCACATCTGCCCCAGTAAGCGTGTGATCAATTGTTGGTGTAGATTTAATGTAGTAACATCACACCTCAATATAAAACCACACAGCCCTCGGGAAGAGGGTTAGGGTTTGATGAATGGATGGGAACAGGGGTTTGGGGAAAGGTTTGACAAAGAAAAACAGTACGCATGGAGACAACAAAAGCAACACAATGAAGACGATGATTGATGATCCACTACTACCCAATAAATCTAAAGTTCAGAAAAACAAAATGCATGCATGATGAAGATAAGTTATAACTTGATGGTTACTAAAATGTGGTACTTAACTACTACTACACAATTCAAAGGAAGTATTTCTGATATATGATAGGAATATGACTTTTGCCTAGGCTGTATGCCCTCTGATAAACCGTAATACCTGCTGTAGCGGGCTGAAAACTAGCAAAGAAAAGTAAGCAATAGTTTTAGTGAACAATCAATTACCAAACACAAGCATAAAATAAAGGAATCAAAAAAGTTACGAAAATGATACTAAAGTTAATGTATTATCCAGGTCCAAATGTGTAGTTGTATCTCGTCATTAATCTTTGTCCTCCCTTCCATGGACACTGTGACTGAATATCATTTTTGGGCGCCTCTGGCTGGATGATGAGGAGAATTGGTGAAAGGCCGGTTTGTAAGTGTTGATGAAAAAAAATGGGGTATTCCAAAATAAGTTAACTGAATGAAAACATTTAAAAAATTAAATTACGGTGTGGTGCAAAAAAGAAAAGACAAGACTCGTGAGCGAGAAGATTTTCAGACTGAGGTGGCTTGGATACATTGATTAACTTTACTCTTCCAGTTGCACAGCAGTCATCGAAAAGAACAACAAGATAGGAGCCAGCAAAGAACAGTTACAGGACCACACCACAACACCGGGCCGTAGGTCTGTGGCCCAAACTCCATTTACCTAAATTTTTTACAGTTCCAGACAAAAGGCATATATAGCAACCTAGCATTTGGCAAATCAAGTGATTAAATCAATGCGCCATTGTCAGTCAATCATACCACTATTCTTTTCCACCACTGCACACACATGTAGCCTAGGTCTGCTGTGGTTCTTGTTGATTGGTTGTGTTTACCTTGTATTCCACTTCCTGAACGTATTTCATCAATCATCACAGATCAAACTGACTGACAGTGTGTAATGATGGTATGGTGGTCATCATCATCCGGTGTGGCACGTGCACGTGTTGTCCAACAGACCACCAACAGCAACTCAGTCTGTAGTGAGTGACTATGATTAAGTCCAGACTGCACCTGCAGTAGTAGGAGTACAATTGGATACATATTATTAAACAACATGGAAAAATTGACCATCACTTGAGACACAAGTACTTTGTTATTATATTAAACTACTAGTATAGTTCTACTTCATGCACATTTGCTCTGAGTCAGCAAGCATCCAATGCAATGTATGGCATCATTCATTTCATATACCTGTCTTTCTCTTCTTTGTGGCTGTCAGATCACAGATGCAGCAGAGCCTTCTGAAAGTGATGACGAGTTTACTTTAATTTTGGAGCCCTGCTCAAGTTCGGACATTGAAGAGTTGTGTATGCCATTGAAATAATTTATTAATTGACCACATGTGTAACATGCAAACAGATAGATGTGGTACCCCTCACTCAGTTTTATTTGTCCTATTAGTACTACCAGCCTCTCCTCCATTATACCTCCCAGCAAACTTCTCTTCTTACCTGTGATTGATGATGATTAAGTTTGGAACCGCAAGGGCTGCATGGTTTCCCAAGACAATGGAGAATATGCCGTGGTTGTGTGATGGTATTGGCAGACTAGACACTGGCACTAGCATTGGCAAACAAAAACAAAGAGACAGTCATTTGCCTGAGAGAGAATGTGGGAGAAGTAGAAAAATACAGTACATAAGACTGACAAACAAATACAAACAATATTGCAACTGCTAAACAAACTCACTCAAAGAAATCAATGGTGTTGGGGACTGCCAAGTACAAGAAGCTAACTCTAGTTGTGTTGGAGTCAGTAAAACACAATCCAATTTGCAAACTTAAATCCTCTAAAATTAAATTCAAACAAAAAACAAAAAAGCACATTGAGCGCGCGAAGAAGACAAAAACTGTAAGGTCGCGTTGTCACACTGTGCAAAGTTACCAAAACTACGCGAGCTGAATTCTAGGGTTACCTAGTGCGCAAAAAAAGATTTATTTGTTGGGTCACTTTGGGAAATTAATTGCCTTGTACACTAGTACATAAAGTGAGCTTGGGTGGGCAAGCAGAAGAAGATGTCGCCCTGCCTCGTTGACATTTGATTTCATTAGTGTTGCTTTCACCACATCTGCCCCAGTAAGCGTGTGATCAATTGTTGGTGTAGATTTAATGTAGTAACATCACACCTCAATATAAAACCACACAGCCCTCGGGAAGAGGGTTAGGGTTTGATGAATGGATGGGAACAGGGGTTTGGGGAAAGGTTTGACAAAGAAAAACAGTACGCATGGAGACAACAAAAGCAAAACAATGAAGACGATGATTGATGATCCACTACTACCCAATAAATCTAAAGTTCAGAAAAACGAAATGCATGCATGATGAAGATAAGTTATAACTTGATGGTTACTAAAAAGTGGTACTTAACTACTACTACACAATTCAAAGGAAGTATTTCTGATATATGATAGGAATATGACTTTTGCCTAGGCTGTATGCCCTCTGACAAACCGTAATACCTGCTGTAGCGGGCTGAAAGCTAGCAAAGAAAAGTAAGCAATAGTTTTAGTGAACAATCAATTACCAAACACAAGCATAAAATAAATGAAGAGGAAAAAGGAATCAAAAAAATTACGAAAATGATACTAAAGTTAATGTATTATCCAGGTCCAAATGTGTAGTTGTATCTCGTCATTAATCTTTGTCCTCCCTTCCATGGACACTGTGACTGAATATCATTTTTGGGCGCCTCTGGCTGGATGATGAGGAGGATTGGTGAAAGGCCGGCTTGTAAGTGTTGATGAAAAAAAAATGGGGTATTCCAAAATAAGTTAACTGAATGAAAACATAAAAAAAATTCAATTACAGTGTGGTGCAAAAAAGAAAAGACAAGACTCGTGAGCGAGAAGATTTTCAGACTGAGGTGGCTTGGATACATTGATTAACTTTACTCTTCCAGTTGCACAGCAGTCATCGAAAAGAACAACAAGATAGGAGCCAGCAAAGAACAGTTACAGGACCACACCACAACACCGGGCCGTGAGTCTGTGGCCCAAACTCCATTTACCTAAATTTTTTACAGTTCCAGACAAAAGGCATATACAGCAACCTAGCATTTGCCAAATCAAGTGATTAAATCAATGCGCCATTGTCAGTCAATCATACCACTATTCTATTCCACCACTGCACACACATGTAGCCTAGGCCTGCTGTGGTTCTTGTTGATTGGTTGTGTTTACCTTGTATTCCACTTCCTGAACGTATTCCATCAATCATCACAGATCAAACTGACTGACAGCGTGTAATGATGGTATGGTGGTCATCATCATCCGGTGTGGCACATGTACGTGTTGTCCAACAGACCACCAACAGCAACTCAGTCTGTAGTGAGTGACTATGATTAAGTTCAGACTGCACCTGCAGTAGTAGGAGTAGAATTGGATACATATTATTAAACAACATGGAAAAATTGACCATCACTTGAGACACAAGTACTTTGTTATTATATTAAACTACTAGTATAGTTCTACTTCATGCACATTTGCTCTGAGTCAGCAAGCATCCAATGCAATGTATGGCATCATTCATTTCATATACCTGTCTTTCTCTTCTTTGTGGCTGTCAGATCACAGATGCAGCAGAGCCTTCTGAAAGTGATGACGAGTTTACTTTAATTTTGGAGCCCTGCTCAAGTTCTGACATTGAAGAGTTGTGTATGCCAGTGCAGACAGAGGTGGTAGCCTTAAGACAGTGATGCGTTTCAGATTGGAAACACAACTATAGTTTATAGTACTATAGTAGTGGCTATAGTCACGTACGTTTCACTTGTTATGGAGGGACTGTTAGACACTACATTATTGTACTATTCTCCATCTCCATCCAATGTATGGCAAGATGGAAATGTATTTAGGGTGAGTCAGGATGATGGAGCAGGACTGTGAGGAGTGGAGTGCACAGTTAAATGCACAGATGTGCAACTCCAATAGGTAATTAAAAAAGTTAGAGAAAGGATGGTGTTGGTTTTGAAGTTTGAACCAGAAAGACAGATACACACACACAAATAAAGGAAGGGAGAATGTAACAATTTAAAAGCCTAGTTGTCAGGGAAGAGGAGCTCGTCCTCAAACCCTGGTGGTTCTTCTGACAGAAGTATGTCATGTAACCCAGTAGTTATGTCTTCCGACTCACTCTCCTCTTCCAGCTGTGATTCATGTATTTTGTAGTCTGGTGGAATGAAGTGCTGATTCATTTTAATCATGGTTAACCTCTCCACGCTTTTGGGCGAGAGACTGGTCCTTTTCACAGTTACAATGGCACCAGCAGCACTGAAAACACGCTCAGAAGAGACACTTGCAACAGGGCAAGCCAGATACTTTATCACCAGCCTGCTGAGCACTGGCCAGTCGCTTCTTTTCCTATACCAATACACCAATGGGCTTTGCTCCATGAACACCTCTGTTGTGTCATCCAGATAGGCCTGGACCATCCGCTCAATGTTCAGTGGTGCTCCAGTTTGCTTGTCCTCTTTTTGCTTTGTGACAGCAACGGACTTACCCATCCCTTTCTGTAGAAACCAAGCAGATTTTTTTTTTTGGTTGTGTCTGATGAATCAGATCCTGTTGGTGCTGTTGTTGTTATTGGTAGTGTTGGTGACTGCTGGGAAGCAAACGCACTGCTCTCATGCTGTGAAGAGGATCTTGACTCTGTAGGATGCTCAGTAGTACTTGCACTGTCCTGGGCTGGCACTGGCAGGCCTCTAATTGTGAGCCGTTTGTTTTCTAAATCAGTGGCTTCCTCAGCTATTACAGTTTTGTACTTGGCAACATCCCATTCTGAAAAAGGAACTACTGCATTACTGTTCACAAATAATTTGTACCGTGGATCCAAAATTGTGGCAGTAATGTAATGTTGATGTGACACAATCTTATTTTGAATCCTTGTATTCTCAGATAAGCGGCTGGCTAAGGCCTTCGCCAAATAACATGCTTCAAGTTTTCCTTCAACACCTTCATATGTTTCAGACACCTCCTTCAGCTCTTGCTCTAGCATGTACAACAATGGGATAGCTTGGCCCATAGTACATTCCTCCCTGCTGACTGCACGTGTGAAGACCTCAAAAGGAAGTAGCATCTCTGTCAGCCATTTAATGAGGTTCCATTGCCACATCTCAACGGTCATGGCTTTAACAGTAGGATCCCCTGATCTTCTTGTCATGACATAAGCATTAAGTGGTATGTACTGCTCAAACAGCCGATCAAGCATGTAATAAGTAGAGTTCGAATGTGTTGGGACCTCCTGGATGAGTGCTTTGACTGGCATTTTATAGTCACGTTGAATGACCCGTAGCTGCTTCCGGGCTTTAAAAGAATGGTTGAAATGCGTGCAGATTCTTCTGCAAATGGTCAGTAAGTTGCTGACTTTGCTTTCATTTTTCAGAAAGTCTTGAACAACAATGTTAATGCAGTGTGCCAAATGCGGGACCTTGAAAAAGCGACCATCTTGCATGGCCTTAACTACATTACGGCCATTGTCGGTGGCAACAAAACCAATGTTAAGGCCTCTTGGTCGCAGCCATTCAAAGACCTTGCTGTTAAACTCAGCCAAAATGTTTGCAGCAGTATGCGATTTCTCCATAGCAAACATGGCTACAGTTGCATGTCTGCGAGTATCTTTAAAAATCTCAGCAGTGTCAATGCCTGCAGATACCTTGTCTCTAACACCTGAAAAAGAGATCCAGTGTGCAGTGATGCACATGTAATCAGTGGCTTGGCAACTGGTCCACATGTCTGTTGTCAGGTGGATACTATGAATAGCACTCTGCTGCAAGGCTTTTCCAAGCAATTCCAGCACGTCGTGGTGTAGTGCTAGAACAGCAACTCTGGCAAAATAGTAGCGGCTGGGAACATCCCATTTTGGGCAGAGGGTTGTCACAAATTCCAGGAAACCCACCCCTTCAACAAAAGAAAAAGGGAGAAGGTCCAGTGCTAACATTTTATCAAGCTTAGCATTGTACAAACGTGCTATTGGGTGGTTGCGCTCGTACTTTCCCTCCTGCCTAAACATGCTAAGAATGATACGCTGCTTGGTATTTCCTTCAGTTATGCTCGATGCAGTACTTCGCGTCGCTTACTTCGCACCCGTACTCCTTGGTGTCTCCGGGTTACTCTTACTCTGGTGCCACTGAGATGTTGCTGATGGCTAGGATGTGGGCTTCACCACTGCAGTGCTGGGGACAGGGGTACTTTGTGTACCACTACCAGATAGAATGTCTCCCTCTTCTTCCTGTTCGACCGTGAGTGGACCTTTTACTACTTCCCCACCAACATTAATGGTTCCTGCATTCATGCTATGTAGGTGGTCCTCCCACTGGATTGCGTGGTGTTTTTTCAAATGGGTCATTAGGCCTCCGGTACCATAGTTTGTACCAAGCTTACCACGATTAACAGAGGAATGACAAATGGAGCATATAGAAATGTTGTCCTCATTTGCGCTAACTGTAAAGAAGTCCCACACTGGGGAGCTTAACTTTTGTCTCCTGCTAGAGGTGCCACTTCCAATGCTGTATGAACTGGAGGTTGTGTGTTGAATTTCACTATGTGGCTGCAAGGTACTACCACTACCTACTTCTGCTGAGGTGGAACTTGTGCTGGATGTAGGACGCTGCCGGCCCTGTGCAAATGTAAAAAAGGAAGCAGGAGGTAGTTTTGCTTTTGGTGTGGCCTGTGTTGGAGGTATGCCTGCTACATCCCTACTAGTCGCAGCCATTCTCGCTAGGGTTAAAATGTTGGTCTTCATGTTCTCAGGCCCAGGAGTAATGCTTGTGATGACTGGGTCTGACTCGTCATCACCATCATTATCCGGCTGTTCAACATCGCACTCCATAAGTGTAAGGCTTCCTGGAACCTTCCTTTTCCCTAGCCTGGTCTTCTTGGGATGTCTCTCCCTCTCATGCTCTGATTGTTGTGGCTCCCAATTGAGATCAAGATCATCAGAAGGGATGCTTGGCGAAGAACTCGATGGACTAACCCTCCTTTTCCTTGGTGGGGATTTGGAAAACAATAGATCTCCTGCATCAGGTGCTTCCTCTTCTTCTTGCTCTGCATCAGGCTCAATTTCCTGAACTCCCTCGACTTCGGGAGGAACAACAACTGCTATTGCAGGTGGTGGTTGTTGAACAACAATTATTGCAGGCGGTGGTTGTGGTTGTTGTTTTCGAGGAACATCTACTATTGAGGGCGGTGGTTGTGGAACAACTACTATTGCGGGTGGTAGCTCAGGTTGAACATCTATTATTGCGGGCGGTGGTTGTGGATGCTGTTTTGGAACATCTACTATTGCAGGCGGTGGTTGTTGTTCACCACTTTTCTGCTGCATTCCCTCTTGCATGGATTGTGTACTACTTTGAGATAGCGCTAAGTTTAGATCAGGCTCAGTATCACTGCTTTCCATCATTAGGCTGGCTACCTCTTCCCCACTCATCTGCTTGGGCCTGGGTTGGTGGCTTGGGCCCACTGATGCGAAGGTGCTGGCCCCAGCTTGGACCCCGGTCACCTCTGCTGCAGGCGTACTTTTTTCCAAAAAAAAGGTTTTTGGGTCAACACCAGACTTAAGTGTCACTTCCTTCTTCTGTTCTTCCTTCTTCTCAGCAACTTTCTTTGTCTTGGAGGACCTGGTACCTGCTTTCTTTGGGCCCATCTTCTTCAGATGTCAGCAGCAGCACTCAGTTGCACAAGTTGCTGAGATTGATGTCTGGTCAGGTGAGTCACACCACACGTGACGTAGTACAGAAGGACGTCCGTCTGGCAGTAGAACAGGTGATGAATGATGACGGACACCTCCTCTCAGTCTTCAGTCTTTTGTGCACTTACAAGCAAAGAAGGCAGAATAACATCAGTGGAGTGTGGAACTTTTTTAGCTTTAACTTTAATTACTACTAGAAGTATTAGTACACTCAGTAAGAGTAAGAATAGCAAATAACTAAAAAGCAAATGTAGTGGAAGTGGAACTTGTTTATCCTTAATTTGTGCATCATTTCGGATAGATGCAGCATCAGTGACCTGCAGCAGATAGCAATGGGGATGTGAACAGTAGTAAGCCAATAGGAAAAATGGAAAGACACAGGCCAATTTGTCAAAAACAAAACAGCACACTACCACCACAGCTCCCAGTCACTTGGGCACATATCACAGGTACATGGGTAAAGGCCAGAAAACAATAAACTCAAGCAGGCCTATATACCTATATGGCCAGAAAAAGGAGGATGCCTGTTACACATCACAGCTTAATGCACAAAAAAGAAAATCCCCACGGCTAAAAGGTTTGAAAGTTACACAACAACAACACAAGCAACAAAGGCATTTACAGTTTTTTACACATACCCAAACATTTAACTACACCCCAAACACCACATTTGGAAATTGAATGTATTGCCATCCACGCCCTAAATGATGTTAAATTCAACAGACAAAATGGAAACCGCTACATCAAGCACCCCCGCTGCGCTGACTACCTCTGGGACTCCAGGCCTACTGGCAGAAGAAATCACAAGTTTGTAGGCCTGCGACAAAACTAAAGCACGATGGAAGGTCACACAAAATGGCCGCCCCCACATGGCCTGGCCATCCCCAACAACATGAAAATAAAGAGAAGACAGACAATACATGCCTACGGCAAAAGGACAATGCTTGGCTTCACAAAATGGCAGCCCCGCCACCCACATGGTCAGGCCACCCTCAAACAACAAAGTACATAGAGGACAGAAACAGTAAGTGGTCCATGCTCCAAAAACTACAACCAAATGACAACCTGAGGAGTTTCTTTAGCAAAATGAACAGCATCAACATTTTCGAGAAGGTTTTATGCAACTCGAGACATATTGCTCGCGAGATTGCAAAATCAGAGTGTTCGGTAGCGCGAATTGTACAAAACATCGTTATCGCTTGCCCGAGCATGCACATTGAGCACGCGAAGAAGACAAAAACTGTAAGGTCGCGTTGTCACGCTGTGCAAAGTTACCAAAACTACGCGAGCTGAATTCTAGGGTTACCTAGTGCGCAGAAAAAGCCATATTATTCAACACACACCCAAAACCTGCAATTCAACACCAAACACACATTTTGTTAATCAATCAAAAGCCATCCATGACCTACATGATGTTACGCTTACAACTTAAACACCACAATAACAGTTGAACAACTTTCATGCACCATTTATGATGATGACTTTAGTAGTACCCTTGGGCCTACTGGCAGAGTAGGCCACAAGCTTGGAGGCCTATTGAGGTTCTGTAAATTACGAATTTGTTCGTACTCAGCCTCCATTTTGTGATCGCCGCCATTTTATGTTGCCCTCACTCAGGCAACTTGGCGAACGCAATGATTTTGTCGTTTCTGCTTTGCGTGTCAGGTGACTTCCTCGCCTATGTTTACTAACGAGTGTCAGGGTCTGGCCGAGTACACTAATTCCTGTCTGAGCTGATTAATCCCCGTCCGGACTACATGTCATTTCACACCATTGTTTCCTGTAAGTTATCTTATCTGCTGTCCTTCGCTACATGTCTCATGCATTCTCCTGTTTCTCGACTGTCCTTCTACAACACGCAGCTGTGTTTCCTCTGCTTGTAAATCGAATTGTGTGGATTCACTTGTGATTTACTTAAGGGGTCGAATGACAAACAGAAACGGGAACTTGAGTTGCTTTGGTTTTAAAACATTGTCTATAACATTTGCCTATAGCTCATGCTCGTGTGTGATTGCATTTTGCATTGTATTACATCGTATATAAACCTGTGCGCCACGGAGTTAAGTGGCAGTCTCTTTAGAATCTCGTTGTACTGACGACTTCTAAGACCACTGTACTAGCTGCAGCTAATAAATACCATCTTCTACGCCAGACGAAGAGTCCGTGTCTCTGTTTTTGACAATTCAGAAAAGGGGGTGGTGATGGACAGAGTATCTGAATTAAACAGAACACTCATACCCAGTCAACAGATCAGGGCTTGATCCATCACCGTTTTTTAGCTCACTGCACCATCCCAGCTCAGAACCTGGCTATATGCAAATTAGTCATCATGGGAACAGGGCAGACCAAACTACCAAGCCAATTCTTATACTGGGAAGGAAACAAGCTTCCGGGGACCGGTTTCTGGCATTTCAGCCGTCTTCGGCCCGGCTTGCTTGTATCCTGATGGTGATATGAGCAAGGGACTCACATCTGAGTATACCCTTCCACGCTTATGGTGGACAAAACGATTCAGAAAAGGGGGTGGTGATGGACAGCGTATCTGAATTAAACAGAACACTCATACCCAGTCAACAGATCAGGGCTTGATCCATCACCGTTTTTTAGCTCACTGCACCATCCCAGCTCAGAACCTGGCTATATGCAAATTAGTCTGTCCCTGGCCCAGTGCATCATGGGAACAGGGCAGACCAAACTACCAAGCCAATTCTTATACTGGGAAGGAGACAAGCTTCCAGGGACCGGTTTCTGGCATTTCAGCCGTCTTCGGCCCGGCTTGCTTGAATCCTGATGGTGCAATGAGCAAGGGACTCACATCTGAGTATACCCTTCCGCGCTTATGGTGGACAAAACGATTCAGAAAAGGGGGTGGTGATGGACAGAGTATCTGAATTAAACAGAACACTCATACCCAGTCAACAGATCAGGGCTTGATCCATCACCGTTTTTTAGCTCACTGTACCATCCCAGCTCAGAACCTGGCTATATGCAAATTAGTCTGTCCCTGGCCCAGTGCATCATGGGAACAGGGCAGACCAAACAACCAAGCCAATTCTTATACTGGGAAGGAAACAAGCTTCCGGGGACCGGTTTCTGGCATTTCAGCCGTCTTCGGCCCGGCTTGCTTGAATCCTGATGGTGCAATGAGCAAGGGACTCACATCTGAGTATACCCTTCCATGCTTATGGTGGACAAAACGATTCAGAAAAGGGGGTGGTGATGGACAGAGTATCTGAATTAAACAGAACACTCATACCCAGTCAACAGATCAGGGCTTGATCCATCACCGTTTTTAGCTCACTGCACCATCCCAGCTCAGAACCTGGCTATATGCAAATTAGTCTGTCCGTGGCCCAGTGCATTATGGGAACAGGGCAAACCAAACTACCAAGCCAATTCCTATACTGAGAAGGAAACAAGCTTCCGGGGACCGGTTTCTGGCATTTCAGCCGTCTTCGGCCCGGCTTGCTTGAATCCTGATGGTGCAATGAGCAAGGGACTCACATCTGAGTATATCCTTCCACGCTTATGGTGGACAAAACGATTCAGAAAAGGGGGTGGTGATGGACAGAGTATCTGAATTTAACAGAACACTCATACCCAGTCAACAGATCAGGGCTTGATCCATCACCGTTTTTTAGCTCACTGCACCATCCCAGCTCAGAACCTGGCTATATGCAAATTAGTCTGTCCCTGGCCAGTGCATCATGGGAACAGGGCAGACCAAACTACCAAGCCAATTCTTATACTGGGAAGGAAACAAGCTTCGGGGGACCGGTTTCTGGCATTTCAGCCGTCTTCGGCCCGGCTTGCTTGAATCCTGATGGTGCAATGAGCAAGGGACTCACATCTGAGTATACCCTTCCACGCGTATGGTGGACAAAACGATTCAGAAAAGGGGGTGGTGATGGACAGAGTATCTGAATTAAACAGAACACTCATACCCAGTCAACAGATCAGGGCTTGATCCATCACCGTTTTTTAGCTCACTGCACCATCCCAGCTCAGAACCTTGCTATATGCAAATTAGTCTGTCCCTGGCCCAGTGCATCATGGGAACAGGGCAGACCAAACTACCAAGCCAATTCTTATACTGGGAAGGAAACAAGCTTCCGGGGACCGGTTTCTGGCATTTCAGCCGTCTTCGGCCCGGCTTGCTTGAATCCTGATGGTGCAATGAGCAAGGGATTCACATCTGAGTATACCCTTCCACGCTTATGGTGGACAAAACGATTCAGAAAAGGGGGTGGTGATGGACAGAGTATCTGAATTAAACAGAACACTCATACCCAGTCAACAGATCAGGGCTTGATTCATCACTGTTTTTTAGCTCACTGCACCTTCCCAGCTCAGAACCTGGCTATATGCAAATTAGTCTGTCCCTGGCCCAGTGCATCATGGGAACAGGGCAGACCAAACTACCAAGCCAATTCTTATACTGGGAAGGAAACAAGCTTCCGGGGACCGGTTTCTGGCATTTCAGCCGTCTTCGGCCCGGCTTGCTTGAATCCTGATGGTGCAATGAGCAAGGGACTCACATCTGAGTATACCCTTCCACGCTTATGGTGGACAAAACGATTCAGAAAAGGGGGTGGTGATGGACAGAGTATCTGAATTAAACAGAACACTTATACCCAGTCAACAGATCAGGGCTTGATCCATCACCTTTTTTTAGCTCACTGCACCATCCCAGCTCAGAACCTGGCTATATGCAAATTAGTCTGTCCCTGGCCCAGTGCATCATGGGAACAGGGCAGACCAAACTACCAAGCCAATTCTTATACTGGGAAGGAAACAAGCTTCCGGGGACCGGTTTCTGGCATTACAGCCGTCTTCGGCCCGGCTTGCTTGAATTCTGATGGTGCAATGAGCAAGGGACTCACATCTGAGTATACCCTTCCACGCTTATGGTGGACAAAACGATTCAGAAAAGGGGGTGGTGATGGACAGAGTATCTGAATTAAACAGAACACTCATACCCAGTTAACAGATCAGGGCTTGATCCATCACCGTTTTTTAGCTCACTGCACCATCCCAGCTCAGAACCTGGCTATATGTAACCCTGGGCGAAGAACTACGCTCCGTTCACGGAGTTTGCGGAGTTTCGGCAACTCCGCCTCCGCGGAGAACGCGAAGTTGTCGAATACTCCGCAAACTGCTGCGTAGCGTAGTTCTCGCGCGCTCAATAGCATTTTCACGTGCGCGAGGATGCTTGTCGGTAAGATCGAGTTGCCGAACAAGCAGAAACTGCAATCTGGCACAGAATAACTCGCGAACACGTTAGTAGTGACCGGAAATAAGGGGACGCGGGCGGGACAAACCTCATGGGTAACTTCGCGCGCTACACATCCCGAGCATGCAGGCAATCAATCAATCAATCAATCAATCAGGATATTTGTATAGCGCGCTACTCACCCAGAGGGTCTCAAGGCGCTTGGGGGAGGGGGGTCCGCTACTGCTCGAACAGCCATGTCTTGAGTTGCTTCCTGAAGCAGAGGTCGTCTTGGGTCAGGCGGAGGTGGATGGGGAGGGAGTTCCAAGTCTTGGCTGCCAGGTAGGAGAAGGATCTTTCTCCCATGGTGGATCTTCGGATGCGTGGCACGGCAGCGAGGGCGTGGCTGGTCGATCGTAGCTGGCGGGTGGGAGTGTAGAAGGTCAGGCGGTTGTTGAGGTACCTGGGGCCCAGGTCGTGGAGGGCCTTGTGTGCGTGGGTGAGGAGTTGGAACGTGATTCTCTTGCTGACGGGGAGCCAGTGAAGGTCTCTCAGGTGTCCGGAGATGTGGCTGTGTCGGGGGATGTCCAAGATGAGTCGTGTGGAGGCGTTCT
Organism: Lissotriton vulgaris; assembly: GCF_964263255.1. Classification (NCBI taxonomy): domain Eukaryota; kingdom Metazoa; phylum Chordata; class Amphibia; order Caudata; family Salamandridae; genus Lissotriton; species Lissotriton vulgaris. The sequence continues at coordinate 789,173,071 of NC_141698.1, read as the reverse complement.
GGATGTGTTAGAGTCTTTTCTGGAGTTTGGCTGTGGTTCCGGTATAGAGGGTGTTTCCGTAGTCCAGTCTGCTGGTGACGAGTGCCTGTGTGACCGTCTTCCTGGTTTCGGTGGCGAGCCATCAGAAGATCTTTCGGAGCATGCGTAGGATGTTGAAGCATGATGATGAGACGGCGTTGACTTGTCTGTCCATCGAGAGGGAGGAGTCCAGGATGAAGCCCCGGTTGCGTGCGTGGTCCGTTGGTTTGGGTGCGCTGCCCAGGGCAGGGGGCCACCAGGAGTCGTCCCAGGCGGAGGGTGATGATCCAAAAATGAGGACTTCCGTCTTGTCTGAGTTCAGTTTCAGGCGGCTGTTCCTCATCCACTCGACTACGTCTTTCATCCCTTCGTGTAGGTTGGTTCTGGCGGTTCCTGGGTCGTTGGTGAGGGAGAGGATCAGCTGGGTGTCGTCGGCGTAGGAGATGATGTTGATGTTGTGTTGGCGTACGATGGCTGCAAGGGGGCTCATGTAGACGGTGAAGAGTGTGGGGCTGAGTGATGATCCTTGTGGTACGCCGCATATGACTTCGGTGGCCTTGGATCTGTACGGGGGGAGGCGGACTCTCTGGGTTCTTCCGGTGAGGAACAAGATGATCCACTCCAGTGCCTTCTCTTGGATTCCGATGTTGCTGAGGCGCTGCACTAGGGTGCGGTGGCAGACCGTATCGAATGCTGCGGAGAGGTCCAGGAGGATGAGGGCCGCTGTTTCCCAGTTGTCGAGCAGGGCTCGGATGTCGTAATTGGCTGCGATGAGGGCGGTCTCGGTGCTGTGGTTGGCGCGGAAGCCGGACTGCGAGTGGTCGAGGCTGGTTGGGCGAGCGCAATTGGTGATCCACTGTGTGAGGTTGTTGGCTGCTTGGTTGGGGTCCGTTGAGCTGGCGGGAGGGTTCTGGCTCAGTGAAGTGGTGAGCTGGTCGGTGGTGATCTTGTTCCAGTTCCTGCGGGGAACCTGTTGCGGGTGGTGGTGAGTCGTGGTCTTTCTGCAGCTGAAGTGGACGCAGCTGTGGTCTGTCCAGTGGAGTCCGGTGGAGTGGCTGAAGGAGATGTACTTGCTGGAGGAGAAGACTGGGTCAAGCGTGTGTCCGGCGTAGTGGGTGGGGGTGTTCACCAGTTGCATGAGTCCGAAGTTGGTGAGGTTGTCCAGCAGGGTGGTGGTGGTGTTGTCGTTGTTGTTCTCCAGGTGGAAGTTGAGGTCCCCTAGGAGGATGTAGTCAGCGGAGGCGAGGGCCTGCGGGCTGATGAAGTCTGCGATGTCTTCGCTGAATTGTGTGCGAGGTCCTGGGGGTCTGTAGATGAGGGTGCCTCTGAGTGTGGTCTTGGGGTCGGTGTGTATCTGGAAGTGAAGATGTTAAGCGGCTGTGAGGGTGTCGTCTGAGTTGGTCGTGATGCGGATGGTGTTCTTGTGGACGATGGCGATGCCTCCTCCTGTCTCGTTGACGCGGTCTCTCCGGGTGATCTTGTATCCGTCCGGGATGGCGACGGCGATGTCGGGCGCTGAGGAGGCGTTCATCCATGTTTCCGTGAGGAAGGCGACGTCTGGAGATGTGGTGTCGAGCAGGTTCCAGAGTTCCACGGCGCTACCGAAGACGAAAAATGGCTCGCGAACGGGTCAAGCAAGCTACTACGCATGCTCGCGGAGCTATGCGTAGTTCGCGGAGTGCAACTGCATCTTCGCGTAGCTCCGCGGAGTGCGGCTACGCGAACTACGCCCAGGCTTAGCTATATGCAAATTAGTCTGTCCTTGGCCCAGTGCATCATGGGAACAGGGCAGACCAAACTACCAAGCCAATTCTTATACTGGGAAGGAAACAAGCTTCCGGGGACCGGTTTCTGGCATTACAGCCGTCTTTGGCCCGGCTTGCTTGAATCCTGATGGTGCAATGAGCAAGGGACTCACATCTGAGTATACCCTTCCACGCTTATGGTGGACAAGACGATTAAGAAAAGGGGGTGGTGATGGACAGAGTATCTGAATTAAACAGAACACTCATACCCAGTCAACAGATCAGGGCTTGATCCATCACCGTTTTTTAGCTCACTGCACCATCCCAGCTCAGAACCTGGCTATATGCAAATTAGTCTGTCCCTGGCCCAGTGCATCATGGGAACAGGGCAGACCAAACTACCAAGCCAATTCTTATACTGGGAAGGAAACAAGCTTCCGGGGACCGGTTTCTGGCATTACAGCCGTCTTCGGCCCGGCTTGCTTGAATCCTGATGGTGCAATGAGCAAGGGACTCACATCTGAGTATACCCTTCCACGCTTATGGTGGACAAAACAATTCAGAAAAGCGGGTGCTGATGGACAGAGTATCTGAATTAAACAGAACACTCATACCCAGTCAACAGATCAGGGCTTGATCCATCACCGTTTTTTAGCTCACTGCACCATCCCAGCTCAGAACCTGGCTATATGCAAATTAGTCTGTCCCTGGCCCAGTGCATCATGGGAACAGGGCAGACCAAACTACCAAGCCAATTCTTATACTGGGAAGGAAACAAGCTTCCGGGGACCGGTTTCTGGCATTACAGCCGTCTTCGGCCCAGCTTGCTTGAATCCTGATGGTGCAATGAGCAAGGGTCTCACATCTGAGTATACCCTTCCACGCTTATGGTGGACAAAACGATTCAGAAAATTGGCTTGGTAGTTTGGTTTGCCCTGTTCCCATCATGCACTGGGACAGGAACAGCCTAATTTGCATGTAGCCAGGTTCTGAGCTGGGATGGTGCAGTGAGCTAAAAAACGGTGCTGGATCAAGCCCTGATCTTTGGACTGGGTAAGAGTGGTCTGCTTAATTCAGACTCTCTGTTCATCACCACCCCCTTTTCTGAATCGTTTTTGGCCACTATAGGTGTGGCAGGGTATACTCAGACATGAGTCCCTTGCTCACTGCACCATCAGGATTCAAGCAAGCCGAGCCGACGATGGCTGAAATGCCAGAAACTGGTCCCCGGAAGCTTGTTTCCTTCCCAGTATAAGAATTGGCTTGGTAGTTTGGTTTGCCCTGTTCCCATCATGCACTGGGACAGGAACAGACTAATTTGCATGTAGCCAGGTTCTGAGCTGGGATGGTGCAGTGAGCTAAAAAACGGTGATGGATCAAGCCCTGATCTTTGGACTGGGTAAGAGTGGTCTGCTTAATTCAGACACTCTGTTCATCACCACCCCCTTTTCTGAATCGTTTTTGTCCACTATAGGTGTGGCAGGGTATATTTAGACATGAGTCCCTTGCTCACTGCACCATCAGGATTCAAGCAAGCCGGGCAGACGACGGCTGAAATGCCAGAAACCGGTCCCCGGAAGCTTGTTTCCTTCCCAGTATAAGAATTGGCTTGGTAGTTTGGTTTGCCCTGTTCCCATCATGCACTGGGACAGGAACAGACTAATTTATATGTAGCCAGGTTCTGAGCTGGGATGGTGCAGTGAGCTAAAAAACGGTGATGGATCATGCCCTGATCTTTGGACTGGGTAAGAGTGGTCTGCTTAATTCAGACACTCTGTTCATCACCACCCCCTTTTCTGAATCGTTTTTGGCCACTATAGGAGTGGCAGGGTATACTCAGACATGAGTCCCTTGCTCACTGCACCATCAGGATTCAAGCAAACCGGTCCGACGACGGCTGAAATGCCAGAAACCGGTCCCCGGAAGCTTGTTTCCTTCCCAGTATAAGAATTGGCTTGGTAGTTTGGTTTGCCCTGTTCCCATCATGCACTGGGACAGGAACAGACTAATTTGCATGTAGCCAGGTTCTGAGCTGGGATGGTGCAGTGAGCTAAAAAACGGTGATGGATAAAGCCCTGATCTTTGGACTGGGTAAGAGTGGTCTGCTTAATTCAGACACTCTGTTCATCACCACCCCCTTTTCTGAATCATTTTTGGCCACTATAGGTGTGGCAGGGTATACTCAGACATGAGTCCCTTGCTCATTGCACCATCAGGATTCAAGCAATCCGGGCCGACGACGGCTGAAATGCCAGAAACCGGTCCCCAGAAGCTTGTTTCCTTCCCAGTATAAGAATTGGCTTGGTAGTTTGGTTTGCCCTGTTCCCATCATGCACTGGGATAGGAACAGACTAATTTGCATGTAGCCATGTTCTGAGCTGAGATGGTGCAGTGAGCCAAAAAACGGTGATGGATCAAGCCCTGATCTTTGGACTGGGTAAGAGTGGTCTGCTTAATTCAGACACTCTATTCATCACCACCCCCTTTTCTGAATCGTTGTTGGCCACTATAGGTGTGGCAGGGTATACACAGACATGAGTCCCTTGCTCACTGCACCATCAGGATTCAAGCAAGCCGGGCCGACGACGGCTGAAATGCCAGAAACCGGTCCCCGGTAGCTTGTTTCCTTCCCAGTATAAGATTTGGCTTGGTAGTTTGGTTTGCCCTGTTCCCATCATGCACTGGGACAGGAACAGACTAATTTATATGTAGCCAGGTTCTGAGCTGGGATGGTGCAGTGAGCTAAAAAACTGTGATGGATCATGCCCTGATCTTTGGACTGGGTAAGAGTGGTCTGCTTAATTCAGACACTCTGTTCATCACCACCCCCTTTTCTGAATCGTTTTTGGCCACTATAGGAGTGGCAGGGTATACTCAGACATGAGTCCCTTGCCTACTGCACCATCAAGATTCCAGCAAGCCGGGCCGACGACGGCTGAAATGCCAGAAACCGGTCCCCGGAAGCTTGTTTCCTTCCCAGTATAAGAATTGGCTTGGTAGTTTGGTTTGCCCTGTTCCCATCATGCACTGGGACAGGAACAGACTAATTTGCATGTAGCCAGGTTCTGAGCTGGGATGGTGCAGTGAGCTAAAAAACGGTGATGGATCAAGCCCTGATCTTTGGACTGGGGAAGAGTGGTCTGCTTAATTCAGACACTCTGTTCATCACCACCCCCTTTTCTGAATCGTTTTTGGCCACTATAGGTGTGGCAGGGTATACTCAGACATTAGTCCCTTGCTCACTGCACCATCAGGATTCAAGGAAGCCGGGCCGACGACGGCTGAAATGCCAGAAACCGGTCCCCGGAAGCTTGTTTTCTTCCCAGTATAAGAATTGGCTTGGTAGTTTGGTTTGCCCTGTTCCCATCATGCACTGGGACAGGAATAGACTAATTTGCATGTAGCCAGGTTCTGAGCTGGGATGGTGCAGTGAGCTAAAAAACGGTGATGGATCAAGCCCTGATATTTGGACTGGGTAAGAGTGGTCTGCTTAATTCAGACACTCTGTTCATCACCACCCCCTCCCTTTTCTGAATCTGTTTTTGACAAGGCAGGTGAATCCCAGGGATTTTAGGCGTACCCTGCGCCGCCGGGTCTTAAGGCTCCGGTTCTGCAACTGGCGCCCATCGTAGGGCGACTTCTGCTGTAGCGGTTGAGCCCGAGGGTCGTGAGGAGCCCCGCAAGAAAACTCCGGAGGAAGCGCACCACGTGATCGACCCCTGTATGTCGGAAGTGGACCGAAGGTCTTTGACGGCGCAGCTACTCCTCTCCGACAGCTGCTGACGACTGCTGTCCTGACTGTCGCCCTGCCTTGGACCCTTCTGAAGAGTTTTGGTAGAGCGAGACGATAGACGGACCTTCGCTGGTGCAGAACGATTCTTAGTTAAGTATTTGGTGGGTCGCTCCCACAGACCTTTGTTTGTTTTGTTTTTTTTAGTTTTCATTCAGGTATTGCAATAGCTGAAGCCAAGGGGTAAGTACGATTGTACTGTTTCACTGATCTATACCCCTTGTTGTTTGTGATCCGTCTAGAGAAGTGACGATGCCTGGGCTGAGTAAGTTCAAAAGATTTTGTTGTTTGGGTTGTACGAGGGATTCCCAGTTGGAGGAATCATGTCCGATCCCTCCAGTTGGAACTCCCACTTATGAGCTCTATTCGAAACATGGTATTGGTCCCATTACCTTTAACGAGACATGGGTCCGATACACGAAAAGTAGTGGAGTTTTGAGATGGCCCCAGAATGATAGCTTTGATCCTGCTATATTAGATAATTTGGAAACGATTCTGTTTAGAAGAAAAGCCCGGCCGGCTATGTTTGACTCCTTTCGCCTTTGGCGTAAAGAAGCCAAACAGAAAGAAATAAAACAAGCGAAAAAGGATAAGAAAGCACAAGATATGTCAATTCTTCAGGCTGCCCAGCAGTTTAAAGATAACGAAGTAGACGATGCAAAGGAGGTATTAGAGAGACAACATCATATGGCGATAGACAGATGCTATCCGGTGTTGCCTACTTCTTCTTCAGATAAAAGTAAGGAATTAGAAGAAGATTCCTTAATGTCTTGTTTATTGAATTCACCCCCGCCCTAGGTTCAGAATGCGAATGCACCTCCGTTACCCCCTCCCGTCGCTCAACAAGTGGTTGCTCAGTTACCAATTGTTCAGCAACCGGCTCAGCCCCTTAATGCTTCTTTGCCTGCTTCTGCTCCGCCCTCGCAGCTTGTACTTCAGCCCCCATCTTCTCCTGCTCCTACTCTTCAGTTTGCTACGTTTCAGTCTCCGTTGCCTTCTACATCTGTAATACCTCCTATCCTCTCGAGGGATTCTCCTATTTCACAGAGGAGGATAGCAGATGCTGTTTCAAGTTTCTTTTCTCCTTTTGTTAGGTCTATAAAAATGTCTCCAGCTTTCTGTAGACGACAATATTGTTGTCAACTTCCTCTTGCAGATGAAAAAGTAGTTTTGGGTTCTCTTGCTAATAAATGGATTGAGCATGGGCCAGAATATAGTACTGAAGATATCATGAGTTGTTTTCATCAATGGGGAGAGCCCACGCAGAGATATGTTTTCAACATTATGGGGCCGATTCCGATCTGGAAAAAAAATCCGCCATACGATTCGTATTCGTAGCCGAATCCGTACGAATGGGAAAGTACCGTACGACCTGCGTAGTATGATTCATTTTCGTCGATTACCATACGAAAATCATCACACCGTACGAATCAAAGTCGGTGACCCGTACAAATTAGATTCGGAAATCCTTCCCCAGGATTACTAAACGTGTCGTAAAACAACACTAGTACGATCCGGTGCGGAAAGCCTGTACGCGATTCATACGGGCCAAAGTAGTCGCGCATGAAGACTGATTCGTATGGAAACATCTCCTAACAGTAAGCGGCAGCGAAACGTACCAACCGTGTACCCCTCGATGAAGCGCACGCGACCCCCCACGCCCCCAACGGCCCGTACAAGTCACCCGCATGCACGCACACCACATGCACACCCCCCTCAAGCGAACGAAAACCCAAACACCCCCAACGGCTGGTACAAGTCACCCGCACGCACGCACACCACACGCACATCCCCCCTCAATCGAACGAGCACCCCAACACTCCCAACGGCCTGTACAAGTCACCCGCACAAACAAACACCCCACGCACACCCTCCCTGAAGCGAACGTGAACCCCAACACCCCCAACGGCCCGTACAAGTCACCCGTATGCACAAACACCACACGCACACCCCCCTCAAGCGAACGCGAACCCCAATACCCCCAACGGCCCGTACAAGTCACCCGCACGCGCGCACACCACACGCACATCCCCCTCAAGCGAACGAGAACCCCAACACCCCCAACGGCCCGTACAAGTCACCCACACAAACAAACACCACACGCACACCCCCCTCAAGCGAACGCGACCCCCAACGGCCTGTAACAGTCACCCGCACGCACAAACACCACACGCACACCCCCCCTCAAGCGAATGCGAACCCCAATACCCCCAACGGCCCATACAAGTCACCCGCACGCACGCACACCACACGCACACCCCCTCAAGCGAACGCCACCCCCAATACACCCAACGGCCATACAAGTCACCCGCATGCACAAACACCACACGCATACCCCCCCTCAAGCGAACGTGAACCCCAACACCCCCAACGGCCCGTACAAGTCACCCGCACAAACAAACATCACACGCACACCCCCCCTCAAGCGAACGCGACCCCCAACACCCCCAACGGCCCGTACAAGTCACCCGCACAAACAAACATCACACGCACACCCGCTTCAAGAGAACGAGAACCCCAACACCCCCAATGGGCCGTACAAGTCACCCGCACAAACAAACATCACACGCACACCCCCCATCAAGCGAACGCGACCCCCAACACCCCCAACAGCCCGTACAAGTCACCCGCACGCATGCACACCACACGCATACCCCCCTCTCAAGCGAACGTGACCCCCAATACCCCCAACGGCCCGTACAAGTCACCCGCACGCACAAACATCACATGCACACCCCTTCCTCAAGCGAACGTGACCCCCAATGGCCCGTACAAGTCACCCGCACGCACGCACACCACACGCACACCCCCCTCAAGCAAACGCGACCCCCTTCACCCCCAACGGCCCGTACAAGTCACCCTCACGCAATAACACCAAACGCACACCCCCCACCTCAAGCGAACGTGAACCCCAACACCTCCAACGGCCCGTACAATTCACCCGCACACACGCACACCACATGCACACCCCCCTCAAGCGAATGAGAACCCTAACACCCCCAACGGCCTGTACAAGTCATCCGCACGCACGCATACCACATGCACCCCCCCTCAAGCGAACGCAAACCCCAACGGCCCGTACAAATCACTCGCACGCACGCACACCACACGCACCCCCCCCTCAAGCAAACACAAACCTCAACACCCCCTATGGCCCGTACAAGTCACCCGCACGCACGCACACCACAGGCACACACAACGCAAACCCCTAAACCAACACAAGGACCATTCAAACAAGTCGCACAACAACACTAAACATGTCTCCTGTGTACACACAGCGACCACTGTGCCCTCGGCCTGGTTGCCCCCACGCTCCCCGCCTGCTGCCTGCCTCGTACCTGCTGCCTGCCTGCTGCCTGCTGACGCCGATCCAGTCCGGAGCCCCAGCCGCCGCAGGGCCGCCCGCCTGGTTTTTCGCGCCGGTTTTGCTGCGACCCCGCCCACCGCCTGCCGATTGGACCACGCGCTCCCCGCCTCCCTGCTGACCCGCCCTCCCGGCTCCCTTCTTATGACGCCCCCTCAGCGACCGCGCAGCGGATGCGCGCAGCGGGAGCGCCGACTGAGCGCCAAAGGTAAGCCCGTCTGCGCCCGTCCGTGCCTGGACCGCGCCCAGTGCCAGGACCCCTGGCCCCCGCAGATCCCAGCCCACCCGCCGGACGTACGACGCCGCCACCCTCAACGCACTCAACGACGGACGAGTCCCGGGATGCTACCGTGCCACCCCGAGACGCTCCCACGGACCCTTCTGCTGCACCGCCTGCAAGTTCACCTGCATCCGGACCTGCCCCGCACCAGCACCCGCCAAGCCGACCAACAGCAGCAACCACCTCAAGTGCATCCTGCTCAACACCCGCTCCGTCCACAGACACGCCATCGAACTCTGGAACCTCCTCGACACCACAGCTCCTGACGTTGCCTTCCTCACGGAAACTTGGATGAACGCCTCTTCAGCGCCTGACATCGCCATCGCCATCCCAGAGGGCTACAAGATCACCCGGAGGGACCGCACCGCCAACCAGATAGGAGGAGGCATCGCCATCATCAACAGGGACACCATCCGCATCACGACCAACACCGACGACATCCTGACTACCGCCGAACACCTACACTTCCAGATCCACACCGACCCGAAGACCACCCTCAGAGGCACCCTGATCTACCGACCCCCGGGACCACGCACACAATTCAGCGAGGACATCGCCGACTTCGTCAGCCCGCATGCCCTCCCCTCCGCTGACTACATCCTCCTGGGGGACATCAACTTCCACCTGGAGAACAACAACGACCGCAACACCACCACCCTGCTCGACAACCTCGCCAACCTCGGACTCAAGCAGCTGGTGTCCACCCCCACCCACCTCGCCGGACACACACTCGACGCCGTCTTCTCATCCAGCAAAGACATCGCCCTCAGCCACGCCACTGGACTCCACTGGACGGACCACAGCTGCGTCCACTTCACCTTCAGAAGAACGACGATCCACCACCACCAGCAACAGGTTGCCCGCAGAAGCTGGAGCAAGATCACAGCCGACCAGCTCGCCGCTTCCCTGAGCCAGCACCCTCCCGCCAGCTCAGCGAACCCCAGCCAGGCCGCCGACAACCTCACGAAGTGGATCAGCAACTGCGCGGACGAACTCGCCCCACTGAGGACCCCGCCCAGCAGACCCGGCAGCAAGAAGGCCCCATGGTTCACCGACGAACTCAAGAGCTCCAAGAAGAACTGCCGAGCCCTCGAGAAAGCCTGGAGAAGGGAGCCAACACCGGACAACATAACCACCCTCAAGCTTGCCACCCGGAAGCACCACCAACTGATCCGCGCCACCAAGAAAACTGCATTCAAGGACCGGCTGGACAACAACGCACACAACAGCAAGGAACTCTTCAACATCGTGAAAGAGCTCTCCAACCCCAACGCCGGAAATAACGACATCACCCCATCGCAAGAACTCTGCAACTCCCTCGCCTCCTACTTCCACAACAAGATCGCGGACATACACAACAGCTTCAACACCCAACCGACGAACGCCACGTCCGACACGACCGAACCAACGCCCCCCACCACCACCCTCCGCGCCTGGACCCCGATCAGCACCGAAGACACCGTCCGCACGATGAACTCCATCCACTCCGGATCTCCGACCGACCCCTGCCCTCACCACGTCTTCAACAAGGCCGACGCTGTCATCGCACCCCACCTGCGGGACATCATCAACACCTCCTTCACCACCGCCACCTTCCCTGAGAGCTGGAAGCACGCCGAACTCAGCGCTCTACTCAAGAAACCAACAGCGGACCCCACCGAACTCAAGAATTAACGCCCCATCTTGCTCCTCCCGTTTCCGGCCAAAGTCATCGAGAAGACCGTCAACAAGCAGTTGCCGCCTTCCTCGAGACGAACGGATCCCTCGACCCCTCACAGTCTGGCTTCCGAGCCAACCACAGCACCGAGACCGCCCTCATCGCTGCCACCGATGACATCCGAACCCTGATGGACAACGGACCTCTCTCCTAGACCTCTCCGCGGCCTTCGACACCGTCTGCCACCGCACCCTAGTGCAGCGCCTCTACAACGTCGGAATCCAGGGGAAGGCCCTGGAATGGATCATCTCCTTCCTCGACGGAAGGACCCAGAGAGTCCGCCTACCACCGTACACATCAAAGGCCACCAAAGTCATCTGCGGCGTACCCCAAGGATCCTCGCTGAGCCCAACCCTCTTCAACGTCTACATGAGCCCCCTCGCGGCCATCGCACGCCAACACAACCTGAACATCATCTCCTACGCCGACGATACCCAGCTGATCCTCTCCCTGACCAACGACCCCGCCGCGGCCAGAGCCAACCTTCACGAAGGAATGAAAGAGGTAGCCGAGTGGATGTCGACCAGCCGCCTGAAGCTGAACTCGGACAAGACGGAAGTCCTCATCCTGGGATCCTCGCCCTCCGCCTGGGACGACTCCTGGTGGCCCCCCGCCCTGGGAACCGCACCCAAACCGACAGACCACGCACGCAACCTGGGCTTCATCCTGGACTCCTCCCTCTCCATGACCAGGCAAGTCAACGCCGTCTCCTCGTCGTGCTTCAACATCCTCCGCATGCTACGGAAGATCTTCCGGTGGATCCCCACCGAGACCAGGAAGACTGTCACCCAGGCACTCGTCACCAGCCGACTGGACTACGGCAACGCCCTCTACACCGGAATCACCGCCAAGCTCCAGAAGAGACTCCAACGGATCCAGAACGCCTCAGCCAGACTCATCCTCGACGTCCCACGACACAGCCACATCTCCAGACACCTAAGAGACCTGCACTGGCTCCCGGTCAACAAGAGAATCACCTTCCGTCTCCTCACCCACGCACACAAAGCCCTTCACGATCAAGGCCCGAGCTACCTCAACAACCGCATCAACTTCTACGCTCCCAAACGTCACCTCCGATCAGCCAGTCACGCCCTCGCCGCCGTCCCCCGCATCCGAAGAGCGACAACAGGAGGAAGGTCCTTCTCCTACCTGGCCGCCAAGACCTGGAACTCCCTCCCGACCGACCTGCGCCTGACCCAAGACCACCTCGCCTTCAGGAAGAAGCTCAAGACCTGGCTGTTCGGGTAGTAGCAGAACCCCCCCCCCCCCCCCCCCCCAGCGCCTTGAGACCCTCCGGGTAAGCAGAGCGCTCTATAAATGTCTATGATTGATTGATTGATTGATTGATTACACACCATTGACAAACAAAGTTCTGGCCACAGCCAAACAGAGGGCACAAGTCACCCCCCCCCATATAACACACACACCACCAATTCAAACTAAGCCACACCCACAAATGGACCAATAAAAGTGGACACACATACAAATCAACATCCCTTGCAACATACCTACTTGCAAAAAGAAGAGCCTGCCGGCACATCACCAACTGCACCCATTAACCTTCACACATACAACCTATTACATCTACACCCACACCACCCCCTTCACAATCAGACACACACACCCTCTTACATACACACCATCACCCTCTCAATCACACACACCCCACACCATGACCACACAAAAGAATCCAAAGTTCACCAACCCGGAAAATGAGATCCTTGTAGATGAAATTATCCGAGTCGAGCCCCAGCTGTTTGGCGCATTGGTCACACAGACCAGCATAGCTGACAAAACTCGCATGTGGGAGAGGATCGTTGACACGGTCAATGCTGTTGCACCCATCAGGCGCACCAAGGCGGAATGCCAGTCCAGGTGGTATGATCTGCGGAGGGTGGTCAAGAAGAAGATGGACCAGGACTACGCCGCTGCACACCACACTGGCGGTGGTGGTCCCCGCAGACCTCCAGTATACCATCCCTGGGAGGAGAAAGTCACAACCCTGCTGCCACCGGTGGGAGTATACGGAATAGAAGGAGTCATTGAGCCTGGTGAGTACACAACAAACACATGTAATATGGTGGAACTTACCACAGTGCACAGCAGTATGGGGGTGGGTGGCCATGAGTCACAGCAGGGCAAAACTGTATGGGGTAGTTGCAAGGTGGAGGCAGAAAGGGTGGAAGGCGTAGGGTAGGAGGCTGCTCTCATCCCATATGTCCCAAGTACACACACAAGCACCATGCTGAATGCACAGGGAATGTGAAAGTACAGACAAGATAGTAGAGCACACAAATCTAATTTTTCCATGTTGTTGAGACATGTTTTGTAGATGCATCATTTGGTGACACAGTAAGGCAGTGTAGCAAGTGAGTGAGGCCGAACCACCTGTCTCCATCCCTCTGTTGCCCTCCTCCATCTGTCTGTCTCCCTCCCTCCGACAGTCTCCCTGTGTCTGGCAAGCTCTGTCTCCGTCCCTCTGTCTCCGTCCCCCTCTATCTCCGTCCCCCTCACTCTTCCTCTGTCTGTCTATCTACCTAGGTCTGGATTACATACCCTGTCACCCTCCTCCCTCTGTATTACACCTTCAGTTATCCTCCCACAGTCAACTCACCCCAGTGACCTGGGCACACACAGTCACACCCCAGCACATCATAGGTCCATTAAAGACCATACACCAGAGTGTCGAGGGATGTTACTCAATTACCAGCAGTAATGTGCCAACTGCCTGCGACACACCCAGCATTTGCAGGTGACACAGTACTGTTTCAGGACACACAGTCTTTAAAGCTCTGTAGTAGACAATGGGCCCTTGTGTAGGCAGAACAAGGCACTCCTGTGAACATTGCAAACAAAAACTCCAGGACAAGGTCAGACATCCTGTGTAGGAACCCTCAACCACGATCAAGGTAGCATGTCTCATGAGGGCACAGCCAAACCACAAAAAAGATGGAAGATTGCAAATCACATACCAACTACTAGCATGGCCTGTCACACACACCCCGTACAGAAAGTAATCCCATGGGGACAGGCAATGGAGTGCTACACTGTCACAATGATCATGTACCACAACTAAACATTTTCACATATGAATACACATACAACTATAACATGCACAGTGCAGATGCTCAAGTCCATTGTGCCTCTCACACAATGCACTTGGCCCATCATATGAACGTTGTGCGTGCACTTAAGTACCAACATGGACATGTGTATTGCCAAGGTGATGCTTCTAGTACAAGTGCCACGTCATAAAGCCATGATGCAGAAGTGGGTGTACAGGTCCTAGGGGGTTGGCATTGCTTGTCCATCACGGAACAGCAACAACTATCCAAAGTATTGGAATGTATCAGTAAAAATTAAACTCTGTCTCTTACAAGAACCTGCTGCATCTAAACTCTGTGCATGCCTGACGCAGGCATAAGGATTGACACTGTATCCTGAATGTTGCGTGAAACAGAGCATTGCTGTATATGTGTTGTGCTGGCAAGACAAGACACAGCAATGGCTGTGTCACTCATTATCAAGAGAATGGAAGAAGGAAAAAATACCTGACTACATGTCTATTTGCTACCACTACATACACAACTGAACAATGACAACAATGTCAAGCTTGTGGAACTGTGATGCTGATAATGGATAAAAATATGTTTCATGATAGTGCATTAACTGTGTCTGTCTCTCACACACACAGGGCAACGTGTGGAAACCACCCCCAACCAGGGGGGAGAAGGATTCCAGTCCCAGGCTCAGCAGTACCCTGACCCCACCGACAGCAACGCCACTCAATGCACTGTGGATGACCCCAACCAACCTGGCCCCTCTGGATCCCAAACCCCTGCAGCAACTGTCCCAGCTACATCTGTGCCAACCACCGGACCCATTCCCACCGCATCCCAGCAGACAGGTCAGAGCCCTGCCCATGGTCCATCAGACAGCCAGTCTGAAAATGAGGGACATTCCTTGACGGGTACCCTTGAGGTGGCAGACAACATCCACCCTGCCAGCACTCGGGGGTCCCGTCGATCGGATGTGCCCACAAGCGCAGGCCGTGCTTGTTTGGGTCAGGGTGGTGGGAGTGGCGCAAGGTGGAGGCGAGATTCTGGCCAGTCAGCTGCACGGACCGGTGTGACTGAACTGACTACCATCCTGGAGGCATACCGGCGGGACACCAGGGAGGTTAGCCAGGTAGCGGAGGCCCTCACCGAACTCAAACAACAGCAGGCTGAGCAACATGCCAGGCAAGAACAACATTATGGACGGGTGGAGGCAACACTGGCTGAGCTCTTGACGGTGCATCGGGACATGAGCCAATCACTACGTCAGATTGCTGGCAACATGCAGCACCCTCCCTGTGTCACCAGGCCACAAACATCAAGGCAAAGTGCAACACCAGCAACAGGGAGGGAGGAGGAGGAGGAGGAACTGTCTGATGTAGCGTCCCATGCATCGCCCAGGCCTGCACGTGAGGGTCCCCCAAGGAAGAAGGGTCGTCCACGGCTAAGACGGTGAGAGGCAGTGGGTCATGCACAACTCCCAGGACACCTGACCTGGCATATTGCCCTTGGGTGCAACAGCATCACCCATCAGACTCTCCCACATGGACTTGCTGGTCACAATCTGACCAATGATGCCAAGCACTGTGTGCTGGACTCTGTTGACTTGAACTACAAGGCATCTCATCTCCAGCAGTGAACTTTGGATTCCCCCCCTTTCTGTACAGCACCTACTCACTTTTCCTGCACAAGATCACCTAATAAATCCAAATTTAATCACACGCATTTGTGTAGTCATCCTGTAACCACAGTATGAAGAATATGTGTGTGCAAATGTATGAAATGCAAGAATACGCAACAAAGTGTAGCCATCCACACACTTGGATAGGAGTCTGGATGAGGACACACATAGGTAACAATATTTCAACAACTAGATACATGGATGGAAACACACACCTGTGATGGTTAGTAAATGGTGGAGGGTGGTTTGCCTCACAGAACTGCTATTAATGACAGGCACAGGAGAGTCACTTGGAGGTGTATAGATCAGGGCTATAAAGCTAGGTGGCCACGTTGGGAGTACCTACAACTGTGTCCTCAGGTATGTCAACTATCATCAGCATGCTGCTGTACTGTGGATGTGATGAATGGTGCACAGGCAAAGGGTGACAGCACAGACTGTGGGCTATGGGCTGTATCAGTCTACACAAGCTCACCTGATCACGTGACCTCCTCCTATGGAGTTACAAGTACACAACTGATGTGATTTGTGCAATGCCTATAGAACACCTAGCCACGTGTGACAATTATCTTTACCAGAACGGCCATATCACACCACACCCAAGAGACGTGGTAATGGTGTGTGCACCCGGTGGCTAATCCACTGGCTGTGAGGGAAATGTAGAATAGGTCTGCCAAGGTACTGTACTGTCACGTTACTGTAAGGAAGGCGAGGTGTGCTGCTGTGGTGCTGACAAGGTAACACTGTCCATATTTTTGTGGAAGGAAGGTGTGTGTGTGCCCTACGAGGCACATTACCTGGTTGTACGTCGACACACTGTCATGTGTCTCTGCATAGTCTTGCCAGTATGTGTTGCACACACAGGCAGATGATCCGTGATGGGTGAGTTTGAGGTCTTCAGATACCAGGTGGATGATTGTCAGGTGTTCCCTGTGTGTAGGATGGCTGGAGCATGCTCTACTAATGGCTTGAAGGAGGGGTAATCTGTAGGCGTGTGTGGTCCTGGATCTGGGTAGTGTGCGCAACATAGTGGCTGTGTATGCAGCAGCAGTAATGAGTGAAGACATTACGGCTGAAGGTGTGCGACAACTTGCAAAACAAGCACATACCACAAGGGCATTGTCAAGCCTCAAACTTACATGTGTATGTGAATGCAGGAGTGTCTGCGTCACTCAGGGTCACTGCAAAATAAATGACACAGTAATCAGCAAAGATGACAGTCACAGGATCAGGCCCCTTAGGGACAAGTGGGGCACCGGACACACACCATCAGCAAGTGTTGTCTACATGTACTGTGTCCAAAGCAAAACAGCAGCTACACACCCATATACCTCACACACAATACTGTACTTAAGCCTCAACCTACAACGACTATGTTGCCACACTACACGTAAACACCTATCATCAATGATCCTACAATAGTTCATATATTATACATACACATTAGAAGGACATGTGCGTTGACATCAAGGATGCACAATATTAGTTTGGAATGACACGTCATGCACAACATGATGATATACCTTGTGAGGCCATGGAGCAAAATCCAACATACATGGTCAGTGCCATTGACCAGTAGACAAAATAAGTCATTGAATGATCTCACCTGGAATGCAGCTGAAACATTCACCACTAGACTGCCAGGGACTGGCCGTACCTTACTCCATCAGAGTGGTGTGATGCTCAAAGGGTTCCACCTCCAAATAGCCCCTTGGTCTGAGTACAAATGACAGACACAAAAGGGTGATCAGGCGAGGGAAGGAGAGGATGGGAACTGCAGGGAGGGTGACCTGAAACAGAGGCAAACAAGCATTAGGAGTACTATCTCATGTCACAGACACTACAAATACCACATGATATTCACTGTACCAGTCACACCTTTGAAGTGTACCGACTGTAGCCAATTAGAGATCAGTCATCATGCTATCACATAAGAGCAGATGCCGTAACACGGACACATGAAACCTAGGACAGCCTGTCACGTATTTCAGTCTTGTGTAAAGGTCACAAGTCTGCTACGATGCAATGAGATTTATGTTCACAAAAAATAATTCACAATGTATGATGATGTGTGCCCTGCAAACACATGTAAACATATGGAAGTGGTACTTACGCAAAGTGTAACATCTGTATATGTTCATGTGTACCCGTAAGGGCCATGAGGGCAGACTGTACATCACCCACAACAGCTGTCAGCATCACATATGATGAGGAAGATAATTACCTAATTGCAATACAGGCACTCTGTAGCAAGTATTTTGCTATAGTAACTGTGCCTCACCATGGTAAACATGACAAGCTGGTGGAATAATAGTCAACACTAATCAATGAGGAGCCAAGCCACATAAAGAACCCGACCGTCGCACATAAATGCTGCACGGGACAAGAGAATCATGGGAATGACTGCACCCCACTGGTGCCACAGAATATTTAACATGTGCATCAGCACACCATTGTGATGTCATCAGCCCAACATACATGGCATCAGGTCAATGTAAACAGAACTCATACTCACAGTGAAGGCTGGTGTAGCGGTATTCACAACCTGCAGTGAGGTAATGACACAACAGCGACATGACATACTGCAACAAGGGGTAATGCATCCATGCGAACAGAATCACAGGACAGTTGTCTTAACATGTGGAACATTCACTGGGCCACACCTACACAACATGGTTGTTATGTACCAAACTGGACTGGTCCACAAGGTGGAAGTGATGATATTGATACATTGTAATGCACACAGTGAGGCTGCAATCCCCCACAGAGTCTGTGGTTGTGACCTCCCACACAATGTCAAACCATGGTATATGTAATGTCTCAGTGTCAATGTCAACCCACATTGATGCTGCCATCAGAGTCTAAAACAACTACAGATGACTGTCAGGTGGGGTTACTATCCTGTCATGGGAGTGGGCCTACATGTAATAGGAAACATGATGTGGTTACATGTATGCATGGTCAAACAACATGCGCAAGAACATGTACCACACTATTGAAAACATACCAACGCTAAACAGCCTTATATGAGTCCCAAATAGACTTTTCCACATGTCCATGCATGCTCCCTTGATTCGGCTGACGTTGCAATCATGATGAGCAATAGCAGGATGACCAAGATGGCACCAGCGGAAAACAGGCAGGGCGACCTGGGGATGAGAGGCACACAAGGGGTCAAGTCCTGTAGAATGTCATTCTGACATACTCATGTTAAGTAGACTGATGTTGTAGTACACTTGTACATTCCAAGTACACACATAGCACATATGTGTGTTGCATTACATCTGCACCTGTGTGACACTGCACATCAAACATCAAAGTGGCATTGCATACAGTCAGCTGCATACACAGCATGCTACCCATGCAACTCTAAAGTTGAGGTTTGGACAAAATTCACCTATGACTCACCATCATGAAAAGAAGTTGCGGATGAGGTGACTCCGGATATCATCTTCAACCTCCTTGTCACTCTCATCCTGGCCAAGGCCTTCATCCTCAATGGGAGGATGTTCCAGCTCATCAGGATCTAGGATGAGTGGCACAGCCTTCTCCACTGCCATGTTGTGCAGCATGCAGCACACAATGAAGATGTTACACACCTTGAGTGGGGTGTATTGGAGTGCTCCGCCTGTCTTGTCCAGGCACCTGAACCTGCTCTTCAGGAGTCGAAATGTACGCTTGATCACCCGCCTGGTCTTCCCATGAGCATTGTTGTACCGCTGGTCTGCAGCTGTCCTGAGATTGCGTAGGGGAGTCATTAGCCACGGCATGTTTGGATATCCTGCGTCTCCTGCAAATTGACATCATGGAAATGAGTGTGTAATATGATGCCGTTCATGAAGTAATGACATACTGACATACATGGCTAACAGAGTATACCCACCAACTAGACATGCCCGATGGTTGTGCAGCTGCAGCATCATCCGTGGTATCCTGCTACGCCTCATGATGAAAGCATCGTGGCACGATCCTGGAAAGCGAGCACAAACATGTGAGATAAGCATGTTGGCAAGACACACCACCAGGGCATTTATCGAGTGGTAGTGTTTCCTGTTGCGGTACGCTTGCTCCTGAGCCTGTGGTGGCAGCAGAGTAACATGTGTACCATCAATTGCACCAATTACATGTGGCATGCGTCCTGGGCATAGAATTCCCCCTTGACATCTGTCAACTGTTCAGGAGTAGGGAATGTGATGAATTCATCAATGTGCAGCAGCATTGCATCCAATACATCACTTAATACCCGGCTAAACATTGTCTGTGACATCCCTCCCACATCAGCTATAGTAAATTGGAACGTACCTGTGGCAAAGAAATGTAGTGCCGCCATCACCTTTACCTTGGGTGTCAGCGCAGTCGGATTCCTGTGCCGTGGTTGCAGGTGTGCTTCCAGTCTGTTCGTCAGGTCCTGAATCAACTGTGCTGGGAAGCGGTAACGCCGTATGTAATCACGTTCCCTCATGGCATCCAAGTCTGGCAATGGCCTTTCAAGAGGGGGTGCCCTGCAAAACATTTTCCGGTGAAAAATTGTGTACAACTGTCAGACAAAGAAAATTACAATGTACATGGCACAAGCAACACTGCTCAACACATCAATACAATTGTGAGTGTGGCGTGGGCTACACACACAGGAAACATGTGACAGCTGCCAGCCACTCCTCCATGTAAAGTACAAGACCTGTGGTTTGTGGAATGGATATGACATGCATACAAATGATCTGATGGGAAGGTCTGAGTGAGCAGGACAATGTATCTGGTCAGTCACACACGTCACGTGATTTGCATTAGGAGGTTGTCTGCACCTCCAGACAGCTGACAGCAATGCACACACCCACATCACATGTGCCATCATTTGCACTGATCAGACATATTCTCTTTGCGGTGTGACATTTCCAATAGTCATTAAGTGTTAATAGCGCACAAACAAAGTGAGTGCGTCCCTGTTTTTGGGCACACCGTGTGGGTTCGTCTTGTGAGACAGACTCCGTTGGATTGTTCAAAACGTAATTAAACAAGTTCAATTATTTGATTTGTAACATGTTTTTATTTTGTGAATATCTCAATTCATCTCTTCTATTGGTAATTTTCCCAAAACACAACTGCTCCAATGCATTTCGGGCGTAGCCCTTTCTCGAGGAGCTCTGTTGGTGAAAATAATACACTTGAAATACGCTTTTAAACACAATGATTCATCACATAATATCCATTTAGCATTAACTTGCAGTGAGTGTCAAATTATGTCGAGTATACATATGCATTTCAACCGAAATAAATACCATGGCTGTTTTCTCAAAGTGCAAGTCAAAAAATGCGAGTCAAAAAATGAAAGGAAAAACATACCGGGTTTTTCTTTGGCAAGATGTAAAAACGGTCAAAGTTTGGTACTGTCAAAAAAAACGAGCGGAGTGTTAGAATAGTGATCTGACACGATGGTAGGTCAGCAGCGAAAATACGAGCCAGCTGTCAAATAAACGTACTTCATAACGAAGCTGAAGCCGTCTTAAAGATTGGCAATCTCGGGGGAGCAAGGTGAAGGGTTTCTCCTCGTACAAGGCTAAGTGCGCGCGTGTAGGGGTTTAAACTTGACCAGGACCCGGAAGTGGTCAGAATGTCGGAAAAAAAAAGAAAACGGACTAAACCTAGGTGCGGAAAAATCTGGCGGCCATTTCTGTCTGGGCTGAGTTACGTGCTACTAACAGTCACAAAATAAATACATAAGTAACAGACCTTTCAAAGAAGTATTTACCCAAAAAAATACACAGTTAAATTAACAACATGAAGCGAAACCGCTTAAATTGCAATGTGTCAATTGTCATAACGACCTTTACAGGTAGCAACTAAGTTCAATAAGGTCATTGAGACCGAAGGGTTTCAAAGATTGAAGGCGATAAATCCAGAACGTTTCGCGTTGCAACAGAGTTTTGTTGTTGTCTCTTCCTTCTTTTTTTTCCACCAACTCAAGTACCATGAATTTAAGTTGGGCAATGTTATGTCTTAGTTCATTACAGTGCATGGCTATGCTTGAACGTTCGTTTTTAGTCCGAATATTTGACTTGTGCTCATTAAGTCGTATTTTAATTTTTCTCTCAGTTTTCCCGATATAGATCTTTCCACATGGGCATTTCAATAGATAGATAAGATTCATTGAATCACATGTTGCGTTTACGTTCACCTTGATGTTATTCCCTTTCATGGGGTGGCTTATTTTGCTTCCTCTGATGATATTGTTACAACTGTTGCAGTTGTGACAGGGACGTGTCCGGTTGTATATGGTTGATTCCTTAGACTCTTTTGATAGTATCTCTTTGAGGTTGGATGCTCGGGTGTAGGCAAAAATTGGTGGTTTCTGAACAAATCTTTGAATTCGGGTTCAGTGGCGAGTATGCGGCAATGGTTTAGAACAATTTTTTTGAATTGATTACTTTGGGTGGAGTATTGTGAGACCACCACCATCCGGTTGTCATCTTTCTTGGTGGCTCTGGTAAGAGCTTCTTTGCGTGGAATGCCATTAACTCTTTCTATTGCCTCAGTTATAACTTCTTGAGGGTACCCTCTGTTTTGGAATCTAATGCCCATTTCTTTGATGCGGGTGCTGTAAGTATTGGAATCTGATGTTATTCGTTTAATTCGTAGCATTTGGCTGTATGGAAGGTGTTTTTTTAGAGAGTTCTGATGAAAACCTGTGTAGTGTAACGTGTTGTTACGATCTGTGCTTTTCCTGAATAGGTTGGTTTCTAGTCTACCTTCTGTCAGTACAATGGATACGTCCAGGAAGCTTATGATATGATCACTGATATGCCAAGTTAATTGGATCCTATCATTTTTGGTGTTCAGTTCAGTGAGAGCTAATTCCAATTTTTCTCTTGTATCTTTTCATATGAAGAACAAATCGTCGATATAACGGACGAACAGTTTAAGATTATCTTTCCAAATATCTTTGTCATAGATGAATGAATTTTCAAACTCAACCATGTACATGTTAGCATAAGTTGGCGCGGCGCAATTTCCCATAGACATACCAGACAGTTGTGCATACCAGTGCTGGTCGTAGGAAAAATAGCTATGATACAATGTGTATATCATTAATTCCATAAGGAATGTTTGTAGGTTGGTGGGAATATCACTATTCAAAATCGCTTTTTCCACGGCTTCGATCCCTCCGCCATGTGGGATTGATGTATATAAACTTCTTACGTCTGCAGTGCATAATATGAGTTTTTCCACTTCTGTTATTTGGACATCAGATAATTTAGCGAGAAATTCAGTTGTGTCTTTTATATAGCTTTTTTGGTTTTTCACCAATGGTTGCAAGTGTCGATCCAAAAATGTTCCCACCGGTTCATGGATGGAACCTCTGGTGGAGACTATCGGTCTAAATGGTGGATCTGCTATGTCTTTGTGTATCTTAGGGAGCATTGATAGGGTTGGACTACGTGGATGTTCAACTGTTAGATATTTGCTGGTCCTGTCATCAATAATGCCTTCATTGGCGGCTTTTTGAAGAAGTTTCATCAAGTCACTTTTGCATTCAGAAGTCGGATTTCCTTCGAGTGGCATGTATGTACTGAGGTCAGAAATGTGCTCCTTAATTTTTGCTGTGTACATGCTGGTGTTGACTATAACTAGCGCACCTCCTTTGTCAGCTTTAAGGCATTTTATTTGTTTGTTGTTGGCAATTTTCCTGAGGGTGTCCTTATCTTTCTGAGTGATATTTGATGCTGTCTTCTTAAGCAAGTTAATTCTGGCAATGTCTTGTTTGACCAGTGTTTCAAAAGTGTCTATGATTTTGTGGGTGCATGGTGGCATGTACACGCTTTTGGGGCGTAGGCCAAGCAATTGGTCAGGGTTAACCTCCGTTGTTGGTGTCAGCACGTTACTGAAAAAATGTCTCAATCTTAATTTTCTGGTTAGTTTGAATGTACTAATCTCCAATTCAAGAAGGTTGCTGGAATGTGTAGGGACGAACGATGTTCCTTTCTGTAAGAGTGTGACCTCATGTGGTGTTAGTGCCGTGTCTGAGATGTTGATGACTAACGATTCTTCTTTTTGGTGACTTTTTTTGAGCTTCTTGTTTCGGTTTGATTTTTTACCCCACCGGGGTCTTCAGTTTCCTCGGAGCCCTCCTCTAAAAAAGGCTCCCTGGTAGGAATGCTTTGAGTGGTCAAATCAGTGCCTAGATTTGTTTCCTGAGTGTTCCTTGATGTGGTTGAGAAGGTGGTTTGGTTAGGTGGGCGGTTGGATGTCTCACTGCCTGAAGGTGAAGTGTCTGTCTCCTGGCTGTATGGCTTATTGCGGCGACGTTGGGCGTATATGTCCGCCCAGGTGTAGACTTCACCTAATTTATAGTCTAAGGTATCCCGTCGAAATTTACGGATTTTCCTCTCATTGATCTCCTTAGTATGTTTATCGAGTTGCAATTTGATTTCCTCCAGTGTTTTTGTTAGTTCTTCTGGTGAAATTGATTGTTCTAGTTCTGTTTCGAGTTCCTTGATTTCCTTAGACAGGTCAGTGAGTATGCATGATAATTCTTCCACAATTAACAGAATAAGGTCTAAGCTACATTTATTCAAAATAGCGTTCCATTTTTCCTGGAAATCCTTCGAGTTCTTGCATAAAGAGGGTTTAAGTGAAATCCTAAGTCCTCGTGGTATGTGCAACGCGCGGTGGTACTTGATTAAGGTGTTGGCATGAAGTTTTTTGTTTATTCCTTCTTTGACAGATATACTAACTGTTTGACACATTGCTCTTTAGTGCGGTTAGATGCAGGTTGTGTGAGGTCCTCATTGATTAAGGCGTAGATCCGTGCAGTTTCACTTTCACCAAAAGCTAGAGTGCTAGCTCTTTGTTCCGTGGTTTTAGAGATTTCATCGTATTGCATGGTTTAAACTTGGTGAGTTTGCGTGCTACCAGCCTTGAGGGACGCACTCACTTTGTTTGTGCGCTATTAACACTTATTCACTTAGCGTATCTGGACGGTTACGCCACCTGATCGAGCACCCAAGTTTATAAACTTATCAACCTAGTTTCTAAAACTCTCTCAACAAAACACTGCTGTGCACCCAGCCATACTTCAATTTCCAATTAGTCAAACATAGGCATCATCAGACAGCATAAATTTATCTTATTGACTATTTGTGTATGATGCCATCACACATATGGACGGATCATTGGCACAAGTGGCATGGTGTGCGTACATGGGAAACCCTCTCATCACAGCAAGGACACATCATCTATGCTCCTACAGCAGATATACTTAACAGTATGAACAAGTTACTTACCTTTTGTAACGAATCATCTGTAAGTAACAGTAGTCTGCATCAGATTCCTACCTTGGAAAACATACCCCAGCAAGACCAATGCCTGTGGTGGGTCTTGAAAAAAATAATCACACATGAAAATCCAGGAGGACGGAACAGCCAAATAAGACATCCCTCCGGACTTGGCTGTCCAGGCAGTAGTGTTTTCCAAACGTGTGCATTAAGGCCCACGTAGCTGCCTGACAAATGTTCTGCAAGGGGACTCCCCGACCCAGGGCAGTAATAGCCACCGTGTCCCGAGTGGAATGGGCCCTCAGCCCAACATGAGTCTACGTATTTGGGAAGGGGTACCAAGCCTTCATACACCAGACAACACACAGAGAGATGGTCTGCTTGTGCACCGGCCTTCACTTTTCAGCAAACACGTGACAGACTAAAAGGTGTTCATCCACCAGGAACTGTTGTGTGCGATCCAGATAGTATGTGAGCACACATTTTGGGTCCAGACGGTGTAGCTGCTCCATCTCCTTTGGGGGATGCGTAGGTGGAAATAAGGTGTACAAGGTGAAAGAGTGCCCAATGTGGAAGTCCGTGTCAAACTAGTGCTGGAAATAGGGTGTTTTCTGAAACGCAAACTTGTCCGGATGGACTAAAAGCTTAGGAGGTTATGTAGAAAGAGCCTGAAGCTCACTCACTCTCCTGGCAGAGTTGATGGCAAAGAGAAAAGCAGTCTTCAGAGTAAGAAGGTGGAGAAGAAAATTGTGCAGTTGCTCAAAGGGAGCACACATCAGAAATGTAAGAACCATGTTGAAGTCCCACTGAGTCATCACATACAGAACATGATGAAACGTGTGTCTGATGCCTTACAGAAAACAAGTCACAATAGGGGACTAGTACAAAGAAGGTTGATCAGTCAGCCTTAGTATGGATGAAAGGCCAGGAACGTAGCCCTTGACAGTGGCCAGAGCAGAGCCCTGCTGGGCATGAGGAAGAAGGAAGAGATGAAATTCATGAAGAGGTGCAGAAAGAGGGTCCACAGCCTTTGGTGTGCACCTTGCCACAAATATGGTCCACCTGCAGGCGTATTCCAACTTTGTGGAGTGACGCCTGGCAGCATGGATGATATTACAGACTTGAGGAGGAAAGTCAAATGGCCTCTACTGTCGCCGCTCAATCTACAAGCATGGAGGTGGAGACTGTACAGGTACGGGTGGTGGACCGTCCTCTGCTGCTGCAACATGGGGTCCTCCAGAAGAGGCAGGTGAACCGGCTGGTCAACTGACATACTGAGAACTCGGGATACCAGTACCGACATGTACATCCGTGTTGCGCAGCTAAGGCCAAAGTGCAGCTGGGAAACTGTAAGTGCTTGTGGCCTAACGTGAACCGCAGGCAGGGCCGGTGAGCCGGCAGGATGGGGATGCAGAAATATACATCCTGCAAGTTCACTGCTACCATCCGGTCTCCTTGGTCCAGGGCAGGTAGGACCTGAGCCACTATCAGCATTTTGAGCGTCTACTTCCGGAGGAAGCCATTGTCGTTACATGTGTCAAAGATAGTGGGTAGGCCCCCATTGGCATTCTTGGGTAGCAGTAAGTAGTCGGAGTAGCAGACACACCCTATTTTGGGCCCAGGAACGGGGATGATGGCCCCCTTGGCCAAGAGGGCTGTAACTCCTGCATGCTGCAGTTGCCAATGATCTCCACGTACGCTTTTGTATTGCGGTGGCATGGCTTAAGTAGTTGCATCAAGGGTGAGGGAATAGCCACTTGGGATGATTTTGTGCACCCACCTGTCAAATGTGACAGTGCGCCAGTGGTGGAGGTGTTGCCGAAACATGCCCCCCCACTGGTATCACATGGCCCTGAAAGTACAGAGTAGGGGTGTGTGTAGGCAGATGTTGCAGGGGAGGTGTGGACTGACCGCCCCGTTGTTCCCGACAGCCGCCACAGCGGTTACCTCTGCCTTCACTGCGTTGGATGTTAGTCAGCGTTGCGTGGCTGCAAGTACATGTGTGTGTGCCACTTCCTTGGCCACAAAAAGAGCAAAAGGTACCAGTTTGCTGGTGTAGGGGCAATAGGCCCATGGACCTGCCGGTAGCCCTGGAGTCCTTAATGTGCTACAGCGCATGGTCTGCCTTGTTGCCAAAAAGGCAACTAACATCAAACGGCATGTCCATGAGTGTACTCTGGACATCGGGTACAAATTGGTTGGACTCCAACCAGGCTTTGCTACAAATTGGCTCCGTGGTTGCCATCGCCCTGCCCAGTGAGTTGATGTGATCCAGCCCACACCGGATAAAATGCCATTCCTTGCCATAGCTTGCCCTTCCACAAGGGCTTGGGCAAGTTTTACCCGTACCGACAATGGGAAGCAGTTTGGCAACCGTGTCCCGTAAAGAGTGGGTGTAGCGGACAAAGAGGCATGTGATGTTGGGAGACCGCAGTCCCAGACTCAGGAAGGATGATACCATCTTGCCGTACTGCTCATACCTTTTGGATACCCTGTCCGGCGGAGCAGATGGGAATGCGGTCTGTGATTTGGAGGCCTGGATGCCCAGGCTCTCTGGGGTGGGGTGGGAGGACAGGACACATGGGTCATCCGGTGCGGGTGTTGGCATCTGCCCACGTGCATATCTACAGCCGAACCTGCATCGGGCCTGGACCTAGTGCAACAAAATAGCGTCAGTCAATGCCTCATGACACGGCTGCAGAGGCTCAGCCGAGCATTATTGCACTTTAAGGACCTCAGTGAGGAGGTCGGTCCTCACGGCCGCGACAGTGAGACGAATGGGCAAGGCTTTGTCCGCCCACGTCAACACCACACTGTAGGTTGGCCCCTCCTCAAATACCACAGTTGGATTTGTGACAAAACCAGTGTCTGACGAGGTGTGCAGACCACTCGCATCCCCCAGTCCACCTGTCCATTCGTCTTGGGACTGACACTAACGTGTCAGTGGGTCTTCAGACCAATCCCAATACTCCTTATCACCCATTCCATGATTATCAGGGTTGTCAACAGATGTGGCCGGCTAGTCTAATTTATACTCCCCATGCAACATCAAATGCGGCATTTGGCTTTGCCGTTCCCACGCCAGAGCCGTTTACAGTGTGGTATTGGGGACGGCACCACCTGAGGACAGTGCAGAGGGTGAAACCTGGGGGACTGTAGACGGTGAGTGCGTGAGGTCAACCAGCCAGGACCAGAAACAAGTTTTGGATCCAGTGTGGGCCTGTGGTGCAAGGCCAAATGCGCCGGCGCCGTCTGAGCCAAAGCACCGGTTGGCATCGGGCCAGAAGCACCAGATCAACTAGGTACCCCAGACGTGTCCGCTGGGCCCAAAGCCGCCGCATTGCCCGTCGGAGGAGTGAGGGACATCATGGCCATGAGGAAGCGCTCAAACTCATCCAGCGTTCCATGCTGCCCAGGGACCGGAGGTTGTGGGGCAGGCTACGACACACGCAACTCTGACAGAGCCGTGTGGGCGGTGTCACACAAATCCCCTGCCACATTGCACGTACATCGTGGGGATTTGGAAGAGCGATGACCTCTCTGACTTCTTGTGTTTTGCTGTCGACTTAGCCACAGAGGAGTGATGTTGACTCCTGGAGCTCTGATGGCTCAAACCCCACGCCCGGTCCCTCGACCTCCGTCCAGACCCTGACCTCTTGCAGTGCAAGCCAACTGCTGGAGTCGGAGCTGCTTGCGGGACCACTCCCGCCTAGCCTCCAAAGTCAGGGCCCGGCAGTCGGGGCAGCTCTTGTTGTCGTGGTTGACGTGGAGACAGTGGAGACACCGACGGTGAGGGTCAGTCACCGACATCAGTCGGGCGCTATCCTCACAGGCTTGACACCGGACATCCCCATTGGCACCGTCCAGAGTCGAAAATTCAAGTAAAGTCATCAAAAGTGATTGTACAAGGTTTTGATTTTGAATAACTTAGGTGACACTTATACCAGCACTGCGCTCCTGGTGAGAAAAAATCGGTGCTGACGTCAGCACACGTAGGCGGGGTCTGAGTACTCAGACAACGTCATTACGGCGCACACAATGGCAACGACACACGCTAAGCCACGGACGTCGCCTACCGACGCACAAGGGTACTGCTAAGCACAAATTTGCAGATCCAGTCTGACGCTTGTGGATATTGTAAGGGGAGGAAAATGATACTGACCTGTTCATTTCATATGCTGTCAGCATGCACAATGTCGCATGTGGCACACACATGACGTGGTCACACAGGGTCATGCTGTGCTTCAATTTCACATCTGTGACAGTGGGCATGTCAAAGTCATGATGTGACAGTTCCATGTAGTCAATGGTGTGCCCTTCCAGTGTTGATGTGCATCACAATATGTTGCAGACGTTACTCAGGTGATACGTGTTGTATGTATGTGAACCACATGTGCACCATGATAATTGACATGTCTCAAAAGCTCTTCACACATCAACTGAGCCACAAGATGACATTTCCTGTGCTTCATCACTGCCTGCTGATGGAAGGATGCCATGCAGATGTATACATCCACATGGTCAGCATGAGTGTACACTACATCCCTGCCATGTGATTTGCTAGGTTCACTCTCCCAATGTTGACATGTATGAGGTCATGGGCGCAGCCTACACAACCATTCAATTGAGCATGTCTGACGCACTGTACCCCAATGTTACGTGCGTGTGTAGGCCTCGTTTCCCCAATGCATTGTAGACATACGCGAGCCATGCGTACGCCAATCGTATGTGCGTGTGTAGGCCTTGTTTCCCCAATGCATTGTAGACATACGCGAGCAGTGCGTACCCCAATCGTACGTGCGTGTGTAGGCCTCGTTTCCCCAATGCATTGTAGACATACGCGAGCAGTGCGTACCCCAATCGTACGTGCGTGTGTAGGCATCGTTTCCCAATGCATTGTAGACATACGTGAGCAGTGCGTACCCCAATCGTACGTGCGTGTGTAGGCCTCGTTTCCCAATGCATTGTACACATACGCGAGCAGAGCGTACCCCAATGGTACGTGCGTGTGTAGGCCTCGTTTCCCCAATGCATTGTAGACATACGCAAGCAGTGCGTACCCCAATCGTACGTGCATGTGTAGGCCTCGTTTCCACAATGCATTGTAGACAAACGCAAGCAGTGCGTACCCCAATTGTACGTGCGTGTGTAGGCCTTGTTTCCCCAATGCATTGTAGACATACGCGAGCAGTGCGTACCCCAATCGTACATGCGTGTGTAGGCCTCGTTTCCACAATGCATTGTAGACATACGCGAGCAGTGCGTACCCCAATCGTACGTGCGTGTGTAGGCCTCGTTTCCCCAAAGCATTGTAGACATACGCGAGCAGTGCGTACCCCAATCGTACGTGCGAGTGTAGGCCTCGTTTCCCAATGCATTGTACACATACGTGAGCAGAGCGTACCCCAATCGTACGTGCGTGTGTATGCCTCGTTTCCACAATGCATTGTAGACATACGCGAGCAGATGGTACCACAATGGTACGTGCGTGTGTACGCCTTGTTTCACCATGGAATGAATTGCATTTGCGAGGGCAATCGCACCGTACTTGTGTGTATATTCAAAAAAATACATACAAAACATCTAGAGCAACATTGGTAGGATTAGAATGCAGCCAGGTTGTCATGGTTACAGAGATTTGAGAGTGTCCTACAGGTGATCTGGAAAATTCAGTTGGGGAAAAGTATACAATGTTGCAAAAGTTGTTGTACAGCTCTGGCTCACTTTTCAAACCATGCATATGTGTGTCATGGCCTTATGTGTCATCGGATTAGATGGAACATAGGATGTTAACTATTCTGGCCTATCACACACTACTCCTTGCACTCACAGACCCTCAGCAGCACAGATATAAGGCAGCATGTGGCTGAGGGAGGGCACTTGCCTGCACAAATTTGGAGTGGAAAACACAGCTGCTGTCTCTGTATCCTCTGGACCCTGATTAGCTGAGCATGGAGAGGGCACCTGCATTCAGTGATGCTGAGAAAAAGGCCCTGCTGGATGCCCTCCTGCCCAACTACAGCAAGCTGTATGGTAGACCAGAGGATCAGGGGAGTGATGTGTGCATAACCTTGGAGTGTGCACCTGTTGTGTGTGTGACACTACAGCCATTGTGTATGTATGTTTCAGAGATGCAATGTTGTTTTGAGGGAGTGCCGATGTGCACAGTATTGTCTGAAGAGGGTTATTTGTTGTAGTGTGGTGTGTGACTGGATGTCACGTGCTGCAGTGCAGCCTGATGTGGCAGATGTTGCTCAGTGAGTGCCATGCTGAATGAGTGGTTTGCAGCCCTTATGTTATCTGTAGCCTTGCAATGGCATGTTGTGCATTTCTGTTTGCTCACAGGCCACATCCTCCTGGACAATGATGCAAGTGTGTTCATCATCCTATAGCCTGTTGTCCTCAAGTATTTTGTGCATATGTGTGTCTTTGGGACATGGATAGGTGTGAGCGGGAAATCCGTTACGCTCGCGGATTTTGCGGATTTTTGGGAAATCCGCAATCCGCCAATTTTGCGGATTTCCCGCAAAATCCGCAAAAAAAAATCTGCGAACGTAACGGGTTCAAAAGTTGAAACCCCGCTCATGCAACTATTTTACAATGGCGCCAGCAAGCTGCCAGTGCCATTGTAAAATAGTTACAAAGTTAGCTTGCACAGGAACCACTAGATAAAACGAAGCAGGTGCTGCTTTATTTTATCTAAGTGCTTCCTGTGCAAGCTAACTTTGTAACTATTTTACAACGGCGCTGGCAGCTTGCTGGCGCCATTGTAAAATAGTTGCATGGCTGGGCACAGGTCTGCAGCTCACTCAAGGGACCCCTGCGCCCTTCGGGGCGATTGCATAGTAACACACACATGGTCGCTCGAACTAGTTGATGCTCAAATTCAGTGACTCATTCATTAGCCCAAAAACAATCGTGAGCTTCGTCGAGGCTGGACAGGTGTGCCTTCTTCCCAAATCTACTGTGGAAAATCAGCTGTGATGCTGGATAGGCTTTGCATCCTTGACTTTCACGAGCGCAATACCCGTGCTGTTCCTTTGACCAGGAGCTTCTTTCTCTTCATCTGCTGAACTGATCTTTCTCTGACCTTTTATTCACACAAGAGGCACATACCCTACTGGGCACATTGTGTTCGCACGGGTTTCTGCAAGTTCGCATGCGTTTTGTACAATTTCGCAATTTGCGAAATTGTACAAAACCCTCGCGAACTTGCAGTAACCCGTGCAAACATAAAAAAAAAAAAATCCGCAAATTCGCGGGAATTCGCGGATTTTGCGGATTGCGAGTTCGCAAATCCGCAAAATTCGCGAACGCGAGATTCGCAAAATTCGCCCATACTTAGACATGGACCAGGTGTACTGATGTTCTTTATCTTTACATTCGTGACAGGTATCTGCCTATGAGAAGGGTGACATCTGGCTGAACATCGCCAGGGCTGTCAGGAGAGAGGGGGGCCTCGCAGGAGGCTCAGAAACATCAAGAAGAGGTGGCAGGACATCCGGTGCTGGACCCGCCGCATCGTCAGAGTACAGCTGAAGCTGGAAGCTCCACGCCGGCATGGCGGCACCCGCCACCTCACCCCCAACATGCTCCGGGTCCTGGAAGTGGTGTTCCCAGACCTCCATAGGCAGTTGCAGGGGAGACAGCAGCAAGAAGGGGGTAGGTACATGTCTGTTTGTTGTCATGTGTGTCACATGCTACCTGCAGTGCTCCCAGGCATGCTAACACTCCCACAGTTGGAGTGGTGTTGTCAGGCAGCCACTTCATGCATTGGCATGAGAATGGCCAAGTTTCAGGAGATGCTTTTTACATGCCTTGCCCTATTCCACATTTGCCCAGCTCTGTGCCAACACTTTTTCTTTCACAGGTACTCCTAAGGTGCTATGTGTTAGTATGCAAATTCCTTAGCACATCATCATGTTGGAGTGAGGTCTGTGACACCTGTTGTTGCCTTACATGTAGCACCACATGTACACTGGGTCTGCCCTTCTACATTTTTGTGCACTGATCTTGAGTATCAACATGTATTTTCTGCAAGAGTCAGCCTCAGGGGCCTTGGTCCATGGTGTACTTTCTATTTGTGATGTCTCAGCTACAGGACCACACTGTACATGTATAATAATTTTGGCTTGTGCATACTCACATTGTGCAGTGTGTGTGTGCATATACTCAAAATATGTTGCATGTTGTTCGGAAATCCTATAGATGGTCAACCAGACAATGTGACTTTGTGTGTAGACATCTGTCATGCCAGTGTGAGGTGAAGGTACAATTGGCTCCAGTTCCCAGGATGGCTTCACATGGCAGTTCATGAAGGACTTTTAGCATGTGGCACAGGGGCGCAGCAATTCGACCATCACCAGGTCTGGTTTTGTGTGTCAGGGTGGGAAAATGAACAGTGACTGATCATCATCTATCCGGTTGTCAGGCAGTCGGTCATCAATGTGTCTCTCTCATACAAGTTGTTGCCTTGCCTGTTACTTCTACCCTAGTATACATTGAACTTAGTTTCTCTTCAGATCGCCCAAGGCTATGCTTGGCATTGTGCATAGTTCAGTGGATTGGGACTCATGATGCAGGCCATGTTTAGAAATGTGTGCAATTTTTTTCAAGCTGATTTGTCAGATGTGTACAGGTAGATATGTATTTCTTATTCTCCTTGCCAACAGCATCATCACCACAATCTGGAGGAGCACTGCTTAATTTGTAAAATATGAAGTGCAGGTGCTCAAATGTTTGAAGGACGCCACACCTACTTTTCTCTGGCTCCACCCACTTCCTCCACTGGCTACACCCACTTACTCTTATTAGTTCCACCCACATCTTCAACTGGCACTGCTAAAAGTCAGATGTCATTTACAGGCAGCATGTAGGCCTGTGTTTAATGGTAAGAAGAGTGAAACTACAAGCTATCCCTATTCTCAAGCCTATCCCAGAGATGCTGTGCTTGCAGGGATTCTTTGTTGAGCTTCCTGCAACAGCTGTGTGTTGAAACTACTATTAGGTGTGTATCAGTGAGGGATAACTTTACATCTATGTTCGGGCGTGAGAACCTGTGCAGGCTTATTTAACACATCAAACTTACACATTTGAAGAATATAAACTTCAATGTAATGACATTCAGGAGTAGGAATTGAAGGCCTAAAGTATTATAGATAATTTGGACTACAGTTTTGTTGCAGGCCACACTAGAGAAATACTTTTTCTACGCAGCAAAATAGAGTACATTTTCACCATAACCTTGTTGTCCTAAAAATTACAAACATTGCTCAAAGTTGTTCATCAATCACAGACGTGTAAGTATAAAGCCCTTTTTGGGAGCATAATGTAGTGGAGTCCCCAGTCTTCTTTCTCTTACTTGCTTGCTTCAATTTTTCTCTCTAACCCCCACTCCCCACTACCCCGTCTACCTCTAACTCTGATTGTCTTTACTTTTTTTCTACCTATCCCTCCCTCAACACCCTGTCTTTCTATAGATCTTTCATTCACTCCTCATCCATCACTTGCTCCGTCATCTCTCTCTTAGTATGTGCCCTCACAGCTCACACCCATCTTTACCCCTGTCTCTTTCTGCTGCCTACCCTTTCCTCCCTACCCTCTTCAAAATTATTCTTCACCTCACCTTGCTCCCTCTTGCGATCATGCTTCTGCGGCAGCGAGGCTGGTAGTAATAATGAAGGCAGCAGATTGTATTTATGTGTACCAGCAGTGATAGGCAATTTACGATTTGCATTTCTACAGATCGGACAGAGCCAGAAGGATATTTATTTTTGTAGCAGTCGGTGGGTAAAAATGTTATTTAATGCTTGTTTTAATTGTTGCAAATTGTGCTGCAAAATTGCCATTACTGCCTCAAAAGGATGTAATTTGGCCCAACTAGTTGGCCTCTGCCTGCTCAGGTCTCGAGACACCTGAACTGCGGTCTTTGGGCGAGAAGGGAGCATGGACTGGAGTATGGCCTGCAGCTTGTCAATAGAGGCTATGAGCTCCATTGCAAAGACACGAAGCCACGGAGTGCATTCTCTTGGCTGCCTGTACTCATGGATCTTCATACAGAAAGAAACCCAAAGGAACAACACACAGTTGCTGTTGCGCCAGTACTGTGTCTGTGTTGCATTATCATATATATTCCATCCATGCTCAGTCACATGCTTGCAGGAAGTGCTTTTAGAACGATGGGGTGCCGGACATCCGCGTCATGCCTGCACAAGCCTGAGCCAGTGAGCCTGATGAACAGGGCCGGCTTTAGCGCTGGTGGCGCCCAGTGCGAAAATGTTAGTTGGCGCCTCCAATGACCACCTCCACCACAGATTCTCTCTCTAGCACCCTTTAACAGTAACCAAGTCTCAAAACCACTCTCAGATGCACTGAATTCGTTATATAGCATTACTCGTACCAGTAAAGGATGTCAGAGCACTTTGCATCACATACACACACATTTCTACCCAAATTAGCCCTTTTTGCAACATTAATCAATGTTCTATATTTTTCAGAGTGTATGCAGTTCAATGATGAAAGTTAATTAATGCCTCACTATTCTATATAAGGACTTTAAGTTATAAATTGCAAGTTGTGAGAAGTTGGCCTGGTATATAATGCTCACTAATTCTTAGTGATCACTTTGTACCATGCCAAGCAACCCTTATGATGATGGTTGTAATTCAACCTTGTAGACCAGTTATCCTAGTGGTAACGTGGACAAAGCAGTCTTAGGCTAAACTCTGAAAGGCATGTGAAGCCAGCTGTTATACCATACACAACCCCCTTGAATACCAAATGAAAGGGACACCACACAGATATATATTGAAAATATATATTGATTTATTAACTATAAAATCCCCTGGACTCTTTATGAGCACAGAAGCACAAGCGTTAAATCACAAGACAGTTTAAAATACACAAAAGTTGCACAATATGGATGAGCCCTAGGGGCCACCTAAACCATATACTAAGAAAGTGGTATAAGAGATACCAGTAGGAAAGGGAACAGGCCTAGGGCCTTGGGAATCGCTGGAGCTATTCGAGACTAGCAATGATTAAGTCGGGAAAGGCCCACGGGACTCGGGTGCAGTGTTCAAAGTGCACGCACTTTCCAATGCAAAGTCTATGGTGCTTAAAAAGTACAAAGTTAGAAAGTTAGGAACCTTCCGAGTGACCTATGGAGCTGAAACTTAAGACACAGGCCCTTGGGATGTGTACCAGTGCAGGAGCACCGGTGGAGCTGAGTTACCTCACCCACAGGAAGCGGGTGCACAGGGTCGAAGTAGTGTCGGGTTTCGTCACGCTGGTCGATGGTGCTTGGAGCTGAAGATGCTGCAGGCGGCTCGATGAGAAGAGTTCCGGTGGATCCAAGGGTGGATCTGAAGATGTGAAGACCTGAAAGCAGAGGGGACAGTGTTCAAAGTCACTAGCCAGTGACTACCGTGGAACCAGATTGGAACCAGGCGATGTCGGGTGCAAACAGGCGTTGTTGGGTAGCTTCTTTCTGCAGCCACGTGGATACCCGGGGTCGAGGACGTCCAGGAGTCGGTCACGAGCTGTCCCACGTAGGCTTCTCGCTGTTGGCGGTGTCGGCGACCTGATCGGAGCAAACAGGCCTTGGCAAATGCAAGCCACGCAGAAGTTGAAAGATGCTTATCACTCGGACCAGCAAGGTCAGAACGGGTGCTCCTTTTTACAGGAGCTGGGTTAGGTCTGGAGTAACCAGACCTGCTGTGTAAATTGTCAGTTTCGTCGCCAAGATGGCCGCTGACCACGTGGCTAGTGGCCGGGATGGCGCGTCGAGTGGCACAATGCAAAAGGGCCCCACGCAGATCGTGGAGATGCTGGAGGGCTGATCTTCGGTGCAAGGGCTGCTCGGTGGTGAGGGTTCTCAGTCCCCAAAGCACAACGTCGAGGATGCCTCAGAAGCTGCGCAATCAGCTTTTCAAGTTTCTTCCAAGAGGTCCGGTCCCACGTCACTCGGTGCCTCCACGGGTCCCTTCTTTGCAGGGACTGTGGATCAGGCTCTGAGAGGTCTGGGAGTCTGGTTCTTGTTGGGCTCTGGGCTCGGGCTCCGGCGGGAGGCGGCGGCAAAGCAGACGTCGAGTTGCTGGTTGGTACCTGTGTTCACAGGGTGGCCACTCCTAGGCCACAAGGGAGATTCTCTTCAGTCTTCTGTGCAGCAGAATGTCGAAGTCCAGTCTTCTTCTTCGTGTAAAGTTGATTCAGGATGATCTGCTGTGCAATGGCACTGCTCCCACTCTTATTCTCAATCTGAGGGGTGGATCACCTACTAGGTCCCTCCTCTGGGAGGAACCAGGAAGGGGAGTGGTTACACCCCCTCTCCTTTGTCCAGCTCCTCGCCAGGACTGGGGCTGGAAAGCCCCAGAACCGGTTTGGGCTGGCTTATGCACAGGGACACCTTGTGTGCCCCAGGCATGTCTCAATCTATTCAGCCCTGTCCTATCCAATACACAAAACCCTGTCTGGGGTGGTGCTCGCACCTCCCCAGGCAGGAAACCCTTTGTCCAGGCCCTCCTCGCTGGAAGGACTCCCAGCAGCAGGAGGTCAGACATGTGTCTGTGGTGGCAGCATCCATTTTGTGATGCTGAGGCTCTGGTTAACTTTAACCGGGGTTAAGGCTACACACATGTCGTGTCCCTCTAGAAGGGTGGAATGCTATCCCCGTCGACAGAACTGTCGAGGGGATAGTATTCCAATTCGTATGACACCTTACTCGACATGTTTTGATAAAGCCAAACCAAAGATAGCATATAACCGCGAGGATTATAATGCACTTAAGAGTATATGGTATGGCAATATCCCGGAACAGCTTAGGGAGTGGTTCCCGACAGCTGCAGACAGGCTCAGCTCACGCTAGAGCACCATCTCACATATTTCCAAGCACTCTGCCTCCAGGATTGATGAGGCCTTCCATAGGAGTGGCTGATAGGAACATATGTGTCCAGTTTAGGGTTAGATATAGGGATACTATATCTAAGCAAGAGGTGATTACACCAACTTACCCCAGCTGAGTGATCAGCCAGTTGTGTCAAATATGGAGGCCAGGCCAGGGGTGGCACAATACATGCTGCAGCCCCTGGTAGGCCTTGGCTACACCTATGCCCTGGGTACCTATGGTACACTGTTACAGGGGCCTATAAGGTGAACCAATTCCAATTGTGTTATGCACCTAAGGTACATGGAGTCCATTTTAAGGAGAGAGCAATCAGCCTGGGGCCCTGAATAGCAGGATCCCAGGCCAACTAAGTCAAAAGCCAGCTAAACACCAGGCAAAAAGTTTGGGGGTAACCATAGTCAGATATCCACCTTCCTACATAACCCCCCCCCCAAACGAAAGGAGATAAGGCTATCCTTGACCAGGTAAGCCTATATTGCCTAAGTGGCCATATAAGGAAGTACCAGCTCTGGCTTGGTAACCCCCTGTCTCATGGTCCACTAAGCAATCCCTCACCCTAAGGGTATCTGAGGGTCTCCACCATAGGGAATCTCTACCTGTGGTGTGTCTTTGCAAAGTCAAAGGCGGGTGTTGAGATGGAGTACTGAAGTGAGTTTCCTCTGTAGGGCTCAGCTTCCTCCAATCCCTCTCCACCATGTGTGCCTTTCTTTCTCTGACTGAGTTGCACTGTGCTCTCAGGGTCAACCTCTGGCTACCTAAAGCTGGAGGCTGAGTCCCTCTGTTTGGCTTACTGGAGGGACAGTTCAGGTTTGGGCCCTTAGGGTCCCAGGTTTGGCTGTGCCCAACAATATCCATCTGGGGGAGGTCTCTAACTACTTTTAAGGGGGATCCCTCAGGAGTTTTTAAAGTTTGCACCTCACTAGGGCTACTAGTTTCGGTGCCCCTAATCTGTTGATGGGGGTGCTTTACTTGACAGGGGGCCCTTTGGGTCTCACTGTCCTTCTTGTCCTCTGCAGCCCTGGGCTGAGTAAGGCAAGGTAGAGAGGGGCAGGTTACCTGCTCCAGACTGGGTCCCACCTGAGAAGGGTCCACTGCCA
Organism: Lissotriton vulgaris; assembly: GCF_964263255.1. Lineage (NCBI taxonomy): Eukaryota > Metazoa > Chordata > Amphibia > Caudata > Salamandridae > Lissotriton > Lissotriton vulgaris. The sequence goes on along the minus strand of NC_141698.1, from coordinate 789,134,150 downwards.
TCAGAGGCTCTGTTAGGCCAGGCCTAACAACCTCTGGGACAGTTCCTTCATCAGGGGTAAGATCAGTTCCCTGAGGAGGCTGATCCTTTCCTAAAGTCTGGTGGGAGGGAGATTTCTCTTCCTCCTCAATGCTCTCTGTTTGGGTGGAGTGATCCATCATTTCAGGCTTCACTACCCATGTATCAGTTTGAGTTTGGGCTGTGGTCATCACAGCCCCACCAACCTTTTCAGGAGGAGACTCAGTTTGGGTATGTGCTGTTACTAGTACAGCCCTGCTACTCTTTCCAGGAGGGAAGTTATCTAAAGATGGGGCTGAGGTTTGCTCAGCCCTCCCAACCTTTTCAGGATGGACATCTTGAATTGGCGCTGTAGCCAATACAGCCCCACTAACCTTTCCATGGAGATTTACCATCCTAGAATGGGTTTGCTGTTCAACCTCAGCCCAGGCTGAGATTTCCAAATCATTACCCAGTAGGCAATCTACAGGCAAGTTTGCTGACACTGCCACTCTCTTTGGGCCAGTGACACCTCCCCAGCTAAGATTGACTACTGCCATGGGATGATTGGTTTCTATGCCATCAATGTTTGTCACCTGATATCTGGCATCAGGTAAAAGTTGCCTTGAGGGGACTAGACATTCAGCCACCATGGTGATGCTAGCCCCTGTGTCTCTGAAGGCCTCAACTTTCAAGCCATTGATGAGGGGCTCCTGTCTATACTTGCTCAAAGTGTTTGGGCAAGCTGTGAAATTGGCAAACCCCATGCCAGTCTCATAGACAAGAGTATCTGAGTTAGGGGACCTGGATAGGCCAGAGTCCACCTGTCCTCCAAAAGTAAACCCACCCAAATTCTTGGGGGTGCTCCCACCACCTGGGGGACCACTGCTAACAGTGACAGGAGGTGTTGGAGCCTTACCTGGAGGTATATTCTCCTTATTGCCATTCTTGGGACAACAGCTGTCTGTTTTGTAATGCCCAACCTGTTTACAGGCATGACAATAAGGCTTTTTCTGGGTTGAAGAAGTGTCTTGGGACCCACCCCCATTCTTGGAGTTTTGGGGCCCTGGGGAAGTCTTTTCCTTACTTTTATCCCCACCCTTCTCTTGAGGCTTGGTAGTCTCTTTCTTTTGGTCACCACCTTGGTTCTTAGGCCTGATCCTGGTTCTGACCCATTTGTCTGCCCTCCTACCCAATTCTTGTGGGGAGGTCAGATCAGAGTCAACCAGGTGCTGATGTAGAAGCTGATTTTGACAATTACTTAAGATTTGCTCTCTCATAATTAAATTATACAATCCTGTATAGTCAGTAACCTTACTTCCCAGCAACCAGCCCTCCAGAGCCTTAGTGGCACATTCAACAAATTCAGACCAGTCCTGAGTCTGTGTCTTCTGGGTATCTCTGAACATTAACCTGTACTGTTCAGTGGTTAAGCCTAACCCATCAATCAGAGCACTCTTCAGGACCAGGTAGTTTCTAGAATCCCCATCACTAACTGTGAGGAGTCTGTCTCGGCCTCTACCTTCAAAGGAGAGCCACAAGATTGCTGCCCACTGCTCCTGAGGGATCTGCTGTACTCTGCAGGCTCTCTCCATTGCAGTAATCCATTTATGGATATCATCCCCAGCTTTGTAGGGGGGCACAATCTTACTCAGGTTTCTGTTATCAAAAGACCTGTCTTTATCCTTGTGGATATTGCTGCCACCAGTGGGTTCTATTACCCCACTCTCTCTAGGCTGTCTTGCTCTAGCAAGTCTCTCTTGGACCGGGGCAACCTCTAGTTCTCGCTTCTGGATCCTAAGCTCAGCCTCTCTCATTTTGGCCTCATGTTCCCTTCTCTGAGGGCTAGTCATCTCCCTTCTGGAGTGACCATGAGAGCCTCTAGAAGCATGGGAGTTGTCAGAGTCACCTGAGTGAGTCCTTCTCCTCCTAGGCTTCTGGTTAAGTCCACCTGGGGGTCTGAATGGGTAGTTACCAGATTCATTCCCAAGTTGGCTTAAGTTAGCCTGGTTCAGTCTGCTGACCAGCACCTGACTATTTCTGTCATCATCTGACTCACTGCTTTCCACCTCCTCTTCTTCTTCCTCTTCCTCCTCCTCCTCATCTACTTGAGGAGCTCCAGTGGTGGAGGCTTCCTCATCTACCAAGATGATAGGACCAGGGGTGTCTACAGTGTCATCCTCTGAAGGATGGCCTCCTTCAGCATCCCCTGTGGGGTTTGCTTTAGAGGGCTTTAGAGCCTCAGACTGGTCTAAGAGCTCTCTTAGGTGGTCTGTAGTAGGGGAAGGCCCTGTCTTCAGACCCCTTAAGACACAAAGCTGTCTTAATTCCTTAAAGGAAAAAATAGCAAATTTGGATGGTGCCCTTGGAGGGTCACTCTCAACAGGAGTAAGTCCACTGGACCCCTCTGCTCCAGACATTGCTCTAGTGTGGGTGGATGTGTTGCAATCTACCTACACTGGTGTTTACCTACTAAACCTATCTAGTAGTTGTAGCTAGGGTGTGCTACTCCCTTTGCTCTACAACAACTAAGTTCAGTAGAACTTAAGTATACTAGTCTTGTTTTATATGTACCTAGCAGGTACCTGTATGATCTTTCAAATGATAATCTCAAAGATTGTAATGGTAAAACAACAGCAAGCTCAGATCCCAATCCGCTGCTCACCAATGTGAGAAGTTGGCCTGGTATATAATGCTCACTAATTCTTAGTGATCACTTTGTACCATGCCAAGCAATCCTTATGATGATGGTTGTAATTCAACCTTGTAGACCAGTTATCCTAGTGGTAACGTGGACAAAGCAGTCTTAGGCTAAACTCTGAAAGGCATGTGAAGCCAGCTGTTATACCATACACAACCCCCTTGAATACCAAATGAAAGGGACACCACACAGATATATATTGAAAATATATATTGATTTATTAAATATAAAATCCCCTGGACTCTTTATGAGCACAGAAGCACAAGCGTTAAATCACAAGAGAGTTTAAAATACACAAAAGTTGCACAATATGGATGAGCCCTAGGGGCCACCTAAACCATATACTAAGAAAGTGGTATAAGAGATACCAGTAGGAAAGGGAACAGGCCTATGGCCTTGGGAATCGCTGGAGCTATTCGAGACTAGCAATGATTAAGTCGGGAAAGGCCCACGGGACTCGGGTGCAGTGTTCAAAGTGCACGCACTTTCCAATGCAAAGTCTATGGTGCGTAAAAAGTACAAAGTTAGAAAGTTAGGAACCTTCCGAGTGACCTACGGAGCTGAAACTTAAGACACAGGCCCTTGGGATGTGTACCAGTGCAGGAGCACCGGCGGAGCTGAGTTACCTCACCCACAGGAAGCGGGTGCACAGGGTCGAAGTAGTGTCGGGTTTCGTCACGCTGGTCGATGGTGCTTGGAGCTGAAGATGCTGCAGGCGGCTCGATGAGAAGAGTTCCGGTGGATCCAAGGGTGGATCTGAAGATGTGAAGACCTGAAAGCAGAGGGGACAGTGTTCAAAGTCACTAGCCAGTGACTACCGTGGAACCAGATTGGAACCAGGCGATGTCGGGTGCAAAAGGGCGTTGTTGGGTAGCTTCTTTCTGCAGCCACGTGGATACCCGGGGTCGAGGACGTCCAGGAGTCGGTCACGAGCTGTCCCACGTAAGCTTCTCGCTGTTGGCGGTGTCGGCGACCTGATCGGAGCAAACAGGCCTTGGCAAATGCAAGCCAAGCAGAAGTTGAAAGATGCTTATCACTCGGACCAGCAAGGTCAGAACGGGTGCTCCTTTTTACAGGAGCTGGGTTAGGTCTGGCGTAACCAGACCTGCTGTGTAAATCGTCGGTTTCGTCGCCAAGATGGCCGCTGACCACGTGGCTAGTGGCCGGGATGGCGCGTCGAGTGGCACAATGCAAAAGGGCCCCACGCAGATCGTGGAGATGCTGGAGGGCTGATCTTCGGTGCAAGGGCTGCTCGGTGGTGGGGGTTCTCAGTCCCCAAAGCACAACGTCGAGGATGCCTCAGAAGCTGCGCAATCAGCTTTTCGAGTGTCTTCCAAGAGGTCCGGTCCCACGTCACTCGGTGCCTCCACGGGTCCCTTCTTTGCAGGGACTGTGGATCGGGCTCTGAGAAGTCTGGGAATCTGGTTCTTGTCGGGCTCTGGGCTCGGGCTCCGGCGGGAGGCGGCGGCAAAGCAGACGTCGAGTTGCTGGTTGGTACCTGTGTTCACAGGGTGGCCACTCCTAGGCCACGAGGGAGATTCTCTTCAGTCTTCTGTGCAGCAGAATGTCGAAGTCCAGTCTTCTTCTTCGTGTAAAGTTGATTCAGGATGATCTGCTGTGCAATGGCACTGCTCCCACTCTTATTCCCAATCTGAGGGGTGGATCACCTACTAGGTCCCTCCTCTGGGAGGAACCAGGAAGGGGAGTGGTTACACCCCCTCTCCTTTGTCCAGCTCCTCGCCAGGACTGGGGCTGGAAAGCCCCAGAACCGGTTTGGGCTGGCTTATGCACAGGGACACCTTGTGTGCCCCAGGCATGTCTCAATCTATTCAGCCCTGTCCTATCCAATACACAAAACCCTGTCTGGGGTGGTGCCCGCACCTCCCCAGGCAGGAAACCCTTTGTCCAGGCCCTCCTCGCTGGAAGGACTCCCAGCAGCAGGAGGTCAGACATGTGTCTGTGGTGGCAGCATCCATTTTGTGATGCTGAGGCTCTGGTTAACTTTAACCGGGGTTAAGGCTACACACATGTCGTGTCCCTCTAGAAGGGTGGAATGCTATCCCCGTCGACAGAACTGTCGAGGGGATAGTATTCCAATTCGTATGACACCTTACTCGACATGTTTTGATAAAGCCAAACCAAAGATAGCATATAACCGCGAGGATTATAATGCACTTAAGAGTATATGGTATGGCAATATCCCGGAACAGCTTAGGGAGTGGTTCCCGACAGCTGCAGACAGGCTCAGCTCACGCTAGAGCACCATCTCACATATTTCCAAGCACTCTGCCTCCAGGATTGATGAGGCCTTCCATAGGAGTGGCTGATAGGAACATATGTGTCCAGTTTAGGGTTAGATATAGGGATACTATATCTAAGCAAGAGGTGATTACACCAACTTACCCCAGCTGAGTGATCAGCCAGTTGTGTCAAATATGGAGGCCAGGCCAGGGGTGGCACAATACATGCTGCAGCCCCTGGTAGGCCTTGGCTACACCTATGCCCTGGGTACCTATGGTACACTGTTACAGGGGCCTATAAGGTGAACCAATTCCAATTGTGTTATGCACCTAAGGTACATGGAGTCCATTTTAAGGAGAGAGCAATCAGCCTGGGGCCCTGAATAGCAGGATCCCAGGCCAACTAAATCAAAAACCAGCTAAACACCAGGCAAAAAGTTTGGGGGTAACCATAGTCAGATATCCACCTTCCTACACAAGTAACAAAAGGGTGGCTCTTTTAAAAGCAGTAACCTGCTGATCAATTTACATTAAATGCACTCTGTAATGTACTTGGTAGACGTTCTTTGTAACAGGCATATTAACCCTCTGTGCAACCCTCAGATAAGTGAAAACCTCAACTACACAAAACTCTGATCTCTGTCCAGGAAAAACATTAATCACAGGAATTATCTTGACATTTTATTTTTGTGAGGCCCCATAATTGCAGGAGGAAAAGAATGGGCAGCAGGCTCTTTAAAAGCATAATAAAGTTGCAATCATGGCGCCCCAGGAAGCCAGCACCCCCGGTCGCACCACCCTAGAGCCGGCCCTGCTGATGAATCTGGAATATACAGACAACCAGTACTGGGAATATGGCCAGTTAGGAGGACTGTCTGCTATATTATAGGATGCCAGGCATTTGGGCAAGTGAGTAAACCCAAACTCCTCTTTAATAAAATTATTTTGGAGCACACATGCGCTCGATTACAATCAAGATTTGTCAGTGATGCCGCAGATATTCGGACGGTGTTAGTTTACAGTCCAGTTAATGATTTTAGTAACTGTCTTGCATAAACAATTGTACCGTAATGGAAGGAAGAGGGAATGCCTCTTGCTTGCTTATCTTTTTTCTTAGGCAAGGCCCGGGGTTACTCCAAGCATGCGTGCCCATTGCCCGGTGGTAGTACAGTACCCAGCCGTTTGTTGAGTGAGACACCTGAGAAAGTGAAACCAAAATGCGTTTCATCTGGAAATTAATTTGGCGCGGCTGCGCACCATGTTTGGACAAGTCAGCAAGCCAGGGGCTGGACAGGCAGGGCCTTGAGTTTATAACGTGGTTAACCCCGGCAGGTCAGTACTGCGGTGCCGGCAGGGAAGGCCCTATCGAGATGTACCTACAGCCGGCAATCAGTGAACCTGAATGAATGAATGATGACCAGACCACACAGTACTGTGATCACATCTTAATAATTTAATCTTGTGCCGGAGACGAGCTGCCTACCACCACGGTGATGATCTGACGACTGAAGCGTCACGCCCCACCATGCTCCCCAATAAAATAAAACATCTTTGGTTTTGGCATGTTATTTATTAGAAAGGTATCAGTAGTTGGCTACTACTAATATTAAGTAATTTAGTGAATAATGGCTTACCGTTACTCGTGGTGGTGGGCCGGCCGGCACGGAGTCAGGGACACACACTGGCTGGGCACTCACACTGCCTTTAATAACTAATTAGGCGGCCTGGTGCTGCTTGCTAAGCTACCATACTGTTCTGGCTGATCGATGGCTGCCCTGCCCTCAACATCATCGTCGTCGGGTCGGGCTGACTAGAACGAACGGCGATGATGACTCGTGGTGAGCTGCAGTGAATTTGCCGGGGCATGGCATTGTGAATAAAAAGTCTGCGCACGCTCCGCACAGCTCCTACCCCATCCGAACCAAAATCTAGCCCAAAAATCAGTGTCTCGCGGCCCGCCCATCGGCAAGTGGTAACACTGATCAACTGAAAGGGTCGGCCCGGCCGCTTCCGCCATCATTAACATAATAAATGTATTTATTTGAATCTCCTCTTGGGCTCGCAGCTCAGGGCAGGCTACGTGACTAAGAAGAGTGACAGCCGCAACACTGTTAAGCACCCTGACTCACTCGGGAGACCGGAAAAACACGATGCGGCTGCACCGAGTGCAATAGTACGAAGGTAAATGATAAAATACATCTAGCAGTGCAATATGTGCGCAGCAGATGTGTGTAGACCCGGGGCTGATAATTAAGTGCCGGTGCTAAGCACCGGCAAGCACCGGCACAAATTAAGCACTGTGGAGGAGACACAGATACGGACCACACAGAGGGACCCAGCGACAGTGCCACCTGCTATGAGGAGTCGGAGGGAGCCAGTGGCACGGAGGGTGAGGAGAGTCTGCGGGCCGGACCCCATGTGACCGACACCTCCTACCATGCGGACGGCTCGGAATCAGACACTCAGGAGGAGGGGGAATATGCAGAAATGGCCTCTTCTTCATCTTTGGCTGGCCTCTCCTCCTCCATTACCATCTCCACCCTCCCAGTTGTTAGGGTCCCTAGGGTCCGTGCTAGCCCCGTGTCTCCTTTGGTCCTGGCACCGCAGCACCTGCCCCTGTGTCCCCTGCTGCCCTCAGTTCTGAGTCTGTGGACCTACTCCGGCAGCTTGTATTAGGTCAGACATCCATGTTGACTGCCCTCCATGGCCATACACAACTCATTACACAGTTGTTGTTGTTCATGGTGGGCATGTCATCTGGCATGTCTGATCTACGTCGGAGTGTGGCTGCCATAGAGTCAACACTGACGGCAGCTATGTCCACCCTGCAGCATCTGGCCCCCGCCTCCTTCTGACCCATCCACCTCAGCCTCTCCCATACCTTCCAAAAGTACACGCAGACGCCACAGGTCAGACACAACAACAGACACACCCAGCACACCCACACGGCTGAAGAAACTCAAATCACCACGCACCCAATCTCAAGGGGATGTAGGCACACCCACAGGGAGAGGGGACAGACACACCACACGCATCCACAGAACCACAACCACAGACTCACAACCCTCTACCTCCAACCCCAATGTGTCCCCGGGTTCAGGTGGAAGTTTTACAGAATTGGCTGAAGTGTGCAGCCAAGTTTATATTGCTACTTTCTGCAATGCACCGGCCAGTGTGGATGAATCCACACCACCTGCACCCACTACACCTGTCCTTCCCTTCCCTGTCCCTGCGGTGCCGGGTGATTCCACAGATGATGCCCCCACTGTTTCCACTGCGGATTGAACTCCATGTGCAGGCAAGTTTGGGTGTGTCAACATCCATTGTGGCCCAATCTGTTTTTATTACTAGTTTGGACTGGCCGTTGTCCTTCAAAGAGCAAGGACTCTTATTTGCATTTTAATTTTGGATCCAGCTGAATAAAGCTATTTATTTTTGTTTGTGTACTTTAGTTTGTCTGTTAATGTCTTTGACTGCTGTTTGCCTGGGAGCTGGTGTGATGTTCAAATTTGGGTATAGTAACATGTGTCTATTTCCTGATGGTAATGAGGTTACCAATGGTATGTTCCAGCTTTTACTGATGGGGGTCTTAGCCACACACACACACACACTGTTATGCTGGGCACTGTTGGGCACTGGTGGGGCTCTTAGCCACACACACACACTGTTATACTGGGCACTGCTGGGGCTCTTAGCCACACACACACTGTTATGCTGTGCACTGGTGGGCACTGGTGGGGGTCTTAGCCACACACACACTGTTATGCTGGGCACTGCTGGGGGTCTTAGCCACACACACACTGTTATGCTGGGCACTGCTGGGCCCTGGTGGGGTTCTTAGCCACAGACACACTGTTATGCTGGGCACTGGTGGGGGTCGAAGCCACACGCACACTGTTATGCTGGGCACTGCTGGGCACTGGTGGGGGTCTTAGCCACATACACACTTGTATGCTGGGCACTGGTGGGGGTCTTAGCCACACACACACTGTTATGCTGGGCACTGCTGGGCACTGGTGGGGGTCTTAGCCACACACACACTGTTATGCTGGGCACTGCTGGGGGTCTTAGCCACACACACACTGTTATGCTGGGCACTGCTGGTCACTGGTGGGGTTCCTAGCCACACACACACTGTTATGCTGGGCACTGGTGGGGGTCTTAGCCACACACACACTGTTATGCTGGGCACTGCTGGGCACTGGTGGGGGTCTTAGCCACATACACACTTGTATGCTGGGCACTGGTAGGGGTCTTAGCCACACACACACTGTTATGCTGGGCACTGCTGGGCACTGGTGGGGGTCTTAGCCACACACACACTGTTATGCTGGGCACTGGTTGGGGTCTTAGCCACACACACACTGTTATGCTGGGCACTGCTGGGCACTGCTGGGGCTCTTAGCCACACACACACTGTTATGCTGGGCACTGGTGGGGGTCTTAGCCACACACACACTATTATGCTGGGCACTGCTGGTCACTGCTGGGGGTCTTTGCCACACACTGTTATGCTGGGCACTGCTGGGCACTGGTGGGGCTCTTAGCCACACAAACACTGTTGTGCTGGGCACTGCTGGGCATTGGTGGGGGTCTTAGCCACACACTGTTATGCTGGGCACTGCTGAGCACTGGTTGGGCTCTTTGCCACACACACACTGTTATGCTGGGCACTGCTGGGCACCGGTGGGGGTCTTAGCCACACACACACTCTGATGATGGACACTGCTGGGTATGTTTTCTACACATCACTTACACTTGCACTGAGACTGCAGACTTATGTCCCACACGTCTGACAATTACACTGGTGATGTGCGGTTCCGTACCGCACCCCGACATCGATGACATAGGTGTGGCACATCTGACTGTTACACTGGTGATATGCAGTAGCGTACGGCACCCCAAAATCGATGACGTGGGTGCGGCACGTCTGACTGTTACACTGGTGATATGCGGTAGCGTACTGCACCCCGAAATCGATGATGTGGGTGCGGCACATCTGACAATTGCACTGGTGATGTGGGGTCGCGTACCGTACCCCGAAATCGATGACGTAGGTGCGGCACGTCTGACTCTTACTCTGGTGATATGCGGTGGCATGAGTCGCTACGTACCCAGACATTACAGGAGTTTGATAGGGATGTGCACGTATGGCACCACGTACAGGTATGTTTGATTTTGTTGTACTCACCGTCTACGCCGTCGTCGGTTTCTATGTACGAGGTGGTGGGTGTACAGGACTGGTATGACACGGACGATGGGGTTCATGTCTTGTTTGTCGCATACCGGGGTGCGGGTTGGTCCGGACTCTGTTTTTATGGCAGTTTTTGACTCTCGTAGCAGAAGAGCCATACGGAGTGTCTTTGACACGGATCGCACTTCCTGGTACAGATGACGCAGTCTATTTACGTTCGGACATAGCGTGATTCGTCATCTGAATGCCATTCGTATGGACTTTCGATTTGTATGTAGATTTTTACGAGTTGTACGGAGTGATGCTTTGGATTGAGATCGTACTTGCAGATTCGTACGGAGACGTGTACGGATACGATTTGTACGTGAAAAAACGCTTCGTACGGTAATTCGAAGTGCTTTTTTCTGGATCGGAATCGACCCCTATGTGTCAAACTCTTATTAGAAGTTGGGAAGATATGGAGTTAGATACTGTTCCTACAGAACTACTGAAATTACAAGCTGATTTTGAAACGGGTTTGATTGTAGGACATCGAGTTGAAGAGGCAGTGAATAGACTCATTGCGTTTCGAACAATGTTTCTGTCCTTGTCCTTTTCCGAGGCTGATCCCGCCAATAAAAAGGGTAGCAAGAATTATCTGATGCGTGAAGTTCTTCCAGTATGCAGAGAAGAGGTGATTGGTCCACCTCAAGTCCCTGCTCATTTCCAGCGTATATGGGTTCACGAACCCTGGAAGAGGTCTGAAGTATTGGCGCTTAAACAAACTCTTCCCGACCCCCTTAAAAATCCTGCTAGCTATTACAAAGAATTGTCCCAAACAGTTGACGCTTGTATTATGAATTTGGCCGACATTGATATGTTATTTGGAAACGTTGTTCCGCAAGGTATATGGGCACGGATTCGTAGGGAAAATCAATTGGGTGGTGATTGGGCTGCTATTAGAGCTGCGGATGCGAATCAAGTGGGTGGTGCAAAATCTGAGGATTTGATTAGGGCCCTTCCAGGTAGTATAATTGAATTGATGAAGACAATGATGCCTGCAGTGCGAGTAAATTGGGATAAGCTGGCCGCATGCAAGCAAAAGAAAGATGAAAGTGTCTCGGATTTCTTCACTCGTTTCGAAGAAACATTTATAGACCACAGTGGTCAGGATTTGAGTTTAGAGGGTGGTCAGCGGTTGTTTGTGGACAAGTTTGAATATAATTTGCTTCCCGAGTTATCGAATAAGTTAAAGAGTTCTAAAAGTGCATGGGCTGACTCTTCTCCTGCTAAGATATTGGCTACTGCACAGTATTACGAGAATAGGGATAAAGAGGAGAAAGAGAAGCAAGAGAAGAAAAATAAAGATCTGAAAACAAAAGTTATTTTACAGTAGGCGTATCCGCCCGCTCAAATCAGCATCAGCAAAACTCTCAGTTTCAGCAGCCTCCACAGTTCCAGAGACTGTTACAGAAGCCTGAGTATTTCACGCAGCGACCTTCATTAGGTCCTAATCAATGTGCATATTGTAGGGAAGAAGGACATTTCAAGAATACAGCGTAATAATGGGATGTCTGCTTCCCGAGGTCGTGGTAATTTTCAGACAGGATCTAGAGGTAGAGGATGAGGTGCGTTCTCTCAGGAGCAGCGTTCTCTTACCCCATCTGCTTCAAATTACTTTGATCAGCAGACAGTTCCGTCTACGCAGTATTACAATGATGATTACTACGTTGAAGAGAGGACTGACAATTTTCAGACTGAATAGGACAGCCATGGACGAAGTGAGGGAGTTGTGTTGATCCCAGTAGATCAAAATGGGCCGTATGTCACTGTCAATGCAATGGGTGTTTCAGAACCGTTTCTTTTGGATACTGGTGCGATGAGAAGTTCTATCATTCATTCTAAACTCCCTGAGGCACCTTTGTCTGGCTTAATGAATACTTCTGTGGGATTTTCTGGCACTCCAGTCTGTAATCCGGTTTCTTGCTGCTTGCCTGTCTCGAGTGGTCCTTATGATTTGGAAGCTCCACTTATCCTAACAACGGGTTGTGGTGAGAATTTATTGGGTTTGGATCTGTTTAAAAGGCTGCATGCGACTTGTTCCCAATCTGGTGTGCATCTTATGATGGGAAAGAGATTGATCTTCCCCATGTATTTATCACGGGACCAGTTTCCACCTGAGTTACTTTCTCTCCCAGAAAGCCTTTGGGCCACGGGCCCCAATGACGTAGGTCGTCTTGCGATCCCACCGTATGTTGTTACAGTTAAAGATAATGTTAGAATGCCACGCATTCCTCAATATCGTATTTCTAGTAATGGAGAGAGAGCACTGTTGGCTATTGTTGATGATTTCATTCAGAAAGGCGTGGTCTAAGAGACCAGAGGCAATGTTTGTAATAGTCCTGTTCTTCCGATCCTTAAGAGGACGGATCCGTCACAGCCTCCTGTCTATCGATTTGTCATTGACCTAAGGGAAGTCAATAAAATAGTGGTACCGCAGTTCCCTGTTGTTCTGGACATTACAGCTTTATTGACCATGATTCCTGCTTCAGCGGCTTGGTTCTCGGTGATAGACCTTAAGAACGCTTTCTTTAGCATTCCCATTGCTGAAGAAAGTAGGGATATCTTTGGTTTCTCTTTGGGTGGCCGAAGTTTCCGATTTAAAAGAGCTCCTCAAGGCTATTGTGAAAGTCCCTCTATCTATAGCAAAGCTCTTAAATGTCAACTTGATACTTTCTCTTTGCCTCCAGGTGCTACGCTTGTTCAGTATGTGGATGATTTACTGGTGGCTGCTGATACGGAAGATGTGTGTAAGAACGTGACTGTTGCGTTATTGCATTATTTGGCTGTTTTGAATCATAAAGTATCGCCCTCCAAGTTGCAGTATGTCGACAAGAAGTGACCTATTTAGGTCATCGCTTGCCGAAGGAGGGAAGGCGATTGACCCCAGAACGTATTCATGCTATTTCACAGATGTCTGTACCTACCACACAGAGAGAAGTGCGTGCCTTTTTGGGTATTACTTCCTACTGTAGACAATGGATTCTAAATTTTTCACTCTTGGCGAAACCATTGGTGGCACTAACGTCGAAAGATACGCCCCATCCGCTCCCTTGGGCGGATGAATGTCAGAAAAGTTTTGTGATTTACGTACTGCCCTGTGTTCTGCTCCAGTGTTGGGTACCCCAGATTATAGTAAGACCTTTACATTGTACGTACACGAGAGAGAAGGTTGCGCGTTATCAGTTCTGACACAGCAATTCGGAGATAAGCAGAGGCCATGTGCCTATTTCTCCGCTACACTAGACCCAGTAGCTAAAGCTTTGCCCAGTTGTCTCAGAGCTACAGCGGCTGCCGCGATTTCTAGTAGACAATCTGCCGGATTAGTGTTAGACAACACACTTATTGTTATGGTTCCACATGCAGTGGATACCTTGTTAAATAGAACCAAGACGCAGCATCTCACGAGCGCTCGTTTGTCTGGTTACGAGCTGACACTTTTAGCGAGCCATATACATATTAAAAGATGTAACACATTAAATCCAGCTACATTGTTGCCACTCCCAGATGAGAAAGACGATCAGGAAAAGCATGATTGTTTTCTTCGAACAGAAGAAGAAACGAAGGGGAGGATTGATTTGAAGGACACTTCGCTCAAGGACCCGGACGGGATCCTATGGGTGGACGGTTCTTGCTTTAAGCTTCCAAATGGAGAAACCACTTCTGCCTATGCTGTCACCACCTTATGCACAATTGTTGAGACGGCACGTATTGAACATAATTCAGCCCAAGCAGCTGAATTGATAGCTTTGACTAGAGCGTGTATGCTATCGAAGGGAAAGAGAGTGAATGTGTACACGGATAGTCAGTACGCCTTCGGTGTTGCGCATAGTTTCGGAAAGCTGTGGAGGGAGAGAGGATTCTTTACCTCCCACGGTACAAAGATTCAGCACGGTCAGTTAGTGACTGATCTGCTTAAGTCACTTACCTTACCTGCACAGATAGCGATCATAAAGTGCAGTGCACATAAGAAAGTCACAGATGATGTAGGTCGTGGAAATGCATTTGCAGACAAAGTAGCGAAAACTACAGCTAGAAACATCAGTAGTCGAATGTATGTGGCAGGCCCTGCAAATTGGGTGAGGGAAATTGGAATGTGTGAGGACACGATTGAGAGTGTGAAAACGATTCACGGAGAGGCTACTGAGAAAGAATTGAGTACGTGGAAAGAAAGGACGGGAATGTAGGATTCAACGGGTTGTTGGACAGAGTTGTCGGAACATCAGCGATGGTTGTTACCGGATGCTTATGTGCTGCCGGTCGTGACTATGGCTCATGGCCCAGCTCACATTAGTGCAAAAGGAATATGTAAGCTCTTGGCTTCGGTGTGGCAGAATGAAGGAATTCCGAAATGTGCAGAAAATGTGGTTAAACATTGCATTGTTTGTTAAATGCATAACCCAGGAAAGGGTACTCCAACTCCAGCAGGTCATTTTGCTCCCCCGTCATATCCCTTTGAAGTGCTGCAGATCGATTACATTCATATGGATCGCTGCAACAACCTCAAGTATGTTCTGGTGGTGGTATGTGCCTTTTCCCGCTGGATAGAGGCCTACCCCTTGAAAGATAAGACCGCTCTGTCAACTGCTAAAGTATTGATCAAGGAATTCTTTCCTAGATTTGGTTTGCCGCGCATTGTCTGGAGTGACAATGGAAGTGAATTTGTGGGCCAGATTATGCAGAAAGTATGTTCTGGTCTTGGGATTAGACATAAATTCCATGTGGCAAACCATCCACAGTCGGCGGGTTTGGTTGAGTGTTATAATGGTACGCTCAAGCTTAAGCTGGCGAAGACTCAAGCCAGTACGGGTCTTGCTTGGCCTGATGCGTTGCCCCTAGCTCTTTTGTCAACCAGAACTACTGTGCACTCTCGTATGGGATTTAGCCCATATGAAGTGGTATTTGGACGCCCAGCTAATGTTTGGGGCATCCCCCGCCCCAAAAGATACTCAGACATACCATACCCTCTGTTAATTGACTATTTACATGATTTGACTACTAAATTAAGTGTTATTCGTCAACAGGTGCAAAGCGTTTTGCCGGAGGCCTCCACAGACCCAGGTCACACCATCTTGCCCGGTGACTGTGTCTGCGTCAAAAATTTTCAGCGGACTAAGAATTTGGAGCCCCGTTGGTCTACGCCTAACCAAAGTTCTGCTTGTCACTCGCACGGCTGTAAAAGTGGTTGGCAAGCGAAACTGGGTGCATGGAGTGCACTGTAAAAAGGTGCCACTTCCATTACCCTTTGATCAGTGGATTCGTAGTGGTGTAAGGGAATCGGACACTGCAGCAGTTCCTTGTTTTGTTCCTTTCAGTGACGCTCAAATTTAAGGGACTCAGTCTGAAAAAGCAGATGACGATATTTTTTAAGCTGCTGTGCCTGTGCATCGTCGAATAGACACTACGAATCCAGAAACGTTGTTTAAGGATCAGACCGTGCCGAGCAAAACACGCTACAACTTAAGACCAAGACCCAACTAACAGAACTGAATATTTTTCTTGGACACTTCTTTTTAATAATTAAAGACATTTTTTTGGGGGGTCCTTTTTGCTTTTTTTAGTGTGGTATTAGTGTTAGATGTGCCATCTGTCTCCGTCGCAGGCTCACGGTAGGAGACTCAGACTGTAACCTGATTTTGTTCGTTTAGTAAGTGGCTAGTGCCTCAGGATATACAGAAGTGACTAGCTGAGTGATTAAGGAAGAGTGCCGTGAGCGACATTTTTTTTAGATAAAGATGGATGGTACAACAATTGTAGGTAGGGAAAATAGGAAGCAGGAAATGAGATCAAAATATTGTAAATTATTGTGTAGTCGATTTGGCGTAACTTTGTGTGTTCTTATGTTTTTGTGTATTCTATTAGCTTGCACAGGATGGATCGTGCACATTTTGTAATCAAGAAATGTTGCTAATTCTACAACGTCTTTGCCTTCTTGTCTTTCTGTCTTTTCACACAAAAAGCATACTCTACCCCCTCATGAACAGATATGAAGAGCCGAGTATATGAATAATACGTTTATTCAGTTGTTGCACCAACATCAGTTGGCCATTAATATGACTGATTGTTGGGTGTGCGGATTAATGCACATAATACACAAAAGGGAATGCAATATTTGGTTCTTCCTTTCTCATACGAAGGTTCAGCTTGGGCCTATTTAACAATGTTTTCAGCCGCATACCACAACAGACTTAGAAGCCCTGTGAGAAGTTCTGGGAATGGACTAGATTTTAGCCACAGTTCTTTGATCAAAAGTATAGTGGTGATGGCCAAGATTACAGAGAAGAGTAAGATTCCATTAGATGAGAAGAAAGCTTATGATGGATGGAATGTTACCCACTGTGTCTCCATTCTTAGTGACAAAACTAAAAAAGGCGAGTCTTCCCCAGTGTGGACTGTGCCCCATAAAGGCAATTTTTGTCTCCAAATCAACAGCAAGAAAGCTGACATCGATCAGAAATGTACATACACATATATTTTCTCATCCCTTGATTTCTCTCCGTTAGTTCCGTCTCAAGGAACATATTTTGTTTGTAACGATCGAGCTTATACTTGGCTATCTTCCAACTTTTCTGGAACTTGCTAAATAGCTTTCCTCCTTCCCCCTACATATACGGCTTCGTCAGACCACCACAGAGTTAGGCATAGCAGAGGTGTATTTGATGCCAAAGACACGGCAGAACAAAAGGGAGGAGATTTCCTTAAAGGATTCCTTCCCTTTTGGGGACCGATGGTCAATAGTAGACACATCAGGCAATTGGTTCGAGTGGTTGAGACCACTATTAATGTTACTGCAGGTGCAATAGGTAACATTACCGCAGAACTTCAAGCTGACCGTCTTATGACGCTTCAAAATCGAATTGCGCTAGACGTGATCTTAGCAGACCGAGGAGGTGTCTGTAGATTGATCGGATCTGGTTGCTGCATTTATATTCCAGATGACGCTCCGGCAGTATACCAAGCCATTTCCAAATTGCACACTGTCTCCGAGTCGATTCATCAGGACGAAGGAGATTGGTCTTTTATGGGATGGTTTTGGGGAATATTGTCAACCTGGGGATGGAAGATCTTAACGTTCCTTGGAGCAATTTTAGCTGTCATATTCTCTTGTTGTCTATGCGTTCAGTGTGGTCCTGCAGTTTGTGGCCTGTTGGCTACTTTATGTGTTCCACGGTCTGCTGCTCAGAAGACAGAGAATATTAGAATGATGGTCCAGCAACAGCTCGAAGATCTCATGAACATTAGTGTTGACTCTGACTCAGATTAGCATGAGCTGGTTTGTTTTTGCCTGAGTAATGGCAAAAGGAGGGTCTGGGGTTCTGTAAATTACGAATTCGTTCGTACTCAGCCTCCATTTTGTGATCGCCGCCATTTTATGTTGCCCTCACTCAGGCAGCTCGGCGAACGCGATGTTTTTGTCGTTTCTGCTTTGCGTGTCAGGTGGCTTCCTCGCCTATGTTTACTAACGAGTGTCAGGGTCTGGCCGAGTACAGTAATTCCTGTCTGAGCTGATTAATCCCCGTCCGGACTACATGTCATTTCACACCATTGTTTCCTGTAAGTTATCTTATCTGCTGTCCTTCGCTACATGTCTCATGCATTCTCCTGTTTCTAGACTGTCCTTCTACAACACGCAGCTCTGTTTTCTCTGCTTGTAAATCAAATTGTTTGGATTCACTTGTGATTTACTTAAGGGGTTGAATGTCAAACAGAAACGGGAACTTGAGTTGCTTTGGTTTTAAAACATTGTCTATAACATTTGCCTATAGCTCATGCTTGTGTTTGATTGCATTTTGCATTGTATTACATCATATATAAACCTGTGCACCATGGAGTTAAGTGGCAGTCTCTTTTGAACCTTGTTGTACTGACGACTTCTAAGACCACTGTACTAGCTGCAGCTAATAAATACCATCTTCTACGCCAGACGAAGAGTTCGTGTCTCTGTTTTTGAAAAGGCAGGTGAATCGCGGGGACTTCAGGCGTACCCTGCGCCGCCGGGGCTTAAGGCTCCGGTTCTCCACTATGGCAAAAACACAGTGGCTTAAAACACAAAATGGCCGCCACCACCTGGCCAAGCCACCCACAGAAAGTAAATGAACTCAAGCAGGCCTACACTAACTACATGAACTACTAGGGTTACCTAATTTTACTAACAAAAATGAAATTCCACTACAACAGAGTTTGCAATTGAATCCAATGCCATCCATGATGTTTTACAGACACCACAGAAACATGGTTGGACCCGTGGGTACCTCTAGGCCTACTGGATGAAATTTCAAAGACATACAACTTGGCCCCTCATGAAAGTACAGGCCTCCCTCAATAATAATTTTAGGAAAGATTGAGAAGCACAGAAAACTGTAGTTAAAAAGAACCCAAAACAAACAAACATTTACAGTTGGTACACCAATTCTCAAACTTACTTGTAAAAGAAAAGTTCAAATCCAAAATTCCTCAATAAATCCAATCAAATGCTATGATGCAGCAGACATACACAAAGAGTGATCCTTCCAGCTCCAAATCCACATGAAAGTGAACACCACAAGGACAAAGCACTGGGAGGAACCTGGTGGACACGAAGAGGAAGTTGGAGACTCAGGGGCACTTCCTTTCTCTTAACCACATCGGTGCGGTACGATTTACCGCCCAGTGCTGACCCCTAATGGAAACGGGCGTGGTCATGACGGAACGGTTCCGTCATGAGCACAGCTCAACCGATTCTCATGACGGAACCGTTCCGTCATGAGCATCGAAGGGGTTAAAAACAAAAGTAGAAACAAAAAGAGGACTCCTTGGCCAAAACAATACAGCCAAATCACAATCTGAGGGGTTTTCCTGAGCAAAATGATCATTTTTCAGAAGGTTTTAACATGATCGAGAGATATTCTGTGCCAGATTGCAGTTTCTGCGTGTTCGGAAACGCGATCTTACCTACATGGCGCTGCAAGGAAGATCGCGCGTCCTAATGACGTGTTCGCGGGTCCGAATGATGTTATCGCGTTCTTACAGTCGCATGGGATTTTGCGGCCGGATTCCAAACATCGTAGAGAACGCGACCGGAAGAGAAAAGCAAGAAAGCAAATGCAGAAAAACGGTAAGTCATTACCGCGCACGCGAGAATGCTATTGAGCGCGCGAGGAAGAAAAACTACTACCCTACACTGTAGATTGCGAAGTAGTCGACAACTTCGCTCTCACCGCGAAGTGCGAATTTGCCGAAAATTTGCAAACTCCGCGAGTGGAGCAGACTCAGGGAACATGGTAGAAATTCGAGTTTGAAATGCCTGTACTCAGAATATTAAAATACATCTTTTAGTAAAGTTTATTTTAATGTTCTGTGTTTGCAAATACCACTTTTAGAAAGTTGGTATTTTCTTGCCTAACAATCTCAACCCGCCTCTGCTCTGATGTGTATCTGCTGTCTGGTTTCTGTGAGTGACAGGGCTGGGGAATTCCAGGAGACAGGCTGGGGCTGCCAGGTGATGAATAGGAAGATTACACCAGGATGGGTGTGAGGAGTGCCCCTTGACTCTGAATAGGGCTGTGCTCTGCCACCACAATGCTGGCTCCACCTTCTGCGGAGCGTCTGATGTCTCTGCCCTGCACACTGAAAAGACAAACCAAAGTCACCACAAGAACGTGCTCAAGAACTGGACTGAACAAGGCAAAGGCCCCCTGGCCTGCAAGAACAAAAGAAATGCAGTATAAATATAGGAGCCCTGCGCCTAAGAAATGAGATCCTGCTTCAACCACGAAGAACCTCTGCCCGACGAGAAGGACCTGGAAGAAGCTGTAAGGAGGAGTACTGTCCCTGACCTGTGGAATTGGCCTGCAGTAGGTGCCTTGCTGTAAAAGGAGAGAAAAAGGACTGAAAGAGACTTTTGCAACTTGTGCTTTAAACAATCTCCAAGGGCTTGTGGGTGAGCTTGCCCCCTGAACGGAGTCCCAGGATTATTGGACTCCTCCTGCGTTCGCTGACAGATCTGCTGAACGTTGCCCTTCCTTATCGCTGGAGCCGTGATCCCAGTACGCCTTGTCCCCCTTCTTTGCCGTGGCGCTTGAGTCTGGCCGCCCCCGCCCCATGTGAGCCGCTCCACAACGAGACGACCCTCGCACCATCCCGCCATGGCCGCCCGCACTGTGCCTCACTCTTCCCCCCTGTTAGAGCCACACTGCTTGTCTCACCGCCCCCAGCGCTGGAAGCCCGACCGGAGTGCCTCACAAAGCGTACCAGCCACCTCGCATCGCACTCTTGATCACCGGGGCCGCGCCACACTGAGAGAGCCCGGCCCGTATGCCTCGTACTGGCTGCCTCGTGCCGCGCTGCCTGCATTTATTCAGCAGCTCCGAACCGAAGGTACGGCTCGAACGCCGTGAACGCCAAAGGCAGCCAACATCACCCGCCCCGCTCCTCGAGGCCCCCCTGCTCTACGCCTCTCACCGAGACGCCTACCACAGCCGGGGCCGCCTCGCAGAGGAGCCGCAAGCATCTTTTTGTTGTCTGCACGCCCCGGACGCCTCATTCAAGCCAAGCTCATCATCCCAATAAGTACTGTCACTCAACTGGTACCCTTGTGTTTACGCCACGGACCAAGGAGTCCGCAACGCTTGCATGGTATTTTTTGACAGTTTGTTACACTGTGAGAGTCGGACAATAGTGCGCAACGTGCACCGGAACCAAGAAGTACGCTTTTTTTTTCAACAGAACTCTTATTTTTGCTGAATAGTATTGTGGCCTCATTTTACAAACGTTAATTGGGTCTTCTGCTAAGCCTTAAATAAAGAAAACGTATGTTTTTTTATATAAAACTAGACTGGTGTACATTTTTGGTGTATCATTGAATTGCTGTATGTGGTCATAAAGGCTTAACCCATAACGCTCTGAAGTTTAGCCTTGTCTGCTCGCGCCACACTGCCTAGATGGAGAGCAGGGGTTATTTTTAAGAGTAAGGCCCTTGCCCTGACTAAAGGAGAGGTTCTCTGCATGTCACAAGTAGTCACCTGTGCCAACCAGAGACCCCCAAATCTAACATTGGAGGCAGCAGTGAGGATTTCGAATTTGCATTTGTGATTAATATACAGTAATTGGTGAACGCCACGTAGTGAGTTCAGACCAATAACGCAGCCACATACTTGTTGATTTTTGTTTTTGCTGAGAGATCTCCATTTTTAAAGAAGTCATGCCTGGCCCAAACTCTGTCGAAAAGGCAGCATCTGTAGTCTCTGACATTGAAGGAATAGAATGGGAAGAGGAGAGACTAGAGAGCTACTCCTTAGCCCAGCTGAAGGGCTTCTGCAGAAAGTTTAGAGTTTCACAGTCTGGATGTAAAAACAAGCCTCACTTCCAAAAGGCACTAAAGGCCTGGATTGAGTCAAGGGCACCTGAGAATAGAGTGGAAATTGGACCAGCAGAAAGCATCCATGATTTTGGCAGAGTCCTGTCGCCAGAGGGGTTGACAGACAGGAAGAAAACCCGAGAACATTTAATGGAGATGGCAAAACTTAATTGACAGCTGGCAATGGAAAGCAAAAGGCTGGCTGTAGAAGAGAGAAGAAGCCAAATGGAGCATGTGATGACATTGAGGGAGTTGGAGCTGAAAGCTAAAAGTATGGAACATACTCCCTCTGGTGGCAGCGCATCGCCAGTGCAGGTAGAATCAAGGGTATACATACCTAAAGAAGTGGTAAAAGAGTTTTTTAAGAATGATGACATAGGGCAATGGCTCAAGGCCTATGAGGTAGCCATGTCTTCCCACCGGGTCCCTGAGAGAGATTGTGGAGCGGGGTCGTGGGGGTGGTTCCTTAGCGAGGGGAAGGACACACTGCTAGATTTACCTTCTGAAGTTCATAACTCTTACCGCCACATGTAGGATGCTTTGATGACCAGGTATGGGTTAACTCCTGAATTGTACAGACAGAGGTTCAGGGGTTGTGCAAAGATTCCAAATAGTATGCATGTGAAGTATGTTACTTTTTTCTGCAGAGCACTGAATGGTTGGGTGAAGGGTAGCAAAGTGAATGATTTTCAAGGTCTCTTTGATTTAATTGCATGGGAGCACTTGTCTAGTAATTGTTTTCCTGAGCTACGCCAGCACTTGATTGATAGCAAGCTGACTAACCCTAGGAAGCTTGCTGAGGAGGCGGACCGCCGGGTCAGCACCAGGGTCCACAAGGGTCAAGTGGGAGACTCCGCCAAGGGTGGGCAGGGTCCCCAGCAGAAGAGTGGGGGGGACAAGGATAAACAGAGGGAGTTTCAGAAGAGGCCCCAAAGTAATCTCCAAGGGAACCAAGGGAAAGGTTATCAGCCTCTCCCAACCCAGAAACCAGCCGGGCCCGACAGGTACAGCTGTTCAAAGAGGGCCCCCAAAGTGTTACAAGTGTGGTGACCAGGTTCATTTTGCCAATGATCCTAAGTGTCACCTGTTTGGTAAACCAGCACCCACTGGTGCTCCCCCCGCAAATAACTAGTGTAGCCTTTGGGTAGGAGGTGGAAGCCCAATGTGGGTGGGGTACAGTAGAAATGTCCCTTGTCTCTTTAGGAGACTGTAAGGAGGTCCCTGAAAACCAACTGCCCAATAACACTAAGCAGACCCTCCAGGATTTCGTAATTTCGTGGTTTGCTGCGATTTGTTAAAATGCAGCGATTTTTACAAAAGTGCCTACTAAATCGGAAGGTGATTGGGCACTGAAGGAGACACCGTTGATTTAGGGAAGATTTGACGCAATCATACCCTCCAGGATTTCGCGATTTCAGTGTTTGCCGCGAAATCGGCACTTTTGTAAAAATGCAGCGATTTTTACTAAATTGCATGTGAAATCGGCACTTTTGTAAAAATGCCACGATTTTTACAAAAGCCCCCACGAAATCGGAAGGTGATTGTGCACTGAATGAGACACCGTTGACGTAGGGAAGATTTGACCCAATGTAGTTTTTTTTTTCAAGAATCAATGAGTTGCATAGGCAACAGACAAAAGGCTCGCAATCGATCGAGTCTCTGAGACTACCTACCATACGGCTCATGGTTTCCTTCAGCAGTCAGAGTTTGCACCAACATCCTGTTCCCAACCGTCTCGGATGATCACGCAGCCTACAATTTTTCGGTGAGAGTTATATACTTTGTGACGCCTTTCTGATTGCAGGCTGCCCTGCTTTGGCAGCAGTTCTAGTCGGGCGCGTTGACTCCTTGCTGGCTAATCTGATCCTTGTGACAATTGCACGCGCAGGACGGGGATGTCGATGTACAGCCATTCCAGTCGCTGGAATGTGCACATGCCCAGGAGCCATCATTTGTGCAGAATACGCAGATCCGGGTAGAACACGTCTATACTATGATAGAAACATCCGGGAAAAGTGGTATTTACATTTTTCATTTATGCATTGCTCTTTGTCCCCGGCATACTTATTTTAGTAATGCTGGCCTAACTTATGTCAAATTAAGTATTATATATGCATAGCTCTTTAGTTACATTAATGTCACAACTATTGTAATGGCGTATGTAGGGGGCAAGAGTAAACCGTCACTTATTGAAGGCTGTTGTCAAAGCAAAACTAAGTACCAGAGCTTTGACCTTGTTTTGTCTTCTTCGCAAATGAAATGTAGCTTTAGAGCACAAGGTGATTTATTTATTAAAGGCCCTTGCTACCTCATGGGCTTGATGCCC
The DNA here is from genome assembly GCF_964263255.1 of Lissotriton vulgaris. Classification (NCBI taxonomy): domain Eukaryota; kingdom Metazoa; phylum Chordata; class Amphibia; order Caudata; family Salamandridae; genus Lissotriton; species Lissotriton vulgaris. Next base: position 789,110,319 of record NC_141698.1, on the reverse strand, counting down.
GAATTACTTTTCAACTACAGCACTCAGTTGTAACATCACGATTGAAGCACCAGCAGAGTGTTACATTGGGTTATTATTTTATAGCATGCGTAGACTTATAAGAGCCTCATTGTGTGTAGTGTGGGATACCGCTGTGTGAAAAATGTGACCTGTTTTTGGAAGTAAAAGTGTCTTTAATTCTGTTGAAAGGTCGGATTGTCTTTGTTTTGTATGGGCAGAGAATGTGTCACCGAGTATTGGGTCTTCTAGAGAAAATGTGTTGCCTCCCAACCGTTTCTTCTTTTTTAAGATGCTTCCAGGAAAGAGACATCTGGCAATTTCAAAATTCAAGACACTTTATACTAAGGCAGACCTCCTTTGGAAAATATCGGGCCAGTGGAGAGCATTTTAAACTTTTGAAGGTTGAGGAAATCTTGCAATGACATGCTCTCTGAAATGGATTGATTCTGAGTAAAATAAAGTGCCGCAAAAATGCCGCTAAATTTCCATATTTGTGCCGCTAAATTTCCATATTTGTTCTGCTAAATTTGCTAATCCATGCCGCTATATCCTGGGGGTTCTGACTAAGAAATATGGGCAGTGGGTGCCCATCAATGGCAAGAAGGTGGGGGCTCTTAGAGATACAGGAGCCAGAGTGACAGCTGTCATACATCACCTGGTGTCTCAAGAGCAGGAGGTCCCACATGCATTCTGCCGAGTCGTGAACGCTGAAAACACTGAGAGTCAGGGTCCAATGGCTCAGGTTCCCTTTGAGTGGGGGGGGGGTCTCTGGTACTCTTCAAGTAGCTGTGAGAACTGCCATGCCTGTAGACTGTTTTTTGGGGAACAACTTGAAAAGTTCACCTTGGGAAAAGGTGGAGAAGAGTACTCACCTAAGAATGGTGGGTCTGCCTGACTGGGCGTGCGTGACCACCCGGTCAATGGCAGCCAGTAGGGGTGCTCAAGAGGTCCTGGAGCCTGAGGGAGAGGTCCAGGAACTGGCCTTGGAGAGAAGGCACAGGAGGCGTGGGAAACCGGCCCCTGAAATTCCCACGGCCCAGGAGGAAGCAGACCTTGAAGGGGGATGCCCTGGAGCCCACAGGGGAACAGATAGCTGAACTGGGGGACCTGCCTGAGCTGACCCATTGGCAGCAAGAAGGAGGCCCCTCCAGGGAGGAATTCTGCAGGGCGCAGAAAGAGTGCCCTTCTCTCATAGGTCTGCGGCAGAAGGCTGCAGACCAGGCCAATGGGGATCAGTCTGGAACACATTTCATTTATTGGGAGAATGACCTCCTATATTCAGAGCCTAAGGTTGCTGAGCCTGGGTCAGCCCGTGCGCTGGTGATACCCCAGAGCTTCAGAGCCTTCCTACTAGCCTTCCTACTGGGGCTGGCTATCGATGTGCCATTGACAGGGCATTTGGGGCGGGACAAGACCTATGAAATCCTTGTCACCCACTTTTATCGGCCTCAAATGCACAGGAACTCAGATGCTCACTGTAGGACCTGCCAGACTTGCCAGGCAAGAGGAAAGAGTGGGAGGAAGGAGAAGGTACCTCTCCAGCCATTCCCTGTAGTCAGTACCCCATTCCAGCGAGTGGGAATTTACATTGTGGGGCCACTGGACCCCAGGACAGCCATGGGCAACAGGTCCATCCTGGTCCTGGTGGACCATACCACTTGGTACCCGGAAGCCATCCCTCTGAGGACAGTGACGGCCCCCGTGGTGGGACGTGCGCTGATGGGAATTTTCCCCAGAGTGGGATTCCCTCTAGAGGTGGTGTCTGACCGGGATACCAATTTCATATCCAAGTATATGAAATCCCTTTGGCAAGAGTGTGGTGTAACCTACAAGTTCACCACCCCTTACCACCCCCGAGGAAATGGGTTGGTTGAGAGATTCAACCTTCCCCTGAAGGGCATGATTATGGGCCTGGAAGAACCCATGAAGCGTAAGTGGGATGTCCTCTTGCCCTGCCTGCTCTTTGCTTACCGTGAGGTGCCACAGAAGTCTCTAGGGTTCAGCCCCTTTGAGCTCCTGTATGGCCACCCAGTGAGAGGACCTCTAAGTCTGGTCAAAGAAGGCTGGGATCAATCTCCCAGGAAACCGCCCCAGAATGTATATAGCTACATGCTGGCCTTCAGGAACCAGACTAGGCGTTTCAGGAAACTTGCTGAGGCAAATCTGGAAGCCAGCCAGGAGGAGATGAAGCGGTGGTACGACCAGAATGCCACTCTGGTAGAGCTTCGGCCTGGACAGAAGGTGTGGGTCTTGGCCCCCGTGGAGCCTTGTGCGCTCCAGGATAAGTGGACCGGCCCCTTTGAGTTTGTGGAGCGCAAGAGTCCTGTCACCTATTTGGTGGACTTGCAGTCTCCCAGAAACCCCTTGAGGGTCCTGCATTTCAACAGCCTTAAGCCCCACTTGGAGAGGTCCGAAGTGGGAATGCTCTTGGCAACAGATGATAGGATGGAGGAGGAGACTGAGTCTCTTCCTGACCTCCTGGTAGCCACAGAGCGAGATGGGTCAGTGGATGGAGTTAACCTCTCTCCCACCCTGACCCCTGAGCAATAGAAGGACTGCCGCCAGTTGCTGGATCAGTTCTCTGACCTGTTCTCCCTGGTTCCTAGTATCACAGATTGTGTCCATGATGTAGATACAGGAGACAGTTTGCCTATGAAGTACAAGGCTTACAGGGTGACTGACAGGGTCAGGGCTTACATCAAAGTGGAGGTCTCAAAGATGCTTGCTCTTGGGGTGATTGTGTCATCCAGCAGTCCTTGGGCCAGCCCAGTGGTCTTGGTCCCGAAGGCTGCGGCGCCGGGTGCCACACCCGAACTCCAGTTCTGTGTGGAATACAGAGGACTCAATTCAGTCACTAAGACTGACGCGCACCCCATCCCCAGAGCTGATGAGCTCATTGATCGGTTAGGGGTTGCATGGTACCTCAGCACATTTGACTTGATATCTGGGTACTGGCAGATCGCCTTGACTGATGGGGCCAAAGAGAAGTCAGCATTCTCCACACCAGATGGGCATTTCCAGTTCTGGGTTATGCCATTTGGGATGAAGAATTCCCCTGCCACCTTTCAGAGGTTGGTCAACCAGGTGTTGGTTGGGCTAGATGAGTTCAGTGACGCCTACCTGCATGACATCGCAGTGTTCAGTGTCACATGGGAAGAACATCTGCACCACCTCTGGGAAGTGTTGATGGCACTGCGCAAAGCAGGCCTCACGATCAAAGCAAGCAAGTGCCAGATCCGACAGGGTTCTCTGGTGTACCTGGGACACCAAGTTGGGTGCGGCCAGGTGGCATCCCTTCAGCCCAAGATTAAAACCATCCTGGCTTGGGAACCCCCCAAAACCCAGACAGAGGTGAGAGCCTTCCTAGGTCTCACAGGGTATTACAGGAGGTTTGTCAAGGGGTATGGCAACATTGTTGCACCCTTGACAGAGCTGACTTCCAAGAAGCAGCCAAAGAAAGTGATCTGGACTGACACCTGTCAGAAGGCTTTTGAGACCCTGAAAACTGCCATGTGCACGGCACCCGTGCTCCTGGCCCATGACTTCTCCAAAGAGTTCCTTGTGCAGACAGGTGCTTCAGAGCAAGGTGTAGGGGCTGTTCTCTCACCGATGACTGAGGAGGGCTGGGAACAACCTGTAGCCTTCATCAGTAGGAGGTTACTTCCACTGGAACAGAGGTGGAGTGCAATTGAACGTGAGGCATTTGCTGTGGTCTGGGCATTGAAGAAGCTAAGACACTACTTGTTTGGGTCTCACTTTCGCGTTCAGACAGACCACAAGCCCCTCAGATGGTTGATGCAAATTAGGGGTGAGAATCCAAAGCTGTTGGGGTGGTCCATTTCCCTACAGGATATGGACTTCACGGTGGAACATCGCCCTGGCACACATCACGCCAATGCTGATGGTCTGTCCAGATTTTTCCGCCTTAGTGATGAGAACTCCCTGGGGTAGGGTAGTTCTCCCCACATTTCAGCTGGAGGGGACACGTGTTAGACCTGGCATCATTAGCATGGGTCTCCCTTCCATTTTTGTTACTGTTGCCTCATGTGTTTTGCTGGTGTTAGCTGCTCAGAGCACTGTGCCACAGCCAACAAGTGCCACAGTGCAAGTGCTCCCTATGTAAAGTGTATATGTTGATTGGTTTCCATGATTGGCTTATTTGATTTACTCTCAGACCCCAGTAAAGTGCACCAGGAGTGCCCAGGGCTTGTACATCCAAATGTTGCTAGTGGGCCTGCTGCACTGGTTGTGCCACCCACAGAAGCAGCCCTGTAAAATATGTCTAAGGTCTGCCATTGCAGAACCTGCGTGCAGTCTGGTACTGTCATGCTGACTGGGCAAGTGCACCTACTTGTCAGTCCCCAAACCTTCCCTTAACTTCAAATCAGTCACCCCTATGGTAGGCCCAAGGGCAGGGTGCATTGTAAGCATAAGGTAGGACAAGCCCTGATGTGTGTGGCATGTCTTAATAGTAAATTACAGCCATTTTTGTGTTTCACTATTGTAAGGCTACCTGTTCTCATGGGCCAGAATGGGCTGTTGGAATTGTTAAATTCTACATTTCTAACAGACTCAGGGAACATGGTAGAAATTCGAGTTAGGTATGCCTGAACTCAGAATAATAAAATACATCTTTTAGTAAAGTTTATTTTAATGTTCTGTGTTTGCAAATACCACTTTTAGAAGTTGGTATTTCTTTCCTAACCATTTCAGCCTGCCTCTGCTCTGATGTGTATCTGCTGTCTGGTTTCTGTGAGTGACAGGGCTGGGGAATTCCAGGAGACAGGCTGGGGCTGCCAGGTGGTGAAAAGGAAGATTACACCAGGATGGGTGGGAGGAGTGCCCCTTGACTCTGAATAGGGCTGTGCTCTGCCACCACAATGCTGGCTCCAACTCCTGCGGAGCGTCTGATGTCTCTGCCTTGCACACTGAAAAGACAAACCAGAGTCACCACAACAAAGTGCTCAAGAACTGGACTGAACAAAGCAAAGGCCCCCTGGCCTGCAAGAACAAAAGAAATGCACTATAAATGCAGGGCCCAAGAAATCAGATCCTGCTTGTACCATGAAGAACCTCTGCCCGACGAGAAGGACCTGGAAGAAGCTGTAAGGAGGAGTACTGTCCCTGACCTGGGGGATTAGCCTGCAGTGGGTGCCTTGCTGTGAAAGGAGAGAAAAAGGACTGAAAGAGACGTTTGCAACTTGTGCTTCAAACAATCTCCAAGGGCTTGTGGGTGAGTTTGCCCCCTGAACGGAAGCCCAGGATTATTGGACTCCTCCGGCCTTCGCTGATAGATTTGCTGAACTGTGCCCTTCCTTATCGCTGGAGCCACGATCCCAGTGCACCTCGTCCCCCTTCTTTTCCGTGACGCTTGTGCCTGGCCACCCCCACCCCGTGTGAGCCGCTCCGGGATAAGCCGACCCTCGCACCGTCCCGCCAGGGCCGCCCGCACTCTGCCTCACTCTTCCCCCCTGTTTGAGCCGCACTGCTCGTCTCGCCGCCCCTCACCGCTGGAAGCCCGACCAGAGTGCATCACTAAACCAAGGACAGCCCGTACGCACAAAGTGTACCAGCCGCCTCGCATCTCGCTCTTGATTACCGGGGCTGCACCGCACTGAGAGAGCCCGGCCCGTATGCCTCGTACTGGCTACCTCATGCCGCGCTGCCCACATTTACTCACCAGCTCCAAACCGAAGGTACGGCTCGAACGCTGTGAATGCCGAAGACGACCAACATCGCCCGCTCTGCTACTCGAGGCCCCCCTGCTCTACGCCTCTCACCGAGACACCTTCCACAGCTGGGGCCCGCCTCACAGAGGAGCAGCCACCATCTTTTTGTTGCCTACACGTCCCGGATGCCTCATTCGAGCCGGACTCATCATCCCAAAAGGTACTGTCACTCAACTCGTACCCCTGTGTGTACGCCACGGACCAAGGAGTCTGCAATGCTTGCATAGTATCTTTTGACAGTTTTGTTACACTGTGAGACTCATTCAATAGTGCGCAACGCGCACCAGAACCAAGAGGTACGCTTTTTTTTAACAGAACTCTTACTTTTGCTGAATAGTATTGTGGCCTCATTTTACAAACGTTAATTGGGTCTTGTGCTAATCCTTATATAAAGAAAACCTATTTTTGATATAAAACTAGACTGGTGTACATTTGTGGTGTATCATTGAATTGCTGTATGTGGTCATAAATGCTTAACCCATAATGCTCTGAAGTTTAGCCTTGTCTGCTCGCGCCACACTGCCTAGAGGGTGAGCAGGGGTTATATTTAAGAGTAAGTCCCTTGCCCTGACTAGAGGAGAGGGTCCCTGCTTGTCTGAAGTACTCACCTGTGCGAACCAGAGACCCGCAAATCTAACAACCATAATGGAGCTGCCAACCTCAGGTTTACCAGGGTGCCAGCCCATGTTATTCTATGGACCGTCTATCATTTATAGTGTCCTTTAATGGTGAAGGGTCATATAAGCTTCAACTTACATGTCCACATCTTTAATATAATGAATCCTGCCTCCTGGACTTTAGGAGGCTTTCCTTAGGGTGACTGGCATATATGAAAGAAAGTGCATTGTCTTTGCCACACATGGTTAGGGTAAAGTAGAGTTTAAACTGATTGCTCCTGCAGTCTGCAATGGCATGAACTGCAATCAGTAGTTTATGTGGGTCACTCAGTATGGCCCTAAAAGTGCTGCAAGCCCCGGGGCCCACTTTACCACCCATGACCAGGGTACCACTGGTACCATATCCTAGGAACTTATAAGGGGGATAAAGTCCATGACAATTGGGATTACCATTTTGCACATAACAGTTTTAGGGAGAGAGCAATGGTACTAGGGCCAGGGCAGCAGGCTCCAGTGCACTACCAAAGGGGCATTATCCTGCAATGTTCAACATATATTCACATTTAATATTGATCATTGGTTTTCTTGATTTATAATACTGTATTGTGCATCCTTTTTGATTTTTGAGTTAACTTAGCTTGACATTAGGCCTTACTGAAAATGTTTGCTTTAACCTTGACAGTATAATGCTCTCTTTTCTTTGCATGTGCATTATTGGTATTTTTGTTAGATAGTTAAAGGCTTTGTGTTGTGTATTACCTGCTGATAGCAAGGCCCTGCATAAAGGAGTTGGCAACAATTGTGAAGAAATAATAGTGCCTTCAATCCACGTTGTACTAGGAAGAAGCAATACTCAAGGTTAACAGCTGTGAATCTCATTATTTTGAGATGGTAACTTGGTGAGTATGCTGACTCTACCTGAATGTGGTTACCTGATTGACTTCCAATGGTGAAAATGAGATATGAATGTTCTAGAAACTGTTGACTGTATTTTTAAATGGTGTTTCATAGTTAGTTTAGGCATGCTTCATCCTGACTTTGAGAGGGGGCAGACCTGTCTCAGCGTTGCTTTTCAGAGTGTAAAGCTCCATACTGAGAAATCTGCCCATTTACCTTTGAACTTCTACTGAAGGGGAACTTATGTTGACTCTTTCTATGCTCCCCTTTAGAAACTCCTTTAGATAATTGGGTTTGATATATATGTTTAAACTAGAAAAGAAAATGTCTTTATGGAACACCTGATTGCATCAATTTGCATTCTTTGCATTGTGGCTGTTACTAATTTGTATCTCCTTTGATGATGACTAAATTTACTGGCACACTTTGGTCCCCAGACCATATTTTTGTATCTTTTGAATGTATTCTTGCTTTGCATTTATACTGGTCGAATTAATGTTTTAAATGAAACTTTTGTCATTTAAATAATTGATTCTTGGACTTCATTGTGGGGTCACATTGGCCTCACAAAATGTTGAATGTATTTCTCATGTTAGCTTCCTTATATTGCTTAAAGTCAACTAACTAGGTTCCATACGACCAATGCGTAAATATGTAATGTAATGTAATGTAATTTAGGTTTATAAAGCGCATTATCACCCAGAGGTCTCTAAGTGCTGTTTAGAGGGCGCACCTGAGCCAGAAGGAATGAGCAGATGGCTGCCTAAATATTGCCCCAAGCTTCCAAGAAAAGCAACGTCTTCAACTTCTTCCTAAATGGAAGAAAGATTGCATCTTTACGAAGGTTTGCCTGGAAGCTGTTCCACACCTGGGGGATTGATGTCGAGAACGCTCTCCCGCCCATGGAGGATAGGTTGAAGCGGAGGCATACCAGTAGGCTGGCCTCTGCTGACCGAAGCGCCCTCCTAGGGATGTAGTTGGTTAGGCGGTCCTTGATGTATCTTGAGGCTTGGCCATACAGGGTTTTATGTGTGATGCAGAGACCTTTGAACTTGATTCTCTGCCTGACCTGGAGCCAATGTAAGTCGCGTAGCAGAGTCGTGGCATGTGCCCGTCTTGGCTTCTTAAAAATGAGTCTAGCTGTGTCATTCATGACAGTCTGTAGTCTGGCCAGTAGTTTTTGTGAAATGCCAGAGTACAAAGAGTTGCCATAGTCCAGACATGACAGTATCATGGCTGAGACTGCCCATCTAAGAGTGGCAAAGGTGAGGAGTGAGGACAGTTTTCGCAGCTGTCTCAGCAGTCCAAAGCAGGTTCCTACGGCTGCTGACACCTGTTCTGTCATGGATAGCTTGGCATTTTGATGCCCAGGCTTTTCACGGCCACAGCTGGTTCTGGGAAAGACCCAAGTTCTTTTGGCCAGAAGAGGTTGGAATGGGTTGGAGGCTGTGGTGACTGCCAATACCTCTGTTTTATCGGGGTTTATCTTTAGAGAGTTCGCCGCCTTCCAGTTGACAGTAAATTTTAGAATGTTTTGCATCTTTAGGTGAGCCGATGGTGAACTGTCAATCTGGACAATGATTTGGGTATCTATGACGTAGTTATAAATCCGACACTCCATCTGATTCAGTGCAGAGATCAGGGGCTGTAGATAAGTGTTGAAAAGAAGGGGTGACAGTGCTGAGCCCTGAGGTACTCCGCATGAAAGGGTGGCCGGATCGGACACCAGGTCGGCTAGCTGGACTCTCTGGGAACGGTCTTTGAGAAAGGAGGTGAGCCAGGCCAAAGCCGTGCCCTGGACTCTCAGATCCGTAATCCACGACAGTAGTTGGTCATGATTGACCATGTCAAATGCCGTGCATAGGTCTAACAATACCAGGGCACATGGCATTTTTTTATCGACCCTGCACGAAAAGCATGACTAATTCCGTGCTGTGGTGGGCCCTGTAGCCGGGCTGATTAGGTTCTAGGAGGTGATTGTCTTCGAGATGGAGAGATAGGGATTGGAGAACATGCAGTTCAAGTGTTTTGGCCAGAAAAGGCAGCTGTGAGATTGGCCGAAAAATTTTCACATTCGTGGTGTCTGAGCTCGATTTCTTTAATAGCGGGATAACACGGGCCTCCTTGAAACTAGCCAGGACAAGCCCTGATTCCAGGGACTGATTAAGGAGAGAGAGCACCTCATCCTCAATTCCCCTCCAATATATTTGATGATTTCACAACGAGATTGAGGTTCCAATATCTGCACCATGTGAAATGGTAGCAGTCAAATGGTTAGTCACTGAAGTGAAGGGATCTTGAATATAATTGGATGAAACCTAGTGTTGTCCAGTCTAAGCCACTAAAGTACATCCTTGAGAGTAGTAGATTGGAGGTGTTCCAGTGGTTCGGTAGGGGTTGCAGTAGCTGAGGAGCAAGAGTATTAATAGGGTTGAGTGTTGTAATGGTGTATGTCAAGCTTGTGGTGTCATGCGGAATTGTATGTTAGGGAGTGATGGTGCTTGACTTGTATAAATGTAGATGTGCTTAATGTTGAGCAGTTGAAGTTGCTATCAGGCTCATCGCAGACCACAATCCTGGGAAACATGAGAGTATATTGTGTTGTAATTTGTCTGCTATGCTTAGTGGTGTCAGTCGTGAGGTACCATCGACCGCGCAATTAAGATAGCGACTATAACTGTGTAGTGATATTACTGACAGGGATTCATGCTGGTGGACACAATTGTGCAAAGGAGAAACTGTGGCTAGTAAACCTCCGCACCATCATGAACCCAATCATCCAAGTCTTTCGTTTGCTTCTGCTACTTGACCATAAAGCAAATCAAGCCCGTTGTTGCTGGAATCAAAGGTAAGATTCTTTTTGACCTGTTTTATGTCGAATTGTATTTTTTCATTTGCTCTGGATTTGTGCATTTTTAAATATCTCTAACAAGCAATTTTTTTAATGTTAAATGCATATGTGTGTAATTTAGTTGTTGAAGAAATTTAAAGAAAAACACCTACATTAGCTTCTTTTTTTATTTTTTTCAAATTTGGAACAAGTTTCCATCATGATAATGGACACTTAGGGCCTTGTTATGATGGTAGTCGGACGAGCATCAGGCTGCGATCACATTGGGATTGGGATTACCCAACAAGACGTCAAGGTTCCCACCCTCCATATTATGATACGACTGCTGTGTAGACAGTTGGAAACAGGGTTTTTTCTGTTGTGGCTTGTTCTGTGGCCTAGAAAAGGGTTGAAGCACAAGCCGCAGTAGAAAAGGGATGTTTTTAAACATTCATGCACCGTGTGCCAGGGACCATGTGGTGCCTGACACACAGTAAGTGGATGCTTGGGGGGCACCGCATTGTGCCCCACCTGGCCACATTCTAGAGGCCCACAGGGGATGCGGGCTCTGCTTGGGGCCCTTAAATTCCCTTTCTGTCTGCCTTTATATGGCAGTGGGACCGCTATGTAAAGACTGAGGGAAAGGGACATCGTAATCCCTAGGGCAGTGCCTACACAGGCGCTGCCTCTATTGTAGGGATTGCAGTCTGACCACTGCCCCAGCAGCCTCCCTGACCCTGTCTGAGGCAGTCGTCTTTCCCCTTGCTCTCTGCGCTCTGTCAGTCGGTATTGTAATCCAACGGTCGGACCACTGACCTAGCTGTCGGTTGGACTGCCACCAACGGCCTTTCTGTGGCGGTCCACCTCAAATAATAATGATGACCTTACACGAAATTTGATATAAATCAAAATAAATATTGTGTTAATGTTAGTGTGTTTAATTATTTTTTGTAAACTATCAAATTATAAACACATGCATTACACATTTTTTTAATAATTGCAAGTGTATATTATTCAGTAATTGAACTAAAAAAAGCTAATATATTATTTTTAAATAAAACTCAAATCATCTTTTTATTTATTTCTTTAACATGTCCCCTTGTCTAGTACATTTTCTGCATTATATTTAATTGTATTTCATGTATTTAAAGTTTAATGCATATGTGTTTATTTTTTCACTTATTAAGTTACAATGAACACACATGAATTAACACTTAAAAAGAAAAAAAATTTTTTGATGTACTTATTCCTAGGCAAAGGAGAAAAGGTCTAAGGAATAGATGGCGGCCGAAACGTTTGGCTGAGTGAGCTGCTCACTCAACCCCTCCGGTGAGACCTGCAATAAGCCGAGGCAAGGCAAACGCAACACTAACCTGGCTGGATGAGGAAAGAGGGGAGGAATTAGCGGAGGGTTTGGCAGAGCTAGTAGAGGTTTTGGCACTGCTTTGAGTTTCATCGGAGCTGATGGATGCTGCTGTGGCTCTGCGGAGTGCGGAATGCGGAGCTGAGGATTCCGCTCCCATGCTGGTTGGCGCTGCGGGCTCTCGGGTGCTCTGAGTCTGTCTGGACTGTGTTGGGCTGCGAGAAGAAGCAGATCGAGGAGATGCCTCCGAAAACATGAGCAGGGGTGCGAGAGGGAGGGGAGTGGCCCCCACCCCAGAGGAGACATCGAGACCAGTTGCGGCTGCAGCTGGAGCAAGCGGCTCAGCAGGAGGCGGCTCCGGGGAAACAGGCTTGAGAAACATAGCTACAACACGCGGTAAGCAGTCATTACCTGCGATGTTTAAGGCTCAGACTGTAAAGAATAAGGTGACTTCTAATATTGGAAATATCACTGGTGGTCCAGGACAGTCACCCTCAGCTAAAAACAACGGGTTGGCTCCTGAGATGCAAGGGGAAAGAGGTCCAACACAATCACGGAGTCAGAATCAGAATCAGAAATGCTTTATTCGATTTTAGCAATAAATATAATCATAAAAGCGACAGAAATATATACAACATTTCATAATAAATAGCAGCCACTCTTTAAAACCATTAAAAATAGTATTAGATTGGTACAGTTATCAGACAAAGGTTTACTTATTAAAAATGTCATTGATCATTAATCATTAAACATTAGACATTATATTCCGCTTCCTCAGGATACTTTTTAAAAAACCAGTCATGATCATAATACATTTCCCATTTTCCAATTGCTGTAAACTTAGATACCTGGTCGGCATTGTCGCCAATAACCCTGTCTCAAATATTGTCTAATCCATCTTCTACGTTCCTTATCATAATATTTACAAAATAAAGTCTCATGAAATGTAGATTGCAAAGATAGTTTATCGCATGGGCAAAGTTCCAGAGTTCTTGACCAATCATTTCTTGATGGAAAGGTTACTAGGCGATGGAATAATTCAAATCTAAACCTAGTCAGGATAAAACAGTCAAAGCCGAAAGTACAAATAGATAAATACGGTTGAATCTCATGACAGGCCAAGGTCAAATGATGATGAATTACTGTAATTTTGGTAAGTTCGCCTGAACATCTTAACATCTCAAAATGTTTCATACATATCTTTTTAGTTCTTTTCTGGATAGCCCACTAATTGATTCCGGGTTAGGGTACAATTCTGTTTTTTGCAAGTCAGTTAACGTTTTCCTAATGTATTCTAGCCATGGGATGTGTTTTGCATTATCCAGGGCCATAACATCCTTAATAATTTCCCGGTTCAGGCCCAACACTTCTGCAGTCCATACTCTCTGCCAGAGTAAAATTGGTTTGAGTTTTATTAGGTCGGAAATAAATTCCATACCTAATTCTGCATGGCAGTTAAATACTGATGTACCCTGGGGAAGTGCACAAATATCTTAAAAAGCAGTTTTCTGCTATTTGAATAGACGCTGCGTTCTGGATGCCCCAAATGCCCGCCCCGTATAGAGCAATACTCCTGCATTTAGCCATATATATTTTTTAAAGAATTTCAGGCAGTCTTTTACCTATATTTTTGGCAAAGTTCATTAGTGCCGCAATAGAACGTTTAAATAATAGAGCCCTACTCTTAACAGCAGGACCCCAAGCACCAGAACCGTCTAATAACACCCCCAGTAGGAAAAGGTTTTAGTATGTTCTATTGAGAGGCCATCCACCTGAATAGCCTTACATTTTGCCCGTCCTTTCCCACACATCATCATAAAGGATTTTTTGGCATTAATTTGTAGGCCCCTTGTTACCATAAACTCATTGTATTTAGAGAGTGCCTTTTGGGCACCTATCCTAGTTCTGGCCATGAGCACTGCTTCATCCGCATAGAGAAGGGAGACAGCCTGCTTTTTACCGTACCTTGGGGAATCAACTGTGCTGGCCTCCAATTCCTCCTCCAAAGCGTTCGTGTAAATGGAGAAGAGGAATGGAGCCAGAACGCAGCCCTGTCTAACACTCTTCTCTATGCGGAAAGGCCCAGTACATTCTCCCTTCAGCCCGTATCTCACCTTGGCAGTTGCACCGGAGTACAACTGTCAAATGAAGTGCACTATTGCAGGTTCCATCCTGATTTCTTCCAGGGTTTGCCACAGCTTAGCATGGTCCACACAGTCGAACGCGGCTGTGAGATCGACAAATATGGCATATAAACATTCTCTCTTTGCCCGGGCATATTTCCCTTGTATCATCACAAAGTTAAGGACCTGCTCCACAGTGCCCATCCCCTCCCTGAAGCCATACTGGACCGGGCTCAGGATATTGTTATCATTTGCCAACTTTCTAATTTATTTAGGACCAACCTGCCTGCGATCTTCATGAGAGAGTCCAGGAGAGATATAGGCCTGTAGTTTGCTGGACTCTCTCTGTCCCCTTTTTTATAAATCAGTATTATTACCGATTTGGACCAGGTTTTAATAAATCCTTTAGCACAACACGCCACTAGGTCACGTGTGCAAATTGGGGCCCAAAGGTCGGTGGTCATCCTAAAGATATCATTCAGGGTTCCATCTGGGCCCGGAGCTTTGGTTCCTTTGCTGTTATTTATAGCGAGTAGGACTTCATAATATAACATTTCTATGACTATCGGGAAGTGCTCCGGCTTTTGAGTATCCAACTCAACTGCCTCTGGTGATATAACCGACTTCCCACCATCTTTTTTATATACATTTGAAAAGAAGTCTATCCAAGTACTTTCATCTATGGCGACTTCTATTCTCGTGATATCTTTTTTGGTGAAATAGGGAGTGTTTACTGTCTGCCAGAACAGTTTAGGGTCTCTACATTGCGAGGCCTTCAACAAATTTTGCCAAGCCAATTCTTTAATTTCTTTTTTCCGACGGATCCGAGCTAAATTATATGTCTTTCTACAGGCTCTGATTAATTAATAATCCCTAGGTTTATCGCTAAGTACAACTTTAAGCTGGGTGTAGGCTTTTGTGCATTGGGAGTCGAACCATCCATAACTCTTGTTACGTCTCTTGATATTAGGTTTAGTGAGGGAATCCTGAATGGCAATGGTAATATGTCCAAAGGCATCCAAGATTTCGTCCTTTGTGGAAACCTCATCTGGCAAACCAGGATATGTGACAGGGCATTAGATATAATGTCAGCATTAGTTTTTACAGGGTCTATAGCACTCCACTTTAGCGCAAAGCCATTTTGGCGTGCCATTACTATTTCTTGTGGCCATGCCAGGGATTCAATAGTGGCAGAGTTATTACAATCAGGTAAAGTTAGATCTATGCTAAGGGGCAAATGATCACTAAGGCCATTTGGATGAATCACAACATTTTCCACCCAATTAGAATATCTAGTAGGTAAGAAGATAAAATCAATAACAGACTGGAAACCCCTTGCTATAAAGGTCGAACTGAATTTAACCTTCGGGGAACACATCATGTTCACAAAACCAAGATAGAATGTGGCCATGATGTCGTTTATTTTTTCCCCTCTATCTGTATGTACAAAATGATTCATACCACTACTTTCTTCCCAATCATTTTCCCATGATCTACATGCATTCAGGTTACATAGACTTATATTGAAATCCCCTCCCCATACCAAAATTACGTCTCTTCCTGTAGCTGAATTTAAGTGGTTTAGATCTTTTTCAAAATTATTCATTACTTCTATAAAGTTCCCATTCTTAATGTTATTGTAGAAGTTTACCACCAACAGCTCTAATCCAGAGGGTAAGTGGATAGATACCATTTGGTAGTAGGGGGAGTACTTCGACATTTTAACCCCGAACCCTCAGCATATTAGAAACATATACACAGATACCCCCTTTGTGTCTGCCATGGATGGAGCTCACCGCTGGGATATGGAAGGTCTTATAACCATCCAAATGTTTTTCGTGTATAAGCCATGTTTCCTTGATGAACAAAATATCAAAATTCTGAATAAACTCCCCCCACACGATGTTAGAAACTTTATTCTCCAGGCCACAGATATTCCAAAAAACTATCCTTAGAGGTCCTCGGGGTAATGGTGGATTAACCGGAGGGAGACTGACATTTTCAGTAGGGGGCATGGGTGCTTCCCTTTTAGCAGCAGCCTCCACACATACTAAGTCCTTTACAACATTACAATCGTCTATGTCAAAATTAGCTTGTACAGTGCATGGGCTTGTCAGATTAACACATGTATTTTTATTTATTTCACAGTCTGGGGTGTTATTAAAAAGCGGAGCGGCTGTATCCAATACTAAATTTGACACATTTTGGGCTTTTATTGGGACATCATCTAACTGATCCCATCGTATTATGTTCACTTTTTGGGCCGTACTCTGATTTTGCAGGGGGCCCTGTCTGCACTTATACGTGGTGTGAGCTACATTTTTACCACGCAGTCAGTCGCAGTGGTTAAGACTAGAGAGTGCTTCGACAAAATAGAAGGGGGTTTCCCAAGGGGATTTAGGATGCTGGCAGGTAAAGAGGGGAAAAACGCAATACAATACAATCAGCAACTACCCTGCCAGGGTAAATTTCATGGTCCCTCAAAGGATCCTTAACCCCTTCGCTGCGGGGGATATTCCCCCGCTGTGCTGGGGGGGAGGGGGCGCGCACAGCGCTCACATGCTCATGACGAGCTGAGCTTGTCATGAGGCACAGCGCTCCTGTGCTCATGACGAGCTCAGCTCGTCACGGCCACACCCGTTCCCGTGGAACACTCAGCACAGCAGGGGAATTATCCCTGCATGCGAGCGTTCCACGGCTCATGACGAGCTGATGAGCACCGGAGCGCCCTGGCTCATGACGAGCTCAGCTCGTCATGAGCATTCAAGGGGTTACATATCAGTGGATGGTGACATAAAAAATGTATCAGAGCCAAATACACATCATACAAGGTTCATTTGACTTTTTTTGGATTTATTTATTAGATTTGTATAAAAAGTTCATCTGGGTCATTAGGATTGACATGGGTTACATTTAGCTCAACATATCATATAAGATAGGAAAAAATAGGCAGTTTTCTCACAATACATTAATTGAACCAAGAGGAATAAATACATGTCCCACACACTCCCAGACACATCCACTAAACTCACACCCACTTTCAGACTCACCAAATATAGATATACACAGTCACATACATATATTCATAACATTCATAACGGTGCATCAAGGCCTGCAGAAAGAATATCATGTGGCTGCATAGACAAAGGTCAGGTTATGGAGGCAAGTGGGTAGAGAAACGATAGTTAACCAAAACTAGACTTTCGCCATCCACAATGATCACGCCGACGGGCGTTTTGGTGTTGAGCCTATTTAGGCTGCACCTTCATCAGGGCGGTGATGACCAGGGGGCGGGGACTAACACACTGTAGATAAAAAGGTTCTATCATTAAAATTGCATATGGTTATAGATACAATTGATAAACAATTTCACAATATACATAGTGTTTACTTCACTACGATGTGTGTAAAGGCTCTGACATCATATAGTCACTCGAAGGCATATAGGTTCTTCCTCAATGGGTAAGAACAAATGGTCAACATTAATGGACCATGGTGGCGGGCAGGCAGAAAACCAGTGGAGACAATTAATTCCATTCATTCATTAACATAACATCTTTCAATCAATCGGGACAGCTCAGTAGGGAGGAGATCCTATCATATTGAGATATCCTAACTGGGTATGTCAAAGAGGGGACGGGGATTTCTATATGAGGGATGAACATAAATCACAATAGGGTCATTTCGCAAGAGGGGAACAGGCGCTTACCAGTTTCCGAACAACACAAAAGGGGTATGTAACAAGGTGGATGACAAGCTCTCACGGCGTCAATAAATGACAGATATCTGTGGAGAGAAGCCACACCTCATAAAGAACTAAATCCACCCCATTAGGGGGCTGAAGAGATCTTAGGTTTCTTGTCCCAATTCATCCAATAATAGATTAAGTACCTGTGATGAGAGGTCCTCTCCTGCATAGGCGAAGGCAAAGGCTTTTTATGTGCAGGAGGATCTAGAATCTTTGGTTCGGTCAGAGTTGAAAAATGCTCGATAAGATTTGAGATCGAGGTAGCCTAAGGAGAAAAAAATATATATATGTAGCATCATCGCATAGCGTTCTTTTAGGTGTTTCCGTTAGTGCTATCAAGTCCTAATGCAACAAGATTCATAAGGGAAGCAAGCAATTGAGTACCTTTCCTAGAGCTGTAGGTGTACGGGAAATGCTGAGTCTGAAAGATCGACTTCTCTATTTGGGAGGGCAGCCTTCAATTAGGTCGGTTGCGGTCTTCTGTAATTCGGATGGATTATCTGCCGGAGATTGTCATACATTTTAGAGGGTATATATAAGGCTAGGAGGCATTTGATTAAGTCGATTGCCGTCTTATCTTATATGATATGTTGAGCTAAATGTAACTAATGTCAAGCCTAATAACCCAGATGAACTTTTTATACAAATCTAATAAATAAATCCAAAAAAAGTAAAATGAACCATATTATTAGTAGTTTCAGTCGAGAGTCTTGTCCCCTCAGTCTGTACAGATGGCGGAATTAACATAGGGCTTTTCTGCTTGTTATTTTTACTATTATCCACTGCAGCAACTTTTTTACCTGGGCCTCCCTTCGTCATGTCCTCTTTGTTTTTTGTAGACATTGATTCCTCATCTACTGTGGTTGGGATCAAACAAGAAGTGGATAGAGGAGTTTTGGACTGATTACTTAGATCTATAGCGATACCCCTACTTAGTGAGTGAGATACTGTATTCGCCAACATGTGTGTGGTCTCTGTAGTTACCTTATAAAGGTTATCCACCTTATCATTTATTACCTTTAGCCTCTCAATAAGTGGAAGCGTGAATGATTTTAACAACTGTTCCACTTGGGATATAGTGCATACCGCATTACTAGGTGCAGTTATAGCAGGAGTTAGAGGCTGTAAACTAACGCAGGATGTAGATTTGACTAAACCATGCGAACATGCAGGGGGAGTATTAGATTTTACAGTTATTTTTGTTGCGATAGACTTTACTAATGTGTTTGATATTTTAGGTACTTTCGATTTTCCACCTAATTGGCGGCCCCCTCCCCTTTTCCTTTTACCCAAATGTTTGGGACATGTAGGTGTATCCTTGGGTGTGTCCACAGTCAATACGTTCTTGGAAGATAAAACAATAGGGTGAAAATCCTCGGAGGATAGGCTATTACAGAATGAAGTATTCTCAGAAATGATAGGAATAGTCCCATCTAGACTTTTACTTGAGGATCTTAGACTGATCGCACTATGACTTTGTCTATCAGCGTGATCTGGAGTAACAGCGTTACTTATATCACCCAGGGAGGAATGCTTAGAACCTACAAGTTCCAGGAATAGCCGCTTCTCTGTCAGGGCAATTTCTCGCTCTAACGCCACAGCTGCTCTTTTGATGAAGTTATCCAGTGTCCCTGTGATGCTGCCACCAGTTTTGCTAGTTGCAGCTTTCTTCCCCTTCCCTGGTTGATGAGCCATTCCTCTCAGGATATAGTTGGGTCAAATACACCCTAGTCGCACAACACTAAATGTACCAGCTCCCCTTATAAGCTTTTACCTGCTTGCTGCCAAACCTTAAGGGGCTAGCCCAGTCCAGTCTTGTCCTGCCTTGGATGGCCGTAGACGGCCCGCTTATTGCCCGGGCTTAGCCTGACTGCACCCGCACGCGCCCCACAACGGGGGACCTCTAGGCACCTTTTCAAGCACCGCCTGGCGCGAAATTCTCCGGTGGGCCGGGTCAAACCGCAGGGAATGTTGGGGCTTGTGGTCTTCCCCCTCGGCGGCCGTGCACAGGTGTCAGAGTGCAGCGGCGGCGGGGGAGACCTGCGGGGGACTACTGGATGACTGCTCCTACCCCTCCTGCAGCCTCACAGAAACACCAGGGAAATCCAGCGGTGAGTCAAGGGTCGAGGGTCCGGGTAAAAGCAGGTGAAGTCCTGAGTGTATTGTTGTAAACGGAGCAAACGACTAGTACTGAAGGCACTGAAACAGCTGGAGAAGCTCAATGTCAAGAATTCCTGTCATGCGAGGGGAGGAAAACGGTAACCAGCGAAAACGGACTACATCTCCCAGGATGCTTAGCGGTTGAGAGGTTATGTAAACAGGAGAGCCGTTACATAACTCAAGGAAAACACACCCTTATGTAAACGGGAGAGCCGTTACATAACTCAAGGAAAACACACCCTTATGTAAACGGGAGAGCCGTTACATAACTCAAGGAAAACACGCCCTATAAAGGGAGGAACCTGGAGGTACAACGCTGTCGGATATTGTGTTTACACCGACGTACCTGCTTCGTGAAGAGCAGCGTTCCGGACTGGTGCTCCAGACAGACAAGAACGGAGGTAGGTTGAGTCGTTACTCCCTGGGCCGTGTCTTGTCCAACGGCAACCTGTTACTGACCCGGAAGCTCTACCGGTCCACCATTGAGCTTCGCTCTGACTCGGCTGAGTCAAGGCGCATTGGCTTTTGAGCTGGTAGGAGTCGTAGCTCCCAGCCCGACCCGAGATACAAGGACTACCAGCTGTAACGCACACCAGGAGGTGTTTGCCGCGTTACAGGCTAGGACGTCCATAGGATCGATCGAGCGGCTGCTCTCGGTTCTGTCTCCTTGTTGTGATTTGGGTATCGGTGACGCATCACCCGGAGGTGACTCCGCGTCCCGGTGCAGTACGAGGAAGAGGTTGAGCGGCTGCTCCCTTCAGGTAGAGACCCCGGCTGGGTGTTTCCCTGTCTCCTCGTTTCTCCCCATCACTCTTCGAGCCCCTCACAGCATACCGAGTGGCATTGCCGGCCATTACGTTTCCTGCCCTCTGTTGGCATACGCCGGGATTGGCGTATTTGCAGAGGACGGTGAGGACCCTCCGTGCTGTGGGCTGGTAACGTAGATAGACTGGAGACCTCCAGTGACTCTAACTTTTGTTTACTCTTTGTATTATTTGTGCCTTCATTAAAGTATCTAAGCATACACAAGTGGTTGCGTCCTCATTATCGTGTTTGTTAAATGATCCTGAGACGTCCAGGACGTTACAAAATATCCGACCTTTCAACCCTAACTGTCTCCTGGTCAATAAACAAACATGGCAACACTTGATGATGTGCTGGCTGCATTGGCGGCCGTGCAAGTTGAATTGGCTGCATCTAGACAAGAAACAGCCGATGTTAAGGCCAGACTGGATGCTATACAGTTGGACCCGCTCACGCCCAGCACCTCCCTCACGAACCAAAACCCTGCGGTAGTAGTGGAAATGCCGGTCGCCATACCCTTGGCAACACCAGAAAGATACAATGGGGACCCCAACACAGTGCAGGTATTCCTCACTCAAGTGGCACTGCATCTGTCGTGCAAACCGAAGGCGTTCCCCACGAGTCAGTCTCGGGTGGCTTTCCTTATTTCTTACTTGGCTGGAAACGCGGCACAGTGGGCCGTACCTCTGGTGAGCAGGGACGACCCCATCTTGTGTGATTGGGGTGCTTTCCGCGAAGAATTCCTGAAGGTTTTTGACCGAAGGGCTGACTCGTACACGGCGGACCGTGAAATGCTTGAGTTAAGATAGGGATCCAACGACCTGGTACAGTATCTCAACGCGTTCCGTAGGTTGGTTGCGGAAACCAAGTGGCCTGTTGCTAAACAAACGGCGCTCTTCCATCAAGGGCTGTGCGATGAGCTCAAGGACGCCGTGGCTCATATTGACCCTCAACCCAAGACATGTGAAGGCCTTATCAATCTGGTCTTACGGTTGGACCATAGGCTAAGCGAAAGAAAGGGGGATCATGGGAGAAAAGGAAAAGCCCTTCCATCGTATGTGACGGTGGGAAGTCCTGAAACTTCCACCACATCCAAGGGGGAACCCATGGACATTGGCGCTATACGAGCGAGTCTCACAGCCACGGAGAAAGAATCACGCCGTAAACAAGGATTGTGCCTATATTGTGGCAAAAAAGGCCACTACGTACGGGAATGCCCTGCCAAGCCGAAGACGTCACGTTATCGGGCCAACCGGTCGGTATCAGCCGTAGTGGACATACCAGCGGAAAACTAGAGGACTCCCAGACCAATGAAGGGGCATCTCGGAGTCACTCATCCATCCCTTCTCTTTCCAACTCGGTCACCAAAGGGCAACGACACCTGTTTCTCACGGTGCACGTGGGAGTGCACGACCAGTGGATACCCGTTGTGGCAATGGTGGATTCAGGGGCCACGGGCATGTTTATGGACTACAACGAGGCATGCAGGCTAGGACTAGTGCTTATTCCCAAAGCGGTACCCGAAGACGTATATGCAGTAGACGGAAGGCGATTGGTGACAGGGCCCATCGGGCAGCACACGGGGGACATCCCGGTGAAATATGGGAGGAACCATTTGGAAAACATTGATTTTAACATCATCCGAGCACCCCAATACGGTGTCATATTGGGATTGCCGTGGCTACAGAAACACAACCCCTCTGTGGATTGGCCAACGCATCGCATCGAAATGACGTCACCATATTGCACCCTGCATTGTGGCATACGACCGGAACCCATTGACGCAGAAAATAGCGGGAGTCAGACGGTGGCTACAGCGGCAGAGAAAGATGTGGCTCTCCCCCAGGCTTATCACAGTTTTGAGGACGTGTTTGATGAGGTGAAGGCAGAAGTGCTACCGCCACATAGACAGTTTGACTGCCAGATCGACCTGGTGCCGTGGGGCCAGCGTTCCCAGTGGCAGGCTGTATGCCCTGACAGAGCCTGAAAACGTGCATCTCCGGGGGTATCTGGATAAACTCCTAAAGCTAGGATTCATCCGTCCGTCCAAATCTCCGGCCGCCTCACCGCTCTTCTTCATCCCGAAGGCCAATGGGGAGCTGAGGGCCTGTGTGGACTTTAGGGCGTTAAATGCGATAACAATAAAAAACCGGTACCCCTTGCCTCTCATCAGTGTACTTCTGGAACAGGTCAAGAAAGCACGCATCTACACCAAGTTGGATTTGAAAGGGGCATACCATCTGGTGCGCATGAGAGACGGAGACGAGTGGAAGACCGCCTTTAAGACCAGGTTCGGACTTTTTGAGTACCTCGTCATGCCGTTCGGACTGTGCAACGCCCCGGCTGCCTTTCAGTACTTTCTGAATGAGGTATTTAGAGAGGTGTTGGATATATACGTGGTCGTATATATCGACGACATCCTCATCTATTCGTCCAGTGTGGAGGAGCACGTACACCACATCAAGGCAGTGCTCCAAAAACTCAGGGAGAATATGCTGTTTTGTAAACTCAGCAAGTGTGACTTCCACGTCACATCGGTGGAGTTCCTCGGAGTGATGCTGAGTCCGGAGGGTCAGGAGATGGCGGAACGCAAGATCAAGGCGGTGAAAGAGTGGCCGGTGCCTCAAAGCGTGAAGGACGTCCAAAGTTTCATTGGGTTCGCCAACTTTTACAGGCGGTTTATAGATGGATTTTCGGGATTGGTGGCCCCAATCACACAGCTACTGAGGAAGTCTAAGGAGTTTGTCTGGTCCCCTGAAGCGAACACAGCCTTTGAGACCCTGAAAAGCGCCTTTGGTAAGGCACCGGTGTTGGCTCACCCCGATCCGGATCTCCCCTACGTGGTGGAAGCGGACGCTTCAGATGTGGCACTGGGGGCTATTTTGTCCCAACGCAACCACGACACAGGGGTGCTTCATCCCGTTGCATACATGCCCCGCAAGCTCAACGACGCCGAACGCAATTACCACATTGCAGAGAAGGAGCTTCTCGCAATCAAGGACGCCTTCACTGAATGGAGGCATTGGTTGATGGGGGCACGACATGTGGTTTCGGTGTATACGGACCATCGGAACCTACGGTTCATGACGGCCGCGAGACACCTGTCTCCCAGGCAGTTGAGGTGGATGATCTTCTTTGTGGGGTTCAACTTCCGCATCACATATCGGCCTGGGATGGAAAACAGGAAGGCAGACACCCTGTCGCGTCAATCGGCAGTTAAGGAACCATTGCCTGCGAACGAGCATTCCATCATTTCCCCGAGAATGGTATTGGGGGTGATCCAGCCGGACACGTTCCTGAGGGGAATAAGGAGAGGGATCAGGTCATTTGCATGGCGGAGGTGGCTCCTCAGTCACAGAGAATGGCAGCTGAAGGACGGGATACCCCTGAAGGGCAGGTGCCTATTGATACCCACGCCTAGGCTAAGGAAACAAGCATTCATCTGGTGCCATGACTCTCCATGCGCAGGTCATTTGGGCTTTGAAAAAACGGTGGCTAGCATGGGACGGCATTTCTGGTGGCCAACCATGAGAGTGGATGTTAGGAGGTGGGGACAGGAGTGTCCTACGTGTGCTACCATGAAGGCCGACCACGGCCGAACCCAAGGGCTCTTACATCCACTTCCAACCCCGGATAGGCCATGGGATAGCATATCACTGGACTTCGTGGTGGGCCTACCGGTAGACCAGGGGATGACGGCAATACTGGTGGTGGTGGACTACTTGACGAAAATGGGGCACTTCATCCCCTGCAAGAGAGTCCCTACGGCCGGGGAATTGGCGTCACTACTCCTAAAGAATGTGGTACGACTGCATGGATTACCTGGGGTGATCGTGTCGGACCGGGGGTCGCAGTTTACTGCGCAATTCTGGAAGACTTGGTGCACTGCGCTGCACGTGAAGACCGCCCTGTCCACCAGCTACCACCCTCAAACGGACGGCCAAACCGAGCGCCTGAACCAAACGCTCAAACAGTATCTGCGATGTTTTGTCGACCAGGGCAGGGAAGAATGGGTCGACTTGCTATGGGTTGCAGAGATAGCCTACAACAACGCCACTCACAGCTCCACACAGTCATCTCCGTTCTATAGCAACTATGGCCAACATCCCAGGTTCTTGCCATTTCTACATCCGTTCAGAGAGGACAGGATTCCCACCACAGCGGACAGGGTGGCACACATTAAAGACACGTTGGTGCGCTCAAGGGCTGTCCTGATTGAGGCCAAGAGAAGATACAAGGCTGTGGCAGACAGGAAGAGAAGGCCAGGGCCACTGTACCTCACTGGAGACTACGTCTGGATATCCACAAGAAACATGAGGTTTCGAAAGAACAGTGTGTTCCATCCCAAGTACATGGGCCCCTATCGAATTACCAAGTGTATGGGTCCCGTGAACGTGAAGGTGTGCTTGCCCCAGTCATTGCGGATACACCCTGTCTTTCATGTATCATTGCTCAAACCAGCACCCTCCAAGCCGTCTGGGACACCTAGGCCGGTATGCGTGGAGTCGGAGGTGGAGTATGAAGTGTCAGGCATACTGGCGTCCAAATGGCGCAGGGGGAAGCTGTGGTACCTGGTTGCGTGGAAAGGCTATGGCCCGGAGGAGCAATCATGGGAACCGGCTGAAGGGGTTCATGCTCCGCGCTTGGTCTCCTTGTTCCATCGGCATTTTCCTGCCAGTGCCAGCGCTGGCCCCATGGGGAGCCGCTGAGAGGGAGGATGTACTGTCAAGAATTCCTGTCATGCGAGGGGAGGAAAACGGTAACCAGCGAAAACGGACTACATCTCCCAGGATGCTTAGCGGTTGAGAGGTTATGTAAACAGGAGAGCCGTTACATAACTCAAGGAAAACACACCCTTATGTAAACGGGAGAGCCGTTACATAACTCAAGGAAAACACGCCCTATAAAGGGAGGAACCTGGAGGTACAACGCTGTCGGATATTGTGTTTACACCGACGTACCTGCTTCGTGAAGAGCAGCGTTCCGGACTGGTGCTCCAGACAGACAAGAACGGAGGTAGGTTGAGTCGTTACTCCCTGGGCCGTGTCTTGTCCAACGGCAACCTGTTACTGACCCGGAAGCTCTACCGGTCCACCATTGAGCTTCGCTCTGACTCGGCTGAGTCAAGGCGCATTGGCTTTTGAGCTGGTAGGAGTCGTAGCTCCCAGCCCGACCCGAGATACAAGGACTACCAGCTGTAACGCACACCAGGAGGTGTTTGCCGCGTTACAGGCTAGGACGTCCATAGGATCGATCGAGCGGCTGCTCTCGGTTCTGTCTCCTTGTTGTGATTTGGGTATCGGTGACGCATCACCCGGAGGTGACTCCGCGTCCCGGTGCAGTACGAGGAAGAGGTTGAGTGGCTGCTCCCTTCAGGTAGAGACCCCGGCTGGGTGTTTCCCTGTCTCCTCGTTTCTCCCCATCACTCTTCGAGCCCCTCACAGCATACCGAGTGGCATTGCCGGCCATTACGTTTCCTGCCCTCTGTTGGCATACGCCGGGATTGGCGTATTTGCAGAGGACGGTGAGGACCCTCCGTGCTGTGGGCTGGTAACGTAGATAGACTGGAGACCTCCAGTGACTCTAACTTTTGTTTACTCTTTGTATTATTTGTGCCTTCATTAAAGTATCTAAGCATACAAGTGGTTGCGTCCTCATTATCGTGTTTGTTAAACGATCCTGAGACGTCCAGGACGTTACACTCAACTAAATAGATCCCGGAGACTGGGGGATTAGCCTTGGCAGATTCTAATTCTGATATAGTGAAAACATCACAGTCCCAGGGTATTCTGGGAGATGGAGTCCAGAGAAACAGTGAACTGGGAGGAGACTTGGCAGTGTCAGACTCTGCGATGCAGGAAGATCACCTCACTCAGAATAATACCAGTACAAAGGGTATTAAATGTCTGAATGAGGATTTTACTGACAAGTTTTTTTTTGCTTTCGGAGCAATCTGATTCCTCAGAAGATGAGACTCGGAGCAAGGACTGGGTGGGAGAAGGAAGCGTTACTAGCATTTTACATTGGAGAGAAGACGCAGTTGAGGGCTCTCCGGTACGATTAAAAAATCTTCCGCCCCCCTCTTTCTGAAAATGAGGCTGATGGGTCTGTCTGGACACTGATCTGGGATTACGCTTTCTCTCCAAATCTAGGGCAAATCAGGATGCTGGGGAAAGCGGTGAGCCCTTGGTTGAGATTGGTAAGACTTCGCAAGTTACCAAAGAAATAACATTAGCTACAATCTACCAAGTAATCATGGCCCATCGAGCAGAAACTAGGACTGAGAGTGCTTGGATGCAGGGCGCATGCAGGAAGTTGCAAAATTTGATAAGAAGAGTTGCCAAGTCTTGTGCGGACTCTGCTGCCAGAATCGGAGAGGCGGAAACCAGGATATCTCAACTGGAGGATGAACTTGATGCGCAGAAGAAAAAGACTGAGGCCATGCAAGCATTAAGGGGTGATATGTTAATAAAGCTGACTGATTTAGAGAATCGGGCAAGACGAAACAATCTTCGAATATTGGGTATTGCCGAGGGGAAAGAAGGGTCTGATATCTGTCAATTTGTTATAGATCTTTTTGAAGAGGCTTTTCCGGACCTACCTCAGTGGGAATGGAAAACGCAAATCCAAAGGGCCCATCGCTTTCCACTTAATCAAAAAAGAACAGCTGGTCAATCTGATAATCGCCCACGCGCTATCATGATTCCTTTAAACGATTTTCTGGCAAGGGAATCTTTGTATGACCTTGCTAGACCTGACCGCAAAAGATCCGGGAAAGGCTGTGAATTTTTCGTACGCCCTGACTTTTGCAAGAAGACGGTAAAGAAGCGCTGGCTTCTCCGACAGATGAAAGCTGAGTTTCAGGCAAAAGGGGCCCAGGCATTTCTTATGAGCCCAGCTAAGCTGAAGGTGGTCCGACCTGAAAGGCAGGGAGGGGGGGTGAATGGGTGGCGGGATGGAGGGAGGTGGAGGGGGGTAATTCTGAAATGTATGTTTCAGTGAGTAGTTTTGACAAATACAGCAATTGTGACAGGACTAAATTCCCAATTAATATGTGTTTCAGTTTTGATGTGAAAGATCATGGTTCAATCGCAGCTCGATGTAGCATGTTGAGAGTAATTGTCCGTCATGGCAGGGAATATTAGGGGTATAAGGGTGGGCTCTTTAAATTGTTGTGGCCTAAATGATAGGAAAAAGAGGGGGATCTTGGCAAAAATGACGAGGCATTTGAGGTTTGATGTACTATGCCTGCAAGAGACTCACATTTGCTGGAACAACCGAATGTGGCTGAAGGAGTTGGTACTCGACTTACTGGCATGCACTCGGCAAGCCTCTAATACTCGTGGAACAGCTATAATAGTTTAATAGAGTGAAAGAAGACAGTTTGGGGAGGTGGGTAATCATCGAGGCAGGTATTAGTGGGACGCTATATACTAAATGTCCTTTTTATAGCTCCAATTTGGACGATCCCGCTAGTTTGGATTTTTAAACACTGAGTTAGCATTATGGGCGTCTCTGATAGTACTTGGGGGGATTTCAATATCCATTTGGATGCTGGTTTTGATTTGCTAAGTGATGGGTCTTATTCTGGACGGAAGGTCCAAAGTTTCAGGGCTTTAGAAGGCTTATGTCAAGAGCATGGACTGATAGATATTTGGCATAGCCAGCGCCAAGGGGAAGCTGGCTATATGTTCTTTTTGGCTCCCCATAGAATTGGTGCGCCTAGATTATATTTTCATCACTAACTCAATAGCAGGAAGGGTCACTTGTGAGTTTCTCCCCAGACTGATATCGGATCATAACCTCTTAGTAATCCAACTTCCGGTAGTAAGTGAGGTGCAGGTAACGACAACATGGTCTTTTGACAGGAAGTTACTGCTGGACGTAGAATATTGCCAATATTTTTCAAAATGGATTGCTGAATTTTTTGAGGTGAATAGGGGTAATTGCCTCTGAAGTGATAGTATGGGACACTTTCAAAGCTGCGGCAAGGGGCGAAACCTTGAGCTTTGCTCTGTATTGTCAGAGGAAAATAAGGGATATGGTTAATGTCTGGATAGATCAGCTCAGAGAAGCTGAAGAAGAGAGTAAGTAATTAGTGATCCACAGAAGAGTGAGGTTTGTCAAGAAAAGATAGCAGTAGCCAAAATTAAAGTTCATCAGCACTTTGGTGAAGATCTAGCCAGGAAATACAAGCAATATAAGGCCGGTAGATTGCTATCCAAACAAATTCCACAAAGAGCAGTCGCGAATAGGATATGTTGCATCCGGAATTCAGGAGGGCAGATTCAGGACCTTCCGGATAAAGTCCTGGATGTTTTTCACGGATTTTATCAGGGATTGTATGCGACAGAGGAAGGGGATGTAGATGTAGATCGTGAAGGAGGGGAGTATTTGGTTGATTACGAAGTGGGTCAGACTACCTCTGATCAGGAGGCGATGCTGGCTGCCCCAATCACGGGGAAGGAAATATAGTCGGCTATACTATCACTGGCGGCAGGCAAGGCAGCGGGCCCTGACTCACTCCAACTTGAGTTTTATCGCACTTTTAGACACGTCATTCGGAGAAAGCTAGAGCTGTTGTTTTTAAAAATTCAGAGTGGATATACTCCTGATTCATGGCAGTATACTACTATTGTAGTCTTTAAAAAGAAGGACAAGCCGGAACTAAACCCCTCCTCCTATCGCCCCATATATTTAATCTGCGCAGATAGCAGGATATATTCTAAAATCATAGCGCTTAGACTGGGGAGGGTCATTACTCATCTTGTCTCTATTCGGCAACATGGCTTCATACCGGGACGGGATACCTCGGACCATGTCAGGAGGTTAATAGCGCTGCTGGACTGGGCACAGGCTGAAGGGAGACCCCTGGGGATGATCCTGTTGGATGCAGAGAAAGCATTCAACAGGGTCTACTGGGGGTTCCTCTGGTGGCTATTGAAGATTAAAGGATTCCCGCAGGAATCTTTTACTGCTGTACAATCTTTGTTTAGGTCTCCAAAGGCCTGGGTCTGGATATCAGGGCAAGAATCCAAATCATTACTTATTCGCAGAGGTGTTCGTCAGGGGTGCCCCTGCTCTCCATTATTGTTCGCCCTGGATATTGATCTGCTGCTGCCGAAATTGGACTCTGATCAATGGATCGAAGCTATTATAGTAAATGGGACATCGTATAAGACAATGGCCTATGCAGACGATATAGCCATATTTACGGTGTACGATATAGCGGAGCAATTTGGTCTTTTATCAGGCTATAAGCTAAACCCAGACAAAACGCAGATAATACACTCCGACATCGATAGACCACAGGAAATCCCTATAGTTTCAGTGGCAACTTATCTAGGCATTAAACTATCGAATGAGGTAGAACGTATCCCTGAATTAAATATGCTACCTATAATCAAGAGTTCTGACCAAGCACTGTCAATATTAGATCACCTATATTTTATTTTTCATTATACAGTCGATGTAATGTTATAAAGATGTCAATTTTCCCAAAGTTCTTATACCTTTTCCGGACAATTCCTCTTGTATTCCCAGCTTCTTGCTTAGCTAAGGCGGAAGGAATTTGTATAAGATTTATGTGGAGTTAACACAAACCAAGAAGGGCTGCAAAATGGTTAGTGCTTCCAAAAGAGAGGGGGGATGGGGGCTCCCGTCTCTCCGGCTGTTTCACTTGGCTGCTTTATTGTAGGATATGGGGATACTGTTGGCCGGTAACAAGGTGAAGGTACCAGAATCAGATAAACCAACAATATATGAGCTTTTATTAGGCACGCAGGCTCATAACTCCCTGGTTCGAATCATAGAGCCTAGTTATTATAAGAAAACAAAATTCAAGGTAATTTAATTTGCATTCTCAATATGGAGGAAAGTGAGGCGGCAGATAGAGATTCCGAATGTGAACGCACACACTTCTCTATTTTCCTATGAGGTATTACCACCGATTTTTCAGGATTCAATAGTTAGAGGGTGGGGGCAGCTGGAAGTTAAGGTTTTGGGAGATTTCTTTGGGGAGAACAGTTGATGTTCTTCTCCAAACTGCAGGAGAAATTCGGACTCCCAACAAGAGACTTCTTTAAGTTTTTGCAAATTAGACGTTTTTCGACGAAAATTATGTTACAGGAGAGGGACCATTTTGTAAAAGTTCCATTGCTTGATATTATAACTTCGAGAACTAGACTTGGGAAAATCTACCAACCATTACTCGCAGTTTTTCCAGATGATTTATCCTCTCGGGTTCTTAAATGGGAGAATAAATTGGGGCAGAGCAGTGTGGATATGGAAGGCTCAATAGCATTAGCTCAGGAAACATTAATAACAGGAAGTTTGAGTGCACAACATTATATGGCCATTTTTGACCTCTACTACACCTCGGGGAAAATTGCAAAATGGTCAGGGAAACAAGGGAATTCTTGTAGTAGGTCCGGGCAGGTAGCAGCGGGTGCTAAACACATGTTTTTTAGCTGCCCCAAACTGTTAGAACTTTTACGAGACATACAGGCTTTTCTAACACAGCTATTGAGTAAGCCCATATCAATTACAGCAGCTTTAGGGATTTCGGGGGTGGACCTAGCCCTAAGCCCAACTGCTGTGACAAGGCCAGATACTGGTTTCGTATTTATCGCAATGGCTATCATAAGAGCCAATATTACATCTAATTGGATCTGTCCAGACCCTCCTACTTTTATCAACTGGAGAGCAAGGTTGCTGGCTTTATATAATATGGACCAGGCTGTTTACAGACTCAAGGGTCATCGGAAACTTGAATGGGGTAAAAATGTCTTGTTGCCATTAACTAAATGGATTGAGAAATAATAAATCCCTTTTTTTATCTCCCTTTCCTTTTTTCTTCTCTCTCTCTTTCCTTAGTTTTCTGGTTCTTTTGCTATCTGAGGGATTGTATGTATTCATGGAACTGTGGTTATTATGTAACATGCTGGAAAATTTGTCATAACTTGCTATCATGTTAAATGAAATGTTTTAAAAATTATATTTTTTTGATGTAAGTTGCAATTATCATGATAAATGCTTGCACCACACTTTTAATGTCCATTACATTCTGCTTTTTTTCTAATCTTTGGACTTTATATATCTGTAATTTAAAATATTTTTTGTAATTTCCGTTATAAAAGTAAGTAAGATTATGCATTTCACATTTTCATCATTATCATTTTTAATAATCATGGGACTGTAAATGAATAATAATGTTGAGACAAACTTTGTACAATTTTAATATTTTATTTAGAATTGAGATAATTCTCTCATGAACTTTTTTTTAAAGAAAAAAAGAAAAAGAAAAAAAGTTTTCAACAGCTACACCTTGTGGCTTTGTTGTCCATAACGTGCCTCCTACACATAGTCCAAAGAGTGACTTCCTCAGGAAGGGGCATCTATTTGGCAAGACCAGGCACCTCAAGGTTTTTTCTTGAGAGAGTTGGTTTTAGGTTTGGTAGGGGTCAAGGACAGATATGAGAAGAATTTGGAAGGAGTAGTAAGGGTATGAGAGGTGATAGAGGATAGGCTTTTGAAGGCAGAAAGAGCTTGAGTGGGTGATTTGTTTCTTATCTATACTTGGCAGTTGTGTGTGGGTCTATTGGTTGTTGTGCATGTTTGGATGTGTGTTTAGTGGCTGGTATCTGATACTCTGGTGAGTGTGAGTTTGCTTTTGGTTAGTGTTGTTTTGTGTATCGGTGTGCTTTTGTGTGAGTGTGTTGGTTTTGATGAGTGTGCTGTGGTTGCTGTGATTGTAGTGGTTGTGAATGTGATGGTGGAAGTGGGTGTAGTGGTGGTTGCGGTAATTGTGGGTGTGGTTGCGGTGGTTGTGGGTGTGGTGGTAGTTGTGGTGATGTGGGGGTCATGATTATTGTTGTGCTTGTAGGTGTTGTGGTGGTTGTGGGTGTCATGCTTGTGGTGCTTGTGGGTGTAGTTTTAATAGTGTGTGCATGTTGTGTGTGTTGTGTGTTTATGTATGTATGTGTGTGTATGTGATTGTGCTGCTTGTGTCTGTTGCAGTGGGTGCCTGCAAAGAAGTGATGGGTTTGGGATTGGGGTAGGAGTTTGGATTTGGGTTCAGGAAGGGACCTAAGTTGGAGCAGAAGGTTGGGCTGGTTGGGAGGTTGGAGTGAGTGAGGAGGCTGCTATTTTGGAGAGCACTGTCTGCATGCCAGGCATTGACTCGCCCCATCTCCTTGATGATACTCAGCTTGGGTTCAGGAAGGGCTATGGGACCGAGACTGCACTAATAAAAGCCTCAGATGAGATCAGATCCATCATGGACCAAGGAGGAGCGGCAGTCCTCATCCTTTTGGACTTGTCCGCGGCTTTCGACACGGTCGATCACGCTATTCTGATCGACCGTGTCGCAGCCTTGGGGGTTGTCGGCCTGGCCAGAGATCTCATTTCATCTTTCCTGGCTAGTCGAACCCAGACAGTGAAATTGGGCAACTTCTACTCCCCCGTCTTTGTGCTCCCCTGTGGGGTCCCCCAGGGCTCCTCGCTAAGTCCGACGCTATTCAACATCTATGTGACGGACTTAGCGAGGGTGATAAAAGCCCATGGGTTGCGTCTGACATCCTATGCAGACGACACCCAATTAGTCCTGGTGGTGCACAAGGATGGTCCAGTGGTGGCAGCAAAATTCCAGGAAGCAATGCTTGCTGTCTGCTCCTGGATGTCTACAAATTGTCTGAAGCTCAACTCGGATAAGACCAAGGTTATGACCTTTGGCAACCTTGTCCCGGATTGGTCATCCATCTGGTGGCCCAGTCAGATGGGTCCCCCGCCTGTCCCGGTTGCCAAGGTCAGAAACCTGGGAGTTATCTTTGACAATAAGCTGTCTTTCAATCACCACGTAAACAAAGTTGTTTCATCTGCCTTTTTTATTTTAAAGAAAATCAAGAAACTCATGCCCTATCTTCCGACCTCTGCAGGAAAAACCCTTATTACCACGTTGGTATTCTCTAAGATGGACTATGGGAACGCCCTTTTTCTTAACACTCAGAAACAAGTCCTAAATAAACTTCAGTCCATACAGAACGCGGCAGCGAGAATTCTGCTAGGCATTCCCCGACGTCACCCGACCACCATAGCCATTCGTCATCTCCACTGGCTTAAAGTGGAAAATCGCATCAAGTTCAAGGCCCTCTGTATTGCTTACAAGGCTATCCACGACATGGGCCCCAGGTTTCTTATAGAGGCCTTTCAGATTTACAGCCCTAAAAGACAGCTTAGATCCGCAAACATTTGTTTGCTCCCAGTTCCCCGAACCAGAACTGTGACCTGGGGGGACAGGCGTTTCATGGTAGCAACACCCAAGCTATGGAATGCCCTCCCTCTGACTATTAAAACAGCTCCGAATCTTGTCAGCTTTCGTAAGCTTCTTAAAACATGGTTATTCAACCAGTAAGGCTTCTGGGTATTGGTCCTTCTGAATAGTCACATGCGCCGAGACACCTTCGGGTAATTGTCGCGCAATAAAAATCTCAAAAATAAATAAATAAATGTGAATGGTATCCAGAAATGCAACCATGTGTTGCATTAGGCAACTGAGCACCTGGATGCCATTCACTATTGCAGTCTGGCCTACAGAGGTGCTGCATAATAGGTCAATAGCCTTCACAGACAGCGCAGCCGGGGGGATAGGAGCAGGGAGTGAGGTGCCTGTGGCACAGGAGACACCAGCCCTTTTAGGTGTTCAGGTTTGCCCAACTTGGGGGAGAGCAAGAGAGAGGTTGGGGATGTGTTTCAAGGGACTGGTTGTTTCTGGAGGCCTCCGATGAAGATGACAATTTACGTTCCAGTCCCCTCACCCTCCATGCCACTGTGCCCATCGGTGGCTGATGTTTCACCACCTGAAACACAGAGACTGGCTGCTTCCACACATTCTTGGCCAATATCTCCTTTGCCTGCTCTTGAAGATGCTGTAAGGATATATTCAATAGTTTTATTGTACCTGTACAAATATAAATGATCATGAAGTTTTTTCTCAAAACATTTTCTATATTTTTATATTTCACATGCTGCAAGGCTTTTAAACTTTGGTTTATGTTTATCTTTATCTCCAGTATCTTCACAGTTTTCTAATTTTCTATAATTGCTCCAAATTTTTTTTTTTTACTATCTTTCTTAACTATTTTCATTTTTCTCCAGCATCTGTTTTACACTTCTGAATGATTCTGATTTGTTGTAGTGAACTAATGACACAAACATTTTATATAAAACAAAAATTCATTTGTAAATTGTGTGTACAAGGCAAATAAATATGACTGTTTTTCATTGTTAAGAATAATAATGTGTGTTAATATTTACTGTAATGTTGTGCCAATATTTGTTTAAACTGAAAGCCTGTTTTGTGGCGTCATTTCACAATGGTAAAATGTGCTTTAATTGACTTAAGTATTTTTTAAATGTTCAAATAATATTTTTTTGATTTAGTATTGAAGTAGCTTATTAATGTATCACACCCTTGTATTTTCTTATGCTGTAGAAGAAATCCAAAAATATTTTTCTTTTTAGTTTTAAATTACTTCTACAGCATCAATCCACTTTAGAACAGAGCGAATTCTCAAATATCTTAATTACTTTTTAGTTTTTTTTACCATTGTGAAAATATTGAGGCTTTCAGTTTAGTTAAGAATTGGTACAACATTACAGTAAACTTAAAACCACATTGATATATACTTATTTTTAAAGTTTCTACTCAAAATGCAATTTAGAATTGGAAAATATTTTAACTTTGATGCATTTCATATATTTCTAAATGGGACTTTTTTTGAGAGATTTTCAGATTTGCAGATGGAACACTCCAACATATACATGACGGAATTTTCATCTGTCAAATTCCAACTGCATAATAAAATATTGCCATTGAAATAGGTTGGACAAAATATCTGTTTCGATTGTTAGGGAACAAAAAAGTCACATTAAGTACTTTTTTCATTCTTGATTACTCATCTGGACATAACAATGACATAAAAGTCTTGGTATGTCTTACCCATGTGCTCACATTCCTGTCTGTTTTTGCTCAAAAAGTATGCCTATAGAATAATTTTTTCTAAAACAAACTGGCTTACATGCACATTTGTGAATGATTAAGATGTCATGCAAAATTGGCATTTTTTATTGTAAATTAAAGTGTGTTTTTATTAAAAACATATTAGTAATATTTTTAATCAAAATTGTATCCATTTAATCTCAGGTTTTAGTCATTTTGGCTCACATTTTATTTTGTGTTTTATAGAGCACGAACATGACCCGTTAGAGTATAAGAGCGCTTCACAGGGATAACATGTTGTAAACAAAGTTAGGAATAGGCGATAAAATAAGCAATTACATAGGTAGGAATAGACAACGTTCATACACGTTGGGGAATAACAGGTAATTTAAAATATTCGGAACAGCCATTCATGCTAACACTTTGCAGAGATAACCAGCTATTTACAGAAGTAGGAATGGGCGAAAAAGGTACCCTAGCGGGAGATAGTACAAGTGACAGTGAAAAATTGAACCTGCACAATGAAGAGTAATCGACCATGATATCAGATATCAAGACCGGTCTACACAGATGGAGTTCAAGTAAGGAGCAAAAACATATTGCTAGGCCGCTGAGCTGTGTGTGCACTGAGAGAGTTTATGGGAGGATTTTGCCCAGTGGAAAGTTTTAGCTTCCGTTTTGAATCTTGACAAAGAGGGTGTTCTTCTGATGTTACGCAGCAATAAATTCCAGACAATGAGGGCCCCATTAGGATGTCGAGCGGATCGCCACCGCCATGCGGGTGGTGGCGACCCGCCCGACATCCTTTCCCACCCGCCACCCATTTCCCCCGCCATATTACTATGGCGGGGGGGACCGCGGCGGATGGAAAGACCGTCCGCCGCTTTTCCGCCTTGCGACCGGGGCGCAAAAGGGTTTATATGGTGGCGGTGTCTGCTAGACACCACCATTCATATTAGGATGCAGGTGGGAGGGTGCCTTTCTGTGGCGGCGTGGCTGCCACGGAAAGGCACGCGGTCTTCTGGCTTGGGGGCCCGTGCTGGCCCCCAGGATGTTGGGGGTGGGGGAGGAA
The DNA here is from genome assembly GCF_964263255.1 of Lissotriton vulgaris. Classification (NCBI taxonomy): domain Eukaryota; kingdom Metazoa; phylum Chordata; class Amphibia; order Caudata; family Salamandridae; genus Lissotriton; species Lissotriton vulgaris. The sequence goes on along the minus strand of NC_141698.1, from coordinate 789,073,978 downwards.
CATGGGGGGTACCTATGGTAGCCCCCTACATGTGCATGCACAACATGGCAGGCACTGCACAGTGCCTGCATTGAATGCTAACTCCTAACTATAACGTGGCTGAAACCTATGGTTTTTTCAGTGAATTTCAAAGGTTTTGTAAATGATAATTTTTAAATGTATTCATTGTTATATTTTTTTATACTGATTTACTACATTGTTTTAACTATTTATTTTTAGATTTTTTTTTAATTACATTACATATTTTTAATATAAATTGAAAAAAATGTGTTTAAAAATATTTTAAAATTGTAATATATATTTTTTTATTTTATATTTTTTTTAATTTATATATATTTTTTATAGCAGGCAATGATATCCTATGGAAGGAAATTCAAGTTACTGGTAAGTACAATTAAAATTACTTTTCAGGATCAGTAGTGGGCTGAAAGATGCAGCACTGAGGTCTCTGTAGCATACTGGCCGCTCTAGGATAGCTGTGCAGGAGGTGTTAGTATGCGTTTAGAGTATAGCGGGAGTGGGAAGAAAACTACTCACTGGTACCGATCTGAAGACTCAGGGAGGAAACAGTGAGCCTAAGCCGTGAGCTGATTGCTGTAAAATGATGTGCTGTGGGCGCTGTAGGATACTGGCCACCATAGCATACCTGTGTAAGTAGTGTTAGTATGCGTTTACACTATACAGGGAGTGGAAGCAAAATACTCACCTCTACTTTCTGACGACTCGAATGCAGTGTTTTAGCAAGCAGGAATAAAGAAATAATTGTGAAGAATATAATGCAGAATGTTGCAATGCCACAGAAGAGAAATGGTGAAATCAGCTGTGTCTAAGAAAGTGGCTGTGTGTAATAAAGCAATGGAATCTGAAAGTTATATAAAAAGTGCCTTTATTTAAGTGCCATAAATGGATCCACTGGTGCAAGAGCTAAGGCATTCAGCTGAGGCAAACTCCAAACGCTTCTGCTGTATTCAAACGTAAGCTCCTGCATCAGTGAATTCTACATTACATGTTACAGTTACATGTGACATAAACAATACCTATTAGACTTGAATGACTCGAAATTCTATAATGAAAATAAAGGTACGATACGATTACCACATGTATCCTTTAAGAAAACAAACAAAAAACTAATTTGCAAAATATAATCATCAAACTTCTTAGGTACTATGGCACTCCTTTTTTGTAACACAAAATTATCAACAGTAGAACAGTCAGCAATCTCTTGTACAGTAGATTTATTCTGCTGGTACTCAGAAACCGTCATGACCGCTGCGACGCACATATGAGCTACAGTTCACCTTTCGCTACAGCATTATGTGAAAGAGGGCCTACCATGTGCGGGCGGAAGCTCCTGGGCCAAGGTCTGCGAGGTCGGAAGGTTCCTGAGATCAACGCTGGCTACTGCGACACAGGCCCACAGCGCCCAGTCTGAGGCACAGCAGTGTAGAGTATACTACTAACACAGTAGTCCAACAGGAAACAACAGTGGAACTGTGTCTTGATCCGACAATGGATGATGCTAGAACTGCATCTGAGAGTGGAGATAAAGGTACTCCCTTCTACCAGGTGTCTTGATCCCACAATGGACTATGTCCGATATTACCTGCTGCTTGGTTTTACACAACTCCCTCCGTTGAGTTGCATCTGACTCTGTGCTTCCGTAGCTAACTGCTGCACATGATTATTGTGCTTGGTTGACACCAGTCGGTGCAATAAACTGCGGTACAGCAGGTCTAATCAGTGAAATGGGGTCTTGATTCTATGATTGAGCATGTCAGAAGTTAGAGTGTGTGATAATTTCTGTGTACCCCCTCCAATCAGGTTCAACCAACTCCGAGCTTTCCAAATCCAACGGCACGGGGCTGTGAGGCGTTGATGACCACTGCCTCTCTCCTACACTGCGGTCAGAGGGGCCCACAATTCAGATCGAGTTGTGATTGTTTAATTAGAGAATCCAGTAGTCAAGTAACTTCAATGTTGAAATATACACAATATCCTTTTAGTATACTTGCTTGAAGAACTTTTTTTAGATGAGTTATAGGTTTAGTACAATGACCAAATTCTTCTTGGTAGTGGAAAAAAACACTGAATAACAATCTACACAGTGGACAGCAGAGATCGTAATTCGAATTGTTTTTATTTATTTATTGCAGAGTTTTCTGTAATTTATGTTGTTGTATTTTGTGAAGAGGAAGTGAGAAAAAGTATTCATGGATGTCTCTGTGACTACTGCCTTCAATTTACACTGCAGACAGCAGTGTTCACAATTCAGATCGAGTCGCTATTGTAGATGACTCAGTCCTGTAGACAAAAGACATTGCTCCAGTGCGCTCTGTGCGCACCACGTATACGCATCATGACAGGCTCTGCACATGCTTTTTGTTGCTTCTTGTATGACAAAATAGGCAGCTCAAGCCACTGCCGCATGGCTGAGGGCCCTTGCTGATCGCTCTCTCTGGCATACACTGCAGACAGTAGTGTACATAATTCAGATCGAGTCGCTATTGCAGATGATGCAGTTTTGATGGCAACAGACATTGCTCCTAGTACGGTCTGCCCTCCGCATGCATCATCACTGGCTGTGCACATGCTGAATGCTTTTGATGTGGCTATCTGAGTGCACTAGAAGTGATTAACCCTTTATGATACAATCTTTTTGTGTATTATCTCAGATCTATTGCCTGTGTGTCAGTATACCACAAGTTGTGGTTCTTATACAATATAATTTTTTCTGTATTATTTCACTTCTACTGTCCGTACCATACTGCAGCCCACACTATTGACTCTTTAATTATTGATTCTCTGTGTGTGATCCAATGATTACTGTTGTAGTTGATGCTAGCAGCAACCATTCCCTGAGGGCTGGTTTACACTCACCTCACACGCATCCAGCACAGACGTCATTGTATATGTGACCCCGGTAATAAAAAGGTGTTGAGAGCATGTGCCACTTCCACTATCTATCTGTGCCATTGTGTTCATTATCTATGCATGATACTGCTCCTGGGCCATACCACATTGCATTGTGCTGTGGACAGCGTATGCAACCATGTTATCTCTGGCAGTGGAAAAAAGTTTGGTTATGTATCTTTTAGGTGCATGGCTATCACACGTGAAAGGCTATTTTACAGACCATGAATATTGATGAAGATGATGGTTGCATGCTGTGTGTAGTGTAAGATAGTGTACATAGCAAAAAGTACATAGCAAAAAGTTTTCAAAAATGCTCTATAAGCAGAAGAGGTGTGTCTCATCAAATGCTGTTGAGAGAATGACTAAAATGGGTGGCGTTTTCCAACTGCTACAATGGAAAATGTTATGAAGTAATCAAATTCTTTTTTTTAAGGTCACATGGCAATTGTGCACCCAGCGAGCAAGGAGACCGCACCCAACGCGATTTTGATAAAATATATTTGCTATAATATAAGTTTATTACAGTTAGACAAATATAAATGTTTGAAATATTTTAGAATTATCGCTTGCTCTCATATGCACTTTAAAGTTATTTAGATATAGTTTTGAGACATAAAAAAAATGAGGGAATGGCGTACCCGGCGCAACACCATATGTCTATGACGTAACACAGGGCCTGGCAGTGTGAACTCGTTGCATACGCAATGCGCAGATGGCACGACCCCATACGTACATGACGTAACGCGTGGCTTAGTACTGCGTACCCATTGGATACCAAAGTAGCAGCTGGCGCAACCTCATATGTATATGTTGTTATGCGGGACGCGGTGCCACTAACCTGTCTGATACAAAATGCGCATCATTTACGAGTTTAGCAATATGGCAGATTGGATTCGGGTGCTGATGGAGCTTGGTCGACTAACGGTATGGGACTCTAGTTTTCTCAACAACAAAAAATTATATACATTGTTTTGAAGATGTAAAACATTACATAATTTTTAAAGTTAAAAAAGGATAATAGAGTTCCAAAATATTATTTAGAAAAGTATAGGTTTTGTAAGTATTAAAATATGAAATTAACGTTTAATTAACCTTCGAAATTCACTGAAAAACCATAGGTTTTACAGATGTTATTGTGAGGAATTAGCATTTAAAAAGCCTTTGAAATTAACTAAAAACCATAGGTTTCAGGGATGTTATAGTTAGTTGGATATGACTCATATAAAACCAGAGAAATTCGCCTGTTATAGTTAGTTGAGCCGAAACGTCCTGCGGCAAGATTCTGCTACATAAAAGAAAGAAATAAGAACTAACTTTAATAGTCCGTGTCCGAGAGTTTTTTGGCTGCGGGGCGGGAGCTGCTTTCTGCTACTTAAACACGTCTGAAGATATATACATATATATATGTATATATATATATATATATATATATCAAACAAAATCCCAACTTCACCCACGAAAAGAGAGCATGCACACAAATTGGCTGCTTTAATGAAGTGTTGTCATCTCCAGGCCCAGCACAAACAGATCACTGAGACGTGTTTCGGCTGCACACAGCCTTTCTCAATCAGTGAATCACCAAATTAACAAATGCTTTAAATACCCATAGGTCATGGACATAGAAATGATACTGCTTTCAATGTGCTCAAACTTTATCAAGCAGGAATGAGTGAACATATACATTACACAATCGTGCGCGCTTTGACTATTTTGAAAATGTACACAAAGTCTTTAGGTGTCTCTGACCACAGTGATCCTTAATCCAGCAAAGTGTACTGTTGGCGCTCCGCGTTGGGAAACACTTCAAACCTGCCAGACACTTATTTTCCAAATGGCATTTAAGTGTGAACATTGAAAGACCTTTCACCATGGTTTAGATGTATCGCATTTAAACCTGGCATAAAAGTTCAAATAAACAATGCTCACATACCTACAGCTGGATATGGCAGTAACGTGCAGCAGTTCACATGAGCTAAAACTGAAAGTTCCTCAACACCACTTTATTAAATATCCAATCTGATGTGTAAAGTCCCACTCTCCCTGATGCTGTTTCTTTTTTTAAAATGGCAAGGTCTCGGTAAACATGCAAGCACCGGTCCTGAATGTTCAAACAAATAGTTTTGTGTGGCGTGTGATATTCCAGCTAAAGAATTTTGCGCTATGAAATATTTTCTTGTTCCAGGCTTGAAGAAAACTTTATCATGAAAATGGAGCCATAAATCATCACCGTAAAGCAACAGCTGTTGCACGGTGCCCAGCAGCAAGGTTTTTCAACTGAGCTTTTTGAGTGAGGCAGCCAGCTCGTAGTGAATGTAGGAACTTCACACTGAAAATCTCCAGGATTTCCTCGCACTCCATCACACCTTCCACATGAGACCCCACCTCATATTACTCATTCTGGGGCTTGCCAGATACGATAGCTTGTCACAGTCCAGGATTGCGGTCGACAAGACCGGTCGCCTGTAGTTAGTTATAGTTAGGACCTTGTTTCTATTCAAAAAGCATTTTTTCTTTTCCCAATAACTTGCTCAAGCATGCTGTGGCAAGAAAGGCGAGTTCAAGTTTCTCCCCGCGAGTGTGGCTGTGTCTTTACACGCGAGCGTACATATGTGGATGGAACCATCACCATCCTTTTACCGCACCCGCCAGAAGAGTGCAGCAGCGCCATGATGGAAACGAGCGAGCAGTGCCCCTGCATACACGCTGAGCACCGCTAAGCAGCCTCAGGGTAGGAGCCGACCAGGGTAAGCATCCAGCTTGCTAGTCTGACGGGCATACATCCGTCTGCTACTCCGCTATCGTGAGGTCGCCTGGTTGGCGAGGGGAGACCACTCGTCCGCCTTGATCCACAGATGGGGCGCCAAGACTAAACAGGACTACCAGTCCCATCAGGCACTGGGACATTTGGACTGCCCACTAGGGGCGTGCCATGATTATTATCAGGGCTGGTACCTGCATTCCCATCATCAGTTCGCCAAATCCTCTGAAGAGAAGGCGGGAGCCTTCGAAACGCGTCAGGAATTCCACGGCGAAATGGGATTGAATCACTTTCTCTTGAGCTCCTCAGCTATTCAAGCATGCTGTGGCAAGAAAGGCGAGTTCAAGTTTCTCCCCGCGAGTGTGGCTGTGTCTTTACACGCGAGCGTACATGTATATATATATATATATATATATATATATATATATATATATATATATATATATATATATATATATATATATATATATATTCACTGAAAAAACCATAGGTTTTATATCCGTTATAGTTAGGAATTAGCATTTAAAAAACCTATTAAATTCACTGAAAAAACCATAGGTTTGACACCAGTTATAGTTAGCTGGAAATTTTACTGACATAAAACCATTGAAATTCCCACGTTATAGTTAGTTGGACTCACTATAACTTGCGCGCCTGCAATGCACTGCTGATGACGTCACATATTACATCACTCATGACATGGTAAGTGACATCACTCATGACATCACTGATGACACCATCCTTGTGACAGAGTGACAGACCTCCTTTCAGTGTAATGTAACCCTTTAAACACATATTCAAAAATAGAAACTAACATTTTCAAAAAAATGGAGATACCCATACCAGTTACAACAACCAATTCAGTAATTCCACCATCTACATACACATCCACTCATTCACCAACAGTTCTATATAGTCACTCATACATATACTCACTCATCATATGTAGTGATACACCTATACATCCTGTTACACACCGACAGTCATCCAAAAGTTACTCACACACATACTCACACATGCAAATAAACTATTGAACATCCATTTATTTGTATATACAACTATACACACACTACCACCTTACTTCTAAGGAAACTTACAGATACTTACTCTCTTAAACAATCACTTATAGAAACACATACTTATTTAAACAGGAACTCTTACAATCTCTCACTCTCACATATACTCACTTATATACATCAATACCCACATATACTAGATTAAAACATATGTCGTTACTGATAAAGACACTAGTGAGACAGTCATTCACTCACTAACACACACATATACACACTCATCCACCCATACAGTCCTGCACATATGCTGTCTTCAAAACACATACAAACAGTGAGTCAGTCATTGATGCATCTATGTGCTAAGTAATACCCCCACCAAACCATACAGACACTCATACTGATACTAAAAAGACATCTAATAACCCATATACACACACATGTAGCTACTCACCAACCCATGCAGCCACTTATACACAAAGTGAAACACTGATACATATATTTAAATATTTAAACATTACTCGCTAATATATGTATTCACTAAGATACACTTAATAAGCCAGTTAACCAATCAATTTTTTTTTAAAAAACATCCTTTTAGACACTTAAACATTTATTCTTCCATCGACCTTTACATATACATATATAAAACATATTTATTTTTCAGAAAGACACACATTCACTGGATGGTGTCATCAATGGTGTCATGAGTGATGTCACTGACCATGTCATGAGTGATGTAATATGTGACGTCATCAGCAGTGCATTGCAGGAGCGCAAGTTATAGTGAGTCCAACTAACTATAACGTGGGAATTTCAATGGTTTTATGTCAGTAAAATTTCCAGCTAACTATAACTGGTGTCAAACCTATGGTGGTTTTTTCAGTGAATATATATATATATATATATATATATATATATATATATATATATATATATTCCAGCTCAAGTTTTACACCAAAAGGCGACGGGGCACTCGCGGTGGGTGCGGCTAGCACGGTGGTGCACCGTGCATTAAATACCGCTCCAAGTCTCCTCCCCAGCCGGGAAAGAAAAGGCAGCACTCACGGGGTGTTTGTCAGCTTGTTCCAAGTTTATTCAAGCGCTCCTCACAGACGCGTTTCGGGTCAAGCCCTTTGTCAATGTGTCAACACGAGTGTTACACGGGAGCTCACTTTAAAGTGCAACGTGCATTCTCATAAGGAAAAGTGACGTAGGACTACTCATCAAAATTATACGAGCGCCATCTTGGACTGTGCAAATTAGGCGAAACAATATACATGCAAATTATAATCGATAATCGAAATATGCAGACAAAGATATCAAATGTCAGACATGTCAACAGTTCATACACTTAGCCGTGGGCTAAAAGTGAGTCCAACCGCCCTATGGAAATTAACATTGGGAAAACACGTTTTGGGACCTCCCCTTTTATTTCGGCCCCCGCTTGGCGAATCCCCCCCCCAAACTTTCAGGGAAGGAGCGGAGCGCAGCGAGACAAATTTAAGGAAAATTACAGGCAGATTCCTCAACCGGCGCCAAAGTTATTCCCAATAGAATGTTGCGGATTTCCTCTGGAAAACAATCCTAACTATAACTACCTACTGGCGACCGCCAGTAGGGAATATATATATATATATATATATATATATATATATATATATATATATATATATATATATAGATATATATATATATATAGATATATATACAAAAATAGAGGTTTTTTAAATGCTAATTCCTAACTATAACGGATATGAAACCTATGGTTTTTTCAGTGAATATATATATATATATTCAAAAATAGAGGTTACCCACTTCAGAAGAGCCACTCCAGGTAGGTTGAAATTTCATTTTATTCAGGGAAGCTGCAACTTGAAACAACAAGGATTCACATTCAAAGTCTCTCGTGCCTGACGCGTTTCATACGTTTCCGCATTTCATCAGAGGCGCATTGTAGAATCACAGCTAGCAGCCTGCCGGTTTTAATGATTGCAACCAGCTGTCTCGGTGGGCGTCGCCGCATATATACATATATATATATAAATATATATATATTCTAGATTGTCTCGCCTTCACTCCACTCAAAAACGGAAAAAACGAGCGCGGACCCAAAATTCGTGCAAACTCTTTAATCAGCCATTGCCGCCTTTACGCATTTCGGGAGCCATGCCCCAGGGGATGGGGTCCCCAGGGCCAAAATTGGTTGCAGGAGGGGGGGCCCACGTGGCCCCCTTCCCGTTTCAATAAAAACAATTGGGGTCAGATCCTGGGGGATGGGATCTTCGGGGCCCAAAAAATGGGAAAAAAGGGGGGCCTCATAGCACCCCTTCTGGAAAAAAAAAAGCTGGCTACGCGCCGGAGGCCCCGCACCCTCTCTGCAGCACTCTGCAATGGCATCCACTGGCGTGTTGTAAGTTGGGGTATTAAGTCCCCTTAAATACTGAGGGTCCCTGGGGGTCAAGTAGCCCACCAGGTACCTCCAGTAAGCGCCACAGAGCTAGATTAAACAGAGGTGGTCCGAGGTCAAGCCCCTTTTTTACACCACTCTGCAAACTTGCCTCTTGGCGCACTGCTGGTAAGGCGATAAAGTCCACTTGTGTCCTGAGGACCTCAGGACACAAGTGGACTTCATCCCCCGAGCAGCAGTGAGCCAGGAGCCACGTTTGCAGAGTGGTGTAAAAATGGTGTGTGGCTTCAGTCCATTCTCAGCAATCCAGCCGTGTGGGGCTTACTGGAGGTACCTGGTGGGCTACTTGGCCTTCAGGGACACTCAGTAATGAAGGGGTTTTAATACCTCAACTTAGAATGTGCCAGGAGGTGCGTTTGCAAAGTGATGGAGAAAGGGGGCGTGGACTGTGTCTACCTCTCAGCAATCCCACTGTGTGGGGCTTACTGGAGGTACAAGGTAGGCTAGTTGGGCCCTAAGGCCTCCAGCAGCGAAGGAAACTTCAATTCCCATCCAAGAGCGCTCCAGGGAGTGCATTTTCAGAGTGGTGAGGGAAGGGGGCGTGGCCTACTATGAGAACTTAGCAGTCCTGCTGTGTGTGACTTACTGGAGGTAATAGGTGGGGTAGATGGCCACAAGGTCGTCTTTGGGTGCCAATACCTCTCCTATTACCTCCAGTAAATTCCACACAGTGGGACTGCTAAGACATCTTTGGAGGCCACGACCCCCTTTCTCCACCACTCCGCAAACGCGTCGCCTAGCAGACTACAGGATGGGGGACGCAGTCCACTTTACTCCTGAGGGACTTTGGGGGCTAAGAAACTCTCCTGGTTCCTCATGTAAGTCCTATGCATCGGAATTTCTGAGCGCTGGTCCGAGGCCCAGCACCCTTTATCCACCACTCTGCATACGCGTCTACTAGTTAAAGAATGGTTTGCAATGCAATAGGTTTCGCATTTGCGGTAGTTAGAGCTATTAGGATTGCAAATGTAAAAGCTTTTTACTAATGTTTTTTGAAGTGGAGTGGATGTACATGTGGTAAGTTGTGCAGTGAAATTATGTGGATAGAAAGTATGTGGTATATAGTCTGAAGGAATTATGTTGAGTGGGATTATGTGTTATGGAGAGTAATTAGGTGGTATGGTAGTCTTTGTTGTGGAGTGGTAACCTCAGGTCTTCCTCCTTTCAATAGAAGCTCAACGATGAACTCAGTGAGACAAAAAAAGAACACATCAATGAGGAGCACTTGAGGACCTAGTCAGAGGTATGAGCAGGGCCACTGGAAGAATGCGACAGTTTGGCTGCACCGACTTTCGCACAATTATACATTTTCTGCATTAGCCACATAATCCATCATCTGCTCCGTAATCTGCAGATTTGAACAAAAAAAAGCAGTGTTTCTAGCTCAAACTTTACCAAAAAATGCAGCGACAAGTGTTACAGCATGGTGAAAAGCCCTTTGCAAACCTAAAACTTTTTGCTAAATGTGGGTGTTAAATTGGTACTAATGGTGTGCAAGCCACTCTTGCTTCTTACTGCGCCTCTCTTGCCTCTTTCAGCATTTCTGTTGCTTCTTTCTGAACATTTATTTCTGTTTCTGCACTTCTCTTGCCTCTTTCTGCAAATCTCTTCTACTTTCTGCACCTCTCTCCTATTTCTGCATGTCTGTTGCCTCTTTCTGCACCTCATTTGCTTCTTTCTGTACCCTTCTTGCCTCTTGCTGCACCCTTCTTCCCTCTTGCTGCACCTCTCTTGCCTTTTTCTGTATCCCTCTTATGTCTTTCTGCATCCTTTTTGCCCCTTTTTGCACCTCTGTTACTTCTTTCTGCACTTCTCTTACTTCTTTCTGCAACTCTCTTGCTTCTTTCTGCACCTCACTTGCCTCTTTCAGCACCTCTCTTGCTTTTTTCTGCAGCTCTCTTGCCTCTTTCTGTACCTCACTTGCTTCTTTCGGCACCTCTGTTGGTTCTTTCTGCACTACTCTTGCTTCTTTCTGCACCTCACTTGCCTCTTTCTGTACTTCTCTTGATTCTTTCTGCACCTCTGTTACTTCTGTCTGCACTTATACTGCTTCTTTCTGTACTGCTCTTGCTTCTTTCTGCACCACTGTTACTTCTTTCTGCAATTCTATTGCTTCTTTCTGTACCTCACTTGCCTCTTTCAGCACCTCTGTTGCTTTTTTCTACATATCTCTTGCCTCTTTCTGAACCCCTCTTTTCTGTTTCTGTACCCCTCTTGCCTCTTTCTGGACCGCTGTTCCCTGTTTCTGCACCTTTCCTGCCAGTTTCTGTGCCTCTCTTGCCTCTTTGTATACCTCTCTTGCCTCTTTCTGTACTTTTCTTGCTCTTTCAGTACCCTTCACACCTGTTTAAGCACCTCTATTGGTTCCTTCTGCACTGCTCTTCCTTTTTTTCTGCACCTCACTTGCCTCTTTCTGCACGTCTCTTGTTTCTTTCTATACCTCTGTTGCTTCTTTTAGCAATTCTCTTGACTCTTTCTGCATTTTTCCTTTTTTCTGCACCCCTCCTACCTTTTTCTGCACCCCTCTTGCCTCTTTTTGGACCTCTGTTGGTTCATTCTGTGCTGCTCTTATTTCATTCTGCACCTCTCTTGCCTCTTTCTGCACCTCTGAGATAGAGGTATTTTTAACCCCCCTGCCCTATTGTGTACAAGGGCCTTACATGGGAGGCCATGCCAATCACAGGGATACCCCAACACATTGTGTACCCTAGAGTATGTAGGTGTTTCTACTGGATTCTAATTGTCTTTCAGCATAGCACTGGCACCGGGCCTGGTTAGTCAAAGTCAATTACCACCAGTGCTAGTCAGTAAAAAGTTAGGGGTACAGGATGACTTTGAAACAAGGCCTCTTTCTGCACCTCTGTTGGTTCTTTCTACATATTACTTTCTGCACTTGTCTTCTTCTTTCTTCACATGTCCTACCTCTGTAGGCATAGTTAGAAATTAACATTTAAAAAAAAACTTAACAATTCACTGAAAAAAACATAGGTTTCAAGGACTTTATAGTTAGAAATTATCATTTAAAAAACCTTCAAAATTCAATGAAAAAAAACATAGGTCTCAGGGACATTATAGTTATAAATGATCATTTAAAAAACCTTTGAAATTCACTGAAAAAAACATAGGTTTCGGGGACGTTATAGTTAGAAATTAGCATTTAAAAGCCATTGAAATTCACTGAAAAAACTTAGGTTTCAGGGACTTTATAGTTAGTTGGACATTTCACTCGTACAAAACCAGAGATATTTGGCCATTATGGATAGTTGAGCTAAAAGTAACTTGCGCCCCTGCAATGCACTGCCAATGACGTCACATATTACATCACTCATGACATGGTGATGGCATTTCAAATTACATCACTGATTACATCATCCAGTGACTGTGTATTTCTATAAAGTTTAAATATGATTAGGGCTCCCGGTTTTATGGTATTTATTTTTTTGACATTTCCGTCTGTATTTATCCATATTTATTTTTTGGTCGTTTTATCTGTATTTATCCACATTTACTTTTGTCGCAAGCAAAAGAAGGCGCTGCAGCCAGTATTTTTCCACATTTATGGAAATAGGCACTGCACACTTGCACTCAGTTGTAATAGTTTTAAATATATGTATATATACATCAAATTATGTAAACACAATATTCATCTGAAAAGTTTTCCAAAATAATTTAACACCTTGGATGCTAAGGCGTTTCGTCCCCCCCCACCCCCCGCCCCGGTGCTAGACTATGAGTTTTTCCATTGTTCATGACAAGGTCAACTCGTCATAAGCACAGGGCAGGTAAAACCCATGACGAGTTGACCTTGTCATTAGCATGGAAGTGGTTAAAGAGAACATAGGCCTAAACAGACCTTGTGTAACTTGCATAAGGAAACCTTTATTGTGGGGCTGTACTACCTAGGGACCTTTAATTCCTGATCTTCTCTTGTCACATTTGATGTGCAGTTACCTTAATCCTCTGAGGCAGTTTGCTTACCGGTCAAAACAGTTGTCCAGCAGACATAGCTGGTGGTCAGTGTTTTAACTGTGGTTAACTGAATCGAATCTTCTTGCTACAAACCCAAAGTGAATAAGCATCACTGAGTTTGTTACTCCTAGCTGCAATTCCCCGTGCTACTAAACTGCATGCTTGTGATAATAACTGCTAAGAAGAAACATAATTAAAGGCAGGAAGGCGTCTCTCTGTGTGCACCCACCTTTATAATAAAAGGATCCTGCAAAAGGACATGCCCCTTTCAGTTGGAAAGGGACAATTAAGGATTTCAGTTGCTGTAAAAGTGGCAACCCCATGCTTAGTATATCTGAAAGCATATTTACAAGGCTCAGATCTGCCACATGGTCATGCACTCCGCTTCTGTCTCTTGTAATACTGACTCAGGCTGATGGCTTCGATTTTAGAAGACAGACATCAGAGGCAGAGGACAGGCGTGGACAGCACAGGAATGCCTTGTTAATTTCATGGTTCCAAGAATTAGACAGGCAACCCTCTCTTGCCTTAGATCATGCAAACAAATTACAATTCAAATTGGGGTGGGGGATAACAGCAGCAGATTTACCTGGAGTCATTTTGTGAAACATTTCAGTGCAGTGCAGTGGCTGCACATGGACAAGTTGCTGGAATCCAGAGTCAGAACTGAGCAGGAGTCACTGCTGTCTCTATGTGGAGACCCATGAAAAAGGGTAGGCATATAATGCACTCTAGGGAGGCTCAAGGAGACTGCATTGCCAGGAGAAGGGATGGCCCAGTCTTGGGTGAATGGAGTCTCTGATCTTATCTGTCCTATGAAGGCACGCATAGACCCCCCTCCCCCCCACCCTGTGTCTCTGCTGTCGGCCCGGGCTGAGAAGCTTCCCGGGAAACTACAGCCGCACCCGGGTACTTCGCAGGTTTTTAAAAGCCAATCACTTCACTTGTTAGCGAGGCTTTGTAGTTTTTTATCACCCCTTCGCCGGAAGAATTAGCTACCCCGCCCTCCAGAAATTTGTATTGTGCCTCTTCCCAGAAGTGAGAGCATGCTGGATGGGGATGACCCCAGGCTCCCCCAGGGGTCCTGAGGAATGACCTGAGAAGGGAGAGTGCCAAATGCTGCGCTAAGAGGGCGCGCCTTTCAGGTGCAGAGAGCAGCCTGCAATCTATGCATCAGAACAGGCAACCCTGAGCTAAAGCACTTTGTCAGTATTTTTCCGTTTATATTTATAAATACAGACGAAGGACAAAAAGTTTTCCGTCTGCATTTATAAGTAAAAATCCTTTTAAACGGAAAACCGGGAACCTTAAATATATATATATATATATATATATATATATATATATATATATATATATATATTTAAACAATGTTCACTCCCGAGGAAGGAAACTTTGGTCAAACCTGAAGACTCAGCTTGTAGCTTTTTTATTCATGGAAAAACAACCGGATTGTGGCACTGTCCCAACATGTTTACATGTTTCGTTCCTCCTGGAACTTCTTCAAAGGTAAGCCTCGCTCAGAGACCAATTGCGCGTCACTCCCCAGTTCGATGTTTTGGAAATTCATTTTTTTGCCTCCAGTGGCATTCTTTTAAGGAATCACTTCAGTTTTAAATGAATTATGGGACTTGTGGTCGCGCTTTGGTCCTCGACATTTTGATTTCCAATCCGATTTGCTTTCAATTCCCTTCACATTTATTTTTGGTGTTTCACTCGGTGTGTCTCTTTCCGTGATGATTTCTGACACTTTCTCGGACTTGTTAATCAAAAAACTGTCAATAATAAACCCTCCAGTGGGTAGAGCGTGATGGTGTTTATCATTTCGGCGCTTGTTTTTCCTTATGGGTTGAATTAGAGCAGTGAGTTTTCACGGGTCAGCTTACATTTAAAACCGACTCCAGAACCAATACCGAGGTGCAGTCCCCGGCGGCACCAATCTCCCTTATCGGTTTTCCGAGTCCAACAAAATGGTTCAGGGCGGGAGATCCACGGCGCTATATATATATATATTACCTAATGGCGGTCGCCAGTAGGTATATATAGTTAGGATTTTTTCTCTATGTAACTTTTGAAAATTCTATGTCTAATAACTTTGGCGTTTGTGGACGGAATCGGCTGAAATTTTCAGGAAAATGGCACATTTTGTTTCTGATCAGCCCCTGAAAATTTGGGGGGGTTTCATCAAGGGGGGGCCGAGAAAAAAGGGGGGTCCCAAAACGCGTTTTTCCCATTCATTTTTCCATAGGGCGTTTGGCCTCCCTTTTAGCTCAAACGGCTGAATGGATTTACACGAAACTTGGCAAAATTGTAGGGACTGTTAGCCCGATGTGCCTTTGCTGGGTCTCAATATATGTGCTCCAGTGGATTTTGAGAAATTAACGTTTTAAAAAACAGATATATCTGTGACAGCGTCCCGGATAGCGCTCCAGTTTGCGTACTTTTCGCGTAACGGAGCTTTGCGAAGCGAAGCTGATTGGCTCTCCGGTGTCTGTCAACATTCTAAACAGTCCGTAGCGGCCGCCATCTTGTCTCTCGGTAGGATCGAGAGACAAGAGGAGGCCAAAGCGAAGGGGCAAATGATCATAAGGGGGCATAGTAGATCCTCCCTGACCCCCTAGGTTTGATGTGGAGGTTTTTAAAGGGCCCCGCGGGGCAAAAAAAAAAAAAAAATCGTTTTTTTTCGTGGGGTGCGCCCGGTACGCGTACCGGAAAGCGGTCTGGGGAGCGTACTATAAGGAAACAAGAATGATTGACTTTTAACTTATTGTATGTTTATTGATTGTTCGTTTTGTTGTTTTTTTTTGTTTTTTTTTATTTACGTAGCAACATGTAGGTACCAATGCAGAGTCTAAAAATCAATAAACGCCGTTTCCTTTGCAGATATCTTGCATGTTGTTACAGAAGTTATTGTGGTATATGGAATTCATACCATAGTCTGTTAGGAAAGCCGAAACAACATGGAGGCAGGAGATGATAAAGAGATGTTAAATACACATTGGAGATAATATAGTGGAAGAAAGGAAGTAACTATGAGCAAACTTAGTATGTAACACAAAAAAGTTGCACAGTATATTTAAAGTCTGATTTCACGTTATAATCAATTTGCTACTAGTTTACAATATACATATAAAAATGAATAATGTGTCAAACAATTTTTGAATTATGAAATACAAATTTATTATTCTGATTCTTTCTCAAAATTTAAAAGAAATTCTAAAAAATCATTATCATTTTTTTTCTTCATTTTCCAGTAGAAAATCCACTGCTTCCACACATTGCA
This sequence comes from Lissotriton vulgaris, assembly GCF_964263255.1. Taxonomy (NCBI): domain Eukaryota; kingdom Metazoa; phylum Chordata; class Amphibia; order Caudata; family Salamandridae; genus Lissotriton; species Lissotriton vulgaris. The sequence goes on along the minus strand of NC_141698.1, from coordinate 789,057,575 downwards.
GAAGTTCATTGTTCAGTGAATCGTCATAGAATTGATGGTCAATTTCTGACTCGTTTTTTGTTCCTGCTTCAATTTCCAAGTTATTTTCCTGTTGTCCTTCCATTTTGTATGCTGAAAAAAGAATTTTTTAAAAATATATCAGTACAGATAGGGCACTGTTGGGTTTCAGTACAGACAGGCAGTTTGTTTATTTAAACAGTGATTTTTTCGTTGGGCACTGTATGGTATCAAACTGGAAGTAGAAATATGAAGAAAATTATCAAATAAACTCTTAGTCAATTCTGAATTATACAAGAGAAGTCTAACTCCATCCATAACTAAAACAGAGAAGACTATTTTATTCTATAAGTATTACAGAGTGATAGAATATAACTATCAGAAAATGTTTTCCTAATTAGCTTACAGTACAGAACATACTTCAGTTTTTTAAATAATATGTTACCTTTTAAATACAACTTGAAGTTATCAGTTGAAATTTAGTGGATATGCACTTCAAGAAGTAGTAGTCAAAATGGCTGTGTTTCTCTCTCTTTCTTTATATATATTCAGGTACATAACCAATCAAATGTCATTATATAGTAGTAGAAATTGAAAGTAATATTTTAATTGGTGGTCAATTCCAACACTTCCGATATGTTTTTTGAAGTAATTTACCTCAGGGATTTTAGAGAGTTCTACATGCTAAATGGCTAAATGGTATTCCAACGAAATTTGTGAAAATGGTAGGGATTGGTATGTAGTATGAGCTAATGTTTAATTGGTGAAAGTGTCTCCAGTGGTCTTTCTGTAAATTACTTTCCCACCTTTTTTGAGCGAGTGCTTGTCAGTGCGTGTCCCGGTACGCGAACCTGCAGCGTTACGGGAGTCCTCCATTTTGTGTTTCGGTAGAATTGAGATACAAGATGGAGGGTAAATAATGTTCAGAATGGGTAGAAGGGGGTACTTTAGACGTATCCTGACCCCTAAGTTTTCTGAGGGTGGCTGAGGATGCTCATATATGTCGAGAAAATCAATTTAATTTTTCGCGTGGTTAGCTGCCGGTACGCGAACTGGGTAGCGAACCGGAAAGCGAACATAAGTGAAAATTAGTGAAAAAAGGTACATTCGACATTTCAAAAGAGTAAATAAAGTTAAGGTAGCTCTGAAAAGAGCTTTTGGGTTCTGTGTAAGTTCTAGATACTTATAAGTAGGAACCAATACACATTCTTAAATTTAGTATGAAAACTCTGTTCCCCTCATCTGAGAAATGCACGCCATCTCCTCTGTAGATATCTTGCATATAGTAACGCAAGTTATTGTTGTAGATGCAGCCCATTCCATGGTCTCTCATGTAAGCTGAAACAGATTTATTTACATGCTTCCTCGATTTCTCAATTTGTGGACAAAATTGATTGGACCACCTCCATTTTTGTCTTTGGCATATATTGGAATATACCAAGGCAGTTTGAGGAAAAAGTGTCATCAATTGCTCAATGGTGTCTTTTAGGAGCATTTCCAGACCTACCCCAGTCAAAGTGCCCAAATCGTTTCCTCCACAGTGCACTATTATGAGGTCAGGGTTTGGCAAATGTAAAAAGGTTTTCACCAATGGTATCAATTGGTGACATTTCAATCCTCTTCGGCCAATCCATTTGATTTCCACATTTTGTAAATTGAGGTTGTGTAAATTTCTGTTATCAGCATACCCGTGAGCCCAGTGGATGTAGCTATGTCCAAGAATCCAGACTGAAAACATGGCTAGAGGAGTTTTTGCTGCAGTCAGATGAAGTGTGGGAATGAAATGGCAGTTGAAATAGTGAAGTTTGTAATGAAAAAAACTGTGGAGTTTAAGTGCAAATGATTCATTAGCAGTGATTGGTGTATTTCCATTGCTGAAAACAGAAAGTTAGGGTGCATGGATGTGTTCTTTGAAAGATGTAATTTGAATGGTTAATAAAAAATGATGATATGAAAGATTGCAGTGGATTAGCAGGTGTACTGAGAGTTCAGAGTTCATTTGAAACATTGTTGTGTGAACTTGTAAACATGAGAGGTCTGGCAGGCGGTAGTTGCTATGGAAAAAGGTCAGAAAGGGCAGACGGGGGAAGGGTGTTGATTTGAAAATAGTGAGGGAAGAGTTTTGATTGGCTGACATGAGAGATATGTGTGATGAATATCAGCGTTTCAGTGCCTTTGTTGGTTCCAGCCTCTGGAGTGCATACCTTTAATTCTGCTAAAGAATAATTGGTGTGTTTCTGAGACTGTTTTGAAATTCAAAAAGAATTTGTAAAGGTGAGTTATCGTTTCTATATTTTAGATAAATACTAGTATGCTTTTTTGAGTAAATAAGAAAGTCAGCTGTGTATTTAAAATGATGTTTTGCGTCAAGTGTTTGCATTATGCTTTCAAAGGCGATTTTGCATTCTTTTCCCAATTGTAATTGTAGTTAATGTAAAGTATTAGTACTGATAAGGTGTGGATGTACATAGGAGCTGTGCTGTGTTTTTTGAAATTATGATCAGAAAATAGTTTTTAAGGAAAAGGCATGCTTTAAAAAAATATGAGAATTTATTTACTTGTGATGTGATTACTGCAATGCGTCGCTTTTGCAGAACAGATGCATGATGCATCTGTGTTGTTGTTGCCCCATGCTGTTCTACAGTGTATATGTAAAAAATGATGCATAAGTGTTGCACGGGCATTGTAAATACTCTCCTATGTGTCCTTAGCCATTTCAAGTCACTCCCCCTGGTTTAAGGGCCTTGTAAATACGTCCCCATGTGTGTCTGGTCATTTGTAGTCACTTTCCCCGTACTGCAAGGCCCTTGTAAATACGCCCCGATGTGTGCTTGAAAAATTTTGTTTTTGATTGTTTGAGTTACATAGCCATGTAAAAAGTTATTAAAAAAAAGGTGCAAGTACCTTAAAAAAACTTTTTCATGTGTATTAGGGCATTTTAAGTCAGTTCCCCATGAATGTAGGTGTATAATTGTTTTACATAAAAGGTTTAAAAACTTTTTTTGAAATTAAATGCATGCACACTTTGGGCCCGATGTAGGTGGCCGTTTCAGGCCATTTACCGACCGGTTACGGCCGATTTCGGCCGTTTCCGACCGGTAAATGACTAATCGGTATGTAGGGGCCTAAATCCAAGGCCACATGTAGGTAAATCTACATTTACAGAATTTGTAAAATTACCGATTCGGTAAAATACCGAATCAGTAATTTTATCGATTCTGTAAATTCCATATGTAGGTGGGACTCTTCTGAGTCCCAAAGGCCTTAACGAATCGGTATTTTACCATGAAATCCAACTTCATGGTAAAATACCGATTCCGGTGTGCATGCACATGTGTGCATGCACACGTATGTCATGTGACAGGCAGGTATGCCTGCCACATGGCACTTGTGCCTGTTTTGGGGGTGCCAGAGGGTGTCAAAGTGACACCCCCTGCACCCTTGTGAATTCTTTAATTACCGATTCGGTAAATACTGAATCGGTAATGCCTAATCATTCCTATGGGCTTCAAAGCCCATAGGAATGAATGGGCATTACCAATTTGGTATTTACCGAATCGGTAATTAAAGAATTGTTAAGGATTCGGTAACGAATCCAGATGTTGAGACCTACATACCATTTACCGATTTTGAAATACCGAATCGGTACAATTCGGTATTTTAAAATCGGTAAATGTTTTTTACCTACATCTGGCCCTAGAATCGGTATTTTACCATCAAATTGGTTTTGATGGTAAAATACCGATTCGTAAAGGCTCCTGGCACTCTGAAGAGTCCCACCTACATATGGGTGGCTTCAAATCTGTATATTTACCGATGTTTTATTTTACCGAATCGGTAAAATTACCGATTCGGTAATTTTACCGATTCGGTAATATATTGCCCCTTACATGACAAATTTTGTAAACTGGTCGGTAACGGCCGAAAATACCGTTTTTCGGCCGTTATCGACCGACCTACATCTGGCCCTTAAAGTCTTAGGGACAGATTTTTGATGGTTGTGCGCCTCTTTTGTGCTGCTGTTACGTCACTTTTATAATGCAGGAGAGATTTACAAGATGCACCATGTTGCAAAACAGCAGCCGCGGGTCATGGAGGGAGTTACGGTGGGGCAGGCAGGCGGGGAGGGGGAGGGGCAGGGTGGAGGGACGTAAACACTGGCATATGGATTATTGCAGGTAAGTACACAATTTAATGTGCGTAAAGTTTCATGTGGGCTTTTTGTTGCAGGGTGGGCACTCATTTGCATGAAAGCCCTGTAATACTATCACTATCACAGTAAAATTAAAAATATTTTATTGAATCATCTTTATAGCATTGCTGAATCAAATTCTTACTGTTATTGATTTACTGTTTGGTAATAGTGGTTAATAGCATTTTGTATTATATTTTACCACAGATTCAACTGCAGATTATTTAGAAATTAGACAATGCCGTCTAAGGATAGAATCCGAAAGGCTACGAAACGTCAAAGACAGCAGATTAGTAAATGCTTGCAGCAGTCCTCTACATTAAAATCACCTCAACACACGAAGAAAGCTCCGGGTAAGAGAACGAAATCATTTCTTAGAAACATTTGTAGAAACAAAAGTATAACTACAGAACAAGTTTTAGTGCCGAAAAAGAGAGCCAATTTAAATAGAAAGGAAAGGCTCGTCAAAAAAGTTTCCGCTACAGCAGGAGATAACTCTGTGCATGGCAGTAGAAGGGAAAATGCCTTCAGGGACATTCGTAGGCGAATGTTCCGCAACAGGGTAATTGTCAATTTGCTAAAACAATTTAAGAAAGGCCAACAGAAAGACGCATTTTATAAGAAAAAGAAAAATGTAGAGAAAATTATTGATCAGGCTTTCGAAATTAAGCGAAAGTTATTTATTTTGGTAATTAATAGAATTAGGAAACTAAACAAGGTAATCTATGTTTTCAAATCAAATAGTAGATGGAAGAGAGAAGTTAATCGAAGTAATTTTTGTGAAGTTTTCTCAGGAGAATGGATGCATAGTTCAAATAGTGAGGCATTTTTTAATGAGGAGAGTTATTTTCAGGACAATGATTTGGTGCATGCAGTTGACACCAGTGGTCGAGCTTCTGAGGTAAAAGATGGTCAACCGGTTGAAAAAGAAATACTTGTGTCTGCAGATGCAGAAGAGGTGTTAAGTGATGAGGTTTTAGGGAGACGTCCTAAGGGACCAGTGTACACCTGGAAGTGTAGTTCTATTTGCAGTGTGCAACAGGATTCCATCAATTTGCTTTGTGATTTTATACGGACGTTTAATAAGAAAAGTTTAAAACAAAAAATTAAGTTGTTGCAAGAATTAGATCCTTGCAGAGTGAGACAAGTGACAGGTTTGCATGGTCATTCACTGGCTTGTCTTTCCAGGAGAGTATGCCAGAGTGTTTTTCATCATTTCAGGATGCTAGCAGTGCATCATAATAAAGTGAGGAAATTAGTGAGAATGTTGTATTATGCTAAGAGTCCAACAATTATGCTTAAACAATTAAGCAGTGCTCTTTTGCATGGTTCTGAAGTAGATGTGAAGAATATTTGTCAAGAAATTGAGTTCTGTTACTTTGCTGGTAAAGAGAACAATGTTGATATTGAACCACTAGAAGAAGGTAATGTGGAAGACAGTGTACAGATTTTCAGTACACATAAGTTTCACAAGGAAATTTCCATGTTTATGGTGAAAACATGTGAGTGCCTAATTTCACTTGTGTGTGTTGTCGAAGGACTTATTATAAGAATCAGACTAAGTTAGTGGATTTATTTGCAAAAAGTGATATGGAAAACAATAGTGAATGGAAGGATTTTGTCACATACTTGATGGTAGAAAATTGTTTTGATTTGGGAGCGGACCAACGTATGTGTACTTATTGCTATAACAAATTAAACCAAAACCAGATGCCTGCTAGAGCGGTTTATAATAATCTGGAATTAGTTGACATTCCTTCTGAATTGAAGGATTTAAATACTTATGAATCTATTTTGATTCAAAGTGTCCATCCCTTTCAGGCTATTGTACAAATGGAGCCAAAGACAGGGAAATTGCCTCCATCAGATTTACAGAGAGGATTAAAGGGAAGGGTTGTTTATTTGCCTTTGGATTTGAAGAAAAACATTAATACAATTGGAGTAGAGAAAGTGGAAGAGGAACCTCTGGTTATCATAGTTAATGGTGTTCCGACAAAGAGTAAGAAAATCTGGCAAGATTTAGTGGATGTTAGGAAAGTTAAAAAGGCAACATTGTATTTGATAAAAAATAATGAGTATCTCCAGAAAGAAAAGAGTTTTTCTATTTAGCTCTTTTGCAACTTTTCAAGCCTTGGCGTGCAGAAGAGGAACTGCTTGGGGATTTCCTCTGTTACGAAGACTCTTTCAATGCGGCCAAGGAGTCCATAGAATGTCCTGTTTTTCCAAAATATCTAGAAATGTTGAATGCAGAAATCGAGCAGGAAGCAACAATTGCAGCTGAGGTTGCTAGAGACAGTTCTCAGGACAGTCAGAGTTCTGTTTCATTGAGTCAGAATCCACTAGGAGGACCAGTTATCGAAAATGAAGCTGCCACTGCCATGATTGACGTGGAAAGAGCCATGGCACATGCTCAGGAGGATGTGGTTCAATCAATCAATCAATCAAGACATTTATAGAGCGCACTACTTACCCGGAGGGTCTCAAGGCACTTGGGGGGGGGGAGGGGGTGCTGCTACTGCTCGAACAGCCAGGTCTTGAGCTTCTTCCTGAAGGAGAGGTGGTCTTGGGTCAGGCGCAGGTCGGTCGGGAGGGAGTTCCAGGTCTTGGCGGCCAGGTAGGAGAAGGACCTTCCTCCTGTTGTCGTTCTTCGGATGCGGGGGACGGCGGCGAGGGCGTGACTGTTGATCGGAGATGGCGTTTGGGAGCGTAGAAGTTGATGCGGTTGTTGAGGTAGCTCGGGCCTTGATCGTGTAGGGCTTTGTGTGCGTGGGTGAGGAGACGGAAGGTGATTCTCTTGTTGACGGGGAGCCAGTGCAGGTCTCTCAGATGTCCGGAGATGTGGCTGCGTCGGGGGATGTCGAGGATGAGTCGTGCTGAGGCGTTCTGAATCCGCTGGAGTCTCTTCTGGAGCTTGGCGGTGGTTCCGGCGTAGAGGGCGTTGCCGTAGTCCAGTCGGCTGGTGACGAGGGCCTGGGTGACCGTCTTCCTGGTCTCGGTGGGGATCCACCGGAAGATCTTCCGTAACATGCGCAGGATGTTGAAGCACGACGAGGAGACGGCGTTGACTTGTCTGGTCATGGAGAGGGAGGAGTCCAGGATGACGCCCAGGTTCCGTGCGTGGTCTGTCGGTTTGGGTGCGGTGCCCAGGGCGGGGGGCCACCAGGAGTCGTCCCAGGCGGAGGGCGAGGAGCCCAGGATGAGGACCTCCATCTTGTCTGAGTTCAGTTTCAGGCGGCTGGTCGTCATCCACTCGGCTACGTGTTTCATCCCTTCGTGAAGGTTGGCTCTGGCGGCGGCGGGGTCGTTGGTCAGGGAGAGGATCAGCTGGGTGTCGTCAGCGTAGGAGATGATGTTGAGGTTGTGCTGGCATGCGATGGCCGCGAGGGGGGTCATGTAGACGTTGAAGAGGGTGGGGCTCAGCGAGGATTCTTGAGGGATGCCGCAGATGACTTCGGTGGCCTCTGACTTGTACGATGGTAGTCGGACTCTCTGTGTTCTTCCGTCGAGGAAGGAGATGATCCATTCCAGTGCCTTCTCCTGGATTCCGACGTTGCTGAGGCGCTGCACTAGGGTGCGGTGGCAGACAGTGTCGAAGGCCGCGGAGAGGTCTAGGAGGATGAGGGCCGCTGTTTCTCCATTGTCCATCAGGGCTCGGATGTCATCGGTGGCAGCGATGAGGGCGGTCTCGGTGCTGTGGTTGGCTCGGAAGCCAGACTGTGAGGGATCGAGGGATCCGTTCATCTCGAGGAAGGCGGCCAGCTGCTTGTTGACGGTCTTCTCGATGACTTTGGCTGGAAACGGGAGGAGCGAGATGGGGCGGTAATTCTTGAGTTCGGTGGGGTCCGCTGTAGGTTTCTTGAGTAGGGCGCTGAGTTCGGCATGTTTCCAGCTCTCCGGGAAGGTGGCGGTGTCGAAGGAGGTGTTGATGATGTCCCGCAGGTGGGGTGCGATGACAGCGTCGGCCTTGTTGAAGACGTGGTGAGGGCAGGGGTCGGTTGGAGATCCGGAGTGGATGGAGTTCATCATGCGGACGGTGTCTTCGGTGCTGATCGGAGTCCAGGCGCGGAGGGTGGTGGTGCTGCTTGAGACCGAGGGTGGCGAGGTTGTCGAGCAGGGTGATGGTGTTGCGGTCGTTGTTGTTCTCCAGGTGGAAGTTGATGTCCCCCAGGAGGATGTAGTCGGCAGAGGGGAGGGCATGCGGGCTGATGAAGTCGGCGATGTCCTCGCTGAATTGTGTGCGTGGTCCCGGGGGTCGGTAGATCAGGGTGCCTCTGAGGGTGGTTTTGGGGTCCGTGTGGATCTGGAAGTGCAGGTGTTCGGCGGTTGTCAGGGTGTCGTCGGTGTTGGTCTTGATGCGGATGGTGTCCTTGTAGATGATGGTGATGCCTCCTCCAGTGTGGTTGTCGCGGTCTCTTCGGGTGATTTTGTAGCCCTCTGGGATGGCGATGGCGATGTCGGGCGCTGAGGAGTCGTTCATCCAGGTTTCCGTGAGGAAGGCGACGTCAGGAGCTGTGGTGTCGAGGAGGTTCCAGAGTTCGATGGCGTGTCTGTGGACGGAGCGGGTGTTGAGGAGGATGCACTTCAGGTGGTTGCTGTTGATATTCGGCTTGGTGGGTGCTGGTGTAGTGCAGGTCCAGATGCAGGTGAACTTGCAGGCGTGGCAGCTGAAGGGTCCGTGGGTTCGTCTCGGGGTGGCTCGGTAGCAACCCGGGATTCAGCCGGTGTTGAGTGCGTTGAGGGTGGCGGCGTCGTAGGTCCGGCGGGTGGGCTGGGGTTTGCGGGGGCCAGGGATCCTGGCGCTGGGCATGGTCCAGGCGCGGACGGGCGTAGACGGGCTTACCTTTGGCGCACCTTCGGCGCTCAATCGGTGCTCCCGCTGCGCGCGTCCGCTGCGCGGTCGCTCTGGGGGCGTCATAAGAGGGGAGCCGGGAGGGAGGGTGTGCGGGGAGGCGGGGATCGCGGGAACCAATCGGCGGGCGGGGGGGCGGGGTCTCGCAGTAATCCGGCGGGAAAAACCTGGGGGCTCGGCGGCGGTCCTGCGGTGGCTGGGGCGGCGCTGGGACGGCCCTGCGGTGGCTGGGGCGGCTCTGCGGCGGCCCTGCGGCGGCTGGGGCGGCTCAGCGGCGGTCCTGCGGCGGCTGGGGCGTCGTGCAGATCGTGGCACAGGCAGCAGGTAGGAGGAGCAGGCGGGAGTGTGGGGGCGACCAGGCCAAGGGCGCAGTGGTCGCTCCTGTGCAGCGCTGTGGGTCCCCTTAAGAGGGGAGCCGGGAGGGAGGGTGTGCGGGGAGGCGGGGATCGCGGGAACCAATCGGCGGGCGGGGAGTGGGGTCTCGCAGTAATCCGGCGGGAAAAACCTGGGGGCTCGGCGGCGGTCCTGCGGTGGCTGGGGCGGCGCTGGGACGGCCCTGCGGTGGCTGGGGCGGCTCTGCGGCGGCCCTGCGGCGCCCTGGGGCGGTGCTGGGACGGCCCTGCGGTGGCTGGGGCGGCTCAGCGGCGGTCCTGCGGCGGCTGGGGCGTCGTGCAGATCGTGGCACAGGCAGCAGGTAGGAGGAGCAGGCGGGGGGTGTGGGGGCGACCAGGCCAAGGGCGCAGTGGTCGCTCCTGTGCAGCGCTGTGGGTCCCCTGAGAGGGGAGCCGGGAGGGAGGGTGGTTAACTTAGAAGATTTGGAAAGACAACTCAACGTTGAGCAGAGGAAAATATATGACGAAGTTACCAACCAAATTGAGCATGGATTAAGTCATGAGAAGAAAAAGTGCTCATGCACGTCGTTGAAGCCTGTCCGACTGTACGTGAGTGGAGAAGCAGGAACTGGAAAAAGTTTCCTCATTAAAGCAATTTCATGTTATCTGCAGAAAAGGACTGAGTCATCGCTGTCTTGTGTTGTGACCGCTCCAACTGGACTGGCAGCTCATAACATTAAAGGTATTACTTTGCATCGGCTACTGATGCTGCCAGTGGAGCATGATAACAAATTACAATACCACAAGTTATCTGGGGATGCTTGTTGTGAAGTATCTAGAGTCCTGAAGAAGATGAAACTTCTTATCATTGACGAAGTAAGCATGGTTTCCAATGTCATGCTTGCCTTTGTGCATTTGAGAATGCAGGAAGTTCTTAAAACAGAGTATGATGTGTTATTCGGTGGCAAACACATCATTGTTTTTGGTGATCTTCTGCAGCTGACACCAGTGAAAGGACAACCAGTGTTTAAACTGCTTACACATGAAGATACCAAGAAGTGCCTAGGGAGCATTGGCAACGTTAACATATGGTTAAACTTCGTATCCAGAAGAAGACGTTCTGCCAGAGGATATTTTTCAGAAAATTACTGAGAAAAAATCTGGAATATGTTTAATGCCAACTCTTGCAGAATGTTCCATCTTCAACAACAAAATGTTGAATTTAGAAAAGCAAGAGATTGTGAAACTGGAAGCTATTGACAGAATAGAGCATATGGGAGCAACAATTATTTTGTCTGAGAATTTGAAATCTAAATTGGATTCATTAGAGAAGACTATATCTAAAACTGCGGGTTTTGAAAAGACTCTGAATGTGTGCTTAAATTGCCGTATCATTTTGAGAAAGAGGTCTGGTAAATGGATCAATGGGTAATGTTGTTGATTTTGAAAAATACAGAAGTAGAGATGGAATTGAATTTTTAAAAATTAAATTTGATGGCATTGAGGAAGTACAGCTACTTGGTCGTTGCACAGCTAGGTTTTTGCTTGTAAAAGACCTATATGTTCGCCGTAAGCAGTTTCCTGTTTGCTTGGCATATGCGGTGACAATTCATAAATTGCAAGGTTTAAGTGTAGACACTGCTTTAGTGAATATTGGCAGTTCTGTGTTCAAAGAGGGTATGGCTTATGTAGCATTGTCACGAGTCAGAACTTTATCTGGTTTGTACTTGATTGACTGTGATGTCACAAACATTTGTGCGGATCTAGATTGTGTTAAGGAATACAATAGGTTAAGAAGAGAGTATGCGCCACATTTGCCTCAATATCCTTTGTTTGAGAAACGTGTGGTAGGCCGGAAACGAAGAAATATCAGTAATAGTAGGGAGGTTGAAGCAAAAAGACCAAAAGTCGATGAACCAAAAATTGTAAGCAGGAATAAAATGAATTCTGTTGAAAATTTTGTTGGTTTTAAATTTGAAAATAGTTCTGGTGTCAACTGCTATGCTAATGTAGTTGTTAATGTTGTCTTTTCACTAGAGACTTTAAAAGAACAGATTGTGATCAATTCGGAACAAAGTTTATGCTGTTTGTTGAATTCTGTGTTAGAGAAATGTAGCACTGATAGAATAAAAGTAGAAAGTGTGTCTGAAATTCGTTATCTGTTAGACGAATGTTCAGGTCAAACAGAATTCTCTGAAAATATTCAGCAGGATTGTCAGGAGTTTTTAATGTATATGCTTGATGTATTGCAAGATGAAGGTGTAGATGTAGATTATCTGTTTGGTCTTTCTTATCTATGGCAGCATGATTGCGAGAACTGTAGGCTATCAAGTACTACTAGTGTAGACTCAGAAAGATTTATATATTTAACTTTGCCTGACAGTAAATCAGTATCCTTCAATAAGCTAGTAAAGGCAGCCGATCAAAACATGGAGTGTAGCCAATGTAAGTCTGCAATGCTGTCCACGTTAATTTTACGAAGTTATGGCCAGTATGTCATTTTAATGTTCCAACGATGTAGGCCTGATGGAACAAAATTGACAACTTTAATTAATAATTTTGTGGCTTCGCAGTTGTCAATATCAGGAAGGACTTTTGTAACTACAGCAATTATATATCATGACGGTCCTTCAACTTCTTCAGGACATTACACAGCTTATTTAAAATCTGGAAACGGCTGGTCATTCTGCAATGATTCTGTTTTATCTTTCAAAAAAGATTGCCCTTCCACCTTAAAAATTCTTACCTGCTGTTCTTACAACCAAAATTTTAGGAAAGGAATCTTGGGATTTGTTCAGAGGAATTTCCAGAGGTTCTAATGGCTCCTACTCTATATGGCCTTGTGGATAATTGTAGTACAGAGCCAAAACTGTTTGTTTTTATAAGCTAAGTCAAGCAGCAGATCAAAATAAGGAGTAGAGGAAATGTAAGTCTGCAATGCTGTCCATATGTTTTATGGAAACTTATGGGTGAAATGTAATTTTACAATTTGAACTACATAAACTGGATGAAAAAAAGTTGTTAAGTCTAATGAAAATTTTTTGGGCTACACAGTCATCGATTTCAGGAAGAACATTTGCAACTGCAGCTATTATATGACATGATGGTCGTTTGACAACATCTGGATATTACACAGCTTATTTGGAATATAAAAAAGGCTAGTCTTTCAGCAAACATTACTAATTGAGTACGAAGCAATGTTGCCTTTTGACTTGATTACTGAAGTGAGAATTTAGGGTAGGTAATTGGACTATAATGATTCTAGGTATTGCTGTAATTTAGTGTGCTGTTTTAAATTGCTTTGTATGTCTCAGTTTTCTTAAAACAATGGAGTTTATCTTTCAGAAAGTGGCGGGCAGAAAATAGTAACAGCACAACAGAGTATAAGCTGTTCATAGGACATCCTTTGACGTCATAGAAAGTAAGTTACTTTGGAGGAGTTCTTATTTCTGCTTAGTTATATTATTTGGGTTTTTTAAACACAATCATTTTGATTGTGTTTTTTTTCCCCGCTGTTATATGATGAATACCTTCAACTCACTGTTTTCAGTGAAATTTGATATTTTCTGATAACAGCAAAAATAAACCATTAAATATGTTTAATTAATTTTCTACTTTGAATTGTGATTTATAATATGTATTCATTTTGTCTCATGCTCACTCTTTTTTTACTACCTTGTATTAATTTAAATTTTTTTGTTCTTTCTTACACAGATTAAAAGTATAAAAATGATAATTTACTACGTTAATGACAATTATAAGGTAAGTGTTTAGTACTCTTTATGTTACATGTCTATCAGATTTAACTTTTATTAGTTCCACTGGTTCATTTCTTTAACCCTTAGTTTCCTGCCTTTGCTACTTCCTTCATTTCTTTTTCTATTACTTATTTATACTACTCTTTTCACTCCTTTTATCAGTCCCTCTTTCAACAGTAACTGTGTGTTACTCCCCCTATTTGTCTTTCTTTTCACATTACTCTCTGTTTATTTACTCGTCTTTTAAAAAAAAAAAAATTTTTTAGTTCGCTCCCGGTTCGCGTACCGGAACGCTAACCGGAAAGCGAACCAAAAGAAATAGAGGATGCTAGAGTGCTAAACATTCTAGCAATTTTTTTTAAAAGGGAAGGTAGTTCTGAAAAGAACTTTTTTTTTATTATTTTTGTTGTTTTATATTTTTTTTGTGTTTTTTTGGAGGAAGGGGAAACAAAAATGATTCACTTCAAAGGGCTCAACAGGAGCAACAAAAAAAAAAATACTTTCTTGGACGTTTTGGACATTGATGATGTTCATATGCTCTATTTATTAGAGTAATACTCCTCTCTCCACATGAAATTAATTTGCCACATTGTATACATGTCAATTTCATCTGCCCAAAGTTATTTGGTCAGTGATGTCATTTGAGATGTCATCAGTGATGTCATCAGTGATGTCACTGACCATGTCATGAATGATGTAATATGTGACATCATCAGCAGTGGATTGAGGGTGCGCGATATATAGTTATTGCAACTAACTATATATGCGAATTTCTATGGTTTTGTGCGAGTAAATTAAGGTTTTGTAAATGCTAATCCCTAACTATATATGGTCTATAACCAATGGTTTTTTCAGTGAATTTTCAAGGTTTTGTAAATGCTAATCCCTAACTATATATGGTCTATAACCTATGGTTTTTTCAGTGAATATATATATATATATATATATGTGAGTGTGTGTGTGTGTGTGTGTGTGTCTGTGTGAAAAAAACATAGGTTTTAGGCAGCCTAGAGTTAGATATTAGAAATTCACTGGAAAACACAATTGGTTTCAGGGGCATCATGTGATCAAGGGAGGGATCTCCCGAAACGCGTAATGGCGGCAATGGCTGATTAAAGAGTTTGCACGAATTTTGGGTCCACGCTCGTTTTTTCCGTTTTTGAGTGGAGTGAAGGCGAGACAATCTAGAATATATATATATATATCTATATATATATATATATATATACTTTACCTACTGGCGGTCGCCAGTAGGTAGTTATAGTTAGGATTATTTTCAATACAAAATCTCAACATTCTATTGTGAATAACTTTGGCGCCGGTTGAGGAATCTACCTGAAAAGTTCCTCAAATTTGCCTCGCAGCTCTCCGGTCCTTCCCTGAAAGTTTGGGGGGGATTCGTCAAGCGGGGGCTGAGATAAAAGGGGGTCCCAAAATGTGTTTTCCCCATGTTAATTTCCATAGGGCGGTCGACATCACTTTTAGCCCGAACGGCTGAATGGATTTCCACCAAACTTGGCAAAATTGTAGGGGCTGGTAGCCCGATGTGCCTTTGCTATGTCTCAAGATATGTGCTCCAGTGGATTTTGAGTAATTTAGGTTAAAAAATATATAATTATCTATAAGCGCTCCCCGGTACGCGCACTGGGGCGCTAACCAGCGTGCTACGCGAGTTCGCGCGCGGAAAGCTGCTTGGCTCTCGGGTGTCTGTCAACATTCCAAACAGTCCGGAGCGGCCGCTATCTTGTGTCTCGGTAGGATCGAGACACAAGAGGTGGCAAAAACAAAGGGGGAAATGACCATAAGGGGGCAGAGTATACCCCCCTGACCGCCTAGGTTTGATGTGGGGGCTATAAAAGGGCCCGCGGGGCAAAAATAAAAAATAAATTTGGGGTTTGCACGGGGGGAGCGCCCGGTACGCGCACCGCGGAGCGTACCAGGAAGCGTTCCATGGGGAAAAAAGAATGATAGAGTTTTTAAAAAATGTAGCCTTTTTTTTATAAATTGGAGGTAGTTCTAAAAAGAACTGTTTTTTCTTCTTTTTTCTTGTTTTATATTTTTTTAATGTTTTTTGAACATTTTATACTTTTTTTGGCTTTTATGAACTATTTTATACATTTTTTTTGTTATTTTTATGGGGAGAAACAAAAAACAGGGAATTGAAAATGGCTCAACTGGAGCAAAAAAAAATCAGGAAAAAATTAGGGTTTTTTGGGGCAATTGTGGTTGTCACCAGCAAGGAGGATGAGCTTTATGCTCTGCTCACCATAGGAGATGGTCTTACCTCAAAAAATACATGTGATCCTGAATTCCCCAAACCGTGGTTGTATGCAAGGGATCGTCTCCCTTGTCTCTGGTCCCGATGGAGTGGGTTGCTTTCTTTTGGAGGTGGTGGTTGAAGATTGGGGAGGGTTACTGGCCAGTTCTCTCACCTCTGCGGCAGCATAGTTGTTCGGATGCTTGCGCTGCATGTGTCTAATCTCTCTGGTCTCACATTATACATATTCTATCATTGCCAGCCTTACGCACGGCAATTGTGGTGCTCCCAGCTAGGACAATATACCCTTGTCCACCCTGACAGACAAACAGTCTCACATAACGCAATTGTTTTGCTCCCAGATAGGATTATACATCAATGCTCCCTATGGCAGAGAATCAACCAGTTTCAGCCAGGTACATTACTTTAGTTCCTAGCACTTCCCCCGGGAGGTACATGCCTCTGTAAGATGGCCACCACCCCCCACTCAGCACCTCTGACATCTGTGGATGCTCGCGCATGCGCCAGTCACCTCCTCAGACCCGGAAATGACTCTACGCCGGCCCCCGGCATACTGAACACACTACTTGCCCAGCAGTCTCCGGCGCCCTCCCACCAGCCGGGAAGCCGAGGAACCATAATCAGGTTTCCAATGGAGGACACTGCAACACCAAGTAAGGCCTCGGGGCTCTTTAGACGCTGCCTATGCACGTACTAACCACCCGACAAACGCTGACAGCAGCAATCTTGTTTCATTTTCAAATTGGCCATACCCAGTGCATCCTCCCTGAGCCCGTATACTGCCCTACATCTCCGTAGCATTGTAAATATTGGTGCATTTTTTAACCTTACTTTCTTGAAATTCTATTCACTTATTTTAATAATTTAATTTTATTTCTTGGTAGCACCATTGTGTACCGCATACTCAAAGCGGTAGCTTCATGGTAACCACCTGTAGCCTACTCTGCATGCCATCAACAACCTGCACACAGCGCGCCACAGACCGCTGGGTTTCCTCCCCACCGGACCATTAGCACGCCTCAGTGCTACACAGCTGAGTGCACTCATGAGCGCACTACGGGCTTAATTCAGCGCAGCGCCTCAGTACTCCTTAACTGTATCGCTGCTAGAAACTCGACCAAGGCATGCCACACAGTATTACATGCATGCCGCTCCTCCTGAGTCAAATCTTAGTCACCTGAACGGCTGGTAAGAAGACTACTGCATGACACCGCTGTATGGTCAAAGATTGCATTTTTTTTTGCTAAACCATACGTGTTGTGTACTGTCCCTTTAGGAATTTTTTTTTGCTACTCAAAAGTGTCCGTAAGTACGCCAAAACTCTACTTTTATTGACCACACACCTCAGCGAATGTGTAGGAAAAACACTTTTTCACGTGGCTATCTTTTTGCCACTCACTTTTCACCACTGGTCCTGAAGAAAGCCTTGTTAAACACCTAGAGTGGGCTGAAACATGTAGACCGCCACACATAAGCCAACTCACAGGAAAATTACTCCTCTAGTAGTTGCATTACACATACTTTTAACTAATACCCTGAGCCGCCAACAATAAAAAAAGTTAGGATTCCCAGAGGTATTTTTTATCCTTCACTTTCGCCCACATCACACTGTTGCACCAACACCCGCTCCACTGTAGTCAGGCGTCGAAGCACAACCAGGTGGCACTCAGCCGCCTGGTTGGGACCCCAATGATGAAGTATGACACCAACCAGGTTGGTGTGTGAGGGGTCTTTTAACAACACCCAATGGGTCCAATATCCAGGCCACAAAAATAGTGACTAAGAGAATCGCATACATATAGTGGGCTAGTCCACATTGTTTCAACATGTTTTATATCTTCCCCAAAAATATGTATCTCTTTTTTATTTTTTTTCATTTGAGTAAACTGCACTCCCATACCGGTGACGTACCAAGCTCCATCACCACGTGAATCCGATCCACCATATTGCTAAACTCGTAAATGATGCGCATTTCGTATCCGATGGGTTTGTGGCACCGCAGCCCGCGTAACATCATATACGCATGAAGTCGCCCCAGCTGCTACTTTGGTATCTGACGGGTAGGCAGTACCAAGCCACGCGTTATGTCACGTACATATGGGATCACGCCTGCTGCACGTTGCGTATGCGACAAGTGTACGCCGCCAGGCCCTGTGTTACATCACAAACGTATGGTGTCGTACTGGGTACGCCATTCTCTCTTTTTTTGTCTCAAAAGTATATCTAAATAACTTTATACAGTATATGAGAGCAAGCGATAATCTACAAATGTGTAAACATTTATATATTTCTAACTGTAATAAACTTATATTATGATAAATATATTTTCTCAAATCGCGTCGGGTGCGGCCTCCTTGCACGCTCGGTGCGCGATTACCATGTGACCTTAAAAAAGCATTTGATTGGTTCATTTCCAATTGTAACAGTTGGATAACCCCACCCATTTTTGTCATTCTCTCTACAGTGTTTGATGAGAGACACCTCTTCTACTTAGAGAGCTTTTTTGAAAAGATTTTTGCTGTATACACATATCTTACACTACACACAACATGCAACGATCATCTTGATCAATATTCATGGTCTGTACATTAGCCTTTTATGTGTGATGGCAATGCATCTCAAACGTTACATCAAAAAACAAATGTGTGTTACACGATGCCACTGGTGTGTGTGCACATTATTGTGCTACCTTTCGGCCTGGGTATTGGTGGCTCTCAGAAGTATCATGACCCACGGGCAGAGTGCACATCCTAGTTCACATGTGACAAACAGCAATGTGTAGATTTGTATTGCTGTACGCTCTTTTGTCAGGCTTTACCAATATAGTAGTGTGTTATATGTGAGACTTTCAGATTCATGTTTGACATACATTGCTTGACTGTAATGAGCATTATCACTGTGTATGAGTTAGCCTCACTGCTGATCCTCCCTCCATCCGAGCACATTCACATGTGCACGCTTCGCGATAGCAGAACTTTCAATAATACCGCACACCATTGACATGCGTGTCTGGGCATATCTCCAACCTTGACAACGACATGTGATGTTGGCCATTCAATTTTTTTTAACAGCATCTCATTAGAGATAGTTGCCGCCCCACCGATACATGCTACATTAATCTAAAGTGTGCATTCTGCGATGTCAAAACTGCAAAAGAAACCCACATAAGTACACTTCCTGGCCAGGTAGGAACTGAACAACACCCAGATCCCCAGACCAATTATTCACACCCCTATGCTAGCCTGGTGCACACAAGCCAGCCCACTTTGCGTACATATAAATAGGATAACAACAACGTCACATGTTCCAGTTCTTCTGATAAAGATTGCAGGAATCGCTGTTAGCATGAACTGAAAGCCATTTTGTACTTGGCAGCCTCCTTAGTTAGCCATGTACTTGCCATGTGCTTTCTCCCTCTTCCAGAGCCTTGCACATGCTCAGAAAGGTCTATCTGTCAGAATGCACCTGCTCCTACTATAAAACTGTCAGGCTATTCTTGCTGATGTAAGGAGAAATGTCTCTCCTCCCACTTTGCTGAGAAAGCACATTTTGTATACCCATATTAGTCAGTAAGCATGCTTACATGTGCCAGGGCCTCCCCTTGGTTTTATGCTGACTAATGTAACCTATGCATACATAAGGCCCCTGTTCTCTATACTCCTTAGAATGCCACCTACAGTGGCCTGAGGGTACCGTATGATGCAGTTTCCCTTATGTGAGGTTAATAAATGCATTGTTTTTATATTACAGCTTCCGTGCCAATTTCTTCTTTGTTGGTTCAAAGGACCAGGTATATCCCTTGGGAGGTTTATATTTCTTCACTTCCACACTGCCACACTGCATCAGGTGATATGGCTGCATCAACCTCGCATATCACAATGCGCAATAAAAAAAGGGATGCATAAGGTGTACACCATCCTTGCAATCAACACTGGCACCAAATTGTGTACCCTACTGCCCTTCGTGTTTCAAAAGGGTTCCATGACGTATACAAAATCCTGCAATCAACACTGCAAGTGTTTTATGAATACTGGTACCCGTAGTGTTTGCACACACAACAATGACAGCAGGTGAGCAGTGGGGCCTGGGTGCACAGCAGCTCCAATTAAGCGTGGTGCTACGTGAGGGGTGGGCTGCATCAGGCTGAGTGCGCAGGTGCGAGCAAGCGAAGTTGCCCAGCATAATGATGGGATCTCCGACCTCATTCAGTCACATCTCTGTCTCATTTTAAAGACCTGCTGGACCGTACTGTAGGTCTGAGCCAGTGGGCAGCGCTGCCCTACAGACACGTGTTGAGCGAAGTGCTGCAGGAGGGGTGGGATGCATCAGCCTGGGTTCGCAGGTGGGAACAAGTGATGTTGCTGTGCGTAATGATGTGATCTCTGACCTCATTCAGTCACATGTCTTTCTCATTTAAAGGACCTGCTGGACCATTCTGTAGGCCTGAGCCAGTGGGCAGCACTGCCCTACAGACACGTGGCGTTGGCTTTTAGGGCACTGTAGTGTACATGCACACAGGCTTCCACCACTGCATTACACGTGCACATTATGCTCCTAGCATGCGCCCTGTTGTTTTGTATGTGAACGTTGGTATAACATATTATTATTTAACTTTGTGTATTCTCATGCACTCCAACTCCTCTTTGAACCACGATTACCACTAACAGTTGGTAGATCGTACTTCTAAAACGAAGAATACACTCAACTGGTGTTTTCTATTAAGCTTGAAATAAACCTTCATTTACCTCCAGATGTTTCCACCATTAAAGTATTTCTCTCTTTTCAGACACTGAATTGATTGAGCCAAAATGGGCAGAGCCGGTGCTCACCCTGTGATGATGCCCTCAGCATTCTGATGCCTTCCATTGTGGGATCAAAACACCGTCCCCGACCGGAGACCTGCTCTCCCAACCTACAAAGGTACCCCAGACTCAGAGCTTGCACCAACATGTTGTTGAACAGTGGCACACCGATGGTGGCAGGTAAGCAGTGAAGCCTCTGTGCGCCCGACCTACAATTGAGCACAGTGGGGGTAAGATGCTGGGGTGCAGCACCCTGCATGGACAGGTACAGGCAAGTGATGTTCCCGTAGCTAATAATGTAATCTCTGGCCTCATTCATATGTTTCATTTTAAGGACTTGCTGGACCACACTCTTTCTCGCAGACCCTAGCGTCCTAGACAAACAGGTGGCAGGAGGTAAAAACTGAGGGCTGGGTGCAGTAGGCCGATGCTCTGTCTCCTCCTCCCTCTGTTCTTTTGACTCTCCCTCCCCTTCGCCATTCCACCCACTCCCTCTCCCTCCCATTCTCACTATCTTCCTTTCATTCGGACTACCTTTCTTTTCCTCTTCCACATGGCACACAAACTTATGTTTCTTTTTTGTCTTGCAGGTTTTTTACGCTGCTTCCGGAGGAGTCCCACCCACGTATTTCATGTTATACTGTTGTTTGTTCTAATAAACTTGTGTTTCCATTTATTTGTGTTGTTTTAATAAAGGTTCTTTTTTTCCAATAAATAAGTGAGTGTATAGGTATACTTTTTTCTGACAACAAATGTCTGTAGTTTATTGTGAAAATCATCTGTTTATAGGAGGTTATGAGGGGAAACATTTGTAATTTTAGTTTTTTACTAAATTGCAGCAGGAGTCGTGAATGCTTTTATAGCCCTGGGGAGTCTCTATGGGATACTCCCCAAGAGTCCTAGGGGGTCAGGTTCTTTCTGTGTAGCTTAGAAACAAGATTGCCATTGACAACTTCAATTTCTGTATCTAGAAATTCTACACAATTGCTACTGATGTTATAAGTCAAGTGTATGTTGTAGTTATTGGTGTTGAGTTTCTCAATGAATGTTCTTGCTTCCTCTTCAGTTCCTAGCCATATAAGGAACAGATCGTCTAAATATCTGATCCATGTTGTAACCTTGGTAAGATCTTCTACGAGGTTGACATCATTTCTGATCTCCTCCTCCCATTTGCCTAGGAAGAGATTCGCAAAGCTTGGAGCAAATGCTGAACCCATAGCCGTGCCACGCACCTGTTTATACATAGCGCCATCGAACATGAAGATATTGTTCCTCAAACATATCTTTATCATTTCGATGATCATACATGTATGGTCCAAAAAGCAAATATCCCTATTTCTAGGGAAATGATAGCTGGCTTCCATGCCCTGGACATGATCAATAATCGTGTACAGGGCATTAACGTCCATTGTGATGAGCAGAGAGCCCTGTGCCCATTGTATGTTATCTATTTTATTCAAAAAGTCTCTGGTATCCTTGATATAAGTTGGGAATCTGCAGACATATTCCCTCAAAAAATGATTGATGTATTGAGATAGGTTTTCATTAGCGCTACCTAAGGATGAAATGATGGGCCTACCCGGAGGATCCCTAGCATTTTTATGCACCTTTGGTAAAAGGTAAAAGATAGGTATTTTGGGGTAATCTTTTTTGAGGAAGCAAAATTCCTGCCAAGATAGTAGGCCTTCAGTACGCCATTCATTAATCTTGTCCCATGTTTCCATGATACTGTCATTGTATTTTTCTATGTTAGATTTCTCATAAAAATTGCTTGTTTCAAGTTGTCCAAAAGCCTCGCTGATGTGCATCTCCCTACCCCACAGGACGATATTTCCACCTTTATCAGATGGTCTAAGAATGACATTTTTATCATCTGCAAGTTCAAGGATAAACTCTCTCTGTTCCCTAGTAAGGTTAAACTCTTTGTTAGAAAACTTCTCTTTGGTGTGTTTGAGGTTAGTGAGTTCTTTCGTGACAACCTCATGAAAAGTGTCTATTGAGTCATGGGGCATAATGGGACAAAATACTGATTTAGGTTTAAATGAAGAACATGCTGCTGTATCTGTTCTAAGTTCACTCGGACAACTTATTTGGGTGTTGTCCTGACTCTCCAATATAATATCTGCAAGCAAATAACTTTCTGTATCCTCTTCTGGTATTTCAAACATATCCTCACCCCCACTATGTATCGTGGCTGCTCTACTCTGTCTAATAAAAAGCCATTTATTCAGTTTAAGATTCCTTACAAATTTAAAGATGTCCACCCTAGTGTCTGCATAGTTGAACAATTCAGTGGGGAAAAAGCTTAAGCCTAAGCAGAGAGTCTGTATTTCTTTGTGGCTCAACGTTTGTGAGGATAAGTTTATTATAGTTTTATTTACCATGTGTTCATCCATGGTTATTTTCTGTTCTTGTAACCACCTCTTTTGGCTCCCACTGTTTTTTTGATCTTTTCTTCTCCTCTGCTGGAGCTTGAGTCGTCTCTGGTGTGATCTCCACTGCCTTTTGCTCTTCCCCTTGGTCGCCCTCGTGTTGTATTCTTCTGAAACACAGGGTTTACTTCTGGCAGTTTTTTGCGTCTTGTTCTTAGGACACAGAATTCGTCTAAAAAATTAGCCTGTCTTGTAATTATTTCTGGTTTAGAGGAGGTATTTGTTGTTTGTCTGGATGCATCTGTGTCCGAGTCTGTTGTTACATTTGGAATTACTGCCTCACCACTTGTTATGGTGTTTGCTGGTGTTTGCTTTTGTACGCCGGTTTGATTATATAAATAGTCATATTTGGGGCTGTAATTTAGGATACGACCGCTTTCGTAATCACCACAATCTCTGTGTAGTTTGCGGTATTTGATGTCATCTCGTGTTTTTTCAACCAGCCTTTTAGTTCATCCTTGAAAGCGGGAGGCGGCTACCCTCTTCGCAAGAGCGCCAGGAAAAGGCAATACGAACACAAAAACAGTTGAAAAGCCAGAAATTGAAATTGAAATTTTCGGCCTGGAGAGGTCCCCCGAATTTATGCGCCACCTGACTTGGGAGAAAGGATCCCGGAAGGACCCTTCGTGTTGTTTGGAATATATATACACATATATATATATATATATATATATATATATATATATATATATATATATATATATATATATATATATATATATATATATATATATATATATATATATATATATATATATATATATATATATATATATATGTTGTTTTATATTATAAATATATTTTCTTTTTTAACTAGCACAGTTAAGTTTAAAAGTTTAAAATCATATATATATATATAGGACTTTAATATTGCTTTTAATGTGAAGAGACACTGAACTTACTTAAAGCTTTCATCAACGCTCGCATTTGGAACTTCGACTTCCAGCATGCACTAATCTGTTCTGCTCTTTAGCATACGCCCACTGGGGGTGAGCATGCAAATAAAACCGGAAAAAATGTAACTGCGAGCCTCAGTGTGTCTTTGAAGCAGCCTGGAAGAAACGCGTTGGCAGAGGTAAACAAGTTGGAGCAAAATGGCAGGCTGCATCATAATGCCGGATGGCTGAGCATTGTCGAGTGCCAACTCAAACCTTTGGGCAATTTTGTTGAAAAAATATGCATATAAAAATATGCATATATATGCATATATATGCAAGGTGTGACTACCTTCTCTCCTGGATACAGGATACAGGAGAGAAGGTAGTCACACATGCTATTCTCTCTAGTTCTTTTTTGGGTCTGGTTGTTAGAAGGGTGTCTCTCGGGCAGTACCAAGCACATTTAAGGGCATTTTTTACAATTCTTTTGGGATATTCTCGCTCTTTCAATTTCGAGGACAGGAAAGTGGCCTCATTATAGTAATCTTCTTTACAGGAACAATTCCTCCTAATTCTCAAAAATTGAGAATAAGGGAGGGAATCACTGAGGGCCCTTGGGTGGTTGCTTGTGTAGTTTAGGAGAGTGTTTCTCTCTGTCGATTTTCTATATAGTTTTGTCAGCAATACCCCCTCACAATGAAAGATAGTGAGATCCAAGAAAGAGATCGAGGATTTGTCAGTTGTTATGGTGAATGTTACCCACCCGATCAGAAAGGATGAAGTGCTTATTATGTTGTAAATATCTAACAAGTATGCTTTTTATGTCACCGAGCACGCATTTATAATTGAGCTCATTAGGTTCAAACCGACCGTCCTGACTTCCACGGTCTCTCACTGTGTGTTTTCCACCTAGTAGAGACGGAAGCGCCGGCCGTGACCCTTCTGCGAACAGTATGGTTTTCTTCTGTTGTAAATACCTAACTTCACGAATGTAAATATGTCTATACACGGTTGTTCTTTCAATTGCTGAATGCAAAGTTGTATACCGAATTACAGGTGACTCACCTCACCTGAACCTTCCTTTCCTTTTCTCTCCATATCCTTACAGGCGTTAATATTAAATCTCACAACCAGGCAATTATTATTGGTCCTGATGATGATCCCGTTAGTATAGGGGCAAGGGATCGAAACGTCGACTTTTCATAAACAGTGTCCCAAATTGTACTATTGTTAATATATTGCAGTCACTGTCATTTTGAGCTTGTAGTACTATGTATTAAGATGCAAGCCACGTTATGCTCCAAAAAGTTATTGCCAAACTCTTTACCCTTTCTTTCAATTTTTCTTTCCCTCACACTGGGTACAGGACTGTGCCCTCTTGATTCGTGTTTGTTCAATTTTTTATAAATTCTCCTACATTTACAAAATAAACATTCCATGTCCGGCTGGACATTGGAATCAAACTTATAGTACTCATTGTGGTCTATAAATAAATTCGTTTACACTGTTTCCTAAACTGAGGACCACTGTTCTTTGAAATAACTAATTACCCGCGGTCCACAGTGATCCTATCAGGTTTCCTTGTCTTGTCTAAATTAACTGTAGAGCAATCGCTTGGTTGCAAGGGTCTTCACCCTTTTCTTGCCCGAAATGGGCTGGGCCTCCCTAGAACCCTTCTCTCTATTTTATCTGTACTTTTTCTTTCTACAACACAGCATGTCAGCTTTCGGTAGGATCGAGACACAAGAGGTGGCAAAAACAAAGATGGAAATGACCAAAAGGGGGCAGGATAGACCCCCCTAGACCCCCTAGGTTTGATGTGGGGGCCATAAAAGGGCCCAGCGGGGCAAAAAAAAAAAAAATTCGATTTGCGCGGGGGGAGCGCCCGGTACGCGCACCGGGGAGCGGACCGGGGAGCGTACCATGGGGAAAAAAGAATGACAGAGTTTTTAAAAAATTTAGCCTTTTTTTATAAATTGGAGGTAGTTCTAAAAAGAACTGTTTTTTTTCTTCTTTTTGTTGTTTTATATTTTTTTTGTTTTTTGGAACATTTTATACTTTTTTTGGCTTCTATGAACAGTTTTATATTTTTTTTGTATTTTTTATGGGGACAAACAAAAAACAGGGAATTGTAAACAGCTCAACTGGAGCAAAAAAAAACAGGAAAAAATTAAGGCTTCTTTCGGCACCAGTGGTTGTCTCCAAGTTTATAAGTTTGATGCTCTGCTCCCCATAAGAAATGGTAGTCCCACAAAATATACAAATAATCTTGTAGTCTCCAAACTGGCGTTGGATGCATGGGACCATCTCTCTAGTTTCAGGACCCGATGGAGTGGGTTGTTTAGAGGTGCTCGGAGAAGATTGTGGAGGGATTTTGGTCAGTTCTCTGACCTCTGCTGCAGAATAGTTATTGGGGTGCTTTTGTTGCATGTGGCGTAGCATTGTGTGATTCCCAAATGAATTTTTTTTTGCAGGGTTTCCCCTGGAAAGTTCAGCACCACAGATGAGACAGGTCACCTTTGCAGCATTAACTTTTTTGAAACCCCTTGGGATTTTAAAAAACTCCCATATAAAGTGCTCCTTAGGTTTATATGGGGGATTATCTTCAGGCAGGATCTGCCTTCTCTCTTCCTCCTCCTCCTCCTCCTCCTCTTCTTCTTCACCACCAATGTGATGTTGTTGTGGTCCTTGTGGTGGTGGTAGTGGTGGTGGTGCAGATGCTCCAGCTGCTGCTGCTACTGTAGCCATTTCTCTATCAATAGAAGCAGGTCTTCCTCACTCAAAGAATAAAGTGAGAATGAGGAAAAAAGGTGGGGGCTTTCATCATTTGGAAAACAAAACTGTTCTGAACCAATGAAAAGTGTTATTTTCAGGTCACATGAGCCGGGCTTTCATCATTTGGAAACCAAAACTGTTCTGAACCAATGAAAAGTGTTATTTTCAGGTCACATGACCCGGCGCGCTTACGCTACGCGCCCCGGTGCGCGCCTACGTAACGCGTTCGTATGCGCGTGGATGCTTCCGGGTGCGCTTAGGCCGTGTGTATCACGCGGACGCGGCTACACGATACGTCACAATGATGTTTTCGTTCGCGGCAATAGCTCTAACGACACGCTCACCGGTACGCGCCCCGGGGCGCGCCACAAGACTGCGCTTACCGGTGCACTCACCGGGACGCGCACCGGGAGCGCTCCAGGGCAAAAAAAAAAAATGAAAAATATACATATAAAAAATAGTTTTACATAAATATACAATATAGGATTCATTAAAAAAATATTTCATAGCTATAGAAATTTGCTATTAAAAAAGCTATGAAATTCACTGAAAAAACCATAGGTTTCACATCAGTTATAACTAGGAATTAGCATTTAAAAAACCTATGAAATTCACTGAAAAAACCATAGGTTTCACACCAGTTATAGTTAGGAATTAGCATTTAAAAAACATTTGAAATTCACTGAAAAAACCACAGGTTTCACACCAGTTATAGTTAGGAATTAGCATTTAAAAAACCTATTAAATTCACTGAAAAAAACATAGGTTTCACACCAGTTATAGTTAGCTGGAAATTTTACTGACATAAAACCATTGAAATTCCCACATTATAGTTAGTTGGACTCACTATAACTTGCGCGCCTGCAATGCACTGCTGATGACGTCACATATTACATCACTCATGACATGGTCAGTGACATCACTCATGACATCACAGATGACACCATCCTTGTGACAGAGTGACAGACCTCCTTTCAGTGTAATGTAACCCTTGAAACACATATTCAAAAATAGAAAATAACATTTTCAAAAAATGGAGATACCCATACCAGTTACAACAACCAATTCAGTAATACCACCATCTATATACACATCCACTTATTCACCAACAGTTCTATATAGTCACTCATACATATATTCACTCATCATATGTAGTGATACACCTATACATCCTGTTACACACCGACAGTCATCCAAAAGTTACTCACACACATACTCACGCATGCAAATAAACTTTTGAACATCCATTTATTTGTATATACAGCTATACACACACTACTACCTTACTTCTAAGGAAACTTACACATACTTACTCTCTTAAACAATCACTTATAGAAACACATACTTATTTAAACAGGAACTCTTACAATCTCTTACTCTCACATATACTCACTTATATACATCAATATTCACATATACTAGATTAAAACATATGTAGTTACTGATAAAGACACTAGTGAGACAGTCATTCACTTAATAACACACACAAATACACACTCATCCACCCATACAGTCCTGCACATATGTTGTGTTCAAAACACATACAAACAGAGAGTCAGTCATTGATGCATCTATGTGCTAAGTCATACCCCCACCAAACCATACAGACACTCATACTGATACTAAAGACAACATCTAATAAACCATATACACACACATGTAGGATTCTCACAAACCCATGCAGCCACTTATACACAAAGTGAAACACTAATACATATATTTAAATATTTAAACATTTCTCACTAATATATGTATTCACTAAGATACACCTAATAAGCCAGTTAACCAATCAATTTTTTTAAAAAAACATCCATTTAGACACTTATTTAAACATGTAATCTTCCATTGACTTTTACATATACATATATAAAACACATTTATTTTTCAGAAAGACACACATTCACTGGATGGTGTCATCAGTGATGTCATGAGTGATGTCACTGACCATGTCATGAGTGATGTAATATGTGACGTCATCAGCAGTGCATTGCAGGCGCGCAAGTTATAGTTAGTCCAACTAACTATAAGGTGGGAATTTCAATGGTTTTATGTCAGTAAAATTTCCAGCTAACTATAACTGGTGTGAAACCTATGGTTTTTTCAGTGAATATATATATATAGATATATATATTAGCTACTGGCGGTCGCCAGTAGGTAGTTATAGTTAGGACCTATTTTCCATAGGAAATACGCAACATTCTATTTGGAATAACTTTGGCGCTGGTTGGTGGTTTTTACCATGCCTATGGTTATGTGATGATATGCTTACTATAGTCTGTTGACTATTTCCATGCTGCACTGAGATGATTGGGGATTGGTCAAAAGGATATTTAAAAATTAAGAGGTTTTGAGCACTTGTTACCAGCGATCAAGGCGACAGGGAACGCCGAAACGCGTTTGGTGGAGCACACAGCAATGCACATTTAAAGTTACGAATAAAGTTACCAGCGGCTGCTGAGCAATTGAAGAGTCCGTTTCTCTCCTTCTTTGTTGGCGCGCGGATGTTGCATAGAGAGTGGAAACTGGATATATATATATATATATATATATATATATATATATATATATATATATATATAGAATTCCATCTTTGTACTACAGCAGTGTCTGAGGCTTTCACCCCCTAGTGCTATATTAGTTCCCCGTACTTTTGAGTATATATCTTCCATCTAACACATCATTGATTACAATTTGGACACATTTGGCCGATTCCATCTTGAATTCTGTGTTTACCAGCTGTAAAGTAATGTCCATACTGTTATGTTTTGATACCCTTAGGGCACTATGTCTAAATGCTGTCTCTAATGATTGAGATTGTGTATATACTTTTGTATTTATTTGTATGGGGTATCCATTTTTTGCTAGTACCAAAGTCACGTTTAAATTTAGGGTTGGGAAGCAGGGAGAGTAGTTGTATTTACTCTTGCACATGTAAACCTCCTAATTGGCATAACATGGTAAAGCATGAGTATCTCCCAATTTTTATAATTTTGACCAGTGTGTTTAAAAAAATGTTGATAAACTAGTCACATATTAAATCACAAATTTTGATCCTTTTTTCGTAATTTTAGGTTATGGATTTACCTTTTTCCCCCCCCTTATTTTTGCACACTAGGTGGTCACGATAGGGGTTTATATACCATTCGACTCGGGTTTGTGAATGGGTAAAATTTATATATTGAATAAGAAATATAATTGCACATCATCTTTTGATCTTGGTAATACATGAAATGTAAATCGATATTGGGTTTGTAAATATATGACAACAGCAATCACGATGGATTCACATGTACATAATGTATAGCAATAATGATATTATCAATTGATCGATTGTACATTAATTGTACATATGAAGAGTGTGATCAGTTTATGGATTGTAAATAGTCAGGTATATTTATATCCATTTCTTTGTCTGTTTTCTATGACAGGATGTTGTGCATTTAGTGATTTTTTCAGTTTCCATCATTTTTCCCGCCCCTCTTGTTGATTGGTAACCCTTTAAATACATTTTCATTGGTTTTGTTCGTCATGTGATCAAGGTCACCGTGGAGTGACCGAAACGCGTCATGCTGGCAAATCGTGTGAATAAACTTTGAGTATATTTCACCCTTGCGCTGTGGAGTGGTCTGTACCTGTGGTATCCGGTGTGGCAGATTGGATCTTGGTCCTGATTTGAGGCAGCGGAACAGGACTGTGATTGCATATATATATATATATATATTACCTACTGGCGGTCGCCAGTAGGTATATATAGTTAGGATTTTTTTGAATAGGGATTTCTAAAAATTCTATGTTGAATAACTTTTGCGTTGATGGACGGAATTGGCTGAAATTTTCAGGAAAATGGCACATTTTGTTTCTGAGCGTCCCCTGAAAGTTTGGGGGGGTTTCGTCAAGCGGGGGCCGAGAAAAAAGGGGGGTCCCAAAACGTGTTTTTAACATTGAGTTTTCCATAGGGCGGTTGGACTCACTTTTAGCTCATGTCATAGGACATAATATAGGCACTTCAGAGTGCTTCTGGACAATCTTGTGATAGTTTTTAAACTCCTCATTCAATTATGTAAACTGGAAGCTTAATATAAAACCCAGTCTAATGGCATTAGTGGGAGGAGCTGATCATGGCCCAAAGGTAACCAAATGGGCTACCCATAGTTAGGGGCCCCTTCAGTAACAAGGAATATAGAACACCAACGATCCCTTTTACAACACAGTCATGTAGTTTTTATATTAAGCTTCCAGTTTACATAATTGAATGAGGAGTTTAAAAACTATCACAGAAGCACTCTGAAGTGCCTATATTATGTCCTATGACATGAGGTATATCGCAGCACATGCGTTTTCTTATGTGTCACATGGGTAGTTGTGTTGTATGTGGACTTTAGCTTGGCAGTCGGGTACCTATCACACGTTCGTTGAGTTTGTGTGTAGAGCAATTGGCTTGGGCACTGTAGAGTTGTGTGCTTACTGTGTCCTTTTTCTACACCACAGAGCGGGGCCTCATACTCCCGAGCGGTTGCCGGGTGAGGTGAGATCTTCACCCACACAAGGCTGGGTGAGTATCACTGTGAGGAAATGCCTCTAGGTGATAAAGCTATTATGCTTTTTTCATATATGCAGAATGTCAATTATTCATGCAGGTGTGTTCTGTATATACAGTCTCTCTGTATTCAGTTGGTTGTGTATGTGTAAATTAGTGTTGTTGTACAATAATTTTTGTTTGTTAATAGGAAGAAGACATGCTTCTTTCCCGCCAGTGGACGTCTAAGCGTTAATGTTCCTGGTAGATATGTATCTTTCTACTAGTAAACTTATTGTTATTTCTCACCTAACACATCACTTGTAGTTATAGCTGCAGTAGCTAATCCATATTTTAAGGTCCTGAAGAAAGCCGGGGCAATGCCCATTTGGCTGAAACATGTCGACCGTACTGCACAGCGCCAGAGGGTAGTCTTTCTACCAGGCGCGTTTTTATCCCTTGACACACGGACTTCTGTATGAACGCTCTTTCAGAGTCTGAGTAGTCAATTTTATCCATCACTATCACTTGAGCACTGCACATTATTTAGTCCACTGTATGGTAAACATCATGGCTAGATTTCTGACATCCATTTCCACACCGGCACTACATGGCTGACCGTGGTATGGATTGATCAGCAATTCCCACGTGACGTAAACTCCACCGTAAGGGTGGGCTGATGGGATTTGTACCAGCTTTTTGTTTCCAATAATCCCCAACAGCATTGGTTCTCATATGCATTCTACTGTTCCATAGTCACTGGTATAGTCACACACCATCATTAGACCTGTTCTGCTCTGTTGTGTGTTTTTTCGGCTATTAAAGGTTTTTCGCGGTGGAAGCGCTACCCAGTACGTGAACCGGGTAGCGTAACGGGAGTCCGCCATCTTGTGTTTCGGACAAATTTAGTCACAAGATGGAGGATAAACAATGTTGGGAATGGGTATAAGGGGGGACGGGAGACATATCCTGACCCCCTAGGTTTTCTGAGGGTGGCTGAGGAGGCCCATATATGTAAAAAAAAAAACCCTTTTTTTTTCAAATGTTCGCACGGTTAGCGCCCGGTCCGCGCACCGGGTAGCGTTCCAGAAAGCGTAACAATGGGAAAACCAAGGGAAATAGTAAAATAATATTTTAGAGTGCTTTGAGGTAGGGTAGCTCTGAATAGAGCTGTTGTGTGGGTGATGTAAGTACCAACATGTAGGTACCAATGAAGAGTCTAAAATTCAATGTACACCGTCTCCTCTGTAGATATTTTGTATGTTCTAATATGAGTTATTTGAGATGTCATCAGTGATGTCATCAGTGATGTCACTGACCATGTCATGAATGATGTAATATGTGACATGATCAGCAGTGGATTGCGGGTGCGCGATATATAGTTAGTGCAAATAACTATATATGTGAATTTCAATGGTTTTGTGTGAGTAAAATATGGTTTTGTAAATGCTAATTCCTAACTATATATGGTCTATAACCTATGGTTTTTTCAGTGAAAATATATATATAGATAGATAGATAGATAGATAGAT
Organism: Lissotriton vulgaris; assembly: GCF_964263255.1. Classification (NCBI taxonomy): domain Eukaryota; kingdom Metazoa; phylum Chordata; class Amphibia; order Caudata; family Salamandridae; genus Lissotriton; species Lissotriton vulgaris. Next base: position 789,025,234 of record NC_141698.1, on the reverse strand, counting down.
AGATAGATAGATAGATAGATAGATAGATAGATATTCCCAACTGGCGGTTGCCAGTAGGTAGTTATAGTTAGGACCTATTTTCCATAGGAAATCCGCAACATTCTATTTGGAATAACTTTGGCGCTGGTTGATGAATCTTTGCAAAATTTTCAAAACAAATGGCCAGCTCCTTTACTGAATGTTTGGAAGTGATTCATCAAGCGGGGCCGAGAAGAAAAGGGGGTCCCAAAAAAGTGTTTTACCTATGCAATTTCCCATAAGACCTTTAGCCACAGCTACAGCCCCAACTGCTGAATGGAATTACGCCAGATTTGGCAGAGATGTAGTCTTCAGTTCAGACTTGTGCCTTTTTCTTAAATGGTGTCAATGTGTTCAGCAGTTCCTGAGAAAATTACAGTTAAAAGCATATTTATATCTATGGGCACAGTGGATCCACGGACTCTGAGCGCACCATGGCCGCACCATAAGCACACCCTTCCGATCGCGAGCTGAATTCTAATTGGCTGTTAAGTGGTTGTCAACATACAAAACCAGGAACTGTTGGCAGCCATGTTGTGCCTCGGTAGAAGCGAGGCTGAAGAAGTTAGTGGAACAAGTGTGCAAAACGTAGAAAGGAGGCAGGATATTTTATTTTTTGTTGAAAAAACAGCAAGTGGGTGTACGGTGTGCAGACTCTGCCGTAAAATGTATACATAAATAAAACTGAGCTTTTTATATAATTAGCCTTTGGGAGTCCAAATCCGAGGGGCAAAATTATTTACTTTTATGGGGGACCCAGAGGGGCCTCCCAGCCCTGGGACTGTCACCCCCTGGGTCACAGTATTAATGATTGGGGGGGCTCCAAGGCCCAGAAAGCCCAGGGGACCACCACCCTGGGGCTTTATGTATTGTGGGAGGGGAGCTACATGGCCCCCCTCCTGGAGCATTCAAGGGCCCTGGGGACTGCCACCTCCCAGGGCCGGCTCCTTCAGTGTCCTGGGGTGCGCACCCTCGGGATACTGCTGTTTGCTATGGGAGCAAACCATAGCAAACTTGGTTTGGAATTTGAAGAGAGAGAGCAGGGAAACCTGTTCTCTGTTTCAAAATCCAAATCAGATTGTTTTTCCACATGGGGAGCTGCATGTTAGCAGATAATTGTGAATTCCCATAGAAGCCCTTGTTCTGGTGTGAACATGGGCTTCTATGGGAATTCTCTACGGCATATTATCAAGCCCATTATTGCCGCTTTAGCAGCAGTTTTCTGCCGCTAAAGCGGCGATAATTATAAAGCCATGCTTTATAATATGCCCGCAGTTTGCTATAGGAGGGCGTGAGCCGCGAGACTCCCGCCCTCTCATAGCAAACAGCAGTTTCCCGGGGGCAGGCACCCTGGGACAGTGCAGGAGCCAGCCCTGGGCAGTGGCGGTCCTCTGGGTCCTCAGGGCTGCTGGTGGGGGCCACGCAGCTCTTCTCCCACAATACAGAAAGCCCCATGGGTGGTGGTCCCCGGAGCTTGAGGGGGGCCGTTGAGCCCCCCCATCCCTAATTTTGCAGGAGGGGTCCTTGGAGCCCACCCCAATCATTTATTTTATAGCCCCGGGGGTGGCTCTCACTCTTGCATAGCAAACAGCAATGTTGAAAAAATCTTCCGGTAAGATAACAAAGGATTTTGAAGTCCATTTTCAATGTTTTTGTTGTACTTCGCTGCCGTTAAAGCTGCAACAATTTTAACGCCTTCTTTGTATATATGCCCCTAAGCTTTGTAATGTCAACAATCCCGTCTCCAATTTAAATAGGCACAAAATATTTATTGAAGTGCATTGTGAATCGTCAAGCAACACTGTCTAATTGTGATCGATAAGGAATTGAAAGAGTTGTGTACATCTTTCGCTCGTAATGTGCATAGGGTCAGATTTACAAGTTCATTGCGTTACTATTGCATCACTTTTAAGATGGGAAAAGTGATGTGTAAGTGGCGCAAGGGGCTTGTAAATCTGCTATACAATGTTCTGTCTTACGTTGCTTTCTTTTCTGTCATGTAGAGGATCCTGGGTAAATATAATGGTTTTTCTACAGTCAGTACCTTTCAACCCTACCCCCAAACTGCTTACTGCCTGTTACCATAGTAACAGTTCATGGAACACTTACGTGAGCACAGATGTTACAAGTTCACCACTCAATGTTGCTAATCGAAACAGTTGCTGTGCAGGAGATGTAAAGGTTTTCCATAGGAACCGTTAGTCGTAGCTATAAACTTTGGTAAAGAGCTGTTAAAGACTTAGCCTCAGTATTACACTTCTAGTTGTAAATATCATTTCTATTTTTAAATGTTTAATAAATATATGATTATTACAGTAAATAATAGTGAAATGTTGTCAGAAAAAGAAGACTTATATACTTTTTTTAAATTAACTTTTATTAAAACAACAATAAATAACTAGAAACATAACTTTAACATCACAATATAATAAACAGAATGTGATATGGACTCCAATAGAAGTAGGGTAGGTAATCTGCAAAACAAAAATGAAAATAAGTGTTTAAAATTAGATGGATGTGACTGAAGGAGGTCAAACATTACAAAGTAAGGTAATACTTGGCAATATTTGTAAATTTGCATGTCTGCATTGTGCCTGATACATTCCACCTCTCTTATAGGTCCGCGTTCAAGAGGTGTCTGTACGGAAGTGCCTACTGCGTCAGATTTACAGTATGGACGAACAGGTCTTTAAAATGATTCAGAGATGAGATAGAATTAGGTGAGAGATCAAGTCATTATGCAGGACAATATTCTTTGGGGCTTATTTACAAGCTCCTTGTGCCACTTTTGCATTACTTTTCCCATGTTAAAAGTGACATAATAGTGGTGGAAGGAGCTTGTAAATAAGCCCCTTTATTTCTAACCCATTTAATCGGAGGCATTGTGTATCTAGGCCGCTATGCTTACCTTCTGTAAACACTGTAGCCGACAGAGTTCACAACTTGAACTCAGCTTTGGTTGTACACTGCAGACTGTCTTTGTGTCATGACTTGGCTCCCCAGTGTATGGGGATTATAATGGGGTACAATTTATTGTTACAGCCCTGAGGAAGTCATTGGGTGATGTCCCTTGACGAAACACGTGTTGGTGTTTGGCTGTTGTATACTGTACCAAGACTGTACTGCTGTACCTACAAGTCTTCGTGATCATCTGGACTGAGAAAATAAAAATAAGGACTTTTTCATAACTTGGATGTACAGATATGGACAATTATTGTTTGAACAGATATTATCTGTAAATCTCACAGATACGTTTATTTTTGTGCTCAGGGAATCCTACAATTTTTGTTCTATTGTGACAACAATTACTCTGTAAATTGCTGTCTCTTGACAGCGGTGGGTGGTAGCTGTCCTTGGTTCCCTTGATGCCTCTTTGAAATAATCCATTCTAGATTTATTGCTGCATGGGCTATGTGCTGGTAATACCTCACCACCTACTCTTTTAAATCGTGCCCATAGTTTAGTGATCTGAAAGATAGTATATAGAGTTAGTAATAGCATAGTACATACAACTGCATAGGTATACTTTTGATTTATTTCTTTGTACACTCAGGATACTGTATTTCATCAACTTCCACTGTAAGGAGGTGTCTGTGCGCTGTTTTTCTTCCAAAGTACTATATCCCATGCACCCCCACTGCATAGCAGGGAGTTCTCAATACTGCGTACCCAGACTGTTCCACCCCATTGACTCCCAGAGTCCGGAGGTGAGTGCTTTTTCTTGCGCACTTAGGGGCAGATTTCCAAGCTTCTTGCAACACTTTTCCAATGTTAAAAGTGACACAAAAGTGGCACCAGGGGCTTGTAAATCTGCCCCTCAGACTGTTGCAACCTATCTATTCTTACTGCCTGGATGTAATTGTACATTCCTATGCAGTCAAGCTGCTGCACACTACCCACTCCCTCCGCCCACACGTGACTAGTCGTTGCTTCGGAAACAAGCTTCTTTGCTCACCTTGTGTCATTGGCATGATTCAAAGAGGGTGCACCACGTGCCAAAGCAGCCTTCTCAGACATTGTTACGATGGCCACGCATCATCGCAGAAAGTTGAGCTTTGGAGGTGTTTGGGTGAGGCGCCAATTTGTTAAACACAACCTGTAAGATAAAAAGGAAGTTAACATTGTGTGTCATTTTTTTTTATCAAAGGAGAGAGGAAGTGAGAGAGTGACTGAAAAGAATATTCGCAGCTCACCTTTCTGTCACTGGTGTGTTTTTCACCACGTGCCGGGACATAATGCACCCTGAAGCTCTACATCTAAAAGATAGTAAAAGAAAGATGTTATTATTAGCAATTGTTACTATCTTAATGTCGAATAGAATTACATCGCCCTTTCACACACCTCCCTCCCGCATTTAAAAACTACTATTTGCACAGTTCCAACGTGTTTAATAGGCTTCGATTTTTGAGAAATGACTATAGTAGTAATATTTATATTCTGTTGTGAAAGCAAGTGATGCAAATTGATATACGTGGTTTTGATCATCACAAGCGTCGGACATTTGACCAATTATAAAAAAGTTCCTGCTATTTAAAAAAAATATATAAATGCAATAAGATATGATATATTGGACTGCGAACGTCTAAATCGCTGTGTCACCTTTTTGTATCCAGTCTGCTGCACCTAATCTAATCCCTCCGGTGCGCACCCAGGCCTCATTGCTCACCTTTTCGTGGACAGGACACCTTCTACATCATGCAGTCCCGCTCGGCCACCAAGAAGTCTGACATAAGGTGCAGAGACTTGATATCGCTATGGGAAAGGACATACTCATGCACCCATCTTCATCGCAGGTTCCTCACCCGCTCAGTCCTTGTGGTACCACTAACTCAGTTATTAAAAAGGCCACGCACGTAGTGGTGGGCCCTTGTACTCAGTGGTTCAGGCCTACATTATAAGTCCGAACCACTAGGACGGGTCATCACAGCGCTTGCGATGGGAGCAACTCTAAAATAGCGTAGAGCACATGTGCCCCGTCTTTTTTATTGGTAGGGTCACATGTATAGTGACGCATGTGCTGGATCGGAGTGATGTGGGTGTATACCAGCCATGAGGGAGTATGTGTGTGTCGTTTTGACAACTAGACCTGGAACTAAGAAATCAGTATAATGGAAATCTGGGCCATGTTGCGTTGTTGTGTTTTCCTGGAAGCGTAAGCTGAGTGGGCTGTCCTGGCGTATGCCAGTGCTCCGCAAGGCTCTGAATCATGATTCCAGAGCTATGGGCGTGGTTCCGTTGTGAGTTTTATGAGAAATCAAGTGATTCGGGTGTCTGTCTTGTAGTGCTGACATCACCCGCGACTTAAACGTAAATTTGTCATTATATCTGTTAAGTTCCACAACATGGCTAACATGGAAGGTACGGGGTATCACTGACTCTAAATGCATTCATAGTTGCATACTTAAAAGATGGTGGACATGACGCATTTCTGTGATTATGAATGTTTGTTGTACATTTAGTGGAGTGTTGTAGCTGTAGTAATACAGGGTTGTTAAAGGTTTAAGTTGCAGTTTTTGGCACATGAAAGGCAGATAATATATATATACGTATATGGTTATTCAGGTATACTATTGAACTTGGTGCTGGAAATCAGTGTTCAAGGCTCGGAGTTGCGTCCACATCCTGTTATTGTAGAGTAATGACATAATCTAAGCCTGCCTGAAAATGTATTGTAAATACGGTGCTCATCTAAATTGCTGATATAGTTTTGGGTTGATTTTGCGCTATATAAATGTGCTAAAAAAAAGAAAAAGAGGAATAGCTCACACATACTGTCACAGGTAAGATGGTTGTATACGCTATTTATATCACAATATGATGTGGTAGGGTACAGGAGCAGCATTTTACAAACATAATAAATACACAGACACAAATAGATAGTTGAAGTGTGTATGGGCAGGTGTGCTCGATTCCATTTTATTACGTTACTGTTGGTAACAAGTAGAATAGTAATCATGATATCATACATAGATATTCAATCGTAAATGGTTTATGATTTGTGGTGCACTAAGGTAGAGTCGGTTTGTGTGGAACCTGCGAGGTGTGGTTGTGTGGTTTAGGCAGACCGCACTGCTAACAATATCTTTTGGCTACTGAATTTTGCCTTAGTGGTACGTCTGGTGTTTAGCGTGTTGCCTACTGGACTGCATAATCTGTAATCCCGATTGAAATAAAAGATGAAACATGTATGCAATACATTGTAGAAATGTGTATGTTTCAGGGACATTATAGTTCAAGTTGTGATATGTTTTGCCGCAGTGTAGACTACCATTGAGTGTGCCTTTGCACTCATAGTGTGAATTTTGTTTTTCAACAAAAACTAGAATTGATATCAAAGAAGTTTTTGGAGGAAGGCTACTAAAGGGATATTGTGTAGGGTTTGATAGACGTTTTATTTAATTTGGTACTGCACTCTGCAAATAATGAATGAAGAGTCAGTTGAATTCTGCCCGAATACGTCCACGTGGTGATGAATTATGGTGCACTGAGCTAGTAGTACCATTGGGACTGAGCGTGTATGTAACCTGCGATGATGCGTAGTCCAGACAGGCCGCACTGGGGGTAATGTATTTTTTACTACTGAATCGTGGCTAATATTTATGGTGCACTGAGTTAGTGGTGCGTTTGTTGCTCAGCATGTGCTCACCCTGCGATGATGCGTGATTCTAGCAGTCTGTACTCAAAGCATAAACTGTTGCATACCGTACTGCATGTACTTTGAGGGAAAAAAACTATCATCAATGGTTATCAATTGATCTGCAAACTAGGTCTACTGATTGCGCCCCATAACAAATTAAATGATTGCATTTCACGCAGTGCATTCTAACTTTTTCAAAATGGGGACGTATGTCTGGTGGCGATGTTAAAGGTGATGCCCCAGAGGTACTTGGTATTGCCAGTGGTGGAGGTACATTTTGGCCCTGTGTTCTACATTCTTTGTGAATATAGTTCATAGGATACTGGGATTAAAAGTGTTTGCGCATACTAGCAGTGCCAGAGTAGTATTTTTCCTCTGTGCCTTAAATAAATGAAGGCTAAATTCCCTACTGTCTGTATTATAGATAGAAAGCTGAATTCAAGTTGTGAATACTACTGTCCGCAGTGTACAGCGAAGCCACTAGTCAGCACAGTGGTAGAAAAATGCTTTTTTCACTTATTTAAACAAAATATAAATACATACAGTATAATTGTTACTGCATTAAGTAAATCAAGGCTGAATTCCCTACAGTCTATAGTGTACTTGTAAAGCTGTATTCAAATTGTAAACCCTGCTGTCCGCAGTGTAGATCCTAGGGTGGAGTGCATCATCTGTAATCATGATTGAAGTGGAAGATAGAACATGTATAGAATACATTATTAAAATATGTATGTTTCAGGGACATTTAAAAGGGACAGTATGTCTGACCGTGACATAAAACTGTTCACTCTTCTTTGCAATCATTTATGGTGCATTGAGTTAGTACTATCTTTGGCGCTGAGCTTGTACGTATCCTGAGATAATGAGTCGTGCAGGGAGGCTGCACTGGGAGCAATGTTTTTTGCCTAGTGAATTCTGTCTTAATAAGGCTATGGGGAGATGACTTGTGGTGCAGTGAGTTAGTGGTACCGAAAGAACTCAGCGTGTGCGCACTCTTCGATGGTTCGTGGTTCGGGACGGTCACAGTGGTATAATGAGTCTTGTCTACTGGATTGCATAATGTACAATCGCCATTCTACCTGAATCGCGAGCCCTCACAATGTAGATCAAAGGCAGTAGTGATCACTGACATCAAGAAATTCTTTTTGTCATATCTTTTACCAAAATCTGAGGACATAAATTACAATTATCTCTACCTTAAAAAAATCAAGGCTAAATGTAATGCTGTTCGTAGTATAGATTCAAAGCTGCATTGAAGTTGTGAACCTTACTGTCAAAAACTGTAGATCAAAGGCAATACTGAGCACTGATATGGACAAATGATTTTTGTTTCTTATTTTAATAAAAGCTGAACACATACAGTACAATTGTCTCTGCATTAAATAAATCAAGGGTGACTTCCCTACTGTCCGTAGTGTAGATGCAAAGTTGAATTCAGATTGTGAACACTGCTGTCCGCAGTGTAGATCGAAGGCACTACTCGACACAAACATCGATGAATGCTTTTTTGTCACAGTTAACAAAATCTGAGGACACAGTACAATTGTCTCTGCCTTAAATAAATTGAGAATTAATTTAATATTGTCTGTAGAGCTGATGCGCTCCTGGTATCAAGTGTTGAACTCTGTTGATCGCAGTGTACATTTAAAAGCAGTACTCAGTACAGACATTTAGGAATGTTTTTGTTGCATCATTTAAAAAAATTGTCTCTTCCTTACGTAAAACAAGGCTAAATTCAATGCTGTCCGTAGTATAGATGCAAAGCTGAATTCAACTTGTGAACCCTGCTAGTCGCAGTCTAGGTCGAAGGCAGTAGTTGATACAGACATCAAGGAATGCTTTTTTGTCACATACTTTAACAAAATCTGAGGACACAGTACAATTGTCTCTGCCTTAAATAAATTGAGAATGAATTCAATGTTGTCTGTAGTGCTGATCCGCTCCTGATATCAAGTGGTGAACTCTGTTGATCGCAGTGTACATTTAAAAGCAGTACTCAGAACAGACATTGAAAAATGTTTTTTGTTGCTCATTTAACAAAAATGTCTCTGCCTTACATAAATCAAGGCTAACTTCATTGCTGTCCGTATTGTAGATCCAAAGCTGAATTTAAGTTGTGAAGCCTGCTGTCCACAGTGGAGATGGAAGGCAGTAGTCAATACAGACCTAAGTCTGCGGTGCTGTGGCACTGAGCCACGTGGCAAGGTGAGGACCTTCTCTGTGGCAGAGTTTCTTTTCTTTGCAGAAGTGAATCACGTCCAAGGCGTAGCCTAATTATTTATAGTCTTACGCTGATGTTCCGTACCTTGGACCAGCCCACTCCGCTTCTGCTTCAAAGGGGGGGACACAGCTACATGACCAAAATATTCCCCAGTATTTGAGTTAATATGGTTGCGTCCACTGTGCAGTACACTACATGTATCAATGGTATATATATACACACAGAAAAGTTTTTGGTTTGTATAGTTAACCGTGTATAGCATTTCACTGGTAGTCTTGGTGTTGTGTACATTATTATTGATGTGCAAGTTTTTTCCCTTATACATACTTGGCTGCCTCATCTCTGAACATTGAGCTAGTGTGCTGTTGAGGGTATATATTATTTTGGGAAGGTTTGTTGTCCTGTTTTGCACTGCCTGTGAAGTAGTAGAGGGGGAGGGGTTAGGAGGGGTGGTTGTAGTGGTGGTGGCGCTGGGTATTGTGATTTTGTTTGGTGTCTGAAGTGTATAATTAGAACCTCTATCACATATTGCTCTTTAAGTCGATGTCCTTACATCAGTTACATGTTGATGTTAATTAGTTAGGGGTAAGTGGAACTATTGCCTGTTTTCTTAGGTAGCATTGCAGATTTGGTTTCTTGTTGAAAATATGGGGACGTGGTCAACGTTATAATTAGGAATTGTCATTTAAAAAACCTATGAAATTCACAGAAAAAATCATAGGTTTTAAGCAGGTTACAGTTAGGAATTATCATTAAAAAAACCTTTAAAATTCACTGAAAAAACCATAGGTTTCAGGGAGGTTATAGTTAGGAATTATCATTTAAAAAACCCTCAGAAATTCACTGAAAAAACCATAGGTTTCACAGGTGTTATAGTTAGCTGGACATTTCACTCAAACAAAACCATTGAAATTACTCTGTTATAGTTAGTTGTACTAACTGTAACTCTTGTGCCCGCAATCCACTGGTGATGATGTCACATATTACATCATTCATGACATGGTCAGTGTCATCACTGATGACATCACTGATGATATCATCCATGTGACAATCAGATACACCTCATCATACACTAGTATAACATTTCATCACTCACTGAAAAATACAGAGTATCATATTTAAATCCATTGACACACCAAAACAAGTATGTAAAAACCTACTAATTAATTTCTAGATCTACATAAACATCTAATCAATTACCTATAGATTTACTCATACATGCTGTTGAACAATATAACACTATTAAATATACTTATATTGATATTACACACCAGCACGCATCCTATTCACTTATGCAGTGATCCTATTCACTTTTGGAAATAAAGTATCATATTTACATTTACTCAGCTACATACTTATACTAATAGCACTTCATTTACTCATATAGATAGTAACTGATACTTAGTGTATTATGAAATCACTATTACAAGCATACAGTTATCTGTATAGTCACTGATGCAATTAATGAGTTTTATGTATAGTTATTAATATACAACGACTGTCATATACACTGCCTTTTGTTTTTCCTACTTTGTTGGACATATACCATTGAGAAATATATTTGCTCATCATCACACCCATACAGATATTCACTCACCCAAACAGCTATTATAACATGTAGCGTTAACCTCACATACTTACTGAGTCAACTATTCACACATCTTTGGGCAATCACACACACCCCTCCGATCCACACACACATTCACTCTTCCATACAAATACTCAGTTAATTAATCAATACCTAATATAGACTTTCACATAGCTAGTAACCAACTTGTGCAGCAGTTTATACAATAACTGACAAAGTGTTACAGATATTCACACAGTTTAGTCACTATCCAATATATTTAGTGAGACATTATAAATTAGTCAAATAAACAGTCAATCACACTGCTACTAAATCCTCCATCCAGATATTTATATTTATATATCCACTCATTCTTCAATGCAGATTGTTATAAATATAATACAAATTTAAATGACAAACCAAACCATTTTCACAGGATGATGTCATCAGTGATGTCATTTGAGATGCCATCAGTGATGTCATTAGTGATTCTTAAATGCAGATTGCTAAATATATAATATATATTTATATAACTAACCAAACCATATTCACTGGATGATGTCATCAGTGATGTCATTAGTGATGTCATTTGAAAGGTCATGAGTGATGTCATGAGTGATGTCACTGGCCATGTCATGAATGATGTAATATGTGACATCATCAACAGTGGATTGCAGGCGCGAGAGTTACAGTTAGTCCAACTAACTATAACGGAGGAATTTCAATGGTTTTGTATGAGTGAAATGCCCAGCTAACTATAACACCCCTGAAACCTATGGTTTTGTCAGTGAATTTCTAAGGTTTTTTAAATGATAATTCCTAACTATAACCTCCCTGAAACCTATGTTTTTTTCAGTGAATATGTGTATATATTACATATATATATATTCACTGAAAAAAACATAGGTTTCACACCAGTTATAGTTAGCTGGAAATTTTACAGACATAAAACCATTGAAATTCCCACGTTATAGTTAGTTGGACTCACTATAACTTGCGCACCTGCAATGCACTGCTGATGACGTCACATATTACATCACTCATGACAAATGCAAATTCCTAACTATAACTGATGTGAAACCTATGGTTTTTTCAGTGAATTTCATAGGTTTTTTAAATGCTAATTCCTAACTATATATAGGGCCTCAACCCTATGTTTTTTTCAGTGAATTTCAAAGGTTTTTTAATAGCAAATTTCTATAGCTATGAAATGTAATATTTTTATAATGAATCCTATATTGTATATTTATGTAATACTATTTTTTTATGTATATTGTTCATGTTCTTTTTTGCCCTGGAGCGCTCCTGGTGCGCGTACCGGTGAGTGCACCGGTAAGCGCAGTCTTGCTGCGCGCCCCCGTGCGCGTACCAGTGAGCGTCCCGTTAGCGCTATTTCCGCGAACGAAAACATCATCATGACGTATCGTGAAGCCGCGTCCGCGTAATACGCACGGCGTAAACGCACCCGGAAGCACTCGAGCGCATACTATCGCGCTACGTAAGCATCCAATGCGCTTACGCTACGCGCCCCGGGGCGCGCCCCGGGGCGCGTAGCGTAAGCGCGTCGGGTCATGTGACCTAAAAATAACACTTTTTATTGGTTCAGGACAGTTTTGTTTCCAAATGATGAAAGCCCTGGTCATGTGACCTGAAAATAACACTTTTCATTGGTTCAGGACAGTTTTGTTTTCCTAATGATGAAAGCCCCCACCTTTTTTCCTCATTCTCACTTTGTACTTTGAGTGAGGAAGACCTGTTTCGAGAGCTATTACTACCTATTTGTACTCAGAAATGGCTACAGTAGCAGCAGCAGCAGGAGCATCTCAGCCACCACCACCACCACCAAGAGGACCACCACATCACCACAGTGGTGGAGATGAAGAAGAGGAGGAGGAGGAGGAGGAGGAGGAAGAGAGGAGGAGGTTCCTGCCTGAAGATACTACCCCATATAAGCCAAAGGAGCACATTATCTGGGAGTTTTTTTCAATCCCAAAGGACCTCAAGAAAGTAAATGCACCAAGGGTTACTTGTCTAATCTGTGGCACTGTACTTTCCAGGGGGAACCCTAACAAAAAGTACTCTTTTGGCAATAACACTATGATTCGCCACATGCAATGCCGGCACCCTAACAACTATGCTGCGGCAGAGGTCAGAGAACTGACCAGAAACCCTCCCCAATCTTCTCCCAGCACCTCCAAAAGTAAGCAACCCACTCCATCGGGTCCATAGACAAGGGAGATGGTCCCAAACATACAAACCCAGTTTGGACAATACAAAATCGTTTGTATATTTTGTGGAAAAACAATTACCTATGGTGATCAAAGCATTAAACTCATCAACCGTGCTGGTGACAACCACAATTGCCCCAAAAAACCTTAATTTTTTCCTGATTTCTTTTGCTCCAGTTGAGCTGTTTACAATTCCCTGTTTTTTGTTTGTCCCCATAAAAATAACAAAAAATATATAAAATTGTTCATAAAAGCCAAAAAAGTACAAAATGTTCAAAAAAACAATAAAAAAATATAAACAACAAAAAGAAAAAAAAACAGTTCTTTTTAGAACTACCTCCAATTTATAAAAAAAAAGGCCACATTTTTTAAAAACTCTGTCATTCTTTTTTCCCCATGGTGCACTCCCCGGTACGCTCCCTGGTGCGTGTACCGGGCGCTCCCACCGCGCCTTTGAAATTCCCATGTTATAGTTAGTTGGACTCACTATAACTTGCGCGTGCAATGCACTGCTGATGACGTCACATATTACATCACTCATGACATGTTCAGTGACATCACTCATGACATCACTGATGACACCATTCAGTGAATGTGTGTCTTTCTGAAAAATAAATATTAGTGAGTAATGTTTAAATATTTAAATATATGTATTAGTGTTTCACTTTGTGTATAAGTGGCTGCATGGGTTGGTGAGTAGCTACATGTGTACGTATATGGGTTATTAGATGTTTTTCTTAGTATCAGTATGAGTGTTTATATGGTTTGGTGGGGGTACTACTTAGCACATAGATGCATGAGTGACTGACTCTCTGTTTGTATGTGTTTTGAAGACAGCGTATGTGCAGGACTGTATGGGTGGATGAGTGTGTATTTGTGTATGTTAGTGAGTGAATGACTGGCTCACTAGTGTCTCTATCAGTAACTACATATGTTTTAACCCCTTCCAGGCTCATGACGAGCTGGGCTCGTCATGGCGTAGCCTCCTCGCACGCTGATGCCAAGCCCAGCTCGTCATGAAACATGGGATTTTGTAAATCTGAGCACAGGAGGAGAATTCAACTAGCGCGGATGTGGTTAATCTAGTATATGTGAATATTGATGTATATAAGTGAGTATATGTGAGAGTAAGAGATTGTAAAAGTTCCTGTTTAAATACGTATGTGTTTCTATAGGTGATTGTTTAAGAGAATAAATGTGTAAATTTCAATAGAAATAAGGTGGTAGTGTGTGTATAGCTCTATATGCAAATAAATGGATGTTTAATAGTTTATTTGCATGTGTGAGTATGTGTGTGAGTTACTTTTGGTTGACTGTTGGTGTGTAACAGGATGTATAGGTGTATCACTACATATGATGAGTGAGTATATGTATGAGTGACTATATAGAACTGTTTGTGAATGAGTAGATGTGTATATAGATGGTGGAATTACTGAATGTGTTGTTGTAACTGATATGGGTATCTCCTTTTTAAAAAATATGTGTTTCAAGGGTTACATTACAGTGAAAGGAGGTCTGTCATTCTGTCACAAGGATGGTGTCATCAGTGGTGTCATGAGTGATGTCACTGACCATGTCATGAGTGATGTAATATGTGACGTCATCAGCAGTGCATTGCACGCGCAAGTTATAGTGAGTCCAACTAACTATAACGTGGGAATTTCAATGGTTTTATGTCAGTAAAATTTCCAGCTAACTATAACTGGTGTGAAACCTATGGTTTTTTCAGTGAATTTAATAGGTTTTTTAAATGCTAATTCCTAACTATAACTGGTGTGAAACCTATGGTTTTTTCAGTGAATTTCAAAGGTTTTTTAATAGCAAATCTCTTGCGGTATGAAATGTATTATTTTTTATAATGAATTTTATATTGTATATTTATGTAATACTATTTTTTTATGTATATATATATATATATATATATTTTTTTTTGCCCCTGAAGCTCCCGGGTCCCGTACCGATGCGCTTACCGGTAAGCGCAGTTTTGCCGCGCCCCGGTTCGCGTACCGGTTCGCGCCCCGTTGGCGCTATTGCCGCGAACGAAAACATCATCGTGACGTATCGCGTAGCCACGTGATGCGTGTTATGACGCACGGCGTAAGCGCACCCAGAAGCGCCTGAGCACATACGATCGCGCTACGTAAGCGCCTCAGGGCGCGCCCTGACGGGCTTATGCTACAAGCCCCCGGGCGCGCCCCGGGGCCGTAGCGTCAGCGCGTCAGGTCATGTGACCTGAAAATAACACTATTCATTGGTTCAGAACACTTTTGGTTTCCAAATGATGAAAGCCCGGGTCATGTAACCTGAAAATAACACTTTTCATTGGTTCAGATGAAAGCCCCCACCTTTTTTCCTCATTCTCACTTTGTTGTTTGATTGAGGAAGACCTGCTTCTATTGTTAGAGAAATGGCTACAGTAGCAGCAGCAGCTGGAGCATCTGCAACACCACCACCACCACCACCACCACAAGGATCACCACAACATCCCATTGGTGGTCAAGAAGAAGAGGAGGAGGAGGAGGAGGAGGAGGAGAGAAGGCAGAGAAGGCATTTCCTGCCTGAAGACAATGCCCCATATAAACCTAAGGAGCACTTTATATGGGAGTTTTTTTAAATCCCATGGGGTGCAAAGAAGGTAAACGCTGCAAAGGTGACTTGTCTCATCTGTGGCGCTGTACTATCCAGGGGGAACCCTGCAAAAAAATATTCATTTGGGAATCACACAATGATTCGGCACATGCAACGATTGCACCCCAATAACTATTCTGCAGCAGAGGTGAGAGAGCTGTGCAGAAACCTTCCACAATCGTCTGTCAGCACCTCAACAACCAAAGAACCCACTCCATTGGGTCCAGAGGCAAGTCAGATGGTTCCAAACATTCAAACATAGGGGCACATTATGATGGCGGACGGACCTGAGTCCGTCCGCCACCATAGAGTAGGAGGGAACCTCCGTATGCGCTGCGGAGTTCCCTCCTGTGCAATTAGGATGTGACCGCCACCCTGGCGGTCACATCCTCTATTTTTAACATTGCGACGGGTACGGCTTCAAGCTGCACCCGCAGCAATGTTAAAAATGCACGTATTGCATTTGTATGTAGAATGTGGCAGGCACCGCGTGGTGCCTGCCGCTTTCTGCATACAAATGCAGGGGGGTACCATAGGTACCCCCCATGTGTACCCCCCCACCCCCTTCACCTAGGGGGCCCGCAACGGGCCCCGCAGTGAAGTTACACATGCTTTTCCACAGCGGAAAAGCTGCCGCGGAAAAGCATGTTTCAGAGCCCATCCTAATCTGGCTGACGGTGTCTGAGAGACACCGTCACCATATTAGTGCTTTTCCGCCGCGGTTGTAAGCCAACCACGGTGGAAAAGCTGCGGACGGAAACCAGGACCCACCAGCCATCCTAATGTGGCGGTGGGTCTTTGGTGGGTCCGCAGGGGATTTTCCGCATCATCCGCGTCGGCGGTGGCTTCCGCCGGCCCGGGGGATGCGGAAAATCCTCCATCCTAATGAGGCCCTAAGTTTGGTGATTTCAAATTCGTTTGCATATATTGTGGCAAAACAATTACTTATGGAGAGAAGAGTATTACCCTCATCAACATTGCTGGTGATAACCACAAGTGCCCGAAGAAACCCTAATTTTTTTCCTGTTTTTTTTTGCTCCAGTTGAGCCGTTTATAATTCCCTGTTTTTTGTTTCTCCCCATAAAAAATACAAAAAAAATATTCAACTGTTCATAAAAGTAAAAAAAGTAAACATTTTTCAAAAAAACAATAAAAAAATATAAAACAACAAAAAGAATAAAAAAACAGTTCTTTTTAGAACTACCTCCAATTTATTAAAAAAAACTACATTTTTAAAAAACTTTGTCATTCTTTTTTCTCCAGGGTACGCTCCCCAGGACGCTCCGCGGTGCGCGTAACGGGTGCTCCCCCGCGCAAATCGAATTTTATTATTTTTATGGCCCCCACATCAAACCTAGGGGGTCAGGGGGGGTCTAACCTGCCCCCTTTTGGTCATTTCCCCCTTGTTTTTGCTACCTCTTGTGTCTCGATCCTACCGAGACACAAGATGGCGGCCGCACCGGACTGTTTGGAATGTTTACAGACACCCGAGAGCCAATCAGCTTTCCGCACGTGAACTCGCGTAGCGCGCTGGTTCGCGCCCCGGTGCGCGTACCAGGGCGCGCTTACAGATATATATATTTTTTTAACCTAAATTACTCAAAATCCACTGGAGCACGTAGCAAAGGCACATAGGGCTACCAGTCCCTACAATTTTGCCAAGTTTGGTGGAAATCCATTCAGCCTTTCGGGCTAAAAGTGAGGTCGACCGCCCTATGGAAATTAACATGGGGAAAACACGTTTTGTGACCCCCCTTTTTTCTCGGGCCCCCGCTTGACGAATCCCCCCCAAACTTTCAGGGAAGGACCGGAGCGCCGCGAGGCAAATTTGAAGAAAATTTCAGGCAGAATACTCAACCGGTGCCAAAGTTATTCCCAATAGAATGTTGCGATTTCCCTATTGAAGATAATCCTAACTATAACTACCTATTGGCGACCGCCAGTAGGTAATATATATATATATATTACCTACTGGCGGTCGCCAGTAGGTAGTTATAGTTAGGATTTTTTTCAATGCAAAATCTCAAAATTCTATTGTGAATAACTTTGACGCCGGTTGATGAATCTGCCTGAAAATGTCCTCAAATTTGCCTCGGAAAGCTCCGGTCCTTCCTTGAAAGTTTGGGGGGGATTCGTCAAGTGGGGGCCGAGATAAAAGGGGGGTCCCAAAACGTGTTTTCCCCATGTTAATTTCCATAGGGCAGTCGAACTCACTTTTAGCCCGAACGGCTGAATGGATTTCCACCAAACTTGGCAAAATTGTAGGGACTGGTAGCCCGATGTGCCTTTGCTATGTCTCAAGATATGTGCTCCAGTGGATTTTGAGTAATTTAGGTTAAAAAAAATATATATATCTATAGGCGCGCCCCGGTACACGCACCGGGGCACGTACCGGGCACGCCACGCGAGGTGCGCACGGAAAGCTGATTGGCTCTCGGGTGTCTGTAAAGATTCGAAACAGTCCGGAGCGGCCGCCATCTTGTGTCTCGGTAAAATCGAGACACAAGAGGTGGCAAAAACAAAGGGGGAAATGACCATAAGGGGGCAGAGTAGACCCCCCCTGACCCCCTAGGTTTGATGTGGGGGTCATAATAGGGCCCCGCGGGGCAAAAAAAAATGTAATTTCTTTTTTGATTTTCGCGGGGGGAGCGCCCGGTACGCGCACCGGGGAGCGTACCGGGGAGCGTACCATGGGGAAAAAGAATGACAGTTTAAAAAAAAAAGTAGCTGTTTTAAAAAAAAATTATTTTTGTTGTTTTTTTCATTTTTATTTAAGTACCTACATGTAGGTACCAATGCAGAGACTTAAATTTAATGTACACCGTCTCCTCTGTAGATATCTTGCATGTTGTTATTGAAGTTATTGTGGTATATGGAATCCATAACATAGTCTGTCAGGAAAGCAGAAACAGATCCTTTAAGCACTCCCTGAGAAGTCCTAGGGGATCATGGGTAGTCTATCCTGCTCCCTTATGATGAAAAAGAGATGTAAAATACACATTGGAGATAATATAGTGGGAGAAAGGTAGTAACTATGAGTAAACTTACTATGTAACACAAAAAAGTTGCACAGTATACTATAAGTCTCATTTTATAATATAATCATTTTGGTACTACTTCATGAATTACATATAAAAATGAATATTGTCTCAAACAATTTTTAATTATTAAATATAAATTTATTCTTCTGATTCTTTTTCAAAATTTAATAAAACTTCTAACATAATATTGTCCGGAATTTCCTCATAATTATTAGTACATAATTCTATTTGTTCCAAACATTCTATTAACTGTTGGTCCAAAGATTCATCTATGAAATCAAGTTCATCTTTTTGTTCTTCTGGATTTTCCACCTTTATTTCGAAAGAAATAACAGTTGATTGTTTTTCTCCTTTCTGAAAATTGCATAAAAATTAACTATATTAGTAGAGTTAGGGTACTGTTGGGTTTAAGTTCAGACAGGTACTTCTGAGTTTTTAACAGTGAAGTAATTTTTGGGCAGTGTATGGTTTCAGGCAGGAAGTAGAACTATTAAAAAGTGCATGTGATGAAGCCTAAGTAAATTCATGATTATACCAGAGAAGCCTAACTCAATCCATAATTATAACAGAGAAGTCTATCTCAATCTCTAACTCTTACAGAGGGACAGTATATAACTATCAGAAAACGTTTTCCCAAATTAACTTAAAGTGCACAACATAGTTCCCCTTCCAAATTAACAACTTACCTTTTTCAAAGTAGTTGAAGTTTTCTGTCAAAATTCTTTCAAAATGTACCTCAGGTAGTATTAGTCAAAATGGCTGTGTTTCCCTCTCATTTTTCATATATATTCATGTACTTAACCAATCAAATGTCAGCACATAAAAGTACAAAATGTAAGTAACATTTTAATTGGTTGTAAATTCCAACAATTTCATATGTGTTTTTGTCATGTAATTTACCTCAGGATATTTAGACAAGGCTAGAGCCCAAATGGCTCAATGGAATACCATCAAATGTGGGATAATGGTAGGGACTGGTATGTAGTAGGGTCTATTCTATATTTGGTGAAAGTCTGTCCAGTGGTTTTTATGTAATTTCGTTTCCCACATTTTTTGGGGAGCGCTTACCGGTGCGCGCCCCGGTACGCGCAACGGGAGCGCTCCAAGACAAAAAAACAAAAAACAAAAAAATATGAACAATATACATAAAAAAAATAGTATTACATAAATATACAATATAGGATTCATTTTTAAAAATATTACATTACATAGCTATAGAAATTTGCTATTAAAAAACCTTTAAAATTCACTGAAAAAACCATAGGTTTCACACCAGTTATAGTTAGGAATTAGCGTTTAAAAAACCTATGAAATTCACTGAAAAAAACAGAGGTTTCAGACCAGTTATAGTTAGGAATTAGCATTTCAAAAAAACCTATTAAATTCACTGAAAAAAACCATAGCTTTCACACCAGTTATAGTTAGCTGGAAATTTTACTGACATAAAACCATTGAAATTCCCACGTTATAGTTAGTTGGACTCACTATAACTTGCGCGCCTGCAATGCACTGCTGATGACGTCATATATTACATCACTCATGACATGGTCAGTGAGATCACTCATGACATCACTGATGATACCATCCTTTTGACAGAGTCACAGACCTCATTTCAGTGTAATGTAACCCTTGAAACAAATATTCAAAAATAGAAACTAACATTTTCAAAAAAATGGACATACCCATACCAGTTACAACAACCAATTCAGTAATTCCACCATCTATATACACCACCACTCATTCACCAACAGTTCCATATAGTCACTCATACATATACTCACTCATCATATGTAGTGATACACATATACATCCTGTTACACACCGACAGTCATCCAAAAGTTACTCGCACACATACTCACACATGCAAATAAACTATTGAACATCCATTTATTTGCATATACAGCTATACACACACTACCACCTTACTTCTAAGGAAACTTACACATACTTACTCTCTTAAACAATCACTTATAGAAACACATACTTATTTAAACAGGAACTCTTACAATCTCTCACTCTCACATATACTCACTTATATACATCAATACTCACATATACTAGATTAAAACATATGTAGTTACTCATAAAGACACTAGTGAGGCAGGCATTCACTCACTAACACACATATATACACACTCATCCACCCATACAGTCCTGCACATATGCTGTCTTCAAAACACATATAAACAGTGAGTCAGTCACCAACCCATGCAGCCACTTATACACAAAGTGAAACACTGATACATATATTTAAATATTTAAAAATTACTCGCTAATATATGTATTCACTAAGATACACTTTTTAAGCCACTTAAGCAATCAATTTTTTATTAAAAATAAACATCCATTTACACTTATTTAAACATTTATTCGTCCATCGACCTTTACATATACATATATAAAACATATTTATTTTTCAGAGAGACACACATTCACTGGATGGTGTCATCAGTGATGTCATGAGTGATGTCACTGACCATGTCATGAGTGATGTAATATGTGACGTCATCAGCAGTGCATTGCAGGCGCACAAGTTATAGTGAGTCCAACTAACTATAACGTGGGAATTTCAATGGTTTTATGTCAGTAAAATTTCCAGCTAACTATAACTGGTGTGAAACCTATGGTTTTTTCAGTGAATATATATATATATATATATATATATATATATATATATATATATATATATATATATATATATATATATATATATATATATATATATATGTATATATATATATATATATATATATATATCCAACAAAAAACGCTCAGATTTGAGGCCGCACTCCGCGTTCAGGTAGGCAGCAAACCTTTTTTTTATTAATAAACATACAGCATTCCATCTCGTTCGATAACATCCCCTTGGCCTGACACGTTTCAAATCATTCTCGATTCTCTTCAGAGGCCGACTTCAGGAAACATTACACGTTTGTTTTCTTGTGCCTCAGTCTACAGAGTGTTGGCATCCATCTTGTGCTCGGTAGATCGAGGCACAAGAAAGCAGAAAAACAAACATGTAGAACACAAAAAGTCGGCATGGTAGACGCACCCTGACCTCCCAGGCCTGCCCAGGTCGCCCCACAAGGACAAAAAAGGCCCAAATTTTTCTTTTTAAAAAACCTGGTCTGTTTTTTCAAAAATTACCCCCCGGGGGGACCAAATCAAAGGGGACATAGTAATAAAGAAGTGTGGGGGGGCCCCAATCCCACCCCACACTGCCCCGGGGAGCGCCGTCCCCCGTGGCAAAACAAAGCAGCCCCCTTGGCACATACTGGATGCTCCTGGTGGGCTACTTGACTCCCAGGGACCCCCAGTATGCAAGGGGAATTAGTTCCCCCTTTGCAAACGCACCAGGGGGCTGCGTTGCAGAGAGGTGTAAAAAAGGGTGTGGCCTCATTACACCTCTCTGCAATGCAGCCCCCTGGCACATGCTGGAGGTTCCAGGTGGGCTAGTTGGCCACCAGGGACCCCCAGTATGCAAGGGAAATTAGTTTCCCTTTACAAACGCGCCAGGGGGCTGCGTTGCAGAGAGGTGTAAAAAGGGGCATAGCCTCATTACACCACTCTGCAATGCAGCCCCCTGGCACATACTGGAGGTACCAGGTGGGCTAGTTGGCCCCCAGGGACCCCCAGTGTGCAAGGGGAATTAGTTCCCCCTCTGCAAACACGCCTGGGGCTGCGTTGCAGAGAGGTGTATAAACATCTTTTTTTCAAGTTATATTAAAAATATGTAATGTAATTTTAAAAATAATATATCTAAAAATAAAAAATGTATAATAATGTAGTAAATCAGTATAAAAAATATAACAATTATTACATTTAAAAATTATCATTTACAAAACCATTGAAATTCACTGAAAAAACCATAGGTTTCAGCCACGTTATAGTTAGGAATAACCATTTAAAAAACCTTTGAAATTCACTTAAAAAATCATAGGTTACAGCCACGTTATAGTTAGGAATTCGCATTTAAAAAACCTTGCAAATTCACTGAAAAAACCATAGGTTTCACACACGTTATAGTTAGGAATTAGCATTTTAAAAACCTTTGAAATTCACTGAAAAAACCATAGGTTTCACACCAGTTATAGTTAGCTGGTCATTTTACTCATACAAAACCTATGAAATTCTCCTGTTATAGTTAGTTCAGCTAACTATAACTCGCGCGCCCGCAATGCACTGCTGATGACGTCACATATTACATCACTCATCATGACATGGTCAGTGACATCACTCATGACATCACTGATGACATCTCAAATGACATCCCTGATGACATCACTGATGACATCATCCTTGTGGCAGACCTCCTCTCCTTTGATACACACGATCAAAAATAGAAAGTAACATTTTCAAAAAAATGCAGATAGCAATTCCAGTTTTAACAACTAACTAAGTATTTAAAAAATCTACATACATATCCAGTCATTCACAAACAGTTCTATATAGGCACTCATACATGTACTCACCCATCATATGTACTCATACACCTATACATCTTATTACACACCGACACTCATCTATAGAGTTACTCACACATGCAAATAAACTATCAAACATCCATTTACTTGCATATACAGCTACACACCCACCACTACACTAATTTCTACCGAATCGTACACATACTGAGGGCCAGATGTAGGTAATTTCATTTTACCGAATCTAAAATACCGACTCATAACGAATCGGTATTTCAGAATCGGAAATGAGATGTAGGTCAAAAACCGGTAAAAGTTACCGATTCGGAATCACTCGGTATCTGAAATCGGTATTTACCGAATCGGTAATTCCCAAATCGGTAAGTACCGAATCGGTAAAACACATGCATTCCAATGGGCCACACGGCCCATAGGAATGAATGAGTTTTACCGATTTGGAACTCACCGATTCGGAAAATACCGAATCGGTAAATACCGATTCGGAAATTTGAAACTGACAAACATGTGAGCCTGTGAACCAATCAGAAACACCAACCACACCCAAAAACAAAGGTACAGGGGAATCAACCAATCAGAATCAAGCACCCCTCCCCAGTACCTGGGAGTGGCCACACCCATGCAGGTGCAGAAACCAACAGTCAGGAGAGCAGGAGGACAGACTGAGGAGCAGGCTTCCCTGAGCTATGCTGAACAGCACCATGGAGAGTCAGGATGGACAGGGGGATGCAGCAGAGCGCAGAAGAAAATTGAAATTCAGCCCTGAAGAACTGCAGGTGCTTGTTGCAGAGGTTGTGAAACATTACAGCAAGGTTTTTGGGAAATAATCTCTGCATGTTGCAGAGTCAATCAAACGCACCACCTGGATTGAAATACAGGCAAAGGTAAATGCCATTGGTGTCACCCACCGTGAAATTGACGATTTGAAAAAAAGGTGGTATGACCTTCGCATAATAACAAAAAAGAAACTAGCTGCCCACCGTAAAGAAGCTGCAGCAACAGGGGAAGGCCGAATCCGAGCACCACGACTCACCGACATAGAGGAGCTGGTGAAATCCACCCTTGAGCCTGAATGCATCCATGGCATTGGTGACGCTGATAGCTCCGCAAGAGCTGCAAGGAAACAAGGTAAGATGCATGTACATCATCATGATCCCATTTTCCTATTCCCCTTCCCCACTCTGTGTGCCCACATCATACTCCAGAGCAGGTATAACTAATGACCAGCAATGCATCATGGGAGACGTAGTCATAGGTAGATACCTCAATGCAGTCAGCATGCCACACAGCAAGGGATGCGACACACATCTAGCATTAGCAAATGAGGGACAGGCAAATGTGTGATAGTAGTGTGATTTAATCAAGAGACACAGGTGAACTACTCCACTGACACAATGTCCATGTCTGTCCACAGGAGAGTCATCGCGCAGCACAGCAAGTGAAAGGGAGAAAAGGAGAGAGGAAGCTGGTCCCAGCACAGTACATGGAGGGAATGACACAGAGCAGGCAGCCAAGACACCTGAGGACACTACCACACCACAGCCTCTGTCTCCTCTTCTATTTGGGAGTCAGGAGCAGCTGCACAGTCCCCCACACCAACAACGCCGTCACCTGTGCGGGAAAGGGCAAGGCGGCTGGATGTGCATACTAGAGACATCTGAGGAGGAAGAGGATGAGGGTGAAATGGCAAGCAATCCACCAGAGTCAGCCAACGCTGAGCAGCAGCACACTCTGTGCCGGCCAGTGTCCGAGGACGGAGGTCACAGGAGAGAGCTGAAGGGCGTAACGGTCAGAGGGTCTTCTGCGGTCTGGAGGCCACCATGGTCAAGGTCCAGCACCTGCAGGCAAAAGCAATGATGGAAGTTCAGAGGCAGGCACGCAGCACCAACAACAAGCTGGATAACATAGACAAGGGCATAGGAAACATTTCTGAGAGAATGCAGTCGCTGGCAAATGGCATGACAGACATGACCCAGTGCATGACTGTCCTGTGCGACAAGTTGGACAGGGACCACTTGGAGAGGCACATGGCTCGAGTGGATGTGCGGCAGCAGACAAAAGCCTTAAACCGATTTGCTACTGCAACCTCCCTGCTGTGCAGATGGTCAGTAGCGATGCAGGATGCTATTGTTCAGTGCTGCACCAATTTATCCGTGGGCACGGGCAGAGTGACCTCTGCCATCGAGCTCATGCTCGCACAACAGACACCCACTCGTGGCGAAACATGTGTGGCTGACAGTGAGGAGTCCACCAGCAGGAGTGGCGCAAGCACTCCTGTCCCAGAAATACGCAGGAGCGGCAAGCGTCATGCAACAGAGACAGGCCACACCAAAAGCCATGACACACAGCCCCAGCAGTCCCGCCCTGTGATCCGTGGACGCAAACATTGACTATGCCCTCCACCCAAAAGAAAGGTTACCGTGGTGCTAACTGTAACCAACCAGTCATGGACATTGATATTTCGTGTGACCATTGTGTGGTATCATAGCACTTGCGTAGTGAAAATTAAACTACGTACATCATAATATTTGCCTGTCTGTGTCTCATTACTCACTCAGAAATATTGCTGTGTGATTTCGGCCCGTCTCAGTCTCCCATATGTAGCTGGTGCTCCTACTTTAGCATGGGGCTCTGCCTGTTCAGTGTCATCATCAATGTCCTCATGATGTGTTATCTCCATCTCTGTGCCTTCCTTGGTGGCGAGATTGTGTAACATGGCACAGGTCGCTATGATTTTGCAGCACAGGATTGGAGTGTACTGGCATGCCCCTCCACTCTTGTGGAGGCAGCGAAACCTGCTCTTCAGGAGTCCAAAGGTGAGCTCCACAACATTGCGTGTGGATCTGTGAGCCACATTGTACCGCCTTTCACTCCTGGTGGATGGGTTGAGGTAGGGGGGAGCACAAAGGACCGCAGGGCATATGCACTGTCGCCTAGGGGGGGAAAGAATGACATTAGTTGCATGTACACATTGATCTACTCTTTGTGTCAGGGTGTGTCAATGTCATTTTCCTAGCAGGTATCCGTTTCCAAATTCTCCAGCAACTAGGCGTGTGTATATCTCACTATTCTGGAATATGTACGAACCATGGGTACTCCCGGGGAATTTCGCAACTATGTCTGTGATGATGTTGCCAGCGTTGCATATGACCTGCACAATGATGGAGTGCATAGACTTCCGGTTCCTGTATATGTGTTCTGTTGCTGCAGGTGGACAGAGTGGTACCTGGGTGCCATCTATGCAGCCTATCACGTGAGGGAAGTGTGCCAGTTGATAGAAATCAGTCTTGGTCTGCAGGTGTGTCAGTAAATGTAATATAATGCTCCATCCTCTGCATCATGGCATCAAGGAACCTCCAGAAGAAGCGGGACAGGCAGCTCTGGGACACACCGCCCACTGCAGCTATCACACTCTGTTAGCTCCCAGAGGCAAGTAGGTGTAAGCTACGCAGGACCTGCACATGGGGTGGGATGGCGTGGGCCCTGGGTGTTGGGTGCTCCAGGAGTGGGTGTAGGTCCCTGATCAGGTCCTGGATGGTTTGGGGATGTAGCCTATACCTCTGGAGTATTTCAGGCTCTGTCTGTTGGAAAAGTGTTATCCTCTGCCTATACACTTGTTCCTCCCTTTGCCATTCCCTCTCTTCTTCTGCCTGCAGTCTCTGCCGCCTTGAAATGACGTAGAAAGCCGCCATTGTGCTTACACTGTTGCATTTTGGGTCTCTATTTATAGCCTTCACCTGGTTACCACCTGCATTCATTCCATGGTAAATACCAACTCATAAATACCGAATTTCTGTGAATTCGGTATTTTTAGGGTTACCTACATCTCCATGGCCATTATTTTACTGTTTCTTATTTACCGATTCAGTAAATATGAATTCGGTAAATATGTATTCGGTAAATTCCGCTTCGGTAAAAAACGACTCGTATTTACCGAGTCGGAATTATTCCGACTCATATTTACTGAGTCAGTAAAAAATAGGCTCCTACATCTCATTTCATGGTTACCGGTCAGTAACGGCCGAAATTACCGATTTTCGGCGGTTACCGACCGGTAATTGGCGACCTACATCTGGCCCTGACTCTCTAAAACAATCACTTATAGAAACACATACTTATTTATACAGGAACTCTTACAATCTCTCACTCTCATATATACTCATTTATATACATCAATATTCACCTATACTAGTTTGAAACATATGTAGTTACTCATAAAGAAACTTTTGAGACAGTCATTCACTCACTAACCCACTCACTAACACACCCATACACACACTCATCCACCTATAAAGTCCTGCACACATGCTGTCTTCAAAACACATATAAACAGTGAGTCAGTCATCCATGCATCTGTGGGATAAGTAATATCCCCACCGAACCATACAGACACTCATTCTGATACTTAAAAACACAACTAATAGCCCATATACACACTCGTGTAGCTACTCACCACCCCATGCAGCAACTTATAAACAAAGTGAGACACTGATACAGATATTTAAATATTTAAAGATTACTCTCTAATACACCTATTCACTAAGATATACTTAATAAGTCAGTTATACAATCAATTTTACAAAAAAAAAACATTTAGAGACTTATTTACCTATTCAATCTTCCATCGACCTTTAGATATACATATATAAAAAATATTTATTTATTTTTCAGAAAGAGACACATTCAATGGATGATGTCATCAGGGATGTCATTTGAGATGTCATCAGTGATGTCATGAGTGATGTCACTGACCATGTCATGAGTGATGTAATATGTGACGTCATCAGCAGTGCATTGCGGGCGCGCGAGTTATAGTTAGCTGAACTAACGATAACAGGGGAATTTCATAGGTTTTGTATGAGTAAAATGACCAGCTAACTATAACTGGTGTCAAACCTATGGTTTTTTCAGTGAATTTCAAAGGTTTTTAAAATGCTAATTCCTAACTATAACGTGTGTGAAACCTATGGTTTTTTCAGTGAATTTGCAAGGTTTTTTAAATGCTAATTCCTAACTATAACGTGGCTCTAACCTATGGTTTTTTAAGTGAATTTCAAAGGTTTTTTAAATGGTAATTCCTAACTATAACGTGGCTGAAACCTATGGTTTTGTCAGTGAATATATATATATATATATATATATATATATATATATATATATATATATATATATATATATATATATATATATATATATATATATATATATATATATATATATATATATTCACTGAAAAAACCATAGGTTATAGACCATATATAGTTAGGAATTCGCATTTACAAAACCTTATTTTACTCACACAAAACCATTGAAATTCCATATATAGTTAGTTGCACTAACTATATATCGCGCACCCGCAATCCACTGCTGATGATGTCACAAATTGCATCATTCATGACATGGTAAGTGACAACACTGATGACATCACTGATGACATCTCAAATGACATCACTGATGACATCTCAAATGACATCACTGATGACATCACTGATGACATCTCATTTGACACTACTGATCACATCACTGATGATATCATTCATGTGATAATACGATGAACCTCTTCAGACTCTAATATAACCTTAGATACAATCAGTGTAAACAGACACTCACAGACTGTCACTCATCCATGGAGTTACTCACACACCTAGTCAGTCATGCAAAGAATCAATCACACCTCCATTTCCTCAACTATACAGTTATACAAACTTTACTTATTCAAACATATACTAACACATATTTACTCTCTTATACAATCCCTGATACAAGTTCACAATGATCCATACAGCCACTCACACATTCACTGGCTCTTATGCACAGTTATTTATATATGTCAACTCTCACATGTACTGTGTTTTACATATGTACTTACTTTGACATGTAGCACTGAGATATCCATTCACTCACCAATACACTCATGCACACAGTCAACCGCCCATACAGCTGTTTCCACATGCACCTTTGAAACCATACATCTAGTGAATCAACTGCTCACACATCTATGCACAGAGTCATACACCTCCCAGCCACCCACAAACACACTCAGTCTCCCATACAAATACTTGGGCAACCAATCAATAACCCATATAGTTACTCATATAGCTACTTATCAACACATGCAACAGTTTACAGAACAACAGACATAATGATGCACAAATTAAGACAGTTTAGTCACTAACCCATGCACTCAGTGAGACACATTTAATCACTCACTCATACAGTCAGTCATGCACCGACTAAATCCTTCATCCAGACACTTATACATCCACTCATTCTTCAATATGTAAGACATATTTTAACTTTACAGAAACATACAGTCACTGGATGTTGTCATCAGTGATGTCATCAGTGATGTCATTTGAGATGTCATCAGTGATGTCATCAGTGATGTCACTGACCATGTCATGAATGATGTAAACATTTAATTTAAAAAGGAACAAAATGAGGGGGTATATTTTGCCATATGAATTATGATTAGTGCTGCAGAAAGAAAAATTAGGGCACATTTTGAGTGACTTCTCAAACCCTCTTCAATTTCATTAAATAATTCTGACATACAGTCTCCCAAGATGGCCACCAGAGACAAAAGAGCCTAAATGTAGCCCAAATATCACCCAGATGTACCCCAAGTATAGCCCAATGACAGAATGTCCCGGAGTGTTCTAAAGAACAACTAGAGCGCTAACAGTCTTACTTATGACAAAAGTATGGCACACCAGAAGCCATCTTGATTGGAATGAAGTGGTAAGTCTGAAAACACTCAATTTAAAAAGGAACAACATGAGGGGGTTAATTTTGCCATAGAAAGTATGATTAGTGCTTCAGAAAGAAAAATTAGGGATCATTTTGAGTGACTTCTCAAATCCTCTTCTATTTCATGAAAAAAATTCTGACATGCAGACTGAAACATGCACTTTGAATACCAGCAGCAGACGTCCCTGGTGAGCAGTAGCTTTACTACAGTGATCTAATGTGCAACTAGAGTGCTAACATTCAGAATTTATGGCAAATGTGTGACACATCTGAATGCCTTCTTGATGGAACCAAAGTAAACAAGCATTGAAAATGCAATAGATCTCGCCCTCGTTTAAGTTAAAGCCATTCTGTTTGTAATGAGGTGGCTTTTTAGCTTTGCTTTTATTAGTGTTTTTTCAACCTTCATGTAAATAACATGCATCTGTATGCATATAAGTATATGTATGCATGCATTTATGTTTGTATTTATATAGATATACAGATGATATATGTTTATATATGTATGTATATATATATATATATATTCACTGAAAAAACCATAGGCTATAGACCATATATAGTTAGGAATTAGCATTTACAAAACCTTGAAAATTCACTGAAAAAACCATAGGTTATAGACCATATATAGTTAGGAATTCGCATTTACAAAACCTTATTTTACTCACACAAAACCATTGAAATTCCATATATAGTTAGTTGCACTAACTATATATCGCGCACCCGCAATCCACTGCTGATGATGTCACATATTACATCATTCATGACATGGTCAGTGACATCACTGATGACATCACTGATGACATCTCAAATGACATCACTGATGACATCACTGATGACAACATCCAGTGACTGTATGTTTCTGTAAAGTTAAAATATGTCTTACATATTGAAGAATGAGTGGATGTATAAGTGTCTGGATGAAGGATTTAGTCGGTGCATGACTGACTGTATGAGTGAGTGATTAAATGTGTCTCACTGAGTGCATGGGTTAGTGACTAAACTGTCTTAATTTGTGCATCATTATGTCTGTTGTTCTGTAAACTGTTGCATGTGTTGATAAGTAGCTATATGAGTAACTATATGGGTTATTGATTGGTTGCCCAAGTATTTGTATGGGAGACTGAGTGTGTTTGTGGGTGGCTGGGAGGTGTATGACTCTGTGCATAGATGTGTGAGCAGTTGATTCACTAGATGTATGGTTTCAAAGGTGCATGTGGAAACAGCTGTATGGGCGGTTGACTGTGTGCATGAGTGTATTGGTGAGTGAATGGATATCTCAGTGCTACATGTCAAAGTAAGTACATATGTAAAACACAGTACATGTGAGAGTTGACATATATAAATAACTGTGCATAAGAGCCAGTGAATGTGTGAGTGGCTGTATGGATCATTGTGAACTTGTATCAGGGATTGTATAAGAGAGTAAATATGTGTTAGTATATGTTTGAATAAGTAAAGTTTGTATAACTGTATAGTTGAGGAAATGGAGGTGTGATTGATTCTTTGCATGACTGACTAGGTGTGTGAGTAACTCCATGGATGAGTGACAGTCTGTGAGTGTCTGTTTACACTGATTGTATCTAAGGTTATATTAGAGTCTGAAGAGGTTCATCGTATTATCACATGAATGATATCATCAGTGATGTGATCAGTAGTGTCAAATGAGATGTCATCAGTGATGTCATCAGTGATGTCATTTGAGATGTCATCAGTGATGTCATTTGAGATGTCATCAGTGATGTCATCAGTGATGTCACTGACCATGTCATGAATGATGTAATATGTGACATCATCAGCAGTGGATTGCGGGTGCGCGATATATAGTTAGTGCAACTAACTATATACGGAATTTCAATGGTTTTGTGTGAGTAAAATAAGGTTTTGTAAATGCGAATTCCTAACTATATATGGTCTATAACCTATGGTTTTTTCAGTGAATTTTCAAGGTTTTGTAAATGCTAATTCCTAACTATATATGGTCTATAGCCTATGGTTTTTTCAGTGAATATATATATATATATATACATACATATATAAACATATATCATCTGTATATCTATATAAATACAAACATAAATGCATGCATACATATACTTATATGCATACAGATGCATGTTATTTACATGAAGGTTGAAAAAACACTAATAAAAGCAAAGCTAAAAAGCCACCTCATTACAAACAGAATGGCTTTAACTTAAACGAGGGCGAGATCTATTGCATTTTCAATGCTTGTTTACTTTGGTTCCATCAAGAAGGCATTCAGATGTGTCACACATTTGCCATAAATTCTGAATGTTAGCACTCTAGTTGCACATTAGATCACTGTAGTAAAGCTACTGCTCACCAGGGACGTCTGCTGCTGGTATTCAAAGTGCATGTTTCAGTCTGCATGTCAGAATTTTTTTCATGAAATAGAAGAGGATTTGAGAAGTCACTCAAAATGATCCCTAATTTTTCTTTCTGAAGCACTAATCATACTTTCTATGGCAAAATTAACCCCCTCATGTTGTTCCTTTTTAAATTGAGTGTTTTCAGACTTACCACTTCATTCCAATCAAGATGGCTTCTGGTGTGCCATACTTTTGTCATAAGTAAGACTGTTAGCGCTCTAGTTGTTCTTTAGAACACTCCGGGACATTCTGTCATTGGGCTATACTTGGGGTACATCTGGGTGATATTTGGGCTACATTTAGGCTCTTTTGTCTCTGGTGGCCATCTTGGGAGACTGTATGTCAGAATTATTTAATGAAATTGAAGAGGGTTTGAGAAGTCACTCAAAATGTGCCCTAATTTTTCTTTCTGCAGCACTAATCATAATTCATATGGCAAAATATACCCCCTCATTTTGTTCCTTTTTAAATTAAATGTTTTAAGAGTTACCACTTTATTCCAATCAAGATGGCTTCAGGTGTGCCATACCTTTGTAATAAGTAGGACTGTTAGCACTCTAGTTGTTCTTTAGAACACTCTGGGACATTCTGTCATTGGGCTATACTTGGGCTACATCTGGGTGATATTTGGGCTACATTTGGGCTCTTTTGTCTCTGGTGGCCATTTTGGGAGACTGCATGTCAGAATTTTTTAATGAAATAGAAGAGGATTTGAAAAGTCACTCAAAATGTGCCCTAATTTTTCTTTCTGCAGCACTAATAATACCTTCTATTGCATAATATACCCCCTCATTCTGTTCCTTTTTAAATTAAATGTTTTAAGAGTTACCACTTTATTCCCATCACGATGGCTCCAGGTGTGCTATACCTTTGTAATAAGTAGGACTGTTAGCGCTCTAGTTGTTCTTTAGAACACTCTGGGACATTCTGTCATTGGGCTATACTTGGGCTACATCTGGGTGATATTTGGGCTACATTTGGGCTCTTTTGTCTCTGGTGGCCATTTTGGGAGACTGCATGTCAGAATGTTTTAATGAAATAGAAAAGGATTTGAGAAGTCACTCAAAATGTGCCCCAATTTTTCATTCTGCAGCACTAATCATACTTTCTATTGCAAAATATACCCCCTCATGTTGTTTCTTTTTAAATTAAATGTTTTAAGAGTTACCACTTTATTCCAATCAAGATGGCTTCAGGTGTGCCATACCTTTGTAATAAGTAGGACTGTTAGCGCTCTAGTTGTTCTTTAGAACACTCTGGGACATTCTGTCATTGGGCTATACTTGGGCTACATCTGGGTGATATTTGGGCTACATTTGGGCTCTTTTGTCTCTGGTGGCCATTTTGGGAGACTGCATGTCAGAGTGTTTTAATGAAATAGAAAAGGATTTGGGAAGTCACTCAAAATGTGCCCTAATTTTTCATTCTGCAGCACTAATCATACTTTCTATGGCAAAATATACCCCCTCATGTTGTTTCTTTTTAAATTAAATGTTTTAAGAGTTACCACTTTATTCCAATCAAGATGGCTTCAGGTGTGCCATACCTTTGTAATAAGTAGGACTGTTAGCGCTCTAGTTGTTCTTTAGAACACTCTGGGAGGCTGCAGTAGAACACAAAGGAATCAACTGACAGTCTCTGTCCTTGTTGGATGTACATGTTTTACTGAGAATGTCAGACTTCATTTTCACATGACTGAGAAAGATAATGTGAATTTACAGAAAATATGCTTTCAGTTTAGCTTATAGATCCCCTTCCAAACCACTGTGGGAAAATCATGAGATATTAGTTTTCTTTCAAACAATATTCATGATATCACAGCAGAAGGTTTTTTCACATGGTAAAATCACCTTAGAACCCACCACAATTCCTAAAACGAGTATGGTACCATCAACAAATGATTTATAATGTAACTAAAGTCCTAAAACCCTCTATTAACTACAATGCTTTTTAATGAGGTGCTATCATGTATATTGGTCCCAAGATGGCTGCCAACACTTCTTGGATGAAGTGCTGACAGCCAATCAGATCAGATGTGTGGTTAGGCTCCGCCCAGATATATATCTTTTTTTGAACCTAAATTACTCAAAATCCACTGGAGCACATATATTGAGACCTAGCAAAAGCACATTGGGCTAACAGTCCCTACAATTTTGCCAAGTTTCGTGCAAATCCATTCAGCCGTTCGAGCTAAAAGTGAGGCCAACCGCCCTATGGAAATTAACATGGGAAAAACGCGTTTTGGGACCCCCCTTTTTTCTCGGCCCCCCCTTGATGAAACCCCCCCAAATTGTCAGGGGCTGCTCAGAAACAAAATGTTCCATTTTCCTGAAAATTTCAGCCAATTCCGTCCACAAACGCCAAAGTTATTAGACATAGAATTTTCAAAAATCCCATAGAGAAAAAATCCTAACTATATATACCTACTGGCGACCGCCAGTAGGTAATATATAGTGAAAGCAGTTCTTCTCTGCCCCCCTTCACTTGGGAAAGGACGGACACAATCCCAATTATTGTGCTTGCAGGTATTTTATTGCTCAACCATCACAATCGCCCAGACGTGTTACGGCCAAACACGGCCTTGATCATATGACGTGCGTTAGGAGCCAAGGTATTCAATTTTAAGTGCACATTGCCATACATGTGATAATTCTTACATAGACATAGAAGAAACACTTACATTTTTGTGTTCTTTTTTCACTTTTTTCAACTAAATATATATTATCTGAATAAATCCATTAAATTGCATAATAAACACATTTAAAATCAATTATAAACACATAAAATCAGTATCTATGGAAATGTTTTTAAATTTAAAACCTCATATTTTAAAACATATTGTTGTAAAAAAATCATATGTTTCAATGAGGGAAAAGTTATGTTATTTGATATCTGTATAATACACTAATTGTCACATTACTTTACCTCAATCATTATTGCTGATCTTATTCTGGGATTCTTTGGCAGTGATCTACCAATTACAATTTCACTTTTTACCACCGGCCAATTTTTGTTAACCATTTTGCGGCACGCATTTTGTTGGTGACTGAAAGTTAGAATAAGTCTGGTTTCTTGATCAACAGCGTTTATCACATTAGGTTTTTGTGGGTTTTTCTCTAATGCCTTATTTTTGTCAGTCTCATTGGCTTTTCTAATGGCTGTGTTGATAGTTTTCTCATCATAGCCACATTCCAGAAATCTTTCCTTACTCAGATGTTGGGCCTCCACAAGATCAAGATCATTACTGCATGTGTGGCGTCTCCTCAACAACTCACTGTATGGTATACTTTATACGAGATGTCGAGGATGATGGCTCGTCACATGCAGTTAACTGTTACCCGCAGTTGGTTTGCGGTATAGTATAGTTTTAATTCTTTGATCTTTTATGTACACGTCCACATCCAGAAAGTATACATGAGTACTGCTTATATTTGCCATAAACTGAAGGTTAACATTTTTTTTAATGATCTTATTAACAAACTCTTGATCTGTCTGTTCTGTGCCCTGCCCTATTACAAATAAATTTGTCAATGTAACATTACTACATGACCATCTACCATTGTCTTGTGTTCTTGATTCAAAATTATTTCTAGCTAGGGGAAAAACAAGCCCCCATAGCTAATCCTCCTATTTGTTGGAATACCTGATTTGAGAACAAGAAAAAGTTGTTGTTGAGACAGTATGATATCATTGCAATCAACATTATAATGTGGTGACTTAAATGTAATGGTCTAGATCTCAGATAATGTTCTATTGCTCTGATTCCATCTTTTGGCAAGATACTTGAGTACAAAGACGTTACGTTCGGGCACATTAGCAAATAGCCAGAGTCCCACTTACAGGTATTCAAAATCCTCAGAAAGTCACTCGAGTCCTGTATAAAGGAGGGTAAAAATTTAACATATTCCTGCAAAAAAAATCTAACAGACCTCCTGTTGCAGAAATTATTGGTCTTCCTGGTGGTGTTGACACATTCTTGTGAAGCATGAGCATCAGATAAATAACCGTCATTATTAGATGTTCATTTTTTAAGAATTTCAGTTCATCCATGCTTTTCAAATCAGCATTGCGCCATACATTCAATTTGGGATAATATTGATTCCAAGAGCTTTGTACAATTTGCATATTGCATCTCTTGTAACAATTTGTGTCATCCAATTAAAATAATGCTTCTTTCATATATTCCTGGTGAGACAAAATACCAATGTTCCCTCCCTTATCGGAATTTAAAGTAATGATTTGTTCATTTCTTTGCAAATTATCTATCAATTTGTTGTATTGATTTTGTTGATATCTATATTCTTCTTTGATCTTTCATTTTTGAAGTTCGGACTTTTAATTTCTGCTGTTATCAATTCGCCAAATATGTCCAAGGAGTCCCTTGCTGCCAATGGTTGAAAAGTTGACATTAGTTTAAAGTTGGTTTGAACGGTGCCATAGAAGTTACCACTTGGACTACCCACCTCATTAGAGCTGGTTGTACCTTCTCGTGCTAGTTCATACAAATTTACCAAAAGGTCTGCATCCGCAGTGGTCAAATTATCAATTGATTGTGAATTCGTTGTTTCAACCTAACAAGATATTGCTGTATTTTTTGCATTGGTCAAAAAATGTTATTTAAGTTTCAATTTCCAGATAAATTGATTAACGTCCACATGAGTTCTTGTGAAGTCAAAGTTACTTTCAGGACAGTATGAAAGCCCTAATTCCAAAGTTGTACTTCGGCATTCGTCAGACTCATGGGGTATAGATTTACCACGGTATTGGTTTTGTGTTTCATTGTCATTGCCATTTCTTTTTCTACTCAGTTTCTTGTTGGTATTGTTTCCGCTTGCACTTACACCTTTCCCTTCGTTTTGTGCTGCTTTTTTGTTTGTTTGTATAGCCTACTTGCATGGTGTCAGTGTTTGTTTTCGGTCCTGTCTCAGACAATTGACTTCCTCTGCGAGGGAGAATGTGTGAAACCCCAAGGGTGTTGACATTCCTGCTTGGTCATTTTTCTGCCTCACTCTCCACCGCCGAGCTTAAGTTAGAGGCTGAAGTTGACATCCCCGTTGTTTCCTTTCCACTAAATTGTGCATTCTCCTGTTGAATGGCCCTTTTGGGGATTTTTGGGGCATCATATCTTTTGGCAAATATGAACACTTGACCTTTTTCATAGTCTTGTCTGTGTGTTTGAAACTTATAGGTTTTGCATTTTTTAATGATTTCCTCGTCTTTTGCCAGTCTGGTTGTCATTTCATCTCGGTACTTTTGATTATTGGTGTAACCTCTGATTTCATGATTTCAGAATTCAGTTCATCAATTTGTTCTTGCAATTTCACTGTCTGCATAGTTTACGAGTATTTCAACAAGTTGTCTAGATGAGTCAAGGTTACAATCCGCCCACTCGTGTAACATCTGTTGATCCGGGGTCTCATAACTTGGGGCATTCATAATGCGCAAACCTCTAGGAATTAGTCCCACTTGTAAATAGGGGCACAATGACTTGTGCTCCCACAATTTGGATTGTTCCATACGAATTAACTTTTCCAGTTTTCTGAATGTATCTCTTATGTTTGTGTTCTCCCCTTGAGGTGGGCCACTTGGTCCCTGAAAAACAATCAAGCGAAACCGCTTGCCCTCTGTGCACTGTTGCTAGTCCCTTTTGGGAATTTGTAAACAAAGCTAATCAGATATGCTTCATAACATTCCACAAAGTGTTCAACATTTAGTTTTGATCAATGCTTTTTTACAGAAAGTTTATAGTCCATCAGAACATTATTATGATTCATAATATCCAGTGTGCATGTACGATACATTCCTTTGACAATCCAATACTTTTTTCAAGAAATGCTCAGATGCCCAATGCATTTCGGGCCCCACGGCCCTTCGTCAGGGGCTGTATCTGAAAAACATTAAATAATACATTCACTGCACTAATCAAATCTCCAATGACATGGGTTACAGTCTAAAGCTTCCTCATTACATGTGCAACATAATGTCATCGATTGGTTATATGTAAACATAAATTCTATAACACATGACTTGTATTTATAGTGAGAAGAAGGGAAAACGAAATAGTGACATGATTATACAAATAAACTGAATCCGCTTTAAAAATCACTCACTTGTGTGTGAAAACCCGTGATACTCAAAAAAAGCTGGTCCTGGCTTTTCAAAGTTGTCCCGTAATAAACTTGCACCTAATTGTTCACAAAAGAGAACGGTCTCACTTCACTGTGGCAACAATATAAAGTGAAAATAAAACGTGCTTAAGTTGCACAAGACTAACCTTAACGGGGGCGACGCTCTATGTTCATACAAGTATACACTTCGGTTTCCACTTTGCTGGGTGCCTGTAAAGCACATAATTTTGGTAACCTCATTCTATTTAATAAGGGCTATGCCTGATAAATGACTTAAAAAGACGTATGAGAAACGGGTCACGAACCTGAGTTTCAACGGCCTGTCCGGCGGGGTCACTTTCACCGTTTACAAAAATTCATGTCCGTGTTACACAAACACAAAATATGGTAATGTTCTTTCTAAAAAGACAACAGAAATAAGGGTTCATGGCCCGTTGGTGCCTCAGCTTGTTTAAGGCGAACTCGCCCACCAGAAGAAAGTGGCCCGCCATACCTTAGTTGGATCCAAAAAAGAATTCAAGATGTCCGCGGACGGAGCCGCTCGAAGTGTTAGAAGACGCCCGGTGTCTGTAAACAACACTCTCTCACGCAAGCGTGTTAAAGTGTGATAGTTGAATATAAAAAGAGGCTTACTCGGTTTCGAAGGGCTCGATACTAGCTTATGCAGCACGCCATATTGTAACGTGTCCGAAAATGTAAAAAACAAGAAGAATGTGCCTACAGATAAACAAAAGCACTCGCGTTGAATGAAGATAGAATGAAAAAAATTGTGTGGTGCGGTGAAATGTATTAAGCCTACCATTATGAACAAAGAATAATAAAACAGTGTCAAAGAAAAACAAATATAAACAATCCTCCTCAGTGATTGACATAGCAACATCAATAAACTGTAGACATATGACCGAACTCGGGTCTGCATGCTCACAACAATGGTACAGTAATTACAAATAACATCCTAGATCTACTCTATCATTGATCCCTTTTGGATCCTGGGTATCTAAACGTTTTATCCAAAATACTTCCCTCTGAAGTAGACATTTTGTGATATTTTTCCCGGGTGCAGGGACAACCACTTCAAGAACCTGAAACTTTACTTGGGCAATAGAATGTCTGTTTAACTCCCAGTGTACTGCCAAACTGCTATTTGGATTCTTATTACGAATCGTACTTTAGTGTTCGGAAATACGCGTTTTTACTTTACGTTCCGTTTTCCCTATGTACAAAAGACCACAGGGGCATTTTATTGCGTATATTATGTTCATGGTGTTACAGTCTGCATTGTGTTTGGTGATTATAGTTTCTCCTGTGTAAGGATGTTTGACAATGTTGGTCACCATGACATTATTGCATTGAACACAGTTTTGGCATTTTCTGGTTCCTCTGTATGTTATTTGAATTTCTCGCGGTTTGGGTTTCAATAACTCCTTTATATTTTGAGATCTTTTGTAGGCAAAAATAGGCTTTCTTATAAACATTTCTTTGAAATCAGGCTCATTACTCAAAAGTTCCCAATGATGATTAATACTTTTTTAAATTTCATTTTTACTGGTGGAGTATTTGGAAACAAACACTTGCCGCGTTTCTGTGGGTTTGACTTTGGTTTTTAACAGTGATTCTCTCACTTGATCTTGCACTTTGTCTCTTGTCTTTTCCAAAAGAGTTTTGGGATATTTTTTTGCTGTGTATTTTGTGGTGATCATATTTAAATTTAATTCCAATGAATCATTCTTCGAGCAAATCCTTTTAACTCGCAGCATTTGAGAGTATGGTAGATTGTTTTTGGCAGCATGTATATACCGGGTTGTTTGGGAAACAAAACTGTCAAAAATTGTCTGGTCTTTTTGGTAATCCATTTCATGTTTTCTGCCTGTTCTAAGATGGACTCAAGAGTACTGGTCAGTTCTTTGATAGGATCGTTATCCAATTTGAGATAAGTGTCTATGTGTGATATATGTTCTTTGACATTAGATTCATAGAATTGCTGGTCCATTATAACAATTGCTCCCCCTTTATCAGCTTGTTGAATGTGTATTTTGGGGTCATTGGCTAAATCCTTCAGAACTGATCTCTCTTGTTTTGAAAAATTAATGTTCCGCTTCTTCCATGTTTTGATTTTCTTGATGTCGTTAAGTACTACATTTTCAAAGGCATCCAGTATTTTGTGCGATGTAGGTGCTTGAAACGAAGATTTAGGTTTGAACTCGTAATACTCTATTTGAATTTCAGCGATGCTCTTGTCAGGAAAATTAGAGAAAAAGTATTTTAAATGCAGTAGTCTCACGAATTTGGAAAAATCAATTTCTGTTTCCAATAAGTTGGTATGATATGTAGGTACAAAATTCAACCCTTTATTGAGCACTTTGATCTGTTGAGTGGTTATCTCTTGTGAAGAAATATTGACTACTATGTTTGTTTCATGCTCCTCAAGTTTGGTTTTGTTATATCTTTGACTTCGCCTTGTTTTCCTTTTGGTTTCCCTGGTGGTTGGGTTGTGTCCGCGTCCTGGGCGGAAAAAGATGTTTTAGTAGCGGATGCACTTTCAGTTGTTGCTCCAGTAGTTTCCTCTACTCTGGGGGGTGCTCTGTTGATGTTAGTATCTCGCTCTGAGGCTACAATTTCTTGTGATGATGTGTTTGGGGTTCTTTTAACAAAGGTTTTCCTCTGGGCATAGACATCTGCCCAGGTATATACCTCGTTCAATTTGTAATCCAACGTGTCTCTTTTATATTTCCTGAGCTTACCTTCCTGTATGTCTTTTGTGTATTTATCCATTCTGTTGTTCATATCCTCTAGAAATTTCGACCAATCTTCTGAATCCATTCTACTTTGTAAATCCGTTTCAATTACAGATATTTCATCTGTGATTTCTTTGATGACTACTGCCAATTCTTCTACCAGTAGAAGTATTAGATCTAACGAGCATTTATTCAACACTGCATACCATCGATCCATAAAGTCCTTTTTCATGTGAAACCTGAATAATATTGGTTTGATTGGCATTCTTAAACCTCTAGGAATCCTTTTTGCCCGGTGATACTGCACCAGAGTGGATGCGTGCAGACGCTGGTTCAATTGTCTTTTTGTGAGAAACTCTAGTTGTTTTAATTGCTGTGGTAGGCTGTTTCCCTGTACATTGAAGGATCTGATGTCATGTATAAGAGAATATATTTCCGTTGCTTGTTCATTCGTGTAGGCCAAGGTGCTGGCCCTATTATCTGTTATACCTGTGATCGCGTCGAAAGACATATTTATGAAATGGGTGCTCCCTCCTTGTGGACAGGGTACGAACAAAAATAATTTAAGGAAGGGTACTCCTAAGTTGCTTCACTTTTTCGGAACTGTCTGAAAAAATACTCAATGCGTGCTACTGAGGTTCGCACAATGGCCCACATGCATCAAGCACTTTTACATTCGCAAACGGTGCGATTCCTTAAAATCGGCCGTTTGCGAATGCAAAAGTGCTTTTTGGGATGCATGAAGCATTTTTGAGTAATTCGGTATTTTTACCGAATTCCAAAAATGCGATTGCTTTTAAGGAATTGCAAATTTGTGATTCCTTAAAAGCAATGCATCATTAAAAAAAAAACTGCGATTATTCAAATTGGAAGTACAAATTACCACGAGGTTCAACCTCGTGGTAATTTGCGAAATTGTTTAAAAATGCTTGAAAATGCATTTTTTAAACTGTCCAGTTACAGACACACATGTCCTTAGGACATGTGTGTGTGAAACATGCACTTTCAATTGCATTTCAGGGGTGCATTTGGACCCCCCCCTGCACCCATGAAATTTTCTAAGTGCCACTCGCAATTTTCTACTGCCTTCCAATTGACTACATTGATTCCTATGGGCCTCTAGGCCCATAGGAATCAATGTAATGCCATTCCTTAATTGCACTTCGCAATTAAGGAATCGCAATTTCCGAAAATTAAGAAATCCTAAAAACTTTTAGGATTTCTTGATGCATAGCATTTTGCATTTCCTAAATAGCGATTCCTTAATTTTCGCTATTTAAGAAATGCAAAATCCTAGATTGATGCATGTGGGGGTAAGTCCCAATTGCGCCTGAAACATGAAAAACAACCAAGCGAAACCGCTTGCCCTCTGTGCACTGTTGCTAGTTCCTGTTGGGAATTTGTAAACAAAGCTAATCAGATATGCTTCATGCTTGGTCCCGCCATTTGTTTCGATATATTAGGGGCATCATCAAACATTAGTCTGCTGCCGCTTCACGGCTCCTTAGCGCGTCTGCGGTCATGGCTGTTGAGCTTCAATATCGTAAATTAATTTGGCTGCAACAATGCAGCGTAGTATAATTTGATGCTTGTAGACCACACACCTCCTCACTGGACTATTTCCCCAACAGTATTCCTATCTTATTCGCAGGCAGTCGATCTCTGGGTCCTCCGACTCGTTTCTCGCTACGGCTGTAAAGACAGGCACACATTTTCAGGATATCTGGGAGCTGGCGACTTTCTCAATCGAGAATACAGACAAGATCCGGCATGAGAAACCACCGGGCGTAGCTTACTGTCACACCCGCCCGAATTTGAGGAGGGGGTTTGTTACCGTTGAGGAAGCCTTCTCGGCACGAGTATGGCGAACGCCGTTGTTCTCTGCTTCCCTTCGCTCAGGAAAGGATGGAAACAAACCCAATCATTGTGCTTGCAGGTATTTTATTTGCTCAACCACCACAATCGCCCTGACATGTTTCTGCCAAACACAGCCTTCATCACATAACGCGGGTTAGGAGCCAAGATATTCAATTTAAAGTGCACAGTGCCATACATGTCATAATTCTTACGTGACATAGAAGAAACACTTACATTTTGTGTTCTCTAACTTTTTTCAACTTTTTTTCAACTCTGTGCTACAATCATAGCTTTAAGTTTTGTGCAAAGCCAGCCATAAATATATAAATATAAATATATATTCTCTGAATAAATCCATCAAAACGCATAATAAACACATTTAAAACTAATTTCCTGTAAAATACATACAATCCTGGAGGCCGGGAGCCATTTCTGTGCTGCAATTGTATATAGTTATTAATGATGCATTTTTATGGGACATGAAAAATGCTTTGGGTCACCTACCATATGTGGTTGGCTCAATTGATGGCACACTTATTGCCTTGGTACCACCACATAACAGAGAGCAAATCTACCGCAATTTAACAAACTTCCATTTAATCAATGTGCAAGTTGTGTGATTACCAGATTTGTACATCTTAAGCATAAGTGTACATTTTCCAGGATCTTAGTAACAAAAAAAGGAGTATCACCACAGAGAATCATAGATTCTGAATGGGATGTGTATTTGAGAAAAGGAAAATGTTTCCTTTTGTAAAAAAACCCTCACTCACCAGCCTAGTGGTGACATGCTTCATCATTGGTGTCCACCCTGATGACTGAGTGCCATCAGGGTGTGCTGCGACACCTGAACTACAGTGGAGCTGGTTGTTGTGAGTGATAAGTGCAGAAAATATGTTAAAAATTGTCCTGGTATGACTTGGTTGAAAAAACTTTTATTCGCAAGCTACTAGACAATGTTAAAAAAGGGCGTTGAGATACTTAGTAGGTGATTATGACCATGAGTATCTATGTGAGTGGTCTACATGTTTCAACCTATGTGTGGTAGTTTCCAGGTTTTCATCAGGACCGAAGTGCAAGAAAATAGACGGTATACACCCTCTAACGTGTATCCAATCCTAGATTCTTGGTACCAGAATTGCAAAAATCTGCAATTGGTATGAGCTCAAACCTAACTAGGCGAGAAAAAAGGAAAAAAGACCTGCGGGAGGAAAAACGAAATGGCAGTCACAATCAAACTTATTTACGTGCCTGTAATGCAGTGTCGACTCTCACGTGCCTGCATGCTTCATGCGGATCCCATTCTATTAACACACCAGACATGATGAATTGTCAGAAAGGCGTAAGCATTGTCACGTCTAGTTTATTGGAGTGCTAGTTCATCGTATATATATATATTCATATACTGGATTTGAGCTGTCAGCTCACTCAGGCACACAGATCAATAGGTGTGTGTGAGGTCGAAAAATACATTTTTCTGTCAGTCACGCACTTCCTTACTCATGGTGGGGTGACTCTCCATGCTCACATTAAAGATAGGAGCCCCCACTACCTGGGCGCTAGGGGCTAGAAAGTTCTGCACAATAGCAAACATTTCTTTAGAATTATTATTAGCCCGCTCAAAGCGTGCAGAATAATACTGGCCTTTAGCCTCTCCAATAGCCGCATTGTAGAGTTTTTGTTTGGCTCGCTTGGCCTGTTTGTCAGTGGAGCCATAGCCCCTGGAGTGCCATACTCTCTCCAAAACTTTGCACACATGTTTCAAAGTATCAGCTCAGTAGTGAAGCAAGGCTTAGAGGGGAACTCTCTTCAGCCTAGGCTGACATGGTGCCGACAGAGTGACAACTGAGCTTGAAATCCAGTCAGCAAACTGTGCCAGATTCTCCTCCAGGTCCCCCAGAAGGGAGGGCCGGGAGGCCGCCAGAGAGCTACTAAGCTGCCCGGGGTCCAATTTTCTAGTAGAGGGGGGACGGTGGCAGTTAACTGGTTGAGAGAAATACTTAGTGTCCCATGAAAAGAATATGGGAAAATGATCCGACCAAGTGACCGGACTCGGCCTCACCACCGATAGCGGGAAATTTGAACAAATGATATCCAAGGTATGTCCAACTTGATG
This sequence comes from Lissotriton vulgaris, assembly GCF_964263255.1. Taxonomy (NCBI): domain Eukaryota; kingdom Metazoa; phylum Chordata; class Amphibia; order Caudata; family Salamandridae; genus Lissotriton; species Lissotriton vulgaris. The sequence goes on along the minus strand of NC_141698.1, from coordinate 788,980,476 downwards.
GGTAGGGTTCTTGACCTATTGAGAGAGGTCGGCCAAGTACAGGGAATCCAGAAAAGCTGCAGAGTCGGTTGTGTCAGTATGGTCAAGGTGGAGATTAACATCCCCAAGAAGCACATAGTTCTTAAAGCGCAGTACACGCTCTGCCAACACATTCCCATAGGTATCCAAGAAAACACTGGCTGACCTAGTTGGCCGATAAATCAGGTATCCCCCCAGGGTAAAATGGGCAGAAAGTTGCAGGCTAAAATCCAGGACCTCACAATCTCCCCGGCGGGTGGGTAATTGGCTATGAAGAGTCCAACAATTCCTATACATAATAGCCAATCCGCCACCTCTACCTACTGGGCGATCCACCCTGTGTATTTTGAATCCCACAGGAGTGGCCAAGGCCACAATGGGATTTGAAAAGGCATCAAGCCAATTCTCACTAATAAACAATAGATCTAAGCAGTTATCAATGATCAAATCAGCCACATCTACATAGTGCTTTTTTAATGATCTAACATTGATAAGGCATGCCCTAATACTCACAGGCCTAAATGTATCAACAACCATCACATTCAGAGGTGCCTCCAGTGAGGAACTGAAACCACAGTCCACACAGACATAATCCCTTGAAAGCTCTGCCAGCTTATCTCTATGTGACGAGCACGGGGGAGGTCTAAAGGATTTTAATAGCTCGCTCGATATGCCGATAACCCTGCTGCTCCCTGATTTAATAGGAGCAGAATGGCTAGCCCTGAGCACTGACTTAGAGCTGACGGGCGTAGACGGGCACAGACGGGCTTGCTTTAGGCGAGCCATCGGCACGCCATCTGCGCACCCGCTGCGCTCGCCCACTGCGCGTCTGAGCAGACGCCATCTAAGTAGGGTATGGCAAAGCCAGCGTGCAGCATACATCAGCTGAGACGCTGACTGCGATGAGCGCGAGTCGCATCCAAGATGGCCCTGTCACAGAATGCCTCCCCGAAGAAATGCACCAAAGAGAGCGAGGTAGGTGAGTAAAGTGTACGCTGAATTTAAAATGTAGCAAAGTGTCAGGAATTAAAAAGCAATTCTAAAGTTTTTCTTGAAGTTTTGTATGAAGGGAACTTGCACAGTGATTGAATTGAAGTTTTTAAGATTGCATTAGACGTGTTTTCTGCATTAGACTTGTTTTCTGTTGAATGTTGCCATTGAGGCAATCTGTGCTACTTAAATTGCTTGAACCACATGTGGTAGGCGAGCCAAAGCATAAGAATCTCCCTGAGCAAAAACTTTGATTTTGTGGTAAGTGCATGAAGCTGTTGATATGTCTCACCTTTGAATAAAGAACTTCTTGTAGCACATCACTGAAAGTTGGTTGTGACATTCTACCAGATTGTGCAACAGTGTATTGGTATGATCCTGTGGCCACAAATGGAGTACTGCAATTATTTCCACTATTGGTGCCATTGATGTTGTATTCCTATTATGAGGCATAATATCTGGCTCTAGCTGATGACATAAATCAATAACAGTTTGCCTATTTAATCTGAATTGTTTGATCATATCCTGTTCTTCCATAGTGGCAAGGTTTGGTACTGCAAATGGAAATATAGCAAGAAGTATCTGGATTATGCATGGGTTCCAATCTATTTAAAAAATATGAAAAACAATTCTTTATCCAAATTTATTATAATAATATGTTTTGATTTGTGTTTTTTTTATTTTTTGTAATCTTTTTAAAATGTGAAAAGCATTAGCTACAGGTAATTTATTTCTGAATAGACAATCTTTTTAATTTTAAATTTCTTTAAACGTATGATGTAACAAAAAATTTAACAAATTGAGAAACTAAATGCAACACCAGTGTTTAAATTTTTATTTTTTGCTTTAATCAAAAAAAACAAAAGAAAAAAAAAGATTAAAGAAAAATAAACATAAAAAGTCAATCATGGTGAATGAAACTATTTTTGAAGAGCCAAAATTGTTTGAAATCTAATGAAGAAAATACAAATATCATCACAAAGGTAAACGTGTCAATAAAATAGTCCACAGAGTGAATGCTGGTGGTAGTGGAGATCTTGCCATTCTCTTGTGCTGGTTCGGAATGAATGTCCCCTTCAGAGGGGGACTTGTTGATCTACAATTGTGGGGACTGAGGTGGGTACAGGTGTTACTTCTGGTGGCAGGGCCTCCTTTTCTGCGGCTGAGGCAGATGTAGTAGGCCAGATGTTTTTGGCCCACAGATGGTGAAGATATTGCTGAAAACGCCCTGCACATATGGGTCAAACAATCTTGCCATCTCCCATAGTCAGGGAGTCCAAATTCAAGTTTAAATTTTCCATCTGAACCTTGTGTTCCCTCTGCAACTGCTTCAACTCCCAGAGCTCTGGAAGTGCCTGGCCCATCATGCCTTGTGGCTGGTTGAGGGATCCTAAACTTGGTTGAGGGTGGCCTGGGTGACAATGAACCCAGTGGCCTCACTTAATTGGTAAATAGATTTCCTCCCACAAAACCCTACTACTCTATTCTCTTGACCCAGTGTACCAAATCCCACTGGGTCCCATCTGAACTGGGGGTGGAAGTAATTTTGGATCAACAGCAGTCAGGACTGGGGGACACAAGATTGGAACGATGTTCCTTTGGACACAGGAAGAGGAGGTATCCAGAGGCTGAGGTGTGATAACAGCTGAGGTGGGAGGTATAAGTGTGGGCTGAGTGATACTCACTGGAGCTGTCTGCCCAGGCGAACCAGATGGACCCAGCCTGCTCCTCATCATCAGGACTTGAAGAAGTGGATTCCTCACTGAAGGCTTGTTCCTGGTCTAGAGTGGAAGTATCATCAGTAGCAGTGGCATATGGTTATCCACTAACTCTGGATGTTGGACCTATGATGAATTACAAACAAAGAAAATTGAAAAAGTCTGGATTCTACATCAAATGAGTATGAAGCAAAAATGAAGCAACCTAAAAAGAAAAAGCACATTAATTTAATTATTATACCTTTCAGTAGGATTATTATAAATTACAAAAGCAATTTAAATGACAGACAAAACTACTTAAAAAAAAGCATGTAGAATGCTGTCCTGAAATGAAAAAAAGAAATGAGAAAGTTTACATAAAGTATACCAAACATTCAACACAACACAGTAGATAGGAGAAATGTGAAAGAAACCATTCCAAGGTCTACCAGGGTAAAATTCGGACAATTAGGAAATTGGAAGGAAAAATAGATTCAGCCATCATATAAACATTGCAAAGTACAGTTCATAAAAGACAACTTATATTCAGCATACAAAGTAATATACATTAACATTTTTAAGGCTTCAAACTTTGATTTGTGAAACAAATAACATATAATCAATGAGATAACAAGAAAATGACAACATACAAAATTAAACAAAAGAACATTTCAAAACAAATCATAAAATAGAGATTGATAAATACATGACACTTTGACATTTGTGAAAATATGAAAGAAAATAGAGAATTAGCAAAATAAAATTACAATACTATTTTAATAAAACAAAAAAAGACATCATGGTAGTTGTAGTCATTTCAAATAAACATTAGCAACACTTGCAAAATTGTAAGCTTAACATCCCTAGTAAAAATAGGCAGTAAGAATAAACAAACATTTACGATATAAAACAGATATATGAAATATGTTATTAGTTTAAATAAACACTTGAAAGCATCATAACATCATGTGAAATGTAATGGAGATTGAAACCCGTAATCTTAAATTCAACAAACTACATTCAAACGAACAAGGCAAAAGAACATGGAGATAAATACACACATTGACTAAACATATTAACAATTAGTAAAAGGAGAGAATCAACAATAATGCTACAAATTTCCAGACAAAAGCAAATAAAACATTATAGGTTTATATGTTTAAAGGTGCAACAGATAAATTTAAAGCAAAACAACATTTAGGTTTAGTGACACATTCAAAAGTATAACTTACCAGGCTCCACTTTACCAGAGAATTCTGGCAAGCCTTCCGGATATTGAATCTGCTAGACTTTCTCCTCCCAGGGATATGGTTGTAAGGGGGACTAGGAGAACCACCACCAGTCCTCTGGGCCTCCAGGTGGCGCATGAAGACCAGTGGACTCACTGTCCCCCGCAGCTCATTTCACTTCTTCCTAATTTCCTCCTGTGTGCACAGGTTGCTTGCTACAGCATTCAATCTGTCAACTATTCTGGCCCACATTTTCCTTTTCTGAGCTATAGTTGTAGTTTGTACTTGGACTCCCAACAATTGTAGCTCTACTCTAATAATTTCATCCACCATGACTGACAATTCTCACTCTATAAAACAGGGATTTCTCCTCCTTGCCGTTATCAAATAATCTTTGATAACCCACAAAAAAAAGAAAGCAAAAAAAACTGACTTGGTTGAAAACTTTCTCATGAACAATGTTCTGCTGCAGTGGAATGGCAAAGGATCATTGTCTAAAATGAAGTGCTTTTACAGTGTGGTATGCAGGTGAAAATAATTCTCCGAAACACATCAGGTGTGTGATGTTAGCATCCAACCAAAACCCACAGGAATAGTACAATGTTGAACGTGTCCCTTAAACGGATTCACTCCACCTGGAATCCGCTGATAGGATAACACCCGACAAGTGAGAAATCTAAATAGGCTAGGTGCAATCTCCGCACCCTGACAGCAATGGAGTAATGTTAGCCAGCCAGGGAGTCCACTGCGTCATCAGAGGTGAGCAGCTTAAACAACTGAAAACACTATGTCAACGTGGACAGAGGATCAGCCAGCCCGCATCAAAATAAGGCAGTGAGAATCAATCAGCTTCTTTGAGTACTTGTAAATACTGCCACGTAGGAAAGATAGAAGTCCCGTCAAGATCTAAATCAGGGCCTATGTCTTTACAGAAGAGTTTTTGCATGCATTTTAATGATGAAGCCATAATGAGTATGAGAATTTTAGGGATAAAACTGCAAATCAGGAAACTGATTTGCGATATACAGTGATGGAGTGAGTTAGACAAGTGGAAAGGCAGATGGGACAAAAAGAAAGATCAAAATAAATCAAAAGCAGGATATACCACGTGGGGAAAGGGAGAACCTCTTCCAACTTCCCAAGATAAAGAGGGAACATAGAATTCCCCATTAAGGGAGATGCCAGGTGGAGGTTATGTACATGTCCCTTGGAGCACCTCATTTACAAATGATTCCCCAACGAAAGAATACTGTTCAGTGGTATACTCAGGTTCAAAGATTTATTAAAATCTCACTGGTGTTTATGGGTTGATTTAAATATCTTTTTCGACATTGATGTACCAATTGATTTATGGGCTGAATGCAATGTGGCCAGAAAAGGTATCTCACAGGAATCCAATATCTCATCCACTGTCGCCTATAGTGATCAGAAAGTATCAGCAGGTAATTACATTTTTGAAAGGGAAAGTACCCTCAAAGGACATGATTGGTTATAAATCGACAGAACCACACAGGAACCTAAGGAGACAGTGCATGCGTACTATGAAAGGTTGTTGCAGGTGTTTAAACAGAATAGTGGGATGGAGAATTCTGGAGAGGAAGTCATGGGAGGTTTTGCGTCTGGGTTTCTGATGATGCCGCGACCTGAGGTTAGCATGATGAGACAGGAGCCTTTGATTTGTTGGCAGAACAATTCTATTGATGAAATACTGAGGTATGCTAGATATTGCCATGATGAATTAGAGATGAAACAGAAACTACTAAAGTAAAAGTGCATGTTGGTCCAAATGAATCAGTGGTATGTGGGAAATGTAAGTGGATTGCAGGGAGATCCTTACCAAGTGTGAGGACCTGTAATGCAAGGTGGAAATGAATGAAAGCCAGGTTCAGAATGCTTGTGTAGACTCAAAATGGTAACACAGCTCAATACAAGCTATGCCAATACGAAGAATGCAAGGTTCTAACATGACACAAGTCTCAGTAATAGAAGTTCCTCAAGACCCTATGCCTCAGAAAAATATGGATGGTCCGAGATTTAATACTAACTAGGTTCCAAAATTTACCAAGAGCTCTTTCCAAAATCATAACCCATTTCAACAATTCCTCTTGTTTGACTCATTCGAGGGCTACAGCTCCCACCAGTCTCGATGAGAGTGCCTGAGGGGGAGGAAGATTGGGTACTTGGGACAGTCTTAGAGGTAGACCAGAGTGGTCCACTTGTAGAAGGCAAGGTAACTGGCCACTTGGTGTCCTTTTTCATTGACATAGGTGCTACACATTCCACTTTTAGAACAGCGGAATCTCCAAACCTACTCCTTTCAAGAAAAAAAGTCCTAGTTTTAGGAGTTGCTAACAAACAAATGACAAACCCGGTAACAAAAAAAGTTCAAATTAAAATGGGGTCATTCAAACAGAGGCACCAGTTCATATTGTGTGATTCTAGTCCCGTAAATCTCTTGTGATGTAATTTGCTATGTAAATTGAATTGTACCATCTATTGCATGACAGAAGGTGTGGAATTCCACCCTTATGATAAAGATGTTGATTTCAAACTGGCAAGCCAAGCAACAGTCATCAGACTATACCCTTTTATGAATACAGGGGATCGGCCATTAAATCTCAAGGATACAGAGAAGTTCGAAGTCTGGGACTTTTCAGGAAGAGGCATAGGTCTCGTAAACAGTGTTGAGCCTGTTGGAATAAGTTTCAAACCCGATGCTGAGTAACCCAGAAAACCTCAGTATAATATAACACCAGAAACAATAGCTGAGATTAACCCAGTGATTGAGTCAATGATATAGCAAAGCATGTTGAAGAGATAATGGAAGGTTCATGTACCTCGCCCATTATGGGTCTGCATAAACCAAGAGGTAAATACCGAATCATGCAGGAATTTAGGAAGATGAAGGTTATTGGTATCCCTTGTTGTCCTGTGGTACCAAATCCAGCTGTGATACTGTTTTAAATTCCATGAGAGACTGAGTGGTTCACTGTGGTTGATTTGTATCAGAATTTCTTTTCTATGCCCTTGCATGAGAACAGTTAGTAACTTTTCGCATTCCGGTTCCAGAACCGTGTTTTGGCATGGTGCTGAGTCCCACAGGGTATACAGAAAGCTCTCCGATCTTTAATCAGATTCTCAAAAATCCTTGAATCTTTGGTAATGCCCTGTATTTCTGTTGTAGTTCTGTATATCGATGACTTGTTGGAGGCGTTGGATATCCAAGAAGCCTGAAAAAAATGCACTATCGTGTTACTGAACTGCTTGGCTGAGAATGAACATAAAATGTCCCAGAGTAAGTTACAATATGGTCAAAGGGAAGTCTTAGGACAGCACATTTAGAAGGGAGCAAAGAAAGTGTCAGAAGAAAGAATCTCTGGGATTCCAAAAATAAATCTGTCAATGACGAACAGAAGTCAGTATGTTTTTGGGAATGGTGGGCTACCCAACTTTTCCTTAGTTGCCAAGCCTCTACAATGGCTGACATGAGGATGTGCCTGATCTACTACCATGGGACAACAAAGGCTTGACTGCATTCCTAGAGCTGAGAGAAAGTGTCTGTCTTTCATGCCTTGGCACTAAGATTGCCTGATTTCAATAAATCTTTTACACTTTTCTGCATTGACAGGGAGGGCTGACCTCTCTCAGTAATTCCACAAATGCATGGAGATGCTCGAAGACCTGTGGCTTATTTTTCTGCTACTCTTGATCCTGTAGCCGCAGGACTTGTCGGTTGCCATAGAACTGTAGCAACAGTAGGTGTCAGAAATGAAAGGTGTGAGAGCATAGCCATCAGACACTCCCTTACTTCTCACTGTTATGGTAATGCTGTCGGTCAGAAAGTACACTGACCATTCAGTTTGGATGGCTCACACAACGGGCTCATGGGGCCTGTCGGCCAGTCGGAGCCGGCTCATATTCCCAGGCGGGCCTTTCCGGCCTTGGGATTAGGATGCATTGTTTCTGACATGGGTTCTATGCTGGCCTGTCCGATATGGACGTGTTTGGGACCCCCCGCAGGGCCTCCTTGTGCTTACAGCTTCTGGTTGGGGCCAAGGGCTCACCTATGGTGCCCCCGGTGGATCCCTGCATCTTGTGACAGGCACCTTCAGGTGCCCTGCCACGGGGTGCAGAGATGAACAACACCTGCCATTTCTCAGTGAGAGCTTGTGTTACGGCCGGTTTACAGCTTGGTCGCATTGTAATTAGCCGGTCTGGACTGCGGACCGGAGATCAGTTGGTTCCAGGACCGAGACGATGTTGTCGCCCAACATCATAATAAGGCCCTTAATTACTGCAGAGAACATTACCCTGAGGAGGTGTTCTTTGCTGAATCCTGCTAAACTGTTACCATTGCATGAAAATGAGAATGATGATGGGGAGGTGGAACATGACTGTTTAAACATCGCAGAACTATGCACCAAGCCTAGACCAGATATTCAGGATGAGCCTCTGGCAGAGTCAGATTATGTACTGCTTGTGGATGGCTGTTGCCTAAGATATGATGAGAAAACCCTGAGAGCTGAGCAAACTGTTCGTACTGTTGGAGGAGTAGCGGAAGCCTCCTGGCTCCTAGGTGCAGTTTCTGCACAAGTAGCTGAACTGGTTGCTCTTAGTATAGCCTGCTGTGCTTTAGAATAACTGAGGGTGACTATATTTACTGATAGTCTGTACAACTTTGGTGTGGTTCATATCTGTGGACTGGCATGGTCCCAAAGATGATTTATGACTTCTTCGGGATCTGCCATTAGAAATGGGGAGTATTTTCATGAAATTGTTGGAAGCATTGCAATTACCTAAAGAGATTGCTGTTGTAAAGTGTTTGGCACACAGGAGCAAAAATTACTATGTGATGGCTGGTAATCTTTATGCTTATGAGGCTGCACAGTATTGCACTCAAGGGTCACGCTAGTAATAGAAAGAAAGCAATCTTACTTACTAATCTTGGGAAAGAAGGCCAACACATCTTTAAATATTTGCCCGTAGCTAATGATGAGAGAGGCCAACCTATTGCAGATGTTTTTGAGAAGGCGCGGAAAAGGTTAGAGCTGAGGTTTGCAAAAGAAATAAACATAGCACTTTGGAGATATAAGTTATATACCCAGCCACAGAGAGTAGGTGAGTCTATTGATGAGTTCGTCACTAGACTTCGGGAACTTTCATTGAAGTGCAAATTTGGACCCATGACTGAAGAAATGATTAGGGACCAACTTATTGTTCAGTGTAGGAGCAGAAAGACCCAGGAACGTTTGTGGGCTCCTAAGGACCCATCTCTCAAGGATGCAATTGACATTGCTAAAATAATTGAGGAGTCTGTATCGTGTATGAAAGAAATGGATCATAGAGAAGTTAAGGTCAACATGTCTGGTGAAAGTGAAACTTCTGTGGTGGAGGGTTGTGAAGGGGAGGTGGCTGCTTCAACCAGGTTTAAAGGCATGAGAAACAGCCCCAGGGGTAGGAAATTTCCCGATAGAGCTGGTAACAAAGTCTGTGGAAAGTGTGGAAGCGCTTACCATGCGTCTGACTCAAGACAATGTTGGGCCATTGGGAAAGAGTGTTTAAAGTGTGGCCGCAAAGGTCATTTTGCTAGAATGTGCAGAGATACTAACAAAGGCAAAGTAGCGATGTTATCCGAGGAGCCTGCCATCCCCTACAGACCAGACAGGATCTTGTGTGTGGAACCATCATCATATGATGGAAGCGAGAATGTTGAAATCCTTTTCACTGAGTCTCATGATTCAGATGTAAGGAGGAAACACAGGCCCAAAGCAGGATTTATCATTGGAGATAAGAGTGTTGAGCTTATGGTTGATTTAGGGTCACTGTACACCATAATTCCAAAAAGAATCTTCAAGCAGGAGTGGCCCAACAGGAAGCTGATGCCCAAGGACATAAATCCTGGCAGATATCAGGGTGAACAAATAGACATTTTAGGGCACATGGCAACAGATATTTGGTTTAAAGGAAGATCTGTGAGGGGGAAGGTGTATGTGGCAGAATCTGGACCCCCCATATTAGGATGGTATCATCAATTTGATCTTCACATCAAAATTGACCCACATGCTATTGAGCAAGTTATGGTAGTGGATGACCTCTCAGTAGGAGACATCTTGGAAGGAGGTAAAGAGGTATTTAGAGAGCAACTAGGCAACCTTGAAGGTTACGTGCACAAAATTAAGCTCAAACCCAATGCCGTCCCTGTACAACACAAATTGAGAAAGGTCCCCATTGCAGTGAGGGGGGAGGTGAAGGTGTTGTTGGATGAGATGCTGTCCAGTGGATTCATAGAGCCTATTGAATGTTCCTCATGGATTTCTCCGGTCGTGATTTCACAGAAAGCTGATGGCAGTCTACGCTTCTGTGTGGACCTCAGAAGCTTGAATCAGAACGTTATTCCTGACACGTTTCCCCTGCCAAATATAAACGAAATGATGGTTTTGCTTAAAGGGGCAAAGTACTTTTCAAAGCTTGATCTTCGTCACGCCTACCATCAAATACGTTTGCACGAATCTTCAAAACACTTGACAGCTTTCATCACCAACGAGGGCATATTTCAATTTACGAGGATGCCCTTTGGGTTATGTTCAGCTGCAAGTGTATTTCAACGGATGGTCAGAGAGGTTTTCAAAGGTGTGAAGAATGTAATCTATTTTCAGGATGACATTTTAGTGTTTGGTGAGAGTGTGAGTGACCACAATGCTGCCTTAAAGAATGCCCTTGCAAGAATTCTAGAATCTGGTTTGACATTGCGCAGGGAGAAATGCTCATTTTTAGCAACAGAGGTGGAATATCTAGGGCATTCCATCTCATCAGAGGGCGTGAAACCTAAAAGAGATCTTTTGGCTTCCATAAAGATGGCTCCTGTTCCCATAAATAAAGACCAGGTACGCTCATTCATTGGGCTTATTGAGTACTACTCGAAGTTCGTGAAGAACTTTGCTAGTAAAACAGAACCACTCAAGGTGCTCTTGAGGAAAGGGGTCAGATTCAGTTGGGGGGAAGAACAAGAGAAATGCTTTAATGAAATCAAATTTGAGATATGCAATGCTGGCATTCTAGTTCCGTTTGATGTACAGGAAAAGACCATCATCACAGTTGATGCGAGTGACACCGGCTTAGGAGCGATGTTGTCACAAATTGACAAAAATAGCGGAAAAAACAGTGGCCTTTTCATCCCGCACTTTGACTACTACAGAAAGATGCTATTCTGTAATAGGCAAAGAGACCTTGGCAGCTGCTTGGGGTGTAGAGTACTTCAGAATGTATGTGTGGGGGCGTAGGTTTAAACTTCGCACTGACCACAAGCCCTTGTTGAAGATACTCTCCCCAGGAGGAACAGGAAATGGGTCAGCCAGGCTAGCAAGGTTAGCCTCAAGATTACAGGAGTACAACTTTGATCTGGAGTTCATATCGGGCTGGCGCAACGTTCAGGCTGATTGCATGTCACGTTTGTCTTTGAAATGGGAGGATGTAGACAAAACGGGAGTGTCGAAGAAGGAGTGCGAAGGAGCTATCTCGTGTGTGGATGACGTAGTTCTGTGGAGTTGTGGCGCGGTCATCAAGAAAGAGTGGGAAGTGGCTATGTCGCATGATGAGGTTTTGAGGAATGTCAAGAATCTCATCGCTAAAGGCAGACGTAGAGAAAGTACCTTGCCAATCAGTGTCCGATCCTATAATGCAGTCATTGATGAGTTATCCATCGTTGGTGATCAGATCATCATGCGTGAGGATAAGTTAATTCCCCCTGTTGATGTTCGGAAAAAACTCTTTGACTTGGCTCATGAAGGGCATCTGGGCCAAACTATAACAAAGAAAAGGCTGAGAAACGAGTTCTGGTGGCCAGGCATGGATGGTGATGTGGTCAAGTGGGTGGAGAGGTGCGGTTAATGCTGCGAGTCTAAAAAGCGACTTAAAGTGGGACCCCAATCCACCCCTAGTTCCATCCAGGATCCCGGTGTGGTGGGGCATAGTATTTGCCTTGACTTTATTGGACCCATGCCTGGTGTCCACCCCAACAAGAGGTTTGGTCTAGTAGTTATGGATGTTCATACCCGATGGCTCATTGCTTATCTTCTTCCTGAGATAACTACACGCATTACTATCAAAGTTTTGCGAACAATTTTTCAGGAGGAAGGTTATCCCTCGGTCCTTATCACGGACAATGGGACCCAATTATCTTCCAACGAGATGAGGGGATTCCTGAGTGAGTGTGGTATAAAACATGTTTTCACCACTTTGTATAACCCACAATCCAATGGGATTGTAGAGAGAGCCATTCGCATGATCAAGGGCGCCATATGTCTGGCACTCGCAAATAACCTTGACATTGAAAGAACTTTTAATGAGTTAGTGTGGGCTTATCGCACGACAGAAAATTCAACTACTGGTGTGGTTCCCTTTGTAGCCATGCGGGGCAGGAAACCAACCTCAAAACTGGTGCCTCCGTGGATCAGAGACTTTATTGAAGGAAAGAATGGCGGTGAGTGTGATGCGAGCTTTCCCGTGCATGATTCCAGGAAGGTTCATGAAAAGGGAAAAAACTGGTCTAACATTCTGGTTGGTGATTGCGTCAAAGTCCGGTCTGGACGTTGGGTCAGAGGTATGCGTAAGTTTCTTGGACCATTCAAGGTGAGGGAAGTGCATCCCTTCTATGTGGTATTGGAGACTGGAGAAAAATGAAACTTGCGCAGAGTGGCAAAGTACAGCTCTGGAGAACATTCTCCTGAAACCTTTAATAGAAACGCAATCACCAAAGATACGTGCTCAGGGTATATGCTAGCTCAGGATCGCCAATTGCTTGACAGTGCCCGCACAGGTACAGAGGTGAGGGCACCAGGCCCTGGTGGGGATAACTTGGGCACTGATCAAAGGGCAACCAACGCAAGTGATGTGTCTCAGAACCTTCATGGGGCCCAAGCCCATCAGAGACCCTTACGGATCAGGAGACTTCCTCCACATTTGAATGATTTCCTTGTTGGCTGAATTGTTGTTTACTTCCCAGCTCCCGTCTCCTATTAATTCTGTACTTTCATTGTTTACCACTCAATTCCCTACCTGCGTGTAGAGGAAAGGGGGGTATGTTGTGACTTCACTGTGGTCGCACCCCCGTGCCACAGTGGAATGTCCCGACGCTGAACGTTCGATGGTAAGCGCCGCCGGTTCTCGAGTCAGTGAGGGTTCGCTGGTGGAAGGAAACAGGGGCGCTGGTGTTGTGTTGTGTTAAATAAAGTACCGTGAACCCAAAGCTGTCTCTGCTCATTGTCTACACCCTACAACATTTGATGGAGAATATGTAAATAAATCTGACAATGAGACCGACTTCAATCTTATGTTGGCAGTGACTGATACTTGGGAAGAGATTAAAGTCCATTTTCCAGGTTGGAAGTTCGGAGGTGTTCCAGCAGTTCATAAGGAGTAGGTGCGAGTTCAAGAACACATCAGCACTCTTAAGGCAGGAAAACTTACTACACGTCTTGTCTGTCATTTTCAAGAAGTAAACCATAACTGAAGGGATCTGAAATGGACAATTTTGGAAAGAGTAACAGGAGAGGCCCATACAATTGAGACCATACTGGTCCAAAAGGAGGCTCGCTTGATTTTTTCTGAAAAAGTAGATCAGGTGGGTCTGAATGATTTTATCGAATGGAACAGAGTGTGCAAATAATGTTTGTTACATCTACTGTGACACACTGCAAAGAGGCAACATCTAAATGACATGCATATAAAGGTTGGGGTATCATAATGGAATAGATGATCTAGCTGCCACCACTATTGGCTACACTGTGGTGTATACACAAGACAGAGATATATATATGATATTAATCAGAGTTGGCATTCCTTTGGCGCTGGCTGGAGGTACATCAGTTTTAAAGGGGTGGAACTTGAATGCGAGTAGCGCAGACCAGTATGTCTATACCTGAGGATGGCCTTTATACATGTCTATGGATATAAGATGTGTTTTCGCTTGGCCATGATTTCGCAGAAAAAACGAGTGCCTTCCACTTAATAATACCCACCTTGTACATAAAAGAGAAAGATACACTCCCATGCCCCTCTCCTCCATTTTCTAGAGCTTAGCCCTTCCTTGGAGGTTTTGCTCCATATAATATGTTGACATGCATCGAGTTGAGGAAAAAAATAAGCTTACTCCATCTCACACCAGAAAGATGGTTTGGGATTTTGGATATGTACTGTTGATGTGACGTGCAGGATATGGCTGAGAACTTAGCAGGCTGCTGCAAGATGGCGCCCGCCTGTATTTGTACGTGACAAAGTGATGGGGGCGAATGCTGCTGCACTGATGGTTCTAATGAAACAGGATGGTTTTCATTCTATTTCTGGATGTACAGAGTGATCACTAAGAGACTCCTTCCATGGCCCGTGTTTCCCAATCACTCAGGGGATACATCTTTGCCCTTCCAGGGACTGGGATGGTCCTCTGCCTGGCGGAGCACAAACTGCTGGAGTAGCGGTAAGTGGGGAGGCTGACCAATTTGGGACGGCTGTGTGTCTCTTTGCTTGTTTTGCTCCAGCAGATATGTGTAATGCTCTTTCAAGGCAGGAGTAGGCCAAACAAATGAGAAAAAATCAGAGGTATATTTTGAGGCTCTTTGTGAGTACGGTACGAGGACGGGAAAGGCAAAATAAATATTTATGTCCATATGCAGGTACGTTTTTGCCTGTGCTGTACTGTATTCTGTGGTGGAGGATAACTGTTAGCCCCTTTGGTGCGTTGTTGGTAGGAGTCACCAGGAAACTAACCATTCATTATGGCAGTATGTGAAAATACAAATACGGGTTGTGTTGTATTTTGAAATTTGACAACATATGATAATTGTTTATAATGGTTGTGGTCATTCCTGTTCGTCATCTCTGGCACTATCATTCCTGTTTTTATCAATCACCACAGATTCTATGCATCAATGAGGTAGTGATGCATCTCCGTGCCCTGAGGAATTTGCAGCAAAGTGTCTGGGCAAAGAAAGATATCGGCCATTCAAGCTAAGATGGTCATAACATGCAGTTTCTTTTAACCGAGTGTGGACACTATGGAAAGAAAGTGTGTGTGGAATAGATGTTCATAACTCAGTTTTAATTAGGAGATGTATTCACTCTTTTACACTACGGAGTTTAGATGTACAATAGATGACACGATCACTTACATGCCATAATTATTTTTTCACCACTTCATATGAGCCTAAAGCATGGGTACTCACAAACTTTCTCTCGGGGGCCAAATTTACAGTTTGGTTCGTGTCCGAGGTGCCTCGCTGGTGGGGGCGGGGTCAGTGGGGGAGGGGGCGGGGCTAGAGCAACAAAAAAAACGGTGACCATGAGGTTGATCACAGGTCGCTGCAGCGGACGCGTTCGTCCACTGAGCCACCAGACACACATCTCTCTCTCTCTCTCGTTCTTTCTCTGTCTCTCTCTCTCTAAATCTTTTTCTCTCTCTCTCTCTGTCTGTCTCCCTCCCTCTCTCTCTCCCTCTCCCTCCCTTGTTATACCTCTCTCTCCCTCTGTCTCTCTGTCTCACTCACTCTGACTGTCTCACTCCCTCTCACTCCCTCTCTCCCTCTGTCTCACTCACTCTGACTGTCTCACTCACTCTGAATGTCTCACTTTCTCTCTGTCTCCCTCTCTCGCTCTCTGTGTTTCCCTCTCCCTCTCTCTGTTTCCCTCTCCCTCTCTCGGTTTCCCTCTCACTTACTGTTTACCTCTGCCTCTCTCGCCTTCCCTCTCCCTCCTTCCCTCTGTCTCCCTCCCTCTCCTTCCCTCTCCCTCCTTCCCTCTGTCTCCCTCTCTATCCTTCCCCCTCCATCTCTCCTTCCCCCTCCATCACTCTGAGGTCTCCCTCACTCTGAGGTCTCCGCCCTTGCTCTGTCTCCCTCGCTCTCCCTCTGTCTCCCTCCCTCGCTCTCTCTCGCTCTCCCTCTGTCTGCCTCTGTTTCCCTCCCACGCTCTCCCTAGTTCTGCCTCGCTCTCCCTCTGTCTGCCTCTGTCTCCCTCCCTCGCTCTCCCTCTGTCTGCCTCTGTCTCCCTCCCTCGCTCTCCCTGTCTGTCTCGCTCTCCCTCGCTCTGCCTCTGTCTGCCTCCCTTGCTCTCCCTCGCTCTCCCTCTCTCCCTCTCTCTCCCTCCCTCGCTCTCCCTCGCTCTCCTTCGCTCTGCCTCTGTCTCCCTCCCTGTCTCTCCCTTCCTCTGCCTGTCTCCCTCCCTCGCTCTCCCTCGCTCTCCTTCCCTCGCTCTCCCTCTCTCTGCCTGTCTCCCTCGCTCTGCCTCTGTCTCCCTCCCTCGCTCTCCCTCTGTCTCCCTTACTCGCTCTCCATCGCTCTGCCTGTCTCCCTCGCTCTCCCTCTCTCACTCTCCCTCTGTCTGCCTCTGTCTCCCTCCCTCGCCCTCGCTCTGCCTCGCTCTCCCTTGCTCTGCCTCGCACTCCCTCCCTCCCTCTCCCTCTGTCTGCCTCTGTCTCTCTCCCTCGCTCTCCCTCACTCTGCCTGCCTCCCTCGCTCTCCCTCACTCTGCCTCGCTCTCCCTCGCTCTGCCTCTGTCTCCCTCCCTCACTCTGCCTCTGTCTCCCTCCCTCCTTCTCCCTTGCTCTGCCTGCATCCCTCGCTCTCCCTCGCTCTGCCTGCCTCCCTGGCTCTCCCTCCCTCGCTCTCCCTCGCTCTCCCTCTGTCTGCTTCCCTCGCTCTGCCTCGCTCTGCCTCGCTCTACCTCTGTCTGACTCTGTCTCCCTCCCTTTCCTTCCCTCTACCTCCCTCCCTCTTCCTCTGTCACCCTCTTTATTTTACCCTGCCTATGTGTGCCCGGGCTGAGACAGCTTCCGGGTACACACACTTACACAGCCGCATCTCAGCACTTCACAGGTCTTTAAAAGACCATTCATATGTGAATGAGGCTTTGTTCACCATTTAACGCCCCTGCAGCCCCACTCTGTCTATGGCAGGAATCGCCCGGCCCCCACAGAGCAGCAGAGTCCCTGAGTACTCTGCCGAGGTGTTTGCTGACACTCTTCCAAAAAAAAAATTTAAAACGCGTGTGCGATGTCTGCACGGTCCGCGGACCGCCAGGGAAGGGTTGCCGGGCCGCTGGAGGCCCGCGGGCCGTACTATGAGTACCCGTGGCCTAAAGGATTAGGTCACACGCTTTTTCTTTCTGTCAAGAAAATTGCCAATGATGACAGAACAAGCAAACTGGTGAGTAGCAACCAGTAGCTTGATGGATGGTGCTTACATGAGGCACTTTCTGACTTTTCTCACCTTTTTTTCCTTTGTGAATGGGCGAGTAGATGCGGATGGATGCTTACAATTTTTAATGAGAAATATTTAAAGGTAGGCATGAATGGATAATTTAGCATAGCCTTACCTGGAAGTATTTAACACCCATTACACATTAAGTATAAATTCTACAAGGTGTTCCATATAAACAGATTATTTGTGGTTACATTCCCAGATTTACCATGAGTGGAAGACCTGGGAATACATCAAAATACTACGCCTTCCCAGGGGAGGCATAACAAAGAGTATGCGTAATTCTCCTCATTTTTCATTTTTCTACGTGGGCTGCATTCTGCAGCACTTATAGAAAGAGGGAAAAGCCTCAGAGTATTGGTTTTGTGCAGGAAGGTACTCTTCCTTGCACAAAAACAATCCTGCCTATAATTCAGGCACCCTGATACTATGGTGAAAGGCTGCCTGCATTTTCATTAGGCAGCAGTTTAAGGACCAGCACAGTCAGAGAGCAGAAATGTGCAGTTTAATGTTAAATATTGATCATTCCTGTCCTGTACCTTTCATGCAACACAGCATGGTGGCTAGCAGTCTTCACTAGGTGTCCCTCTAGAAGTCAAATTCAAAAGTGTTGAAATTCTTACTTGAAGCTGCAGTTCCACTACATGTTACTAGGTATCCCTCAAGTCAAATGCAAATTAATTGGTATTCTTTTGTGAAGGTTCAGTTCCACAAGCCAATACTAGGTGTCCTCCACCAGTCAAATGCAAAAGCATTGAAATTCTTACATCAACCTGCAGTTCCACTAACTTTCACTAGGTGTCCCACAAATGTGGAATGGAAATTAATTGAAATCCTATCATGAAGCTGAAGGTCCACAAGTCGTTACTCGATGTCCCCTCCTAGTCAAATGTACAAGCATTGAAAAATGTCTTAAAGCTGCAGTTACACTTGTTGTTAATAGAGAACCAGCTCAAGTCAGAAGCAACTGTTTTATATGACATGCGCTAAGCTGAGCTGGTGTGGGTTTAGTATATAAATTTGCAAACACACTTTTGCTATTTTAACCAGTTGTGCTTGCATTCCATAGAATTAATTATTTGCTAAAACTGGTTCATAATAGTTAATCCAATTGCAGATAGATTTAAAGACAGTACCTGTGATTTTTTTGTTTGTGAACACACCCTACAATTTATTGGAACTTTTATTCAGAGGTACAACATGAATAGTTTATTTTGATTGTTTAGGTTTTGATAACATGAAAGTTTCACATGCTTGGTGTGGGAGTTTTTGATTAATGTTTCACTCTCCCTCTTGGTATAGGTTGTGATAGTGCAGCCTTGTGCACGAAGAGGGTCAGTGTGCATGTGCACCATTATCAAGGAAAAGAGAAACCAGAGGAAATGTATGAGGAATGTTAATAAAATTTGATGGTTAAAAAGCTGGTAATGAAAATAACATACTGGGTGAACAATTGTAAAAAAACGAGGACTATTGGCGGATTTCCCTCTGCTCTTTGGTTTCTAGTTTGCAGACAGCAACACTGGGGCGGCCACAGGGGACTCCTTGGAGCAGGACCTCTGACATCCTGGCCAGAGACCCAGATCCCCACTGTGCTGTTCTGCTGCCGGAGACTTCGCCGCTGGTGTTCCGTCCTTCTCTGAGACAGGTAGTGGTTTGAAGCTGATGTCTGCCCTCGACCCTGCCTCCTCTAGAAGAGTAGTTGCTGTGACTCTGTGTCCTTGCCCACTCGCATATTGTCATGCCTAATCTGCTTTGTGTATTTTTCCTTAAATTGTTTGTTTTGCTCACATTTGTATTGGTCATATTTGTTTTGCCTTAATTATTTTTTCCCGCCTGTTTTTTCGCAGCTGCTGCCCCCGCAGTCCTTCCCCCCTCCAGTTCTCCCCCCAACCCGCCTCCGAGCTGCTCTTCCCTCCCCCTCTCCTATATATTGGCAGCCGATGCACGGATGACTGAGCAGGAGCTCTGACCTCCTGTCCAGAGACTCAGCTCCCCGCCTGTGCAGCTCCACTAACTTAGCCTTCACATCTGGTACTGGCGCCCCCTTCTCCTATATAATGGTGGCTGCTGTGCAGTGGACGCGTGCAGCAAGCACAACGCTGGCATGCCAAAGGCAGGCCCATCTGCGCCCATCTGCGCCCATCCGCGACCCAACCACGACCAGCGCCAGACCCCTTGATCTCCCGCCATCCACTGCTACAACTCAGCAGCCCTCCTTGCACTCAACCCCGATAGAAACAACAAGTGCCAACACTCTACTCCAAACACAACCCATGGCCAGCTCTCCAGCCGCCACTGCTGCCAGACCTTCACCACTGTCCACACCGCCAACGCCGCCCATGCCCTGAAGTGCATCCTCCTGAATGTTCGCTCCATGCACAGACACGCCGTTGAGATCTGGAACCTCCTCAACACCATCTCACCTGACGTCGCCTTCTTTACAGAAACCTGGACCAACGCCGTCCTCGCCCCTAACATTGCCATCACATCCCGGATGGATACAAGATCCAGAGGAAGGACCGCCCCAACCACCCGGGAGGAGGACTCGCCATTGCGCACAAAACTCGCCATTGCCTCAGCCTCTCCACCTTGAGCGACACCTTTTCTGCCGCCGAACACCTGCACGTCCAGGTCCAGACCAGACCCAGCTCCACACTCTGCAGCACCCTCGCCTACAGACCCCCTGACCCCCACACCCCCTTCGCATCCACCATCACCAACTTCATTGCACCCCACGCCATCGCCTCCTTGGACTACATACTCATCAGAGACCTGAACTTCCACCTCGATAATTCCAGCGACCACAACACCACTTCCCTCATTGACAGCCTGGTCAACATCGAACTGAAACAACTCATTTCCACACCCACCCACAAGGCAGGACACATCCTCGACCCCATATTCACAGGGAGAACCAGAACCCTTTTCAGCCACAACACGCAACCCACATGTACTGACCACCACTGCATTCACATCCTCATCAAAAAACCCAAGCCACCCAAACCTGCTCGGCACCCACCATGAAGGAACTGGAGCAGGATGTCCGAGGAACAGCTCAGCTCCACCCTTAACCGTGACACCCCCAGCACCACAACCAACGCCAACATCGCACCCCGGGAGAGCCAGACAAGCTCACCCTACTACACAACTCCAACAGACAGCGCCACAGAAAAGCCATCAGGTACACCACCGAACTCCAAGAAGCCAGAAGCACATGCAGATGCCTCAAGAAGAACTGGAGAAACAACAAAACGCCTGACAACCACACCACCTAAAAAAAGCCATGACACAATACCACCAACACATCAGAACCACTAAAAGAACCTTCAACCACAACAAAATCCTTGCCAACACTAGCAGCTCCAAGGAGCATTTCAACATCATCCAAGAATTCACCAAACCGCCCAGAACATTCACAGACATCAAGTCCTCCCAAGACCTCTGCAACAAACTGGAATCGTACTTCTGTTGTAAGGTAAATTGTACAGATGACCACAGGTAGCCAGGAGGTATTTTCCATGTAAAGGTTTATTGGTTGTTAGTTACATGTTTCATAGAAGTCTTGTTGAGGTCTTAAGAAGATCATATGGAAGGTCCCACCAGGAGCAGCATGGCTGCTGCTCAGCCCACTCTCTTCAACTGTCATTCTGCACACACACGCAGGCACACTCACATTCCACTCTCTCTGTCATCAAGCATTCCAACATTCTACACAGACATCACATTCATTCTGGCTGAGCAGCTAAGAAGGAGATGAATCAAGGTACAACAACTTCCATCTGAAAATCAAAAACCTCTACGACGTCTTCAATGACCACACACCTACCCCAGCAACCACTGCGCCCTCTGGCAACAACAGCCAACACACCAAAGGCTCCTGGACACCGGTCACGGACGAAGAGACTGCCTTGACCATGAAAGGCATCCACTCGGGGGCCCGCATGAACCCCTGCCCACTGCACATCTACTACAGAGCCACCATCGTCATTGCACCAGAACTATGATGCACCATCGACACCACTTTCGCGACCAGCACCTTCACCGACAACTGGAAACGTGCAGAAGTCATACAACTGCTAAAGAAACCCTCAGCAGACCCCACGGACCTCAAGAACTACCAGCCCATCTCTCTCCTACCATTAAGGGCTAAAGTCGCTGAAAAGACCTTTAACGCACAGCTAACAAAGTTCATCAAAGACAACTCCATCCTTGACCCCTCCCAATCCGGATTCCCCAGCAACCATAGCACCAAGACTGCCCTACTCGGTGCCACAGACGTCATACCCACCATCCTCAACCAAGGTCAGACCTCACTCCTGATCCTACTCGACCTGTAAGGAGGATTCAACACCGTCTCCCACTGCACACTCAGCGCCAGACTACACAACGCCGGCATACAAGGAGCCACCCTCGATTGGATCTACTTGTCCCTCACAGGCAGAAGCCAATGAATCAGACTGCCTCCGTTCCTCTACAAGCCCACGGATATCAACTGCAGAGTACCCCAGGGATCATCACTCAGCCCAACCCTCTTCAACATCTACATGGCCCCCCTCGCTGCCATTGTCAGAGAGCACGGCCTCAGCATTGTATCCTACGCAGACGACACCCAGCTCATCCTCTCCCTCACCAAGGACGTCACTGCCACCAGACTCAACTTCCAGGCAGGAATGCAGGATGTCGCATCATGGATGAGCAACAGCTTCCTAGACCTCAACTCAGAGAAGACAGAAGCCCTCGTCCTCTGAACCACACTGTCAGCATGGAATTACACCTGGTGGCTCACCGCTCCCTGCAGCTCCCCAACCCCCACGTACCACGCCAGAAACCTTGGCATCATACTCAACGCCTCCCTCTCCATAAACAACACCGGCATCAACAAGTCCCTGCTCTGCAAACTCCAGACAATACAGAAGACCACAGCCAGACTTGTGCTCAGCATCCCCCGACACAAGCACATCAGCCAACACCTACAGAACCTCCACTGGCTCCCCGTCAAGAAGAGGTCCCATTAAAGATGCTCACCCACTCCTACAAATGTTTACACAACACAGTACCCCAATACCTCAACCAAAGAATCACCTTCCAGGCACCCAAAAGAAACCTCCGATCCACCAACCTTGCTGAAATCCCGCGCATCCGCGGAGTCTGAACAGGGGGAAGAAAATTCTGCTACATCGCTGCCAAGACCTGGAACGAGCTCACTATCGACATCCGACACACCCCCTGGAGGATGGCTCTCAAGACCTGGCTTTTAAAATGAACAGAACTGCTATTCTCCCCCCCCCCCACCCCCCAGCGCCTTGAGACCCTCACAGGTGAGTAGTGCACTTACAATTCCCCTGACTGATTGGAAAACTTCCTCTAAAGGCAAGTGGTGATGATGCATCCTTATTGACACTCCTGCCTGCTAGGGGCGAGAGGCATTGCTGCAGTTTTTAATCTCCCTCTTGGGAAGAATGGCTAGATACAAGAGGTTGAAATGTCAATCACAATGCTAAGGGGCTCTGGCTTCAAACTAGAAATCTGCATATACAGTCTAGCTACTCTAATGGCTTGTGCTTATTTTCAGTAAGATAAATAAATATACCAAATGTGGTTTATAGTGAAGAATAAACATAGTAATTTATAATAAATATCTAGAGAGTTATGAAAATAGTTAGTGTAACCATACTATACATACAAACTATCAGTCTTTGGGAAGTGCAAGTGTGTAACAAGCTCTATTTTTTAGGAACTATTTATTAGGTGAATAGGTGCAAAATGCAGTCACTGAAACTGAATGCATACAATGGATGGAGTCGACTGGTCTGTTGATCTATACCTTATTCTGGGGAGGGGGGAGAATGTAATTTGAATTTCATTTGAACGGACCAATGGTGGCTTCTTGGGATACATAACATCGAATCTTCTCTGTATGAGGGTAAGGGCTGGAGAATGCAGGAGACGGGTCTTAAGATGTGGGCCCCATTAAAAAACTGGAGGGACTAACAAATATAATTTAAAAAGCTGACGCTAATTGCTGTAATCGGTGTATGCATTGAGGCACAAACAGTGTACTGTAGATTGGTTTATTATATAATGAATTTCTATTATTTTTTTTTTCTCTTACATTGTATGATTACAAGAAGATCTTAATTTTTTGAGTTTGAACGATACAATAGTATGAAAATGAACTATCTATATATCGGATTTTCTTTTTTGTACCAGAATATTCTCAATTAAAAAAAAGAAAAAATAGAGCCAGAGCCAGAAAGAGGCATAGACAGATAGAGGCAGGGGCAAGCCGGGACAGACAAAGCTAGATAGAGTCAGAGACAGGGACAGACTGACAGAGGCAGAGACAGATAGAGGCGGAGACAGATAGAGGCAGGGGCAGACAGAGCTATATAGAGGCAGAGACAGGGACAGACTGACAGAGGCAGAAACCGATAGAGGCAGAGACAGACATAGGCAGAGACAGAGATACAGAGGCAGAGATACAGAGAGAAGGAGACGGAGAGGGAGAGGGATACGGAGGGAGAGAGAGGTAGGAAGACAGAGGAAGGGAGACATAGGGTGACAGAGGAAGGGAGACAGAGGGTGACAGAGAGAGGGAGACAGAGAGAGAGAGACAGAGAGAGAGGGAGACAGAGGGATGGAGACAGAGGAAGGCAGAGGGAGACAGAGGGAGTGTGTCAGGGGAGACAGAGGGAGGGAGAGGGAGACAGACAGAGGGATACAGAGGGAGGGAGATAGAAGGAGGGAGATAGAGGGAGGGAGACAGAGGGAGGGAGACAGAGACAGGCAGCAAGACAGAGGGAGGGAGACAGAGGGAGGGAGGCAGAGAGAGAGAGAGAGGGAGACAGAGAGAGACAAACAGAGGAAGACTGACAGAGGGAGAGAGAGTGGGAGTGACTCAGAGGGGGACAAACAGAGGGAGACAGACAGAGGGGGGAGACAGTCAGAGGGAGACAGAGGGAGACAGACAGAGGGAGACAGACAGAGGGAGACAGACAGAGGGAGAGAGAGGAAGGGAGACAGATAGAAGGAGACTGAGGGAGGTAGATAGATAGACGGAGACAGACAGAGGGAGATAGGGGGAGGGAGACAGATAGACAGAGACAGACAGAGGGAGACAGATAGACGGAGACAGAGGGAGGGAGAGAGAGAGAGGGAGACAGACAGAGTGAGTGAGACAGAGGGAGACAGAGAGGGAGAGAGAGGGGGAGAGAGAGAGAGAGAGGAAGGAAGACTGTGTGAGAGAGAGAGAGAGAGAGAGAGAGAGAGAGAGAGAGAGAGAGAGAGAGAGAGATATGTGTGTATGCCGGGTCTGGTGGCTCAGTAGACAAAGCCGTCCGCTGCAGGGGCCTGTGTTCAACCTCATGGTCACAGTTTTTTTGTTGCTCTAGCCCCGCTCCTCTCCCCCACTGACCCCGCCCCACCGGTGCAGCCCTTGGCCACAAACCACACTGTAAATTTGACCCCTGAGAGAAAGTTTGTGAGTACCCATGCGTTAGACGTATGTGATTGTCTCTCTCTTTGAAGTTTAATGTCAGAAATCTATGTTTACATTTTATGATGGGCAAAGGCAGGCTCCTTTGAATTGATGCAAAATATGCTATAATTAATTAACATAGTTTTTGCAGTGGTAATTTATGTTCTATTGAGATATAACTACGTGTTTTTGTATTTATCCCTGCAGTATTCCGCTGTTTTGTCGTCCCATATCATTGTGAATACCATTGTCATCTGTACAACACTCAATTGCAGGCACAATCTTTTCACAATACCTGTGGATGAAGTGCAGGAACCCCAAGCTCCTTTCACCAGTGAGGAAGATAGGTCAATCTAGGAGAGAATCCACGTAGGCTTGAGAACAACACACATAAGGACATAGAGATGGCTTCCTTTGCAGGAAACTGATGAAGGCCATGACAGCACCAAGCACTATCAAGCAACCAAGGTCTCCAGGGCACCTTTTCACAATGCGCTCTACTGAAGAGGAAATCACCCAAAGAGCCAGTATACTCGTGTTTCTGCCCACACCACAAGCCCTTATTTCAAATTCAAGGGATTTGTCAAATTTTTCTGATCACCCTGCCGAAACCCATAATGCTTTTCGTGCCACGCTCATCTGCCTTGTTGTAGCTCCATTACTCAGCCCTCTGCAGTGCACTCGACCTCCTCAGGGCATGTCCATCACCAGAGGTTCACTCTCCAGAGCTTTCACCCCCCTGGCAGCTTCCCTAACTCTTGCCCGAGTCAGAGATCAGTCCACGTGGGAGTGGGGGGTGTTGTCAGGGAAGAGTTATGCGCTAGGAGGGGGACTTCTGTGAACAGCTCGATCCGGTGAAAAACTTCTGTTCTGTAGACTTTGGAGATGTCTGTCAAATGATTTGACTCCTGATTATCTAGCATTGACTATGATAAGCAGGAACAATATCAAAATCCTGTAGGAAGCAAGCGTAATTGGCATATGAGTGAGGGAATAAAATGTGTTACAATAAAATGTTTGTGGAAACAAAATGTCTAAAGAAATCCAATGAAAAATAAAATGTAAATTTCATGAAAAAAAACCTCCTCCGCCATAGCACGATGGCACTGTGACAACACTCCCTTTGCGTCCTATCCCATTACCATGTCCATGTCCAAAGGTGCAGGAGGATTGACAGGGGACCAGGGATTTAGCACCTCAGATAGGTGCAAGACATAAAAGGAGACATTTGGATGAAGGGATGTCAAGGCTGACAATCTAGACAAGGTAGAAGGGTGGGGTGCTCAGAAGAGCTGGAGTTCAGGAGGAGGAGAGGCATGTAATGTCCCAGTGAGCAGCCTGGTGTCCCTAAAGCCCAACAGAGCCCTCTCTTATGTTCTTTCCCAAGTGCATCATGGCCTTCAGGATAGGCCTCTGGCCAGAATCCTCAAATCTGATGCCCTCCTTCACTTCCATGGGCCAGGCAGATAATTCAACAGTATGAGGAACAGAAGCAGAAGAGGTGAGCCCAAGGCAGAAATTCAGCCTGAAGAAGGCTTTGTAAACTTGCACAACACTGTGTGTAGTTGTACTAATCATTACATAGAGTTTTAGTAAGTTATTGTTTGATTGACAGTCGATCGCAAAACATAAATAAATGGCCCTTTCATAGGTTTATGTTGTAAATAGTCAGTTCAGATCCTCAGTTCAGATCCATAGTGATAAGATGTAATCAAGAGACCCCACCAGGAGCAGCCACATCGCTGCTCAGCCCCTCACACCAACTGATTCCTTCTTCCACTCAAACACTCTCAACATTCTGATGTCATCACATAGACTGAGCAGCAAGGCATGGCCATGAACAGAGAGGATGCATCAATCACTTACTAGATTATAACACATCCCCCCTTCATCAGAATTGTAAACATAGATGCATGCAAGATCAATGTACATACATGCAATTTGACAGAATTAAATAAAATGTGTGGTGATGGACATACACACATACAAAAAGTCAACAAGCTTCAAGAATAACACAAAGCTTAAAGACGTAACACTAAAGGGTAATTTTGCAACCCCTAACTCAGGTTGATATAAATACTTCAACCTACAAAAACTAGAGTAAGTCCAGAAAAACTAAAAACCATCAAACCATCCTCCTCTTCCCCAAACAAGAGCAAATCCAGAGAACACTGTCCAACACACACTCGGCCAGCCTGGTTCCAACTGCCAGTTGTCACCAGGATAAGCCCCAAACACTCCATGATGTCACCAAAGGTTCTAGTGGTGACATCATGTGAATGACAGTGAAATCCCACAGGCAGAAAAGAGACAGGCCAAATACAACAGTTTACCATAATATGTGGTAAATGGTGACTTAGGATGCAAATAATGGGTTCATGTTAACACAATTGTTCATCAGTTACACACACTGCGTAAGTCAGCGTGGCAGACTTGTCCGATTGAGTGCTTTATACGTTCTACAAGGCTATAAACTGCTGGCAGGGTCTTTTGATTCTGTTTGTCAGAAACGTTTGGGTTCCTTTCTCTTTATCGTCATCTTGTGTGTCATTAGCGATATGACCAAACTGTCAGACTCATACAGTTAAAAAGTGTTAACTTCTATTTGACTCTTCCTTTATATGATAGAAATCATTTGGAACAGAGTAAGTCCTTCCTTTCTTCAGAAAGATATGTCTGTTGGTCTCTAGGGCGTTAGAAGGCTGTAACAACATGGGGTCGTCACAAATACAAGACTGTAGACAAAATGCAAGTAGACAGTTGGCAGCTACTACCTCTCATTCATTGTACTCTCCACAGAACGTCGACACAGAGGTAGAAACACAATCGGAACAGTGGCCCTTTAATTCGGACTGGAACTACGAATGGGAGGAGTCACAACAAGACACGGAGACGTCTTATTCCAGGAACAACAAATCAGAGGTGTGTTTATTTACCCGGAGGGAGCGAGCGGAGGAGCGGAGCGGAGACGAAGGAGAAAGCGGAGCAGGGAAGAGTTTGACAGCCTGCGAGGAGAGAAGACCGGGAGTCGTTGAAAAGGACGCGGAGAAGGAGAAGCCTGGAGGCCACCGACACCACAAGCCGCCCAGCCATACACCCGCGGGAGGTGTATGGCTCAGTCAGGTACGGGAGAAACTCAGGGGCTGGGTCATCCTTAAGACAGCTGTTACCGAATAACCCGGGCTATCCCCCTCTTCCTGGTATCCCCCCCCCTGAGCACTAAAACCCTCACTGCGTCAATAGTTTATATGTGTGTCACCTTTAGTTTGGTCCTCACTCCCTTGCCCTTAAAACACTAGACAACTCAAACAGGCAACTGATACACTGTTGTCTTTTCTCTGTTTCCAACGAGCGGCAAAACGGAATCCGAAGATCCTCTCCCACGACGGAAACCCGACAGAGGGCGTAGAGCAGCATCTGCGGAATCTGGGATTCGGAAGGCTGCGAGAAGCCGTTGCCCGAGAGGAACGATAACAACCAGGAAGAAGAGCTCCGACTTGTTGTATATAAAAATAAAACCCACAAAGACTAAAATTAGCGTGTTGCCTATTCCTCCCGCGCCCGTAACAGTGGTGGAGAATGCAGGCATAGGCACCATCTGTGGAGTAAAGATGGAGACCGTGGTGGAACAATTAGTAGGAAGGACAGGAAAGAATTGAGTGGGTTCTAGAACAGCATTTGGTATCTTCCCAAGCAGATAGAGAAGTAATAAAAAAAGCATTCAAAGACAAAAGTGAAAAACCATGGGTCGATCCCGTTCTAAGGGGAGGAACAACTGAAAGAACCATATCACATGGGACACCAGCAGTCTCTCTACAAAAGTATAGAACCGGAGAAGATCCCGATGCATTTCTGTTAAATTTCGAAAGGGCAGCCAGGGCCTGTGGATGGCCTGTATCAAAATGGCCATTTTGTTTGGCACCGCTATTAGGAGGAGAAGCCCAGGCCGCATATCAAGTGGCAAATCCCAATGGAGACACTACCTACGCAGAAATAAAAAGAATAATACTCGACCATTTAGGATTAGACCCTTAGGCATATCGCCTAAGATTTCGGAAAGAGAGAGGTTCTGTTGGGAAAAATCCCAAAATATTGTTTGTAAGGCTTAAAATGGCCACGGACAAATGGCTTACACCCACTACGAGCAGTAAGGAGGAAATACTTGACCGCATATATTTAGAGCAGTTTCTTGAGGCTCTCCCCTATGCCACCCAAAAATGGCTTCGTCAGCATCATAATTTAACAACCGCCCAAGCTGTCGAAATGGCCTCATCATTTGCTTGTGCACAACCGAAAAGCTTCCCATTTGATCTGGAAAGAGAGAGAAAAATAGTTGTGCGACCTGAAAAGAATGTTTCCAGGGGTAGAGAACCTACATGACCCCGTATCTGGAGAACCGAGAACAGTATAAATACAGGTCCACAATGCTTTGATTGTGGGCAGTGGGGCCACATTGCCAGGATGTGTCCAAGAAAAAGAAGCGAGGAAGAACCGATGGAGGTTGGATACCTCCCCAAGGCCGTACTATTCTCGGCGGAGATGGGAGGATCCTTTAGAGTAAGTGTAAAAGTCAATGGACACTCTTTATAGGCTTTGTTAGACTCCGGCTGTCGCCAGTCCGTGATCCAGTCCCCATATGTACATTCAGAACAATACATTTCTCAGGGTATGGTTAATATTAAATGTGTCCATGGGGATATCAGACCCTACCCAATTGCTGACATTATTATAGAGCCGACAGTGGGAACCACACAAGCGGTAATGGTGGGGGTGATATTCAATTTACCGGAAGATCTAATCATTGGAACGGATAACCCTAGCTACCTGAACATGTTTAAAGATAAACTCGCGGTTAAGAGTCACTCAGATAAAGAGAGTAGTAACCAAAAGGAACGTCTGCATGTACGTAGCCTTAATTTTGTGAAATTGACTAAATATGCAATGTCTCCCACTAAGGGTTCGACAAAAGCAGCAGGATATGATTTATACAGCGCATATGATTACGTGATACCGGGTCGAGAGAAAGCACTGGTCAAAACGGACCTGCAAATCGCAGTTCCCCCAGGGTGCTATGGCAGGATAGCTCCACGTTCAGGCCTAGCGGCTAAATACTTCATTGACGGTGGGGCAGGCGTTATTGATGAAGACTACAGGGGTAATGTTGTAATCCTCCTGTTTAACTTTGGGCCTGATGCATTTCAGGTCAATAGAGGAGATCGAGTGGCACAACTCATTTGTGAATGTATAGCTGCCACCACGTTAAAAGAAGTAGATGGTTTGGATGACACAGACCGAGGGTCTAAAGGTTTTGGCTCCAAGGACGCGCCTACCGAACCGGTACACTCGGTTCTTTCGCAAGATCCATGGGTTTTGAATAAAAGTTTTAAATTCGCACAAATTAGTGATCCCACTCTGTTCAATGCGTGGGACCAGGCCCACCAAAGAGCTGAGGATTCTAAGGATTTTCCCGGGTTTATAATCCAGGATGATTTATTGTATAGAATAGGGAAGGAGGGGGATTCTGCTCAACTCTTGGTGCCAGTATCTTTTAGAGAGCAAGTACTTTTCTTTGCACACAGCCATATCGTTGCCGGCCACACCGGCGCCGAAAAAACAACGCAGAATATCCTCAGACAATTTTTTTGGCCTGGGATTTATAAAGATACTGAGTCTTACTGTAGAAACTGCGAGATATGCCAGAGAATGAATATGGTCAAGCCACCGGCTGTCCCGTTGCAGCCGTTGCCCGTCATTGGGAAGCCTTTCGAAAGGGTCGGCATGGATCTTATAGGGCCATTGCCCAAGACTAAGAAAGGGTTCCAACACATCTTGGTCGTGGTCGACTACGCCACGAGGTTTCCAGAGGCATTCCCCTTAACGGCTGCCAATCCGAAACAGGTTGGAGACAAAATGATTGAGTTATTTAGCAGGGTTGGTTTTCCAAAAGAGATTTTGACGGATCAAGGTACGCCGTTCATTTCCAAATTGATGAAGGAAATTTGTGGCACGTTGGACATCCACCAGATTCGTACCTCTGTTTACCATCCTCAGACGGACGGACTGGTGGAACGTTACAACCGTACCCTGAAAGCCAGCCTCCGTAAGATGATGGAAGTCAGCGGGGATGATTGGGATAAGATGTTACCCCTGGCACTATACGCTATCAGGGCGCAGAAACAGAGCAGCCTGGGTGTCTCGGCCTTTGAACTGCTGTACGGCCGTCAACCCCGCTCCCTGTTGGAGATGACCAGGGACGCCTGGATTAACGAACAATCGGAAGAAACAATTGCAACCCTTGATTACGCCAAGGCTCTAAAATCTAAACTGGGCAAATTGAGGGATTTGGCGTTGACTCATCTTGTGGCTAGCCAGCATAAACAAAAGACTGCTTATGACAGGGGAAAGAAGTGGAGGCAACTCAACGTGGATGACTGGGCATTAGTTCTCCTGCCTTCCTCCTCTCATAAATTTAAGGCCGAATGGATGGGTCCCTATAAAGTAGTGGCAATAATTGGTCGCACTAGCTATAAATTGCAGGTCGGTCCAAATAAGCAACAGTCATATCACATTAACCTTTTGAAAAAGTGGTTGGGTCCCCCTCCCGCCGACATCCATTTGGCAGACGGCTCCCGGTCGGCTAGCTCGACTGTTGACCTGCTTGTTCACAATGAGGAACTGAAGGCTCATCAAAAGTTGGAATTGAGAGAAACACTGGAACATTATGGTGACGTGTTTTCCAGCCGACCAGGGAGAACGTCTCTAGCTGAATATTGCATTGATACCCCGCATAACAAGAAAGTTAGAATTAAACTTTACAGAGTCCCCGAAGCCAGGAGAGCGGCTATTAAATCTGAAGTGGATGAAATGCTTCGACTGGGAGTGATTCGCCCCTCTAAAAGTGATTGGTCCAGTCCCATTGTCATGGTCCCTAAACCTGACGGCAGTCGGAGGTTTTGTATGGACTTTCGCGCTCTTAATGACATCTCGCTCTTCGGCGCTTATCTCATTCCTAGAGTGGACGAGTTAATTGAGAAACTGGGCAACGCAAAATACATCTCTACCCTCGATTTAACTAAGGGGTATTGGCAAGTTCCCCTACGACCAGAAGACATAAAAAAGACTGCATTCTCGACGGATGAGGGACATTTTGAATTCACAGTGCTCCCGTTTGGCCTCCATGGGGCGCCGGCGACGTTTCAACGTCTAATGAACACTGTGCTGGCTGGGTTGTCGGATTTTACATCTGCTTATCTGGACGACATTGTCATCTGCAGTCCGGATTGGCAAACTCATCTCAGGCACCTGTCCATGGTATTGCTGGCTCACCGGAATGCAGGTCTTACTGTTAACGCTAAGAAATGTAAATTGGCATTTCAAAAGGTTAAATACCTTGGATATGTTTTGGGACACGGATTGATTGAGCCACAAATTGAAAAAGTGAGGGCGATTGCCGACACTCCCTTTCCCTCAAATAGGAGAGAGCTAAGGTCTTTTTTGGGACTTGTTGGTTACTACCGACGGTTTATCCCGCAGTTTGCGGATATAGCCGCCCCCCTTACAGACGCTTTGAAAAACACTGGAAAGGCGTCTAATCCAGTACGTCCTACGATCCAAATGCAGGAGGTCTTTTGAATATTGAAGTCCGTCATTACCTCGACTCCAGTGTTGTCCTCCCCGGATTTCTCTCGCCCTTTCTCTTTGCACACGGATGCATCGGATTATGGTATTGGGGCGGTGCTTTCCCAAGTGGGTTGCGATGGGCTTGACCACCCGATCTTATATGTCAGCAGAAAACTGTTCCCTTGTGAATTAAAATATGCCACTATCGAGAAGGAATGCCTCGCGATCAAGTGGGCCATTGAAAAGCTGGCATATTACCTCGAAGGACGGCGTTTTGAACTCTTTACAGATCATGCACCACTACTGTGGATGGCCCGCAATAAGGCTAATAATGCTAATAATGCTAGAGTACTACGCTGGTTCCTATCGTTACAGCCATACACCTTTTCTATCCATCACCGGAAAGGCATTGAGAATGTAGGGGCGGACTTTTTATCTCGTCACCCACTCCCCGATCGTGAGTGAGGGGGAGGTATGTAACAACATGGGGTCGTCACAAATACAAGACTGTAGACAAAATGCAAGTAGACAGTTGGCAGCTACTACCTCTCATTCATTGTACTCTCCACAGAACGTCGACACAGAGGTAGAAACACAATCGTAACAGTGGCCCTTTAATTCGGACTGGAACTACGAATGGGAGGAGTCACAACAAGACACGGAGACGTCTTATTCCAGGAACAACGAATCAGAGGTGTGTTTATTCACCCGGAGGAAGCGAGCGGAGGAGCGGAGCGGAGACGAAGGAGAAAGCAGAGCAGGGAAGAGTTTGACAGCGTGCGAGGAGAGAAGACCGGGAGTCGTTGAAAAGGACGCGGAGAAGGAGAAGCCAGGAGGCCACCGACACCACGAGCCGCCCAGCCATACATCCGCGGGAGGTGTATGGCTCAGTCAGGTACGGGAGAAACTCAGGGGCTGGGTCATCCGAAAGACAGCCGTTACCGAATAACCCGGGCTATCCCCCTCTTCCTGTTATCCCCCCCCCCCCTGAGCACTAAAACCCTCACTGCGGCAATAGTTTATATGTGTGTCACCTTTAGTTTGGTCCTCACTCCCTTGCCCTTAAAACACTAGACAACTCAAACAGGCAACTGATACACTGTTGTCTTTTCTCTGTTTCCAACGAGCGGCAAAACGGAATCCGAAGATCCTCTCCCGCGACGGAAACCCGACAGAGGGCGTAGAACAGCATCTGCAGAATCTGGGATTCGGAAGGCTGCGAGAAGCCGTTCCCCAAGAGGAACGATAACAACCAGGAAGAAGAGCTCAGACTCGTTGTATATAAAAATAAAACCCACAAAGACTAAAATTAGCGTGTTGCCTATTCCTCCCGCGCCCGTAACAAAGGCTAATGTATGGTTGCGTGCCAGAAAACCTTTAATAAAACCAGTAAAGAAAATGCAAGGTCACCTAAACGAGCCCCAGAGTTGATGTCCCACGAATACGATATCTTTGATTTGAAAAGCACTTGTAGTGAACTGAGCAGCCTGTAGTCTTCATTTTGTTTACATCTTGCAACAAACGTGGTGGAGTCATGAAACTTTGACTGCCTTCATGAAGGTTGAAACTTTCCTCACTTCATTCAACTTGTAAGCAGAGTTTTTGAAATTTTGCTCACCCTTTTGATAGATAAAGTATACTGAACAGTACTCGTCCTATTATGTATTAGATTTGGAAAGTGTGGAAGTATGATTTCAGACACAACGTTTGCCTTATTCATGCATTAGAGTACTTCTGATGATGCTGGCCTTTATTTGTGGATTGTCACTGACTTTACCTTCTTCCTTCTAATTGCAGAAATAATTTACTAATTCATTTTGTCGAAAGGAGCCTCATATCAGGCTGTAACTTGGAATAACCAGCATTTGCCTAACATAACTACCAGAATCATCCATAACCACTAAAGAATGTCTGTTTCATTGGCTGTGCCTGATTACTATGCCAGATTCATTCTACTACTACTTTTGTTTCCTTTCCTAGAGATTAAACTTTCTTTCTGCCAACAGCCTGTGTTTAGAATGCCTCCAGTGGGACACGCATGGCCAGAGGGGCCTCCAGTCTCTCCGGCACCCTGTCACTGGTGTAACCTATCTTACATCTCCTCCCGTGCATCCCGCAAAAGAGCAGAGAGCAGAATGGCATCTTCCTGTGGCCTCTCCCCAATGTGGGCCCATTTGGGGGACTGTTTAGGATCTTGGGCCGAAAGACCCATGCATCCTTGTACAAACACTGCCTGCCCTGAACTCAATAATAATCAAGCAATCCCACGCAGACACACACCCAAGCAAAACACAAAAGATTCCACTAAAAAAACTCACTGACCCACCTCAAAACCGAACAGTCCTCACTCAGTGAGAAACACATACTCAACTCCAACAATGAATAGTAAAAAAAAAAAACAGTCTGCATTTACTGATCAAGATTTATGAATCTTTGGTTTATGTCCTTCAGGTTGGCAAGACTAGTTGTAGGGAAAATGGGTGTTGGAATTAATAAAAAAAAAAAAATCCAGGGCCCTTTAGCTTTCACCACCCATGCCAGCACTGCCAATGATGGTATCAACATAATTACTAATCATCACACTTCTACAAGTGCAACTGTTCTAGGTGTCCAACACAATGGCTTGGTGGCAGGTATTTTTAACCTATATTGAATTAATAAACAACTGTTGTGCTCATTTCTAAACTAGACAGACAACGCCACCATGCGGCAAACAATTATAAGTGCTGGTGTTGATAATGAAATGCTGGTGCCGAGCACCGGAAAACACCAGCTCAAATTAAGCACTGTATATCATTCTCAGCATCATTCATAATAAATGGACAAAGTGGCTGCCATAGTAGATGTGATGGCCGAGGCAGGGGTGTCCTGCTGGCTGGAGTGCACACGATGGTGCTTCCCACTCTAGCTCCTTCTCCAAAAGAATGCAATGAGCTCCAATTTATCAAGTCAAGTCAAGTCAAGTCATACCATTTATATAGCGCACTACATACCCAGAGGGTTTCAAGGCGCTTAGGAAGGGGAGGTGGATTATTTGTCAAATATCCACGTTTTAAGCTGCTTTCTGAACGCAAGGTGATTCTGGGTGAGGCGGAGGTAAGCGGGGAGTGAGTTCCATGTTTTGGCAGCCAGGTATGAGAAGGATCTGCCTCCCATGGTGGTCTTGTTGATGCGAGGTACAGTGGCGAAGGCTTGGCTGGAAGAGCGAAGTTGGCGGGAGGGGGAGTAGAAGGAAAGTCGAGAGTTGAGGCAATCGGGTCCGATGTCGTAGAGTGATTTGTGTGCGTGGGTAAGCAGTCGGAAAGTGATCCTCTTATTGACGGGTAGCCAGTGGAGGTCTTTAAGGTGACCAGAGATGTGTTCGTTGCGTGGGATGTCTAATATGAGCCTGGCTGAGGCGTTTTGGATTCGTTGTAGTTTCTTCTGGAGTTTAGCGGTGGTACCTGCGTAGAGGGTGTTTCCGTAGTCCAGTCGGCTCGTGACTAGAGCGTGGGTGACTGTTTTCCTTGTTTCGGAGGGGATCCAGCGAAATGTTTTTCTGAGCATGCGAAGAATGTTAAAGCAGGAAGAGGATACGGCGTTGACTTGTCTGTTCATTGAGAGTGAAGAATCCAGGATGACGCCAAGGTTCCGTGCGTGGTCTGTCGGGATGGGTGCATTTCCGAGGGCTTCCGGCCACCAGGAGTCGTCCCATGCAGAGGGGGATTTACCTAAGATGAGGACTTCTGTTTTATCTGAGTTCAGTTTCAGACGGCTTTGTTTCATCCATTCGGCGACTTCTTTCATTCCTTCGTGTAGGTTAGTTTTAGCGGTGCTGGGGTCCTTGGTGAGAGATAGGATCAGTTGAGTGTCATCCGCGTAGGAGATGATGTTGAGGTTGTGTTGGCGGGCGATGGCCGCGAGGGGGCTCATGTATACGTTGAAGAGGGTGGGGCTGAGTGAGGATCCTTGTGGTACGCCGCAGATGATTTCAGAGGCCTCGGACTTGAATGGTGGGAGGCGGACTCTCTGGGTTCTTCCGGTGAGGAACGAGGTTATCCATTCCAGTGCTTTTCCTTGGATTCCGATGTTTCTGAGGCGTTGTAAAAGGGTGCTGTGGCAGACTGTGTCGAAGGCTGCGGAGAGGTCGAGGAGGATGAGGGCGACTGTGTCTCCATTGTCCAGTAGAGTTCGAATGTCGTCTGTTGCTGCGATGAGGGCGGTCTCAGTGCTGTGTTTGGCTCGGAAGCCGGACTGTGAGGAGTCGAGGGATTTGTTGGCTTCGAGGAAGGCGGCGAGCTGGTTGTTGACAGCTTTCTCGGTGACTTTGGCCGGGAATGGGAGAAGCGAGATGGGGCGGTAGTTTTTGAGTTCGGTGGGGTCTGCTGTTGGTTTTTTCAGAAGGGCGGTGAGTTCAGCGTGTTTCCAATCTTCTGGGAAGGTAGCGGAGTTGAGGGAGCAGTTGATGACGTCTCGGAGGTGCGGAGCTATGACGGAGTCTGCTTTGTTGAAGATGTGGTGGGGGCATGGGTCTGTGGGGGATCCTGAGTGGATGGAGTTCATCAGGCGGATGGTGTCCTCAGTGGAGATTGGGTTCCAGGCGTTGAGGGTGTTAACGGGGGGAAGATGGTCAGCTGGTGGTAGGGTGGGTTGGCTTCCGGGTTGGTTGTCAAAGCTGTTGTGGATATCAGCAATCTTGTTGTGGAAAAAAGAGGCTAGGGAGTCGCAGAGGGTTTGAGAGGGGGTGATGTCGTTGGAGTTGGCCGAGGGGTTGGAAAATTCCTTGACGATGTGGGGTGATGAAGTCCGTGATGTCTTCACTGAATTTTGCGCGGGGTCCTGGTGGTCTGTAGAGGAGGGTGCCTCTGAGTGTGGTCTTGGGGTCGATGTGGATCTGGAAGTGAAGGTGTTCAGAGTTGGCGAGGTTGGCATCAGAGCTGGTTGAAATGCGGATTGTTTTCTTATGGACGATAGCGATTCCACCTCCTGTATGGTCGGTGCGATCCTTGCGTGTGATCTTATAGTCCTCAGGGATAGCGATGGCGATGTCAGGGGCGGAGGAAGCGTTCATCCATGTTTCCGTTAGGAAGGCGACGTCAGGCAAGATGGTGTCTAGTAGGTTCCAAAGGTCAATGGCGTGCCTGTGGACCGAGCGGGTGAAGAGCAGGATGCATTTTAGGTGGTTGCGGTCGGGGATCTGTGGTGCGGTCGGAGCGGGGATGTTGTCAGTGCCGCTGAATTTGCAGGAGTAGCAGGAGAACGGTCCATGGGTGCGTCCAGGAGCGGCTTGGATGCAGTTGGGAGCGCGACCGGGGTTAAGGGCTAGAAGGGTGGCGGCATCGTAGGTAGCGCGGGGGGGCTGGGGAGCGCGAGGGGCAGGGGGTATGGCGCTGGGCGCGGTCTATAAAGAATCATCGCCATAGCAACAGCGCATGCGTGCTGCTTGCAGGCTCGAGCTAAAAATGATTAAAAAAAGACAGCAAAAAGAGTGCCTGCCCTACAGTGTCAGTGTTTCGAGTGCAACTCGGGGAGCATAGGGCAGCCCTGGGCAGTAGTGAAAAAACAATTTGCAGTAAGCTCAACATCCTGTCAGAGGACTGCAGACTGTGAGGATACATTACTGTTGCTGTATATTTTGTCAGTTTTTCAGTGACAGAAGCAGGAAAGTGTCTAAGTGTGACAATAACTATATGGCTGTGTGCCCTCATTACGCTGCTTGCTGGAACTGCTGCTTTGGCATTTTAATTATTGTATTTACCGATTTGCCGATTCTAAGTGCGTTTGTGCTAGCGTGACTCTGTTGCTCATTGTGTGTTCACCTCGCCGCTTTATCTCTTCAGCATTCGTTTGCCCCCTAGCGCTCCTGCCGCCCTGACCCCCCCACCTCCATTTTGTTGTTGTTGTCGTCGTCCTTTGCCCGCCCCGCCTCCCAGCTGAAGCGCCCTCCCACAGACAACAAACAGCGCGCCCACACCAGGAAGCGCCGTGACCCACTCTCTGCTTCCAAGCTGAGTGGTCGCTCCCCTGCTGCTGCTGCTGAGGTATCGTTTCTGCAGCGCTTAAGCCCTGACCTGGTCTGCATTTACAATTACTGCCTGCTGTGTGCCCTCATTACGCTGCTTGCTGGAACTGCTGCTTTGGCATTTTAATTATTGTATTTACCGATTTGCCGATTCTAAGTGCGTTTGTGCTAGCGTGACTCTGTTGCTCATTGTGTGTTCACCTCGCCGCTTTATCTCTTCAGCATTCGTTTGCCCCCTAGCGCTCCTGCCGCCCTGACCCCCCCACCTCCATTTTGTTGTTGTTGTCGTCGTCCTTTGCCCGCCCCGCCTCCCAGCTGAAGCGCCCTCGCCCCTCCCCCCCACCTTCCATCCATTTATGGCCAATGCCCCCACGCGCAGCGTCCACGCGCTACGTACACGCCGAAGGTGCGCCAAAGGTAATCCGCAGTCGAGGAAGGACCAGGACAAAGAATCGGAAGAACCACTCCAGCAGTACGGTGAAACAAGAAACCACCCCAGGAATAAACGTAGGATGAGGGCGCAAAAACACACGATCAGACAAAGGACCAAAATTGGAGCAGACCGCAGGAAGGCACCCAGCTCACCAATACGCCCGGCAGAGGCAAGAGCCACAAGAAACACCACTGTGAGTGTCAAGAACTCCAGGCCCACCGACACCAAAGGTCCGAAAGGAGCCGACTGCAAGGAACGCAACACCAGAGGAAGGTCCCAAGGAGGAGAACATAAGATAGGACGGGGACGTTGGAAAGAAAGCGACTTAAAAAGTCGAGCCATCAAAGGATAAACCTCGAACCAAAGGCAGGACATGAATGCCCAAATGGCGACCCAACGAGCCCCGAGAGTGGAAATGGTCAAGCCCAAAAGGAAACCATCACCCAAAATTCCCGAAGTCGAGTAGGGGCCAAAGAATCCAATGACAGACCCGCGACCCATACACCAAGAGGCAAAGTCAACCCAATGCTCAGCAAAGGACATAAGAGTAAAAGGCCTCCGAGACAGCCGAACGATGCCAGCAACCGCAAAAGAACAACCTGCACGCATCAGCGATCCCCACCCAAGATCCAGGTCCGCAGACCCAGGGACCGGAACATAGGCAGAGGTAGAGGAGGATCCAACAGAGGATAAAGCACGAACGGTAACGTCCAGCCCGGAGACACAGCCAATTCCAGCAATAGGGGATACCAAGAACGACGGCACCACCCCGGAGCAACCAGAAGGACAAATGACCCCAACCACCCGATCACCTGCAAGACCAACGGAATCAGGGAAAGGGAGGAAAGGCAAATAACAGGCCCTTCGGTCAAAGGAACGACAGGGCGTCCACCCTTCAGGCATCCCGGCAAGGCATAATCGTGCAAAAGCAGCGGAGCCTGGCATAGTACCGGGAGGCAAACATGCCCACAATCGGACAGCAAAACAGCTCCCGCAAGCACCCGAACATCAACCATGTGAGGGACAAAGACCCCATGGAGGAAACACCCGGTGCAGACAATTCGCCATAGTGTCCACCGCACCAGGCAGGTAAACGGAAGACAGTGAGCCAGGTCCACCACCGCCCAACAACAAAATCGACGGTAGAGGCAACCGAGGGAGTGAACCCAGCACCCCCCATGAAGGATCACAGAATACATCACCACCTGACCGTCCGTCCGGAACCGCACAAGGCGACCCCGAAGAAGATCCGAAAATCCAACAGACCCAACAGGACGGGCAACAGCACCTCGTAGGCGGAAAACACCACCGACCGAGGCCAAACCCCAGAGACGGTCAGAAGCGGGCGGCCCCCGGACAGATGACCCAAAACCAACCACCACACCAGGACCACCCGAACCGCCGGGGACACGGGGACCAAAACACCCACAACCATGGAACAGGTGACCCAAGCAACAAAACAAGGGACACCAAGGCATACATGTGAAGGCGAGACAATGGAACGGGCAACAAGGATGCAGACATCAGGCCCCGAACACGCAACAACAAGCTCACAGGATGAGAAGGCCCCGATAACATGGACCGTACAGCAGACAACAGAGACAGAATCCGAGCAGGGGTCAGGAACACCAGTCCCAACGGAGACACGAACAGAGCCCCAACAAAAGTCAAGTGCCACGCAGGAACCAGGGAGGACCCCGGAACATCCACCAGGAAGCCGCGATGCATCAGGACAAGGCACACCCTCCTGACATGCAACTCTGCCCCGAAGAGAAGAAGCAGAACCGGAGAAACCACCGAGAATCCGGGTGAACAGGCATATGCAGAAAAGCAGCATACAAGTCCATGCAATAGCGATAATTATCGCTATTGCTTGGTTAGAGAAAAAAATGTACCCCTGAGCTGCGGCGATTTTTATCGCAGATAAACCTTGGTATTACCGAGGTTTATCGCAAATGTGATAAAAATCGGCCGCAATGCATGAATATCGCTGAAAAGTCAGCGATATTCATGCATTACCGAGCTAATGCTCTTAGCCATGTTATCCACCTCCCATTGGATAACATGACTAAGAACTGCTCAGGGCAGGTGTTAGCTTTTGGAGATATTCGCGCTTAGCGCGAATATCTCCAAAAGTTGGTAATAGGAGATAGCGATGTTAGCGACTGTTTCCAGTCGCTAACATATTGGCACACCCACTTTGCATGTCATTAGTGATAAATATCACTGACATGCAAAGTGGGGCCCAAGATGGTTGCTATCTCCTACTAGCTGTCGCTAACTGGTGTTAGCGACAGCTAGGTAATAGGGAGATAATTGTATCTCCGCTTTCTTGGCTTTTAAAGCCAAAAAAGTGGAGATAAACCCCCTTGATAATATGCCCCGCAATTCTCCCAAATAGAATAGAGAAGGGAGTTAAGGGTAAACACCTGGGGCTTACGAAAAAAATGGGGTGTGGGTTCAATGAGGAATCCTTTGCAAAGTTTTTTCTTTGTTAGTTTTCACAAATCATATAAGTGATTGTGACATGTAATTCAAACACTTTTATGCCAAATAGACTAGGTTAAGGATACTGTGCAAATAATACATAAACACAAATGGATTTCCCTATCTTGAAAAAAATCCAGGTAACGAAAAAAAGCGCTGAAGGATTTTATAGGAAAATTCTGGAAACTGTGTTTCATACATGTGCTCACTGAGCTTTGTCGATTTTTGTGAATCTCCAAAAAGTCAAATATACTTAACCACTGAGGCCCGCAAACCATGAGTGGACTTCTGAATGTTTTAAAAAATGTTAGATGAATGGTCCTCAAAGTAATCGTGGCAAGGTATAAAAGGTCAAGAATGCTCAAAGTACTGGGTCCCAGTATAACAAAGAGAGAGGCTGGCTAGAAATAAACTAGCCTGCACTGGGGTATGGGAATCAATCGCCCCTCACTGTTATGTTATGTTATGTTAGGGTTTTTTGTAAAGCGCACGTACGCCCGTGGGCTTCATGGCGCTGTTGAAGTAGGAACCTAACACAACAGCTTACTGAAAATAAGCCTGTCTGAACAGCCAAGTTTTATAAGAACGTCTAAAAGTTAGAAAGTCTGGGCTGAGCCTAAGGGAAATTGGTAGGGAGTTCCATAGGACAGCGGCTAAGTAATGGAAACAGCTGCCGCCCTGACGCTTTCTCTTGTAAGAGGGAACAACCAGCAAGTCTTTATTGATGGATCTAAGATTGCGAGTGGGCTTATATTTGGAGACCAACTGATTGATGAACTGAGGCCCTGTGTTTTGTAGACTCTTGTATATGATACAACCGGACTTAAACATGATTCTTTGAGATACAGGTAGCCAGTGTA
Source organism: Lissotriton vulgaris (assembly GCF_964263255.1). NCBI lineage: Eukaryota > Metazoa > Chordata > Amphibia > Caudata > Salamandridae > Lissotriton > Lissotriton vulgaris. The sequence continues at coordinate 788,938,414 of NC_141698.1, read as the reverse complement.
ATTGTTCTAGACCAGGCCTGATGAAACACCGCCTAGGTTGTTTAAGAACAAGTCTGGCTGCCTGGTTCTGCACTAGTTGGAGTCTTTTTAAAAGGCCAGATGGAAGGCCCAGGTACAGACTGTTAGAAAAGTCCAGCCTGGAAAGTACCAGTGCGATGGTAACCTGGATAAGGGCTGAGTATGTCAGAAATTGTGCAATCTTTTTTATTTTTCTAATCTGATAAAAACTAGCAGAGATAACTGCTCCAACTTGAGCTTTTAATGAAAGATCCGATGCAAGTATAACACCCAAACTCTTCACTGAAGAAGCAGGGACTGGGGCAGGACCAAGGCTCAAAGGCCAATAATGAGGGCCCCAGCTGATACTGCTGTCCCCGGGAAGAATTAACTCGGTTTTACCCGGGTTGAGCTTAAGGTGGTTTAAGCTCATCCAGCGTTGTATCATAAGCATAGTTTGGTGGAAGTGGGCGACTGAATCAGGAGTATTCAGAGGGAAAATTAGCTGTAAATCGTCAGCATAATTAAAGATTGTGACATTGAATTGTTTTAGAAGGTGAAGAAGGGGGCGCAGATACAAATTGAAAAGCAAAGGGGAAAGAGAGGATCCCTGTGGGACCCCACAAGTGGAGATGGTTCTTGAAGCAGTGAAAGGCCCTAAGCGAACCGCTTGAGTGCGGTTCGAGATAAAGGAAGTGATCCACTCAAGGGCGGCGCCCCTGAGGCCGGCCTGCTCGACACGGCTAATTAGAATAGAAAAATCAACCGTGTCGAACGCGGCCGACAAATCAAGGAGAACCAGTGCCTGGTGGATGCCTTTATCCGCATTTGATCTTAATGTGTTTTGAACGGCCAAAATGACGGATTCCGTCGAGTGACAGGGACGGAAACCTGCTTGGTTAGTTTCAAGGTAGGCACTATCCTCTATGAATTTGGAAAAAGATGTGGAGATGTGCGCTTCCAATATCTTCGACAAATATGGAAGTAAAGAGATTGGTCTATAGTTGACCAAGGCTTGAGGATCAGCCCCAGGTTTTTTCAATAGAGGAATAAGGAGGGCCTGTTTGAATCGGGGGGGGGGGGGGACCATGCCACTCACCAGTGAGGAATTCAGTACAGATAGAATAGTTTGAGGTAGGGTTTGTCCTATTTCTCTATATATATGTGGAGAACAAACATCCTCAGGGGAGCCTGATTTAACTCGGGTAAGCAGTTGGGACAGCAATTTGTTGTCAATTGGTGGGAAGGCTTCAAGTGTGTAAGGATTGAAAAAAGCGTCCTCCAGTGAAGGAGGGACCGGGGAGTTGATAATGCCTTGTTTTATATCCAGAATTTTATTGATAAAGAATGTGTTTAAAGAGTCGCACATATCTTGAGTGGGGACAACAGGAGGAACAGTTCTATTGCTGTCACACAACTCGTTCACCATCTTAAAGATATCTTTGCTTTTGTTTTGCGAATTTGCAATAAGCTCAGAGAAATAAATGGTTTTCTGTGACGAGATGGATTTTTGATACTCTTTGCGAGCAGCGCGGTAGTTCTCCCTATCTTGCTTAGAATAGTTAGATCTCCAGATCCGTTCTTTTTTACGGACTGCAAGTTTTTCCGCCTGCAATTGTGGGGTAAACCATCTGTGTGTGTTATTCGGGCGGGAGCGGGGAGGGAGAGTCCATGGGGCGTGCAAATCTGCGGCACCTCCGATCCAATGGGAGATAGATTCCTCCATCTCGTCTGGACTACCTACAATAGATGGTAGGGTTGTAGTTAGCGAGTGTAGAAAATCAGGAGTACTGATACTCTTCCATTTCCTAATTTTCCCCAGTTTCTGGGGTCTCAAGGCCTTGTCGCAGCTCATCAAAACGGTGAATTGGATGAGGTAGTGGTCTGACCAGATGCATGGTTCGGCGACCAACGTGGATATGTTAAGGTCATAGGACCATACCTGGTCAAGGCTGTGACCCTTCCGGTGAGTGGAAGACTCAATGTGTTGGCATAGGTTAAGGTCGAGCAGGAGGTCTTTTAGTTCTCCTGCTTGAGCATCTGCTTCTACTGCGTCGAACCAAAGGTTAAAATCCCCTAAGAGAAGGGTTTTAGAATAAGTTGTAACCAATGGGGCAAGTTGCTCCGCTAGGGCTGAGGGGAAAGCAGGCATGGAAGAGGGGGGACGGTAAATTAAAACAGCGCCACAGTCCGTGTCAATTTTGAAGACAAGGTTTTCAATGCCTGGCAATTCAAGTGAGGGTAACAGTAGGGGTTTAAGGGAGTTCTTGAAAATGGCGGCACCTCCGCCACCTCTCTTGCCTGAGGGGCGGTTCACAGCAAAAATATAGTAGTCGCCAGGGAGAGTGGCCAGAATATCAGGTAGGGAGTCCTGGGTTAGCCAGGTTTCTGTAAAGGTATAATACATCCGGTTTTTCCTCCGTGAGTAAAATAAACAGATCTGTTTGATGTTGTACTATAGAGCGCGTATTAAGGTACATACAATTAAAGGTCTTGGTGAGGGGCATAGGTGGAATTTTGCCGACGTGCCGGGGGGTGTCGGGGAGTAGCTCAGGCACTGCAAATGTGTGCGAGGCAATACCGTAAGTGCTAATGCGTTTACGTACATAAGGGACAACGCTAGGGCATAGATGGTCGGGTGGTCTGAGAGCCTGAAGTTGCAAGCTCGAGTAAGCATATTTTTGGGCATAGTGCCTGGCCCCTGGCTCCGGACGCGCGCGGACGGGTGCAGACGGGCTTGGCTTAGGCGCGGCTTCGGCGCGCAACCGGCGCGCCCGCTGCGCCAGCCCGCTGCGCCGTCTGGTCCCTAGGCACATTATATAGGTGCGAGGAGGGTGGGAGGAAGGCGCGACTAGAGCGCTCCGCCTGCCTGACCCAAGATGGCGCCCACCGCCGCCGATTATCGGTCCAAGGCGGCTGGGCAAAGTACAGAAGAGGTGGATAGCGTGTTAGTGTGCCTGGCAATTATTATTTCCCCTAATCTTCAGAAAAGCCCCCCAGAGTTCAGAGAACACAGAAATGCTCCGCAAGTTAAAAAGTTAAAAATAGTACACAGCAATAATTCGGAACAGGTAAAAGCAGTTTAAGTTGTTCGAAAGGCTCGCAGCCCTAGGTACTCCCTCTAGGGGCATTGTTCCTGCTGTCAGCACTGAAACTGGATCCTTGCTTGGGTATCAGTGCTGTGCTTTCCTATCCAGTCACCTTTAGGGATGGAGAGTAGGGGAAGAGAAAACACACTGTGGTCACTGCAGACCTCATCTTTTCCCAAGTCCACATATTATTTTTTTCAAAATTGCGTTCTAATATTAGTAGTTCTGCATTTATTAAAGGCCAAGTACCTTTTTCTATCCAGCCTAAAAGGTATATATTCAAGCTTCTGGAAGTTGTAAATAGTTGTAAGCTAACAAAGAACAAGACCAGGGCAACAAGACTGTGAGTCTCCACTCCCCCAATCTGTTGACCAAGCTGAGTGATTCTCGGCAAATTTGTATTGCTGTGTTACTCAGTTTAGTTATGTACAAATATCACTAGAGCCTAGTAGTAGTGTACTGTACAGAATTTGTTGAGCGCTTTGTATACCAGAAGAGGCTGCTCTGATTTGCAACGGATTCATGGGTGCTCTCTCGGAGACAAAGGATGAAAGGGTGTTGGATTGTAAGCCTCACCTGACAAAGTTGATATGTACATGTCTTTCTTTAAAGGATTTAAGGAGCACTTAGACCGAATAAGCCTCTTTGACAGAAAAGTCTGCAGCTTGCTCAGTGTTTTTTGTCTGTACTGCTGCAGAGGTCACAAGTGGTTCTGCTGCATTCTTTTGCTTAAAGCCGTTTCAATTGCCAGAAATTCCCCCAATGGAAAAAGGAAAGGGACATCCTTTTCAGAGAGCTGCAGACATACACACACCCTCAGGAACCAGGTGGCAATTATAAGTGCATCTGCTGCAAAGCTTTGTGTACAAACAGCAGAGTGGAATGTCGGTGGGGAAATGCAACCTGCCAATCTTCTAAAGATGATAAAGTAAGTATTATGAAAGCTGAGTATATCATATGGCAGCTATTAACAGTGCTATGGAGCAACAAGTCTCTGTGTTAACAGTTGTCATGTCTCCAAGTCAGGGGCGTAGCTAGAGCGTGTGGCGCTCGGGGCTACCCCTCAGATTGCCACCCCTTGGGGGGGGCCGTGTTGGGGGGTGCTGGGGAAAAAGGACGGTGAGCACTTAAAAGATGTCCGAGTCTCCGAGGAGAGACACTTAGTATTGCTGCTAACAGTTACCTCGATCATGCAAGTTACATTTATTTATTTATAAAGTTTTATATAGCGCGAACTTGATCCCAAAGGATATCAGAGCGCTTTACAATTTGAGGCAAAGGTAACAAATCAGAACATTAGAGGCACTGGCATGTCTAAATTGTGAGCTGGGCACATGCTTGCCATAGGCCCCACTGACTTAAATACCTGCCAAAGGTCCCAGCTACGCCCTTACCCATCCCTTTTCCCATAATTATAGTACTGACCTGATCCAAAAAAGTACATAGTGTTCTCTTGCTTATTTTACATTGTATATCCTACATCTTACACCTGCACAGTTGTTGCTCCTCCACAGTATATCCTAGCACCCTTAGTTGTAAAGTGCTCTGTCACTCTTCGGGGCTAGCAGCACTATAACAAAAACTATCAAATTAATATAAATATGCTGTATGTGTTCTCTTCTACTTTGGACATGGTTAAATATTTGTGTGGTTGGATTCTCTGGCAATCCGTGGTGCATGACCCTAGCTTACCACAATGCCCCATCGATGATTGTGCTGTGGGACACCGAATGTAAAGAATACCATTATTTCATGCCCCGCACTGTTTGTGCTTGCAGTAGTTGGGTGCAAAGCACCACTGGTCTGATTACACACTCTGCATGCTCTCGTGTAAAACGCTTCGGAGGTTTGTATTACTGGTGCCTTGCCACTTCTGCTTTAATGCTCCAGGTTCTATTCAGGAACTTCTACCAAGGGAGCAAAGAGGATTCATCTTTCAAGACACTGCCGCCTGCCTGTCTATGAAGGTTCCATTGTTCCACCACATGGCTGGAGTTGGACAACCGGTGGAGGCAAACCTGGAGGTCCATAACATGGTTAATAACAAATCATCACACTTATACTCATTTTTACGGCAGCCCTGTCTACAATTCTCATCACCATCGGGTTTTGATTACCACTAAACAACCCAGACACAGAGAAACTGTCACCTTATGCATGCAGATTCGACCTCCTTGGCTCAGCCCGAGTAGACTACCATTTTTAATCCGATTTGTTTTAATCGCTATTCTATTCTTACTCTTTGAACTAGAAATTGCCCTTTTACTGTCTACCCCCTGAGCATCTCAGATATCCTCAAGTTCTTTCCCTGCCCACATTGCCCGTGAATTATTGAAAAACTGAGATCAGCTGACAGGTAAACAACTGCAGACCAAATACCCCCACCCTATTGGCTAGATCTGTAGTTCTCCTCTTCCTAATAAATATTGCAACCATCGCTAGGTCATTGACATTACTCGATACTCAAAATGTGCAACAGGTACACTACTTTGATCAGCAATGATCCTAGTCTTCCTTACATGATTAGGCCTAGTGTTGTGCAGTCTCCTGGCCTAAAGTAGAGAACCCTCTAGCCAGATAGGATTTTTTAGTGTTTGGCCTGGTCAAATAATATTTTAACAATCCATATGCCTACAATTCTGGCAGAAAATAAACATCTGATCAGGCAATTCCCAGTGTCGCTACAGCATAATTAATGCACTTTGTGTGGACACTTCTACACCAAAATAGCAGGCAGGCCAGAGTGATTTTTGTTTTACATTATCACCCTTTCAATGTCGACCAGAAGGTTCTTCTTCAAATGTCTACTGGCTGCTCACAGAGTGTCACATGGTAAACACTCCTCGTGTCGCAGACAACCCACCATTCTGGATCAAGTCCACCTATCTGTAGTCCCCCCCGGACACATCCCTCCCTTCACCTCCTCATTCCAAAACTTGGGAAAAAAGCTTACGTGGTCGAGCCATCGCAAGGCCTAGAATCCACCCTGCCCCCTCAACCCACACCCACTAACAGAGCATCGACGCCCTAGGGTGTTCACATCGCTGGCCCCACTCACACAGCTCTGCGCTTGCCCTGAGATAGCACACCCTGTCTGTAATGAATGGTACCCTCCACTGCGCACGAGATAACGGAAATAAAGCGCAGGCGATACAAACGCAACACCCTGGGGTATATCGTGTGATTCAAAAATAATGTAAATAAGTATATTACATCAAATATTGATTGGCACTGCTCCCCTGTGCCTCCCTCAGACCTTTCTGAATTAATGCAGTTGCAGTGTTTATTCTGCACACCTCGGCCGAGGAGGCCTGATGCATCCGCATGCCTCTGATGGTACCCAGGCAGCCCAGGTGCTGCAGGGGGAGGGGGGGCAGTGGCTGGAATACAATATTTGTGGCAAGCAGTACGTCTATGAGCACTATTTCTTGAGAGCAATGCGCCTCATCAAAACCTAATCCGTTTCCAAAGAGAAGACAAACCTGGAATCGATGAGCGCGAGTGGAGGCGAGAAGCAGGCCAGGAGTGGACGTGATGAAGTTTAAAAAGGGGCAAAAGACAGGACTGGCATCTGGCAGCATCACTGAGAGAGGGGGGGTGACCACCCCTCCCATGCAGGAGCGGGCGCCATCCTGCCTACTATGGATTACTTTACTCTACTTCGTCGTGTATGAGTGAATACAACAAGGAAGGAGGCCTAGAATGAGATCCAAATCTAACGGGCCGCGGCAGAGTGCAAAACGAGTCTGGGACCTGCTTGCTTGTTGGAAACAGAACAGAGTGTAACTTGGTGCAGTCGTGGCCGTGCACGGTGCATTGCAATCATTCATTGTAATTCTGACAGTTCTTACTTTATTACTTTCTCTCAGTCTGTCTCACCTTGAATTACAGTAAGCAGGCAAGGGACTCAGAATGGTGGTCTCCTCTCCACGCACTCCGACTACTCGACAGGGCCAGGGCGAGGGGCGAGGGGAGATCGAGCGTAGAGTGCGGCGAGGGCTAGCCAAAAATGTCCTCAAGGGCCGTCATTGGTTGCGCTCGCGCGCGCCGCACACACTACCACTGATTGACGGCCCTGGAGGCTGGAGGACTAGTGTGAGCGAGGCTGGGGAGGGTTGGGCCCAACAACGATCGGGTTCACATATTGGTGATGATGGCTGCATGAGTTGTGATTCAAACCGACGATACAATACAGTATTTATTGCGCCATGAATCAATCGATCATGTATTGTAGAACTTTATTATCATATATGCCATGCAAATGTCTGTGCCACTGCTAACTTGATTGCTGGGTAACGGCCGGGTAACGGTTTATTATCAAGAAGTGAGTCATCAAACATCAAAGCACTCCACTCCTGGATCAAAGCGCCTACAGTCACAGAGGCCGCCGCAATGGGCCTCGGCTGCAGTCCAGACAGTCAGTCAGGGCCCGCCTCATACTAGTCCAAAAAGGTGCCGCCTCTAAAAAGGTGCCGCCTGGGGCGGACCGCCCCCCCCCCCCCCCCTAGCTACGCGGCTGCTCCAAGTGTAACACAGAACAGCAATTTTTAATTATTACTGCTACATCTGCTGGGGGTCTCAAATGTTCTCCATTACGGACACTGCTCGGGGTTCGTACAGGAAAGATGGACTCTCTTCCTCCATAGGGTCTGTGAATGAGCGGACCATTTTTGCCTGCCTACAGCTGATGACGGTTGTGCAGCCCATCTATTTCCCCAAACCCAGCTCTGCAATGGACGTGCACTCTTCACTAGCTTGAAGAACACAGTTGTTGTGTTCTAGTGTCTGCACGCCTGTGACGCAACAGGCGTGCAGCGTGAGTGACACGTGACCGGGTTTTAATAAAGTGGGCCCCGCACGTACGTCGGCACTTGGCGACGGCGTGCAGAGCAATACAGTCACCCCAGTGTCCGTGCATCATTTAAAGAGTGGCCAAGTGAAGGCCTTTGAGTGCAACCCAGGTGCCCCCTGAGAGTAGGCCCCCTAGAGCTGATCCCCAGTTACCACTGGCCCTCCGACACAACAACTGGTGACGAGGGCGGTCGTGCCCTCGCTGTGCACGCCACGTGTGCATCCTAGTGTGAGGCGGCTGCAGCCTTGCAGTGCTCGTGCCCCGCGTGCCGCACATGCTGTGCGTGGTGGAGTGGAGCTCGCGGTCCATGCCGTTTTGCAGGTGAGCTGCTGTGTGACCTGGCGCCCCACTCCCGCGCACGGTGCCGTTCGACCTCGCATACCGGCAACGGCCACCGCCGCACCTGCCTGGTGCTGCAACGTCTCTACTCCCGCCCTCAAGTCCCGTGCAGCGCCGCACCCGCGCGGATTGCGGTACGTGAATTGCGCTGCTCGGGTGAAGCGGTGCCGCGGTGCGCACCGGCCTGGCCCCGCCCCCTCGCTGCCAAGCGGATTGGGCGCGGCCCGCCGTGCCCCTTGCATCTCGCGGGTGTGCCGGCACGAAGCGGACATTGCTTCAAGGGGGGGCTTTCGCGCTCCTGGGGAGGAGAGAGAGAGGAAGAAGGTGCATACCCACAGGCACTGGTGGGCGGACAGAGCCCAGACCGGACACGAGAGAGTGCACATGCATCTGGTACAACCAAGCACAAGGTGCCCTGCCCCCTCCGCACCTCGTCCAAAGAGGCGAACATCACACTCATTGAACAGCTCTCCAGACACAGTGACATTACACAAAAATCATGGCCACAATACCTCCCATCGAGCCGTTTGTGGTCGAAGGCTCACCATCCTCGCTGGCCCCCAAATGGAAAGACTGGGTGGACCGCCTGCTCATATTCTTCGAGGCCACAAAGGTCCACAAAGAACAGAAGAGGGCCATGGTGCTCCACTTAGGAGGCAAGGACGTCCACAATATAGCTAAAACCTTAGTGGAGGCCACGCCGAAGACTCATAGTACACTCATCAATGCCCTAAACGCATACTTTGAGCCGATGGCTAATCAGGACTATGAGAGATTTATCTTTAGGCAAGCCAGACAACTGCCAGAGGAGTCACTAGACACGTATCACGCAAGGCTAAAACGACTGGCAATGTCGTGTGGGTTCCTGGACGTCACCGAAGAAATAAGGGGCCAAATAATTCAGGGCTGCACCTTGGCCAAGCTCAGGGAACGAATCCTGGAGGAGTCCGGGAAGCCCTTAGCCGACATCCTGACATTGGGTCGCACAAAAGAACTGTCCAAAGCTCGAGCCGCTCACATGGAGGCAGCCCTCCAAGCACCGGTAAAAGCTGAACCGGTCAACAAGATCCAAGTAAAGTCACCGGCAAAGTGGAATAAGAAGCCCTCTGGAAACTCGATGGGAGCAGTAGGGAAGTCGTGCGAATACTGTGGCGGACCATCCCATGTCCAGGCATTGGACTGCCCAGCTCGAGGGAAGAGGTGCTCAGGATGTGGCCGGTTCAATCACTTTGAAAAGGTGTGCCGATCAAAGAAATTCCGCAAGCCACAACAAGTGGTGAACGCCATACCAGAAAGCAACCACAGCCAGAGTGACATGGACGATGATGAGGAAGAGGAGAGGACAGTGCGCAAAGTACACATGATTGGCACGGCCACTCGAAGAGCTCGGAAACTTCCACAGTGCTGCATCAGAGTCGCAGACCAAGAAGTAATGGCAGTGGTCGACACAGGAGCCACCATCAACCTCATGAGTGCAGCCCTATACCGGACAATGGATTGCCCACCAACACTAAGCCCATCGCCCATCGCCCATCACCGTATTTGCCTATGGTCAGGACACGCCACTACGAATCAGAGGAAAGTTCAGGACGGCAATCAATCATGGTAACAAGACTGTCACCACTAACGTATTCGTGTCAGAGGATGGACAAGGCATGCTACTCAGATGCCGAGCCGTGGAGGACCTGGGAGTAGTCACATTTGCTTTTGGAGTTCATCAAGAATCCGTACAGCAACTTATAGCTGACTTCGCAGACATCTTCAAAGGATTCGGAAAATTCAAGGGTCGCCAAATACACCTACACGTGGACCAAGCTGTTCAGCCGGTGGCCCTCAGACACCGCCGCATCGCGTTCCACCTCCGCCCACAGGTGGAAGAAGAACTCAAGAAGTTGGAGGAAGCGGGCATCATAGAGAAAGTGACAGGCCCCACCCCCTGGGTATCGCCCATCATGGTCACCCGAAAACCGGGCGCTGTCCGAATATGTGTGGACATGCGTCTTCCCAACGTTGCCATCAAGAGAGAACGCTATATCACGGCCACTATCGATGACCTCATAGGGGAAATGGCAGGGGCGTGCTGGTTCTCAAAACTGGACCTCCGATCAGGATACCACCAACTAGTTCTCGATGAAGAGTCGCGGAATATAACAACGTTCTCGACACATGTAGGGCTCCAGCGGTATTCCCGACTCAGTTTTGGCGTGTCCAGCGCAGCAGAAGTGTTCCAAAACGTGATCCAAGAACTGATTGCTGACATCCCAGGTGTTATCAATGTCAGTGACGACATCATGGTACACGCCCGCACCATACCCGAACACAACCAGAGGCTGGCCCAAGTGTTCTGAAAATTGAGGGACGCGGGTCTCACCTTGCACCGGGAGAAATGCGAATTCCTGAGGCAGAGAATAGGATTCTTTGGGTACACGTTCTCAGCTGATGGAGTCAACCCGGAACCAGAAAAGGTGAGAGATGTCAAAGAAGCTGCTCCCCCCACCTCAGTCACCGAAGTCCGCAGTTTCTTAGGAATGGTCAACTACTGCGGACGATTCATTAGGGATCTGGCCAACTTGACGCTACCACTGAGAGAACTCACGAAAGAGTCCATGCCCTGGACATGGGGACCGGAGCAAGAAAAGGCCTTCAAGGACATCAAAGCAGCTCTCTCAGATAACACCACCTTGGCATTCTTCGACCCCCGGAAACAGACCCTGGTGGCGGTGGACGCTGGTCCGGCGGGATTAGGGGCGGTTCTCATGCAGAAGCAACGAGATGAGATGGACTGGACCCCTGTTGCATTTGCCAGCCGCTCACTTACGGACACTGAACAACGCTACTCACAAATTGAAAAAGAAGCCATTGCCATACACTGGGGGTGCAGACACTTCCATCTATACCTGTACGGGAAACCATTTACAGTAGTCACAGATCACAAACCACTGGTTGCCCTGTTTTCGGGGACCTCAACAAAGCCCCCTCCTCGCATAGAGAAATGGATGCTCCAGCTACAGGACTACAACTGTCAGATAGAATATCAGCCAGGGTCCAGAAATCTAGCAGATTATCTTTCACGACACCCAAGAGCAGCCACCCCGGCGGAGATGGAAGAGGCCGAAGATACAGAAGCTTACGTCAGGTGTGTCATCGCGCGGTCCTGCCCGCGGCCCATATTCATCAGCCACATCGCAGAGGCTACTCCGAAGGATGACTGTTTACAGAGAGCGAGGCGAGCCCTTCAAAGTGGGAATTGGTGTAGGGCCAAAGATGAATGGAAGTTACTGACACCACACGCTCAACGCATCATGGAAAGTCTATACCATGTGAGAGGAGAACTGAACGAAGACAACTCTGGATGCCTGCTAAAGGGTCACCGACTGGTGATACCCTCTGCCCTGACTGATCAGGTGGTACAACTGGCCCACGTCGGTCACCGAGGGATGGTGAAAACGAAGGCAAGATTGAGGACTAAGGTGTGATTTCCACTAATGGATTATCTGGTGGAGGAGACTGTAAGATCCTGTGCGGCCTGCCAAGTCACTGGAGACGCCCCGCGAGAAGCACCTATCGCAGTCGAACCTCGACCTCGGGAACCATGGGAATGTGTCAGCATGGACTTCGGAAGTCTTCCCGACGGGTGATACACCATGGTCGTGATAGATGATCACTCCAAATACCCAGAGGTTGAACTGATAACCACCACTAGCGCCACTGAAGTCATACCCAAACTGGAAAAGATCATAGCAGCTCATGGAGTAATGCGGGAACTCGGAACGGACAATGGCCCTCCCTTTCAAGGCCAAGAACTAGCCAACTACCTGCAAGCCCTAGGAACGCGACATCGCCGCATCACTCCTCGCTGGCCACAAGCAAACGGGGAAGCTGAGCGATTCATGCAAACTCTCAATAAGGTCATCCGGATCGCACATGACAAGGGACAATCGCTGGAGATGGCGATATTCACATTCCTGCGAAGCTATCGCCAAACACCCCATACCACCACAGGGGTAGCCCCGGCACATGTTCTCATGGGACGGGTAGTGGCGGACTCCATTCCCCATCATCCCCAGTGGACTCCCGAAATGGCCAATGAAAGCAGGATTGAGGCAAAGCGACAAAAGTTATATGCCCAGGCCAGCCGGCGAAGGAGAGCTGGTCATGTTCGAATCGAACGGGGCGATTTTGTGCTACTAAAGAACAGAGTAACCAGTGGGAAGTTCAGACTAACATATGAAAAGAGACCGTGGAAAGTTATCAGTGTGAAAGGCACTCGCATCATTGCCACCCGAGGCCGAGAAACAGTAACCAGGAACGTATCACATTTCAAACGGTTCCATCAGGAGGTGGAGATGACCCCCAATGCGGAGTGCCTGGCCCCGCGAGTGGTTACGAGCCCAGCAGCTGAGAACCTCCAGGAGCTTAGCAATGAGTCTTCAAGAGATGTCCCTTCTGTCATGGCAAGCGAAAACCCAGATGAGGCTGAAACCTCCGGTGTAGCCCCCGAGGTTCCGGAGGATGAGCCGGTCAGTTGCAATCCTGTCTCCCCAGCTGGAGGAGAGGTTCCCCGAACTCGTGGGACTGCCACATATAAACTGAGAAGCAATCCAGCACCTTCCTGCCGCCTGCGGGACCACGTCATGTAAGACTGTTCCAGTATGTTATACACGTGTTTTATAGTGCCTTATTCTCTTTGCTTATCATGAACCTGAATAGTGCCCCAAACCACCAAGAACAGTATGATACATCCAGAGACTACCCTGATATTGCTGATGTTTTGCCTGTTTGTTTTTCTTCATGTTTTAGGAGGAATGTTGTGTTCTAGTGTCTGCACGCCTGTGACGCCACAGGCGTGCAGCGTGAGTGACACATGACCGGGTTTTAATAAAGTGGGCCCCGCACGTACGTCGGCACTTGGCGACGGCGTGCAGAGCAATACAGTCACCCCAGTGTCCGTGCATCATTTAAAGAGTGGCCAAGTTAAGGCCTTTGAGTGCAACCCAGGTGCCCCCTGAGAGTAGGCCCCCTAGAGCTGATCCCCAGTTACCACTGGCCCTCCGACACAACAACAGTCACGAATGCTTCGTCAGCCTTGGGTACCACAAAAAGAGCAACACAAACACAACAATCGCATGCTGTCTCGTAGTGTCATGACAGCCTAATCTAGTGATACTTTTCCATTTATGTTTTGCTTGCGATGGCTCCAGCTCACTGGAAGCCCACATTTCCAGCCCTGGGTGTTCATATAATATACAAAAAAAGTTTCAAAACTGAGCAACTGGACTAACGTCCCCAAAACACAATTTGTTAAATGGAAACGTGAGTCAGAGCTGAAAACGTGGCAACCCTGTGACATGGAGCCACCTGATCAATCTTATGATGAATAATGTGATCACCAATGGCATCCTTGTTGTGGTTTCTCCAGTCATTTTGCCGCTTCCTCCTGCATTTTTGACTGTGTGACGGATTTCAGTGGTAGTGCTCCTTTTGTAAATTGTTATTGTGATTGGTTATTCATGATTGGCATATTTGAATTACTGGTGAGTCCCTAGTACGCTACACTAGGTGTGCCCAGGGCCTTTAAATCAAATGCTACTGGTGTGCCTGCATCACTGATTGTGCCTCCCACATGAGTAGTCCTGTAAAAATATCTCAGACCTGCTACTGCAGTTTCTTCACACGCAGTCGACCGGGCCAGTGCAGGCCCTAACCTTCCCTTTTCTTACATGTAAGGCAACCTCAGGTAGGCCCATAGTGCCTCTCCTGCACAGCAGGCCCGACACCATTCAACGTCTGCTGACGCTTGCAGTTATCAGTCTTCATGACGCCAGCACTCATATCAACATCGTCATGGCAAGCACCAGCTTCACTTTATCATGGAGCAATTAATCGATGAGGGTGACTCCACATACTCTTCGACGTTGCATTGCATCACCAGAACCCACGCCTCACTGCTGATGCTGCCAAACTTCCCTGTCCTGGACTCGACACCTAACCTCACCCGTGGCAGAAGGAAACTGGCTTCGCCTTGGCACCAACTCCTAACCTCCATGATGCTGTGCATCGTCCACAGACTTCTTTTTTCAAGGTACTGTTGTTTGGGGGTCCGTGCCTGACTCTGCACACCTTGCGGTAAGCGCTGTACTTTGGATCTATGCCTGTTACAATGAAGTGATAGTCCCAGATGGAGCTATATTGTTTCTAAAGTTCTATTTTTGACATAACCCTTTTAAAAGTGATATCTTGATACAGGTATGTTGGATTTTTGTCATTTTGGTACTTTATTTTTCTAAAGTGGTGTTGTGTCCATTTGTGGTATTTGTTTTTGTGCATATTTATATAGCGCGAACTTGGAGCACTTTACATGAACACCGTATTTACATAACACATTCAGGCATGGGGCGATTCAGTGATTTGCCGAGAATCACAGGATGTGGACGCGACCCCGAGGCTCGAACCCTGGTCTCCAGCACCAAAATTGGCAGTCTAGCCGACTGACCTGTGTTACTGGGTGTTTGGGGTTCAAATACTTTACATATTGACTTTGGGATAAGCCTCTTTGCTTTAGCCTAGCTACCAAGGGCGTGAGCAGGGGTTATCAGAAGTGTGTAACCCCTTTACCCTGACTAGATGCAAGGGTCCCTACTTAAACAAAGGTGTATACCTCTATCAATTAGAGACCCCATTTCTAACAAGCAACAGGATGTACTTTCTGAAATATCGCCAACCAGGGATGCTGCTACGACATAGTGTCTTCTGCCCACCACTTCCAGTATGGAATATTGACCTAGTGTTGCTTTTGTCTGGGTTTGTTGGACATCTGCCAACAATGCAGAAATGTGGAAGGCCTAGTTACACCTTTTCATCACAGGGAAGACCCGCTGCCCGGCAGCGCCATTGTCTGAATTATAAAGGGGCTTTCCTGAACAAAATCTGCAAACAGTAGATGTTTCAGAACCAAGGTAAAGTCCTGCTTGGCTAAATAATTATAGGGTTCAAAAGGGGAGGCCAATTGCATGGCAAATGCTTGTTAACATTTGTCATCGCCACAGCTGGGCGATCCCTATGGGAAGTTGCAAAACATCAATTCAGTTCAGTTGCAGACATGTTGTGAACTATAGGAGGAGTTTTAAAAACACATCTAAATTATATTATATTAGTAATCACAATTATGAAAGAAGGAACATGACTCAACACCGTCCGAAGCAGCAGCCACTTCTTACCTGGTTCATCCACATGCTGTTGCTGTGTTACATTAAAAAAGCAATGATTAGTAATAGTACATGTAACAAAACATTAACACACATCTGCACGCTCAGTGACCATACCCTTCCTATAACCCCATCGTCCCTATCTAAAATCCTACCATGACTCCGGGTTCATGATCACAGTGAGGTGCCCACAAAGTTAAGAAAATTGTCCATTCACAGAGATGCACACTGTTTGGTCGCTAATTCAGGTCAGGCGATGTATCAAGCCACACCCTGGCCCATATCCTTGCAGCATGAACGGTTGCAGAGGATGTTGGAGGGCAGGGAATTATTTTTCCCTGGGTAATCACCAGGAAAGCTTTTAGCTACCTGAGTGGAACTGAAAACTGGCACAGTGTTTAGGCACCTTTTTGCCTTCGGTTTTATAGTTGTATTTAAACTATGCAAGATCCTCAACTGTGCAAATCTGGTGGAAGGTTGAGAAAAAAATGTAAATTTTGCAAAGTGCGTAGCTTCATAATTTCAATGTCCGAAGATGTAATGTAAAAAGAACTTGTGATTAATAATAGGTAGAAGATCAACATACAATAAACAGGAATTGCAGTCGTCATCTCCTGAAAGTCCTTCTCCAGCAGCTTCTTCGCCATCTGTGGGCAGTGGTCATCTTAAAAGGCAGAAAAACGGCACTGAAAACAGTAAGCATATGTTAAAAAGCCGTCACACAAATCTACTTGCTGTATTCTGTTGTATTGTGGCATTTGTAGCGCTTCCCACCCATGGCAAGGCCACAACTAAAGTGCCCCTATTTGCTAGTGGCCTGGAACCTTTTTAGAAAGCATGGCTGATTGGATGTTGAATGTAGTTTGATCTACATAGGAGCTGTTAATAATAATAATCGCTTCATTGCATGATTAATTAAAATCTTCCGAAACAGATAAAACATATATTCACAGAAAGCAGCTTCATCATTAAATAATGCTAAAAGAGATTACGGATGTGCGGTGATCCTATAAAAATTGCGGAAGAATAAAAACTGATAGGAGAGGCAGTTCATCAAAAACGCTTGATCTCGTAGTTAGTTGGGCCCCGTGAGGAAATGTTTATAGAACATTTTAAGGTCGATGAACTGGGAGCCGACCCAGGCTGGCTGCTGACAGCTTGGGGACCAATGCTGTAGGCGTGGATCTGGTCAAGGTCCTAATGGTCGGCAGTGTTATGCTTGTCTCATGAACCAGATGACATGGGCTGAAGACCAGAAACTTGTGGACCTTCCAGGCTTAAGTTTGTGTTTGCTTCCCTCATAAACCGGACAAGGCTGCAAGCAAGGCGAATGTTGCTGCCTTCTAAACAGGCCTTTACTGCCTCCCTGCATGATCAAACCTGACTTGCAATCAGCGGCTGCTTAAAAAACTGTCTCCTTTCCACTCCCAGGCCGATGCAGATGCATAGTAGGTGTATTACATCTTCATTTTGGTCTCCACACAATCTGCAGCAGTTTGAGGTGTCTGTACGTTTCCACGGAGGTAGGTAATGATTTGCTGGTAGAATTCCCAGCCTCAAATGTAGGAACAGCTCTTTTGTAATTCTTGGAAAACCTGTTCCTGAGTATGATTGGGGCTTGGTTGACTTGTAGCTCTGGATTACAAACCAGCCGTAGGCCCTACTACTGAGGGAAGCTTTATCTTCTGCGAGAGATACTATCTTTACTGATTTGTTTACCAGGTCCTTGAAACTTTTTGGGGATGAGCAGGAGTCCCATAGGTCCTGTAGAGCTAGCAACCTGATTGCTGAGTGAAGGTAACTCATAGCGGGACTATTGTTTTTCCTTATGATTTCCGTCCACAGGTGTGAGTTCAATGTACCCTGCTCGGCTCCCTTTATTTTAAACCAGCACTTGGCGTACGCCCCTTTCTGTGCGATTTGCTGCTTTTGGAGTCCGAACTCTAGACTTATTTGGGCTGGAGAGATGAATTGCGGAAGATTAAATAACATTCCTATGGCCTTAGCGACCACTGTGTCCAAAGTAAGATCGTCTCTCCCTCTCATTGATTCACTTCCATACGTGATCGAGGGTAGTAGTCGGGCTCAAAGCACTTCTAATAATGGAAGAAGACTAGGGCCGTTTATTTTTTTCTTGATGTTTTTTAATGCAACTGCCAGTGCGGTCCCTCTGCCTTTGATGGTTGCTTTCTGTTTGGTGAATGAGCCGTTTCTTTCAAATATGACTCCCAAATACTTGTACTCTTCAGTTGACACCAGCAGCCGATCCCCCATTGACCATCGTAGGTGGCGTTTGTTGATTCTTTGGTTTAATACCATTACTTTAGATTATTCTAGGTTTATGGTCAGCCCATTCTTGTCGGCAAAGATGCTTGTGGTGTTTATCAGATGCTGGAGGCTGATTGGAGTACGGCTGATTAGTAGCAGATCATCTGCGCACAAGAGGTTCGAAAGGGTTAGGCCCCCCAGGGTCGGGGCGTGATGGTTGCACTTGTCCAGCTTGGTGGAGAGGTCTGAGACAAAAAGGTTGAACAGGGTTGAGTTGGTACATAGGAGCTCTTGGGTGAGGTGCTTGAGGGTTAAAGGCATGCTTCAAACCTGATGTGGTGAACGCCCCTGCACATTGGCATGAGGTGTAGCAGAGCTCCTGAAAACAGACACAGCCAGCAAACACCTGCCATTTTTAAAAGTGATCAGTTACCTAAGGTTGAGACCATTGTATAACGCATATTATGTGGATAGATGGAATACATCAGGGACTATGTTATATAGAGTAGCCCAAGAAGTTCCAGAGACCCAACTACTAGTGAAGCAAACTGGGGCACGAGCCTCACAACCACTTGAGGTAATGTTAACCACAGTATAAGAAGTCCTGTTTGTGGGGAGAAGTGGACTGAAATATATAGGTAGCTGTGCAACACAAGGGCAGCTGGGTTTGTTTACAGCAAATGAGGAAATCACAGGACGGGTAAATGTAGATAGGAATGTATGTAAGACTGGTATTCAGCAAAATTAAGAAAATGATTCCAAATGTTTGAAATAACGGTTAAAGCAGCAACGGAAATTGTTAAAAAGAACTAAAGCCATGCAGATTTGTAAAGCCAGTGATAGTGACTGCTCTTATATATACACATCTCATGAGTAGGCCTAAGCACAATTAGCATGATTTCTTTTTGCAATGTTGGCAATGACTCTTTTTGCAGGTTCACCCCCAGACTTTTTGCCTTCCTTCCCCCCTTTTTGCTGAACCCATTCTTGCTGGCTTTAGGATTCTGCACACTTTACCACTGCTAACCAGTGCTAATGCACATGCTCTGTGCTTAAAATATGGTACATTTGCCTTATTCACAATTGAATTATTTAATTTACTTTAAGTCCCTAGTAAAGTGCACTATATGAGCCCAGGGTCAGTACATTAAATGATAATAGTGGGACTGCTGCACTGACTGTTCCACCCACTTCAGTAGCCCTTTAAAAATGGCTCAGGCCTGCTACTGCAGAGCCTGTGCGTGCAGTTTAAACTGCCATTCGACCTGTCCAGTTACCCTACTTGCCAGACCCAAACCTTCTCTTTTTTCACATATCTCATCCCTGAGGTAGGCCCTAAGCAGCTCCCTGGGCAGGGTGCAGTGTATTTAAAAGGTAGGACATGGACTTTTGAGTTTTACATGTCCTGCTAGTGAAAAACTGTTACATGTGTTTGTCACTACTAGGAGGGTTGACATTGGGATTGCCTAAAACAACTTTTAAGTGTAACTTCCAATTGAAAAGGGATAGAGATTTGGAGTTGTTCGGTGTCTCTGGATTCACAATTTAAAATCACAACTTATGGTGAAGTCAGATTTTAAATTGTAAGTCTGAAAATGCCACTTTTAGAAAGTTCTGCGCCTCTGCCTGTCTCTGAATACACGTCTGGGTTGGGTGATTGCTGGGCTTTAGCAATCCCTCTCAATAGTCAAACAAAGGGAGAAGGAGTGTGACATTTGTATCTTGATGGCCCGTCACCAGCCTGATGGGCTTTTCTCAGTTAGAGTGGGAGGGTAAACTGACACTTGCACTTGAATAGGGCTGTGCCTCTCCCCACAAAAAGAGCTGCATACTCCCGTGTAGTGAGTCTGGAGCCAGGGCTGGAAAGGCAGTGACATTGTGATCTTCAAAGGCCTCTTTGAAGTCTCCCTACTTCAAAGGCACATTTCGGTATAACTACTGGACCCATGACACCACCAAATCAGAACGTTGCTGGAACCAAGAACTGGTGTGCTGTAGGAGAGTCTGCCACTTTGCTAGCTGCATTGGTGTGTGGCCTGCTGCCTGCTGGTTAATATGCTGTAGGTGGGACTGCCACTTTGCTACCTGCTCTGCTGTGTTGGCCTGCTGCCTGCTTCTTCTTGCATGGGAGTGAGAAGAACTGAACCTGTTCCTTGAACCCAAGTTTCTCCAGGGCTTGTTGGCTTGCCTCCTGTTCACTGAAGTCTCAGGGTCATAAAATACTTCAAGCAGTTCTGCTGGTGTTGCTGGACACGTGCTCCATCCACATGTACTTTTTCAGTAGGACCTGCATGGGTCCTGTAGCTGACCTACAGTCTATCGCGGTCGGCCTGGAACTTTTGATTTACCCCGGTCTAGCACAACCTCAAGTAACCTTTTAGCGCTATTGACTATTGACTTCTTAGCACTTTTAGATTTAATCTTAAAAAAATCATATCTTGGCTCCTACTGACTGGATAATTGTTGTTTTAGTCTTGTTTTACTCAGATACATATTCTTTATTTTCCTAAACTGATGTGGAGTTTTTTTGTCATGTTTTCACTATGTTACTGTAATTCAAGTGTTGCCCACATTTTTTACACATTGCCTCTTAAGTTAATCCTGACTGCTCTGTGCCAAGCTACAGGAGGGTGATCACAGGTTAATTTAGGTTGTGTGTCTCACTTACCCTGACTAGAATTGTGGTTTCTGCTTGGACAGGGTGTATACTCTGCCACCCATGGACCTCAATTTCCAACAGGCAAGTTAGGCGAAGTGCCCAAAGATTACGTAGAATTATGGGCTAATACACGAATTGTAGGGTTCAGCATTTTGCACTATCTTTAGAAGGACATGAGTTATTGTGACCATTTTTGGTGCAAGAATGAATGAAAGACTTTATTTGGTTATTTTCAAGAAATCATATAAGCACCACAAAAACATGTTACAGGAGAAAATATAACCACCTTTCAAGCAATCATAACACCAATAAAAACACAGAAACATATTACAGGGCAAAATATAAGCACCAGTTAGCACATTAAATACAAATTATCAATTAAAATATAATTGAATTACGCAAGTGTACAGCATTTTTCAACAAACAATTCATGGACAAGCAAATTTCACTGCTAGCCAACATATGCAAGAAATAAATTGCTGGTTTGTGCTGATGAAATCTATACCGTTTTAGAACTGGCAACAAATATTTACATGGTTCATAATAATTACAGAATAAGATAAAATGGGTCAGCGACTGATGTGACACCGCATCACAGTAGCAAATTAAAATAGAAGCAGAATCATACTGGCCCAATGGTGAACACCAGTGGCTTCCAATTGAACTCATCCTGTTACTCAAGATTTAACAGACAAACGGGCAAATCATTTGCACGGACAAAGCAGACACATTGGAATCATGCTTAAAACAGAACCAAAGCACCAGCACTAACCCTTGTACAAAACAACAATCCAAGAATGCTCTAATCAAGCCTTTCCGTTCCTTCCAACACATCTCACACAATGAATTTATGGACCAGGTCAAAGAAAGCAGGCCTGCCGGCAGCCCTTCTGTCCCCTGTCCGCCAAAACCTTTCAAGACAATTCTTTTAACAACCTCTGCTGCAACTCCAATAAGAAGAATCATCAACAATTCCTCAACTACTGAAATATTTCCAGAAGAACTCCAAACATCATACATACGCCCTTTACTAAAGAAAACAAACTTGGACCCGCTGAACCCTGACAACTACAGACCCATTACAAATGGACTGTTCCTGGGCAAACTGATGGAAAGAGCAGCTTTCGCCCAGATGTCACAATGCATTGAAGAGAATGACATACTTTCAGACTTCCAAACAGGATTTCGCCCGGGAAGAGGCACTAAATCTGCCCTCCTTGCCATCTGGGCTGACCTAAAGAATAAAGTTGACCGCAACCGGGTTGCTGCGCTACTCCTCTTGGACCTCTCAGCTGCCTTTGACACGGTTGACCATGACACTCTGAAACAAAGACTCTTTGAAGCCGGCCTAGAGGGAACTGCTTTAGACTGGATAGCGTCCTACCTTAGAAACAGAACTAATGTCATCCATACCCCACCTTTCTCGTCCAAACCATACTCCACAAAAGCAGGGGTCCCTCAAGGTTCTATCATCTCTTCCATGCTTTTCAACATCTACATGAAGTCATTACCAGTACTGAGCAATAAATTTCACCTCATTTGCTATAACTATGCAGATGACACGCAAATACTCCTTCAACTGAAATGCCCCAAAGACATGGGAAAAGCACCAATTTATAGCTGTCTCAGAGCCGTGGATCGGTGGATGACCTGGAGCCATCTCAAATTGAATGCTTTAAAAACTGAAATACTCACGTGTGGCGATTGGAAACATTATAACCCGCTTGCCGCATGGCCTGATGAACTGGGATCACTGCCTAAAGTATCAAAGGAGGTAAGAAACCTCGAAATGACCATGGACTCCAAGCTGTCGATGAATGCCCAAGTGGATAAACTAGCAAGATCAAGCTTTGCTACTATAAAAATGCTGCAACTAATTTTCCCTCATTTGGGATTTCCTCATAAGGTCCAAGCTACCATCTCCCTTGTTCTGTCCAAACTCGATTACACCAATAGCCTCTACCATGGATCACCTTTAACGACTATGAAAAGACTACAACTAATTCAGAACTCGGCTGCCAGACTACTCTTGCATATCAAACCGCGAGACCACATCCACCCTGCCTTGAAAGCCCTGCATTGGTTACCGGTTGCCAGAAGATCCACGTTCAAGCTGCTTTGTATCACCCACAAAGCAATACATGGATTGGGTCCGCTCTTCATCAGGAATAAAATCACCAAACACATTCAACAAAGGAACCTCTGCTCTAAAGGAGCATCTCGCCTCAAAATCCCACCATACAAGAAAAAAAACATGGGTGGCACATCCTTCTCTGTTCAAGCAGCCAAACTATGGAACTCTTTACCCCCCAACATAAGGTCCACAGACAACCACCTTATCTTAAAAAAGCTACTCAAGATTTGGCTCTTCATCCCATAAGCACCATATGCAAACAGAAATTTACAGCATATCCCTCTGCATACAAGCATTTTTTTCACTATAGATATGTACCTATCTTTGTGTATTACTTTATATAAACATGTAAAATAATTATGTTGTTGAGAGAAAAAAATAATAATAAATAAATAAAAATCATCTTTGGTCTACATGTACATACTTCCATTGTGCATCTATGTACCTTCCATGTACTTGGATCTGTGTGTCTGTTACTTTTCTCCTGAAAAAGCATATCCAATGCACTACCCTATTTCTCATCCTGTGCCTCTATCAATATCTTTAATCTACATATACTTACCTCCTTTATGTATCTATATACTTTCAATGTAATTATGGATCTATATATTTATAACTTCCTTCTAATTTAGCATTTCCAAATACACTACCCAATTTTTCAGCCTATACTTCGCTCAATATATCTTCTAGTCCAACCTTTCTGACTCATCTCAAACTTCTTCTACTACTCCTTCCAATGCACTACCCTATCTCTCATCCTATACATCTATCAATATATCCTCTATATCCACTCTCTCATTTATCCCAAAATAACCCTTTCTAGACTCTCTCCTACTCTACCCCTCCTTGCATCATCTGACACCTCTTTTTACTATACCGATCCCCTAAAACAAACCTTTCTAAACTCTTTCCTCTGAGTCCTCCCCTCCAAAACTCCTTTTTACTCATCCAAAAGCCTCCTCCTATTGCTAAGACCTAAAAAAAAAAATAATCTTTCACTCTTTTATCCCTCCACTATCCTTTTCAATCGAAATTAACAGACTAACATGTTAACTTCTCAAATTCCATATTAAATTATACTAATGTACTACCCAAATAACTGAATAACATATTCACTACTCAAATTACTTCATATTTTTTTTTTTTACTATACTCATTTTCAACAGTAATCCTTTATGGGTTCCGGAGTGGCGGGGTACTCGCCAGAAAAGCGATACAACACCCATCAGGGGTAACAAGTGCTATATGAATCCAAATCTTTCTTCCCCTTTTATCCCTCCGCTATCCTTCTCACTCCAAGTAACTGACTAATATCCACCACTGAAATTAATTCATATTTCACCATATTAATTTACCACTAATCCTTTGTAGGCTTCCTGAATAGCATGCGTCAACAAGAGCTATATAAATACAAACCTTTGTCCTCCTCCATCCTTCTGTTATCATTCCAAATCCAAATAACTGACTAACCTATCCACCACTTAAAATGTACTTGTATGTTTCACTATACTAATTCAACACTAATCCTCAATGGGTCCCGGAGTAGTGTGCTACTCGCCGAAAAAGCGCTTTGACGCCTTGTCAGGGGTAGTAAGCGCTATATAAATGCAATTACAATACAATACAATACAATAGGCGAAATGTTGTCAGCAATAATCTTTACCGAGCGAGCGTCTTTTCTAAAAAAAAAAAGGTAAGATTCGATTCCATCACTTTTGGGTTAATCGCATCGTCTCTCAATGTGAGTTTGCCCATTTCAAAATTAACAGCAGAAAGTGTCTTGAAAGAGTTTTTAACCCTTATAGCATGTCCCTTGCTAATCATATGAGGCAAGAAAAACAAGTCTAGCCTGGCAAGGGCTTCTGCAATTTTTTCCCACATATCTCAATCAAGGGATCTTGTGGCCTTGATCGCAGGCTAAACAGTGAATAATGACTTTTTGATTCAATGAGGCATTCTGGTTTCCTCATAATTAAATGCAAAGAAGGAGTGGGGCAAGTTTAATGTAATCTTCAACGTAGGTGATGCTCAGATCCTTGTACATACAAATGTGGGAGCTGAATAGAGAAAGACCCAATAAGCACTGGCAAAAACAATTTTTCACCTGCTGGAGTTTTGAACAGGCTGGTAGTCACACATTGCTGTCCCATAGGTCATAACTAGCACCCATTTATGCTTATATATTTCAATAAGCGAGCATGCAGATCTGCTCCCAATATCCTTGCACATTCAAATACAGCCCAAACTAAATGATGACATATAAAACATCTGATGGAGATGCATGTAGCCAGCGGCTTTGTAAGCCAAAGACTACCTCCAAATATGGGAAATCATTTACCCTTTGTGAAGGACTGAGGGACTTAAGCTCATAAGATTCTTTTTTTATTTTAAAGTAAAACCCACACGGTGCTTTTTGGATTTTAAAGTATGGCTTTATTTTCATGCAAGAATTGGTAATTCAATGCTTCTTTCTTCTTTCTTCTTCCAGGTATCGAGGAATCCCGACTTCACAGTTTGGACAGGTCCTCGGGAAAAGCCAGTGGTGGGTCCTTGCATATGTTATACTATTTTCTATAATAAAGAAATGGGGGGTGGGGGACGCGGCGAGGGTTGCGGAGGAACAGCTGGTGATTAAATGTAGACGCAACATCAACACCATGGGTGTCTATTCCAAATTGTTTGCAGGATCTACTTACTTCACTAGGTGACAACTTGTGCTTGAACAGTTGTAAGAAGCGTAACACGCTTTAGCGGAGAAATTACGTTCAAAGGCTCAATTTCAAGCATTAGTGATAAAAATCGTGTGAGATCAACCAGTGCAGACAAAAGGTTCTTTGTAACCCTGTCCAAATTCCACCCACCACCTGCTATGAACCTCCCGCCACCCTTCTCCCCAGTATACGGCTGCATACCTGGCTAAGCCACGACCTTCCTGGAATATGGCTGGGTGGGGCAGGGGGCCTCTCTGCTCCTTCCCATCCGTTTCCCAGGTAATCAGGGTGCAGCGCCGACTGGTCCTCTGGATCAGGGGAGGACCCGCCAGTGTTCGCTTCTTCGGTTTACTTCACACAGAGAACAATTCTTCTTCCTTGGTCTGATTATCAATGCTTTAACACCTTTGTGTTATCATTTACCAGGAGGCTCCAACTAGACTGTGTCTCTGTGTTGTTCTTCCCGTCAAGTCAAACAATAAGCAAAACAATAATCGGTGTCTGGAGTACATAAATGGCAGTGTGAGGCCCAGCCCGGCCTCTTCCGGTCGATGAAGGGCAAAGATGAGCCCATCGTGGCCTAGTCTTCACCTAGGGCCAGCCTGGCTGCATCTTGTGCTACAGGGCATGACAATTCACTTTATAGCAGGAATGGCCCCACCTCCAGACAGCAGTAGAGCAGAGTCTGGTTCTTGTAGTACTTGTCCGGACCTCTCTTCCGGTTACCGTGTCCCACGCTACAGGAGATGACAATGTGCTTCATAGTGCAGATCGACCTCGCCTCCAGCTAGCATGTCTCGTGCTGTGGGAGATGTGTAGAGTAGTCCAAATGGAGGGAAAAGCTGAAACACAGTAGAGGAATCAGCTTTGAGTGCTTCAGATAAAATCCTCTCTTTCAGAGGTAAAGTTGTAAAGTTTACCAAAATTCTTCTAGGTGTTGTCCTATTAGTATGTTTTGTGAAATGATCCCAGCCTCCAGGTCAAGTGAGTCAATAGTCGGAATAAACTCCTTTAACAAATCTATAAAGAAGCTTTTAATATTATCAGCCTCCAGACCCTCTGGGACATTAAGCACTTTGATGTTGTTACACCTGCTATTATTTTCTGGGACTTCAATTTTATACATCACAGATTTCAGCCCGATTTGCTTCTACTTCTTTATTCAGAGCCTTGACAGATAGATACTTCTATCAGACAAATCCTCTCAGTGATAGCAGAAACTTTCACCTCCAATGCTTCACAAGTGTCTTGGATTTTTGCCTGATTCCTTTCCGAGATAGCAAATTCACTCCTGATCTCCGAAGTAAGATTTCCTAGCATCTTTATCAATTCCGATTGATTGGAAGTATTCAACTCGCAAAGGATATTCTGATTAATATCATGAGATAACTGCTTGGAGTCCTGAGGAACTTCTTCCGAACACATTGCCTGATCTTCGGTCCCAGCACTTAAAACTTGAAATCTATTTGACGATGGGAAATTCAAATCAGATTCTTGTTCGGTCGCAGTTTTTTCTCCTACTCCTTTATTGGCCATTTGCGGATCTGCAATTCTCCCAATAAGAGGCGCAGCTTGAGAGGACAGCTGGCTCACTAACCGAGGTGTATTTGCTTGACAAGATTACTGATCTAATTGGAGCACTTTGAAGAAGGATCTAAGGGAAGGGGTTATTTTCAATTAAATAATGTCCTTCCACGGCTGTATTGGAGGGGATATAGAGGAGGATTGTGATAGATCAGAATTAAGAGAAGTCTTACCCCCTGTTTTCTTATTCGTTTTTTTCACAACCGCTCTTCCAGTCCTGGGCATGGGTAGAACCCCAGTAGAAGGGTCTAATATTTTCCCAGGCCCAAAGATGCTATTTCTTAAAGTATATCGACTAGGAGCCTCACTCCCCTACCCTTCCATTGGAGCGACAGCTCCCGTAGTCTGCACTAGAGGAACCGTAGAGTCAGTAGTAGTATCAAGATTAGCTGCTGCTCTGAGAAGAAATATAGCTGGCCTGTGTGAAACCCCCAATCCCACTTCGCCCTTTTTAACCTATATGATTCAATAGCTTGGAATGATCATTTTGTTAGACGCATTAACAATATCTATAAAAGGCCCACTGCAAGACTCATTTTCATTTCATTTCATAAGGCTTTATTCAGAACATAAAAACAATGTCCATAAAAGCACATACAATTTCATAACAGTATTCCAATAACCAATAAAAGATCATGGCAGAAATTTACAAGAACAGAATAAATAATTAAAAAATCATACTCTTCCTTGCCTTAATTGCTTTGAGAAGGAATGTGGCAGTAAAAAAACAAACATCAGGGTGGTACATGTTAAAAAGCAGCTTCATAGAATCATGTACAGTACTAACACCAAACTTGACAAATATGGGTTTTAAAAAAGCTATGCGAAAATTTCCATAAAGTTTACATAGCAATAAAAAGTGCAAGGTGCTTTGTGCAGTAGTGTTGTCGCAAGGGCACGGACCAGCCGGGTGCTTATTGTTTGAAGGGAAGGCCACCAAATGGTGCACGATCCCAAACCTCAACCTAGTTAAGACAAACCGATGAGACGCTCTAGTTACTTGGCTCAGGTATGATTGGTAAGCCACACTCTCGTTGAATCTACCATGGAACACACAGGTGGAAAGATTGCCACTATTGCTTCATGGTCTGGGACTACCGACCACCCCCTCCCTATCATGAAAACACCACATACAATCCCCATAGTAATTTAGCCAGGCGAGGGATTTCTTTGGAAGGCAGGGGGTCTCGCGACCCCCCGGCCGTATTTAATAAAATATGCAAACAAATAAAAATTGGTAAAATAAACATTATTTACATAATTATTAAATGCAAAATTCTGACATTAGATTTACAGCAAGGTAGACAGGTATGAAGGGCTAACCTTCACAAATGTCTAATACAACGTGTTCCTAACCAAATCTAACATCCTACTTATCAATTTTGCATTATAAAATTCTGAGGCCTACGGCAAGGTCGCTAACCAGTGTCAGATCCTTTTTTTTCAGCTGCGCACTCACGTACGAGTGCCATGCGCAACAAGGGCCCGGTTACCGGGAGAGTACTTACCTCTCCTGGTTACCCTCGTACACACCGTGAACTCCATTTAACCATAACAGGAGGGCCCTTACACTCGCGCCATTTGATGACGTCATAGTGTATGTGCGGGGTGGCTACCAGCCTGAGGAAAGCGTGACTCCCTCCCCCGCACCCTTCCAAGCAAGCGGATATCCTGCCCCTGAAGTTCTGGGAGAGACCAATGGCCCCTCCCCCTGGGCGACCCCATTCGATGAATGGTGCCGCCCCCTAAGGACCTTAACTTTCTAAGAATTAGACCGAAAGGTACCTCAGCGCTGTACATGACCACCAGTTGCATTATACAGGGGCATATTCATTTGTACGATCATGAAGATTGAGTGATCCTAGCTTGTTCGACCCCCACCAGATTCGAGCCTTGTACCCCAGCCTCAAAGTCAGCCACCCTAACGGTTGAGCCATATCTTGCAGGTGAGGTCGGCCGCCCCACCACATACGCCCGCCGCAATCTACGTTACACAGGCTAACAGGACTTTCCTTCTGCTTTTTAACAAAGGGTGGCTGATATGTGCAGCCTATCCCAACCCTGCGGTGGGGGCAGAAATACTTAACTCAGAGCAGCATCAGGTGTAGCGGAGGAACCTCTTCTGGTAGGGTCACACAGGTACCCACACTGTAAAACCGACAGCCAGTGGATGAAACTTTGCTCCGATGTTGTTCTCCAGGCTCTGCCCCACACAGGAAAGCGCGCTCAACGACATGCCGCCTGCCATCCAATTCCAAATAGCGCTCTGTTGTGCCTCGTAAGAGCCTTCCTGCCACGCCGATCTCCGCGCGAGGTCCCCTCTGCTACCTGAAAGAAAAACCAGAAAATTTAGCGGCCCCTGCAGCAGGGGCGAGGAGCGATCCTGGGGAGCACGGGTACAAGAGGCTGCTTCCCGCGCCCCTCAGGCCTTTTCTACCCTCCTGGTCCCTCCCCTTGACCCGGAAGCACTCACACCGCTTCTGGGTCAACAGTGGGACCCATAACCAACCAGGAGTGAAAGGGGGGCCGGGCCCAGGCATGCTTGTGTGGGGGCCGAGCGGCCCCCCTTTTCTATCCGCCTCTTAGACTTGGAAATCAGGAAGGCATTCTTCATTTCAGTTTTGGACAAACCTGAGGCGGCATATCTATCCACTGTTATATTAAAGCCATAGATCTCTTGATAGCTGTTAATTATAAATTCAATCCATGGAATCTTTAGATGGTTGTCAACAGAGAGACAATCGCCGATAATGGCTCTATTTAAGGACGTCTCCTCTTTCATCCAGATCGCCCGCCATAACATTAACGGTCTTAAGGCAATCAGGTCGGACAGATATTGAATTCCAAGCTCTCTGTGGGCTAAGTCGTTAGAAGCTGATTTGGGCAGGCACAAGAGTCTCTTTAAAAAGTGATTTTCCTCTACTTGTAAGCTCCCAGCTGTGGCAAATCCCCAGGCCCCGGCACCATAGAGGGCAATGGAGAGACATCTCGATTGATAGATCTTTAGCATGTCTTTAATCCATTTGTCCCCTAATTTGGTGGCAAATTTAAACACCCCGTGGACACTTTTCCCCATCTTGGCCCGAACGTTATTAAGCTCACTGGCCCAGCTACAGTTCTTAGAGAATGTAATACCAAGATAGCAGAAGTTGTCCACTTGTTGGACCTTATGTCCATCAATAAAGTATGAATGGGGTTTCCCACGCCCTGTCCCACATTCCATGGTATAGGTTTTGGACTTGTTAATCAACAGTTTTCTGTCCCTGATAAAAAGGGAGAACCTATCCATCAGACGTTGAAGGGCTATGGGGTCCTGGACAGTAACACGGCGTCGTCCGCGTAAAGTAATACCGGGACGTCGAGGTCATTAACTTTTGGGGCATCTGCCACTATCGTTTTTAAAACAATATCAACTTCATTAATGAAAAGAGTAAAAAGCAAGGGGGCGAGGACACACCCTTGCCTTATACCTCGCCCAATCTTGAACTTAGTGGTACACTCCCCACTGGGACCATATCGTACACTGGTGCGCAGATTGACATAAAGTCGGGCCAGAAAATAGACGATACCCTCTGGTGCCCCCACTTCTATCAATTTGGCCCAGAGGATGGCATGGTCCACCATATCGAAGGCACTGAAACACTGCAAGACTCATTATTAATGGCAATCTTTCTAACTCAAGTAAGCTAGAACTGGGGATGAGACAGGGATGCCCGCTGTCCCCTTTATTATTCAATTTGTATATAGAACCCCTGGCTTGTAGCATTAGGGGTAGTAATACTTTTACGCCTTTTTAGATGGGAGGGTTGGGAGAAAAAAATCGCCCTGTATGCAGGCGACTTGATGATCTTCTTCAGTGATTCCCCTGCTATCTTACCCTGTCTGGAGAAATTACTGATAGAATGTGGAAGGTTCTCAGGGTACTTAATTAACTCTCAAAAGACAAAGATAATGACTTGGAACACACCTATAAGCACAGTTACAACAAAACAGCAAATCCACTATCTTGGTTTCCAAATCACTCATGATATCACTAAGACTGCCTTGGTAAATTAAGACCTTAAATGGAAAGAAATGGCTTTATTAGGTCGATCCAATCTAATTAAAATGCCAATCTTACCAAAATTCACTTTTATTTTTAACACAATCTTTTGATCAGCCCGCTCTGAAAAAAGTACAAGGGTTAATAAATAGCTTTCTTTGGGCTACTAAGGGGGTGAGGATTGCATGGCGGAAGCTGAGATGCTCAAAGGATGAGGGGGTATTGCTAGTCCGACATCCACTTCTAGCGTCTTGCCTTTCAACTGAAGAACATAAGACATCTTCTATTCAATTCCTCCTGTTTTCCTCCTCTGTTGCTAGCCATGTCTAAAAATACCCCGCAAAGGGGCGATGGATGTCTTTTTAAGTTCCATCACCTAAATTTTTTTTTAAAAATCAAACTTACGTTTTTAAGTTCGGCCTGTGAAGTTTGGTTTCAATTTAGGAAGATCCTAAAGACTTCTTATTATAGTGCAGGGGCCCCCATTTTCAATTCCCCAGGTACCGCAGTCTGCTTAAAAGACAGTCTATCCTCCGTATTACAGGTGGAAAATATTTTGAGTTGGGGTCAACTGCTTCAAGGGAATAAACTCCTCCCGTGGGACGTGCTGTTTAATTTGATGCACCAAAGACTTTGAAGATTTAAGTTCTATCAGCTATCTAGTTGGCCCTCACATTTAGACAAAGAAGAAGAAGCTACTGTAGAACGTGAACTTTATCTAACGTGGTCACTTATTTCAATGAAAGGAGGTGTCTAAATGGTATTGGCTTTTAATCAAGAGTGAACCCCCTTCAGTACCTATGGAGGAATCCTGGAGAAAAGACCTGCCTTCGACCAACTTAACGCACTTATGGCAAGTATCGATGCGCACTTTATGGAATGTGGTCAAAGCTGCCTATCTTAAGAGGAACCATTTGTTCACACTCCAAAGGGCATACTGGCCCCCATAGAAGTTGGCTAAATTAGGAGGTGTTCATCGAAAGGTTTGTCCGAAGTGCGACTCTGATGATGCGGATGACTTTCGTATGTTATGGCAGTGTCCTTCTATCCAGGACTTCTGGGAGGAAATAGATAAGACTGTTTTGGAGGTTCTGGGGCGAGATATAAAGGTAAGCTTAAGTTTGGTTATATTTGGAGTCCTACAAGAGGAGTGTGCTAGTTATAATTTGTCTAATTCACAGGTTTCTCTTTTATTTGTGGTCGTCCTTCTGGCCAGGCATGAAATTTGCCTAAAATGGATCACACCACCATCACCACTAGTGTTAAAGTGGGTTGCTTTGGTCAATACGTTCATAAATTGGATCTGGCTAGCTCAGCAAGGAAAAGATGTAAAATATGGAGGAAATGGGCAGATTGGGAGAATAGGGTTTGATACAATTTATCTTGTTATTATGCTATTAGACTTTACACATTCACAAAAGTCCAATGATTATTAAATAAGTGAGTGTAAAGTGAGTGCATTTATTCTGTGGCGGTAAAGGGTATCCACCCCTTACACTTATCTCCATTAGAATCTTGGCAACTGGTTTCATTGGATACCCAGAGGATCCCCAGAGGACCTAGCAACCTGGAGGTATCATCAAATATTTACGGGTACCCACAAATAAACTCCTGGTTTGCATAAAGATTTCTCACTTATTCATCAGCACGACAGTGAATGAGTCAAAACACCCCGCTTTCCAGAACGCCCAACAAAATGACCCAAGTCCATTCCAAGATTTCATTAACAACATTTAAAGAAACTCATCCTTCTAATAGAAGTATTACAATACACTCATACTACAAGATAGCAATGAGCTTTATAGAGCAGATGGCCCCCGCCTTCAAACAGCAATGGAGCAATGAAGTCTGAACCTTGTAGCGCCTGCCTGGCCCTCTTCTCGCTTAGCAGCAAGGATGCATTTTGATCTAAAAAAAAAAATCTAAAAACGACCATGCTTTGAACAACAGCTACTTGTGTTAAGTTGTTTTGCGTTTTTCTTGTGGTCTCGCAATAACATTTGTTACCTGAATAAAGTCTAAATTACGAGCCACGGTTTAACGACATAATGTCAGGCATTCCACGTACAATAATAAAGTGAAATGCCGGAAATTACAAAAGATTACACCAGTGTAAACAACATTGCACCTGAGCCTACAACTGAGTGAGGTAAGAAGTGAAAGTACAATCAATGTTGGAAATTCTGAACAGAAACTAATTAACATTTAAAGACTCGAATTGTAATGGAGACCAACTTTACTGCAGGGTTCACCATCCAAGCCCGAAGGCTCCCAACAGAGGGTGAGCACCGGTCAGGCAAACTCGAGTTAGATCATGGCTCAAAGCTAGGTTGGTACCCTGCACAAGCAAGTGTGAGACACAAAGGAGCTATGCTGTCCTGAAACAACTGATTCGCCTGGCGTGTTGTAGTAACCTCCTGTCCTTGCCTCTTCATGCAATCCCAATACTCTCTTTTACATCCTTCATGATTTTTACACGGGAATAAACCTCTTCCCCCTTCCCCCGTCCAAAATGTCCTCCCAAACATTTTCCATTTCCACTATCAGACTCACCCAGCTCTCTGCGCCCTTTTCTTATCCTATCAATAGATTCTTGTGCTACAATTAGTATTTCTCTGTAGAGATCATACGTTTTCACAGTCACATTAAGGAGCAGCAGTGAAGGGAAGAAAATTCATAGGGAAGTCACACAGATTACCAACCAGCGTTATGCCACTTCCCTCTCATTTCGCTCACGCCTACCGGACCACCCCTCTCCATACAATATGTGTCCTCTTTGCTCTCAAATGCAGAGCAGGGGGCAGGGCTCTGACTGTAAGGACTGTGGCCCTCAAAGAATCGAGTTACCGGCATGGATTGATGGGCTCCTTTCCGATGTTGGTGGGTCTGCACTGACAGCGGAAATTGTGATTAGTGGTTCAACAGTGCTCCGTTTTTCCACCACCTACCTCTGGACTGTGGATACCCGAGAGTGAGACCGACCCATAATCTGACATTCCAGCACTTTGATCGAAGTTGGGTACACAGTGTTAGGTAGGGGAAAACAGAGGAAGCCACATCACAACAAAGAAAATGCATGTTAAAGGATTCCACTGAAAGTCATGCATAAACATGACCTAAAAAAATCTTACAACAGTTAACAAATAATAAATATGACTTACCAGCTGGCACCTCAATCCTGCCCACTTAGCTGTTACATACACCTTGGCAATGATTTCTTTATCCAATACTGCCATCTATGTACTATGGGTGACCTTTATGTCAAACATTACTTCTAGTTTGTCAGAGACAGCATTTTGTCATATATGCTCCCTGGCATAAGCTCCAGTTGGTCTCCCTCATGCCAAGAATTTCCTCCAATGTGCCAGTATTGTGCCATCTATGCCAAGAATGATTTTTTTCAGTGTACCATTGGAAGCATTTTCCCACGGGTGACCTCTGCTAAGGCTTTCCTCCAGTGTGCTAGACCGTACAGTTTGGCATGGGTATTCCATATGCAAGTATTGCCTCCAGTGTGACAGTACCAGCATTTTGCCATGAGTGCCTATATAGACCAAGAAGCTTGTGAGGTTCAACATCAGACTTGCAAGCATGATTACAACTACTCACTCATGCTCACTTAAAACCATGTATGCACACTCACTCTCATACATTTACACGTACTGTTGTTTATTCATTCACGCTCATGTCCACTCATTTATTTTCGCTCATTCTCTTGCACTGACTGTTACCCAGACTCACTCATATGCACTCTCGCCCTTCCACTTTACTCTAACACACTTATGCTTTCTCACTTACTCATTTTGACAAATACATGCACACACAATCCCGTACATGAACATACATTCTCCCACATACACATACTCCCTCAACCAAACTATCTACCACTCATATGCACACTGTAAGAAAATGGGTTACTGGTTGAGGAGGGGTGAAACCCTTCTCAAGCTGCAACCGCAATTTATTCCAGGAGGAAGTCACAAGCAACTCCAAATTAACCTGTGCTAAACCCGAGGGTAGCTTGGCTTAACTCAAAGGGTATTTGTTGAATATGTGTGGAACACCTCAAACAGTAACACAGTGAAAAACCACCACAAAAGGATCTCACACCAGTTTAAAAAATGTGAGCAAAAATGTAATAAATGCAACTAGACCAAAATGACAAAATTACAAACAGTAGCATCAGAGTTAGGGATTATTATAGATTTTAGGGTAAAATAGTACCAAAAAACACAAATACCTAACCGCTGCAATCTGGTTGTGTAAGACAGGAAATAATACACAAGTTCAGGCCAACTGCGATAGAGTGTTGGTCAGATACAAGGACCAGGTTAGTCCTGCTGAAAACGTACCTTCTCGGTCCAGCGCCAAGAGTCACATTTGCATTGGAGGGTACTGCGAGGAGCAGGGAAGAGTTGCACATGGTCGTCAATGTAGCTCGAGGACTAGGCCGGGCATCACAGGTGGTAGTTGCTGCTGTGTGAAGATCCTGATCTAGTCAGGGACCGTCGGCACAGTGCATCACAATGTTGCTCCACACTAGCAGTCGATGTTGTACAGTGAAGGGTCAGGCTGACAGAACTTCACGTTGCTGGGCTGCGCGAGTGACAAGGATTCAGCGTCACAAGGTCCATTAATGGTTGCGAAAAGCACAAAAACTT
This sequence comes from Lissotriton vulgaris, assembly GCF_964263255.1. Lineage (NCBI taxonomy): Eukaryota > Metazoa > Chordata > Amphibia > Caudata > Salamandridae > Lissotriton > Lissotriton vulgaris. The sequence goes on along the minus strand of NC_141698.1, from coordinate 788,902,873 downwards.
CAGTTCAGCCTCTCTGAGGTCACACCATGGGTCCAGGACCTGAGGGGTACCACTTTGGGCCCGTGGGGGGGGCTTGCTCCAGTCAGGTCTAGTTGCTGGTGCAGAAAGGTGGGAGCCTGTTATGTCCCTGTGGCTCAGAACAAAAGGTCAGCAGACTAGCCCTTGGAGTTACCCTAAGAGTCCTGGGTTCAAGAGCTGGAGGTCCAGTTCTTATCACCCAGGCAAGAAGGAAACAGGTCAACAAAGAAAGGCAACAGTCCCTTCAGAGAAGCAGTCCTTTCTGCAGCACATCTGTCCTTATTCCTGGCAGAGTATCCACAGATCCAGATGTGTACTGAAGTGGTGGTGTACGAGGTCCAATATTTATACCTGGTACCCTTCCCCCAGAAGGTGGGAACACTTCTAAAGGTTTCCTTTTGAAGTCCCCAGACTTCATGCCTCCCCTGCCCTGCCTCTAGACAAACTACAGGGGAAATGCATCCTTTTGTGTGGAAGCAGGACACAGCCTAGTTAAGTGAAAGTATGTATGGCCTCGGCTCCTCCTCCCATCCTACTATTGATGGACCATCCAGGCACAACAAAGCTCTCTATTGTGTGTGGTTGTCTAGGAGAAATACACAAAGCTCAACTGTCAGGTACAACTGGTAGAAAGCCCACGATCTGTCATGAAGGCTACTAACCTATCTAGAAGTTTTTGGAGCCCTCACCCTGTTACGGCCATTAAGATACAGTCATCTGCGTACATTAACACAGGCAGTGGACTACTTCCCACCCACGGGGGTCAGCTTCCCTTTCCACCAGGTATTCCACCAACTCATTAATGTAAAAACTAAAAAGAAAGGGGACCAGCACATAACCCTGCCTGACCCCTTCCTATTTTTAATGGGAGCAGAGCACTCTCCATGGGCTCAAACCTTACTTTTGCCTCCAGGTCGTCATATAGTTGCCCAAGCAAATGTATGATCCCCATATCAGCACCCCTCCTGGCAAACATGTCCTACAGCCTACCCTTGATGACATTATCGAAGGCTGCGCTAAGGTCCATGAACTCCAGAAAAAGACAACCCCCCCTTGGCCAGCATATATTTTGTTAATTAAAAAGTTCAAGTTCAAGTTCAAGTTCACACATTAATTAGTTGTTCCAGGACGCTGCCTGAATCCGTAGTGGACCGTTGCTAAGATGTTATTCTCATTGGCCCAATTCTCCAGAAGATACAAAACTATTCTCTCCAGTACCTTTGCAGTAAAATCATTTAAGGATATTACGCGGTAACATTGAAGATCATCCCTAGCGCCCTTTTGAAAAATTGGGACCATTATAGCTTTGGACCAAGATTTCGGGGGGCACAGTGAGAATTGCACTCTGTAATGCAACCATCAGAATTGCAGCCCAGAGTGTCAGATTGCTCTTAAAGAGATCAATTGGGACCCCAACTGGTCCATGATCTTGATTACATGATCATCTATCTACGGCCGACGTATCGTCCTTAAGCGTGATAATCAGCTGCGCATTGTCCCTTACACTTGCAGGGTCGATAATGTTGAAAGGGTCCCTCTCTTCCTGATTGTAGGAGTCATACACAACAGCAAAGTGTTTTAACCAAACATGTTCATCTTTTGCAGTCTTGATTGAGGAACTATTCACATAGAATGGAGAACTTGGCCACATCATTTCTGGTACAGGCATCATTTAATGTCTTCCAGGCCTCCCTTCTGACCTCTTCTTTTCCTGCTGCAACTACTGCTTTGTAGTGCTTTCTGAGTGACCTGATCTTACCCTTGTCCCTTGGGGAAATGTTTAGAGCATTTTGCAAACTTCTAATGGCTTGAGAACAGGCTGAATTAAACCGCATTTTGAACTCGTGCTTGCTGAGCTACTGTAAGTAATTCAGTTGCCTTCTCACAAATGCCAGGGAACACTTCCATTACTCATATGGGGTCAGGGCCAGTACTCAGGCAAACATCAACATTATTCTTTTCACCCCTAAGGAGAGGACCTACGGTCAAACTTGCTACATTTGCGACGTATCCCCCTATTTCTAGAATATTCAATCGGATAGTCTTCCTGTTATGAGCCACTGGAGACAACTCCAAGTTGAAACACAATTCCAACGGGTTATGGTTACTTATGGGAGACTCTAAACTAGAGAACTTGCCCTCTCAGCCCGTGACTTGGGGATTATAACAAAATAAATCATGGAGCCATTACCCCTGCTCAAGAAAGTTGCTTGCCCAAGAAGCTCTAATGGAGCAAGTCCACGGCCAAAAGGAGGTCATAGGCGATTAACAATTTGTTCATAATGTTGCTGCAGGGATTATGCTCAAAATGTGAAAAATTACAATCCTCCTCAATGCCCACTCCACAGACCTTACTGTGTGAAACAGCATAGAGTGTATGATTCAAATCACCACCCATATAATTACAAAATCAGCTGTAATCCCTTCTACCAGCACTTCAATGGCATTCATCAGGCAACTAGTAACAGATACATTATTTTTATGAAAATAATTGTGATAGAAATTCATCAACACCATTAATGGGGATCCTACAATCGAAAGACAAATTATCAGAAAAAAGGCTGAAACTACAAAAACTTTACCGACGTTGGCCTGAAAGGAGGTACTCACTAAAGTTAAAAGACCACCACTATCTCGGCCTGAAGGTAGATGGCATTGCTGGGGTAAATATTTAATAAAAACCATCTATATGCACATTAGAACAAGACCAGGTCTCTTGGAGAGAGATGATCTGGTAGCAGGAAACCTGTTTAATGATGCTACTAGGGGTAGCAGCATCATTACTGCCACCTAGAACTTCCAATAGCAAACTGAGATTGTGCATTCCTACTTCGTTATCACGATCTGGGCAACCACCTTTTAGCCCTATTTGGGATTCTTCAATTGAGTTGTTGGCCAGGAGGCCTTACCACATTAACTGAACGCACGTTTTTTTTTTTTACCTTTTGGTAGCAGGTAAATCCGAAACATCTTGATTAGGAGGAGTCTTAACACCGAGGACTTTCTCCGAAAAGGCCACCACCTTCGCAGTCTGTTTTAACAACATCTTTTTACAAATGAATGGCAATCATTTAACGCCTTGGTACTATCCAGCTACAATGTATTCCTCTACTATAGACGCCGCGCCCGGCCCGGCACCACTGCGAAGTCGCGCTTCTTTCAATTAAGGAGACACACACCTGCACTTATGTTATGAAATTCCCCCTCCCACCCACCAAGGACGTGTCATTTTCTTGATGTCAATTTTTCGAATCACACGGAGTTCACTCATGCCGTCCATTCTATTTTTTTAGATTAACCATCCATTAAGGAACCGGTTTGTAGCTGGCCTGACCCATAATGGGAATAAAGAAAAACGAAAACAACTTCCATTGCTCCACAATTCGCGACTCCAATGAATTAAAAAATATGCAAAATGAGTTGCTTTTCTCACTCTGCTAGCTGTTAATATATTGCAAACCTTTTTGTTTTGGATTATTGTTAAATGTCTGACCACAAATAAAAGACTGTGAACTTTGCTGCTAAGATTTCAATCAACCCTCATGGCCTACAAGTAATAAGTAGGCAGGCAGACTCAGTTAAGAAGCTTGATATATAAGAGTAGAGCACTTTTTCAGAAAGTACTATAAGTGATTTCTCCCCACTTTTTCTGTTTCAGTGTCCCCCAGCTCGATGTCCATATGACAACCCTGAAATAAATTGGGGTACGAAATACGTTGACAAGTTAAAAACTACCAGAGAGGCCTTGTGTTGAAAACAATAGTTTAGCTTTAAGTGAACCTTTGTTTTCATGGTATACAGACATAATATCGAGTCCAAAATATAGAATGGACATAATATCGAAGTCAAAATATAGAATGGACAGAAAATCGAATGGACAGAATATAGTGGTAAAAAATATCGAATTGAAGGTACGTAATTTAATATCGAATTTTAAAATATAGAAAGTCAAAATATCGAAGTATATACTATAGTTTGTTAAATATATCGAACTTTTAATAATATCTAATTTTTTTTAGGTGTATTTTTTATGGTTTTTAATTTTTGTGTAGTTTAATTCTGTAGCGGGTTGTGGGTTTACAAGGGAATAGGGTGGGAAGTAATTTAAATGTAATTTTTTAAATATGTTAATTTATTTATTGGTATTTATTTAGAATGAATTGGTAATTAAATTTTAATTGGTAATTAATTAATTTTACATTATTACATTTTTGCGTAATATAATTCTGTAGCGGGTTGTGGGTTTATAGGGGAATAGGGTGGGAAGTAATTTAATTGTAATTAATTAAATATGTTAATTTATTTATTGGTATTTTTTTAATTAATTGGTAATTACATTTTAATTGGTAATTATTTAATTTTACATTATTTAATTTTTGCGTAATTTAATTCTGTGGCGGGTTGTCGGTTTATAGGGGAATAGGGTGGGAAGTAGTTTAATTGTAATTAATTAAATATGTTAATTTATTTATTGGCATTTATTTTGAATCAATTGGTAATTGAAGTTTAATTGGTAATTAATTAATTTGTAATTGGTAATTATTTTTTAATTGGTAATTTATTTTTATTAATTGATTAATTTGTAATTATGTTCATTGTATTAATTTATTTTTCGTAGCGAGTTGTGGGTGTATAGGGGAATAGGGTGGGAAGAACAATTGGCTGCTCCTGCTAAATTAATCAACTTACAAAGCTCGTTTTTGCATTAAATCGTTTTACCAGCACTTGCACTGTTTTAAAATTGCACAGAATCGTTTTTATTGTAATTTAGTAAAAACGCTGTTTATTGTCCATAATTCTTGCTAAACCTACCTGAGTGAACCGCTTCCTCGTGCAGACAAATTGCACGACCTGAAGCAGTTTAGGGCTCCCGGTCTGCCTTATTTACTTATCCCCGAGGCACTCAATCCACGGCCGCCATCTTAGATAGGGGCCTGGACAGCGCTCTAGTGGCTGGGCGATTTCGGCCCAATCACCTTAAAAGAGCTCCTTACAGTTTCACCAACCAGTGATTGTACCCTCCTGAGGCGGAAGCCGGGAGGCTAGAGTTCGAGCAGCAGAACAATTGGCTGCTCCTGCTAAATTAATCAACTTACAAAGCTCGTTTTTGCATTAAATCGTTTTACCAGCACTTGCACTCTTTTAAAATTGCACAGAATCGTTTTTATTGTAATTTTGTAAAAACGCTGTTTATTGTCCATAATTCTTGCTAAACCTACCTGAGTGAGCCGCTTCCTCGAGCAGACAAATTGCACGACCTGAGGCAGTTTAAGGCTCCCGGTCTGCCTTATTTACTTATCCACGAGGCACTCAATCCACGGCCGCCATCTTAGATAGGGGCCTGGACAGCGCTCTAGTGGATGGGCGATTTCGGTCCAATCACCATAAAATGAAGCCCTCTTCTCGTCCGCGCAGCGGGCGGGCGCAGCGGGCGCGCCGATGGCGCGCCAGAGGCGCGCCAGAGGCAAGCCCGTCTGGGCCCGTCCGGGCCAGCCCGGGCACAGGGCCACTCACTATGCCCAAATCAGGAGGTAAGAGACTACAATACTCGAGGGATCATCTCCTTCAATACCGCCCGACCACATCTACCCTCACCCCATACCGCTAACCTCTGACATTACTAGAGGGAAACACCTTACAATTAAATCGGTCAACCTAGCGTTACTTAATTGTAGATCTGCATCTAAACACTCCGTAGAAATCAACCAGCTGATCCAGGATATGACATTAGATATCCTTTTCCTTACGGAAACGTGGCTTACGCCCCATTCCGAAGCCGACATCGTCAATATGCTACCCACAGGCTACCTCATATTATACCAAAATAGATCTAAGGGCAAAGGAGGAGGGATAGCGATTGTTTATAAAAACACCCTTACCTGCAGAATACAAAATGGAGGTATTGAAGACTGTGAAAACTTACACTTTTCCCTCCAAATAAATCCCAATAAAACCCTTTCGGGATTTCTCATCTATCGTCCTCCCACCAGCTTAGGAAATTTCCTCAATTCTCTGCTAGAGGCCACCATATCCACGGGCACTTTGACCTCCAGCTTTCTCCTTCTAGGAGACTTAAATCTCCACTTTGAGGACAACAAAGATAAAGTTGCTGGAGATATAATCTCGGAATTGAAAGCATTTGACATCCAACTTAAAAACTCCGAAGCAACTCACTCCAAAGGACACCTTTTAGACCCACTCTTCACTAATCTCCTTAATCCAGAAGTCTCCCACCCACTCCCCCTCCCATGGTCAGATCACTTCCTGATTCCTTTTTCTTGGCAGATCACTCCTGTCACCCCCCAGACCCTCACCCCAAGACAACAGGATAGAATTTGGTCCAAAATACCTCTTGAAAATTGGGTGCAAAAACTAACTCACTCTGCCCCTTATGCAGATCCCGACCCAGATAAAGCAGATAAAAAATTTAACAACTGGCTTACCTCTACCTTAGACCAAGTCGCTCCGAAGAAAAATCTAAAGAAAAAATGCACCTCTTTTAAATCCCCCTGGTACTCCCAAGAACTCAAGATTCTTCGGAAAAATTGTAAAGTTCAAGAACGCAAATGGAGGAAAAACTGGGATCCGCTTTTTAAAGAAGAATATAAAAAATCAATGAACATCTATAAACTAGCCCGAAAGTCAGCTCAGGCCTCCTTCTATGAGGAAAAAATCAAATCTGCCTCTAATTCGTCCCGCGAGACCTATAAAATTTTCAAAAACTTATTAAAAATTCCAAATCCCTCCCCAACCCAGTTACCCTCTGTTGCTAGATGCAATCAAATAGCATCTTATTTTCAGAACAAAATAACTACCATTCTACAAACCCTCCCCCCCAAATCTGACAAAATCCCCGCTGAAACCTTGACTCGTTCATTAAGTGGTCCTATCCTCGACAGCTTCCATCAGATGACCAAGGAAGAATTCCTTAAAACTCTCTCAGGGATGAAAAGTGGCTCTCCAAACGATCCTGCCCCCCATTCATATCCTCAAACAAGTGGGACCCACTATCTCACACCAGGCCACCGATCTCATCAACGCCTCCCTCAGCCAAGGAGTGGTCCCCCATAGCTGGAAACATGCAGTAGTAAAAGCCATACAGAAAAAAACAGGTCTCGACCCACTTGATCTCTCCAATCTTCGCCCTATCTCCCTATTACCAGGGATAAGTATGATCACGGAGAAGGTTGTTAATCAACAACTATCGGCTTTCCTAGAAGCCAACAACCTTCTTCGCCCTTCTCAAACTGGGTTCCGTCCTGGGCAGGGGACCGAGACCGCCCTTCTTCAAGTGATGGAGGAAGCCAGATGCATCTTGGATTCAGGGGGAACGGTGCTACTGATCCTCCTGGATCTAAGCACTGCATTTGATACGGTGGACCACGAGATCCTGATACAGCGACTGTCCAACTTAGGAATAAGAAACACCGCACTTCGCTGGCTCACTTCCTTCCTTAAAAACAGAACCTTTCAGATCTGTGAAGGTAATGAGCGATCCGATTTTTCCCCCTCCAGTGTGGGGTCCCCCAGGGCTCTTCATTGAGCCCTACACTATTTAACACCTACATGGCCCCCCTGGATGAAGTGGTCTCCCCATTTGGGATAAAAACCATCACATACGCTGATGACACCCAAATGGTGGTCTCTTTTTCGCTAGAGAGTGCTCAAATCAAAAACCTTCATGACTGCCTTGAAGGGATCTATCAGTGGATGTGTGATTCAAGACTGAAACTGAACGGCTCTAAAACCGAGCTCATGCTACTGGGACCACAAACATCACTCCTCCCCAGCGCAATGTGGCCATCTTGCCTAGGGACCCTTCCCCAACCCAAGCCGGAGCTCAAAAGTCTGGGTTTCTGGTTAGAACAGGACCTTTCTCTTAAAACCCAGGCAAAAAAAACCGCAGGTACCTGCGTAGGCCTACTTCGCTGAGCCAGGAAAATTCTCCCCCTGCTCCCTGCCCCCTCTCAAAAGCTCCTAATACAAGGGCTGATATCATTGAGGCTAGATTATGGCAATGCCCTTTTCCTGGCAGCCCCTGAAGCAACCTTGAACATCTTGCAGAGAACTCAAAATGCCGCTGCTAGGCTCCTGACAGGCACCTCCCGCAGAACATCAGCTAAACCTGCATTGAAGACCCTTCACTGGCTCCCAATCCGTGAAAGGGTCAAATTCAAGGCACTATGTATAACGCACAAAGCTCTACAAGATCAGGGTCCCCCGTTGCATAAAACTAGGCTCTTCCCATATAAACCCAACAGATCTCTGCGTTCCTCCCATGGTAACTTGGCCACAGTACATAAAATTAAGAAAGCCCGTACTGGAGGACGTCGTTTCTCAGTTGCAGCAGCAATACTGTGGAATGCCCTACCTATCCATCTTCGAGCAGAAACGAATCACAACAAATTTCGCAAGCTTCTCAAAACCCACCTGTTCCCACAATAATTTGCCTATTCCCTTCCCGTTTTTTGCTTCCCCCCTCAGTGGCTAGTACAATCCCAGCGCTGGGACGCCCCCGGGCAGCCATGCGCTCTAGAAATCCCGTTTTCATTTCATTTCATTTCATTTCAAGTAATTTAATTATAATTAAGTAGATAATTTTTCTTTATTGGTATTAATTTTTAATTTATTGTTAATTAATTGATAATTGGTAATTATTTTGTATTAATAGGTAATTAATTGTAATAACTAATATTACTTTGTATTTTTAATTGATTAATTGTTACGTAACATTAAATTGGTAATTTATTTTAATTAATTTATTCTTGGTATTGATATTTAATTAATTTGTATTAATATATTAAATCTTTACTTTCCCTACTGTTGCACTCTCTGGAGTGGGAATAGTAGTTTTCACCCCTACGCTATCCAACGCTTTCTCTACTGTTGCACTAACTGGAGTGTGAATAGTAATTTTTACCCCTACGCTATCCAACGCTTTCCCTACTGTTACACTCATTGGAGTGGGAATAGTCATTTTTACCCCTACGCTATCCAACGCCTTCCCTACTGTTGCACTCTCTGGAGTGGGAATAGTCATTTTTACCCCTACGCTATCCAACGCTTTCCTTACTGTTGCACTCTCTGGAGTGGGAATAGTAATTTTTACCCCTACGGCATCCAACGCTTTCACTACTGTTGCACTCACTGGAGTGGCAATAGTAATTTTTACCCCTACGCTATTCAACGCTTTCCCTACTTTTGCACTCTTTGGAATGGGAATAGTATTTTTTACCCCTACGCTATCCAATGCCTTCCCTACTGTTGCACTCTCTGGAGCGGAAATAGTAGTTTTCACCCCTACGCTATCCAACGCTTTCTCTACTGTTGCACTAACTGGAGTGGGAATAGTATTTTTCACCCCTAGGCTATCCAACGCCTTCTCTACTGTTGCACTCTTTGGAGTGGGAATAGTATTTTTTACCCTTACGCTATCCAACGCCTTCCCTACTGTTGCACTCTCTGGAGTGGGAATAGTAATTTTTACCCCTACCCTATCCAACGCTTTCCCTACTATTGCACTCTCTGGAGTGGGAATAGTATTTTTACCCATACGCTATCCAACGCTTTCCCTACTGTTGCACTCTCTGGAGTGGGAATAGTCATTTTTACCCCTACGCTATCAAACACTTTCCCTACTGTTGCACTCTTTGGAGTGGGATTAGTAATTTTTACCCCTACGCTATCCAACGCCTTCCCTACTGTTACACTCTCTGAAGAGGGAATAGTAATTTTTACCCCTACGCTATCCAACACTTTCCCTACTGTTATACTCTCTGGAGTGGGAATAGTAATTTTTACCCCTACGCTACCCAACGCTTTCCCTACTGTTGCACTCACTGGAGTGGGATTAGTAATTTTTACCCCTATGCTATCCAACGCCTTCCCTACTGTTGCACTCTCTGGAGTGGGAATAGTAATTTTTAACCCTACGCTATCCAACGCTTTCCCTACTGTTGCACTCTCTGGAGTGGGAATAGAAGTTTTTACATTCCTGCTATCCTACGGTAATAATATTGTATATTTTTTATTAATATTATTTTAATATAAATATATGTTTTAACAAATACAATTGTATGTTTGTTTTTTTATAAATTAAATTAATTATTTAATAATTTTAAGGTAATGTAAGTATTTTTAAGTATATTTTAGTGATTTATTTTTAATATTTTTTTAATTTTACATTATTTTTAAGAAATTCGATATTTTTACAAAGTATATATTTTTAAACGAAATTTTGGATTCGATATTTTTGTACTAACCTGTTTGTAGATAGGAATTCGATATTTTGTCTTTCGATATTTTGGCATCGATATTTTTGGTAGTCTATATTTCGTCCCTCGATATTAAGTCAGTGATCCATTTGCATTTAGATGGACTCTGTTGGAAAGTCCCACAGTAAAGCCTAAATAAAAGTTGTTTATCAGCACCCCTGGTGTTCCACACTACCAAAGGTAAGTCCACACTATCGTTTCAGCTATTTGTGGCTCTTTGACTCTGCAAAATGTTTGAACTGGGATATACTTTTATATTGTTGTCTTTTATGTTGATTTGACTTTTTTTGGTAATTTAAATTTTTGTAAATAAGTTCTGTTATGTATTCTTTTGTATTATGTGTAAAAAAAAAGGCATTTGAATGTGGTCAATTGCTTTGTGAAAAAGTGGTTCTTTATTTCATCATCCATTAAATTGTGCAAAAAGACTCAGCCAACGCATTTTGTTCAAAAGATTGAAATTTGTCAGGGCGATTAAGATGATGGGTGAATTATGGTAGCCGAATAACCTGGTTCGGAATAGGAAACATTCCATTCTGCCATGAGGTGATACGAGTAAGGAGCACTAAATTACTACTGCTACAGGTTTACTAATCTGACCCTTATCAAGGAGGCACACGCTGTTCCTGAGGTCACTGATTGACAAGCAACTTCACCATCTCATACCCCTCTTGGGCCTCACGTGGCTACTTGGTCTATTCCTAACCAGGTTATTCAGGTTATTTTTGTATTGTTTCAATGTTTTGGACAGTCTGCATCACACAGATTTAAATATGTTTTTGAACAACTAGTGAATAATAATAATAAAAAATTGTGATTATGTTGACTGAGAGTCGTTATCAGAGAACCAAAATATTTCTGTAGAGTAGTGTCAGTATTGGGGAACCCTGGTGTTTGTTCGATTCATAGTGGTCTAGCCTTGATGACAAAAAATATGCCCAACCCCTGACATTTTTCTTGTAACTTTCTAAAAGTGGCATCTTCTAAATCTAAAATCCGACTTCACCACGAATGAGGATTTCTCATCATAATTTGAAAGACACCAAGCATGAAGGAAATACCTGTTCCCTCTGGGAGAGATAGGCTTTGCAGTAGTGAAAACTGAATCTAAGAAAATTTCAGTATTAGGGCATGTACAATTAAAAAGGTCCAACCTTTTGATACACTACAGCCTGCCCTTTGGGCTGTACAGGCCCTATCCTAGGGGTAGCTAGTATGTATTAAAAAGGAAGGTTTGGGCATGGGAAAATGTTTACTTTGTCAAAAGCAAATGATAGCATGTACACTGTGTCTTATTAAATCAACAGGGGTCGATATCTGATCCTCTGAAAGCCGGCCAAGTCCTCCCAATCCTAAAAAAAACTGTCGCTGGATCCTGCTTTCCCGGACAATTTCAGACTTATATCTAATATCCCACTCCCAGCTAAACTTCTGGAAAAAATGTATGTAACAGCAGCTGAGTCAACACATCACCGACTTCCACCTACAAGATGACTTCCAATCCGGATTCAGGCCTGGGCACAGCACTGAAACCACCATTCTCCTCATCATGGATGATACCCTCCAAGCCCTTGACCAAGGCAAAACCTGTCTCCTAATCCTCCTAGATCGATACTCAGCTTTCGATACAGTCAACCACAAAAAACTACTTGTACTCCTCAAACTCAGGATGGGACTGGATGGTCCAGTTATTGAATGATTTAGGTCATTCCTCCAAAACTGGTCGCAGAGATTCCTAATCAACTGTAAACTGTCCGCTCCCTCTCCGGTCATGGTTGGAGTCCCCCAAGGATCAACCCTGTCCCCCACCCTCTTCAACCTTTACCTCGAACCGGTAGCCGAAGTACTACGCAACCCAAATATTTCCTACCACATGTATGCAGATGACACCCAGAGCTACATAAAAATCTCTTCTCCCGAGGAGATTCTGTCCCTGAATGAGGCCTTGAAATTGACTGTCCAATGGCTCACCTCTAACTAGTTCAAACTTAACACAAAAAAACTGAATTTCTCCTAATCTCCCCACCTAATACCAACCCTGACATTAAGCAATGGATCAAGCTTTAAACTGCCCATCAACCATAGTGTACTCTGCCAAATCCCTTGGAATAACCATTGACTGCAGTTTGAACATGTGTGACCACATCAACTCGATGGCCAAATAAGCCAGATTTCACCTGAACTACCTAAGGAAACTAAAACCTTTCCTGGACACTCCCAACCTAAAAAATGGCAGTCCAGGCTTTTGTCATTTCCAGACTGAAATATGGCTGCTCTTCCCTCCCAGGTTTAGCCAAGACCTCTCTGGCCCCTCTGAAACCCTGCCTCAATGCGGCCGCCAGACTACTAACAATCTCAAGGAAATTCAACCACATTTCTCAACACCTGAAAGCTCTGAACTGGCTTCCTCTTGAGGCCAGAATCCAACTTAAATTGGCATGCATCACGCACAAGGTCCTTTACTCAAACTCCCTGGCATTTCTCGCCCAGACACTTGTGATATCCTGAGGCGCCAGAAACTCTAGTTCCGTCAGAGACCTTTTGCTCCAACCAGCACGCTTGCGGGAAAAAAAAGAATTTACAATCGGGCCATCTCTGGGGCTGCACCAAGAATATGGAACTCACTCCCGTCCGCCATTAGAAGAACTCCATCTCTGACTCGCTTCAAAATGGATGCCAAAACCTTCCTAATGGGCATATTCTTCTCCTAAATATTGACTTGAGATCACCTCAGCAACCTTGTCCCGCTTCCAGTAACTTTCGACTACTACCTCTCATCTGGTGTATCCTGTTGCCATCCACCCGGTACCTCCGGGCACCCCACCCTGGGATCTAGGACTCTCTGTTTCTCGTAAAATGTTTTTTCCTGCATTTATCCCAAATGTTCCACCCCCCCCACCCCCACTAATCCTCTTGTTTAAAATTTGCAAATTCTGTAAAGCGCTCTGATACCCTTCGGCCAAGTTTGCACTCTACAAAACACAAATAAATAACTCATCTTATGCTGAGCCCCAATAACCCAGAATCAATTCCCAAACTGAGTGGTTTGACATTGCACACCAGCCCATGAGCAGTACAGCCATACAAACAGCAGCCATAGGAATCGCGCAACAAGAGGCCAATTTTTAACCAAGTAATCCATTTTAATCCATGTTTAATCGATTTCCACCAACAGAGTTCACTCAGAGGCAATGTGATTTCCAAAGTTTTGATGCTCAAGAGATGCCCATCCAGGCTTTTTTGAACAGCATGTTAGAATTCATATTTCGTCCTGGTTACCCATTTAGATATTCACCTAATGCATTTTGGGCAAGCAGCCCTTATTCAGGGGCAGCATGAGTTCTGTAAAAACCCATCAGCAGCTATGGATATTCTTATGCAAAACAAAGACCAGTAATCCTTTAAGCCAACAACGTGCAGTGCTTGAATGATAATCAGGTGTTTGAAAGTGAATTTATGGAAACCATCATGCTATGACCAGTTGCACCTTAAAAGCCCATGCTCATTCTGGTAAGACCAAGGAATTATATAAAACGAAACAAAATGAACAATGTTTAATACTAAATTGTGCGTGCCTTTACACCATAAAAACAATATTCCCCATTCTGAGCCCCACAATTGTGCATAAAGCAATTGTGCAAAAACAGGCATGCACCAAACTCCAAAAAATCAAATAAACTCACAGTGCTCTATCTCTTCAATCAAGATCTTCAATGTCTCACGGATGCATATGGCAGCTTGGCTGGTTTATCGAACACTGATAATGCAACAAAATTGTGCAGGGGCAGCTCCTCTGTTATGGCGGAGTGTCACCCCCCCCCCCCCCCCCCCCCACACACACACACACCCAGCTGAAAGCAAAGGAGTCAGGACAAAAATAAAATGATTATAAAATATTTGTATTATCATGTTATATTTAGCCCTGCAGGCTGCGAGGGAGGAGCGTGGTCTCCCGTCTTGACGCTGCAGCACCAGGAAGGAGGGGGGAGTGGTGATCACTCCCAAGTGCTCATGACAGTCTGACCAGCCCTCTGGGGCCGGTGAAAACCGTCATGCACACTTAGTTTTTCTTCACCTAGCTCCTTTGTACAGCTGGGTGGATAACCCAACACAGGCTCAAACTCTATGTCTGAGCGCCAAACTGAGGCTCTTAGACCAATCCCAGCGCTGCTCGCATGCACAGAAGAGTGTCCTTCCCTACTGTAGGCATATGCTTCCACAGACCACCCCCACCCCCAGTGCCCCTCTGGGATCTTGTTTACTCTCAGGGTCACCTCATAACATGAAACCATTTATCAATTTCATCCCTACCACATAAGTGGGAACCAGGTTTTTAGAAATCCGGGCCTTCTTATTTTCAGACATTGAGGTAATGCATCCGCTGATGTTACTGTAATATGCCTGCTATGCCTTCAGTTTCAGCTCCTCAAGGCTCCTTTCATGTGCCATTTTCTTCTCCTCTGCTTCCATTTTGAGTCCGACCATCTGTAACCTGAATTTCCTCTCTGCCTTCTGTCTCCAAGTTTCACTGTGTGAGGTGCCAATGCTTCTTGCTCTGGCAGAGAGGTCTAACTCAGGGGTGCGGTCATCCCCCTCCCACTAAAGGCTACATTTCAGGGCTGATGCCCAGATATTGACCCTGCTCTTCCATCCCATTCTCACCATCACGCTCCTCTGTGGTTGTCTATCCAGGCCCTCGGAGCTTTCTGCAACTCCAACATTTTGGGCCATTCCTCATTTGTAGTCCCCTTTACTTGTGGAACTGTTGAAGCCAAGCCACCGTGCAACTTTGCAAGTTGGAAAGTTCAAACTGCTTGCTGCAGGTATGATTTCAGACAGTCAAGTAGTAGGGATGAGGGTAAATTCGGAAAAACAAAAATAAGTCAATAAGGCAAAATTTAAAAACTCAAATTCGTCTTAAATCATTTGTTTGGGGTGCTAGTGTAACACAAAATTACTGTATGGCAAACCATAAATACAAGTCCAAATTCTCAGTGCTGAACACCAGTTAACACTGGTTAAGTAGGGGGGGGAGGATTCCCTTCTAAAGCAGCAACCACAATTCTTCTCAGGGTGAAATCACAAGCAACCCTAAATTAACCGGAGCTCATTCTTCAGGTAGCTTGTCACAGAGCTGTCAGGCTTAACTCAGAGGCAATGTGTGAAGTATTTGTACAACACTTTAAACAGTAACTCAGTGAAAACACACACAAAAGGATCCCACACCAGTTTAGAAAATACATCAAACTGTAATAAATAAAAGAAGCACAAAGTACAACCAGAGTTAAGACGTTTCGAAGATTGTAGGGTAAAATTACACCAGAAATCACAAAGCGCCAACCGCGGCTAACAGGTTATGTGAGACCGGAAGCAAGTCATGTGTTCAGGCGAACTGTGATGAAGCACGGGTCAGATAATGGACCAGGTGAGTACCATTGAAAAGTTCACTTCTCAGTACAGCACCAAGAGTCTCGCTCACGGTGAAGGGGGTTGCAAAGAGCAGGAAATCATCATAGACAGCCACTGATGTAGAGCGAAGAGCAGGCCAGGCACCACGGGCAGTGCTCACAGTAGTGCTCAGATACTGTTGGCATCGAGGACCATTTGGCCAGTGCTTCCCGGTTTTGCTCCACACAAACGGTCGATGCTGGAGCATGAAGAGTTGGGTGGATAGATCTTTGCACACAAGGATGCGGCACCATCAGGCCTGCTGCAGTAGCGAAGAGCCAAAAACTTCAATTCAGCCTCTTTGAGGCGACACCAAAGTCCAGGTCCTGAGGGGCACCACTTGGGGTCAGGGGTTTGCCCCAGCTGCATCTGGGTGCTGGGGCAGGTGGCGGGGAGCCTGTTATGTCCCTGTTCCTCAGAACAGAAGGCCAGTAGACTTTTTCTTGGAGTCTTTCCAGGAGTTCTGGTTCAAGAGGTGGAAGTCAAGCTTTTCTCCCTCAGGGAAGAGGGCAGCAGGTCACCACAACAAGGCAGCAGTTCATTCATGGCAGCAGTCCAGCAGAGTGGCAAACCTTTCAGCAGAATAGCAGTTTTTATTCCTAGCAGAGTATGCACAGGTCAAGAAGTGTACTGAAGAGGTGCTGTCTGAGGTCCTATAGTTATATCTGGTGTCCTTTCCCTGGAAGGTAGGAGAAGATTCTAGAGGGTTTCCTTTGAAGTCTCAGGCATCCTGCCTCCCCTGTCCTGGCTCCAGGCTTTCTACTGGCGGTATGGAGTCCTTTGTGTGGTGGCAGGACAAAGACAGAGGCAAAGATTTTGGTATTCAAAGCTAGTGCAGATCCTAGTGCATGTTCTGCCCAAAACCTGTGTATATGCAATTTCCAATACTTGGTGTCCCATGCTCAGTATGTACAAAATGGAGGCTGGTAGGCCCAATATAACACAATCAACAATATTATTCCAATTTAATCAAAGCGAAACATTGATTTCAAATACTTCAATATTTTATTGAAGACGTGGTGACTCTAGTATTCAAAATTCATGCAGGATGCTACTACAAACTTATGTTTGCAGGGTATAAAGATTCAAAATTAATCATAAGTGACAGTTGTAACAGAAACCCAATGCATTTTGGGGAAAACTCTTCATCAGGGGTAACTGTAATGTGAAAAATTGAACAAGCAGTAGACAGTACATCTCCAATCAATAATAGACGGTTGATGACTCGATTATGTCAATTTAAGTAATGCATGCACAGAAGGTTTACTTTGCCAGGTTCAAATGGCAGTCTATAACTGCACACACAGGTTGCAATGGCAAGCCTAAGACATGTTGGAAGGGCTACTTAAGCAGATGGCACAATCAGTGCTGCAGGCCCACTACTAGCATTTAATTTGCAGGCCCTGGGCACATGTACAACCATTTTACTAGGGTCGTATTAGTAAACTAAATGTGGCAATGTAGTAAAAGCCAATTGTTACATGTTTTTAGGATGAAGCACACTTCAGCACTGGTTGGCAGTGTTAAAGTGTGCAGAGACCTAAGGCCAGCAAAAGCAAGGTTAGTAAAAGTGGAGGAGGAGGGCAGAGAGGTTAGGGGAAGGTTCATCCTAAGACTGTTAAGGTCTAACACGTGCACTTAGCATACATTTTGTATTTCAACCATTTTATTAGGTTTTTTAAAAAGAACATGTGTGCTACAATACAAGCTTGTAACATCAAGTAAAGATTATAGTAGACAACTGTTGTGGTCTTCTAAAGAAATGGTACTCTG
This sequence comes from Lissotriton vulgaris, assembly GCF_964263255.1. Taxonomy (NCBI): domain Eukaryota; kingdom Metazoa; phylum Chordata; class Amphibia; order Caudata; family Salamandridae; genus Lissotriton; species Lissotriton vulgaris. Next base: position 788,885,360 of record NC_141698.1, on the reverse strand, counting down.
AGCACTACTTGATGTACCATATAGAAGACACCACTGTCTACTTCCCTCCCAATAGTCACATTTTGGTAAGCTCCCCTGCCCACCCTCTCTCTCCTCTTCTGCTTTCCCCTACTATTGAAGATAGATTGTACCCAATTCATCCATCAGCAAGCATAGAAGCAATATGGATTCTTTCTGATCCCTAAGTATCTCAAATGGCCCCATCCATGACCCTTCTGTTCTGATGGTGAGAAAGGGGGAAATCTCTGTACTCATCAATGAAAAGATCCAATACTTTCCATCCTGGTGGAATGGCTTGGCTGTATGGTCCTCCACTTAGGTGCTGTGCCAATGGTCACCATTTAGCTTCAAAACTCAGATGGGACCCCTGCATTTTGCTGGTCAGTCATTCCATGGCCCACAGTATCTGGTGCCACTGTATGCAGAGAGGGCAGTATTATTTTTTCCAGTGATGTGCTATGGTTAATTTTGCAGTTCCAATTAGCTGTCAGCATATATATAATTTGTCCCTGGATATCTGACCCAGGTTAAGGGGCTTGGGACCCAGGAGCATTACATCTCGAATCCCAGGTATCGGGAAGCTTTGGACTTTCCGGAGTGGTTTACTTAGGTCACATCCTCCCAGAATGGGCAGACTACTGGGAAGTCCCTCTTTAATCACAAAAAATACCTAATTAGGGTCTTAGGACCATAACACTCCTACGGACCCGTTTTTAAGATTTTTTAATAACCCAGACAGACCCAAGAATAAAGGGAAACCAGGGGTCTGCCTAAGATTTTTTAATCTTTAATCCCCCTGGTCTTCATTTAACCAAAGAGCTCCCAACACTGTGGTCGAGCCCACCCCGACTTTTAGGAGTTGGGGTGACCCAATGATGAAGCATGACACCACCAGGGTAATTAAACAATGAGTGTTTTCCTTCCTCCCACTCATGGTTGAATTAGGTGCAACCTTTCACTAGAGAGCACATCCCCTTTTATGTATAGTTAGGTAATCGGCTCCATTGACCACGTGTTGGTCCATTGGGGGTGTTTTTTGTGATTAAAATTTTGCATAGGGAGGGCATACTCTGATTGAGAAACCTCTCATACCCTTCAGGTACGGGGACATTTCCCAACACCTTATTGTGTATACATACTGGGAAGTCCCACCATTAATGAAGTGCCTCACTTAAGCCCCACACCACTAAACAAAACATACATTTAAACACATTTTATTTTACTTACCTAAGATGCCAGTGAAGGTCCTATTCCAGATCCTTCTGCTCCACATTATATTACACCAATAGTGAATGATAGACTAGCATTCATTATTCATTTACCAAATAATTTGCAGACAACTTGGAGGTTGGAGCCTCATGCTCATAATGCAAGCCACAGCTGTGTTCAAGGCACTTGATTTGTCACCCCTGAATCCACGTGGTGCAAGAGGCAAGCCAGGAGTTGCAGCTGCGACCCCTGTGACCCCTGGAAGCCCCTAAATGACAACTATGCTACAATTAGAGAAGAAATTATACGTGCTAGGTAGTCAAAATTGCATGACTTTGCTAGCAAGAATTATGCTCCTTAGGTGAGAAAAATACGACATACTTTGCTACCCCTCTTACAGTCAGCACTTAGGCCTGTTTACTAAGGAGTTCTGAAAAGGGCCTCTACATTGGGTACTCGTTCAAAATTTCTCCTAGAGAATTTGCAGCTGGATGTATAAAACACTGATCGCCAAATGCAGCTCATGTATTACTACCAGTATTTTTGCAACCCTTATCTGAATTGCAAAATGAGGTTAGTGAATACCCTCAAAAATATTTTGTAGTTGCTCATCCTTTTATATTGTAAACACGGGGTTTGCCGCCACTAAATTGCTTGGAACATCCAGTGTCGGCTTTAGGGCTGTGCAGTCGGTGCCATTGCATCAGTTGCCAAGATAAAGGGGGCACCCTCTACATGACATGCTGAACCAAGAAAAGAGCAGCCTGCAGAGATCTGAGTGTGCCTGGAATTTATCTGGAGAAAATTGCAACGACATGTTAACTCTATTGTTAATGTACTTGAGGGAGATAGCTGCCACTGGTCTAGTTACAGTTTTGACTCATGATGTATTAGCATAGAGGGTTAATGTTTTCCTGTAAAGCACAATGTGTGACATGCAGATCACAGATTAGTATTTAATGCTGAAAGATCAGTGGGCTATTGCTTTTGTCACAGATATCCTTTTGTTACTTGTAGTTCATAAGTAACAATCCTTCTAATATAGCACACTGAGCTATGAAATGGCATCAAAGTGCTGCATGCAAATTAAGAGGGCAAATGTTTAGAACCTTGTCGTTTTTCACTCTCACCTTTCTTTATTTTAAAGTTGCTTAAAAGGGTTCCTTTGGGTAGAAATACAATTTGATTAGTATGACACTCCAACCATTGAGTTACGTTTGTGGGGCAAATTAACATACACTTTGCACCATCCAGCACTAATTGGTTACAACAAAGAATTGTTTTGCTAGAAGGGTTCTCTCACAGTATAAACCCTATGCTTCACCTCATGAAAAAAAACTTGCACTATGGTGCAAAGTTGTGATCTCTGGTACAAGGCAGGCTAAGGAACACCTGATCTACAGAATAGAGAAACTGATTTTGTGTTCTCTCCTCCATGCACAGCAACAACAGCAACTTTTGTTGCTTAGTTAATCTGCACCTTACTTTCTCCAGACCAATCACTCTTAACAGATAACCTACCAGTATGGATCATTTTTGACTTCTAGTCCTCATTGTCTTAAGTAACATTTCTTATACTTACTTTGATTTACACATGACTCACCTTGTCTGTATAATATGTTTGTGATGTAAAGAACTCTGATAGTCAACATTAGGATAAGCAACACTATAAAATAAATAAATGTGAGAGAGGGGCTAAGGGACTGCGAAGGTGATATGATGAGCACCATTAGAAGGTGGTAGTGAAGGAGATCATTGGGGGCGGAGTCCACAACAAAGACTGTCGCACCTGGGACCCCCAATGCTAAAGCCGACCCTGAGTATCTCTAGCCCGTTGTCTCAAATATTACGATTATGTTTGAAAAGCCCTGTACCAAGATTCAATGGGATTCTCAGCTTGAAATCAGTGGTGCTGGAAGCTGGGGTGCAGTCATCAATGTTACATTACGGAAGACAGGGATTTTGAAATATCCAAGCATTATGCAAAGAACAAGGGTAGGAAATGTGTCACAGCCATTAAACAGGAGGGTGGTAAGGGTGTGTTATGTAGCAGGACTTCATTTTGGAGTACACTATTAATGTTAATGTTAATGTTAGGGGGAGTTTTATATAGCGCTTAGCTACTCCGAGGAGTGTCCCGGCGCTTTCAAAACCCTCGGCGGTACAGACAGGCGGAGGCAGAGCAGGGTAACTACTGAGCAAAGAGCAGAGTTTTACGGTCCTTCCTGAAAGCTAGCAGATTGCCATTAGATCTCAAGGACAGAGGCAGGGTATTCCACAGCTGTGGAGCCAGACGTCTAAACGAGCGTCCCCCACACCGGGCACGCCGAATCGCTGGGACAGCTGCCAAGGCCAAGGTGGAAGACCTAAGCGATCTTGATGGCTGATAAAAGGCCATCCGCTTTTGGATGTAAGCAGCTCCTGTGCCATGAAGTGCTTTAAAGGCCACAGTAAGTGCTTTAAACACAACGCACTTTCTAATTGGGAGCCAGTGGAGGGTTTTAAGAAGGTCACTGGCACTGGCTTCCCGATTGAGGCCAAAAATGGCACGCGCGGCAGAGTTTTGGACCGTTTGCATGCGCGTTAGGAGAAAATCCGGAAGGCCGAGATACAACACATTGGCATAGTCCAGGCGTGAGCCTACTAATGACTGCACAGTGACTTTTCTGTGCTCCAGCGAGAGTAGGGGCAGAAATTTCCTGGTCATTTTGAGGAGGCCAAAACATTTGCCCACTAGTCCTAACACCTGAGGTTTCAGAGAGAGGCAATTATCGACCTGAACTCCGAGATTTTTTGCGACCGCAGAGTCGCTGGCGGGGGGAAACATCGCCGCAGGCCACCAGGACTTCCACCTCGGGTCCGGAGGGCAACCAAAAAATAGCACCTCCTATTTGTCGGAGTTGCACTTGAGGCTGTTCTGCTGAAACCAATCGAATACAGTCTCTAGACAGCCTCTGATGATCTCACCATCAAAATCGGAGCCTCTGTCACACGAGAATAGGAGCTGGGTGTCATCAGCGTACGACACAATCTGAGCTTCATGAAACTCTGCCAGTGCCGCCAGGGGGGCCATATAGATATTAAAAAGAGTAATGCTCAAAATTGAGCCCTGGGGAACTCCTACCTCTAAAGGCGGCATCATGGCAGAGAACGGAGGAGCCCAGACCATTTGTTGGCGGTCAGCTAAAAAAGACTCAAACCAACTGTACACCGACCCCCTCAGACCGATCTCCCAGAGTCTAGAAAGCAGACGGCCATGGGGGACGGTGTCAAAGGCCGCCGAGAGATCCAGCATCACCAGCAGTGCTTTGCCCCCAGAGTCCATGGTTTCTTTAATGGCGTCCGTGACTTCAAGCAAAGCTGTCTCGGTGCTCATGTTAGAACGGAACATGTTGCCAATATAATACTAGTGCATGGTGTGGCAGTGCACAGTCATTTACTGACAAGGCTTTTACATCTAAATGGCTATTAAATTTGGACAGACATGCAGTTTTACTGCTAAAATTATATTGGACAGAAACAATAGATAATGTGTGGGGTGTCTGAATATTTTTCATTTGCACATTACCAAGTGTCTTGATTTTTTTTGATCGTATTAAAACCTTTGTTTCCATCTCACTTAAGAATTTAAAAAACTGTACTTTATTTGTGCTTTCCTAACTTCTCACAAAGTTTTAAATATTTGTAGAGATCTCCTACTGATAATTAAAATGTGTTGCGTGTTAGGAAAAAAATAGTCATTTTACATCCTTTTCTTTAGCACTCTATGTCCACCAGCAAGATTGTCACATAGTTCACTTTACAAAATTATCACACTTTGTAGCACGAGAAAAAAAGTATACCCCATTCTCCACGTTAAAAGAATAAGCACCAGTTTTCATAAGACACAGCCCTACCTCTGTCTTTGAAACACAGCAAATAAGACGAGATAAAATCTACATTTAAAGGCATTTACCTCCTGGACTCCATCATGGTTATTCTGGGGGTAATGCAGCACCCAAAACACCCACAATTCCTGCGCCTGTGCTTGGAATGTTATATTTGAATGTTATTGGATATGTAAACCCAGATTACGATCTAATTTAGGACAGACACATGTCGACGATTTCATTATTTGCAATCCTACCTAAAAGGATACTAATGCATATTTAACAAAAGATTACGTGAGTTCTTTCTTTCCGCTGGCATGTCAGGCAATGCTGACTGCCAAGGTCAGGTTAGTTGAGGTGAAATTGAGTGGCAATAAAATATAATAGCTTTTTTGGAGAAAAAAAAAACAGTTTTATGGGTCATTGCTTTAATAGGATTTCCAAGTGGATTTAAATTCTGCCCTTCGCACATTTCCGAGTGTGGCATGTGGAGAATAGTGCTGCTTTTTGAAAGGTAGGTAGCCTAGACACAATGTTAACAGTTATGCTTTGCTAAAAGCAGGGGCAGCATCAAAGGCATATGTTACCTGAAAATAGAAAGTTGGTGTATTTGAAAATCCAATTTTCAATCAGAGGCTTCTTACACGTTTTAAGCTGTGGGGCTATTTACACCAGGGTGTTTTCAAATGTCTCGTCGTCTCAAGAGAAAAACTCGGGTGCAGTTTCCTTAATCCAGATCATAGACTTTCTTGAGTGTGATTCAGGAGCCATGGCAGCATCTCTAACTGAAAGGCTGGTGGTAAATGGTGAAAATGTCTTTGGTGTTCAGGGTGAGTTAGTGATCTTCTTGGTAACCCAAGTTAACTAATGAATAGAGCTGAAAACGCTCCCAACCCTATGTGCAAATCCCTATAGATATTTGAAATTTGGACATAGATTTTAAAACATGAACTTCACGGCACGTGATAATAAAAGAGGGGTTTAGCAGGAGGGAATAACTTTAGAAGCCGCGGGAAAATATATGGACCAGAATATGCAGAAAGGGGCATTTTATCACTTGAGATGAGGGGTAGACTGGCATTTTGAAGAATGTGACTGCCTGATAGGCCAATGTCACTGAAATGGTTTTAGGCGTAAAACAGAGCCATACGTGCGGAGATCACTGTCTGGCCTCCAGATTTCTGGCCAAATGCTCAAACCAGTACCAGTTTTTTGTAAAGTTGATGTTATGTTAGATGACAATCTCTAGTTAACTTCTCAAGTGGGAACAGTAGTGAAATCCTGCCTTTTATCACCAAATATCCGTTGGTAGTTTTATGAAATTGAGTTACTGGTTGAGGGGATGAACCCAACTCAAGCAGCAACCATAATTCTTGTCAGCGTGAAACACAAGCAAACCCCAAATTATCCCATGGCTTAACCCGCTGGTAGCTCAGCACAAAATCCGACACCAATTTAGAAAAAATAGTACAATTTCATAAATTATTTGATACCAAAATGACAAAGATTCAAGATCTGGAGATGTTCAATTTTGAAGGGTTAGGTAAAAATAGTGCTTAAAAGCACCAACTGATGTTATCTGGTCGTCCTGGACCGGGACGAAGCCACAAGTTCAGACCTACTTCGATGGAGTGAGGTTCAGATATAGGGACCAGGTTAGGCCCCATCAAGAAATTGCCTTAAATTCTGGTTGGGGAGCATTACTAGGTCCTGCGTCATACAGCGGTGAGTTGGGCTGCGATGTAAGGTCATGCGTTGAGAATGCATCACACAGTGGTGGTTCCGAGGAGCAGCGGGGCCGTGATGTGAGTTCCTGGTCGATGATGAGTCACGCAGCGATAGTCCCGAGTAGTAGCTGGGGTGCGATTCGAAGTCCTTCATTAAAAAGGTGGGGCACAACAGCGGTTCCAATGTGAGGCTGTGAGCCGATGTTTTGTGTTGCATCGGTTCCGCCTGGACTATAGCTGGGCTGGCAGAGCACCTTCAGGCAAACTTCCAAGGATCCGGGACTGAAACACCACTTGGGGGCGGGGGGGAATCCAACAGGAGGCAGAGTCCTGGGACAAAGGATGGTTGGAGCATTTCCTGTCCCTGAGGCTCTGATTAGGAGGCCAGTCAGCTGGCCCTTGGAATCACTCAGGTGGTCCTGGGATCAAAATACAGGTCCAGTCCTTTTCACTCAAGCAGCAGGGCAGCAGAGTGCAGTCCTTCTGGTAGTCCTTCTTCTTCTTCTGTGTCTTTCACCGTTCCAGGGGTGTACTGAAGAGGTGGATCTGAGGGTGCACTATTTATCTTTGTTGACAGCTATAAAGTAGACAGAAGTTTTTAGAGCGTTCTACCACACAAGGTGTTTGGAATTTCCTGCCTCCCTACCCTAGCCCCAGCTTGTCTGGTGGCACAATAGACTGGCCTGAAACCCTTTGTGAGTGTGCTGAGGCAGAGATTTTGTGATGTGCAAGTTTTTCACAACTGTGTGCAATATCTCATATGATAAAATTAGGGTACCTTACAGCATGTATTAAATGATAACTTTTAATTGGGTGTAGGTAAGAATGTTGAGTTTGGTCTCTAAAGAATAGTACTTTGAAATTCTCTTTAATGGTAAAGTTGGATTTTAAGTTAGAATCCTGAAAATGTGACTTTCAGAATGCTACAGTTTTTAAATACACTGCACCCTGCCCTATGGGCCGTTTAGGGCCTACCATAGGGTTGATGTATATGTATTAAAAAGGAAGGTTTAGACCTGGCAAAAGGTTTGTTTTACCAGGTCAAAATTGCAGTTTACAACTGCACACACAGGCTGCACTGGCAGGCCTGAGACATTTTTAAAGAGCTATTTAAGTGGGTAACACAATGAGTGCTGTAGGCCCACTAGCAGCAGTTAATCTACAGGTTCTGGGTACATGTAGGGCCACTTTATTAGGGACTTACAAGTATATTAAAATTGCCAATTAAGTATAAGACAATTTTATTATGTTTAAAGGAGAGAGCACAATCACTTTAGCGCTGGTTAGCAGTGGTAAGGTGTAGAGTCCTAAGCCAACACAAGTGAGTTCAGCAAAAACAGGAGGGGTAAGGTAAAGAGTTTAGGGAAATTACACACTAAGGCTGGCAGGCCTAACAGTAGATATTGCCTTTTCCTTCAAGAGATAAATGATCTCCTAATTACAGTGTCCTTGATCCTTTCAAGGTTAGACTATTATAATTGCCTATGCTTAGGGTTGCCTAAAACACTTTGCAGCTTAAGTTCAAATGCATTCCTTATGGAGCACCTACAATGATCACTGAAGGTCAGTGGCTTGATGAAATGACCCCAGTGCTCGTGAATTTTAGTTGCTGCAGTATAACAGTGAGTCAAATTCAAGACCCTCTGCATAGTACAGAGGCATGGGAATGGATTTTTCCTTTCTCTATTTCAAATTACTTCCTTGATTTCTATGCCTGGATTGGCCTATACTGAGTCACTTGGATACCAATCTTGGTATTTAAATACAGAAAACCTGCAGTCGACATTCAATCATTTGTGTACCACAGGAAGGACTGTTTTCAGTGACTGTGGTGCATCATCCCTTCCTTCCAAATGTTCTTCTGCACCTCTATCTGCATTGCTAGAAATGCGGAAAATTTAGATTACTTTTGGAAAGCACACTGTGTTCTGACATATCACTGCAGGCTTGTGAACACTCCACAGAAACACATTATCATAATTCTTTGAAGGATCACAGGCTGTTATATGATTAGTTGTTTGAGTGTTGTCAGGATCCATAGTACCAAACAGTAGTTCTGGACTGCAGAAGTGATGTTTATACCTTCTTGGTTCCCCAACACTGCCACCCAGATAAGTATGTGAGTATCATTTGCTGAAAGCAAGGGTAAAGGAAAGGCAAACTTTTCTGAGATGACAAACTGAGATGATAAACTGTTGTTAGACCTGTCAACCTTTAGGGTGGTCTTTCTCCAAACCTTTTGCCTGCTTACCTCCTCCTTTTGCTGATTATTTTTGTTGGCCTTAGGGCACTTCACCACTGCTGACTAGTGCTAAAGTGCAGCTGCTTCTCCCCTAAACATGGTAACATTGTACTATACACAATTGGCATATCTGATATTCTTGTGAGTTCCTTGTAAAATTGGTATACCATATACTCAAGGCCTGTAAATGTAATGCAATGATTGTGCTACTCACACAAGTAGCTCTTTAAACCTGTCTCAGGCTGCTACTGCAGTGCCTGCATTTGTATTTTTACTGCCACGTCTACTTTGCATTTAAAACCCTTTGCCAAGCCTTAAACTCTCTAAACTCCCCTTTAATTACACATAAGTGATCCTTGAAGTAGGCCCTTGGTAGCCCATAGGGCAGAGTGCTGCATAGGGAAACTATAGGACATGTACCTTTAAGTGTTGAATGTCCTGGTGGAAGAAAACACCCACATTTGTCTTTTACTACTGTGAGGCCTACTCCTCTCCTAGCCTAACATTTGGAATTCCTTAATACACTTTTAAGCTGTGATTCATGATTAGAAAGGAGTAGCTGTGTCATGTTTTATATCTTTGGAATGGTAATGACAAAGCCTCTTTACTGGTGGGCAGGCAGCGATGAAGGGCCTGACACTTAGACCTGAATAGGTAGTGCTCTGTCTTCACACGAAGGGCTGATTATTCCCTACAGATAGTCTGGAGCCAGGACTGAGAAGAAAATTCCTCTGTGAACTTAAAAGACCCCTCTTTGAAGTCACCCCCACTCCAAAGGCACAACTGGGTATAAGTACTGGGTCTCTGACTCCATCAAATCAGACATTTCTGGACCTACAACTGGACTCTGTCAGAAGAACTCCTGTGCTGCATCAAGGACTGACACCCTGCTATACTGCTGATCTGGAAGGCTTGCTTTTCTGCTGTGCTGCCTGCTGCTCTTTAACCCAAGCTGAGGGAGAGATGGACTCTGCCTTGCACCCAAAAGTGTTCTCCAAGGGCTTGTTTGTTGGGACACCTCCTGTTGTTTAGATTCAAGGAAATCAAAGTCTCTACCCTCTTGTGCCTGGTTCACTGGATGTGGACCTAGATACTTGCTTCAGAGGCAGCGACGCATCCACTCACTGCATAAGTAGAAATCAACATATCATCCCTGCGGTAAGAGCAGAATCCAGTGCATAGCATTCGAACCACTGCATTGCCAACAGAAACTGACACAAATAACTGTGCATCACTGCTGCAGCAATCTACAGAGATTGACACATCCTTTGACAGCAAGGAGAAACCCGGTGCATTGTACTTGGAATCAACGCATCTCGGCCTCAATGCTTAATCAACAGAACCAATGCATCACCCCCACTGCGGGATCGACATCGACACATCGCTTGGCTGCGCCCCACATCTGACTGTTTCAACCAGGATATGGTACTTTGCTTTTTGAGGCCTCCGTGGGTCCTGTAGCGGGTCTGCACTAAATCATGGTCAGCCTGAATGATTGACTTTGCCCCAATCCACCACAGCCAGATATAACCCATTGCCACTTATTGCTTCTAAGTGCTAGATCTCTTTTTATTCTTTAAAAATTCATATCTCAAGTTCTACTTATTGGATTATTGTCTTTTTGGTCGTGATGTATTTATAAAATTATTATCTATTTGTCCAAACCAGTGTGGAGTCTTTTTGTAGTGCTTCCATTGTTTCACTGTGTGTGTGTGTGTGGTACAAAAATGCATTACACATTGCCTCTTTAGATAGGCCTAAGTGCTCTGTGTTAAGCTATCAGTGGGTGAACACAGGTTATCTTTTAGGGTGTATCTGGCTTAGCTTGACTTAAGTTGTGATCCATACTTGGACGGGGTGCATACCTCTGCCAACTAGAGTCCCCATTTCTAACTACCGGCAATCAGGATGTGGATTTGCATCTAGTGACATTGGAGCGATGTTCTGCTCACTGTGGAATACTCCATAATATGACAAACACACATTGTTGCCTAGTGACATGCCAAGTTCCATTATAACCTGTTGACATGACACTAAGCATCTTTACAAACACCTCAAGAACCCACACTTACCCAAGAAGTGTAGTATTTCAGTCATGAATGTTTTTTACATACTGATGCTTCTCAAAAGAATTACATCCCAAGCGGAAGTGCTCCTAGCAGTCTGACAGGGGAGGAGGGGACTCCCTGATGCTGTGTCATAAAATGTGTTTTTGTATCTGGAATTCCTAATGACCTTTCAAGAGTTTTTACAATGTCAGTGTTTAGTTGTGTTTTTAGTTAAGTTTGATTGTTGGATCACAAGAGTTTGCAGGATAATACCAAGCGCAGACACATGGTAAAACACATTTGGTCAAGGAGTTTGCACTAGCAATTGGAGCAAAAGTATCCAAAGTGATGGTAAATAACAATTGCCTAAAGAGACCTACATATTTCTTCCCTAATACATGCCGAATTTTATGTGGTGACTTCATTTCCACTTTTACAACTATGTGTTTTTGTGTAGATCTCCAGATTTAGGAGTCCATAGCAAGTTGATCCCTGGCACAATCTCAAAAGAGCCAGAGTCTAAGGCAAGATATTCCAGCAATGTCTGGGTCAATTGGATCAGGGAACCCCCCCCCCCTCCCCCAAAATGTTATTAGTGATCTTTGACTTCACAATAGTGTTCTTTCATTTGATGCTGGAGATAGTACCACCGTTTACAACAGAACTCAGTATGCCATGGCAAAGCACTCCTGGATTTGTTTGGAGCAATGGAGTACAGTGACACTTTGCTGCACACAGATACAGGGTACTAGAGAGTGAATCTTTCCTGAACTGCTAACCTTGTCAGCAGTTCAATGTTCAAGAGTTTTTCTGGATAGTTGGAGGACAGCAGTAGGATTATATTCATATTCAATTGGAATAGATAATTCCATATGCACTTTGCATATACTACATATATTTTTTCTTTTATATGGTCTTCATAGATACAGAGAGTGTTCCTCTACAAAAGTTGTGACATTCATATTACATGACCATGGAAAGAAGAGCAAAAGAAACAAATGATGGACGGAATGCTGAACAATGAAAACATGCATCCCCAGTCACAAGGATCTGGGTTTAATTCATCGTTCTTTTGCTCACCGCACCACCCAGTTTGGACTGCGCCATATGCAAATCAGTCTTGACCCTGCCTGTCATTGGGCCAGTCCAGCCCAAATTGCCAGCCGGGTCTTCCCTGGACCAGAAACAAACATCCTGTGACCGGTTTGGTGGCATCACCCCTCATCAGCCAGGCTAGCTTAAATCCAATGGTACAGTGAGCACGGGACCCACGTCTGGGCATACCCTTCCCACTTAGGGCGACAAAAGGAACAAATGATGGACAGAATGCTGAACAATACAAACATTTACACCCAGTCACAGGGATCTGGGTTTAATCCATCGTTCTTTTGCCCACCACGCCACCCCAGTTTGGACTGCGCCATATGCAAATCAATCTTGACCCTGCCTCTCAGTGGGAACAGTCCAGCCTGAACTGCCAAGCCGGGTCCTCCCTGGACTACAAGCAAGCATCCCTGGGACCGGTTTCAGGGCATCGCCCCTCATCAGCCTCGTTGAATGTTTGACACAGATCAGCATTCTGTCCATCAATTGTTCTTTTTGCACATGGAAAAAAGAGAGCTATCCTATCTCATAAATGGCTTTTCTTTCTGATCAATTAAAAGCCTGAATTCCAACAGTTGTTTACACACCATTGGATCAGGATAGTGTAAGTGATGGGAATATATATTCTAAATCCATATGCATTCAGATTCTTATTTGAGTCAGCACACAGATGAGAACACTTTCTCTCATCTCAATATTCGTTTGTCATATAAGTAATCCCTATAGAAGCAATGATCTCTAGACTCCGACCATCTTTATCAGTCTTTCTCAATTGCCACTCCAAAAAAACTGAAAAATTGTCAGGTGAAACTGTTATATTCCATATAGGTACCCCAATATAGGCTTTGGTAACATCCCAGCCTTTCACCTATATTCATCCCTACATTACTTACATACTGGGCTGCTAGGACTGATCCTTTACCTGGTTAAAGTACTGCACACAGAACGTGCGGTTTCGGGGCATCACCCCTCATCAGCCTGGGTGAATATTTGACACTGATCAGCATTCTGTCCATCAATTGTTCTTTTTGCACATGGAAAAAAGAGAGCTATCCTATCTCGTAAATGGCTTTTCTTTCTGATCCATTAAAAGCCTGAATTCCAACAGTTGTTTACACACCATTGTATCAGGATAGTGTAAGTGATGGGAATATATATTCTAAATCCATATGCATGCAGATTCTTATTTGAGTGAGCACACAGATGAGAACACTTTCTCTCATCTCAATAATTGTTTGTCATATACGTAATCCCTATAGAAGCAAGGATCTCTAGACTCCAACCACCTTTATCAGTCTTTTATTAATCGCCACTTGAATGCCTTTTAAGGCCAGGCCCGATCTAGGAGCTAGCAGGCCAAAATTTCCAGTTGGTATACAGACACCAATACCAGTCTCAATGATAACACAATCTCTGCTTTTTACAATAATGTCATTCATGGCATGCAGGTCCACGCCTGCAGAACCTGGGGTTGCTCTGCATGGAGCCAGGGCTCCAGGGGAAATTTCCCAATACATTACAGTATTTTGAATTGTGTTTGGTTTAACGTCAACAGCTGAAGGAAATAAACGCATTAATGGAGATTCAGCATTTAAAAAGGGACGATTATTCAAAATCAACAGTGCCTGAAACAAATATTCTCTCCAATTCTTATATTTATTATCAGTTAATTTACGCAATTGATCTTTTAGCAAACCATTCATTCTCTCTATAAGACCTGCTGCCTGTGGGTAGTACGGTATATGAAGCACCCATTCAATGTTGTTCTCCACACAAAACTCCTGCACCAATCTTCCCTTAAAGTGCGATGCATTGTCAGATTGATTTGAAATGTGACACCATAATATAGCATAATCAATTCCAATGTTTTAATGGTGTTTACCTGGGTAGCTCATTTACAGGGAAAGGCCACCAAAAGACCACTGTATGTGTCAACGATGGTACAAATATATTGGCAATTTTTACTCATAGGGAGTGGACCAATATAATCAACCTGCCAAATTTGAGCGGGCAATTTTCCTCGATGTAAATGTCCTCTAACAATTTGGGGTACTTTTCGTTGTCTAGAATGTTGACAGATAGGACAATGCAGTATAGTATCTTTAATCAAATTTAAAGGAATATGAATTCCTCGATCAGCAGCCCACCTGCTAGTGGCTCGCTCTCCAAAATGTCCTGCTTTCTGGTGGGCCCATTTCGCCAATCCCGCCAAATCAGAATCCTGCATGTCCACCACTGCCTCAGCAATTTTAGATTTCTCATCTGCAATGTTGTGAAATAATTTGTCAAGGGAGTCTATTGGTGTATGAGCATCCACATGAAAGATTGTAACAGTACTTTGCGGAAGTAGTTCCCAAATTTCTTTCCATTACTCTTTACCCCAAAGTTCCTTAGAATGCAATTCCCAATTACGAGCATGCCATGTTGGTAACCAAACAGCAAGTCCATTAGCAGTGGACCAGGAATCAGTAAAAATGTGACACGTACCAGGTAACTCCTGCTTTAAAACTTGGTAAACAGCATATAATTCAGCAAATTGACTACTTTTTCCTTCACCAGTTGTACTCAGCAATTTTTGTGTGATAGGATTATAGGACACTGCCTTCCAATGCCTCTTCTCTCCTATGTACCTCGCTGAACCATCCGTAAACCACACATGGTTTATGTCCTCCGCCGACAGATCATCAAATGGCTTACCCCACTTAACAGGGGATTCCTGCACTATAGGTACGGAGCAATCACTCCCAGTCTCATTCGATGGCGCCTGCGCCACTTGCTCATGTAACGTGGAAACACCTTTCAGTCCCACACGTGCTCTGTCCTGTATGTACCATTTCCACTTAATCACACTCGCCTCTCGAGCATGTCCAATTCGATGAGTCTTCGGCGAACTCAAAACCCATTGCATAATAGGAATTTCAGGTCTCAACATCACATCATGTCCCAAAGTCAATTGCTCGGTATCCACCAGAGCCCAATAACATGCAAGTAACTGTTTCTCAAAAGGTGTATAACGCTCACCAGCATCAGGTAACTTTTTAGTCCAGAAGCCTAACGGTACTTTATTTTTGCCTTGTTTTTGCCACAAACTCCAATTTGCATAAGGACCTTGCACAGACACATTCAGATCCACATCACCATCACGCACGGGCCACAGATCTAAAGCATACTGAATTGCTTCTTTCGCCAAATCAAATGCATCTTGCTGCGGTTTACTCCATTCAAACGCATTCTTTTTACGAGTGACTCTGTATAAAGGGGCTAATATCTGACTCAAATGTGGGATGTGTTGACGCCAAAAACCAAATAAACCAATAAATCTCTGGGCTTCTCTTCGGTTCTGAGGAACCGCAAAGTCAACAATTTTCTGCTTTACCTGTGGAATCACTTCTCTGTTACCTTTATGACAATTGATGCCTAAAAATTTCACACTCTGTGACGGACCTTGCAACTTGTCAGGATTGATTTCCCAACCTTTTTCATGTAAATGATTGATAACCTGATCTAGCTGAGTCTGAACTTGATCTTGTGTCTCCACTTGAATCAGGATGTCGTCAATATAATGACAAATTTGTATTTGTGGGTTTATGGGTATTTCAGATAAATGTTCCGCCACCAGCCGGTGACAGATCGTAGGACTATGTACATAGCCTTGGGGAAGACTTCTAAACGTCATTTGACGTCCATTCCATGTAAAACTGAATTGTTCCTGACACTCAGGGGCAATTGGAATTGAAAAGAAAGCATTAGCAATATCAATAGACGCATACCATATTCCTGGATGCTTCTGAATTCTTTCAATTAAAGTAATCATGTCTGGTACTGCAACAGTCAAAGGGGGTGTATGTTTATTTAATTCGCGATAATCAACAGTCATACGCCAAGAATTATCACTCTTGCGCACAGGCCAAACGGGATTATTCCAAGCAGAAGTAACCGGGGTTATAACTCCTGCATTCACTAGATCCTGAATTGTAGAACTGATCTCATCGTGACCACCTGGAATACGGTACTATTTTTGGGAAACAACTTTTGTAGCTTGGGGAATCTTTGTAGGAGGCATTCTCAAACGACCAACTCGTACAGGTCTAGATGAAATATAACCTCTACTTCCAAATTGATAGCAACCATCATCTAAATGCAATGTCATACCTTTCAAAATATCAATCCCAATTATATATTCCATAAGTGGCACAACTAAAACAGAATATTCTTTTCGGGGAATTCTACCTATTTTCATTTCAACATTTGTTTGTACTGCGGGGGTTTCCTTTCCACCTAAACCAGTAATTGTGAAAAATTGTCCTTTAAATGTCCTTGATTTTCCATGAATTAGAGTGGCCTCCGCTCCTGTATCTACCAATGCTCGGGCCCTTTGTATATTACGATGTCTCCAAAAAATGTCAATATCTTCATAGGGTCTATTGTCTTTGTGAGCCCAACTGCGTATTGGAGCTTGACCTATTTCCTAATCATTTTTATTGCGTTCTGTCAACCAAGACAAATCAGGGTAAATGCTCTCAAATTTCTTGGACGATATAATGTCCTGTTCATATCCATCCCCATTACGAAATGGATTTTTGTCATCTGCATAATATTGTGAATTTTGTTCAGAAAATCTGTGTCAATCCTCTCTTCTCCTCATCTGGGGGGACTGATCCCTTTCATCTCTGTATCTGCTTTTAACATGGTCATCTCTCCCCCTTTCTCTTTCCCCCTCTCTCCCCCTTTCTCTTTCACGCCGAGGGGAAGAATCACGCTCATCCCATCGTCTATCACGCCGATCCAAATCATCACGACGTCGATCATCACCACTGTCATCAGAATATTCACGATCACATTCATTCTTTCGCACACGTCGAGCACCCTCCTTTCGATCTAAACCACGCTTTGGAAACAAATCCCACAAGCGATTATTAGGTTCACCATCAATGTCTTCTCTCTTCATACCATCAGCCAGCAAAGCAAGAAACATATCACGTCTAGTAAACTTATAATTTCCAGCAGTACAAGTCTGGATTGTCTTTCAGGTTTAAGCCATTCGCCCAATTCACCAAGTTGACGTACAGATTCAAGCACTAAGGATAACGTATTGCCAGTCTGATTGATCAACAAAGTCATCATAACTTGTTTATACGCAACAGGGGAAGAACGGATAATACGATTCCGCACAGAAGATGTCAACAAACCATCCAACAATCTGTCAGATGTACTCAGAAAAATTGCGGTTTTCATCACCTCCTCTTTCAGTCTTTGTGCCGCATCACGCAAAGTGTACCATGGCTTGTCATTCAGAGGCCAATCAGATTCAGTAGGGTATTTGTGATTACAACCATCAGTCGCTAACTGAAGCAAACTAATTTGACCAGCACCATTATAATTTCAG
Organism: Lissotriton vulgaris; assembly: GCF_964263255.1. NCBI lineage: Eukaryota > Metazoa > Chordata > Amphibia > Caudata > Salamandridae > Lissotriton > Lissotriton vulgaris. Next base: position 788,867,775 of record NC_141698.1, on the reverse strand, counting down.
AAATGATCTTGAACGGTAGAATCAGAACTCAAAGAACAAAATTTCAAAGCATCACCCGCATCTAACATGATGCCAGCAGCACCCATTTCATAGAGACGCACCATCCATGTAAGCAAGGCCTCACCGGGTCGTTGTCGAAATCGTTGTAAAATATCACTAACTTCCTGTTGAGTAAAGTCTTCTAAACTATCCAAAAGAATACCATTCGGATTACCAGGAGCCTGCTGCAATTTACGTCGAAAAACCAGATGCGCAGAAATTTCAGTACGAGCTTCAGAAGGAGCCCGATCAACAGATTTAGAGGGACATTTAGAGTGAGAAATGTCGTCAGATTTAGAACACCGACCATGGTCGCCTGAATCATCAAGTGTATCAAAAGTATTAGATTTACAATCACGTCCAGTGCGAGAATACTCGCGTCTATCAGATTCCTCAGCCGAGGAGCCAGAATCATTCGAGTCCCAGATATTACCGTCCCAATCATCAGGATTCCAATCCAGTCCGGCTTTCGCCACGACCAGACGCACTTTCCGTTTGCAAACACGACCACGACGATTCTTATATTTGTATTTAGCAATACGAACAGCAGCTCTTTCTGCAATAGTCTGATAAGTCTCTAGTTTGTCGGCAAGCAATTTATTTTGACATCTCAAAAGAGTATGAGCATTTTGCACTTCAACAAACTTCTCTTCCATTTCCACATATTGTTTCTGTAATTTCAAAAATTTCTCATGTACAATCCTGTACGCAGATAAAACAATCCAACCTCTGCGTCCCAAAATAGGAAGCTCATCACCCTTCACAACTGGCGCTTTCTGCAAACAAGCAATCACATTAGTCGGATCCGCCAGTTCCAAACAAGAACTCAAATTCTCACTTAAACCAGTGGAATCACCCCACTCACGGGCCAATGCTTCGTAAGGCGTTGATTCCCAGCCGGGAATTTCAACAGGCAATTTAAAAGTAGATTTCGACCTTCTCAAAAACATCGTGCCAAAAGAAAAAGATATATACAACTATAAACAAATAATATACAAAAATGTACACCGTACGCGCCAAGCGCAAACCAACAAGATAGAAACAATACCGCGCTAACAGGCTTTCGTGAACGGTTCCTGACTCCAGATGTAACAACCGGATTTTCGGACCAGGTAGAATCAGCTTACAAAACACCACCAAACCCAGCCGAAACGTAATCACCTCCCTCCTCAGGACCTACTTACAAAAGGCAACTGAGTACCTACCTGAGGATGGGGAATTAGCAATATACAAGATTATATCATCAAAGACACCACTAAATCTATAGGGATTACTAGAAATACTCACTGATTATTTCACACCGCACTCATACCTTATAGTCTCGCAGCAACATAGGCCCAGACTAGACTACCCTGAGGCAGTTCCGATTACTTACCATTACACACTGATCACAATCAGTGCTCACGCAAGCCACAATCCTGTGGGTATACACACTGATCCCCCCCCAGTGCTCTCACTATTTCATACATACACAAGCCACAATCCTGTGGGTATACACATTGACCACGGTCAATGCTCTCACTAACGCCACTTTCCCTAGCGGCGATCTCATTACACACTGACCACAATCAGTGCTCTCTCAAGCCACAATCTTGTGGGTATACACATTAATCACAATCAATGCTCTCATTAACACCGCTACACAACGACGATCACTGTCCTACGAATACCTTCAACTCTTTCTCTCTCTGTTGGGAAATTTCTCTATATATATCTAATATCTACTGGGAATATAATATTATAGGTTATGTGATAGACAGACAGGTCAATCCTTACACACATGAATTGCCAAATCACAATATGCAAAGGTTATTCCTCAATACAAGTGCTCCTCCCTTGCTCAGTTACCATTTACCTGGACGGGAGATGCATCCGTTCACATAACAGCATCTGACTAGAAGAAAGGTTAACTTTATTATGAATAATAACACCTGCACAGCTGTTCACAAAGAACTGGGGTCCCTTTATTTAAACAATGACAACAATATAATACTGCAATATAACACATAGCCTGAAAAACAAAAGAAAGAATTAGAATGTGTGTGCACGCTAATAAGAATGGGTCGACGTCACCTTATGAGTATGAAGTCTGGGCTCGGTTGTCATCTGGGTTCCCTTCTAGTCTGTGCCTTGGCTCATCTTAGGATCACCCCTGCAGTCACGGATACACGTCTGCACCGCTATGCTCTGTCTCCTCTGCTCCCCTCCAAGTCCCTGGAACCTCCTTCTTATTCTTGACTTTGTTTGCTTCACTCTCGCTGTTCTGCACTACTCCTCTCTCCTCTCAATCACGGACTATCTTCACTTTCTAACTTCGATCTTATAAGTCAGGTTCTGTCGCTCTAGAATTCGTTCGCTCTGCTAACTGCTTCATTCTGCATGCTCTGATCTTAATATCAAAGCTCGCCAGCTGCTCCAACTAAAATAACTTCAATCTTCCTGAGAGAGTATCAGCCCTCGATCTTTCTCGGACTTCAAAATGGCGACTATCTGTATTGAGTTGATTAACTGCAATAATGCTAACGACTAGCTGCCGTCTACTAACTGACTCACGGACTGAACTCTGAACTCTCCGTGCTTTCGCTAATATAGAACCGTGTTCATGCATGGAAATTTACGGCCAGTAACCTGCCGCACACCAAATTCTGCAAAAAAAAACACAGTTGATGGACAGAATGTAGAACAATGTCATACACGCAATATGTAACAAAAGGGACCCCCTGATACTACTAGATAGTTCCTAGGTCAGGGCACAAATATTATATAAATAACTTATCCTAGGCAACTAATATGTCCTGAGGGGATAGCAGGTACTATGAAACATCAATTGTTGTAGCCAAACAACATAGAACATCTAATGTAGTGCACATCAAAATATTAACAGTAGAAAAAAGTGTTGTTCATGGTTCATTTATTAAAAATACACAAAATATTTATTTAAATCACTAACATAATTAAAAAATCATACAATTCATTTCTCGTGGATGTTACAAATTACAATATTATAAATGACAGTAGTTTCAGTTTATACACATATGTTAAAAAACAAATAAAAAGACCAAGCAAGTGGAGTTATTGGTATGTCTCTACGCGCGTTTCGGCGTATTCACGCCTTCTTCTGGAGAACCACTTGATATTTCTAAAAGAGAATAAAATATATTTACAACTGTGTATAGAGCATATGATTACAGTTTATGTGCACTACATTTACAGACTATAGGCTACATTCATTAACTACATGAGGCTTTGGAGTACATTACTCAGAATGCTGGCTGCGACATATTGAGGTATAGATTAAATTCTGTTTTTGGACATTTAGATGTCGACTATAACTTTACTCCTAGATCAATATGTCTATAAGGGAAGGGGTATGTCATGGGTCTCTATAGGGTCCTAACATATGTAATTCGAAATCAAGGGATCTTATAGTTGGGTATAGCTAAGGAACTTATCCTTCATAACACTTCTCATCAAGTTCTTACCCCAAATGTTTGTGTTAGCAGATCAATCTGGGTCTAAGTTCTATCTCTGTAGGCAAATCTTTGGAGATAATGTTGTGTCCTTTAATAAAAGGTAAGCAGAGAGAGAGAAAAATGCAGATGTAATATTCAGGATGTGTGTGCGCTACTTATTTGATATAGAGGTACATGTTTGTGATGGTTACCTTATGGATAGAAATCCGTGCCTTTAATTTATTTCTCTATATTTTGAGTCAACATGCGAGATGTGTTGATCTGTGGACTTTCGGCTTGTGGTACTAGTTTCAAGAGATGCACACTGCAGAACATAATAGGTTACTGTTAGGCTTTATGACCGGATGTTTTGTTTAAACAAACCTATAGTACTACCTAATGCTGTAAATGGTTGATACCTTAATATATACTGACCGTGGTTTGGATGATTATGTTTCATGTGCGATAGTGCATCTGTAGTCAGCCAAAATTGGAAGGTAACGATTTACACTTGGCGATGCCTTGGGTAGAACCTATAAATGCAGGGTATGGTGAGGCTAGAATCACGAAGTTAATCAAATATAGACAAACCTAATTAAGTGGTTCTTTCTCTTAAATAAAATATGATAAACGGAACAAGCAAAAATTGAACTCAGATAGTACCTTATGGTTTGATAGCTCTAGGTTCCCAATATAGGTAGATAGGGGCATAGATGACCTCCTATTCCTTGATTTGAGGTCTAAACAGAACAGAAAAAGCCAGAGCGTCATATTAATTAGTTGTAATTTTAATACTCCTGCGCACCATACCGTGCCCTATCCAAGTTAGTGAACATGCTCTGTACTTTGTGTGTATGTACACACAGGGAGACATGGCTTTATTTCTAACATTTTTTATTTAAATAATGGCCGTGTATAGTTTAACAAGTGGATTCTTGGATTTCCAGTATTTAACATCAAGAATGACTAATTATCATGTTCGATGTTAAGAGTTAAAGCTCCTTGGTTTCAAGCGTGATAAACTATTGTTGCACCGACGTTATAGTCCAGTGGTGTGGAGAGCCTGGGACTCACGTCTGAGTATACCCAGCACACTCGGGGTGAAAATTGCAAAAAAACAGTTGATGGACAGAATGTAGAACAATGTCATACATTCACCCCAGTTCAAGGATCTGGGCCTAAATCCATCATTTGTTTGCACTCCACACCACCCTGGGTTAGACACTGGCTATATGCAAATCAGCTCTGACCCTGTGCCTCATGGGAACAGTCCAGTCCGAACTACCAAGCCATGTCTTTCCCAGACCGGAATCAAGCATCCAAGGACCGGTTTCTGGCTATCAGCCTTCATCAGCCTGGATAGCTTGACTCCAGTGGTGTGGAGAGCCTGGGACTCACGTCTGAGTATACCCAGCACACTCGGGGTGAAAATTGCAAAAAAAAACAGTTGATGGACAGAATGTAGAACAATGTCATACATTCACCCCAGTTCAAGGATCTGGGCCTAAATCCATCATTTTTTGCACTCCACACCACCCTGGGTTAGACACTGGCTATATGCAAATCAGCTCTGACCCTGTGCCTCATGGGAACAGTCCAGTCCGAACTACCAAGGCATGTCTTTCCCAGACCGGAATCAAGCATCCAAGGACCGGTTTCTGGCTATCAGCCTTCATCAGCCTGGATAGCTTGACTCCAGTGGTGTGGAGAGCCTGGGACTCACGTCTGAGTATACCCAGCACACTCGGGGTGAAAATTGCAAAAACAACAGTTGATGGACAGAATGTAGAACAATGTCATACATTCACCCCAGTTCAAGGAACTGGGCCTAAATCCATCATTTTTTTGCACTCCACACCACCCTGGGTTAGACACTGGCTATATGCAAATCAGCTCTGACCCTGTGCCTCATGGGAACAGTCCAGTCCGAACTACCAAGCCATGTCTTTCCCAGACCGGAATCAAGCATCCAAGGACCGGTTTCTGGCTATCAGCCTTCATCAGCCTGGATAGCTTGACTCCAGTGGTGTGGAGAGCCTGGGACTCACCTCTGAGTATACCCAGCACACTCGGGGTGAAAATTGCAAAAAAAACAGTTGATGGACAGAATGTAGAACAATGTCATACATTCACCCCAGTTCAAGGATCTGGGCCTAAATCCATCATTTTTTTGCACTCCACACCACCCTGGGTTAGACACTGGCTATATGCAAATCAGCTCTGACCCTGTGCCTCATGGGAACAGTACAGTCCGAACTACCAAGCCATGTCTTTCCCAGGCCGGAATCAAGCATCCAAGGGCCGGTTTCTGGCTATCAGCCTTCATCAGCCTGGATAGCTTGACTCCAGTGGTGTGGAGAGCCTGGGACTCACGTCTGAGTATACCCAGCACACTCGGGGTGAAAATTGCAAAAAAAAAAAGTTGATGGACAGAATGTACAACAATGTCATACATTCACCCCAGTTCAAGGATCTGGGCCTAAATCCATCATTTTTTTGCACTCCACACCACCCTGGGTTAGACACTGGCTATATGCAAATCAGCTCTGACCCTGTGCCTCATGGGAACAGTCCAGTCCGAACTACCAAGCCATGTCTTTCCCAGACCGGAATCAAGCATCCAAGGACCGGTTTCTGGCTATCAGCCTTCATCAGCCTGGATAGCTTGACTCCAGTGGTGTGGAGAGCCTGGGACTCACGTCTGAGTATACCCAGCACACTCGGGGTGAAAATTGCAAAAAAAAACAGTTGATGGACAGAATGTAGAACAATGTCATACATTCACCCCAGTTCAAGGATCTGGGCCTAAATCCATCATTTGTTTGCACTCCACACCACCCTGGGTTAGACACTGGCTATATGCAAATCAGCTCTGACCCTGTGCCTCATGGGAACAGTCCAGTCCGAACTACCAAGGCATGTCTTTCCCAGACCGGAATCAAGCATCCAAGGACCGGTTTCTGGCTATCAGCCTTCATCAGCCTGGATAGCTTGACTCCAGTGGTGTGGAGAGCCTGGGACTCACGTCTGAGTATACCCAGCACACTCGGGGTGAAAATTGCAAAAACAACAGTTGATGGACAGAATGTAGAACAATGTCATACATTCACCCCAGTTCAAGGAACTGGGCCTAAAACCATCATTTTTTTGCACTCCACACCACCCTGGGTTAGACACTGGCTATATGCAAATCAGCTCTGACCCTGTGCCTCATGGGAACAGTCCAGTCCGAACTACCAAGCCATGTCTTTCCCAGACCGGAATCAAGCATCCAAGGACCGGTTTCTGGCTATCAGCCTTCATCAGCCTGGATAGCTTGACTCCAGTGGTGTGGAGATCCTGGGACTCACCTCTGAGTATACCCAGCACACTCGGGGTGAAAATTGCAAAAAAAACAGTTGATGGACAGAATGTAGAACAATGTCATACATTCACCCCAGTTCAAGGATCTGGGCCTAAATCCATCATTTTTTTGCACTCCACACCACCCTGGGTTAGACACTGGCTATATGCAAATCAGCTCTGACCCTGTGCCTCATGGGAACAGTACAGTCCGAACTACCAAGCCATGTCTTTCCCAGACCGGAATCAAGCATCCAAGGGCCGGTTTCTGGCTATCAGCCTTCATCAGCCTGGATAGCTTGACTCCAGTGGTGTGGAGAGCCTGGGACTCACGTCTGAGTATACCCAGCACACTCGGGGTGAAAATTGCAAAAAAAAACAGTTGATGGACAGAATGTACAACAATGTCATACATTCACCCCAGTTCAAGGATCTGGGCCTAAATCCATCATTTTTTTGCACTCCACACCACCCTGGGTTAGACACTGGCTATATGCAAATCAGCTCTGACCCTGTGCCTCATGGGAACAGTCCAGTCCGAACTACCAAGCCATGTCTTTCCCAGACCGGAATCAAGCATCCAAGGACCGGTTTCTGGCTATCAGCCTTCATCAGCCTGGATAGCTTGACTCCAGTGGTGTGGAGAGCCTGGGACTCACGTCTGAGTATACCCAGCACACTCGGGGTGAAAATTGCAAAAAAAAACAGTTGATGGACAGAATGTAGAACAATGTCATACATTCACCCCAGTTCAAGGATCTGGGCCTAAATCCATCATTTTTTTGCACTCCACACCACCCTGGGTTAGACACTGGCTATATGCAAATCAGCTCTGACCCTGTGCCTCATGGGAACAGTCCAGTCCGAACTACCAAGGCATGTCTTTCCCAGACCGGAATCAAGCATCCAAGGACCGGTTTCTGGCATTCAGCCTTCATCAGCCTGGATAGCTTGACTCCAGTGGTGTGGAGAGCCTGGGACTCACGTCTGAGTATACCCAGCACACTCGGGGTGAAAATTGCAAAAACAACAGTTGATGGACAGAATGTAGAACAATGTCATACATTCACCCCAGTTCAAGGATCTGGGTCTAAATCCATCATTTTCTTGCACTCCACACCACCCTGGGTTAGACACTGGCTATATGCAAATCAGCTCTGACCCTGTGCCTCATGGGAACAGTCCAGTCCGAACTACCAAGCCATGTCTTTCCCAGACCGGAATCAAGCATCCAAGTGCCGGTTTCTGGCTATCAGCCTTCATCAGCCTGGATAGCTTGACTCCAGTGGTGTGGAGAGCCTGGGACTCACGTCTGAGTATACCCAGCACACTCGGGGTGAAAATTGCAAAAATAAACAGTTGATGGACAGAATGTAGAACAATGTCATACATTCACCCCAGTTCAAGGATCTGGGCCTAAATCCATCGTTCTTTTTGCACTCCACACCACCCTGGGTTAGACACTGGCTATATGCAAATCAGCTCTGACCCTGTGCCTCATGGGAACAGTCCAGTCCGAACTACCAAGCCATGTCTTTCCCAGACCGGAATCAAGCATCCAAGGACCGGTTTCTGGCTATCAGCCTTCATCAGCCTGGATAGCTTGTCTCCAGTGGTGTGGAGAGCCTGGGACTTTCGTCTGAGTATACCCAGCACACTCGGGGTGAAAATTGCAAAAAAAAACAGTTGATGGACAGAATGTAGAACAATGTCATACATTCACCCCAGTTCAAGGATCTGGGCCTAAATCCATCATTTTTTTGCACTCCACACCACCCTGGGTTAGACACTGGCTATATGCAAATCAGCTCTGACCCTGTGCCTCATGGGAACAGTCCAGTCCGAACTAACAAGCCATGTCTTTCCCAGACCGGAATCAAGCATCCAAGGACCGGTTTCTGGCTATCAGCCTTCATCAGCCTGGATAGCTTGACTCCAGTGGTGTGGAGAGCCTGGGACTCACGTCTGAGTATACCCAGCACACTCGGGGTGAAAATTGCAAAAAAAACAGTTGATGGACAGAATGTAGAACAATGTCATACATTCACCCCAGTTCAAGGATCTGGGCCTAAATCCATCATTGTTTTGCACTCCACACCACCCTGGGTTAGACACTGGCTATATGCAAATCAGCTCTGACCCTGTGCCTCATGGGAACAGTCCAGTCCGAACTACCAAGCCATGTCTTTCCCAGACCGGAATCAAGCATCCAAGGACCGGATTCTGGCTATCAGCCTTCATCAGCCTGGATAGCTTGACTCCAGTGGTGTGGAGAGCCTGGGACTCACGTCTGAGTATACCCAGCACACTGGGGGTGAAAATTGAAAAAGAAAACAGCTGATGGACAGACTGTACAACAATGTCATACATTCACCCCAGTTCAAGGATCTGGGCCTAAATCCATCATTTTTTTTGCACTCCACACCACCCTGGGTTAGACACTGGCTATATGCAAATCAGCTCTGACCCTGTGCCTCATGGGAACAGTCCAGCCCGAACTACCAAGCCATGTCTTTCCCAGACCGGAATCAAGCATCCAAGGACAGGTTTCTGGCTATCAGCCTTCATCAGCCTGGATAGCTTGACTCCAGTGGTGTGGAGAGCCTGGGACTCACGTCTGAGTATACCCAGCACACTCGGGGTGAAAATTGCAATAAAAAACAGTTGATGGACAGAATGTAGAACAATGTCATACATTCACCCCAGTTCAAGGATCTGGGCCTAAATCCATCATTTTTTTGCACTCCACACCACCCTGGGTTAGACACTGGCTATATGCAAATCAGCTCTGACCCTGTGCCTCATGGGAACAGTCCAGTCCGAACTACCAAGACATGTCTTTCCCAGACCGGAATCAAGCATCCAAGGACCGGATTCTGGCTATCAGCCTTCATCAGCCTGGATAGCTTGACTCCAGTGGTGTGGAGAGCCTGGGACTCACGTATGAATATACCCAGCACACTGGGGGTGAAAATTGCAAAAGAAAACAGTTGATGGACAGAATGTAGAACAATGTCATACATTCACCCCAGTTCAAGGATCTGGGCCTAAATCGATCATTTTTTTTGCACTCCACACCACCCTGGGTTAGACACTGGCTCTATGCAAATCAGCTCTGACCCTGTGCCTCATGGGAACAGTCCAGTCCGAACTACCAAGCCATTTCTTTCCCAGACAGGAATCAAGCATCCAAGGGCCGGTTTCTGGCTATCAGCCTTCATCAGCCTGGATAGCTTGACTCCAGTGGTGTGGAGAGCCTGGGACTCACGTATGAATATACCCAGCACACTGGGGGTGAAAATTGCAAAAGAAAACAGTTGATGGACAGAATGTAGAATAATGTCATACATTCACCCCAGTTCAAGGATCTGGGCCTAAATCCATCATTTTTTTGCACTCCACACCACCCTGTGTTAGACACTGGCTATATGCAAATCAGCTCTGACCCTGTGCCTCATGGGAACAGTCCAGTCCGAACTACCAAGCCATGTCTTTCCCAGACCGGAATCAAGCATCCAAGGGCTGGTTTCTGGCTATCAGCCTTCATCAGCCTGGATAGCTTGACTCCAGTGGTGTGGAGAGCCTGGGACTCACGTCTGAGTATACCCAGCACACTCTGGGTGAAAATTGCAATAAAAAACAGTTGATGGACAGAATGTAGAACAATGTCATACATTCACCCCAGTTCAAGGATCTGGGCCTAAATCCATCATTTTTTTGCACTCCACACCACCCTGGGTTAGACACTGGCTATATGCAAATCAGCTCTGACCCTGTGCCTCATGGGAACAGTCCAGTCCGAACTACCAAGCCATGTCTTTCCCAGACCGGAATCAAGCATCCAAGGGCTGGTTTCTGGCTATAAGCCTTCATCAGCCTGGATAGCTTGACTCCAGTGGTGTGGAGGGCCTGGGACTCACGTCTGAGTATACCCAGCACACTCGGGGTGAAAATTGCAATAAAAAACAGTTGATGGACAGAATGTAGAACAATGTCATACATTCACCCCAGTTCAAGGATCTGGGCCTAAATCCATCATTTTTTTGCACTCCACACCACCCTGGGTTAGACACTGGCTATATGCAAATCAGCTCTGACCCTGTGCCTCATGGGAACAGTCCAGTCCGAACTACCAAGACATGTCTTTCCCAGACCGGAATCAAGCATCCAAGGACCGGATTCTGGCTATCAGCCTTCATCAGCCTGGATAGCTTGACTCCAGTGGTGTGGAGAGCCTGGGACTCACGTATGAATATACCCAGCACACTGGGGGTGAAAATTGCAAAAGAAAACAGTTGATGGACAGAATGTAGAACAATGTCATACATTCACCCCAGTTCAAGGATCTGGGCCTAAATCGATCATTTTTTTTGCACTCCACACCACCCTGGGTTAGACACTGGCTATATGCAAATCAGCTCTGACCCTGTGCCTCATGGGAACAGTCCAGTCCGAACTACCAAGCCATGTCTTTCCCAGACCGGAATCAAGCATCCAAGGACCGGATTCTGGCTATCAGCCTTCATCAGCCTGGATAGCTTGACTCCAGTGGTGTGGAGAGCCTAGGACTCACGTCTGAGTATACCCAGCACACTCGGGGTGAAAATTGCAAAAAAAAACAGTTGATGGACAGACTGTACAACAATGTCATACATTCACCCCATTTCAAGGATCTGGGCCTAAATCCATCATTTTTTTGCACTCCACACCACCCTGGGTTAGACACTGGCTATATGCAAATCAGCTCTGACCCTGTGCCTCATGGGAACAGTCCAGTCCGAACTACCAAGCCATGTCTTTCCCAGACCGGAATCAAGCATCCAAGGGCTTTTTTCTGGCTATCAGCCTTCATCAGCCTGGATAGCTTGACTCCAGTGGTGTGGAGAGCCTGGGACTCACGTCTGAGTATACCCGGCACACTCGGGGTAAAAATTGCAATAAAAAACAGTTGATGGACAGAATGTAGAACAATGTCATACATTCACCCCAGTTCAAGGATCTGGGCCTAAATCCATCATTTTTTTGCACTCCACACCACCCTGGGTTAGACACTGGCTATATGCAAATCAGCTCTGACCCTGTGCCTCATGGGAACAGTCCAGTCCGAACTACCAAGACATGTCTTTCCCAGACCGGAATCAAGCATCCAAGGACCGGATTCTGGCTATCAGCCTTCATCAGCCTGGATAGCTTGACTCCAGTGGTGTGGAGAGCCTGGGACTCACGTATGAATATACCCAGCACACTGGGGGTGAAAATTGCAAAAAAAACAGTTGATGGACAGAATGTAGAACAATGTCATACATTCACCCCAGTTCAAGGATCTGGGCCTAAATCCATCATTGTTTTGCACTCCACACCACCCTGGGTTAGACACTGGCTATATGCAAATCAGCTCTGACCCTGTGCCTCATGGGAACAGTCCAGTCCGAACTACCAAGCCATGTCTTTCCCAGACCGGAATCAAGCATCCAAGGACCGGATTCTGGCTATCAGCCTTCATCAGCCTGGATAGCTTGACTCCAGTGGTGTGGAGAGCCTGGGACTCACGTCTGAGTATACCCAGCACACTGGGGGTGAAAATTGAAAAAGAAAACAGCTGATGGACAGACTGTACAACAATGTCATACATTCACCCCAGTTCAAGGATCTGGGCCTAAATCCATCATTTTTTTTGCACTCCACACCACCCTGGGTTAGACACTGGCTATATGCAAATCAGCTCTGACCCTGTGCCTCATGGGAACAGTCCAGCCCGAACTACCAAGCCATGTCTTTCCCAGACCGGAATCAAGCATCCAAGGACAGGTTTCTGGCTATCAGCCTTCATCAGCCTGGATAGCTTGACTCCAGTGGTGTGGAGAGCCTGGGACTCACGTCTGAGTATACCCAGCACACTCGGGGTGAAAATTGCAATAAAAAACAGTTGATGGACAGAATGTAGAACAATGTCATACATTCACCCCAGTTCAAGGATCTGGGCCTAAATCCATCATTTTTTTGCACTCCACACCACCCTGGGTTAGACACTGGCTATATGCAAATCAGCTCTGACCCTGTGCCTCATGGGACCAGTCCAGTCCGAACTACCAAGACATGTCTTTCCCAGACCGGAATCAAGCATCCAAGGACCGGATTCTGGCTATCAGCCTTCATCAGCCTGGATAGCTTGACTCCAGTGGTGTGGAGAGCCTGGGACTCACGTATGAATATACCCAGCACACTGGGGGTGAAAATTGCAAAAGAAAACAGTTGATGGACAGAATGTAGTACAATGTCATACATTCACCCCAGTTCAAGGATCTGGGCCTAAATCGATCATTTTTTTTGCACTCCACACCACCCTGGGTTAGACACTGGCTCTATGCAAATCAGCTCTGACCCTGTGCCTCATGGGAACAGTCCAGTCCGAACTACCAAGCCATTTCTTTCCCAGACAGGAATCAAGCATCCAAGGGCCGGTTTCTGGCTATCAGCCTTCATCAGCCTGGATAGCTTGACTCCAGTGGTGTGGAGAGCCTGGGACTCACGTATGAATATACCCAGCACACTGGGGGTGAAAATTGCAAAAGAAAACAGTTGATGGACAGAATGTAGAATAATGTCATACATTCACCCCAGTTCAAGGATCTGGGCCTAAATCCATCATTTTTTTGCACTCCACACCACCCTGTGTTAGACACTGGCTATATGCAAATCAGCTCTGACCCTGTGCCTCATGGGAACAGTCCAGTCCGAACTACCAAGCCATGTCTTTCCCAGACCGGAATCAAGCATCCAAGGGCTGGTTTCTGGCTATCAGCCTTCATCAGCCTGGATAGCTTGACTCCAGTGGTGTGGAGAGCCTGGGACTCACGTCTGAGTATACCCAGCACACTCTGGGTGAAAATTGCAATAAAAAACAGTTGATGGACAGAATGTAGAACAATGTCATACATTCACCCCAGTTCAAGGATCTGGGCCTAAATCCATAATTTTTTTGCACTCCACACCACCCTGGGTTAGACACTGGCTATATGCAAATCAGCTCTGACCCTGTGCCTCATGGGAACAGTCCAGTCCGAACTACCAAGACATGTCTTTCCCAGACCGGAATCAAGCATCCAAGGACCGGATTCTGGCTATCAGCCTTCATCAGCCTGGATAGCTTGACTCCAGTGGTGTGGAGAGCCTGGGACTCACGTATGAATATACCCAGCACACTGGGGGTGAAAATTGCAAAAGAAAACAGTTGATGGACAGAATGTAGAACAATGTCATACATTCACCCCAGTTCAAGGATCTGGGCCTAAATCGATCATTTTTTTTGCACTCCACACCACCCTGGGTTAGACACTGGCTATATGCAAATCAGCTCTGACCCTGTGCCTCATGGGAACAGTCCAGTCCGAACTACCAAGCCATGTCTTTCCCAGACCGGAATCAAGCATCCAAGGACCGGATTCTGGCTATCAGCCTTCATCAGCCTGGATAGCTTGACTCCAGTGGTGTGGAGAGCCTGGGACTCACGTCTGAGTATACCCAGCACACTCGGGGTGAAAATTGCAAAAAAAAACAGTTGATGGACAGACTGTACAACAATGTCATACATTCACCCCAGTTCAAGGATCTGGGCCTAAATCCATCATTTTTTTGCACTCCACACCACCCTGGGTTAGACACTGGCTATATGCAAATCAGCTCTGACCCTGTGCCTCATGGGAACAGTCCAGTCCGAACTACCAAGCCATGTCTTTCCCAGACCGGAATCAAGCATCCAAGGGCTTTTTTCTGGCTATCAGCCTTCATCAGCCTGGATAGCTTGACTCCAGTGGTGTGGAGAGCCTGGGACTCACGTCTGAGTATACCCGGCACACTCGGGGTAAAAATTGCAATAAAAAACAGTTGATGGACAGAATGTAGAACAATGTCATACATTCACCCCAGTTCAAGGATCTGGGCCTAAATCCATCATTTTTTTGCACTCCACACCACCCTGGGTTAGACACTGGCTATATGCAAATCAGCTCTGACCCTGTGCCTCATGGGAACAGTCCAGTCCGAACTACCAAGACATGTCTTTCCCAGACCGGAATCAAGCATCCAAGGACCGGATTCTGGCTATCAGCCTTCATCAGCCTGGATAGCTTGACTCCAGTGGTGTGGAGAGCCTGGGACTCACGTATGAATATACCCAGCACACTGGGGGTGAAAATTGCAAAAGAAAACAGTTGATGGACAGAATGTAGAACAATGTCATACATTCACCCCAGTTCAAGGATCTGGGCCTAAATCCATCATTTTTTTGCACTCCACACCACCCTGGGTTAGACACTGGCTCTATGCAAATCAGCTCTGACCCTGTGCCTCATGGGAACAGTCCAGTCCGAACTACCAAGCCATTTCTTTCCCAGACCGGAATCAAGCATCCAAGGGCCGGTTTCTGGCTATCAGCCTTCATCAGCCTGGATAGCTTGACTCCAGTGGTGTGGAGAGCCTGGGACTCACGTATGAATATACCCAGCACACTGGGGGTGAAAATTGCAAAAGAAAACAGTTGATGGACAGAATGTAGAACAATGTCATACATTCACCCCAGTTCAAGGATCTGGGCCTAAATCCATCATTTTTTTGCACTCCACACCACCCTGGGTTAGACACTGGCTATATGCAAATCAGCTCTGACCCTGTGCCTCATGGGAACAGTCCAGTCCGAACTAACAAGCCATGTCTTTCCCAGACCGGAATCAAGCATCCAAGGGCTGGTTTCTGGCTATCAGCCTTCATCAGCCTGGATAGCTTGACTCCAGTGGTATGGAGAGCCTGGGACTCACGTCTGAGTATACCCAGCACACTCTGGGTGAAAATTGCAAAAAAAAACAGTTGATGGACAGAATGTAGAACAATGTCATACATTCACCCCAGTTCAAGGATCTGGGCCTAAATCCATCATTTGTTTGCACTCCACACCACCCTGGGTTAGACACTGGCTATATGCAAATCAGCTCTGACCCTGTGCCTCATGGGAACAGTCCAGTCCGAACTACCAAGACATGTCTTTCCCAGACCGGAATCAAGCATCCAAGGACCGGATTCTGGCTATCAGCCTTCATCAGCCTGGATAGCTTGACTCCAGTGGTGTGGAGAGCCTGGGACTCACGTATGAATATACCCAGCACACTGGGGGTGAAAATTGCAAAAGAAAACAGTTGATGGACAGAATGTAGAACAATGTCATACATTCACCCCAGTTCAAGGATCTGGGCCTAAATCCATCATTTATTTTGCACTCCACACCACCCTGGGTTAGACACTGGCTCTATGCAAATCAGCTCTGACCCTGTGCCTCATGGGAACAGTCCAGTCCGAACTACCAAGCCATTTCTTTCCCAGACCGGAATCAAGCATCCAAGGGCCGGTTTCTGGCTATCAGCCTTCATCAGCCTGGATAGCTTGACTCCAGTGGTGTGGAGAGCCTGGGACTCACGTCTGAGTATACCCAGCAGACTCGGGATGAAAATTGCAAAAAAAAAACAGTTGATGGACAGAATGTAGAACAATGTCATACATTCACCCCAGTTCAAGGATCTGGGCCTAAATCCATCATTTTTTTTGCACTCCACACCACCCTGGGTTAGACACTGGCTATATGCAAATCAGCTCTGACCCTGTGCCTCATGGGAACAGTCCATTCCGAACTACCAAGCCATGTCTTTCCCAGACGGGAATCAAGCATCCAAGGACCGGTTTCTGGCTATCAGCCTTCATCAGCCTGGATAGCTTGACTCCAGTGGTGTGGAGAGCCTGGGACTCACCTCTGAGTATACCCAGCACACTGGGGGTGAAAATTGCAAAAGAAAACAGTTGATGGACAGAATGTAGAACAATGTCATACATTCACCCCAGTTCAAGGATCTGGGCCTAAATCCATCATTTTTTTTGCACTCCACAACATCCTGGGTTAGACACTGGCTATATGCAAATCAGCTCTGACCCTGTGCCTCATGGGAACAGTCCAGTCCGAACTACCAAGCCATGTCTTTCCCAGACCGGAATCAAGCATCCAAGGACAGGTTTCTGGCTATCAGCCTTCATCAGCCTGGATAGCTTGACTCCAGTGGTGTGGAGAGCCTGGGACTCACGTCTGAGTATACCCAGCACACTCGGGGTGAAAATTGCAAAAAAAAACAGTTGATGGACAGAATGTACAACAATGTCATACATTCACCCCAGTTCAAGGATCTGGGCCTAAATCCATCATTTTTTTGCACTCCACACCACCCTGGGTTAGACACTGGCTATATGCAAATCAGCTCTGACCCTGTGCCTCATGGGAACAGTCCAGTCCGAACTACCAAGCCATGTCTTTCCCAGACCGGAATCAAGCATCCAAGGACCGGTTTCTGGCTATCAGCCTTCATCAGCCTGGATAGCTTGACTCCAGTGGTGTGGAGAGCCTGGGACTCACGTCTGAGTATACCCAGCACACTGGGGGTGAAAATTGCAAAAGAAAACAGTTGATTGACAGAATGTAGAACAATGTCATACATTCACCCCAGTTCAAGGATCTGGGCCTAAATCCATCATTTTTTTTGCACTCCACAACATCCTGGGTTAGACACTGGCTATATGCAAATCAGCTCTGACCCTGTGCCTCATGGGAACAGTCCAGTCCGAACTACCAAGCCATGTCTTTCCCAGACCGGAATCAAGCATCCAAGGACAGGTTTCTGGCTATCAGCCTTCATCAGCCTGGATAGCTTGACTCCAGTGGTGTGGAGAGCCTGGGACTCACGTCTGAGTATACCAAGCACACTCGGGGTGAAAATTGCAAAAAAAAAACAGTTGATGGACAGAATGTACAACAATGTCATACATTCACCCCAGTTCAAGGATCTGGGCCTAAATCCATCATTTTTTTGCACTCCACACCACCCTGGGTTAGACACTGGCTATATGCAAATCAGCTCTGACCCTGTGCCTCATGGGAACAGTCCAGTCCGAACTACCAAGCCATGTCTTTCCCAGACCGGAATCAAGCATCCAAGGACCGGTTTCTGGCTATCAGCCTTCATCAGCCTGGATAGCTTGACTCCAGTGGTGTGGAGAGCCTGGGACTCACGTCTCAGGATACCCAGCACACTTGGGGTGAAAATTGCAACAAAAAAAACAGTTGATGGACAGAATTTAGAACAATGTCATACATTCACCCCAGTTCAAGGATCTGGGCCTAAATCCATCATTTGTTTGCACTCCACAACATCCTGGGTTAGACACTGGCTATATGCAAATCAGCTCTGACCCTGTGCCTCATGGGAACAGTCCAGTCCGAACTACCAAGCCATGTCTTTCCCAGACCGGAATCAAGCATCCAAGGACAGGTTTCTGGCTATCAGCCTTCATCAGCCTGGATAGCTTGACTCCAGTGGTGTGGAGAGCCTGGGACTCACGTCTGAGTATACCCAGCACACTCGGGGTGAAAATTGCAAAAAAAAAACAGTTGATGGACAGAATGTACAACAATGTCATACATTCACCCCAGTTCAAGGATCTGGGCCTAAATCCATCATTTTTTTGCACTCCACACCACCCTGGGTTAGACACTGGCTATATGCAAATCAGCTCTGACCCTGTGCCTCATGGGAACAGTCCAGTCCGAACTACCAAGCCATGTCTTTCCCAGACCGGAATCAAGCATCCAAGGACCGGTTTCTGGCTATCAGCCTTCATCAGCCTGGATAGCTTGACTCCAGTGGTGTGGAGAGCCTGGGACTCACGTCTGAGTATACCCAGCACACTCGGGGTGAAAATTGCAAAAAAAACAGTTGATGGACAGAATGTAGAACAATGTCATACATTCACCCCAGTTCAAGGATCTGGGCCTAAATCCATCATTTTTTTGCACTCCACACCACCCTGGGTTAGACACTGGCTATATGCAAATCAGCTCTGACCCTGTGCCTCATGGGAACAGTCCAGTCCGAACTACCAAGCCATGTCTTTCCCAGACCGGAATCAAGCATCCAAGGACCGGTTTCTGGCTATCAGCCTCCATCAGCCTGGATAGCTTGACTCCAGTGGTGTGGAGAGCCTGGGACTCACGTCTGAGTATACCCAGCACACTCGGGGTGAAAATTGCAAAAAAAACAGTTGATGGACAGAATGTAGAACAATGTCATACATTCACCCCAGTTCAAGGATCTGGGCCTAAATCCATCAATTTTTTTGCACTCCACACCACCCTGGGTTAGACACTGGCTATATGCAAATCAGCTCTGACCGTGTGCCTCATGGGAACAGTCCAGTCCGAACTACCAAGCCATGTCTTTCCCAGACCGGAATCAAGCATCCAAGGACCGGTTTCTGGCTATCAGCCTTCATCAGCCTGGATAGCTTGACTCCAGTGGTGTGGAGAGCCTGGGACTCACGTCTGAGTATACCCAGCACACTCGGGGTGAAAATCTGGGCCTAAATCCATCATCAGTCCAGTCCGAACTACCAAGCCATGTCTTTCCCAGACCGGAATCAAGCATCCAAGGACCGGTGGGGTAAAACCCCACTGAAGCAGAACCACAATCCTTGTCAGGGTGAAGTCACAAGCGATCCCTAAATTAACCGGTGCACAGAGCTCTGGCAGCTTGGCACAGAGCAGTGAGAATTAACTTAGAGCCAATCTGTTAAGTATTCGTGCAACACTTCTAACAAAAACAAAATGGAAACACCACACAAAGAGGATCCCACACCATATTATACAGACAGGGTCATTTAAATAAATAAAAGAAGACCACAATGACAAAAATCCAATCTATTGAACCAGAGATATACAAATTTAAAGATTTAAGTGAAAATAGCACCAAAAAGAAACAAGCATTGGCATAGTCAATAGGTCTCGCATTTGGGACCTTATAAGTGTTTAGCCATGCAACAGTTGGGGTTGTTGCACCAAGGATATTCTGCTGCATAACTAAATACTTATACGGTCCAAAAAGCGAGACCTATTGTCTGTTGCTAGTTGGCTAATGTTGTGACTCTCCCGACCTTGGTGCCAGTCTGCGTCTATCTGCACTGATTGCAGCGCATTGTATTAATGATTTCTCTCCTCACACAAAAAATCAAGGGACGCTTTGAAGTGGCTTTAGCTGCCTCGGTCGTCAGGCCCCATCCTTCCATTCATGTCACCTGTGCCGCCAGGGAGCAGGGAGTCACGTTCTGAATGGTAATGATAGCATACTAATCACTTCCCCGCTTTGAAGACAGCAGCGAGGTTTCCCGCCAGCATCCCTGGCTGCTCCAGCTTGGAGGCGCTGGTCTAGGTGTATTAGCTTAAGTGTGCATGTCAATACAGTTTGCATCTCCGACCCCTGGGGGCTCATTAGAGCAAGGTGGATGCCTTCACCAGACAGCCACTCCGATTAGGCGGTGACACCTTGCGGTTTTGGGAAAATTATTGTTGTTGCTGGCCAAGAACAAATATGTGTGACACTCTGCTTTGGACACAGTCCTGTAACACTTTCCCTAAAATCCTAGGTGTGCAAGCCTTTGATTGTGATAGCAGGCCAGATCACGTCTTTCCTTGTGTGAAAAAAGTAAGTTTTACTATCAGAACAAAAATCCAGGTAAGAAAAACTGGAAATATTGAAAGGTTGAAAGAATGGGAAATATATGCAGTTAGGAATATTGGAAACTTTAAAGGGCAGGGCACGTACCTGGGAAATAAATTAGCTTAAAAGCTTTCCAGTGATCCTGTCCTGGAGGCCAGCCAAGGCACCGAAAAGAAGGAGCTCAGATTTCTTGTCAATATTGTATTTTTAACGGGAGAAATATGTCTCATGCTTGGAACTCTACGAATTTTGGTTTTGATTATTTAAGTGTTTTTACGTGTTCCATCTGGCAAAGACATAATGAAGCCTGCCTCAGCCTCACGACTGATTTATACCTCAGAGATTTAAATAATTTCAATTCTGATTGCTGCATTTTAGGGAGGACTGCTTGTTCTTCCAGAACCGATCAGGGTTGTATTTTACCCCCCAGATGAACCGCGTGTAACAAGCTAAACCTTTTAATGAATCGCAAATCGTGCACCCAAGGATTGCCTTTCCCCTGTGAGGAACAAGTGTGAAATATTCACTTTGCAGAAATGCAAAGCCTTGGACAGCCAATACGTATTGATCCGCGCCTGGGGTGCCCGGCAAGGCCTCCATTTGTCTATTCTGCAAGAAGGCAAATGCAGGGGAGAGGTGTGGTGCCGCGGCTAGGGTGACTGACTCCGGAATCTGGGGATCACGGTTCGATCCCCGGCACCGGCGGCAGATTAGCCCAGCACCATGTGACTCTGGGCAATAGCTTGCTTAATCGTCCCGACGGACCCCAGCGCCTAAAGACCCTTACGGGTGATTGTGCGCTTTAGAAATGTGGATTATTATTATTGATTCTCTGCACTGCAATATAAAAGAATAATTAACATTAAACGCATACAAATACAACCAGCACAAGCGCGTGCCTCGCGTGGCAGCAGGGAGAGAGGGCCTGCGCGATTCCTTTGCGGGAGCGTGCAGCAAGGCGCGATGATTGCGACCATATGGCGCCGCCATATGGTGCCGCGTGCTCCCACAAGGGAATCGCCAGATGTGCACGCATTGCCATTGCAAGCAATGCAACGCATGCACGTTTTTGACCCCAAAGCTGTGCCGATGGCTAAAGGTCTCTTCTATGCAGCGCATGCACGCTGTGTAGGCGAGACCTGAAAAGGCCCCTGCTGTGGATATGTGGGTCATGCAGACAGGGAGAAAGTATATTGAAGGTGGGTGACCCAATAAACCCTTGCGAGCTTGGGCTGAACTATAGTATATGCAAAATTGCTTGCAAGGGGATTTTTTAGAAACTTATTTTGAAACAGAAGGTTGATCAAACTTAACTGTCAGAGATTTGAGATCAACTTAACTCAATTAGAAACCTGTTTCTCATCTGATTCAACACTTACTTATTCGACAAAGTGGTAACAACTCACTATAGACAAATTCTACACGGGAAGTAGTTTTTATGAAAAATAATTTTATGTATCAAATTTTCATTTCATGGGGTACAATTTCTTAAAAAGCAGTGAAAAATAATCTGATATGTCACATCTCTCCTTTTTTTGTCAGATTAATTCAATGCAACGTTATTTTTGGTTACAGTGAATAAGTCTCGTTGTGTTATAACTCAAAAAGAGCGGACTACAGCACAAGTGGATTTCAAAGAACAATTAATCTATGTCTTGTCCACTTGTTCATTGTTGATTATTTTTCACTGCTTTTTAAGAAATTGTACGCCATGAAATGAAAATTTGATACATAAAATTATTTTTCATAAAAACTACTTCCCGTGTAGCATTTTTCTATAGTGAGTTGTTACCACTTTGTCGAATAAGTAAGTGTTCAATCAGATGAGAAACAGGTTTCTAATTGAGTTAAGTTGATCTCAAATCTCGGACAGGGAGAAAGTCACAACTTCAGGCCGACCACAGTGGAGCACAAACTGGCTACTGGGATCCAGTTAGGCCCGCTAAACAAGAGTACTTTAAATCCTGGTTGCGTAGAGCTGCGAGGTCCAGTGTTGAGGATTTGTCACGCAGCAAAAGGGTGCGCGGTCTGGGTTGGAGATGCGTCGGTTCTGGGGAGCTGTGAGGCTGCGATGCGGGGTCCTGCATCATCATCAAGGAGGCTGTCAATGACGGAGCCGTGCAATGTGAAGTCCTTCGTCAAAGATGTGTCATGCACCAGCTGGTTCCAAAGAGACTGAGGAGCTCACAATGCAAGTTCTGCATCAAGGCTGCCATCAACAAGAGGCTTCTGATGGCCTGCATCGGGAATGCAGCAAAAAGCAGCAGCTCCAATGAGGCTGTGGGTTCGATGTGGAGTCCTTGCACTGGAAGAATCCTTGCAGCAGAGATGAAGTATTGATTATGCTTGGGATTGCACTGCGCAAAAGAGGAGATGCACTAGTTCTGCTGGATACATAGATGGGCTGCCAAAGCACCTTCAGGGTCTCTTCCATGGGTCAAGGACTGAGGTGGCATCACTTGGCAGGGTGAAACTCACAGATACAGAGTAAAGGTGCTAGTTAGAAGAGACTAGCCCTTTGAGTCACTCTGGTGAGCCTGGGTAGAAGTTGTAGTTCCAGTCAATGTCACCCAAACAAGAAGGTGGGAGGCAGCAGGTCAGCACAGCAGGCAGTCATCCTCCTGGGCAGCAGTTCAGCAGAGTGGCTGTCCTTTTCAGCACCACAGCAGTCCTTCTTACAGGCAGGTTCTTCAACAGGTCCAGAAGTGTACTGAAGATATCCAATATATCTGAAGTGTACTCCAATATTTATATGTGTTGCCTCCTTTGAAATGGGAGAAGCTTCTAGTGGTTTCAATTTGAACTGCAAGGGTTTCCTGCTGCCCCAGCCCCTGCTCTAGACTAACAAGGTGTATGCTACCCTTTGGATGAAGCCAGGCCACAGCCTTTTCAGGTGTAAGTGAAGCTGTGCCTAACTCCACCCTCCCATCCAGGTAATGATGGCCCATCCAGGCTCATCTAAGCTCTCTATTATTTGTGTCAAGAAGAAATACACAAAGGCCAACTTCCAACTACACTCAGACATGCGACCCAGGGATAGGCGGCAAGAGCTCTAAATGGCTACGGCAGGAAATGGGAAACTTTCAAAAAGTGGCATTTTCAAAATTTTAACCAAAAATCCGACTTCACCATAAAATAGAACTTTTCATTATAATTCCAAAGAAACCAAACATGATCTGTTTAATTGTTCCCATTTGGAAGTTACAGCTGATTAACTGTTGGAAGGTACCTCCAATGTTATCCTATAGTAGAAGTAGGAAGTATAGTAGTGAAATGGGAATCTAAGAATTTCTCACTACCAGGACATGTACAACTTAAAATTGCATGTCCTACTTTATAAATACATTGCACCCTGCCCTCTGGTTTGTTTAGGGCCTTTCCTAGGGGTGAATTATATGTATTAAAAAGAAAGGTTTGGACATGGCAAAAGATGTGTGGCAGTTTAAAACTGTTCACACAGGCTGCATTGGCAGGCCATAGGTATGTTTAAAGGGCTTCTTAAGAGGGTGGCTCAATAAGAGCTGCAGGCCCACTAGTAGCATTTAATTTACAGGCCCTGGGTACATGTAGTACCACTTTCATAGGAACTTAGAAGTAGATTACATATGCTAATTGGGTGGACAGCAATCCTACCATGTTTAGGTTAGAGAGCACAAGCACTGTAGTAGTGTCTGGCAGCGGTAACATGCACAGAGTCCTACGCCTAACAAAAACAAGATCAGAAAAATATGGAGGAGTAAGGCAAAAACTTTGGTTAAGACCACCCGAAGGTTGACAGGTCCAAGAGAGAGAAATATAGAAACCAACAGTCCATCTCAGATCTGATGGGAAAAGCAATTAGGTTGTTCAGTGCAACAGTGTGAGACCATATATAATGAAACATTCAAAGTAAGTAGAGGCGTACAAGGCAGGTAAACAGCTAGTAAAATAATCCACCATTGACACAGGCCACAAGTGTCATCTCAAGGATTTTCGGGCCCCCAGGCAAGACATATCTAAGGGCCCTTTACGTAATAATTAGAATTGTATTACCCATTGCCTGAATATTGCATTAAAGTATATGTTTAACTTTAACAGGGTCACATATAAGTAGCTGAAATATTCCTTGCTAGTACCCGAAAAATCTTTAAGATGACACTGAGCAGACACACAGACTAAGAAGGCGAGGTAGGCAGATAGGTAGAGAGGTTTAGATAGACAATGGAATGCACAGAAGTAATATACAGAGCCTCGTCACTTTTCTCTGGGGGGCCCTTGGCAATTGGCCAAATTGCCCATGCCTCTGGTGGGCACATTGCCGCCTACATGCCATTAATGAGACAAAACCCAGGCTCTGCTGGAGGAATGCCATAAGGAAGAAACAATCACACACATACTTTGTGAAAGGAAAAAGAAAGGTACACACTGGAAAGGGGTATCAAATCAAAAGGGACACTAATGGATTCACAAATACCAAGATGCCCTCCAGTTTAATGTTCGAATGGATGCCAGAGCAGAGTCAAAAAGAGGCAAGTTAGGATATCACATTAAATTATTCTCAGTAAAACAGGAAATTCAACCAGAATTGTGGAATATACGGCACCTATCCTCAAAATTTGGTATGGGACACTATATTTCATTCTGGGAATGGAGAAGATACACATTTTAAACAGGTTTACGAACAGGGATTTGAGAAGATGGGGGCCAGTGTCGAACATCTTTTCTAAGGGCTACATGTCCTTGAATTCTAAAGCAGAGGGTTCGATACTGAGCCTAACGAAGTGGAAGGTTGTATACGATTTTGAGAAAAAGAGCTGAACTTGGTAGTACCTTGACCTGCACTGGTGGGAGGGGGGAAGAGGGACTGGAATAATTAAAAAAAAAATGACCTTAAAAAAAAATGAACAGTTCAAATTTTGGAGATAGCTTACATAGAGAACAAGCTCAATTGTATAGCCTAATGTTAGAAATGCTGTACAGATTGATCAAATATTGCTATTTATGCATATTCGTAGCCTAATGGTAAGTTTTTAAATCAGGTCTTGTCAGTATGATAATTTTTAGAGTAGCATCATAACAAAAAGGGTAGTGAGAGATAAAAGTGGATTCAATCTACCTAGGCAGTAATTCATAAACAAAACAGAATCCACTCAAGAGCACTAAGTGTTTTTTAAAATACCCCTCACACACCAAAAGGACCCTTGGTGTCATGCTTCCTCATCAGGGTCTTCGCACCACTCTACGGGATGCGACGTGCTACTACCTACGGCTACGTGGGAGCACTTATACACAGACTATGTTGGGTGTGTGTAGGGTGATGATTTTGTGTGAGTAGTGGGGTTTGGAAATTGATAAGTGATTATTAAAAAATACCTAGCTGTGGGGTAAAGAACATTTTTTAATATGCCCCCGGCTGGTATTGTTAAAATCAGTGTGGTGTGAGGTTACTAATGTATAGTGATGTACATTAACCTTGCTAGTGCGTCGACATGTTTCAGAGTCTAAAACTCCTTCTTCAGGACGGGGTTGCGCAAATCCCCACCTTACTCACATGTGATTAAAGTGTATTATACAGAAAAGTGAACTCAACAATATATTTGTACCTAATTCACAATGTATTCGTAGTCTCTCGCCCAATTGGCGTTGTTATAGTTTTGAGCTTGATAAACCTCATGAGCCTCCTAGCATTTGTGGGGTTTAAATCGGGTCATTATGCAACGATTACTGGAAGTCGGGTCTGTTTCCCTCCCTTCGACGCGGCTCCACTGGATATGGGGAGGGAGACAGACCCGACTTCCAGTAATCGTTGCATAATGACCCGATTTAAACCCCACAAATGCTAGGAGGCTCATGAGGTTTATCAAGCTCAAAACTATAACAACGCCAATTGGGCGAGAGACTACGAATACATTGTGAATTAGGTACAAATATATTGTTGAGTTCACTTTTCTGTATAATACACTTTAATCACATGTGAGTAAGGTGGGGATTTGCGCAACCCCGTCCTGAAGAAGGAGTTTTAGACTCTGAAACATTGTGACGCACTAGCGAGGTTAATGTACATCACTATACATTAGTAAACTTACACCACACTGATTTTAACAATACCAGCCCGGCGCATATTAAAAAATGTTCTTTACCCCACAGCCAGGTATTTTTTAATAATCACTTATCACTTTCCAAACCCCACTACTCACACAAAATCATCACCCTACACACACCACACATAGTCTGTGTATAAGTGCTCCCACGTAGCCGTAGGTAGTAGCACGCCGCATCCCGTAGAGGGGTGCGAAGACCCCGATGATGAAGCATGACACCAAGGGTCCTTTTGGTGTGTGAGGGGTATTTTAAAAAACACTGAGTGCTCCCCACCATTGTAGGGGTCACTGTTGATCTTGAGTGGATTCTGTTTTGTTTATGAATTTTTAGAGTACTTCATTTTCGGCAATTATATTTTAAGGGCATTTTTATTTTAAATAAAACTATTGATACAGTGTTTGTGATGGCAACATACATGAATGAAGGACATAGGTTCAAGCGTGGACAACATTGACATTGTTCCATAGTTGATTTCTCTCACAATAGATTCACTTGCGCATTGGTAAATATTGATGGTAAAATATCTTTCTTAGGTGAGTTTGTACATATTTGACATAAATTCTGATAAATCTAGCGGAATCTTCAAATAGAGTAACCAATGAAATGATTTATCTTCTGGGTAATATTCATTAGCCATAAATCTCTCCCTATTCTGTAGCTGCATAAGTCAATGGCCTGGATAATGTAGCTGACTGTATTGCAGATGATGGCTAAATCGTCTGCACAGAGTTTGGCTTTATGAGCTTACCCATTTAGAAGATACAATGGAATTGTGCACGAATAACTAAGTTGCATTCATAGGACTCAAAGTCTAGCCAAAGCAGAGCAGGGCACAGCAACATTTTACCTAATTTCCCAAAACATAGGAATGTTTTTGTAGAACACTCTAACTTGACAAAAGGGGATGCATTTCAAATTCTTAATATTACCTCCCACAAACAATCCAAACTGAAATATGAAACATTTTCTCATCATTGATGAATTAGACCCCTATATAGGATGTATTGATCTAAAGCATAATCAATTTCTGAAGGGTTTTGAAAGATGGGCATGTCCGTGTCAACATGTGAGATGTTGGTCTGTACTTAGCATCTAGCAGATAACTGAACGTATTAGTTTAACTAGTATTTTAAGCACGTATCTTAGAATATTCATTAATTCAATAAATCAGACTACAGGGAAAACAGACTTGTGCATCATTGCCTTTGTTATTGAAAACTCATGTGTGAGCCCATTTCCAGATTTTTGATATATTGCCAGTTTTTTGGCCTTTTTCAAAAAGATATCTAAAGAATGTCAACAAGCACTAAAGTATGGTCTTGTATAACTTCCTAGATAAGCCATTAACACATGTTGATTTGACATTCTGAATTCCCCCTACTACCTCAATGATTTCAGCATTACAGACTGGTGTAGCTAATCTATCGTTAATAGCCGTGTTCAATGTATGGCTCCATGCATTCTTCAAAAACAGATTCACTTTGTTCTTGGACGGATTGCAATTGGCCCAGTAGGTGAGTTCATAAAATGTTTGAAACCCATGTGTTTATTGTGAGTCTAATGTAAACTTTTTGGTCCAACTCTATTTCATCCTTGTTAGTCTAGCTCGGAAAGGCTTGTTAATCTAGCCAAGAAATAAATTATTTTTCTTCAGTTTTATTGTAATAAAGCTACCTAATGTACCAATCTGCTTTAGTTTTAAAGACCATTACATTCCACAGAAGATGCTATACAATTGTCAGCGTGTTGTTCAGGCTATTTAATTCCACCATGCAAGTAATTGTTGTAATTTCTATCTCAGTAATATTATTGTCTATATGAATGACATGCTTCCATTGTTTTCCCTTGACCTGAATATTAAACTAGGCACAGAGACATCAACTTTGTGCCTTGCATGAACCGCAGACAGTGAAGTAACAAGCTTTGCCTTTATTAATTACATAGAATATTTCAAACTGTTTTGCTGGTCATTCTGTATCATTATTGTTACCTATCAATAATTGATCTATTCACCACTTATGCTGTCAATCAGTCATAACATTTGTAAAGCGCAATACAAACCTGCGAGGGTCTCAAGGCGCTGGGGGGGAGGGGAAAGACGCTGCTACTGTTCAAAGAGCCAGGCCTTGAGAAGTCTCCTGAATGTTAGAAGGTCTTCGGTCTGCCGCAGGCGGATGTGGAGGGTGTTTCATGTCTTGGCAGCGAGGTAGGAGAATGATCTGCTGCCGGCGGTCATCCTTCGGATGCGGGGGACGGTGGCGAGGGCACGGTCTGCAGGGCCGAGCTGGCGGGTGGGGGTGTAGAGGTTTAGTCGGCTGTTGAGGTAGGCTGGTCCGGTGTTGTGGAGTGCCTTGTGTGCGTTGGTGAGGAGTTTGAAGGTTTTCCTCTTATTGATGGGGAGCCAGTGCAGGTCTCTTAGGTGGGGTGTGATGTGGCTGTGGCGAGGTATGTCAAGTATCAGGCGTGCAGAGGTTTTCTGGATGCGTTGGAGCCGTTTCAGGAGTTTGGCCGGGGCTCCTGCGTACAGTGCGTTTCCGTAGTCCAGTCTACTGCTGACGAGGGCCTGGGTGACCATGCTTCTCATTTCGGTGGGGATCCACTAGAAGATCCTGCGAAGCATGAGGAGGGTGTTGAATCAGGAGAAGGAGATGGCATTGACCTGCTTCGTCATGGAAAGGGTAAAGTCGAGGATGACCCCTAGGTTGCGTGCGTGGTCGGTGGGTGTAGGGGGTGCTCCTAGTGCAGTCAGCCACCAGGAGTCATCCCAGGCCGAGGGAGTGGAACCGAGGATGAGGACCTCCATTGTGTCCGAGTTCAGCTTCAGTCGGCTGTTCCTCATCCAGTCGGTGACTGACTTCATTCCTTCGTGGAGGTTGGTTTTGGTGGTGTGGGGGTCTTTGGTGAGGGAGAGGATCAGCTGGGTGTCATCGGCGTAGGAGACGATGTTGAGGTTGTGCCGTCGTGCGACGTGGGCGAGCGGTGCCATGTAGACATTGAACAACGTTGGGCTGAGGGATGAGCCTTGGGGTACGCCGCAGATGATCCCGGTGGCTTCGGAGCAGAAGGGGGGGAGGTGGACGCTCTATGTTCTGCCGGAGAGGAAGGAGGTGGTGCAGTCCAGGGCCTTCTCTTGGAATCCAGCGTCATGGAGGCGCATTCGTAGTGTGCGGTGGCAACCGTGTCTAAGGCGGCTGACACGTCCAATAGGATGAGGGCCGCGGTTTCTCCGTTGTCAAGCAGGGTCCTGATGTCATCTGTGGCAGCGACGAGGGCGGTTTCAGTGCTGTGGTTGCTGCGGAACCCAGACTGGGATGGGTCCAGGATGCTGTTCTCCTCGAGGAAGCTGGTCAGTTGTTTGTTGACGGCCTTTTCGATGACCTTCGCCGGGACCGGGAGCAGGGAGATGGGTCGGATCTTCTCGAGGTCCTTGGGATTCGCCTTGGGTTTCTTGAGTAAGGCGTTGATCTCTGCGTGTTTCCAGCTCTCCGGGAAGGTTGCTGTCTCAAAGAAGATGTTGATGGTTTTCCGAAGATGGGATACAATGGTGCTGCTGGCTTTGTTGAAGATGTGGTGAGGGCAGGGGTCTTCCGGGGATCCGGAGTGGATGGTGTTCATGATCTTGATGGTGTCGTCGTCATTGATGTTGGTCCAGGAGAGCAGGCGGTTGGTGCGGGTGGATTGTCGTGGGAGCGGGGGTCTCAGTGGTTGCCGGGGTGGTGACGGGGTTGAAGCTGTCATGGATGTCTGTGATCTTGCGATGGAAGAAGGTGTCCAGTGAGTCGCACAGGTTTTGTGTAGGTGGGATGTCGTTGGTGTTTCGAGCTTGGCTTAGAGAGTTCCTTCACGATGTTGAAGAGCTCTTTGCTGTTATGTGCGTTGTTGTCTAGGTGGTCTTTGAAGGAGGTTCTTTTGGTGGATTTAATGAGGTGGTGGTGTCTGCTTGTGGCGTTCTTGTGGGCTGTGTAGCTTTCCAGTGTTTTTTCACGGATCCAGTTTTTTTCGAGTTTTCGGCAGGTTCGCCTGGAGGCTTGGAGGTCTTCGGTGAACCAGCAGGCTTTCTTGCTGGTGTGGATGTTGGAGGGCTTCTTGAGCGGGGCAAGGGTGTTGGCGCAGTCATTGATCCACTGTCTGAGGTTACAGGCTGCGGCATCGGGGTCGGTCAGGTCTGCAGGTGGGCTCTGAGCGAGGGTGGTGGTTAGCTGGTCTTCGGTGACTTTGCTCCAGCGGCAGCGAGGCATCTGCTGGGTGCGGTGGTGCGTGGTGGGTTTCCGGAAGGTGAAGTGGATGCAACAGTGGTCAGTTCAGTGGAGTTCGGTAGTGCGGTTCAAGAAGACGTGGGAGCTTGCTGAGAAGATGGGGTCAAGCATGTGGCCTGCGGAGTGGGTGGGTGTTGTGACGAGTTGTCTGAGTCCGAGGTTGGCGAGGTTGGCGATCAAGGTGGCAGAGTTGGAGTCGTTGTTGTTCTCAAGGTGGAACTTCAGGTCCCCGAGGAGTATGTAGTCCATAGAGGCGAGCGCGTGTGTGCTGATGAGGTCGGCGAAAGAGTCGCTGAACTGCGGTCGGGGTCTGGGGGTGTCTGTAGATGAGGGTACCTAAGAGGGTGGTGTTGGGGTCAGCGTGGATCTGGAAGTGCAGGTGTTTGGCATTGCTGAGGGTGTCGTCGGTGTATGTCGAGATTTTGAGAGTGTTCCTGTGGACGATGGCAATTCCTCCTCCTACTCCGTTGGTGCGGTCCTTGCGAGTGGTCTTGTAGCCATCCGGGATGGCTATGGCGATGTCGGGTGCCGAGGGGGAGATCAGCCATGTCTCTGTCAGGAAGGCGACGTCTGGGGAGGTTGAGTTGAGTAGGTATCAGAGTTTGATGGCGTGTTTGCGGGCGGAGCAGGTGTTGAGCAGTTTAATTTCCGGTTGTTCTAATCATATTGGAATCCAAGTATGATCTACAAAGCATGATAGTGCAACTACTTTTTTTATTCATCCTGAAAGACTATGAGAGATCAAAAATGTATCAGTTCATAAGAATTTATGGTAATTGTGAAAGTAAAGTGTGATCTCAAATTCATCTTCCTAAAATGCTCTCCAAATCTCAACCGGATCTAACATTTGCATTATAGTATAGAATCCCTTTGGGACTTGTGTAAATCAGTTTAATCTGATTAAAAAACTACATTTTGCAGTATATTTAGCAGTACTACCATAGTATTAATAAATTACTGCAAAATGCTATTAACAATTGTATGAGTGCAAATCCCCACGTCCACCTATCCTATCTTTTCTATGGAGAGATCCTCACCGATGCAAGTTTACTGATTAGTATTAAATGTGGGCGGTACCAGTTGGAGTCATTGAATGCTGGGATGTACTTCCTACAAAGTTGGTGGCTTAAGGGAGTAGCAAGGATGGAGTTAGAGAGGGTTAGGTAAGGATTTTGGTAGGGGCATGCACTAAAGAGTCAGCCCATTGCTTATCATAAACTGTACTTCTAAAGTTACTACATCCAAAATGGATCCAAAACAGTAGTAAGTGTACTCTAGCCCAGAGATGAAGCAAGTCCATCAGCACACATGGCCAACCTCTGGTGCTGTCATTAAATGAAGAGAGGAACAAAATGAATAAATCAGCCAAAATCCTTCAGTTTATCCATTGATTCCTGGATGCCTGCAGTGTTTACTTGCAATGCATTTCAAGATGTCAGTGTGGACAGTAAAAGTGAAATATCTTGGAACTAGATTGATGTTTTGCTTCTTGCATTTCACAACATCTGTTCTTTGACAGATAATGATTTGAAATCTTTAAGAATTTTCCTAAGGTTCTTGCCAGTCATCCCAGCACCAGAGTGCATGTGGGTCGAAGTCGGCCGGAAGCGTGGACACTGGAGAGGGGATCACAGCAGGGTTGTCCCATTCCGTACCTTTTTTTGTGTTAGTGATGGAACCCTTGGCAATCTAGGCACGCTAGAGATTGGAGTACTGGGGCATACGCTTGGGGTATGCTCACCACATAATATCACTCTATGCAGATGGCATGCTTTTCTTTATTGCAACCCCACGTGTAGTACTGACCATTCTCTTGGAAGAGTTTGGAGACCTGTCCAGCCTTTGCCTCAACCACAATAAATCCCTGATCTTCCCCCTTGCCTCTCTGGTTTCTATGCCATTGGATGACCTCCCGAGCTTGGGACTGCGCTGGGAACTGGCACACTTCTGATACCTAGGGATACAAGTGGCCCATACTGAAGCACAGCAGCTGGACCTTAATATGGGTAGGGTCCTAGGCACCCCATGGAAGTCAGTGGCCTTCTAGAACGCATTGCTGCTATCACAGATGGGAAGACTGGCTGTGGCCAAAATGGTGGTGTTGCTGCGATGTCTGTAAATGCTGCAGAACTTGCTATGTCCTATACCCAAGAAGGTCTTTAAACAGCTGAACGCTGTGCTTAACTCATTGTTATAGGTGGGGTGACGCAGTAGGGGTGCCTTGACCACATAGACCTGAAGGTATGAGGAAGGGGGTATGGAGATGCCAAGACTAGACCTGTATTATTATGCTGCACACTTACAGTGCCTGGCCAGATGGCTATATGAGAAGCAACTGCTGGGGATTAAGCAGATGCAGACTGCCTACCCACGTCCATAATGGAGGGGGCAGGAGTCGCACGGGACCTGCTCTATGTTGTACATCAGTCATGGTCCTGAAGTGTGCCCCCTTTCAGGTGGGCTCCCTATCTGGATACAGACACCGGTCCAGCAAATGATGGTCAATATATAATTTCAGGCTTGGAGGGACGGTGGTTGTGCAATGTTGGGGGACTTGTATCAGGGTGAGTTTTTTGTCTCCTTTGGAAAAAGCCTGTGAGGACTTTGCTCTAGGGCTGGGACATTTCCCACACTATACAGGACTGACTGAGATGGCCAAATTGACATGGCCCACATACTCCGCTGCACCCTAGTCCATGCATACACTGGACGTCCTACTGCTCTGTGGTGCAGAACAACAACTGATCACACTTCTATATAGGGCAGAGGACTCCAAGCAGTCAATGGTGAGCTACTGGTAACTCGCCAAGGCCCCCATGAGTAGCTCACAACAGAATTTAAATGTTGCAGCCCTTTATTGTCTTTTAATGTTTTTCAGCCTTTTTATAATAGCCGTTACCCACCCTCAACCAAAGCAGCTGCTCTGATAGGCATAAATGAGCTTAGCAATAGGGAAGCGTGGAGTGTTGAAGAGGATGACATTGCTCGTCATCTGAGTCATCTCCACGCCACCTGCCTTTTGCAGTCTGGCACTGTGCTTTCAACCTGCACGAAGTATGCTGGTGCAGACAGTGACCAAGGAGCTTGGTAGCACGTAAGTGGCGTGGCACAGATAGTATTGAACTGCTACCCTACACGTACCTGTGCCACTTGCCTTTTCCAGTCGGGCTGTACGTCTCTGATCTGCATGACAAAATACAGTGAAGAAAAACCTCGGCAAGTGACAGAAGCAGTGGGCCAACAGTACATGCCCCTGGTTAATGTAAGGAAATCATGACCTGCACCCATCCTTTCCACGGTCCGAAAGAGATAGCCCCAATGGACACAACCAAATGCCTTTCTGGTGTCTAACCAGAGGAGGAAATTTTCTTCCACCTCTTCCATCACCTGCCAAATAATATGTGAAAGAGGATTTAAGTGATTGGTCAAAGAGCATCTGGAACAAAAGCTACTTGAGACTAAGGGTGAGGGGAGCTTGGATAGTGGTACTCCACTGAATTTTACAGAGTTACTGGAAATCTGAGTGAAATTCCACTGAGTTCCGTTGCCTGGCAGAGTGCCCCCCTCCCCACTCCTCAGCCCTGCACCCCTGCTAAAGCCCGGCCCCCCACCCTCCCGCCCACTAAAGCCCCAGACTCCTGTCCGCCCTCCCACTAAAGACCCCACCCCCTGCTCCCAGGGTAGTAGTA
Source organism: Lissotriton vulgaris (assembly GCF_964263255.1). Taxonomy (NCBI): domain Eukaryota; kingdom Metazoa; phylum Chordata; class Amphibia; order Caudata; family Salamandridae; genus Lissotriton; species Lissotriton vulgaris. The sequence goes on along the minus strand of NC_141698.1, from coordinate 788,833,336 downwards.
AGGCCAGCAAAAGGCTAACTAAAGAAGACCAAGAGAATTACCTACTTTCATCTGTGTCCTGCTCCTGGGCCTGGCTCAACTCTGCTTCCGCTGCTCTGGTTGAATTACAGGAAGAACTGCAGCACGTATGGCGTACTGCATGAAGGCATGCCTGAACCTATCATGGGATTTGATAGGGTCAGGCATGCCTTCACGCAGTACGCCATGCACACTGCAGTTCTTCCTGTAATTCAACTGGTGCAGCGGAAGTGTAGCTTGGCCCAGCAGCAGGAGCAGAACAGCAGGCCACCTATTTGGGAGGGAGGTTAGTCTCCCTGTACCGGTGTGCTCCGCTCCACTGCGTAGGTGGAGTTTTTGTTGAACTTTGCCCTTCGAGTGGAGTGCAAAGTTGCGCAAACTCCGTAAAAACTGCCCACAGAGCGGAGTTTACCACCCACAGTTACTTGAGAGGAAGGAGTAAGAGTAGAGATAACTTTATTTAAGCGCATCGCCAAAACCTTTGCCAAAATCTTAATGGCCATTTTTGTCAAAAAGATCAGGCTATAGCATTCCAGAAGATCCTTCCCCGGTTTTGGAAGCACTGAAATTTGAGTCATAAGGAACTCTGCAGAGAGGTGAAAATCATCTAGAGCTGCTTGATAAACCGAGAACAAGACGGAGATTCTCTATGCTTTGGTGGCCTTATAAAATTCACAGGGGCATAGTATCTGATGCTGAGGAGATTTCCTCCACCGTGATCGCACCTTCCAATTGCACAGGTTGTGTAGGGGACAGTATTGGTCATTTTAGTGAATTAAAAAAGGAAGATTTTGCATCTAAGGCTTGGGGCATTTTAGCCGTGTAAAGGCATTCATAATATTTCCGAAACTCCGCCACGATTGCCATTGGTTGTGTGACAAGACGACCCTTAGGGTCTCTGATGACAGAAACCATTCTGGGCGAGTCTTATTGGTGGAGTTGATCAGCCAAAAGACTACCTGCCTTCTCACCCCTTTCATAGTGTCTCTGTCGTAAATGAAAGAGGCATTTCTCCGCCTCTGTAGTATAGAGTGTGTTCAGTTGGTATTTAGCCAGTAGAATCTCTTCTGGAGAAGAGATGAGTTTGGAAAGTAGTTGCAGTCAGTAGTCAGTGCTTCCAGTTGCCATCTGTTTGATCAACGGCAAGCCCCACATCAGAATGCCGCAAAGGGCTGCTTTTCCCACTCTCCATTGCATCTGTGCCGAGGTCACCAAGCCTCTATTGTCCTCCAAATATCTTTCTATGTAGTCTGGAAGGGAACAACTGTACATAAATAGACTTAGTTTGACTTCAAAGGACAGGCTCTCAGAAGTTTCTGATAGGATGTTTCAGTAGTTGCCAAACTAAGATACAGGGGTCAAGAGTTTGACAATTTAATGCCAGATATACAAAGGAGCCTCCATCAAGTTTGGCTTGATTAAAGTGTGGAGTCACCAATAGTCTGGCCACCAAAGACCTAACAGGCCTAGTTGGTACTTATGGAGAAAAAAAATGTTGCAAGTATTTGGGGCTGTTTTTGGATAGCGTATGAAAAGTCAGGACGAAGTTCTTGAACATGATTCTTTTGTGTATGGGGAGGCAATGCAAATCTCTCAAATATCTCAAATGGAGTCCCACAAGGATCTTCACTTTCTCTGACACTGTTCAATTTATTCATGGAACCACTCACTGAAATTCTCAATTCGTCTAACGTGCAATATCACATGTACGCTAACGACACACAATTATACCTTAAGATCCATATCCTAGAAGACATCAAAGCTCTCAACACATCTCTCGGAAAAACTCAGACCTGGCTGGCAGAAAACCATCTAAAACTGAATGCTCTCAAAACCAAATTCCTCCTAATCGCTCCTACCGCCCAAGTACCCATAATGCAAGACTGGATCAAACACCTTACTGCACTCAACTGCCAACCTCTCATCGTTGACTCAGTGAAATTGCTGGGAATTACACAGGAAATAAACCTTAATATGCAAAAACACATCAACAACACAACAAAAGGAGCAAACTTTCAGATACATAGTCTGATTAAACTGAAACCTTTTCTGCCGGAAAAGGACTTCAAACTGGCAGTACAAGATCTAGTCATCCCAAGAGTTGACTACGGGAGTGTCTGTCTCTGCGGCTTGCCCATGGCTGCAACAGCCCCTCTAAGAGCCTCAATCAACGCCGCAGCAAGACTTATCATGGCTCCAAAAGAAGCTCCCACATATTCCCTGACTTAAAATCCCTTAATTGGCTACCTTTTGAAGCCAGAATACATCTGAAAATAGCATGTATGACACATAAACCAGTTCACCACAACGCAACTAGCTATTTGGCACAGAAACTGGAACTCTCATGTGGGGTCAGATCTTCTAGAAGTGCTAAAAACCTTTTACTGAAACTGCAAATATTCATCAAGAAGAAAACATATACCCGAACCTTTTCATGGATGGCGCCCAGTATATGGAATGCTCTACCCCAGAAACTACACTTATTCCCTCTACGGAATCTTTAAAAAAAGAAGTGAAAACGCTTCTCATGGCTAAATGTACTACTGTTATTATGCTACCCAACTTATCTTCTACATGGAACCTTTTATTGTCTACTGTCCAGCCAGGTTTCCTGGATTATGTATCTATATTTTGCTTGATATACATTGAATGTTTTGTTATGTACCTTATACCCATGTATCTATGATATGATGTTTATACTATCACTGACCAGCACTGAACCTTATGTTATTTTCTTTGTACTTATGTAACTAAGGACCAGATGGAGGTGGCCCAATACCGGTCGGTAACAGCCGAAATTACCGAATTTCGGCCGTTACCGACCGGTATTGGGCATTTAGGATGTAGGTGGCCTAAATTGCAAATTCGGTAATTTACTGATTCGGGGCCAGGTGTAGGTGGCCCAATACCGGTTGGTAACTGCTGAAATTACCGAATTTCGGCCGTTACCGACCGGTATTGGGCATTTGGGATGTAGGTGGCCTAAATTGCAAATTCGGTAATTTACCAATTCGGTATTTTAAGGAATCTGTAAATTATGGATTCCTTAAAATACCGAATCGGTAAATGACTGAATTTGCAATGTAGGGAGCACTCAAATGAGTGCTTTTCCCATTTTAGGAATCGTTATTTTCCACCAACTATAAGTTGGTGGTAAGTAAGGAATACCTTTGAAAATGCAAATCTGTGCATTTTCAAGTGTGCCATGTGGCAGACATGTATGTGTGCCACATCTGCACACAAGCACGATTCAGGGGTGCAACAGGGTGTCAAAGTGACACCTTTGCACCCTTGAATGATTCCCCGTTTTACCAAATCGGTATTTACCAATTCGGTAATTGCCATTCATTCCTATGGGCCTCCAGGCCGAATTCGGTAATTTTTACCGAAAATGTATCTACATCACATTTACCTATTCTTAAATACTGAATCGGTAAAATTCGGTATTTAAGAATAGGTAAATTGGGATTACCTACATCTGGCCCCAAGTCACTTACCATGTAAAGCGCTCTGAATCCCGCAAGGGTCTGGTTCGCTCTATATAAAACTTTCAAATAACTAAATAAATATGAAGAAACCAATTGGTTTCCAGGTAGACTCAAAATGAGACTTGCTGTAGCTTTCTGAACAATGTTTAGCCATTGAATCAAGGACTTCAGTAGCCCAAATTAAAGAAAATTCTCCTAATTCAGTCTTGCTGTGATTAGGGAATGTGTGACCATTTTGCCAGTGTCCTGAGAGGGAATGTTTAAGGTTTTTCTTAAGGCTTTAAAAAGAGTAAAAAATTAGGCAGATATCAAAGCAACTTGAGTTTTGAAGGAGAGAGCCAGATATAATTTAATTCCAAGACTTCTTTCTGCCTTATGTGGGATGAGTGTGTTTTTACCCAGCTCTGTTGGCCATTGTGTAGATGACCAAATAGAAATTGGTTTAGCAAAAGTTAAAATCTAGGTTTTCTGTGAGTTAGTTTGAGTTAACTTTTATGCATCCAGGATACCACCAAGGTTAGCCAGGTCCTGGAGTTTCCTTGATAAAGGGTAGTGTTTTCTGCAACAAAGTGCATTACTGTTCTTTAAATGTTTCTGGCCTCAACAACAAGAGAAAAAGGGTTGCTGCCGAACTTCATATTATTCAGCCGGATTAGTTATGTTTTCAGGAGACGCATATACCCTGGACCAAACATAATATGTTAAAGGAGCTAGGGTTTTCACTTTTAGTGGCTTCTCAGCAAACCTCAATGACCCACGGGGGGTTGCAATATTAGCTAAAGCGAACGTGCACACAATGGATCTTTGCCTGGCGGACAAATTGGGCTGATGGGCTATAGTTGGTTGTATGTTCGGCAGTAGTAAATATACACTTTGTACTATTTATGGGTCCAATTTAGATGAGTCTGCAGTCCTGGAGGATTTAAACTTGGAGCTTCCATCCTGGCCAACTCCTCTAATCGTATGTGGGGATTTGAATATTAATTTGGCAAATAAGGAGTTGTAGGGGGGACCACAAGTTGCTAAAATTGCTGCAATTGGTTTGGTTTCAGAGCCAGTGATAATCACTAGAGGAACTCGGCAAGGGTGTCCCTGTTTCCCATAGCTTGTTGCTTTATACATAAACCTGTAGATATGTTGGGAAAAAGTTCTTTAATTAAACCCTTTATAGCGCAGGGGATCTCATATTCCGTTTTCGCTTATGCGGATGACATAGCTATTACCACGGCAGATCCAATTACTGCTCTTAAAGAGGTTGAGTGTCTAGCAAAATTATTTGGTCTGGTATCGGGCTATAAACTTAATGTAACTAAAACGCAAATGCTATGTACGGATAATATTGTGTCGAACGACGTTAGATTGGTAAAAGAAGTTACGTATCTGGGCATTAAAATTAGAACATCGATGCCAGAACTGGTTGAAGCTAATTGGCTGGATATATTACGTACTATCAGGGAATCGCTTGAAAGATAAGGGCGATTACATGTTACATTGGTTGGAAGAGGTAATATTATAAAAATGAATATTTTAACAAGGGTATTATATTTATTTAGATCTATTCCCCTTCAAAGTGACGCGTGACCAACTTCAACAACTACAATCTTTGAGTGCTAAATTTCTCTGGGCCCCAGTTAAACCCAGACGCTCTACAAGATTAATGACTCTACCAAGAGAGTCGATACCAGATTTTACATTCTATTAATATGTTTGTTTTTTGTTAAAGATGCTGGGTACTGCTGCAAGAAAAAGTTTGTTTAAGGAAATTGACGGCAGCTACTTTAAAAGGACATGGTTTAAAGTAATTGACGCTGTTTTTAAGGTGTGGAAAAATATATGGAAACTACTTTTGTTGGAAGGGCTAACATATTATACGCCCACGAATGCCCTTAAGATACTTCCGACCATTTTTTGGGATAGGGTGACATTAAGCTTGAGAAAGAAAGGTATTCTACAGATTGGAGATTTCTATGAGGCTGGGGGGCTTTTTCCTACCTATGAAGATCTGGCCAGACAATATAATTTGCCTAAAATGCATTTTTTTTTATTTTTGCAAATTCTGGACTTTCTTGGTCGGAAAAATTTGGTATTTGCACCGAACAAATTTATTGAAAGAGTAAGACGGCAGGAGAAAATTGGGGTGCTATATAAGATGTTATTATCTTCTAGAACAGATGATCTGGAGAAACAATGTTCAATGGTCTAATGTATTGGGTGAGCATAATATATCTACAGGGGAAGCTATAGCACTATCCAGGGAAACTCTTCTATCTGCTAATTTGAAAGTTCAATTTTTTAAAACTGCTTTTAATTTATATTATACTCCAGCACGTATGTTTACATGGGAGGGAGATATGATGGCAAATGTTTTCATTGTGGGGAGATAACGCGGATACTCTACATATTTTTTTTAGCTTTTTAGCTGTTGTAAATTGTCTAAGTATGTGATGGATATTGAGAAATGTTTGTCAACAATTACTAGGTTACCCATTAAAATTACTCCAGCTTTAATGCTACTAGGGATTGGGCAAGATTTAGAAAAAGGGACCCCTATGTTTAAACACCGTTATCTGATTTTTATTGCAATGGTTGTAGCTCAATTGTGAATTGCTGCTGATTGGCTACAGCCCGAGCGCCCACCCCCTTTTGAATGATGGCATGTTAAAATGTATAATTTATTTAGTTTAGAATTGAGTTTGTACTCGGCAAAAGGGCCAAGGAAACAGAAGATTGGAACGTGTATTTGGGGGGCATTTTGTGATCATATGAACGTATGAAACAATTTTGTTGTATTATGTTGTTTGATACTGTGGAGCAATAAATAAAAAATAAAAACAACAAAGCGCATTAGAGAGTATCAGCTACATAGGATATTATTTTAAAGCTTTATGATTGAACCAGTTTTGCCAAGGGGCTATGTATTCATGAAATAATGTGGGGCTTCGGGAGGATCCTTGTGGTACCCTATATTTAATCTGCATGGCAGAAGTTGAAAAGGTGGGCAGAGTAACTGTTTGTAAACAACTTGACAAAAAATAATGTGTCCATCTAAGTGCTAGGCCACCTATGCCCAGATTAAAGAAATGTCCCAGAAAGGTCTAGTGGGGGACAATGTCAAAAGCTGATGAAAGACCTAATAGGAGCATTGTCACAGCTTTACCTTCATCCATTAGGAATCTAATGCGCGCAATCAATGCTAGGAGAACTGATGCTGTGCTGAACATGTTCATCCCTCTATTTTGAAATGCCTACACGTTACATAGTGATTTAAATCTCTTAAATGTATCACTGGCCTCCAAACCTTATCCTTCTTCTCTACCAAGAAAAAGGTACTTACATCCTTTTTCCTTTTCAACTATATTTACAATAGCCCCTTTATCTAATAAATGATCTATTTCTTTTGCTACAACCTTTTTTTTGTGTTTGATTGAATGCCAATTCCCTTGGTTCTCTGCCCAGAAAAGGTTATTTATCGAACTTTATTATATATCCTTTTTCTGCAGAAATCACCCAAGGATCTTGTGTGAGTATGTTCCACTCCTCCAAGAAGTGACGTAACCTTCCATCCACTTTTCCATGGATAAAACTTGTAATAATCTTCAAACTCACCCTGGGGGTTTGTATTTTACTGTCTTCTCCCTCTTGAGGCTCTCAAATTTAGTAATCTAAAACATTTCTTTGGTAGAGTTTTTGGTTAAAGCTAATCTGTGAAGATCGTAAGCAGAATGTATCAATTTGACAAGTTTGTAATACATTTTAGATGTATTTTTTTATAGATTTGTTTAACCTGGATATCATACTTGTTTTTCCATTTAAATTCCAAAGCTCTTCTTCGCCTTTTGGATTTTCTTAAAGTGTCAGAGTGCCCAGGGGCTCAAGGCAATGAACGGGATGAGATCCTGGTTTTAAATTGAGCAAAAGATTCCAGCAGTGGCGGCTCGCATAGGGCGTGCTGCGAGGTGGTGAGGCGGGGGAGGGGCAGGGTGGGGGAGTAGAAAACTTGGTCATACGACGGAACAGAGGAAAGTAATTATTATGTTCCTCCGTTCCGTCGTATGTCCGAGTTTACTACCCGCCCACCCTGCCCATCCCCGCCCCACCTCACCACCCCGCAGCACTACTTATGCGAGCCGCTATTGGATTCCTGGGCTGAAGAAATGTAGTTGTTGAAGAAAAACGTCTTCATCAGTAGCTCCTAGAGCCAGACCTCTGGCTAGGATATATTTACTAATTGTAGAACATATTCTAGATATCATGAAATGATTCTTTCTTAATTGGGGCAGAGATATTTTAGCCATAGCTCAAAAGAACAGCTACATGATCGGCAAGTGGTGAACAAAAGTTTGTAGATATGTTGGAGTGGTTGGAGAAGATAAGGCATAGATTGTGTCCAGCTTTATGTGTGGGTAAGGTGACCAGTTGCCTTATATTCGAGTTAAACTTTCCATAAAGGCAAATGCTTGGGGGTCATCAGGTGAAATGTGGAAATATTAAAATTATGGGGAGATGGTATCTGACTTGTCTTTAATAAACTGTCCAGAAGAACTTGGTGATTGGTATACAAGAGCTCCTGAAAATTAGCTAAAGAATGTCATTTTTTGTGAAAAGGTCATTTCCTTTGCATAGCTTAATGTGAAGTCTTTCAAAATGGGGCCGGGTAAATTCTGATCGATCAAAAATAGCTAGTCTTCCCCTGTGTGAATTTGGAAATCTTGGTGTATAGTGGATTAGCCGCTAGGAATGGCATTGGCTATATCCATTTTTGAGACATATGAAAAACACATTTCAATACAGCTGCACTGTAAGTGGTGATACAATCCTATATTACCAAGCAGTGATTAGGTTGGGATTTTACATTTATGTAATAGCAACTGAGAAAATTACGAAAAGGTGGTATTATTCGTTTGTGACCTAATTTGTTTATCCGAACAGTCAAATCTAAATTTACATGTGGGGTATGTGGTTGGGCCTAAAAGCAGAAGCTCATAAGGAGTGAAAGAGAACTTTCCAGTTAGGCATAGGGCATGCAACTCTCCGGAAGAGTAGGGACTCTAAAAAAGCAGTCTGAATGCAGGGATGCCGGTACTGGACGTGATGCAAGAGTAGACAGGCTTGCCGTTAGCATACCTTCGGAGCATCGTAGGCATGCCAGCTGGATTCCCACTCCACAGACATGCAGCACCATTGGTTTTAAAGGGTATCATGCTTCAGGGAGCATGGCAAAGGAACAGGCAGAAGTGCAGCGTTTGAGTGGCGTAAAAGCTCTAAAAGATTTAAAACAAGGGTGGGAAAATAAAAATATAACTGAGGCCCAGGTGCTCCTATGACTGACAGCTTAATTTCCCCTACCTTGTTAGGCTACTCAGAAATAAACACTGGGGGCGTGGCTTGGACGGCAATGTCCGCTAGGTCCGCTGCCTCCATAACCCAGAGGCACAAAAAGGCGATTTTCACATAGCGAAACGAGTTCGATCCAGGAAACAAGGACAGCCTACAGCGTCGGAACAGCTGGGGCACAAGCGAAACCCAAGGGAAGCCCCACATCTGCATGCAGCACACGACTACCGGACGATCTGCCCTCCCGGAGTTCGAGGTGATGAAGCTACACAAAATGGCGATTGTGGCAGACGGGAGAACAAGATAAAGAAGGTTAGTGCACCAGAGGGGGCTCTCCACCACATAGACCCTGCCAACACCTGCCCAGCACCGAAACCACTCACCGGCGCATAAAAGGGGCCTGTGGTTCCGTGAAAATGGGCCTCGTTACGTAAGGTTATGGTTCCATCACAATTTTGGTGATGTCGGACCGTATTTAGCGAGTGCGGCTAATATGGAGTGAATTCGTCACGTTAGCTAGCGAATTCACCGTGTATTTGGAGATTTCGTTTCGAACATGGGTTCCATTTTGTTTAGGCCTCCATTTTGTCTTGCCATCACGCAGGCCGACAAATGTGGTCGAACGAACGAAGCAACCTGGCCTTCACGTATTCCTACACATTAACAGGGTCTTTCTTGACTTCGAGGTGAATTGCAGGAATCCGATTCCTTCACCTGAAACTGACCCTGCCGAGTCAATTCCCCTGGTTTGATCGTTGTCTGAGATTACCAATCATTGTTCAGGACATCGTTAACTTTTAGTCTCCTTACACATGCCTTATCTTGCTCACTATCAGACATTGTTTCCTTTTCTATGTTCTTTATTACATGCATTGTGCCTTATAATTATGGGTTTGTCCTGCTTGTGGAAATTGGATTTGGGACATTCCCAATGATTAACTTTGGGTTGGGACATTGCAAACTGAGCTTTTCGTCATGTGATACTTTGTTTGAGAATGTATTTCATTGGTTAACTTTTGGCGCAGTGGGAGTATATGCTCATAAATGTGAAAAATGTGTATAAAAGGACATGTCTTGCTCTATGACTTTGAGCAGTCTCCTGAAATACCTCCATGCTGTGTTTCTAGGATCACTGTTACTAGCTGCAGCTAATAAACTTGGTCTCTGACGCCACCCAGAAGTATTCTGTGTCTCTGCAAACCAAGACAGGTGAATCCGAAGACTTTGGGCATGCCCCTGGCGCCGCTGGGTTCTAAAGGCCCGGTTCTTCAACTGGCGCCCAACGTGGGGTGACTTCAGCGGTACCGGTCCAAGCCCGAGGATCGTGAGGAGCTTCGTGAGGAAATTCTGGAAGAGGGCCCCCACTTCATCAACCCCGGCATGTCAAATGTGGACTGAAGGTTTTTTGCTGCGAGGCTTCCCCTTTCCGACGGCTACGAAGGACTGCTGCCCTGACTGTCGCCCTGTCTTGGACCCTTTTGTGAAGATTTGTAAGCGAGACGGTAGACGGTCTTCTGGTGGCGTGACAAGACATTTTGGTGAAGTATAAGTGGGTCGCTACCACGACTTGGTTTTGTTTCTTGGGTTCTTTGATTTGGTTTTTGCAAATACCTAAGCCGAGGGGCTCGTACATTTGTGAGTGTATCATGTTAGATAACCCCTTGAAGTTTGAAGCTAGATTAGTGAGCGAAGATGCCTGGTCTCAGCAAACTTAGGAATTTGTTTTGTTGTAGTTGCAACAGGGATTCCCGACTGGAGGACTCATGTCCGATACCTCCGGTTGGAACTGTGACTTATGAGCTCTATTCAAAGCATGGAGTAGGTCCCATTACGTATAATGAAGTATGGGTCCGCTATACACGTAAAGATGGTGTCTTAAAATGGCCACAACATGGTAGTTTCGAATCAGATATCCTAGATAATTTGGAAGTTGAGCTATTTAAGAAGAAAGCCCGGCCGGCGATGTTTGACTCTTTCCGCCTCTGGCGTAAAGAAGCCAAACAGAGAGAAATTAAGCAAGCTAAAAGAGATAGGAAAGATAAGAATATGTCAATAATGCAAGCTGCTAGGCAGTTCAAAGAAGATGAAGAAGATTGTGCGATTGAGGTGTCAGATAGACAGCGTTGCATGGCCATTGATAAGTGTTATCCGGCTTTGCCACCTCTTGTCCTGAATGTGACTAAGGATTCTGAAAAGGATCCTTTGATATCGCATTGGTTGAGTTCACCACCCCCTTATATGCAGAGTGCTACGGCACCTCCGCAACCCCAATTGTGTAACCTCCAGTTGTTGTGCCTCCTGCTGTTGTTCAGCCACCGTTTCTTCCACAGTTGGTTCTCCCACCTCCGGCGCAGCCTTCTCTAGGGCCGCCAGCTTTGCTTACTCCTTTGCTTCACACTCCTTTGCCTCAAACTCCTTTGCCTTCTACTCCTTTGCCTTTAACTTCTTTTTCTACTGACCCTATGTCTTTGCCGTCTCAGAATACTTTGTCTCCTGTTCTCGTGTCGACTTCTTCTCCTTCTACTCAACAACGAATGGTTGAAACTGTCACTAGCCTCTTGTCTCCTTTTTTTGGGTCGATTAATGTGACCCCTGTTTCGGTGAGGTCAGCTCCCGAGTTTCGAGGAGCGGGCAGTGTTAGATCTCCTTGTTCGTAGATGGGTTTTGAATGCTTCCAGGTATGATTTGCAAGCTGTTATGGATGTTTTTCTACAGTGGGAACGCCAAAGCAGAGGTATGTTTTGATGTTATGTGTACTTTTCTTCGTGAAGAGTGGGACGATACTGAAATGGGTCCGATTCCATCGAAGTTACTGAATGTTCAGTCCGACTTTGCTAAAGGGACGATAGTGGGTCCCGATGTTGAAGAAGCGGTAGAGACGATTCTTGCGTTCAGGTGTAGACTTCCTTCTCAGCTGTTGTTTGAACCTGATTCTTCTGTCAGGAGAAAAGTGAAGCAGTATCCCATGAGAGAAGTTCCTCCGGTATGAAAAGAGACAGTTGCTGCTGATGTCCCTAATAATATTCAGGCTGTAACGGCTCATTTTCAGTGTGTATGGGTACAAGTTCCTTGGAAGAGAGCTGAAGTTTTTCTCTTAAGCAGACTCTACCTGACCCCCGTAAGAATCCTGCAGGTTATTATAAGGAGTTGTCCCAGACAATTGATGCGTGTGTGATGAATCTAGCTGATATAGATATGTTGCTGGGGAATGTAGTCCCTCAACCTTTGTGGGTGAAGATCCGTCACGAGGATCATGCAGTAGAGTTAGGAGATACGTGGGTTAATATTACTGCCGCAGATGGTCGTCAAGGTGGAGGGGCTAAACCTGAGCCTTTAGTTGCGGAACTCCCTGGTAGGATTAATAATTTCATGATAGAGATATTTTTGGCATCTCTTTAGGAGGCCAAAGCTTCCGGTTTAAGCGTGCTCCTCAAGGTTATTGTGAGAGTCCATCAATCTATAGTCAAGCTTTAAAGACTCAGCTTGATTCTTTTGTTTTGCCTTCTGGTGCGACTCTTATCCAATACGTGGATGATTTGTTGGTTGCTGCTGATGATGAGGAGATTTGTAAAGAAACTACGCTTTCTTTGTTACGGCATTTGTCTGACCTCCGTCATAAAGTGTCGCTTTCGAAGTTGCAATATTGTCGCCAAGAAGTGACCTACTTAGGTCAACTCTTGTCAAAGGAGGGAAGACGATTGACCCCAGAGCGTATACAAGCGATTGTGCAAATGACTGTACCATCCACACAGAGAGAAGTGCGTGCTTTCTTGGGTATCACCTCGTACTCTAGACAGTGGATTCCGAATTTTTCGTTACTGGCGAAACCTCTGTTGGAACTTACTCTTAAGGATACTCTGAATCCTCTTCCTTGGTCTGACGAATGTCAGAAGAGTTTTTCTGAATTGCGTGATGCATTGTGTTCGGCTCCGGTGTTGGGTACCCCCGACTACAGTAAGCCTTTTACGTTGTATGTTCACGAGAGAGAAGGATGTGCGTTGTCAGTGTTGACACAACATTTTGGAGACAAGCAACGCCCATGTGCGAATTTTTCGGCTATGTTAGATCCAGTATCTAAGGCGTTGCCGAGTTGTCTGAGAGCTACAGCAGCTGCGGCTGTTTCCATTCGACAGTCTGCTGGTCTGGTATTGGATAATACGTTGATTGTGATGGTCCCACATGCAGTGGATACCTTATTGAATAAGACTAAGACACAGCACCTTACTAGTGCATGTTTGTCAGGTTATGAGTTGACGCTTCTGGCGAGTCATGTGCATATAAAGCGATGCAACACGTTGAATCCAGCTACGTTGTTGCCGATTTCTGTAGAGACAGATGTTTAAGAACAGCATGATTGCTTTCTCAGGTCAGAGGAAGAAACGAAGGGTATAATAGACCTGAAAGATACTCCTCTTTCGAATTCTGATGGTACCTTATGGGTAGATGGTTCATGCTTTAAGCTTCTGAATGGAGATGCGACTGCAGCGTATGCGGTTACGACTTTGCACACGATTGTTGAAGCTGCACGTATTCCACAGAATTCAGCTCAAGCAGCAGAGTTGATAGCACTGACGAGAGCATGTGTGTTGTCGAAGGGAAAGAGAGTGACTGTTTATACCGATAGCCAATATGCGTTTAGTGTTGCCCATAGCTTTGGACGTTTGTGGAGAGAACGTGGATTTCTTACTTCCCATGGTACGAAGATTCAGCATGGACAGTTGGTGAATGAACTTCTTGAGTCACTTACGTTGCTGATGCAAGTTGCGATTGTGAAATGCAGTGCACATAAGAAGGTTACGGATGACGTTGGTCGTGGTAATGCGTTTGTGGATGAAGTAGCGAGAGAAACGGCGAAAGATGTGACGAGTCGAATGTATGTTGCAGGCCCAGCGAGATGGGTTCCGGATAGAGGAATGTGTGAAGATACAATAGATAGTGTGAAATCGATTCAGGCTGAAGCTACTGAGAAAGAATTGAGTGTGTGGAGAGAGAGTACGGGAATGTTGGACTTGACTGGTTGTTGGATTGAGTTGTCAGAACACCAGCGATGGTTGTTGCCTGATGCGTATGTGCTTCCAGTGGTTACGATGGCACATGGATTGGCTCACATCAGTGTGAAGGGAATATGTAAGTTGTTGGCTCCAGTATGGCAGAATGCTGGAATTCCAAAATGTGCTGAGAATCTGGTGAAAACTTGTATGGTTTGTTTGATGCATAATCCTGGTAAGGGATCCCCAACTCCAGCAGGTCATTTTGCTCCTCCGACGTATCCATTTGAGGTTCTACAGTTGGACTTTATTCATTTGGAGAGATGCAACAACCTAAAGTATGTCCTTGTGGTTGTTTGCGCCTTTTCAAGATGGGTAGAGGCTTACCCTCTAAAGGATATTACTACCTTATCTACAGCTAAAGTTTTAATGAAGGAGTTTTTCCCTAGGTTCGGTTTGCCGAGAATGGTATCGAGTGACAACGGAAGTGAATTTGTGGGCCATATTATGAAGAAAGTGTGTGCAGGTTTGGGAATAAGGCAGAAGTTTCATGCTGCGAATCACCCCCAGTCAGCTGGTTTGGTTGAATGCTACAATGGCACCCTTAAGTTGAAGTTGGCTAAGATACAAGCGAGCTCTGGCCTAGCATGGCCCGATGCTTTGCCGTTGGCACTTTTGTCACCGAGGACGACAGTGCATTCTCGTATGGGACTTAGTCCGTATGAAGTTGTGTTTGGTCGTCCGGCGAATGCTTGGGGTGTGCCGCGGCCAAAGAAATACAGCGACATTGAGTACCCTATGTTGGTTGACTACTTACATGATTTGACTGCTAAATTGTGTGTTCTTCACCAACAGGTGTATGATACCTTACCTTCAGCTTCTGTGGATGCAGGACGCTCCATCCAACCTGGCGATTGGATATTCGTCTGGAATTTTCAGAGGATGAAGAACCTCGAGCCGAGGTGGACTGGACCCTATCAAACTCTTTTGGTGACTCGGACGGCCGTCAAAGTTTCCGGAAAGAAAAACTGGGTGCATGCCACCCACACCAAGAAGCTTCCACTTCCTTTGCCGTATGACCAACGTATTGCTGATGGTATTCCCGATTCAGAAAGCGAGAGAATCATGAAGTTTGTCCCTTTTAGTGATGCGCATTTGACATGGACTCAGTCAAAACGTGAGGATGATGAGGTTTTGCAAGAAGCTGTGCCTCCGTCGATGAGACTCGACACTACGAATCCAGAGACATTATTTTGGGATCAGACTGTTTCTGGCAAAGAGCGCTATATTCTGCGAAGCAGATTGGACAAATAAAAGGTTAGGAGTGTTTTCGATATTTTTGAGTGGACTATACTCTATCAGACAAGAGACTTTTTTTGTGTGTTTTTCTTTTTCGAACCACCATCCGGGTTCAGCTGTAGGGTCGCGGTATAAAGACTCAAGGTTGTGAGCCGTGTTGACACAAGGTCAGCGGTTCTGCTTTGTTCTAGGGCGTGCCTTGGACTTACAGACGCACACTTGAGTGAAAAGAAACAACTGCCACGTTAGAGGATGGAGTCTTTTGTAAAAGATAGAGTTGTTGAGAAAATGAATTTTAAAATGAGATTGTGTACATTGGTTTGTAACAAATGTTTTATTATACTGTGTTCTTTTGTGTTCTTGAGTATCAATTGGCTTGTGTGGGTTGGATTGTACATGCTACACCACTGATTTCTGCACCCACCATCCAACCTATGCTTTCTTCTACTACTGTTTCTTTGCACAAATTCTATACGTTGCCAGAACATGAACAGACACGAAGATCGGAATTCGTAAACAATTCCTTCATACAGCTTTTGCATCAGCATCAGTTGGTAGTCAATACTACAAATTGCTGGGTATGTGGTCTTATGCCCCATACGACGGATAGAGGTATGCCATATCTGGTTTTGCCTTTTTCTTCTAATGGGTCTGTATGGGCTTTGCAGACAATGTTCATTTATGCGAATGAGGTATACCCTATGCGTTCTATGAGAGACAACCCGAGCAATAGTGCTTTGATAAAGGGAATAGTAGATATGATCAGAGATATTGATGCATACAATGCTATCCCTAAGGATGAAGCACAGGCATACATTGGTTGGAATGTCACTGGGTATAGCACTAGTTTGACAGAGAAGGAGAGACGGAAGAGGTCTCCCCCGCTTTGGATCGTACCCCATCGAGGTCACTTTTGTTTACATGGTAATGGTCAAAATCCGAAAGCTCAGCTAGGTGAGAGTGTGTGTGCTCAAACATACGTTTATGCATCCCAGACTTCTCCTCCGTTTGTGCCAGCTAAAGGTACATATTTTGTAAGTCATGACAGAGCCTACATATGGTTGCCACCTGATTTTTAAGGCACATGTTATGTGGCGTTTTTGCTTCCCCCTACGTGCACGGCTGCTATAGATTACCACAGGACGAGATATGTTAGAGGTGTCTTTGATCAGGAAGATACCGCAGCACAGGAAGTAGGAGATTTCTTCAAGGGTTTCCTACCCTTTTGGGGTCCTATGGCCAATAGCAGACACATACGACAGCTTACGAGAGTGGTTGAGGCCACTATAAATGAAACTGCAGGTGCTCTCAGCAATATTACAGCGGAGCTACAGGCTTATCGTGTTATGACATTACAGAAGAATCGTGTTGCGTTGGATGTTATATTGGCAGATAGAGGAGGGGTATGCAAGTTGATCCAATCTAGTTGTTGCGTTTACATACCAGATAATGCCCCGACAGTGTACCAAGCCATTTCCAGATTGCATAAGGTTTCTGAGTCTCTTCATGTCGACGGAAACTGGTCGTTGATTGGATGGTTTTGGGAATTGTTGTCTAAATGGGGATGGAAAGTTCAGATTTTCTTTGGTATGGCTCTAGCTATTCTCCTCTCTTGTTGTGTTTGTATCCAGTGTGATGCCACCATTTGTGGTCTTTGTGCTACGATGTGTGTGCGGAGACCTGTCCCGAGGAGAGAAGTAGAGAGTAATAGGATGATGCTCCAGCAACACCTAGATGGTCTGATGATGATAGACCTAGATTCAGATTAACCTGAGTTTAGGTTATTGCCTAGGTAACGGCAAAAGGAGGGTCTGTGGTTCCGTGAAAATGGGCCTCGTTACGTAAGGTCATGGTTCCGTCACGATTTTGGTGATGTCGGACCGTATTTAGCGAGTGCAGCTAATATGGAGTGAATTCGTCACGTTAGCTAGCGAATTCACCGTGTATTTGGAGATTTCGTTTCGAACATGGGTTCCATTTTGTTTAGGCCTCCATTTTGTCTTGCCATCACGCAGGCCGACAAATGTGGTCGAACGAACGAAGCAACCTGGCCTTCACGTATTCCTACACATTAACAGGGTCTTTCTTGACTTCGAGCTGAATTGCAAGAATCTGATTCCTTCACCTGAAACTGACCCTGCCTAGTCAATTTCCCTGGTCTGATCGTTGTCTGAGATTAACAATCATTGTTCAGGACATCGTTAACTTTTAGTCTCCTTACACATGCCTTATCTTGCTCACTATCAGACATTGTTTCCTTTTCTATGTTCTTTACTACATGCATTGTACCTTTCAATTATGGGTTTGTCCTGCTTGTGGAAATTGGATTTGGAACATTCCCAATGATTAACTTTGGGTTGGGACATTGCAAACTGAGCTTTTCGTCATGTGATACTTTGTTTGACAATGTATTTCATTGGTTAACTTTTGGCGCAGTGGGAGTATATGCTCATAAATGTGAAAATTGTGTATAAAAGGACATGTCTTGCTCTACGAATTTGAGCAGTCACCTGAAATACCTCCATGCTGTGTTTCTAGGATCACTGTTACTAGCTGCAGCTAATAAACTTGGTCTCTGACGCCACCCAGAAGTATTCTGTGTCTCTGCAAACCAAGACAGGTGAATCCGAAGACTTTGGGCGTGGCCCTGGCGCCGCTGGGTTCTAAAGGCCCGGTTCTGCAGGCCTCCGAGAGACAAAAGAAAAAGGTTTGGTAAACTCATGTGGGTAGCAGTACCATAAGTGGAAGCGAAAGTGCTAACGGCGCGGTCATCTTGACGGCCGCACCCATATCTCGCCAACCTCCCGACCCGACCACGTATCGGTAAATCTAAAAGGGGACCAGACACAAGTAGCGGTACCCCCGGAAGCCTCCAGGATCTCTAACGGAACCCTACGCCACCATCCACCATCAAATGCCTACCGCGTGAGAATCAGCACGACACTGCGCCCAGACACCAAGGGAAGGAAACCGAAACCAGAAGCACCACTGGGAGTGGCCATCTTGTGTACACCAGCTCCCCCCTCCAAGGGATAGAGTCACAATTACCGTTACGGTGGCGGGGGTCCCCAAACGCAAACTATTGCCACCTCCAGTCAGCCAGCCAGCCAAGTGCATCTGCAGCCCTGCAACTGCCAGCGCGTGCGTGCAGACAAAGCACTAACAGGAACTCGATCAGGAGCGAACAACCACGATGGCAGGGGGCCACAAGAGGGCCGACGTTGGGGAGCAACGAGAGTCAGCATACTCAGTCCCTACATACACCACAGTGGGACACGCCGAGGAAAGGGAATACCGAACGACGACCAGATCGGAAGAAGCACCCCCCGGCCGGACCATAACAAAAGCTGAGCACAAGCGAGGGGAGGAGAGAACGGTCTGCAACCGCAGGCGCCAAGCACAAGCCAAGCACAAGGCACAACTTCAGGACAAACCGAATCGCGGTAGAACAAGAGACAGCGACCATCCATGCAGGGAGCACTACAGTGTAGGCTTGACACGGGGGATCCCAGGTCACAAGGAGGCAAGCCGCAATGGGATAGCTGGCAGGGGCAAAGGCAAAGACCAGGACGAGGAACATCAGAGAACCGAGCAGATATAGACTACAACACACAACTCCAATACCAAGAGGTGAATCAGCTAAGCCCCTATCCTCACTCCAAAAGGAAGGCAGACTAGGAAGCTTCCAATCCAGGCCTCGACACAATGGCAGGACAGCAGGGAAAACCCTTCAACGACACCAAGAAACACAGGAAAGACACACCTGAATCACCCATAAAGCAAAGGAACAAAACTAACCTAGACATGATCCTAAAGAGGGTAAGTGAAGGCAACGAGGTGGCCAAATCAACCAAAGTAACAATTGACAACATGCAGCTAGAGCTAGCAGCAATAAGAGCAGACCTGCATAATACAAACACCAGGATAGAAGCAGCAGAAAAGCGCATCAGCGACATTGAGGATGCAAACCTACAAAGCAACAAATCGCTGGCGGCCATCACCAAGACTTTAAGGGCCCTCCAAAAACAGCTGGCAGAGCAGGACGACAGAGCGAGAAGAGGGAATATTCGCATCCTGGCGATCCCTGAGGGGGCAGAGGACAAAGCCGGCGCCTGCACAACCCTGATAGAAGAACTAATACCACAGCTAACCGGCCTCAAATTCGACAGACAATTCGAAATCGACAAGGCCTACGAAACCACCGTAGGGTAAGGAGCCTCGGTCAATAATATGCAGTCCGCTAAGATCAAACCACACCGAGGCGATCTTTGCGTTAGCTCACAAAAACCTGAATCTGAGATGGGAAAGCAACAAAATAATCATCACGTAGGACTTCTCGAGACAAACGGTGGAGACCAGGAAGGGATTCCTGGCACTAAGGGACACGCTATGTAGGAACAACATCACCTTCAGCTTTGCAGGCCCGGCGAGGTTCAGAATTACGGACAAATGGCGGACACTGACCTTCGATGACCCAAGCGACTTAAGAAGGTACATCCAAGGCCCGCCAGCGGAGGACATGGAGGCCCAGAATTCAGGAGCGGCTAAACGAAGCGCATCCCCGGACAACGCGGAGAAGTCTGAGTGAATGTAAAACAGAGACTACCCGACTCAGAAATGTAACAAACCGATCTACCTCATAACGGACCTATCTCATATTTTTCTACCTCTAGATGCAAAGACTACCTCAAACACGTACACCCTGCGTGCCTATCCTACGTAACCGACCAATCTACCCCACAACAGATCTACCTCATACTTTATCTGCCGCTAGATGCAGCGACAACCGCATGACACGGACACCTGGGTGAGTACCCCAAGGAGAACTGACAAGGTCACATATATATCCTTTATGTTATGCCAAGCTGTCTACAGGGTGACGATTTAAAGAACATGGGAAGAACTCCTTCCCTCAGGGGGCGGGGGAGGTGTGGGAGGGGGGTTTGGGAGGCTTGGGGGGACGCCGAGTACAGCTATATGGGCTTCCCATATCTATCTATCTATTCTTCACTTTCCTTCTCTTCATCCTCTCCCCTCTACTCAGGGACGAACACATACGATCACTAGAAAGTTCGGGTGGACCTCATGTGGACGGACATAAAAGACCACGAGACAGCACGCATAGCCCCCGCAACTACAAGGACGAGGGGGTTGCAAGACCAACCCGGGCATGGGCCCTAGCAATAACACAAACCAACACACACAGAAGAACCTTAACTAAGAGCGACACACAACACACAGAATGACACAAACCCCAACAAGGCCAACTCCTTGCTAACATTAAAGTTGTCTCCTTCAATGTTAAAGGTCTCAATCACCCCGTCAAAAGAAGGAAAGTTATAGAATACCTAACCAAGCTAAGAAGTGACGTGTGCGTCCTCCTAGAGACAAAACTGTCTGCCGACGACGCAAAACGACTAAAAGCAAATTGGATCGATCAATCAATTTGCTCACTGGCATGTCACAAAAAGAGAGGGGTTATCACACTGATAAACAAAAAGGCCAAACTGACACTACAAGAGTCCTACACTGATGAGGAAGGTAGAATCCTAATAACTAGCCTGATCAGGGGGGAGGAAACAATACACATCGCAAACATTTACGGACCCAACACAGAGGACAGGGCATTCTGGAACAAGGTTGAGGACAAACTAATCAAACTTCCACAGGAAGACCTCCTAATAGTCGCAGGAGACCTAAACCAAGTGCTGGACCAGACCACAGAGAGACACCCCCAAAGGTCTAGCCACAGCTCGCAGGGGGAGAACATCCTTAAAAACATGTGCGCCAAGCTTCGACTTAGGGACCTATGGAGACTCCAAAACCCAGACGCCAGGGACTACACTTTCTACTCCCACCTCCACAACTCCTATAGTCGGATCGACTACATTCTAATCTCGGAATCACACACACACCTCATATACCAAACAGAAATAGCACCCAGATCAATTTCGGATCACTCACACATCAGTCTAACTCCTGGCCATGATTAGAAATAACAAAGACATAAGGGGAATCCCAATCGGGGGCGACACAGTTAAGCTAGTGGCATATGCAGACGACATCCTCATCACCACTGAAAAACCAGGCCAGTCGATAGCTGCGCTAATGTCCACCATAGAGGAGTACGCACAGGCCTCGGGATACAAACTCAATAAAGACAAATCTGAATGCAAACCGCCGAATGTGCATGGGACCAGGGCTGTACTAGGGGACTCAGGGCTGGCTTGTCAGAAGAAATTCCTGAAATACCTAGGCCTATACTTTGGGGGTGCCCTCAAGACCACGCTTGACCACAACAAGGTGACACTATTGAACAAACTGAAAGGTAAACTAGAGGCGTGGTCACCGAGATTCATCAGCTGGTGGGGTAGAGTGGAAACAATTAAAATGATGCTAACACCCATGGTTAACTACATGCTCAACATGCTTCCACTGATCAACACAGAGGACTTCCACAAACGCCTAGACAAAATCATAAACAAATTCCTATGGAGAGATAAAAGACCCAGAATAAGCCTACAGAAACTCAGGCTAAACAAAAGCCTGGGCGGGCTAAACCTAACCAACTTTAAAACATTTCAAACGGCATGCATAGCTAAACAAGGACTATACTGGCTCATCCCAGAGCAAGAGTACACTCCAGTATGGCTCTCACTAGAGAAGAGAATCATTTTTTTTTTTGAAAAGCTTTATTGCAAGAAAAGCATTACAGTTACAGACCTACAACCACAGAGGCCGGCCAGTAGCAATAAATACCGAATTCACAGTGTTACACAGCTCATCAGCCAACAACCCTTGGGCCCGGCAGCGATACCTTATGGTAATATAGAAAACCTTTGGTGATAGGAGGATAAACGAAAGGTTTCACATTTTGTATTTTATAAACACACACTTAAACAAAAAAAAAATTTGAGGCGATAGGCTATACATTTTAGTGGCTGTCTCAAACAGTAGGGGGAGCGACCCAGCTAAAGGAGTTAATGTGGTGAAGGATGAAGGATCTCAGAGAGGGAAGGGGGCCGAGAGTAGGCAAGCAAATCGTACACAATAAGAAATAGATAACATTGAATGCACGGTCATGGGGACAGAGGAATGTCAGAGACTTCTACGAAAGGGGGGGGTGCAATTCTCTCCACAATACAAATTCCATTGGCCCCATATCCTCCCCCACTTCTTGGGCCTGCCACGGGCAACATATACGTTTTTTTCTCTGAACATGCACCAGTCCATGTTTTCTTTCCATGTTGAAACTAAAGGTGTCCTTGGAGACCCCCACAGTTGGGCTATGTCCCTTTTCGCTATCATGTTGCCGAGGGTGGCCCATTGAGTCTGAGCAACACTGTAATCATTCGGCTCCCAGATGTTTAACAGACAGCGTCTGGCCTCTGGCAATAACGCAACACCCGTCACCTCTTCCATAACAGCATGCACTCGATTCCAGAACACCGCAACATCCGGACATTCCCATATAATGTGAAGAAAAGTAGCAAGCATACCGCAGCCAAGCCTACACAACCCATCCACAGAATAACCCATACACATCAGGCATGGACCCGTGACATAGACACGGTGCAAAATCTTCAGTTGCACCAGCCGGAGACGCGCCGGAATCGCGACCTCCTTGGGGGAAGATATCGCGGCCTGCCAGTCTTCATCATCCAACTCCAGTCCATCGCTGGTCCAAGCCCCACGAAGCTGTACAAGGTGATCCGAGCGGTCATTGATAAGTTTTTTGTAAATGAGAGAAATAGTGCTATCGGGGACATACCCGTCAAGCACTCTATCTTCCAGGGGAGAGGACTCTGGAATAGTGGTTCCGGCAGGGAAGACCGACTCAAGCGCATGGCGGATCTGGATATAGCGGAAGTGCTCCCTATCACTCAATGTATATTCCCGTTTGAGTTCGTCGAAAGTCTTGATTCTGTTCTTGAACCAAAGATCTACGACCTTACTGATGCCGATGAGGTCCCATTTGTCGAATCCCTTTGTCGTCCAAAGACTGCCCAGTCTCTCCGCCACGTACAGGGGGGTAGCTCTAGTTAGCTTGTCCAACCACCCCGTGGCCACGGTCGCATTACCCCACACCCGTACCGCTACCCCAGTGGGGCCAGTCAGATTCTTCCTAGCCGCTCTAGAGTAAAGTGCCCTATTATAGTCGCCTCCCGGTAGCTGCCATCTATCCATTTCGAATGCGGGATTCGGAACAGGACCGTACATTGCATGGTTGACTGCACTCAATTGGGATGCCCAATAATACCGTTTGATATCGGGCAACGCTATGCCGCCATCATACCAGGGCAAAGTCAGTTTCGCAAGTGCGATGCGAGGTCGCCCGCCCCACACAAGCTTCCTCTGGAGGCCCTCGATTTCGCGAAAATAACTGGCAGGCACTAAATCAAGCGTGTTTTGGATGGCGTACAGAAATCGGGGAAGAGACATCATCTTAAAGAGGGCCGCTCTCCCTATAGCGGCAGACCACACCACGCCGCGACATCCGATCTAAGCCAGACAAGCGGAGGAAGCAAATTTTGCTCATATCGTGCTGAGGAGTCCAACGATATATAAATCCCCAAATACTTAAAGCCGACGTGCGAAATCGGTATCGGACTGACGCGGGGCAAGGGAGGCAATTCTCCAGTAAGAGAGTAAATACAGGACTTGGCCCAATTAATAACCAAGCCAGAATTTCTCCAGAAGGAACTCAAAACGTCAAACAAGACTCCCAATGATTTACGAGGGGAAGTGAGGTACAACAATATATCGTCCGCATACAACGATATACGATCCTCGAAGTCAGGGGACCACCTAATGCCCTTAAGTGATGGTTCCCACCGAAGCCACGCGGCAAGGGGCTCAAGGGCAAGCACGAAGAGCAGCGGTGACAGAGGACAGCCCTGCCGTGTGCCTCTTCCGAGAACAAAGGGTTCTGAGGCCCTACCGTTGACTACCACTTGGGCTAGCGGTTGCTCATATAGGAGTCTAACCCACACGATGAAATTGGGGCCAAAACCAAATTTTGCAAGGGCCGCCCACAAATACGGCCATTCCACCGTATCAAAGGACATCAAGGCATCCAAAGAAACCAAGATGGCCGGATCACTAAGCAACCCCGCCCTTGCTAATACGCCGTGAAGACAGCAAAGGTTGAGCGCGGTGTTTCGATGGGGAATGAATCCAGACTGATCCGGGTGTATTAAATCGCTGATCACCTTTATCAGCCGATTTGCCAAAAGCTTTGCCAAGATCTTTGGCTCTACGTTCAAAAGCGAAATCGTCCGGTATGATGAACATTGATCGCAGGGCTTCCCATCTTTATGGATGACTACAATGGACGCCAGTCTCTGATCCCGGGGAAGGGATCCGAGATCTCACGATGCCGAAAACATTTGGCGAAGATACGGCGCCATTTTGTCGGGGCACAGCTTGTACAGCTCAATCGGGATACCATTCGGGCCTGAGGCCTTCCCCGAGCGAAGGGAGCGGATAGCGAGCGCTATTTCATCGGTGGAAAAATCCGCCTCCATAAGCTCCTTGTCCGATTCCGACAGGCTAGGCAACGCGACATACCTAAGTAGCAAATGTGAGTCCTCCTCCGGTCTGTCCGAAACCGGCGCGTAAACCTTCTGAAAGTGCTGGGCAAAGACCTCGACTATCTCAACCGGGTCCACAACCCGCCTTCCATCCGCTCTTTCAACAACAGGCACCACCCGATTCAATCTGTCTCTTTTATCCAACCAAGCAATCAATTTTCCCGCTTTATCACCAACATCATACAGACGTCCCTGTTGCTCACGACTGATTGCCTTGGCCGCGTCAGTCACCAGAGCCCTGTAGTCAGACTGTTTAAGGGCTAAAACATGTAATCCCTCAGGTGTGACCCCAGACTCCAACTCCTCTTCCAATGCAGTAATTTCATTTTCCAAACGCACCACCTCCTCATTCTTACTTTTCCTCGCACTGGCAATCAAGGACAGAGTTTGACCACGAATCACAGTCTTATAAGCCTCCCACAGGGAGATGGGGGAGGACACCAACCCCACGTTCTCCGCAAAGTAATAATCCATGCATTTAACCACCTCGGCTCTAGTTGTAGGATTACGAAGGTGCCAGGGATTAATCGGAGCGACCCGGCCCTTGGTTCCCAACTGTATATCAATAGTAAGCCAAAGTGGGGAGTGGTCTGAGATTCCCCTAGCAAGGTGTCTAATTTCCCTTACAGAGACCACCTGCACCGCCGGTATGAGGATATAATCAAGCCTCGAGAGACTCCCATGTGCTCCCGAATAAAAGGTATACTGTGACTGTCTGGGGTGCAGTTGCCTCCAGCAATCCACTAGACCCAGCGCATCCAAAAAATTGCCTAGCCATGCTTGCGATTTCGGGAGAACCCTGGGGGACTACGATCCTCACTACCACTGACAACCGAGTTAAAGTCACCACCCAACCAACATGCCCTCAGGAAACCCCAGGACCACCTTTCCCAAATCAGAAAATGTAGTGGACTGTAGGCCTGGCGGGACATATACAGAAAGTATGGAGATCGTCTTCCCTTCCCAGCAGCCTGTAATGGCCGCATATCGGCCTCTATCATCCAGCACAGTGTCATCTATCTCCAGGGGGAGGGAGCTCCTAACGAGGACGCCAGCCCCCCTCGACCCAGTAGTGAATCCGGAGTGTGCCGCCAGGCGATAGCCCCGTCTAATCAGTGCATGGCATGTGTTTCCTATTAGATGTGTTTCCTGTAGTAAGACTATATCTGGGGAGAGAAGCTTCAGATATTGCAAAACTATCCCCCGCTTTATCCTATCATCCAGACCATTGACATTCCTGCTCAGCATCCTCAGCCCCCTACCCCATCCCGGAAATGAGAACAGTGCCCCCCCACGAAGAAAGAGGCACAAAAGACAAAATATGCAGCAGAGCGTAGCCTCGAAATAAACAAAGAAACAAAGACCCCCCACTACCCCCAGAAGAATTCCCAAAACACACCCCCCACCCTGCACCCCTGCGTTAGACCAAAAAGCCACCTCAACTTGCAGTGTGCCTGTCGCCCCATTAAACTACCTACAAGAAGAGAGAACAACCTCTAGAGGAGGAAGAGTCCCGATTCCCCCCACCCCCGGGTAATCGCAATATGTACACAAGAATCATAGAACCACTGCTGTAAATCCATAAAGCTGGCTTATTTTTATTTTTATTTAAGGTTTTTGTAGAGCGCGTAGTAACCCGTAAGCATCCCAGCACTGAACCTAGTAAGTCAAGAGGAAAGCAGGAGTCAAGGTTGTTCAAAAGGGTCAGGGGAACAGAAGGGTTTTCAAAGATTTCCTGAAGTGAAGGAGGTTCGGTTCGGTTCTCAATTTCCGGGGTAGGGAGTTCCAGTGTTTCGCCGTGTTCACAGAAAAGCGACGTCCACCAGAGCGGGCTTTCTTCACTCTGGGTACTACAATGAGGTTCTCGTGGTCTGACCGGAGTGATCTGGTAGGTTTGTAGGGAGTGATACAGTTTTTAAGGATGGGAGGGCCTTTATTATGGAGGAGTTTGTGTGCCAAGCAGAGAGCCTTAAACACCACTCTTTCTCTGACTGATGCTGATGTTCTGGCTGGGGTGTCAGTGAGCAGTCGGGCAGCGGCATTCTGGATTTTCTGTAGGGTGTTGAAGGTAGCTTCGGGGGCTCCTAGGTAAATGGCATTACTGTAGTCCAACCTGGACATAATAAGGCCTTGGATCAACAGCTTCCGGGAGTTGGGGGGCAGCAGGGCGAGATCTTTCCTACATGACCTGAGTAGTCCAAAACAGGTACCCGCCGTTTTTTTTGCCTGGGTTCTGAAGGTCAGGTCTTTCTCCAGCCATATACCCAGGCTCTTGACCTCTGTTTTGGGGACCGGGGGTTCACCTAAGCAGGCGGGCCAGATGTTGGGAGGCAGGGAGGGCTCTTTTTGTCCAAGGAGCAGAATTTCAGTCTTGGACCCATTAAGTTTGAGTGCTGAGTTGTTCATCCATCCATGTATTTTGGAGAGACAGCTGTGGAGATTGGAGGGTTCTTGATTGGGGTGGGAGAGAGTTACAACTAGTTGGGTATCATCAGCGTAGCTGATGATCGTCACTCCAAACGGGGTAACCACCTCCTCCAGTGGGGACATGTACACGTTGAATAACGTGGGGCTTAGTGATGAGCCCTGAGGCACTCCACACCGGAGGGGAATAGCAGAGGAGCAGCTGTCATTCTCCCAGACTTGGAAGGAACGGTGGCTGAGAAATGATGAAAGCCATTTCAGAGCCCTGCCCTTTACTCCAATATGTCCCAGGCGCTGAATTAAAACCTGGTGATTGACAGTGTCGAAGGCCGCACTGAGATCTAGGAGGATCACTGCCACTGATCCTCCTGTGTCTAGGATGTCTCTGGCCTTCTCCACTGCCGCCAGGAGGGCGGTGTCCGTGCCCTGGCCTGGGCGGAAACCTGTCTGGGAGCTCCTGAGCAAGTTGTTGGATTCCAAAAATAGTGACAGCTGTTTGTTCACTATTTTCTCCGTCACTTTACTGTTCCCTGGGAGGAGGGAGATTGGCCTATAGTTTGCTAGGTCCTCAGGGTCCAAGGAGGGTTTTTTAAGAAGCCCTTTAACGACAGCCTCTTTCCAGCTGGGAGGGACTTCTCCTTGGAGTAGAGAGGCGTTGATGAGGGCGGTAAGTGGAGGAACGATGGAATGGGTGACTTTCTTGAGAAAGCGCATGGGGACCGGGTCACTGGGGGAGCCACTCTTGATTGAGGCGAATGTCGCAGCTACCTCTTCTATGGTTACCGGACCGAAGGAGTCAAGGTGCGGAACCAGCGGTTCCGAGGATGGATTCGATGGAATCAGCTTCGGTTGGGGGTAGGGAGGCAAGAATTTTTTTAATTTTCTCATCAAAAAAGGTTGCTAATTTATTACATTTGTCCTCCGCAGCGTTGGAGTCCAGATATTTCACTGGGGGTCGGGGACATGGAGGAGTTCTTTCAGAATAAGGAAGGTTTCCCTAGAAGAGCAGGAGGAATTTTTTATTTTTTCCTCATAAAATGAGCTTTTAGTGTTTCGGAGTGCTAGTTTGTATGTTCTTATGGATGTCCGGAATGCGTTTTTTTTGTCTACAGACTTTTCCTTCCTCCATATACGTTCCGACCTCTTACATTCCTTCCGTAGAGCGTTCAGTTCAGGAGTGTACCATGGGGCGGGATTGATCCTCTTGGCGTGTTTAAGGGTGCTGGCTCGGGGTAAGAAGCTGTCTAGTGACTGGGTAAGCCAGTCATTAAATTCAGTGTCCGCGGTTTGGGGATCCAGGGAGGGGAGGAGGGTGGATTCCATTAGCTTAGATGCCCAGTCTTCTGGTACAAGTTTGTGCCAGCGTCTAATGAGGGTCCTAACTTTAGGCGGCTGGAGCGAACTAGTCTCGAGATGCCAATCTATGGGAATCAAGAAATGATCTGTCCATGGAAGCGGAAGAGGCAACCGAGTTTTAAAATCTCGAATATTCGTGAAAATAGGATCCAAAAGCTGGCCTTTATCGTGGGTGGCTTGTGGGTTTGTGAGATACAAGCCAACCGAAGAGAGGTCTGACAGCAGTTCGGCTGCGGAGTTGTCGGTGGGACCCAAAAAGTGGAGATTAAGGTCTCCTAGGAGAAGGAAGTTAGAAGCTGTGGTTGGTCTCAGGGTAACGTAGTCAATAAGCTTGCTGGGGAACTCTCCGAGTGGGCATGGTGGTCGATAGACTAACAGGCCGGAGAGAGAAATTGCAGACGAAATCTGCAGAGTGAAATAGCAGCTTTCACAGTCTTTGATGTTACCATTATCAATTCTGCAGGTGAGGTGATCCTTGCCGGCACGGTCTCACTACTCCTGTTCCTGCAGGCCACCTTCAGCGCCCCTCGATTGTTCCGGGCTGGTACGATGCATCGGCAGAGTATCGAGCCAGTCACTGACCACCTCAGGGCGGTCAAAGAAGAGCGCACGTTCCTCATATTCAATCCTCAGTCGGGCCAGGAAAAGCATAGCGTACTTCAGTCCCATGTCTCTTAGTCGCTGTTTCACCCCCGTAAAGCCCATGCGTTGTTTTTGCACCGCCTGTGTAAAGTCCGGATAAAAACTGATCGATGCGTTTTCAAATTTAGTGGGACCATTGGTGCGTGATGCTTGAAGAATAGCGTCTCTGTCCTGAAAATTTAAAATCCTGGCTATGATAGGCCTCGGGGCGGCGCCCAGTTTAGGCTTCCCACCGGGAACTCTGTGGGCACGCTCCACCGTGAAAAAGTTACTGAGGCTCTTGGGTGTTAAGTGGTTCAACACAAAGTCCTCCACCAGAAGATCTGTGGATAAGTCCGTGGAATTCTCCGGAACACCGATGATGCGGAGGTTGTTGCGCCTGGCCCGGCTCTCAAAATCATCCAGCCGACGGGCAAACAAGTCATTAGATGTTCGGAGATTACGAACTTTGGTCTGAAGATCCGAGACATCCGTAGTGAGACTTGCGGTCTTGATGTCCAGGGACTTGACCCGCTCATTGGTCTTCGCGAGATCTGTCCTGATGAGATTGACTTCGATCGCCACCGTGTCCATCTTAGAAGCCAGTGTCTCGTACTGCTGGCCCATAGAGGTCTTAACACTGGCGATGGCGCCCATGACGTCCCTCAATGTCAATTCTTCTGTTGCAGGAGAGCCTTCTCCAGTCTCGTCCAAAGACTTTACCCACGCCACCAGGGGATCCTTTCGGGCGGGTGAAGCGATCCATAGAATTGGATTGGGTGATACCTCCTCGGTATGTGCCCTTGGTGGCTCTCTTCTTGCTCTCCGTCTTGCTCGCCATTATGAGCGGCGAGCCCTGACGGGCCTTTTGGGACCTGGTTAGAATGGCTCTCCGCAAAACAGACTTGTAGAGGCAGGGGACGAAGGCGAAGGACAATCTTAGAACCGGCAGCAAGATCCAGGCCAGCCGTGTCAACAGGCAGCAAGTCGCGGTAGACAATGACCAAAAACGAAACCAAAAGTACCACAGGGGCAGTGGCCGAGTCTCACTGGCCGTTGTTGTTCAATTGCCACCTGGGTACCTCGGGGACTCAAGTCCGTGGATAGTCCTCGATATAGGCCGCAAAGTTCTAAGTGCAGTAAGTCCAGTTCCCGGCGGCCAAATCGATTTCTTAAAAGAGATATCGTGTCAGCAGGGCATCAGCTAGTAGAACCCGTTGTCTAAATCAGGATACGTGGCAGGATAGATGCGGGAGGCGGAAAGGGTCTCGGGAGCCCTGTGCTCACGCGTCCATCTTGGATGCGCGCGAAGCTCCTCCTCGAGAAGAGAATCTTAAATGGCCTCGACCCCCTAGCCCTGCTCACAGCGAGCAAACACCCCAAGATCACCAATAACACCATACTGAAGAACACCAGGAACGCCCTCCTCAAAGTGGACAAAAAAATGGAGGTTAGCATTAAAAACACTAGGTGGGAATCAATCTGGTTTAACCCTAAAATAAAATACTGGGACAAAACGCTCAACATGGACTCCTGGTACAAACATGGCATCTCCACCCCCAACCAACTAGGTAGCCAAGACACACCCCTCACCTTCGACACCATAAAACACGCACACAACCTATCTGACATTGAGCTCTACAACTTCCTCAAAATAAAGGTGGCGATTACAAGAGCAGAACTTAGCAAGGTGACCCCCCTATCCTACAATACGCAGCAAACTTAAATAAGGTCGGACACCAGACGTCACACCTCTACAAGCTCCTAAGCCCAGCGACAACTAAACTCAGCAACAAAACATTAGAATACTGGGAGTCACTCCACCATAGGCGACTCAGCGAAAGGGAGAAATCTAACCTCTGGTCGTCAGCGTCACACAACAAAGTCACCACTACTCTGGCACAAACTAAATACTGGCTATTCCACAAAATATACTGGACCCCTTTCCACCTAGCGGCAATAGGGATACGCGACAACGACGTGTGCTGGAGCTGCCATAAACACAAAGGGGATCTGGCACACCTAATATTCTATTGCCCTAAGGTCAAAACATTCTGCACTAGAATAAGCGACTTTATAAATAACGCTCTAGGTCTCTCACTACAGCTAGACTTCCACGGGTTAGCCACCGCCTTCATGGCACCGGCTATCCAATCCAAAGAAGACAGAGATCTGATTGACCTCCTACTCACATCAGCGGATAAGACGGTCCTAACTAACTGGAAAGACACAGGGAAAGCATCCTTCAGGAGCTGGTTCAACTGGATCACCTTCCTACGGGGGGGCGGATAACATAACCTCAAACCAAACACCAAACACCAGCACAAGAGGGGAACTGTGGCTTTCCCTGGATGACTACCTGTCCACACACAAGCCCCCATAGGCAATCACACAAGGGGGCACTGCACCCCCGCAGCCAATGTAGGCGAACACGCTGGCTGCGGCAACCAGGCCTATCCAACTGCCACTCGAACCACGTGGTCCTCCCTCACTATCCACTCTCCCCCTCTTTCTTTTTTCCTACTTTCCTTTCCTCTCCTCGCCACCTGTGGGTACAAATACAAGCCGCACTGCCGCATACATGCTCCAAGAGATGCCGTTTGTAACCCAACCGGCATGCAAAGTGATCAAGTTTTGCCCTCAGGCGACCTATACTGTACTCCTGTATACTGTACTCTGTATATAAAACTCTTTTCTCAATAAAATCATTTGAAATCCCCCCCCCCCCCAAAAAAAAGAAAGAAACACTAAGGCCCAGATGCATGAAGCTAAAAACCGCTCGCAAAGGGGCAGATTCTCAGAATCTGCCCCTTTGCGACCAGTATTTTTGCATTTGGGATGCATCATCCCAAATGCAAAAATCCCAAATGGAGAATTTGCTAAATTGCGATTACTTGCATTTAAGGAATCTCAAATTGAGATTCCTTAAATGCAATGCATTAAAGTTTTAAAAATAGCAATTTCACTAATAGGGCACGCAAATTACCATGAAGTACAACTTCATGGTAATTTGCAAAAACTTTGAAAAATGCACTTTGCCCTAAGGGCATGTGTGTGCGCAACATATGTGCACAGATCAATTTCTGGGGTGCAACAGGGTGTCCTTTGGACACCCCTGCACCCTTGAAATCGCATTCTCATTTTGCGATTCGCTAATTGCGGTTCGCAAATTGAGAATGTCTTCCCATTCATTCCTATGGGTCTATAGGCCCATAGCAATGAATGGGGAGGTATTCCTTAATTGTGACTCGCAATTTGTGAATCGCAATTAAGGAATTTTAAGAAATCGCTATTTTTAAAGTGATTTCTTCTTGCATAGCATTTTGCTATTCCTTATTAGCGATTCCTTATTTTTCGCTAATAAGGAATCGCAAAATGGATGCTTGATGCATCTGGGGGTAATTAAAATATCCGTGTGCAAGATAAAATGTAAGAGAAACATAAAGAGACTTCCTGGAGTCTCTGGTTACTAGGAGTAACACACAGGAGCTAGGCACCTGAAAGTATACAAGGACATAATGCGCAAAATTTCCTATAATGAAGTGCCTGAAGATCATATAATTCCATAAAGCGATCCAGAGCAACTTTTGGTCAAACTTCAGATGATGAACAACACTGATGCTTGCTATTGAACGCTGTGGCACAAGTGCAAGTTCCTAACTTCCCTACACAATGGTAAAAGGAGATTAAAGATAGAATAAATGAACATTTGATTACACAGTTACTTCACGAATACATTTGAATATATAAGCCTCAGATTGCTTTATTAACAGAAACTCATCTTGCCTACAAGGATCGAGCTTAGGATATCACTATTGCATGTTCTTCCCAAGCAGTCTCTATCTTGGGAGTTGACATTTTGGCAGATAGCATGTTTGAATATAAAATATTAAAAACAGCAGCAGATCCTAGAGGCAGCTGGGTTATAACTCAATTATCTGCCTATGTTTTAAAATCGTATTATGTACAATTTATGGCCATATTATTGACAAACCCACCCTTATTAATGATTTAGCTCTAGATTTGCTGGACTGGCCTGGAGAACTATTGGTCTTGGGGGATTTTAATTGCGTCCTTCATTATAGTATTGACACTACCAATCATGAAGCTAAACCATGGATGGTTCGAACTCGGGCTGCTATCTATTTAATTATTACATGCCTCTAAGATAGTAGCAGGGGGCCCGGTCAACAGGCTGTCTTATCTCTTTAATCAAAAAACGTTCAATTCTGAGGCAGGTGTTAAAGGATAAGGTAGCTGGGAGGTACAATAAGAACTAGGCTCTACAGTGTGAATATAGAGAACAGGTAGGGTGGGTTTTAGCTCATCGAATTTCGGACAGGAGATCAAACAAACTCAGGGCATTAAAGGGAAGGACGGTAGGCTACAGACTTCTGCAGATGGGATATCTCAGCAATTCTCAGAATTTTATCAGGATTTTTATAATCAACTGGATACCTTTAGTCACACTGAGCATGCAAAGCTAGCAAGCTCAACCCTCCTTAGAAGAGTCCCATTCACGCTTCCTTCCTCCTTTCAACCATCTATTCATCCATGCTCTCACTCTTCGATCTATCCATCCATCCCTTTTTTCCTTCACTTTTCCTGCCCCTCACCCATCTAACTATACATTCTTCAATTCATCCATATTTTTAGTGTTTCATATATACATTGAGTCTTTCACCTACCAATATAGCCATCTATCCATCTTTACAACCACCAATCCTTTTTCTCTTTCTTCCTCCATCTTTTCACATACCTTTCCATTCATCTATCCACTCAGACTTTCACTTATCGATCTTTTCAGATTTCAGTCCATCCGTTCACCTTTCCTTTTTCTTACTTTTACTCTTCTAACCATCCTTTACCCCTGGATTCTGTCAATCTTTTCAAACATTCATTCATTCACCAGACTTCTTTCACCATCCATCCTAGCTTTCACCTTTTCATCCTTTCATATTTTCTTCCTTTCTTTCACCCTTTCTCCCTCTCTCTAGTCTTTATTTTACCTTTGTGTTGATTTGCGCTTTTCTCCCCAACCTTACTTTTACATTATTTTTCATCTTTCTCACTTACTCTTTCCATTTTTCTCTCTTTCTGTTTTCTTACATTCATCATTTGTTTTAGTTGTCTTCTCTCTGCAGCCAAAGGACACATTGCTCTCTCATAATAAACCATTAAGACTGTTATTCATGAGCATTTGTCTGCAAACCTGCAGACACACGAGGACCATAAATAATGAATGTTGTTGAGTGAGTCAGTTCACCAGCCCATGGGGTCCATTGGCATCCCCGCGTAAGCTGCTAAAGCAGGGGGTTCACTAAGCCACTGCTGCAGGCAATGCTTGTAGTAAGGCTGACTGTCACCTATACACCTCGGAAAAATTGTAAAACTAAAAGGTTATAAAAACAATGATTACCAAAATATTGACTTTCTTAAACCCATATGAAAATATAAAAAATATTGACTACATAAATATTGTTAGCAAAAATATCAGAAATACAACAATATCAAGATGTAACTTACTACAAACATTACCCTCAGCAAGCACAAATGTGTGCAGCTCTCGACCTCTCACAGACCACCCAGACAGAATGCCTCAAAAAGTTCAGAGGTGCTCTATGTCTCAATTTGAACCACCTTTTTTTTTACCAGTGAGCAAATGCAGACCACTTTGGTTTTGATGCTGGGCCTATTTTCTGTTCTACTCTGGCCTACTCCGTATCATCAGCCAGTTTCTATTGTCTCTTTTGTCAACTAACTAGATTTCATTCTCACACCTCTCGAATTTTTAAAATTAACCTCAGGAACCTCTCACAAAAAGCTAAGGGATAGATGTACAAACATTAGGAATACCGATTTCCTAATTGTGATTCTCTCTGAATTGCAATTAGAAAATCAGTATTCCTCATGTATGAAAATCATTGAGTTTCATTGATGGATTCCTTGTATTCTGCAAATCGACCTACCTCATGAATATTAATGAGGTCGTTTCCAGTTTGCGACCCATTAGCAATCACAGTCATCATAGGGATGGTGGCCTGCTGAGGTCAGCAGTCCACCATGTCTGTGATTTCTTTTTAGGTCAAGCCCAGCCAGCGCATATGTGCTGTGTCTCGACATGCTGTATTTACCTCTGTGGGCTTTCACCATTCCCATCACTTTCATTCGTTCCTTGGCCTGCCTCTCAAAATTCCTTTGGTTTCTTTGATAAATGCTTTACATGTGTACTCCCTTTTAGCTGTTTTGTTTCCGCCATGGACACTGACCCTGTTACATGAATCAGTTTACTTCTAGCCATTTAGTTAGTTTCAGGGTACTACTTTTTCTTTTGACACAGGTCCCAGTGCTGTCCCCATCACCTCTCTCCGTTGCTGCATTTCCTGTTTGTGTCTGCTCACCCCCACCGCCCCTCCCAGGACACTGCTTGTCCGTCCCAACTCCCACCCCCACCCCCGCATTGCTGCTTGTTTTAACGGCTGATACCCTTATGAAGGCAATAGTCTCCTTAACAGCAAGGGCTACATACAGAACGTGGCAATAAAATATGTCTCTACATGCCAACAGGGTTCATATTGACTTTGTTGACTGACAATTGGTGTTTGCGACAATATTCAGGTGCCCGTGCATGCGGATATCTAGCGAGAAATGTGCGGGCCCCGCGCATGCGCATTTGTGAGGAAGAAGTTGTCGAGAAACCAGGAAGAGGTAGTCCCGGGACGCTGCATTTCAGGTAAGTTGTTATCATTAGTTTTAGAATGTTTTAAATGATTTTACGGGCATTTAGAAGAGGGTGGGAGGGAGGCATGTGGCGTGTACTGGGGCTACGCGAAGTGTGTGGTTGTGCGTAGATCCCCCCACTTCGTAATGCTTCGCGTAGCCCCACTACGCCCAGGGTTTGTGCCATGTAGATGTTAAACAGAGTTGGGCTGAGGGATGAGCCCTGGGGTACGCCGCAGATCATTTTGGTGGCTTCGGAGAGGAAGGAGGGAAGGCGGACGCTCTGTGTTCTGCCGGAGAGGAAGGAGGTGATCCAGTTCAGGGCTTTCTCTTGGATCCCGGTGTTGTGGAGGCGTGTTCGTAGTGTGTGGTGGCAGATCGTGTCGAAGGCGGCTGACAGGTCCAGGAGGATGAGGGCTGCCGTTTCTACGTTGTCCAGCAGGGACTTGATGTTATCGATGGCGGCAATGAGGGCAGTCTAGGTGCTGTGGTTGCTGTGCAACCCGGACTGGGAAGGGTCCAGGATGTTGTTCTCCTCGAGGTAGCGGGTCAGTTGTTCATCGATGGTCTTCTCGATGACCTTTGCCGGGAACGGGAGCAGGGAGATGGGCCGGAGGTTCTTGAGATCCTTGGGGTCCGCCTTGGGATTCTTGAATAAGGCCTTGATCTCAGGTTGCTTCCAGCTCTCCGGTAAGGTTGCAGTCTCGAAGGAGGTGTTGATGACTTTCCGGAGATGGGTGTGATGGATGTGCTGGCTTTGTTGAAGATGTGGTTTGGACATGGGTCTGACGGAGATCCAGAGTGGATGGTGTTCATGATCTTGATGGTGTCGATGTCGTTGATGTTGGTCCAGGAGAGCAGGCGGTTGGTGCAGATGGTGTTTGTGGGGGCGGAGGTCTCAGTGGTTGTCGGGCGGTCGTGGCATTGAAGCTGTCGTGGATGCCTGCGATCTTGCGGTGGAAGAAGGTGCCCAGCGAGTCACACTGGTCTTGCAAGAGTGGGACGTCATTGGTGGGGGAGCTGGGGTTGGAGAGTTCCTTCACAATGCTGAAGAGCTCTTTGCTGTTGTGCGCATTGTTGTCTAGGCGGTTTTTGAAGGAGGCTCCTTTGGCGGTTCTGATGAGGTGATGGTGTCTGTGGGTGGCGTTCTTGTAGGCTGCGTGGCTGTCCGTTGTTTGTTCACGGAGCCAGATCTTCTCCAGCTTTCAGCAGGTTTGCTTGGAGGCCCGGAGGTCTTCAGTGAACCAGTTGGCTTTCTTGTTGGTGTAACTGTTGGAGGGTTTCTTGATCGGGGCGAGGGTATTGGCGATCCACTGTCTGAGGTTGCGGGCGGCGGTATCGGGGTCGGTGGGGTTGGCGGGTGGGCTCTGGGCGAGGGTGGTGGTTAGCTGGTCTTCGGTGACATTGCTACAGCAGTGGCGAGGCATCTGTTGGGTGCGGTGGTGCATGGTGGGTTTCTTGAAGGTGAAGTGGATGCAGCGATGGTCGGTCCAGTGGAGTTCGGTAGTGTGGTTGAAGGAGACGTGGGGGCTTGGGAAGAAGATGGGGTCAAGCTTGTGACTGGCAGAGTGGGTGGGTGTTGCGAAGAGTTGTCTGAGTCTGAGGTTGGCTAGGTTGTCGATCAGGGTGGTGGAGTTGGTGTCGTTGTTGTTCTAGAGGTGGAGGTTCAGGTCACAGAGGAGGATGTAGTCCTTGGAGTCAAGGGCGTGTGTGCTGACGAAGTCGGCAATGGAGTTGCTGAACTGTGGTCGGGATCCGGGGGGTCTGTAGATGAGGGTTCCTCTTAGGGTGGTGTTGGGGTCAGTGTGGATCTGGAAGTGCAGGTGTTTGGCGGTGCTGAGGGTGTCGTCGGTGTTGGTCGAGACTCTGAGAGTATTCCTGTGGACGATGGTGATCCCTGCTCCTGCTCAGTTGGTGCGGTCCCTGCGGGTGATCTTGTAGCCTTCTGCGACGGCTATGGCTATGTTGGGTGCTGAGGTGGGGTTCAGCCAGGTCTCTGTCAGGAAGGCGACATCTGGGGGGATAGAGTTGAGTAGGTCCCATAGTTCAACAGCGTTTTTTGCGGGTGGGGTGGGTGTTGAGAAGGATGTATCTGAAGTGGTTGGGTTCTTTCCTGGTCGGCAGCATGGTGGGGCGGATGCTTGTGAAGCTGCAGTTCCGGCAGGTGAAAGCTCTGTGGGTGCGCTTAGTGGCGGCCGGGAAGCAGGTGTGTGATCGTCCGGTGTTGAGTGCGTGGAGGGTTCTGGCATTGTAGTGGTGTCGGGCATCGTGGCATTCGCGGGGTCCAGGGGTCCTGGAGCTGGGTGCGGTCGAGGCGCGGACGGGCACAGACTGGCTTGCCTTAGGCGCGCGGCCTCCATATGAGGGAATGTGGGAGGGAGGCACAGCTGGGGCGGGGACACAGCAGCGGGAGAACGGGCAGGGCCCGCGGGAGAACATGACACAGGATGGAAAAACAAGTTTAGTCAAGAAAATAAGTACAGGCACAGAGGAATAAAAACAAGTCTGGGCAAGAAAGCAAGTACAGTCACCAGGGAAAAAAAACAAGTCTGGGCAAGAAAGCAAGTACAGGCACAGGGGAATAAAAACAAGTCTGGGCAAGAAAGCAAGTACAGGCACAAGGGAATAAAAACAAGTCTGGGCAAGAAAGCAAGTACAGGCACAGGGGAATAAAAATAAGAATGGGCAAGAAAGCAAGATAGGCACAGGGGAAAACAACAAGTCTGGGCAAGAAAGCAAGTTAGGCACAGGGGAAAAATACAAGATTAGGCAACAACAATGCAGGCAGAGCCGTGCAGCAGCGTGGCGAGCAACCTGTCTGCGAGCAGGGGCAGAGGTCGCTCAAGTGGGTGTATTTGCAAACCGTTCTTAAAAGCCGGTTTTAGCCACGAATACTCTTTAAATTAAGATATGTAAAGTCTAATACATTTTTGGTAATGATAAAGTAATTGAGTAATTAGAAGTTGGGCTCATCACTAATACACAGCTTTAAATTGGAAGGACACTTGTTTTAGGCGGGATATTGCCACTGTGTATTTCTAGCTTAAGTCCCCTTTTTATTGTTGCAGATTTATATAGCACGAACTAGACCCGAAGGTATTGGAGCACTTTACATGAGCACCAGCTACGTACACAATGTCACATTCATTTTTGGGAGGCACAGGGAGATTTAGCAATTCGTTCAGAATCTCCGACGTCGAGGCTCGAACCTGGTTCCCCAGCTCCAAAGTCAGCAGATCTAGAGGTAAGGCTACATCCTCTCCATCTTCTTAGCAAATCAGGATTATCGGAACCGGACTAAGTGTCAGATCGATCAACTGGGGTAGTTCACATCTGTATACATTGTGACTTGTGCACTGGTATGTAATCCATACTAATATAATAAAGAGAGAGCCCAAACCTTTGAGGCGGGTAATCTCAGGAACCACAGCACCAATCACAACACCCAGTACAGCGTTGGAAAGGGCAGTTGCAGCAGAAGGACATAGGCTATGCAGACGCTCACCATATACATTTAAAAGGTAAAAGAACCGTACTAGCAAAGTAGTCCCTTGTGGGCGTGTCTGCGTTGTGCTGTGGGCGCGTGCTGGGGGCGTGACAAACGCTGGGGGCGTGTGGTACGTTCCGCCCTTCATGCCATGTCTCATATTGTGTGCTAATCCCACCCTGCTCCCTTTAAATACCCCTGCACCCCAAAATCATAACCCACCCTTACTCCTTAAAATACCCCAACACCCTTAAACACCAACCCATCTTAACCCTATAAATATACCCTGTACCCCAAAACCCAAACCTATCCCTAAAAATACCCCTGTACCCCAAAACCCAAACCTAGCCCTGAACCCTATAAATACCCCTGTACCTCAAAACCCAAACCTACCCCTGAACCTTAAAAATACCTCTGTACCCCAAAACCCAAACCTAGCCCTGAACCCTAAAAATACCACTGTACCCCCAAACCTACCCCTGAACCCTAAAATACCCCTGTACCCCAAAACCCAAACCTAGCCCTGAACCCTTAAAATACCCCTGTACCCCAAAACCCAAACCTACCCCTGAACCCTAAAAATACCCCTGTACCCCAAAACCCAAACCTAGCCCTGAACCCTAAAAATAAACCTGTTCCCCAAAACCCAAACCTACCCCTGAACCCTAAAATACCCCTGTACCCCAAAACCCAAACCTAGCCCTGAATACCCCTGTCCCCCAAAACCCAAACCTACCCCTGGACCCTAAAAATACCCCTATACCCCAAAACCCAAACCTAGCCCTGAACCCTAAAAATACCCCTGTACCCCAAAACCCATACCTATCCCTAAACCCTAAACTACCCCTGTACTCCATAACCCAAAACTATATCTATCTGAACCCTTAAAATACCCAAACACCCCAAAACATATACCCCAGTACCCCAAAACATAGACCCCTATACCCATACTTACCTTATCCAAACATTAAAAAAAAAAACATGCTTTTACCATTCATGCATTTACAACGAATTTCGTTGTAAATGTATGTGTGGTAAAAGCATATAAAATGTAATGCCATGCGTTATAATGGCATTGCGGAGTCATAGTACTTTCGTAATGAAAGTATGCGGAGTGATGGTATGCGGAAAGAAAGTTGCGGAATAATGGGTGTTTACCCTCCACCGGTAAGTACATCAGTGGCACGGCGGTCCACATCTCCAGCATCATACTCATATTTTTTCAATACCCATTTGAAAAATGCACAGGTCTCTCTCACTGATGGCCAGCACTGACATACACTTTGACACACCTCCCGCCACAAGTTCTAGAATTGCGAACTTTAGAGCTGGAGAGCTACGTTTGAATCTCAGCATCAGCTCAACATCCTGTGATTCCAGGCAAATCGCTTTGTCTCCCCGGGCCTACCACAAATGAATGTGTTCTTCTGTAATGTAAATTGTGCTCATGCCATGTTGTCGAGTTCGCACTATATAATATTGCAAGGAAAAATAAAGTAGGGAAACTCGAGTTCACACACTACTGAACGCGCACTCTTATGTGCATCAGCAGTGCACTGTGTATCGGAGCGTTTCCCAGGCCTGTCACAGATAAGAAATGCTATCAAAACGAAATCCTACAAAACAATATACTACTGGCCGGCAGCAATTCATACCTGGACAACGTTGGGACGGGCTGCTAGTGTGTAATGAAAGATAGAGTGCCAGTGGTGGCAATACAACTCAACACAGTGGAATAAGTGACAGAGCCACATGTCCTGAAGTCGTTGTCTGAAATGTATTTGGGAGCTTCGAATTTCCAATTTAGGATGCCCATCACTCTACTACACCCTAACCAATCTGCACCATATTTGGCAAAACTATGATGTAAGCTCACTCTAATGTTTTTGTGGAAAATTGGGGGAAACTAAAAACTGTAACCTTTTCATTCGTTGAAAAAGTCGCAATGATTGGCTGAAACAAGCTTTAAAAATATGCAAACATCTACAAAGTCGGCAGGGCTTCGAATACGCTGCACAAGAATCATAGATAAACTATTCGCCCTAATCACAAAGTCGAAATTCTACAGTGCAGGAGTATGTTTTTGAAATTTTAGAATTCTTAGCTTTTCCAGGTTACATCTACAGACCTGACACAACATACATAATTCCTATGTACTGCAGAACATATTGGTGACTCCTGTACTCTCAAGAGAAAAAACACCCTTATATTTTTGCATGTGAAAATCAGCAGCCCAAGTATACATTTACTTGTTTCCTTTTATGTTTTTTACCAACCTGTAAAAGATTTTCCTTATGGAGATACCCCTTCTCCGAGCACTCATTCTAGTTTTAGTTTTGTCCCATCCAAGTCCCACCCAAGGAAGAGCTTCACGTCCACCACTGACAGGAGTAAAGCTGTGAGGTTATGGAGGGAAGGGTCAATGCCATTTTAGCAATACCCAGAAATGCTCACGTTTGCAGCTGTTCACAAAGTCACAGAGCATTTCTGCCCTGTAACACCCACTCCCCAACCCTGCTCCTAGCATTACTCCAACGCTTCGCGTTACTAACTAAACCTAGCACAAATAAATACAGCGTAGGCAGCCAAATAGATCTGAGAATCAGGCCCCGAGAGCGTGAGT
Source organism: Lissotriton vulgaris (assembly GCF_964263255.1). Classification (NCBI taxonomy): domain Eukaryota; kingdom Metazoa; phylum Chordata; class Amphibia; order Caudata; family Salamandridae; genus Lissotriton; species Lissotriton vulgaris. The sequence continues at coordinate 788,791,385 of NC_141698.1, read as the reverse complement.
GTGTGTGTGTGTGTGTCCTTATTTTATGATGGTCGTTGCTAGTTTGCATTTGTTGACATCTGTAAATGGAAGCACATGTGAAACGTATCCATGACTTTGTGTACTTGATTTTAAAACAAAGTTGCTAGTCCGCACCTAGCATGCATGCTGAATTATGGTTTGTGGGAAGGCACCATCCGTTTCGAAGAGAATACTATAAATATGCGACAGTCACTGTTCTTTAGGCATACACTTAGATCATTGTTGTGACTTCCAACATGCAGCCATGCGAACGCATTTCCAAATGCATAATTCTACAAAGCCTAACAATTTTGCCTGGGAGAATGTTTTCTCAAGAGTGGACTCTACTGACCCCCATCCCCATCCCAAGTCGGTGCTTGCCCCGCCCCTCTCTCCAGTCCCTGCTCGTTATAAAGGCTGATGCACTTATGTAGGCCGCAGTCTCCTAAGCAGCGAGGGCTACATACAGAACGCAGTTAAAGCAGGGGAAACCCAATTTACCCTTGTAGGCTTGGGCGCTGTATCATTGAGGTCAAAGGTGTGCTACAAGGGACTTGATTCTAAGAGAAAATATACTCAGTTGGGAGTCGTATTCAAATTATCACACTCCGTGGTATCCACAAGATATCACATATATGAAAAATCTGTAACATAGAATAAATCAGTGGAAGGAGAAAGATACACGGAAAAAGTAAAAATGTATTAAAAAATGAATAAAAATATGGGGACATGCGAAAAAAACAATTTAAGCAAAAATGTTATGAACAAACCCTACCCGTCTCCGGTCGATATACCTACAATCGCGGACATCTATGAAACTAAATCTCTGTCTAAAGACGACTCTCTAAATATCGGCTGATAACACAGCGTCCATTAACAATACGCCACAATTAAGATCTATTTCCCACCTCCAAAGGTCGCCACCTTCTCATTGTCAAGAGAAGGCTACAAGTGTTAATTTCCAGGTGACAATCGTTATCATCCTTACTCTGGGTTTCTTACCAGCAATGAATTTTTTGGTCCTGAAGATGGTCTTCATGACGGCAGCATCATAGATCGAAACGTCGACACGCTCATCATCTCCATCAACGTTTCGTTTGAACAAGCCTACAACCACTGTTTATTTATTTTTCTGGTTGTCTGCCATAATTTTTTAGGAGTTGATGCTTAGTTGTGAACTGATGTGTTTATATGACCTTTGCCTCTGTTCATAACATTTTTGCTTAAATTGTTTTTTTCGCATGTCCCCATATTTTTATTCATTTGTGAATCATACTACTAAACTCATAAAATTTCTTTAGAATACATTTTTACTTTTTCCGTGTATCTTTCTCCTTCCACTGATTTATTCTATGTTACAGATTTTTCATATATGTGATATCTTGTGGATACACCGGAGTGTGATAATTTGAATACGACTCCCAACTGAGTATATTTTCTCTTAGAATCAAGTCCCTTGTAGCACCCCTTTGACCTCAAACATACAGAACGCGACAATTAAATCTGTCTCGCTACATGCCGACAGGGTTCATCTGGGCTCTGTTGACTGACAATTGGTGTTTGCGACTATAGGCCCAGATGCATCAAGCTAAAATCCGCTCGCAAAGGGGCAGACCTTTGCGACCAGTATTTTTGCATTTGGGATGCATTATCCCAAATGCAAAAATCACAATTTAAGAAATCGCTAAATTGCGATTACTTAAATTGCTATTGCACTTAAGGAATCTCAAATTGAGATTCCTTAAATGCAATGCTTTAAAGCTAAAAAATTAGCGATTTCGTAATAGGGGGCGCATATTACCATGAAGTTGAACTTCATGGTAATTTGCAAAAACTTTGAAAAATGCACTAAAGTGCATTTTTCAAAGTTCCATTTTACACACAGACATGCCCTTAGGGCATGTGTGTGTGCAAAATGTACCCATATGCAGATTTCAGGGGTGCAACGGGGTGTCCTTTTGACACCCTGGCACCCTTGAAATTCCAATCTCAATTTGCCATTCTCTAATTGAGAATCGCAAATTGAGATTGTCTTCCCATTCATTTCTATGGGCCGCTCCAATTCATTCCTATGGGCCTTTAGGCCCATAGGAATGAATGGGGAGGTATTCCTTAATTGCGACTCGCAATTTGCGAGTCGCAATTAAGGAATTTTAAGAAATAGCTATTTTTTAAGCGAGTTCTTCATGCATGGCATTTTGCTATTCCTTATTAGCGAATCCTTATTTTTCACTAATAAGGAATCGCAAAATGGATGCCTGATGCATCTGGGGGTTAGTTTTCGTTGGATAAAACCCTTCCCAATGCATCGCGGTTCCTGTAGTTTTATTGCTGCAGTGTATTTAAAGCCTGATTATGATAGGCATATTGCGAGCCTCTCTCCTTGTCATAAAAATGGATGCTCTTCATTTCTAATTATTCATTTGTAATTATGGGCGCCGGTTTATCTAAGCACCATGGGCTCTGGTGAGTGATGGCATGTACTCTTCTTCCCTCCTACATTTACCCCACTGGGTTGACCTTTCTCCATGCCCTAAACTCTTGAAAACGTTTGATGTCCTGCAGATAGGCTAGTTCCAGATTTTGTCTGTTTACTTATTGTTCATGCTGCGCCATGCATGACCAGAGAATCTAGGGGCAGTAGTCAATGTACTAGGAGTAACTAGGTGGCAAGCACAGATAACAGGGGATATCTTCCTCACCTTTCTTGTTCATCTGATTATGTATGTGTTGACAGGCAATGTTTTTTCAAACTTGTGCCACCTCTAGCTCCTCTCCATTCTTCTGGTGCCCGTTTCTCCCTCACCTTCCACAATCTTTTGGTTGGTAGACAGTCTAGTGTTTACCACATCCGTTCCTGGCTTCAGAGCTCGCCCTCACTCTGAATGTGCAAACGAAAGAGAATGTATATTGTGTTTTGATGATTTTATCCCCTTAATAAAAAGCAAAGCAAAGAAAAACATTTATGTCTTTCATAACACACCACTCACTGCACTTTACACTATGACACTATTAAAGCAAATCAGACTTTGTGTCAGTTTTCATAATCAAACCACATGAGCACACTATCTCCATGTTCACAGTACAAGAAGTGTGCACTGGAAGACAGTGTGAGGATGTTTTGCACAGTACCATTCTGTGAAGCGTTTTTTCTGTTTCCTTCAATCAGTTTACTGTGTGATTGTACTGTCCTATGCATATTCCTGTTGCACATTTAGAGCTCATGTGGTTCTGTATGTGGAACAAATGACACAGGGTGGCCGTTCACTCACACTGCCTAGAGATCCATGTGTACACAAACCATCTAATTCAGCTCACCAACACAATTACACAACACACATACATCCAATCCACACCACAGAATTCACATCATGCCATAGAATTCAACAGCACACCACATAATTAAACTTCACTACGTACCATTCCACAACATACCATTCCACATAATTCCACTCAATGACACACAATCCCACTCCACATAATTCCGAGTGGGAGGACCCCAATGATGAAGCATGACACCAAGGGGCCTGTTGGTGTGTGAGGGGTACCCAAAAACACCTAGTGTGTTACCACCCACCGTAGGGACACCTCCTTCCCACTTCCTAATGGATTCCTTTTGTTTATAAAACTAACTCTGGGAGAACGAATCCATTTCAATGTAATTCTCTCTCTCCCCTTTTGTTAACATTTTTACACAATCCCACTCCACATAATTCCAATACAATCAATACCACATAATTCCACTACACAAATCCACTCCACATCACAAAATAGCACCACATACACTTCCACAACTACAATCCCAAACCAACCCACATAATTCCACACCACACACATCCACTCCACTCCAAACCAAAACATATACGTAAAAGACATTGTCATTTAAAACCCCAATTAGCTCTAACACTCACAAATGCAAGACCTATTGCATTGTAAATGCTTGCTTATGAAGCAATCTTTTTTTAGGTCTCACCCAGACACATGTTGTATCTACAATATGGGCTTTCAAGCACCGCACATCTTTTTTATTGGTTCCTTTTCCAGTCCTTCATAAATGTCTGGTTTTGTTTGGTCCCTCCTTTTGTACTTTTGTAACCTCCCATGAGGACTACCCCTGTGCTCTTACTCTTTATGTTATATATGATACTTTGTGGCACTCTTTTTTGGTGTCTTTTTGTAGAGCATTTTCGAGCCTCAACAACAATGCACTCCCCTGAGCAAAATGGACTTCTCTTGATTTGTGGCTTAAAGCTTCTCATTTTCTCCCCGTTAATAATGTGCTTCTCTTGTTTGTGGCTTTTCGGTTTTGTCGCATGACAAGAATGTGATTTTTTGGTCCTATTTCTAATTTAGAAAGCCACAATAGGTTTAGTTTGTTTTGGTGCCTCGGCTCGTGTATACTCTATTTATCTTTATAAACTCACCTTATATTGCTTTCGATTTCACTCCTCGGATCATGTTTGATGATTGCTTTTATAAGTTACTGCGTTCAAAATACAGTTCTCCAAACAACCCAGGTCCCCACAGCCCCTTGCTGGGTAATCTCCGTTTTTAATCTCTGCTGGCTCTGGGGTTTATTATCCTCATCCTTGGCTGTTGGAGGAAGAGGTGGGGGCATAGGGCTCTGCCGCTGACTGCAGCGATTCCCCAGGGTCCCAAAGCCTGCTAAATTCAGGGAGCTTAAACTGGGACGCAGATTCCGCCTGCGTATAATGGCAGGATAATTTGGAGAAAATAAATACTTGATATAAGTAAGACTGTAGATGCCAGTGGAAAATCTATGATTTCTACTGCAACCAAAGTGGGTGTTTTTCTCCTTTTGTTTTAATAGGATTATGATTGAGGACATAAATACATATTTAAATCTGCAGTTACACCAAAAAGGATGAATAAATGCAGCTGTTTCGTTTCTTGGTTCGATTTTCCTGCCTATTCAAGTGTCTATGACTCTGTGTAACTCTCCAAAGATGGTTCAATGTAGCTCAGTCGGTTAGGTGCCTGCTGCAAATGCCTGTATTTGAGATCAAAGGTTTGAATCCTGGCAGAATTAACCCAGCCTTTATTTCTTATAGTGTTAATGAAATCAGTCTCAATGCCTTGTGCAACAATAACTATTCTAATTAGCCAGTTTGTGAGGTGCAATGTGTAAATGGTCCAATGTCAGAGTTAAAGAACATTTACACCATATAGCATATTTGACAGATTATTAATAGAACTATCCTTTATCAGTGAGTTGATATCTGTAATAGCATTTGAAGGTTACTGATTTTTTTTTGACATCCCAAAGGATGACACTGCAGACCATGAATGAGATTAAAGAAAATGAGTCCAATATCAGAGTCAAAAGGCTGTCTGACTTCACTACACAGAAGATAATAATGTAGATCCCGTTTTACACACATGCTTTTACAGGCATGCAGTCTCATACACAGTGACGCACACGACCACAGCCAAGCACTCAAGCTCCCACATACTCACAGCCTCATACAGAATCGACCCCAAAAAATACACTCAGACATACTTTTACACATGCACAAAATAATACTCCTACATACACTTGCAGAGACCCGCAGACGAATAAAGTCAAACATGCAGAAAAGCAGACACACATACTGGAAAACCAACACATACATTCTCACACACAATAAATCTTCCAGCTATTCCCTCACATTTGCCTCCGCCTTACAGCTGTGCATGGTGCTCCACTGGAGACCAGCTCATCAGAACGAACTTGCAGTGTGAGAGGGCTCGTTTACAGTTTATAGCCCTGCTGTATGTCAGGTTCCTCAAGCTCCTCAGGATCAGGTAGATCCTATAAGGGTTCCGCTTCCCGATCATTCTGAATTCAGAATGAAAGACACTGAGTTCTAGTTAGATCAGGCAGGGGATAAAGGACGGGAGGGGACTGCAGGGACAAAGGATCTGAAATACACAAGCAGACACCATTAACACACTCCATACAAGTCTAATTCCTACTCTCATTTAGATCTCACTAAACCATAGATACCTGCAATGCAGTCCTGTAAACATTTCGAACCCTTCTCCAGTCAGAGGAACTATCCAGCCTCTTCAAACATCAGAAACCAGATATCTCATAATTCACTTCAAGAATTCGCAAGTAGTCTCGTAGTTAATTCACTACAATTATCCAATGTTCTTTTCGTGCTCCTCCTCACTGTGTAAACACACATTGTCCCAAACAAATAAGGAAATAATAACAAGCCCTATCAGCGCTCCTGCTCACGGGGGTATCAACACGCTGTCCCAATCACGTAAGGAAAATATCAAGCCCTATCAGCGCTCCTCCTCACGGGGGTATCAACATGCTGTCTCAATCGATCAATGTTGTGCACGTTAAACTATGAAAGAGCGGCTTTCCTCCGTCCGGAGCACTCCGCAATTCCCCCTTACTGGGGAAATGGATATTAAGGAACTGTCCATTGCCTCGCGGATGCTCCCTGTTCCGAAGACTGTTCAATGTCAAACTAATGCTGTTGACTCGTAAGAAAACGCCAAGTCCCGGCTCTTCTCACCCTACCTTATAGTAGATCAAAATTCCAGAGTTACCGCTCCTGCTTGGGGGTATCCTCGCCCCAAAACGCAGTCTTCTGACACACCGTCTCTCGGCGTCTTCGTCCCCCTTCTTGCAAATTCCCGGAAGCGTGATAAGTGTGGCTCAAATCCACCTGAGCGACTTACCTCACTCATCTATCACTAACAATTAAATAATCCAGCCAGGCAGTGGAGAAGAATTAGACACATATTTATTTAAATAATATACATCTGCAGATGGGCCCTGTCAGTTCTACACCCCAGAGAGTGCATTGAGAGGACTGAGGACTCTCCTCACAGCAATACAATATATCATAGCATGGCAGCGTGAAAACACGCCCAGACTGGAAAAGTACTGGGCTCAGCAGAGGGAGAACAATTAGCTCATACATTGGGCATCTGCACCTGCGAAGGCAACACTGTTATCTTCCCCTCAAGGCCACAGAGCCGAAGCTCTGAGGAAAGAAATGCTGAAACAGGGACTTTCTGCTCATAAGGGAGGGGGGAAAACTGTACCATGAGACATTGAGCTGCAGAGCAAATGTCAGCATTAGAAATCTGCCTGTCATAGGCAAGCTTCTTATTATTATAAGAAAGTATACAAAATTATCAACAATGGGACCCTAACAGATAGAAGGCAATGTACTACAGCAAGTCTTCTAACTTAGAAGGCAAAAATAAGACAAAAGCTTAACCATTACAGAAACAGTTCTATCCAAATGAAGCTTGCATATAAAGAAAAATAGCTCAGTGGGTTGCAGCACATGAATAATAGGTTGTAACTGCATATTAATTTATGACACATTAGGCTAACATATGTACAACATCATTTAAAGGAAAATTACAATCTATCAGACCCTCCTTTTAGCCTAATGTGGCTAACATAAGTACATCCTTTATTGCTCAAAGTAGGGACTGTGCAATTCTAAAGGAGAGAACGGGAACGGCATCACTCATCAATCAAATGTCGGGAAAGGAAATACTAGGATGAGCATGATCATAGAAGTAGCGCAGCATACTATAGGACAGGAAGTGCAGAGGCAACTAGTAAAAGAACAACCCCTGCAATACCTACTAAAACAATTATTATTCTCTGGGTGTGAGGCACCCTCCTTTTTAACTAATCTAAGCATATTCTCCCGGTGTACCATTGCTCTATAACATTATGTCATTATCGGACAACTTAAAAGACATCACAGTTCAAGTCATGAGCAGGAAGTAATGCAATAATATTGATCAGAGAAAACGCCCTATTGAACCATATACTCAGTGTTCACTTGCATCTAGACTACTCAAAGTATACTAACCCTGACAGCTACTTCCATAGGGCAAGAATAAAAGCAACATTTTTTTTTTCACCCTTGTGTGTTTGAAGGCAACGACCCACACCCAATAATCTGCAGTACTATAAGTAACAGGTGTCTTGTGCAACAATGGAATACTACATCATCCTAATGAACTTCCCAAAAACAAACACATTATTACATTTGTAGACCATGTGAACCAAATATGGGCAGGGGCATCTGGACAAGGAGCCGCAGAGGCAGCTCCTCCTGAGGAAAAGGAACATTCAAAGGGACTCATTTTCCTAGCTAAAAGACCAAAGTAAACTAAGGGAAAAACAGTTCACACTGAGGCCAACCAGGGGGAAGCGGGCTCAGGTCTACGAGGAGCCGCAAAGGGCTGCTCCTCATCTGGGATAGGACGACCAAAGGGAACGTAACCAAAAATCCAAAAAGCAAAAAGGAAAAAAAGGGAAAAAGAAACTAAACTAGAAAAAATTGTCCCAGACAGTCCTAAAACCGGCCAGAGGGGTTCTTCAACCCTCGAAAGGGATCTTCTCCCTGTGTCCGTTAAAGCCTCACAGGCAGGCTTTTACCGTTCATACCCTAATCCCACGTCGCTTGTCACACAGCAGTTGTAACAGAGGAGCACTTAATCTGGGCCCAGGCGCAGTCCTAGTGTCTCACCTGACAATGTCTCAAAAGTGCACCAGGGCTCTTCCAGCAGTCCATCCCTAACACTCTCTTTAGTCCTTCCCTACTTCCCTTACTCAGCCCTTCTTCCGGTGCACTGCTCTCCTTTCTTGGGCCACAGATTGTATTGAGTGCTCCCTCACACCTCTGGATCTGTGAACAGAATGGGGGGCTCATTTTGCAGGGGACTTATCTGCTGATCTTTGCTCACTGTTATCAAGAGAGACCTCACCACTATCAATCAGAGATGGCCTCTTATCCTTTTGATCAGGCTCGTCACCTCTCAATAAAGCATCTGAGAAGCGTATTTGTCATCAGCGACGCCCTTTCTCGCCCACTCCCACTCATAGGGCAACAGAAGCTAGACCCTTTTTACACGGCTGGCATGGGTGCCCACTCATGAGCCAGGATCCTGAGTGCTGTTTGGGTGGTAACAGCACCTTCCTCTCGGCTCAAAGTAAAACTTCCGCTGGTATCTTCGGATGTCGACGCAGCCCTCATGATTGTTGGTGTGTCCAGGCCCCTCCGGCAACGGCTTCAGGGTGTCTGCTACCTATTGATAAATAGAACGAAGATCTTTAGTCAAAGCATACAAAGGGTCAAAACAATTTGGTCTCAAGACACCACAAACATTTGCTGGGCGGTGTGGATTTGAATGAAAAAAACATCTCAGGCCTATCAATAAATTTGTGCTAACAATAGGTAATATATTACATGTTTGACTTTTCCACTGTATTACCTGAGGTTGGACGTATGCGTTAATTCTAGGAGAAGAGAAAAAATAAAACAACACAGACATGTTGTATTCCCGCAAAACATTTTCTTGAGACGCTATTCCTATAGCATGCACACAGCGTCTACTTTGTGAACCCTCACTGTTGTGCAAAACATCAAACACTTCTAATATTCACTTTTTTTTTTATACTCATGACCATGCTCATGTACTATGGGAAGCAGCAGGAAGCTAACTTCTACAAAGCTATAATTGCAACAGAAAAAATATTTTGCTGAGGATATTTTGCTAAGGATCACAAGCATCCTTCACCTTTTTCACTATGTAGACCATGTCTTGTGATGGTCGGGTGGAGAAAACAGCACAAAATGACAAAACACATCAAGAAGAGGAAGCTTGGGTATACATAATAAGAGAAGAGAGTTTCAAGCTGGCAGGTAGTATGGAAAATCCTTGTAAATATACATGACGTTAAGGGTGGCCTCTTTGAACATATGTGGACTGAATAACGGAGGGAAAAGGCAGACGGCTGCAGCTATGCTAAGGACGTTAAGGCTGGACGTGGTATGTCTCCAATCATATTATGGGGAAGGATAAATTCATGCTGGAACAGATGGGGTATGATGTTCTTGCTCATACAAATCAGGATAGTAGGACAAGAGGAGTAGCTATCCTAGCTAAAAAATATTTCACTCATACAAAGCTATTGAAATTCCCCCGTTATAGTTAGTTCAGCTAACTATAACACGCGCGCCTGCAATGCACTGCTGATGACATCACATATTACATCACTCATGACGTGGTCAGTGACATCACTCATGACATCATCCAGTGAATGTGTGTCTTTCTGAAAAATAAAAAGAAAAAAAGTACAGAACTATTGTTCCCTTCAAAGGTCATGTTCCCTTCAAAGGTCAAATAAGGAAACATTAGTCTGGGGCGTCTTCTCTAATAAAGACTATCAGTTTATTTTTACAGACTAGCTAATAAAGAACTAGCAGTGTGCCCGCATAACTTTAAAACCATACACTTGTAAAACAAAACTACCAACATCAAATTCCCTTTTTAGAGCAAAGCAGAACAGGCTAATAAAAATTGGACAAGAGGAGGGAGCAATATACATGTTACCTATTCCTAATTTATAGGAGAGCTAGCGGAGAGCTAGCTACCTCCCCCATTTTTGACAGAAGGAAATCTGAAACATATTTCTCTTCAGTCAAAATCATCAACCCCCGGGTGCAGCACTGGGCAGAAACAAAATTGTAGGAGATACATAGCACTTTTGAGAGGGCTAGAACATCTTTTAGCACATGTACAAATGTCATTGCCATAAAATGATGTGTGTGCCTATTAATATCGAGAATTCATTCTTATTATTTATCCATTGCAAAACACACAACCTCTTTTGAGGCCTTATATTCCCATTAAGGAGTAAGGACAAGGAAAGTGTAAAAATCCCCCATAACCAGGCACTATGCGCCATTCATTAGGGAAATGGCGACAAAAGGGAGATCTATAAAAGAACAACCATGTAACAAAATAGACGTACACTGCTAAAAGTGCTGTCTATAAAATTTGAGGGCCAGAACAAATTCCCCACAGAGGAACCTGTACTTGTTATCAAAAATGAATTTGTCAAAACAATACAAAACAGAAACAAGCATACCAAAGCAGCAAGTATAGTGGCTGTGCCAAGCACAGAAAACATAGACGAATCCCAGCCACACATGCAAAGGAGCTGTGACACAGAACACAATGCCATGCATGCAGCTCAAAACCCAGTACGCATTTTGTGTCAGCCTTAAAGTCCATCAACATACCTACCACGCTGAACAGAACAAACAATGCACAATAAGCCAAAGAAAACATAAAACTCACAATATTCACATGCGTATATCATAAAATAATACGCAATAGTACATATACCAAACACAAAAAAAACACAAAAGGGAAACACAATATTAGTTACTCAGAGGACTATATCCTTCTCATGCATGTCATGCATCATGCGGTGTGGTGTCAGTGCACATGTAATCCATCTTTAACACAAAGTTGCATCAATACTCACCATAACACAGAGATAATATTTCCCGTTGCCCTGAAACGAAACGAATCAAACCACAAAAAACAACACACAAAATATTGGACCAAAAAAGCAACCACTTAGTAAAAATACCCTGTATAAATACTCACCTTAAACCCATTCTCGGAGCTCATTCACACCCTCACATCCTTTCAATGTAAAAAAGGAAACCTATTTCTTTGTCTTAGACAGGACGAATCCCCAATGTCCAGCCAAAAGAACAAAACATGTAGCAGTATTGAAAATCACATGACTAAATTAGGATAACATTTAAGGCAGCATCAAAAGACAAAAGATATACATGTGCTTTCCATGCGTAAAACTGTTATTCTTGTAATTAAAGGTGCCAAATCTTTTTTCTGCACAGACATCTTACTTCTGGGTGAAATCACAGCTCTAACTGTGTTATGTTAATATATTGACATTTGCACAAACACACTCTGCACCTCTACTCAGCGGGTGGGGCACTGGGCCCACAGCAATGGTGTCTTATGGACAAACTGCATACAAAGACTTTTATACAAATCCAATGTATACATGCATATATACATTCCCACCAGACCATTCTTATGAGCAACACAATCAATAATAGATACCTACCCTCGCATGATCAGTTCTCTCCACTAGGGATCCACTAGCAAAAACACTAATCAGTATTCCCATCAGAGACCCCCCATACTCAGTATTTATTCAAATAGAAAACCTGTATACCATGACATGGACCAACAGTGAAACAAAATATCTGGTAAATTAATTTTTCTCAAGACAATCCTTCTTTTTTCAGACTTGTCCAAATGGAATAACCTGTTGAAAATTATTCATAATTTTGTTCCTTATACTTAATCACATGTGTTCTGAACAACTCCTTCATACTTTAGCCTAAACCAGCATTTTGCACTAATAATTATGCAGACTCGCTCTAAATTCACAATTCACATGGCTCCAACTGTGTATCTCTGCCTGTCCATGCCAATAGCTGGGCCTCCTAGCCCCCCCCATAATCTTCTGTCTGTGCTCTGCCCTGCTCACAATCTCTATTTTTTTTTCTATTTAACCCTTCCAGAACGGAATAGAATTCACACACTGTCATAGTAAACCTTCCCAGCCCAGAGTCCCAAATTCATTTTCAAAGTCTTCCTTTGTCGTTCAGTAAATGCATCTCACACTTACCATCTTCTAAGAGCTAAGAATTCTGGGCTGCTCGCCAGCCTTCCTAGCCCCCCCTGGCATTCAGCACCGAGGCCAAATCTGCTTCGCAGTCTGTGCTCGACGCTCAGGCGCTGACAAAGCCAAGAAGCCTTTCCTAACTTTTTCGACATGCCATATTTTAAAAAATATATTTCTCTTCCTCCTAACTTTACACACTTTCTACATTTCTATTAATATACATTCTAATTACTGGTAATCAAATCCTCATTCTTTTCTTCATCTTCTACTGTTCACAAATTAAGGGGATGAAAGAAACCAACATTTTTTTCATAGAGCACAGCCCTGCATGCACTTTTACACTACATAAAAAAAAAACACACTGATAGCCAGGCGCAACCATCTCAGGTAGCTCACAAGGACCAGACAATTAACTCATGCAAAAAGATGCACTCACTTCATTCAAACAAACATTTACACAAACAAAAGGCAACCCACAGACTGCTCTCAAACCGGATCAATTATAACCAAATCATATTACATGAAATACATACCGAATCCTCTTAATCACTGCTCACATTGCCCCTGAGCCCATACAAGCACATTTAAATAGGAACGCCTTGCACCTTTCAAATGTACACATTTTGTCTTCTTTTAAAACTAAACTGTTGATCTGTCCATATTCTAGGCTATCATAAGTCCTGATATCTGTCTTTGCTGAACCTCTCTCTGCCACAACCTTAGGAATTAAACATGCTCTGACAGCTGTACATAGCGAACAGTCTCTCCTGTAAGTAATCTATCTTAACTGCATCAAAATATTAAACAAAATCTGGATAAATCTATATTCACATACATCTTAGAATTAAAAGAGTCTTTTACAGAAGCGGGTTGGCTCTCGGCCAATCTGACATCAGTTGAACTGCAGCAACACCTAAAACATTGCAACTTACTGAAACGCGGCATCTTGCACCCTCAATCAAACACCACCAAACTCACTCAATCAGATACCGCCAAGGAACCCACACATACCCAGACACAAAAGACCAAGCAACTATCTCCACACACAACCACTTACATTCGCCCACGCACATACATCCTATGCATTAAGTCCCTGCCAAACACGTGTTACCATAATGGGACAAGGCCCGTCGACCAAGTCCTGGGGAACCTGGACCCTACCGCAGACCGAACAGTACACTAACTGTTCTGAGGATGGAGAACACATCCGCCACCCGGGTGGCACTAAGGATCGCTGCGCACTTTACCACAGGGGACCCAGGACCCACTCCCGCCGAACCGCCACCCTAGGGGTTCGGGGTGAGTTCCGGAGCCCACCCGCAATGAGCCACGCCTCCACCACAGTACCACCCGGTCGGATGACCAAAAACAAATGTCCTCCCAACCTCCATTAAGTCTGTCAGAGCACCACTCGCACTCTGAGTTCCCCGGAGCACACTAGCCCCAGGAGCGCACCGGCTCCTTTACCACTAGAGACACACCGGTCTCTTAACCACTGGGGACACACTAGTCCCTGGAGCACCCTAGCTCCTTCAATAACCAGTCGGACCACTCACCTCCTGTTCGCGGAACCCGACATCCACTGTTCTCCACCGCCGGCTGCTGGGACCAACACGGTCAGCTCCAAAGTTCCGCCTTCTGGACCCCGGCGCAGGATCATGAACCGGGACCTCTCCTGATCAGCAGGGTGGGGCAGCGCTGCGAGAACCAAGCTCGGCATCAAAGTGGGTACCCAGACCTACCGTGCCGACCAGAGGGTCCCCAGCCTTCTGCTACCCACCTACGGGTGAGAAAGATCCTTATCGCGGAGTGCCTGCTCGGGCGCCATCTGATAAGTGTGGCTCAAATCCACCTGAGCGACTTACCTCACTCATCTATCACTAACAATTAAATAATCCAGCCAGGCAGTGGAGAAGAATTAGACACATATTTATTTAAATAATATTCATCTGCAGATGGGCCCTGTCAGTTCTACACCCCAGAGAGTGCATTGAGAGGACTGAAGACTCTCCTCACAGCAATACAATATATCATAGCATGGCAGCGTGAAAACACGCCCAGACTGGAAAAGTACTGGGCTCAGCAGAGGGAGAACAATTAGCTCATACATTGGGCATCTGCACCTGCGAAGGCAACACTGTTATCTTCCCCTCAAGGCCACAGAGCCGAAGCTCTGAGGAAAGAAATGCTGAAACAGGGACTTTCTGCTCATAAGGGTGGGGGGAAAACTGTACCATGAGACATTGAGCTGCAGAGCAAATGTCAGCATTAGAAATCTGCCTGTCATAGGCAAGCTTCTTATTATTATAAGAAAGTATACAAAATTATCAACAATGGGACCCTAACAGATAGAAGGCAATGTACTACAGCAAGTCTTCTAACTTAGAAGGCAAAAATAAGACAAAAGCTTAACCATTACAGAAACAGTTCTATCCAAATGAAGCTTGCATATAAAGAAAAATAGCTCAGTGGGTTGCAGCACATGAATAATAGGTTGTAACTGCATATTAATTTATGACACATTAGGCTAACATATGTACAACATCATTTAAAGGAAAATTACAATCTATCAGAATCCTGGCAGAATTAACCCAGCCTTTATTTCTTATAGTGTTAATGAAATCAGTCTCAATGCCTTGTGCAACAATAACTATTCTAATTAGCCAGTTTGTGAGGTGCAATGTGTAAATGGTCCAATGTCAGAGTTAAAGAACATTTACACCATATAGCATATTTGACAGATTATTAATAGAACGATCCTTTATCAGTGAGTTGATATCTGTAATAGCATTTGAAGGTTACTGATTTTTTTTGACATCCCAAAGGATGACACTGCAGACCATGAATGAGATTAAAGAAAATGAGTCCAATATCAGAGTCAAAAGGCTGTCTGACTTCACTACACAGAAGATAATAATGTAGATCCCGTTTTACACACATGCTTTTACAGGCATGCAGTCTCATACACAGTGACGCACACGACCACAGCCAAGCACTCAAGCTCCCACATACTCACAGCCTCATACAGAATCGACCCCAAAAAATACACTCAGACATGCTTTTACACATGCACAAAATAATACTCCTACATACACTGGCAGAGACCCGCAGACGAATAAAGTCAAACATGCAGAAAAGCAGACACACATACTGGAAAACCAACACATACATTCTCACACACAATAAATCTTCCAGCTATTCCCTCACATTTGCCTCCGCCTTACAGCTGTGCATGGTGCTCCACTGGAGACCAGCTCATCAGAACGAACTTGCAGTGTGAGAGGGCTCGTTTACAGTTTATAGCCCTGCTGTATGTCAGGTTCCTCAAGCTCCTCAGGATCAGGTAGATCCTATAAGGGTTCCGCTTCCCGATCATTCTGAACTCAGAATGAAAGACACTGAGTTCTAGTTAGATCAGGCAGGGGATAAAGGACGGGAGGGGACTGCAGGGACAAAGGATCTGAAATACACAAGCAGACACCATTAACACACTCCATACAAGTCTAATTCCTACTCTCATTTAGATCTCACTAAACCATAGATACCTGCAATGCAGTCCTGTAAACATTTCGAACCCTTCTCCAGTCAGAGGAACTATCCAGCCTCTTCAAACATCAGAAACCAGATATCTCATAATTCACTTCAAGAATTCGCAAGTAGTCCGTAGTTAATTCACTACAATTATCCAATGTTCTTTTCGCGCTCCTCCTCACTGTGTAAACACACATTGTCCCAAACAAATAAGGAAATAATAACAAGCCCTATCAGCACTCCTGCTCACGGGGGTATCAACACGCTGTCCCAATCACGTAAGTAAAATATCAAGCCCTATCAGCGCTCCTCCTCACGGGGGTATCAACATGCTGTCTCAATCGATCAATGTTGTGCACGTTAAACTATGAAAGAGCGTCTTTCCTCCGTCCGGAGCACTCCGCAATTCCCCCTTACTGGGGAAATGGATATTAAGGAACTGTCCGTTGCCTCGCGGATGCTCCCTGTTCCGAAGACTGTTCAATGTCAAACTAATGCTGTTGACTCGTAAGAAAACGCCAAGTCCCGGCTCTTCTCACCCTACCTTATAGTAGATAAAAATTCCAGAGTTACCGCTCCTGCTTGGGGGTATCCTCGCCCCAAAACGCAGTCTTCTGACACACCGTCTCTCGGCGTCTTCGTCCCCCTTCTTGCAAATTCCCGGAAGCGTTCGAGTATTCAAAATTATGCACGCGCGTCATTGCGCGTCAGTTCTTTTTATCCACTTTTTCCCGCTGAGCCTTCTGGGACTTGAAGTCTCTACATTTTGGCAGGCGCTTCTGTCAATTCCTGACAGTAGGTCCCCCTCCCCAGCGCCTCCTAGAACCCGGCTTCCCTGGAAACCTCTTGTAGAAGGAGCGAACCGCCGTCGGTGCGTGCACCTCACTGCTGGGCTCCCAGGAATCTTTATCCGCCGAATACCCCTTCCATGATATCAGGAACCACAACCGACCCCTGCGGAATTGGGAATCAAGAGCCCTCCTCACCCCGTACTCCACCCTATCACTCATAAGGATAGGAGGAGGGGCTCTTCGTTTTGCAGGTCCCGCCGGTTTCAGAAGGCTGCAGTGGAACACAGGATGTATTCTCAGGCTCCCAGGGAGACGGAGCTTGTGCGCCACTGGGTTTACTTTTCGGACCACTTCGTACGGACTGATAAAACGAGGATGAAAAATACTCCGCAGCTTGAACCGGATGTTCTTCGTGGACAGCCAAAGGCGCTCTCCCACCTGGTACTCCGGTCCTTCCACTCTTCTTCGGTCCTCCCACCTTTTGTAGTCCTGCTTGGCTCTACCCAGGTGGTCTGTTAGCTTCTTATGCACCTGTAGCAAGGCCTTGATGAGGGCCATAACTGTCGGTTGATCCTTCACCCCCTCCGGGATGATCACCGGGAGAATCTTTGCTGCATACCCAAAGTTAGCCATAAAAGGGGATACTCCGATGGAGCTATGCGCCGCGTTGTTGTATGAGAGCTCGGCCAACCAAAGCAACGATACCCATGATTCTTGGGCATCCTCTGAGTAACATCACAAGAATTTCTTCAATGTCTGGTTGAGCCTTTCAGTTTGTCCATCCGTTTGAGGGTGGAACGCTGTGGACACTGTTGACTCGATGTGTAGAGCCTTGCACCATGTTCTCCAGAAACTAGCCACGAACTGGGGACCTCTGTCTGATACGATCACCGATGGCAGTCCATGAAGACGGACTATTTCGCTCAACAATAATTGAGCAGTTTGACCCGCAGTGGGTAAGGTCCTGCAAGGCACAAAGTGACCAATCTTGGTCAGGCTGTCGACCACTACTAACACCACCGACTTGCCCATCTCTTTTGGCATCCCTGTGATGACGTTGAGACTTATGGTATGCCACGGGTAAGGAGGCGTGGGCATAGGTACGAGTTTACCCCTGGCTTTTGTGTGATCAGATTTCCCTCTGGCGCATGCCTCACTTTCAGACACCCATTTCTTTGCCTGTGCAGTCATGGATTCCCACCAAAAGTGACGTTGTAACAGCTCTATGGTTTTCTTAATGCCTGGATGAGCGGCTAGAGGTGACTGATGACACCAACAGAATGCCTTATTTTGTAACACCTGGGTAGGCAGATACAGTTTGTCCTTAACAAAAGGGAGGCCGTCTCTCATTGTTCATTCTTTCGAACCTGTAGTCCAGGTTGCCCATCTATCTTTCGAACAGCTTTCTCTGATTTCTCTCAGAAACTCCTCAGCATTCACCACGCATACCACTTTCTCCTTCGGGATTGTAGCCATAGGTGCATGTACTTCCTGACCATCTGTGCTTTCCTGACGAGACAAGGCATCTGCCTTGCGATTGTCCACTCCGGGTCGGAATGTTAGGTGGAAATCATATTCCGCGAAGAAGAGAGTCCACCTCATCTATCTCTGGGTGAGGCGTCGTGCGGACTGCATGTACTGTAGATTCCAGTGGTCCGTATATAGTTTAACCGTGTGACGGGCTCCCAACAGATACAGCCTCCATTCCTGAAAAGCCTTCTTTATGGACAGAAGTTCCTTCTCAGCTACAGTGTAGTTGCACTCTGCAGTGTCTAGTTTCTTGGACAGGTAGGCCACCGGGTGTAAACGTCCTGTATCCTTATCCCTTTGTGAAAGAATGGCGCCTATTGCCACATCAGACGCATCTGCTTCTACTATGAATGGCGCCTCCAAGTGGGGATGTCTCAACACCAGAGCAGTGGTGAATGCTTTCTTTAGAACCTCGAAAGCCCTGACCGCTTCTGCATCCCAAGCAAAGACGGACCCTTTTTTTAGCAAACGTGTGATGGGCACTGCTTTCATAGAGAATTCGCGGATGAATCGCCTATAAAAGTTCGCGAAACCCAAGAAGCTCTGCACTTCCCTGATGTTCTTGGGTGTGGGCCATTCCAACACTGCTTGTACTTTACGTTCAGACATGCACAGCCCTTTTGGACTGAGATTCACCCCCAGGAACTCCACCTCAGTCACGCTGAACTCGCACTTACTTAGCTTACAAAAGAGTGCATGCTCTTGTAGTTTCTTTAATACTTTACACACATGATGGTAATGGTCTTGAGTCTTTTCTGAATAGATGAGAATATCATCTAAATATACTATAACAAATAGATCCATGGACTCTGCCAACACTTCATTCAGGAAATACTGGAATGCCGCTGGGGCGTTGCACAACCCGAACGGCATTACCAAGTATTCATACAGCCCATACCTTGTTTTGAAGGCTGTCTTCCACTCATCCCCTTGCCTAATGCGCACCAAATGATATGCTCCTCTGAGGTCAAGCCTTGTGTATATCACTGCCTCGCGTACCTGGTCTAATAGCACATTAATGAGGGGGAGCGGATACCTGTTCCTGACTGTGTTTTTGTTCAGCATCCTATAATCACAGCAACCCCTCAAGTCACCATTCGCTTTAGAAATGAGGAACAAAGGGGAGGCTGCCGGTGATCTAGAAGGGCGGATGAACTCCAACTTGACATAAGTATCTAGGTATGATCGAAGATGCACCGTTTCCGGCTCGGATAACGCGTACACCCTACAGGACGGGAGAACACTTTCATCAATCAAGTCAATCTGGCAGTCGTACCTTCGATGAGGGGGAACACCTCTGCCTTGACCTTGTTAAAGACTCACGAAAAGGCCTGGTATTCCCCAGGTAGACTAACCTCTTTTTCAACTACGGTTGCAACACACCATGAGGAAGCCAAAGCGGTCGCAGGAGACTTATTTTCTCTCAGGCAGTGTACCCTGCATACCTCTGATGAAAACTTCACCGCCCTATCTGCCCAATTCACCTCGGGATTAATCTCGTACTGCGGTGCATCGATGATGTTGAGCACTATGTTTTCTGTGTGTTGTCTCCCCACCCCCGATAGTATCAGGCTTAACTCCTCGGTCTGCGATGTGATCTTTCCAGATTTCAAAGGCTTCCCATCCACTGCCACCACTTCTTCAGGTACCTTCCGTGCCACTTCCCCTAATGACAGCATAATGACCAACCCACTGTCAATGAAATTGCCCGTGGCCCCTGAATCCAACATGGCCAGTGTTTGATGCACTTGGGATCCCGCTACCAGTCTTCCTGACAGCACTATATGAGCCTCAGTAGCTGACGGAAGGTCTAATGCCAGAGAGGTTATCTTCATGCCCGGTTTATCGTTATCAGGTTCGGTCTCAGGGAAACTACCCTCTGCACTTACTTTGGAGACCGCTGCTCTTTTAGTACTAAATGAAGGGTTCTGCATTTTTGGTTTAGTCGGGCATTCTCGCACATAGTGACCCCTCTTTCCACAATACATACACAGACCCTGTGTGTGACGGTTCTCTCTTTCTATGCGTGACAATGGAGCCCTGACTGCTCCGATCTCCATAGGTTCTCCTCCTGTCTCTCCTTGGGTAGTCTCTTTCGTAGGACCCCTATCGACCCCTCTGTCATGTATGCGCCCATCCAGTCGCAAAGAGAGGCTGACGAAATCCGCACATGTGCGGGGATGGGGGTCTATTCGGGCTATTACGTCTTTAAGCTCTCCACACAGACCCTGGTAAAACAGAGACATGCGCTTCTCCTCAGGCCATGCGGCCTCTGCCACCAATCTATTGAAGGTGGTGAGATACGTAACCAGATCCCCTTGTCCCTGCCTTAAAGACAGTAGCTCCTTATCAGCACTAAACGAGGTAGTCCTCCTATCAAACACCCCTTCGAATGTGCTTCTGAAAGCATCCCAGTCTGACAACACTGCGTCATTGTTGCGCACTAGGGGAACCGCCCAGTTTGCCGCGTCACCACTGAGGTACGAAATGGCAAACGCCACTCGCGAGTGATTATTGGGAAAGGATGATGACAGACAAGAAAAATGCAGCAACATCTGCGTCAGGAACACCTGGACTTTGTGGGGGTCCCCACTGTATCTTTCTGGAGTGGCCGAAGGTATAGGAGGTGCTACCGTGACCTGTATCGGAAGCACTGCTGCAGAGCCAGCATCAAATGGGTTCCTATTGGTCCTGTCTATCCTTTCCCTTAAGGCCGCTGTTTCTAAACGTGACGTGGCTAGTTCCTGTTGTAAAACCTCTAAGATGTGCACCACAGCTTCTAGCGTCGTCATTATAGCCACCGACCTGACCAGGAGGAGCAACCCTTCTTGGGTGCGTAATTCTGTCAGGTTCCTCAAGCTCCTCAGGATCAGGTAGATGCTATAAGGGTTCCGCTTCCAGATCGTTCTGACCTCAGAATGATAGACACTGAGTTCTAGTCAGATCAGGCAGGGGATAAAGGACGGGAGGGGACTGCAGGGACAAAGGATCTGGAATACACAAGCAGACACCATTAACACACTCCATGCAAGTCTAATTCCTACTCTTGTTTAGATCTCACTAAACCATAGATACCTGCAATGCAGTCCTTTAAACATTTCGAACCCTTCTCCAGTTAGAGGAACTATCCAGCCTCTTCAAACATCAGAAACCAGATACCCCATAATTCACTTCAAGAATTCGCAAGTAGTCTCGTAGTTAATTCACGACAATTATCCAATGTTCTTTTTGTGCTCCTCCTCACTGTGTAAACACACGTTGTCCCAAACAATTAAGGAAATAATAACAAGCCCTATCAGTGCTCCTCCTCTTGGGGGTATCAACACGCTGTCCCAATCACTCAAGGAAAATATCAAGCCCTATTAGCGCTCCTCCTCACGGGGGTATCAACACGCGGTCTCAATCGATCAATGTTGTGCACGTTAAACTGTGAAAGAGCGGCTTTCCTCCGTCCGGAGTACTCCGCAATTCCCCCTTCCTGGGCAAATGGATATTAAGGAACTGTCCGTTGCCTCACGGATGCTCGCTGTTCCGAAGACTGTTCAATGTCAAACTAATGCTGTTGACTCATAAGAAAACGCCAAGTCCCGGCTCTTCTCACCCTACCTTATCGTAGATTAAAACTCCAGAGTTACTGTTCCTGCTTGGGGGGAATCCTCGCCCCAAACCGCAGTCTTCTGACACGCCGTCTCTCGGCGTCTTCGTCCCCCTTCTTG
Source organism: Lissotriton vulgaris (assembly GCF_964263255.1). NCBI lineage: Eukaryota > Metazoa > Chordata > Amphibia > Caudata > Salamandridae > Lissotriton > Lissotriton vulgaris. Next base: position 788,769,306 of record NC_141698.1, on the reverse strand, counting down.
CAAATTCCCGGAAGCGTTCGAGTATTCAAAATTACGCACGCGCGTCACTGGGACTTGAAGTCTCTACATTTCGGCAGGCGCTTCTGTCTATTCCTGACACTGTATGTCGGCTTCTAGGGCACAGCAAGGGGCTGTGACCTCAAACAACAGTCATATATCAGGGTTTGGAAGTTGCACTGTCCCTCAGACTTCACATACCGAATGCCCATTTATATGTGCTACTGGATAATGCCCAACACATCTTTACATTATCATATTACAGTGTGCTCCAAATCAATGCTTTATTTGCGAAATATTTACTGGAAGTGCTCAATTTTTTTAAGGAGGCCACACCCACCCACCCATGGCTCCACCCACTAACTCCACTGACTCCACCCACTTCCTCTATTGGCTCCATCCACCTACACCCAGAACTAGTATTGCTGAACGTTCCATGACAAGGGTTAGACCAAAATCCACAGGTTTAAAGGTCAAGAAATGAGCCATGTGTATTGCCAGAAGGATGCACTACAGGACAGTCTATACCCTGTACTGTGCACCTGTGGCTGAGGGTCAGTCACTAGCCACATGTCATCGAAGCACAGATCGGCCAAGCTGTGGCACTGCAAGATCCTGAGGAGGTGCCTGTTACCCACAGGGGAGTAAGATGGAAAACACCACCACCCAGAGAGGTGGAAGACTGAGCACCACACACCCATGACATCTCACCTCCACATCCCTAGCCCACAGGAAGCCCATCAAGGCTCTATTAGCTCCTGTATACACAATATGTCAGGATCTGACTTGCAGAACCCCTGCAGGTGCTCGGCAATGGGTAGAGGGCCATGTAAAGGACAGAGCTCCTTTCTGGAGTCCAGTGCTGCAGCCAGCGAACCCGGGTAAACTCTGATGATGTTTATTCTGTAATGTCACTTATTCACACCTGACTAACCCACCCCTTCTCCCTAGCTGCAACCGGACCTGACCATCCAAAACAGAAGCATCAATCAATGCAATGCACTTGCAGGAATGCCGGAACGCAGGCTCGCAGTAGCAAGATCCGATCATAACGTAATGTCTCGCAACTGCTGCACCCTAAATACAGCAGCAGCCTTGGCCCTACCAAAGAGAACAAGACGTCATTCATCGTGATATTATACATAATATCCATACAATCTATGATTTTTAGGTGAGCCACACCAATAGTTCATAGACAAACGTTGCAGTTGAGCTCTTTTTGCAATTGCTGTTCATATTTAATTTCCTGCCTAATAAGGTCCTCTGAGTTTTTCTATCGCCAAGCAGTGTCCGGTTTTGTTTAGCATTACTCCATATGGACATACACAAAACTTTTAATTCTCCTCTAACCATTCCAAGCTTCAAATCGTGTAAACTGTGAGAAAAAGTGGTGATGAATGTTCAAGGCAACAGCAAACCAACCCTCTTCCTTTCAGCGTCCTGAGAAATTCCCAGGTTAAGCAGCTACAAATTACTTCAAACAGAAACAGTGCTAATTCATCCCTTTGCCGAACGAAGAAGTGGCCAGGCAGCCAGTGTTGTAAATGAATCTCGGACCCTAGTGTAAATTTCCCGATTCATGCCCTTATATAGGTATACTTTATCATTTCCTTATATAGGCATAGAAATCATTACCATATTTGGCCTAAATCATACAGCCCAAATACGGCATGGATACTTCCACTAAGCTCCAAGAATTAACAACGTTTTCTTGGAAAAAACCGCCTTCAGCAGCTCGGGACTTCCCCCTGCTTGAATATTAAGCTCTCCTAGAACTCCCGGCGTTTTCCAAGAAATGAGCCTTTGAATGACGTTATTAGGTCCAAATATGCGTCAAACTCGGCACCTTCAAAGTATAAATATGCCTTGATTTGCCTAAACAAACACACGGTGGTTTGGAGCAGATCGACTATCTACTTGCCCGACCCCCTACAGCCGCAAGTGCCGAAGGAAGCCGACCCTCCAGGAGACGCACTGCGAGACTCTGTCATTTCTCCTGCCGAGAAATCCAGCTCCACTGTTTCCAGGCTACCCTTGCGGGTATTTGGGAAATCGAGTGCCAAGAACGAAATACAAGACCTCCTTCATTCTAGAACAAAGGTACGGAGCTGATTAGACCTCTTAGAGAATTATCGGAATCAGATTCCTGGCAGAGAACTTCTAGACTCAAACTCCTCCTCTTATACTCCCTCCCTCTTACCAGACTTAGGTTAGGTACACCGGGGTAGGCGTATTCTAGAAGCACCAGTTAAGTATTTTAGTCATCCTTTTATCATTGTATGTATTTTATGTATTTTATACATTTTATGCACTTTATGGCTTAGAAACCATATCATGCTTTTACAGTACTACTTTATAATACTGTTCGTATTATATGCATTGTACTTCATATTAAGCTCTACTATTGTAGCAGTTCATTTTCAATGCTTGAGAAAGAAGACTGTTCAATAAATACCTTTTTATTGAAAACGCCTGTCTCTCTATTTCTCTTGCACCTCTGGTGAAACTAAGCATGCACGATTGACTGAGTGAAATAGTTATCTATTGTTTCCGCGACTCTAGAGATTTGATTTCTTATTCTTGGGAAACAAAGTTGTCATGTTTTATGCGGTTGTCAGAAACTAATCCCTTCTTGTTTATTCGAGAAAGTTTCTAGTGACCTCTAAGCTAGCTGGCACTCACAATTAAGTCTAATATAACCGGTAGAGACCTAGTAGACCTCAGTCCTACGTCTAAGCTACAGGATATATTATTCCAATGCGCAGAGCCTATTGGGAATATAGGAACTACACTACATGGCGCCCAACGTTTAGTAAGGCGATAATTTAACGCTAGATACTAGAGTAACTCAGTTGTGCTTTTCACTCAGACCCCTCTTTCCCGTAAAAACTCCAATAGACGTCTGGAGTGGGTGAAAGGGCATAATATCCGCCAAAACCTAGTAGGACGAGAATCCTATGTATTAGTTTTTGGTTTAGTCAACGTTGAAGGATACAGTGTTCCAAAATATTGTGGACCTAATCTTTGTTTCCTTGAAAATTGTTCTGCAGAACTTTTAGTAAATAAAAATGTCGGAGAGTGACGACGAAAGGGAGAGAGCTAGAATAGCAGCTCAATCAGTCTTAGATGACACAGCTCTCCAACAAAATGACCCGGATGCTATATTCATCCCGGCGAATATAAGAAAAACCATAACTATAAAACTTATAGAAAATGGAGTATCATCGAGAGGTGGTAAAATCATATTTGTGATAGAGGCACATGAATATCGGCAGACAGAGGTATTCTATTCATGGAATACTTTTCCACAAGCAAATCCAGTAACACGGGAGTTCCACTACTACAAAATAGAGGAACCTCCAGTGGAATACGTCCCTTTCGAGGGCGTTGAAATTCCACTAACTTACCCAGAGTATCAGCTCTGGTTTAAAGGCGCCCTAAAACATCAAAATCACATTACCAGGCTCGGTCCACTAGGTAGACCAGGAGCTACATGTCCAGTTCTAGCCAGCTATACACCACATCCTGACATTGAAGAAATGTCAGATAGAGAACTTTTAGCTCAGCTAAAACAATTAATAAAAGCATATAGACAATTAGTTCAATTAACAATTGACAGTCCAACCTGCCTCCAGAAGTTAAAAGAAACAGATATAGCAGACCAACCTTATGAGCTTGCCAGAATTATTGAAAAATCATATGAAGAATTAGGTAGAGATAGTTTGGGTGGAAAACCATTGAAGCCCCAACTAACTGAAAATCCTGAAAAAACATTTATTAAGAATAATCTCACTACTACAAAAAAGAAGTGGGAGAGTAATAAACAAATTCTTCGAGATAAAAATATTCTCAACCCAGAGGAAGGTCTCCCCAACAGAGAGACAAGTCTCCCCAAAGGGAGCCCTCTGAAAAGAGATATAATCTTAGGAATAGGGATTAGGGATAATTTGAAAAAACCTGACAGATATCAAGATAATGATACACGTCCCTCTCGATCATTTCAGACTTCCTCGCAGAAATCGGAAAAAAGAGGACGGTCAGAACACAAGGAAGAACGTGTCAAGTCCAAAGACAAGGAACCCATTCACCAAGGTAAAAAAGCTCAGTTTTCCAAAAAGAAGGTAGCAAGCATAAAAGTCAGACATGCCGAGGATCTTGAGAGCACAACTCAAGAATAGGGAGTGGGCTCAGACAATGCTAGACAGCGCAGCAGAAGTAACCATAGTTCGCAAGATCCTGAAGGATCATCTGGAGACAGTGGACTTGAATGAATACATTCAGGTTGAAACTGCAGACACCAGGGTTAGTATACCCCATAAGTTATATGGAGTAACACTCCGGATGGAGGGGGACATAACTAGAAAAATAAGAGCACTCTTTTGGGAGAAGCTCTCTAAGGGCTATGACATTCTTCTAGCTGAACAAGACTGGCCACCTGAATTTGTCAGGGAGTGCCCACATGGCGAAGAGATAATTATGCCAGCCTTCTCTAATCACATTCCAATTCATAAAAAATATACGTATGCCAGAAAATGGGCAGTAGCCCAAGCTCCAGCATTATATCAAAATCACTCAGGATGGGATGAGGAATCTCCTCGCCATAAAATCCAGTTAAAAAACCAGCCCACTGCACAAAGGCAGTACCCGGTTAAGCAAGAAGCTAAAAGACAGGTCAGGGAGATTTTAAATCAACTTGAATACCATGGGGTGATAGAAACATGCAACTCATCTATGAACAATCCTTTGTTTCCTGTATCCAAACTAGACAATTCATATCGTCTAGTATTGGATTACAGACACTTAAACTCTTGTGGCAAAAGATTTGCAGTACAATACTCACACAGTGCAGCACTGATGAATAACATTGTGCGCAAAAAATATAAAACGACATTAGATATTTCGAATGGATTTTTCTGTCAAAATATTGCACCAGAAAGCAGGCATTTGACCGCTTTCTCAATTTTGGGGACACAGCGACAATTTTGTCATCTCCCCCAAGGATTCAAGAATAGCCCAGGGTTATTTTCAGCAAGAGTAACAGAGTTACTCCAAACATACGATGATGAGTCATTACCTTATGTCGATGACATCTATCTTACGGATGACGACTTGGACAAGCACTTGGAAAGAGTGAACACCATAATACTTGGGTTCGCTTCTGAGGGGTATAAATTAAATTTTAAAAAATCAAGATTCTTGGAATATGAGTTGTCAAGTGAAGGCAAAAACCTAGCAACAAACTTTCTAGAGAAATATGCGCTGCTCCAACCCCCAAATACGCTGAAAAACTTACAGTCAATTCTAGGTTTCCTGAATTTTGGAAGAATTTACGTTCTGAATTACGCAGAGAGGGTTAAACCTCTCTACGAATTAATCAAGCCTGATTTTAAACCATCACATTGGACTAAAACACACACAGAAATTTTGCGTTCAGTACAAACAGACATGTTAGCAAAAACTAAACTAGACACACGCGAAAACGTGCGTAACCTTGTAATCGAGTCATCCCAGGAAGATATGGATTTACGTACCTAACCTTTAAGGAAGGAGAAACGGTACCAATAGCTTACAAATCACACTTGTACACACAAGCAGAAATGAAGTTCACTTCTGACAGCGGTTCAAACTGCTGTAGCAAAAGAGAGAGCTCTCACACAGGTTAAACGCATAATGATTGTTTCACCTGTACCTGCCTTAGAGGCAGTGACAAGAGCAAGCATTCCTAATTCAAAATCTCTACATCTGAGATGGATACAATGGGTTAACTCTCTTGCTGCAACAGACGTTCAATACTTTTTTGACCCGAGTCTAAAGACACAAGAAGTTCTCCAATATGAGCACGAATGTCCTCTGCCGACCGAAATTCTTCCTCTTGAACATTATGGCTGTATAATATATACAGATGGATCAGCACAGCCGACAATTGGGGGTAAACAAGCCTATAGTGCTGCGTGCACGATTGTTAAGGGTCGCTGGCGCGAAGGCAAATTTAGACCTATGGTCACAAAAACTCAATCACTCGGAGACTGTACAGCTCAGCGAGCTGAACTACAGGCTTTCAAGATGGCGCTTGAAAATACTGATCGCGAATTCCCCACACTTATAGTGTGCGATTCGTATTACTGCGTCCAATCTTATAATGAGTATCTGCATAACTGGGTTCAAAACGGATTCAAAGACACTAAAGGTGGCACAATCAAGCATAAGTTGCTTTGGGAACAAGTAGTTCTTTTGCAGAGAGAACTACAAAAGACTCACGTGATACATACACTGAGTCATCAGCGTGATGGCGTTCATGTTGCAGGGAATTCATTGGCTGATGAAGCCGTGAAGGCAGCTGTGCAAACGGCTTCCGTAGCTACTATCACTCGGTCAAAAACAAAAATAGACAGTGAAATAATGCAAGCTGTCACTGCTTCAATCAAAGACAGTGGTAAGACACTCCCGAAAGGCTTTCCAGTAAAATACTCATATAAAACTGATGCAAACAATGTTCCTTTTGCTTGAATCCCTGGAGTGGGGGATAGGGCAATACCAAACATGGAACACAGGTTAGGACTAATAATTGCAGCACATGAAGGGCTTGCTTCTGCACACGCAGGTGTTTCCGCCACGGTATCATTATTAAAACAGAGATACTGGTGGCCACGCATGAGGAAACAAACTAGAGACTATGTACTGGAATGTGAAATCTACCAGAAAATGAAAGTCTCTACAGTGAAACGTCCTGCACAAACACCCCTTTTGATTTCAGATAAGCCACTAGCGTGTGTTTATCTGGACCACTGTGGTCCCGTAACACGGGATGGTAACTAAAATATATCATGATCGCAGTGGATTCCTGCATGAGATTTATTTGGTTATGGCCCGAGCACTCGGCTGATGCCAGAACTGTTATAAAGGATTTGCGAGTCTTTATCAGCACATACGCAATAGGCACGCTACATTCTGATCAGGGTCCTGCGTTTAGCTCTCGAGCTTACAAAGAGGCCATGGTTAGTTTGGGCGTTGCGTTGTGGTACTCTAGTCCCTTCCATCCTGAGGGTAATGCGGTAGTGTAAAGGAAAAACCGTGCATAAAGCAATCCATAACAGCAAAGATATTAGGTTCAGGTGATGGGTGGGTCAAACATTTAATAAGTGTCCAACATAGTCTTAACAATCTGCCAAGAAATTCTCTGGGGGGAATCACTCCTTATGAGCTACTATTTCATACTAGAATGATAATCGAGGATATCGATTGTCAGACTTCAGTGGTAAAACAAAAACCCTTTGATGTCAAAGATCGTTTGGCTGTCTTACAGGATTTAAATGAAACAAGAAGAAGTCTGAGTAACAAAACACAAAAGCCAACAGCCACTGAAGATAAACCACCTGTCCCAGCAAGACCTGTCTGGGTTCCAAAGATTGGGGATCTAGTCAGGGAAAAGATAGCAGTAAAGAAGGAATTTGGGCCTTCTTACAGAAAAGCAGTACCTGTCTTAGCAATCCAAGGAACAAGATCAGTAGTACTACCGCCCCTTGCTGGTAAAAAGGAGAACAGAGTCGTGTCCATCAACCTGGTAAAACCACAACATGTGGCCAATAATAAGTAGTAGGCCAAGTGGACTCCCAAGATGTAGCAGACAGCCAAATCTTGCTACAATCCAAGAGGTTCAAACTGAAAGACTTATCACCTTTGATAAACCTGCAGAAAGAAAAGAAGGACTAAGAAACAAAGCAATGGAACTCGTACCTCTTGAGACCCAAATATCTGTTCAACCAGAAACACCAGTCTACAATGATGTAGCACCTGAATACACTAACATGACAAAGGAGAAATCAGTTCCAGCAATTTCAATAAACCCCGATGCCATTCAAACAATTGACAGAACTGCATCTGGATATTTCATCAACTTTGATAACTTTTCTGAGGATCCAAGTGAACCTGAAGATACAACAACAAAGAAATCTCTCAAAGAAAAAATGACATAACTTTTTCATGAACTTGAAAAAATATATCTGGTTTCACCATGGACTGAATTTTGGATTGGTTTAGGTGCATTTTTCCTCCTGCTCTGGCTAATATTAGTTTTAAGCCTGGGGCAAATGATAGATGGAAAATACAGTACAATGGACACAGCATGTCAGAAAATCAATTTGGCCCTAAAACCCCACAAATCATCACATGTTGAAAAAAGAGAACTGTCATCAGTAAACATCACAGCCGTCCCTATACCAGGAGGTATAATATGGGATAGAACTGATTATGATATCTATGGCCCGGTAGAGATGCTGAGGATTCCACATCAGTTCAAGGTTTCTGTGAATGGCTTTTTAACACCCAGCAGATTCTCTGATGATTGGGACTTTGAGACAATTAATAATATGATGTCAGATTTAGAAATGTCTGCGAAATATACTGAACATGACTATTTAGAAGGGTCATCAGACTATGAACAAATGTATTGTTTTAACCATTTTGTCATCACATTTTACACAAATCTGCAAGCCCGAGAAATGTTTTTATGTATAATCAATGGGAACATTGTCCCACACCACAAAAAGGCAGCTCTAAAAAATTTTATGAAATGTTTCCTTACTTCTCAGGGTTTAATGTTACAGATCCAGAAACGTTTTATTTCAAAAATGTAAATAAGACAGGATTGAAAACAATGTTGACTAATACCAAACAAATTTATTCTGCAAAATGTTATGCTAAGTTGTCCACATTGGGATACGACTTCTGGAAATATAACATCGAGACAAAAACTGTCTGAGGCACAAAAGAATGGCAGGTGCAAGGTCTGGAAGCTTTATTCAGAGCCTGCATTAAAACTGAACAAATAATGTTTTTAAATGACACTGTGCAACAAACCTCTTGTCTTGGCATAGCAAAAATAAAAGATTTAAATAAACCGTCTATACCAAAGCCCATACCTGAAAATAACAAAACTGCAGAAGGGGAGATAGACGTACAATATGTTTTCAAATTGAACAGAACTAGTCCTAATTGGAAAAAATGGTTAATCTGCCCCGTAGACACCAATAACTGTCAAGAAAGATTCCTGAACAAAACACAGGGTTTAATTCCTAACAGACCAGATCCAAGATACTCCCAGAGACAAAATCCAGGGATAGTAACAACATATAGTATAGGGAAACTATGCCTTGAATGGCTTAAAACTTCTACACTTCAAGAAATTAAACAACACTTGACTTTACTTAAAGAAATGATGAAGCATGTCACCGACCAGGTCGGTGAGTGAGGGCTTTCTTAACTGACCTAAGTCAGGCCAGTTTTTCATCATTTTTTCATTCTTGCTCCAGATTGTGGTTAGTGGCATACCACGGACCTCTCTTTCTTTGTTTGACTGACTTTACTTAAAAAAAGCAATGATTTGCGAGATTTCTTACTGGGACCTCACAAACCACGGCAAAAACGTTTCATATACACCGGTATATATGCTGCGTACAACGAGGCTTGGAAGATAACACAAATAGAAACTGCAGAAAGAATACGAGAAATTGATTGTATTAACTTGAAGAAAGCTCTCTCTGTAGTGGACAATGGGTTAACTACTCTGTCCTCCAGAATATATTAATTGGACAGCATTGTATCCTCTGCAATTGACATAATGGAACAAGACTTGTTAATGTTACAACATGGCCAGTCTCAATTACGTTCTATAATGCAGCTAGGCTGGACGTTACAAAATCTGCGTTCAGGCTACGTGCCATGGAGAATTATCAACACAGCATCGTTGTTTACTGGGTTTAACCTTACAGATAAACAAATCTCTTTGGCACAAAGAGGAGCAGACTATACAGTGCTGAGCATTGAAAAACTGGAAAGATTACCATTGACAGTGTCTGAGAAACCTGTAATAGAATGGATAATTCATGGCACCATCATGATTCCAGGGACGATTTTCCAGTTTCAGTATTGTCTACAGCATATACCAGAAGGCCTGTATGAAAGGTTGGGTAAAGAATACATTAAGTCAACATGGACTTTACCATATACACACAGTTGTTGGAATAAGGGGAAAGAAGTATTCCTTAGTGGAAAAAGTTGTAGAAATTCACTAAGTGGTACACTTCTGTGCCAGGGTATTAATTTACATGGAGCCTGCGATGGTTCTCGCGAACAACCTTTCATGCCATCTGCACGGTACTCCCTCCACACTGATAGAACCCGTTTTCAGGCAGCTATCCAATGGCAGTTACGTTATATTAAATGATCACAGCTGCTGTGGCATGGTGCCAGGAAAAGTTTATCTGGTTACTGTGTCGTCCATGGTCACTTGTTGTATGCAAGTATTGTATTCAGCTCGCAAGTCAGACAGTCAGACGGCAATATGGCCTTCATTGAATATCTCTTCTATACGAATTGATACTTTAAGCAGACTAAAGTCTATTCTTTTGCAAAAATCTGTGCCACTGACATCATCAAAAGAAACGTATGATCTGCGAGTGGCAAGGACTTCTGCAGAGATACATGCATTATTAGCAACAAACTGCCCTGCACATTTCGCAGAAATGTTAAGTCAAATCTTAAACATGTCTGATACCAGTGGCATGGTACATGTATTTAAGATGACTTTTTCGGGACTGTTAGCACCATTTGAAGCAGTACTCGGCATTTTCCCAAATTTCGTGCACTCTGTGTTCGGCGGCCTGCCTCTCATCTTGGGATTCGTAGCAGGAATACTATTTTTATTTCTTCTGCTCAAAGAGAAGTGTGGCTCGAATGGTTAGAGCAGCAGACCCTGATGCAGAGGTCTGGTCCGGGACCAGGGTTCAATACCCGCCTCGGTGGGTCTTGGGCTCAATTTCCTCGGACCTGATAATTCTCGCCTCAGTGCCTATTCTAATCATGGGTCCCACTCTGCAACTCTGAGCAATAGCTTGCTTAATCTCCACAATGGCCCCAACAGTGCTGGGATGCCTGGCTTCACCTTGGGGGTGCCCGGGAGTGGACATTCCACAGGGAAAAACAAGGAAGGGTTCCTAAGTGGTATACGGACAGCGCCGGGACACCTCCGTTGGAGGTAGCTGTGCGCTTTACAAATGGCATTTACATTTACATATGGCAAGTCCAGTAACCGGCAATACCCAGAACCTCATGGAACAGACGTCTGTGCCCAGAGGTATCGTGAGAGGATAACACAGATTCTCGGCTTGGCTCGTTTAAGAGATCTGAATACGACATGGCTTCTCTCGTTCAGACCAATATGGCAAGATTGCATCTTACCTGTTCTACGAAGCCTGCTTTGCGGAGAGGAATGTGTGTTAGACATTTGTCTTACACTTCCATCAGTCCAGCCATCCGATGTCGACTGAGTGTGAGGTACGAGAAACACCAGGCACACAGGTACCATCTGATATGACCATTGCTAACGCAACAACAAGCGCTGACGGCAATGCTTCTCATCTATGCACATTTGATCTGCTCGATCAAGTGGTTCCACTTTCACCTACTATGGTAGACGATTTCTTTGCCAGCCTAGACGACTTGATGTTTTCTCCTGACACCGAGAATAACTTTTGAGTGATGCACACAGTGTTCTCTGAACTCTGAAATTCAGCCTTCATTTTTCAAAACAATGACTTCAAACATTTGGAACTATATTTCCACAACAAAGTTGTAGTTTTTCTCTCTTTCCAAAAACATTGAACTTTTGGCACAGACTAATGTGCTTAAAGTAGAACTATTCTTAGAGAACAAGTCATCTTTAAAAACTGACTAAAAGAATTATTTAGGCCTCATCCCTATTAATAGTAGGATTGCTATGACATGTTATATTATGAAATGATCTCAACTTTTCTTCTGTATTTAAGAGACATTATCATAAATGTAATCTAATGATTCTGTTTCAAATTGCATAAAATAGATTAAAGACAAGTATATTGTGTACTGTAGAAAATGCAAACAAAAAAATTCTGCATACCCAGTTCAAATGCATTCTTTGTATTGGGGGTGAGATTGTAAACACTAGCTTTAGATATGTTCAGTGCTTGCTAGGTTAGCTTTATTGAACTTAATATCCGTGGCGTGGGTGTTGTAAATGAATCTCGGACCCTAGTATAAATTTCCTGATTCATGCCCTTATATAGGTATACTTTATAATTTCCTTATATAGGCATAGAAATCATTACCATATTTGGCCTAAACCATACAGCCCAAATACGGCTCCAAGAATTAACAACGTTTTCTTTGAAAAAAACGTCTTCAGCAGCTCGGGACTTCCCGCTGCTTGAATATTAAGTTCTCCTAGAACTCCCGGCGTTTTCCAAGAAATGAGCCTTTGAATGACGTTATTAAGTCCAAACATGCGTCAAACTCGGCACCTTCAAAGTATAAATATGCCTTGATTTGCCTAAACAAGCACACAGTGGTTTGGAGCAGATCGACTATCTACTTGCCAAACGCCATGCAGCCGCAAGTGCCGGAGGAAGCCGACCCTCCAGCAGACGCACTGCGAGACTCTGTCATTTCTCCTGCCGAGAAATCCAGCTCCAGTGTTTCCATGCTACCCTTGCGGGTATCTGGGAAATCGAGTCCCGAGAACGAGATACAAGATCTCCTTCATTCTAGAACAAAGGTACGGAGCAGATTAGACCTATTAGAGAATTATCGGAATCAGATTTCTGGCAGAGAACTCCTAGACTTAAACTCCTCCTCTTATACTACCTCCCTCTTACCAGACTTAGGTTAGGTACACTGGGGTAGGCGTATTCTAGAAGCACCAGTTGAGTATTTTAGTCATACTTTTATCATTGTAGGTATTTTATGTATTTTATACATTTTATGCACTTTATGGATTAGAAACCATATCATGCTTTTACAGTACTACTTTATAAAACTGTTCGTATTATATGCATTGTACTTCATATTAAGCTCTACTATTGTAGCAGTTCATTTTCAATGCTTGAGAAAGAAGACTGTTCAATAAATACCTTTTTATTGAAAACGCCTGTCTCTCTATTTCTCTTGCACCTCTCGTGAAACTAAGCACGCACGATTGACTGAGTGAAATAGTTATCTATTGTTTCCACGACTCTAGAGATTTCATTTCTTATTCTTGGGAAACAAAGTTGTCATGTTTTATGCGGTTGTCAGAAACTAATCCCTTCTTGTTTATTCGAGAAAGTTTCTAGTGACCTCTAAGCTAGCTGGCACTCACAATTAAGTCTAATATAACCGGTAGAGACCTAGTAGACCTCAGTCCTACGTCTAAGCTACAGGATATATTATTCCAATGAGCATAGCCTATTGGGAATATAGGAACTACACTACACCAGAAGATAACTGTGGGTGTGCTAGTGTAAATTACCTGAAAGGGGCACAAAGTGTGTGCGAGAGTGATAGTGGTATTTTTTTATTGAGCCAAAACATAAATAATATAGCGTGCATTGTTTACATTCTGCTTTTTTAATTTGTTTCAAGCTCAAAAGAACAATTTTTCAATGTGAAACTACCCCTTATTTTTGGAAAAAGTCAATCTCATTTTAACTCCATCAGTCGCCATGAGCCATGGAGCCTGGAGGTTCTCAAAGCAGCTTGACTGAAGAGTGTAGTATTCATTTGATGTTGCCATGTGTTGTGGGGAAGCAGTGCAGATGGAAACTGCCACATGAAACGTGGCACAGTTCGGGCCTTTGAGATGAATGCGCACATTTAAAATATCTGTGAGTGTTCACACACAAGGCCTGTCTGATAATCATTCAACTGCTTGATTTATATCTAAGGTTACTACAAGAATGGAGATGCTAGAGCCAGGGGTTCTACAGTGGACCAATTTGTGCTAGAAACACTAACATAGATAACAAGCAGAAACTTCTATTCATATGTGTGTCACTGGGTTCTGCCTAAAACTTGTACTGCAGCTGCAGACAAGTTCTGTAACCTGCCCTTTTTCATTTGCAGATTCTGCAAAAAGAAAAACATGCCGGTTTACATATGCGAAAAGCACTGTCACTGGCAAGTTACTCTAGTAACCCAAAAATTGGGAGGTCAGGTGTGGCAGAGGAAAGGGGCAGTTGAGTCAGGAGGTGCTGAGCTTGAAAAAGCAGAGTTGACAGTTAACTTATACATTTATTTGCTGCAAAGAAATTGATGAAAGAGGACACACAATGCTAAATCTGTTCCAGATGAATTAATAGCGACTTTTTTGTAGTACTATCTACTACTCTCTTACCTGTGACCTGCAGTCTCCTTGGCACTAGCTCCATTAGATCGCAGGCAAATAATGTGTTTTGGTGGACTCCTGGCTAGGCCAAGAGCATCAGCATGCAATGCAAATGACAAGTCAAAAGGAATAATTTATGGCCTGCTTCTGCTGGGTTTTCATTTCAGTGCATGTGAGTTGTTAACAGAAAGCAGCTACACACTTTTTTATTACTTCGACAATGTCATATTAAGGTTATTGCTGAGGCCGGAACTTTCCAGGACCCAGTCTGCCTTGCCCCAGCTCACCCATCAGCCTGCCCTCAGCTGTAATAATTAACCAATGCAAAAGAAAATGTTCCTTTAAAGGCAGGCGTGCACTACTGACATCACTAACGTGATGCAGTCATCATGCCTAGACCGGGAGGGCCATCCTGCAGGAAGGATGATGACACAGGGCGGGTAGGTACATTTCTTTTTAATAAATATTGCGCTCATCTCACTGGGGAGAAAAATTCAATAGCCCCGGCCCTGTTTAAAAGTAGGTGCTTAGCACCTGAAAGCTCCTGCACAAATTAAGCACTGCTCCAAATGCACTTCTGGTCAGTAACATTTGCGCACACCAGTTGCAGGTGGTTCTTGAATGGATTGGGGCATAATACTCTTCCCGTCTTCTAGGAGAGTTTTTTCCTGTCAAATAATGCAGTTTCATGTCGTTTTTAAATTAAATGTGTCAGAAAGCCACAGGCTCTGAAAGGGCAGTCATTATGTATTAAAGTACTTTTATGGTGTAGCTAGCCAATTAAGATTGATGTGCACCATCAGTTAATTGCATAGATGCCCCTCCATGTATGCTAATAATTATGTATATTGTGCCACAACAAGTATTATGTCATAGGTGCCCACAATGCTACAAATTACATACAGTCTGGCAGAATTTTGACAGTGATTGCATCTATATTCATGGCACCACACAGCTTGGGCCCCACCTACCTGAACAGTCTCATCTCCTTCCACCAGCCACCCAAACACCCTCATTCTGCAGGACTCCTACTCACACATGAAACCAGATCAGGAGGATAGGCATTCTCTTCCATCCCTCCTAAAGCGTAGAACGACCTCCCATTCCACATCAGAGCCTCTTCCTCTCTTCTTGAATTCTAAAAAAACTGGCTTTTCAATTAACCAACCTGCTGTAGACAGGGTTAGGCAAACATCTGCTCAGTGCCAGAATACCCTCACGAGTGATAGTATGCATTATAAATAGACATAAGATAACATATACGATGGATGACACTGATGTCAAAAACTACATCTACTTAGTCAGGTCGGCATTTTTAGGTCTCGCCTAGGCAGAGCAGGAGCTGTCTCTCGATACGTGCTGTAGCTACTGCATGGGCTTTTAGCACGCTCATCCGTTTCAATTCGTTTACTTCATGTGACTTTTGAAATTCCTTTGTTTTCATTGGTGAATAGTTTACATTTTTTCCTCCTTTTGCTTTTTGGTGAAGCCCTAAAGACTGGCCCTGTTATATGAAGCACTTCACTATCACCCATATGTTAGATTCGGCACACTCATTTTTATTTTGCCTAGGCTTATTTGGCTTTCCAAACGCGGTTATCCGAGGGCTGCAAATCATGTCCTAATCCTAATTTCCACCTTCTTTAATTTCATAAGCGCTTTTTCAGCCAGAGGCTCTGTTGTTTTTCATTGTATAACAATTTTGGTTTCATCACTTCAAATGTCCAAACCTTAAATAATATACTTACTTAATGGAAGTGTAGTTTAAAAAGACGGCCAACAGTAGGATCAACCTATTTACATTGTGCTTTTGACAGCATGATTATTTGGATACAATTAAAGAGGTAAACATGCTGTTATTATTCCATTTTATGAAAATGGAAGCAGTTTAAAGTTGCACGCTTTCAACTTTCAATGCTTTCTTTTAGGCTTTAATCATTGGTAAAATACAACCAATATCAAGAGATGCCTCCTTGTGCTCTCTAAACGTGGCATGTAATGTGGTGAGGTTACTTAACAGTATATTCTGCAAGTAGACAGTGCAACACCACCTCAGAACCACTGCAGCACCACCTCAGCATCAGCACAGCATCCCCTCAGTATCAGCACCACACCATCTCAGCAGCAGCACAACACCACCTCCTCATCAGTGCCTCACCACCAGTGCAGCACCAACTCAGCGTCAGCAGAGCACCACCTCCGCACCAGTGGAGCACTTCCGTAGCACCTGCACAGCACAACCAGACCATCTCAGCATCAGCACAGTACCACTTCCACAACAGTACACCACCACCCGTGCAGTGCCACCTCAGCACCATGCAGCCCCACCTCAGCAGCAATTCAGCACCAATGCAGCACCACTTCAGCATCAGCGCAGCACCACCTCAGCATCAGCACAGCATCACTTCAGCACAGCACCAACTCCGCATCACTCAGCACCAGCTCAGCACCACCTGAGCACCAGTACAGCACAACCACTTCAGCATGACTCAGCAGCACCTCAGCATGACTCAGCACCACCTCAGCATCATCTCAGCATTAGCACAGCCCCATCTCAACATCAGCACAGTCCAACCTCTTCATCAATGCACCACCACCACTGCAGCATCACCTCTGCACCAGCGCAGCACCAACTCAGCATCAGCGCAGCATCACCTCAGTGGCAATTCAGCACCGACGCAGCACCAGCTGAACATCAGCTCAGCACCATCTCAGCATCAGCGCAGCATCACCTCAGCACAGCACCAACTCAGAATCACTCAACACCACCTGGGCACCAGTGCAGCACTACCGCTCAGCATAACTCAGCACCACAGCACCACCTCACATCACTCAGCACCCCCTTAATATCACTCAGCATCCCCTGATCATTACCTCCCACCAGTACAACACCACCTAAGCATCACTCAGCACAGTCTAAGTCTCATTCAGCATCACCTGGGCATCACCTCTGCACCAGCACACCACCACCTCATCATCACTCAACACCACCTCAGTCTGACCTGACAATCTGGCATCTGTTGATTCTCCTCTTGTGTCTGTCCACTGCTCATGCTGCAATTCAGGTACTATTTCCCATCCTCCACATTCCGTTTGCTTATGCTCCCCCTCACCCATAATAAAAAAACTATAACAAACTAGCATTAGACCAGGCAGGAAGAAGTTGCCAGCATTGCAAGGACAAAAAAACTAGAAAACATTTTTTATGTTACTTTTGTTTTTTAAGGGGGGTTTTCAGTTGTACATAATGTCTTTGTGGTAATACATGGTCAAAAATGCCTATAACACTTTTTATTAAAACTTTTCAGCACGCGGCACAGCAGCCACAATGCTCTACAACATAGCTTAAAGATATTGGCAAAGCCAATAGCTCTGGCTAA
This sequence comes from Lissotriton vulgaris, assembly GCF_964263255.1. Lineage (NCBI taxonomy): Eukaryota > Metazoa > Chordata > Amphibia > Caudata > Salamandridae > Lissotriton > Lissotriton vulgaris. The sequence continues at coordinate 788,751,756 of NC_141698.1, read as the reverse complement.
ACACTTATAAGGTCCCAAAGGCGAAAAATAATGGCCTTGTCAATGCTTATTTTTAAATGCAGCCCATTTTCCTTAAAGGAATACGGGTTGCGTTTAAAAAGAAAAAATGAAACAATGAAGTTTCATTTTTTAAGAGTAGGCAGTAGTCTCTTTTAAAAAATATTAAATATTATCATTTACATTCTATAAGTGAAAGGGGGCTATTAGGGACCCCTTCCCCTTTGCCAATGGGTTGAGTATTACTGTTTTGCAACCTGAATTCGGCTGCAAAACAGTAATACATTCCATAACAATTCGGTATTTGGAAGGGACGCCCTAAACATGCCCCATGCAAATAGCAAATCGCAAACGCAAAAGGCGACTCAGTAACAAGTTACTGAATTGCATTTTTCATTTTGTACATTTGAAAAGGTATTTTTCCAGTCACAAACGACCCGTTTCTGCGGATCGGACGTTTTGAGGCCTGAAAAAATGCTTTATACATCTGGCCCTATGTTCACAAAAGTCCTCTGAGATCACTCTCTAAACAATGATCTCACACCTCTGCAACATGCTACACTATTTAACTCATTAATTTCTTGAAACATGCATTCAACTCACATTACCCATTGTGCACTTGGTCTATCACCATCCAAATCCAGTTCCCTGGATAACGCCAGGCATTTGATCCATTAAACCTAAAGTGCAAGCATTATTTCACACAAAAAACAGAACCACAGAAAATATCCACGCATTCAAACAAGCCCTTGCAAAACTACCTCCTAAATGCTTGAGACTGTAAATTCAACATACTTTCCAAACATTATCACGTCACTCCACTAGCAGTTAAAATGATTTATGCGCACAATTAATAGTCTTTTTGTCTCTGTCATGAACAATTCTCTCAAAGGCTTGTCTTTACTAATGTTGCTACATTAGTAACTGAGACAGCACACTCTTATCAAGTTGCAATAATCTGCTTTTGCAATTCAACACTATGTCACCTATGCAGTTTTTCCCATATTTAAATAAACAAATGTTTGGTGCGCTCCTTATGATCTATTTAGCCCACACAGACTATCAACACCCATGGTATCTTCATCAAGGCTCTTCTCTACGTAACTACTATAAAAAGTACCTCGTATTAAATATTTACGGTTAACATTTAAAATCTGCTGCAGTATAACCTCATAAACTGACTCATCCTGGCTTTCTAATTAACATCCAGAATAGCAACTTCCCTTCTTCTGAAATTCTGAAACGGCTTGCATTTTTCTTACCACCTACCTCTTCGCTCACAATCCGATCAATTCCATCTAATCAGGACTCTGTGTTACGCTTAAAGGAATCTTCCCTCAATCGTGGGAAGTATTGCCACATCTACTCACCTTATTAACCTCTCTTTTATCCATTTACTCCTTCCTGTATCTTTCACGTTCCCTACCATTGATCATTCCACTTTTTTCCTCTAAGTACTCTAGGTGTCATCAATCAGCCTAAATTGGTTCTTCTCCTACCTCCTTGATAGTTATTTCTCAGTAAACTGGGGATCTATTTACACCCACACCTCTACCTGTTGGAGCTCCATAAGGATTAGTCCGGGGCCATCTCCTCTTCTCTCTCTACACCATTTCCCTTGGTCACTTTATTTCAGTATTTACTTTCTCATACCATTTAGACACCTATAACACACAAATAATCTTCAAATTTCAAACTCTCTCCAATATCCACCTAAAGGACCTTATTGTGAATAGTCTCACTGTTGCAAGCTGCTGGATGGCTCTACCTTCCCTCCTGGTGAGCTAATCAAATGCTGAGAGACTATATTTTCCTTCTTCATCCACAGACTGTGGGCCCGATTCACAAAAGTAATCTGAGACAAAATTCGAACTTTACGACTTTTGGTATTCACAAAGGGAGTTTAGGAGTAGTAAAGTTTTGGTTTTAAGTTAAACTTAAGACCAAAACTTAAGTTTAAGTGAGACAAGATCCTAACTTTACGACTTTTCAGTATTCACGAAGGGCATTTAGGAGTAGTAAAGTTAGGCTTTTGTCTCAGTTAAACTTAAGTTTTACTTAAGTTAAACTTAAGACCAAAACATAAGTTCAACTGAGACAAAATCCTAACTTTAATACTCCTAAATGCCCTTTGTGAATACTGAAAGTCGTAAAGATAGCATTTTGTTTCATTTAAACTTAGGTTTTGGTCTTAAGTTTAACTTAAGACCAAAACATAAGTTTAACTGAGACATAATCCTAACTGTACTACTAATGAATGCCCTTTGTGAATACCGAAAGTCGTAAAGTTAGGCTTTTGTCTCAGATTACTTTTGTGAATCGGGCTCTATGCCCCTACCCAACTGTATCCATTGCCTCCTGGCACCGTGACCTACTATGCCAGCTAACTTGGAATTCTTCTACATACATACAGGTGAGTTGAATGTTTCATTACTACTACAGCCACTGCAGATCCACCTATTCATTGCATTTCACACAACCAAAGCATGGACGGACTCCCTGATACTCAGCAAGCTATACTATTGAATCAGTCTGTAAGAGGCCTTCCCCAATTCTTGTACCTACCACTAGACTGTGCTACCAGATCCAGAACATTATACAATATATGGATTTGGAGTAATTACACTTGATTGGTACTAATTTTCCCTCTTTCAGACTTATTTTCCCTCCACAAATTTTAACACGTTGTAACATAAGAGTGCGAAATCTCTGCACATCTTGGAATACCGAAATTTACTCACAAGTTAAGAATAAGGGCCTTAACAAATTTAACTGATATCCTTTCAAGTGTTTCTCTACTAATGTTTGGTCAAATATCACATGATTTCTTCAGAAAATCAGTCGCTTTTGTCGGTTTCAAACATAGAAACTCTGGGCTCCAAGAACCCTGTGCCTAGCCTTGTTTTTCTTTGAACTCATTATGGGCCCATTTCACAAAGGTATTTACACAAATAAGTTGAACCCAAGACTGGTATTCACAAAATGTGAATTTATATTTGTCAATGGATTTCCTCCCACATAAAATTATATCAGTAAGCTTATGTGTCAGCTAATCTGCTACCGGGAGAGAGCAGATCTGTTGCATTATTTGGGGGGGGGGGCTGTTCCTGAGGGGGTGATAATCTACATAAGTGTACAGCCACCATACTGCATGTCCACTTTTTATAAATGAGGGCCTATGAGCCTTAATTGTAAATCATATAAACTATGAATTAATACTCTTGACTTTTGCTTGCAACATAGTCACACATTATTGAAAGGTGCCAGCAAACCTACACTTCTAAAACCCAGCATTGATGTCTATATGCTTTATGTATTTCAAGTGATGCCACTGAGCTATACACCTGTACAGCTATTTAATGTCTGGAATTGTATTTAACATAATAGTCATAAGGTCAACAGGGTTTACTTACCATTTACCTCTCTCTATCTCTGAAAAGACCAACAAAGAGATACCGTCATGCACTAAAAACAGACACTGGTTAACATTTCCATTGTTGCGTTTCTAAGAAAATGTGTATACTTTGTTTTCTGAACCAGTCTGTTTCCAAATTCCTTTTGCTTTTTACAGAGTCAGATAAGAACGCAATCCATTGAAGTGTTGCAAAGCTGAACAAATATGCCCACTAATCTCTTTACAAATATATCAGTGAGCAAGCAGCTGACAATTTATAGGTAAAGATAATATAATGTGGACCTTCTTCAACCACTCAGCTGGGTATTGAAAAATACTTTTTAACAACAACAAATGTTTACTTTCCTTTGTATTTATTGCAGTGGAGATTAGTTACGAATTCAAAATGGCTGCCAAATACTTTGATGTATTTCTCCATATGCCTAGGCATAAATCCAGCGGCTGCTCCTTTGCTATAGCAGAGGAGCGTCGCTCCCCCTCCCCCGCCAGCAGCTGCAAAAATTGAAAAATGAAATGATAATAAATCAGGCTTATTATAATTTTATTTGTCTCTCCCAGGCGAGTCTTGAGGGCTGGGCCATTGCAGGGGCAGTCAAGGAGGGGGAGTGGTGGACACTGTTAGTGAACATGTGGTTTGGCCAACCATCTCAGGATGGCCAAACCGACATGCACACTGAAGCTGTCTCCAACCTGAGCTGTGCTTCCAGGGTGGAGACAGCAGGCACATGCTCCCAGTCTCTCTGGGTGTGCAAATCAAGGGCGCTCAGGCCAAGCCTGAAACTGCTCTCATGCAACATGAACGCAGCGTCAGAATTGGCCGTAGGGTATTCTGGAAGTTTGTTCTGATGAGGAGCAAAAGAGCGACAATGCAGCAGGTACGGTTTTTTTTTTGTATTTGTTGTTTGTTGCCGTCGTTTATTTTCCCCCTCGCCATCACTCGGCCCAGACACCAGTCGCTGATGCAATTCACTAGCTCCAGGTGGAGATTTACACATAGTAGTAATAAATTAAAATCTGACTGTAAAATACCTACTATTAAATATACATATGTTTTATGCCAAAATCTGCCAAATATTTTTCTACAAAGCATAGATGGACATATCTGCCAATGCTATTTAGAACTGCGATGGAAAAAAATAGGGAAACTGGCATCACCAGTGGAAAAATACATGCCTAGCACACATTTCCAACGGAAGGACATTAAAACAGCCCTTGCTCTTTTGATCTGCCCTTTCTCTTTGTGCTGAAAGATGCTGTGAAGCCAGGCACAAGCTACAGTTGTAGTGTGTATAATTGTGTATATGTGTGTGTGTCTGTTATGTGTACAATTGATAATGTGTTTTACATAGCTGTCTGCAATGTACAAAGTTACACAAACATGTTTACATTAGTGTTATTACATGTGTGCAATATGGTGAGTGAAGGTGTATGCATGTCTGAACTTTTATGACCATTATTTCTTTAATTCTCTTTTAGGTATTCATCTTTGTTATTGCAGTGTAATTCCTCTCTTCAATTATTTTGTGATTCATTTGCAGTACCTTGGAATGGCCATGTGTGGTGTGTGACTTACTCTAAGGCCTGGCTGGAATTGATTTGAGCCTGTTTGGGCTGGAGTAGATGTGGGTGTACCTTTAGTAAATTATAACTGACGTGCAATATTACAGAAGACATTTCTCATTGTTCAGCGACTCTCCTGTGCGACTCCCATATTTACACGTAAACCAGAAGACTATGTATACAGAGTTTTACGCACACTTCAATATATTCACACAAGAGAAAGAACCGGTGAAAGCACAGATCTACACCTGTATTTTTGTAAACTTCTTTTATGTTTACATGAAGTAGTACTAACAGAGTACACCACCACATACTCGCCCTCCGCCTGGGCCACCTGGGATGACTCCTGGTGGCCCCCCGCCCTGGGCACCGCACTCAAACCAACAGACCACGCACGCAACCTGGGCTTCATCCTGGACTCCTCCCTCTCCATGACCAGGCAAGTCAACGCCGTCTCCTCGGCGTGCTTCAACATCCTACGCATGCTACGGAAGATCTTCTGGTGGATCCCCACCGAGACCAGGAAGACCGTCACCCAGGCCCTCGTCACCAGCCGACTGGACTACGGCAACGCCCTCTACGCCGGTACCACCGCCAAGCTCCAGAAGAGACTCCAGCGGATCCAGAACGCCTCAGCCAGACTCATCCTCAACATCCCACGAAACAGCCACATCTCCGGACACCTGAGAGACCTGCATTGGCTCCCCGTCAACAAAAGAATCACCTTTCGTCTCCTCACCCACGCACACAAAGCCCTTCACGACCAAGGCCCGAGCTACCTCAACAACCGAATCAACTTCTACGCTCCCAAACGCCACCTCCGATCAGCCAGCCACGCCCTCGCCGCCATCCCCCGCATCCGAAGAGCGACGACAGGAGGAAGATCCTTCTCCTACCTGGCCGCCAAGACCTGGAACTCCCTCCCGACCGACCTGCGCCTGACCCAAGACCACCTCTCCTTCAGGAAGAAGCTGAAGACCTGGCTGTTCGAGCAGTAACGGCACCCCCTCCCCCCCAAGCGCCTTGAGACCCCACGGGTAAGTAGTGCGCTCTATAAATGTCTTTGATTGATTGATTGATACTTTTGAGTGACTTTTGGAATGATGCCCTACCTGTTGCATAACAATTGCATGTCATACTGTTTTCCACTCATGGCAAAATATTATTTTTTTTTGTTTTACTGACCAAACGGAATCAGTTATGATCAACCTAGTTGATAAATCCTAGCAAGCAATCCATATTGTTGCATTATTCCAGCTGATTGATGCATAAGTCATCACATGTTTATTCAACCTCATTAATGTCCGTGTTTTACTGCAAATGAAACTTTAAATCAGAAATTCAACTACATGGGGCGTGGCTTGCATGCCGAGGAGTGATGGCGGCTTCTTCGTGAGCTCTGCAGTGCCGCGGGTCTCCACGGCGTTTTACGGACCTCTTTCACCACTTTGAAGAGCCCTACTTCATTCATATACCGACATCGGAAGATGGGCTACTCATAAGAGATGCTTCGTTCGCTGCTTGCCTGCTTGTTTGCCACCACTTTCAGCTGCCGGTAATTTTACTCCATTGTGGACGCGGGCGGCCGCCATTTTGTGCCGCTGAGCCCGCGTCCCTCTCTCACACCAGCGTATCGTGTATTGCCGGTGTGCTGCTCCCACAGTCAGCAATTGTATCGCGTAACCACTTTGCTTCTTTCATTTATTCAAGTGTGGTGTAAAACGCAATGTTTTTCTTCTTTTCCCTGCTATTTATTTTGTCAGCTCCTTCTGCCTTCCTGCTTCCATAAAACAAATGGCCGCCATTTTAAATATCGGCTCAGAAGCCCGTTTTGGACTTAAACAAATCGAAGAAAGGTGGGTTGTCATGGAAAGTAAATTTTTGAATTTGGAACAACGTGTCAGTGACATTCAGGATGTCTCCTCAAAGATTCCTGTATTGGAACAAGAGATTGATAAGCTGAAGCTTCATACCGAGGACCTTGAAAATCATAATCGTAGAAATAACCTACGCCTTTATGGTCTTCCGGAAAATATTGAGGGGTCTGACATGTTATCATTGCTACTGAAATTTCTTCCTGAACTTTTGGAGCTTCAACCTGCGTCGCATCCTCTCAACATTCAAAGAGCTCACCGTTTAGGGCGTCTTAATCCCAACGCCACTAAGCCTCGTGGCATCATTATGCTCTTTCTTGAATTTACAGAGTTAATGACTGTGTTGAAGGCTGATAAGCTCAAGCGTCGTCTCATATGGTCTTGCCACAATCTCTTTATTTCTCAAGATCTCTCTAACGCAACGAATGCTCGGCGTAAATAATTTTTGAATCTCCGTCCACAAATGAGACAGTTGAATATCCAATATGGCATCCTCCATCCTTGTTTTTGTAAAATTACACACAACGGGCGCACTCGCTCTTTCGATGACACACAGAAGCTTCATTCATACTTACTGAATGTTTCTCCCTCTGGCATGGATACTAATATTTGATACTTATCTTCTTCCTTGCTGGGATTGCTCCTCTATTTGTAATCCTTGTGTCTCCTTTGTCATTTTCTATTAAGTGTCTCTTCTCCTATTTAGAAGTTCTCTTTCTTTTTCTCCTTTTTCACCGCTTGCTGGAGTCCGTGTCCTCTTTGGCGTCACTACGCTCCCGCTGCTATGGTTTTCCCTCTCTCCTCAGACCTGGCTCTTATGCCTTGATCTGTCCACTTATTTCTTCTTTTCTCTCTTCATCTTTTTCCTTTTTTTCTCTTCCCTCCTATGCTCTTTCTTTTTCTGGTTTTGTTTCATTGCCCATGTATTTTTTTTCTGTTCTCTTCCTGAACAATCTCTTTTTTTGTTTCAGTATTTCTCATTGTTCTCTATTAAAGCTTTAGGATCAATGTATTCTAATAACATGAAGGTTTTGGGTGATTTGTCCACATGTAATATTTATGTCTGTTGTGTTCTTTTTTGTAGTTGTCTCCTTGCAGTGTATCAACTCCAATTGACCCCCATCTTCCCTGCCTGCCGTCAAGTGTAATTTTGTTACGTGGAACGTTCGAGGTCTTGGACATCCTGTCAAACGTCAAAAGGTACTATCCCATTTATCTAAGCTTAATTCCCAAATTGTCTTCCTTCAAGAAACTCATTGTACAGATGTAGAATCGCTTAAATTGAAAAGACAATGGGTGGGCCAAGTTGTATTTTCTCCTACTACTAACAAATAAGGGGGTGTTGCTATATTGTTTCATAAAGCTTTATCAGTCCAAATACTATCTACTCAAAATGATGATGATGGTCGTTGGGTAATAGCTAAGATTGTGATTCAAAATAAGACATTCGTTTTGTTAAACATCTATGGTCCAGTCCGACCTAATCCCAAATTTTAGAATGATATTAAAATTCTTCTCTCCTCAATTGACTGCTCCAATATCATAGTTGCAGGTGATTTCAACCAATGGTTAGATCCTTTTCCTGATGTACTCTCCTCTTCTAAATTTCAACTAGACAAATCCCATAAATCTTTTCAATCTGCCATTACCTCTTGTCCGTTATATGATGTTTGGAAAACTTGTAACCCTGACTCACTTGAATATACTTTTTTCTCGAATGTGCATCATACCCGTTCAAGGATTGATTACATTTTGGTTAGTAAGTCTCTACTCCCCTCTATTCAAAATTCCGAAATTGGTACCATTTTTATTTCAGACCATGCACCTGTATATGCTGTCCTGGACCTTTCTCTTACCTCTTCTAAATGTTGTCGCTGGGAATTCAATACCTTTCTCTTGTCTGATAATGTTTTTATAAAAGATGTTACTATTTTTATTAATGAATTTTTTACTTTTAACAACCCGTCGGACACCTCTATCCCTAACAACTGGGAGGCTTTTAAGGCTGCTCTTCGGGCCTTCACTATTTCTTATGTCTCTCAAAAAAGAAACTAAATATGAGGATCGAAAATTAAAGGATTAGAACAGACATACTTCACCTCTAAATCCAATGTTGCCCTTCATGATCCAATTGTTGCAAAAACTGAGCTTAATAAAATTGACACTATTGAAGCATGCAATACCCTGCTCAAGATCAAGTCCAAATTCCATGGGGGTCAAAATAAAGCGGGAAAAATGCTAGCTAACTATTTAAGAATCAAAACTGAGCGTAAAACTGTTGTCCCTATTCTCAATGAATCTAATAATAAACTAGTCTCATCGGATGAAGAAATTGCTGAGGTTTTCCATGATTACTATCAATCTCTTTATGCTGATGATACACACCCCTCCACCCCAAACGTAACTTATTTTTTTGCAGGTCTCCCCTCACCACCATCGCTCCCTGATGAATTTGATCAATTAGCGAAGAATATTACTCTTCAGGAAGTGCTTAAGGTCATTAATTCTCTGAAAAAATCGGAGGCACCAGGCCCTGATGGAGTGCCTGTTGAATTTTACTCTACTTTTCACTCAATTATTCTTTTATTTCTGACGCTAGGGCTTCTGGGTCCTTTACGGATGCATTAATTGTCATTATTCCCAAACCTGACAAAGATCATTCCTATTGCAAAAATTACTGTCCTATATCATTAAATAATTATGATTGTAAAATGTTTGCTAACGTTCTTGCATCCCACCTGTATTCTATTGTCCTCAGGACTCAATATCCCAGCAACCCGCAAGGGTAGGCTGGAAACACCGGAGCTGGATTTTCTCGGCTGGAAAAAAAGACAGCGTCTCTCTCAGTGCGTCAAAAGGGAGGGGCGGCTTCCGTGGGCTCTAGCGTCAGCTGGGCTCTTGGGCAAGTAGATGGCCGCTCTGCTCCAAACCACCGTGTGTTTGCTTAAGGCAATTGGTGGTATTTTATACCTGGAAGGTGCCGGGTTTGATGTAAGGTTGGACAGAAGACATCACTAAGAACTAACAGTTCTTTTTGGACTTCAGGAGTTCTTGTTCAAATCAAAACAAAAGCAGGGGGGATTTCCCGGGCTGCTGGAGGCTTGGTTTGTTTAAAGAACGCGTTGTGCTTTCTAGGAGTCGATGGGAGTAGCCGTGCTGTGCTTTGGACTGCATGGGCTATTACTGAATATGGATCTGATTCTTATGCCTTTATCAGGGTATTATTGATTATAACCTCACAAGAGCATAAATCGGGAATATCGAATTAGGGTCCTAGATATAAACACAAGACAAGGTTGTCCTCTTTCCCCATTATTATTTATCCTCTGCCTTAAACCTTTATTAGAGCGCATTAGAACTAACTCTCAGATTATGGGCTTCAAGCTCTCCTCCGTTGAAGCTAAAATATCTGCATATGCAGATGACATATTGATTTATATGGCTAATCCGGTTGAATCTCTTCCTCATTTTTTGGACGAGGTTTGCTTATACTCCTCCATTTCGGGTTATAAACTTAATTTATCTAAAACTGAAGTTCTACCCTTAAACTCTATTTGTTATCAATATATGTTTAACACTACTGATTTTAGTTGGTGTCCCTCCAAAATTAAGTACCTTGGTATTTGGTTTTCTTCGTCCCTAGCTGATACGTCTAAATTCACTTTTAACGCCCTTTTGCAGAAACTTAAATCCCTCCTCCAAATTTGATCCCCCTTATATCTTTCCTGGTGGGGTAGACTGGATACTATCAAAATGATGATTTCCCCCATGTACTCTACACTGTTTCTATGCTCCCCTTCCTAATGTATATTTTTCCCGTATAAATTCCATTTGTAACAAATTTTTGTGGAATAATAAACACCCTCAAATTGCTCTAGGTAAACTTATTCGCCCTAAAGATGAAGGTGGTGTTCGCTTCCCTAATTTTAAAACCTACCACTCTGCTTTTTTGATTAAACATTCCTTTCCTTTAGATTATGATTTTTTGGAAATCCCTGTTCCCAGATGTGTTCTTTTTGAACGCTCGCTGTTATAGGATTTTTCTTTTCAACATATTGTTTTTATGTTAAATTGCTCTTTTTTGGCCAAGGAACCTGTTTTGAAATACTCCCAAAAGTTGCTTTACAACATATTCTCTAAGGATTTTACTCCTCTTCAATGCTTTTTGTCTTCTATTGTGTGGTATAACAAATTTCTTAAATACAAAGGCAAATCTTTTTATTACAAGTATTGGAAGGAAAAGGGTATCGTGTTCGTCCATCAATTTCTTTCTAACTATTCTGTCATTCCTTTTCATGAATTACAAACCACTCATCAATTACCTGACTCCTTTCTCAAAGAATATATCATAATTATGAATGCCATACAATCTCATTTGTCTACATTCTCACTAACTCCTACCTTACCTCCTCTCACTCCCTTTACTCCTATATATCCTTTATTTTCGATTCAATGACCTAAAGCTGCCCTTACATATAAATTACTGTTATCAAATGTTATTGTTCATTCTAAGTCAACTATTGAGATTACTTGAGAAACTGACTTGTCCGTTTCCCTCTCTGTTATAACTTGGGATAGATTATGGTCCAAATTGTTTAAAGTTTCTGCTGCTGCCCATATCACTCAATCTTGGTTCTTTGTTTATCACAGAGTTATTATGCCTATTGCCTGGTACCAACTTGATGACCATGAATAGACTCCAAAGGGCTCAAAACGCAGCAGCTCGTACTCTTTTTGCCCTACCTAAACGCTACCACACATCACACATCCTTCGCCGTCTTCACTGGCTGCAGGTGAAACTGAGAATCCAATTTAAAACACTCTGTCTAACCCACAAAATCCTACATAGCCACGCCCCCCAAATACTACAGGGTCTCTGCCCCTTTTACCTCCCCACGCGTGCCCTTTGCTCTGTGGACCTCCACCTCGCACGAACCATTAAGGTACGCAAGAGCAGAGCAGGTGGACGGTCCTTCAAATCCCTGGCTCCTTCTCTATGGAACTCTATCCCCCTTGAGGCACGCGCCACGCAAGAAAACTGTCTCTTCTGGAAAAAAATAAAAACCTGGCTGTTTGCATCCATTTAGCACGAGCCTCTCTAGGCCAACCTTCCTTTTTTGTTCACTCCTCTGTACACTCTACAACACCCCGCTGGTTGACTTGTCTGCAAGCGCTGGGACGCCCTGTTGCTGGGGCAGCCATGCGCTATACAAATATACCTAACATAACATAACATAACATTATTACTCCTGTTAGTATTTGTAAGTTCTCACCAACCTCTTCCCCACTTTGTTGGTCATGTTCCACTGAAACGGGCACACTCAAGCATCAACTATACGAATGTCCTTCTGTTTTATCTTTTTGGAATTCTGTTTGGAATATTTGTATGCAAATGTTTAACTGTACCGCTTCTTTATCACTATTGAAAGTTTTTTAGGTTCTTCATCACCTGATATGGATATTGTACCCTCCACTGCACGATTCCTTGATCTTTTCATTGCTCTAGCTTTTAAAGTTATTTTATCCTCCTGGAAGGATAACTCCAAATTGTTTGTACTTACCTGGTGGAATTTTATTTGCGATGAACACAGGATTACTACCGCTTCCTCCTCTTCTGTTTCTCTAAAAATTAAATCTGACCTTCTTTGGCTCCCCTTTACTACCTACCTTTCTTCTAAATCTCCCTTCTTTTGACTCTGTCTCTTCCTTTTCTGCAAAAATTCCCCTTATTCATGATTTGGATCTTTCTTTCTTTCCCTTTCCTTTCTTTTTCTTCACCCCTTATCTTCCTTCTTCTTTCTCTTTTTCTTTCTTTCTTTCTTCCTATCCTTTTCTTTTTCAGCCTTCTAGTGTATATTTTTCATATGCCATATGCCTCATGTTTTATTTTATTTAGTTAAACATTTGTCTTCATATGGCTTATGTATTGTATCTGCAAAATCCTAATAAAAATCGCTTAAACTAAAAAAATTAAAAAAAAGAAATTCAACTGCATGGCCCTTGGGTTTTTCCTCTATGTCAGGAGTCCACTCAGTGCCCATGTACCATTGAATCTCAGCCTCAACCTACGTTTTAGTGTCTAGACTGAATCTCACCGGATCACTAGACAAAGCTCCCTTACCATGCACACTTCACTCTCCACCACCCAGGACCCTGACAAAGCCTCCTGCTGCAAGCTTCCTACGTGTCTGCAATGTTAGTAATGCTTGAGTGACCTGAAGCCACAAATCCATTCCCTACCAGGCACTGTCTTTTGTCATTCACTCTATCCCCTGGTCACTGTCACTGTGTCTTTGTTAAACTCGCAGGCTGTACATACCCTCGTTCACTTTATCTCATTCACCTAAAATAAGGGTTTTAGAGTGTGTGTCAGTGTGTGCTTGTTATTTCCATGTTTCAGTGAGTGGGCTAAGGAGAGACTTAGGCCCAAACTGGAGAGACAAGGACTGGGCTCTTTGAGAAGCACATGAGTGATTTGTGTTTTCTCTTCAATATTCCCTCCCTGCATTCACTGGCAATCCAGACAATGACTCGATCCTATTCAGTCAATGGACTTCTAATGCAGTGTATCCTCTAGCACGCCTGAAAATGCATGTGGCCAAAAGATTCAAACTGACTGCTCCCTGGTTTTCCCCTGCCCTAAGAGCAGAAAAAAGCATCTGCAAAAAGCTTGAGCGCAGCTGGAGATGCTCCTATGACACTGAGGCAAATCAGTCCTATAAAGTGACGATCAAAAAATTCCATAAACTCACATGGAAGCCCATTGAGAGAGCATTTAATGATGAGTATCGAGACCATCGCAAACTTTTCCAGTGAAGTTTTTTATACCATCAAATCCTTTTTCTCCCTGAATGTGGCAAAAGGTGCCTTTCATCCTTCGCCGGCCCCCTGCACCAATCGCCCGGATTTCATTGATGAATGAATCAATAATCTCTACTCCACCTTCCCGGGTAAAGCCATCACAGTGGCCCTATTGACATTTCCCGTCAGTTCCCTGTGTAATCTCTCTGAGTTTAGTGCAATATCGGAGATTGATTCAATGGCGGAAATGCAAAACTGGCTCTCTTTTGGAACTTGTGCCCACCCCAAATTCTCACCATGGTCGCACACAAGGTTAATCCTCCTCTCAACATGATCTGGAATGCCTCGCTGAAATCTGGTACCTTTCCAGCCATCTGGAAACAGGTGTTCCTGCTGTCACTCCTAAAGTAACCCAATGCAGACCCGAGTGTGCTCAACAACTTTAAACACCTCTCACTGATGCCTGTGCCTACAAAGATTCTAGAAAAGCTGGTTAACTACCAATTTACAGCTTTCCTTGAAGCAAACGGCCTACTTCTAAAAACTTAATTGGGCTTTCAAGCCAGATAGAACACCAAGTCCGCTTATTAGATGTGTCGGAGTCCATAAGAGAAATATTAGATGACGGAGACCCAGCCCTGGTGGTACTCTTAGACCTGTTGGTAGTGTTCTACATGGTGGTTCACCGCACCTTGTTGAATAGACTAAGCCTACTTTACTTTCAGGGCATTGTTTTGTACTGGAGCCGGCCATTCTTGGAGGAGAGGTCATTCTTGGTGGGGGCTCTTGGAGGGTTTTCCCCCACCCTTAATCTTCCTCCTCCAAGCCCCTGGTCTATAGGGTGCCTCAGGGCTCCTCAACCTCTACCTGACCCCTGTGGCCACCCTTATTGAACCCTGGGGAGTAAAGGTAGTCTTCTATGTGGATGTCATGCAACTGCTCTTCTCATTTCAGGAACACACTGAAGCGGCCTTTACTAACTTGAAAAAGTGCCTCAAAGGCATAGTCAAATGGATGGACTCCAACTTTTTAAAGTTGAACACAAATAAAACAGAGGTTCTCTTTTTCAGCCAGAAGGTCAATCCCGCTGTGAACCTCTGGTGGCCTCCTGAGCTGAATCCACCTCTGGCACCGGCTGTATCGGCCAGAAACTTGAGGATCCTATTGATTCTGACCTCTCCTTCACAACTCAGACCAGGGAGAACTCTTTGATCTGCTTTCTGAAGTTAGATCTCTCAGGAAGCTGCTATACCTGAACCCAGAAGGGACAGAACAAATTGTAATCCACACCCTTGTGACATCATGTCTGGATCATGCTAACTGCCTTTATCTGGGTCTTCCTGCTTACCTGATCCATAGACTTTAGACCATATTGAATGTGTCTGCCAAGCTGATTCGGTGGGTCCATTTCCACCAACATATCTCACCTCATGTCAAACAGCTTCAATGGCAGCCTATTGAAAAAAGAATCATGTTTAAATCCCTTAGCTTGGCATTCAGAGCCCTTGAGGGTAAAGAGCCTCAGTACTTAAGAAATAGACTTGGTCGGTACCAACAAGAGAGGTCCTTAACCCCTTCGATGCGCTCGTCATGAGGCACGGTTGAGCTGTGCTGATGACGAGCTGAGCTCGTCGTGAACAATGGGAATGAAGAATCTGCAGCACAGGAGGGGAATTGCTGCAGCAGCGATGGTGTTAAGATCTAACAACCTCAGACTTATGTGCATTCCCAGTTTCACAAGAGTTCACCAATGCGGTACATTTTTCACGGTACTGACGTTTAAACTTTAGAACACCTTGCATATTGAGCTTGGCATGGCCAAGTCCAAGTATTGTTTTAGGAAAAACTAAAACCTTGCACTTCAATCAAATATATGTAGGAAAGATAGGTCTTTCCACCCTGTTCTTAGACTCCGCCTTTGAGCGCTGGGATGCCTTAGCAGAGGTAGCCATTGATTGATTGATTAATTGATTGATAGTGTTAGTATACGGGTGCCCTTTACAGGTGATTGGGCCAACTACGTCAATACTAAAACTAGTAACTAATATTATAATTACACAGGTGGCCTATGGAAACTGATAATCTGTAAACACTGGAGTATAACAGAAGTGGGATGATTAGATACTGGAATGCAGAGCACATTAGATACCACTTAATAAATCCCAGTATAATTACCACTTAAGATGGCTTACACTAAGGTATGGGATGTGCCTGCCCTAAGAAGGTGGAAGATAGCTGTGCATTTTATTATGCACCAACGTGCATAATAAAATACCACCTAGGGCCTGATTTAGAGTTTGACGGATGGGCTACTCTGTCACAAACATGACGGATGTACCATCCACCTTATTACAAGTGCCATCTGATAAGATGCACTTGTAAAAAATGGGTGAGATATTCGTCATGTTTGTAATGGACTAATCTTTATCCAGATTTTATATCAGGCCCTTAGTTGCTACGATTCTGATTTCTCATCTCAATGTGGTTGAGGCCTGTGAAGCAGGGTCTATTGGTATTTTTGAGATCTCAGAGAACAGGATTCGACATCCTGTTCTTCCAAAGCAGAGCTCGACTGTAGCTTGCCATCCTATGCTTCAACAGTATAACTCTAGCCATAGCAGTTTACATTGAGTAGAACACTTTAGTCCTTAATAGTGGCAGCAAATTACACCACTTAGAGCTACAGTAAGAATCATTAGCTATCTTTTGAGATCTGATTGAATGTCGCTAAAAAGAACATTGATGGCTGATTGAAAGGAAGAAAAACAACAGTCTCATACCCATCAGCTCCCTTTCTCTTTCACCCAAGGGTCCAACCTGCAGGTCGGTCTTTGTCGTTCCCACCAGGAGACAACCGCAAGTTTTCCATTGAAAAATGTCAGTGACTTCCAATCTGAATTTTTGTCTTCTGCTAATCGATCAATGTATTTCCCCATTTCTGTTAGTCTTTAAAACTCAGGGTGTGTGCCTTTAATAGTATAGCTTGGGTCTTGAGTTATCAACATTGAAATTTATAATCACGACTTATCCTCTAATTTTTAATACAGTGTTAGAGTGTGCCCTTGTTTAGAACACAAAAAATACCATGTTTGTGTTGGGAGAGGGAAAATTATTACCAGTGGTGTGCAAATTGCACTATGTGGCTGACATGTAGGAATACTTGCTACGTTGAAACAATTGTGTGCTGGTGTCATTCTTAAAATGATTTAATTTGTAAAGCTATTGAAGATTGTTTTCTGACATGCAAGAGGGGTAGTGCAGTCTTGGAAGTGCTCTCCTCATGAACAAGTCAGGATAGTATATCCAAAGGGCTCAAGCTCCTCATACCAGCTAAGTGTAACTCTCCAAGTGTTGTTTTGTAGGCTGCATTCACTATAAGATAAGCAAAAGACAACCATCCGAATTTAATAAAAACATCGGCATTTTATGCAGGACAAGGGTGCTAAAGGGAATGGATTACAAATGATTCATAGGGTTTCTGCTGCAGCTGCCATAATGATAATAATACAGAATGTGCAGTGCTTACTAAGAATGGAATGTCTTTGGTTCTAACAAACGATGTTAACATCACCAAACTCAGGTTACTCTTTTTTAATGCACTAACCAGGACAAAATGCTCAGTCACTCTGACTATTTAAGATCTTAGGTTTAGTGGTTAGTAACATATCTTTGTGTTGACTTGTCTATCTTCAGGGCTAACAACAGCAAAACATATCTATCCCAGAAAGACTAGAGCCTGCATTTTCCATAGTCCAGGATTCCATCAGGGACCAGGGTTGCATTTAAAAGCAGTCGATGGTGACTTCTGAAGCAGAGTTTGTGTTATTCTCGAACAAGAAACCATGGAATAAGTTGAGACAGAGGGCTAGCTCCGGATCAGGAGCAACATGAGGAAGTTCTTCACAAGAGGGTTGGTAACACAGAATGTTTTTATCGCTCCACTTACAGTACACACATAGAACATTTATCTGCACAGAACCATGTAAATAAATTCAGTCATAGCAGTAGAAATCAAATCCTGTACACCAAACCTCTTCCTTGCCCTCTGCATGCATTGTTCCCTTCATTGAATGAGCCTTGCTAGGCTGGGACATCTGCTGTCTTGTCAGGGATGCCCTCATGAAACATAATTTATCACAGCAGGAAGCACCTGGCTGAATGCAAGATGGAGCCCCCACAATGTAGACACAATGACATGAGATCTCAGCACCTGGCTGTTATCCTTCCAGTACCAGCAAAGAGGATGAGACAAAGGACAGACCTCTGACCTACAAACCTCCTGTACTTGACAAGCCACACCTCTTCCCCCTGCCATCCACCAAATGGCAGTATTCAGGGTGACTAATCTACATCTCCCTATTAAACAAAAGACTTCTTGGAATTTCTGAAGGCAGCCTGGTTCTCCCTCCTCACCTCAGTGTCTGGTTCTCTTCCCTCCACCTACAAGAATGCAGGTAATTCACTTACAAAGTCTGAAAAGTGATCCTCATCCCCTGGCCGTGATAAAAGAGGGACATCCAAATGTTTTTGCTTTGGTATTTAGGCAAAGCATTGGTGAGTCTACTGATAAGGGCAAACATCAGAAGAAGATTCGAGCACAGCATCCTACTTCCCATCCTCTGGAGTCCTCCTCTCTATGTAAAGCTACTCTAAGTCCTCTGAATGTTTGCTTAGCAACTATTATTTTCAGTGTAGAAATTGCTCTCACCTCATCTCAAACATTACAACCTATCCATCTTTGAAATACACCCCTTGTAACCTAGCAATACCTAATCTGCTCTAAATCACTTACTAATTCCACCAATCATTTAAATTAATTCACATAACCTCCACTAATAATCATTCCTGAACGCTAATAATTGTATTCCACCCCAAAGGCACTGGAGTAAATGCATGGAATGGTCTCCTTGAAAGAGCAAGAATATACACAATATGAACAATAACCAATAACCACTGGATTAACCACATCCCTTGGATTCCCAGAGGAGTGTACTGTCCGTTATAAAGCAATTCAACACCTGGTTAAGGGTAGTAAGTGGTATATAAATGATAATTGAAATACAATACATACTAAGTGGTCTGAAAACTTGATGTAGTGTCCAGCCCTAGTCCTCTCTTCCCCTATTGGCTCATCAATAGGTGGTTGCTGAAGGGGTTAGTGTCAGTTAACCCTGTAGTGTCATCTTGGGTTCAAGGATATGTAATGTCACTTTCAGAAAATATCACTGATCCTGGCATCTCACTTACTTGCTTAGTGAGTTGTCACGTCTTTGATGCACATTGCATTGGCTGCAGTGGACAGAGACCATTTACTGCTGCACACAGGAAAAATAAATTAGGGAACATTGCTAGTGTGCTTGCAACACTTATTATGCCACCCACTTAAGTAGCCCTTTTGAAAGATGCCTCAGGCTTGACATTGTAGCCTGTGCGCAGTTTTAAAGTGCCAATTCGACTTGGCAAAATAAACCTTTTACCAAGCCTAAGAATCCCTTATTAATACATATGTCACCTCAAGGGTAGGCCCTAAACAGCCACTTGGGCAGAGTGCATGTATTTTAAAAAGTTGGGCATGTATTTTTTGGATTTACATGTCCTGGTAGTGAAAAACTCACAAACTTGTTTTTTTACTACTACCTCTCGTTTAGCGACATTTGGTTATCTCATTACATTCAATGTGATATGTTTTGTTAGGGAACAGATAGAAATGTTACGTTTGGTATCTAAGGAGCTGTAATCTAAAATGCTCTTTAATGGTAAAGTCTGATTATAAAGTCACATTTCTGAAAATGCCACTTTTAGAAAGTTGCCATTTTCTTGTCCTAACCACTTGGTTCCTGGGTCACATGGCTAAGTGTAGTTGGCAGTCTTCTTTTATGTATTCCTTCCAGACACTCACACAACAGGGATACTGGATGTTGGCGGAATAGGATACCCTGAGAGGAGGGGAGGGGAGGGGTGGAGCTGTGCACAGCTCTACTTGAACTTCAAAGAAGCCTCTTCAGTCCACACATAGAGAACTTCATAGTATCGCCTTTGTGCCTCCAGACGTCGTGGGACCAGGGCAGAGAGGAAGGAATTTCAAATAGCATCTGTGGAAAAATCATCTAGCAATTTCTTCCACATCAGAGCTAGTACCAGATATAAAAGTAAACCCTCAGACCCAAATTTCAGAACACACCTTGACCTGTGGATATTACATAAGAAGCACGACCTGCTGCCAGAGGACTACTCTGCTGCTGGACGCCTGCCCTGTTATCTGAGAATGAAGACTGGACCTGTTTCCTTCTTCCAATGCTACCTGATTGACTCCAAGGATCAGTTGACTGACCTCCTGTCAGCTATAGGGACACAACAGGCTCCAAAGCCCTCCCTTCAACTGCCCAGCTGACCTACTGCAACAATCAATGCATGGACCTGCAACTGTCCCTGCATAAACACCCTGCTGGGCTATGTCAGAGTGAGTCCCTGATCCCCAAGAGTTGCCTTCCCAGGTCCTGGGACCTTTGTTGGCATCATGCCAATGTAAAGTTCCTGTGAACCCGACCTTTTGTGCTACAGCAACCACCAATGAAGACCAGTAAAACGAGATTTGCACTACATACTACAGCATCGACAGACAGCAGTGACTGGAAATCCACGGCTCTAGCAACAACTGAGACGCTTGACACGATCTTCCCGCTATAGCGACAACTGTCCATGAAGCCTTGTCTGCTCTTCACCCTACAGCAACAACCATCCACATTTCTCTACCAGATGCTTGCAACCTTCTCCAATGTGACCTGACTCTTTACATCAGATTTTGAGAAGGTAACTTTTTCAGCGGGTGTTAGACCTGGCACCATAGGTGTGGGTCTCACTTCCATTTTTTGCTGTTGCTTCCTGTGTTTTTGCTATGTTTTTGTTAGTCTAGATGCTTTCGGCACTTTGCCACTGCTATTCAGTGCCAAAGTGAAAGTGCTCCCTATTGTGAATTTTTTTAATGGATTAGTGACTCCATGATTGGCTTATTTGATTTACTTGTCAGACCCTAATACAGTGCACCATGTGTGCCCAAGGCCTGTAAATCAAATGCTACTGGTAGTATTGCAGCACTGGTTGTGCCACCCACAGAAGCAGCTTGTAAAGTGTGGCGTTGGCCTGCCATTGCAGACTCTGTGTACAGTCTGGGTCTGCCATGTCGACTTGGCAAGTGCACACACTTGCCAGTCCCTAAACCTTCCCTTTTCTACATGTTATTCACCCCTATGGGCAGGGTGCATTGTATGTGAAAGGTAGGACATGCCCCGATGTGTGTGGCATGTCCTCATAGTGAATTACAGCCAATTTCATGTTTCACTATTGCAAGGTTATCTGTTCACATGGGCCAGAATGGGTAGTTTGATTATAACATCTTATAATCCTAACTGACCCTAGGAACAAGATAGGAAAATAAAGTTTAGTATGCCTGAACCCAGAATGTTAATATACATCTTTTAGTGTGGGTGATTTTCACATTCTGTGTTTAAAAATACTAACCCTGGGCGTAGGACTACGCTAGGCTCGCGTAGTTTAGGTAGTTTGCGCAACTACGCACTACACAAATTGCACGTAGCACAGTGCAAAAATGCATAGCATAGTGGGCATTTTTTGCTTGCTAGCTGTCCTCAACGTCAAGTTGGCGACTGCAAGCGAGCAAAATGACATCCCTGCAAGACTTTTTTCTTGTTCGCGATCAGCAACATCAAGTTGCTGAAAACAAACCTCCCGGCAAGATTCTCAATGCGGGGAGGTCAGGTTTCTCATTGGAGTGGTCGCGTTTGCTTGCGACCGCTTGCAATGAGAAACTACCAGTCCAAGTTGAGAAAACTGCAGCTCGAATACAAATCTACTCAAGCGGCAGAAAATGACCGCTTGCACTGTGCAAGATGCCGTTTGTAATGATTGCACAGTGCGGACAAGCATACGGCACTGTGCAATCAGTGCGAACAGCATTTTTCCTACCGCACCACGCAGTTCGCGTAGCTTGTGTAGAGCGAAGTGCACTTCGCGTAGCTACGCATAGCGTGACTGCGCGAACTACGCCCAGGGTTAGAAAATACCACTATTAGAAAGTAGGCATTTTCTTGCCTAACCATCCAGTATGAGCCTGCTAGGCTTGTGTATTCCATGTCTGGTTTGTAAATGACAGGGGGCTGGAAAGGGCCTTGGCTCCAGCAGTCTGATGGGTCAGTGCTGGGCTGAATAGGACCTGCATTGAATAGAGAGTAGGGGGAGGAGATTTCCTTTCACTTGCCTGAGCCTTCATAGAATAGAGAGTGGGGGGGAGATTTCCTTTCCCCTACCTGGGCCAGGTCTGCTTTCAACAATTCTGTCTCCACCTCCTGGCAGGAAGCTGCACCAGGGAGGACAGAGCTGGTTTTGACTGGGCACAGCCACTCTCTGCCTTCAGAGAACAAAGGATTTTGCAGTATAAATATTGGGGCCCAGACCTCAGAACTTTATATCACTTCTGGGTATCAAGACAAGCCTTTGCCAAGGAGAGAAACCAAGGAAGCTGAAGGAGGAGACTGCCCCTGTGCTGTTTGCTGTTTGGGATTGGCCTGCAGTGGTTACTCATTGCCAAGGAAAGGAGAAAAGGAACTTTGTGTGTACTTTAACTATCTGGAGGAAGATCTCCAAGGGCTGGAAGTGGAGCTTGCCTCCTGTTCTGAAGTCACAGGTACACAAAGACTTCACCACCAGCTCCCCCTGAATTTCCTTGCTGGGAATACTACCTGCAGAGAGGTGCCTTCTGTTGTTTTGGGCCCTCTGGAGACTGCGTGTCCCTGGGAGCTGGAAGCGTGACACAATGAGGAAGAAGCGTGTCCCCGACTTAGCAAGTACTGTCGTATCACCGAGGAAGTGTGTCACCGCAGCAGCTGTTCGCCACCGCATCGCCGAAGAAGCCTGTTGCATCACTAGTAAAGCGTGTCGCGACGCAGAGGTTGCTGTCTTATCACCGGAGAAGCGTGTCACAGGGCCTTTTGCGTCTCAACAAACCATTGATTTCACCGCACAGCCGTCAGGCGTGCACACATCGCATACACATTGTTGCATCATCTCAAAGACAATAAAGACCAATCAACTGAAGAACATCCGTTTTAATTGTGGTTTTCTTTGTCTTGTGTTTTATTTTTCTATCTTGGTACATTACTTCATGTACATCCATCCATCTTTTTCAGTAAATCCCGATGCATGTTATTATCATAGACAGTTTGCATAGCAGCTTTGTCATAACCAGCACTCACTTAGTAGGAGACATTTCTATTATTATTTATCAGTTCTTACATTTTTGATACATGATTTACTAATGTCACATATTAGTGTCATTAGGTTCTCTACTTCCACAGTATCACCGTCCACACGCGCTATTTGACTAGGCTAACATGGCGCCCGTCGTAAGGTTTAGGTAACAGAGTCCGTTTTTAGTGTTTACACGGAAGCGCCTGTTCAAGTATAAGATAGAGTTGGAGACGGCGTCTTTTGAGCGCAAGACGACGAGGCAGAGACAAGTTCCAGGTAGCGAGGTAAATACAGGCACGGACGCGGGTTAAGGGTGGGGGAATGACTAGACCCGGCAGCGGGATACTAATGGCACTGTGTGTGTTCCCTTTCAGTTGAACATCACGAACTGACAGGTCCCTTTGAAGCAGAGACAAGTTCCAGGTAGCAAGGTAAATAGAGACACGGACGCGGGTTAAGGGTGGAGGAATGACAAGACCCGGTAGTGGGTTACTAATGGCATCGTGTGTGTTCCTTTTCAGTTGAACATTACGAACAGACAGGTCACTTTGAAGCTTATTTTCCTGGGGAGAACGTTTGCAGGCATAGGTAGGCGGCAGTAGGTCTTTTGTTTGGTGTTTTTTTTCTTTTTTTGTTGTTCATGGTATTTCTCAGAATTGGTTAGCACGGATAGTTATCATGTTGCTTTACCATTTAGGAATTGCATACTTGTCACTTTACAGTCGTGAACTGCATCAAGTCAGGTACACGTATTTTTGTATTTTTTGACACAGTGTGACACGTGGTGATTATCACACTTTTGCTTTCAATACACATTGGTGAAGGCACAGCTAAGCTTGTACTCGTTTTGACAAACTTGCATTAGAGGTGATATGCACATTAGGTGGAGTCAGGGGCTCCTATATTCCCAAATTCTGATTATTGTTATTATGTTGATTTCAATTACAGTATTCCCCTGAGGAAGGTATTGTTATACCGAAATGCATCGGGATTTACTGAAAAAGATGGATGGATGTACATGAAGTAATGTACCAAGATAGAAAAATAAAACACAAGACAAAGAAAACCACAATTAAAACGGATGTTCTTCAGTTGATTGGTCTTTATTGTTTCCTGATGTAGAGGAATATGGAAAAAAAAAATTTGTAGCATGAATGCTTACATTTATATTTGATATTATACATCATTGTGGTCTATAGAGCACCCCTCGGGGGCTTGTGAAAAGTGCGTCGTTTTCAAACAGGTCTTGTTTGTGTTACATGTTATGTCACTGACGTGAGCCAGTCAGGTCAAACGACAGCACCTAGAAAGAAGATAATATAGTTAAGAGTACTAGATTCAAAGGAGTGCAGAGGGTCAACTTTAAATATATATCATCTCAAAGACGCCATTTTGTCGCATCGCACCGGATCACCGTATCGAGGCGCCATCTTGTCGCATCGTAACCAGAACACAGTAAGAAACTGACGCATCACCTCTTCTCCGGTAAGGACCCGAAGCATCACCTCCCTGCGCTGCAGTAAGGAACCAGCGCAACACCTCCCCCAAAGGAAGAAACTGACGTCTCACCTTCCCTGCAAACCTTTTGTTTGTTTTGTTTGACGCATCCAAGGTACTTTGAGAGTAAAGTGTTGCATTTACCATCTACATTGAACTAAGCTATTTCTACCATCTGAAAGTCATATTTTGAATACTGTATTGTGGATTTTTGTTGCTTGGTCTTGTATTAACCTCTTGGCTGCTAATGACAAGGGTAACTCGTCATGCACTGCCCATTCATTTCAATGGAAATCTCATTAGAAAGCTTTCTATGCCTTAGCAGCCAAGTGGTTAAGTCTAGATAAAGATTACTTATATTTCTAAACTGGTGTAGTGTCCATTTGTAGTGTTTTCACTGTATTACTGTATGTGTTCACAAATGCTTTACATACTGCCTCTCAAATTAGCCTGTCTGCTCGTGCCAAGCTACCAAGGGGGTGAGAAGGGGTTATTTTAGGAGTGTAGCCCCCTAATCCTGACTAGAAGCAAGGGCCCCTACTTGGTCAATGGTACCTACCTCTGCCAACTAGAGACCCCCATTTCTAACATTGGTGGTCAGCGGTGAGGATTTGGACTTGCATTTGTGACTCATATACAGTGATTGGTGTACACTAACAGTGCAGACCACAACACAACCACATACAGTTTGGTAGAATTTTGTTTTCCTTGGGACTTCTATTTTTGCTAAAAACTGCCAATCCTTGTTACCATGAGCAAAGCAACATCCAACGTATCTACGGATTTACAATTTGAAGAAGATAGGGTGGATACCTACACTGTGCCACAGCTTCAAACCTTATGAAAAGATTTAAAATCCCTGTGAAAGGCGTCACCAAGAAGGAAGAGTTTCAAAAGGTGCTAAGGGCCTGGTTGGAATCTAGAAATGCTCTTGGGCATCCTGAAGAGCATAGGGTGGAGGCAGAGAATACAGATGGGCAACTAGATGGGCCATTGGGCCTGACTGGGGAGAAAGTACCTTCAGGGGCAGGCAGCAGTGATTCTTCGAAGGGCCTGTCCCCAGAGAGCTGGAGGACAGGGTGGACAGGGTGAAGGATAGAATGTGTAGGATGGAGCTAGCCAAGCTCAAACTGTGTGGTCAGATGGAATTCGAAATCAAGAAGTTAGCCTTGAAAGAAAAGAGAATGCATTTAGAGCATGAGAGAATGTTGAGGGAGTTGGAGTTGAAACCCAAGAGTTTATAAATTACTCCCTCTGCTGGCAGCACACCATCCGTGTCTGTAGAAACAAGAGTATTCATCCCCAAAGATGTAATTAAGGAGTTACACAAGCATGAAGATATTGGGCAATGGTTTAAGGCCTGTGAAGTGGCTATGACCTCCCACCGGGTCCCTGAGAAGGATTGGGGAGCGGGGTTGTGGGGGTGGTTTCTCAGTGATGGTCAGGACACCTTGTTAGACTTGCCCTCTGAGGACCAGAATTCCTATGTCCACATGAAGGAAGCCTTAATGACCAGGTATGGGTTGACCCCAGAGCTATGTAGACAAAGGTTTAGAAATTGAACGAAGCTGGAGTCAAGTACGTGGGTGGAATATGTGTCTTTTTTTTTGCAGAGCATTGGATGGTTGGTTGAAGTGTAGCAAAGTGAATAATTTTGAAGCGCTCTACGATTTGATTGCATGGGAGCACTTGTCCAGTAATTGTTTTCCAGAGCTATGCCAGCACCTGATTGATAGTAAGCTGAATATCCCTAGGAAGCTTGCTTAGGAGGCGGACCGCTGGGTTAGTACCTGGGTCCGGGGAGACTTTGCCAAAGGTGGGCAGGGTTCCCAGCAGAAGAGTGGGGGGACAAGGGTAAACAGAGGGAGTCCAGAAAGGGCCCCAAAGTAATCCCCAAGGGAACCAAGGGAAGGGTTCCCAGCTTCCCCCTGAGAAGAAGTCAGGGGCCCGACAGATAAGCCTGTTCAGAGAGGTCCCAAGAGATGTTTTGGGAGACTCAGTTTCCCAACAAAGGTAAAATGGCACCCACTGCTGCACCGCCCCGGCAGATGGCTAGTGAAGCCCTGGGAGGGGAGATGGGTGCCCAAGGTGGGTGGGGTCCTGCAGAGATGTCCCTAGTTTCTTTAGGAAACAGTGAGATTGTCCCCAGGACCCAGCTGCCTGATAACACTAAGAAATACAGGCAGTGGGTGACCATCAATGGCCAAAGGGTGGAGGCTCTGAGAGACACTGGAGCCAATGTGACAGCTTTCTGAAGATTAGGTGATCCCCCACAAATGTTACCCTATAGTTGCCACTGACAACTCAGAGAGCCACTGTAAGGTGGCCGAGGTAACCTTGAGTGGAAGGGGGGTATCAAGTACCTTTCAAGCAGCTGTGAAGCCAGCCATGCCTGTTGACTGTCTGCTAGGCAATGATTTGTAAAGCTCCCCTTGGGCTAAGGTGGAGCGAAGAGCTCATTTGGAGATGTTGGGTGTGTCTGAGTGGGCATGTGTGACCACTCGGTCCATGGCAGCCATTAAGGGTATTCAGGAGGACCTGGAGCTTGAAAGAGTGGCCCAGGTGCCTGCCTTAAAGAGAAGAGGCAGGGGGCACGGGAAACCAGCCCCCAAAGTTTCCACGGAACACGAAGAGGCAAACCTTGAGGGGAATGGCCTGGAACCTACAGAGGAACAAGTAGCTGAACTGGGGGACCTGCCAGAGCTGACCCATTGGCAGCAATAAGGAGGACCCTCCAGGGAAGAGTTCTACGAGAAGCAGAAGAAGTGCCCTTCTCTTGTGGGTTTGAGGCAAAAGGCCACAAACCAGGGAACAGGTGATCAGTCTGGATCACATTGGATTTACTGGGCGAATGGTCTCATGTATAGGAAGCCTAAGGTTGCTGAGCCTGGGTCAGCCCATGTGCTGTTGGTACCCCAGCGTTTCAGAGCCTTCCTACTGGGTCTGGCTCATGATGTAACTTTAGCAGGACATTTGGGAAAAGACAAGACTTTTTAAAGGCTTATCACTACTATTTGCCCCAAATGCGCAAGAGTTCAGATACTCATTGCAGGACCTGTCAGACTAGCCAGGCGAGTGGGAGGAAGCACAAGGCCTCTTTTTCAACCATTCCCTGTGGTGAGCACCCCCTTTGAAAGGGTGGACATTGACATTGTGGGGCCTCTGGATACCAAGACAGCCATGGGCAACAGGTTCATCCTGGTCCTGATGGACCATGCCATTTGGTACCCGGAAGCCATCCTTTTCATGACTGTGACGGCTCGTGGTGTGTCATGTGTTAATGGGGATGTTCTCCAGTGTGGGGTTCCCCAGAGAGATGGTGTTAGACTGTGATACCAACTTCATATCTAAGTATATGAAGTCCCTGTGGCAGAAGTGTGGTGTAACCTACAAGTTCAACACTCCT
Source organism: Lissotriton vulgaris (assembly GCF_964263255.1). Lineage (NCBI taxonomy): Eukaryota > Metazoa > Chordata > Amphibia > Caudata > Salamandridae > Lissotriton > Lissotriton vulgaris. The sequence continues at coordinate 788,723,942 of NC_141698.1, read as the reverse complement.
TAAGACCCAAGGTAATGGGCTGGTTGTAGCACCCTTGACAGAACTGACTTCCAGGAAGCAGCCCAAGAAAGTGAACTGGACTGACACCGGTCAGAAGCCTTTTGATGCCCTGGAGACTGCCATGTGCACAGCGGCCATGCTTCATGCGCCCAACTTCTCGAAGGGATTTATTGTGCAGACAGGCACTTCAGAGCATGGTGTAGGTGCTGTACTTTCACTGATAAATGAGGAGGGCCTAGACCAACATGTAGCCTTTATCAGTAGGAGGTTACTTCCACAGGAACAGAGGTGGAGTGCAATTGAGCATGAGGCATTTGCTGTGGTTTGGGCACTTAAAAAGTTGACACCATACTTGTTTGGGACTGACTTCTGGGTTCAGACAGACCACTAGCCCCTCAGATGATACAGATGAGGGGTGAGAATCCAAAGCTGTTGAGGTGGTCCATTTCCCTAAAGGGGATGGACTTCACGGTGGAACACCTCCCTGGTACAGAACACGCCAAAGCTGATGGTCTGTCCAGATTTTTCCACCTTAGTGGAGAGAACTCACAAGAGGGTGGGTAGTTCTCCCTACATTTCAGCTGCAGGGGACAAGTGTTAGACCTGGCACCATTGGTGTGGGTCTCCCTTCCATTTTTTACTATTGCCTCCTGTGTGTTTGCTATGTTTGTACTGGTCTAGATGCTTTCGGCACTTTGACACTGCTGTTCAGTGCCAAAGTGCAAGTGCTCCCTATTGTAAATTGTTGTAATGAATTAGTGACTCCATGATTGGCTTACTTGATTTACCTGTCAGACCCTAGTACAGTGCAATGTGTGGGCCCAGGGCCTGTAAATCAAATGCTGCTGGTGGGCTTGCAGCCCTGGTTGTGCCACCCACAGAAGCAGCTTGTAAATTGAGGCTCAGGCCTGCCATTGCAGAGCCTGTGTGGAGTCTGGGACTGCCATGTCCCTAAACCTTCCCTGTTCTACACGTTAGTCACCCCTTTCGGCAGGGTGCATTGTATGTGAAAGGTAGGACATGATGTGTGTGGTATGTCCTGATAGTGAATTACAACCAATTTCGTTTTTCACTATTGCAAGGCTATATGTTCCCATAGGCCAGAATGGGCAGTTTAATTATAACATCTTATAATCCTAACTGACCCTAGGAACAAGATAGGAAGATAAAGTTTAGTATGCCTGAACTCAGAATGTTAAAATACATCTTTTAGTGTGGGTGATTTTCACATTCTGTATTTAAAAATGCCACTTTTAGAAAGGAGGTGTTTTCTTGCCTAACCATCCAGTATGCCTTTGGTAGGTTTGTGTATTCCATGTCTGGTTTGTGAGTGACAGGGGGCTGGAGAAGGCTTTGGCTCCAGCAGTGTGTTGGGTCAGGGCTAGGCTGAATAGGAACTGCATTGAATAGAGAGTAAGGGGAGGAGATCTCCTTTCACTTGCCTGAGCCTTCCTAGAATAGAGAGTAGGGGGAGGAGATTTCCTTTCAGCTACCTGAGCCAGGTCTACTTTCAACAATGCTGTCTCCACCTCCTGCCAGGAAGCTGCACCAGGGAGGACAGAACTGGGTTGGGCTGGGCACGGACAGTCTTGCCTTCAGAAAACAAAGGATTTTGCAGTATAACTATTGGGCCCAGATCCCAGAACTTAATGGGACCATTCAATCTCAGAAGGGTGACTAAGCAGTTCGCTTTGATCATGGTGGATTATCATTCACATTGGACAACTGTTAGGATGGTTAGTCAAATAACAACCAATAATGTCATTCAGTCTCTCAGGGACACTTTTGCAACAGAGGGCATTCCGGCATCCATTGTCACCGACAATGGAGTACAATTCACTTCTCATGTCATGACAGAATTCCTCAACAACTTCAATATAGCATACGTAAAATCACCACTCTATTGTACCAGGGCAAATGGCCTTGTCGAAAGAATGAACCGTATGGTCAAAGGGTGCATACAGCTAGCTATTAGTTACAGCATCCCCACAGAGCAAGCATTTCAAGATATGTTGTGGGCGTATCATACCACCCCTAATCTAATTACAGTCATTTCCCCTTTTTCGGCCCTAAGAGGTAGGAAACCTTGCACCAAATTCTACCCCAACTGGTTGGGGGGAGATCCCACATCACCAGGGACATGCAAGTGTTCAGAGACAAGATTCTCGTTCACCAGGACAGGTACAAATCCCAGTATGACACCAAGCACGGAGTCAAAATCCCACGCTGGGAGGTGGGGGACTGGGTTTGCATCAAGAATCCCAGGAAAAGCAATCCAGAAACTAAGTTCTCCAAACCCATGCGCATAACAGATGTGAAGAACAACACTGTCATTCTAGACAATGACCAGTTATGGAGTATGGATAGACTGGTCAGATCACAAGATGTACATAACCAACCGGCAACCCAAAGTCTCCCCACAGTGCTGCACTCGAGCAATCATTACCCCGTCCAAAGAGCACGCAAAACTCCAGGTTGGCACAAAGACTTTATTAAGTACAAATAATTATTGTATTGTTATGAAAGGGGGAAGATATGTTACATTCCTATTCAGTTTACAAAATACTTGTGTTTATTTATATTGGTTTTAACACTGTTTTATAATGGTACATTCCACCCCTCCTCCGGAGTTACATTTGGTACGCTCCAGTTCCGTGAGTCTACCTCAGAATGTTGAGTGTGGGGCTTTTCTTACTGTGGTGGAGATAGGAGCAGTGTGAGAATAAAGAAGACTTTCCTTTACCTGAATGGCATCTTCACTTTGTATCATTAACCTTCTCTATAATCCTTAGGGTATACTTATTTAAGAAGCTGGATGATTACCTCGTGGACCTCATGTGGAATGCAGGCAGGCATCTCCCCAAGGAAATGAGTGTTCCTAACATGGAGCGTTATTTTTTGCATCAGAACTCAGAACACGAGCTAAATGGCTCACTAGTGACCAGTCCCAGAAAACTTTACTGATGAATTGCATTTAAAGCTTTGTTCTTTTATGAATTTGCAAGGGGCTCCAACTCTCTTTAGCTAATGGAAATGGTTTACTTTAGTTGGAAGAGGGGGACTGTTGAGTACCAGAACGACATCATACAGTTATAACTCAAGGTCTGGAGGAGACTCCTATAGAATGACTTGGGTTTCAAAAGGGCAACTATATTATTTTGCAACACTATATGCATTTTCTGAAACCAATGATAACTTTGTAATGTCCATTAGTAAATTCGTGTTACATGGATGGTGGGTATTTAAACTGTAGTTATGGGCATTCTGCTACACCTGGATAATAATTACAAACAGAATATATTCCTGAACAAGCATTCATAATGACGCCGGGTCTCAAATTGGACTAATTGAGAGACAAATGGAGAGATTTATGCCAGACTGATGAGAGGGAAAGAGAACAGTTGCCTATCCCCCAAATGTTTCTTGCAATGACAGATTTATATTTATTCTGTTTAGTTACACCAAACCACCTAACTTAAGAAGGCCTTCGTGAAATCTTTACAATGAAGCAAAATATGTGACTGTAGTCTGCAGTACATTGCATACTGGCTGGGATGAAAAGGATTACAAGGAATGGAACATCTTCAGAGTTGCACTCCTACACATTCTGGGGACAAGGCCAGCATTCTAAGAAGAAACCTTGCTGTGGCGAATACGAAATGAACTACAGCTGACCTACTCTGCATAAGAAAGATCTGGATTGCCTTTAGAACGAAAGAAGGTGGCTTGATTCTAGGATTATTGTTGGATACTTCTAACTGGACAATCTGTGCAGTAATCTCTTCATGGAATTAAAACCTCCCAGGAGCAAGGAGATCTCTGCAGCCCTACTGGTCTAGAGAAGCAAAGATAGATATTTCATGTTTGCAGATCTTAAAAGAGAGCAGTTCTTTGGATATTCTAATAAAATATACCATCCTTGACCCTCTTCTGGGATGGGGAGGATATACTGATTCCAGAACCACTTGCTCCATCCCCAGCCATTCCGTACCAGAGATAGTATAATTTGTAGTTGTGACTGTGCCATGACCTCCGGTTTCTAGTAGGGAATGGTGAAGACTTGGAATCCAGTAGACACCATGGCCCTGTGGGTGCTCACAAAAACCGACAAAAAACAAAAACAGAAAACCTTTATTAGGACCAAGATAGAGGCCCACATTTATACTGAACCACTACTATATCTGTTCCCTTGCAAAAACATCAAAAAACCATCTAGGCCTAGCGTCATTTTGGAAACACTGTGACCTGACCATACACCAGTAACTGGGCCATGAGTACTATTGTTTGGTGCATCGAGGCTCAGTAATGGAACTTATGTGCCAATGTTGCTACCCAAATCTTTCCTGTACCGCTTTGTAGAAAACATATGTGCGTTCAAACGTTGCACTGCACTGGCAATGAAACTATACAAGGATAATGCTGGAGGGCTCTTGGGAAAGCAGTATCATCGCTACGATTTGATTCCAAGCCCTGTTTGCCGTACATTTAGGAAATGGGGCAAGAGGTTGTCCTCATTAGATACCATATATAAGAAAGGGGTCCCAGTGAACCATTTAAACATTAATCACATTTATTTTTCAACAAAAATAAAGACATTAATGCAAACCACATTGTAAATTAATCACAATAGGCAAGGTCTACAATACATCAATTACAAATACAGTAGAAGTGCCCCAAGAAATGAAGGAAAGGAGGGAAAATAGCGTAATGCTGTGAGAAAGGAAGAGATAAGTGAGAAATGATAATAGTTGTGACAAAAGATTATTTTAAAATCATTAGTTTTTTTAAACTAAGTTGGCTTCAGATCCCTGAGCCAAAATATGGAATCACAGATTTCCAAACATTCATGAAAGATCATGTACTTGACGCTGGTATTCTATATCCAAAGATAGGGGCGGCGTCAACTGAGATGAAAGGGAGTAGCCGTCGACGTTTTGACCCCACGCTACAAATGTCGGCGTAGTTAAGACCTTACATCGGGGTCTTCATCAGGACAAGAAACGTGAAACCAAGGGTACACTATGAATTCTATAAAAATACAAATGAATAATACATTAGTTCAATGTTCTCCATCTAATGGGAGAAATTGTGGTGACATCATACCAAACTACAGAAGAATAAAAATATTATATTATTACCATGGTGCGTGGAGAAATTAATTTCACACGGTGGTAAATTGTTTTCTTTTCTTATCGCAATCGTCAATTTCTGAAACAATAAAAATAAAGTTCCAGACCGGCTATATTCATTGCCACTTAATCGTCATCCATAAAGTACAACTCTAGACAGAGTAAGTGAATTACTATTCAACTATTGCCAATAAAATATAATACAAAAACTGCTTGTGTATACCTTAAAGGCTCATAAAAGACACCACCAACCAGACCAAGGTAGACCAACCCTCTACCAACACATGTTGATCTATATTAGTATGCATATGTCACTCCTGACATAATAGTAGATCAGAAATTCCACCGTAAACAACATCTCACAGTTGAACATATTATTTAAAAAAACAAATTCTGGAGTCTCAGATACATTGTGACACAAGACCTGAGTCCCACGTGCAACCAGTATAGTGTATCTTCCTATAGATAACTCTGTAATACACTATATTAGCAGTGAAAGAGTCTTTGAACATTCAAACCCTAAAATCAGGACATATTATTATAGGATTCCTACCTTGAAATAGGTAGACCGTACGTGCGTCTAATCATATGGTAGTTATGGAGCAGTATACTCATACAGTAGTTATTGTGCAGTCATTAATCTAATTGATCAAAGATCCTTTGATCCAAGTACCCAAATACTAGTAACTTGTGACATTGTGTCACTTTATACTAGCATTCCACAAATGGATGCTATTGTTGTGATGGAGAAGGCCCTTGATACTAGGACCGCACCGGTCCCGGTACCGACCAATTTCATTTTGGAACTTTTGCAAATCGAGATGATGAAAAAAAAAATGTATGTTTCAAAATGACTTCTTTCTCCAGACAAAAGGGGTAGCGATGGGGGCTACGTTTGCCCCAACTCTGGCAGTACTTTTCATGGATGACTTTGAGAATAAGTTCATCTTCAATGATACTAACCCATTCGGACACCACATGGCGTTGTGGGTCCGATATATAGACAATGTGCTATGCATTTGGGACGGTTCAAAGAATGACCTTACATCATTCCACATTTGGCTGAATAGTAAGAGCACAGACACCCAGTTCACTTTAGAATTCAGTAGTGAAAAAATTCCATTTTTGGACATCATGATCTATGTTGACCCTGAAAAGAATCTCTTACAAACCACACTCTTCCGGAAACCATCGGAACGAAATTCCCTTTTGGAATATAGTAGCCATCACCCGAGGGGATTAGGAGATAATTTACCTGTTGGCCAGTTTTTTCGGATTCGTCAAAATTGTTCGAGCAAGGAGGGTTACATGACTCCGTCACAAGAACTCTCGAGTCGCCTACTTGCACGTGGTTATCCGGCACGTTTGGTGAAACATGCACGTAAGAGGGCATGGTATAGTCCTCGTGAAAGTCTGCTAACACCTGAGCCAAAACAAGATACAGCCCTCGAACGCATTATCTGTGTGACAACTGTTTCTACTCGAAGTAGTGATGTGAAAAAAATCATTAACCACCACTGGAGCCTAGTGGCGGATGACATTGGACAGAAGGCCCTTCCCCTACACTCTTTTAAGAGGGCGCGCAACATTAAGGATGAGGTGGTACAATCTTTTCTACCAATACCACGGAACCCAACAATCCAATCATTGTGGAATCTCCCACCAATTATGGGCCACACTAAATGTGGTACTTGTGCTGCATGTGCAACAGCGATCCAGACAAAGGAATTGACGTATAGAGGCAGGTCCTTTACACTACGATCGCACACGAACTACAATACGTCTAACTTAGTTTATATGATCAAGTGCCCATGTGATCTAGCATACGTAGGACAGACCCAACATAAAGTCAAGGCTCGTATTCTACAGCATGGTAGTCGAATTAGATGCAATGTACATGGGGCCCCTTTGGTAGATCACTGCACCAGACACGGCCATACTCCAGATACCCAAAATGGCTAGTCCTAGAGAAGATTATCCTAGGGCCTAGAGGTGGTGATGTTACGCACACTCTCACCCTTAGAGAATATAAATGGATGACCATTCTAGATACCATCTGGAATGGGTTGAATGAAGCTGAGAGCAGCTATGCACAGTTGGCCAGGTTTGGTCGCTGAATCTGTTATAGAAGACCTTCACCCTCATGTATGAGAGGTGCGTCTCATTTAGTTTTGCATATCATCTGTATGTTAGTTTGAGATATTGCATTGTGTTGCTTATATATGTCTCTGATTGGCATACCAAAATCATTATTGTCCCATGGTACATTTGAAGAGACAAATTTAAGAATGCTGTTGTCTCATTATGATAGATATACTGCTGACTTTTGAGATTATGGATAATGAGTACTGCTGCAGGTACCTCCTTTGCTAGTACCACACATGATTTGTTTATCCCTTAGATATGTCTATAATGTTGTGATTGTGTAAGATAGCACATTGATTTGTCAACTGATGTAATTCATTAATAATTGTTCATTAATAATTGTTCATTACATGTTCTCATTTTAATAATTGTTCAGTACATGTTCCCTTCGAACTTATGGACTTACATCTATTTAATGAGTTATTTATCGATCGATTGTGTGGATGCACGTCACTTCACCCTCCTGTGAGAGAGGTGCGTGGCGTCTCCCGTTTTTGGAAAAAGATTGCCCCATCTGAAAATTATGCGTTCCTTGTCTCTAAATAAAATGTTATTCAGCTCTAATTTTATGATATGTAATGAGTCTGTTTCGTCCAAACTAGGCAAACTTCCTATATTGACTATGTGCGCAACAATTGCGAGAACACTACTGCTAATATTCGATCAATCAGTGTGGATGAATTTATTTAAATGGAGTAAGGCGATCTCGGTTTGGAGTCATTATCCTATATATTTTCACTATGCCCATAGACCCGGGTCAGTCCGCTTTCTATGGGGATTGCGTCAGGACCGGCAATAGAGTTGCCCTACAGAGGACACAGAACTTCTTTAGCGGGAGTCCCTCTGCACGACTACAGGGTGTCATTTCCCGCGATTGAGAGCTGACTCCGAGTGTGACTGAATACCTCTGCCAGGTATGAAAGAGTTCGATATGTTCTGCCAACCAAGGGAAGGTTACTATATTGTATTTTAGCTAACAATGATTCCCCTGTTGTAAGAAATTACCCATTTTGGAATATGACTGAGCACGACGCAGCATCCTGCCTTGATTAGGTATGTGTTTTTTGACACGGGGTGCGGAGTTGCGGTGGTGATTGTTAATCTCTCTCAATTTGACTCTTAAGAGTTTTTTAACCCCAGCATTCTTGATTCTTAGGTCTTGTGTTCGCGATAGACTGCACAATAACTACCGTATGAGTATACTGCTCCATAACTACCATATGATTAGACGCACGTACGGTCTACATATTTCAAGGTAGGAATCCTATAATAATATGACCTGATTTTAGGGTTTGAATGTTCAAAGACTCTTTTACTTCTAATATAGTGTATTACAGAGTTATCTATAGGAAGATACACTATACTGGTTGCACGTGGGACTCAGGTCTTGTGTCACAATGTATATGAGACTCCAGAATGTGTTTTTTTAAATAATATGTTCAACTGTGAGATGTTGTTTACGGTGGAATTTCTGATTTACTATTATGTCAGGAGTGACATATGCATACTAATATAGATCAACATGTGTTGGTAGAGGGTTGGTCTACCTTGGTCTGGTTGCTGGTGTCTTTTATGAGCCTTTAAGGTATACACAAGCAGTTTTTGTATTATATTTTATTGGCAATAGTTGAATAGTAATTCACTTACTCTGTCTAGAGTTGTACTTCATGGATGATGATTAAGTGGCAATGAATATAGCCGGTCTGGAACTTTATTGTTATTCTTTCAGAAATTGAATTAATTTCTCCACGCACCATGGTAATAATATATTATTTTAATTCTTCTGTAGTTTGGTATGATGTCACCACAATTTCTCCCATTAGATGGAGAACATTGAACTAATGTATTATTCATTTGTATTTTTATAGAATTCATAGTGTACCCTTGGTTTCACGTTTCTTGTCCTGATGAAGACCCCGATGTAAGGTCTTAACTACGCCTACATTTGTTGCGTGGGGTCGAAACGTCGACGGCTACTCCCTTTCATCTCAGTTGACGCCCCCCCTATCTTTGGATATAGAATACCAGCGTCAAGTACATGATCTTTGATGAATGTTTGGAAATCTGTGATTCCATATTTTGGCTCAGGGATCTGAAGCCAACTTAGTTTCAAATAACTAATGATTTTGAAATAATCTTTTGTCACAACTATTATCATTTCTCACTTATCTCTTCCTTTCTCACAGCATTACGCTATTTTCCCTCCTTTCCTTCATTTCTTGGGGCACTGCTACTGTATTTGTAATTTATGTATTGTAGACCTTGCCTATTGTGATTAATTTACAATGTGGTTTGCTTTAATGTCTTTATTTTTGTTGAAAAATAAATGTGATTAATGTTTAAACGGTTCACTGGGACCCCTTTCTTATATATCATATAGCACCCAGGTCCCCAGTGACTTATTTAGGTAAACCCCCCTCCCATTTATCTCTCATGAGATACCAGGCAAGATCCCTGGAGTAGTGGCCATCTTGAATCTTACTGCATCAGTAGGGCCCACTCCCTGATTCCACCATTCAGTATTGTTCCAGTACAGTGGTAGTGATGATCTGTGTGGCCCTCGAAAGCTGAGAGCTGGGAATCATTACAGGTCCTTCAGTTGGTGAGAAGTGACCTGCAAATCCTCCAGGTGAACTGTGACCTTCTAGTAAACTTCATGTACGTATGTTTTTAGTGCTACCAAAGCAATGCTGTGCTAAGTTAAACAATCTACTTCAATGTAAGGCTGTAGATTATCTAGCGAAGGGCACTATTAGGTTACCTAGCCCAGTTTTCAATTTTCTGTCGTGCAAACAGAATGAGGATACAGAACTTACCTAGGAGCAGCACACTGCCTCAATGAAGCGCCATACTTTTATTGGCATGCTTAACATGAGTGTATTAAAAATATATATATATTTACGTCTGAATATATTAGAGTAGTTCTTCAGGTCTTAATTTAGCTACAGCCTCCCAAATCAATAAGGCAATGGGTCACTGACTTACATCGAACGAAGAAGTGGCTGAAGATAAAGTCAAACAGTTGTTGAAGTTTTGAATGCTGCAATATCAAGTATCAAATGTAATGTCTTGAGTATGTTAAGGGTTATTCTGGTGTCACTTTATAATAATCGGGTCAAGATCTCATAAAAATATGTCTTTTCCATGTGTACCTCCTTTATGCACCTTCCCTAGTTTCTCACCTCCTCCTCCTCATTTTGCATCTGCCATCCTCAGTGAGAATGAACAAAACAACACATTCTGTCAAAAGTTGGGCTTCGGTGAGAAAGCTGTCCTTCAGCAATGGGAAACTAACAGACTATCAATGAACCCCAAACTGGGGCCCTGACTTCATTTGGTGTAACCCTTGTAGTTGGATGGTGAGTTTTTAGGGTAATGGATTTTTGCTGTTTTTAGATTTTGCTATGGGCATTTTTGGCTGTCAGACAGAGGTACTGTTGTCACTTTTTTAGAAGGAAAGATTCAAAGTATTTTTGTATCTCATATCATAAACTGTTGACTTTTAGCTGGATCATTCCACCTTTCAATGAATCGCAAAATCATAGACAGTGACCATTTTTCCTCTGAAAACTACAATTAATCCTTACCTTTTTGTCACATAACACCACAATACCATCACTGCACAACATAGGACTACCAATCAACAATAGGGCCATATTGAAGGAGTCATCCCTTTAAAGTTCTCACTTTTATTTAAATGTATATTTCATTACACGTATCTCTGAGGGGAGCCTCTAGGAATAAGTGGGAGTTGCTTGACTCTACTTTGTGTTTTTTTTTATTCTCCCTTGAGTTTGACCAAAGCGCTGCGTCACTTCACAGCCCTAGCCATGCCCCTTGATTCAGCTAGCTTTTTAAACATGTAGGAAGCACATCTGGGCAGACACAAGCTCCTTTAGAGGCCTAAGTGTACTACAATTGCCTATATCAGATGCCTGCTATTTGACATATTGGCATCTTTATTTCTTTGTACACCACTTTTTGCTGATTTCAGGATGTGCCTGGCTCCATACCACATTGAACACCATATTGGAGGAGTCATCTCTTCATTTATTTTGCATTTATGCTTCTAAAGCTCTCACTTTTAATTTACTAAAAAAAAATTCCAGTATACTTACCTCTGACAGGAGCTTTTAGGGATAAGTGGGAGTAGCTGGACGCCAGTTTATGTTTATCTCCACATGTGTTTGGCTGACGCACTGCATCGTGGCCTTCCTGCATCCATTGATTCCGAAGGCTTTGGGGTCTTGCCTAGGCAGTTCATGTGCAGTTTCTCAAGACATGTGGTATCTACTGTAAGGGCTTTCAACACGACCAGCCAATTCAATGTGTTTCTTCATCTGCCTTTCAAAATTCCTTTGATTTTGTTGGTAAATTGTTTACATTTGTCCCTACTTTCGCTGTTTTAGGCACCCCTGAAGACTGGTCCTATTTCATGGATGATTTCACAATCTGCCATATCAGTTCGTTTTGAAACACTACTTTTTCTTTTGCCTGGGCTTGTTTGGTGTTCCGAACGGGCTCAGCCGAGGGCTGCAAATCATTTCCTTATCTTGTTTTCCGCTGCCTTTTTTATTGATTTTTTTATTTTACAGAGCTTTATACAGGGCAAACTTGACCCGAATCAGGTATCAGGGTGCTTTACATAGCACCAGTTGCTTTACATGAGGACTCATTCCTTTTTGTAAGGCACGGGGAGATTAAGTGATTTGCCCAGAATCACAGGAAGTTCAGCGTGATTGCAGAGACTCGAATCCAGTTCCCCAGATTCGAGGTCGACCACCCTAGCCGTTAGGGCAACTCCTCTCCTCTTTGGTTTCAAGCGCTCTTTTGCAGCTGGAGGTAATGTTGTTTTTCATACTGCAACAGTTTTGGTTTCATTAGCTCATATGTCCAAACCTTAAATAATATACTTACTTAGTGGAAGTGTAGTTTAAGAAGGCAGTGGACAGTAGGATCAACCTACTTATAGTGTGCTTTTGACAGCATGAGTATTTGGATACGATTAAAGAGATCATAAAGAGATGATGGACAGAGTGCTGAAACTTTTCGGATACTCACCCCCAGTCACAAATCTGGGTTCAATTCATCATCAATCTTTAGCTCACTTCACCACCCCAGTTCAGATCCAGCGATATGCACATCAGTCTTGACCCTGTGCCTCATGGGTACAGTCCAGCCGAACGGCCAAGCCAGGTTTTCCCTGGACCGGAAACAAGCATCCTGGGACAAGTTTCGAGATAACACCCCTCATCAACCAGGCAAGCTTGAATCCAGTGGCAAAGTGAGCAAGGGATCCACGTCTGGGGTTACCCTGCCAATTTAGGGCGAACAAAATAAACACAAGGAGATGATGACTGGAGCATTGAAACCTTTCAGACACTCATGTCTTCCCTGGACCGAAAACAAGCATCCAAATTCTGAACTGGGGTGGCGATGTGAGCTAACAAACAATGATGGAAGTTGGCAGGGTATGCCTAGACATGGGTCCCTTGCTCACTTTGCCACTGGAGTAAAGCTAGCCTTGCTGATGAGGGGTGTTACCCCGAAACATGTCCCAGGATGCTTGCATCCTAACTGTAGTGTGGAAATTGTTGCCAATTTTCAAAATTTGCAAATGTGGGAATACATGGTGTGTTCAAATCTTTCATCTTGGCTGTTCCAAGACATGTTTTTTGTTGCACAGTTTTGTTCAGGAAAACATTTGTTGTGGTATAAGGCATAATCCTCAGCTCTATGAACCTGCCACTCTCTTGTCCCCCGCATAGACTTTAAATCCATGGTGTCACTACTAAAGTCAAAACCCTGTACAGACAGCAGGAAAAGAAAGTTGGCAGAATATATCAGCTTAGGGTCAGTTAGCATATTTTACATAGGTGATGGTGCAAGCCTTAAAACAAATGAAGCCAGGTCAGCTGTATTATAACCAGAAAATAAGCAAACTTCTTTGCAAATGTTTTTGAACAACCCAGTGCTGTTATGGGGCAACACTCTCGCTGATTGTAATTGTAAATAGCACCTGGAACACTTGCTTTATGCAGAAAATGATGACCGTAATGTTTAAAACAGAACATGCCAACATAATTAGATGTAGACAAAAGAGATTGCTGTACTGTTCCTACTGTGGAGAATTTATCTGGCATGACCGCAGATGTTGGAATAACATCCTGGGGCATCCATTTTGTTGGATGGAATAGCCTCACACACCCCGAAGGATGTCATGCTTCATCATCGGCAGTTGATGAAGCATGACATCCTTCGGGGTGTGTGAGGCTATTCCATCCAACAAAATGGATGCCCCAGGATGTTATTCCAACATCTGCGGTCATGCCAGATAAATTCTCCACAGTAGGAACAGTACAGCAATCTCTTTTGTCTATTCAGTGCCTCACACGGACACAGCTGTTACTGGACCTTCCTTCCATACCCCTCCTGGGAGGTAAATAGTGTCCGTTGACCTATTGGTCACCCATGCAAATCCCTCCTTTTTGATAGAGAACATAATTAGATGTACCATCATGCAATTCGTTAGAGGAAAACACAGATCAATGCTCTAGGTCTTCTAGCAGTCCATGCACTGTATAAATGTCCCAATCATTAGAAACAGGGTTAATGACATAATTCAAAGACATTTTGAGCAAATATGGAGTTTGTATAAGTTTAGTGGGACCATACACATCATATGATATCCTGCCCCAAACAATACCCTTTCGAATTGAAACTGCTGAAATGTTCACCAGGGAAAGATCTCTTTGTTTGCTATGTGGTGATACATGTACCTTGAGTAGCAAGTTCACCAGCTGTTCTGCAGAGAGTTCTGAAAGATAATGCCCATTTAGAGGCAGGAAAAAGACTGTCACCAAGCCATTCCAGAGGACCAGGAAACATAACCCAATTATAATCCAAAGATGTAACCAAGGAGAAACAAACATATTCTTTTCAGCCAAAGATAGAAAACACATACTTTAATTCTGAAAGGGAGAGGCAATGGTTTTGGTGGCGGATCTGAAGCATCGGAAGAGAAGTGATCAAAGTCAATGAAGTAGCCAGAGGCAGTCCGGTCAATCTTTGGGAGCTTGGCAGGGGTTCTAGAACTAGGGATGACTCTATCTGTGGTACATTGACATAGGCTTTATTCTTGCCTTGATTCCGAATTGAAATCTGACTTTCTGTACTAATTGACTGTTTAGTAGTTGTTGTAACAGGTAGAAGACATACTTCATTGTTTTTGTTTGTTGTCTCTCTTTGGAGAGAGGATGCTTCTTCATTTATTAAAGCATTCATCTGATCATCCGTCAAATAAATGTCATCAACATAGGACAATGTCTGTTCATCAAAAGGTTGTAGTAGCTCTGTTACTGTGGCTGAAAAGAGCCCAGGGGTATTCTTATCTCCAGGAGTAATCAACACGTTTTTGAGAACCTAGCATGCTGAATGTAGTCAGATCTCCTCTTCCTGGTGCTATATTCTGGCAGAAAAATTCATTTGTGATATCAAGTGTTGTTTTGTATTTCTTCCACACAATGTTGTTCATTAGGATGGCACTGTGTATATTCTGTACTGCAAATGTGCAAGTAGCTGGATTTGAGTGACTGTAGTCTAATATTAGACAATGTGAATGATCTGGTTTCATTACTGGAAACAAAGGATTATTTGTGGATGGGGTGCTACTTTCTATTAGGGCTTGGTATTCAAGTTGTTCTAGTATTTCCCTAATTTGTTTTTTAGCTTCATGTTTAATTGGGTACTGTCGTTGAGGTTGTGCGGTTGTCATCAATGGGATCTCATGATGAGGGGAACCTTCATCCCATCCCACATGTTTGCAGTATAACGCAGGAGCTAGCGCTAATGCCCACTCTTTAGTGTATGAATGTTTTACTAATTCTGGAACAAGTTAGGAGAAAGCAGGTAAAATTGCTGTTTCGCTGTTTTGACACTCCATTACCAAATCAGGTGGACAATCCTTTTCAGCCAAAAGAATATCCTAACCATAAGTTGGGTCCTCCCACAAGAGAACATTGATGTATCTGGCTATGTCTCCCTCCAATTTGAGTTGTATTTCGTATAAACAATGAGGAACACTTACCTTAGTATCAGGTGTTTCCCTGCGATACGCTCACTTAGTGCTACTCCCACCTGGAAATCTATCAGGTTCTGGTGAACTATCATGCCTTATGCCGTGTTGTCTAGCATTGTCATTGCCCATTCCCCAATTAGAAGCAAAGTCTTAAATATCCGGGACATGCCTGACTGTTAGGGGCAGAAGTACAATCGTGTTTTTGTGGTCGCAAATTGGAATTTGGCCTGTTTGCTACAATATAATTGGTCAGCTCCATGCACAAACCATATTTTGCGAGTCGTTAACCTAATACGTGCTAGAAAAATATGGTTTGCGACTCGCTATTAGGAAGGGGCGAGCCAAGGGCATCCATTCCTAATAGCGAGTCTAACAGCAATGTATGATTGTTTTGCGACTGCATTTGCTGTCACAAAACACTAGCAATTTACCACCTACTTCAAGTAGATGGTAAGCCACTGGCAAATGGGAAGAGGCACCAAGGGGACCACTTCCCTCTTGTAAATAGGTGCGAAAATATTTTTTTAGAGCAGGCAGTGGTCCCAGGGACCACTGCCTGTCCTTAAAAAATTAAACTGAAAAGTTTTTATTTTTATTTTTTAGATGCATCCCGTTTTTCTTTAAGAAAAACGGGCTGCATTTTTAAAAAAACTGCTTTATTAAAAAAAGCAGTCTCAGACATGGTGGTCTTTTGACCCCAGCAGGCCACCATCCACGGGAGTGCTAGCCATTCCCAATGGGGTTGCAAATTGCACCTGCCTCATGAATAATAATGAGGCATGCAATTTATGACCACTTTAGGAATCGCAAACATTGTCTGAGACACTGTTGTACATTCCATTTTGCAAGTCACAAATTGCGAGTCACAATTCAATACAATTTGCGACTCACAAAATGGAGTGGTTGTACATCTGGCACTTAGTCCAGCTACTTTCTTCTTTTTAAATTGAGGCTTGGAAGTTTTCGGTTTACCTTCCTGTTTTATTATTTAGTCAGATAAGCATTGTGAGTCCTTTTTCAGGTTCATGTGCTCTTCCGATCTGCACTCTTTGGTCATCCATGTCTCTTTGAACGTTTATCGAATGGCGCCTGAAAAAAACTAGATGAACCTGCATCCTGATACCTGTTAGGTGGTCTAATAATATCATGGTTTCTAAGATTATACTGTATTTTTGTGGCTTCCTGTTGAGGAGACCCATCCTGTGATTTTGTGTTGTCTTTATTTTTTTATTTATTGTTCCGCTTCTTCTTTGTTGAAGATTAGGTTGTTGCCTATAGTTATCGTTTTAAGAATTACTCTTCATTTGTAGTTTACCAGGTCTGACTCCCAAACTATCTCTAGCTATCTTAGCAAAGGTTTCTTTGTTAATTTCGGGTAATTTACGGTCCTGTGTGCAGGAGTCAAATCCCTTAGGCATTGACGTATGACCGACATTGCTGCTTCCCTCCTTATGTTGCATAACATAATGGCGGATACTGCAGCAAAATTGCCCATCAGTTTCATCCCCAAGTCCAGGGTAGGTGCTGCCCTGTACTCATTCTAAAGCGGTTTCAGCACTTCAGGTAAAACAGCCAAAGAAGGTATACCATGCATTCTGGTATATACTGCAGCAAAGACTCTACCCCACGTTCTGCTGCCTTCCACAGGGGTAGCAATCCCCATTGGCAAGCAAATTGCCAGTATTCTGTGCTTTTCCTGCGGGCTCGTATGGGTAATCTCTGCTTCAAGCTGGCTTTTTTTTGTGCAATCCAGAGCGGAATCTCCTACCATCTGTTGGGAACTGTTCTCATAACTGCATTTAGTGTTTGTGTGCTAATACCCAGGGTAGCTTATTGTGGTTTGTCAGCTTGAGCAATCTGCACAGGGTTAAGATTCCATGCTCATATAAAAAAACTGTGTAAGACTTCTATATATTGTTAGTAAGTCTTTGTATTGTCTTTGCACCCCTGCTCCTGGTAAATTCTCAACATTAGGATGGGGTGTGTAGACTGCTAAGACTGGGCTTGTCGCTTGTTTGCTGTTGTGTGTGGGGGGGTGCCTTTTAACCAACTTATGTGTTCTTGATGAGTGAGAGGAAGTCTATTTCCTCATATGGAGTTCAGATATCCGGTATTTAATCCTCAGTGTAGGTATGAAATAATAGTGTAACGTTATCTGCAGCCAAAAATGTAACCTAGGAATAGAACACCTCTGTCCTTCGTATTTAGTGTGCCTCAACCATGAAGGTCCACCCCTGGACGTGAGACCATGGTGTAATAATTTCAGAGTAACCGCATGTCTGCAGTTCTCTATAATGTTTAATGCCCGAGGACCTTCGTCCCCAGACATAACAAGAAAATGAATTACAGAGTGGGTACGCACAGTGGGAAATAGATCCTTTTAGAGTTTGAGTTTGAACAGCCTACAGCCAATACAGAGGTGTTGCCTACTCAGCTGAGGTGGATTTTACCTACCACTATGGACGTCTCCGATTTGGAGGTAAGTGGGGGTCTTTAAGAAGGCACGAATGTGCTACTGAGGCAAGCCATTAAAATAAGTACCTAACCAACGTTGATGGCGCCATGTCATGTAGTTTCCACTCTACAGTAGGAACTGCTTGTTTGTGGACAACATTACCGTTGGGATGGTGTCAGACTGATTTCATCCATCTCCTCAGGGTATGTTGTCCTATTGGCCAGCAATCTCAAAGTGCCACCATAAGAACCCCTGATCCTAGCCAGTATGAAAATGGTTCTGGAAAGCACTGCACTTGACAACCCTGATGTTCCAGGGAGTGGGGTCACAGATCTAGGACCCTTTTGCTCAGTCACTCATTCTCTCTTATTCCCAGAGACATATTCAAAGGATACACTTAGGACCCCCAAACTGGATGATCCAACCCCGGTTATATGAAGGGAAAGAATGTACGACCCCGTCGTGCTAACAAACTGGACACCCTTTGGAGAAATATCAGCAAGCTGCGGGGCCAAAGCTTCAGCATGTAGAGACCTCACCAATGACAGCAAAGTGCTCCTCTAACTAATCTGGAAATGCTAGGTTCATTGATAATAAAAGCATCCTTGTGAGTACTGGGCAAGCCAGCATTGTTATGTCCTGTAGATAGCTGTGAATAAGGATAAAGCAAGTCTTTGATCGGCTTGTCTCCCTGGGCACAAGTATAGGCTGGTATCTCCAGCATAAATTAGTGAGACGACTGTTCAATGCTTCATTAGAATAGTTACATTTTAATTATGATCCAGGTTTTACAACAAAATCCATAATGTTGATTCACATCAATCAAAATGTCTGAATTTTCATCAGTATAGCTTTCCTTTCATTGTAGACATTAAATGGCCTCCCAATGCATTTCGGCGCGACCAGCGCCTTTATCAAGGGATCTGTAGGTCAAAATGTGAGTAATTAGTACTACTTTACTGTCGCCAACCAAATAGTGCTAATAATAGCTACCAACATCACATAATAATTACTTGAATAAAATAAACTAAACCATACTAGAGTTAGATATATACATGACATACTGATATTGCACAATATCTAACATGTCTCTTACGTAATAGTGATAGTATTGCAACATAAACAATTATATTTAAAGAAAAGGTGGTTCTATTTCCCCTGTAACGCTGTTGATGCTTAACTTGCTGGTTTAACATAAAACCGTGTGATGGGTCCTAGTGCGTAAAAACTCTGCCTAAACTGTTGTCTGGGCGTTTATAATACGAATAGAAACCGCTAAAAGATTTAAGGGGGTGCGGTGTGATAGAGAGTCTAACTTGCCCGCCAAAAGGTTGCACTCTAACATATACGAATGAAAGGGATTCATGTCAAAATGCTGAAACACTACAGTTTACGCTAATGCCGCTTACCGATAAACACAGGTATACTGCGTCCCGTTCTATCTGTTGTGCCGCTGTGCTCCGTATGGATTCTACGGAGTGGCGGGAAAGGAACCTCGGGGAAATGGGTGGGCGGTGTCTATGACTACGCCTAAGCGCTAAGCTTGCTGGAACTTGTATTTTTAAAGCGGGAAACGAAAAAATTTAAATGAAAATAGCTGACCAGTGCTCCATGTCAAGCAACCTATAACATAAAGGTTAGATTAGATTACAGATAACAAGAAAATTCCACTCTTTCATTTAGGCCCCCCGGTCTCAAAGTTTTTAAGCGATAAATCCAGTAATTTTCTCTCTTGAGGAGCTGCGTTTTATTGTTAGTGCCTTCATGTTTGTCCACAATTTCCAAAATGCGTGCCTTTAATTGTGTTATTTCATGTTTAGCTTCCATGAAATGCGTGGCCACTGTTGATTTGAGCATTTTCGTTCTAATATTGCTTTTATGCTCATTGAGCCGGATTTTCAATTTGCGCTCTGTGTGTCCCACATGGTACAGTTTGCACGGACAACTGAGTAGATATATGACATTCATTGTGTCACAAGTTCCATTTTCTTTTTAGGGTGATTGTTTCTTTAAATTCAGCAGGTGATAACAAGTTACCTTTACTGATGTTTGTACAGTTATGACAGTTCATGCTTGGTTGGGTGCCTCTGAATTTGGTGATGACGCTACTTTTAGGTTTGGGTTTCAATAGTTGTCCCACATTCATGGACCTTGTATGCGCAAACAAGGGTTCTTTTTCGAATGCTCCTTTAAAGTCTGGCTCCACTCGTAGAAGTGTCCAATGTTTTTTAATGATGTTTTTAAACGCTTGGCTAGAGGTAGAGAATTTACTGACGCATGTGATGCGTTGTTCCTTACTTACTGGTTTACTGGTTAAAAGATTTTCTCTAGTAACATTTTTGATTCTTTGTCTGGCTTCATTTAAAATGGGTGTCGGGTAGCCTCTCTTGTGGAATCGTGCTGTCATTTCATCCATTTGTTTCTCTGCTTTATCCGGTTCCGAGACAACTCGTTTTACCCTCATTAGTTGGGAATAAGGTAGGTGTCTTTTCAATGATGGTGGATGATGACTGTCATACCTGAGTAGATTGTTACGATCTGTGTTTTTTCTGTATAAGGTGGTGGAGAATTTGTTCTCCTCTCTAGTGATCGCTACATCCAGGAAATTAATTGTTTTTTCTTCAATCACCCAAGTAAACTGTATGCGTTCATTTATCAGATTAAGTTTGGCAATTTCTGATGACAAATGTTCTTTTGCACCTTCCCAAGCGATGAAAATATCATCGATGAATCGAACATACAGTTTATTATGTTCCTTCCAAATGTCTTGACTTAAGATGTTCGTGTCCTCAAAATCCCTCATGAAGATATTGGCATATGTGGGGCTGCCGAATTGCCCATCCATGTTCCACTCTTTTGTATATACCATTCTTTTTTTTTTTTCCTTTTTTTTTATTTTTTTTTTATCCTCATTTGTGTGCATAGCTCCAATCTATCAAAACCAAGAAGAGAACCACCACAGAGCAATGAGCCGACTGGTCGTGTACTGTGCTAACTCAGCTTATAGCTGGTAGGGGAATTTATATGACGAGAAGAGAGGCCAGTTCCCATCAGCACCATATACACTGACCAATCTTAAACCTGCTTTAGGCGGTACCTTAGTTGATAGTGCCTGAATTATCGAGACCCCTATTAGTACCAAGACTGTTAGTCTTGTTAGCCAGGATAGGCAATGCGCACATTAATCATAGGACCTGGGAAAAAAAAAAAAAAAAAAAAAAACCCAGGCGTAGTCACGACTATCCAAGCATGGCCCAGAACGCTCTGCTATTTGGATTTCCTACCCTGGCTAGATCGAGTTTGGAAATTTGAAGGAGTGATGTTCGCCATTCATGTACTGTAGGTGGTTGAACATCTTTCCAATGTCTACATATCTCCCTACGTGCCGCTAGAATGGAATAAAATATCAATTTGGTTGCTGCGTTGCAGGTTTTACTTTTCAGACCAAAGATAACAAGAGCGAGGTCTATAGAGACATGTTCACCCAAAGATTGTGATAGCTTATTCCTAATAGCTTCCCAATATTCCGATAGATTTGGACATTCTAAAAACATATGTGTATCCGAGGCTGCAATTAACCCGCATCTAGGACATAGAACTGGACCTGTTAATGAGAACTTAGTTAACCTATGGGGAGAATAATATGCCCTATGTATGGTAAAAAGGTGGTTCCTACGAAGCCACGAAGGTTTAACTAAATCCCAAAGCAATGAACAAGAAGCAGTCCAAAGCTCTTCCACATCTAAGCCTGGCATTAGTTCTGCCCACAGTGTTGTCGGTAACTGAAAGTTGACATCTATTTCATCTATTATTTTATTGTACCAACGCGAAATTTCTTTCTTTACCACTGGGCTGTCTAATAGACAAGTTACCAAGTCGCTAAAACCGCCTATAGGCTGCTTGTTACTTCGCGTTGGCTGCTCTTTATATGACTGTGCCCAGCTGGAGATCTGGATATATTTTAAATCTCGACAGACTTGGGCCTACTTTATTAATAAGATAGTCCCATGGGAGTAAAGACCCATCCATAAACAGGTCATCCCAACTATTGATACCAGCTTCTATTAGCGGATTATTAAGGGCATCTATTGTCCATAAGGGAGGAGCGGGTAGGTTCCATATCGGAGCCTTCGCTGAATAATAGCTAATCTTTATTGCTTGCCTAACTTTGTACCAAGTAGATACAATCCCTTTTAGAACTTTCAATTTTATCTTCTTAAAGAATTTGGGGTCACCAAACTTAAACAAAAAACCAACTTGATTAACTCCTTCGCATTACAATAATATGGAAAAAAGAGGGCCCATCCCTGTATATATAGGGGTTTTAAGCAACATACGCATGTGCGATAGCTGGAACGCCCATGCGTATATTTGAAGGTCTGGGCCAGCCAGCCCACCCTTCTCCCTACGACGCCTAATTTTTTTCCACGAAATTCTGGGACTTTTACTATTCCAAATAAAGCTGGTGATCGCGCTCTGTAGTTTGGAGATTAGTTTTGGATCAAAATAAAGTGGAATTGAGTTAAACAGAAAAGAAACTTTCGGTAAGATACTCATCTTCACCAAATTAACCTTACCCAAAACAGAGAGCGGAAGATGAGACCAATCTCTCATATGTTTCCGACACTCTGCAGCTACTTTGTTAAAGTTAAGAGAAACAATCGCGTTGATATCCTTAACAATGTTCACCCCCAGATAGCGAATTTGGTTTTTGAATGTCCCATTGTTATCAGTTATATTACTATTCCAGGACATTGACTCTGTCTTGAGGGCATTGATTTCATATCCTGACACTTTCCCAAATGTAAGGGCCTGTTCAATTATCTCTGGGTATGCTTCTTCATAACTTGTAGAAAAAATCATAATATCATCTGCATAAAGTGCCACCTTCTTATTCCAGCCACCATAAATAAAAGGTTTAATGAGTATATTGTCTCTGAGAGTCTGAGCGAATGGTTCTATATATACATCAAAGAGAAGGGGAGACAAGGGACAACCCTGTCTGGTTCCTCTCATGACCTTGAAGGGCTCTTTCAAGCCTCCATTAATCAACAGTGAAGCAGATGGACTACGATATAGAAGATTTATCGTCCTCCGAAATCTATCCCCCACGTTGAACCTCCTCAAGGCCTCTGACAGGTACAACCAATTCACCCTGTCGAAGGCCTTGGTGGCATCCAAAGTGAGGACAACCAGAGGAATTTCCTCCTTTATAGCAATATCCATTGAACCAATCAATTCATACGTAAGCTCACAAAGCTGTCTCCCTTTTATAAACCCCTTTTGGTTCGGAGCTATGATATCAGGAGCTACCCGACCCAACCGATTAGCTAATATAGATGTAAAAATTTTATAATCGGCGTTTAGTATAGAAATGGGCCTGTATGAACCACAGTCTGAGGTGGGTTTACCAGGCTTAAGGATGAGGGTTATAGAGGCATTATTCCATGACTCCGGTGGTAACTCGCCATCTCTAAGAATTTGGTTAAACAGAGTGACCAGGACTGGTGATACCTCTGAGATAAGTTTTTTGTAAATTTCACAAGGCATACCATCAGTGCCTACAGCCTTTCCACTCTTTGCTTTCTTGATGGCCTCCTCTACCTCCGTTATGGTTATTTCCCCGTCCAAAGAACAGGACTGTTCTGTTGTTAACGACGGAAGAGATATACCCTCGAGCCAATTAATTATGTCATTCTGATTAGGCTTAAGGTCATCCTGATATATAGATTGAAAAAAAATTCTGAAAGCTGCTCTGATTTCCTCATCCCTGGAAACAGTGGCCCCCGCAGATGTGACTGAAGATATGTTGTTACGGACCCGATCAGATTTTGTTTTCCAGGCAAGTAATTTCCCTGCCCCCTCCCCATATTGGAAATGCGAGAGTTTACTTGCCTCCCATCTCTGTATGACCCGTTTCTCCAGAACTGCTGACAATGAAAGCTTCAGCCTATCCAATTCTGCGTGTTTTGCGGCTAGGATGTGATTATCTATAGGAGCAGTGTTGTCTATATCGTTCTGTACTGTCAAAATGTTACTTTCAATGGAGGTAATTTTGTCTGTATACTGTCTACTACGATAGGCTACTTTATTTTTAATGAGACCTCTTAATGTACACTTAAACGCGTCCCAAATTATTCCTATTGAGGCTGTATCTTTATTAGTACTAAAGAAGTATCTTGTTTCTGATTGTAAAAATTCAATATCCTCTATTGAAGAGAGTAGAGATCTGTCAAAGGACCATATTTTAGTAAGAGGTATCGTAGCCAGTTTTAGTTCTAACTCAACTGCAGAATGATCGGAGAGATGCATTGGAGTGTATTGTATTGAAGTAATGTCTTCAGCTAGAGCTCTACTAGTGAGAATGAAGTCAATTCTGGATCTATGTCTGTATTTCCAGTTCCTAAATGAGAATTCTTGCCTTTGACCCTCTCTGAAGCGCCAGATGTCAATATAGTCGTATTGGTTCATTAAACCTAGCAGACAATTTCTGGATTTAGAAATGATTTCCTGCCTACTATTAGGGGATTTATCCAAAAGTGGATTCAAAGTTATGTTGAAATCCCCCGCTATAATCACCGGGTCTGGGAAACTAAGCAAATGGCTAAAAAGGGTTTCCAATATTGAGGGGTCGTCTATATTTGGGCCTTAATATCCCACAAGTGTTAACTTGGTGTCTCCTAGTTCTATTGCTGCGATAGCCCATCTCCCTCCAGTGTCTACTTTCTGCTGTTTTATCTTAAATGTGACGGAGTTTTTGAAAAAAATCGAGACCCCCGTGTATTAGAACCTTGTGTTGTTGAAATCGATGATTCTATCCATCTATTCCTTCGAACCAACTCGAGTATCTCACTTTCAATTAAGTGAGTCTCCTGGAGGATAATGATTCCCGCATCGATATCTCGAAGATATTGCATGATTTTGTTAGCACGAGGTTTGGTGCGGAGACCATTAACATTCCAGGATAATATTTTGAGTTTACTCATTAAGTTGTGAATCAAAGTTATTCATTAGAACTGACCGTAAGAAGAAGTTTTGCCCTCCTAGACCTTAGCCAACCTAGTAGATAATCAAACTGCTACTATTGACTTGTCTCATACATTACAATTAGAGGAGTGTCCACTTAATGAGGTTGAGGTAGAGAGTTTAGTACTTAAAAATACAGCGGACCAAGCTACAATAAACTCTGAAATGTTAAATGCAGTGGATGAAACGTTATTACCCATTCCTCCAGCAGATGGCAGTAACGATCCTATCGAAATCCCTAATATTAACATTTTTAATATTGAAGATAATTTTGAGGCTGGGATATTCTCTGATACTTCTTTTAAAACACCTCAAGAATTAAGTGATGCAGTCGGATCATCTGTAGAAACTATATCCGTAGCCTCAGTACAAACAATGTTTGCGGCACTATCAGCAGAGATTAAACAAGGCTTTGCTGAGTCAGCCTCTAATCAGAGAGATATAAGGAGCTTTTGCGAGTCTCTTGATGAGAGATTAGGCAATCTGACGTTGAGAACTCAAGCTTTGGAGGAGACAGTGGGCCAAATATCGATGAGAGCCGAGGGCACCACGGAAGATATCGCAAAATTAAGGAAAGAAGATCAAGCCCTCTCAGAAAGAATGGAGATTTTAGAAAACAACGCGAGGCGTAGTAACATACGCATCCTGAATGTTCCTGAGGGGAGCGAAGGTTCGGATATTAAGAGTTACATAATCATTCTACTAAAAGAAACTTTAAATCTTTCTCAATCCATTGAGGAGTTAGCAGCGGACATTCAACGCATACATCGGGATCCCTTCAGACGTAACCTCCAGCGGACCAAGCCTAGGAAAATCCTCGTAAACTTTCACACCTACTCATTGAAGGAACATATTTTGAACCAGGCACTTAAGCTTAAGTCGCAAACATATAAAGGCTATAACTTTCAGATTCGCTCAGATTTGTCCCGCTTCACCTTGGACAAACAATGGGAGCTGGGCCAGAGGATGGACGCTTTTCGTAAATTAGGCGCTACAGTACAGATGGGTTTCCCTGCATCCCTTAAAATTATGCTAGATAACAAAATGCATAACATTAGATCAGTGCAGGCTGCAGATGATCTTTTATTATCCTTTGGCAGTAGGAAACAAAGGGAGTGATACTAAGATGTGTTGAAACAGTCAAACGAACTAAAAGAAGGTTATTAACTCTTAAATCTCAGAACCCCCACACGCCTGAAAACCCAAATACCTAATGCCTATAAGGCTAAAATACATTGATTAGGAAAATGATGACAAACCCCACCTTACCATGAGTAAATGTAGATATGAATCTATGAAGCGAAGTCTTGTGGAAGAGGGAAAGGGTAATAAAAGAAGATCACAAAGAGTAAAGTAAGAAATAAAAAAGTAAAAAAAACAGGGAATAAAAGGGGTAAAATTAGGGAGTGGAAAAAAATAAAAATACACTACTATACTCGCATTTAAGATAAAGATAAAATGTAACGGCGAGTCACACTATATATATTAAAGGCACGTGGTGGCGAGATGGGGAAGAGCTAGGGGCACTTACTTCCGGAAATTTTCCGGTTGGTGAGTACGGGGTTTTCCCAGGGTGGGGTAGGGAGGAGGGGAGGGTATGGGGGGGTAGGGGGGCACAACCACACTTCTAAAAATGAGCTCCAATCTTTTTGTGTAAATAAGTTTTTGAATGCTATGTTTTCTTTTCATCTTAAGCCAAATTGTATATACCATTCTTGTCCATATTTGAAGTAGCTATGCATCAAGGTAAATTGAAGAAGCTCCATAAGAAAAATTTTCATTGCATCTTCATAATCGCTGTTTAGCAAGACTTTTTCAACTGCCTCAAGGCCTGATTGGTGGGGGATAGAGGTATATAATGCCTTGACATCAATCGTAGCCATGACTATGGGTTGCTCTTTTGTGATTTTAATCGTGGCTTGTTTAAAAAATCTGTAGTGTCTTTTATGTACGACTTTGCTTCTATTGCAAAGGGTTGAAGGTACTTATCCAAAAACTTGCCTATAGGTTCATGGATGCTCTTACAGGTAGATACTATAGGTCTACATGGGGGATTTTTCAAGTCCTTATGCACTTTAGGTGTCATATAGAATGACGGACTCCGAGGTTCAACTTGTGTCAAATATTGCTTGGTTTTATCTTTGATGGTACCATCATCTGTGGCTTTATTCAAAATCTGTGAAAGCACATCTTGTATTTCTTTGGTTGGGTTGTATTGCAATTTCATGTAAAGGTTAATGTCAGCCAAATGTTCTGTTACTTGCGATTCATAGTATGCTCGGTCCATTATAACTAGGGCACCTCCCTTATCCGCCTTCTGACATATCACATTCTCGTCTTGACTGATATTTCTAATCATGTTCATTTCATTAGAAGGAATATTGGTATGTTGTTTACTACTGAACTCCAGTTTTTGTATGTCTTGTTTGCAGAGGGTTTCAAATAAGTCTATAGCCTTATGGCTAACTGGAGCCATGTAGGTACTTTGAGACCGAATTCCCTTGAGTTGATCTTGTTCTTCTGGAATTGCCTCTGTGACAATGTTATCAAAAAAGTTTCTAAGGCGTAATTTTCTAGTTAATTTAAACAAACTCACTTCCAGTTCAAGAGCATCAGTTCTAGTTGTGGGTATATAGGAGGTTCCTCTCTGTAATGTAGTAGTTTCCTTCTTTATTAGTAGTTTTTGTGATATATTGATAACCAAATTCTCTTCATTATATGTACATAGCTACTTCAAATATGGACAAGAATGGTATATACAAAAGAGTGGAACATCGATGGGCAATTCGGCAGCCCCCACATATGCGAATATCTTCATGAGGGATTTTGAGGACACGAACATCTTAAGTCAAGACATTTGGAAGGAACATATTAAACTGTATGTTCGATTCATCGATGATATTTTCATCGCTTGGGAAGGTGCAAAAGAACATTTGTCATCAGAAATTGCCAAACTTAATCTGATAAATCAACGCATACAATTTACTTGGGTGATTGAAGAAAAAACAATTAATTTCCTGGATGTAGCGATCACTAGAGAGGAGAACAAATTCTCCACCACCTTATACAGAAAAAACACAGATCGGAACAATCTACTCAGGTATGACAGTCATCATCCACCATCATTGAGAAGACACCTACTAATGAGGGTAAAACGAGTTGTCTCGGAACCGGATAAAGCAGAGAAACAAATGGATGAAATGACAGCACGATTCCACAAGAGAGGCTACCCCACACCCGTTTTAAACGAAGCCAGACAAAGAATCAAAATGTTACTAGAGAACATCTTTTAACCAGTAAACCAGTAAGTAAGGAACAACGCATCACATGCGTCAGTAAATTCTCTACCTCTAGCCAAGCGTTTAAAAACATCATTAAAAAACATTGGACAATTCTACGAGTGGAGCCAGACTTGAAAGGAGCATTCGAAAAAGAACCCTTGCTTGCGCATACAAGGTCCATGAATGTGGGACAACTATTGAAACCCAAACCTAAAACTAGCGTCATCACCAAATTCAGAGGCACCCAACCATGCATGAACTGTCATAACTGTACAAACATCAGTAAAGGTAACTTGTTATCACCTCCTGAATTTAAAGAAACAATCACCCTCAAAGTAAATGGAACTTGTGACACAATGAATGTCATATATCTACTCAGTTGTCCGTGCAAACTGTACTACGTGGGACACACAGAGCGCAAATTGAAAATCCGGCTCAATGAGCATAAAAGCAATATTAGAACGAAAATGCTCAAATCAACAGTGGCCACGCATTTCATGGAAGCTAAACATGAAATAACACAATTAAAGGCACGCATTTTGGAAATTGTGGACAAACATAAAGGCACTAACAATAAAACGCAGCTCCTCAAGAGAGACAATTACTGGATTTGTCGCTTAAAAACTTTGAGACCGGGGGGCCTAAATGAAAGAGTGGAATTTTCTTGTTATCTGTAATCTAATCTAACCTTTATGTTATAGGTTGCTTGACATGGAGCACTGGTCAGCTATTTTCATTTTAATTTTTTCGTTTCCCGCTTTAAAAATACAAGTTCCAGCAAGCTTAGCGCTTAGGTGTAGTCATAGACACCGCCCACCCATTTCCCCGAGGT
Organism: Lissotriton vulgaris; assembly: GCF_964263255.1. Taxonomy (NCBI): domain Eukaryota; kingdom Metazoa; phylum Chordata; class Amphibia; order Caudata; family Salamandridae; genus Lissotriton; species Lissotriton vulgaris. The sequence goes on along the minus strand of NC_141698.1, from coordinate 788,694,997 downwards.
TCCTTTCCCGCCACTCCGTAGAATCCATACGGAGCACAGCGGCACAACAGATAGAACGGGACGCAGTACACCTGTGTTTATCGGTAAGCGGCATTAGCGTAAACTGTAGTGTTTCAGCATTTTGACATTAATGCCTTTAATTCGTATATGTTAGAGTGCAACCTTTTGGCGGGCAAGTTAGACTCTCTATCACACCGCACCCCCTTAAATCTTTTAGCAGTTTCTATTCGTATTATAAACGCCCAGACAACAGTTTAGGCAGAGTTTTTACGCACTAGGACCCATCACACGGTTTTATGTTAAACCAGCAAGTTAAGCATCAACAGCATTACAGGGGAAATAGAACCACCTTTTCTTTAAATATAATTGTTTATGTTGCAATACTATCACTATTACGTAAGAGACATGTTAGATATTGTGCAATAACAGTATGTCATGTATATAGCTAACTCTAGTATGGTTTAGTTTATTTTATTCAAGTAATTATTATGTGATGTTGGTAGCTATTATTAGCACTATTTGGTTGGCGACAGTAAAGTAGTACTAATTACTCGCATTTTGACCTACAGATCCCTTGATAAAGGCGCTGGTCGCGCCGAAATGCATTGGGAGGCCATTTAATGTCTACAATGAAAGGAAAGCTATACTGCTGAAAATTCAGACATTTTGATTGATGTGAATCAACATTATGGATTTTGTTGTAAAACCTGGATCATAATTAAAATGGAACTATTCTAATGAAGCATTGAACAGTCGTCTCACTAATTTATGCTGGAGATACCAGCCTATACTTGTGCCCAGGGAGACAAGCCGATCAAAGACTTGCTTTATCCTTATTCACAACTATCCACTCCAGAGTGGGGAGGGGACCGTGGAGCACAGTAAACAAAGTGTAAACTTACACATTCAAATAAGCAGTGCTCAAACCAACCCATATTCTTTGTTATCCTGTAGATAGCTGTGTCATCTTGTGGATGAAAAATAGAACGACATTTTCACAATGTGTGTCAAGGCCTTGTACATGGTGTTCAAGTAATTGTGATAATGGTCTTGCAAAGTGAAATCTGTATGCAAAGCAGTTTCAGGGAAACTAAACTAGCATTGTCACCCATGCAAATGAGTGTAAAAGGGTATTGCGTGAAAGGGAAGGTGACTTAAGAAACGTGTTCATGGCGAAAGATGGCATTATTTCTAAGTGGGTCTAACTAAGACACATGACAACACAGCACCTCAACATCAGTGCACCACCACCAAAACCTCATCTCCAGTGCAGCCTGACCTCAGCAGACATTACGCAGCACCATTCAGCATCATCTCAGCACCACAACAGTGCAGCATCACCTTAGCACAGTACCAACTCAGCATCACTCAGCACCACTTGAGCACCAGCTCAACACCACCTGAGCACCAGTGCAGCACCACCTCCTCAGCTTGAATCACCACGACCAAAGCATCACTCAGCACCCTCCCAACATCACTCAGCTCCACGCCAGCATCAGCACAGCACCACCTGAACATCACCACAGCATCAGCACACCACCATCTCAGCACACCACAACCTCCTAATCAGTGCACCACCACCAGTGCAACACCAAATCAGCATCAGTGCAGCACCACCTCAGCACCAGCACAGCACCACCTCAGCACCAGCGCATCACCACCTCAAAATCTGCACAGCACCACCTCAACATCACAGCACCACCTTTGCATCAGTGCACCACCACCACCACTGCAGCCCCACCTCAGCAGCAACTCAGCACCAACGCAGCACCACTTCAGCATCAGTGCAGCACCACCTAGGCATCAGTTCAGCATTACCTAGGCACAGCAACAACTCAGCATCACTCAGCACCACCTGAGCAGCATCTCAGCACCACCTGAACACCAGCACAGCACCACCACCTGAGCATGAATCAGCACCACCAAAGCATCACTCAGCACCAGCACAGCATCACTCAGCGCCACCACAGCATCACTCAGCACTACCTCAGCACAAGCGCAGCATCTCCTCAGCATCACTAAACAACACCACAGCACCACTTCAGCATTGGCACAGCACAACCTCTGCATCAGTGTACCCCCACTAGCACATCATGCACTCAGCACCAGCCCAGCCTCACCACAGCATCAGCACAGCACCACCTCAGCACCAGCGCAACCCCACCTCAGCAGCAATTTAGCATCAACACAGCACCACGTCAGCATTAGTGCAGCACCGCCTCAGCATTGCTCAGCATCACCTGAGCAGCAGCTCAGAAACACTTGAGCACCAGCACAGCACCACCACCTCAGCATCACCTCAGCATCGCTCAGCACTACCTCAGCATCAGTCAGCATCACCTCAGAATCACTCAGCATCACCCGAGCAGCACCACAGCACCACCTTAACATCAGCACAGAACCATCCCAGCATCAGCACAGCACCAACTCAGCATCAGAGCAGCACCACCTTAGCATCAGTGCAGCACCACATCAGCACCAGCACAACCCCACCTCAGCAGCAATTCAGCACCAATACAGCAAACAGCACCGCTTTAGCATCAGCACGGCAACAGCACAGCACCACCTCCACATCACTCAGTACCACCTGTGCACCAGTGCAGCACCAGCACCTCAGCATGACTCAGTTTCACTCAGCACCACCACAGCATCACTCAGAAACACCTCAGTTTCACTCAGCATCATCTCCACACCTGCACACCACCACCTCAGCAGCACTTGGCACCACCTTAGCATCATATGAGCACCACTTACACACCAGCAAACCACTACCTCAGTACCATCTCAGCATCACCCAGCACCACCTCAGTCTGCCCTCTGAATCTGGCATCTGTTTATTCTCCCCCCGTGTCCGTCCACTGCTCCTACTGTAATTCAGATACTTTTTCCCAACCCCCAACCTCCTGTTTTTTATGTCCTCCCCCATAACAAACAAAAAATCTATAACCAAGTAAGCATTAGAACAGGCCGGAAGTAGTTGCCAACATTGAAAGGACATATCTTCTTGGTTATAAATAAGGTAGCAAAAATGCTTATAACACTTTTTTATTATAACTTTTCAACATGATACACAGTGCTACAATGCTCTGCAACATACCTTGAAAACAGTGGCAAAGCCAATAGCTCTGGATAAACACATTTAAGGTCCCTCAGGCAAGAACTATTGGCTATGGTTAAGATCGGGTTGAAGGACAGAATGTTTTTAACAGCTTAGGGCAGTGACCCCTGAAGAAGTGCTTTCAAGTAGGAAATGCATTGGGTTTTGTTGAAATAAATACTGCCTTAAATGAAGAAATGCTTATGTCGTGTTCTTTCAAACAGGTCCGGATGGTCACAGTGGGAGCACCAGAAACTCAGGAAATTGCATGATCACTCCGCCTGTGAAATCAAAGCATATCAAAACTGGAATTAATGAGTAAAAGGAATGATTAGAAAGATGAAAATGGAGTACGTTTTTGAACTAATTGCCGAGGTCGGCACAATTAAGCTGTGCGATTGGTTGGGGTGAGATGTCGCCCCAATGTTATGGTGTCATAAGACCTATTGGCTATGCCTATGCTTATTAAACATGATAGCTGTGCGTACACACAGCGGCAAGAATCATTCGATCCAGATTTAGCCATAGTGATTCCTTTTGGCTATACAAAATCAAGACTTGGCCCTACTAACAAAGTAGGGGGCTTACTTGCAGTGGTGTTTCTCAACACTTTCTACTGCACTGTCAAGGCCCTTACTTCAGGATTCTGTGAGGCCCTGTCTTTTAGAATTGTTATTAAACCCAATTTTTGTTGGTCAGGAATTCTTCTTTATTGCCCTCCTAAGCAGAGAGCAAATTTTGAACTGAATGTCGTCACTTTTAGAATTTTTGTCGTAATGTGTATTCCCTAAGCCTTTGGCTTAGAATGTAATGATGTCATTGGAGCAAGCGAAGAGTGTTCTCTCTCTGGAATTCTGTCTTATGTCAGTTGCTCCAGGGCCCCTTTTTGTACAGATGTATCTTTATGAATAAACCCACTTCTTCTAATATTCACTTTGAAGAGGCATCATTACAAAACTGGCGACGTTTGGAGATTACTTGGACGTTCCTACTCTTCTTGGGCAATATTTTTATCAGTGAAGGGGGCAGAGAGCAAACGAGCAAACCACTGATGACTTCAATTCCACATGAAGGAACATTTATTCACTAGTAATTGAATAACCAAGGTGAGAAACTTTGAATTTCATCTTCTTCCTCTTTTTGCAGCTCTTAAATGAGGCTCTTTCAAATCTTATCTAGTGGCAATTGATGCATTCAAGTTCAAACCTGACAGGAAAAAAGGTTTAATGTATTGTCATCTTGGTGTTGAGGGACAAAACATTTTTGATCATCTACCTGAGTATGAAGGCTCAGATGAATCAGACTGATGAATTTGACACTGCAATTTCACAACTTGATAAGTATTTTGCTAAATCAAAAAATCTAGTGAACAAAAGCCTTCTGGGCTTTTGTTCACTAGATTTTTTACTAGGGAACAAAAGCTTTCTGAGAACATTGACAGATATGTTACTGCCCTGAAAGTACTAGCGTCCACGTGTGAATTTGAAGAATTCACTTCACAATTGATTAGAGATCAACTTGTTGTTAGATGTAGTTTTAAAAATATTCAAGAACGTTTACTTACTTGCAAAAACCCCTCCTCAGACAAAGCTATTGACATAGCCAAAAGCATTGAAGGTTCATTTCAAAATTTGAAATTCCTTGAAGAATCTCTCAATAAAACAAGTATTTCAGGAGCAGTCGTTAACAAATCCATTCCTGTTGTGGACCATAAAAAGAACAAAATTCCCATCAAACCTAATGTCCACGTTTTTCCTCCAAGAAAAATAACCTGTTTTAAGTTTGGTTCACCTAACCATGTTTCTTCTTTCAGATATAGTCCTGCACATGGTCAACAATGTAAAAAATGCAACAGAATGGGTAATTTTTCAAAAGCCTGGAGAAGTGGTAAATATAACAACCCTATTCTTTCACTAGTCAATGAAAATTGTGAAGTCGAAACTGACAATTGTGATTCTTCTAATGAATTGCTATTAGGTGTCAGATATGTGAAATAGTTTAATTCCTTTTCAGTTGCAGATCCCGAAGTTGAAGTTTGGATTGATGGAGTCTCCATCAAGCCTCTGGTGGATACCGGAGCTCGCATCATGATCATAGACTATCAAAAATATGTACATTAATGGAGTAAACATTCTCTGCTTCCTCTGGATGTTACAACTGTGGCTTTCGAGGGTAGCAGAGTGAATCTTCTTGGTTAGTCTTTCAACTAGTATCAAATTTCTCGAATCCTCCATTAATGGAAAAGTCTATGTTGCTCGCAAAGGCATTAATGTTTTAGGTTAAATTCGCCAAGCTGAGTTCAATTTAGTCATCAGACCTGTTTCTTGTGATCGTGTTACTATTAAAAAAGTTAAAATTACAAATGTTAATGTCCCCGGTAATAATTTACAAAATTATAAAATTATTCATACTCCAAAATTTGATTGGGAGAAGAAATTCGACAAAGTTTTTCAAGATAAATTAGGAAAGAATTCAGATTTTGTTTTTTCTATAAAAGTTAAACAACAAGTTACTCCAGTAAAACATGAGTTACACAACACACCTTTGAATATTAGAAAAGAACTATCTGACAAGCTTACAGACTTATGTAAACAAGGCATCATTGAGAAGGTGGAGGGCACCCTATGGTTGTCTCCCATAGTTCTTGCAAAGAAGAAGACAGGTGAACTCAGAATGTGTGTTGACTTAAGAAGCGTCAACTAAGTGATTTGGGTTGATAATTTTCCTCTCCCCAGAATAGAGGACTTCATCACCAAGATTGGTCACTCATGTTGGTTCTCGAAATTAGATCTTAGGTCAGCCTACCACCACGTTGTTTTAGACCAATCTCCTCGTCATCTGACTGCTTTAGTCATCCCAGAAGGAACCTTTCAGTTCTGCAGGATGCCTTTCGGCATAGCTTCTGCTGCAGCAGTTTTTTAAAGATTGATGTCTGAGATGTTCCATGATATACCCCAAGTAGCAGTATTTCAAGATGACATTTTGGTATTTACGGAAAGTGAACCAGAACATAAGATTGTTGTGAACAATGTGTTAAGTATACTTGAATCCAGAGGAGCCACACTGAGAAAAGACAAATGCATTTTAAATCAAATTAAATAGAATATTTGGGTCATGACTTTTCAGCTCAAGCTGTAAAGTCCAAATCTTGCCTTGTGAAAAGTATTTTGGATGCACCCGCTCCAAAAAACAAAGAACAATTACTTTCCTTTTTAAGGCTATGCGAATTTTACGCCAACTTTTTTAAAAACGTTGCTAACCTAACTGAATGCTTCAGACCTCTTTGAAAAAAAATGCAGAGTTCATTTGGTCGGACTCTTGTGATAATTTTTTCAAAGACATTAAAGAGAGGATTGTGAAAGTTCCTGCCCTACAATCTTTTTGTGAGAACAGAACCACTGTCATCACAGTTGATGTGTGCAAGTATGGCCTAGGTACTGTTCTCACTCAAACTGAAAGAGGGCATGAATTTACTATTAGCTTTGCTTCTCAAACTTTAAGTCCTGCTGAATGCAAGTATTCAGTCGAAAAAGAGTTGTTAGCCTGCGTGTGGTGTGGAGAGAAGTTTAAAGCGTATGTATGGGGCAGACATTTCATCCTGAAAACTGATCATTGTCCTTTAGTGAATATCTTATCTGGAAAAAATAAATAAACGAACCAAAGCCAGAATCTCTAGACTTGCAGCGAAACATTTAGAATTTTCATTTACTGCGGAATACATCTGGGGGGGGGAACTCCTGCGCAGATTGTCTTTCCAGACTTCCTATTGAAAAGTCAGAAAATCAAGAATGGGAAGCAGAAATTGAAGATTGTTTCATTGCTTACATAAGGGATGCTACGTTTTCTGAAAATGATTAGGTTACAGCGCTTGAAACTGATTGCATTTTAAATGAAGTGGTTATGTTAGTGAAATCTGGTTGGACAAAAGAATCACAATTGAAAAATGAGTTGCAACCATTTTGGAAGATTTCTGATCAGTTATCTTTAGAAAGTTACATCCTAGTCCATGGTGACAAACTAGTTGCACCCTTTTCTTGTCAACAACAGTTAATTAACTTGGCACATAGCGGTCATCTAGGCAACACCTTGGCAAAAAGGAAAGTCAGAGAAAAATTCTGGTGGCCACGTATGGACTCAGAAGACTTTGTTTCCAATTGTGTTAAATGTAAGTCAAGTGATAAAGTGTTAACAACTGAATATCAAGTAGAATCTGTAAGTCTTTGTCCAAAGAAAGAATGGCAAACCATTGGTGTTGATTTTTTAGGTCCATAACAAATCTTACCTTATAATTTACGATACCTCATTGTTATGGTGTATCATCTTTCAAGGTGGGTTGAAGTTAAACCTGTTTCTGAACCTACCACCAAGAAAGTGCTAGAATGTTTTCAAAAAGTTTTTTCTAGAGAGGGACTTCCAGAGGAGTTACTCACTGATAACGGGGTTCAATTTGTGTCAGAAATGTATTCTTTTCTGGAGAATTATAACATTAAACATTTAAGAGCACCACTTTACCATCCCCAGAGTAATGGAAAAGTCGAATGTTTCAACAAAGTGTTAGTTGAAAGTATACAAGCTTCTATTAAGAGCAATTTAAATGTTGCAAAATCCATGCAAGAACTAGTGTGGTCGCACGGTACCACCCCGCACTCAGTCACTGGGAAATCTCCATTTGAATTATTTAGGGGTTGAGAAGCTGTTACTGAATTATGTCCTTTTGGGTTTTGAGAATGTCAGTGGCTGGTGCAAACATAACTCAAATTTGTTCAATTTCAAAAGATCTGTCAAAAACAATTCTCTTCCAACAAAGTCCTGTAGATTGAAAAAAGGAGACTGGGTACGTGTCAAAACCCCCATTCTAGTTGGGAAAGGATTATCAAAATGTAAAGATCCAGTTCAAGTATATACTAAGCACAACCTGCCTCTACCTAGAAGAAGTGAACGTGTTTCCATGAGACCAAAAGGATTAAATGATTTTGTTCTTCGTTAAAGTTTTAAAGAAAGGGGTGGTGGTCTGTGCTTTAATTTGGATTTGTAGTAACTCAATTACTTTAACTCGCTGATGGAAAGTTTTATGGAATGTTTTAGTATACTAAAAAAATGTTGTATTTTAGAATATTTTAGAACTTAAGATCTTTATTTGTATATTATTTCCTTTTGCTTAATTTTATGTTTTTATAAAAAGGGAGATGTGTAGTAATATGTATTCCCTAAGCCTTTGGCTTAGAATGTAATGAGGTCCTTGGAGCAAGAGAAGAGTGCTCTCTCTCTGGCATTCTGTCTTGTGTCAGTTGCTCCTGGGCCCCTTCTTGTACAGATGTATCTTTATGAATAAGCCCACTTCTTCTAATATTCACTTGGAAGAGTCATCATTACACCTTTTCTGGACAGATCTTTTTTACTGTTTTGGGAAATTGTATTTTGCACTTTGAAACTTTCTGATGACAAAGAAACACTGAAGGTCATAAATACCATGTCAGGATTTGGATTTACTCAATTAGTAAAGCCCTCAACTCATTCAGCTGGCCATCAATTGGAATTGCTGTGTTTACGAATTTCTCTAATCTTTGCCTTAAAGAATTGTTTCCATTGAGGTCTAATAATATGGCTGCTGCCTTTATTCAAACAATTTGGATATTATCTAATGATCTCACAGCAATCACAACTGTATGTGTGTGTGGAATAAATTCAACCATTTTAATCTTAGGTCTGTGCTGGACAAGGTCCTCATTTCCTGCACTTTGGAGGTGAACAAAGTAGTAGTGGCTTACGAAGGTTGGCTTATTAAGGCATTAGACTCTTTCTCACAAATGAAAGAGGTTAAAACTAGGCGAGCAGTTCCTTTGCCCTCTTGGTTTTCTGACACATTTAGGCGCTGGAAACAGAAGTGTTAGACACACGAGAAAATCTGGAAGAAAGAGTGAAACATAAGGCATTGGTTCGGGAATATAAACTTATCATCATAAAAGACAGACAGACAGACAGACAGATAGATAAGCTTTTTAATATTTCAACTCATTTTAAACCATCACAGTATAACAACCACAATCAAAATAAAACAGTTCTCGGCTTAATCATTCAATAGATATAAGAGCAATTGGCTCTTTGCGGAGTCAAATTCACTTAAGTGCAATGTGCAATGCTACTCAAAATAAATTAGAAGGACCAACACAAAAAAACAGAGATAAACCAGCCTCCAATATGTTTGTTAACATTGAAAACCTGCTTTATAGACATAAGATTTGTCGACTATCACCAAAAAATATAATGTCCAATAAACCAATTAATATTGCTTGGCACAGCAGACAAAACCCTCCAACAGCACTTTTGCAACTTTATCCAATACCATGAGCATACTTCCTATGATTATCTGGATAGAATATCAACACCCTGCTAAAGAATAGTAGATTTTGGCAAGGGTCCACTGATCAGATTAAGTGCATGTCAGGACATGTGCTCTCCAGACCATTATACCATATTCCAAAACCCATGTAATGTACTTTCAGAAGCAATACTACATTCTCTGTGTCAGTTCCATAAGCCCCTATGATACAAAACAACTGTCTACAGATATTGCTCTTAATCAAATATGGGTGACAGTTTAAAACAATAAAAAATTAAAAATAGGGGAAGTCACCCAATGTCGTCCGACTGAGAAATAAATAAATCTTTGATGGCGAGGATAGTTAGGAGCTCTTTAACATTAAAATCAATTGTTTTTGAGCTTCTTTGAGGAATTTCAAACATCTGGCCAATAAGGTTCACACAACTCAGACATGCGGAGGTAGCCATGTCGCATTGTCTTATGCCAAGTTTACGGAACAGAGGTTTTCAACCAGAAACATCTTATATTTTTCAAATTTGGGCAAACACATATTAGGTGGGCAAGACTTTCCCTCTTAAAGTTGCATAAACGGCAATGCTGCTCTATAGACTTGGTTAACTAACCAAAGTTATAGGCTTTTGGTGGAATTAAACTGCATCTCTGCTTCAACAGTTCTTTTTTAACTGTAAACTTCTTGTGGGAGGCTGGGTACACAGCTCTCCCTGGCTCTTGGCACAATAAATAACGTAAACTGGCATGAGCTTTTTGAGACAGTTCTTGTATGTCCTTTATTCTGGATGGTATCGTTGCTGTATTTACCAGCGGTTTTGCAGTAATCTTTGGGGTTAGGTTATGAGCAAAGATGCTGGACACCTCCAGGGCTTCCATTGCCTCCCTCAAGTAGGGTTCCCATATTGATGCATTATTATGGATGCCTTGCCTTATCATTTTCTTTAGATAACCTTGTGCCTCAGTGCTGTGCTCCCAGTAAAATCCTAAAGAATCGATCCTCTAATATTAATGTTTGCTTAAAAAGACCACATTCCAGTCGTAGCTGTGAGGATGATGCTGCACCAGGGAGGTTAAATAAACAGCTGTAACACCTTAATTGCACTTTATCCAGCCAACCCGAAATTCGGTCTTTAGACATCAATGAGCCATAAATGAATATTGGCATACATTTGCATTTAATTACTTTCCAGATGCCAGTTAAATTCGACACACTAATTTTGGACGCCAGTTTTTTTAAACTCATTATCATTGAAAAAGCGGAGTCTTTTAGGCGCTCTAGATGAGTGCCACGATTGTTAAAATAAATGTCCAAATATTTATTGCGAGTCACTTGTTCTAAGACCAAAATATTAATTGAAAAGTTCAATTTGGCTGCACGTTTATTTCTGACTCCACAAACGATGATTTTCGTCTTGGTGTAATTAACTTCAAGTTTGTTTTCGGCACAGAAGCAAGCTAGGTATGCCAAGGATCACTGCAGCCCAACCGGGGTGTGATCAAATAATAGATTATGATCTGCATAATTGAGGCATTATATTTGGAGGCCTGCAAACTTCGGATGTGCCACACATGCTGCCACCAGTGCTTTGTTGATGTCTGCTAAGTAAAGGTTAAACAATAGTGGAGCAAGAATGCAGCCTTGTTTTACTTCAGCAGTGGTCTTAATTATGTGAATGGTAACTCTACTGGATGTGACTTTAACTTGTACCCAGGTTTCAGTATATAGGCTTCTAATGGCTCTTAGACAGTGTTCTGTGATGCCCCAACTCGACAGCTTCTACCACAGTCTCCTGCTGTCAATTTTGTCAAATGGGTTTTGAAGTCTATTGAGGCAACATATAGCGGGGGTCTTTTTACTGTTTGTGGTTCGAATCAGAGAGGAAAGTATCATCAGATGGTCTTCAGTGCCATGTCCACAGTTAAAACCTGATTGAGTCATGAGTATAACGGCCTTAGGGTAGGCCAGTCTTCTAACTCATTGTTTTGGCAAAACATTTGCCTTCCATATTCAGTAGGGCAATAAGCGGAAATTTGGCAGGATTATCACGTGCTCCTGTTGTGTGTATTGGAGTAAGTATATCGCTGTGCCAGCTGTCTGTCACTCTGTTCTCTAATAAACATATTAAATAGGGGATTAAGTAGGGATACCTATTCTTCTTTGGCATTTTTAAATATTATTGTGGGGATGCCCTTCGGACTTGGAGCTCCTGTGACCCTCAAAGATGCGAATGGGCACTTGATCAATTCACGGGCTGCTACTGCTTTGCCCCAGAGCAACAGACTTTTGATAGAGCTAGTGCGGTCCACTAGTTCTTCCACAAGATCTTCCAGATGCCTTACTTTTTCCCCGTATTATACAAATGCTCCAACGACATGGAGGATGGAACAGCCAGAGACGCATTTAAACATGTTTTCATTCAACTTTATTTTAAGATTCCAAAATGTTGCTGGATTTTTCATTTCTAGAGCCTCTTGTAATTCCACTCAAGCCTGTTCTTTGCTAGCAGGGATGATTTCCCAGGCTTTTGACCAGAATGCCTTCCTTGCCTTATGGATCTCAGCGACTTGTGCAGCAGTGGCAGTACTTTTGTGCACCAGCCTCCTAACTTTATTTAGTTCTCATTTCAAAACCCTCAACACTAGATTGCTGGGTACCTTCGAGGTGCAGACACCACCTGGCTTTTTAAGGATTACTTGCAAATCTCTCCAATAGGTTAGACAATAATGTTTGCCAGTTTGTAGTTGTTGGAATGTGGGTTATTGGTAGGGGCAAATGTAGGTCTGCCACTGGCAATAAGGCCACTAACACATGGTAGGACTCAGCATAGGTCTTAGAAAACTATTCCTATGCTCAACCCTTTGTAGCTTGGCTGCGTGCAGACAGGCTTAACTTCAAAGACAGGTATGTAAAGCATTTAAAAACGCAATAATTAAGACACAACACATAATACAAATCCAATACCAATTCACAAAAGTAGGAAATATTTGTATCTAAAATGACACCAAAACAACAAAAATCCAATATAGGGAACCAGAGATATGAATTTTCAAAGATTTAATAAAATATTGCACTTAGAAGATTATGGCACCATATCGTGATACCTGCTCGCGATAGACCAGGCCAAAGTCAAAGTTTCAGGCCAGGCGCGAAGGAGTCCTGAGTGGCTACAGCTTGCGGCAGGTCCCAGTCTCAGTTTCTACCTTCACACTTACACACTTTTCTGGAGCTTTTCTTCCCGAGGGCCCTCAAAGCTCCCAACCAGTCCGGATCCGGTGAGGGTCCGCGGGCTTGCCTTTCGACGAGCTGCTGCTCTACTTTTCTGGAGCGGATGTATACAATTTTCCTTTAACGCATCAGCGGAACAACCCAGGAATCCAGGCCGGCGTGCGATGGAAGGCAGGTGGCTTGGCTCTTGCGGTTGCTCCCGGTTACCTTTTCAACGAGCAAACTTAGAAACTTTTCTGGAGCTTTTTCTCGTGAGCTCTCTCAATGCTTCTCATGTAGCCAGATGTGGTGAGGGTTCGCTGACTTTAGATTTCTCCTAGTCCCGGTCAATCTCTGTAAGTTGGAGTGATGGAGCTTTTAGCGGGACGAACCTGGTTGGCTTGGCCGGCTCGCGGTTGAAGGGAGGCGGCCTGGCTGGCCAGGTTAAGTCGGTCCCTCTATGGAGCTTCTCCAAACTTCTTCCTGAAGTTCCTCAAGGGGCCCCAGAGTGTCTCAAACTCACTCCAAGGGTTCTGGAAGCTCCAAGATTGTCCTTGGATGTTGAGGACATCAGTTCCCACAAGCCACTGGTACAAAACCCTTACAAATCCACTAATAGTTCTCCAAGGTGTAGATTTAGTTGGTGATGTTCCAGAGCTTTTTAAACCTGTAGCTTTCAGGTAGTCCACTCTTTAGTTCTTTTCTCAGCAAGATAATCCACAGGGCTGTAGTTTAAGATGGTGCAGTCTTCAGAGGTCAGGCCTTAGAAATCTTTGCATAGCAAAACTTCTCAACAGGGAACTTCTTTCTTCAGTAAGTTTCAAGCAGAAGATCTGGAGGGCTCTGCCCCTCTCAGATACTTATTCCTAGTTCTCTGGGTCAAGCAGGAGGTCACTTCTGACTAATAGGAGCAGGGTAACTCCTCCAATATATGACCAAATCCTGTAGAGTGTGGCATTGTTTTGTCCCAGAGTGCATCAAATCTTACTAATCCATAATGGCTGATTTTCCAGCAAGGAGGTAAGAGCTGGCTAAACACACCCCTAGGATGGCTAATTTACTGAGACTCCCCCCCCTGCATATGCTCATACCTTCCTTAATCCTACCATCTGCCTACGGTGGGAAGTTCAGAGCTTTAAATGACACTGGTCTCTCCTCGCTGAAGAACATAGTTTATAACTCCTACCCCTGGCCTGGCATTCCTACGGAACAACACACTGCCCTGCCAGCAGACCTGGTTAACCCTGGGGGCTCTTTGTCACCGCTTCAAGACAGCCTGGCGAATCCATTTAACTCTGACCAATCAGGGCAGACCACTAGAAGGCTGAATTTGGACTTACAAACAAGAAAGTCTTAGAACTTCTTGTATGTACACTTTAGGAGAATTTCAACAATACGATATTGTTGGATGTATTAATACTATGCTGGGAAGACAAGTCAAGTCAAAATTCAACTTTATTCGGTTAAAAGTCTAAATCCATCAAAGCATACACAATAAATTCCTTTTCACAATTAATCATATCATTGGGTCCGGATTACACAACAAAGTATATAACAGAATAAATTGGTGAATACATATGAACAGTAAAAAAGTTAGTTCCAAACAGAAAACTAATAATATTTAAAATTCAGACACCAAAATTTTCACATACAATTTTTAAAAACTATCTAATAAATTACATGCAAAAAGTGTAAAAAAAAGGGGGCTAATTATGGTAGCAGCATTTTCTTACGACATCTCACAGCCCCTGTGATGTAACTCGCCACCCCGAAGCATATTACAACAGATCCTCCCATTTTCAGATAAACCAGAGCTGGTCGGGCCTGTTCAAAATTACACCCTCTTAGTAATGGGAGGATGAATTTCTTTCGCTGCAAAGCATAAAATTTGCAAAAAAAGATCATAGAAGGATATCTTGTTCTGACTTATTGTCACACGGGCATGGCCCCAACATCCCATTTTTAGTGAACCCCCTAGGAAAAGATAACAGCCATGGCAACAAGCCATGTTTAAATCTTAGCAGAACAAACAGGTGGCATGGCTTATTTATGTATGTCAAGTACGGCTGGATCTCTCTCCCCGTGCTTAACATAGCAAACTTTCTCACTGAGGGTTTGCCCAATTCCACTTCTTCCCTCTGTACCTTCAACCTATTTAGATATTGGGAAGTCTTTGAATGGTATTTCTAGCCATCTCCTATCAAGAGTTATTAATCAATAACTTCATACCATGTTAACCTATGTAACAGGGGATTTGCAATAGGAAAATGAGTTGGGCCATTTTTCCAGCACCAGGACTTACAAAAACATATTTTAAAAGTACTTTTCTTATATCTACAGGAACCCCACCCCATGCACAACTAGGGGAGACTTGAGGGGTTCTGAATCTGTAGAAATATTGTAGATTCTCCCTCCATAGTGCTCCTAGCATCAACGTCGAATTTGAGCAGCGCTTTACCTCAATGTGGAGAGTGCAATGTGAAATTTCACTTTACCCAGGCATATAAAAACTCAGTTTTCAAGGGTGTACCATATAAATACCTGACCCCACTCCTGGGATACCCTGGGGAGACTCTGGGGGTTCTTAATATGCCAAAACATTGTACAACATTCATTTTTAAGTGCTCCAAAGTCAAGTTTAGGGGCAATTTACTTTTTAAAAGCAGTCCTGGCACCCAAGGCTTTTTTTAAACTGACCTCAGGCTTCAGCATACTGGGGACTTCTAGGTAGTTTCAATCCCCCTGCCCTTTTATATATTAGGGACCTATAGGGGAAGCCATGCCAATCACAGCGGTACCCCACCATACCATTGTGTACCCTAGTGTATGTAGGTGTTTTAACTGTATTCTAATGTGTCTCTTTCAGCATAGCACTGGCCCTGGGCCTGATTAGGTAGAGCCCAGGGCCCTTCAGAGTCAGTTACCACCAGTATCAGTCAGCACAAAGTTGGGAGGTGCCCACGGCACAGGATGACTTTGCAATAGTAGTTGATGGCGACACATTGCATGCCTCATGTTGCAGATCTTCTCTCCACTCCACCTGGGCCACTGGGGTGGGCCTTGTTGACCATTTTATTCTTTTCAGCCTCCATATTCTATCTCCTGTGCCAATTGCTTGTAGTGGTTTTAGTTTAGCAAGCGAGGTGGCAATATACTGCTTAAGCGCAAAGCCCGGGAACAATGGCATATTTCCCTCCTGAATACTGTTAAAGCAGGACTAAACTCAAAAGAGGAATGGGAACGTTTGATTAAACCGTAAAAACTCCATCTATTCCTCTAATGATTAAATCGTAAAAACTTCATCAATCCCTCTAATGCCAGAGAGGACTGAACCTTTCAGGATATTGTATATACTACATACATAAAGATGCAATATATGCCAATATGTGAAGAGTATGCATATAAAGGTTCCAAGTGAGACAGTAGGAGTTTCCCACTAATAATATGATACGCTGGTCTATTATAAATATGGCCATTTCTACAAACATATATATAAATTGTTTATGCATAAGAACTATATAAACAATACAATCATTGAGATCACTGGAATAATAATTTTAAGCCCTACGATACTGGACAAACATGTTTACTTCATTTGTAACTCCACATGCTTGTATAAACTTTGACCAGTGACTTTGCTATTCTAAATGCTCTCATTGGGATAGATGGTAGAGGTAAAGTACAAAATGTATGTATAAATTTACTATGATTGTAATTACACATGTCTGTACAAAATTGCTATGTACTAATGTTTTGGTAGAAATGAATGTTAAAAAATGTACTGCCTGTACTTACAAACTACAGATACATTTATAGTTTTACTATGATGATGTATATGTACTGAAGTGATAAAATGTGCTGAGGATAAAACCAACTTATGGATATGCAAAAGACTTTAATTTTCCTAATAGCTGACTACAATAATACTCAGATTAAAAGTTCAACACTATGAGGTTAATACATCATTGTGGACACATAATAATAATCACTATCGTTTTATTGAGCGCCATTTTGGAATGAAGACGTCGATAGTGTACAGGCGACTTAAACCTAAATATGTTGACACGATACACCATTAGGCAATATATAGATTCTACTAATGCGGATCGTTTGACCATTTTTACCTAAATTCTAATTTGCAAAAACCATATTTGAATGGTGAATTCCAAATGTATATTGCGATTATAGTATGGAATAACAACATCGTTTTTTGAATCAGCTTTATTCCGCCGTGACTGTATAAATGTTAACAAATTAAAAATGTGTGTTCACGGAACATGGGATAATAACACACATAGTAAAGTAAAAGAATATGTCTCGGATAATAGGACTCAGTTCGCGAGTCCCCTTTCTACCTCGATCTCCCTAGTTGATTGATAACCCGGAAGAGAATCTCTGTGTTTGCCATGAAAGCTCGCGCGCAATAAGGGTATTTAAATGATCTGCCCCTTTGCGATACCAATTCCATTCAACAGAACCCCACAAGTAGGAAGGATCTTTCCGTGTTCGAAGGTACGTTTATGCAGCGTCTCGAGTTTAAATTGGTAAAAGAACAGCATAATCTGCGTTCTGTGACTGACCGCTATACTCTTTGTTATAGACTGCTGGCGGTCTCGCGTTTTTAGGCGGGAGCTTCGTCGTAATAGAGAAGCCACATCAACCCAACGCCGACTCTTGCTCGTAAACGTTACGGTATATTCCCTGCGCGCTACACGTTTGTTTAGAGGGGGGAAATCTGTAAAAATGCTGGGGACACTTCCCCTTTTTCTTCTGTATGCCCGGTTTATAGGAAAACAATTAACATGTTGGGTTTATATAAACGATTGTTGAGGTGATATGCACCTGAAAGTGAAGGTTTGAAGTATAGTGATATGAGCCCTATGTATTCAAAAAAATATGCTTGTTTATAACTGGGAAATCTGTAAAAATACTGGGGACACTTCCCTTCTCTCTGCAAGCCCGCTTTATAGGAAGACAACTAATATGTTGTGTTGCCTTCCGCTTAATATAAAGGACTGTGGTGGCGATATGCACTTGATAGTGAAGGTCTGAACTATAGTGACATTGGTCCTATATACTCTGAAAAGATGAGACCTTTGCACCTTTGCATTGCATGGAGTCTATATGCAATATGCAAACAATATTCTTATGCATTATGTGGAGTTCTAATTTAATCAGGATGCACTTCACTAAGATGGCAGTTCTTGTATATGCTGTTTTTCCAGCAATATGTCTGAATTTGAGATTCTTATCTTTGCAATTCGCAATTTATCTTTAGACAGACGGCAAGCTGTCTTCTACCTCACAAATATTCTACCTGCTAAGCACCGAGAGACGAAATATATCACCTAGTCCTCACGGGTGAGCATTTTTTATACAAAAATGAATTATGCAAGCAAAAAGGAAAATAAACCGTTTGTGTTTAATTCATCCTATGTACTAATTTCACAAATGACAGTATTTAGCTGTGTATTCAATCACCTCCTACATTGTGACATAATATTGGAAGGACCAAAATTTGGCCTGTGGCTACCTACTGTATGAGGTAATTCATGTCTAATATAGGGATGATGGGTTAATGTGATAAGAAAGTAGACCCATGTGGTGACCTTTCCCTAGCCGCTATATTGTCTACTGATGTGAGGTATGACCATAGCTTATGTCTGACTTACAACCTTCGACCTAGAATTTAGAATGGTCATAATCAACTGATCTTAAATGCCTGAGAATTCCTTCACATTCTTCAGATTGAAGATTTTGGCTTTATTGTTTTGAATGGATATGTATGTGCTACAGAGACTAGTGTGTATTTCTTCTTTTTCGAGCAATTATGTTATGATGATGCTGTATTTGGTTAGCAATGGTATATTAGTGCCAATGTTTTGATATTATATTCTTTTATATTCTTTGCAGATGTGTCTTATATTGTGGGAATTTTAAAAAATGTCATCCTGATGAAGGTGTTGGCTTGGAAATTTAATTTGCCAAAAGCGAAACGCGTCGATGCCATTGTGTATTGGGATACACTAAATCATTGGATTGTACAACTTTTCCAATTGGATAGATATGAATTACAAAATTGGAATATGATTTACTGAGATTACACTATTGTATCCCTGCTTTATCTTTTAACCACTGTGTTGTTTTTTGTTCCCACTGTGTTATCATTATCTGCATATATTGTATTAGGATATATGGTTTATCCTTTTTTAATGTAAACATTTTTTTAAAAATTATTAAACTGTGTACTTTTTATGATTTCTGACTAATTTTTGCATCATCTTTTAGTATTGCTCTTATTTAGAAAAATGCACCAATTAGTAAGGCGCTGTATGTAAGTGTGTCTGACTGCTTATTATCGTTCCAAAGGGGACTATATTTTATGACAGAGTGGTTTTAGTTTAGGCATCTCCCTAAGGAGTGAACATGACAATCATGCATGGTCGCTTGTTGTAAAGTCAAGCACTTTAAAATTGCTTACCCATATAAAGCGTTGGGTATGAATCCAGACATAGTCTATCAATGAGGCACCTGAGCTAGTCGTAAATGTATAGCTGGCTGATTGATAATTGGCCCCTCTTCCATTTAGGGTTCATAGATCCATGGCAATCAAAGAGGCGGCAAACATCTGGCCCGCCTGTCAATCTTTACATGACGCAGCATAATCTCCGGTATGCCCCATACATTATCCGCTTCTTGTTGCCATGAAAATATTTCAGGGGTCTCAAGCAAGAACATATTGAAATCACCCACCAAAACTCACATTTCAGTGATACATTGCTGTTGTACGGCCTGAATTAACTTTAAAATGTCAGGCGTAATTATTTTCTTTTTGGGCTGCTTAGGATTTATGTATATATTTCCAATATTGAGCGGCGGTATCCTTTCTCTGACTCCTGAGGATGTTGCTGCTAGCAACAGAAAAATACAGGCTCCAGTAGCATTCCCAAGGATTCTTCCATCCATCTCCAATGCTTTATGAACCAAAACTGCAACACCTCCTGAAGAGTGACCTCCTATGTTAGAAGGAATGGCCAGTGGGCCAAATTTATTATGAACGGGCCAGGTCATGTGTGTCGCTTGCTAAGTTGCTTGCAGGCAAATTATACATTATGAAATTTTTCTTCCATTGCTAGATTGTCGTTCAGGAGGAACTTTAGACCTTGTATAATCCATGAGCACATTTGCCATGAGGTGTTGAGTTTTTGTTTGTTAGAATCCAGCATTCTCATATTCCATGACGTCTCTCTGACAAGGGTTGGACTTCAGTGACATTTCTTGACAGCCAGCAGACTCTTTTGTTCGCTGCTTGGACCATTGAACTTGTGATGGGGCTTAATAATTATAGAGGGTGAACCGACCCCTTCGAAGTACAAAGTACAGAATCACGCAGCTGTGGCACTTTATTTTTTGCAAGCAGCCAAGGATATTTTGGTTTTGCTGGCTTACTTGTATTTGTCTGCCAAAAATGGGCTTCCAATCGCCTGGTGATCTCTTTGTTTCTTAAAAGTATTTTTGTTGCTTCCTGGGCCTAGGAATAAACATAATATAGATAGATCTTTCAAATCAAGAGTAACGGGTAACGATGACAGTAGTTTGAGTAAGTTGGCAATGTTTAAAACATCTTCACGGCCATGAGAAACATATTCGGGCTGGAATATTAGGATTAGTTCCACAATCTCGGGCTCTTGATGGTCCCGTGTTTTCAGGGAATCTGTCGAAAAAATAATTTGACTGGAATTTTCTGTTGCATGGATTCTATGTAGAGCAGCAATGGATGCATACACTGGAGCAAGGCTACTACACAGGGGTTCCAATGGGGTGAGTCTGATCTGTGTGGTCCACCTGGGGCTAGGCAGGACTCTGCCCTTTTAAGCTATCTTTAGTGAGATGGGTCGAATTGCCAGTGAGTTGTTTGTAGAAAAATCCAGACTTTGGCTATCTTGTGCGCCACTACCTGGTTGAGGATTGCGAGAGTAGTGAAGTGCCAGTGGGGCATTCTATCTTTCAAAGTCTGGGGGGTACAATGACTTCCGCCTGTGTCATTGCCACCACAGACATGTTTCTACTGCATGCATCAATGAGTTTATAAAGATGGCGTAACAGTCTTTGATTCCGATCTTTTAGTTTGGTCTGTGATTACATTGTCTTGAGGATCCATCAAAATAGTTGTTACATCTCCTATTGTCTCTCTTGTTGGGGTTGAGGAGGCAGCAGAGCAGATAGATTTCAAGGGGAGAAAGAGTTTACTAGGTAGAATACTTGCCTTGTCCTGGAGGTAATCTCCATGAGGAATAACAGATTTCCCTCATGAATTTCAAAAGATGGGGTGCATTTCTATCTTTATTTTTTTCTTTTGATTCTTATTTAATTTCTTCAAGTCTTTTCTATTCTTTTTTGAGAGTTTGCTTGGAGAATGTTTGACTTGTAAAGAGTTGCCCAAATTTAGATTGAGATTAAGTGATGCGCTAACTTTGTGTGCTGCACTAACTTCCAGGGGAAACTAGGCACACTCTTATGAAATGAAATGAAATTTGATTTGTAGAGCGCATGGCTGCCCGAAAGCGCCCCAGCGCTTGCTTAGGGAACCCGTCCTGGTATTCCCCTGCGAGATAACCCATTACTGGGCATCCCCAAGGTGAAAGCCAGGCATCCCGCTGCGAGGGGCCGTTGTGGAGATTAAGCAAGCTATTGCCCAGAGTTACAGAGTTGGACTCCATGATTGGAATAGGCACCAAGGCGAGAATTGTCAGGTCCGGGGAAATTTGAGCCCAAGACCCGCCGAGGCGGGGAATTGAACCCTGGTCCGGGCCAGACCTCTGCATCAGGGTCTGCTGCTCCAACCACTTGAGCCACACTTCTCCACTTCTATCTAAGCTCAAATCCACTATCCGATCCTCAGGCTTCCGTTCCAGGACCTGGTCATCCATTTGCTGTTGAGTAGGAGGTGCTGCATCACTATTATGGAAATTTCCTGAGATAGATCTCAGATTATTAATCTTATTGTTTAGTTATATTCTGTGAGAAGATCAGACATGATTTCCGGAAGGGCTGAAATGATCTCAAGAAGCAACGAGCAGTAACATCGCTCCAGCAGCTTGTCCACCTGTTGTTGGGCTTTTTTTATGAGTGAATTTAAATTAACCAATCAGAACTAAATTTTCTTGACATTATTTGTTAAATATTGTAATATTGAAATCTGTGATAACCACTGTTTCCGATAAGCCGCGTGCGCGCGCTCACCGACGTCACCCGAAGCGCGCAGTGTGCTGAATTTAGCGCGCACACAACAACATCTAATCCTTCAAGACCATATTCATGTTAATTGCGGCGCCCGTGTGCGCTGAAATTAACAAGAATACTACCTCAAAGGGTTCACAATCAGCCCGCAGCTTGCACTGTTAAGAAAGAATAAATTAATAGCTTTGTCATTTACAATGCCAATAGTTATAACTTTCGCAAATGTGACACCTATAGCATTTGTAATGCAATATGTGTTGTATTTACGTGACTTAGATGTATTGCTATTACAAATAACAATGGCTTTTAATTTTTTTAAATAATACTTAAATAAAAGTTATTGTAATTTATAATAGCAATAGCTTAAACTTTTGTAAATAACTTTTGTAAAGATTGTGTTAGTGTATTTTATTGCGACGAAAATCCAAGAACAGAAGTGAAATATTAACATCTTTTTGTGACATTTGTAATAAAGTTTGAGACATTGAGAGAACATGTTTGAACCAGATGTTGTTGAATGGTTGCACAGATTGATGCTGTGGTGCCCCTGAGTGGTGGTGCTGAGTGAGTGCGATAGATAGAGCGAGTGCGATAGATAGATAGAGTGAGGGCGATAGATAGATAGAGTGAGGGTGATAGATAGATAGATAGATAGATAGATAGATAGATAGATAGATAGATAGATAGATAGATAGATAGATAGATAGATAGATAGATAGATAGATAGATAGATAGATAGAGTGAGGGCAATAGATAGATAGAGTGAGGGCGATAGATAGATAGAGTGAGGGCGATAGATAGATAGAGTGAGGGCGATAGATAGAGTGAGTGAGGGAGATAGATAGATAGATAGATAGATAGATAGATAGATAGATAGATAGATAGATAGATAGATAGATAGATAGATAGATAGATAGATAGATAGATAGATAGACAGATAGATAGATAGATAGAAAGTGCCTATAAATAAACCCATCAAAAACATAAACACCTAATAAACAAAAATGCCTGATTATTGAAAAGGAATAGACCAAGATATTAGATTTGTGCAAATACAATAAACAGAAGCAAGACAGTGAAGGGGCAGGAGAGAGTGAGACGGGAATAGAGGAAGAGTGGAGAGGCCAAGACTGTGAAAGGGCAGGAGAGAGAGACAGAAATAGAGGAAGAGTGGAGAGGCCAAGACAGTGAGACGGAAATAGAGGAAGAGTGGAGAGGCCAAGACAGTGAAGGGGCAGGAGAGAGTGAGACGGAAACTGAGGAAGAGTGGAGAGGCCAAGACTGTGAAGGGGCAGGAGAGATTGAGACAGAAATAATGGAAGAGTGGAGAGGCCAAGACAGTAAAGGGGCAGGAGAGAGTGAGACGGAAACTGAGGAAGAGTGGAGGGGCCAAGACAGTGAAGGGGCAGGAGAGAATGAGACGGAAAAAGAGGAAGAGTGGAGATGCCAACACAGGGAAGGGGCAGGAGAGAGTGAGACAGAAATAGAGGAAGAGTGGAGAGGTCATGACAGTGAAGGGGCAGGAGAGAGTGAGACGGAAACTGAGGAAGAGTGGAGAGGTCAAGACAGTGAAGGGGCAGGAGAGAGTGAGGCGGAAACTGAGGAAGAGTGGAGAGGCCAAGACAGTGAAGGGGCAAGAGAGAGTGAGGCGGAAGCTGAGGAAGAGTGGAGAGGCCAAGACAGTGAAGGGGCAGGAGAGAGTGAAACAGAAATAGAGGAAGAGTGGAAAGGCCAAGACAGTGAAGGGGCAGGAGAGAGTGATACGGAAACAGAGGAAGAGTGGAGAGGCCAAGACAGGGAAGGGGCAGGAGAGAGTGAGACAGAAATAGAGGAAGAGTGGAGAGGCCAAGACAGTGAAGGGACAGGAGAGAGTGAGGCGGAAACTGAGGGGCCAGCATCACTGACAATTAAGCAAGGAACTCAAAATATGATAGCATGCATGATCCACGTTGATACCCTTGTGGCAGGGTGATAGTATTATTACTGTTAGTAATAAAATGGTTTTATAAAGAGCTTCACACTACACGTCTGCCGTTGCTAAGCACTGTAAATAACATGTGTTTCTATTGCTCATTGTAATCGTACTCCAGTGCAATCACTGAGGTGTAGTTGTTAGAGGAAATTCAATTAATTACGTTTCATTTTAGGTTGAGGCCTGGATTTAAGGGTATCATTGGCACAATAATTCCCTCTCCCGATAGGGCTGAGAGAGGATTCATCTGGTTCTGCAACCAATCAGCATGTGGAGCTCAGCAAGATATTGCGAAATGAAGAAAGAATGTTTCTAGAAATGTGAGACAAGGAGCCCTATAAAAGAGAAGCATTCTTAGAGGTGAAGCCCTTGAACATGAGAGGGTTATTGGCGCCTTACAGTATAGATAAAAAATGGTTCTATTTACACTCTAGTGCATCTCGATCAATCATCAACAAGAGGCTTTCCAGAATGTTGCTTTGTTTCATAACGTCATGTAGGGGTTTGAGGTGTATTGTGAATTCATTCTCCGGATGTCTTCATGAGGGGCTCCTCTTATTACAATAAAAAAAACGAATGTGAAGACTTTAAGATCTTTACTGTTAAAACAGAGCAATTTAGTGAATTCCTACTTCAACATGAGGTCAGAAAACACTGAAGAGCATGGGCACAACAATTATCTCTTTCTTCAATCCATGCTGCAATGTCTTAATCATTTTTTCTTTAAACTGCATGTTACCAGGGAATAGCCTCTGTTCCTACCACGTGTCCAAAAATTATATATACGGTTCTAATTAGCACAGAGAACACATCTCACCTCAGATGAGAGTGAGCTAGAGAGAGGGGACTTGGGATTCAAAAGTAATGTGGAGATGGGCAGAGGAGGATGAGGGTGACGGGGAAGTGTCTGCTCTAGAGAGTTGATTGAGGGGCAGAGGAAACAGACAAAGACGGAAAGAGGAGGTGAGAAAGGAGGGTCCGGCTGGGAGCTGGGAAACAGACTAAAAGGGCTGAAAGGGAGGGGAGAATGCACGGAGCGCATTCCAATGAAGTCTGGTGCAAGGCGTGGGGGGCGGGGGAGGGGAGCAGGCATATGGTGTTTGAGTGAGCAGCCTTTGATGTGCGAGCGAGTGTGTGATTGAGAAGTGAGGCCAAGCCCGCGCTGGGGAAGCGTCACAGTTGATTATCTCACATGCATTGGGGACAATCCTCGCTGTTTTCAAGAGTTGTTTTCCCCACAATACTCTCGCAGAACAACTCATGTGCGTTGGTTCAGCGAGACCTAAAAAACAGTGTCTCCAAAACGACGTGTGCTGTAGCACACGCTGTGTTGGAGACTCTGCTTTTCTTTTCTTAATTGTACAGCTACGGGGCCGATTGTGACCCTTTGTGTTAGTATTCATGTTAATTTTGGCGCCCCTGTGCTCTGCAATTAACAAGAATACTACCTGAAACGGTTCACAATCAGCCCCGCAGCTTGCACTGTTAAGACAAGGATGCCAAAGTTCTTTCTGCACCTACTGACACTAATCTCAGAAGGCGATCATCAGTAGACACAAAAAACATACATAACCTCGAGCAGATGTAAATAAGAAAATTAGTGCCAGCGATCCATCTGACTCACTGGGACTGTGTGCAAAATAATACCTTTCACAACAAACAAGCATTGCCACAGAAAATAGGTGTTGCCTTGTTTGTCAACTGACTTTTTCCAAAGCTTTTTGCCGAAGGTGAGGAGCATCTTAAAAAAAAAAATGAAACAAGAAAGATGCGATAATGTAGTGACATCATTCCATACCCACCCACATCTTTGATGACGTTCCTACAGAATAAAACGCAATTTTTTTATTTAGTAACCTAAAATAGTAAACACTACTTGGACTGGTAACTAAAAGAATACATTTAATCAGGGTTAAAGTGCTTTTTGGAATGCAGCGTGATACAACAGTATATTGCAGTTGCTGCCACCGACCCACACCTCCCCCCAGAGAAAAATGAGAAAATTGTTGGGCAGGTTCCCAGGGGAGAAGCAAAAATGTGTGGGCGAGAAATAACAGAGGTGTGAAAAAACGCCTTTTGGAACGCAAAGTCGCCCCCCAGCAAAGAGTAGCTGCACAGCTCTAAAAAAACAATGAAAGTTAAACAATTTTATTTAAAGTGCCATCAGCAGTAGGAGAGCAACTGAGGAACAGATGGGGTCATTCTAAAGGGCAGCACCAAAAGAGTAGGAATATGAAAGGGGGAATCAGCACATGAGACAAAACAAGAAAGGAAATACAAGCACCCTCATAGAGTGCTTAATGAAAAAGCAGACCCATTATTTTAAGCAATGGAAGGATACAAGTCATCCTGTCAAAATAATGAAAAAGAGGCTATACACCAAGAAAGGTACAAACACAAGAAGAGGAAAGCAAATGATAGCCAGGATAAAGCCTACCAACAGTAAGCAGTGGCTGGACTCTAAGCCTACTGTATGTTTTTGGTATGGTCCACAAGAGGTATTTTGTAGACCGCTAAATGCTGTCTATAAGTGAGACCTGAAATTCAATATGGCCTTGAAATTTTCAGAGATGCATTTTTTTTTCATTTTAACCAATAGCTAAATTAATTCTTGAGTGATTGTTTCCTTTGTCAAGACGTAACCACTTTCTTCAAAGGAAAGAGGACAGCTTTTGTCAAGCATTTTAGGTCAATACCTATCATACAGCAGAGCTCTCTGGTTCAATAAAGACATCTTGGATACATTTGGAAAGCTTCCCTGATAGTCCATTCCTCCCATTGCTTACCATTGACTTTGTGGTTCGTAACTCACATGTGCTTGATTTCTATTTGCTGGCTTTATTTGATTTAGGCTGTCCAGCTTGAGGTCATCCCTTCTGTGGAGCATAGCCTGTTTACAATGGTCCCTTGTATTCTCAAACACATGCTTCTTCATTAAACAGGCCTTTAAATCATATTCTTTTCTTGTCACATTTGCTGTTCATTCAGAGACAGAGGTCAAATGTCAGGCTCTGTCTTCCAAGGGAGCTTGATGTTTACTTTTCTTTCTGCTGCTTCAAAGTGAGAGGACGGCGGGTACTGGGGGAGTGCTGGAGGAAGGCTGTACGATGTTACTTTTTTCTAACACACAACAAAATTTAAATGTCTGTAAATCAACTGGGCAGATATTTCAGAATATTTCCAAATTATGAAAGCACAAATGAAGTACATTTTGGGTAATTCTTAAGTGCTGTGGAAACAAATATTTTAATGCAATCAAATCAATACACTAGGTGATGACATTTCCACACATTATTGTTTGTGTGCTGTACAGATTATCAGTAAAATTGCATTACTATGTAAATGTCTGTTCATTTCAATTGAAAATTGTCCTTTGAAATGTCAGTATGCTACCAAACCATGCATACTCCACCTTATGCCACTCCAATCTACTCTCCACCACTCCACTCCTCTTACTCTGCACCACTCCACTGTTCGCCACTCCACACTGCATCACTGCACTCTACTATGCACCACTCCACTGTGTGACACTGAACTCTATGCCTCTCTACTCCACATTACTCTACTCTATGCCAGTGTGGTCAATGCCACTATACTCTGCACCACTGCACTTTATAGCACTGCACTCTAAACCACTTTACTCGAAAACATTGCACTCTAGAAACTGCTGTCTCTGCCAATTTGCTCTGCTTGAGTGCAGTCTATGCCACTAATCTCTACTCTATGTCACTGCACTGTATGCCGCTCTCCTCTATACAACTCTCCTCTATGGCACTGCACTCTACGCTAATGCACTCCATGCCACTCTACACCACTGAACTCTACTACACGCTACTCTGCAACACTGCACACTATGCCACTGAACTCTATGCCACTTTACTCTGCACCACTGCACTCTATGCCACTGCACTCCACTCTGCACTACTATAATCTACGTAACTCTACTGTACTCTACACCAATGCCCTCTTCACCACTACACTTAACACCTCTGCACTGCATGCCAATCCACTCTATGCCACTCCAATCTACTCTGCACCACTTCACTCTACCCCACTGTACATTACGACACTCTACCCTGCGCCGCTCCCTACACCACTCCACTCTACCCTGGACCACTCCAAACTACTTCTCTCTACTCTGAAGCAACCTTCTTTACGCCACTGCACTTTATGCCACTCTACTCTACTTTGCACTACTCCACTCTACACCACTCCACTGCACTGCACTCTACGCCACTGCAATGTATGCTGTGCCTTTTCATGATAATGCTCATATGTAGTGCTTGAAAGTTTTACAAAGGTGATATTTTGCACCTGGGATTATTCCAGCATGCTATCAACCCAGTTGTGGTGTTTCGTGCCTAGGAATATTGCATTAGGATTGTTGTGTGCAATTGGTAATCCCAGGAGTGACATGTAGTGTATGCGGCTGTTTAATTTTGATGAGTATGTCGGATCTTCCTGTGGTGGTGGTTTGTACCTGGGAGCATTGCATTGTTGTTTTATACATATGCACGTTGTCATAGTGCCGAAATTGTGTCTTGGAACAATACACTGAAGATATGTTTGCTCTTGATTTTTTGTGCCCGAGATAGCCACAAAAGTGGTACATTATGCCTGATGTAACCACCTCTGTGATGTATGCCTGCGGGCTCTATATAGTTATGGTTAATATTTTGAATATTGCCACAACAGTTCCCAGATCTTAAACTGAAGAATAAACCTACCCGAGAGCTGTACCAAATTCGAACCTTAACTCTACCTTTCACTTAAACCAAACACTGCCCCTTAACTAAGCACACATGACAATATTCCTTATGCTAACGTTTAGTCTGGTACTTACTACTTGAAGTGTTGAAACATTCTCAGAAATGGTAATCTCAGTCCGGATACAATCATCTATATAATTAATGGTACATCAATGTAATGGATTCTGAGAAGTCTACAGAATCACTTGACAAGTATTTGCAATGCAATAGGTCTCACATTTACGTAAGTTTGAGCTATTGTTATTGTAAATGACAATGCCTTTTATTTATATTTTGGTTTTCAAAACATAAATAGAAGGTGTTGTCATTTACAATGCCAAGAGCTCAAACTTGCGTAAATGTGACATATATTGCATTGCAGATGCTTGATTTTTCAGTGTTTCCCATAGAACAAAGACCCGGTATCGGTACCTGATTGACAAGGCTTATTTACCAAGTAGCAAATGAGACACATTTGAGTAAACAGCTCTTTCCAATGGCAGGTTTGAGAAGTAACAGACAGTTGGTTAAGGAGTTGAAGAACCCAAAGTTCTAAGTTACATTTCAAAATCGTTGCTTTTCATTCGTGAATAGGCTTAGTAGTCCCTCTTTGTCTGCATTTGTATCCTCCCATAATGACTGGACTTTTTACTTGTGTTGTTACATGGTCTGCTTTATCTAGTGGGTGAGCACTGTTTTCTTTAACCCGTTCCGTGCTAGTGACGAAACCACTCAGTCACGAGCCCGGGGCGCGTTGCTCATGACGGAGTGGTTACATCATGCCGCGGCCGCTCCGCCCACGTGGCACTGATTCCCCGCCTGTTTAGACAAATTTGTCAGTGGGCGGAGCCGTGAGGGAACCACTCCGTCATAAGCACAGCGCGCCCGTGGCTTGTGATGGAGTGGTTCCGTCACAAGCATGGCGGCGTCGCGCAACCCCTACCGCCGCGGCCAAGGGGTTAATGATCTTCCCTATTACACCCACGATGTCGCAGCACGCCGCCACCTTTTATATAATGTCATTTACTCATGTATTTTTTCATGTCCAGTGCAGCCCATTTTAACTGTAGCAGCTGCGCTTATTTATTTAATTTACGGCGTGGTCCGCTTTCACTTTAGCAGCTGTGCTTATTTATTTATTTAATTTACAATGCAGGGCAATTTCACTTTAGCTGATGCACTTATTTATTTATTCAATTCACAGCACAACCACTTTTACTTCAGCAGGCGCACTACAAAAGCTTTCTTTCTTTGTTTATTTTTATTACAATTTGTGTTGAAGCGCCCCATAGGCATTTTCACTTTAAGGCTGGCCGCGCCCCTTTCTTTAGACCCTGCACCCACACACCCGGACTGGTTCCTGGCGCACATAGCCTTGGCTGCAGTGCACAAAGAACTTACAGTGCCGCACACAGAGGAAAAAATTAGAGGGAACATTGGGGATAACTGTTTATCAGCATGCAGCATAGTACACTGACAACCATGAGCCAGGTGGTTATCTATAACTGACCACCAGTTCTGTATCTGTAAATCTGTTTCTGCCTCGTCCTTGGTGGACTTTTCATCTTTCCTAAGTTTACTGGAGTTATCAATAAAACATTTCTGGAATAATTATCACTTTTCAATGTTTCAGCATATGTGGGGGAATTTGACTTCACATGAATCCTTCAGTTTGCTAAATCATAAGTATGTTCTTCTTTTTCTTTGTTGTGTTTAAATTCACTGGGTTCATTGCCACCGCTACTAATTGACCATCAAATAGATCCATCGCATTTAGCAGTTCTTCATCACTTATATAGAGTTGCTATACCTTTATCTAGCTTCGTAGGGTGGCTTCTATGCCTGTTGTTTGTGGAGTTGGACTTGCTGGTGTCACAGCTTAAAACTTTTCCAAGAGTTACATTAAGGAATTTCTCTGGCTCAACCACACTTGGAGGTGCCATATTATAAGGAGGATCAAGGTCTGTGGTCTCTTGGGGCTCAAGATTTGGACTCAAATCCCCTATTGGAATTCTTCCAAGAATGGCTGGCACTATTATGACATCTGGAGAAAGGTGCCAGGGTGGGATTGATGAAGGGCCCTCCTAGTCCAGGCCCATGCTTGCTGTATGTGTAAAAAGGCTGAGGTTCATGTCTGGAGCAGCGGAGTTATGGAATCGATGACTCCTAACCTCCACATTCACCTCAGACTCCCCCACAGCATGAGCAGGTTCTTTTGGGGTTTGATCTCCTGGGGAAGATATAGCCAAGCAGCCCTCCTTTGTTCAAAATTGGGGTATTGCTCTTTGGATAATTGTCCTTCACCCTACACCATAGTTAGTGCATTGTGACTGACCTTAAAGCAGCTTTAAGCAAGGGAAGCGGTTCACCAAATCTGCTAGTGTTCTATTTTTTGATTTTATAGTACTTCATAATTTCCCCAAGGGAGTGGGGGGCGTCTCCATAGCCTGATTCATTACGACACCATTTTTGGCCCTCGGTTATGTATGGGGAGCTTGTCTGTTTTTCTTTTTGTGGGATTTTACCTTCTCCCTGTATGTCTTACCGGTCTGGTTGTGCTTGATTTTAGTAGCAGCAAACTCCTCGTATGCATTTCCAACCGCCGGTTCCTCTGGGAACCTAGCTCAAAGATCAGGGGTAAGAGGTGATATTACTAGAAGTCCTTTGCAGATAAACAAGTATTCTTATTTTTGTTATTGGCCCTTCCCTGGTGCCACTGAAAATCCACCTTTGTGGGTCATAGGGTGCCACCACACCTCCCCGGAAGGAAGTGTTATATATTATAGTATATTTATATTTATGCTATCTTTTATGTACTATCCCTGGGGAGGGAAGCACAACCACACCAGAAGCAAAGTCCGAAGAAAAGGACAGAACTTTGCAGGGTGCCAGAAGGTGATCAACAAGCAGCAGTAGAGGCAGCAGTAAGAAAAGACAGTGCAGACTGAGGTGTAAACCGCGGCAGTGGCGGACTTCCGCAGGCACATACTGCATCTGCCGAACGTAGACTGCCACTGTGCCAGATAAAGATAGCTGCAGCACTAGACCTACCCACTGCTTCAAAACTTCGAGAATCCTGCTTCCCGGTTTTCCACGCAGCCCCCACAAGACCGATCTCTGCAAAAGGGAGGCCACGACTTGGTTTCCACTGCAGATCACCAGCATTGGGAGAGCACAGAAGCCCCTGAGCCTGCGGGCTCACCGCCCCCACCGCTGATCAGCTGAGCGACTCCCACTACGGTCATGGTCGCTCTGCTGCACTGGAAGTACAGGAACTCATAAAAGAAAAAAGTAAATATTTTACTTTAAGAATAGACACTGCAAAGAATCCTTCTAAGAATCACTATTTGGGGATTAAGCTACTCCTGGGACAGGAGTAGCTAAACCACCAAGACACAGTCTTTTTGTGATGTGCTAGCCGACTTCTTCCAAACCAAGATCAGCGCAACTTATGAAACATTTTCTTATGTAGGTCAGGCTGAAGATGCTTATGATCACAATGTAGAGAATCAAACAGAGAGTAATTCAGTGCTAGACAAATCCTCCTTCCTCTCACAGAACAACAAATGATCAATTTCCTTTTGATGACAAAATGAGGCTCATCTTCAGACCCCTGTCCACCGAGCATTGTACAGCTAGCTCCAGAAATGATTCCAAACATCTTACACTGATATTTAACATTATTATTTATTCTGGTGTATTCTCTGATATGTGTACGGAGGAGAGGATAATTCCTCTAATCAAGAAAACCATCTGCTAATCCTAATGAGTTAAAAAAAACCTGTTGCCCTATCTCTTTATTGCCTTTTTCAGTAAAACTCTTTGACAGGGAATTGTATACGGGACTTCCAGCTTACAATAGACAAGCATGGTCAACTGGATCGGTCACAGTCTGGGTTTAGAAGTGGCCACAGCATGGAGTTAGCTCTGGTATCGTCCACCGATGATATTAGAATCATTGTAGACATGGGTGGCTCAGCTGTGCTTATGTATGTATGTATGTATTGGTTTTTATTGAGCGCCTATTTCACCCGTAGGTCTCATAGCGCTAGCTGAAAGCCGAATCAGACCAGAGTGCATTTTAGAAAAGCCATGTTTTTAGGGTTTTACAAAATGTCTTGTGATTTGTTTCAAGATGGAGCTGCAGCGGTAGAGTGTTCCATATCTCCGGCACTATTCTGGAGAAGGACCTGCTGCCGTTTTTCACCGTGCGGACCTTAGGAGTGGTCAGAAGATGTTTGCTGGTCGGGCGAAGTGTTCTTACTGGTTGGTTTTTACTCAGTTTCTTTGCCAGATAGATAGGGCCATTATTGTTGACAGTTTTGTGCACTAGGCAGCATATCTTAAATGTGATCCTCTTTTTAATAGGGAGCCAGTGAAGCACTTTTAGACAAGGGGCTGTGGTGAGTGTGGAGGAAGGTTTAACACTAGCCTAGCTGCGGTGTTCTGCAGTACTTAGAGTTTGGATAGTAGTTTTTCATTTATGGATACAAACAATGCATTGCCATAATCCCGGCAGTTTATAATTAGACCCTGAACCAGGGGTAAGCGAGAGTTCAGCGGGATCCACTTAAAAATTTCCCTGAGGGATCACATTATACCATAGCAGGTGCGAGTCACAGTATTCACATGATCGGCCATTAAAAGAGTATTGTCCATTATTACTCCTAGATTGCCTACAGCTGACTTTGGTAAGGGGCACGACCCTAATGAGGGTGGCCACCTGTTGGGGGACCAGATGTTTTGGGAATTTCCAAAGAGCAGGATTTCCGTCTTGCTTGCATTAAGCAGGAGGTGATTAATGGACATCCAGTTGTTTATGGTTATCATACACTCTATAAAGTTGTGCTGTGTATTAATATGGTCAGGACCTAGAGTGATCAGTAGCTGCGTGTCTTCAGCATACCATACTGTAACGAACCCATGTGCTCTAATTATTTTTGCTACGGGTGACATATAAAGGTTAAAAAAGGTGGGACTCAAAATTGATCCCTGGGGGACACCCTGGTTAATAGCCTGACTTTTAGAAGAAAATCCATCAATTTCCACCTTAAAAGATCAGTACGAGAGGTAACTTTCAAACCATTGTAGAGCGGAGCCCTCGACACCACATTCTCTAAGACGGTCCAGAAGAATAATATGAGATATGGTGTTGAAGGCCGCCGATAGATCTAGAAGGATTAGAATTGAGGATTGTCTTGTATCACTATATTACTAAATCTCTCGACAGCCTTTGATACCATAAGACACTCTGTGTTAGTGACCAATCTTGCTCAGTTAGGGATTAAAAGGAAAGCCCTGCAGCTGTTACAATGGTTTCTATTGGGCAGGTCACAGACAATGATTTGCAATCAATACTGCTCAAAACCCTTCTCTTTGCCTTGCGAGAGGTTCTTATCTGTGGAAACCAAGCTAAAATCTGGTCTGCTTCGTGGCCTCGGGAGTTAGGAAATCTTCTTGCCCCAATTAAATCGACAAGAAGCTTTGGTGTAGACTTTGATTACTCTCTCACCTTTTTTATACAAGTCAGTTTGATCTTTTCATTGTGTTCTCTTATCCTTAAAATGTTCAGAAACAATTTCCCTTAAAAAATTTTGACTTCTTGGAATTCTATGGTATCAGCATTAATCTTATCCAAGCTAGACTACTCAAATGTCTTCTGTATGGGCATTAATTAAGCTGCTTTGAAAAGACTGCAGGCAGTCAAAAATGCTGTTGCTCATCTGATTCTAGATATGCTCAAACACCAATTTGTTTCTGAAGAATTATGTAAACTTCAGTGATTACCGGTAGGGAAAAGGACCGTATTTAAATCACTTCGTATAGCACATAAAGTGTTATAAAAGATGGGTCATAAATGTTGTGAGACAAAATTGAAGTGGTATGTGCCCAAAATGACTTTAAGATCTTCTTCCAGGAGAAATGTGAAAGTACATTGAATTAAATTGTGCCACAGGGGTGAGATATCATTCTGGCATGTGATGTGTAATAATTAAAATTCTCTGCTTTATGATCCGCAGGTTTTAGCAGACTACTTTCTTTCAGGAAGCAATTGAAAACATGGTTGTTCCAATCAGTGGTCGGACTTAGTTATTTGGGCATTTGAGCGGTCTATAAAATGGTTTAGCAATCTATCTTTATGTAGCATATTCCAAAGATGATTTATAGTGAGGCGTCAACATTGGAATTTACAATACAGATCTTGAGTGTTGGGGGGAAAAAGTTCAATATTTGGGGAACTATTTTTTTTAATGTATGCATGGGCAAGGGTATACACACTGAAATGGAAAGCATCCAGTTGCTGGAGTGGACTGGTCTGTTAATATATACTTTGTGCAAAGATGGCAGGGAGGGATCACTGACATAATATCGACGGACACTATATCGAGTTGCTAAATTATCGTTGAAATAATATCGACTACAATTATATCGAGTTCCTATATCGATTTAAGAAAGTACAAAAATATCGAGGACAAAATATCGACTATTTAAAATATCGACTACACTAATATAGATAGCAAATATATAGAGTACAAAAATATTGTTTTAATAAAAACTATATGTCACACTAAAAAAATATCAACAGCATAAATATAGATAGCCAAAATATCGAAAATATATGATTATCGACAATACAATTAATACATTTAATACTTTATTTTAAATTTAAATTTTGCTTTTTCATACTATATACACTCCGCAATACATATAAAATTAAATATAAACATTTTGAAAAACACATTAATTTTTTCTACCATTTTTGCAACATATTATCAAAACATTGCAGCACATACATTAATAAATACTAATTATTGTACATATATTATAACATTATAAATACATTGTTTGAAATATAATAAAAAAATAACGACCTTCAATGCTGAATTCTTCTCAAATTTGCTTTTTCACAACAAGAAGCCAAGCAATTAAATGTAAAAAAATTCAAACTAACCATTGAAATGCTCCTTTTCTTAAAACATCCAATCAAATTAATTAACACGTGGAATACACACTATAAAAGGAGTACATTCCTACAGCCAATTCCTGCTGGTAACTCTATAGAAAAAAGAAGGCTACACTTTGACAATGTTATTCCTGAGAATTCTACTGAAGAAAAGAAGATTTCTACATAAATAATTCAAGTAAGTTATAGCTATTTTTTTACAAAACAAGTACTAAGCTGGAAATATAACTATATCTCTTAATAGTTTAAATAACATTTATTTTTCTACTTTACTATTCCTTGTACAGACATTTCTAAAAATCATCAAATAACCTATGACTAATTCTTAGCCACTACATACTCATTGTAAGTATATATAAAAGTTTTGTAACACACAAAATACTTTTCTTTAGAAATCTTTTATAATAGCCTTTTCTTCTTTATTCTATTTTTTTTTACAGATATTCACAATACATCCTAACTCTACTCCACCCAAGGAAAATAGTACACTATTTAAAAATGTAGGTATATAGGTTTGCTTCCTAAAACGCCCTAAAATGCTAAATATTTTCTGTAATAATTTTTTTTTCCTTCTATATTCTAACCAGATATTCTGAATAATTCCTAATTGTACTCCACCTAAGGCAAAAACTACAATATTCTAACAAGTAGGTATATCTGTTGGCTTCCTAAAAGGCACTAAAATGTTTAAGCCTTTTTGTAATAATTATTTTTCTATTCTATCTTCTTCACAGATATTCAAAATACATCCTAATTATACTCCACCTAAGTCAAAGACTACAGAATTCTAACAAGTAAGTATAACTGTTAACTTCCTAAAAAGCCCTAAAATGTTTAATCCTTTTTCTAATAAAAATCTTTTTAAATTCTATCTTCTTGACAGATATTCAGAATACATCCTAATTAAACCCCACCTAAGGCAAATACTACACAATTCTAACATGTAAGTATATCTGTGAACTTCCTAAAAGGCCTAAAAAGCTACCTTATAAACAGCTTTCCCCTAGAAAAAGCAACAATTATTATAAAAGATTAATTAATACCATTCTTGCTCTTCCTACCAACAGAAACAAAAGACGAACATACAAGAAATATTTTGAAAACAGCTTTTCTGCATTTCTCTACACAAGATAAGATAACTGTAAGTATACATGGTGAAATATAAATTTCTAAAACACCTATAGAACTATATTTGACATTAAAATATATTTCTTACTATTTTTTCCTAGCACAAGTAATTGAAAAATGACTGAAGGTGCTGAATTTGTAATGTCACAGAAAAATAAACTTTTACTATGCTATATGGGCTATGTTTATAATCAGGAAAGACAAACAGGAACGAAAGTATTTTGGAAATGTACTAAATATTATTCAAATAAATGCTATGGTAGGGCTACTACTGAAGAAGCAAATGTAATATTTACTAGAGAACACAATCACCCCCTAATGTCACAGAAATAGAAATCAGGGATGCTTTGGAAAGTATCAAAGAAGCAAGCACAGGGACTGATAAACCAACAACACAGATCCTAAAAGAGGAACTTTTGAAAGTTCCGAGCCATGCTTCAGGTCAACTGCTATCAATTGACTCCCTAAAACGGACAATTGCACGCCAAAAAAGACTCACTACTACAACTGAACCTAACCCTTCAACATTTGAGGAAATTGTAATATCCCCAGAAATGAGCATCACACATAATAAGGATAAATTCATACTATATGACAACGAAAGCCCTACAAACAGAATTATTATGTTTGCTACTGCAACTAATTTAAGGAAACTACAACAATGCGAACACTGGATGATGGATGGTACTTTTAAACCATGTCCTAAACCATTCTACCAACTGTATAGCATACATGGATTGTACCATCATTACAATATTCCATTTATTTACTGTTTGTTACCTAACAAACAACAAAACACATATACAGAAATATTAAATGTAACAAAACATGAAATTAATAATTATTTTCCCCAGAAAATAATTATTGATTTCGAGCTAGCAATGATTAATAGCATTTTAAAAACATTTCCCCACACAGCAATACAAGGTTGCTATTATCATTTTAACCAAAGCATATGGAGACATCTCCAAAAATCAACATTTAGGGGTCCATTAGGATGGCGGGTGGAATAAGTCCGCCCGCCACCCTAACGGAGATCGGGACCGCCTGCCTAAAGGGCGGAGGTCCCGATATTGGCATTAGGATGCGCCCGCCACAGTGGCGGGCACATCCTTCATTTTTAGCATTGTGGCGGGCGGTGCACTCTGCACCGCCCGCCACAATGCTAAAAATGCATTTTTGCATTTGCATATACAAAGCGGCAGGCACCGCGCGGTGCCTGCCGCTTTGTATATGCAAATGAAGGGGGGTACCACAGGTACCCCCCGTGTGCCACCCCCCTATGGCCGTCACTCTGGGGGCCCACATGGGCCCCCCAGAGTGAACACGGCATGCCTTTCCGTGGCGGCATTGCCGCCACGGAAAGGCATTGAAAAATGCCCATTGTAATATTGCGAGCGGTGTCTGTCAGACACCGCCTGCATGTTACTCGTTTTCTGCCCCGGCCGCAAGGCGACCGGGGCGGAAAAGTGGCGGGCAGTGTTTGCCTCCGCTGCGGTCCCCCTGCCATTGTAATGTGGCGGGGGGAAAAGGGTGGCGGGCGGGCATTTCTGTTGGGCGGATCGCCACCGCCACCATGGCGGAGGCGATCCGCCCGACATCATAATGGAGCCCTAAGCATCCTATATGCAACAAATAACAATTTTGCATATCAAATAAAAATAATAATTGTACTTTCCTATGTCCCTGTAACTGATGTTGCAGAACATTATAATATACTAATTGACAGTCCATACTACAAGAAATATGAAGAGAAATTAGCCCACTTCTAGACTACTTTGAAGATACTTGGGTGGGAAGGTTACATAGATCTGGACACAGACGACAACCTAAATTCCACATAGCCTGGTGGAATGTATATCTAAGCACATTGAATCAGGAGGCTAAAACTAACAACAGTGTAGAAGGATGGCACAATGCATTCCAAGCTACCACTAGCAGAGGAAAACCCACCTTCCACAATCTAATACAAGCTTTACTAAAAGAACCAAGCTACCAAGAACTACGCATGGAACAATCTGTAACAGAAATAGGACCAAAACTAACAAAACAAACAAAACAAATGTTCTGACTACTTCAAAGCCAGGTCACACTATATCCTTCAACAAGAGGTCTAGAGTACCTATCCCTAATAACAAAAACCCTTCTCTAAAATATCTTTAAAAAAACTTACTAGACTATCAGATATATACTTAAACATTTCAAATATCTTGATATTTTGGTATCATAAAAAATATTACATATTTGTAGTACATATTTATAGACTTTTACAAAACAATTTGTAAACAAATATGCAATATTTATTATAATATCAAACATGACAAAAAAAAGAAAATTTACATTTCCCACCCAAGTAATATAAAATGAAAATACTTACAATTTATGTCACAGAAGAAGACGTAATACATCCACTTATAATCCATCCAATCCTTTGGCAATCCATTACAAATCCAACTGTCGAACCAATCAAAAACCCGAAAACAATAAAAAAAAATGAAAGAAACGCTCCAAGAAATCCCCCCAAAAAAAGTGTGGTACCTTTTTAATTTAAAGTAATATACCCACACGTAATTTAAAATAAAAACGCATATTCTTCTCCCAATCCAAGGCGATATCCTCAAAACTGGAAAAACAGTTAAATTACATAAAAATCGCACCAGAAACACGAAAATAAACAAAGTGTGTAAACTTAATTCCAAAAAACGAACATACACACACTTTGGGGTCCATTAGAATGGCGTGCGGAAAACCACCCCGTCCGCCATGGAAGCGGAAAACAACCGCCCGCCATGACCGCGGAAAAACTGGCATGCGAATTAGGATCAACCGCCACAAAAAACCGACCGCGGCAGTAGCGGCCACAAGAAAACCGCCCGACGCGTGCGGTGAAGGCAAAACTTCGACTGCGGCGGCCGGAAAAGCAGCGGAGAACACAAAAGCGTCCACAGGTACAGCGGAGACACCGCATGGGAAATTACGATATCCCGAGGGTGTTGCGGCCGGAACCGCCCACACCGACCGGCGCGGTTGCACCCAGGAGTGAATGGGAGAAATGGCGCACAAGCAGCAGCAAAGTCACCGCTGCGGACGAACATGATAAACATGGCGGACGATGTGAAAACACCGCAGTGATGCCTAACACTGCATAAACAAAGTAGCCCTGCACACAAAATATACAACACACATACACAGAAACATAAATAACCAAAATCAATACACAGAACCACAGAACCACTCCCACAACACACCTAACCACCTAAATCCTATTGGACACACCCACACAGAGTGCAAAGCCACCCCCTGCACTGACCACAATCCTTTGCATCACTCCAGAAGACAAGGCCATACACCACATCTGACAGGAGAGGCAAAAGAGCACAGCACACCCACCCACCAACCACCACCACCATCACAAACAAACCCCCAGCACACAACACCCCACACACATCATCACCACACCCCTGCACCCACACACCCCTGCACCCACAAACACCTCAACCCCCCCACACCATGACATCACATAAAATGCCCAAATTCACCGAGAGTGAGTTGACAGTGATGGTCAACGAGATTGTAAGAGTAGAGCCACAACTATTTGGTAGCCTGGTCCAACAGACACCATTAGCCACCAGGACACAAATGTGGGAAAGGATAGTCCAAAGGGTGAATGCAGTAGGGGCCACCCCAAGATCCAAGAAGGAGATCATGAAGCGGTGGCATGACCTGAAGAGGGTTGTCAAGGAGAAGAGGAGCAAGAACTGGACGCTGGCAAACGTGACTGGCAGTGGCCCTCCCATCCCACAAAAGACATTCACACCATGGGAGGAGAAGGTGCTTGCCATCCTTCTACCTGAGAGTCTCACAGGAGTAGCCGGGGGAGCGGAGGCTGGTAAGTACAGACAAATGTCCAACACCACAATGAGAATTACCTCCTTGCAATACCCAAACACCATTTTACTGTCCATCCCCACCCAACATGTAGCCAGCCACCCTGCTAAGGAGGCCTGTATGGGTGAGGGAGGTCTGTAGAACAACTCCCACCATCCCCCTTGTATCAAAGCTGAGCAGTATGGAGGCCTCCCCCACCCAGGAGCATGTGTCAGCCATTGCACTGTTTGACAAACAGACTTACAGGTTGGAAGCCATCTTCACTGGGAGTGTGTGGGAGGGAGGGAGGGAGGCCTGCACTACTACTCCCACCATCCCCCCTGTCCCACACCCCAGCAGCATGGAGGTCTCCCCCACCCAGGAGCATGTGTCAGCCATTGCACTGTTTGACAAACAGACTTACAGGTTGGAAGCCATCTTCACTGGGAGTGTGTGGGAGGGAGGGAGGGAGGCCTGCACTACTACTCCCACCATCCCCCTGTCCCACACCCCAGCAGCATGGAGGCCTCCCCCACCCAGGAACATGTGTCAGCCATTGCACTGTTTGACAAACAGACTTACAGGTTGGTAGCCATCTTGTATTGGAGCACTGTTTTTGGGTGGGAGGCCTGCACTACTACTCCCACCATCCCCCCTGTCCCACACCCCAGCAGCATGGAGGCCTCCCCCACCCTGGAGCATGTGTCAGCCATTGCACTGTTTGACAAACGGACTTACAGGTTGGTAGCCATCTTGTATTGGAGCACTGTTTTCGGGTGGGAGGCCTGCACTACTACTCCCACCATCCCCCCTGTCCCACACCCCAGCAGCATGAAGGCCTCCCCCACCCAGGAACATGTGTCAGCCATTGCACTGTTTGACAAACAGACTTACAGGTTGGAAGCCATCTTCACTGGGAGTGTGTGGGAGGGAGGGAGGGAGGGAGGCCTGCACTACTACTCCCACCACCCCCCTGTCCCACACCCCAGCAGCATGGAGGCCTCCCTCACCCAGGAACGTGTGTCAGCCATTGCACTGTTTGACAAACAGACTTACAGGTTGGTAGCCATCTTGTATTAGAGCACTGTTTTCGGGTCGGAGGCCTGCACTACTACTCCCACCATCCCCCCTGTCCCACACCCCAGCAGCATGGAGGCCTCCCCCACCCTGGAGCATGTGTCAGCCATTGCACTGTTTGACAAACAGACTTACAGGTTGGAAGCCATCTTCACTGGGAGTGTGTGGGAGGGAGGGAGGGAGGCCTGCACTACTACTCCCACCATCCCCCCTGTCCCACACCCCAGCAGCATGGAGGCCTCCCCCACCCAGGAGCATGTGTCAGCCATTGCACTGTTTGACAAACAGACTTACAGGTTGGTAGCCATCTTGTATTGGAGCACTGTTTTCGGGTGGGAGGCCTGCACTACTACTCCCACCACCCCCCCTGTCCCACACCCCAGCAGCATGGAGGCCTCCCCCACCCTGGAGCATGTGTCAGCCATTGCACTGTTTGACAAACAGACTTACACGTTGGTAGCCATCTTGTATTGGAGCACTGTTTTCGGGTGGGAGGCCTGCACTACTACTCCCACCATCCCCCCTGTCCCACACCCCAGCAGCATGGAGGCCTCCCCCACCCAGGAGCATGTGTCAGCCATTTCACTGTTTGACAAATAGACTTACAGGTTGGAAGCTATCTTCACTGGGGGTGTGTGGGAGGGAGGGAGGCCTGCACTACTACTCCCACCATCCCCCCTGTCCCACACCCCAGCAGCATGGAGGCCTCCCCCACCCAGGAGCATGTGTCAGCCATTGCACTGTTTGACAAACAGACTTACAGGTTGGTAGCCATCTTGTATTGGAGCACTGTTTTCGGGTGGGAGGCCTGCACTACTACTCCCACCATCCCCCCTGTCCCACACCCCAGCAGCATGGAGGCCTCCCCCACCCTGGAGCATGTGTCAGCCATTGCACTGTTTGACAAACAGACTTACAGGTTGGTAGCCATCTTGTATTGGAGCACTGTTTTCGGGTGGGAGGCCTGCACTACTACTCCCACCATCCCCCTGTCCCACACCCCAGCAGCATGGAGGCCTCCCCCACTATGGAGCATGTGTCAGCCATTGCACTGTTTGACAAACAGACTTACAGGTTGGTAGCCATATTGTATTGGAGCACTGTTTTCGGGTGGGAGGGTTGTATCACAACTCCCACCATCCCCCCTGTCCAACACCCCAGCAGCATGGAGGCCTCCCCCACCCAGGAGCATGTGTCAGCCATTGCACTGTTTGACAAACAGACTTACAGGTTGGTAGCCATCTTGTATTGGAGCACTGTTTTCGGGTGGGAGGGTTGTATCACAACTCCCACCATCCCCCCTGTCCCACACCCCAGCAGCATGGAGGCCTCCCCCACCCTGGAGCATGTGTCAGCCATTGCACTGTTTGACAAACAGACTTACAGGTTGGAAGCCATCTTCACTGGGAGTGTGTGGGAGGGAGGGAGGGAGGCCTGCACTACTACTCCCACCATCCCCCCTGTCCCACACCCCAGCAGCATGGAGGCCTCCCCCACCCAGGAGCATGTGTCAGCCATTGCACCCTGCACACTCACCTAACAGGTACGTACCTACCGTAATCCTACATGAAGTGTGTGTGGGGGTCCTGCATCAAGAAAACCAATGAGAACTGCACGCAATGCATCGACATTCAACATGTATGACTCCATGTGGTCCCTCTGCACAATGAAATGTTACACGGTGTTGCCATAAATTGTACTAATGATGACTGCATATATAACTAGTGTACAGACAGATGATGACATGCAGATGACACAAACACTGACCACTCCCCATCTATTCCACAGGTGATGATGAACTCACTGCTGAGGACCACACCAACGACCAGCAGAGCCAGTCTCCACCCCCGGCACATGGACTCTCAGATCTCCACTCCCAGGACAGTATGGATGATGAGCTCCAACCCGGCACATCTTGTGTGCCACAGACCCAGAGGTCCCAGGCCCCCATCCGCCCCACCACCACCTCTGCTGCAACAACAACGCAGCAGACCCCTGCGGTCACGGCTTCTGCCTCCAACACAACAACCACCGCCACCACCGCCACTGCCACTGCCACCAACACCACCAGTACCACCAGTACCACCTGCAGCACCCTCCCTGTCCCTAGGGATGACCATCACACAGCAACACCAGTGGTGGGCAGGGAGGGAGTGCATCTGCCCGCAGTTGCGAGGGAAGATGTCCGTGGCAGCAGAGCACGTGGGAGGGCCAGGGACAACACCAGACCTCGGGAGGAGTGGACACTATCCCTGGACCACTTCACCCGAGTTGTGCAGGCCTATCAAGACGTCCAGGGACGAAGTGGCCGGTCAGATGAACTATTAAGGGAGCTCATTGTGCTGATGAGGTCCATCGATAACCGCCTGGGACAGATGGTGGACCTCATGGGCCAGCAAGTGGCGTTGCAGAGGGACAGGCCTGTGTCCCAACCACCACCGCCGT
Source organism: Lissotriton vulgaris (assembly GCF_964263255.1). Lineage (NCBI taxonomy): Eukaryota > Metazoa > Chordata > Amphibia > Caudata > Salamandridae > Lissotriton > Lissotriton vulgaris. Next base: position 788,650,920 of record NC_141698.1, on the reverse strand, counting down.
CCCCTCCTGTTGGGCCGCAGGATGACAGTGCACCATCCTCCCCTGCGCCAACAGAGATGGGCGAGTCCTCTGACGCCGCTGCCCATTCAGCAGGCCCCCCACCACCAAAAAGATCTAGGGGGCGTCCAAAGAAGAGCCTGGGAGTCTCTGGAGGCAAAGCACCTGCCACACGGCAGTCACGGAGCCAGCCGTGAAGACAACCCTCTCCCCAACTGCATTCACTGTTTGGACTGTCTTTCCCCACAATGCCTTGGCAATGGCACATCTCTGTTGGACTGGGTCACCACATCCATGTGGTGTCTATTCTTGCATCTCTGCGACCATGACTGTCAACTCACTGCTCATTCCCCACCTTCGTGTAAATAGTCCCGCACAATTCACATGTCCACTCCCAAAATAAAATACCTGACACTCCAGATTTTGTGTAGTGAATTCATTAGTGCATTATGTACATAGTTGATAATGTCCATGATGTGGAAAAATGTTGTACAGTATGCAGGGCAGGAACACTCTGTAGCACCTAGGGAGACACAACAAAACAACAGTCACTGCTCTCATTGTGGCAACACACACAGATCACTGCACAATAAATATCCTACACATCAGACACATACTACACAATGTCTACCAGATGTGCACAACTACGGTCCAGCATGCATCTCCGTACGGAAAATCTATTTCACCAATACCACACATAGGTGACAGAACATGTGTCCATTGGTTACATCCACGCATAGCCATTCACAACAAAAGCAACTACACGGGACAATGTACCCGTTGTACCTAGTCACCCAACTTCAAGTGAAGTAGCGTTCAATGAGCTGCTGGCGCTGGTCAACTCCTTCCTCCTCTCCACTGTCCTCATCACTGGATTCTGGTCCCTGAGCAGGTTGTGGCCTTGGGTCATCACCATCATCCAGGAGCAGGGGGACCCTCCTGTGGATGGCCAGGTTGTGCAGCATACAGCATGCCATAACAATCTTGCACACCTTCCCAGGCGAATATGCCAGTGCGCCTCCGGTCCTGTCAAGGCATCGGAACCTTGACTTAAGCAGTCCGAAAATCCACTCGATCACCCGTCGGGTCCTGCCATGGGCATCATTGTAGCGGATGTCTGCTGGTGTCCGGGGATTCCGTAGTGGGCTCAACAGCCATGGGCGACTGGGATATGCTGAGTCACCTGTGAACGGCAAACACACATTGCAATGTTGTACAGCCAGAGTGTAGCAAGTGACACACAGCACGCCATTGCAGTAGTGAAACTCACCCACAATCCAGGCACGTTCGGGATGCAGATTCTCCATCATCCGTGGCACCATGCTGTTCCTCAGGATGTACGAATCATGGGCCGATCCAGGATACTTTGCACACACATGTGAAATTGTCATGTCCGCAAGGCACACCACCTGCACATTCATGGAGTGGTAGCGTTTGCGGTTCCGATAAATGTGCTCAGTCGCCGGCTCTCCACACCACTGGAGTCAAGCTATCCAGGCTGAATGAAGGCTGATAGCCAGAAACCGGTCCTTGGATGCTTGATTCCGGTCTGGGAAAGACATGGCTTGGTAGTTCGGACTGGACTGTTCCCATGAGGCACAGGGTCAGAGCTGATTTGCATATAGCCAGTGTCTAACCCAGGGTGGTGTGGAGTGCAAAAAAACGATGGATTTAGGCCCAGATCCTTGTACTGGGGTGAATGTATGACATTGTTCTACATTCTGTCCATCAACTGTGTTTTTTGCAGTCGCCTGCGGTGGCAACAGACCTACATGTGTGCAATCGATGGCACCGACTACATGTGGGATGCCCCCGAGGGCATAGAAGTCACCCTTCACAGCAGCCAATTCACGTCCCCTGGGGAAATGTATGTATCGATTGCGATATAGCATCATGGCCGCAAGAACATCTCTCAGCACCATGCTGAACATGGGCTGTGACATCCCCCCAGCGTTCGCCACGGTCTCCTGGAAGGAACCAGTCGCAAAAAGGTGGAGTGCCGCCATCACCTTGTAGGTGGGTGTGAATCCTGTAGGATAGTGACGGCGAGGCTGCAGGTGGGGCTCCAATAGATCACACAGGATCTTCAGTGTTGGTCTGTCCAGCCTGAATTTTCGGATGATTGCCTCATCCTCCATGTCCTGCAGCACTGTCAGGTGACGGAGTAGATTTGGCCTCCTCCTAGTCAAGGAGTGAAATGAATATGTCAGTGACAAGCAACATGAGACGAGCATGGCACAGAGCATCAATGATGTAATGTGAAACAAAGGAGTACCAGAGAGATGCATGGCACTTCAGGTGACTTGGCTGGCCAATAGCTACACACAGAGGGCACGCCTCTCCAGTGACAATACACAAGTGCCACAAACACATCTGGGACAGTGGAAGTGGAAATAATGGATTAACAATTCACATGTGCATACAAGGTGCAGCAAGACCCGCAAATGTATTGTGATTCGCCATGTCTATCATACCCATCTGGTGTACCTGCCACACCTCAATGCATCATGTATAGTCGGAACACATTAATCAACACAATGATCACAGTAGCAGGGACACTTCCGGTTGTGTGCATGAGCAGTTGTGAATGCAGAAGCCTTGTCCGATACAATGCAGTGACAACATCCAGGTGAAGGTCTGACATGACCCACAACACATTACACGTCACAACATCATTTAAACCAGCTGGAGTCTGTCAATCATCATCAGACATCAAAGTCATCACTAAAATGGATGAACAACTGGCCAAAGTGTCTCACACTGAACGTGCGTCCACCTGTGGATGACATGGCTGTGTGGCATCGTGTGTACAATGATGTGCCCTTCACCATGTTGCTGCAGGGTGCTGATACAGTGGCCTTGATTGTAAAACACAGCAATGTGTACGAACATGGCAGTAACTACCGCCGGTCCCCGGCGGTGTGACCCCAGCACCACCCCCTTCAGGAGTGTGTTAGCCATTGGCATATGGACATGTGTATATGGCCCTGGTATGCTCCACCGCATGATTCGCGGAACCTACCGCTGGTCCCCGGCGGTGTGACCCCAGCACCACCCCCTTCAGGAGTGTGTTAGCCATTGGCATATGGACATGTGTATATGGCGCTGGTATGCTCCGCCGCATGATTCGCGGGACCTACCGCCGGTCCCTGGCGGTGTGACCCCAGCACCACCCCCTTCAGGAGTGTGTTAGCCATTGGCATATGGACATGTGTATATGGCACTGGTATGCTCCGCCGCATGATACGGGGAACCTACCGCCGGTCACCGGCGGTGCATCACCACCATGGGGCATTGCATGAAGCCAATGGCATCGATGATGGCGTTGGCATGATGCAGATTTGAAAGTCGCGGAAGGTGTGCTCCGCTACCGCGGAGGCGGTCATTGGATACTTTTAAATGATGCACCATCGCGGAAGCGCACCCGGGCGCCCGCGGAGCGTCACCGCCGTGGAGCATTGCATGAAGCCAATGGCATCGATGATGGCGTTGGCATGATGCAGATTTGAAAGTCGCAGAAGGTGTGCTCCGCTACCGCGGAGGCGGTCATTGGATACTTTTAAATGATGCACCATCGCGGAAGCACACCCCGGGCGCCCGCAGAGCGTCACCGCCGTGGAGCATTGCATACAGCCAATGGCATTGATGATGGCGTTGGCATGATGCAGATTTGAAAGTCGCGGAAGGTGTGCTCCGCTACCGCGGAGGCGGTCATTGGATGCTTTTGAATGAGGCAGACCCGGACAACCAATTGTAGCAGCTTTCCAGCTTCCTAACGACCACAGGGGGCTATAAATCTGTGGGAGTGAGCCTCACATTCCCACTGCTCACAGACCCTGCTGCCTGAGACCCTGTCCTGCTGCCTGAGACCCTGTCCTGCTGCCTGGGACCCTGTCCTGCTGCCTGAGACCCTGTCCTGCTGCCTGAGACCCTGTCCTGCTGCCTGGGACCCTGTCCTGCTGCCTGAAGCTGCCTGAGACCCTGTCCTGCTGCCGCCTGGGACCCTGTCCTGCTGCCTAAGACCCTGTCCTGCTGCCTGGGACCCTGTCCTGCTGCCTGAAGCTGCCTGAGACCCTGTCCTGCTGTCTGGGACCCTGTCCTGCTGCCTAAGACCCTGTCCTGCTGCCTGGGACCCTGTCCTGCTAACTGAAGCTGCCTGAGACCCTGTCCTGCCTCCTAGGACCCTGTCCTGCTGCCTGGGACCCTGTCCTGCTGCCTGAAGCTGCCTGAGACCCTGTCCTGCTGCCTGAGACCCTGTCCTGCTGCCTGAGACACTGTCCTGCTGCTTCAAGAGCCTGCTGCCTGAGACCCCTGCCAACTCACTTCCGCCACAGGTCTGCCATATCCACAGTGATGTCAAGAACAGAGAAGACCCATGCCAGTCCATTCACGAGTGAGGAGCTGGATGTCCTTGTGGACGGGGTGCTGGCACAGTACCCATGGCTGTTTGGTGGTCCCAATGTTGTGGTAAGTCGCCATGAAGGGAGCTGCAGGGCAGGGTGGTGTCAGACGTGTAGTCGTGCTGCTGCAGTACATGCTTGGGGATGTGGGGTGATGACATAAACTGACGGACAGGCTGTTTCCTGCTCGAGGTAGTGTGTGTGTTGCAATGTGAGTCTATCCTAGGCCTGTACTCGTATGTGTGAGTGGGGGGTGTTAAAATGCCGGCCATACAGAACCAACGGTTGTTAGCCTTTTAGATGCCAGGACAGTGAACGCTTGTGAAGAAATTTCAGGGTGCCCCTGTAGTCAGAGTCAGTGTGAGCCACAGAGTGGGTTCAGTGGCAGCATATCCAAACCTTGAACATCAGCCAACTTACATGCTACAGTTGCTTCACACTCATTAGTAGATATACTCCATCGGTGCCCTGTGCAATTTCCGATTTACACACTGCTGTCGATGCATTTGTGTTGAGGCATTATGCCTTTGTGTGCATATCATGGAGACTAGGGACCACAATGTGTGCATGCATGCACTAATGTTGATGCCATGCAGAGGGTACGCCCAGTTCTGGAGGGAGGGAGGTTACTGTGAGTCCAGAGTCTGTGTCTGGCTGCTGTAATGATAGATGCTGACATCTTAAATAGTGTAAATGTAATTTTGCCCTTCTTTACTCTCATGCCTGCAGCTCAAGGTACACCAACGTAAGGCCGTGTGGAGGGCCAATGCAGCAAAGGTGCGAGCCCTGGGGGTATCAAACAGACGACACACACACTGTCACAAGAGGTGGGACGACATCAGCCGACTGGCTAAGCAAGTGGCAGAGATGACCTTGGGTATGGTACCACGCACAGGACGTTTGGAACGTCGCACCATGACTCTGCTGATGGGACGCATACTGGCAGTGACCAATCCAGACCTGGATGCACGTCTGAAGGGGCATCAGCAGCAAGACAGAGATGGTGAGTATCTGGGGAGGGAGAGTTTGTCTGGGAGTGGATGCATGTGTACAAGGCCGATGCCAGCGGTGACACATGTGATGTGCTTGTTTTGCCATGCTGTGTCATGTGATGTGAGTGGCGACTGTGATGTGTGTCTGTATGAGGCATTGGGCCACCATGGCCTTACTGTTCAGCCCATGCATGCAGTTCTCAGTCCTTGACAGATTTTTTGTGTCCACATGGTCTCTCTGCTCTGTGATGGTGTGGGGAGTCCATATTGTGCTGAACTGCAGTGTCCATTTGATAAGTGTCACATCATGTCTGTCTACTTTGCATGCATCCATGATGTTTGAGGCCCACACATCCGACGATAATGTGTAGCCTGATTGCCACATGGTGTTTGCTATGGCCTAGTTGGCATTGTGGCATGTGTAGTCAATACAGGTGTGTGTGGTCCCCTCTGGTTCCCTGTAGGGGTGTAAGTGGTGATGTGTGTTGTGGCTACATCATGTCCATGGGGCTGGTCAATGTGGGCTGGGGGAAGACCATCCATGGGCAGGGTCTGGTGCTGTGTGGCATCGACATGCCTCACTCCTGGAAGTTTGTCTGCATGACAGGCACTGTTGTGGTCTATATCGTGTGTAGATGCACAGTGTTTGCAGGGTGTGGTGGTTATCATGTAGCTCTAGGCCTCTACTGTGCTGAATTGATCTGCAATGGTGTGTACAAATGATGACACTTACACAAACCTGTTCCTCTCACTAATGCAGATTCGCAAGACATCACAGCGGTACATGATCCTGACACAAGTGGTGGCGAGACCAGCACGACAGCGGCAGCGGAGGCAAGTGAGACTGAGCCAAGTGACACTGAGAACACCAGCGCTCCTGAGGGTGACAGGAGTATGCATGAAGAATCTGTAGCTGAGACACAAAGTACCACTTCATCTGATGCCGGCGGGGATGCATCCCTGTTTGCAGGCACAGGGGATGTGGAGTGTGCTCCAGCATCTGACACCCAGCGGCCAGTGTCCAGCCTCCCATCCACTTCCTCTGGTGCTGCCCGTATCCGTGTTACTAAGAGGGGACATGTGACATTCACACATGGCACCGCTGCCCCAGCACCTGTCCCCCCTGCTGCCCTCAGTGCAGAGTGCGTAGAGCTCCTGCGGCAACTTTGCGTGGGCCAGATCGCCCTGCTCAATGCCTTCAGTGCCCACGAGAACAAATTAGGCCAGGTTCTAGCATTCATGGAGGGCATACACTCTGACGTGGGTGGGCTACACCGCACAGTCCAGTCATTGTCAGCCACAGTCACAACAGCCCTCCAACAGGCACATGGTCCCATTGCAGCTCAGGTGCCAGTGACGACCACCCATTCAGTGGCCACATCAGATGACAGTGTCCACTTGGGACCTACGTCTACTAAACGGTACAACACTAGGAGCACAGGTCAGACACAAAGCAAACAATTCCGTACACAGACCCCATCCCCAAAGAAGAGCAGGGCCCCCCCAATATGCACGGACAAGGTGAAGTCACAGAAGAGTAAGGCCACAAGATCATTGTCCCAAACATCAGTCTCACATGCTGCAGAGGCCTCACCAGAATATGACTCACCGATGCCCCCAGAGGATGTGTGGCATGTCATGGCTACGCCTGGGGAGAGCACAGGGACACAACCACCCACCACATCGACACCAAAAGAAAGTACATCGAGGCAGGTGGATGAGGGCCCTGTTGGGACCAGCCCAATCATTGAGGCAGAGGAGAGCCCTGTTGTGACCAGCCCAATGGTTAAGGCAGGGGAGCCCAGTGTTGTGACCAGCCCTGGCAAGGAGGGACAGGAGGGCACTGTGGACACCACCCCTGGAGGAAGTGGTAAGGTGGTCACTGTGAGGGGTACACCTTCCGGAGAGGGTAAGGTGGTCCGGAGACGTAGCCAGCCAAAGCATTATGCAGGATCAAGCACATCACCTGAGGGAGTGCCAGTGTCTGCCCCTGATGTGGGACAGTTGGTGTGTGTGCCTATTGTGCCATCTCCACTTCCCATCAACCCCAAGACAGGCAAGCCATTTCATGTACCAAAAAAGTGGAAGGGCACCCCTCCAACCTCTCCCACCCACACTGTGTCAAGGGTGTGCATGACTCCACCTCCATGTGCCACGGTGCCACCTGGTCCACACAGCCCTCCACCTTGCAGGCCCTCTGTTATTGCCACATCACATGGCCCTCTGTCACACCAGTCAAGTAGACCTGCTGTCCATGAAACGCAGCCAGGTCCCAGTCCGCATGACAGCCAGGAGTGAGTTGTCAACCCCCTCATACGCTTGTGCCACACACAGGTGTGCTAGTCAGGACCATTGTTTGCAACCTGGGTGTGTTGCTAACCCTGTTGCTCTGATGTGCTGTGCTATCCCCTGTGAAGCCTCTCATGTACTTGCTGTCTCCCCTGCCATGGACTCTGGGCCTGTTGCTCTGATGTGCTGTGCTCTCCCCTGCCATGGACTCTGGGCCTGTTGCTCTGATGTGCTGTGCTCTCCCCTGCCAAGGACTCTGGGCCTGTTGCTCTGATGTGCTGTGCTCTCCCCTGCCAAGGACTCTGGGCATGTTGCTCTGATGTGCTGTGCTCTCCTCTGTGCAGCCTCTCATGTACTTGCTTTCCCCCCTGCCATGGACTCTGGGCCTGTTGCTCTGATGTGCTGTGCTCTCCCCTGCCATGGACTCTGGGCCTGTTGCTCTGATGTGCTGTGCTCTCCCCTGCCAAGGACTCTGGGCATGTTGCTCTGATGTGCTGTGCTCTCCCCTGCCATGGACTCTGGGCCTGTTGCTCTGATGGGCTGTGCTCTCCCCTGCCAAGGACTCTGGGCCTGTTGCTCTGATGTGCTGTGCTCTCCCCTGCCAAGGACTCTGGGCCTGTTGCTCTGATGTGCTGTGCTCTCCCCTGCCATGGACTCTGGGCCTGTTGCTCTGATGTGCTGTGCTCTCCCCTGCCATGGACTCTGGGCCTGTTGCTCTGATGTGCTGTGCTCTCCCCTGCCAAGGACTCCGGGCCTGTTGCTCTGATGTGCTGTGCTCTCCCCTGCCAAGGACTCCGGGCCTGTTGCTCTGATGTGCTGTTCTCTCCCCTGCCATGGACTCTGGGCCTGTTGCTCTGATATGCTGTGCTCTCCCCTGCCATGGACTCTGGGCCTGTTGCTCTGATGTGCTGTGCTCTCCCCTGCCAAGGACTCTGGGCCTGTTGCTCTGATGTGCTGTGCTCTCCCCTGTGCAGCCTCTCATGTACTTGCTGTCTCCCCTGCCATGGACTCTGTTGTTCGTGTTTCTGTATGACCTCTGCATAGTCTCTGCCATTTGTACATGATTGTGTGGCTTGCTGCTGTCTACTGATGTTGTATTGGTACATCTGTGCAATATATGAATAAATACAGAAACTTCTGGTGTGTGTTTTCTCAGTCTCGTTGCTGATTGTAATCCTTTTCTTGTTTGCATCTGCTTCACTGTGTACCATGCTCTATTTTTCAGTTCACCATTGCTAGGCTCTTTGTGGGCATCTTATTTGTATACAGGGGTGATGGTGTCTTCAGTCCATTCTGGCACAGCTGATGTTGTACTCTGTAATGGCTATTTCACAGACAATGCTATTTTCCTGTTGGTGATTTGCTATTGCTGCATACACTGTTCACAGGTCACCTTGGGAGGACACTGGCAGCACAGGGTGTGCAGCTGTTCAATGGTTTTGTAGCTGTCTGTGATGTCATGAAGTATGTGTGTGTTTTCCTTTCTGTGTGCCCAGGCGTGTATGTGTATGGTCATCTTGTGTTGGCCCTTAGTCCAGGTGGCATGGCTTACATGGCATGTGTGTTGTTGGGTGTGGCAGAGGTGTGCAGTGTGAAGGATGTTAGTTTGTGGTGTATGTATGTGTGCCCCTGTATGGTGTGAGACACACATGTGTGAGCCAGGAGTTGTATGCCTGTTTTTGGTTTTGTCTTGCCCTGTGTGGATGATTGTATGCAATTGTGTGGGCTATGGGGAGTGCACTGGTGTTGTGTGTTAATTCTCAGCCACTCCTGCAGTGCCTGTGTCCCTGGTTGTGTGTTATGTGTTGTGTGTTGCAGTGTGTGTGTATTGTGCTTGTTGTTACTGTGCTTGTTGGTGTGCATGGGGGTGCACGGGATTAGTACCTGGCCTGTGGCTAGCTCGGGTGGTGTGTGGTGTGGTTTGGGGTGGTGTGTTCCTGTGATGTTGGTGCCCTGCCCATGCCTTGGTGTGGCCCTGCCTTCTGCATTGTGCGCATGTGTTGACCGCGGCGGTGACGTGACCGTGACCGGGCGTTGCTGCTGGTTGGCGGACGTTCGGTGTTCCGGATGGTGTGGAGTGCCTTGTAGTGAGGTGGGTGATGTGTGGATGCCCATGTGGATGTGTTGTGTCCCCTAGCAGGATGCCAGTGTGGTGCTGGGGACCTGTGTCGGCATGTGTGTTGTGCGGTGCATATGTGTAGTGGCGTACCTGCGGCGGCGTCTGCGGCGGCCCATCTGGCGATAGTGTTGCAGCAGGTACATGACCGGATGCATGTGAAGGGCTGGGTCCATGGGGTTCATGTTGTGTTTCGGCGTTCGTGCTCCGCTGTCGACTTTCCGCCTGCTTCAGCTGTGCGGTGTCCCCGCTGCGGTGCGTCTGCTTGTTTGGCCCATCCTAATTTTTGGATGGGGCGGACGTCATCGAGCGTGGCGGAGGGTTTCGATTGGCTCCCGCCGCCGCGGTGGCGGGCGCACTTTGATGGCGGTGCGCGGCGCGCCTCGGCGGACGGGAAATGACCTGTGTTTACCTATCCTAATGTTGCGGACGTGAGTTCCGCAGCTCGCGGGCGGAAAAAGCTGTTTTTCCACCCCGCCACCACCGCGGTGGTGCCACCGCCCGCCATCCTAATGAACCCCTTAGTTTTTAAAGAAAAACGCATTATCTTCTCCAAGTCCATTCTTAACGAATACTCTTAAAAACCCAAAAAATATTAAAATCAATACAAATCGCTCCATGAAAGCACGAAAAAAAGAGAGAGACTTTTAAATATTACATTACAAAGTAATACACTCTTTTCTAAAAAAAAACGCTTCCTTCTCCGTAAATAAACAGCGTACTACCGGAACCTGTAAAAAAGCATTCAGAAAACAAACACATCCACATAAAATCCATACATGTCCAAATATATATATAAACATTAATATAAAGCATTAACATACAAATATGATAATATCCAAAACATTAAAGTACACTACGCCTCTCACACACACGACACCTCCGTCAAAAGCATTTTTCACCTTAAACATAGCAATACAACTACTACATACACACAATAGTACATTAAAACTATAATATACACTCAAACACTACTATTCTCTAAGATATATTACTTAAAATACACCTTACCTTCCTCAACGCGACGCAGCTTCCAACCGCGAGCTTCTCCAGTCCTGAATGAAGCAAAATAACCTTACGCAGTAAAAAAGTAGTCCCCTTTAAACAATATTAGGAAGTTAAACATACTAAATATAATGTTCTCAGTTGAAATAAAATATATAAATACACTTATAATTTTATACCTTATTTTGTAACACATATAAAATTATTATTATATTAAATACCCTTTAATAATTTTTAAATAATATTTTAATAATATTATTATTTTTTTTTAACAACTCTTTTTATTGACAAATCGCATATGACAAATCGCATAAAAGATACAGCTCTCCGTACCCCGTAGGAACTGCGGCAAATACAGTACAGCATATTCAGCGATTCAGTTTACAATAATATAAAAATAACCCCCAACCCCCAGCCCCTTACCCCAACTACCCTAACCCACCCCCTCCCCTACCTATCCCCTGCACGGCGTCTCTCCTGCCTTGTATAGAGTGTACATACATGACAATAAGGTATGGAGCTTTTTAATATTAATATTATAAAAAAATATAAAAATTGCAATAAATACATTAAACATATTTTTTTGAGAATTTATACATATTATATTTGCTTATTCCTTTATTTAAGTGATTTTACAACTATATTCCATTTGTAAATTAATAATATTAATAAATAATAAATATTATTTATTATTATTATTAATAAAATGTATATAAGTAAATTGTAAATAAATACAATGAGAAATATAAATGGGAATAAATAGTTGTACCTTGCATATATGTGATTTTATTAAAAATGTCATTATTTACAAACAGTGTAAATTAATTTTAATAATTAATATAATATATTAATTATTATTAATAATAATTTAAAACATGTATGTAAATTGTTGAAAATGAGTAATGAAACATTATATCCAACTTACTAAATGATGTACTATTTAATATACCATTAGGAATAATGTTTTTGCCTCAAATATATATATACATGTAATAATTATTATGTGTATAACTTATTTTGATTAAGAACATTGTATTTAATATGTACCAATGTATTTAAAATTGTATTTGCATTTAAAATTATAAACATAAATATATAATAGCCTATTAGTTTATATTTATGTCTATATTTAAAATATATTTTAATAATATTAATATCTTATATATTAACATTATTAAATAAATTAATAATATGCTTATAAAAGTGTTATTTTAAATATGTTTTAAATGTTACTATTTTTTGGCCAAATATGAAGAAGGACTCTTTATCATTTATTGTTAAAATATTTTCTAAAATATGCTTTTCGAAAAATGTACAACATTTATGAATATAAATAAATGTAATATAATATGTAACCACATAATTGTGTAACATGAAACAAATATTGTATACTGTACTGTGCATATTATAAATACAAATTGACAATAAAAATGTTCAAAACGTCCATGTCTACTTATTTTTTATAAATGCATAAAGTATTAATAAATAAATGTATTAATTATGTAAAAAAAAAAAAATCAAACTGCATGTACCATGACATATAGCATGAAAACAAATAAATTAGTGCTGGACACTAAACAATTGTAATTTATTATTCAAACTCCAGTCAAAAAAATATCAGGGAAGGTGCTGGACACTGACCCATTATAATTTACTATTCCAACTCCAGTCAGACAAATATCAGAGAAGGTGCTGGACACTGACCCATTATAATTTACTATTCCAACTCCAGTCTATAAAATATCCGGGAAGGTGCTGGACACTGACCCATTATAATTTACTATTTCAACTCCAATCTATAAAATATCAGGGAAGATGCTGGACACTGACCCATGATAATTAACTATTCAAACTCCAGTCAGAAAAATATCAGGGAAGGTGCTGGACACTGACCCATGATAATTTACTATTCCAACTCCAGTCAGACAAATATCAGAGACGGTCCTGGACACTGACCCATTATGATTTACTATTCCAACTCCAGTCTATAAAATATCAGGGAAGGTGCTGGACACTGACCCATTATAATTTACTATTCCAACTCCAGTCAAACAAATATCAGGGAAGGTGCTGGGCACTGACCCATTATAATTTACTATTCCAACTCCAGTCAGACAAATATCAGAGAAGGTGCTGGATACTAACCCATTATAATTTACTATTCCAACTCCAGTCTATAAAATATCAGGGAAGGTGCTGGACACTGACCCATTATAATTTACTATTCCAACTCCAGTCAGACAAATATCAGAGAAGGTGCTGGACACTGACCCATTATAATTTACTATTCCAACTCCAGTCTATAAAATATCAGTGAAGGTGCTGGACAATGACCCATTAAAAATTACTATTCCAACTCCAGTCAAACAAATATCAGGAACGGTGCTGGACACTGACCCATTATAATTTACTATTCCAACTCCAGTCAAACAAACATCAGGGAAGGTGCTGGACAGTAACCCATTATAATTTACTATTCCAACTCCAGTCAAACAAATATCAGGGAAGGTGCTGGACACTGACCCATTATAATTTACTATTCCAACTCCAGTCAAACAAATATCAGGGAAGGTGCTGGACACTGACCCATTATAATTTACTATTCCAACTCCAATCTATAAAGTATCAGGGAAGATTCTGGACACTGACCCATGATAATTAACTATTCAAACTCCAGTCAGACAAATATCAGGGAAGGTGCTGGATACTGACCCATGATAATTTACTATTCCAACTCCAGTCAGACAAATATCAGGGAAGGTGCTGGACACTGAACCATGATAATTTACTATTCTGACTCCAGTCAGACAAATATCAGGGAAGGTGCTGGACACTGACCCATTATAATTTACTATTCCAACTCCAGTCAAACAAATATCAGGGAAGGTGCTGTACACTGACCCATCTTAATTATGTATTATTGTAAAAAATGTAAATGTTTTTATTATGATAATCCTAAATTTCCTCCAAATATTGTAATTAATTTTCTAATAATTTTATAAACTTTTTATTTAACATTTTTATTTCGTTGTATTCAAATTTAAATTTTTTAATTTAATTTTTTTAAATAGTTTTAAATATTATTTAATATTTTCTATATTTTTAAATATTTTTGTATTTTTTTTACTTTATCTTTTTGTATATGTAATTTTTATTATTCTTTCATTTTTTTATTTCAGTGTTTATTTCATTATTTTTCAAATTTAAATTGTAAATTATCAATTTTTTGTAATTTATTTTAAAATTTAAAATTTGAATATTTTAATTTTTTTGATTTTTTATCCAATTTTTTTTATTACTCCCCACCCTTATCCCATAATTACCCAACGTCCCACTCCTAAATATTGTAAATTTAATTTAATTTTTTTTTTTTAATTTCAAAAATTTTTAAGAATTTTTTTTCTAATTTCTTTTTTTTCAATGTTATATTTCATCACATTTTGTGATTTTTTTTATTAATATTTTTTAAATTACTCCCCACCCTTATCCCCTAATAACCGAACATCCCGCTCCTAAACATTACATATAATTTTTTGTTTTATAAGAAAAAAAATTAATTTATTTTTTATTTTTTGTTAATATTATATTATTTAAAATCAAATAAATATTTTCTGATTATTTTTTAATTTTTCTTAATTTCTTTTTAAATTACTCCCCACCCTCATCCCCTAATAACCCAACATCCCGCTCCTAAAAATTTACTTTCTATTATATTTTTTAATTATTACTTTTTTAAAATATTTGATTAAATTATTTTAAATTTTAATTTTTTTTATATTATTCGAACTAATTATTTATTATATTTTTATTATTAGTTGCATACAATTTTTTTAATTACTCCCCACCCTTATCCCCTAGTAACCCAATATCCCGTCCATAAAAGACATATTTTTCAAATAAATTAGACATTTCTAACATTACTAATATTGACTAAATATAACAATTTCTACATTTTATAAACATTTTATTTTTTTTAAAGTTTTTATTACATTATTAACAATCGATATTTATATTATCGATATTTTTTCCAACACTAAAAAATAGATATTATGACTACTCGATATTTTTGATTCGATATTTTTGTTCTCGATATTTTTTTACTGTTAATATAAACGATATTTTGGTCCTCGATATTCTTTATTTCGATATTTCCCTATACTCTATATTTTTAACTCGATATTTTATCCTATCGATATTATGGAATCGATATTATGCCCAGTTACCGGCAGGGACCATAGACAATGAGTGTGGATTGATAGCCCCTATATATGTATGTATATTTTGAATTAACTTTTTTGGGCAAAACATGAGGCTGGCAAGACAGCTATTGCTGTCTTTAGGCCAGATCTAAAAACAAGGTTTCTCAGGCTAACCCCAATGTTCTAGGGATGATTCACACCCTGTATTGAATCCGTTGTCAGAGCCTCCAAACAATTAGAGTAGAAACCTTTTTCTACAGGAGTTTCCAGTTATTTGTGTGCACACCATGTGATATTGGCTCCTCACTGGGTGGCCGTATGAAGAGAATCAATATCAGGTGGCAAAAGGCGACAAAATGTGAGTTGGAAGATCTTCAAATGACACTGTCACAAAATACCAGAGCCCACCCCGCCAGCCTTGTAAGTTCAAACCTTTGAGCACTAGCATCACTTCAAGTTAAGCTACATTATTTCCCCAATATGTCTAAGGAAAAATAACAAAATACATATTAGAAAACCGTTTCAAGTCGAGCTCACAATCAAAGTAAACATAAAGAGGGCAGTGGTTTCATTTACAATATATTTACTTTGATTTTCTGCACCTTTACTGGCAAGGGGGACTTGTGGAAAAGATCTTTCCAAGAATAATAGTGTTACACGAGTAATCAGGCTGCTGACGATTAAAAGCAGTTGACAGAGTGAATTATTATGTGGGGTGGATGGTAGTCCACCACAAATAATGATAACACTATTCTAAAGGTTTCAGTGATTTAAACTTGAGCTCAAACCCCCGGTAGCTATGCCACATAGAAGGCAGGCTCAACATAATAAAACGTGTAAAGCATTTACAAGAACCAAAACAGTTAAAAAGTTAAAAACACAACACATTAAAAATCGCACTCCAACTTATAAAAACAGAGAATAATTTAATGAACAAGATGATACCAAAACAACACAAAGCCAATAAAGGGGTACCTCAGATATGATTTTTTCCATTTTAAAATTAAGCATAGAACCAAAGGTGTTAAGCGCCAACCACAGTCATCTTATTGAACTTCATCAGTACCTAAGTGCAAGTTAAGGCCGACCATAATGGAGCACAGTTCAGATACAGCAACCAGTTTACACACAGTCAGAAGCTTTAGTTTTCATCAGGGGCCCGGTTCTCTGCTAGGATGACGGAGTAAATTACTTCATCGCCCTGACAGAGATGCTGTCCACGAATTTGGAAATGACTGGTTGTCATTTCTAAGCCATTAACAGAAACCGTTGTTGCAGCAGCTCCTCTCAATGCGTTTGGCAGTTTCATGCAGGGCTCCTTCAGTATGATAGAGCCTTCCACCAAACTGTTTTATTTTTTATTTTCAGAAAGAAACTTCCAAAACAAGATATTCTTTTTCAAAATAAAAAAGATAATTCGTCTCTCACCATGTTAAAAAAAGAATTCTCATAGAGATCCCACATGGTCATCAATCAACATTCATTAAAGAAACATAGTACACATCAATCTTGTTGGTGTGAGTATTTATCTCTTTCTCATATATATCATTTTTCATATTTGTCCTTTTTTGGTAATCATATCCATCTGGTACAACCAAAAATAATACTGTGTGCAAACAACATCATACACTACTCAGAACAAATCACAACGCAATATAATCACAATAAACATGCAAGTGGTTCTCAAATACATTATCTGCTGGTCAGACTGGGAGTTGTTGCAAATAAGTCCAAAATAACTCACCCCAATAAATGTCTCACCCCCATCTAGGACATGGGTAGCCCAGAGGCCTACCAGGGGC
The DNA here is from genome assembly GCF_964263255.1 of Lissotriton vulgaris. Classification (NCBI taxonomy): domain Eukaryota; kingdom Metazoa; phylum Chordata; class Amphibia; order Caudata; family Salamandridae; genus Lissotriton; species Lissotriton vulgaris. Next base: position 788,634,120 of record NC_141698.1, on the reverse strand, counting down.
TTCAGCATGTATTATGCTACCCCTGGGAAGCCTTCCAAAATTACACCCCTTACTTAGATATAGGTTACCTATATCTACCTTAAATCACTGCACATAGAAACCTATCCATCACCCCTATGGCAGGCCTTATCATTCCTGAAGGCAGGGTGATTGGTTTTGTGTGAGAGGGTGCCCATGCATGAGCAGGGCCCCTCAGCAGCCTTCGGAACCTATTCTCTGGGTCTGTTCTGTGATGCAGCCAGACCATATACTCTTAAGTGCATTATAACCTTGTGGTAAATGCTAACTTTGGAATGGCTGCACATGTTATGGTTGTGTGTCAAACACTTTGGAATCCTACCCCCCTGCCAGTCCTGGTGGCGGGATAGAATTCCACCCTTCTAGAGTGAGAGACATGTACACACCGGTATACCCGGTATCGGTTTAAAAGAGCCCTGGCATCAAACAATGGATGCTGCAGCCACATGTCTGGCCTCCTGCTGCTGGATGAAACTCCGGCTGGGGAGGTATGGACAATAGGCTTCCTGTCACAGGAAGGTGTAACCACCTCTCAGGCAGGCTTTAGTGTATTGGGGCTGGGTGGGTGCACTCTGAGAGTGCTTTGAAGTCTGAACTGGGGGCACATTTGGTGTCCCTGTGCATAGCCCAGTTCAAACCGGTTGCAGCCCCTGCTCTGGCGTGAAACTGGACAAAGGAAATGGATGTAGCCACCCCTCTTTCCAAACCCTCCTATAGGTGGGTCCCCAGAGCATGTACCTCGGACCTTGCTGGTCTGCACTGAAGCATTGCTTCACTTTTTGCATGGGTTGCTGTTGCCAAAGCTTGTTGGGTCCAATTCGGTCATTGACGCAGCAGCACTCGACAATATTTGCGGGACAGCTTGAATCCAGCTCCTGGTCATCGTCGACGCCTCCTGGTCCTCGTGGCTGCAGAGTCAATCTTCACCTCTTCAACCTGAAATCACCCAACATCGGTAGGCATTTGACTATTGTGCCTCTGGTCACTGGCAAGTGACCCAGACTCTGCCCCCTCTGCTTTCAAGTTCTTCTCATTTTTGATCCAGGCTTGGATCACCCCGGACACTTTCCACTTCGACGGCAGTAGCACTTTGCAGCAGATCGCCACTGAAATCAGACACCTATGCACCCGGCTTCCCTGGGTGAGGTAACTCGAGTACTCCGGTGCTCCCATTAGTGTTGGCCCTAGAACCCCTTAAGTCTAAAGGGGTTTGCTCAAAGTCCTCTACCAAGTGTCCTTAATCTATAAATTTCCAACCGCGTCTTTCTCCATAGAAGCCAACGGTTATTCATGGCTCTGTTCTCGCACTGCACGGGTCCCCCGTGGGTCCCCTGTGTCACTACCTTGGGTGGTACCTTGTGGTCCTAGTGATTCTACAGGCTCTCGGCCATGTGTCTAGTCAAGTCATTGTTCTTATACCACTTTCTTAATGTATGGTTCGGTACGCCCCTAGGTCACAACGTATATTGTGCTAATTTACTGTGTGATATTAAGTGTAACGTATGTAAGGTTGTCTTTAACCTATCACCTCTAAGAGGATGTTTGGACTGGTGCAAGGTGCCCACTAAACTAGTGGCCAGCATATGCCATGCCAACTTCTCAAAGGGGTACATTGTCTTCATCTTGAGTAAATCGGGTTGCATGACAACACAGGTTATTGATTCTGGTGTTTTTAAAGAATGTAAATGAGTCACAACTCCGACCTGGGGTTGGTGCAGTGTGTGTGCGAAATAAGAGCACAGAGATCATACTAGTGATACGAGTGCCCAACAGAAATGATTCGGGATAATTTATGAAAGGGGCAATTCACAGGGGCATGGTCAGCTAACACGTAAAATGTACTGATAAATGGCTCACATGTATATAAACTAAAGCGGATATTATTGTATCATAGGAAGTTCCCGATGTGTGACTATAACAGGATAGTTAAGTACACACTAAAAACCTCACTTATGGAATTTATTTTTGGGAGGTAAGGAAATGGGATCTATATCCAGAGGAATGCCATAGACCCCTAGAAGGCTAGATAAGTTGGCACGAAACATGTCAATATAAAGCAAAGAGGGTGACAGGGGCATTAATTACCTACGTGCACCCACAAAACACAATTTTAAACTTATCAGGAAGGACCCAGGAATAAATTAATATAGAGGGTAACCTCCTAGATAGTTTTAACTGAATCACTGCCTCTGCAAAAATGGATCCCTAGAGTATGATTTTTCAACAAAATTATTTTTTGCGTTCCACCCAGTATGTTGGCCTGCAGCAGGGTGTAGAAGTGGCCCTATGATGAAGCATGCCACTAACTAGTGGGTGAGGGCAGTATTAAAAACCTTGTAAGTTTTTCCCAGACACAGAGGGCTCGATTCCGATCCGGTAAAAAAAATCCCCCGTACGATTCGTATTCATAGCCGAATCCGTACAAATAGAAAACAAACATCCGACCTGCGTAGTACGATCCTTTTGCGCTTATTCCCGTACGAATATCAGCCATCCGTACGAACAACAGTCGAAGCCCCGTACGACTCTGTGTCGGAAATCAAACCGTACGATTTGTAAACCTGCCGTACAACCACACAAGTACGATCCAGTTGGGGAACCCTGTACGCGATTCGTACGGGCCAAATTAGTCGCGCATGAGGATGGATTCGTACGGGATCCCATGCCTCACAGCAAGCGCAATCAATACATACCACACGTGTACCCCTCACGCAAGCCTACGCGACCCCCCCCTCCCCCGGCAACGGCCCGTACTCGATCGCACGCACATGTACTGCACGGACACACCCCCCCCCAACAAGCATACGCGAGCCCCCCGACCCGCCAACGGCCCGTACAACTCGATCGTACGGCCAAGTACTGCACGCACACCCCCCCAACAAGCGTACGCGAGCCCCCCACCCACCAACGGCCCGTACAACTCGATCGCACGCCCAAGTACCGCACGCACACCCCCCCCACCAAGCGTACGCGAGCCCCCCACCCGCCAACGGCCCGTACAACTCGATCGCACGCCCAAGTACCGCACGCACACCCCCCAACAAGCGTACGCGAGCCCCCGACCCGCCAACGGCCCGTACAACTCGATCGCACGCCCAAGTACCGCACGCACACCCCCCCAACAAGCGTACGCGAGCCCTCCCCCCGCCAACGGCCCGTACAACTTGATCGCACGCACATGTACCGCACGCACCACCCCAAGCAACTCGCTCGCACGCACAAGTACCGCACGCACACCCCCCCAACAAGCGTACCTGAGCCCCCCACCCGCCAACGGCCCGTACAACTTGATCGCACACCCAAGTACCGCACGCACACCCCCCCAACAAGCGTACGCGAGCCCCCCCACCCGCCAACGGCCCGTACAACTCGATCGCACGCCCAAGTACCGCACGCACACCCCCCAACAAGCGTACGCGAGCCCCCCCGACCCGCCAACGGCCCGTACAACTCGCTCGCACGCCCAAGTACCGCACGCACACCCCCCAACAAGCGTACGCGAGCCCCCCGACCCGCCAACGGCCCGTACAACTCGCTTGCACGCCCAAGTACCGCACGCACACCCCCCAACAAGCGTACGCGAGCCCCCCCACCCGCCAACGGCCCGTACAACTCGATCGCACGGCCATGTACCGCATGCACACACCCCCAACAAATGTACGCGAGCCCCCCACCCGCCAACGGCCCGTACAACTCGATCGCACGCCCAAGTACCGCACGCACACCCCCCAACAAGCGTACGCGAGCCCCCGACCCGCCAACGGCCCGTACAACTTGATCGCACGCCCAAGTACCGCACGCACACCCCCCCAACAAGCGTACGCGAGCCCCCCCGACCCGCCAACGGCCCGTACAACTCGATCGCACGCACATGTACCGCACGCACCACCCCAAGCAACTCGCTCGCACGCCCAAGTACCGCAAGCACACCCCCCCAACAAGCGTACGCGAGCCCCCCGACCCGCCAACGGCCCGTACAACTTGATCGCACGCCCAAGTACCGCACGCACACAACGCCAAACCCAAAACACCACAACAACACCAAACATGTCTCCTGTGTACACACCATTGAGTAAGAATGAACTGGTCACAGCTAAACAGAGGTCAACACTGACACCCACCCCATATATGACACACCCAACCAATTCAAAATAAGCCACACCCACATCTTCACCTATAAAAGGGTCCACACATACAACCCATCATCCTTTGCAACATACCCATTATAGCGAAGAAACTGAGAGCACACCAACAATTGCAGCAACATACGTTCACACATACACCCTATCACATCTACACCCACACCACGGCCAAGTACCACACGCACACACCCCCAACAAACGTACGCGAGCCCCCGACCCGCCAACGGCCCGTACAACTTGATCGCACGCACATGTACCGCACGCACCACCCCAAGCAACTCGCTCGCACGCACAAGTACCGCACGCACCCCCCCCCCAACAAGCGTACCCGAGCCCCCCACCCGCCAACGGCCCGTACAACTTGATCGCACGCCCAAGTACCGCACGCACACCCCCCCAACAAGCGTACGCGAGCCCCCCGACCCGCCAACAGCCCGTACAACTCGCTCTCACGCCCAAGTACCGCACGCACACCCCCCCAACAAGCGTACGCGAGCCCCCCCACTCGCCAACGGCCCGTACAACTCGATCGCACAGCCATGTACCGCACGCACACACCCCCAACAAACGTACGCGAGCCCCCCACCCGCCAACGGCCCGTACAACTCGATCGCACGCCCAAGTACCGCACGCACACCCCCCAACAAGCGTACGCGAGCCCCCGACCCGCCAACGGCCCGTACAACTTGATCGCACGCCCAAGTACCGCACGCACACTCCCCCAACAAGCGTACGCGAGCCCCCCCGACCCGCAAACGGCCCGTACAACTCGATCGCACGCACATGTACCGCACGCACCACCCCAAGCAACTCGCTCGCACGCCCAAGTACCGCACGCACACCCCCCCAACAAGCGTACGCGAGCCCCCCGACCCGCCAACGGCCCGTACAACTTGATCGCACGCCCAAGTACTGCACGCACACAACGCCAAACCCAAAACACCACAACAACACCAAACATGTCTCCTGTGTACACACCATTGAGTAAGAATGAACTGGTCACAGCTAAACAGAGGTCAACACTGACACCCACCCCATATATGACACACCCAACCAATTCAAAATAAGCCACACCCACATCTTCACCTATAAAAGGGTCCACACATACAACCCATCATCCTTTGCAACATACCCATTATAGCGAAGAAACTGAGAGCACACCAACAATTGCAGCAACATACGTTCACACATACACCCTATCACATCTACACCCACACCACCCCCTTCACAATCAGAACCACACACCCTCATCCATACACACCATCACCCCCTCAATCACATACACCCCACACCATGAGCACACCCAAGAATCCAAAGTTCACTAACCCGGAGATGGAGATCCTTACAGATGAAATCATCAGAGTTGAGCCACAGCTGTTTGGCACATTGGTCAGACAGACCAGCATGGCAGAAAAAACTCGCCTGTGGGAGAGGATCGTAGACCGAATCAATGCTGTTGCACCCATCAGACGCACCAGGGCGGAATGCCAGAACAGGTGGTATGATCTGCGGAGGATGGTCAGGAGGAAGATGGACCAGGACTACGCCGCTGCACACCACACTGGAGGTGGTGGTCCCCGCAGACCTCCTGTATACCATCCCTGGGAGCAGAAAGTCATGGAGCTGCTGGCACCGGTGGGAGTACACGGAATAGAAGGAGCCGTTGAGCCTGGTGAGTGTACAAGAAAAACATGTTACAGGGGTGGACTTACAACAGTGCCCAGCAGCATGGGGTGGGTGGCCATGAGTCCCAGCATGACTAAACAACATGGGGATTGATGCAAGGGGGAGGCACAAAGGGTGGAAGGTGGAGGGTAGGCGGCTACTCCCATCCCATATGTCCCAGGGACACACCCAAGCACCATGCCCAATGCACAGGGATAGGGAAATATCACACAAGATAGTATACTACAGTTGCCAAACAATTTCATGTGGTGGACACACCTCGCGCAATAAACAGACCACGCAGTGTCAGCGTAAAAGGCCATTTTATTAGACCAGAACTGCGAATCTGTACATAACAGAAACATCAACATAATAATAAGAACAAACCCCCACTCACACTGCCCCCTCATTCGTTTCACTCGTCCCGCTCCTTCACCAAGCCCTAGAGGCTCCAACCACGCTTTATTTTTGCCCCTCAATCACTCGTCATCCAGCCCCACTCCTTGCGTCGTGCCATTCACGCTTCTATCCGCCCTACGAACTCCCCCCCCAAGGGATGGGTGTGCCCGCTCTTGACCCCCTTGTCCCTGCAAATCCTGCCAACCAGTGAACCCCCTGTAGGGCGGTTCACTGCCCCAACCCCCCCTCAGGGCTGCCCATCCACCACACACACACCATTCACTCCCTGCGACACCAGATAGCCTCATTCCACAACTTGCTCACCACATCTCTCATCTCCATCATGTAGTACGCATTGCCCAGCTGGGACAAGTGCACCCCGTCATCCCAGAAAACTAACGGCTCCTCCAGTCGTATCCCGCCATGTGCAATAACCTTAATGTCCTTGTCCGCACAGTAGAGTCTCATAGCCCTATTGAGCTTCCTCCGAGCCTTCTCTATGGCTCCATGCTTCACAGCCCCTCTCCCCACTTTTCTGGGGACCAACTCCGTCCAGGCAATGCAGGTCCCCGCAAGCCTCGATTTCAAAACCTCCAGGTCCCGCTGCATGAGTTGTAACAATGCCAATACAGACAGTTGCACCAGGTCGTTCTCCCCCAGATGAATGATCAACAAATCCGGCCATCCCCTCTGTGGGACCATTTTTGCGAGCCAGGGCAGTAGTGCCCCCCATCGCATTCCACTTCTGCCCCACCATTGTACCTCGTGCAAGTGTCCTTTCAGTCCCAGGTTCCGGCCGTAAACCTGCTGCTCCGCATATTTGGATGCCCAATGCACGAAGGAGTGCCCAACAATCCAAGTCACCGTCCTACCGCCCGGTCCACCCACGCAACCTACGAAGAAAAAGATGTTAGAACAAGAAAAACAGTCCAAACCAACCAACATCCTGCCTGGGACCACCCTACTTCCTCAGATACCTCTCACAACAGCGCGACTTCCATCGCCCAATCCTCCTAATCCTATCCTAGGACCAACCCAACCTGGCCGCCGCAGTCGCAGCCCCAATCCGGAAAGAGTGGGTCCCAAAACCAGCCTCATCCATGCCCAAACGCCTCAAGGCCTTACGCAACACGGCCAACAACTGACCCGCCATCACTCTCGCGCCAGATGCGTGACAAAAAATCTCCCCACAACGCACCCCCCCCATCCCCAGGAAAGTTCGCCATTCCAACACTGGGCAAACCGCCACGCCAGACTCGTTCAACCACACCCACTTGCCTCTGCCCAATTGATCCGTCTTGGAGCATCGCAGCCAAATACCCAAGCACCCCTCATCCACACGAACCTCCTCAAACAACCTCCCAGCCCCACTTCTCGTACCCAAAAGCTCAGACACCCGGAACGCCCCGAAAAACATCCACACCATGCACAAGCGGAAAAGACCCACCTCACCCAGGTCATAACAGCATTCCGGCAACACCCCCACCAGCCTGACCAACAACTCAAACGTCACCGCCTCTCTCAGCCTACCCCCCCCAACCCCACGTTCCCTGCCCCAACCCCGCAACATACTGGACAGAATCACATCCTTAGTTGGGTCAAAGCCCAGGAACAAAGCACAGTAGAACGATATCCCTGCCAACTTTCCAGATATCGTAGCCGCAGTCAAACCCCGATCCATGCAAGCCAACACGTAACTCCTCAGCCCCTGTACCACAGTCCACTCCCCACTCACTACCCCATCCACCGTCCAGCCCATGAAAGCGCTAAATTCAGACCATGCTAAACGATAAGTCCTCCTTGTGGTCGCAGCCAGTGAACCTTCCACCAGCCCAATCATCCTCACTCCCCCAAGGCCCAGATGCCGGCCGGCAGCTCGGTCTTGCACGTATCCGCTCCCTGTGCCAGGTGTCGAAACCGCTGCCACTGCGAACGAGACAAAGCATCCGCAATGTCATTATTCGCCCCAGGGACATGCTTAGCCCGAAACACCACATTCAACTGCAGACACGCCAACATGAACCTCCACAACAGTCGCAGCACCCTCAGGTCCCTTGCCCTCTGATGATTCACCAGCTCCAACACCGTCATATTGTCGACGTGGAAGAGCACTGACATATTCCGAAATTCCTCCCCCACACCACCAGTGCCACCAGCAAAGGGAAGAATTCCAAGAAGGCAATGCTCCTGCCCTGTTTGATCCAGGAGGCCGGCCAGCTCTCCGCACACCACCTGCCATCCCACAAGACACCAAACCCCGCTGACCCAGCCGCATCAGAGTAAATTTGGCATTGCCAGACCGCCCTTTCCTCGTCAAAGTCCAAAGACACACCGTTGAAGTCCTGCAAGAAGGTAACCCATGTCCTTAAGTCCGTCCTCACCCCCATGGAGATCCTGACCCTGTGATGTGGAAGCACCGCCCCCGACATGGCCATGCCGAGCCGCCTGCAGAACGTCCGCCCTGCCCGCACCACCCTACACGCAAAGTTCAGGAAACCCAGAAGCTTCTGCACTGCCCTCAAAGGAATCCGCCGTTCCCCCACAGCCCACTCCAAACATGCCAGAATCTCCCTCACTTTGGCCGCAGGAAGGCGCGCCAACCAACGCACCGAATCCAGTTCTATACCCAGGAAGGTGAGGCAACAGCTGGGACCAGCCGTCTTCTCGGGCGCCAGAGGCTCCCCAAAATGCGAGGACATCTCCTGGAACCGCGACAGGGCCCTGCCGCAATCCCCTGTCTCCGCCCATCCCAGGAAGAGGAAATCATCCAAGTAGTGAGTGACTTCACGACACCCACTGACCCGCACCAAGACCCACTGCAGAAAAGAGCTGAAAAGCTCAAACAGAGTGCAGGAGATGGCGCACCCCATGGGCAAAACCTTGTCCACGTAGATGGCCCCCCCAAACTGCATGCCCAAGAGCAAAAAATCCGCCGGGTGAATAGGCAGTAAACGGAAAGCAGACTTGATGTCACACTTCGCCAATTCCGCTCCCGTCCCACACACCCTCACCAGGCGGATCGCATCGTCCACCGACGCGTAGAGCACTCTCGAATCTTCCACTGCAATAAAGTCGTTCACCGAATGGCCCTCCGGCCATGACAGATGGTGAATCATCCTGAACTCCCATTCCTCCTTCTTCGGCACCACCCCCAACGGGGAAAAGATCAGGTCCCGCAACGGCCAGTCAGTAAACGGGCCAGCCACCCTTCCTTCCTCAACCTCCTTCCTCAACTTAGCAGACACTACCCCCGGCAATTCTTTGGCAGATCTCAAATTCTCGGCCCAACGGCGCTCCCTGGGACCCTGGTAGCCCACCCTAAAGCCCTCAGTGAAACCCCAGAAGAGCCGCGCCGCAGCCTCCTGATCCGGGTAGCACGAGAGCCACGGGGCCATCGCCTCCACCCTAACCGGTGTAGGCGCCCTTCGGTCCAGGTTTGCCCCGCCCCCTGGCGTTCCGCCATTGCTCCGAGGGGGTGGCGAGCGTGAGGCACTGCGTAAGGGCATGCTTCCCGCCGCACTTTGAGCACTCGTGCTTGAATTTACAGGGATACCTGGAACAATACCCCCTATTGTAACTCCAACTGGCCCCCGTGGAATAACCCCCCTGCTGGACTGCTGCCCCGAGACAATGGTGCTGGGCACTGTTCCACCCCCCGCCCCGCCTTGGGCGGGACGCGGTGGAAAAGACCGATACACCACCGGTAGGCCGCTGGCCGTGTGAGTGGACGCCGTGGAGTGCGACGACGCCATCCACTGCATCCAAACCTCTTGATCCACCTCCCCCCAACACTTCTCGGCATTCACGCTAACCCTTGCTCGAAACTCCTCATCATAGCTTAACCAAGCAAAACCACCGAACTGCATCTGTGCCTTGCGAATGATATCCATGTACTTAAAAAGTGCAATCGCCCTGTCCAAATACCTCTGGCAATAAACGCTGGCATAGATTAGGAAAGCTGACGTCCAATTCTCCACCGTCACCGGCACCCTAGGGCGCCTCGTCAGCTCCCACTCCTCCTCTTTAGAACCCTCCTTAGCCTGTACCTCCCTATGGAGCAACTTAAAGACATCGACAAACTCATGTTTCCAGATCCGTTCCTTGAGTTTCTCCGAGAGATGCGGCCCCAGAGGCATCGCCAGCCCCATATATGGGAGCTTCTTAGGCACCTTCACTCCCTTCTCATCCTTACCATCCCCTTTGTCCGTCTGCACCCCCAAAGTCACCGACTTACCATCCACCTCCTTACCATCCCCGGGTGGATCGCCCGATGGCCTCACCGCCTCCCGCACTGAACCGTCCCCCACACCCACCGACCTGCAAGTCCTCTTCCGACCTCCCCCCCCCCCCCGCGGGGCGTCCTCCCAAGCTGCCCACCAGGCACCCTCACCTGTGAGTGCCGAGGTCCGCTCCCGGGGCCGTCCTCTGGACTCCGTCACCTGGACTGCCGCCGATCCGGCCTTTGTCTTCGTCGCTGTTTTGACCTGTAACACACCAAGGTCGCCGTTGTCCACTGTGCCGCCTACGCCTTCCAAGTCATCCCGCACCTCCCCGTCTTCCAGCTCATCACTCTCGGCACCATAATCCAACTCAAGCACCGGTTCCAGATCCACACCCACATTGTCCACCTCCTTCACCGCGCGTTTCACACCTTTCTGCACACCTCCCCCCCCACGCACTCCAGATCTGCCACGCGTTGCAGGTGCCCGAGCCCTCGGTGGAGGGACAGCCGCCGCGGCCTGCCCTACTGCTTCCGTCCTGCGTCTTGTAGCCGTCTTGCGCCCCGCCAGGCACCCCCGGGCTCTGCCGACAGCCGCCGGCTTGGATCCCCGCCCACCCCTCAGGTCGCTCGAACCTGAGCGGGCCCCAGCACCATCGGGCCTCAAAGCCGTCCTGGCCGTCCCTACACCTGCCATACCCCCCCTGGGGGGGTGGACCTGCACTGCCTTCCTGGCCCTGACCCTCCTATACTCCTCCTCCCTCTCCGCTTCCCTTTCCTCCTCAGAGGTCGGGGTGGGAGGGCCCTCAACCTCATGGCCCCACACGGCCCCCACCCTGGCCCGTGTCTCCTCGGCCCACCTGACCTCCTGAATCTGCTCCAAGATCCTCTCTCCCCGGGCCCTGTCCTCCCAGGAAGCGGCACTCCAGATCTGAGGGGGAGGGGGCGGGCAGTAGCCCAAAAATTCAGCCCCCTGGGGGAAGAAACCCACCTGCGGGAAACCAGGAACCCAACCAGGCCCGCCAATGGGAACCAGAGTGGGGGTCCCACTCCGGCCCCCCAGGACCCCCACCGCCACCTGCCTCGCCATGGCCGGCGTGCCAGCCCTAGAGCCGGTGGACAGGTCAATGGGGGCCTCCTCTACCAGCCCTTCAGACTCTCGCAAGGTGTCCCCAAGCACATCCTCCCCAGGAGCATTGAGAGCCGGCCGCCCGGAAAACCCAGGGGCCCCCCCCACCCGGTGTTCCCGCCTGCTCCAGGGCAGGCCCAGAAAGGCTGTCCGCCTGCCCCTCACCCTGCGTAGCGCCGGCCGGCACCAGCAGAGGCCCTTGGGGCGGAAGCGCGGGGGGCGCGGCCCTCACGGCCGCCCTCGAGGCCCCAGGCAAAAACTCGAGCGGAGGGAAGGCCCGCGTGGGCAGCCTCCTGCGTTTCCCGCCTTGCGCCAGGTCCTTGGGCACTCTGCCCCCCCTCCGTTCGTCAATCCGGGCCCGCAGCGTCCTGCTCATCATCCTGGCAGGCCACCACCGCGGCTTTAACCCCGGCCGAGGCAGAGCGCGTGCCCCTGGTGGCCCCCACCCAGGCCTGGTCCAAAACCCCCGGCTGGATAAGGTCTTCCCGACCGGCCCTCGCGAGCAACAGCAAGGCCTCCTGGACCTGTTCCGCGGATACCCCCGACATCTCGCAAAAAACCATGCTACAGGCTTGTACAAAAAGAACCCAGCTGCCGTGAAACAGCTCCGGACGAACTCCTACCCAAACCTGACACTACGGTAACTCCAAGAACAACTAGCCCTAAACTAACCTCCTTTATTTATTAATGTCCCCAACTCTAACAATCCTGTAACCAGTCTGAAATTGATGCTACTTAATTGTAGATCCATGGTCAAACACAAACTGGAACTTCACGACCTATTACTACATCATGATTTTGATGTATTGTTTTTAACAGAAACCTGGCTAGAAGAATCTTCATCCCCAGAAATACTTGAGGCAGTCCCGCTGAATTACAGCTTACTGAGAATTGACAGGCCTATACAGCGCGGTGGAGGTCTTGCAATGATCTTTAAAAAAGAACTGGAATGTACCCTCACTAACAAAGGCATCACTAATAGTGAAAGCGGCACGTTCACCATCAAAGTTTCCCCTCACATGACCATTACTGGGCTTCTCATTTATCGGCCCCCTGGCAATGCCACTCCTTTTTGTAACCAGCTAATAGAAACGGCGACGCAACTAGCTATTAAATATAACAACTTTATGATACTAGGTGATCTTAATCTTCATTTCGAAGATTTACATGCTAAGGAAGCTCAACTTCTGAAGACCGCCCTATATGCTCTAGGGATGACCCTGCTCTCCACTTCTCCTACACATAAACACGGCCACCTTCTCGATCCTATCTTTGCGACTTGGGAAGGCATTGACATTCAACCGCCGGTCCCTATCATTTGGTCAGATCACCATATGATCATGTTCAACATACCCAAGCCCAGGACTAAGAATAATGCCCAAAACCCCTTGTATGCCAAGCGGCGCAACTGGAAAAACTATACCCCAGAACGTCTGATTGACGAATTAAAAATTCATCCCCCTCCCCAAGGTCAATCCCTTCAAGACACCTGGAATTCTTATGAACTTTGGTTAGGCAAGGCACTTGATAAAATTGCTCCTTGGACTTGTAAGCCCCCAGCTAGGCGAACAAAATCTGAACCGTGGTTCTCAGAAAAATTAAAGGTAGCTAAAGCTCGATGCAAAGCGATTGAAAGGAAATGGAGAAAGAACTACTCCACGGAACTGAAGGAGAGCTACAAACAAGAACTAAAGGCTTATCAGAGACTAATAAGAGAGGAAAAAAGTCTCTTTTACCAAAACAGAATTGAAGAGGCTATAAATCCATCTAAAGAATTATTTCGGATTTACAAAGAACTTACAGACACATCGAGCCTGGATACGCAGGACACGTATTCTGATGAGTTATGCGAAGAAATTGCAGATTTCTTTGTCAACAAAGTAGATAAAATTCACGCCACTTTCTCCGCTCCCTCCACATCTGGTAAGACATCACCCCCTCTTCATAAAACCACTCTCACCCACTTTCACATTCCCGACAAAGAAAAACTGTCCAGCATAATTAACAGTATCCACTCTGGCTCCCCTAATGATGTATGTCCATTAGACAAATGCAAAGATATCATGGACAATACTCTTATTGATCAAATAAGCCAACTCATCACCCTCTCTTTCAAAGAATGTCACGTCCTGGAGGCTTGGAAAAATGCCCAAGTCATTCCCCTGAAAAAAAAACCTAATGTTCCGATCACCCAATTCCAAAATCTCCGGCCAATATCTTTATTGCCTCAATGCGCCAAAATAATAGAAAAAATAGTGAACATCCAACTTATGGCGTTCTTAGAGGAAGAAAACATTCTCCACCCCACTCAATCCGGTTTCAGACCTAATTTCTCCACGGAAACAGCTGTCCTGTATTCCACGGAATTTATCCGCAAGATGGTGGACGAGGGTGAAACAGCAGCGTTGGTCATGCTTGACTTAAGCGCCGCTTTCGACACGGTGCTACATGCCACGCTGCTGTCCCGTCTTTCAGATATCGGAGTAAAAGACTGTGCATTAGAGTGGATTAAATCTTTCCTCACCAATAGAACTTTCCAGCTTCATTGCCCGCCCTTTAAATCATCCTCTCGGGCCGTGAGCTATGGGGTTCCACAGGGCTCTAGTTTGAGCCCTACCTTGTTCAACATCTATATGGAACCCCTGGCTCAGATCATAGAGAACTTTGGTGTTGGCATAGTTAGCTACGCCGATGACACTCAGCTCATGTTTAAGCTTACTCCTGATACAGAGAAGTATGCCTCAAACTTCTCGGAGTGCATGGCTGCTGTTGCCGGATGGATGGACAGTAATTGCCTCCGGCTTAATGGAGACAAAACAGAGGTGTTAGTGATAGGGAACAAAACCTCCCTATGGTCTCAAGCGTGGTGGCCCACATCTCTTGGCGAATGCCCTCAGCCTGTCGAGAAAGTCAAGAACCTTGGGATCATGATCGACTCGGATCTTTCAGGAAAATCCCAAGTTAACAAGATCATTGGTAAATGCATCGGCACATTAAGAATTCTTAGAAAAATCATTGACCTAACACCTATCAAAGCCAGGAAAACCATCGTGCATGCTCTTATAACACCGCACCTGGACTACGGGAATGCCCTCCTTCTAGGCATCAACCAAAAACATCTTCATCAGCTGCAATGTGTACAAAATGCAGCAGCCCGACTGGTATTAGGCCTTCCGAAAAGAACTTCTGCCAAGACAGCACTGTCCAAACTGCACTGGCTCCCCGTAAGAGAAAGAATAAAATTCAAGAGCCTCTGCTATGTCCACAGGATAGCCCATAACAAGGGCCCTACCTACTTAAGAAGCCTCATGACCATTCATCGCCCCACTCGTCATCTGAGGTCTTCAGGAATGTCCCTTTTCAAACTCCCCCGCGTCCAAAGAGCAAAAATCGGTGGCCGCTCCTTTCGTTATCTAGGAGTGAAACTTTGGAACGCTCTCCCGATCCATTTAAGAATGGAACCCTCTGAAACTCTTTTCAGAGCTAACTTGAAAACCCACCTCTTCCCTCAATAATTCTGCCTCCCACTTCCTTTTGACTTGATTCTCGGATGAGAGTTTTCAGCATCAGCGCGGGGATACACAGTTGTGCAGCCATGCGCTTAATAAATGTTTTATTATTATTATTATTATTTTTGATCTCCCTCCCGATGGTGCCAGGCGCAGAAAGAGGAAGTTCCCTTCCTCCCCCGCGCCTAAATACCCACCCCCTGACTCCTCCCCTTCCCCTACCTGGCCTATCCCCTGCGCAAAAGACCCCGGGGGAAGACTAGTCTGCGACTCTGCTTCCCCCGGGGCCCGGCATTCCAGAGAAGCAACATTTTGTGGCACAGTAAGGCAGTGTAGCGAGCAAGCACACACAAACAACCTGGCTCCATCCCTGTCTCCCTCTCTCTCCCACTCCCACTGTCGCCCACTCCCTCTGTTGCCCTCTCCCTCTGTCGCCCCCTCCCCCTGTCGCACCCTCCCCCTGTTGCACTCCCTCCCTCCCTCTGTCTCCCTCCATCCCTCTGTCTACCTGCCTCAGTCACCTCACCTCAGCCCCCTGGGCACGCAGACAGTTGCACCCAAGCACTGCACAGGCCTTCAAAACACCATAGAGATGAATGTCCAGGGACAGCAGTCATCTACTAATTGCCTGCAACACACCCACCATTTGCAGTGGACAATGTACTGTGTCAGGACACACATTTGGGAATGGTCTGTAGTACACAATGGGCACAGGTGTAGGCACCACAAGTCTCTCATGTGATCACTGCAAACACAAACACCAGGACAAGGTCACACATCCTGTGCATGAACCCAAAATCACAAATATGCCAGCATGCCACATCAGGGGGCAGCCAAATAATGAACGAGGGAGGCTTGCTAATCACACGCAAACTACTAACATGGCCTGTCATACACACCCCTTACAGAAACTCATCCCCTGGGGACAAGCATAGGAGTGCAACAATGTCACAATTGTCATGTATCACAACTAAACACTCACTCATATGAATACGCATACAAGTAAGACATACACATTGCAGAAGCTCCAGTCCATTGTGCCTCTCAAACAATGCACGTGCCCCATCTCATGACTGATGTGGATGCACGTAAGTAACAACATGGACATGGGTATTGACAAGGTGATGCGTCTTAGAGAAGTGACACGTTCAAAAGCCATGATCGATAAGTGTGTGTACAGGTTCAGGGGTGTTGGCATTGTGTGGCCATCACGGAACAGCAAAATACATCCAAAGTAGTTGATGTTATGCAAATTTATGATGCCCTGTGTCTTACATCAACATGCTGCATCTAAACTCTGTGCATGCTTGACGCAGACATAAGGATTTTCACCATATCCTGGATGTTGCGTGAACCTGAGCAATGCTTAACATGTGTTGTGCTGGCAATACAAGACACAGCAATGGCTGTGTCAGTCATTGTCAAGAGAATGGAAGAATGAAAATACCCCTGAGTACATGTCAATTTACTACCACTACATGCACAACTGAACAATGACAACAATGTAAAGCATGTGGAATAGTGATGCAGATAATGGATAAATAAACAATATGTCACTTGATACTGCCTTAACAGTGTCTCTCTCTCCCACACACAGGGCAACGTGTGGAGCCCACCCCCCCCCCCCCAGGGGGGAGAAGGATCCCAGTCCCAGGCTCAGCCGGACACAGACCCCACCGACAGCCATGCCACTCAACGCACTGTGGATGACCCCAACCAACCTGGCACCTCTGGATCCCAAACACCTGCAGCAACTGTACCAGAAACATCTCTGCCAACCACCGGAACCATTCCCAACACATCACAGCAGACAGGTCAGAGCCCTGCACATAATCCATCAGAGGGCCTGTCTGAAGATGAGGGACACCCTTTGTCGGGCGCCCCTGAGGTGGCAGACAACCTCCACTCTGCCAGCACTCGGGGGGCCCGTCGACCGGGTGTGCCCACAAGCGCAGGCGGTGCACATGTGGGTCAGGGTGGTGGCAGAGGTGCAAGGCGGAGGCGGGAATCTGGCCAGCCAGCTGCAGGGCCCGGTATGCCTGAACTCACTAACATCCTGGAGGCATACCGGCGGGACACCAGGGAGGTAGACCAGCTTGCGGAGGTCCTCAACCAGGTGAAAGAACAGCAGGCAGAGCAAATAGCCAGGCAACAACAACATTATGGACGGGTGGAGGAAAGTCTGGCTCAGCTCTTGACGGTGCATCGGGAAATGAGCCAATCGCTACGTCAGATAGCTGCCAACATGCAGCACCCTCCCTGTGTCACAAGGCCATCAACATCATGGCAAAGTGTGACACCAGCCGCAGGGAGGGGGGAGGTGGAGGAGGAGGAACTCTCTGACGTAGCTTCCCATGCATCGTCCAGGCCTGCACCTGAGGGTCCCCCAAGGAAGGTGGGTCATCCACGGCTAAGACGTTGAGGGGCAGTGGCCCATGCACGACTCCCAGGACACAGGACCTGGCATATTGCCCCTGGGTGCAACAGTATCCCCTATGCGACTCTCCCACATGGACTTGCTGGTCACAGTCTACC
Source organism: Lissotriton vulgaris (assembly GCF_964263255.1). Classification (NCBI taxonomy): domain Eukaryota; kingdom Metazoa; phylum Chordata; class Amphibia; order Caudata; family Salamandridae; genus Lissotriton; species Lissotriton vulgaris. The sequence goes on along the minus strand of NC_141698.1, from coordinate 788,616,504 downwards.
CGATGATGCCAAGCACTGTGGCCTGGACTATGTTGAGAGTAACTGTAAGGCATCTCATCTCCACCACTGAACTTTGGATTCAACCCCTTTATGTACAGCACCTATTCACGTTCCCTGCACAAGATCACCAAATAAATACACTGAACCACATACGCATTTGTCGATTTATCTTTGAACCACAGCATAAAATGATATGTGTGTGCAAATGTATAGAATGCAAGGGTATCCAACAAACAGCAGCAATACACACACTTGTATCAGATTCCGTGTGAGGACACACATCGGTCAGAAATCACTAACAACTACATACATGGATGGCAAGACACAACTGTGTGGGATAGTAAATGCTGGAGGGGGGTTTGGATGCCAAACTGCTATCACAGCCAGGCCCAGGAGAGTCACATTGAGGTGTACAGATCATTGTGACAAAACTAGTTGTCCACGTAGGGAGTACCTACAATTGTGTCCTAGGGTTATGTGAACTATCATCAACATGATGCAGTACTGTGGATGTCATGAATGGCGCAAAGGACAAGGGTGGCAGGACAGACTGTGGGCAATGGGCTGTTGCACTCTACACAAGCACACCTGACTAGGTGACCTACCCCTATGTAGCTACAAGTACTAGACTCCTGTTATGGGAGCAACGCATACAGAACAACTACCCACGTCTGACACATACCTACACCAGACTGGGTAAATCACACCACACCCAAGAGACGTGGTCATGGTGTGTGTCCCCTGTGGCAACTTGACTGACTGTGACAGCTATGTCGAAGTGGTGTGACCAGGTTGTGTACTGCCACGTGACTGTTAGCAAGATGATTTTTCCTGCTGTGGTGTTGACAAGGTAACAATGTACAATATTGTGCCTATGGAAGGTGTGTGTGTGCTGTACACGGCACATGACCTGGTGGTACATAGACCCAATGTCATGTGAATCTGCATAGTTGATCCAGTATGTGCTGCACACACAGACACATAAGCTGCAGTGGCTGAGTCAGAAGCATTGTGACACCAGGAGGGTGATTGTCTGGTGTTGTCTGTGTGTAGGGTGGCAGGAGCATGCTCTACAAAAGGATGGAAGGAGGGTCATCCTGTAGGTGTCTGTGTACCTGGATCGTGTGTGCTGCATCGTGCCTGTGCATGCAGCAGCAGCAATGAGTGAAGACATGACGGCAGGAGGGGTGTGACAACTTGCCAAATGGGCACATACCGCAAGGGCATTTGCAAGCCACAGAGTTACATGTGAATGTGAAGGCAGGAGTGTCTGACTCACTCGGGGTCAATGCAAATAAAATGGCACAGTAATGACCAAAGTTCACAGTCACTGTATCAGGGCCCTTACAGACAAGTGGGGCACAGGACACACAGATTCAGCAGGTGTAGACTACAGCTAGGGTGTGGAAAGCTAAACAGCTGCTACAAAGCCATCTACCTTACACAAAATATAGTATTACAGCCTTCCCAAACACCATGCATGTGCCCGCTGGACACGTCAACACATAACAAGCATAAGCATACTACATGCCAAATACTAAACATGCACATTAGAAGGACATGTCCGTTGACATGAAGGCGGCAGAATCTTAAAATTAAACACACGTCATGCACAACATGAGTTAATTACATTGTGAGCCCATGGAGCACTGTCAAACATACATGTGCATTGGCAAGGACTCAAAATGACACTATTAATGATGTCACCTGTAATGCAGCAGTAATATTGGGTACAAGCCTGTCAAGGACTGGCCGTACCTTTCTTCATCAGAGTGGTGTGATGCTCAAAGGGTTCCACCTCCAAATAGCCCCTTGGTCTGAGTACAAATGACAGACACAAAAGGGTGATCAGGCGACGGAAGGAGAGGATGGGAACTGCTGGGAGGGAGACCTGAAACAGAGGCAAATAACCATTAGGAGTACATTCTCATGTCACTGCTAATACAAAAAGCTCCTGTGATACACTGTACCAGTCACACCTAGTAAAATGACTGGAGACAACATTACATTAGTCATCATGCTATCACATCAGATCCGATGCAATGACACGGACACATAAAACCTAGGACAGTCTGTGATCCATTAGAGTATTGTGAAACGCTCACAAGTGAGCAACCATGCAATGAGACCTATGTTGGTAAAAAATCATTCACTGGCTCAGATGCGGTGGACCTCACAAACAAATGAAAACAGTTGGCAATGCTACTTACGCAGACTGTAATATCTGTTTTTGATCATGTGTACCCATAAGGGCCATGTAGGCAACATTTACTTCACCCACAACAGCTGTAAGAATCACATATGATGAGGAAGCTAATGACCTAAATGCAATGAAGGCACTCTGTAGCCAGTCTTTTGATCTATCAACATAGCCTTACTAAGCTAAACATGAGATGCTGTTAGAAGAAATATCAACTGGAAGTGAAGTTGAACCAAACCACAAAATGATACCCTACCATTGCACATAAATGCTGCACGGGACTCGAGAATCATGTGAATGACTGCACTCCACTGGTGCAACACAATAATTAAGATATGCATCATCCCAACATTGTCATGTCTCAAGCAAAACATACATGGCATCATGTGATTCAAAACAGAAGTGCTACTCACTGTGAGGGCTGGTGGAGCAGCATTTTCAACCTGCAAGGAGGTAACGACATGACAGTGACATGAAATAGTGCAACAAGGGGCAATGCATCCATGTCCACATATTCACAGGACAGTTCTCAGGACATGTGGAACATACAGTGGGCAACACCTACACGACATGGTAGAATGGCAACCAAACTGGACTGTCCCACAAGGTGGAGGTGAGGATCCAGTCACATTCAAATGCACACAGTGATGCTGCAATCCCCCACAGAGTCTGTGTTTGAGACCTCTGACACAATGTCAAACCATGGTATATGCAATGTTGCAGTGGCAATGTCTACACAAATTGATGCATCCACCAGAGTATACAAATACAACAGATGACTGTCAGATGGGGTGACTATCCTGTCATGGGAGTGGGCATACATGTAATAAGTAACATATTGTTGTTGCATGTATTCATGGTCGCACTACATGCACATGAACATGTACCACACGTTTCAACACATACCAACGGTAAACAGCCTCGTATGAGTCCTTACCCAAAATGACTTCTCCACATGTCCATGTATGCTCCATTGATTAGGCTGACGTTGCAATCATCTTCAGCAATAGCAGGGTGACCACGATGACCCAAACGGACAACAGGCAGGGTGAGCTGTGGATGAGAGTGGCACACAAGGGGTCAAATTCTGTACAATGTCATTCAGACAATGTCCTGTTCAATATCCAGTTGTTGTAGTACACCTGTACATTCCAAGTACACACATAGCACGTATGTGTGTTGCATTACATCTGCACCTGTGTGACACAGCACTACAGACATCCAAGTAACATTGCATAGTCTGCTGCATACACATCATGCTACCCATGCAACTCTGTAATACATGTATTACATAAAACCAGCTATGACTCACCATTATGAGAAGAAGTTGCGGATGAGGTGACTCCGGATATCATCTTCTACCTCCTCATCACTGGTATCCTGGGCAAGGCCTTCATCCTCTACGGGCGGATGTTCCAGCTCATCAGGGTCAAGGTAGAGCGGCACGGCCTTCTCCACTGCCATGTTGTGAAGCATGCAGCGCACAGTGAAGATGTCACACACCTTGCGTGGGCTGTATTGGAGGGCTCCGCCTGTCTTGTCCAGGCACCTGAACCGGCTCTTCAGGACTCCAAATGTCCGCTCAATCACCCGCCTGGTCTTCCCATGAGCATTGTTGTACCGCTGGTCTGCAGCTGTCCTGGGGTTGCGTAGTTGAGTCATTAGCCACGGCATGTTTGGATATCCAGTGTCTCCTGCAAATCCACATCATGGAAATGAGTGTGTAATATGATTCAGATGAAGAAGGTGTGACATACTGACATACATAGCTGACAGAGTATACTCACCAACAAGACATGCCCGGTGGTTGTGCAGCTGCAGCATCATCTGTGGTACCCTGCTACGCCTCATGATGAAAGCATCGTGGCACGATCCTGGAAAACGTGCCGAGACATGTGAGATAATCATGTTGGAAAGACACACCACCAGGGCATTTATTGAGTGGTAGTGTTTCCTGTTGCGATACACTTGCTCCTGAGCCTGTGGTGGCACCAGACTAACATGTGTACCATCAATTGCACCAATTACATGTGGCATGCGTCCCAGGGCATAGAATTCCCCCTTGACATCTGTCAACTGTTCTGGAGTAGGGAATGTGATGAATTCATCAAGGTGGAGCAACATTGCAGCCAAAACATCTGTCAATACACGGCTGAACATGGTCTGTGACATCCCTCCCACATCAGCTATGGTCAATTGGAATGTACCTGTGGCAAAGAAATGGAGGGCTGCCATCACCTTTACCTTGGGTGTCAGCGCCGTTGGATACCTGTGTCGTGGTTGCAGGTGAGCCTCCAGTCTGTCCGTCAGGTCCTTGATCATCTGTCTGGTGAAGCGATAACGACGGATGCAATTGCGTTCCCTCATGGCTTCCAAGTCAGGTAACGGCCGTTCCAGAGGGGGTGCCCTGCAATACACAAATATTAGAAAATGTGTTCAACTGTCTGACTAAGACAATAACAATGTACATGGCACAAGCAACACTGCTTCAACAAATGTAGACAAGTGTGAGTGTGGCGTGGGAGACACACTGTTGTAACATGTTCCAACTCCTAGCCACTCCTCCGTGAACAGTACAAGACCTGTGGTCTGTGGAATGGATATGACATGCATACAAAATATCTGATGGAAAGGTCTTATTGAGCATGACAATGTATCATGTCAGTGACACACGGCATGTGAATGTCAGTAGGAGGTTGTCTGCACATCCAGACAGCTTACAGCAATACACACACCACATGTGGCATCATTTGCACAGTTCTGACATAGTCATGTTGCAGTGTGATATTTCCATAACTATTACATGAACATCATCATACTGCATTAATGTTTGATTAGTCACAAATGGTCTGTGATGCAATCACACATATGAGCGCTTCATTAACACAAGTGGCATGGTGTGCGTACATTAGAAACCCTGTAATCACGGCAAGGACACAATATGGATGCTCCTACAGAAGATGTACTGAAATGTATGACCTGGTTACTTACCTTTCGTTACAAAATATCATAATGGAACAGTAGTAAGTAGCATGTTCCTGACTTTGAATACATACCAATCTTCAGACAAATTTGCCTCCCTGGATGCCATCTATGTGAGTCGGGGATATTGAGCCAACACTGGATGAAATACGGTGTCGCTGACTGGCATCCTACAAGTGCTTGGCCAAGTATTGCCCGTACCTACAACGCACACTCTGCCAGCAGTTACACAACCATGTCCCACAGACAGTGTGGGAAGCGGACAAAGAGGCATGTGATGTTGTAAGACCTCAGTCCCAGACTCAGGGAGGATGATGACATCTGTCCGTACTGCTCAGACCTCTTGGATACCCTCTACAGCGGAGCTACGGGGAATGTGGTCTGTGATTTTGCGGGCTGGATGCCCATGCTCTCTGGGGTGGGGTGGGAGGACAGGGCACATGGTCAGTCCGGGGAGGGGTGTGGTCGTCTGACAATGTGCCTATCTACAGCCAAACATGCAGCGTGCCTGTACATGCAGAACAATATAGATACAGTACATTCCTCAGGTTAGGCCTGCAGACGCTCAGCGGAGCGTGACTGCACTTGAAGGACCTCAGTGAGGAGGTTGGTCCTCACCGCGGCAACGGGGAAATGATTGGGCAAGGCTATGGCCGCCCACATAAACATTACACTGTACGTTGGCCACTCATCCATTAACATATTTGGAGTAGAGACATCACCAGTGTCTGGCTAGGTGTCCAGACCACTTGCATGCCCCAGTCCACCTGTCCTGTCACCTTGGGACCGACACTCGTGTGTCAGTGGGTCTTCAAGACCCTCCCAATACTCATTGACACCCATTTCCTGGTAATCAGGCCTGTCATGAGCTGTGGCCGGCTCGTAGGAGTTGAACCCCCCCCTGCAGCATTAATGGCGGTATACTGCCGCACAGTTCCCACGCCAGTGCCGTACAGGGTGTGGTATCGGGGACACCACCACCCGAGAACGGCGCAAAGGCTGGCACCTGGGGGACAGTTGCCAGTGAGGTTGTGAGGTGAACCAGCGAGGACCAGGATCAACATGCAGATCCTTTCTGTCACAGCGGGTCTGGCACAAATGCGCCGCATGCGTCAGGGACGAAGTGAGTGATGGCGTCACGGGCAAATCACCAGACGCGCAAGTGCCCCCAGACGGGTCCGCTGGGCCAGAATCCGCCGCATAGGCCTTTGGTGGTGTGAGGGACATCATGGACATGAGGACCAGAGGTCGTGGTGCAGGCTACAACGGCTGCAAATCTGACAGAGCCGCGTGGGCGGTGTCACCCGAATCCCATGCAGCATTGCACGTGCATTGTGTTGATTTGGAAGTGTGATGACATCTCTTTCACATATATGGGTTACCTGACGACTTGGCCCTGGAGGACTGATGTCCAATCCCGGGGCTATGATGTCTCAACGCCCACGCCCAGGCACTCCTCCTACGTCCAGACCATGAGCCATTGTGCTGCAGGGACAACTGCTGGAATCTGAGCGGCATGTGTGACCAATCACACCTGCATTCATATGTCTGGTCCCAGCAGTCGGAGCAGCTCTACTTGTCTTGCTTGACGTGAACACTGTGGAGACACCGACGGTGAGGGTCAGTCACCAACATGAGAGGGTTGCAATCCTCACAGGCTTTGAAATGGACATCCCTATTGGCACCGTCCTGAGTCAGACAATCCAAGTGAAATGGTCAGAAGTGATCGTACTATGATCTTGTTTCAAAAATGAGTTAGGTTACACTTATATGGGACCAGCGCAGGTGTTGTTAATACAGAGGACCTGACGTGAGCACGCTGAGGTCACGTATGAGTACCCAGACAACGTCATCACGGCACACACAACGCCAACAACACACGGTGAGCCGCAGGACATGCCTACCGACACACAAGTGTACTACTGAGCGGAAATTGGCATGTCCAGGATGACACGTGGGGATATTCTAAGGTGAGTGATATGATACTGTCCTGAACATTTCATATGCAAACAGCAGGCACAATATCACATATGGCACACACATGACGTGGTGACTCAGGGTCATGCTGTGCGTCTATTACACCTCTGTCACAGTGGGCATGTTGCTGTCATCATGTGCCAGTTCCCTGTACTGAATGGTGTGGCAGTCCAGTGTTGATGTGCATCGCAATATGTTGTAGACGTTACGCCGGTGCAAATTGTTGTATGCATGTGATGCACATGTGCTGAAGGAGTAATGACAAGTCTTGCCAGCTCTTCACACATCAACTGAGGCACTAGGTCACAGTCCCTGTGCTTCTTCAATGTCTGCCACACCTGGGGCATGCTGATGTGAGGATGCCATGCTGATGTATGCATCCACATTGTCAACATGAGGGTAGACTACATCCCTGCTATGTGATTTCCTGGAGTCACTCTCCCAATGGTGACATGAAGGAGGTCAGGAACGCAGCATACACAATCTTTCACTTGAGCATGTCTGACGCACTGTACATACGCCTCGTTTCCCTATTGCATTTCAGCCCTACGCGAGCAAAGCGTACCCCAATGGTACGTGCGTGTGTACGCCTCGTTTCCCTATTGCATTTCAGCCCTATGCGAGCAAAGCGTACCCCAATGCTACCTGCGTGTGTACGCCTCGTTTCCCTATTGCATTTCAGCCCTACGCGAGCAAAGCGTACCCCAATGGTACGTGCGTGTGTACGCCTCGTTTCCCTATTGCATTTCAGCCCTACGCGAGCAAAGCGTACCCCAATGCTACCTGCGTGTGTACGCCTCATTTCCCTATTGCATTTCAGCCCTACGCGAGCAAAGCGTACCCCAATTCTACGTGCGTGTGTACGCCTCGTTTCCCTATTGCATTTCAGCCCTACGCGAGCAAAACGTACCCCAATGGTACGTGCGTGTGTACGCCTCGTTTCCCTATTGCATTTCAGCCCTACGCGAGCAAAGCGTACCCCAATGGTACGTGCGTGTGTACGCCTCATTTCCCTATTGCATTTCAGCCCTACGCGAGCAAAGCGTACCCCAATGCTACGTGCGTGTGTACGCCTCGTTTCCCTATTGCATTTCAGCCCTACGCGAGCAAAGCGTACCCCAATGGTACGTGCGTGTGTACGCCTCGTTTCCCTTTGCATTTCAGCCCTATGCGAGCAAAGCGTACCCCAATGGTACGTGCGTGTGTACGCCTCGTTACACCATTGAATGGGTTGCATTGGCAACGGCAATGTCACCTTACTTGTATGGGTATTTGATTAAATACATAGGGAACATCTAGGGGAACAGTGGACAGATCAAAATGCAACCAGGTTGTCATGGATACTGCATTTTTTGAGCCTCCTACAGGTGTTAGAGAAAATTCAGTTGGGCAAAAGTATACAATGTTGCAAAAGTTGTTGTTCAGCTCAGGCTCAGTTTTCAAACCATGCATATGTGTGTCATGTCCTTATGTGTGAAGTGATTGGATGGAACGTAGGATGCTAACTATGGTGGCCTATCAAACACTACTCCTTGGACTCACAGCCCCTCTGCAGCACAGATATAAGGCAGCATGTGGCTGTGGTAGGGCACTTGCCTGCACAACATTGGTGTGGTAACCACAGCTGCTGTCTCTGAATCCTCTGGACCCTGATTGGCTTAGCATGGAGAGGGCACCTGCATTCACTGATGGTGAGAACAAGGCCCTGCTGGATGCCCTCCTGCCTAACTACAGCAAGCTGTATGGGAGACCAGAGGATCAGGTGAGTGATGTGTGCAATACCTTGGAGTGTGCACCTGTTGTGTGTGTGACATTATAGCCACTGTGTATGTATAGTGTCTAGATGCAATGTTGTTGGGAGTGAGTGCCAGGGTGTACAGTGTTGTTACTAGAGGGTTCTTTGTTGCAGTGGGGTGTGTGACAGCGTGTCACGTGCTGCAGTGCACCCAGACGTAGCATACATTGCTCAGTGAGTGCCATGGTCGGAGAGTGTTTAGCACCCTTCATGTCATCTGTAGCCTTTCAATGGCATGTCATGCAGTGGTGTTTGCTCACAGGCCACATACTCGTGGCCAAAAATGCTAATGTGTTTAGCTTACAATGCCCTGTTATCATCAAGTTTTTTGTGCACATATGTGTGTGTTTGGAACATGGACCAGGTGTACTGATGCTGTTTTACTTGACATTTGTGACAGGTATCTGCCTATGAGAAGGGTGAAATCTGGCTGGACATTGCCAGGGCTGTCAGGAGTGAGGGGGGGCCTCGCAGGAGGCTCCGGAACATCAAGAAGAGGTGGCAGGACATCCGGTGCTGGAGCCGCCGCATCGCCAGAGTACAGCTAAAGCTGGAAGCTCCACGCCGGCATGGCGGCACCCGCCACCTCACCCCCAACATGCTCCGGGTCCTGGAAGTGGTGTTCCCAGACCTCCATAGGCAGTTGCAGGAGGGACAGCAGCAAGTAGTGGGTAGGTTTATGTCTGTTTGTTGTGATGTGTGTCACATGCTCCCTGCAGTGCTCCAAGGCATGGTTACACTCCCATAGTTTGAGTGTTGTGGTCAGACAGGCACTCCATGCATTGGCATCAGAATGTCCCAGTTTCTGCAGCTTCTTCTTTACATGCCTTGCCCTAATCCACTTTTGACCTGCGCTTTTGATGATGTTTGTTTTTCACATGTACTCCTATGGTGCAATGTCTATGTATGCATCTTCCTTTGCACATCATCATGTTGGAGGGGGGGTCTGTGACACCTGTTGGAACCTTACATGTGGCACCACATGTGCACTGTGTCTGCCGTTCTTCATATTTAGGCACTGATCTTGAGTCTAAACATGTGTCTTCTGCACGAGTCAGCCTCAGTGGCCTTTGTCAATGGTACTCTTTCAAATAGTCATGTGTTGGCTACAGGTGCACAATGTACATGTGCAATATTTTGGGCTTATGCATACTCACACTGGGCAGTGCGTGTGTGCATAGTTGCCAAATAAGTCGAATGTTCTTTGTAATTACTATTGATGGTCAGTCACACAATGAGGCTTGGGGTGTCAACAGCTGTGATGCCAGTGTGAGGTGATGTTACACTTGGTTCAGGTCCCAGGATGGCATCACATGTCACTTCAGGAAGGACTTTTCCCATGTGGCACAAGGTGTAAGGAAATTCAACATGTGCAGGTCTGGGTTTGGGTGGCAGGGTGTGTAAATGAGCTGTGATGCTTCATCAGCTATCCTGTTGTCAGGCAGTCAATCATCATTGTGTCGCTCATGATAGATTTTTCCCTTCACTGTTGCTTGTATCCTACTATACATTATGCGTAGTGTCTCTCGCAATTGGCCACAACTAGACTTATCATTGTGCAGTGTTCAGTCTCATGTGACTCATGATGCATGCCATGTTCAGAAATGAAGCCTAATGAATTGTAGCTGACATGTCTGATGTGTACAGGTGACTGATATGTTATTATTGTTCTCCTTGGCCACAGCATCATCATCTGAATCTGGAGGGGACACAGGCGCGGACCAGGAAGAGGGACACACCGACAGTGCCACCTGCTTTGAGGAGTCGGAGGGAGGCAGTGGCACGGAGGGTGACGAGAGTCTGCAGGCCGGACGACATGTGACTGACACATCTTACCATGCCGACAACTCCGAGTCAGACTCTCAGGAGGAGGGGGAATATGCAGCAATGGTCTCTCCATCATCTTTGGCTGGCGTCCCCTCCTCCAGTACCATCTCCACCCTCCCAGTCGTTATTGTCCCTAGGGTCCGTGCTAGCACCCGTGTCTCCTTTGTTCCCGGCACCGCAGCCCCTGCCCCTGTGTCCCCTGCTGCCCTCAGTGCTGAGACTGTGGACCTACTCCGGCAGATTGCAGTAGGTCAGACATCCATACTGACTGTCCTCCATGGACATACACAACTGATTACACACTTGGTGTCGTTCATGGAGGGCATGTCATCGGCCATGTCTGATCTACGTCGGAGTGTGGCTGCCATAGAGTCAACACTGACGGCAGCAATGTACTCCCAGCAGCATCTGTCTCCCCCCCATCCTTCAGACCCATCCACCTCTGCCTCTCCCATGTCTACACAAAATACACGCAGACGCCACAGGTCACACACACCCAGCACACCCACACGTCAGAAAAAGCTCAAAGCTCCACGCACGCAATCTCAAGGGGATGTAGGCACACCCACAGGGAGAGGGGACACAACGCACACACGCATCCACACACCCAGGAGTACAGACTCACAGCCCTCTACCTCCACCCCCAATGTGTCCCCGGGTTCAGGTGGTAGTTTTTCCACACTGGCTGAGGTGTGCAGCCAGGTTTTCGAAGCTACTTTTGGCAATACACCAGCCAGTGTGGCTGAATACACTACACCTACACCCACTCCGCCTGTCCTTCCCTCTCCTGTCCATGCGGTGCCGGAGGATTCCACAGATGGTGGCCACATCATTTCCACTGCGGATTAAACGCCATGTGCAGGCAAGTTTGGGTGTGCCCACACCCATGGAGGTACAAACTGTTGCTCAGACTTTTTTGGACTGGGCATTGGCCTTTAATGAGCAGGGACTCTTATTTGCGTTTCTTTTTTGGAGCAGCTGAATAAAGCAATTCTTGTTATTTTCTGAAGTTGACTTTGTGTGATAATGTCTGTGACTGCTGTGTGCCTGGGAGCTGGTGTGAAGTTGTAATTTAGGTATGTTCATATGTGTCAATCTCCAGATGGTAATGTGGTTCACAATGGTATGTGTTTTTGTGTAACAGCTGGCAGGAGGGGGGCCACACACACTCTGATGCTGGGCACTGGGGGGCACTGGGGGGGGGGGGGTGTTAGGCACACACTCTGATGCTGGGCACTGGTGGGCACTGGGGGGGGTGTTAGGCACGCACTCTGATGCTGGGCACTGTGGGGCACTGGTGGGGGGGTGTTAGGCACACACTCTGATGCTGGGCACTGGGGGGCAGTGGGGGGGGTGTTAGGCACACACTCTGATGCTGGACACTGGGGGGGGTGTTAGGCACACACTCTGATGCTGGGCACTGGGGGGGGTGTTAGGCACACACTCTGATGCTGGGCACTGGGGGGTACTGGGGGGGGGGGTGTTAGGCACACACTCTGATGCTGGGCACTGGGGGCACTGGTGGGGGGGGGTGTTAGGCACACACTCTGATGCTGGGCACTGGGGGGCACTGGGGGGCACTGGTGGGGGGGGGTGTTAGGCACACACTCTGATGCTGGGCACTGGGGGGCACTGGGGGGGGGTGTTAGGCAAACACTCTGATGCTGGGCACTGGGGGGCACTGGGGGGCACTGGTGGGGGGGTGTTAGGCACACACTCTGATGCTGGGCACTGGGGGGCACTGGGGGGGTGTTAGGCACACACTCTGATGCTGGGCACTGGGGGGCAGTGGGGGGGGGTGTTAGGCATACACTCTGATGCTGGGCACTGGGGGGCACTGGGGGGTGTTAGGCACACACTCTGATGCTGGGCACTGGGGCACACACTCTGATGCTGGGCACTGGGGGGCACTGGTGGGGGGGGTGTTAGGCACACACTCTGATGCTGGGCACTGGGGGGCACTGGTGGGGGGGTGTTAGGCATACACTCTGATGCTGGGCACTGGGGGGCACTGGGGGGTGTTAGGCACACACTCTGATGCTGGGCACTGGGGCACACACTCTGATGCTGGGCACTGGGGGGCACTGGTGGGGGGGGTGTTAGGCACACACTCTGATGCTGGGCACTGGGGGGCACTGGTGGGGGGGTGTTAGGCACACACTCTGATGCTGGGCACTGGGGGGCACTGGTGGGGGGGTGCTAGGCACACACTCTGATGCTGGGCACTGGGGGGCAGTGAGGGGGGTGTTAGGCACACACTCTGATGCTGGGCACTGGGGGGCACTGGTGGGAGGGTGGTAGGCACACACTCTGATGCCAGCACTGGTGGGCACTGGGGGGGGTGTTAGGCACACACTGATGCTGGGCACTGGGGGGCAGTGAGGGGGGGTGTTAGGCACACACTGATGCTGGGCACTGGGGGCACTGGTGGGGGGGTGTTAGGCACACACTCTGATGCTGGGCACTGGGGGGCACTGGGGGGCACTGGGGGGCACTGGTGGGGGGGGTGTTAGGCACACACTCTGATGCTGGGCACTGGGGGGCACTGGGGGGCACTGGTGGGGGGGGTGTTAGGCACACACTCTGATGCTGGGCACTGGGGGGGTGTTAGGCACACACTCTGATGCTAGGCACTGGGGGGCACTGGGGGGCACTGGTGGCGGGGGTGTTAGGCACACACTCTGATGCTGGGCACTGGGGGCACTGGGGGGGGTGTTAGGCACACACTCTGATGCTGGGCACTGGGGGGGAATGGGGAGGGGTCTTAGACACACACTCTGATGCTGGGCACTGGGGGGCACTGGGGGGTGTTAGGCACACACTCTGATGCTGGGCACTGGGGGGCACTGGAGGGGGTGTTAGGCACACACTCTGATGCTGGGCACTGGGGGGCACTGGTGGGGGGGGGTGTTAGGCACACACTCTGATGCTGGGCACTGGTGGGCACTGGGGGGGTGTTAGGCACATACTCTGATGCTGGGCACTGGGGGGCACTGGTGGGGGGTGTTAGGCACACACTCTGATGCTGGGCACTGGGGGCACTGGGGAGCACTGGTGGCGGGGTGTTAGGCACACACTCTGATGCTGGGCACTGGTGGGCACTGGGGGGGTGTTAGGCACACACTCTGATGCTGGGCACTGGGGGGCACTGGGAGGGGTGTTAGGCACACACTCTGATGCTGGGCACTGGTGGGCACTGGGGGGTGTTAGGCACACACTCTGATGCTGGGCACTGGTGGGCACTCGGAGGGGTGTTAGGCACACACTCTGATGCTGGGCACTGGTGGGGGGGGTGCTAGGCACACACTCTGATGCTGGGCACTGGGGGGCAGTGGGGGGGTGTTAGGCACACACTCTGATGCTGGGCACTGGGGGGCACTGGGGGGGGTGTTAGGCACACACTCTGATGCTGGGCACTGGGGGGCACTGGTGGGGGGTGTTAGGCACACACTCTGATGCTGGGCACTGGGGGGCACTGGGGGGCACTGGTGGGGGGGGGTGTTAGGCACACACTCTGATGCTGGGCACTGGGGGGCACTGGTGGGGGGGGTGTTAGGCACACACTCTGATGCTGGGCACTGGGGGGCAGTGGGGGGGTGTTAGGCACACACTCTGATGCTGGGCACTGGGGGCACTGGTGGGGGGGTGTTAGGCACACACTCTGATGCTGGGCACTGGGGGGCACTGGGGGGCACTGGTGGGGGAGTGTTAGGCACACACTCTGATGCTGGGCACTGGGGGGCACTGGTGGGGGGGTGTTAGGCACACACTCTGATGCTGGGCACTGGTGGGCACTGGGGGGGGGGTGTTAGGCACACACTCTGATGCTGGGCACTTGGGGCACTGGTGGGGGGGTGTTAGGCACACACTCTGATGCTGGGCACTGGGGGGGTGTTAGGCACACACTCTGATGCTGGGCACTGGGGGGCACTGGGGGGGGTGTTAGGCACACACTCTGATGCTGGGCACTGGGGGGCACTGGGGGGGAGGGGGTGTTAGGCACACACTCTGATGCTGGGCACTGGTTGGCACTGGGGGGGTGTTAGGCACACACTCTGATGCTGGGCACTGGGGGGCACTGGGGGGGTGTTAGGCACACACTCTGATGCTGGGCACTGGGGGGCACTGGGGGGGTGTTAGGCACACACTCTGATGCTGGGCACTGGGGGGCACTGGGGGGCACTGGTGGGGGGGTGTTAGGCACACACTCTGATGCTGGGCACTGGTGGGCACTGGGGGGGGTGTTAGGCACACACTCTGATGCTGGGCACTGGAAGGCACTGGTGGGGGGGGGTGTTAGGCACACACTCTGATGCTGGGCACTGGGGGGCAATGGTGGGGGGGGGTGTTAGGCACACACTCTGATGCTGGGCACTGGTGGGCACTGGGGGGGGTGTTAGGCACACACTCTGATGCTGGGCACTGGTGGGCACTGGGGGGGGGGGTGTTAGGCACACACTCTGATGCTGGGCACTGGTGGGTGTTCTGCTCACCACTTACACTTACAATCACATTGCAGGCGTATGTGCCACACGTCTATTGCACTGGTGTAGTGCGGTGACGTACTGTACCCTGTGGTCGATGACGTAGGTACGGCCGGTCTCCGTATTGCACTGGTGTAGTGCGGTGACCTGCCGTACCCCGTGGTCGATGACGTAGGTGCGGCGTATTGCACTGCTATACTGCGGTGACGTACCGTACCCCCTGGTCGATGACGTAGGTACGGCCGGTCTCCGTATTGCACTGGTGTAGTGCGGTGACCTGCGGTACCCCGTGGTCGATGACGTAGGTGCGGCGTATTGCACTGGTGTACTGCGGTGACGTACCGTACCCCCTGGTCGATGACGTAGGTACGGCCGGTCTCCGTATTGCACTGGTGTAGTGCGGTGACCTGCCGTACCCCGTGGTCGATGACGTAGGTGAGGCGTATTGCACTGGTGTACTGCGGTGACGTACCGTACCCCCTGGTTGATGACGTAGGTACGGCCGGTCTCCGTATTGCACTGGTGTAGTGCGGTGACCTGCCGTACCCCGTGGTCGATGACGTAGGTGCGGGCGGTCTCCGTATTGCACTGGTGTACTGCGGTGACGTACCGTACACCGTGGTCGATGACGTAGGTACGGCCGGTCACCGTATTTCACTGGTGATGTGCGGGAGTGTGTGGCGCAACATGGCCAGACATTACAATCGTGAAATGGAGATGTGCGCGTGTTGCAATACGTACAGGTATGTAGAATTTCTTTGTACTCACCTTCTGCGCCGTCGTCGGTTTCTCAGTACGAGGTGGTGGGCGTACAGGATAGGGATTACACGGACGATGGCGTCCATGTCCTGCTTGTCGCGTACCGGGGTGCGGGTCATGCCGGAGTCTGGTTTTACGGTAGTTCTGAGCTCTCGTAGGAAAAGAGCCGTACGGAGTGTGTGGAACACGGATCGTACTTTGTGGTTCAGGAGACGCGGTCTATTTACGTTCGGACGTAGCGTCGAGCGTCAGCCGACTGCTATTCGTATGGACTTTCGATTCGTACGGCGTTTTTTACGGGACGTACGGAGTGACGCATTAGGTTGTGATCGTATTTGCACATTCGTACGGGGACGCCTTCTGGTACGATTCGTACGGGGAAAAACGCTCCGTACAGCAAGTCGGAGCGCTTTTTACCGGATCGGAATCGGCGCCAGAGTGTGAAAAACCAATTACATTCAAAGGCCTTCCCTTCTTGGAGTGTGTTGATACACTTTTTTCAGGGAGGACCAGGGAAGCCTTTTTTCCTCTGGTCCCTTTCTTTTTAGAGAGTGTGATTATGTCTGAGGGGTTTGGCTACAGCAGTGATGGAGTAGTCACTGCCATAGCCAACCCTTTGGTCCACCCGCATTTTAATCGGGTAGACGACCACTGTGCTGGTGGGATGGGTACCCTGTTACCATTGAGATCAAGCTCCTTTTCCTCCAACATCTATATTGGCCCCTAAGTCTCTTATATGGAAGTCAAAAATCCTCAGCAGTTTAAGAAGGCAGGCTGTAGCTGTAGAGGGCTCCATGACATGGATTTCTGCTGGATGTGGTCCTGATGGAAGTCATTGACTTTTGACAGGAACGCTACAAGCTAAATAAATGTAATTTTGCCCCCAGAGAAGGTCCCTTACCAGCTCAACACTTTAGTAGTCTTCGCCCAGAGTATATTTCTACATTCGCACTTAGTCACTTTTTTGGAGATTGGATTCTTTCAAGACTGCATGCTGTCACCAAAGAGCAGAGGTCTCCAGAAACCTCCCTCACATGGTCTCATTGAATTGGATATACTGCTGCTGGATAAACTGCTGCAGAAGGCTCCAAGTGGGAGCAACCTGAATCTTGGTCCAGGGGCAATGCAACTTTGCTGAATTGACTTGCGAAGTTTGTCCTGATCCTCCTGAGGTCTTTGGTGCCACCGTTTCTGAGTCTCAGATTTCAGGATATGCTAGGAGGAATACAATTTGTCTCCAGCCAAGGATCCAGGATCTTATGAAAAGCACTAGGGGGTCAAGTCTCACTCGAGTGGAGGCCTGCAGCTGGCTTCAGGGCAGGAAAGACTCTTGTAGCTTATTGTGTTTCTATAGCTAGAACAGGAAGTCAGCCTTATGTCCCTTGCAGTCCACTTCTTGATCCTAGATACAAGAAGGGAAATAGGACACAGACAGCAACACCAGTTCTCTTTTGTTCTTCAACAGGTCTAGAAAATTTTCTCAGGAGTGTACTCTGGGTGCCATATTTATGTCTGGCACCTGCTTTTTAGGGTGATTCCTGGCACCTCCCTAGCTAAAAAAGGTAAAAACTCCCAGTGGCAACTCTATCCACTTTTACAACACTTCCTGTGTTTCCTTCTGCAAATAATCCCACAGTGCCCAAATCTGCCTAAATCCAGGCTGAGGAACCCTTCTCTCATTGTGCAGGGTCTATGTGCCTACCCAAAATACTATCCAGCAAAATAAATAACCCCTCCTCTGTCGTCACTTTAAACCAGTTGTAGGGGCACCTCCAAACTCACTGGGATTGATGTCTGCCTGTCTGGGGAACAAAGAAGAGACATGCACTGGAGTCAGCTAACATTTGCCCGAGGAAGGATCGGCCTCTTTCAAATAAATCAAGTTATTTTGCACAGCCCATTTTGTAATCCTGCCAGAGGAACACAACACCTCCCCACACCACAGCCTTTGTCCTACTTTGGGAGTAGGTTCAAAGGTAATTTTATTTCAGTTAATAAAAACCATAATGTATTATGCAGATAAAAACATGAAAAAGTATATGAATATATTGGGAATCAGTTTTTGGCAGTTTCATTTTAAACATTGCAGTAATCTGTGTTCTACTCTCTACTCTGGGAGTAGTTTTCACAACCCATCAAAGGGGCCAGTCAGCTGCCAGGTAACAGTTAGAGCTCATGGAAGTGTGCCTCTAGAAGTTTAAGACAGGAAAAAGGTAACTTTCTAAATGAACGTTTAGCAAAATATTTATTGCCAGTCTGACTTCACCAGTGAATTGGGCTTTTGATAAATATTTCCAAAAGTCTAAGAATTAACTTTGTTGTACTTTCCTAGCTATAGATGGCATTATTAAATTTGATATTGTACCTCAATGCTTTCCTGTGGAATAGCTAACCGTGCTACAGTGAAAATAGCATCTGCGGCCCTTACATATTTATAATTAATCCTTTTCATGTCGCACTTTGAAATACCATGCACCCTTCCTTGTAGGCAGTAAGGCTGACATGGGGTGACTTATTAATATTCAAAAGGGAGGTTCAGGCCTCTCAAAAGGGGCTATTTTAACAGGTCAAAGTTGCAGTTTTAGAACTGCACAGACTGGCTACAATTGTAGGCGTACAGCAATGTTTGCTCTGTCACTGCAGTGCACAGTGGGTGCTGGTGACATTTAACTTGCAGGCCCTGGGTACACTCTTGTTCTATGTACTAGGGATGTAAGTTAAGCTAAATATTACAATTTGAGGCATGCCAATGTCATCATGTTGAAAGGGGGCGCACATGCACTACTGCTGGTAAGCAGAGATAAGTGCTCCGGGTTCTACAGCCAGCAAATCAGTCAAGGCAAACCTCTATGGGGACACCACACAAAAGATTATAATGTCCAACTCTGAGTGGTGACAAATCTAAACAGACCTGAACAGGGTAATTCTCGACATATTGTATGCACTCTTGGCATGATGATATCAGTTCCATGCGTAATGCTTGCATTGGTGTTACAGTGGTAATTCTTTATATCATAGGCTTTCTTGACAGGATCATAGGAACCCTGATGTAACATTTGCACGGACATATTACTGATTGTTCTTAGGATTTTTATAACAGCATAACTGCTTTCTGAGCCCTCAGCCTGTACAATTGGTGTACTCAATCTGCATCCATCCACCCATTTACTCGCCCATTCATCCATTTGTGCACCCACACATTCATTTAGCTATCCATCAATTCAGTTTATTCAACCATTCCGTAATACACCCACTCAGCCATTAGTTATTTATGCTTTCACTCACTGATCTATCAAACTGTTCCCATTGACTCACTCCCCAAACCACAAACAAGCTCTCCAATCAATAAAGAAGTACTCTTGTTTATAAAACAGCCAGATCCATTTACATTACCAAATATTTTTCTTAAAGCGAAGTAATTGGACATAGTGCACTGATTTAGCTCTTGAGAGTCCTCTATGCACAAAAGTGTGATCTTCCCTATAAATCTAGAAATAGGAGTTTGTTTCTGTTTGAATTGCAAACTCTGTGAATGGATTGAAAGCCAGGCTCCCCAACTAAGCCAATTCTGTGATCCTGGGTAAATTAAAATTGAACATAATTTATACCGCACATGGCTGCCCCAGCAACGGGGCGTCCTAACGCAATCAAGTACCGAATGACTAGAGAGCGTTTAAAGGGGAGACATTATGCTGGGAAAAGTCAGGTCCTTATGGATGGTTCTGAATCCCGCTGATGGAGACTGGGAGCGACTTCCACAGTCTGGCTGCTAAAACTTTAAACGAATGCCCACCTGCTTAACTCTTACGAAACGGGGGGTGCAAGCCAGCATTTGGTCTGCTGAGCCCAGGAGGCGCCTTGGGGTATAGAGCATTAGCAAACCTGCCAAAACCGGGGCTGCTTGCTGGGTGATAATTTTGTGGGCAACACACAGTGGTTTCAACTGGATTCTCTTTTATACTGGCAGCCAGTGAAGCTTAGGTAGAAACTTGGACACCAAGCAGGATTTTGGCAGCGCCAGAAGAGTACGGGCTGCCGCATTTTGTATTCTTTGGAGACGTTGAACATTAGATTTGTTGGCTCCTAGGAATAAAATGTTTCCATAGTCCAGCCTGGACAAAATTGTGGCCTGGATATTTGTCTAAACTGATTATTTGACAGAAGTCGGATTTAATTATTATTTGTGTTAATGTATCGGGCCCAACTCAATTGGTATCTGATGATAATTCGTTTCACCTCTATATGAGAGTGAGCAATCATATGACAAAAAGAAGAAAAGAAAAGCAAAACGGGAAATCTTTTTATCAAAAAGTTAATATTCTTTTTGTATATCTTGTTGTGCAACATTTTTAAGGGTACATATCAATCATTACAATTGATCAAAATGCATTCAGATAAAAAAGGAATCAAACAATTTCTCCTATAGTACATCGGAATAAAAAGTCCAAACTAAAACAAATATCAGAATGACTTCTAATTTTCACTAGAAGAAAGTCACTTCTGTGGTGAATAACAGATATAGAATGGGACTTTGTAGTCGACGTTTTGGTCTTTTTGTTTACTCCTCAAGACCTTCTTCAGGCTGAAAGAAATTTGCATAAAGAAATATTCCAACTGAGGAAGAAGACGTACTTGTATTCAGACCAGTGCGAGATATACACTCAGAAAACCACAACTGTCACACAGAGGCTTGTTTGAATCCCTGGTGGGATCTAAAATATAAGGAGTCATCGTTAGATGCAAATTTCTTTTTAGCGTGAAGAAGGTCTTGAGGAGTAAACAAAAAGACCAAAACGTCGACTACAAAGTCCCATTCTATATCTGTTTTTCACTACAGAAGTGACTTTCTTCTAGTGAAAATTAGAAATAATTCTGATATTTGTTTTAGTTTGGACTTTTTATTCCGATGTACTATAGGAGAAATTGTTTGATTCCTTTTTCATCTGAATGCATTTTGATCAATTGTAATGATTGATATGTACCCTTAAAAATGTTGCACAACAAGATATACAAAAAGAAATAATAACTTTTTGATAAAAAGATTTCCCTGGGTTGCTTTTCTTTTCTTCTTTTTGTCATATGATTGCTCTCTCTCATATAGAGGTGAAACGAATTATCATCAGATACCAATTGAGTTGGGCCGGATACATTAACACAAATAATAATTAAATCTGACTTCTGTCAAATAATCAGTTTAAACAAATTCCCTTGCTGGCAATTTTTTAACTCACTGTATCTGCCCAAGCCCGCAAGGGTGTATTGGGTTACCCACCCCTTCTCCACTTGGATAATGGTCTGGCAGATTTTGGGGTCGAAGAAGCCCAATAGAGGTTTTAATCCTCGCAGGAGTCCAAAACATGTCCCTGCGACTGATTTAGATTCAGCGTCAAATGACAGTTGACTGTCAATCCAGACTCCCAGATTCTTAATTGCCTCCTTGGGTGCGGGAGCCAGTTTTAGCTTATTTGGCCACCACTGCTCCGACCACAGATCCTATCCCTCCCAAGCAGTAGAATCTCTGACTTGCTAGCATTCAACTGCAGGCAGTTCAGGGCCACCCAATCGCTATCACCACCAAGTCCTCCTTGACTTTAATGAGGTTGTTTTTACAATTCATGGAGAAAGCGATCACTAATTGGGTGACGTCAGCATAAGACACCAACGTCAGCCCTCTGCATTTAGCTACAGTAGCTAAGGGTGGTAAGTAAATGTTAAAGAGCATTGGGCTCAGTATTGAACCCTGTGGCACCCCATGTTGCAGAGCATACTCTCTAGAATGTTAGGGTGGCACGATGACCTGGAAGGTTCTGTCCGCCAAGAAGGCTCTAAACCATTCCAAGGCCGAACCCCTGATCCTTATCTCCTGCAAGAGGCTCAGTAGTATCTCGTGGGAAACAGTGTCAAAAGCAGAACTTAAGTCAAGAAGAATTAAGGCCACAGAGTTTCCAACATCAAGAATACTTTGCGTTTCCTCTGTCACTGCCAACAAGGCCGACTCGGTGTTGTGGTGCGCTCTGAAGCCATTTTGTGAGGGATCCAGAGTTTTGTTTCGCTCTATAAACTCTGTAAAGATGGAGT
Source organism: Lissotriton vulgaris (assembly GCF_964263255.1). Classification (NCBI taxonomy): domain Eukaryota; kingdom Metazoa; phylum Chordata; class Amphibia; order Caudata; family Salamandridae; genus Lissotriton; species Lissotriton vulgaris. The sequence continues at coordinate 788,594,402 of NC_141698.1, read as the reverse complement.
TTACGTGAGACTCCACTGCTTTAGCTAGAAAAGGCAGCTGTGAGATAGGGTGGTAGTTGCCTGGCTCAGATGGCTCCAGGGACGGCTTCTTTAGCAGAGGTGTCACTTTTGCATACTTCCAGGCAGATGGTAAGGATGCTGAGGACAAGGATTGATTGATCAGTTCCCTACCCAGTGGTTAAATAAGGGTATGAAACTAACGGAATTGATCGGGATTCAACAGGTCTGTTGGAGAACCTGATTTAATTTTCTGACAGAGTGACTCAAACTCAATGGAAGATAATAGAGGGAAAGAGAACAGTATTCTTTCCTCTGTAAATACTCTATCCCCGGTCTTGAACAGATCAGAGTTGGCAATTGCATTTGCCAGAGGGAGACTGTTGTAAATATTGTCCACCTTGTTCACAAAATATTTGGCCAATTTGTCTCACTGATGGTTTGAAGTGACAGATGAGTCAACCTTCAAACTCTGACTCTACATAGCTTTGAGCAAGGTGAGGATTGTTTTAGAGGGATTGTTGCTCTCCGATATTTTGCCCCCAATAAACTCTTCTCTGGTTCTCCGAACCAGCTTGTGGTACACCTTGATCGCAGAGCGGTATTTGTTTTTTGCTTCTGCATCGTAAGTACACCTCCAAGCTCGCTCAAGTTGCTTACAGCTTTTTTTTGCTTTTGACAAAGAAATGTCAAACCATAGATTGGATTGCCTTCGTTTTTTGCAGTCAGTTTAACAGGGATGCAGCTGTCCAGGGCTTTAGTCAGCCAGTCATGAAAGAGCGTATTGGCCACATCGACATTGGGGGTTAGCTGAGGCTTACGGCTTGACAGTAAGTCCTGAAAGTCCTTTGAATCTAATTTGTTCCAAGGTCGTTTTAAAACAGGCCGAGGCCAGCTCCGTACTTTCATACCTTGCCAACGCAGGGAGAAAGAAACAGGAAAATGAACGGTTCAGGCCATGGGGATCGGGGACAACACCTGAATCATATCTAAGTTGGAAAATGTGGAGTCCAACAGGTGCCCTGCTATGTGGGTGCTGTTCGAGACACATTCGACCAGCTGACAGGCCTCTAAGTCCACTAGAAATTTGGCGTTCTCCGACTTGCCGTTCTCTTCAAGGTGTAAATTGAGATCACCTAAAATGTTGAAGTTCGCCACTGTGCTAGCATGGAAACTCCTTTGCATCTCTGTATATCATTGTCCTTGACTGCAAAATGTTTGTTAATTCGAGAAGTGTCGTATTTTTACACCTCATCTTGTTGTGGGATTTATATGCTAGGTCCTTGAGGGGTCATGCTCGTGTTTTGTCTCCTAGGGCCAAACCAGACCTGCTCGAGCCAGTTGCCCTAGTGCAGCTCGGCTCTTCTAGGCCCTCATAGACCTTCAAGCTAAAGATAAGCTGAGGCTTTCGGGGATTTCTGCTACCCATCCCCTTGTATCATTCACCATTTTGGTGAATGTCTTCTTGTTTTTTAGACTTCCTGTGCCATGTGATATGTCAGGGACGTAATGGAGGCCCCCACAGCCACTGGGTTCCTTATTTTGAAAAGGGGGCCCCAGGCCGCAAGCCATATGCTATTTTATGCCTTGCAGAAATAGAATAGTGGCATGTAATGAAAAACAGTAAAAACGAGTGAGAAAGCCACTCTGCTTTTCTGAGCAGAGATAAACAGAAATGCAACACTTTTAATTAAAATATTGCAGAGAGAGGCTCAGCGAAAAGGTAATGCTTGTATCTGGTTGTCTGTGGCAGGGGCTTAATTCAGGACTCTGTGGTACAGCAGTGCTCCCAACTCTTTAGAGGGGAGGGGCCCATCCCCATTGAGCTCAAGACCAATGAATATCTGTTTGATCTGCTTGAGGCCGGGGCCCCTCATCACATTATGCAGGGAAGGACACATTATTTTACATTAGACCATGGGTACTAACAAACATTTTTCCAAGGGCAAAACAGTTTGATATGTTATGTGCCAGAGGCCCACATTAATGCTAACGGGGTAGCGTTCGGGCGAGGCTGTTGGGAGGATTGGCGGTAAGGTAGGTGTAGGCGAAGCGAAGGATATACTTCTAGTGGATGATTGAACAATGTGAAACCAGAAAACCTGGGAATAATCCCAGCTTCAACTTTTGTTTTTAATTGTGTGATCATAGGCAAGTGTTTAATTTCACGTTCCCTCCATTTTTGTATTATCACATATAAGAGGACTGTGAAATAAATGATTTCAGGGTATGCGCTGTACAAAGCATACTCATGTGTTCGGTTTATTAAACTATAATGTTGTTTGTATCAAACAGGAACCGAGGTCACCCAAAAGGTGCCTATAAGAACTAACCTGCCTCTTTAGTTCACTATTGGCCTTGTTGTAGGTAGGGGAAAGAATGAATGCTTCTAAATGCATGCTTAAAAACTAACATTTTAATTAATAATAATTCTCGATACACTAATATCAATTGTACTAAGGTGAAAAGGATCTTCATATTAATTGAATAAACGTTTTGAATTTTTCAGAGAATGTCATCATTTTACACTTTTGCTGCAACGTGTTTAGAAATGAAGGCATTTGTAATGTTAAGCACAGGACTCCCTAGTTAAATCCTTTGGTTAACACCAATTAACCTTGAAATAAATTATTGCCTGTCTATTTAATATTTTTTTTATTATTAATGCTGTGTCCAGTAAACAGCGGCCCAGTGTTCCTGTTGATCTAGGGGTCACATGTAAAGGTCAGGGGGGCCGCATGCGGCCCCCGGGCCATACTTTGAGTATCCATGCATTAGACCAAAGTAATATGTGTATTAATTCTACTCAGAGCATTGATTCAGTTATTAAAAAAATAAAGACATGACATGAACCTCTGATGTAAATAGGGGCATATTTGCACAACCAGGAAAATTGGAATCAATACTGGCTTCCCTGCTTCACCAAATTGTGTGATCTGAGGAAATTATTCTGTTTCACTGTTGATCTTTTTCCTTTATCATTAGGTTTGAGAATATCTTGAAACACAACAGTTCAAATACATGCTGTACAAAAACCTATTTTTTATATGTTTTAGTAGCCCCTAGTATACATCTCTCTACAATAACAACCTAGGTCACCTATAGGGTACAGATGACAAATGACTTGCACCTGGATTCACCAATGCAAAACCAAAGGGGATGATGGACAGAGTGTTGAACATATGGGTTTAATCCATCATATGCAAATCAGTCTGATCCCGTGCCTCATGGGACCAGTCCAGCCCGAACTGCTAAGCCATGTTTTCCCTGGACCCGAAACAAGCATCCTGGGACCGGTTTCTGGCTAATCAGCCGTCATCAGCCAGGCTAGCTTGAATCAAGTGGCAAAGTTAGCAAGGGACCCAGGTCTGGGCATACCCTGCCAACTTAGGGCGAACAAAGAAAACCAAAGGGGATGATGGACGGAGTGTTGCACATTGCTTCCAGTATTTATCTTGGGATATGATAGATGTTTGTACATTGCCCCGGAGATCTTTACTTATCCACATAACTGTCTACCTCCACTTTTAAGAAGTTGTGTAAGTGATACTTGGCATGAACAGAGCGAAGTAAGCTGGTGTGGATTGCCTGTCGAATCCAAATTAAAGCAACCACAAAGTAACCTGATGCGACAACTGGATGAGATGAAAAAGGTGGGGGGGGGGGGGGTGACGATTGGAGGAAAGCAACACAAAAAAATAGTACCTGAATCAAGTGGCAATCAGTGGGAGGACGACAATCAAGATAAAGCAATTGGTACTTCATCCAAGTCCAGCAAAAATACCAGGAGCTCGAAATGCGGAATGGAAAAGGCCGACAACCTCCACATGTTTCGGCAGTGCCCCCTTCTCGATGGCTTCTGGAATGATGTGGGTAAGACACTAGATAAGGTGCTAGGAAGACATCTAAATGTAAGTATGGACCTAATTATTTTTGGGGTAATGAGCTCAAGTGTCCCAGAAAAACTTTCTAAAGTACAGGAAAATCTACTTTTCTTACTAATATTATTAGCTAGGAGAGAGATCTGTGTGAAATGGGTAAGTCCAGTCCCCCCGCTACACATTGAGTGGCTGATTTCAATATTAAGAATATACAAACTGGACTAAAGAAAAGCATCTAGTAAAAAGTTTAAATTTTGGGACATCTGGGAAAACTACCAGCTAGGATTAAACTAGACTGTTTTTGGGGATAAACCACACGGGGAATGTCTTAACTGGATGGGCCGGAACAGATCAGTCTTACCACAGTCCAATGATTGTGTGAGCAATGAAAAGTCAGGAGAAGGCCTGCATGAGTAGCCAGAATGGCTAGCTCCCCCCCCCCCCCCCCCACTCGTTAAATCCTTCGACAGAGTAATGGAAATAAGGGGACCCTCCTTTCTTCAAAACAACACAGGGGTACTGTCCAGACCCGCACACCCAGTTACATGACAGTGAAGGCAAAGAATAAAGAGAGAATGGTGCCCCGATAACTCCTTACTAACAATATTGCACAAATGAGGACTAAAAAAAAATAAAAATACCAGGAGCCCAAACTGAAACAGCAAGCCCAATTACGGGCAGAAATTGTGAGTGGCAAAGAAATTAATAAATGGTAAGCCATGAGTCGAACTTTAAGCCCCTTTTGGTATACAGTACATCGCACAATCAGAGTACATGTGCTGTTGCAGGCAAGACCTAACAAGCATTTACAATGCAATAGGTCTCACATTAATTAAGTTTGAGCTATTGGCATAGCTAAATATTGCAACACCAATTTCAAAAAAAGTCTATAAATTGTAGGCCAAAATAATTTGGATTTATTTTTGTAGCAAAGGTGGCATGCTGCGCTTTAAATGAATATATTTAAAAGTAAAGTACGCCTTACTGCGATTGCTACAATAGTTAATTGTGGATGCCTTAACAATTGAAAAGTGCACTGATGGCTGGTGGTGTGTGTGCCTGGTGGAAGCGTGCACTGACGTGTGGTGGAGTGTGTGCCTGGTGGAACCATGCACTGACGGCTGGTGGTGTGTGTGCCTGTTGAAAGAGTGCACTGACGGCTGGTGGTGTGTGCCTGGTGAAAGCGTGCACTGACAGTGGGTGGTGTGTGTGCCTGGTGAAAGCGTGCACTGACAGCTGGTGGAGTGTGTGTGCTTGATGAAAGTGTGCACTGACATTTGGTGGTGTGTGTGTGCCTGGGGAAAAGCATGCACTGACGGCTGGTGGTGTGTGTGCCTGGTGGAAGTGTGCACTGATGGCTGATGGTGTGTGTGTGCCTGGTGAAAGCGTGCACTGACGGCTGGTGGTGTGTGTGCCTGGTGGAAGCGTGCACTGACAGCTGGTGGTGTCTGCCTGGTGGAAGCGTGGTGTGTGTGCCTGGTGGAAGCGTGCACTGCCGGCTGGTGGTGTCTGTGCCTGGTGGAAGCGTGCACTGACGGCCAGTGGTGTGCTTGCCTGGTGAAAGCATGCACTGGTGGCTGGTGGTGTGTGTGTGCCTGGTGAAAGCGTGCATTGATGGCTGCTGGTGTGTGTGTGCCTAGTGAAAGTGTACACTGACGGCTGCTGGTGTGTGTGTGCCTGGTGAAAGTGTGCACTGACGTCTGGTGGTGTGTGTGTCTGATGAATGCGTGCACTTACGGCTGGTGGTGTGTGTGCTTGGTGAAAGCGTGCACTGACGGCTGGTGGTGTGTGTGTGCCTGGTGAAAGCGTGCACCGACGGCTGGTGGTGTGTGTGTGCCTGGTGAAAGCATGCACTGACGGCTGGTGGTGTGTGTGTGCCTGGTGAAAGCGTGCACTGACTACTGGTGGTGTGTGTGTGTGCCTGGTGAAAACACGCACTGACGTCCGGTGGTGTGTGCCTGGTGGGAGCTTGCACTATCGGCTGGTGGTGTTTGTGTCCGGTGAAAGCGTGCACTGACGTACGGTGGTGTGTGCCTGGTGGGAGCTTGCACTATCGGCTGGTGGTGTTTGTGTCCGGTGAAAGCGTGCACTGACGGCTGGTGGTGTTTGTGCCCGGTGAAAGCATGCACTGACGAATGATGGTGTCTATGCTTGGTGAAAGTATGCACTGACGGTTGGTTGTGTGTGTGGTTGTGTGTGGTTGTATGTGTGGTTGTGTGTGTGGTTGTGTGTGAACTGCAGACGGTCTGTCCAGTCTTTCCATTTTGGAGCCAGTGAAGATGGTCTGCCCTCAACCATAAATGGTTCAATGGCAGGGATGGCCACCATTGTGTGTGTCGGTCCTTGTCTGTGGGAGCGCCTGGTGGCACTAGCGCTGACTCACCTTAGGGTAGTCTTTAGACAGCTGCTGGATTGAGGGAGTGTCCTATACACCCAAGTGGTGTTGTGCTTATGTTGTGGCAGGACCTTGCCAGGTCTCTCTCTAGAGTGTGCAGTGAGTATGTATGAGCAAAATGCATGGAAGTGGTATGCTTGCCGTATTTTTTTTGAGTCTGTGGTTGATTTCAGGCGGCCCCTTAATAGACTCGTCACTCGCCTCCCTGCAGCAGACCTAGGCGCTCGTGCAGCCGGCCGGGGACTTTAGGCTGTGTATAATGGGGTTGTGCAGAACTCTTTCCTGGGAGCATCAGGTACGCTGCTGGAGATAAGGGGGAAGCCACAAGTAGCTCATCTCTGCCACAGACTCTGCCAGGCCGCCACGTGGTGATGTGCCGATGGGGAAAGCCTTCTGGCCAGGAGCGCCAGGCTCCCCAGACCACGGTGGTCGAGGTCGGTAGGACAGGCACAAGCAATGGTAGGCCGCGGCCTGCTTCAAAGCACTGTGGGCAGCTCACCTCCATAACACCGTCACAACGGCTGTGGCGCTGCCGTTGTGGTTGCCCTCTCGACTTGCAGAGGCTGCAGCAACACCCATACGCAGTTGGATGATACCTGGAACCAGGCAGGTGGTGTGTGTGGCGTCAATGGAGGCCGGACTCGGGTGGGTAAGTGACCCTCGTCGCCAGTGTTGAGTTCTAGTGCAGCCTACAAAATGAGCACACCAAGTCATGGGTTTTAGGTTCTCAGGTGCTCCATGATTACAGCGTCATGGGCCCCATCTTTATTCTTTATACCCCACATTGCATCATGCTGGGGCAAACCACAATTCGGGATGGGACGGGTGAATCTTCCTGATCACCCCTGCCCACAGTTTATTAATGGAACATTACAGACAGGGGGACACAGCTGCAACAAGGGAAGGATGAGAGATGCTGAAGCAACATGGGGGAGGGAGGCCAAGGGGAACTGAAGCAACACAGGGGAGGGTGGGGCAGGGGATGCAACACAGAGACGCAGATACGCAAATACAAAAGGGAGTGGGGGAGAAACACACGGGGACAGGCAGCAGCACCAGGGGGAGAAAAGTACACAAGAGAGGCGTGTCTTCAACTCTTTCCTTAATTGCAGCTGGGTTATTGACGTTCTTAGAGATACCAGGATGTTGTTCCCGATTCTGGGGTGATTAGGGTTATGGATATATTAGCTGCTATTGAGACTTGTAAAACCAAGCCAGGTAGTATTTTTTCTTCAACTTGTTCTTTGCAGCACTTCACAATATAGCGATATTTATTTTAATTGGTACTAAACCAGCACTTCCCCTCCCGCCTACCTTGTAGCACCCAAGAGTCTGAACGTAGAGAATACTTGATCGTCCTCTGCCTATAGTGGAGTGGGCGCCACTTTGCTGGACAATCCAATCTGAGCGCCGCATCTCTAACTATTGCTGTGTCTCCACAACATACAGCATGGCACAGTCAGCTAGTGATGGGCTAGTACGAACTAGAGGTCACATCATGCTTATTAATGGTACTCAGGGACGTGGTGGTGTTGATGCATGAGAGAGACCTTAGATGGTGTGGCCTCTTTCCAGAGCATTCCACTAGATGGATCCTCCACAAAGAGGCCATGATTGCATGTGCATGGGGAGTAAAATCCTCTCTACAGAGTGGCCCCCACAGAAAGTCCAAGGGCCTGTCTGTGCATTAAGAATGAAAGCACTCCTTAAGGCATTGCGCCGTGTGGGTGAGCGCTCCCCTAGTAAGCGGCCAGGCTTGGAAAACAAACGTCACACGCTGCAAACTGGATAACATAATGAAGCTGAAATAAATCAAGTTTCAGAACGTCACATGACTGCTTTAGAAACGCTACCAAAACAAGACATCAGCGTTTAGTTGCTTCGGCTGTGAAATCTATCCCCCCCCCCAAAAAAAAGAAGCTCGTGAGCGGTGCCGCGCGCGCGCGCCACTGTGAGCATATGTCATCAATTATGGCGGCCGAGTCTGGCCACCTTAATTGAAGACATATGGGCTTTGGTGCGCGTAACAGACACCAATAGGCCATAGGCGGAGCTACGCGACCGCCTATGGCCTATTACGTGTTCTGTTATAAAACAGCACGCATGCAAACCCCAATCAAAATGGACCATGAAATGCACATGCACAAGCTCTGTGGAATTTCAAGGTCCATTTTTTAAACCCTAGTAAAAGGGCTTTTCGCTCGCTTCGCTTGCGAGCCCTAAAAAGGAAGGTTTAGGCCTAGCAAAAGGTTTACTTTGCAAACACATCCATCATCCCCTTGTGTCTAAAAGGTTTACTTTGCAAAAAACACAGTTGTTGGACAGAATGCAGAACAATGTCTTACATTCAACCCAGTACAAAGATCTGTGCCTAAATCCATCGTTTTTTTGCTCTCCACACCACCCTAGGTCAGACACTGGCTATATGCAAATCAGCCTTGACCCTGTGCCTCATGGGAACAGTCCAGCCCGAACTACCAAGCCATGTCTTTCCTAGACCGGAATCAAGCGTCCAAGGACCGGTTTCTGGCTATCAGCCTTCTTCAGCCTGGATAGCTTGACTCCAGTGATGTGAAGAGCCTGGAACTCACGTCTGAGCATACCCAGCCCACTCGGGGTGAAAATTGCAAAAAACACAGTTGATGAACAAAATGCAGAACAATGTCTTACATTCACCCCAATACAAAGATCTGGGCCTAAATCCATCGTTTTTTTGCTCTACACACCACCCTAGGTCAGACACTGGCTATATGCAAATCAGCCTTGACCCTGTGCCTCATGGGAACAGTCCAGCCCGAACTACCAAGCCATGCCTTCCCTGGACCGGAAACAAGCTTCCGAGGACCGGTTTCTAGCATTCCAGCCGTCTTCAGCCCGGCTTGCTTGAATCCAGTGGTGTGGAGAGCATGGGACTCACGTCTGAGCATACCCATCCCACTCGGCGTGACAAATGCAAAAACCACAGTTGATGAACAGAATGCATAACAATGTCATACACACCACCCCAGTTCAGACATGGCCATATGCAAATCAGTGTGACCCTGTGCCTCAGTCCAGCCCGAACTGCCAAGCCATGCCTTCCCTGGACCGGAAACAAGCTTCCGAGGACCGGTTTCTGGCATTCCAGCCGTCTTCAGCCCCATTTGTCACCCCGAGTTCGGGCTGGACTGTTCCCATGAGGCACAGGGTCAGACTGATTTGCATATGGCCATGTCTGAGCGGGGGTGGTGTGGAGTGCAAAAAACGATGGATTTAGGACCAGATCTCTGTACTGGGGTGAATGTATGACATTGTTCTGCATTCTGTCCATCAACTGTGGTTTTGGCATTTGTCACCCCGAGTGGGATGGGTATGCTCAGACGTGAGTTCCATGCGCAGAAGCTTGTTTCCGGTCCAGGGAAGGCATGGCTTGGCAGTTCAGGCTGGACTGTTCCCATGAGGCACAGGGTCAGACTGATTTGCATATGGCCATGTCTGAACTGGGGTGGTGTGGAGTGCAAAAAAAACGATGGATTTAGGCCCAGATCTCTGTACTGGGGTGAATGTATGACATTGTTCTGCATTCTGTCCATCAACTGTGGTTTTTGCATTCATTAAAATCACCGGCAATGCAACATTGCAAAAAGGCAGAAATAATTTGACAGGCAATGCAACATTGCAAAAAGGCAGAAATAATTTGACAGGAATGCTGGTGGGAAAGGAAACCAAACGTTGACCCACTCCTAACACAGGGCTACGCCAATCTCCACATTAAAAGGGGCCCGAAAACAGCACGTCCTTAAACACCTTTTTTATCCTGTACTCACCTGTTGTGTCAGGTCTCCACAAATCTGAAACTGCAAAGATACCAATATCTGTCTGTAGACTCAGAAGCCTGTTTAAAGGCCACTTTTTTTGCTTTTTAAAGCCTGTGCCATGGCGTGGAAAGTGCACAGCCACCATACAGAGCTTTGACGTCCCGCATAGAGCATAAAAAGATAACCTAGAAGACCACAGCGATCTAACTCTGAAAATGTGAACTATCTTTAGGCAGTTCCACCTGAAGCATCTCACGAAGGTTCACCAAGGTACGTCCTTTGTCTAAATGCTACCTGCATAAGCCCTCTTAACTCCTAATCACGTGTGCTTGTATTTTTGTCACGACCTTTGTTCGCAGAGGCTCGGCCCATCTTGGTGTTGTCTAGGCGATGGGCTACGTAATGTTATGTTTGCTCTCGGTATGCATGTTATGGCATTGTTAAAAGGGACATCATGGTGTCAATGCCATTATCATTCACATCAGCCTTTCAGTAGCCACCCGGCAGCGCGCCAGCCTCCCGCCAGCATCACTTCCAGGGGTCATCCGAGTTTATGCGCCCAACCCTCGCCTGCCTACATGAACTAGCCCAGGGAGGGTTCACTCCTCAAAGACCCCCTGCCTCGGTTGTACTTTCAGAGAGGGCGTGGCGCATCCTGCTATGCAGGAACCCCCCGAATGTAGTCTGCCGGGCGGAGGTGCTCATGGAAAATGTGCCCATACAAAAGCAGAATATGTAAAAACATAGGGACTGATTCACAAAGATCTTCCGCAGTCCTTGGCGCCACGGCTACGGAGTCTTTGTGAATCGGGTGCTTCTGGCTTTTATGCAGTTTTATACAGTTCTGGCGGCTTTACACGAGCACCAGTTACATTGCAGAAGGAATGACACAACCCTTTTTAGTTATGTTGAGGCACGGGTAAATAAAGTAATTTTCCCAGACTCACAGGCTATTCAGCGTCCGCCGAGACTCGTCCATAGGCTGCAGCTGAGGCATTCCGTCACATCCACACGATTATATATCAAGATGAGACGGCGAGAGGCGGGTTCATGCATTTGGAACAGTACTACACGACACAATCACGTTTTACATCAGGCACATTCACAAAGAGCACACAAAGTAATATTTGACACATGTACAGTTTTGAGATTGATGGAGGTGAGCGGGAGTTTGTGACAGAGGTCTGTAATGTTGACAAAGACCATCATTAACCCCTCCATGTCGCGCTCCTCCAATGTCCTCTGGAATTCCCTTCTGGCGCTTCTTTGACTCACCCACAGCCCGAGGACCGCAAGCTGGTTCAACCAGTGAAACTCGATCACCCCTGCCGGCGACTTTCATTTCTGTAATGCAACTGGTGCTGATGTAAAGCGCTCCGACACCTGCGGGTCGAGTTCGCGCTATATAAAATTTGTAAGATAATGTCCCAGTTGCTGTCAGTAGGTGTTACGTAAATCACTCTGTAAATAGATTAATTTGAGGTATTCCTTGGAAAAATTGCGTCTGCATCTGTTAGGGCGCTATGCCATGGTATACATTCCTTCTACATTGATGGGCGTGGTACCAAGTCATGACTGAAACATCCAGACAGTTTTTTTTCATTTTAGTCAGGAGGACTGCACCGGTAGTTTCAATCTCTTACTTCTAATAAGAAGCGTGAAACTACAAGTCCCACCATGCACCGAGTTAGATGTTCCTTGAACTCTACGACTGCTTGAGGCTGGCTACGCAAAAACGGCAACCCTTCGTGCGCTTCGAATTTCTATGACGTAAGCATTTCGATTCTACGCGCAGGTGTTCGTTCACTTGTGAGTTTCTAAAGTCGGTCGAGGATAACCCAGTTCATTCGTTGTTAAACGACGACAACCAGGGAGGCGGTCCACCCGGTGGCCCAGGGACGTGTCCTGCAATGCTGATGAGAGCCGAAGCAAGCTCGGGCACTCTGGCCGAACTCCGTTGACCCTCTGCACTGACTGACTGGAAGCACTCTTACCTGCTTCGAAACCCGATCCCTCGGATGCATCAGTTATGCAAGAAAGAAAAGGGGCTGGGCCATCACAGCGCATCCCAGAGGAGTTAAAAGGAGTAACCAGCCTCGCACCAAGGAGCGAGCGCACAAGTGTGTCGTGGGAGTGCTGCGCTCGTGCGGACACAGGTGGACCAGGCAGGTGGGGAAGACTGACGCCTTCCAGGTATATATTTACTTTTTGTCTATCAGGGGGCGCACTCCCATGTATATGTGGTCGTTAGGAATGTCTGATTTATAAAATAAATGTGTGTGTGTATTGTGTTACCACTAGCGCGCTGAAGCGGCCGTGAGCTACCAATAGCACTGTGAGGGGTTCAAACAATGAAAACCGAATTCTTATATGATTCACTATGCTCAGAACGGACAAGAGCGTACCTTGGAGTCATTTAATCGAGATTCAGGGAACGCGCATTGGAAGTTCAAGACCTGGGCATTTCTTTTGCTTGTTGAGAAAATTGAACAACATAGACATAGTAAAAGTGCATTTTTATTATTTAACATTTTATGTACAATACGGCACCTGGTTGTGGCATAGCTTGTAACAGAAAACATTGACTAATAATCTCACTAGTCATTAAAATCCGGTTTCACAGAACTGGTTCCTCGTTTGAAAATCCTACTCTATCTCTCCTTTACCCACGCGCTAGCCATGAGACGTTTTCACAATTCAGCCCTTAGAGACGGAATGAAATCGAATTGAACCATTTTAAATACATTCGTTATTTTGCAAGTGTGCAGCTTTGTTTTTCGTCAAATGATAAAACGTTTTAACGGCACTTCGAATAGACGGCAGACTGCAGCGCTGTGTTGTATTTTTAGATTCACATATATCGCAATTTTTTGGATATTGAATTTGAACGTATAAGTAGAAGAGACCTGCTTATAAAAGAACATATTTGAGCAAATACTGTTTTTCCAACCTAATACTATGTTTTAAAAATGCCTACTGTATAAAAAAATAAACCTTTATATTTAAAAATATCTTTCTAACCAGTAAGATCAGTCCACAAGTTACTGCACCTAAAGTTTACATCTGTAAGTAAATTGCTGGCTATTGGTCAAGTGTCACGGAGTCTAACTCAAGATGCCACCGACTCAAACATAGAATCTTCAGACGATTATAGACACGTAAATAGATACAAAATATATAGTTTTGCATATTTTTAGACTGTATTATTATAAACAATATTTCCTCCTGATATTTCTGTACTTACCATTATAAATGTAGGAGTGCAATGTTTTGGTAAGCCATGTTTTTGACACAATATTGTTTACAACAACATAGTGTCAGTGATAGAGTAGGTGTGCCAAAGAGATGTGAGGAAAGGGACTGTTTTTGTTAATTTCTTGGAACATGCCTTTGTTTTATAATTTCACATTCATTAGCATATTTCCCCTGAGGCGGAAAGCCGGGGGGGGCTTAGATTGCACACATCGTAGCTTAAAATTGCACATTGTTGTTTTTAAATTGACTGCTAGTTTTTAAACGTTCTGCTGCTCGGCGCTTTGTCCCGGCGCTTAGACTCATTAGCACACTTCCCCTGAGGTGGAAAGCCGGGGATATAGATTGCACACTTTTTAGCTTAAATCTGCACATTGTTGTTTTTAAACTGATTGCTAGTTTTTAAACATTTTACTGCTTTTTTGTGTGAACCTACCTACCTGCCACCTCGAACCCCACTCCCCGCGCAGCCGATTAGTTGCTGACGCGGTAGGAGACAGGGGTGGACGCCATCTTGGGGGTACGCCGAGGACAGCGCTCTAGCTGTTGGCTGCCTCCTCCCCCTTGCTCTGTCCTATATTATGACCCACATCTCCCGGCCGCGCAGCGGGCGCGCCGGCGGGGCGCCAAAGGCGAGCCCGCCTGCGCCCGTCCGCGCCAGGACGGGGCCAGGGGCCACCCCCCTGCATCATTTTTGGGACCTAGGAAACACTATAGTGCAGAGTCTTTGCACCAACTAAGGCCCTTTGTAACTACTAGCTGTCGCCACTAGTTCCACCCCCTGGAGTCCCCCCGTGTCTGCCTCCATTGTAACACAGATTTACAAAAGGGGGTGGTGATGAACAGAGTGTCTGAGTTAAACAGACCACTCTTACCCAGTCCAAAGATCAGGGCTTGATCCATCACCGTTATTTATCTCACTGCCCCATCCCAGCTCAGAACCTGGCTATATGCAAATCAGTCTGTCCCTGGCCCAGTGCATCATGGGAACAGGGCAGACTAAACTACCAAGCCAATTCTTCACCAGAAAGGAGACAAGCTACCAGGGACCGGTTTCTGGCATTTCAGCCTTCTTCGGCCCGGCTTGCTTGAATCCTGATGGAGCAGTGAGAAAGGGACTCATGTCTGAGTAATTCAGAGACTCTGTCCCTCACCACCCCTTTTTGTAAATATTTTTGTCCACCCTAAGCGTGGAAGGGTATTCTCAGATGTGAGACCCTTGCTCATTGCACCATCAGGATTCAAGCAAACCGGGCCGAAGACGGCTGTAATGCCAGAAACCGGTCCCCGGGAGCTTGTTTCCTTCCCAGTGTAAGAATTGGCTTTTGTAGTTTGGTTTGCCCTGTTCCCATCATGCACTGGGACAGGAACAGACTAATTTGCATACAGCCAGGTTCTGAAACTGGGATGGTGCAGTGAGCTAAAAAACGGTGTTGGATCTAGCCCTGATCTCTTGACTGGGTGAGAGCTTTCTGCTTAATTCAGAGACTCTGTCCCTCACCACCCCTTTTTGTAAATATTTTTGTCCACCCTAAGCGTGGAAGGGTATTCTCAGATGTGAGACCCTTGCTCATTGCACCATCAGGATTCAAGCAAACCGGGCCGAAGACGGCTGTAATGCCAGAAACCGGTCCCCGGGAGCTTGTTTCCTTCCCAGTGTAAGAATTGGCTTTTGTAGTTTGGTTTGCCCTGTTCCCATCATGCACTGGCACAGGAACAGACTAATTTGCATACAGCCAGGTTCTGAAACTGGGATGGTGCAGTGAGCTAAAAAACGGTGTTGGATCTAGCCCTGATCTCTTGACTGGGTGAGAGCTTTCTGCTTAATTCAGAGACTCTGTCCCTCACCACCCCTTTTTGTAAATATTCCATTGTAACACAGAGCACATCAACCCCCCCAATATTAATGAACATCAGGACTACCATATGTTCCTCCTAAACTGGAGATCACTACCCAAACACAGCTTAGAAATATCAATGCTGTTAGAGGAACATATGCCAGACATTGTTTTCCTAACCGAAACATGGCTGACCCAAGACTCTGACCCTGACTTGGTACAAGCCCTTATTTATACCAGGCTATCAGATAGCCCGCTTAGACCGTGCTCTTGGGAAAGGCGGAGGGCTTGCTATCATTTATAAAGACATATTCACCTGTCGCTGCCCCCCTGAAACCATCGCAGACTGTGAAAGTTTGCGGTTTGTCATTGAATTTTCGTTGAATGACATTTTTTCCGGTATTCTTGTTTACCGTCCTCCTGGGGCCCTTAAACAATTCCAGACAGCGCTCCCCTCTGCCGTGGCTGAGCTGATCACCTACCCAGCAAACTTCACACTACTAGGCAATCTCGACATACATTTTGATAATACCCTGGATAGTGTTGCCATAGAGATGACGGCAAGTATAGCTGCAGTTGAATTAGAACAACTGGTTCCATCTCCTACACATGTTAGAGGCCATTTGTTAGACCCGGTATTCACTAACTGTGCACATCTTAAAGTGGGTACGGTAAGTCGCCTCCCCTAGACTGATCACTTCTTGATCCCCCTTACCTGGACCACCCATACATTTGTTTCCCCTACCCCTATCCTGCGTAAAGTGAAAAACTGGTCCAAATTATGTATGAACCGTTGGACCAACATTCTCACAGCCACTAGACCCACGCTCACCGGCGATCATTCTTTAGATAATAACGAATATGATAACTGGATCACCAACTCATTAGACTCAATATTTCCCCTTCGCACCTCTAACCCAAAAAGACACCGTAAGACAGCGCCCTGGTACTCGGAAGAGCTCAGAGGAAAAAAACGTTTATGTAAGAGGCTGGAACGAAAGTGGCGCTTGAACTACAGAATTACGGATAAAGCGACCTATAGGGAAGCTATTAAAGCTTATAAATTAGCAATAAAAGTGACTCAATCGGCCTACTACAATGACAGAATAATGTCAGCCAAATCTAAGCCGAAAGAGATGTATCAGACAGTAAAAAGTCTAATTAAGCTTCAATCTTCCCCGGCAGCTAATTACAACCCACTTGCCCAATGTAATAATCTGGCCGAATTCTTTTCTCAAAAAGTAAACAAAATGTATTTATCCTTTCCTGATCCCCCTTACCCAAGGACTGTATCTAGCGGGTGATGCAGAGGTGCCACCTCAACACATCTTGGACCATTATCCCCAGTTAGACCCAGAAACACTTGAGCCACAAATGCATCAGATCAAATCTGGGTCTCCATGTGACCCTGCTCTACTGAGCACGCTGGTCCTGGCCAACCAGGTCATCCTTCCCACGTTAATGGAGTTATTGAACTCCTTCATAACGACGGGCATCGTACCACCCAACTGGAAACATGCCAGGGTACGAGCACTCTTGAAGAAGCCCATCCTCGACCCTGGCGATCTCGGTAATTACCGTCCGATTTCACTGCTCCGTTGGGTAAGCAAAGTACTAGAAAAACATATTAACGCCTCTCTGACTAACTTTTTTGAGAGTAACCAATTGCTCGACATTACTCAGACAGGCTTCCGACCCAAACATGGAACGGAGACGGCTCTGATGGCAGTCACTGAGGAAGCAAGGCGGGTCTTAGATCAGGGAGGATCAGTGGCAGTGATCCTTCTTGATCTGAGCGCCGCCTTCGATACGGTGAACCACTGGATCCTCCTGCGCCGCCTTTTTGGCCTGGGAATATCTGGAGAAGCACTGGCCTGGCTTAGGTCTTTCTTAAGCGAACGGACCTTTCGAGTGTTCGAGGGAGCTTCTGTTTCCGCCAGCAAGCCGTTGGGCTGTGGGGTCCCGCAGGGTTCATCCATGAGGCCCACGCTTTTTAATGCCTACATGAGGCCGCTGGCTTTGATTGTTCGTCCGCACGGTATTAAGATCGTTACCTATTTTGCGGACGACACCCAGCTGGTGGTCTCGCTTGCACACAAGAATTGCCATCAGCAACGGAGTAACCTCACAACCTGCCTAGAGCAGGTGAAGAACTGGATGACGGAATCATGCTTGAAGCTCAAAGGAGATAAAACTGACCTCATGATCCTAGGCCCATCAACCCCCTCCAATCTGGAGCGGATATGGCCAGCCAGTCTAGGCGACCCCCCCTCACCCAGAGAAAATATAAAAAGCCTGGGGATATGGCTGGATAATGCCTTGACCTTTAATACTCAGGCCACTAAAACTTCAGCAATCTGCTTTGGCCTCGTCAGGATGTTGAAAAAGATTCTTCCACCGTTACCTTTTGAGGCCAAACAGGTAGTCATCCAGGGCCTAATTCAGTCCCGCATCGATTTTTGCAATGCCCTATATCTGGGGGCACCTGAGTACTGCCTGAACAAACTGCAGCGGATCCAGAACTGCGCTGCGCGCACACTTCTTGGAATCCCCCGCAGAACTCGAATAGAGCCTGCACTAAGAGCTTTGCACTGGCTCCCCGTTAGAGAGAGAATCAAGTTTAAATCCATGTGCATCGCCCATCAAGCCTATTGGAAAGCTGGCCCTACAATCAACCATGCTTTGATCACCCCCTATTATCCAAAAAAAGAACTTCGCTCCTCTCATGCTTTTCTAGCAGTAGTTCCCAGGATTAAGAGATCCAGAGCGGGAGGCCGATCCTTTTCACACAACGCACCCAAGTTATGGAATTCACTTCCCTTGCACCTCAGATCTAATCCCAATATGCTGACCTTCCGGAAACAACTTAAAACTTTCCTCTTTGACTAATTCTACCCCTTGTTGGGTCTATCTCACTGGAATCTGTGCTCTTGATTCCTAGCGCCTGGACGCCTCAGGGAAACTGCAGCGCTTTATAAAACCTTTTTTCATTTCATTTAATTTCATTTTATCAAAGCAATTGGCAAGGTAACTACGCCCGACCAGAATCCTCTATTCAGGGTCCACTCGTCTGATAAAGCATTGTATGGCCCAGGGGCCGCATGTGGCACTCCTGACCTTAAAAAAAAAAAAACATAAGGGGGAGAGATGAAGTGGATTCATTCTCCTTAGTCAGACTTGTATAAACAAAGTGGAATCCACTGATAGATGTACATGGTCCCTACAGTGGTGGGGAGCACACAGTGTTTTTTAAATACGCCTCGCACACCAAAAGGACCCTTGGTGTCATGCTTCATCATTGGGGTCTTCGCACGCCTCTACGGGATGCGGCGTGCTACTACCTACGTCTACGCGGGAGCACTTTTATACACAGACTATGTGTGGTGTGTGTGAGGGTTTAAGTGGTAGTGAGTGAGTGTTGGGGTTCGAAGGGTTGTTAAGTGATGGTTTAAAAGATACCTGGCTCGTGGAGTGTACTCAGGAACATTTTTTAATGGGCCCCCGGGCTGGTATTATTAAAAGGTGTGTTTTGAGGTTCTTATATATAACAATGTACATCACCTCTTGTGTGCGTCAACATGTTTCGGAGTGGAACTGTTTCTTCAGGACGGGGTGCACAAATCCCCACCTTACTCACGTATTGTTTATCAAAAATCTGTTTCTTACAGAAAAGGGAAACTTAATAAAGGTTATTGTGTACCTAAATCAATCTTTATAGGTGGTTTCTGCAATTCGCGAACTTATTTCCATAGTACGTTGTACCTCATGAGCCTCCTTACGTTGTGGGGTCAAAACAAGCCAATATGCATCGATTACAAGGAGGAAGTCTCTCAGCCTTACTGCCTCGAACGCGGCTCCGCTGATGAGCGAATTGCAGAAACCTCCTATAAAGATTGATTTAGGTACACAATAACCTTTTATTAAGTTTCACTTTTCTGTTAGAAACAGATTTTTGATAAACAAAACGTGAGTAAGGTGGGGATTTGTGTACCCCTTCCTGAAGAAGGAGTTTCACTCCAAAACATGTTGACGCACACAAGAGGTGATGTACATTGTTATACATAAGAACCTCAAAACATACCTTTTAATAATACCAGCCCGGAGGCCCATTAAAAATGTTTCTGAGTACACCACAAGAGCCAGGTATCTTTTACACCATCACTTAACACTTCGAACCCCACCACTCACTCACTATCACTTAAAACCTCACACACACCACACATAGTCTGTGTATAAAAGTGCTCCAGCGTAGACGTAGGTACCAGCACGCCGCATCCCGTAGAGGGGTGCGAAGACCCCAATGATGAAGCATGACACCAAGGGTCCTTTTGGTGTGTGAGGGGTATTTAAAAAACACTGTGTGCTCCCCACCATTGTAGGGACCACGTGCACTCCTGACCTTTACATGCGGCCCCCTGGTCAACAGGAGCACTGGGCTGTGCTTTACTCGATGTAACTCTAACAATAAAAATGTGTTAAATAGACAGGCAAGCCTTTACTTAAATGTTAATTGGTGTTAAAGAAAGGACATAACTAGGGAGTTCTGCACCATTTTACTTTAGAAACACCATCATTTTCAAACACAACTTGCAGCAAAGATGTAAAATTCTGAGAGTCTCTTCAAAATTCAAAAAGTGTACATAATTAACATGCAGAACATTTTCACCTTAGTACAACTTAGTACCATGCATTTCAAAGTATTAATTTAAAAGTGATAGGTTTCAAATATAAATTTAGAAACATTATTTCTTCCATCTACCCTGACAATGCCAATAGTGAACTAAAGAGGCAAGTCAGTTGTTATGTGCACTCTTTGGGTGGCCTGGCTTCCTATTATTCATGAACAATATTATAGTTTAGTAAATCAAACACAAGGGAAGGATTTGTACAGCACACAACCTGAAGCCGTGTATTTTGAGGTCCTCTTAAATGTGACAATGAAGAAAAAGGAGGGGAAGGGAAATAAAGCAATTGCATAGGATCACACAATTTGGGAATGCGGGCAAACTGAGAATAATCCCAGGTTTTCTGCTTTCACATTGTTCTAGTCAGCCGTTAGATGTATATGCTACACTCCCCTTACACTCACCTTACTGCAAATCAACCCCAACTCCCTGACCCGACGCCAACCCACTGGCATCAGTGTGGCCCTCCGCCATATCACACATCAAAACTTTTGGCCCGTGTTAAAATGTTTGCGAGTACACATGTGATAAAGCAAGGATCCTTTTAAGGACGAGTTATGGAGGCAGGTACCTGGATCAACCTTTAACATAATCTGGGATCAGAACCAAAATACTAGCAGTTCAGGAAAATTCTAAAAAAAAAGAATTTATATTTGCATTCATTTAAACACTGCTCCTGCTCAAAGGTCACGATTAACAGCAGAGGCATAGGCGCATACAATAAAGTATGAGAACTGCGAACCTGAGTGCAAAAGGGGCGTGGCCAAACGCGTAACTAAAAATAAAATAAAACAATTTTCTTTAACTATATTGTTAGATTTACCCCTAGAGGTGACTGCATATAAAACCAAAAACATGTACTTTAAAAGAAAGACAAATGGAAATTAACCTGATCTTCGCATTGCTGTACACCCCCTACTTTCCTTTCAACCTGAAGCGACTCAGGGTCATCATTAACCATGCAGGAACTGTTGTTCTTAGTTAGAAAGTATGTGAACAGTTTAGATAAACTTAAAAAGCTTGGAAACGTCATTCCCAATAGATCCCACCCTCTCCAACCTGTGCATAACATCAGGCATCGTTATCAACAGTCTATTCAGACTTTAAAGTCCCATAATTTTCTTCTCTACACATACCATCTCCAGCACACTAAAGTAACACAATTGCCACGTATAGCGCTTTTCAAAACTCCTCAACAAATAAGTAAAATTCCATTGCCCAAGGACATTGCCAATAGTAAGGAGACAGTCAGCTACATTTCTTCATCCTAAACTGTATCCACATACATTTCGCCAGGCATCATTTGCGTGATGGAGGCAAAATCTGTTTTCCTTCTAGGGCCTATATCAGGTTTCTAAGATTAAGTGACATAGGAGGTGTGGCCGTTCATTTGCATAACTCAGGAACCCTTTGCTGACTCTTTGTTCCTATTGCGACCTTATGACCTGGCTCTTCATCTGCAATTTCTCTTGTTGCTGTCATCTGTGCAGTGCTGGCATTGGTAAGAAATTTGGGGTCTCAGAAAGTTCTATGTGTTCCAAATCAAGTCAAAGCAATCACAAACAACGCCACGACTTTTCTCAAACTTCCCACCCCTACACAAAGGGTTAACACCCTTTTTGTTTATTTTCACATTTCCAGGAATATGATTTTCAAGGACAGGTCCTTCCTATTCCACATTGCCTCTGAAAACTATCTGAGAAACGGACCGTTTATTTTTTGTTCTTGTGGGTGTCTCTTCTATATTCGCACATTATATTTTACTTTAACGCTCTGAAATTGCATGATTGGTTAATTAGCTCTTAGGGGCCAGGATTGGCTATGCTTCATTACCATCATGCTTTTATAATGGTCCATAATGACCGAAAAAAAGCTTATTTCATTAAAGTGAACTCGCTGGCCGAGTCTGGGAATCGAACTGTAGACAGTCAGGGTGTCTATATATGGAACCGGCTACGACCTCGGTGTGCACGCGATGTCCTCCCTCAAAGTCACTTAGCCCGTTCCTCGCTTTAATATCTAGTTCAACCTGTTCAAAAACTGCTTCCTGAAGGCAAGTCTGGGCGAAATGTACATTTAAGAGAGCACACTTTTAACTGACCTTTCATGTACGAAAAGCAAAGTTCTATAGTTAAATCCATTCACATGCAAATACGCCAGTGCACACGTTTTTAAGGAAAATAGTGTCCAATTAGTGTGTGCAGTTCAGAAATGACTACCGGGGAAGTGAAGATGTGCCCTTATAATAATTCTTAACTAAAAGGTCAAAAGCCAATTTTATAGAAATAACAACCTATCATAATCACACATGATACAAAAAAGAACATTTTTCGTTTTAATATTAAAAACAATCACAGGTAATTTTTCCATATATCAAAGCGCAACTGAGCTTGGCAATGGCCGAAAGTGCCGATATGTGTTTTTAACAGACATATGCAACTTGTAACATTACATTTTTAAACTACTTTAAGTGACTAAGCAAAATGTGCTGGGTGTATTTTTTAAACATTAAACTTGCTATCCAATTCTGTTTCTCTTCTTGTGGTGTTTAGCTTGCTGCAAATTATGCACAAAAGTGCGAACCATTTGCAGGTATTTAAGTAACATTTTTCATTCTCGGGCGAAGGGGCACGGAATTCCCTTTCTAAAGATATGGGTGGTGTAGGAGAGTAGGGTCTGCTTCCTATGGTTAGCCACACTTTTTGCTGTGATTCTCTGTTTTTTTTACTTTAGTATGGCTGTGGTCCTGCTAATCAGACCCACAGCCCAGCTGTTCTCTCTAAATTGATACCATGTACTTTAGGTAAATACCAGATTGGTTACTGGGTCACCCTTGTGAGCCCCTGTATAGTGTACCCTAGGTACCCAGGGCATAGGTGCACCCTAGACCTACCAGGGGCTGCAGCATGAATTGAGCCACCCCTGGTTTGTCTTCCAAACTGACACCACAAGTCTGTTCTTACAGCCTGGGTAAGGTGGTTTAATCACCCCTTTCTTAGATATATAGTATATCCATATCTTCCATCTAGTAACCTATAAGTCACTCCTATGACCGGCCTTAACAATCCTGGAGGCAGAGTGCTTGGTTTCATGTGAGAGGGTGCCCTAGCATGAGCTGAGCCCCTCTGCAGCTTTCAGAACAATCTCCTTATAGCTGTTCTATGATATAGCCATACCATATACTCTTAATTGCATTATAATCCTCGCGGTTAATGCTAACTTTGGTTTGGCTTTATCAAAACATGTTGTGTAAGGTGTCAAACACTTTGGAAAACTACCCCCCACCAGTTCTGGTGGCGGGATTAGCATTCCACCCTTCTAAAGGGAGAAGACATGTATTTACTGTTAAACCCGGTTAAAGTTAAACAGAGCCCCAGCATCACAAAATGGATGCTGCTGCCACAGACACGAGTCTGCCCTCCTGCTGCTGGACGAAACTTCAGCTGGGGAGGCTGGATAATAGGTTTTCTGTCCAGGGAGCTGCTGGCACCTCCCCAGACAGGCTTTAGTGTATTGGGGCAGGGAGGGCTGCATTCAGTGAATGCTTTCCAGACACTGCCTGGGGCACAGAAGGTGCTCGATGCATTTCCATGTTCAAACCGGTTGCTGGGGCGCTCAGCCCCAGCGCTGGCGCGAAACTGGATAAAGGGGAAGGGGTGTAACCACCCCCTCACCTGGTCCACCCATAGGAGGGACCTTAGAGATAGTCCAACCCCTAAACTTACTATAAGTATAGAACCCCACTCCCTAGGACTTTAGATTACCCTGGACGAAACTCTGCAACATATATCCTCGATCTTTGACATTCCATATCGACTGGAAAATGGAAGAAATCTCCATTGTGGTCAAGGAGTGACCACCTTGTTCAAACAGGCACCAACAGCATCTTTGCCGGTCTGCATTTTAGAGGCTCCTGCCGGAGTTTCCAAATTAAACAATGAGTGGTGTAGGGTGAAGTGGCACCCTGACAAGAGTCCTGGAAGCTATTTTTATTATTATTATTTTTACAAATTAAGCACTGGATACAACAATAGTACGGTAGTGATACATTTTTATAATTTAAAAGTAAAACTTACATTTGGAGCTTAAACATTAATTCTCTTAAAATGCACAAAGTAAGAAAATAGACGTGGAGGGAAAAAAAAGGAAACACAAGAGAACAGGAACTAGGGGGATAAGTCTCAGAGGTACAGGATGCTCTGAATAATTAATAGATATTGTGTCAAGAGGAGCTTTTTAGAGTCTCATATAAAAGGGTTAAGTTTAGCCACATGATTCAACTGATTGAGTCTTGTGTTCAATGACAGGTTTATAACTAGTGATACTGGCCAATAGCTCTTCAATGCACCGCCCACTATATAATTCAGATAAAAAATGTCTTATTTAGTACAAATGAGATTTTTTAGTAGCAATTTTAGCACAGCAAAGGATATATTATACACATTAAAAAAAACAAGGGGTGACTCAGGTAGCATGTGGTTGTATTCTTGTCCCAATTTTTTTTTTTTTAGGTAGATGGCAGGCTTTCTCTGTATTTTCGCCTTTTTATCTACAACCTTCTTTCACTGCTTCTTATTTCCATCTAGCATTTGCTTGCCACACATTTAAAGACATTGTGTTACGCCATAGCTTTCTCTGTATGAATGAATCTTACTCCATCTTCAGAGACTGTACTCAGACCAGTTCAACTATGAAGTGGCAGATAAACTTTGCATTTCTCAAGTGCTTTAGAATTGCAGCACTTGACATATAATCATGTAAAATGACTGTTTAATCACACCTGGAAGTGTACTGGTGGCGTCCTGATCTGATGTCCATTGTTTAATCTTCCTAGTAATGTGCATCTACCTTGAGCTTGGCCACTGGAATTATGCCGTTGTGCAGCTGCAGCGTTTTTTTTGCACAATTATGGATTTGCCGCTTTTCCCACACAATCCAGCATCTTCTGCTTAATCTGCAGAGTTCAACAAAAAATATTGGTTCTAGCTCAAACTGTTCAAAAGTTAGAGAAATGCAGTGGCACTTGTTCCTGCGCAGTGGAAGGCCCTTTCTGTTGCTTTTTTCTATATTTGGGTGTTAAACTGGTACTAAGGCAGCACAACCTATGCCAGACAGTGTTAACAAGTGTAACAAGCTTTGGCAAAGCCAATTGGTCTGGATTTGGCTAACAGTCTTTAGGGCAAATCTTGTTTTATGAAAAAGTTTACTGTTGAGAAAGCAGCCAGGCCATCATTCTAAAAAAGTCATTGGCTAAAGACAAATATTTTTTGGTTTAAAAAAGCACACATTACCACAGTAGTCCCCAACGCTGAAGAGAACTACTTTGTGTGTGGATGTGCTCCTTGTGAAAGCTATAACTGGCTTATGAGTCCTAATTAGTGCAAAATTGGTCCTGAATTGCTTGTGTTCCATTTCAGGGAGCACCTGGCCTGGCAGCGTGGGCTGGGCTGTTCCCATTGGAGCTGTGTCAAGACTGATTTGCATATGGCTAGGTCCAAACTGAGGTGGCATGTTGTGTAGAACAACAATGAACTGGTTTGTGGCCTGAGTAATTACCAGTAGATGAAATTAAATCAAACATTCCATCCATCACTTTGTGTATTTTTCCTTGTAAAAGGACAGCTTGCTGTACCTTTAAAATGTATTCTGCTAGTGACTCAACTGAGCTAACCTACTGCCTCATGATCTATGTGGCAGGGGCAGGAAAAAATGTGAATGACACAATAGACTAATGTATGACGTCTGGCTGAAAACTCTTATACGTAACTATGTCATACACATAACTGTTGAAGAATCAAAAGTTCTTGGTTAACATCAGACCTAAGAAAGCTAATTGGTTTGCGGTTGATTGCCTGTCTCTTGCCTTTGCTGATGCTTTTTTGCAATATTTCTGTAAAACCTTCTTTTATACAGACAGAGAGGCATGCACAGACAGACTTGAACAGATAGACAATTGGAGAGATTTAGACCGACCGACAGAGAGACTTGCACAGACAGACCAAAACAGAGACTTAACAGACTGGCTTGCGTAGAGAGACAGAGAGGCTTGCACAAACAGACCATCAGACAGACAAGCTTACAAAGACAGAGAGGCTTGCACAGACAGAGACAGAAATGCTTGCACAGATAGACCGGCTTAGACAGAAAAACAGGTAGTCTTTGATAGACGGAAAGATGGAAAAGGCTTGCACAGACAGACAAGTAGAGACAGAGAGAGCCTTGCAAGACAGAAAGGCTGAGATGCTTGCACAGACAGAGAGAGACTTTTATAGATAGATAGGGTTGCAAAGATTGACAGATAGGGTTGCAAAGATTGACAGATAGGGTTGCAAAGATAGACAGAATTGCAACGTTGAATAGGGTCGCAAAGATAGACATAGGGTTGTAAATATAGGGTTTAATAGATAGATAAAACACAAAACTTGAACATGTGGCAGAGTTAAAATTAGTAATATAGTTAAATGTCAATGTAAGCAGGACATACAAGAGCACTTAAAACAAACTTTAAAGCCATAGAAACAGGACATGTGACTAAAATGACTTATAAATATAACTGTAGCTCTCAATTAAAATACACACCAGAATAACATGCAGGACTGCAGTTAGACATGCACTTCATTGCACGCATACTAAAACAAGCATTTGCAATGCAAGCAGTCTCGCATTTGTGAAAATCAGAGCTCTTGGCTTTGAAAATAACAATGTTTTTTACTTTTGTTTAGATATTTGGATTGGAGTGATCATATTTGCATAGAGCTATTGCCATTCGTAGGAACATTGTGGTGCTGGAAAACCAGATAATGGGAAATAGGTTATGAGGGAGTGGAGACAAGAGTAATATGCTGCCTGAAAAAAAAATAACAACATCCTGGAAAAAGCAAACACTCATTGGGAATGCAAGATTAAGTAAAGCATGTGAAATGTGAGCAGGACAAATGCGGATACTATAACGTTTTTACACTTATTATTCAAAAATAACAAGTGTTTTTGCATGAAAAATTAAGGACTTGACTACAGGGCCCACATGGGACCCCTTTGAATGTCAATTGCTCATCTCCTTACAAAATATAAGCAGTATGGTTTCAAATGACCACATCCCTGAACACAGAGCAGCGGTACACATTTCATAAACTAAAATAAGGAAAACAGCTGATAAGGATCACATTAAACATTTTCCACTCTATGCATCAACCAGGTATTGCAGTACCTCCAGAAATGATGCACTTCCCCACCTGGGGAAAACCATGCTGTTCAAAGAAAGACGAGTACATGAAAGTAGCACTTCACTGACAAACTTTGTAAAGTGGCGCTAATGTGTGTGGGTGTGAATAAAACCAATCTGGCCACTTTGCAACCACATTTTTAAAATTTCTTTTTCTTTTTTTAAATTATTTTTTCCCTGGATCCCGAAGCTGCAATTTTCAAAGGAAAAACTTCAGAAAAAGACAAAAATTTGAGCAAATTTGTTTCTTTCTTTTTTTGATCCATTTTACAGGGAAACACATAAATGAAAGGTGAGGAAAGAGAGGGTAAGAGCCTTATGTTGAAGTTGCGGTTTTCAACAAGTTAGGAGGAGCGAGACAGAGACAGAGAGTTGTTACAGCAGGTCTTGTAGACCGTTCCTGCGCACTGCCTAGGGTCAACCTAAAAATTACAATGTCATGAAAACAATTTCAAATGGAATTTGGTTTCCTGAGAAATAGAGGCAGTCAGAAAAGAAAAAAACAATGCTTCTCCAAAAGGAATTTACAACACCATTAGTAAGAGATAGGAACAGAGAGGAACTAATAACGCTGGAATGTGCACTGTGTTATGCATGGAAGAGCTGGTAGAAAGCTTACTGCTATCAGACTCTAAACACAAAGCCAGCACTAGAGTGATAATTTTATTTTATAGGTTTTTTTAATAGCGCTAGCTAGACCTGAAGGTATCAGAGAGCTTTACAAAACCGAGAGCAAGGCAATAATCCAGACACTGAGCATATGACGTGCAACAATCTTAGGCTTAAGTACACACAAAATATATACACAGGAAATAGCTAGGCCATGAGGGTGGCTACTGATTGTGGTCAATTCGCACAATTATGAGTCCAGAGAGAGAAAGACATTCTATACAATAGAAGCAAACAAAAAACAGCCAACTGTTCAAAGGGTCTCAGCTGAGAAAGAGAGACTATTAGAACCGAGTTCAGAATTGCGCATTTGTTCCAGTATTTGTTGAGGAGATAGCGTTTCAGGTCTCTCTTTGAAGCCAGAGAAGGAGGGGTAGCATCATATGTCCCTCGGGAGAGAGTTCATATGCTGGGAGCGTTACCGATAAAAGCCTGGGTTGATTCACTTTTTAGTTTGGGCGGCATGAAGAGAAGTGTTTTGGAGATTCTCAGCAATCTGGTTCTTCCTGATTTTGTGAGTGTGTTGTCTAAATAGTCGGGTGTATGTGAGTAAATGGCTTTGTGGGTGATACAGGCAATCTTGTACGAGCATCTTCCATCAATGGGAAGCCAGTTAAGGTTCTCGGGGGCAGGAGTGATGTGTTCATACCATTTAATATCTGTCATGAGCTGAGCTGCCATGCTTAGTACTGATAATAAAGTTAAATGTTTATTTTTCAGTTAAAAAAAGTGTAGCAAATGTGATTTGGTGTGAAGATAATAATGCACAGTAGGTTTTAAATAAAATGTCAACCAGGGTTTGGAAAAAGTCTGTCAGCTGCCAATGTTTCCTCCAACTGCATTTGCAAACTTACAGACTCACCTGGGAGGTATGATGCAATACCTCCAAGAGACATGACAGTCCTAGTTCATAGCCTCCTTTTGCACAGCCTTTTGATAGTTGTTGACTCATCCTCCCTCTTGCTGCTGAAGCTTCCTGTTGCCTCATAACACTATCTGTGCAGATGGGACAGGAAGTCTTTTGTACTGTGGCTTTGTGGGATTGTTAATTCCCTTAGAACAAACGTAAGGTACCAACAAGAGATGGCCACATACATCTGAGAGGTGTATTATAATAGACATGTCTCCTAATACTCCTAATACATACTGACAATCATTGAAACATTTAGGAGTTTATAGAATGACTACAAGTTGCTCTACGGCCAATTTGGAGTCATAAAGTCTGACAACTGGGTTTAGAGCGGTGAAGGTCCAATGCAGGGTCCATTATTTTTTTTTTTTGTAAGTATATATAGCTTGCACTGACCCAAAGGTATTGGAGCACTTACATGAGCACCAGTTACATTACAGAAAGTCCCATTCATTTTTAGGTGGGGGATTAAGTGATTTGCCCAGAAACACAGGATGTTGAGTTGACAGCAGGACTCAAACCTTGTTACTGTTTTCCAAAGTTGGCAGCACCGACCCAAACGTCATTGTCCTCAGCTACTTGTGGGGTGAGTGCAGTGTTTGGGGAGGGGGAGAATCTGAGGGGTCAGACGTGCACTTACTTTTAAAATGTTATAAAAACAGTCCCCCTACTTTTAAATCCAACGGGACGGTTAATTCTGATGTTTGAAATGTATCAGCTGCGAAGTTGGCCAGGGAGTCTCCGGTGTTGTGAAACCAAGGGAGGGGCAAATATGTAAACCAGTTTTCTTGCCAAGGGCCCTGGTAGAAATTTAAATGTGCACAACTGTTTAATCTGCAAATGTGTAGGGCGCTTGGAAGCTGATATTAGCTTTAATCGATAGAATCACTTGCAGTTTCCTCAAGACACATATTTATTCTTTTCGAGATTAATTGTAAGTGACCTACCAGCTAAGCTGTGAAGTGTGTGCTTTTAAAAGATCGTTACAAAAAATATTGCACTGCATACAGTCTGGATTTACTAAAATCTATATTTTGGAAGCGCTTTTTTTAATCTTTATCTACTTTGCACATTTTGCAGCAGCCTATAATATACTGTGTGTAATGGAAGCTTAAAATAATGACTTGCATGTTCAAAGTGCTTTCTGTCACAGACTGGGATTTCGTAGCACTAAACAAACACATCACTATTCTCCTCTGCACCGAACAGGATACATTTCTGTGGTTCTCAGGTGCAGTGCATTAGCTAATAAAGGTTTCATAATGTAGGATGGTGCAGTTCTCGCTAATGAAAACAACATGTATTTAATTTTCATTTAATCTGTGCGTTTTTTTATATGTAGTTACTTGAAGGTGAAATACCGAAAATAGTTGCAAATATTTTGTTTTTTTAGCCATGCGGTCCTCTACTCCCAGTCACCCCGCCCCCTTTGAGCACAGCACCGCAGTTCCCATAATTTCTTTTTAATGCGCTTCGACCACTGGTTGAGTGTGGTAGAACCCTCTACCATAGTCAGCTTGTCATCTGCTAAGTTTAACATTCTATAGGTTTTTCACATGCTATTTTAGTCTGGTAGACAGATAGGACACTGTCAACAATGTGATGTATTTGTGCTAGCATGTAAAACAAATCATTCATTTTTCTTGAATAAAGTTGTAAATTGTATATGCCGAGTGCTCGCATCTTTCTTTCTTAAGAAACCTCTAATCCTTGATCTTGTTTGTTTCGGTACTTGGTTGCTAAAATAAAATATTAGTTGGATAATGAAGCTTCACAATGTGCAGCATAAATAACGTGTTTAATTGCATAATATTCCTATTAGTTTCACCATAACTACCACAATATTCAACTCACTTTGACAAATATCTTGGTCCTGATTTGTTTGATTATTCGATGGCTTTGAGTATGGTTCACTTGCTTCCAGAATTGAGAAGCTGAGACAAAGCGCTCTGAAATAATAAGTATGCTGTGGCCTAGAACAAGTCTGGTAACTTATTAATTGTGCATTTGATTGCAATTCAAGAGCATTTTGTAACATCTCAACATGTGGGAAAAAAAATGGTGCAATACATTGCATGTCAAAGATATTTAATGGAGCATTAACAGGAATTTAGATGATTCAGCCTTGATTTGACGTCAGTGACCCAAGAAAGGCAGATGAATGAGAAGAGCATAGAGGGGTGACTCGCCGCAGAAACAATTAGAAGAGCGCATGGTTACACAGGTTGGAAGGCCTCCACTCTCGGTTCATTTGCATTAATCAGGAAATATGAACATATGTTCATTTAAACGTTTTCTTTATATTTGTCTTGGTGTTACCCGACAATCAGTCATCAACCCCAGTTGCATGCTTAGTACATGCCTTAAAACCATTGTTTTCTGGCTCTTCACCCCCACTCCATGCACACTGAGAGTTCCTACAGCTAGGCTTACATCTGCCAGCATTTCTTCATTCGCTCCTTACCATGACCTATCTCAGTCTGCTTCAGGCAAGTAACTGAGAAGAGGATAGTCCAGGTGACCACTCTGCATGCCAATGCGAGTTTCTTTGATTGTGTACATTTGGGCACTGAAAATAGCTGGTCTTCATTTTAGTATAGCATGTACATCTATTAGGAAGACTGGATCTTTGTACTGCTTGATGAGTTTAGCTTTTGCTTCCTCTCCATGTGGCACCTTGGTTGATGTGAAACTATTAAAACCACTGAAGGTAGTAAAGCAAATCCTATTTGAAAGGCATTATCTAACGGAGGGTATGAAAGAGACTACGATTCTGTTTTGTCCATAATAAATGCCTTTGCAAGGGTAGACAAGCTGCTGGATATTTATTTCTGTCCCAGTGAAGAGGGGGCAATAGCATGCCACTAGGCCTCATCAACCCACCTCAAGTTTCCAGGATATGGGCCTGGATGTGCTATCCCAACTTATTTGCTTTTAACAATGGGAAACTTACATGGGCAGCAGATAAGAATGAGAAATAGTAGAAAAGTACCCACCCATTACTCCATGATTGCCTGTTAGACCAGGCATCCATGGTTATGCTTTCCCTCTAACGTTTTGCCCTTAGACCTCCTTTTTTTGCTGACTTTGTTTTCGCTGGCCTTTAGGACTTTGCACACTTTGCCACTGCTAACCAGTGTTAGAGTGCTTATGATCTCTACTCAAAACATGGTAAAATTGGAATATACCCAATTGTCATATTTAATTTCCTATCAAGACCCAAGTAAAGTGCACTACATATGCCCAGGGCCTGTATATTAAATGTTACTAGTGGACCTGCAGTATGGATTGTGCCACCTACTTAAATAGTCCTTTAAACATATTTCAGGCCTGCCATTGCAGAGGCCATGTGTGCAGTTTTAACCTGCCACGTCGACTTGGCAAAATAAACCTTTTGCCATGCCCAAACCTTCCTTTTTAATACAGCTAAGCCACCACTAAGGTAGGCCTTCGACCGTCCCAAGGGCAGCGTGCTTTGTATTTAACAAGTTGGACATGTACTTTGAATTTTGCATGTCCTGGGAGTGTAAAACGATTACATTTGATTTTCACTACCGCAAGTCCCCTCTCTCCCATGAGAACACTGGAGGTGCCTTTTTACATGTTATAAGTGTCATTTCCAAATGGGAAGAGATAACTGGTTCATGTTTGGTGTCTCAGGAAACCTACTTTAAAATGCTAATCTATGGAAAACTCTGATTTTTAAATTGTAATTCTAAAAATGCCACTTTAGGAAAGTTCACAGCCAAATTTGCAAAACAGTTTATTTATCAAAACCACCAGATTGTAAAATGAGTCGGGTTCATTGATAACATATTTTGTGTGTGGAATGGGCAAGATGATACTTTAACCCCTCCCTTGCTCATAACGGAGCCGCTCCGTCATGAGCATCGGCTGAGCTGTGCTCATGACGGAGCGGTTCCGTCATGGCCCTGCCGCCAGGCCTGCGCGGCGCTGATTTCGCGCCTGCGCGGCGCGTTCTATTGAGCGGGCGGGGCCATGACGGAACCGCTCCTTCATGAGCATAGCTCAACCGCGGCTCGTGACGGAGCGGCTCGTGACGGAGCGGCTCCGTCAGGAGTATGCGAGCGCCGCTCGGCCCCCCCGCCCCCCTAGCGCTGCGGCGGAATTGCCGCCGCAGCGAAGGGGTTAAATCAGTTTTTCAGCTAGCTAAATCATAGGTCTGCTGGCAAAGTTCAGTTTGACAATCAACAGTTTCACTATTACATTTTTGGATGCTTTAGTAGTTAGAAAAAGTGGACAGTTCTAAACTGTTGCTTATTAAACCTACAGACCAAAACAAGGCATTGCATTATGCCAGTCATCATCCACAAAGCATACTTGACAATTTGCCTTATTGACAATTTCTAAGAGTCAAGAGAAATTGTTCAGAGAAAAGCGAATATTTTTTTCATGCTAATGTACTGATGGATAAAATCAAGGAAAAGGGATACCAGAAGAAATTGTTAAAGAACTCTATGAAAATAGCTTGGTGAACTCCACAAGAAACCCTCTTGGAAAAGAAAAAACTGAGGGCTGTGACAGACCAAATGGTTTGTGTGTCTACACTCTGTCCTAAAACAAACCAATTCAAAAAAATTATCAGACAAAATTGGCATCTGATTAAAAATTAGGATAAATCTTTTAAAAAGCCATTATTTGCCTTAAAGAAAGAACGTGTACTAAAGGTAGTCAATTAATTCAGGCCTACACACCACCACTATTGAGAAATAATTTGCGTCGACTATGGAATTTATCACCACTGGAGAGACATTTCACTTGTGGCACGTGTGTGGGCTGCAATCACACAATTGAAGGTTCAGTTTTTCAACATAAAAACATCAAATGGAAACCAAACATTTTCATATTGTAAAGCTAAAAATGTGTTGCTTTATACAATAAGATGCCTGTGTTAACAACAATATATTGGGAAAACTAATCAGGAGTTTTGTCAAAAGATCACCCAGCACAAATCAAGAATACGAGGGAAAGTGATTGTGGTCCCACTGGTCAGAAATTGGACGGAAAAACAACATACTGAAATAGATTAGCATTGGACTGTGCAATCAATAATAAAACCTGACTCTTGAAGAGGGGATGTTAATCTGAAATTGACAAAAAAATTAGGCATGCCTCATTTCGTATTTTAATACTGTCACTAATGGAGCAAATCAGATGACGAAAATTCAGAACCTTTCTACACTGAATATGAACCCAGTGTCACAAGTGCATATCCGTTTTTGCTATATTACAACTTTTCATAAGGTAACTTTTAGGTGCTGTATTTCTATCAAAATTTCTCTTGGTTTAATTGAGGTAGACAAAACTAACAACCTATACCAGATTGCCTTATGTAGTGACTACTGGTCAGGGAAGCACGTTGACTCATCTTAACCGATTAGCTGCAATTGTACGAAAACGGACGTTGTATCAGTCCTGGTAGTTTGAAGTTTAAAGGAGAGAGACTGGTGATTAGAGTCCCGATAAG
Organism: Lissotriton vulgaris; assembly: GCF_964263255.1. Taxonomy (NCBI): domain Eukaryota; kingdom Metazoa; phylum Chordata; class Amphibia; order Caudata; family Salamandridae; genus Lissotriton; species Lissotriton vulgaris. Next base: position 788,560,268 of record NC_141698.1, on the reverse strand, counting down.
TGAGGCCCGTGTGGAAGTACATACTCTCCAAGAAGTTGTCTCACACACGAAGAGTAGATCAAATGTAGTTTATTCGGGTACAGGATTACATGGAGACCCCCATCCAGCAACAAGCTGAAGACAACTGAACATTTGTTTAAACAACACTAGGCAACCCACATTCTAGTCCACTAGCATTCTTGAAGCCAAGAGCTTTCAGAGATGCTATCGGAGATACTAAGAACACCACACCACCTCCCCCTTCACAAACAAACAACCTTAAAAAGGAACATTTATAAATAAAACAAAATAAAGACTACTTTGAAAATGAAAGTGCATAAAAACCATCATGTAACACAATCTTGTAACCGTAGGGGAACTCGCCTCACACAAAGTGGTCTGGGTTCCCTTTCTTCAAGGACCTCCTCACGTGTGGGACTTACACCAATTCCTTCGATAGATGATACAGGACGAAACTTTGCAAACTTACTCAGGTTCCAGATCTTGTGATCACTTGTCTTTATGGCGTTCTTAAAGACTTTAATGACCTGAAAAGGCTTACTAAACTTGGAGATGCCTCCTGTTTTCCTTTGAGACTTAATTTTAACCCAATCTCCAACACTAACCGTACTATTGACAGCCTTCCTTTCATCATACTGAACCTTCCGTTCATCCATCAAACTTTTTTCCTTTTCTTCTTTCTTTCATCTGTGCTCCCCACATTGTCGCACACTAAGGACCTCTTGTCTCACACACCCACAAAGGAACAGTTTCAGTACTCGCAATTCTACCTTAAAAAAACAAAAAGGAGCCACACCAGTAGATGAATGGGGCTTGCATCTATACTCCATGACCTTCTTTCTTAATGCTACCTCCCTATTTTCTCCACAGGATCTTGTTGCATAAACTCCTTCAAGACCTTGACAAACCTCTCTACAACACCATTACATTGGGGATGGTACAAAGAAGCCCTCTTGTGCTTAATTCCTCTCAAAGACAGAAAATTTTGCATAATTTTTAAAGTAAATTGCACGCCATTGTCTGACAAGAGTTTGCGGGAAGCCTTCACTCTCAAAAATCTCATCCAAAAATTCAATCACCACAACAGCCTCCCCTGAATTAACCACCTTTATCAAAGGCCACCGAGAAAACAAATCCATAAAGATAATTACATGCCTATCCTGAGAACTGAACCTCACAGGCCCTAAAATGTCTATCGAGATGTCAGACCATGGACTAACTGCTTGCTCTCAAACAATCATGGGCTGAGCTCTGCATTTAAGTAATTTGCACATTCGACACAGTCGCAAACAATTCTTTTCCACAAAAACATCCATTGCAGGCCACAAGTAAGCTTCTCTAATCCTTTCATTGGTTTTAGCACTGCCCATACTAAGAACACCACAGCCCGCTTCCATTTAAGCAGCAAATAGTGGCAAAGAGGTGCCTTAGGAAGCTACCCTCCACTAACACCTCATGGGCGAATATCTTTTGTGATGATTATTTGTTTGTCAGAAATGTTAGCATCCTACCCATTCACTAGAACATGGATACTCTCAAACATTTTCCAGGGGGCCAAAAGGTTTGCCTCTCATGTGATTGAGGGCCGCATTGATGGCAGGTTTGAGTTGGGTGTAAGCCGGGCATAGCGGAGGCAAAGCATGTACAAATAAAGGAAAATTGCACATTATGAAGCAAGAAAACCTGGGATCAATCCTAGCTTTCCCACTTGACCAGATTCTGTGATCCTAGACAACTGTTTTATTTTTACTTTGCCTTATTTTCCTTCATTAATACATATAAGAGAACCTTGAAATACATGACTTCAGGATGCGCACTGTCTGTCTGAAACCTTCTCTTGCATTTTATTTGCTAAACTATGATGTCAGCCATGTGTAATAGGAACACTGGCTGCTCAGATGGTAAACATAACAACTGATTTGCCTCTTAGTTCACTATTTGCAGTGTTGCCAGGGTAGAGGGAAAGCATGAATGTTTCTAAATTCATCCTTGCAAACTATCACTTTAAAGAAAACATTTCTCAATGCACTTATATAATCTAATATACTAAGACGACGCTTCTGCATGTTAATAGAATACGTTTATTCAAAAAGTAAAAAGTATCAGCTTATTACAGTTTTCAAAAACTGAAGATGTTCCTACATTTAAACGGTGCATACCACCTTAATTACCCCCTTTAACTTCGTTCAGCTGTAAATAAATGTGTGCCCCTTTATTTAACATATTTCTCAACGCTAATAACCAAGTCGAGAAACATATACAGATACACAAAACCAAGGAGTATCATATATTCAGAAATATATTTTCAAAAGGCCCAATGTAGGCACAGTCCATGTTCAAAGAAAAAAAACTCTTCAAAGCAGGCTTTGCTTCTTCTTGTTTGATTTTTATTCATTCTTATTTTCTTTAATCCAAAAACAGTCACTTCAAAGGTTGATCATGTATATTATTTTACAGTATACAGCCTACGCGTTTCGTCCTCACAGGGACATCATCCGGGCTGTAGAAAGTAAAAGAAAGAAAAAGAAAACTATGACTAACTGTTAATCATAAAATAACAATCCACTTTTATTTCTAGCTTGCTAGCTGGAAAGGTTTCTAATACATAAAACATTTCCCAATAGTTTTCCAGCCGCTCACTGTCTACACTCTTGAGTCATTATCAAATCGAGCCTGCCTATTTGACATTCTACTCAACAGATAAATCAATTGAAACATATGACAGAACTCTATGTGCATACATTCAACAACAAAAAGAATACATTATACGCCTGTTCAATGCATTGTTGTCATGTGCAAAAGAGAATGAATTAATTTTTTTTCTTTGAACATGAACTGTGCCTACATTGAGCCTTTTGAAAATATATTTCTGAATATATGATACTCCTTGGTTTTGTGTATCTGTATATGTTTAAGTGGCCTTTGCGGTGGACTACTCCAAGTTGAGTGTCAAAAGATTTGTTTACTTTTGTATTGTCAAACAATAGTCTCGTGAAGTGCAGGTAAATAGGTGACTCTCGCCGCAGTATTCAGTCAAGTCGAGAAACAGCAGCCTAGTGCTGCTGTTGACCCTGGGACCGCGTGTAAAGGTCAGCAGGGCCACATGCAACCCCCGGGCTGTACTTTGAGTATCAGTGCCTTAGAAGATTGTGAATTGATTCACTTCTTCCATCATTCCGTTCATCTATTGTTTTGCAATGTTCACCCGAGTGGAAAGGGTGTGCCGAGACGTGGGCCACTTGCTTGCTGCACCACTAGATTTAAGTTGGCCAGGCTGATGAGGGGTGATGCCCTTAAACTGGTCCCAGGATGTTTGTTTTCCGGTCCAAGGAGGGGGACCTGGCCTGGCAGTTTGGGCTGGACTGTTTCCATGAGGAGCAGGGTCCCCAAGACTGATGTGCACATGGCTGGATCCAAACTGGAAGGGTGTGACTGAGCAGAAGAATGATGATTTAGTCCCAGAATGACTGTGTGTGGATGCTTGAAACTATTGTCCATCTATATGTATATATCAGCAAGTGTTAGGGTGATACTATTTCTAAGATATGTTATCTAAGTGATTAAGAATCTGTCTGTGAGTGGCTGTCTTGGTGGCTGTATAGATGTGTGAGTGGATATATTAGTGGCTATGTGAGAGGGAGTGACTGTATCGATGTGTTAGTGGGTATATGAATAGCTGTATAGGTGGCTGTATGAATGTGTTAGTGGGTATGGGAGTAGCTGTATGGGTGACTAAGTGGCTGTATTGTCTAATGAGCGGGTGTGTGAGTGGCTGTTTAGATGAGTTAGTGGCCTTGTGAGTGGCTGCATAGGTGTGTGAAGGGGTGTGTGAGTAGCTGTATGGGTGACTTAGTGACTGTGAGTAGCTGTATATGTAAGACAGTAGGTGTGTGAGTGGTTGCATGAGTTACTGAGTAGTTTTAGTGTCCGTATAGATAAGTGAGTGGGTGTCAGTGCCTGTATTGGAGAGTAAATGTATATGTGGGTGGGTATAAGAGTGAGTGTGTGAGTATGTTAGTGGTTGCATGGATGTGTGACAGGGTATGTAAGTGGGTGTGTGAGTAAGGATACGTACAAGTGTCTGTATGCGTTACTACGCATATGTAAGTAGGTGTGTGGGTGAATGAGTGGGTGTGTGATTGGTTGTATGAGTGAGTAAGTGACTGATTGAGGCTCTATGGGAGAGTATGGGGTTGTCTCAGAGACTGTTTAGATGACTGAGTACATGTGTTAGAAAACTGTATGAGTAAGTGAATGGTTGTGTGAATATCTGTATGGGTGAGTGACAGGTTGTGTTAGTGTTGTAACGAGGAAGTGAGTGGGTGTGTGAGTGCCTCTATGCATGAGTGAGTGGGTGGATCGGTATTTGCATGAGTCTGTGATTTGTTATGTGAGTGGTTGTGAGAGTGTGCACCCGAGGTGGTATGGGAGCGTGAGTGGGTTTGTGAGTGATTCTATCGATGATGTCATCAATAACGTCACTGACCATGTCATGAGTGATGTAATATGTGAGGTCATGAGCAATGCATTGTGGGGGCGTAAGTTATAGTTGGGTCAGTTAACTGTAACTGCTGAAATTTACTGGTTTTGTACAAGGGATAGCTGAGTCTAACTATAACATCCTGTTGCCTTTGTTTGTTTCAGTGAATATATATACACCCTTACCCGCACACTACTTTCATTTTCTTTGTAAATGCATGCAAGGTAAAGACATAGTCATTGTAAAATCTTGCATGATAAAGACATGCGGTGTTCAGCCGTCGTTGTAAAGGCTGTATTCCGCTCTAAGATAATGCTTTCGGCCCTTCTCATTTATACTGTCAATATTACCTAACATTCTTAAAGCTGTGCTCATTCATTGTATCTTTGGAAGACATGGCCAAAGCATGACAGTCAATGAGGCTAGGTTGTGCAGAAAATAAGCATCATGTGTGCTCAGTACCACTCAAATATTTTTTTACTTAATAATATGAATAGAAGTATCACATTTTTATGAAGTCATTAACTCAGTAGGGTTTTCTGCTGCATCAAAACTTTACAGATGGCCTGATTTAGATATCAGCGGACAGGTTACTCCATCACAATGGTGACTGATATACAATCACTTTAAGGGGCCCATTAGGATGGCGGGCGGTTCACCCCCGCCAGGCCGGCGGTAGCCACCGCTGGCCTGGTGGGGGCGATCCACCTGCCATCCGTGCCGGAATGACCCCGCCATATTAGCATGGCTGGGGGGTGCGCGGCGGATTGAAAGACCGTCCGCCGCTTTTCTGCCCCGGTCGCCTTGCGACCGGAACGGGAAAGGGTTCATATGGTGGCAGTGTCTATCAGACACCGCCAGCCATATTACAATGGGCATTTACCAATGCCTTTCCATGGTGGCAATGCTGCCACAGAAAGGCATGCAGAGTCTGCTCTGGGGGCCCGTTGTGGGCCCCCAGGGACTCCGAGGGTGGTACCTATGGTACCCCCTGCATTTCGAAGTACAACGTGTCACGTTGTGCTTTGAAATGCACAACATGTATTTTTACTATTGCGGTGGTTGGGGCTTTTTTGAGCACCGCCCGTCGCAATGGTAAAAATACAGGATATGCCCGCCACCATGGCGGGCGCATCCTAATTTCCCCCCCACGGGACCCCTGCTCTTATGGCGGGCGGGCGGCCCCTTGTACCAGGAGGATGGCGGGCAGGCAAAGTCCGCCCGCCATCCTAATGGGGCCCAAGTCTCTAAATCTCTTTGGATTTTAGTGGATATATATTTCGGTGGATGGGACATCCACCCACCTTGCAACGGAGTAACTCGTCTGCGAATATCTAAATCAGCGCTTAATTAATTCTAAAGTACATATAATGCTGTTTCAGCATGACATTCTTTCCAATACATATTTGATAAATTGGATCACTGACAAAATATTGAAGGCCAAAAAATCAACCTACAAAAATTTCAGAGCAAGAATATCGATGTCAAGAATATCGACACACTATCTACAACATGGTAAGTAGAAAAATATTTTAAAAAATCAATGTAAAAAATATCGTTATTAAAAATCTTTTTTTTGTTACAAAAATATGTAAAATAAACTAAATAATACTTATAAATAAAAAAACATAGTTAAAACTATTTTATAATGTTATTTTAATAACTTATACATTATTAAAAAATACTATAAATTACCAATACATCTATACACATATAACAATAACATAAATAATAATTATATATAACAAATTAAAAATAATTTCTTTACTTTTAAATATTTTTAAAATCAAATATATATTACATTAGCTAAAATAAAACAAAAAATAATAAATAGCGGCGGGAATAAAACTACTATTCCAACTCGAAAAAAAGAACGACACTAAGGAAAATGTTGGATAGTGTAGGGATTAAAATTTCTATTTCCACTCCAGGGAGTGCAACAGTAGGGAAAGTGTTGGCTAGCGTAGGGGTATAAATTACTATTCCCACTCCAGCGAGTGCAACAGTAAGGAAAGTGTTGGATAGCGTAGGGATAAACATAACTATTCCCACTCCAGGGAGTGCAACAGTAAGGAAAGTGTTGGATAGCGTAGGGATAAACATTACTATTCCCACTCCAGGGAGTGCAACATTAGGGAAAGTGTTGGATAGCGTAGAAGTTAAAAATAACATACTTATAAATAAAATAATTTGTTTAATAATTATTGATTTAATTATTAAATAACTCTAAATTATTTACAAATACCAACAATAAATATTAAAAACATAACTACCAATGAATAATAAATTAACAATAAATTAATAACACATAATAATAAATACCAATAAATAATAATTAATAAATATTGATTACCAAATAATAAATATTGAACAGTACCATTTTGTTTAGAAAAAATATATTCATTATTAAAGTAATTACCAATTAAAAAATATAGAACAATTACATACATTTTTATACCCAAAAATAAAATTATTAAACATGAATTACCAATTAATAATTACTTATTAATGAAAAAGAAAAAAATAATATTTAGCAATATTTAATTGCCAATTAATGATTAATCAACAATACATTTATTTTCGTAACCAAAAAATTAACATTTGAAATAATTACCAATTAATAATTACTGTCTAATAAATTAATTCGCAATACACAAAAATACATTTTATAATTACTTAATTACACTTCAATTACTCCCAACACTATTCACCTATAAACACACAACACACTCCATTAATAAAATACACTTAACATAATTATCAATTAATAAACTATTTAACAATTAATAAAAATTAATTTGCCAATTATTAATTAATTAACAATATAATTATCAATAACAATAATTGAAAATAAATGATTACTTAATTACAATTAAATTACTTCCCACCTTATTCCCCGATAAACCCTCAACCCGCTACAGAACTTAAACGCAAAAATTCATTAAAATGTATTTCTAATTACTAAAAATGAATAATTAATTTAGTATAATTAAATTACTTCCCACCCTATTCCCCTATAAACCCACAACCCGCTATGGTACTAAAACACAAAATTGACTTTAAAACATTATTAACATATAAAAATTGTATACATATATTTTAAAACCAGTAGAACACTTATCAAAAAAAATATTAAATGCATAATAAACATATTAGTAACATCGATATATTTGATATTACTAACTTCGATATTACTTACATCAATATAAATAAAATCGATATTACTTACCTTAGGGTCAATATTCTGGGCATCGATATTCTTAACATCGATATTCTGTCCCTTCGATATTATCAACTCGGTATTAGTGTGGGTCGATATGTAATTTTCGATATTTTGACTACCCACCATGTTAAATTAGAACCCGCTGCTTTAGCATGATGTGACAGTAGAAGAATATTTCATATTACCTGCAGTGTTTGTCCTTGCTTGTCGATGTTAACTCATCCACAGCACTTAAAGAGACACTTACATGTGGCTTCTGTTACTTTCCATTTAAAGTAACATTAATTTTGAGTTGTAATTTGTTTTGGTTTGTACAATGGAAGTCCTTTTAAATTCTCACCTTTCTATTATGTAAGGTGTCGCCCTTTTGTCGGTATTATATAACTGTTAAAATAGTTTAATAGTCATGCATTTTTGTGTATATCTTATCGTACGTTTGCATGAAAATGGCACACTAAAACAGTAAAGCTTTGACACCTACCAAGACAAACAACATCATTCTTGCACTGACAAAGAAAGGACGGTGGCAGGTTTTGTGAATTTACTGCAAAGTAGTATTTGGCGGACACCTGTGATTAGTTGTCAAGGTTCATGTAGACAGCATTGTGTGAGCCGCCTCCAGTTTTAACTTTGAAAGAGCTGCAATTATTCCTGGGAGAGTCGTATAACAATGCCATATTGCCACAACATCTTGCATGAGCCACCTTTTGAGTCCCTTCTTGTTTATGCTGGTCGTGTAGATCTGATGACACAGTGAGGATGACTTGCTCTTTCCAGTTGAGCTGGTATAAACCTGAATTGTGATGTTTCTTTGGTGGGTTCGATCCTGATCGGTAGTGACCGAGCGAGCAATATCCCAGCACTTCTTCTCCCTGATAATCTGTTTTCACCCTATCTTTGGTGGAGACAGAAGTATGCTAGACATTAACAAAAATCTAAACCTTCCCATCGGTGGATCTGGTGAAAAGGTTGTAAATCTCCTATGTATCTAGGCATGCACTTAGGCATAGGAATACATGATTTTCCCTATGAATATGGACCAATGTAACCATAATATCTTTATTCAGTGAAGTCTATTTTGCAGGAACACTTACAGCGGGAAATATTGTCTTTGCTAGTTTCATTTACCACATAGCGCTTTACGTTCTGATGAGGCGTGCTGGAGGTTTTTGTTTGCCTCCTTATGCACAGTTTCTTTGCAAGAATGTAGCTGTAACATAGCCCATCCGTAATCTGATGTTACCTTTCGTAGGTCGCTTTCAACACATTTGTAGCTTGAGTTGATTTTTCTAATGGAAAACAGGTGGCATCGAGTTTCTAGAGTGGGGTCACAGGTTCCATTTTGTATTACCATTTTAACCTATCCGCTCTTTCCTGATTGTTCTGAGTAGTAGATGCTATTCTCCCATTCTTGTTTTTTACCTCGTTCGGTTGTGGTGTGGGGAGTGTGTACCACCTCAGTGAAGGGAGTTTGTGGGCAGTTTTTCAGTGTGCAGTTGCAGCGACCAGTGGAGATTAATGCATTCTGTCATTCGCCAAGTTCATGCCCCCTGTCTGTCTGCATGCAGAGGCCACTGGGCTCAGGCGCATAGTTTGCACAGGCTCTATTTTCTTCACATCCACAACTGCCTGACAGAGGCAGAATTAATAATATACACAAGCAACTTAGTTGCCTATAGGAGGTGTGAATCAAAAAGAGCCTTTGTTGTTAAATCTATATCTACACCTTCCTTCATATGATTGCCAACGATATATAACAATGAAGATATTTTGAGTGTATGTTGTTGAGGGCACTGGACAGGGAAAACTCAATGGGCGCTTTTCATTTGATCTGTTTCCATGAAAGAGTTTGGAGTGGTGTGAGTAAAGGGTGATAGGGTTTTTTCCACTGTAGCCTGATATGTCATTGTAGAAATATTTATTAAGAAAATAATTTCAGCGGTCGTTTATAAAGTGTGCTGTTTATTTCTTGCTTCGATATGGGATTTGTACAATTTAAAGTTAGGGAATATTCGTGTTTGATCGTATGACTTGCTGGAAGGTTTCAATGGAAGCAACTACTTAGGGGCCTATTAGGATGACGGGCGGACTCTGTCCGCCCGTCATCCTAGCGGGGTGCCTGCCGCTTTGTTTATGCAAATGAAGGGGGGTACCACAGGTACCCCCCCATGTGCAATTCCCACCCCTCCTTCACTCTGGGGGCGCGCAGGGGGCCCCTAGAGTGAAGACCGCATGCCTTTCCATGGCGGCATCGCCGCCACGGAAATGCATCTACCAATGCCAATTGTAATATGGCTGGCGGTGTCTAATAGACACCGCCACCATATTAAATATTTTCCGCCCCGGCTGCAAGGCGATCGGGCGGAAAAGTGGCGGGCAGTGTTTTTCTCCGCTGCGGTTCCCCCCCCCCCCCATTATAATATGGCAGGGGGAATTCAGGGAAGGATGTCGGGCGGATTGCCCCCGCCAGGCTGGCGGTGGCTACCACCAGCCTGGCAGGGGCAATCCGCCCGACATCTTAATGGGCCCCTAAGTCACTAAAGGTCTGCTCACTGCAGAAAAGTGCAGGTACTGACCTTTTTAATGTGCATCAATCCTGTAGAAGAGAACTAAGGCTGTACCGTTATTACCAAGGCTTTCTTGTATGAACAGTCCCTAAAACTGCACGACTAATGTAGTCCCAGAGGAGTATATTATATTAGGAAGCCTGAAGGTGGTGGTACTGATCCAGTAAAGGTACAAAAGTCTACTGACAGGTGCTAGTACTGTCCTTAAATGGTATAGCAGCTTCGTACATATGCTGTATATTACTACTTCGGTACAAAAGGGGGTGGTGATGGACGGAGCATCTGAATCGATCAAACACTCACACCCAGTCAAAAGATCTGGGTTTAATCGGTCACCGTTCTTTAGCCCACTCTGCCACCCCAGTTCAGACATGGCTATATGCAAATCAGTCTGACCCTGTGCCTCATGGGAACAGTCCAGCCTGAACTGCCAAGCCATGTCTTCCCTGGACTGGAAAAAAGCTTACGAGGACCGGTTTCTGGCATTCCAGCCATGTTCAGCACGGCTTCCTTGAATCTAGTGGCAAAGTGAGCAAGGGACTCACGTCTGAGCATACCCTGCCACACTTATGGCGGCCAAAAGCAGTGCAAAAAGGGGTGGTGATGGACGGAGCATCTGAATCAATCAAACACTCACACCCAGTCAAAAGATCTGGGTTTAATCCATCACCGTTCTTTAGCCCACACTGCCACCCCAGTTCAGACATGGCTATATGCAAATCAGTCTGACCCTGTGCCTCATGGGAACAGTCCAGCCCGAACGGTGATGGATTAAACCCAGATCTTTTGACTGGGTGTGAGTGTTTGATTGATTCAGATGCTCCGTCCATCACCACCCCCTTTTATACTGTATATTACTACTTAGCAGTTCCGCTGAGAAGTGCCAGGCTAACTGACATTTAAAGTATGTCCCTAGGTTAACATAGGACAGTAAACATTTAGGGCCCCATTAGTTTGGCAGCCGGGTTTTGTCCGCCCGCCATACCCTCGGGAAACGGTACCGCCTGCCGAGGGTGCGGCGCTCCCGCACTCCCGATTAGAATGCACCCTGAAACACTGGTGGGCGCATGGAGCATCTGCAACATTGTGGCAGGCGGTGCAGAGAGCACCGACTGCCGCAATGACACAGAGGCAGGTTGTGCGTTTCATTGCTCAACGAGACAGGCATCATGCAGTGCCTGCCACGTTGTTCATTGAAAGGCAGGAGGGTACCATAGGCCCCCCATGTGCACCCCCAACCCCCCAGAGTCCCTGTGGGCCCGCAATGGGCCCCTGCAGGCAGACGCCACATGCCTTTCCATGGCAGCACTGCCACGTTGTAATATGGCTGGCGGTGTCTTTCAGACACCTCCACCATATTGAACAAGTCGACCGGGCGGAAAAGCAGCGGACGGTCCAGCCATTGTAATATGGCGGGGGGTCTTTACTGCAAGGATGGCGGGCAAATCCTCCCCAGCGGGTGCGATCTGCCCGCCATCCTAATGGGGCCCTTAGTTTGGCATCTGTGCGTTTCCTAAAATATAACCTATAGAATGTTCTATTAATTTCCCTTTGTCCCCTTTCCAACTTACCACCCCCTAAAAAACCCACTGGCATGCCTACTTCAAATGACGCATGTTTGGGTGACTGTTTGAAGTGTGCCTTATATATGTTTTTCATCCACATAGCCTTTGTGTTCTAGATGCAGTGAGCCTGTTTTGATTTTTTTGATGCTGATGGCACTCTTCATTGTGTTTCTTTCCTATTTTTACCTTTTCAGTAGTGTAAAAATACTGTGTGGGGCATTGTTTGCCTCAGCCTTATAGGTTTCAATCCAGAGTCACCTTTCGTAGGAAGTCCGCCTTCACCTTCCTTCTGCTGCTGTGTCTTCATGAGCACATGATCGTGTCCCATAGGACATTTTGGCGATCTCATAACTGGCGTATGTCTTAAAGAGTGGATTGGGTGAGGTTTTGCACTAGAAATTACATTGAAGATAAACATGTTAGTTATACTTCAGTGAAGATACTTGTAGGACCTGGCCCTTTCTGCAGGGTTAATCACAAACCTTTTTCCTTCCTCTGGCTTTTTTTCATATTGAACTTCATTTTGTTGGCTTAAGGACTCTGGCCACCTTACCGCTGCTATTCAGTGTTAGAGTGTGCATGTTTTCTCCTATAAAACATGTTGTACTTGGTTTACATCTGTTTGGCATATTTGATTTACTTGCAAGTCCCTTCTCCAGGGGTATGCTATGTACCAAGGGCCTGTAAATTAAATGTGACTAGTGTGCCTGCAGCACTGCTTGTGCCCTTCACTGACGTAGCCTTTCAAACCTATCTCAGTCCTGCCACTGCAGGGCCTGCATGCACAGTTTACTGCCACTTTGACTTGGTATTTAAAACTACTTTCTAAGCCATAAAGTATCCTTTTATTATACACCCGTAGGCCCTAGGTAGCCCTATGGTCAGGGTGCTGTGTAAGTAAAAGTTGCAAAATGTGCCTTTATGTGGGGCATGTCCTGGTAGTGACAAACAGCCTATTTTGTTTCTCACTCCGTGAGACCTAGTCCTCTCTTAGGCTAGTATTGGCAATTCCCTTATATATGTTTAAGTGGCATTTCCTTATCAGAAAGGAGTAGGGTTATTATTATTATGTTTCTTATATAGCGCCTGAATCGACCCCCGAAGGGGTATCTCCGCGCTTGCCTTGGGAACCCGTCCTGGCTTTTCCCTGTGAGATAGCCCCTACAGGGCACCCCCAAGGTGAAAGCCAGGCATCCCGCCGCAGGGGGGCCGTTGTGGAGGTTAAGCAAGCTTAATGCCCAGAGTTGCAGAGTCTGAACCCATGATCAGGTCAGGCACCGAAGCGAGAATTATCGAGTCCATGGACATTTGAGCTCAAGACCCTGCCGCGTCGGGAATTGAACCCTGGTCCCGGGTCTGACCTCTGCTTCAGGGTCTGCCTGCTCTAACCAGTGAGCCATATTTGGTATGTTTAGAATAGTTGTGATAAATCTTGCTTACTGATATATTTGGATTTTACATTACTTTTTAAGAAACACCACTTTTAGGCGGTGTAAGGACCACGGTTAGGTTCATGGACTCACTGGTATACTTGTTTGCTGAAAATATATTCATTCATTTAATGTTGCTGATTGGTGAATCCTCCTGAGTATGAGGATAATAAACTTGACTATGATGTGCTGTTACCAGGGTATAGGGGGCGTCCCCAAAACATACTCTAAGATCACTTGAAATAAAATGATTCCAAAGGTGTAAGGTTCTTTGCAGGAATTCTTTATATTTTTTCAATTTACTTTTCATTATTTGCGTTCTTTGTTCATTTCTTAATGGCCATAATAAATGATTCTGATTGGATTCATATATGTGTAACATAAATACGCCCAATGCATTTCAGGCAGTGCCCTTCATCATGGGCTTTATCCTATGAAATAGAAGAAACTAGTACACAGATAAAATCTCAAACAACAACACGACTTTTGATGGTAAACATGAGAAAAGGCTTGTGTATCACCTACATGTCCTGAATGATTCCACGAAGCAGTGACCTCACTCCATTGTAACCTAGCCAAAGATGAAAGTAAAATATATAACCAATGTTACATAATGAACCAAAACAAAGATAGTTCATGGAGGCACAGTACTTTCAATTGACTATAAAACAAACCAATAATGCTAGCTGATAAACATTGTGTGCTACCGAAAAGGAAAATATAATTCTGGTCTCCTATAGGGAAATTATGTGCATATGTCTACAGCGGGGAGCTTACAGACTCTGGTACAACTGTGGCATGTGTAAGATAGCAAGAAGACTTGTAATGACTACACGAGCAGGACTGTCATGAGGTGTTCTGTGGATACCCCGTTTCTTTTGCATCCGGTGGAGATTGGACTCGTTCAGTTTATAACATTGAAGTTGCTTACCCTAGTCCCTGCGTATGAACACATATTTGATGAGCCAGAGGCTGGTTTGATCTCAGTCGGAGACCTCCATCCGGTCTTTTATTTTGTAATACACCATTACCCCCACGCAGGATGCAGGCAGACTCCAAGTTTCCGAATATATAACACAGGAAGCTCCATGTGCCAGATACGTGCAGATGAGTGTTTTCTTAGGATGTGTATTATTTTGAGTGTGAATAGCATTTTCTTCAAGGTAAAGTGTGCAACACAATGTGCTCTGCCTTTGAGTAGTTTACCTGTGTGAAGATTCAATATTTATAACTTTAATTAGTCACGTGGTCCAATAAATCATGTTCGTTTGAGAAAGTTTAGCAATAAACCGAGTCTGACATTTTGACTTTTGTACATTACGTCCAGGGAGTCAAAACAAATACCATGTTCATGACTGACCCATCAGACTCCGATCGTCTGTGCTCTCACCGCGGGCCTAAGCAATGAGATGTTGTGCTCTGGTTCTACTTAAATGTTTATATGTGTTTATGAGGACTAGAAATAGCCAAGTAGCATTTAAAAAAATCCTATATGTAAATGCACAGAGAGTAATATGCTATTTATTACCATTGTTGGAGGGGAGGAAGCCGCTCGCACTCTAAATAGCATACCACACTCTGTGCCTCTTCATATACATAATACACATAGGTATGTATACATGCAATGACAATGTTTGAAAGAGAATGTTATAAACCTTGGCAAAATGATAAAACAAGCTAAAAAATCGCTGTCAATCGAACAATATCTGTAGAGCGTGATTAACACCAAACCAATCAGTTATATTTTTATTTTATGATCTTAGAAATTCCAGCACAATAAAGGAACTTTACCAATTCAAGTGAGATGAAGGAAGAAATGCCAGCCTACCTAGAGAAGAACATTGCTGACTTTGGTAAGCAGAGTGATAATATTTGTTTATTTTCTGATGTTGAAATTCAGGATTGTGAGGCTATCTTGAATTAAGCAGTAACATTGTGCCTGAACGACATGGTCAAATGTGGTTTCTAAAAGCTTCAGTAGGTTAAATATATGGCTTGCAGTTTCTTTTAGAATAAACATGAGGTGGCAAGGTGTTCCTTCAGGATTCAAGAGGTTGGTTCCATATGAAAACGTAAACTGCAGCAACATCTCTATCACATATACATCAAATATAGAGTGCTTGAATCTTGATCTCGAGAACTATACCCCTACAAATATTAATGCATGATTCAAGCTAAACTAATTTCCTATACATTTCACTTTTGGGTTCTTTTGCTACTCCAACTCCAAATCTGTCATATTTGATTACATGGCTAGTAGTAGGATCGCAGTAG
Organism: Lissotriton vulgaris; assembly: GCF_964263255.1. Taxonomy (NCBI): domain Eukaryota; kingdom Metazoa; phylum Chordata; class Amphibia; order Caudata; family Salamandridae; genus Lissotriton; species Lissotriton vulgaris. Next base: position 788,544,729 of record NC_141698.1, on the reverse strand, counting down.
GATCAGGGAAAGAGTTGTTCGGCCTATGTTGCCTCTTCTTTGTCCCCTTCTTCCTCTGTCTTGCCCAAAAAATGCTGGTAAGACGGGTCTCCAAAGGGGGACATGTGTGGAAGGGATGTGGCGTTTAAGACCAAGTTTGTGGTGGCCACCACGTCGCCTGTTGGTAGAAAGGTTGTGGTGTTCCTTGACCCTTCCATCTTCTACTGCTAGAGTTCAATGAAAGGTCTGAATCTGCGTCATTTGATTCGCTTCACTCGTCCGATTTAGATGTCCACATCACTGTGGCAGTAAACTGCACCACATGCCCTGCAGTGGCAGAGGCCTGAGACAGGTTTGAAAGGCTACTTTGGTGGGTGGCACAAGCAGCACTGCAAGCCCACTAGTAGTATTTCATTTACAGTCTCTGGGTATATGAGATACTTCTGTACAATGGACTTGAAGGTAAATTACTTAAATATGCCTAATCAGATGTAGACCAATCTTACCACTTTTACAAGATAGAGCACATGCACTTTAGCACTGATCATAAGTGCCAGAGTCCTAAAACCAACAAAAACCGGTCAAAAAAATACAGGAGGAAGGCAAAATGTTCTTGGATAGTCCTGGAAAAAGGACCAGGTCCAACACCCTTTGGTGAACTGTTTAAAATCCTTCCTCCGGGACCTAAACCATATCAAAGCCTGCAACTGCCCACCCATAACAAAGAGATTTAACCATTGAAAAAGAGAACACCAATCATACTTGAATCCATCCTACCTTGCAACTGGACTGACCACCATTACATTACTTCCTCATAGCTAAGAGCGCAGTCCTCTCCAGTGGCCAACACGTGAACGCTAAACATTGTAATGTAATGTAATGTAAAACAGCTTTTATAAAGCGCATTCTATCGCTCCAAGGAGCATCTTGGCGCTGTAGTCCGTAGCCAAGATGGTAGGCCGGAAAACTACTCACATCATATTACCTGAGTATCATTTAGGGCCTAAACTAGCAGTTTGCTAACCGTATCTGGTAAATTAAAAATCCAGGTCTTCAGTGCTTTCCTAAATTCACTCCCAGTGGGAATTTGCCGTAGGCTTTGTGGGAGTTTATTCCAGGCCTTAGTACCTTGAACGGCCAAGGACTTTCCTCCTTTAGTGGCCAATCTGAATCTGGGGACTGTCAGGAGACACATATCTGATGACCTCAGGTTCCGAGCTGGTATGTACGGCTTGAACCGTGGGAGCAGATATTTAGGCCCTTTTTTGTGGTACGCTCTAAAGGTAATTACCACTATCTTAAAAAGCACTCGTTTATGTATGGGGAGCCAGTGTAGCTGTTTTAAGGCAGCGGAGGCAGAGGACCTCCTAGGCAGATTTAGCACCAGGCGTGCAGCAGCATTTTGGACAACCTGCAGCTTATGCAGGGTAGCTCTATTCACTCCTGCATATATGCTATTGCAGTAGTCCAAACGTGATGAAATTAATACCACTGCAACTGCCTTCCTTGCTTCCAAAGGGAGAAAGTTAAAAAACTTTCGAAGTCCACGAATGATGTTAAAGCATGATCCTGCCACTGCAGCCACTTGCTGTTTAAAAGAGAGTTTTTCATCGAATCTGACTCCCAGATTACGTGCAGATAGTACTGTTTTTGGCGGAATTTCCTCATTTGGGGGCCACCACATCTGAGGGGAAAACAGATTTTGGGAACCCACAGGGAGAATTTCGGTTTTGCCCGTATTGCATTTTAGATGGTTAGCCTTCATCCAATTGAAGGTTGCAGTAAGGCAATTTCCAAGATTCTCCTCTGCTCTTTTGGACTTGCTGTCTAATACTAGGATGAGCTGGGTATCATCCGCGTATGATACTGTGTTGATGTTATTAGCTCGATTAAAGGTGTCATATATAGATTAAACAGCACCGGGCTTAGCCTTGATCCCTGGGGCACACCTGTGGGATTTGACTTCTTAGCTGATAGATACTGTCCGAGAACAGTAATCTGTTTCCTATCCACAAGGAAATTTTCCAGCCATGCCAAGGCAGTGCCCCCTACACCCACCGTGGCTAGACGGTTGATCAGCATCTCATGCGAGACCGTGTCGAAGGCCGCCGACAGATCAAGGAGGACTAGAACAGCCCTGTCTCCCTGATCCATGGCGGCCCTCAGTGTCTCTGTTGTATAAAGGAGAGCTGATTCCGTGGAGTGGGAGGCTCTAAAACCCGATTGGTTATGATGTAAAAGGTCCTCATCCTCCAAAAATTTGGTCAGTTGTTTATTTACAGCTGCCTCGGTAAGCTTAAAAAGGAACGGTAGTAGTGAGATTGGCCGTAGGTTTGATATAATGGAGGGGATCAGCGAGCGCTTTCTTCTGCAGAGGTTTAACCGCTGCTAGCCTCCATTCCAGAGGGACTGTAGCTGATGCAAGGGAGGAATTTATTATGTCATTAATAATCGGGTTCACTAAATCAATCAAAGAGTGTAGTACCTTCGGGGGCACGGATCAAAAGGAGAGCCGGATCTTCCGGTCAAGATTGCCTGTCGACTGTCTTCCAAACTAATAGGAAGGACATTGGGTCAGTGATACACGTAACATCAACTCAATCATGCTATCTGATATTAGTAATGGTAGCCTGCTCCCTCCCCCCAATATGTATGATGCCCATGACCTCACTGATCACTACACTAACTCCTTGTCAAAAATCATGGATACTATTGCCCCCAAATAACTAAAGAGTTCTGTATAAAACCTCAAACCTTTGGTTTAACTGTAAACTTAATCAGGAACTCTGATGCCTCAGACTTGCTGAATGAGCATGGAGACTTACCCCCTATATAATGAACCTCAAACTCCTTTGGCAAAGATGGAGCGCCTACATTAGGCACATTTCACAATCCAAGCAGCATTTTGTTCATATTTAGCTAGACCAGCAATAAATCGACCAAAAAAACCTTTCGGAAGTTGTAAAAAAACAAACAAACTGGAAAAGTATTGCCCCTTCCTTAGACAACAAAACCCTACCTAGTAGTGGAACCTTTTCCTCCTCTTTGCCCAGAAAACCATGCAGATCACAACTGATCCACAGAACACTATTAATCTCTTACATATCCAACCCTGCAACAACCCACCTTATGTTCAGAAACTCATAAACCTAAAAACAATGCTGCCTGGTCCAGCTTTATAACCGTTGAAAGTAACATCTGAAAACTGCTGATTTCTCTGAAACTCCAACCATAACAATTATCTTCTTCCCGCCAAACTCCCCAATGGGACCACTCACCCCTTACAGACTAAGATCATCAATGCTTCACTTACCCAAGACTCCATACCGTATTGTTTAAAAACTGGCCATGTTATTTCCATCAGAAAATGCCAACTCCGTCCAGTTCGACCCAAAGAACTACTGCCCTATCTTCAACAGCCCAACTTTGGCCAAACTCCTGGGAACAAAATATGTGCACCTACAGCTTATAAATCACATTGAGCAATTTCAACTCTTCAACCAATGTCAATCAGGTTTCAGACCGGGCCATATCACCAAAACTGCCCTGGTAAATGTTGTTGATGATGCTTTACCTTCACTTGATCAGAACGAAATTTGCTTACTAATCTTACTTGACCTGTCAGCTGCATTTAACACTGTCAATGATGAGAATCTTCTGAATCTATTAGAAAGCAGGATGGGTTCTCCTGTACCGTATTAAAATTGTTCTCTTTATTTCTACACAACAGATCACAGTGCATCCCAATCAACCACGCTCTAGCCAGTCCATCCCCTGTCATGCTGGGCATCCCCCGAGGTTGTACTCTAACCCCTACTCAGTTTAACCTATACATGGAGCCCCTAACCTAAACTCTCACACATCTCCTACCACATGTACATGAAATTACCTCTCCTGAACACATCAGCACCCTCAATATCACACACTCAACACTGGTTGACTTGTAACCACCTCAAACTCAATGCACAAAAAATCATTTTTTTACTGTTCTCACAGCCCAGCATCGCCCCTAGGATCAAAGACTAGCTACCACATCTTATTTCCTTGAACTGTACCCCACATATCATTGACTTGGCTATAGCTCTAGGGATCGTTCTGGACAATAACCTTTCCATGAGAAATCACATCAGTGTCCGCACCAGAGGCGCTAATCCAACTACAAGCATTAAGGAAACTAAAATCTTTCCTCCCAACATCAGATCTCAAAACAGTGCTTCAAGCGCTTGCAATATCCATATTAGACTATAGTAGTGCAACCCTTGTGAGCCTTCCGTAAATTAAACTTTACCCGCTGAAGGCTACATTAAATGCAGCAGCAAAGTTCATCACTGGCTCAAAAAAAAAAGGAATCACATCATCCCTGGCCTGCTTTCATTGAATTAGCTATCAAAAGAGGCTAGGATCCGTCTCACAATTGCCTATCTGACCTACTTAAGCTACGAAAATTAAACAAAAAGAAAACCTACAATCAAGCCTTTTCCGGCATTGCCCCAAAATTCTGGAACTCTCTTCCTACGGAGACCAGGTTAAACCCTTCCACTTCCTTCTTAAAAAAAGAAGAACAATTTCTACTTCCAAACCGATTCCTCTCAGGTGTGACTCAATTTTCTGCTTGCCTGAGATCATCATGACACCAAATGCAGTTTCCCCATTCCATTACCTATAAGGGACTATTTGCTCTTATCTTTCCCCCTATTGCTCACTCTGTAATTTTTGCCTATATGATCAATAACTTGTTGTTCTACATTGCTTATCGTTTGTACTATAACTACCTTTTGTTGTTCTTGTTAATCGCTATGGCACCCGACAGTGCCTTTTTCTCACTATATAAAAGTCTAAAAATAAAATGTAAATATTTTTGAAAGGAGATATTTATGAAACGTTAGTATTTTTGCAGTTTATTTTTCAGACGTGACTTTTTTTCAAATCTTATTTTTGTAGTCTGATTTCACATGCTATATAAGCGGTTATGCTTCACAACCCATCAAGATTACTCTTTTAAAATGAAAAGAGCAAATTCTGAACTTGCAAATTATTTGGGGGGGGGAACACAAATGAGGACTTTTGCATTGCAAGTGAGAAACTCTATCTGGATGGAAGTGCAGAGCCAGTGTCAGATGTACAGGCCAGGTAAAGTGATTCCTGAATAAAGGCTTGTAGTATCACACCTCTAGATTTAAATAATTAATGGGCCTGAGCCCTGTTCAAGAAACTACCAGTACATATGAAACTGCATTCCCATCAAACACGCGCTGTGTAGGTGTGTCCGCTCGAAGACAATATTTAAAGAAAGATGCCTAAGGGGAGCCCTATAACCTGACTGGGATCATCAGTCTACCACATGGATCTCTTACAAGCGGAAGCAACGCTGATATAAGAAAGTGATGGAAGGTAAATTCATAGACTCTTGCATACCTACTACTTAGAATAATATAAACAGTACTACCTAAGGAAGCAAGTATGAAAAAATGTATACAGCCATCCCTGGGAAAGACACTGCTTGAAGTTTAGTTTAGTTATTTATCCATTATTTGAGTGTTCATGCTTGTACAGTGAGCAATGTAAGTGTTTTTTTTCTGTAGTCAATGTCTGTTTTTTTAAAACCAGGGCCGAAATACAAGGTTTTCACAAATGTTTACACAGAGTAGCAAATGGAGCTCCATTATTTGTTTGCCCCACATACCATGGTGTGCAAGGCAAGGTATAAAGGTGGTAAGTAGTAGCAGCTTATTTTGCACATTGTGACCTTGCTCAAAGGTTGTCATTTCAAAGAGTTGCGTGACTGTTTTAGTGTTTAATAAAAAACAACCTGTAGAACTTCAAAATGCGGAAAGCAATTTTCATGCCGAAACGTGATTCAAAACAAAAAACACGAAGTTCAAAACTGCAAGTATTTTTGTGTTTGTTCTGAAGAGTAAAAATTTGGTGTGAAAATTATATTTTTTGTGCCAATGTGTACTGTCTTGTGAATCGAAAACTAAAATAGTTAGATTTGTCTTCCAACGAATGCTTTAAGGAAGATTTTCGTTGTCGAAAACTATGCCAGTGCTACCTAAGGCAAACAAAGTTTGTGCAAAGAGTTTGGAGGAGCAATTGCATTGCACACACACTTTTTAAACATTGAATATGAGAACTGAAGATTACTTTAAAGTGAATTTTACTATGTTTGTTTTTCTCATGTTGCTAGAATTATTTCACAGTTTTAATTTTATCAACAAAAAAATGAGCAAGCAGATTTTTCCACATTTGTTTTTATTAATGAATTTCAAAAAGTTTATTCACAGACATGCACGTTTTTTGTTGTGAAACTGGGAATTGCATATTGAAAGTGAATTTGTGATATTAAAAGTCCCTTAGAATAATATATTACCCACTATGCCACTCACAGTTGTGCTCGGATTCATGCTTGCAAGCGCAGTAAAGCCAATAATCTTGCACTCAGAAAATATTTCAGTAAACGTGGGCTATTCATTATCATATTCGTAATCCTATCGCACACATCTGTCGTTTTCCCAAGAAGTCTGCTTTTTCCATTTGAGGCAAGATGCTCCAGGTCCATGCTACTGCCCTACTGATCCCCTAATGCATTGGAATAAAAAAAAACAAAAGCTGCACACCCCACACCACCTAAACCTTTCATGTTCTGATAAGTGAAGAGATGCAACACAATTGTTCCCCCGCAATCCATTAAGAATGCCTACTACCTTCCCATTTAATGGTACGATATATTCTTGTGTATCTTCTGCTAGAATTTATTCTAATTTCTTATGTATGTGTATATGTGTGTATAGATATATATTACCTACTGGCACTAGCCAATACCTAGTTTCCATAGGAAAATAGTTTGAATTGCTTATAACTTTGGCACCATCAAACGGTGCCAAAGTTTCCCCAAAAAGTGCCATACTCTATCTAGGTGTGCATGGACATTTTTGGGTCGATCCGTCATGAGAGGAACAAGAAAAAAAGGAGAGGGGAATAAAAAAAAAAAAGTTTCTCATGTTAATTCCTATATAGGTTTTAGGTACGACTACAGCACAAACTGCTGAACGGAATAGCGCCACATTTGGCAGAAAGCTAGGTCTTGATCGAAGAAGCAAAAAATATTTATTGTAAATCCATTCAGTAGTTTTTAAAATACAAAAGAAAAAACTAACTTGTATATATAGAGGTGCGAACACTTCGTAAATCCTCCTAATCTCGTGCAGAAATGTAATTGGCTGTCAACACTAGAACCAGGCAGCCATCTTGTGACTCTGCCTCAGACTAATCCTAAAGAAAACATAACAATAAAGAGGGGCTGAGTAGGAATACCATGGCCCCCTAGCCCTGGTACTGGGGTCATCCAGGGACCCTGCCAGAGCAAAAACACATATTAAAAAAAAAAAACATTTGCTGCGAAACTGCGAGAATTGGAGTCCAACAAATGAACAAGAGCAGTGCGCCAGGTCCCTGGGGCTTATTTTAATATATACTATGGGAAAGGGGTGCATGCAGCCACCCTCATTCCCGCTATGGGCCTCGGGGATCGCCACCTCCCAGGAGCCAGGCGATTGATAAAACATGACGAGGGGCCGCCCACTCCATAGGCCTTTTATGGCCTTGCGAGCCCCAACCTCCCTGGGGCTTGATTGAAAAAAATAAGAGGGGGGCCGTGTGGACCCCCTTTTAGCTATAAAATATCCCCGGACAACAACCTAACTGGGGTGAAGAAATTTGAAGAGAGGGGGAGGGGGCTGCGCAGCTCCCACCCCCCCCACTACTGGGGTATACCATGCCCTGGGGACCACCAACTCCCCACATCATTCACAAATTCCTTCACACGGGGTGATGGTGTTCCCTGGGGTCAAATATGGCCTGGGAGATGGGTCTCTTGGTCTCACTTCTCCCTCTACAAATTCCTTCATCCTGGGCAGGTGATGGTACCAGGGCAATTTATAACTAAAGAGGTGAATCTGCCCAACCCCTCAAATCCGCTTCATACTAGGTGCAGTCTAGAAATCTAGAATAAGATAAATGAGGAAATGAACTTTTGAAAAAAAAATGTATTCTTTGATATTGTTCTTTCAAAGAAGGAGGTCAAACCCACACTTCTCAGGCTGTTTGAAGTATATTAATCCAAGATGCGGATTAATTAGGTAACACATAAATTCCCTGAGAAACCAAATCCTCATTCAGCATCTAAAAAGATCATGATTAGCTTTTTCTTTTCACATGAAATCCTGAATTGATATGGTGAAAGGAATTCTCCATGATTTAAAAATGTATATATTTTTACAGATTTGGGTACATTTTTCAGCAGATTAGGCTACTCCCTCTTATGTCTCTCTCACCTGCCAAAGAATCAAATATCCTTTTGACAGAGCGGTAATTTCATCTGGTAATTTCTCTTTTTAAAAAAAATATTTTTATTGATATGAATTTGATACACACAATGCAGTCATGACTTTCAAAGCAATAATACATCAAATTGTAAATCAAATTTCAATTCATTTGGCAAAACAGTTTAGAAAAAAAAATGTTTTCCTTGTAAGAAGAACATAATATAAAAAAAGAGAGAGGGAAAGAGCAAAAAAATAACCAACAGAATTAGATAACACTACACAAAGCCTGCAAGATACTCTATTCAGGGATGGGGCAGAAAATTAATCATGAACCAATTAGAACGTAGCAGGAAGCCTATCATTTGATCCACTCTTCAATCGGGGCCCAGATCTTAGACGCCAGCTTCCTCCTCCGCTTACCCTTTAAAGAAAATACTGAAAATTCAAGCTTATAAATAGCAAGCAGTCTAGCTCTCCAGTTCATAAATGTCGGTGCATCTGGAGACAACCATTGCGAAGTTATACACAGCCGGATCTGAGACATAGCTATAAACAAAAAGGCATACATATGCCACGTATTTCCAATATTTCCTGAGTCATAGCCCATTCTCACCATTTCTGGGGTCGGGGTACATCGAATCTTGAGAGTAGTGTTGATAAAGTGCTCAACGCCTGATTGAAAATCAGAGCGGCGTGGACAAGAATAAAACATATGAATAGCATCTGCTGCGAATAGCCCGCACCTTGAACAGTGGTCCCCCTTTCTACTGCCCCATTTTGCAATTCTTGCAGGCGTATAATATAAATCAAATAGTGCCATATAACTTTGGGTCCTAAGACTTCCAGACACCAGCACCTCACTGGCAATCTCCTAAGCTGGCTTTAGATCAATACCTGATTTTCCAGGTTTGCCTGCCTATTTAGTGCTTTGGGCCCCTAAATCATCCGGAAGACTAGACCATAAATACAGATATAACATTCCTATTATGGCTCTTTTTTTAAATTAATTCAAATATGGGTAATTTTTCAAACATTGAGGATGCTCCATCTAAGTTTTTATGCAAAAACTTTGAACCTGGAGATATTTTAAAAAATCATGGGAAAGCAACTGAAATTTGTCCTTCAAAGAGGGATAGGGTAATAAATGTCCATTCCCCACTAAATCCCCTATGGCCCGCAAAGCCTGCGCTTGCCATCTAAACATTGTCTGTTCCTGAAATATGCAGGGTAGGAGTCAGGCAGCTTTGAAGGGGGTGTATATATTAAGGTTAGGAATAGACAATTTCCGCCCAAATTTTTGCCAGATTAAAAACATAGCTATAATTACCTTGAATCTAGTTCTTTTAAAGTAACTTGGCTCAAGAACCTCCAGCATAATACCCTTAGCCTCAGTGCCTAAGCCAATCTCAAAAATAGTAGGTCGATTGCATAATGGCACCTCGACATTATCCCCTAACAATGGCACTCCCAGAGATTGGGCCATCACCAACCAATAATAAAATACCAAATTTGGGGGCCGATTAGGATTGCGGTGAATCCGCATCCTCCGGCCCGGCAGAAGCCACCGCCGGCCCGGAGGATGCGGATTCACCGCTGCAGTGATTGCAAAGACCCCCGCCGGATTAGGATGGCAGGGGGGTCATCTGCGGACGTGAAGACCGCCCGCCGCTTTTCCGCTGCGGTCCCGCAGGGAAAAAGCTCTAATATGGTGGCGGTGTCTATCCGACATCGCCAGCCATATTAGGATTCATGCGGAAACATGCTTTTCCACGGCGCGTTTTCTGCTGTGGAAAAGCATGGGGTCTTTGGTGTTTGGGGGCCCGTTGCAGGCCCCAGGGTGTCGGGGGTGGGAGGTGCACATGAGGGGTACCTATGGTACCCCCCAGCATTTACATGCACAAAGCAGCAGGCACTTATATCAAAATAACCAGTCTGTTGGCCAGAGATGCGAAGGAGGAATACAATGCCTGAATCACCTGAATAAATTCACTGCTGAAGCCCTTCCACCGAAGCCCAGCCCACAAGAACCCCCAGGAGACCCCGTTGAACGCTTTCTCGGCGTCCAACAGGATCACCCCGAGGGGAGAGGCCGTGACCTGTGCCCAGTCCAATAGGGCAATGACACACAGGACATGATCTGTGGTGTCCCGCCCCGGAATTAATCCGTGTTGACGTAGAGAGACCAGTGGGGCGATAACCTGGACTAGTCTAAATTCTAAAATTTTAGATTTTTTTTAGAATCCCTATTAATAAGTGAAATTGGACTGAAAGATGAGGGGCTCAGCCCTGGCTTACCCTTCTTTTTAAACAGAACAATAGTAGCCTGTCGCCATGAGTCCGGTACGATACCTTTCTGTGCGAACTTAAGCACCATAAGGAGATTCCACCAAATCTCCCTTAAGAATGTCTTGTAAAACTCCAAGGGCACAGCATCTGGGCCACTGGCCTTGCCATTACATAGGGCTTTAATGGTGGTCTCAACCTCCTCCCAAAGAATAGGAGCTGATAGTAATTCATTCTGCTCATGCGAGATCTTGGAGGTATTTACCCCAGATAAAAAATCCTCAATCTCTGACTCTACCTGAGCACTCAAAGTATCTTTGGTATATAATTTGGCATACTATTTTAAAAACACCCCATTCACACCCTCCTGAGTATCCTGCACGGTTCCCAATTTGTCTTGAATTTTAATAACACAGCTCTGTACACTTCTCTGATGAAGCCTCTTAGCCAATACCCTGCCAGAGTTTTCACCGTACTCAAACATCATTTTTCGGTATTGGAGGTACTTAGTAGCAAGGTCCTGGCCAAAGGACTCTAAAAGTTTGGCTTTTATTATAGCAACCACCTGCTGGCACTCCTCTATATTGTGGCCATGCTTAATTTTAAAAGCTAACTCTGATTCTGCAGACCTAAGTTCCTCCATACAACTCTTAACCTGCTCTTGTTCCGTCATCCACCTAAATGAGGAGAAGCTTTTGGTCTCTCCTCGTACTCCAGCTTTTAAAGCATCCCAGACCACTCTGTCAGGCGCAGTATCCCTGTTGATATCTAAAAATTTCACTATCCATTTTTGAATGTTTTTGGTAGGTCTCATCCAATAAAAGCTTTCTTTCGAAAGTCCACTCACGAGGGGACTTTCTGGTGCGAGACCAAGGACATTCAACTATCAATTGATTGTGGTTGGATAAAATCCGGGGATGGACAGAGATGGAGGAGACTTCAGCAAGCTGGTCTGACACAAAGAAATAATCGAGCCTAACCAATTTGTTACAGGGGGCAGAGTAGTATGTATATCCATCATCCGTTTTATTGTGCCGAAACCATAGATCCATAGCCCCATGTTCTTGTAATAATGTTTGAAGAGCCATGAATACTTTGGATTTCCTGCCACAGTAATTGCCATGCTCTACCAAATTAAAATTGCTAGCTATATTAATGTTCATATCCCCACATTTCATAAGTGGACTAGGCCAAGTGGCCAATTCTATATTCAAATACTTAAATACTTCAGAATCATCTATATTTGGACCATAGACTATACAAATGGTTAATGGCCTCCCACCAACTAATAGCTCTGCTATGCTCCACCTCCCCATTCGATCTTCTCGAACCCTTTTGCAGACCCCTACACCTCGCTTCAGGAGGATGGCCACTCCTCTAATCATAGAGGTCTGCTTAGAGCACGCTATCAAATCATACCCAGGCAGTTTCAGACAATCAAACCTTCCCCAAGGTATGTGGGTCTCCTGTATACATAATACATCTAGACGCATAGAATGTACAATTGTAGAAAACAATGCCCGCTTTTTGGCGTCATTAAGACCACAGATATTCCATATACCTAAGATACGTTTACCCTGCCCCATCGAAACCAAAAAAGTACCACCTCATTTGCAACTTTACCAAATTTATAGACTAAAGAACAAATATATAACAACATTGATCGAAATTTGAAGCCAGGACTGCAATACCATTTCAAATCCCTACTTAACCATGCCCCTTCGCAACCCCACCTCCCCCCCCTACCCAATTCCCCAAACCCCAACCCCCCCTTCACCCACCCATCCCTTACAACACCCTTAAGTGGCAACAGGACCAAGGTCCTTGTGATGGGGAGAGCTGGTTGCACACTCCCACCCGGATTCCCTCACCCCCTCAAAACAAACACTAAGGGCTAGAGACTAAAGCATTCGCAAGAAAAACAAGAAGAGAATTGAAAAAAAGGAAAAAAAACAATAGGGGTACTAACCCCCTGCAATCCAACTTGCGCTTGCCCCGCCTCCAGCCTTAACTAGCAGACTAAGCACCTCTAAAAGGCTACCCCCGCCTCATCTATATCATGGCAAGAAATTCCTTGGCCTGAATTTCAGATAGAAAAAATCTTCTCTGCCCCTGAAAAATGATTTTCAACTTGGAGGGAAAAAGCATAAAAGGCCTGTGCGCCCTTCGACTGGAAAGGGGAGATCAGCTTGCGGAGCTGCCACTTCCGCTCCACTGTGGCTGGACAGAAGTCTGGCTGGACAAAGAAATCCCAATCTTTCCCCCGCCTTTTTCTGTCCGGTCTAGCTATGTCATATATCTTTTCCCTCGCTAGAAAGTTGTTGAGGCATATCAATATTGCACGAGGTTTGTCCCCTGAAGTCCCAGACTTTTGCCTCAGTTTAAAGGGAAATTGATGAGCATGCAGGACCTCCTGCTGCCAGTCCCACTGTGTAACTTACGGAAATGCCTCGCCAAAGAGCTCCACCACGAATTGCCTCACATCACCTCTTTCAGGACCTTCAGGAACCCCTAGGATCCTAAGATTGTCTCATCTGGCCCTATTTTCCAAATCGGTAAGCTTCCATAAGATGTCTTCTTTCTGCGCACCAAACAAGTCAGTTGCACACTTCTGCGCTGCTAAGGCATCCTTGAGATTGGAGATCCTCTCCTCAGCCTCTCCGATTCTAGCTGCAATATCTGTACACTTTTTTGCAACTCTACGAATAGAGTTCTGAACTCTACGACAAGCCCCCTGAGTACGGACTTTCTCCTGTTGCGACTCCTCGCGATGCGCCGCAATGATCGTCTGATAGATAAGCGTAAGTGTGTTTTCATAGGGTGGCAAATCAGACTGATTATACTGTGTTATAGAAGCTGCGGCTAGCTTGCCCGTCCCTGAGCCATGCAAGGTAGTGAAAGAGTTATCAGTAAATGAAAGTCCATGCGCCTCAGGGCCCTCTCTCACAGGATCCCAAGCATTCTGACCATCCACCTGTGCGGGGGACGCCTCCTCACTCAAGACGTCATTCTGCCGCCTATCCCTAATGTTGCTACTGTCATCCGTCCATTCAGGGTCATGCTCATCCCCAACTAGAGATGAGCACGTGTGCTCTGAGAGAGAAAATAATTTGATCGCCTTCAATCTCTTTGGAGGACTAATTTCCATCAACCGCACAGTAAGTAATACCATCAATTGCCTTAGGAACAGAAGTACTGGCTACAGAAGGAGTGCCCAAAGAACTTAGGATTTTATCAACTGGCTGGACTACAGTTCCCAGAGTTCCATTCACTGGAATGCTTGATCTTGGACTGGAATCCTCTTTCTGAGGGCTCAGCATCGGGCAGTTCGAGATAGCCTCCTGTTGCTCAACCAGAAATTTCTTGCCAGTCTCATCATGTGGGAAGATCGCTTTTATCGCGGAAACGGATGCAGAGTCCAATGTTGGTGGGACCCCCCTATTTCCTCGATGACCTTCACAGGACCTACAGGCGCTTGGCAAACTGCTACAACAGGAACTTTTAACTTTGCCTTAGCAAAAGAGCCGGCACTGTCTTAACGCGTCCTTTGGAGCTAAACCGATTGCGAACGGCACCTCCATCTCTAGCCACTTTCTCGCTGCTCCGCCCCGCCTGAGAGATGGATCATTCATGACCTCCGGACTGTTTATTGATGTTGCGGCAGCAGCAGCTGCCGCAGAACGGGCCCTTTCTGCCAATGCCGCCTTAAAAACGATCTTGGGAGTCATAGATCCACTCCAATGCCACCAGAAGCCAAATACACCGCGTACACCAAAGGCTGAGCGCTGACACGGCAAAGCTAGATACCGGCCTGAAGAACGCCAAAGCCGATGCTTACTGCAGAATTCCGGATTCGATAAGTAGGTAATGGCTCTAAGCATGCCGTTGTTCAATGCTAATCCCGACTTGTGAAGAGAGAGAGCCCACAGATGCTACTTCAGGAGGGGTGGTTCATCCGGACGAGAGAACGCCAGCTCACCCAGCCGACCCCGCAGCAGCCATCTTGCCCTCATCTGGTAATTTCTCAATGCAAAACCCTCATGCTACCTCTATTTTACCGCTGAAAAGGTGTTGGGCCCTTCACACCATGTATTACCTTCGGCAGACTTTAAATAATCATGAACAGTCAAAAATGCAATTATTATTGAAGCCAACGAAGAGAGTTGTTGATTATTTTAAAGGGTTTTATTTTCTAGTCAAAAGTTACGTTTTTTCTCTGACCCTTTATTCATTAGTAAAATATCAATCAGGTTACAGAATTTGGAAAACAGGAAAATAGCATTAATACAGAACACATTACATTCTGCATATAAGTATCACATGTAGAAAAGAAAATGTGGCGCAAAATATCAGTTAAAACTCTAAAAGAGTTTCTAAGAAAAATAGTCTTGCAAAGCCAATCAATAATTAAATAGTTTCCAAAAATCTCCCATAAAGAGAAATAAATGCATAAGACAAATAAATCTTTTCAGACCTAAATATTAGGTCAACGCATAAACTTAGAATATTAGCATTTAATTATATCCTAATCAGCTGCACTCTCTGCTCGTCTCTGTGTCTAAAGAGCAAAACAGCCTGCCCTTCACAAGACCTTAAAGGAATGTGGCCTGCAGTGCCAAAATGAAGTGCCAGGACTTTGGAAAAAAATGAGCAGGGAACACCCCACCTGACTCTCCTCAGACGTCCACCCAAGGCGGCACCCGTGACGGTCTCGTACCTAACCCTTAGAATGTCTGGTCTAATCTGTTCCTTCTCTCAAGAGCTCAGACGCCCCCCTAAAGCTTAGGAGCCTAAAGCCTAATGAGCCTAGAAGCCAACCACTCCTTCAAAGAGGTCATTATTTATACTCTAATTCTTGGTAGATGACACAAAAATGTTGCATCTTCAGGAAAACTTGTACGTAATTGGTCAGCCATGATGGCATGAGGTCTCACTATCCTGACTCATTCTAAAATCCTGACTATACCAGTTTTAACAAAAGAAGCATACATGAGTAAATACATTTAATAAGTTTGCAACATCTGCTAGGAAAAATGTTTCTATCCTTTCCTCTTCCTTCCTGCCAAAGCGCAGGCTGGACGGATGCTTTAACTGTGGTACATTGGCACAATCATAAGAATGTACATTCACAGTGGCCTTGACTCCTTCACGTCTTGAGGAAAGCTGACAGTCTGCACATGCTCTCTTCTTTAATGCAAGTCACAACCTTGCTGGATTCACAGGCAGACATTTAATTGTAGGCCCAAAAACAAAACAAAAACACAAAAGAGAATATTCATTTCATGTAAATCAGCCCATTATGTTTCCCTCCCTTATACTAATACCCCTTATAAATGTTTACCTGGCCAAGCTATTAGTTTAAAGCAGCTTTTATGACTGCACATTTTTGCGTGTTGTACATAACCAATGTATAACATAACATTATTATGCATTAATGTAAATTTTAAAAGCGCACACAGTTAATACAGTGCACACAGTTAATACAGCGCACACAGCAACATGCTTTAATGTTTTAGATAGCTTTTCATGCAAAAAAGCATTTAGCCCTATGTGTAGTGTTTGGTGCATTTGTTAATCCACACACATTATAAAAAAAGGTGTTTTACACTAAACTTGTTTATCAAAATATGCAAAATATGCAATAAGTCAAAGTCTCTTAAGACAGATTACAAGGGATGAGCTGGGAAGAGAGAAACACATTCTATTAATATTCAAAGCTAAAAAGGCCACTTTTCTCTACACTGCAAAAACACATGTTAATTCAGCACCAGCATTTCAGACTGACTAGGCCTTACTTTCATATTTTTCATGGGCCATGTGCGTGGCAATTTAAATGCAGTCTGTCTGAAGCACAAAAATAAACAATGCCTGGCTCCAGATGAAATCTGCTCCATGACTTTCAGTAGAGTAAGCATACGATTCTAACTGCAGTATGAGAATACATCCATTGGCAATTTCTCTCCCTTCTAATCTATATGGCAATTCCTCTCCCTTCTAATCTTTAAAGAGGTACTACAAAAGCATGACCTCCTCTTTTATAAATATTTCAAACCTTCCATCTTTGACACACTTAGCTAGGGACCAGAAATGTTTACTTAATGCGTTCTCGTTCTTGTTTTGAACAATAATTTTTGATCGTGTCCTTCCATAAGGTGTTAAGTGTAGTTTCAATGAAAAGTAAATGAAGAGTTTCCAGCTGAATTGTAAAATTGTCTAACTAAGTCACATTTTACAGCAGATGTGCCCATAGACGGCTATGAGAATCCAAGCTTTGAGAATGACGAAAAACCTGTTCAAAATGGGACCGCTAAGAAGAGTAAAAAAAAAAAGTAGGTTTCCCTTTTGTCACAATTTTCAGCTACAGTGTTTACAATATTTTGCACAGCCTTATTGTCTGCTTTTTGTTTTAGAGAGAAAACTGCCAAGCAAGCAGGTGCGCCGAAGGCAATGGTCGGATTGATGGAGCTGGTAGGTATATGCACTGGCATTCTCTTACAGTTTGCCTTCTTGAAATTATGCATATTTTCAATCCCATCTGTATATTTTATATGTCATATCAATGTGTCAGTTGAAAAGAAATGTTCTATAGGTGATGACTAACACTCAGAATTAAACAGTAATCCTAATGTTATGTTATGGTATTCAAAATGTGCATAGCGCACGTCTCGGTGCTCGAGGTAGCATAGATTCAGCAGCTGATAATTAAAACAACCAAGATTTAAGCTGTTTCTGTGTGCATTGAATTGCCCGAGAACAGGTCTCTGGGTGCAGGTTGTGTGATGCAGATGTTTTGAGGGGATTAAAAACACTGTTGATCAATAAATCTACAGTATTGAGATGGCCATGAGAGAAGGAACGCATCCTGCAATAAAATGTTATTAGCAGTCTGTTAGACCTGTCATCTTTAGGGTGGTCTTCCCCAAATCTTTTGCCTGCTTACCTCCACTTTTTTTGCTGTATCTTTCTGTTGGCCATAGGATTCTGAGCACTTTACCACTGCTGACAAGTGCTAAAGTGCATGTGCTTCTCCCCTAAGCATGGTGAAATTGGTGCATACCCAATTGACATATTTAGTTTTCTTATAAGTCCCTTGTAAAGTGGTATTCCGTATACCCAGACCTGTAATCTAAATGGTACGAGTAGGCCTGCAGCACTGGTTGTGCCACCCACACAAGTAGGCTGCCATTGCAAGTCCACTGTGTGTATGTTACTGCCACTTCGACTAGGCATTTAAAAATATTTGCAAAGTCTTAAACTCTCTTTTTATTACACACCATCAACTCAAAGGAAAGCCCTAGGTAGCGGGAATGGCGGGGTACTGTGTAACTAAAAGGTAGGACATTTATTTTTAAGCTTCACATATCCTGGTAGTGACAAGCAGCTAAATTCATTCCCACTACTGTGAGGTCTACTCCTCTCCCAGGCTAGTATTGGGAATGCCTTAAAACACTTTTGCGCTGTAATTCCTGATTAGAAATAAGTAGCTGCATCATTTTTCAAATCTTTGGAATGGTAATAATGAATCCTCTTTAGTGGTAACGTTGGATTTAACATTACTGTTTTAGAATTATTTTACTGCTCTGTGCACCTTACAGTCTGTCTCCCATACATATCTAGGATGGGTGACAGCTCCACTCAGTTCATTCCTTTTAGACAGCCACAATCACAGGAAGGGTAGGTGTGACACAAGACTCATGTTCATTGATATACATTCTGTAGCAGGAAGAGATGGAATGAGCTGACCCCTACACCTCAAAAGGCAATGACCTTTGTCCCAAAAAGCAGACGAGTACACCCCATCCCCCCAGCCCGCCCCCCATAGATAGCCTGGTAGACAGGGCTGGAAGGAAAGGAGGAGGACCTGTGCACTTCCAGGGCCTGCGTTGAATTCAACCCCATTTCAAAGGCACAAATGAGTATAAGTAATGGGGCTCTAACCCTACCAAGACAGTACACTACTAGACCTGCGAAGAACTCTGCCAGGACTGCTGTGCCACTTTGCCTGACTGCTGCTCTGAAGGAACTGCTTTATGCTTTGCTGAGCTGCCCTGCTGCCTGCTGATCTCTGCCCTGCTGAGGATAAGGACTTGACCCATCTCACTTGAACCCAGAATGACTCCAAGGGATTTGCTGGCTTGCCACCTATTCTGAAGTCTCAAGGCCATCAGAAGCTTCCTTCAACACTGCAACAGCACCTGGACTTTGCTATCTGTGATTCCTACTCTGCCAAGTGGTGCCAATCCAGGCCATGAAAGGGGACTTCCGCTGTCCAGAAATGTCAAAATCGAAGCAGTGACTACTTTGTGCCTATCGGAACCAACGCATTATCCTTCAGCGCCGATCGACAACATCATCTCGATAGACTGTGTGACTCAACAGACAGCTCAGCTTGATGATGGAACAGTGCCTGCATTGTAAAAGAGTTTGTTGTTGAACTGTGCGGATCAGCGTCAACTCTTGGCCTACATCCACGGATCAAACAAAATGCAGCACCTCCTCGACTCCTTGCATCAAGTCTTCACCGTAGATTTTTGCTCCATCCAAGGTACTTTGTCAGCGGGACCTGCATGAGTTCTGTAGTTAATCTGCTCTCAACTCCGTAACGCTATACATTTCTAAGCACTAGTTTTGGTTTATTCTTTAAAAATTCATAACTTCGATTCTACTTATTGGATTATTGTCATTGTGGTTTTGTTTTACTTATAGAAATATTCTCTGGTTTTTAAACCTGGGTGGTGTATTTTTAGTGGAGTTTTCATTGCGTTTAACGGGTGTGTGTTGCACAAATACTTTACACATTGCCTCATTAGATAAGCATGACTGCTCTGTGGCAAGCTACCAGAGGGTGAGCACAGATTATCTTTTAGTGTGTATCTAGCTTACCCTGACTAGGATTGTTGTCCCTATGTGGACAGGGTGCGTACCTCTGCCAACTAGAGACCCAATTTCCAACACCGTCATTCTTCAAAATGAAATCAGCTGCAACATCTTTTATGATTTAACTCCAATATATACAAATATGAATGCCAAATGATTTGTCTGTGTATATTTATGCCTTTGTATCTGTATTATTAAAAATGCAAAGAAACATGTAACAAAACCCCTATTGAGGCAGTGGAGGCTGACCCTGCACCAGGGTCTGTTAGCTGACTCTGACGGGAGAGCAAAGGGACATGGTTCTAAAGTCATTGGTTCAAAAGTCATCTGAAGCACTGTGTTTTGTCAAAGAAGAATATAGGATACCTTTGGGTGTCCTCTTGGTTTTTCCCTGCTCCCATGACATCCCTGAAGTGTCTGAGTGACTCCATTGGACCTGACTCTCCACCCATCTAGACATTTTTTCACAGAATTCTCACAAACCTAATCCTTATATAGAAAACTATTGAGCGTGGGTCACAAAAATAGACAGAACAAAGCTTTGAATAGGCATTGCACACTCAGATGAACATTTTGGTTATCCGCACATCTTCAGGTCACCCATACACCTCCACCAGCATAAATAAAAAAAAAACAGAGACCTATGAAGATCTTTCAAGGCAGTGTCAAGTGCACCTTATGTTGGAGAAATTTGACACAGGGGGCAAGGGCAAAAAAATAAATAAAGCTACATTTCTCCATCATTCAGTTATGTGGCTATTTCCACCTGATTGAAATTGAGCACGAGTAAAGTTTTGGACAATGCAATACTCGTGGAAATATGCAACTGCCTTAGATTTCCAAAATTACTACTGACATTCTTGCGAACGCCCAAAAATTAGAAGTGCCTTTTATGCTGAGGAGTGAGTGCTTCATTTGCGCTGGTCATTGCCAGTATCCACTAGCACACTATTTTTTTTAAACTGGGACGTCTCCCTAAATGTAACTAGAAAGGAAGTTTTTCATCTGAACATCTGTGCAGCGATTTGCTAAATGTAAATGGGGCATGTTGCTAGGTGAGCATTGCTTGTTCCGCCTCTTCCAGGTTTGGAGTCCTGCATTATTGTTTTCACCATATTAAGGGGCCTATTACGATTGCGGTTTTTCCGCATCCTCTGGGCCGGCGGAAGCCACCGCCGGGCCGGAGGATGCGGAAAAACCGCAGCGGACCCACCAAAGACCCACCACCACATTAGGATGGCTGGTGGGTCCTGGTTTCCGTCCGCAGCTTTTCCGCCGCGGTTGGCTTACAACCGCGGCGGAAAAGCTCTAATATGGTGGCGGTGCCTCGGACACCGCCAGCCATATTAGGATGGGCTTTAAAAAATGCTTTTCCGCGGAGGGTGTTCCGCCGTGGAAAAGCATGTGGAACTTCACGGGCCCCCTGGGTGAAGGGGGCGTGGGGGTGCAGATGAGGGGTACCTATGGTACCCCCCTGCTTTTGTATGCAGAAATCGGCAGGCACCACACGCATTTTTACCATTACGGCGGTTGCAGCTTCAAGCCGCGCCCGCCGCAATGGTAAAAATAGAGGATGTGACCGCCAGGGTGGCGGTCAGATCCTAATTGGACAGGAGGGAACTCTGCAGGCCATGCGGAGGTTCCCTCATCCTCTATGGTCGCGGACGGACTCAGGGCTGTCTGCGATCATAAAGGGCTCCTAAGCACGGGTAGGAATCAATCGGCAGGAGTAGATTTCCAACTTTCAGAGCAAGGCTTTACAAAGCAGGAACACTGTCCGCAAATGTAGTTTATGGGAATTTCGCAAATCTGAAACACTCTGAACTATAAAGACTGGAGGTGGACGTCAGAGTGCAGGAATTATAAATAAAAAAAAATTGTCTGGTGTTATAGGCATTCATTATTTATAACTGGATTCATGTGAAATGCCTAACTTCTTTTGATTGTTTTTCATTGCAGTTTACCTTTGCTGATGGGCTTGATAAATTTTTGGTGATCCTAAGCCTGCTCTGTGCCCTTGCCAATGGTGTTGGATTGCCACTTATGATCATTGTCTTTGGTGAAATGACGGACAGCTTTGTCAAGAGTGGTCAGACAAATGCAACTGCAGGTAAATATATATTTACAAATACTGTTCTGCACAATAAGTGAGTAAATTTAAACTGCAACCTCAGATTTGTGTATTCAATCGGATCACATTTCAATAAGTGTCCACCACTCCTAGTTCACTTTGATTAGGAGTCTACAGTGATTCAGAATATTGGAATGGAAAATGTGGGCATCTTCTCAACTTGGAACAATATGTATCATACCTAAAGGTATTTGCAAAAAAAAGAATGCCTGTCCTATCTGTTGGCATGTATGTAGTCTTTCTATAACGTGAACGTAGCTCAAAGGCAATAGAGAACTGTACATGGTCAAAGACCAGCATAAAATCAATGCATTATGATGTAGCGTTTTTTAAGGCATTGAGAAAAATATCAGACACATGCCCCAGGTATGGAATGAACAATGACTTTTATACTCAAAATAATCAAAAGTAGAATTGGAGTTTGAGGCAACAATGAAAACAGAAAGTTGACCCAAATTGATTCCCCTTGAAGCTTTAGTATAATTTTCTTCATGGTTCACACATTTTTCTTTTTTTTTTCTTTACAGCTAACATGTCAATGCTATCCAATTCCACTTGTTTCCAGGTTCCTGGTTTTAATATAGAAACTGAAATGACAAGGTGAGCGGAAACTTATTGTGCATTATTGTGACACTCTTTCCTGGCTAAGTGAATATAAATATAACATTTCCATTTATTGATGACATCATTGAAACACTCACTATGGGCTTCATCCTGGCAACTCCTGGTGTCTATTTTTTTCATTAGTATAGCTAGTGGGTCATAGATTGCCTAGGAAATCCTGTATCTCTGAAAAGGGGATTTAGGGCATTCTGACTGCCAATAAAAACAAAGTAAACACTGATGATACAAATTTGTTATTGTGGAGTAAGTTCCTCATATAGCTATTTTAAGGATTTTTTCTTCACAGGCAAAGGCATATATTAAGGACTTGTATTCTGAAAACCTGATTATATTACTGATTTCCATCTTCTTTAAGCTTTCAATATGACTCGCAGAATCAGGGGCACTCATAAACAGCTGAAAACTTAAACGCCTGGTGCCCACCGGTCAAACCTTACAAAAAAAAATTCTGAACACAAATTTATAAAGCCTTTTGGTTTTGTGATTCCATTTACATTGTTTTGTCTTGCAACCAAGATTTTACATAGAACGGAAGTCCCAAGAAGGGGAACTCCTCGAATGTTTGAGTGACCAGTGCACAACATTAAAAGACACATGCACACAGCACTTGAAATTGTAGCTTTAATTTCTGAATATATCATATGTAATCGGAAAAACATCTTTCATCAAATTGGCATTCTCTCTGCAACATTGAAAATCTAAGAACCAGTCTGAGAATCTTCTCCATTCCCTTGGATGAAATATGTTTAATTTGCTTCCCCTGCCCTCTCCCTCCTCTCTTCTTAATACATATATAAGTCTTTGGCTAAATAGATGCCTGTGCCCCTGGTGAGTAAGCAAAATAGGAGGAAGGGGGAGATATGTGAAGGGCAAAGAGGCAAAGAGAACGGTAAAATAAGATCATTGAAGTAGAAGATGATGGTAGGTATACAGTGAGATGCGTGAGATGAGTTAGACAGGTGAGGATGTGAGAGTTAAACGGTAAGGAGGAAAAGGTGAGTTAGCAAGAAATAAAGATACAGAGAGGTAGACAGATAGAGAAAAAGAGATAGCGATATACGTAAGGTTTAATGGTGTGGTAGAGATTGGGAGAACAGGAGACAGAACAAATGAAATGTAGGGATAGGCTACACAGAGGGTTGAGGTAGTGAGAGAAATGTAGAGTTGGTCAAAGATTGAGACAATTTTGAGGTAGGGAGAGTAGCAAAATGAGACATGGGGTATAGAAAGACAGGCCTCAAACATTTATCGATCAGTACTTTGGCTCGCAAATATGCTGTTTAAAATGCCACACTAGCATGAGGTTATCTTGAAAGCCCAAGGCCCATATTAAACCTTTGAGTGGTCTCAACTGAACTGAAAGTGGTGTGGAATTACCACTGCAGGCCCACATTGAAAGACTTGAGCTATTGAACTGAAGGAATTTTGAGTTTCGACATGAAAGAGATTGCTCTAATTTACATTTACAACAAACCGTTGTGAGCTAGTATTCAGGGGCAGTTGGCAGTGTACATGTATTACTTAGTTTGTCATCTGACTTTGATGCCATGTACCATCAGGCCCTTGGTTAAATGAGTGGAAACTCTATTAGCCCTGGTGGAAGTGGGAAATGGCTGGGTTATTTTGCAAATTAAAATGGGGAACCTATTTTCCCAGTCTCTCTGTTGTAATGTCTACAGGTAATCAACCTATCTCACTCCAATAACACTTTTATTGGAGTTCTAGGGGCCCCTATCTTTGCTTTTAAAGGCATTCCAATGAAAACCAGCTTGCAGTACAGCATGAGAAAAGAGAAGGTGTGGGATGGATCCAGTGCAATTTTTCCTGCATGATATGTTAGCAATTGAGCATCTAGTTGGTTGAGGTGTGCACCCTGTCCACGATGTGTAAAGTATTTGTGCACCACTGCCGCCACCAGCGCTGTCGCCGCCAATCGGCTCCTGCATTGGCATCAAAAGGCAATGCATTGGTTCTCATCCGCACAAAGTCAGCTACAGAACCCACTTCTGTGGCCCAGGAATTGATTGACGCCTCAGACAAGGGAGGGCTTGCAGTGGGCAGAGTCCAGCAGCAGAGTTTGCAGAAAATCTTTGATGGCCCTGAGACTTAAAAAAAACTGTGGGCAAGCCAGCAAACCCTTGGAGTTACTCTGGGTTCAAGTAAGATGGGTGCACTCCTTGTCATCAGCAGGGCAGCTCAGCAGAGAAGCATTTCATTCAGAACAGTCAGTCAAGCAGAGTGGCAATCCTTGTATCACAACAGTCTTTACTGGCAGAGTTCTTGAATGGTCCAGTAGTGTACTGACTTGGTAGGGTCAGAACCCCAATACCTTTACCCAAATGTGGCTTTGGAGTGGAGGTGACTTCAAAGCAGGCCCTTAAAGTGCACAGGTCTCCTTTCATCCTAGCCCTGTCTGCAAGAATATATCTGTAAGGGTTAATCAACCCTTTGTGTGGGACACAGGACACTATCTATTCAGGTGTGTCAGCTCCCCCTCTTACTGCCCAGGAAGAAGTATTTGAATGTAGATCACTGCAGATGAGCTCTGTCACAACTGTCTGTTCCTGTGTTTGTGAATGGCTAGAGGGAATGCACAAAGTGTAGCTGGCACCCATCCCAGTCGTGTATTGGAGACAGGCTGTAAGGCACACAGAGCAGCAAGAGCAGAGAAACGTCCAACATCTTTGATAATTCGGTTAAATTGAAAGCTGATAACAGGTGCTATGCCACTCACATTGCAGGCCGTAGAGAACCTGGTGGTGGTGAACAACCTTTACAACGAAACTTTTACAACGCACTACCATTACAAAGCAGGCATTACAACGCAAACCATTACAACGCAAACCATTACAACGCAAACCATTACAACGCATTGCGCTGGGGGCGCTCCAGGATAGGGAATACGTTTAATTTTCTATCCAACATCTTCCCTAGTGTCCACGGGGACTGGAGTTGGAATAGAAAATTAAACTTTTCACTATCCAGCACCCCAAAGCGCTATGCGTTGTAAAGGTTTGCGATGTAAAAAACGCGTTGTAAAGGCATGCGTGGTAAAGGTATGCGTTGTAACGTCATACATCCCTGGTCGTTTATAACAATAATTGTCTCACAATTAAAAAGGAGGGTTCAGTGGTCATAGAATACTAAAAAAAAATCCTTAAACATACAAATTAGGCACTTTCTTTGGTATCCTCCTGGAGAGGTAGCTATGTGAAAGCATTTATCTTGGCAGGACTTAAAGTGTCAAATGATGCCTATGTGAGTGTGATGGTACAGCAGCAAACCGCAGGGGCCTCTTTACGATGCACAATAGGAACTTAATTCACCATGACTGGTTATGCTGCAATGCTTGCTTGAAAAGCATAGGATTGATTTGAAAGTGCTGTACTTGGCTTTTTGGAACAGGGTTAATTTTATCCAAGAAAGACACAAGTGCACTGTACAAAAGGCACTCCCCAAGAAGCAAGAAATCTCAATTTGGCGGACAAGCTCTAGTGCAGAAAGTAAGACTAAGAACAACCACCTTTAGACTAAAAAACTGTACCCCAATTGAATCTTGAGGAACATTAGATTATTGGAATGAGAAATGAAAAGGTAACACACAGCATGGAGGATGCTAAACAACTGGTGAAAAAGCCAATTAATAAATCAAAAAAACTCAGTTGGATTTATGTGAAGAGCATTTATATGTCTCCTAAGTAAAATGTAATTTCTCTCACTTGAAATTTCACATAAATATGCAACTATGTTATAGATTTGCTATATTGTTGGTTTTGAACCTGAGCGTATTAAAAAACGATACTTTGTTTAAATCAACAGATACGCATATTACTTCATTGGCATTGGATTTGCTGTACTTGTATTAAGTTTTTTTCAAGTATCGTCAATTTTGGTGGCTGCTACCAGACAGACGGCAAGAATCCGGCAAAAGTTCTTCTATGCCGTCCTTCATCAGGACATGTCTTGGTTTGACACTAATCAGATTGGTACTCTGAACACTAGATTAACAGAGTAAGTATATTGACTCAGTTCATTTCTATTTCCATTGATTCAAGTTAGCATTCGTGTTACTGAAGTATATAATTTCTAGTTGAATTGACAATCCTTTCACTGTTGTAATGTGATGTTGGTCAAATGTCAAATATAACTTATTATATCATAGATGTTGCTGCATTCACACACCATGAACTGTATTGTTGCTCAAATTTGCATAGTAATGCAAGAGAAAATATTGCCAATGGGGGCAGTTTTCATGTTTGGTGGTACAAATAGAATGTCTTGGGCAAAAGTCAGTGGAAGTTTCCTTAGGAGGGTGATGGATCGTTCACATTTTACATAACTTGAATGAAATTAGTAGAATAATTCTAGACATTTTGTACTCAGACCACATAGTCATCATAGAGGCAACCATGCAGGGTATTTGCATAGTGCTTGATGGATTTCGCAACTTGATTCCTAGACAATAATGTGCTATGTTGGTCAGATTGGTGGCATGAGACAAGCTTTTCACAAAGACTCTATAGACTTATCAGATCTAAAACAAGGCTTTGCGTTTTGAATTCATTCCTAGAGTGCAGCTCAAGTATAAGCCAAAATATTTGGTACTGTTGCTTGAGGTGAATGTGTCTGAAGAAAAGCTAGTAAAGTAGGCCCAATAACAACTATGTCTCAGCTCGTCTACTTTCAAACCTCATCCCCTCCTACATAGTCTAGGAGCAAAAAAGATACCTCTACAATCTCCGGCCACAAGAAAGGTACTTAGATAGGTATGTCAGCTGTAGAGGATGTGATTGTAAAACATCCTGAGCAGGTCCCATGATCAGCATAGTAGTTGTTGAACAGTCAAACCATAGGAAGTATGCTGGGTTGGCAATATCAAAGGCAGCTGTCTAGTAAATTAGGACAAGAACATATGCTATAGTAACTAGGTCATCAATGTTCTAATCAGGTCACTTAGTAAACTGATAATGTGAAGGAAATAGAAAATGTAGTTATTTCGTTTTTGAACAACTTCACCTCAACATATGTCCAACCTTTCTGCCATTGTTCTAATTCTAGATTCTAATCACTCCCTGAGTTGCAGCTCCGTTATGAATTTGACCATAATGAAATCATTGTTTATAAAGGTTACTGTGTATTTTTAGTGCATACTAAGTTTCCTTAGCGGAGGCACTAATGTGTAGAAGGAGGTCATTCCATGTTTTAAGCACGATGTAGTAGAAGGCTAGGCCTCGCATTCTGCTTTTGCGGAGGCAGGGGTTTGTGCGAGATAGAGTGAGGCTGAGCATGGGTGTCTGGTGGCTTGGTGAAAGTGAAGGCAGCTGCTGTGTTATGCTGGACCTAAGTTGCACAGTACCAGGTATGCATGTGTGAGGAGTTCAAATTGGCAGCATTTGTGTATCAGCAGCCAGTAGCGTTCGGAGGCATTGTGTGGTGTGAATGTGACATGGGAGGTCTAGGATCAGTCTTGCTGCAGCGTTCTGGATGGTTTGAAGTTGATGGAGGAGGTGGTTGGAGACTCCAGCATAGAGTGCGTTGCCATAGTCTACTCTGCTTGTGATGAGGGCTTGAGTGATGGTCCTGGGAATTCATTTGAAGATGTTTCTAAGGATGTGTGGTATTTGAAAGTAAGAGGAGCTGACTGCGTTTATATGTGCTGCCATGCTGAGTATGCTGTCTAAGATTATTCCCAGATCTCTTACATGGTTAGTAGCTGTTGGTGTGAGACAAAGCTCTGACAGCCACCAAGAGGAGTCCCAGGGGGAATCCCTGTTTCCGAAGCTCAGAACTTATGTCTTGTTGGAGTTGAGTTTTAGGCAGTCGGTTTTCATCAACACACCTACATGGATCATGCATTTGGTTACATTGGTACTGGTGATGGTGGATTTGTTGGACATTGATAGGATGAGCTGGGTGTCATCGGTGTAGGAAATTTGGAGATAGCATCCTTGGTCTAGGAAGGTTTGGACCTCATATGTAGCAGTGATGAGTGCTCCTTCTGGGCTATGGGTGCTTCAAAAAAAGACTGGGTGTCATTGAGTATGTGGTGGAGTTCCCTTTTTTTGCAGAAAGGGATTAGTTGTGTTTTTTCACAGAATTATTTTATGATTTTTTTTTTCTAAATTCATATATCAACATTTTTGGCAATGTAATTCTCAACAGCTTTAAAACTGAGCGGTCCTTGTCGTATTGATTCTTTTTGTACACAAACGCACATTCTATTTCTTTTGTGATCTACAAATAGGCATTTGGTAGTGGTGGGATCCAAACTGCAATATTTAGGTACTTTGGCCCCAACAACTATCCTAGCGCAAAAGTGAACAGTCATTAAAATTATCCTTAGTGTAAGACATAAATTCAACATTTATTTTCAATAGATATCGTGTTTCTGCTGACATCCTTTTACCTGTTCAATTATTCTCTAATCCTGCAAAAACATTTTATGGATAATTGTGTCCATACTGTTGAATAAAGAAGTTGTTGAAAATACTGAACAAATCCATGTATACTTAAGGCGTACATTCTGGCATCCGTGATTGTGACTGAGTTACTCTTTAAAGCCTCTGAGAGTAAAGGCACCAAAATAAAGCAGCTCAGTTATTTTCAGAATAAAATTACTCAGTTTTAGTTGATTTTACCAGTTTCTACCTGGCATGATTCCACAAAGAATATAAATTAAATAAATAAAATAAATAAATAAATAAAGAGAATCACCCTGCGATATCTTGAGAATTAGTGTGCTATTCATATTGTCCCTTTGTAAAGAAACTCAGTCTCTTAGTTTCTCTGCCAATATGGGAGGGGTTCTCATGACTCAATTTACAAGTGCATCTTAAATAAATGGAATAACAATCAAGTATTTTATAGTAGAGTGTTGCAGTTAGATAGAGCAATATGTGTTGTTGGGCCAGTCTAATCTAGGTATTTATTACAAAAGTTGAGTTTAAGAACAGTGCGTTTAGAAAAAGTGAAAAATGTGACAAAAATGAATCAAATAACATTTCTTAATGTTAATCATTTTTAGTTAAAGGGTTTTCACCAGCACTGGCTATCCTTCTAAGTTTTAGTTTTCTTGAACTGAAATCTAAGGACAAAATATTGTTTCTTCTTGAAGGCAGATTATCTGAATATATGTCTACTGTTTTTATGCATGCCAACATTGTTTGATTTATCGCAAAGGAGCACATGCCAAGTACCATTTGTATCTAAGTACTTTGGGGTACAAAAGATGATACACCAAAATAGATAGTGAAGCAGATAAGAATAAACCAAGCGATGGATTCTAACCTTTATGACTGTGAATGATGCCATTGGCAGGTAAGTCTCCCTTCAATGTAAGAAACATTGTAACTTTAGGCTGGCGGTGAAATGCTTCCGCTGGGCTTTTACTTTCCGGTGATAGGTAAGTAGGGGTCTGGTTTAGCCACTATCCTGAAGGTAAAAACAGCTTGATTTACTAAAAAAGTGTATCAAATTAAATAGCTGGTTATATATGGGATAAAGTACCATCGACCAACCATTATAAGGTTATTGCAAGTGACGGAGGAGTTCCGTGACCATATAGTGGAATGAGATTGAAGGCCAAGTTGTAAAATACTTGTAACACAAAGCAGAAGATATGTTATTCCTTAATTTATGGTCACAACATCATCCATCCCACAAAATTCTTAAATCCTTAGTGTCTTGCGCCTTCATTTGTCAGAGAGATTGAGCTTGCAGACATCAAGAATAAAAGCAGAATCTCTGGTGCAAACGTAGGCAGGCCAAAAACAGTAAGTCATTTTTTTCCAAAACCTATGTTAGGTATTTATAAAGCGCCCAGCTACGCCCAAGAGTGTCCGGGCGCTAAGCAAAGAACCACCCAACAGTCAAAGTGTGAGGAACGCGGAGAAAGCCAACAGCAAAACGTATTAGATTTGGAAAAGTCTTGAGCCTTTTCCTAAAGGTAAAGAGGCCTGGAATGAACAACCACCAATTCTGGCGAGAGAAACCTTTGGAACAGGGATCAGAAGTTGAGTGGAGGATCTCAGAGTACTTTGGGGAATGCAGCAGGGAAATCTTAGTCCAAGGTAAGGAGCTCCAATCTGATTAAAAACCTTAAAAACCAGAGTCAAAGCTTTAAATTGAATTCTCTTCTGAACAGTAAGCCAGTGTAGGGAAGACAGCAAAGGGGATACATAAGTCCTAGGGGCTGCCAGACAGGGCCGTTTCTACCGTTAGGCAGGACTAGGCGGCCGCCTAGGGTGGCAAAAATGGGAGGGCGGCAAAGGGAAGACCCAGAACGTTAATGGTGCAGCCAGACAAGGTGGTTTTAGAAAATCTTTCGGGCTCCGGTAAAGCAATCGCTGTGCTGACCAGCAGGAGGGGATGCACACGCTAAGCGGCTCATGTGGAGGTGGTGGGGATGTGAGACAAGGGACATGATCTAGAGCTGGGTGGAGGTTAGATTGGGGACTCTGCATTTGGAGACTGCTGCCTGTCTTCTTCTCCCCCTGGGAAAATAAGCTCACCAACTTCTGTGACACCCAGCTCATAAACGGCCTCCATGGGGATGCGAAGAGATGTTATGTTATCTTATCTCTGTACAACAACGACGTGACGTAATGAAACATTTGAATAGCATATAGAGGAGAGGAAATGCAGGATGATGGTGCTGCTCTTTGTTTATAGGTGTGAATGATACAAATTCAGATTTAGGGGTGTGTGACTAGTTTCCTGTAGAGAGTAATAAATACCCGTACTTCGCCTTTGGTGTGGGATAATTCATTAGCTTTCTCTGAGTGGGGATGTCTACTTTACTTAGCTTGTTTTGGCACCTACAAGCAGATTCTAAGTCTATGCCCATAGACCCGCGCCCAGACTCACACACACACAACCTCCCTATAGATATCCAAACACACACGACTCCCCAGAGACACCTAAGCAAACCACAGGCACACAACCTTTCTGTAGACACCTAAGCACACATTCATGTAGACACACCCACAAACATGCACGCACCCCCACACATACACAAACTCTTTTACAGACACTGCCCACACGCGCACACACACAACACACTATCAGATACACTGGTACAAATTGCAAATAAAGTAAAAGGTAGGGGGAGGCATTTTTCAATTCTCGCCTAGGGCGGCAAAACACCTAGAAACGGCCCTGCTGCCAGAAAAATCGCCCTGGCCGCCGTTTTTTGGATCACCTGCAGACGAGCAATTAGGTATCTAGAAAGTTCCAGGTACAGAGAGTTAGCGTAGTTCAGGCGCGAGGTAACCAAGGCCTGGACAATGTTTTTTCGGTGAGGGACAGATAGCAGAGGCAAAACGTTACGTACAATTCTAAAAAATCCAGAAACCAGTCCCAGCTACAGATTGAATCTGGGATTTCATAGAAAGCGTAGCATCCAGTCTGACTCCAAGGTTCTTAACCGTAGTTACGGAAGAGCTAGGGGGGGGGGACAGGTTCTGTGGCCACCAGTGATGGCGCGGGGATTACCAGCTCAATTATTCATACTCACCTGGGCCCATAAACATTTGCACTTTTGAACCGATAATCCTGCTTCCACTTATTGCCTATCAGGATTAAATTTCTTAGGACTTATACCTGTACACCATGACTTACCATACTTATTTCTCCTATGCTATAAGTCCTAGGGATCGAAATGGGAGTTAGCATAATAGGTATCAATTTAATAATTTACCTTTCCTGAAATAATCACAGACTCGGGAGGAGTTTTAAACACTTTATCTATGCAAGTTGTTCTGAGTCAGCGGCCACAATACAGTGACCATACATTTTACAAGTAAGACAATAAACAATAGGACGTAAAGTTTGCAAGAATTTATAGTAACACCTTTAGACATTGGTACATGGGAAGGGTGAAAAAGGGAAATAGTACAAGGACATACCACATGGATTATATTTACCTAGAATGGTGCTAGGACCAATCCTGGCCACGGGTTGGGGCAAAGAAAAGGGCTCCTGACTAATCAGGTGCCAAAGGGACAGAACAGGTGCAGATCAGGACAGTTGACCTCAGCTAAGTGCAATGCCAGCGTCATACCCCTCGCTAGCAATCAGGTACCCTGACTGGGTAATCAATACTTCTCCCTCAGTACACCCTGATTCTTCTGACAGAGTGCTCCGCGAGCACCTCTGCTCTCGATTCTCCTTCAGCATACGTTGGGTCAGTGACAGGTATGGGACAAGTCGAACAAATTAACTAACTAAGCCTATCTACTAAGATGAGGTAATTTTCATTGACTCAAATTAATCAAGTTATTTTCCCATGCACTTTTATTCCGCCCAGCAATATTGATTTCAAATCGTATTCATTGTATTTGTTACAGTTCATATTTCTTCCTCTCCTGAGGTCAAATGGTCAGTTTCCCAGGAAGATCGTGGGTAAGAGGAGTATTGGCAGCCATTCAATGACCGTGACTTGAGAGATTCCTTGGATCATCTGCGCAGACACAGCCTTTTCAATATGGAGTTTTATGTCCCCTTTCAGGCCCAAATGCGAGCTAATAACAAAGTAAAAGAAAAACATATTAGAATACAAAAATAAATGAATGCACTGTATACCACTTATCTGTACTCTTACCCCATTACTTTATTTTAACTATAGCATTAATATTTAAGCAGAACAAACAAAGTTTAGTTGAAGCAGGTGCTTTAATGTGTGAGACATGAAGCAGCCATCTTGGCACTAGTGCGCAGATGCAGGAAATTCCCACAAGAAGCGAAAGACGTCACACCACGTAGATGTGGCGGACGCGTGCGCAAATGAGTTCCTGCATTTTCGGCAGCCATTTTAGGACACTCGGGTTACTGTTAGTAAAAGCACGTATGCAAGCTTCCCCATCTAGTTAATAATGTTGTGTAATGCAAATATTAGTAAACAAAACATGTTGATTTACTAGTTACATGTTATTTAAAGAGGACTGAGTCCAAGCAAGTTTCCATACGTATGAAACCTTGCTCCATCACCAGCTATTCTAAGTCTCACAGGGGCGGTGGCCGAAAAAGATTACCTCTGACTTATCCGGGTTACATTTCATTTGATTGTCTTTTAGCCACGAGAAAACCTCTGAGAGACAAGCATTGATTGCATGACCATCAAAATCGGCCCGATTCTCACACATAAACCACTGGGTATCGTCTGCATACAATATATTTTTAGCCCCGTGTTGTTCGGCCAAAAGTGCAATAGGGGCCAGATATAAGTTAAATAGAGTTGGGCTTAAAATAGATCCCTGCGGGACCCCGATATTCATAGGAGGAATATCAGCAGAAAATGGGGGGACCATATAGTCTGAAGACGATTACTGAGAAAAGACCTAATCCATCTCAAGGTTGTGCCACTGACACCGCCTTCCGCTAGTCTTTGCACCAGTCTATTGTGGGGGACGGTGTCAGAAGCCGCGGAGAGGTCCAACAGAACCAAGACCGCATTGCCACCCTTGTCAAGTGTGGCTTTTATAGTTTCAGCCACTTCTAATAGGGCTGATTCAGTGCTGAAATTTGCCCAAAAACCTGACTGACTAGGGTGCAACACGTAATTGATCTTGATGTGTTTGGTAATAATGGAGTTGACATATTTCTCCAAAACCTTGGAGAAAAAAGGAAGCACAGATATGGGTCGATAACTACCAGCTACCTCGGGGTCAGCGGAGGTTTTTTTTTTAGCAAAGGAAGAATTTTGGCATGTTTCCAACAAAGAGGCATATGTTCTTCCTGCAAGGAGTCATTAAGGATCTGATTTACAGTGGACTGGAACACCTCAGCAATTGTCGATAGTACCTTGGCAGGACAAGGGTCCGATACAGAACCCGACTTCAGACTAATAGAATAAGTTTAATGTAATTCAGCTTTAAAATAGCAGTAGCTCTGAATGAGTAGTAACATGCAGAGCGATTCACTGTTTCAGCAATGACCTACAGCATACAAAAAATAAACATGTTTCCATACATTTCTCCTTTGTACTGGATCACTGTTCATTTCCAAAAAACCAAACCGAGGAAGGAAATGTTTAAACTGCAGCTATAATAATGCTCAGTGACCCATCTTTGACCTTGGCTGCTGGATCTGGCAGCAGGCATTATGATGTCACAACTTAAGTGTAATATGTTAGAACAGTTGATCAGCCAAGCCACTTTCTTATTGCAGGTGACTAGAGATGACACAACTCAACTGTAATAAATAAATTAGAGACAGATTTGTACACCTCCATGCATTATAAAGTCATTCACTTTACCGCAATTTTACAGCAATGTTGCATAGTTTGGAAAATGTGTATTTATCCATTTACAATGTGTTTATACATGTGTTCTGCTACAAAATAAATGAGACCGCACATTTATCAGAGCACAGGCCATTGCTTTGTCATCATTTTTGTCAGTTACAAGGAAACATGCAGTGACAAAGCTTCATCCGTTTGAATTTCATATTTAATCTATACACAAGTCCTTCAACTGCCAATTCTTTGTATTTGTTCTTACAAATAAAAATATCATCATATAATAATTTTTGTGAAATAAATACAGACAGAAATGCATTATCTTGACCTACTTATTGGTAACTGGGATGATGTAAGTGAATGTAGTGTTGCTAACATTTAATTGACTTAAAAAAAATTCTAATAGATTCCACCTGTGGTTTACTTTTCCAGTGATATTAATACAATCAACGAAGGACTCGGAGACAAAGTTTGTATTTTTGTACAGTATTTTGCCACATTTTTGACTGGAATCATTATTGGATTTGTGAAAGGCTGGAAGCTCACCTTGGTTATTTTATCTGTTAGTCCACTCCTTGGAGCATCGGCGGCGGTTTGGACAATGGTGAGTATAAAGTAATGTATTGTGTAAGATGCATTTTCTTTCTTCATGTTAAGTTTGTATTGTTGGCATTGGAACAATGCAAAGTAAAGTTTGTGTGAATAAGTGATGTAGCCACAGCTGTTAGTCAAGGTCTTTTATCCAGTAGCCATTGGCATCCTGAGAGCTGTAGTTTTGAATTACTAATTTGAGGGAGAACTCATGATATGGTGACTCTTGGCAACTATGCTGAAGATCTAAGATCTGATTAATTTCAAAACATTGATCTGATTCACTACCCGCTAAAAAGATCCTGAATCCTCTGTGAAAATCAACAGGGTAATTCCTATTTAGGTAATGGCCATCATTAAGTTTAAAAACAGTCCTGGCTCAAAAAGATAATAATTTAAAGATAAATTTGGAATTTTATTTGTGGCAATTTACTTTTCGTTTTAAAATCTGCATCAAACAACTGTGGTTCAATGTAAGATTTATTTAACCAAACTCACCATTGCAATAAGCTCCCCTTCTTTATGAGGAAAGAACAGAATTCTTAGGTCCAGGAAAACCTTTAACACTTTATTGTTTCTGTACCTATAATAATTTGATGAGAGTTTCATCTTGTAATCTACTTTACTTCGCCCAAATCCTCACATACAGCTCTAGGATACAACTATATTTGATGGCGGCACCTCTTTTTGTGAATGCACAAATACAAAATGGATGCCTATTGCAGGTGGATGAAACTGGAACTCCAAGATAGTTCACACCTATTGACCCTCTTAAATCCTATCACATCAAATACTGGCCAAAGTAAAGTTCTCAAGGAATTGATCAAGCCCGCTCTCAATCAGTCTGGGGATTTGTACTGCATAGCTAATCACCTGCAAGGGTATGTAAGCATTTGCAGGGTGCAATGGGCTCAGTTGAAGAAGCTGGTCTTGAGTGCTTTTCAGAAATCCGGTAGCAATGGAGTGGTACAGAGCTGCAGGGGTAGGTTGCTCCATGCTTTCGCTGCGAGGTAGGAGAAGGAGCTCTCTCCAGTGGTGCTTCTGCAGATGCTGGGTAGTGGGCAATAGACAGGGAGGCAGAATGGAGTTGTACGGGCAGTTGTTAGAAAATCTGGCAGTGATTGATGTGGGCCGGTCCCACATTGTGAAGGGCTTTGTACACATGGGTCAGTATCTTGTATTGGCATCTCTGCTTTACAGGGAGCCAATGGTGAGGTGGGGAGATGTGGATTCATCAGGAAGATGGAGGATGAGTCTGTCTGGTCTGTAGTCTGTTAAGAAGGAGAGTGGAGATGATGTACTAGAAAGCCTTGCCGTAGTTGATTCTGTTTGTGAAGAGGGCTTGTGTGACGGTTTGCCTGATGTTGGTAGATTCATTCTTAGCATGCACAATGTGGAGAAACAGGCTGGGAAGACTAAGTTGACCTGGGATTTCATGGTCAGCTTAATGTTGAAGATGATGCGGAGGTTTCTTGTGTGATTGAATGGGGAGGGTGCAAGTTATAGTTCTGTAGGCCATCAGGCATCATTCCAGGAGGTGGAATTATTACTGAAGATCAGGATTTCCGTTTTTTCAGTTTTAAGCTTAATGCCCTTCTCTCTCATCCAGTCAGCGATGCTTGTCAGGCAACTGTGGAACCTAGATCTAGGGGTGGTGTGGTGCCTGGAGAGGGAGTGGATAAGTTGTGTGTTGTCTGTGTATGAGATGATATTGAGCCTGTGGGATCTGTTGCTGTAGACCAAGGGTGTCCTATAGGTGTTGAAGAGGGTGGGGCTAAGGGATGAGCCCTGAGGGACCTGCAGATAGTGTCCTTGGGTTTGGTGGTGAAAGGAGGGTTCTTTCTGTTAGGAAAGAAGTGATCCATCTGAGGACATTCCCTTGGATCCCAATGCTGTGTAGACTGGTGATTAGCAGGAGCTGAAATCCCATAGCCAACCCTGCTGAGAGGTCAAGGAAGGTCAGGGCCACTATTTCTCCGTGATTGAGGGCGGCTTGGATGTCATCTGAAACTGCCAGGGACAGTCTCAGTGCGGGGTTTGCTCCAGATTCCGGACTGGGAGGTTGAGTTGGTGGTGTTGCTCAAGGTGGCTGGTTGTGAATGGCCTTTTCCAGTACTTTGGCTGGGAAGAGGAGTAAGGTGATGGGTCGGTAGCTCTTGATTTCACTGGGGTCAACTGATTGGTTCTTGAGTAAGGGATTGATCTCTGAGTACTTCTAGCCTTCTGGGAAGGAGGCTGTGTATATGGAGGTGTTGAATAAAGAGGTATGGTTGTGGCTTCATTTATTTTCTCTGAGATTGAAGATGCGTTGTGGCCAAGGGTCATGTGAAACCAACCTTTTTGAGAAAGGATAGCCTGGGGACATTCACAGTAGAAAGATTGGTTTAGCCAAATGCACCTGATTAACAAGTGGCTGGGACAACAACCAGATAAACTAGACTTCACATATCATTCGCACACACATAATACCAATAGGAGGCTGGGCTGCTTTCTTGTCTGGGCATCACTCCAAGAGGACTTCATTACAACAACAATTTCATACTATGTACCAGTCTCAATAAATAGTAAATTTCCAGCTAGACCCTGCTCAAGAGGAGAGTGAAGGCTCAGTGAGAACATGTTGATGTGCCCAACATGGGAATCCATAACGGATGCAATATAATCTTATCTACCAGAAACAAATCCTGGGGAACTGGGAATAGGTATGCTTTGACATGCACTAAAGGCTGCAGCAAGAGGGCACGTAAAAAGTGCTTCGATATCATTCATCATCGATTGGAAGCAAGCCAAGGGAGAACTGGAAGTGAAACTAAAAGGGATACATGAAAGGACAGTATCCCAAAAGATCTTGCAAAAGCTCACAGCAAGAATATTGACTTTGACAGTGACAAAACAGTGTATCAATTATTAACCGAACAAGTCAAACAAAAGTACTTTGAGGGGGCAACAAAGCAGGCAATATACTCACTTGCAATATACCCTTTAAGGCAAACTCCTGACATAGGTTGGATCCAATCAGGTGTGACTTGAATGAAACATGGAGATTAGACTAAAACAGCAAATTCGTTCAAGTCACACTAGAGACCTCTATTCAGCAGGCAAGGGCAATAAAACAATTCTGCAAGTCACAAAGGCACAATCCTTACACAGACCCATACTGAGAACCCCTTCAGATCAGGTGAGATAATCACATGCATACATAGATTACAAAATAAAAAAAATCCCCAAGAGTTTCCCTCTATTAATCTGTAAGACCTATTGCACTTTATGGGTCCCAACATATGTGGTTTGTGCCACCCTAAATAAATACCAATGCAAAACATCCTCGCAGGGGTGCTAGCTGCTAGACTGTTCCCTCTGCTACTGGATGTGCTACATCTGGAGCAGGCCAGATTTGTTCCAGGGTAGAGTGGACATAACATAAAAAGCTTATACCCATCATCAACAATATCTACAGAGCAAGGGCAGGGAGGTGCAAATGGAAATTCCTGACTCACTCAATAGACACATCCAGGTACGATTAAAGGTTTTTCTTATGGGTACTGAGTGGATACTGTGTCCATTTGGAAAAGTGGGTCTCTAGTCTATTTAATATCAGGTGGGGTTGCCCCGTGTCATCACTCACATTAACCCTCACAGTAGAAATGTTTGCATTCAGCATCTACTGAGTAGAAAAAATGAAATAAAACATAGTGAGATGCGTATAAACTCACCTTGTATGTGATGGTGTTCTTATTTTGTGGTCGAACACCGACTGTTCTAGCCCCCTCAAATGCCCCAGCTGCAGGAATACAGCCATGTCTCTGGCTTTAAAGCCAACATATCAAATCTCAAAATCTAAATCTAATGCTCAAACCGACAGCAAGGCCGTAGTCATCAGGGTGAAACTGTACATTGAACACCTCCACATCAAAGTTACCAGGTCTCTGACAAATCTATTTGCGACTTATAGTTCTCCCCTAACACAGTAAATTCAAAGTGATCTACGAATAAGGCACATGCACATAATGGTGCTGCGGTGTATGGCTGCATAGCAAAAATCAAAGTGACAACCCTATCAATGACTTTCTGCCTAATGCGTGCCATACAATTTACACTGCCTCTAACAATGCTCACCAAAATATAAAGGGGAAATGAAGCATTTATATGGAAAAGGGACATGTTCTAGAATAATTATTCAAAGGAAATACAAAGACTAATTCGTCAATG
Organism: Lissotriton vulgaris; assembly: GCF_964263255.1. NCBI lineage: Eukaryota > Metazoa > Chordata > Amphibia > Caudata > Salamandridae > Lissotriton > Lissotriton vulgaris. The sequence goes on along the minus strand of NC_141698.1, from coordinate 788,505,476 downwards.
AAGAATGGTTGTTCCAGATATAATCAATTCTTATCAAGTCTCCCTGTTGCACTTCATGATAGAATGAAGCCACAGAAAGTCAGAAAAGCAATGGTGCTTCTTAGCTCACTTAGTCTTGGGAAAACGCATCTAGAAGGTACCCTGGCCAGAGAAGAAACCCACCATCAGGACTACAATCCTCACTGGTGACTAGAGTGACACTTGCACTGTGTCATGGGGTGGAAGTAAAGAAGGGATTAACCCCTTTCAAATCACTTTTCACCGCAATAATTGAAAAATTACTCTTCTCCAAAAGACACACAACCAGATCATGTGTGGGCAAGAGCTAGATGCACCACAATAGAAGATCTATTTGATGAAGAGGGAAATAAAGATTTTTTTTTTGTAAAATTTTTATTTTGCAGTATATCAGTTAAAACGGAAAGGGGGTGGGAAACAGTAAGAGGGGAATCAGAAAAGGGGAGAAAGACAGGCGACATACCGCCACTCAACCCCACACAGGGGGCGCAAAAATAGGGAGGGTGCATTCAAAAAAGAAGGGCGACAGGGCTCCATAGTTCACAGGTAGCTAACAATAGTCCGACAAGCAACGGGGGAGTTTCCCCCCAGTGCAGCTTCTAGTCCAGAACAGGCATCCATAGATCAAAAGAACATCCCAAGTTCCGCCCATAGTCCAGCAACCCTCCCTAGTCATAGCCAGTCGTAGCAAGAGAGAGAAGAAAGAAAGGAAGAACACAAGACAATTACCCCAACTATCCCCCCACCCTCAACCCTCCCCAACATCACCCTCCCCCCGGTGGCGGCGACCAACAAACACACAATGCAATGCAGACATTCTCGTAATCAAAGTTGGAAAAGATGAAGAGACCGCAGCGTTGACGGACATACAGCCGAAGGCAAGCCTCGGGACAGAAATCTCACAAGCGAGCCCCAGTTGTACATAAAATTTTTAAAATTCCCCAGGAAGATGTCAGAGAGGCGTTCCATGCTCAACAGACTCCACAATCGGGCATGCCACAAGGAAAGAGCTGGGGCAGACGGGGACTTCCACGCAGCCGCCAGAGTCATCTTGGCCGCACCCAAACATAACCACATAACACGCTTATCCGCTCTAGTCTGATGTTCAAGCAGCGGGTCCCTAAGCCCTAGTAGAACAAAGGCCATGGTGTCTGGGATCGGGTAACCCAGGATATCTTTTACGTGGGAGAGAATCTCAGCCCAGAATGGCTTGATGGCGGGACAATCCCACCATATATGGCTAAAGTCTCCTAACATCCCACAGCCCCGCCAACACCTATCTGAAGCAGTAGGAAATATATGGTGTAATTTAGAGGGATACAGGTACCAGTCAAAGATGAGTTTCATATGTGCTTCTCTGAGGTCAGTAGAGTGATTATGTGTTGTCACATCTCTCCATAAGGCCTGCCATTCAGTAGTAGAGATGTCCCTCCCCAGTGTGGATTCCCAATGGTCCTGATAGCGCGGTGCCACGGTAGAGTCTAACAACAGTTTGTACAGGAAAGAAATCGTTCCCTTCATGGTGGAGGTGTGAAGAATGAAGGACTCAAATTTCGATAAGGGTCTGGTAGCCGCGTCCAATACGGCAGGTGACGTCGCCCAATGTAGGAGTTGGAGATGTCTGTAGAGTTCTGTCGGAAGGACGCCATAGTCCCTCATGCAGTTGTGGAAAGTGAGGGGTTCGACGCCATGGAATAAATGGGTGAGGGATCTACAGCCACCCTCCCTCCAAGCGTCAAAGGGACCTTCCTCCAGGGCCGGGGTAAAAGCCGGGTTGAAATGAATCGGGGTGAATGGGGACGGGAATGTGGTCCAGCGGTCGTCACCGCTCACCGTGTCCCAAACCTTCAATACCGTGCTCGTGGGAGTGCTAATGTAGGCATTTTTGGGCCGGTCTGCTTTAGGCTTCCAGGCCAAATCCCAGATGGAGCGACCCGCAACACTCCGATCCATGTGGAGCCAGTGCTTTTCCGATAGCTGTTGGGACCACTCCACGATGACCCTCAGTTGGGCGGCTTTGTAGTACAAATGCATGTCCGGAAAGCCAACCCCTCCCTCCAAGCGTGGGCGCCGCAGGACCGAAAACGGAAGCCTTGCATGGCCACCCTGCCAGACATATTTCAGCATCACAGTCTTCAGTCTGCGGAAGTAATCTAACCCTATCGGAATAGGCAAAGCCTGAAAGAGGTACAACAGTTTGGGAAGGAGCACCATTTTAAGAGCGTGTATCCTGCCCAGCCACAAGATGAATTTAGGCTTCCATCGTTCCAGCTCCGCCCTAATAGCAGAGAACATCGAAGGGAAGTTAGCCTGGAACAGGGCGTTCACGGAGGGGGTCAACCGCACGCCCAGGTAAAGCAAGGACTCCGACGCCCAGGCGAGCGGGGTGAGCGGCCGGGTCAGCCGTACCTCCCCCGCCGACAGGGTCAGATTCAGGATGTAGGATTTATCGAAATTAACCTTGAAGCCCGCCACCTCCTCGTAGACGGAGAGCACCGAGTGGACATGCGGGAGCGACAGCGCAGGCTCCCTGATAGACAACAGGACGTCGTCCGCAAAGAGCGAGATCTTGTGCTGCTCGCCCGTAAAGGGAAGTCCTAAAATCCTCTCATTGTCCCGCACCGCTATAGCCAACGGCTCAATACTAAGAGCAAAGAGAAGGGGCGAGAGGGGACATCCCTGACGCGTCCCTCGGGAATGACGGAAACTCGAGGATCTATGGCCGTTGATCAATACTCGAGATGTAGGGCCGCTGTAGTTGGCCTCAATCATCCTCACAAAAGAAGGCGAGAAACCGAAGGCCACCAGCGTCTTGTGCAAAAACCCCCAGTCGACGCGGTCGAAAGCCTTCTCCGCGTCGAGCCCCACTAGCACCGCAGGTACGCGAAATCGTTCCGCCTTTTCGATGAGGTGTATGACGCGGCGCAGGTTATCATGGGTCTGCCTGCCTTTAATAAACCCCGATTGATCAGGATGGATCAGAGTAGGCATCAGATCTTGCAGTCTACCCACCAGAATAGAGGAATATAGCTTGGCGTCTAAGTTGAGAAGCGCGATCGGCCGGTAGGATGTACAGAGAGTAGGATCCTTCCCCGGCTTGGGAATGACAGTGATTAGTGCTTCGGCCATAGAGTCCGTGGTTCTGCCATCAACCGCCATTGCGTTGAAGAGGGAGACTAGGTAGTCACACACTTCAGAGGCGAACGTTTTGTAGAAGAGGGCCGTGTAGCCGTCAGGCCCTGGGGCCTTGTGCAGCTTCAGGCCTTTAATGGCGTCTAAGACCTCTTCCCGGGTGATGGGGGAGGACAGTGAATCATTCCATTCTGTAGAGACTTTCGGGAGAGACAGACCCTCCAGGAATTTGGACTGTGCGTCCGAATCAAGGGCGTCACTCGAGTAGAGTGCCGCATAAAAGCGCCCGAATACGGCCGCTTTGTCAGCATCTCTGTGCTGAACAGAGCCCACGTGGTCGCGAATTCCCCCTATATAATCTTTCTCACGCTTGTCCCGGAGTTGTCGGGCAAGATGGCGCCCGATCTTGTTGCCCTGGGAATAGGAGGTGCGCCTAAGACGCAGAAGAGTAAACTCCGCCCTATTATTGTAATGGGCCCTCAGTTTCCCTCGCACCGCCGTCAGAGGGCGTAGAGTCACCCTGGAGGGGTTCGCCTTGTGGGCCTGCTCTAAGGAAGCCAGTTCCAATTCCAGAGCCTCCCGTTCCTTGCGCCTCAGTGTTGTATCCAAGGAGGGACAGGAGAAGGAGGTAAACTTAAAGATTAAGTTTAATTAAGAGTTTCAAGTACAGCATAAGATTCATCAGAGTGCACATCCAAGAAGCTCCAGTCTTCAACTGAAGATCAGGAGAGTAACATTCTACAATAACCTAGCAACCAGGTGCTAGGAAGCAAGTACATGAACAGCATGAACAATGGGGAAACATAGGATGGGAAACATAGGATAAAATAACATAAGATAGGATATAACACACCTCCTTCCCCATAATTATAAAACAAAACAAAGTGGAGCCAAAAACAAAACAATGATTTAGGATAAAATAACATAAGATAGGATATAACACTCAGCTTGTTCAAATTCGCTTTGAGGGCGAGGCACGTGCCCCGTAGAGAGGCCTTGCATGCGTCCCACGTGGTATACACCGACGTGTCCGCAGGTGGATTGAGGAGGAAGAAGTCACCAATCGCCTTGCGCAGGGCCTTACACGATTCCCCATCTCGCACCAGAGCCGCCGGGAAATACCACTTCCGCCAACCATCCCCCCCGGTGGCCGAGTGCAGTCCCAGAACCACGAGGCTATGGTCCGATAGTGAGAGCAGAAGAATATCAGCTAATTGTACGTCCCCCCGAAGGGCCTGACTAACCAAAACATAATCAATGCGGGAGTACGAGTGATGTACGTTGGAAAAAAAGGTGTAGTCCCTGGTCTGTGAGTGGAGAGAGCGCCAACTATCAATCAGTCCCATGTCTCCTATCTGACGTTTAGTTTCATCTGAAAAGACCCCAGTGTCTGCCCTGCGGCCCCCAGAACTATCTAGACCCCTGTCCCATACCATATTGAAATCTCCTAATAAGAGTAAGTGACCCTCCACAAAGTCCCCCATCCTGTCCAGCAGATCCTGCAGAAAGCCATTCTGTCCCGCATTAGGGGCATACAACACAGCAAAAGTACACAGGCGGCCACGCAACAATCCCTTCACCAGCAGCCAACGACCTTCCTTATCCACCCTGACGCCCATGGGTTGAAAATGCAGGGAAGCTCGGAAGAGTAGGGCCACCCCTCTATGCTTCGTGGCCGCAGATGCCCTGTAGATAAGGGGGAACTGCCTATGACGAAGCCTCAACTCATCCCTCCTAGCCAGATGGGTTTCCTGGAGGGCCACCACATCTAAATGATGATCCATGATGTACTTCCAGAGTTTCTGCCGTTTCTGCGGAGAGTTAAGGCCCTTTACATTCCAAGTTCCTATGCAGACAGGCATAAGAGGCAATACAGAGTCCACGCCATGCTCACAGCCAGACAGCCACGGTGCCCGCACCGGCCCCGCACATGCATCAGGACCCAAGCCCACGGAAAGATTCGAGGGGAGGATCCCAGCCACAACCACTCCGAAAGGCCCACATGGTCATACCGCAGGCCGCGCCCGGCATTCATGTTCCGAAGGTACACAGGGGTCATGAAAAGGCACATCTCGAAACAATATACAAACATAGAGGAGAATGTCCTCGAAAATATCCTCAGCATACACTCATCACACATCGCCGCCGCCACCCCCCGTACCCCCAACCCCAAACCAAACCACCCCGCCATGACACCCATACGCAGAGCTTCAAGAGGCCCACCCTCCCCCCCCCCAAGAACAAAGAACAACAAAATGTAACTCAAGGCACTGAACCTGAACCTCCAGTAGGTCGTGGTTCAGAAGTCTCCCACTGGACTGGGGTCGGGGCAGGGGGGTCCACCTGGGGACCCCCAGGTCCACAGTCCGGGGTGTCTTCTCCAAAAGTACCATTGCGCCCCGGGGACCTCAAGCCAAGAGCCCCTCCGACGCCACTCCATGAGTTCGGGGTCACGCTGCACCAGAGCTCATCTGGGAATCTGTCATGGTGGCGGAGGCCACCGAAGCCACTGCGGCCCCTCGCTCCTGCTCACTAGTCGCCGAATCCGGCCGTCGTCGTTCTGTGGTTGGGCCCACATTGTGCCATGATGAAGAGCGCCGCCGCCTCCGAAACGGGGAGCCACGGGCCTCCTGCGTCGGTTCCGTTTCCTCAATACCTAGGAGATCCTTTGCCTCCCGCAGGGAGTTGATCTGCCGCAACCGATTCTCCCAACGAAAGATGATCCGGAAGGGATGGCCCCAGGAGTAGGATACTCCGCGTTCCCGGAGGAAGGCGGTCACAGGGCGGAAGTCCCTCCGCTTCTGCAAGGTCGTCGCTGCCAGGTTCTGGTAAAGCTGGGGGCGATGGCCCCTAAATTGCAACGAGGTAGTGGTTCTCGCTTTTCGCAATATCGTCTCCTTCAACTGAAAGTCGTGTACGCAAACAAGGATGTCAGGAGGCGGCCCTCCGCCCCTCCTGGGCAGCCCCACTCTATGCACTCTGTCCATCTGGATGTCACGCACCTCTTCATCCTCCAAGATCTGGAGAAACAGGGCCAGGACGTACCCACGCAGGTCCCCTGCCTCGCCGTCCCACGGCACCGCTTTGATACGAATGTTATTCCTTCTGGAGCGGTTCTCCAAATCTTCCGCGTGGGTTTGTAAATCCAGATTTTGCTCCGTAAGGCGTATGATGTCCTGTTGGAGTTGATGCACATCATTCGCCATGCTAAGATCATGGTCTTCCAGCGTCGCCACTCTTTCGCCGATCCCATCCACGTCTCTCCGCACCTCTCTGAGGTCCGAGGCCAACTGCGTACGGAGTTCTGAAATATCGTCCTTGATAGTGGCGAAGAGTTCTTTCATGAAGGCTTTAGTCGCCGGTGCCTCATCATCTGACTGTCTGGAGGAGCCACTGGCCCCTGGGGAAGCCGGCTGCTGCGATGGTTTGGGGACTACCTCCTTCCCCGTCTTTCCCCCTCTGCGTTGCGAGTTGGACATGGTGGTCAGTCTCTTCCACACTCCTACACTCAGGCTCCAGGTCACCGCCACTCGGAGGGCGGGAGTCGGGACGGCGACTCACTGCGTTAGGGCGACCCGCCGATGGTGCTGTTCGTCCACTCCAGTGGTCAGTCAGGTACCCCCCTATGGCAGTGCGGCCTCGCTCCTTCCAGGCCACCTCGATTCGTCGGTGTACCAGTGTCCAAGATTCAATCCAGGGGAAGGCGCCCGGGGAGGCCTGCACCTCAAGGTAGACTGCTAGGCTCAGGGCCTACGGGACCCCAATACGGCACGCGTCCCCTTCAACGGCCAAGACCAGGGACAATCCAGATCGGTCAGCCAGCGATAGGGTTCCTCCGAAGCAGCTCCAAGCGCTCGGCCGCTACAAGGGCCCACCATCCAGGTGGCGGCAGGCACAGCGCTCCGCTCCCCAAAACCGTATTGGCAAGTTGCGAATGCCTCGCTTCCTCCAGGCGCCGCCGCAAAAGCCCACCTCCAATGTAATGGCAAGCCACTCCACAGTCTCTATCAGCAGTGACCAGGGCCCCCGATGGTATCTAAAGCCAGCCGCTACCGTGGACCGGCCGCCAGGCTCAATGCGTCTCACCTCGCTGTATGCAGGCGTGTGCGAGCCCTCGCATCGGCCCTCCAGCCACCTGCACTGATCAGGCCCAAATCCGGCAGTCACCAATGTGGCGCGCGTTCTTGCGCTGATATGGGGCTTCACCACTTCGCAACCTCGCCTGCCTTCCTCCGCTGGCAGGCACGCCGGTCCGCCGCTCCCTGGGGTGAGGAACCCCCCTGCTCTACCTCCGGCGGGCCGTTGTTGTAGCGCTCGGATCGGCTCCGAGTTTCAGGGGGCCGCCCCTCGGTTCCTACCGCCGGCCCCAGGTGTCGTCCAGTCACCGGTCCGGGCCCGGTCTGCCGATCGTCCCTCCCAGTGTCCTTCAATGGACGCTCCTTCCGCCGGCGGGTCCGGATCCTCGCCGCTCCCGCTCAGTGCGACGTACCTTGCGCCAGTGCTGCGTCAAGGCCCGGGACTGCTCCGCCTCCTCCGGCCACCAGATCACGCGAGGCCGCCGCCTCGCCGCCTCGCAGGCCGCCGCTCAGCACCCAGCTCTCGCTTCCCACCGGTCACCTTCCGACGAAGGGAGGACACCGGAACACACCGCCAGCTATCGGCAGCCCCTGCCGATCGAACAGCGCAGGTAGGATGCCTCGGGACCCCGCAATTAGCCGCTATGCAGGATCGGCGTCGGAGAGGCTCGAGAAAGCGTCCTACTCCGACGCCATCTTGGCCACGCCCCCGAAATAAAGATTTTTGAATCACTGACAAAATAATTTCAGATACGGGGGGCAGAGCATTCTTGCTATTTGCAAATCAGACTTTGGATTAGTAACCTGAAATCAGGTGGGCACCAACTTGAAACCTGAAGGCCTTTAAAATGGTTATTACTGAAAAAAGGAGAAGGGAATGCTGTCAGACACATGCAAACTATTGTCAGAAAAATGTAAGGTGAGACTTGAGTCCCATATCATGTTCCTGGGCCTGCCTAGGCTCCATTGCTAATGGAAAAGAGTGTTTGCTGCATTAGATAATACATTCCACATGGAAATCCCCAGATTTTCCACATACGTTACTAAGATTGCCCAGCAGACTCACTTTCAAAGAAGGGTAAACAATTGGACTTTCATTACTAGCAGTGAAGCAATTCTTGCCACTCGGAAAAAGCGAGCACTTTCAGTACAAGGCTGGTTAAAAAAGCTTTGACCCATACTGGGAATGGAGAAGATAGCACTTATCCTGGGACCCCTGAATTTCTGATACAATCTGGAAACCCTTTCTGGGGTACCTCCCTTCCAAATTTACAGAACTCACATGCCTCAAATATTTAAGAGTACTAAAAAAAATCCAGTACAGAAATAAAGGATACTAACGACACGTTCTACTACAAGCCATACACAAACCACCCTACTTGTTAAGGTATTGAAATATTTACCAGATGACACTACATGAGAGTGCAGGAGTGGGTTAGGTTAAAAGAAATGGGAGGGGGTGGAGAAGGATGATTTTGCTTTCAGTGTGGGATTCATTTATATTGAGTGTTTGTTTTTTGAGTTAGTAAACTTTTCCCAAGCTGGTTCTGGGTTGTGGCATAAGTAACTGGATTTAAAAACATCAATAAAAAGAATAAAACTATAAACCCACATTACCATTGGTTACCTTCTAAAAAAAAAATGCCCTTTCTTTTTCCGGTTCCTCATTTAACATGGTGTTATACAAGGGAGGAAATGTGGTGCAGTGGCCAGAACTGATTATTCAGGAGCTGGGGATCCGGGATCGAGTTTCTGCATCAGTGTAGCATCCTGTAATTCTGGGCAAACCACTTACTCTCCCCAATATCTAATCCTTGTAATTAAAACCTGGACTGCAATTAATAAACAGATTAGATACCTCATTGTTATAAGCATTATTAGAATGGTGGACATGGACAATTCAACCATGTTGATTATTCCGAATAATATTCCTATCTATCACTAATACTCTATAACTAATAAAAGCATGGTGGGAGTGCCCTTCTGTCAGACTCAGTTGGAATGATCTAACCCCCATAGCTTGGTAAAAGCTGGTGGCTTTGGTGTATTATCAAATGCACTCAATCTGAGTGTGCAAGCCTGAACACTTCTCTGCCTGTGCATCTATCTTCCGTCTTAGAATGAATGTCAGGGCCTACAGAGATGCATCTCATTCACCACTCTATGCAGCCTTCATGATAACTCCAGTGTGAAGATCTTCTTGCCTAAACTCCATATGGAAAGGTAAAGATGCCTTCAAGGGACTTTGTTCAATCTAAGTTTTGTTATTTAAAATTAATATGAGAAGAACCAATTTATCGTCCTTACAATGAGTGAATCAAAACTGATCAAATTGTGTTGTCAACATGAAACATATAAACAAAGACACAGGGTGTATACGAAAAAAATGTTTTTATCAAATAATTCATTAGGAAAAATCAACTTCATATACAGACAAATAAGCGAATAAGATTTTAGGACTGTGGGTACACATAAAAATAAATTGCTAAGTGACTCAACAGAACCTAAAAGACACCTATCCCAAAACACATTGAGTAAAACAAAGCAAGGGATGAAGTGCAAAGTCGACGTTTCGGTTTCTTAGCAGTTATTTGATGAAACCATCCTCAGGACTGTAATCAGTTCAGATCTGTATAGAAATATTGTAGTCTGTATGCGGATTATCGTCATCCGCAAGAGGATCTTGGAAGGATCACAGTATCCTAGGGACCTGACTATCGAATGTGGAGATCGCTCATCCAGGTTGGATGTAGCGTCTGAACTTCACTCACATAGGGTTAACGTATTCATACACAGTAGAATTCATCCAGTGTATGTTAGGTGAATTATTATCAAATTTCTGAGACAAATCAGGGGTCGATGCACATAATTTGCGCTTAAGCGAGCCTGTGAGCAGTCAGAGATCCTGCAGTGTCTTAAGATGCAGCGAGGTGAAGTCAATAACGCGTGTCATCAAAGTAAAGTGGCTTTACTTTGATGACACGCGTTATTGACTTCACCTCGCTGCATCTTAAGACACTGCAGGATCTCTGACTGCTCACAGGCTCGCTTAAGCGCAAATTATGTGCATCGACCCCTGATTTGTCTCAGAAATTTGATAATAATTCACCTAACATACACTGGATGAATTCTACTGTGTATGAATACGTTAACCCTATGTGAGTGAAGTTCAGACGCTACATCCAACCTGGATGAGCGATCTCCACATTCGATAGTCAGGTCCCTAGGATACTGTGATCCTTCCAAGATCCTCTTGCGGATGACGATAATCCGCATACAGACTACAATATTTCTATACAGATCTGAACTGATTACAGTCCTGAGGATGGTTTCATCAAATAACTGCTAAGAAACCGAAACGTCGACTTTGCACTTCATCCCTTGCTTTGTTTTACTCAATGTGTTTTGGGATAGGTGTCTTTTAGGTTCTGTTGAGTCACTTAGCAATTTATTTTTATGTGTACCCACAGTCCTAAAATCTTATTCGCTTATTTGTCTGTATATGAAGTTGATTTTTCCTAATGAATTATTTGATAAAAACATTTTTTTCGTATACACCCTGTGTCTTTGTTTATATGTTTCATGTTGACAACACAATTTGATCAGTTTTGATTCACTCATTGTAAGGACGATAAATTGGTTCTTCTCATATTAATTTTAAATAACAAAACTTAGATTGAACAAAGTCCCTTGAAGGCATCTTTACCTTTCTATATTTACTTACCCAAGCCCTCAAGGGTATTCCGGGTTGCTCACTTCCTTAATAATAAACTCCATATGGACACTGTTTAAATAATGAAACATTGACCGTATCTCATTCTGCAGAACATGCAAAAAACATCATTGCTTTAGTCTTGGCAAAAGGAGTCTTCTCTTGCAAGCAAGTGATAAAGCAAGGACATAGCGTTCTAGTATGTGTCCCTGAAACGAACAGTGCAGACTACAGAACAATAATGTCTAACTTATAATAAATGTGTGTGTTGCATTTTCTCGTGCTACCGAAAGTCCTTTTCAAACCACCATCTTAAAAGGATGCAAAGTTAAAAAGGAACACTTAAATGAAGGCTAAATATAATCCCTATAACAAACCCACTGTGGGAGGAGGATACGATTATATACAAAATAGCAATCGCAGTAAGTTTGTGTAAACAACCTTGTGTTTCAGAAGAGCACTTTAACAACCTAAGCAGATTCGAAAACCCATAAACATGCCCAATAAAACCACGCATTCCACAAAAATGCAAAACAAAATCCCGAAATGCCAATTCATGAGATTAAGAGGCATCTGAAGACGAGGACGACATCTCCAAAGTGTCCACAACATCCTGGTCAAGAGTGTTGTTACAGCCCAGCAGGGAAACCACCTGCAGACATCACATCGAAAGAGGCCAGAAGAGCAGGATCCAGTTGATGAAGAGAGTCATTATCAGCCCATTCAGAAGATGCTGAAGGTGACCATGCCATGAGTGCAAAAGACACATAGATGATGGATGGAATGCAGAGCATCAGAAGAGTGCCCATCTGCCAGGAAACCTGAAGTTGAAGCAGCATCTGACATTGGCGAAAGTGGCTTATAAAAGGCATCTTGCACAAATGGAAGTAGCAAAATTTGACAATACATTTGATGTAACCGCAAAGGATGCACAAGCCGATCTATATCAGTAAGCTGTGACCATTACAACAATTGCGTAGCAAGACATAATTTGAGTTTACGCTCTAATGAGCTACATAGACAACAAACACAGACTACACTCTCTAAAACCATACCATGACTGAGACCAGTTTTCATTCAGCTCCATTAACACTTCTCCAAAATAGTGTATCATGCGTTCATGACACAAAAGGACTTGTGGTAGTGTAATTTCCAGTTGGTCTCACTGTGCAACATCCATTTCAGAGCAACAAAAGAGAAACAACGCATATAAAATGAGCAAGAATAAAATTGAAATGCCTCCAAAAAAGCTCAAGAATAAGGAGTGTAGAAAGAAAGAAATAGCTCCAAGTACAGTCTGGAACTTAGAAACCAATCCAGACCCAATAACCTTAAAAAAGGTGTGCCATTCCAGCTGTGTTAGAAGCTTTGTATATACAATGTAAAAGTTCATCGAAATGGAGTTACAATTGAGTTTGTAAAATAGATTGCACTTCTGAAGAGGAACATGCCATTTGAAGACCAAAAGTTTCTCGGGCAGATGTAAGAGCACATCCGTATGGAACAACAAGGCTTTCAGTCTGTTCAACCTATCAAAGTGTATGGGATCCACAGCGACCTTGGGCCACCAAGTAACTTGAGTGGGAGGATATAAAATATGCATACAGCAAGGTACCCTGGAAACAGTGACCACATAAGTTGCATTTCATTTTATTCTGTAACATTGATCATTTAATATTAGACAGCATCCATTAGAAAGCAACAACTTTTCAGTTTTGATCAATTGTATGGGAATACCTTGAAAACAAAATGCTAAGGTAAGCATAGAAACATTACAAACTCCATGAAGTATAATCACTTTGCAGACTAATGAGTGACCTTTAGAAGCTCTACAGTTGAAGACTTACAAAAGCCTCTTTATTCTCGTGCACACATCTGTGCTGAAAAGGGAGGAACAAAGCTTTGTGTAAAAAAAAAAAAAAGAAATGTGTACCGGTATCCTCATCCGCCTACTTGAAAATGCGATTGACATGTGAAATGGAACGTGGATATTGGAACAGAAATTAAACTATGAATTAGCAAAACCGCAGAGGGAGTTTCAGCACCCGAATATTAAGTATGGTGTAGATGGCTTCTGTTTTAGCCAATATTTTTTGCATGCATGTGAAATTATAAGTCGCAAACAACTCTTGTAGCATTAAAAAAAATTCCAAGCACTCTATACGATTTCAGAACCTGTAAAGTCCAACTTAACTCCAAAATTGCTCTTAATTGATTTTGGCCATGTTGAAGCATGAACAAGTCATTTTGAATGATATCAAATGCAGATGAAACAATATTATTCAATGAATAAATTTGAGTTGACAATGTGGTTATCCCATTATCGACAATAGCGAAGGCTTTTTCCAAATTTTCCTTGTCTGTTTGTTTCAAACGTTCAGCAGCTTCTTGTTGAGAAATGTAACTAATTTAATTATAACTCATAAATAAAAAATGTTAACCGAGGGGATCTTGGGACTAACTGAAAATCCATATCATTAGAAAAGAGGGACAGGTGTTGTTCAACCTCTGACAATATTTAGTGTTCTAACCATTGCTGGTACAGTTTACCAACCCCAGAGTGTAGTGACTGAATGTACTGAGGGTCTGGCCTGTTTGCTTTAAACACATTGGAAGAGTTAAATATGAGCATTATAGCAATTGGTAGCCATAATAGCCATCCATCTAACCAGAAAGTAAAGAATTGTATGTCCATTCTGCACCATTTCATTAAGCTGTTCTTCTATGAAATTATCAAACTGTGAAACCGTGCAACAGAGGAAATGCTTGGGGTATTCAAGTCTTTAATATTGCCAAGCTCAAGACATGTATTCCATTGTACTGTTTTGTTTAAAAAAGAAAATACGGAGGGATTAGACATGCTCTAAATAAAGCTCTGTGTCCACGGACCTGCCAATAGTGTGTTCCTCAAACATATTTGAGCTCAATATAATTTTTCCAATACTCAAATCCTTGCAGGGAGAGTTCTGAAATAAATAAATCAGAATAAACAAACTCTGTTTGGATGAGCATGCTTTTCTTCGGTGGGGAAGGCATATGCTGAGTAAAAATATTATCCCGGGTCTGTAGAAACATGACCAGATAAATAAGGGATTTTTTTCAAATATGCATTCGAGCTACCTATAGGTGGTGTCAATCAATCAAGCAATCAAACCAAGCTTTATTCGATTTTGACCATTAAAATCATAAAAACAAGCATATAAAAAGAAAATACATCATCGTATGTAACATTTAAAAATTCATCAATACACAGCTTTCATGGGTAAGTTCCTATAAATTCATAATATGCATGTAAACATTTTATAGTTCCCCAGATAGTCAAATAGGTGGCGTCAAACAGTGTGTAAAATTAAAGATAGCAGGCAGAGTACTGACTCTGTGTAAAAAGTGATGGGGGTAATAGTGGTAACAAACCTTTTTACCATAATGTTCAGAATTCATATACTAATCCTCATTTTCAAATACTGGGTATGATTCTCATTCTCATAGCATATTAGTAACAGTCATAACATCCCATTCGTCAGAAATAGAACCTGGGGAAATGTTATCATCCATAGCAACTTTAAATACATACGGAATTTGCAATGTTTCTGTGGGACCAAAACAATCATAGAGAACTTTATCAAGTACGATACCATCATGGACAGGTAATGCAGTAATCTTCACAAGGGACAAGTCTCTTGGACCTTATGCGATGAAGAATGGGGCTTAAGGACCTCAGGGAGATAGTGTCCATTTACAGAAGAAAGAAAACGGTGACTAATACAATCAAAAGGATGAGGAAAAGTAGCAAAAGAAAAATCCAACAATAAAACCAAGGAGAAATCAGGTGTCATTTTCAGCCAATGAATTAGTCCATGCACACCATGCCAGAAGTTATAAGAAGAGTCTGAAAATAAATCATCAACATTGGCATAATAACCAGAGGCCATCCGAGTACACTCAGGAACCTCAATAAGCGAATTATAGAAGGTAAAAACCTCCACGCGGTGGATCATACACAACATAATTGCAAGGAGCAGGAAAAAGGCAAACACACAATAGAAACACATCCTTTGTTTCTATCATCAATCTGGGTAATTGAAAATTCAGCATCTGAAGATCTCCCCCAGGGTGTAGCAAGATTGAGACTAGTTATTGCTTGTAGAGGGATTTCTTGCAGGGTAGGGAGAGGTGACCAGGAACTACCCAAAAACCTTCACGGGCTGCTATGGTGAACTAGCCACATGGTGTAACTCTGTCCAATCAATCAAAGCTTCACATTTTTGATTACAACCAGCAAGAAGTGGCAAAATCAAAGTTTGAATAACTTAAATGTCAATTGCAGGCACTAGAACACAATAGGACAGGTCAAACTCTTTTTTTATCTTCAATCTTTTCTCAGACTAGATCCCCAACTTTAGGAATCCAGCCAGAAACCAGTGGTTGCATCTTCCCTTCCTCAGTAGGAGATTGAGAATTAATCTAAGAAGTCTTCTAATTCCTGTAAGACAATGAAACATTCATTGATGTCAAAGGGCCACTGCCACTGCGCCAGAGTTATCAAGATCCGGTACATACATTGGAGCCCCAATAACTACTTCATATGGTATACAACCACCCATCATTAATCTAGGCAGTTATTTAAAGCTCCCTGTTCACCATACAGGTGATGAATCCAACTACGACCCAAACCTAATACACTAGCTGTTAATGACTGCTTTAAGTCATGGTTCTTCCGTTCAACTATGAATTTTCCTTCAGGATGCTAGGGGGTGGAATAATGCACAGCAACTCCCAGAGTGCTCATATTGTCCTGGTATAACTTAGAGGCAAAAACCAGGCCCTGGTCTGAGTGGAATACTGCCACTGAATATGTACCGATAAAGACTTGCAAATCCTTAATAACAGTTTGAATACCAGATTATCATTGGGGCCACACCCATTGAAATCAAGAACATGAATCAACAACGATATATATTTGAAGGTACCATCCATATAGAATGGTCCCCAATGATCTAAATAGACCTATTATAATGACTTATTTGAAACTAAAGGTGGTGTCTGCGGTGGGTGAGCAATGTTGGAACCTTTTATTTGTTGACAAACATCACAACAATATCCAAACTTTCTAGTTTGCTGAAAAAGACCATGCCACCAGTATTGTTTATTAAATAAACAGCCGCCATACCTGCCTGGGCCGATGCCAAACAGTTATGAGTAGCTATTATTAACTCTAGCCTGTGGTCCAGGTTTGGTATCACTCAATCACCCACGCCAGAAATACATGCAAAGGAATATTGTGATAGGAGTTCTTAGCTGAATACCCTTTAGGTAAAGGCTCGCCACTAGCTGAGGCAGTGACCACAGCATCCGTATATGTGTGAAATGTTTGTGAATTTGCATCAACTGCAGGAAAATTAACCCAAGAATAAAATAAAATAATATGTATACACTTTATGAGCCTCAACCACAAAGGTAACCTCTCCACTGCCATCGATGAGCCCAAATCTATTTAAATGATTAGTTACTGGTTGTCTGCAATTAATAGCAATACTCACTGGTTGGCCTGCAATATTAATGAACAGAATTCAAACAAACCCACTATATGGGACTACCCTTTTCAAAATACCAAGTTTGATCAACCTACAGAAACAAAAGTGTACTTCTTATTAAACCTGATGAGGGTAATTCATTACCACAGACGTCTCCATATAATGGTAATGAAGGAGCCTTGGGGACACTCAAATTACTCGGGAGACCCATTAAATAGGTACCAAACCTAGAACATTGGTTACTCCTTGTTGTACAGTTCCTATGAATGTAATAGGACTGTGTATTAGAACAACAAAACTTCATAATACAGAGACTGTCTTCTCATGTAATCATTACATATTGATTTGGCTAGCTCACTGTACTGCATTCAAACTCCTAAACCTCCAGAGTTATAGATGCTGTCGGCAACCTCGAACATGACCACTCTTACTCCCATGGAAGTTGCAGAAACAGATCTAGCCCATTCATTTGTCACTTTTGCATGGCCAACATGTCACAAAGAGAAGAGAAATAATATATTTTCAAATGTTTATTGAAATGATCTAATCCTTGAAATTAAACCATGAACTGCGATTATTACACAGATGAGACAAATCATTGTTATAAGCATTATTAGAATGCAAAAAACACAAACAATTCAAAAATCTTGATCATTCCTAATATTACTCTTATCTATAACTAATGCCCCTACACTAGCGAGTGATAAAGAACAGGAGTATAACCCATAGACCTAAATGGGACTGGGTGCGTAAGGTATATAGGAAAAACAATGTCCCACTGGGTATCAATGTCAAAGACAATTTCGATTTTGCATACAATGTATTACGGAGAAAGAATACCAGGGAGTCTCAGTACATTTATGAAAGGTTATTAATCACCAATTATGTTGGACATAAAAAGCACAGTTGAAATGCAGCACTGTACATGAAAACCAATCATGGAGCAACCCAAAAAGGCACTTGGTGACAAGGTGATGACGAAGTGATAGTGACGACGCAAGTGAAGGTGAAAGACAGCGAGGTCGGCGCAAAGTAATACAAAACAATCAAACATAGGCTTTTACATTGAATATATATAATAAACAAATTCAATAAGGTTCAGATTTAACGGAATTTGTATTCCGTTAAATCTGAACCTTATTTAGTTACCACCCTTAAGCTACCGCCTCGCCATGTCCGATCTCCTAAAATTAATTATTTTCCCATGCAGCACCCCAATTCAACGCCAACCCTGTCCTGAAGAGGATCCCGAATTATAGAGGATCGAAACGCCGTTGACAACCACAGCGCGATTTCATGGCGCACTATTAATAGGCTCATCATTCTGCCAAATTGAATTTGTTTATTGTATATATTCAATGTAAAAGCCTATGTTTGATTGTTTTGTATTACTTTGCGCCGACCTCGCGGTCTTTCACCTTCACTTGCGTCGTCACTATCACTTCGTCATCACCTTGTCACCAAGTGCCTTTTTGGGTTGCTCCATGATTGGTTTTCATGTACAGTGCTGCATTTCAACTGTGCTTTTTATGTCCAACATAATTGGTGATTAATAACCTTTCATAAATGTACTGAGACTCCCTGGTATTCTTTCTCTGTAATACATTGTATGCAAAATCGAAATTGTCTTTGACATTGATACCCAGTGGGACATTGTTTTTCCTATATACCCTACACTAGCGAGAGCACAATGGGAGTACTCTATGGCCAGGAATCCGTTGGAATGATCTAACGTCATACCTTGGTAGAAGGTCTCAGGAAGCCGGCTTCAGTGCATTAACAAATGCACTACATTTGAGTGATGAAGCCTGAATGCATCTCTGCCTGTGCATCTATCTTTCTTAGAATTAAAGTCAGGTCTTGCAGAGTTTCCCCTCATTCACAGCTCTCTGCAGCATTCATAACTCCAGTGTGAAGTGCTTGTTGCCTATACTCAAAATGGATGCTGTTCAAATAATAAAACAACGGGGCTTATCTCATTTTGCAAAAATGTAAATGTAAATGTAAATTGATACTAGCGCACAACTCACCCGCAAGGGTCTCAAGGCACTTGTACGAATACCGCTGTGGAACCCATCCTGGCTTTCCCTGTGAGGCGTCCACTCCTGGGCACCCCCAAGGTGGAGGCCAGGCATCCTTAGCGTTGTGGGGGCCGTTGTGGAGATTAAGCAAGCTATTGCCCAGAGTTGCAGAGTGGGACTCCATGATTGGAATAGGCACCGAGGCGAGAATTATCAGGTCTGTGGAATTTTGAGCCCATGACCCGCCGAGGCGGGGAATTGAACCCTGGTCCTGGGCTAGACCTCTGCATCAGGGTCTGTCGCTCTAATCATTGAGCTACACTTCTCCACGAGACACAGAAAACCTCTTTACTTAGTCTGGGTAAAAGGAGTCATCTCCTACAAGCACAAAATAAAACAAGGACATTGTGTTCTAGTATGTTTCCCTGAAAAGAATATTGCAGAATAGCAATGTTTAACTTCTACTAAATATGTGTGTGTGACATATTCTCATGTAAGTGAAACCACCATCCTAAAAAGATTCTAATTAGAAAAGAAAAACTAAAATGGAGACTAAATGTAATCCCTATACAATGGAAAGAAACTCACTCCATTTGTTTTCCCACCTTTGATGACCCAGATGACCTTTTCAGTTAAAGCCTTTTTAGGGCGTAGTTTAATGCTAGATCGTTGTTTTTACAACAGTGTTATCAGTAAATTGAATGACAGAGTTTAATGGGTCACATTAAGAAGAATTTAAGGAATAGAAAGTCAAAGCGAAATAGACAGATGATTAAATATATAGCCATGGTGTTGGTCTAGTTTGTGTTTAAGTGTGATGGAGATAGATGAAAACATTCAACACCTGCATAAATCTTCAAACTAACAAGTATTCTTGACTTTTATTTATGTCGTTTCAGCTTTTAGCAACATTGACTGTTAAAGAACTGTCTGCCTACGCAAAAGCAGGAGCAGTGGCGGAGGAAATTCTGACCGCTATAAGGACAGTTGTTGCCTTTAATGGACAGCAGAAAGCACTTGCAAAGTATGTTCTTGTGACTTTCTTTTTATAAACAAGGTGAACTGCTTTAAAACATTGAGCTGAATATCTTTAAAGATTTTGCTGCAAATATGTGTAACATGTCAAAATGTGTGTTTTTTTTCTTTTTATAACTTTTTTTAAAAATCGTTTCCCTTTTTTAAAAAAACTTTTTTTGTGCTGGTTTGGCTACCTCCCACGGTATCTTACAGGAGTTTAACCACAGATGTTCAATGTCCTGGTCCAAAAGGAAACTGCCCCAAAGCTTATTGGCCAGTTGAAATTCATCCTTTAACCTCATCTAATATTGCACGGTACCAGAAAGAGACTTCCTTTTTTGTCAGAACTTTATTGAAAAGCTGAAGCTCTAGATGGTTACCTTCTCCAACTGGGTATTTGCTCTGGGTGGCTATCTATGACTCAGCCCAACTAGCCATATGTAAGTATTTAAACCTAGAGAGGCTAGAACCAACCCTGTCACTGAGAGATTCCCACTAAATATGGACCCCATCCACAAACCGATCTCCCCAAACCTCCCCCTTCGCTTCTCTCAAAGGTAAGACCAGTATATCTTTAAGTCATCCCGGACCCCCGGTGTATCCCACAAAGGAGCCATACCAGAAAAGTGCCCTAGTGGTACCGAGCTCTTCAATTTAGCCCATGTTCTTGCTAAGCCCTGTAAAACCTTTAGCTTTATTTTTTTTTTAAATTTTGGATCACCAAATTTAAACAAAAACCCTCATGTGATAGCATGGCCCCACTAAGCATAGCCCGAAACATACAACCCACCTCAGTGTTGGTGGGCATTTTCAGTAGCATGCGAGAATGGAAAGTTGGAATGCCCTTGCATACAACTGAAGATCCGGAGCGGCTAGGCCTCCCTTTTCTCTTCGCCGCCTAAGTTTTTTCCAGGCAATCCTAGGTGTGTGATAAGTTGCAGAGTGATATTAATTCATTTATTTGGGCTTAAGTAAGGAGGCAGGCTCGAAATAAAGGGGAATAGTATTAAAACGAAAAGTGATTTTGGGTAAAATTGACATTTAAATTTGCCCTTCCCAAAATAGACAGGGGTAATGAAGACCATACCCGCATACGTTTTCGTCAATCCTTCGCCACCACAGAAAGGTTGGTTTCAACTATTTTGCCAACATCCTGAAGGATGCTAATTCCAAGGTACCTAATTTTTTAGCTAAACTGCACCCCTGTCTGGGTCACCCCCATATTCCAGGCCATAATCTCTGTTTTGGAGGCATTCATTTCATGCCCAGAGATTGCTCCAAAGTCCTGGCCTTTTTAACACTGTTAAGGAACTGGCCGGAGCAAATTCTATGGCGGCCGCACCTCCCCTGACCCCTCAAAAATGTCAAAATCTTGCCACGTATTTTGTGGAAAAGATAGAGAATATTATCGCCAATATTAATCCTCTGATGAGGGATGACGGGGAAGTTCCGTCCTCACCTTTGGTAAATCAAATAGGACCACGGCTTGACTCTTGGCCACCTATCTCCTTGGACATTCTGAAATCCTTAGCTGCGTCCATTAAATCAGGCTCTCCCTGTGATCCTCTCCCCATTAACATCCTGAGGCAGCTGGACGACTCAGCCCTGGGGACTATTGCTGATACATTAAATGCCTCCATTCATCTGGCAACTGTTCCAGCGGCTTGGAAGCATGCCATGGTCAGCCCTCTATTGAAAAAGCTGGCGGCTGATCCTGAGGTGCTGGCCAATTACCGCCCAATTTCCCTGTTACCTGTGTTCTCTAAGATCTTAGAGAAGCACATTCACGGTGTACTCTCAATATACACGGAGAACAATAATCTACTCCATTTTACTCAGTCAGGTTTTAGGGCAGGCCATTCCACCGAGTCCGCCCTCTTGGGAGTCACCGAAAAGATCAGGGGACTTTTGGATGAGGGGCAAACGGTTGCTCTTGTCTTACTTGGTCTAAGTGCGGCCTTCGACACCATCTCACACAACAGACTACTTGCTAGGCTGAGTGATGATGGTGTCGGAGGGAAAGCGCTTGACTGGATCGCGTCCTACTTGAGCAACCGGACGTTTCAGATCTCGTCCTCGCAAGCTCAGTCAGACACTTTTCTGTCTCCACATGACGTGCCTCAGGGCTCAATTTTGAGCCCGCTGTTTTTTAATCTGTATCTCCGCCCACTCGCCGATCTAGCTGAGCGAGTTGGCCTAGAACTTATGACTTATGCGGATGATTCGCAGATTATTTTTTCTCTCACCAACTCAAAGCCTTCATCCCCCTCTGCGTTGAAAACAGGCCTTCAGGAAGTCTTCAGCTGGATGTCAACTAATCAGCTGAAGCTTAACGGGGAGAAGACGGAGATTCTTCTCCTAGGGAAAAAGAGAGATCTATGGCAGGATACCCATTGGCCGCCTTCCCTGGGTGCTTTCCCCTGCCCGGCCACTCAAGTCAGAAACTTAGGGGTATGCATTGATGACTCTTTATCAATGAAACAGCAGGTAAACAAAGTAGCTGGTACGTGCTTCACCATCCTGAAATGGTTACGGAAGATCATCTGGATGCTGCCTATGGATACCCAGAAGACCGTAGTCAATGCACTGATTACATCTAGGCTTGACTACGGTAACATCTTATACCTGGGCTCCAATTTAGCTGTGATTAGGCGGCTCCAACTGGTCCAAAATTCCGCCGCCAGGCTGCTATGTAAGATCCCTAGGACAGCTAGGATATCAAAGCACCTAAAGGACCTGCACTGGCTTAGGGTTGAGAACCGGGTCCGGTTCAAAGCATTGACCTACATGTTTAGGATCAAGACAGGGACCGCACCAAAGTACCTGCAGAATCTGGTTAGGCCCTACGTTCCTGAACGTAACCTCCGCTCTTCAAATGGAGCCAACTTTGTGGTTCCTAGATTTAAACTGGCCCGTATGGGGGGAAAGTCTTTCTCCCATTTGGGACCAGTTCTTTGGAACTCTCTGCCTTTAGCCCTGCGTAAGGAGGTAAATCTCGCCAGTTTTAAGAAAGGTGTAAAAACCTGGCTCTTTGATAAATAATTGCAGGCTTCTAATAGGTTGTTTTTCTGCGCTTTCGGTGTTTCTCAGCTCTCACATCTGTTGCGCCGGGAAACCCTTTGTGGGTATCTGCGCGCATTATAAGTGCAAAAAATAAATAATAAAATAAATAAATAAATAAATTGGCCAAGGGAAGAGCTGTATGCAACTCAGAAGAGAAGATCAAGATGTCATCCGGGTATAGGGCCACCTTCTTCTCCCACTCCCCGTACCTAAAGGGCTTGATGTTAAGATCATCCCTCAGCCGTTGGGCAATGGGTTCAAAATACAAATCGAACAGGAGAGGGGAGAGTGGGCAGCCCTGACACGTGCACCTTTTGATCTTGAAGGGGTCTGAAAGAGCTCCATTCACCAAAAGGCATGCAGAGGGATTCTGATATAAAAACCTCACGGCTTGACAAACTTTTTCCCCGATGTTAAACTTACCTAGGACCCCCGACCTGTATGACCAATGGACCCTGTCGAAAGCCTTGGTAGAGTTGAGTGTCAAAACAGCCAGAGGAAGAGTTTTGGTAGACGCTATGTCAATAGCCCAGATCAAATCATAAGTCCAATCAGAAAGCTCGGCCCTTGAAAAATCTCCTCTGGTCCTGATGCAAGATGTCACATACAACAAGCCCCAGTCTTTTGGCCATAACAGAGGTAAGATTGCATAATCAGCGTTAAGGATAGATATTGTCCTATAGGACCCACAGTTAGATGCAGCTTTACCGGATTGTAAGATCAGGGTTATGGATGCATTATCCAAATAGGCTGGGGGGATACCCCTTCCTGGAGAATCTGATTAAGAAGGGCAGTCAAGATAGGAACAATTACTTTTCCCAAGACCCTATAAATTTCGGAGAGGAGGCCATCAAAGTCTTCCGCCTTCCCCTTTTTGCAGCTCATAATGGCTGCATTAACCTCTTCCTGCGTGATCACTTGATCGAGGTAGCACCGTTGTTCTGAGGTCAAAGAAGGCAATGAGACCTCATTTAACCAAACCTCAATACCAAAAGGGTCAATACATTTGTCTGCTTTATAGGTGTCTTGGACAAACAGTTGAAAAGCCCTCCGAATATCATCATCTGATGTAAATATTACATTGCCCTGAGTGATTGACCCAATATTGTTTCGTACTTGGTCAGTCTTAGCTTTCCAGGCGAGGAACCGGTCTGCCCCTTCCCCATACTTAAAATGAGCAATTTTGCTCGCTTACCACCTACGAAGTAGACTTGTATTCAACACTGTATCCAGCTGTCCCTTTAGCCGTGTTAGCTTATTTTGTAGATCCTGTGAAGTTTCGACAGGGGCGCTAGTATATTGATCTATTTCTACTTGCAGCTTTTCAATTTCGGCCTCAATAGTGGAGACCTCCTCTCTATATATGTTTCTCCTATAGGTAGTCCTGCTGGTTATTTGGCCCCTTAAAAAGGCTTTGTAGGTGTCCCATACACACCCTATTGAGGAAGAGCCAATGTTCATTTTCATGAACCACTCTGTCTCACTAATCAAGGAAGAGATCTCCTCATCTTCCAGGAGTATCGAACAATCAAATGACCACGATCTAGGGGAAGCAGGACCAATGCCTTCCAATTCCAGCAGCACAGCAGAATGATCAGACAAGTGTGAAGGAAGATATAATATGTTCTTGACTACACCCTTCAAAGCCTGGCTAACCAAGATAAAATCAATCCTGGATTGATGACGGTATTTATGGTTACGAAATGAAACACCTAATTGTTGCCCTGACCTTAGCCTTCAAATAT
Source organism: Lissotriton vulgaris (assembly GCF_964263255.1). Classification (NCBI taxonomy): domain Eukaryota; kingdom Metazoa; phylum Chordata; class Amphibia; order Caudata; family Salamandridae; genus Lissotriton; species Lissotriton vulgaris. The sequence continues at coordinate 788,481,158 of NC_141698.1, read as the reverse complement.
CAGAGTAAGCATATTGTTTCATGGCATCTAGCAAGAAAGTCCTGGTTTTAGAAGGGACTGGGGCATGACTGTTTGGTGACTTATCAAGATGGGGGTCTAAAACTATATTAAAATCGCCGGCTAAAACAATTGGTTCTGGAAACAATAATAGATGGGAAAAAATAGATTTAAGAACTGAAGGGTCATCATGGTTCGGGCCATAATATCCAACAATAGATATTGGCGCACCTGAAATATTGCAATGACCCATCTGCCACCTGGGTCTACTAACTTTGATATAAGACGAGCCTTTGCTGATCTCTTAAAGTATCGAAACCCCCCTGATATTCATATTCTGGGTTGTAGAGATACAAAACTCTATCCATTTATTCTTCTGAACTAGTAGAAGCATCTCTGATTCTATTAAGTGCGTCTCCTGGAGCACAATAACCTGCGCACCAGAATCCCGAAGATATTGCAGGATCTTGTCCCTTCCAGGTCTGGTGCGCAGACCAATAACGTTCCAGGAGAGAATCTGTAGACTATTCATAAATGAAATAGCCTCCCCTGCGCCCTGCCCATTTTTGACTCAAGGACCCCTTAGGCTTGTCTAGTCCCGCCATATTTACACTGTAAATTGCTCTATAAAAATAGAGTTACTAAGGAGAGAATGAGGAATGTTTTAATTTTTTTACCTTGCAACACCCACCCCGTACCCTGTGCCCTAACCTACCGCCCCCCCCCCCCCCCCCCCCTGGAAACCTTTGCCCTAACTATCCGGACCAAGTCCAGAGATTAGCACTCTGCAGGACTCCCGCTGACCCCTCGCTCCCAAAAAGAAAAAAAAAGAAAGAAGATGCTGACTTTTACTATGAAGCCATGCCATGCGGGATTGAGATTTACTAAATGCCAATTTCACAACTACATTTAAGCCCCCAATTATATAGAATATTAAAAATAAACAAGAACCAGGGGAAATCATCTAAGAAATCATTTAAAGATCTCTAATATTATACCCCCGGTACTAAGTATAGACTAAGCATGGGGACTAAAATGAGCCCAGGTGGAGTGGAGTGTGCCTGACAGAAGAAGAGATGGCGCTTCTAAGAGCTAGAACCAAGTCCTAATTCTACCCCGACGGACCTTCCTCTTTCCACAAGTCCAGCAACAGTTCATCAGCTGCCTGTACAGATCTGACATTATACATTTTGTTGTTATGCATCATTTTTGAAGCCGCTGGAAACTTAAGTTGTGCGACCGCCCCAAGTTTCCTGAAAGCCTCTAACCTCCTTTCCAATTCCCACTGCCTGTCCAAGGTTGCCCTGGACAGGTCTGATCTTATTTGAAATGGGAAACCTTTAGCGCTCAGGGTTTTCTGTGTTAAAGCTTGATTAAGAATCATTTATTTGAGAGTAGGTGTGGAAGTTAACAAGGACTTTCCTAGGTTTAGATCTCTGTGGGTTCCTCCTAAAAGGGTCACTGTGTATTCTTAGAATATCTGTTCCCAGATCTTCTGCTGACTGTTCAAGACCCAAAGATTCCTTTAAGAGCGCGATCACATACTGCTTAATGTCCGCTCCCTAGCTCCCCTCTGTAATATTAAGAATTCGGAAATTATTACGTCGTGCATTGTTCTCCAAAACTTCCATTCTCTCAGAGAGGACAAGTTCTTCTTTTTTAAGATTAGTGTTATCTGCTTTGGCCTTCCCAAGATGGACAGAAAGACCCGCCACAGTATCTTCCAGGGCCGGCGTTCTAGCATAAAGTACATCAATTTTACTTCCAATGACTCACAGAAGTTTCTAATTACTTCAAATCCCTTTTTTATATCCAATGTCAGAGATGAAAACGGATTCCAAGGAGGCTGCTACAGGCCCTGCCCCAACCTGGCAGTTACTTGGCACTAACACTGTATCCTCCTGAAGCGCAGCTGTTGTTTCTGCTAAATGTTGTATTACCGAGCAGCCTCAGCAGATACCACTATATCGCAAATTTCCTCGCAGATAACGTCTGAGACCCCTGAGACCCCTCTATTGGTATCTAAGTTATCGGCCACTAATGAAGCCCCTGCCATTTCTGGGGTACCAGGAAGAAAGTAGATCCATCCAGGGAGTGCTCTGTAAGAAGCCCCCTCTTTTACCAAATCTAAGACTTGTGGCAAGACTTTGAAATATGATCTTAGTGAGGGTGTTACTTTTGTGCCAAGAACCAGAGCAGGCTTAACAGATTTACGTGCTTTTGCCCGTTTTGCCTTGACTTCACTGTACAAAAAGGTAGAAGTATTGCATTTATTATTGTCGGTAGGAGTCCCCCTGACTCTGACTCTTTGTGTCCTTGCTCGGCTCAGGCGAAGGGCATACCTCTCCGTTGGATTCTTTCCTGGGGTTTTGAATTTTAGTTCCACACTTCCTACCCTTTTTTGAAACACCAAAGCCTGACATGGCTAATCTCACCTGGGATGGTGATACCTGGGCCACAGTGTTCGTAAGCGATTCTCCCCTCACCTGGAATCGTATTGCATCTCCTATGTCCACATTACCCTCTCGAGTGCTGGTGTGATACTCCTTCGTCTCGCCTGGAGCTCCTCCACCCTCGGAAAACCCGGAAGCACCGGTGCTGCCACTGCCCCGAGCGCCCCGGAGGAGGCTACGAATTCTACGTCATCTCCGGAGCTCCAGTGCGCCCGTGCCCCACCACGACAGCCCAGGTAATGGGAGGACCGCTGCGCCCTGCAAGTACATAGATGGCGAAAAAGCACTTGTGCACCAAAAAGGGAAAAAGAAGCCAGCACACACAAAGTAAATTAGAGCAACACTTTCCCGCCAGTCTCTCCCCCCCCCCCCCCCCCCCCCCCATGGCTAAGCACCGCAGGTAGCAATTGTCGGTAGCGATAGACGCCCGCAGAGCAATGGATGCCGAAAGGGAAACCACACACTCCAGCCAAAAAAAGACACCTCCACGCCACCAGCAAGCCAGCAATCCAACAAATGCTCAAAAAACAACGGATCTCGGCATCAGGTCAAGGAGCGAGACATTAAGGGAGCCCTGACCCGGAGTGCAGCGCCAACTCAACTAGCTGCTGCCATGTATCCTGGAAAACGAACGAGTGTTAATCTGGCAAGTGTAAACCCAAATGATCTCAGAAAAATGATCACCTACTGGACCGCACTGCCATTACAAACGCTGGTTTTACAGCGCAAGTCGTTACCACGACTTGCGCTGGAGGGCGCTCTAGGCTAAGGAATACCAACACCTTCCCTACTGTACGTAGGCTGGTGTTGGAATAGTAAATCTTACTATTCCTAAGTCCAGCACCCTACAGCGCAAGTCGTGGTAACGACTTGCATTGTAAAACCAGGGGTGTAATGGTAGTGCGGTGTAAACACTGCGTTGTATTGACATACAACCACTGGAAATGTATTAATTGAATTTGCTGCCTTTCTCTAGAACCTTGAGCCTCGGCTGAACCCAATTTTGTAAAAGAAATAAAAGACCCTCACAAACCTCTGTAAGTGTAACGCTGTCTATATGTGCAATGTGCAAGAGAAGTCTTCTCTAGAAGTGTGTAATTGATGTAAATGTATTCATTATGTCAACAGCAATTAGATATAACTGGATAACTCTGCAGGGCGTCACTATACTACGATACATAATTCACGGTCTCTCTTTTGAAGGTATATTGATCTAAAATGTTGAAATTAGACTTTGGAAAATGGCTGAAATTAGTTGACAAAATAATATGGAGGAATATTTCTTCTTTGTATGTTTTTTCAGGTATGATGTGAACTTAAAGGATGCAAGAGATGTTGGCATGAACAAATCACTGACAACCAACATATCAATGGGCTTGACTCAGTTTCTCATATTCGCAGCATATGCGTTGGCTCTCTGGTATGGGACAAAATTAACTGTTGAAGAAAAATCTAACTACACCATTGGAAATGTGCTTACTGTAAGTAAGTCAATGAAAATGTTTTGAAGACTGAACTGAAAAATAAGGATTTATTCTGTAAACAGTTAAGATCTAACCAGGATGTACATTGTGGTTTTTCAGAACATTTACATTTAGTTGCATAACTAATTATATGCAGATTTTAATTAGCAGAAATGTCAAGGGTGAATGGAAGTTTTGGAAGGTGTGCTGAAACGTTTGCACTCGCATCCCAATTACAATTAATGGGTATTTAAAGAAAGTGCAAAGGAAGTGTTCCTTGAAGATGTTAGCAAAAACCACAATGCCCTACGTTGACAGTGTCCACATTTAAGTTCAGTGTCTTCCCACACTCATGTACACTTCTAAACATACAAAATAATGCCATTGTAAGCGTGAGAACATACATCAGATGTTCTGGGAAATGAAAGCCTTTTTGTGGGAAACCTCTTTTAATTACAGGAAAAAGAGACAAAGGATACATTTTAAAGTATCAGTACCTTTCTTACTCATAGCTCTACAGTTAGGGCATCTAAGATTTTCCATGAACACTATTTTCTTCCCAAATGCCCTTTGAAAATGGTAATTTTGGTACACCCCCCAATCTCACCACATTATTTATGACTGGTTCATTCTGCTGTAAAATAAAAAGCGCGGGGAAAAACACCAAAATATTTCAGAGCAGCATGGGAAAGAGATTAATTAAGACCTTCATGAACTTGAATTGTTTTTTTGGGGTTCAGAACATTCTTCTCATTGTTGCCACGAGAACTGATGACCCCCACGCTCTTGAATGGTCTTTCTATTGTTTTTCAGAACAGGTTTTCTCAATGTTGTTACTCCCTGTTACTTGCAGACTATGTTTCTTTGTATGCAATGCTCCCCTTTGAATGTTTCACCTTTCGCCTTATGTAAAGCACTCTGATACCCTAGTTTGGGTCTGGTTCTCGCTCTATAAAACTTTAAAAATAAATATTATGCTTTCAGGGGCATTAGCGACACCGGCATTGGTCAGGAAATTTGATAAAATTGTAACTCTTAATGGAGGGGTAGGTGGCCATGATGGTGACAGAGCAGACTCTTGATTGAGAGCGCCTGCCCAGGGCAGCCTATGTGAGTAGTTGGCCTGGTATATGCTGTCCAATAATTAAAGTGGGCACCTGTTGCAATAATTAAATGAAAGGAGTACCACACAGTAGTTATACAAAAATATGTATTTATTAATATACCACTCTCTAGTATCCTCTAACAGAGGATAGAACACTAAGCACACAATATGAAGTCAATAGAACAGTTGTAAGTAGCACAATACACAGTGAGCTCCAGGGGGAGACCAAACCATATACTAAGATAGTGGAATAATAATCATGACTCGGGTCAAGACAAGGTCTGGAGCACCTAGAATCATTGGGACCCTAAGGAACCACCCACAGAGGAAAGGTTCAGTGTGCTAATACGACCGGGGACTCCGTACAATTCTATGGGGAAGTCATGGTTGCAAATTTACAGTTTAACGACCCTCATAGGAGACCTTCAAGAAGACCCTTCAGAACTTAAGAGGTTGGAGAGCCACCCCACCTGTGAATACTGTAGTACTAGAGTTACATATCCCAGAGGAGCCAGCTGCATAGGGTTGAAGTGGCGTCGGAAACCGCCTTTGTTCTCTGTGGAAGGCTTGGAAAAAGTGCTGCTGCCGTGAAGGTGAAAAGGGCCCGGTGGAATCCAAGGACAGATTCTTGAAGAAAGGAACTTGAAAGCAGAGAGGACATAGTCTGGATCACGTTACGGCGAGCAGGTTACGGCGAGGACCAGCAAAGTTCAGGGGACTCACAAAGCAATGGGGAGTCAGGGAACCTCTGGAGCAACCAGAAAAGCTCAACAGAATTCAATATGACCGTCAGGAGGATCCACAGGCTGAATGATCAGGAGTCGCGAGGGAACCTAGAGCAAGATCACAAAGTACCATCCAACGGAGCACTTGGTGTGAGGAGGCTGGAGTTCTATGGTGGAAATACAGTCAGTCAGTCAAGAAAGCTTTATTATCGGTTAAAAATCATAAAAGCACAAATACATATTTGAATAAAATAGACCTTTGTGCAATGATTCAAGGAGCACATAATTAAACAATGCTGAGAGTACAGTAATCCAATAAATAGACTTAAAACAAGAAGTAAAAACAACTAATCACAATATAAAATTTACCTAGTGAGTTACAGAGAAGTGCTAGTGCAGTTATAGCAGCTTTTGTCTTTTGATTTTAGCTCCTCTAGTACACCACATTGAAAACAGGTATCTGGAGGTCGCAAACACAGTCCGGGGGGAAGAGTTGTATTTCAATAAGAATTTTAGAAGAGCAGAAAGTGTAGATCCGTCTCTTCAGCGATATCACACCCTTGGCAAAGTCTAGGTACATTAAGGGCCATTGACCACTTATTTGTCACTGCCCTCACTGGGAGAGATCCGTGTCTAAATTGGACATATAATTTCTTCATGGAAATACTACTTCAGGGTCAGGACTACACAAATTCCAATGCACAAGCTTGGGAATCACCAACAAGCATATGCACCTGCAAATAGATGCAGTGTATAGGGGTTCATGTTATGCAGTCCCCACAAGGTATACTGGCCTCAAACTTACTGAGAGGGTAGACCAACCTCTGAGGCCTTTGAAACCCACCTCCTGTGTTGCTGGAGTCTGCAGTGTCTGGAGGAGCTTGGGAGCAGCAGACCGGTCCGTTACATTGTGGTGCCTGCAAATGCAGGGGGGTGACTCCTTCACCCCAAGGGAGATTCTTCAGTAAAACCCCCCAGGATATAGCGGCATGGATTTGCAAATTTAGCGGCACAAATATGGAAATTTAGCGGCACAAATATGGAAATTTAGCAGCATTTTTGCTGCACTTAATTTTACTCATAATCATTCATTCTCAGCCTTAAATCAATGGAAACTGTTTTAGCAGAGTAGTCCGCTTTGAAATAGGCAACCTGGGATATGGAACAGAGGAATCAGCCCACAGGTGAAGGCTGTTATCCCTTGGAAATGCAATGCTCCATTTGCTTTAGTATAGGTTCTGAGAAGCCCAACAAAGATGGCCTGGTAGCATCCCATAGGAAATGGCATTCCAGAAGCTACCTTAGTGAAATTAAATATTTGCCTAAGATCACACAATGTGCCATGTTACAGCCAGCTCGGAAAGCCAAGGTCAGGCAGCCCAGGCCAGGGTCTTTCGAATGTAAGCAGCTGGACAACTTCTGAAGGGCCCCTAACCAGGGCCGTTCTGGGAACGCAAACTAACCCTGGCACTTATGTCTGATTGGGCGGGGGTGAAGAATGGCTGGTGGGAAACACTGCTGCTGAGTTTTTGTTCCAGGGGGGCCGATATTGCAGCATTGCGGCAAAACCGGCTCCAGTAACAAAAACTGCATTCACTGGTCAAAAACCGGCCCCCACTTTTCCGGCCTACCGGGAAACCATCTTGTGCCCACTACAGCCAGTCCCTTACAGGCATCTATTTCACCTTATCTGAAAACTCCCCACTGGTTATCAATTAGGGAACGGGTTCAAATTAAAGACTAGATCATGGCCCATCATGCTTTTTATGGTTCTGGTCCTCACTACCTTTCGGCTAGACTGCAGCACCATCTTTTGAGTAGATCTCTTCAGCGGATCTCGTTGTTCATCGGAGCCCTGCTTATTACAGGTCCCAAAAGTCTAACGGAAAAAGTGGGGCAGCACACATTCAACTATCAGGCATTGTGTGTTTGGAATCAGCTTCTGTTCCATCTTCAAAAATTGGGTCAGAGCCACTTTTCAGGTAAAGCATCAAAATCTGGCTGTTTGGCCTGGCTTTCTAAGAGGGTTCTTTGTTCTGTAGTTGGATGATGAAGCAGTTCCTCCTACAGCTGGAACACTCTTAGGAGTAGATGTTGCGCTTTATAAATAGCTGATTGATTGATTAACTAATTGTATGACATGGATGTTGACTTAACATGCTCTGTTATCCGTCTGGTGTCTGTTGTCATGGTAGCACAGTACAGGCAGTGCAAGAACAGTGGAGGTTTTGGCAGGTCATAGAGGACATGCAAAGGAGCAAATGGCAATATGGGGATGAAACGAAATTGAGGCGTATTCACTGGCTCTTTCCCAGAGTGCTGAGGACATTATCATGGCATATGGAGACCAAATACATTTACGGTAGGGTTGAGCTACTACAATACAAGTTGGACAATACTCACTATGTGATTGTGACAGTTAAAACAGTGAGGCATACCAGGCTGTGGTACTGGGATGCATAGTGTTGCCAGTCCTGGTTGGGACCCTACCTCAGAAAGAGGTGGTGAAACTACAGCTGTGACCAAAAAGGCAGTAATGAAAACAATGCTTCCCTTGGATCATAAATACAGTATGCTACTCTGATAAATTCAATCATCCACAGAATTTTGGAAAATCAATAAAAGTACAGAGTTTATCACAAATAGTATAAAACAGCAGTCTGCTAAGCATGAACAGTTATATTTATTAGTTGCATCTCAACACAATAAACACAGCAAAATGTATTCTAGAAAAAAAGTAATTCATGCTTAATACATTAAAAAATCGGTGCACAGACAAAATATCGACTCCAAAATATCGAATGGACAAAATATCGAGTTAAAAATATCGACAATAATAAAATATCGATAACAAAAATATCGTTGGTCAAAATATCGAATAAAATAATGATAAAAAAATATCGAGTACAAAAATATCGACTCAAAAAAATTGACAAGAGAAAATATCGATAAATAGTCAAAGTAAAAAATATAGATAATATGTAGACAAAAGGTTAAAAAAAATTAAAATTATTAATAGTAATATAAATTGTAGTTAATGTTTAGGAGCGGGATGTTGGGTTAATAGGGGATAAGGGTGGGGAGTAATTTAATAATAATTAATTAATATATGTTTGTAAATATTTTTAATTAATAATTAATTGGTAATTAATTAATATTAATTAGTTAATTAATTAATATAATTTTGTACATATTTTTAATTGGTAATTAATTGGTAATTAAATAATATTAATTAGTTAATTACATTAATTACAGTAATTTATTTATATATATAATTTTTAGTTATTGGTAATTAATTAATTGGGAAAAATAATATTAATTAGTTAATTACAGCTAATGTGCTAATATATTTACTTTATTTTTGTTGTTAATTAATAATTAATTGGTAATTAAATAATATTAATTAATTTTGGGTAAAGGAGTATTTTTAGGGTTCAGGGTCAGTTTTGGGTTTTTGGGTAAAGGGGTATTTTTAGGGTTCAGGGTCAGTTTTGGTTTTTTCGGTAAAGGGGTATTTTTAGGGTTCAGGGTCAGTTTTTGGGTAAAGGGGTATTTTTAGGGTTCAGGGTCAGTTTTCAGTTTTTGGGTATAGGGGTATTTTTAGGGTTCAGGGTCAGTTTTCAGTTTTTGGGTAAAGGGGTATTTTTAGGGTTCAGGGTCAGTTTTCAGTTTTTGGGTATAGGGGTATTTTTAGGGTTCAGGGTCAGTTTTCAGGTGTTGGGTAAAGGGGTATTTTAAGGGTTCAGGGTCAGTTTTCAGTTTTTGGGTAAAGGGGTATTTTTAGGGTTCAGGGTCAGTTTTCAGTTTTTGGGTAAAGGAGCATTTTTAGGGTTCAGGGTCAGTTTTCAGTTCTTGGGTAAAGGGGTATTTTTTGGGTTCAGGGTCAGTTTTCAGTTTTTGGGTAAAGGGGTATTTTTAGGGTTCAGGGTCAGTTTTGGGTTTTTGGATAAAGGGGTATTTTTAGGGTTCAGGGTCAGTTTTCAGTTCTTGGGTAAAGGGGTATTTTTAGGGTTCAGGGTCAGTTTTCAGTTCTTGGGTAAAGGGGTATTTTTTGGGTTCAGGGTCAGTTTTCAGTTATTGGGTAAAGGGGTATTTTTAGGGTTCAGGGTCAGTTTTGGGTTTTTGGGTAAAGGGGTATTTTTAGGGTTCAGGGTCAGTTTTCAGTTCTTGGGTAAAGGGGTATTTTTTGGGTTCAGGGTCAGTTTTCCCTACTGTTGCACCCACTGGAGTTGGAATAGTAATTTTAACCCCTACGCTATCCAATGCTTTCCCTACACTTGCACTCTTTGGAGTGGGAATAGTATTTTTTACACTTCTGGTATCGTACGGTAATATAATAGTATCTTATTTAATTATAGTATGTTACTATATATATGTGTTTTAACAAATAAGATTTAAAAAAATTATTTTTATTATTTTCATTTATTATTTAATTATTATAAGTTAATTTAAGTATTTTTAAGTATATTTTAGTAATTAACTTTGAATATTAATTTAATGTAACACTGTTTTTAATAAAGTCGATATTTTTTACAACTATGTTATTGTAAACGATATTTTGTACTCGATATTTTTGTACTTACCTGTTTGTAGATACAAACTCGATATTTTGACTGTCGATATTTTGTCCACGATATTTTTGCAAGTCGATATTTTGTCCCTCGATATTATTTCAGTGATCCTAAAAAATCATCAATTCGAGTGTGAATGGAAACATGGGCAATAGAATAAGCAAATGCTGATTATCATAAGTGATGCTATGCAGCACTGAGCTAGTACATCTGTTAAAGTCAACTCCTGATTCACTTAAGAATATAGTCAACGGTGTTTCTGTCCTAGCAAGGTGTGTGGGTCGGCATGATAGAAATGACTTGAAAGCCATGAAAGAAGGACAATAAGGGGGTCAGAAGGTTCCCTGAATCAAGTTTAAAGCTACTGTATTGCAAAAGCCATGGGTAACAAGAGCTGGTTTGGTAAGCATAACAATTTCCATATGGACCGGGGGCTCGAAGGGTTCAGTAAGGAGGATAGGGAAGAGAAGGTTTCTTCTTGATGTTCCACACAGTGTGTACCTCAACCCCTACTGCATTCACAATGTCGGAGACTGCCTGCCACATGGCTGCCTTCTCCATTCAACTGACATGTGTGAATGCAGACCATGCATTTCCCTGTAGCCACCTGCTAAAAAAGTGACTAAGTTTCAGTGCCGCTGCTATGGAACAGAAGTGGTGGGGTGGGAAGGTGGGAGGGGGAAGGGGAAAAAAAGAAAAAATCAGTTAACTGCTAGCCGCCGCCTCTCCTCTGTCTTCTTTTATTCTTGTCAACTCCCAGCAGAATACAGGCTCAGAGACTCCCAAAGCCAATCATGAAGCAGCTGTCGTGCTGGTAATAGTGTTACCACCATGATAGCAGCACCCCTGGTAAGATTTGTCTCCATTTCTGTTAAATTCCTCTTGCTCTTGAGCAGAATTGTCTGTCCTAGGGTGGTGGTAGCTGATGTTCGGCTCATCACCATATCGCAGCACAAGTCGAATAGGGCAGAGTGCAAAGTGTAGGCTGTATTTCTGTGCTTCCAGTAGTAATGTTTGACAGGTGTGTGACTTTTCTCAGGTGACGGCTGTTCTTCTATTGTTTTCAAGTCATAGTTTTACTTATTGTAGACAGAAACTTCCCCTATGCTATGTAAAACTATATTTGGGTGACAAATGTCTAAAATGCACATTTAAATGGATGTATTTTGAATCATAAGTGTCCCTATGTCCTCATTTAAGGGGGTGGAGACACATACTCCAACTACTGGCTGAAAATCCAAACTCCGAGTTGTTGAATTGCATCTAATGAGCAATTTACCCCCAGGCCTAGGCAGAATTCTATATGCAGAGGGTTTCCCACATTCATTTCGCCCTGTGAATGGGGCCTAACTGTTCAGACAACTCCAAAACAGCATATAAAATCTAAAATGAGCCATTTGGTCTCATGTAGAGGAAATGTCACTCATCAGGTGGAAGAGAATGCCTTTCTGCCCATAGTAGGTCTTACATGTGCAAATCCAAAACCAGAGTGGAAGCAACAGAGCTCCAAAAATTCAACCGATGCGGCCAATGAATGAAGAAGGCTGATTTACTCACAATGCACGGATGCTAAAGTGCAGATCACTATTTTTAGATGTACATTTCACAACATGCTTCAGAACCTAATACGTGTGTGCAGAATGCCTATTGTGTATTCTTCCAAACGGCTCAAATTATGGCTGTTTATAACCACTAAATCCAGTGATGCTGTCGAACAAGAATATTTATTGGTCAGGTGTCCATAAACCTATATAAACCCACACAGACACGTAACCAGTGATAATACTTAATCCAGTCGGGAAGCAGTGTAAGTCCAGGAAGTTATGTCAGTGAGACACGGCTGTCCACCTGAGCATTTTTACAAAAGTGCCGATTTCGCAGGCACTTTTGTAAAAATCGCGGCATTTTTACAAAAGTGTATATTTTGCAGCTAACTGCGAAATCCTGGAGGGTCTGATTCAGTTGTCCTTAGTGCACCACAGGTCCTGCATGGAGCCTGTATGGAGCAAGGGCACAGACAAAGCATTGGATGGCGAGGGAGACTAAGTCGGGCCCAGTCGAAATACAGCGAAGTCCAGAGTGTCCAGATGGTCGAAGGTCAGAGTTTCTTCTTGTAGAATCTTATCCACGTAAAATCTAACTAGCTACAGTCAGGTAAGCCCTTTAGTACTCATGGGAGAGGGTTGGACAGATTCAATGAACCCACCCAGCGGAGTGTCTGGACAATGGGGAGGACACTCCCCTGTCTTTTGTCTAGATTTGTGCCAGAGCAGGAGCCAAAGGCTCCTAGAACTGGTTTAAGCTGGACTATGCACAGAGACACCAAATGTGCCCCAAGTGCAGACTTTCTGGCACTCTCAGACTGCCCCCACACAGCCCCAATACACGAAATCCTGTCTGGGAAGTGGTCACACCTCCCTGTGTCAGGATGCCTATTGTGCTGCTTTCCTCTGCTCAAGCTTGGCTCAGCAGCAGAAGGGCAGAAATGTCTCTGGTCAGCAGCATCCATTTTGTGGTGACTGGGCTGAGAAGGTTGGCACCAGATAGACCAGTGACCCCACGAAGCTCACTTCAAGAAGGGTGGAATCATACCTCCCACACCGGTTACCGGTGTGGAGGTTTGATTCCAAGGTGTTTGATATCAAACACAACATTTTTTGTTCAGTCGTTTTCGAGATAGTATTTACAGCAAGGTTATAATGCACCTCTATCTACATGTCTGACTGAGTCACAGATGGTCTCTAAAGGCTGCAGGGGGGCTCTGCCCATGCAGGGGCACCCTCTCGCGTAAAACTCAGCACCCTGCCTTCAGGATTGTTAAGGCCTGCTATAGGTGTGACTTACAATTTTTAAGTGTTGTGACCTAAAGATGTAGTGAACCTATATCTAAAGTAAGGTGTGCAAGTACCAGCTTACACAGGCTGCAGTGGCATCTCATTGGTGGCATAATACATGCTTCAGCCTTTGCAGGCCTCTGGGGTACCTATGCCTTGGGTACATGGGTACCATATATTAAGGACTTATGTTACCCCAGTATCCAATCTGGAGGCACCAAAGTACATGCATAACAATTTTAAAGGAGAAAGCAGATAGACTGGGGTCCTGATTAGCAGAATCCCAGTCAGATTAGTCGAAAGAGGGGAACATCAAGCAAAGTGGGGTTAACCATAAGAAGCAGATCCTACTTTCATACAGCCTGTATCCTGCCTCTGCTTTGGAGCAATGACCTACCTTCGCCCATGCAGGTGAAAGTAGAGTCAGCGGAGGTGCCCTCCCAGATTATGTGGTTACCCCACCAATAAAAGGAAGCTTAGGGATTGAAGTTCCCGGTCCTGGGAAAGGCCAACAATTATGAGATGCAGCCCGGTGGGCCTGCATTGCCTGCGGCCTGTATGGGGACCTCCTCTGCCGAGGGAGGGACCCCTCCTGGAGACTTCAGGAACCACCTCTGCCATTAAGGACCGGTGCGGCCAGTTCAGGGGTGGTACCTGGGGCCTGCGGCGATGTTCTGGGCTACAGAGACAGACGAGAAATAAGCCTCACACAGACTTGACTTCCAGCACAGGAGTGGGAAATCCCTCCCTGGATACCCAGAAGCCCACCCCCACTGAGTGGACATTCAGACCGGGGTTGGATAACCCCCGCAACTGGTGCCCAAGCACCCCAAGTGGTCGTTGTTACCTAGGGCCCCTGTTGGTAGGATGTAGCTGTCATAGGCCAGGAGTGATTGAGCCCACGCTGAAGGTCCTTGAGAAACAGGCCACTGCACCTCCTTGGCACATGCTGTGCAGTGAGCATTGGTAATCCTGGGTGAAACAACAGGGAAACCCTGCTAGATCAGTTTGTGATGCCTCTTTTGATGATTGCCTCCCGCATCTAGCCACACGCCATAGTGATGGCTGGAGTTATGCAGTGACACTTCCATACTTGAGAAGCCCTGCATGAGGAAGAGCACCTGACACACCATTAACTTTGCTTAGGGGTGCTAGACTGGAGGTCTCTGTATGCCCCGGTGAGCTATGTGGAGTCACAGTATTGGGGTTTCTATGTGGTAGAGGCTCAGACTATCATCCGGCACATCCCCGGTGAGGTGAAAGCCTGTTGTGGGATTTGGGTGTGGCCCTCACTTCAGGGAACAGGGTAGACTTAAGGGAATCTTTGCTATCAGTGGGGAGCCTCATCTGAATGCCCTCTTCCTTTGGATGCAAGGATGGTGAAGCCTAAACAATCCTGTCGACAATCCTCTGGCCCGGGTTAGTGGAGTGATGGAAGGAGAGGGTGCTTTGTGCAACCTGGAGGCCACTCTGGACAAACATCCAGGCCAATTTGAAAAGAACTTACAAGCCATCCTGGACACTAAAGACATTAGAATCAAAGATTGACGCGATTCCCGGGGTGGATGTCTGGCTACTTCAGGTAGACCACCGGAAACTGTCAGGAAGAGTGGATGACTCTTATCTCACTGTGTCCTATGGTACAGGAACTACGGTTGCAGCTGCAAAATCATGCGGACAGATATTGCCACCCTAAAACGTACAGCTTAGGACATAGATGGGTGATCAAGATGGAACAACATATGCTTCTTGGGCTTCCCGAGGCGTTCAAGGGCCCAAGTTTGGAACCTTTCCTTGAGCACTGGCTGGTATCCACAGTGGTGTCCAGCAAAAAGCTTTTCAATCAAACGTGGGTCAGCGCTGTGTGTCTGTTTCCAGGACCCTCAGCAGTCTGTTTCTGGAAGCTGCGGGCCTTTCTCTGACTACTCTTTGAGGGTGAGGGGGGGGCTGTACCTAAAAAAAAAACTGAGTTCTGGTTCTTACTGCCGTCTTGCTCCTCTGTGCAGTGCAGGGCAGGTGGGTCAGGCAGGTCGCTTTACCGTTGCGTTGCCCAGTGCAAAGGATTGTGGCCGGAGGGGTAGCGACAGCGGAGCTTCTTAGTTATGGACCGGGGCCGTGCCATGTAGCGTTCTCCATGTGCAGGGGTGGTGGTGTGGCGTGAGGCCAGCAGGTGGGTGTGAGCGGGGCCGCAGGGCATGGTAGGCGCTGTGCTGCGACAGGTTTGCAGGCTTTCCTGCCGTTGCGGGTTGTGTGCTGTGGCAGCATGTGGGCTTGCCTGCAGGAATGGCCCTCGGTTCTGGCCTGCAACTTGGATTCCTTCAGGTCGCAGGCCGTCTTGTCACTGTGGGATACTTGCTACGCTGCGGGCACATTCAGAGTGTTGTAGGGGAGTTGTGGCACTATCCCTGGATTGGGCTGTTGCTGGTGGCACTTTCTTCCCTCTTCATACTCAGTGCAGACACAGGGGGACAACCAGTGGGTGCTTTGGAGCTTACCAGGGTTCCACCACTTTCTCGCTGTCGAGGCTGGCCAGCTCCTTCGTCCACTGCAGCACGGTCACGGGGGCCTTGTACAGGCAGCGTTAGTCCTTACAGGACTTGGAGAAAGTGATTGGGTGATGCAAAGGGCACAATACTTGCCTCCATCACGGGTGGCGTTGAACTGGTGTGCTGGGGGTACCGCTTGCCAGGCACCTTTCCTCCCCCACAGGAAGCAATGAAGCGCAGAGCAGCGGGTCCGCGGGGGTCAGCTGCCCGCCTCGTCGCTAGTGTAGTGTTGGGCCTCAGGCCCACATGGTGCGGAATGATGGACTAAGACACCGGCTATGTTGTACAGTAAACTGGCCTCAAGCATGTGCACCCGGGCCCTTTTATTGACGGGGCCACGTCACTCGTGACACCCGTCATGGATGCGTGTGTGTGTGTGTGTAGTGTGTCCAGCCCTCGGGGGAGTGGCTGGCGTTACAACTTCCTGCGGGACACTAGAACGTGTCTCGCAGGATACTACAGGAAGGACAAAGCTGTAAAAAAAGAGGGAAAAGCAAGCAGAAAGCATTGAGCGATCCAACCTTAATCGAGCATCGAGCTCCTCTGCGGGCGGCGAGGAGGAAAACAGGCTGGCCCGATCCAGTGAGGTCACCTGCTGCAGTCCTCAATGGCGTCGGAGAATGCAGGGGAGAGCAGGCTGCAGACCGCGTTAGAAGAGCAGGCTGCGGGCTGAGAAGTCATTGGCAGCAAAGGCAGCATGAAGCTTTCCAAAAGCCCCCCTAAAAGTCTGCTGTGGAAACACAAAAGCTGACCTTTAAAGGACCTTTGCTTACCACCAGCGCCATGCTTGATATCACAGAGGTTCTCAGTATACACATAAGCGGGCCGATGGCGCAGGTGCAGTGAAGCTGCTAATGTTCATGCTCCAGGGGCCCTCTTTAGTCTTTACTGACCATCCTTTGTAAAACACCGGTACATTGACTGAAAGGCCTGAAGGCCGCCAAGGAAGATCTGCCAGGACGCTGGCCGCCTGTGGGCCGTACTATGAGTACCATGGTGTTATGCAATACGGATGATGGGTGTCCAACACGAGTCCAAAAGGGCTGGATTCACCCCAGAATTTCTGAACAGCCACTATGTAAATTATTTTCGTTTAAATGTATTGTATATAAATGCGTGTTGAACACACAGTGCTTGTAAACCTTAGCTGAAAACAATATAAATGTGTCAATATGATGCATTTTTTTATTGAAAAACTGTTTATGGCACTTTTCATCACTGGAATATGGGCATCACAGTCCCTATTTGTCTTTGAGCGGTAAGGTGGTGATACAGGGTGAGAGATGTTTTCAGTGGATGCATGCACTAAAGCTGATTATTCAAGGGGCTACAGCTGTTTAAGTGTCAAAGTAACCACCTCTGAAATCTTTATGAGAATAATGGTTTTGTTTCTTTGCTCACACTATCCCTCATTTGAGAATCGAACCAATCAAATTATGTTTCTCTGAATAGAAATTCTGCACATGACCAAGCCCGTGTTGCAATAAAAGTGACTTTCAAGGCCACTCCATGTGCAGTGGATGTCAAATGATCCCTCTTATAGCAGATTGTTAAGCGTATATTTTATGACCACCACCTCCGCATAACTTCTCACCAATGTAACTCCACCTGAGCACCACCTAAACATCACTCAGCACCAGTGCAGCATCACTCCGCACTACCTCAGCAACACTTGGCACCACCTCACCATTACTCAGCACCAGCACACCACCTGAGCACCAACTCAGCATCTGCAAAGCACCACATTCGCACCACCGCATCGTCAGCGCAGCACCACCTTAGCGTTTGTTGCTATTCCCTCTTAACATACCCACTAGTCTAACTAACAATACTCTGCTTCAAAGCTTTGCTAAACGTGTTCGCCAAATGCCCTTTTACTCATTAATTTGTTTTAAAAATGTTTCCATATTACATTTCTCTTACCAATGTCAATCTGCATTCGAGTCTTTTTGGCTCTTTGTCTCTTTACAGATTGCTGGGCTTCCATTTCCCTTAATACGCTATCAAATGTCAGAAGCACCTTTACATGTCCAGATTGAGTCTTGCAGGCATTTGTGAAGCCTCATTTGCCCTTGTACTTCTGCTTATACTTGGCAAGCCATTCTTGACGAATGAAGCACATATTGCGAGTCTGTTTCAGCATTTACATGCTCGTTTCATATTGCTCCATGAATCTTCATGAATCTATGTGGGCTACTTCTGTTTCGTGATGAACAATTTTCTGCTATTTACTAAGATGATAAAATTATGAATTGAGCCTGAGATTTTAAAAAACAATGCTAGAATGTGACTTTTGATGGTGTGGACAATATTGGCAACTAATCACATTTAGCATATCTGCCCAAGGACCCTTTGTGATAGTAGTTGCATGTGCATATAATAAAATTACCTTGTCTTTTGGGAAACTCTCTGTGATCCGAATCTACGCTTTTAAAGTGTGAATATTTTTATAACAGAACTCATAACAAACACTGCAATAACTTGGCAGATCAGTAATTTTGGTTATTGCAATGTGTGTCTCTGCATCTGCCCAGCACTTCCACTCACACATGTTGACTTCCAAAGTCTTGGCTTTAGCTCAGTGCAATCCATGCAAACATTAACCCTTTGCAGGAGATGCTGCATGTGCCAGGCCCACTAACTTCTTTGGGTGGAGGACAAGCACTAATGATTTGAAATGCCCTCACAGGCAGTAGCAGCAGCTACCGGACAGGGGTGGGGTGAAGGGGCAATGTAAAAAAATTAAAAGGACTTACCTGAAATGGACAGACGGCCACCTCTCCTCTGTCCTCTTCATCTTCTGGTCTTCTGTCCTAGCCAGCTGCAGGAAGCACCCGGGCACACAGGCTCTCCTGAGCCAATCACAACTCTTGTTGTGATTGGCTCCCCATAGCCAATCACAATGCTGCAATGAAGGGAGGCTTTGCATGTTCATCACTGGCTGTGTGATGCAGCCTGTTGGGGAACATTCAAAGTGCGCAGGACTGCTTGGCCATCCCAAGAGAGCCGGCCAAGCATTCCTGCCCACTGTGGGAGTGCAAACCACTCCTCCCCCTGTGCTGCCCAGCCCCGCCCCATGAGCCACTGACTTGCATAGGAAAAATACAATGATAATAACAATACGTTATATTCATTGTATTTTTCCTTTTGGGCCGTAGGGCAACCCTCCTCTGCATTAGCGGTGGAGCCGCCACTGCTCACAGGGGTTATGCCTGGTTGGGGTGCCTCCATAGAAGTTTTCTTGAAAATGGAGCCATGCGATAAACATGCTGTTTTTGTGTAACCGAGACACATGAGAAAAGGATTAAATTCAGTTGGGCTGGGTATTTTTTTCAGAACAGCTCCTAAATCACTAATGTTGGGCTAGCTATTAGTCATTCTCTGTAAGTGCTGGGCCCCAGAGTAGAGCTTACTTCATGGGTTTCAAATACACCGATTCATCGTGTTTATTTCTCTTCGATACATTCTTCAGTAAAGTTGTTTGTCATCATATTATATTAAACATAATTTGTTTATTTTGAGGGCCATGTTGATAAAAGAAAGGCGCATGGCCGCTTAATTTGCTACACTCTTGTTTTTTTTTTTTTTGGTTTTTTTTTTTCATCTTTATTGTTAAAAAGATGTCTCACTGCAATTTAAAGTAGCTCTGGTCTTGTATGACAACTTTAAAGAACGGATATTAATCCAAACAAGTACTTGCTGATTTATTTTGGAGTACACACTCTTCTTTTCTCAAATCAGTCATTATTTGTCCTGGAATTTTATTACTGAACAGCATTATTTCAGTTATGGTTCAATGTTTCAGAGTGACACACCGCAGCTATTACACAAACATGTCTTTGGTGCATTTATTTTTCTAAATGTGCAGTATCTGTATATGGTGGGTACATACAAGCTTTTTAACCTAAAGAGCTTTACCTACTACTTTTGAAAGTTACAAAATATGTGAATTCACAATTTCCTTATCAGTTAAGGGCAATTGTGAAGAAAAATTGATTTGTATGATTTATTAGCTTCCAAATTACATTTTATGGAGAATGTGACCATTGTACATAATCAGATACAATCGTACCACTTATTACTTATATATGTACGAATAGGTATGATAATTGGTTTTATAAAGCTTGTTTTAACATTGATATCTTTTTAATGCCACCACACCATCAGCTGTCAAGGTGTTGCTTAGTTATTACACTAGCTTGTTCAGTAACACAGGTTTGCTGTGGAACCCTAGGGTTTTAATACATTGATATCTCTTTTTAGCATCCCCACTCTGAAAAATGTTTGGCCACCACTGCCACGCTTCCCCACTCAAAAGTCATTGCATGAATTCCATAAAAAAAAATCACAAACCAGTTAGCAATACATTGTTCCACTTCAAGACACGCAGAACGTATTAACAATAGCACATTAACTAATGTGAGGCTACTTGGTTAAAATTTGGCCCAACTTCCCACCTTTGACTAGATCTCCATAGAAAAGGTGGGTCCAAAGTGGTCCTGATGGGGCTATATCACTACAAGATATTCAGGCTTGCTACAACACATATATATGCAATTAAATGAAATGGAGCGTCCATATGTTGTTTGTGGTTATACATGTGGCGTTGATACCGTTGTTAGACACCCCTACCATGGACCCTTACTTTCTTGACAGTTTCTGTCTGTGGCATACTTTCACATCAATGGTCAATTGCTGAGCAGGCAATGATCAATGTTAGACTATTTGTCATTATGAACATTCCTGTAAGGACTTTAGAGCATATTAGTACCACTAAATCTTTCATACCTGAATCTGATCATTTAAACCATTATAACTGTTTTGTAACTGGTGTCCTTTTTTCATACTTAGGTTTTCTTTGCGGTTATGATTGGTGCCTTCTCATTAGGACAAGCTTCCCCTAATTTGGAAAGTATTGCCAATGCTCGGGGCGCTGCATATGAGGTGTACAAGATTATAAAAAAGGTACGGCAAGAATGGCACTATTTGATTTGCATTGTATTTTTATATGATGTGCAGACCTATTTTATTTTACTTGAGTGATTTATATGTTATCATTGGTATAGCAGCTTCTAACATTAGCCTTGCACCAAAGCACTTTCTTAAGACATAAATGGATCATTTTGTTTCCGATTTACCTTTTACATTCATTGTGGTACTGCCTAACAAATTATTAATATTTTTTATAAACTAAGTAAAAACAGCACTTATGTTTAAAACATTAGATGGTTTACAAGACATTGCCTGACATTTAATGTTGCATGACGATGTATAATGTTGTTGCTACAAAGCATATCCCACATCATTTGACCAATCCACACAGTGAAACACCCTTTAAAGCTCCGCAAACAGAGTACATTCCCTGGCACTATTTTAGTTTTTACTCCAATAAAACCAAAGACATTCAAACTAAGAAGTTCATAATGAACAACTTCTGATGTGTAATAATAATCAGTCCTGTCGGTTTATGCACTGTATAAGCAACATTTCTTTCCTGGGTTTAACTCTTAGTGGACTAGACTATTTCAACAACAAACCTTTGAAAACACCTAGAAGGTCTGAAAATCTGCATGAAATATTGGCTATTGTAATTAATAGCTGGACTTCTAGAGTACTTACTTAAAATCAAGCAATGAAATCAATCAAATCATGGCTGAATTCTATAGGTAGTCTTCCTACACAATAACAATAATTCATCAATATTTCTAAGGAAGCATGCACTTATATTTGCTTCTATGCCGAAATTTAAAGTGCTTCTCAGTCATCTAGAGTATGCAATAATTATTTCAGTGGATGCACAATGAATTGAAGCTCGCCATTTTGAATGGTGGTTCAAATGAAGTTCTTATTTACATTTCTCATTTACCTCAACTTGTGACGGAGACTTTGAACATTGAATACATTTGACATTATGAAATTTCAGTTTCAGTACACAATTTGACAATGACTGTATAGTGAGCAGGACATTTGTATATCAGTTTTTGGTATGCCATATTTAAATAAAATTCCTGTACCAAATGATATTTATTTGTATAGCAAGAGTGTATTAAGAGCAAACATAGTTGTACAAATATTTTGAGCCAAAAGACACAACCAAAAGGGCGTAGAGAATGATATTATTTTTTATTAAAATAGAATTTATACATGATGATACCTTCTGGAATAAATTTGGTTTCAGGAAGGCCATTCAGTTGCATTAGAGTTGCATTTCGACCACCTTAGCATACATGTGCACTTTCAAAACAAAATAACATTTACATTGCTCATACTTGGATTTTTTTGCATATTATGCTGGTTATGTTGCATGAAGGATGATGATCAAAGATAAGCTACATTATATTTACTCTTGAATGGGGCACCAGAAACCTTTTTAAATATGTAGTATAGGCCCCCACTCTATTGCTCCATCAAACGGCTCCTAATTACTTTAACTGAGTTGAGGAGTCCAAGGTTTCAAACCATATTTTGTACTAATTTGTTGATACATTCTTAATGATAGTTTATTGGAAAGCCCACTCTATGATGAATCGCATGATTGCATGGATCACTTGATAGCCATAACATCCTGTTTAAATGTGTAAACAAAAGGTGCTACAACTTTGGCAATGGCAGCACTGTTAACCTCCTACTCCCAATCTCCTACCCCCACAACATAATGCCATTTGTTCTATAACTACAAACTCCTTACTTCTGACTCCCTATGATGTTGTATTTCATGTCCCCACCATCCATTTAGAGGTGAATATACTATTCTACATGTGTTGCCTGAATGTACATTGTTTCAGGTCAAAAGTCTTACCAGTGTAACATGAATACATTATTTGTGGCTGTAAATCAGAGGTGGAGAGAACATAGTATTTTCCAATGATGCAAATATGAACTTGGAGGGACTCCTTTACCAGTAGTTGATTTGTAGTGCTCTCAACTATGTTATTAACCAATAGAATAAATATCTGTTTTTCAGCAACGTTTAATTGACAGTGGCTCTAAAGATGGATTCAAGCCGGATAGGTTGGTTGGACGGATGGAGTTCCAAGACATCCATTTTTCATACCCTAGTAGGCCTGATGTTCAAGTAAGTTAGTGCTCTAAATTCAAGCATCTGTATATATCAACATTACTAACATATGAAGTAGAAATAGTCAGTTAATATCCCATTGCCATGTACACAACATTGCTCATACATCTCTACTATTGATTTTCCGCTAATAGTTAGAAAATGGCATGTAATGTACTATTTGACAGCCCCAGGAGGGCTTATTGACTGAGTAATACATCTCATTAAATTGTATTCATTCAAAGTGCTGTTATTCAGTGGGCAGAAATGTTTAAGGGAAATTCAAATAAAGACCAAAGGACATTTTAGGCTGTTATATTCTGGAATGAAAAGAGGCTTCTTTTGGTACTCTGTGTAGGAGAAGTATTTTGCCAATCTTGGGATTATCACCAGCAAATAACAAGCATCCTGGAAATATCATCCATTGGCAGCCATGAAGGGCTTCAAAGAAGCCGATACAATGGGACACTAAGTCCAAAAGGTGTGCTTGCCATCCTTTTTAAATATAGCAAACACAAGGAGATGATGGACAGAGTGCTGAAACTTTTCAAACACTCACCTACAGTCCCAGATCCTAAGTTGAATCCATCATCATTCTTTAGCTCACTTCGCCACACCAGTTCATACACAGCTATATGTAAATCAGTCTTGACCTTGTGCCTCATGGGAACAGTCCAGCCCGAACTGCCAATCCATGTCTTCTTTGGACCGGAAACAAGCATCCTGGGACCGATTTCGGGGTGACACACCTCATCAGCCAGGCTAGCTTGAATCCAGTGGCAAAGTGAGCAATGGACCCACGTCTGGGAATAACTTGCCAATTTAGGGCGGTCTAAGCAAACGCAAGGAGATGATGGACGGTGTGCTAAAACTTTTCAAACACTCTCCCCCAGTCACAGTTTCTGGGTTGAATCCATCATCATTCTTTAGCTCACTTCGACACACAGTTCAGACACAACTATATGCAATGAAGTTTAATTCATCCCAGATCTGTGACTCGGGCTAGTGTCTGATAAGTTTCAGCACTCAGTCCATCATCTCCTTGTGTTTGCTTTGTTCACCCTAAGTTGGCAGGGTATGCCCAAACGTGAGCCCTTTTCTCACTTTGCCACTGTGTTCAAGCTACCCTGGCTGATGAGGGGTGTTACCACCAAACCGGTCCAAGGATGCTTGTTTCTGGTCCAAGGAAGACATGGCTTGGCAGTTCGGGCTGGACTGTTTCCATGAGGCACAGGGTCAAGACTGATTTGCTTATAGCTATGTCTGAACTGGGGTGGCAAAGTGAGCTAAAGAATGATGATGGATTCAACCCAGATATGTGACAGGGTGAATGTCTGGAAAGTTTTATCCCTCCGTCCATCATCCATCATCTCCTTGTGTTTGCTTTGTTTGCCCTAAGCTGGCAGGGTATGCCCAGACGTGGGCCCCTTGCTCTCTTTGCCACTGGATTCAAGCTAGCCTGGCTGATGAGGGGTGTTATCCCAAAACTGGTCACAGGATGCTTGTTTACGGTCCAGGGAAGACCTGGCTTGGCAGTTCGGGCTGGATTGTTCCCATGTGGCACAAGGTCAAGACTGATTTGCATTTAGCTTTGTCTGAACTGGGGTGGTGAAGTGAGCTAAAAAATTATGATAGATTCAACCCAGATCTGTGACTGGGGTGAGTGTCTGAAAAGTTGCAGTACTCCGTCCATCATCTCCTTGTGTTTGCATTCATTTTAAATATGACATTGGGAATACTTATTTTCCTCTCTTCTCACACTACCTACAAACAAAAATCATAGCGGGCTCCTGCCACAATTCAATCTTACAGCCACTACACAAAAAAAGGGTAAAATAGACTTAACCCTATTAGATATTGAGGCCAATTTTATTGAAAGATGTCCATCATATGTATTTTGTTCAGTTCAACCAGACTGATTTTCAACAAGCTGCATGTATGACTGATAACATTTTGTCTCTTTCATTCATAGTCAAAAAGCTATATGAAGTAAAAATCTGCATGTTTTGTTGATTTTATTTAGGCATGCAATCACATAGAAACCATTGAACACAAAAATTAAACCAATGGGCCTCACCCACACTGTTTCTTCTTGCCATTTGGATGCTTTACAGAAACCCATGGGTCAACCTCATTCTAGGGTCAAATAGAAAAGTATCCTTAAATATCTGTACAAGCAGCGATCTTAAGCAAGGGTTTGTACTTGCCTCTCTTATTTTCAGTCTATTGAACGATGATTTAAGTGGCCAAATTCTGGGCTCAAATAAAAATGTTTCCTTAAAGATCTAAACAAGCATAGGGCTTAAGCATGGGTGTGCACTTGCTCCTCTTATTTTTAATGTATAGATCACTAATTCAAGTGGCCAACTTGATACTGCAAATCCAAATCCTCCCAAAATTGCCAACGAACACAACGTCCTTTAAGTATGCTGATATTATTGTTATAAATATTATTACAACTGGCGTCCAAATGTTAGTAGACGTCTTAAATGCCTTTTGTAAGACTGATCACATGGGTATTAATCTTGATAAAACCAAATTTGTAATCTTTGGCAAAAAGGTTTGCAAATATGGCTTATGGTAGTTGGACAAACATTTTAAAGAGTATGAAAGACATATGTTCTAAATATCTAGACATTTGCTTCGATAGAAGATTTATCTTTCATTAACAACTCACATCCATTAAAACCAAAAGGCAAATTAATTATTTTTTGCCAGAACTCTCTAGGAAGGCTAATTAGAAATCCCTCTCTTGTGCCAGTACTTGTGGTTGCAAAAGCTAGGATAATCCCTTCATTAGCATATGATACAGAGGCCTTTCCAGGAAAACATGCAAGGTGTCTTTATCTCCCATAGTGCAGTACCTATGGGCTTCAGTTTACGCTTCTACATTCAACTTGTCTGGCACAGATCAGAATGGAGTATGACCTAATACTTGTACATGTTGAAATCTGCATAAAAAATATGTTTTAAACTGAAAAATGAACATATAAATATTATGTACGGAAAGAGATCAGCAAAGGTAAGTCCTTAGAGAAGAAATTCAAATTCTGCCTTAGCCTTTCTGAACATCCATGAGCTTTGGAACACAACATTATCATTTATAGTTTTTAGATTAATTGTAAACCCTTGTATGAAGAAAAAAATACACCTAAGAAAAAGAAGTTCTGATTGGATGGTCATCTACTCGTACAAAAAAGTATTCACACATAAACATCTTGCAGACACCTAATCAGTATATTTTAAGACAAAATCTAATGCATCTGAGGTTTGTCCTGACAATTACAGACTTTTTGCCAGAATGGGCCCCATGTCGAAACAGAAGCAAATGCGAACTTTGCATTATAAATCAAACACTTGTTCACACATTATGCACCTGTCCAATCTTTAATACAGAGTTTAGACAATAGCTGGCTTGCCCTTTCACTCAATTTAATATGTGTAGAGATCTGCCACCCAAGTACAATGTACTTAAGGGGTGAACATCTGCAAAATGTAAACATTCATTAAGGTCACTGCTTTAATGCAGTAATGAAGCTGCAATCAATAGCTTTAAATTATTTTTGCCCCAGTGATTAAGAATTTTTTTATTTTCTGTACTGATGGGTCCAGATAGGTTGTTATTTTATGTATCCTCAGCGGAGCTAATTTCGATTGATTTATGGAAATAATTTCCGAAAAGAGTAATCCTATAGGATCAATGTCTAAAATAGTAGAACATGTTAGGGAAACATTTTTGTAGTTGTAGATCATTTGATCTTTTATATAACCTAACAAGTTGATCACTATTGTGCTACTGACTTTTGTATTGATCCCATTTTAACCTCCACCAACTGCACAAATTAACAAGTGACTTCATCAGCAGCACTCTCTTCATTTTGTGTAACTAAAGTAACTTAAACAGTGGTATTTGACTACCATGAATATATACAGTGCAGGTAACACCAAGTTATTCTTTTTAGATTCTGAAAGGCTTGAACCTGACAGTAGAGACTGGAAAGACTATTGCTCTTGTCGGGGCCAGTGGATGTGGGAAAAGTACTACAATTCAACTTCTGCAGAGATTCTATGATCCTCTTCAAGGGGTGGTAAGAATTGATTTTCATCAAGATCATGGAGAGAGCTGTGCAAGTAATGTGACATCATCTGCTCATGACCATATACCTAAGAAGTACTTTTTTCTAGCAAAATAATACAGAACTTTCATTTAATTAGAATACATCATAGATATATGTATGCACATAACATAAAGAAGTGTGTGTAAAGTGTTTTACAATCACTTGGCCCATATGGTTCATGAAAGTAGTCTACGATCCCTTAAAGTGGTTTGTCCTGCCTGCAGATGGTTGAGTTTCCAGATACTTCACACGTAACTGTATCTGGCAGGTGGAATATATATATAGCAGTTCCCTTTCTTTTCTGAACTAGAAGCTTTTGGTTCCACAATCAACCGGTCCATATTATTTATGAAAGTAGTATGATGTCATGTTCTGTTCTTAAAAGTGATTTATTCTGCGAGCAGAAGGTTTTAATTTTTTTGATACTTCACCCTTAATTGTACTTGACATGTGTAGTATATATGGCTGTTGCCTCAGTTAACCACTTTTGGTATACATGTTCTTTTAGCTTGATGACTTTTGGTGGCATTTTATGGTTGCTCTCTGGAACAGAAATCAGTAGCATACCATCTCTGTTCCAATGATTGTCCCACAAAGTAATTGAGAGTGGGCAGAGTCACCAGCTTTTTTGGACTGTTTAATGTTATGTTCTTAATTTGTCTAGTGTTTTAATGGTTAATGTGGCATACGCTTTGTTTAATATATGTTCAGTCAGCTAATGTTTTGTTTACTGTACATATTATATACTGAGGCATATGTCCTTATTATATTGTAGTGTTCACTTTTTGTAGTCTTCATACAAAATCTGTGATTTGGGTTTGTAGACCCTGGTGAAGAGCAATATCAATGGCAACTTACCAATTGGAGAGAAATCCTGGTGATCTGTAGCCCATGAACCACCAAACAATTACAAGAGAGTGATGCATTCTGGGTAACTTCCACTCCTGTGGGACAGGATTATAAGTAAGGCTCCCTGTTTTCCGTTTTAACGGATTTTTACAGATAAATACAGACAGAAAACTATGTGTTTTCTGTCTGCATTTGTTTTTTAAAGTGGATAAATACAGAAAATGTACTTCTTTTAAGTAACTCTAGGTGGTGTCTTACATGAATTATAGCCCCACAGCCGAGCAGATGGACATCATGGGAAATTAGAAAACAAGATGAAATTTCTTTAAATAACTGCATATGTCAACATACATTTGTGGTATAATGCCAATATTTGCCAGTAGATGTACTATTATGTAATAATTGGCAATTTAATTAGCTAAAACTAGTCAGACATCAAAGTATGAGTGCGCTTATATCATTTAAATAAATATGGAAATGTACAGTTTTACAACTACATTTATACAAAAACACAAAACAAATATGGATAAATACAGATAAAATGGGCAAAAAATAAATATGGATAAACACAGACAGAAATGGTAATAAAATGAATACCATTAAACCAGGCGCTGTAATTATAAGTGAATCCTGAATCTCTTTTCACCATGAATAGACATTCTCAAGATTCCGCACTAGGAATATGTTTTATGATTTATTTTTAATTAACGTCCTATCTTGGTGCTTATAATGTGAATAGTTGTAACGCTAAAAATAAACAAAACAATGGCAATAAAAAGTACTCATAAACAAAAATTTTGATGGAACTAGTCTCTGTTCTCCAACCCCTCCCTTCTTGCTTCTTTCAAAGCGGTTTTAGAACCAAAAGGGCCCGTATAAATTTCTAAGTTGGGCTCACAACTACATAATTTAGTAGAACAGACCTATAGTTCTCCTTGAAGAAGGTCAATGTTTATATCTATCATCAGTAGCTTTTGTGTCTCCGGCAAGCTGATTAGACCAGACTCTATGAGATGCCTGCCTGTAGCATTCATGAAGGATGTTTACACCTTCTGCTTGCTCGATCTTAGCCTTCCGCCTGTAACGTTTCTGTACCAGTACTTACTTTGTAAAAAGAAAAAATGCTGGGGCCCTTGTCGGGAGGCCACTGCAGCTTGCACCACCCATTGCACCTGCCAGCACTGCATGTGACAGTTCCAACACCATTACTGAGCATCACACTTCTCCAAGTGTGACAATTCAGCCTATTCCAGACCCCCAAAGCTATAAGGATGGCTTGGGAGGCAGGGTATCAGTTATTTTTAAGGTATATTGAATTAACAAACAACCGTTCATGTGCCATTTTCTAAATTAAACTAACAGCATCACCATGTGGCAAATCATCATAAGTCTGACCCCACTGGATTTCACTATTTCAGGATTTGCAAAGAAATCGCGAAATTGGCACTTTTGTAAAAATGCAGCCATTTTTACAAAAGTGCTCGCAAAATATGTTTTAAAAAAAAAATGCTGTTCACCCTGTTTTTACTGGCCATATGCTGCCACTGAGGCAGTAAAGAGAGGGTGAGCAACAAGCCAGCAGGCAGCAGAGGTGTTAAATGCCTCTGCTGTATGCCTTTGAATGCAGCTAAAGCCCTCCTGAGCAGTTAGCCTGCCGCCTCACACGCTTGTGTCCCCTGTGGACTAACCCCTAAACCCCCACGTCTCCTATTGTGTTTTTTTTACCTACCGTCAACCTTCTCTGCTGCCACCACCACCCCACTCAGCCTTTCACCCCTGCTGCCCTCCACGCAACTGTTGTCTGATGCCAAAAAGAGCAGGTTTCATATTGTAATCTGCTCTCTTTGGTATCAGACACCCTCCGGTTGCAGGCTTTGTGCTGCTGGAGACTCTGAAAAGTTACAGACTGTGACATAGCACAGTCTCCAACAGTGACAGAGCACAAGCCTTCTGTATTTTTGTGGCAGTCACATTCTTCCCTCACTGCAAAAATGCAGTGAATTTTGAGGTTTTGGACTGCAAATTTTGCTTTTTTTGCAGTGAAATTTAACACTCAAAGCCGCAAAATCATGGAGGGTCTGATAAGTGTTGATGTTGACAATTACGTGCCAGTGCCGCACACTGGAAACCATCAGCTCAAATTAAGCACTGGTCTGTGCCCAGCTCAAATGCACTTTTCTAATTATTCTGAAAAGGGCAGGCCTCACCTGTTAATTCTTTCATTTGACATCATTCAATATTACTGTGTCTGTACTTCCACATAATTCTATAATGCCTTATAAATCATATGAATATATATATGAATAATTGTAAAGTAATCGGGGGTACATAAGCAAAAAAAGTAAAGATTACCTCTGTGGTTCCTTCCTCATGCCTGAAATTTAGCTTTGTAGATATAAACATCTTTTGGTTATTCAATAATATCTATTGTCTTTTTTTATATTTTGCACTACCCCCTCTTTGATTTATTCTTTCGTTGGCATTTGTAATTGATGATCATAAATTGTTCCTTTTGAAGCTATATTTTGTGTAATTCAACTTTCAAAATGTGGCACAATCAAAGCATGACACTGCTTACTTATTACTTACATAATTTAAAAAGGTGGACTGTTTAAGAGATCAACTCATTTGATGCTTTAGTACTGAGTCTAAACTCTTTTTTATTTGAGATAATAACAACTGCATAATTCTTTACTACCAGGTTGTTTGTAAGATTAATACTCATTAGGGCTAGGCTCCAATTCACATAATCTTTATATAATAGTACTATCACTTTTAGCATCCAAATGGCACAAATTCTAGGAAGGTGCAAAGTTTTTATATTATGCAAACAAAGTGTCTTGTAGATCCCATATATTGTTTTACCAGTGTTGCATGGAGTGCTTTGTGTTTTTTTTGTAGTTTTCCCTTGCAAACTGGTGCTGAAAATGGATGTGCCATCGTCCCATAAGCAAACTTTAAAATTGTTTTTCTCAAGACGTTGAAACTTATTGAAAGTTTTGAAGCTATTTCTTCCCCCTCAGGGTAAAATGGTATGCAAAGTGAAAAGCCACATGAAAATACTTCTAGAAATTACATGTAGTAATCCTATTCATGACAATTGTGAGAAGTTATTTGAGAACTTTGATCACCCCTTACTATGGTTGTAAGTCTCAGAACAAGTGGTTATGCTTTTACTACCACAAAGTATGAACTTTCATCTTGTACTTCAGACCAGAATTCATACCAATGCACTGGTACATTGCTGTCAGTGATGCACCTTTCTTAAGATATAGGTTCACCCACTAAAAGCCATTAAATGGACTAGAATTCTACTTTTCTTTGCAATACAGATAAAAGTTGTCAAAATAGCAGAAGAAATTCGAACCTCAAGCTACCCACCATATATGAAGACAGTGTAAAAGAACTGATGGATGCGAAATTTGCAAGATTATGACCAATAAATATCCTAAATAAGAAGCAGGCGTAGCTAGAGAGTGTAATTGCAGTGAGCAGATGGAAATCAGACCTAAATGTTGAAGCAACTACCACCATTCTCAAGGATTATAAGTAATATCATAATTAGTTTCTGTCATTCTTTTTTAGTTCAACATCAAAAGAACTCTGGGTTTTGCCATTATTTGTGCCAATATGTGGGATTAATGTAGCAGGCACCTAAAAAAGAACAATGGGTTAACATAGTAACCATAATGCTGTTTAGTTTATTCTATTTTAAAGCTATTTGAACTGATTTTTTTGTGTCTGATATTTTAGGTCACAGTGGATGGCCATGATATTCGAACCCTCAACGTTAAGTGGCTGAGAGAAAACATTGGAGTTGTAAGCCAGGAACCTGTCCTTTTCGGCACCACAATAGCAGAGAACATTCGCTATGGAAGAGAAGATGTAACTGATGGTGAAATTGAACAAGCAACTAAAGAAGCCAATGCTTATGACTTCATTTCCAAACTACCAGATGTAAGCAGACATTCTTATGTTTTAATACTGTAATATTCTCCTATGTAGCTCTGATTAAGACAAATATTTCACTAAGTCACTTAAAACTCTAAACCACTTGTATATTTGTTATGTATAGACATTGTCCACAACATTAGTTTTTGAGACACATTTATTTCCTGCCCAACCTCAGCGCAGCAAAGAACTGAATCCTGAGGTTCGCGCTCGGAGGATGCCAATCTGCTACTTTCCTTTGGTCTCTACAAACACAAAGGAGGTGGGGAAATGTAATCTACTCCTCTGTGCTATTAACTATAATCTCCTTGTAAGCCTTGGATCTCCACAGAGCCTTGATTACAGGAAACAGTAGGTTGCACTGGCGACTGGCTTTCACAGAACGAGTTTTAAAGTAGCATCAGCTCTCCTAATGTAAGAGAATGAAGCACATGTTTGGGCAAGAAGGGGGAGATGATGCTTAGAGGGTGGTGTGGGAGGGAGTAGGACTTCAGGTAATTTTTTGGTATTGGAGACGTGTGAGTGGAGGGTTTTGATGAGGGCAGATGGGAAGCATATTATTTTTTCGTTTGAGGGAACTTAAGGGGAGGGCATTTCCAACGATGGATGGAGAGGTCATCTGGTTATATATTTTCCTCTATGGAGCGCGGACTGTGCCAAACAGGCTACAGAAACAAATGTTTTAAACACAATGAGTTTGTTTAAATCTTGCTATCATGCTGAGGGAGCATTTAGAAGGGTTCAAGAGATCCCACACACCTTTATAATATCCTATAGAAACAGACTGCACCCATAGTTTCTTCACCCCATGCATCTGCACTATTGAATATACATGTTGTACCTGTGCACCAAGCAACTGAGGGTTCCTCAGAACTAGCTCTGAGAGTATGGCACTCACCATCTACTATAGAAACAGCTTTATAATATCCTATAGAAACAGGCTGCACCCATAGTTTCTTCACCCCATGCATCTGCACTACTGAATACACATGTTGTACCCAGCAACTGAGGGTTCCTCAGAACTAGCTCAGAGAGTGTGGCACTCACCATACACTAGTGAAGGTAACAGGAAGCACCCTGTGTTGGTAATGCGAAGACTACCACTTTCAAAGGCACATCATGGGAGTACTGTTATGCCAAGTGCTCCATGATGTAATACCATAGATGAAGGCGGAGCATACTGAGTCGTGTGGACTTTCCTACCTCAGAAGAATGTAGTTTCAGATAATGGGTATGGGAAGGCTCTGCCCATGGCACTATTCCCCTTGACTTATGATGGTGCAAAACTATATCATGCGCAGTTTATTTAGTATAGATTACTCTATTATTAGCCCATAGGGCAGGTGCAAACATCCATTGTTCAATGGAAGCTTGTGTGATGGGCGGAAAAGGCACACAGCACAAGCTTCCTTTGAAAAATGCATATTTGAAAACACCTCTGCACTGTGTGGCAGGCACCTCACGATGCCTGCCACACAGTGCAAGTATGTTTGGGGGGGGCACCGTAGGTTCCCTTCAGACTGCATAGCGGAGGGCCAGAGGGAAAAGGGGGCCCTGCTAGGGACCCCAAAAGTCACTTTCTGGCAGCCTTTCTATGTCAGAAAGGTCGGCATGGAAAGGCTGTCTGAAACCGACATTGTAATCCCGACAGTGGAGCCGAGGCTTGCTCCGCCATTATTTAAGGGATTAAGATTCCACTCCTTTCCCGGTGGGCTCTTTGAGCCACTTGGAAAAGGAGTGAAATCCCGCTGTGGGTTTCCCTCTGACCACCATCGTCCTAATACGGTGGTCGGAGGAAAACCCTAGATGTTGGGGGGAAAGCTTCCGACAGACTATAGGATGGATTTCTGTCTGACATCCAAATCGGGCCTTATGTTGGACTCCCTATGAATGCTGCCATGCGCTATGTTTCAGTGCCAAAACTGGAAACCATTTTCCAGTAATATTCTTCCACTGGTCAACTCTGTTACTCCAAGATGCAAAACATACTTTCAAAGCAGTATGCCAGATGTGCCCCACATTTTCCCCTGGAAATCTGTTATCCTGCCAGATTTTCAAAAATTTCTCACAAGATACATCTACATGCTGCTAATCTAAAAAGGACTTTTTCAGATAGTGATTAAGCTAAGAGGGTGGAATGGCTATGGCAACACCTGAAGAATGCTTATGATAAGAGTCATTTGCCTATCCTAGAAATCTTCCTATTATCAAATGTTTCACATCATTGATAAACTTACTGTATATATTGAGATTAACTATTTATAATGGTGCGTGGATGTTTGTGTTGGTGGGAGCCGTTTTGTGACATTTTGATGAAACTGAATTTGTCACAGAAATTCAACACAATGGTGGGTGAAAGAGGAGCACAGCTGAGTGGAGGGCAGAAGCAGAGAATCGCTATTGCCCGCGCTTTGGTGAGGAACCCAAAGATCCTGCTCCTGGATGAAGCAACATCGGCTCTTGACACTCAGAGCGAAGCCATTGTACAAGCTGCTCTGGATAAGGTACCATTAGTGTAATTTCACAAATCTTTTTCTGCAGTGTATTTTTATTTTTTGAGATGTCATGTGACATTTGGTAGAATCAGCAGCATTACAATCCTTTGTAGAGAGCATTTAGTTAGAGATTACATACTACTGATCTTCCTCACAATCATTTAGTTTGTGCTGATCTACAGAGGTAACCAGCTGAGAACTGGTCATAACTTAATATAAGGTCTGCACAGTTGCAAGATATTTGAGTGCATATTACTAAAGAAACTGTGTCAATAAATAACATTGCTACAAAGACAACATATTGGGCATTTTGAAATTATTATCAAAGCTCACAAGAGGGTTTACTAGTTAATCTCTCACTGCTGACATCGGTGTAGAGTCTACATGTGACATGTTTCAATCTCTAGGGTCAGAATTTCATCGTCCTAAATAATAAGAGAAAACTTGTATTACAAATTGCTTTATCTATGCTCTTCCGAAGTCATTGAAAGACTTACAAGCCCCCCTGCACTGAAAAGTAATCAGATTGCTAGTATGTTTTTTCTCTTCCCAATGACTGTATTAATCAACAAATCTGTATACATACTAGTCTAGTAGAGACAATTCGGTGTTTTTCAACCTAAAGCAGTCATGTGCTTGACACTCTTTAACATCAATATAATACAGTTAACCTTCTGAGCTATATTGGTTTCTTTATTCAGGTCTAAAAATTGTCAAAAGTATTTTTAAAGAAAAAGTCAGTAAATATTTTTGAGTCAAGTCCTTATTTTAAACGCATTGTGGCATATAATGCTCTCTCTGTATCCCTCGCTCTCTCTAGTTAGAACCTAGTTTCCAAATATGTAGTTTTTTGTATTTTGTTAATAACTTTGAAGCTGTTTGACGAATCTTCACGAAAGTTTCCAAAACTTGTTTGCCACTTTAACTGCTGTCTTAAAAGTTTCAGGGTGATTCATCAAGTGGGTACTGAGAAAAAGGGTGCTCCCAAAATGTGTTTCCCCCATCCAATTTCCCATAGGGATTTTAGGCATGACTACAGCATAAACCATCGAACAAAATCACACCAAATTTGACAGAAAGCTAGATCTTTGTACAGAAAGAGTGCTTTTTGTAATTTGATGTAAATCTGTTGAAAAAAAAGATTTATGTATACCTCCAACAGTACTGCCATGATTGGCTGGCCGCACCCTGAGAGAAAAGTTATGGCTGTTCCTGAGGAGAAATAGGATAAAAGGGGTCAGGATAGACGTATCCTAACCCCATGGGACTCCATCAAAATTTTTGCTCATGGGCAAGACATTTTCCCCAAAACATTGTATTTTTGGCACGAGGGGATCCGCAGATCCAATGTGGCACTCTATGTGGCTCTTGTGTGAAATACACATACAGCCACTCACAGACACACACACACACACACACACTCTCACAGACACCCTCACTCCCACAACCACTCACACACCTAGTCACACATCCATTGTAGGAAGCTGGCTCTCTATATAGTGTACTCAAGTGAAGTACACTCTGCAGAGAGTTCAGTTGATCCCTTATTGGTTTATAGAGGCAAAAGTAGATATTACTAACACTCTACTTGTGGTAGTGTGGGCGAGCAGTTAGGCCTACGGAGGGTAGTGCTAAGCATTTGTTGCACTCAGAGGCAATAAATGAGACACACGCTAAAGAATCAATCCGAGATTTATAAAAATAGTCTTGATTTTTATGCAATTTTTTAGACCAAGAACTTTGATCTACAGTAGGTACTTTCAGAGGGTTAGAGGTAAGTCTGGGGAGTCCCACTGAAAGGGGGGTTCACAAGGGTCTCAGGCCCATAGGAGCACAGTTGGGTCATCATTAGTGGGGCTGGTCGGGTTGGGTGTAGAGCAGATAGGTCAGCCGGGCGCCATGCGTCGAAGTCCTCACAGTCAGGAGCAGGCAACTTGGAGAGGCGATTTTGGAACAGCTGGGCCACTCAGGATGTGGGTCTCAGAGGTCTTTATGTCACTTGTTGGGTGCTTGCCTCTGGATTCATTGGAGTCCAGAATGGACTCTTTGTCTCCCTGTTTGCTGAAGGGGGTGCAGTACCCCGGGTATTGGTACGGTGCAGCTCTGGTAGGTCCTGGTGTTTCCAAACTTGGTGAGGAGACTGATCTGACCCTGCTGGGCTGGTGTGCCTCTTTTGGTGCATGCAGATGTTGCATTGGAGTCATAGAGGAACAGCACCTCAGCAAACTGGACATAGTAAGATCGGTGCCTGCAGAGTGCAGGGGAGTGATATCTTCACTCCAAGGAATGTTCTTGGTAATTTGTTGAAGGCTGGAGGAGCTCCAAGGTTCTTAGAATCTGCACAGGTTTAGGACTAGACCGCACAACCACTATTGAGTTCTTGGAGCAGCAGGCAGGGTTTGGCACCAATTTTTCTGCAGCAGCTCTTCTTTGTCCGTGTATTCTTGTCCATGTCTTCTTGTCCATGAAATCTACAGTTTAAGGTCTAGGGATGCAGCCTAAAATACTAAATTTAGGGGCATTACGGGGGAGACAGATAGAAGCTCATGGGCCACCTACCTCTAGGGTGCCTGCACCCTCTAAATGACCACTGCCTGTGGGAAGGGGTACCACCCTAGCCCTGATAAGAAGTTTCTCCACCATCTCAAGATGGTGGATTTTCAGGAGAGGGTTTCACGTCATGTGCTACATCTTACAGGTGGTTCTGGCTAAATGTAGACACTCCTCCTAATCTAACAAATGTTCCCTCCTGTCCTCCCACCAAATGTGGAGCAGGATGGGTGGTTGGCATCTCCCACTATATGAGGAAGCCTGGGCAGGCTGTAAGACAGGATGATTGGTACCAAACATCTTAGGGTACTGTGAAGCCATAATGGAGTTAGGAAACACATAATTACCAGTATTCAGCCCATGCCCAGTTATGGCTTCCCTGTGGATTTACAATACATAAGAATGTCTCAGATATAGTAGGCTTATATCTTCCCATGCAGATATGTTCACACATGGAGTATAGTGCACCCTGCCTTAGGAGTGTAAGGCCTGCAGTACGGGTGGCTTGCCATGCAGTGTATGAGGGCATAGCACACAGGTCTGGGTGCCATTTCAACTCTTCGGTTTTCTCTGTACCAAGAAAGGCAACCTGCAAGGGCATTTGCATGGTCTTGGTGAGAGGTCTCTGAGGTGGCACAATTTGTGCTGCAGGCTCAATGGACCATCATAAGTACACGTGCCCTAGGTATCAGGGGTGCAATACACTAGGGACTTAAATGGGTAGCTGAGGTGGTGCCAATTGTGGTATATTTTTAGGGAAACAACGTTGGTAGTGGGCACCTAGCTAGCAGGGACCCAGTACACTGTATCAAAAACCAGGCTAAAAGGGATACTGCAACAGACACTCAGTTTCATACATCCATACAGCTGCTCACACAACCAGTTGCACATCCATACAGCCACTCACACACCTAGTCACGCATCCATACAGCCATTCAAACGCCCAGCCACACATCTATTCAGCCACTCACACTCATGCACCCTGTCATTCACACATCAAATTAGAGGCCCAGAGTACCACTCACATACTCACACACCCTGTCATACACCCAAACAGCCAATCACACACCCACCTTCAGAACCACAAATTCACTACCAATACCCTCACAGTCACTCAGACACCTATGCAGCTACTCACACAGCCACTCCCACATCCACTCACTTATTCACACACCAGCTTGCATACCCACATAATCACACACACACACACACACACACACACACACACACACACACACACACACACACACACACACACACACACACACACACACACACACACACACACACACTCACATGCCAATACAGTCACTTGCACACTCACTCAAGACCCACAAAATCACTACCACACAACCTCTCCTTCATCCACTTGCACATCCATTCACACACTCACACAAAGAGATAGTATAGTTAGGAAATAGCATTAAAGAAATGTAAGTAATGTACTGAAAAAACCAAGGTTACGGAGATGTTAAAAGTAGGTTCAGATTTTGCACACACAAAACCTTAGAAATTCAGCAGTTATAGTTAGTTATCCCAAGTAACTATACCCCTGCCCTAAGGAAACTATAACTGGAGCCTTCAACATGCACTGCTAATTACCAAACATTACATCACTCATGACATCTTCGCCGACATCATTGATAATATCCCTGCAACATTTTCTGTGCAATTATTAATGAGAAACTGTGCATTGAGGGGGTGCAAGTCAGTTACCTTAGGGCACTACTTATAGATAACTCTAAAATATATATATATATTTATATTGTTCTCCAAATCCAAAATCCAACATCTTGCCAACTAGCTCCTGGTCCTCGGTGGTGCTAGTGCAATGCGCTACACCCAGCGCTGAAACAATGCAGACTGTTCCCTCTGTATATATGGCAAAGGGCACAGCACTCTGTGATAGTGTAGTAGGTATAAATGAACTTTATTGTATCCTGAGGAAAAAACATCAACGCGTTTTGGCATCCATTGCCTGGTTTACGATGTCGAGCACCGTTTTTCAAATTGACCTAAATACACTGTTCAACAGAAATACACAACACAAACAACGGATCATCCTGGCTTGTCGCTAAGCAGCAACAATTTGATATGTGCAAATGCATAACTGTCATTAAAGAAATGCATGGATATCCTACAATACATTCATTGCTTACTGCTGGCACAGTGTATCTTGCTGTTTCAGATTCATGGGACAAACATACAGTATTGTGCACTGAGTGTATCATAGTCTGAATTTTCAAGCAGAAAGAGGCTTGTAAATGGCTGAATGTTGCCCCGCAACCCTGTGACATGCACATTCCTGTAGTCAGTTTGACTCCTCACGTGAGAAAAACTGTTGTGTCACTATTCACAATTGAACAAATTGTATTAGCATTCATGTCCCATGTACTATTTATTGGGGTCTGCAGGCACCCCAAGACAGTTGACTGTCTTGACTTGGCACCTACATGACTTAGACCATTCTACCTCCCATCAATTTGCCTCTGACCCAGAGAGCATCTGCAGGCATCTACATTGATCTCTTTGATTGGTTGCAGCCATAGTGTTCGTTGGACTCTTCTGTTCACCTGCCCAATGCACTGTACACACATATTCAATGTGGTCTAAAAGCTGAAGTCAGTGGTGACAGTGAGGCCATATTGATTAATTTTGTTTAGTTCATGTATTTCTTGTATGTAGTACTGCAGACTTAGAAGTGTTTGGACATTTTACAATGAAGTAAATGAGACAAAGATCCAATGGTAGATGGTATGGGCGAATTGTACTGGTGGACAAAGTGCAGGACTGTCCCTCGTGCAGGTGAACTCTGCCTGGCACATCGATTGTGCCATCACATCATGAGTTGGGGTACTTTTGCTCTGAGAATAGCTTTATCACTCATTCTCCACATGAATAAGCTCGAGTTGCCAAGAAGAGTATTTAAGAGTGCCTTATGCCCCAGTTTTGCGACACCCAACTGTCTAGAATAGCGCAAATTTAGAGCACGAATATACATGTGTTCTATTACCTGAGAAATCTACAGTTCGGTACTGAGAGATGATGAAAATGGCAGTAAGAAAAGTGTAAGTTTGGGCCTGCAAAATATGTTTAGGACTCTGGCAATGATTCTGTTTTGGGCAGTCTAATCTGTGTGCTATGAAAATATTTCACTATGCAACTTTCCTGAGTAAAATGCTCTCTTCTCATTTTTTTTCAAGGCTAGGGCTGGACGCACCACAATTGTGATTGCGCACCGTCTCTCTACAATCAGGACGGCTGATGTCATTGCTGGATTTAACAATGGTATTGTGGTCGAACAGGGGTCACACAATGACCTTATGAACAAGAAAGGAGTCTACTACTCTCTCGTGATGCAGCAGGTAATACAATTGAAGTATCTCATCTGTCTATATTGATGTTTTCGCTCATAGTTGTCTTCTTCTATTGGAATTGAGTTAGTGTGCTATGTTTAGTAACGCATTGTGTAATTTGGCAGATAGGTTTCTCCTAAATGTGAAGTCCATCCTTCCCCTCATTTATAATGGCCATGGCATTGCATGTTTTAAGGAGGGCATCTAGGGGTTGTGGAAGGTAGCAAATGAAATGCTTCTGCCAGCTCCATTGCTTCTCCTAAAAAAGATGCACTTTACACCCACTCATTGGGATCCTGAAACCAGGATCTGTTGCCAACGGTTGTGGCCCATTCACCATATAAAAGCTTTGACATTTTTCATCATAAACAATTGAGGCTATTTGGCAGATTGGGGCTCCTGGAAGCCCTACCCAGGTAACCATACGATTCTGTGTGAATGGGCTGGCTGTATTTTCAGCAGCTAAGCTATGGTTAATGCAGTTGGTGTGGCAACACAAAAGCCCAGGGATATAAAGAGAACCCCTGCATCACATGTATTCCTATCTTAAAGTTCAGAACTGAGAAAGGGGTCCAATGTTCCTTGTTTGCATTAAGACCAATTGCATTTTTGTGATTGGAAATCGTACTTCTGCTTCACACAGCTTGGGATACACAAAGTTGCAATAATCTCCTAGTATCTTTTGATGGACTGGTCTGGCAGATCAGTGTATGCCCCAGACGTTTACAGTTTATAGCCAAGTGGGCTGGATTTCACTGTTGATTTCTCTGATATTACCACAAATACTGCCTGCGGTAAACGCAAATGCATGCCCTCTCCCGCACCTTGCAAAATTCCAACACAACCTGAATTTAAAAGTTCTAATCTGGCTTGATTTGACAATGTGAGCTTCTTTTTTAGCGATCTGCTTGGCTAATTGGGGCCACTTTAATTTTAGTGCCCGGGCTGAATTGTTTTTTTTTCCCTAGTCTGACTCTGATTGTTGCCCAAGTACAGCTGTTCGGCACTTCACTATCAAGCCAATCCCTGTTCCTACATGTCAGATTTCCTTCACATGCATTCCCAATAACCTGCCACATATGGCTGCCGTTTTCTCCCTTTTCAGTTGTTTGTTTATAATTATGTCTTGCTTATATTTTTCATATTTGTCCACTTCTGTTGTGTCTCCCTTTCTATCCTGTGAGAGAATATATAATTCCACTCCTCCAAACTCCATTCTGATAAAAATGTATTTGCTCTCCCGTTGTTGTGCTTTTTTCTTTCCCTGTTTCTGTCTTGCTCCTTCTTTGTAGATCCATTTCAGTCCTTCTTCTTTGAATCTGTCTCTTTTCTCTATGGTACACCTCCTGTCTGCTTGCATATATTTTATCTCCATTCTTCATCTCCAGCTCTTTCCCTGTTTTCCATACTCTTTTTGTCTCCAAAAGCTGAAGCAGACATACTTGGAGTACCTGTGGTGTGAAGCAGGGTATGCTACTCTGTGAGGCTTTTTTTCTACGAGTAGATTTACACTCGCATTTGCACTCAGTGCTAAATGTGTATGCTTATTTTGTCCTGCAGGAACCTTACACTCTGTATCAGAATGCTTTTCAGTTGCACAGCACAAGGGTCATTGTGAGTTGCAAAGAAAGATCTCTCCAATCTTCCCATTCTGGAAGGGGGTTAGAAAGACCAAATGTGCTTGCAGGAAATGGGAAGACCGGCCATAGACACTGAGATTAGATGGGAAACATCCTTTACAACGCAACTTTTACTACGCAGTGCCTTTACATCGCAACTTTTACAACGCAAACCATTACAACGCATTGCGCTGGGGGCGCTCTAGGATAGGGAATAGATTTAATTTACTATCCAACACCTTCCCTACTATCCACGGGGACTGAAGTTGGAATAGTAAATTAAACTATTCACTATCCAGCACCCCTCAACACTATGCGTTGTAAAGGCATGCGTTGTAAAACTTGCGATGTAAAAGCATGTGTGGTAAAAGCATGCGTTGTAATGTCATACATCCAGATTAGATTGCCACCTTTCCCAGAGAAAAATACCAGCTACTTGTTCATGTTTTAAGCTTTTGCAAAGGCCGAGCCTGATACTTAAGTAAGACTTTGCATAAAATCATTCGTATTCTTTTTTAACATGGTTTTGCTTTCTTGGTTTACTTTAACTATCGGGCATGGATATTTAATGCATCTCCAGAACACGTTTTAATTTTTGTATATTTAGATGTGCTATTTTTAGTATGTACTGATAAAATGAAAAAATAACTGCCTTCGGTGGTTTTCCTATTTTCTGTACCGGGCAGGGTACTAAAATACTGGTCCTACAAGTAAAAAAACACAGCCTAGTGGAAACCCTAACTGAGATTCAGTTCAGTAAGCTCTAACTTACAGTTTGCTCTGTGAAAAACAACTCAAGAGGTATGAAAACTAGACCTATGCAACCTATGTGGTGCAAAAGGTTGGCAGCCTTCACAGGGCCTTTGTTCAATATAATCCTTTTGTACATATATGAGATGGCAGAAACTGAGGCCCCCTCACCACTTTGTGTAGAGGCATATTTAGTAGTGTGCACTCGATGCAGTTAATGTAATTTTCCTTAATGTCTTGAGTACTGGCTACCAAAATTTCCATGTTCCTTGCAGGATGTGATGGTATCACTTCCTGAGGGATCACAGTTACAATATTTCTTGCAAAAAGTTAAAAAGGGATGTAATGCAATTGAAACACTATTGTTGCCTCAAATAATTAAGCTGGTCTTTGTGTGTATAAATCCCATTGTTTCACGTATGCTCCACTAACTTCTGTCTGATTTTTTTTCTTTTGTCTTAAAGAGTCATAAAAAACATGAGGTAGAAGAAAATGAA
This sequence comes from Lissotriton vulgaris, assembly GCF_964263255.1. Lineage (NCBI taxonomy): Eukaryota > Metazoa > Chordata > Amphibia > Caudata > Salamandridae > Lissotriton > Lissotriton vulgaris. The sequence goes on along the minus strand of NC_141698.1, from coordinate 788,438,222 downwards.
TATGAATACACAGATGATGACATTGATGATGAAGAAGAAGAGGAACCTTACGAGGCTATTCCAGAGATCGCTGATACACCAGAAATAGAAGCAATTAGACGGGAAAGCATAAGGAGGAGATCAAGTCGTCGATCAAGTAGGAAGATGTCTTCCAAAAAAAGAAAGAGTCAGAAGAAAAAGGAGCCAGAAGAGGAGGTATGCATCTTTGTTAAAGTCCATGAGTCTTGAGGACATGGCTGTCTAAAATGTGCGTGGAGACTGCACTTGCAAAAACACTTGTAAAAACAGTTGTTCTGATTCTGAGACTGCATCAAACAACATGGTGATGGATAGAATACTTGAAATAATCTCAGCCACTGTACACTATTCCCACCACATTCAAAGCCATTATTATTCACCCATCATGACGTTCTAAACAGAGCACTGCCCTGGGGTCTCATTCTGTGACAGGCCATTTACTTTAGAAGTATCACTTGCAACCTCCACACGCTGCACCATCCTTCAGCAATGACATTCAAGCTGGCACTTGGGAGTGCAAATCTCTGCAGCACTTTGAGTTCCAATATTTTCAAATGACTATAATACCCTCCACGCTATACCTGGAAAATGACTGTTGTTATTCATCATATGATCCACTGCAGGTTGAATGCAAGTGTCTTTGTAGAAGTGAATCTGAAATTGCAATGCACACATGACCTCCAGCAAATTTCAAAGGAATAGCCGTTTCCCCTCTACCTTGTGGTAAACAGGTCCTTTGGACCATTTTTACAGTTACAAAGTACAGAGTGGTTAGTGCCCACCATGAGCATGTACTCAACATCCATAAAATGTAAGCTGGCCAAGTTTAAAAGCTTAGAGTGTTGTGTAACCTGTAGACAACGGGAAATGCAAATGTCACCTTTGTAATGTCGTGCCTGTGATGGAACGGGCACGTCCGTGGCGTCAGGATCACGTGATGTAGAATGAATAAAAGTAAGACCCACGTCAGCATACGCCAGTCCGGATATGGTAGTATGGTCTAGTAGCAAACCCAGTCCAGTCTCCCGTGTATCCTTTAACGTGCCCCTAGGCCCTATACCACGGTCACCCTGGTGTCGGTACCAGTCGGGTACACGACACAACAATTGGCGACGAGGGTTCGGTGCCCTCGCATCAGGCAGAGTGGCAGCCGTGAGCGTTTCTAACGGCTCGCGGCGCTTGTGCCCTGTAGTGCGGAGCTGCAGTGCCCCACCCGCCAGCTGGAGCGGAGCCCTGGTATCCCGTGCGGGAACAGAACTGGCCTGAGGGACCCGGCACGGCCGGAGAGGTGAGCCCGCGCCTGCGCTGCTCTTTGCAAAGCCGCCTGCCGCGTGTGCTGTCTGCATCGGTTGTGCACAGCCGCGAGGGAGAGACACACTGCCCTACCTGTTGGCAGAGTGCGTGTGGCTGGGCAGAGCACCTGTCAAGACTGTACCCCTGCTTGGCCCCCTTTACCTCGGCAGGGCTGGGGAGCTCGAGGACACGGCACAATATACCACGTGTGCTTAATTAAGGCCTTAGCACTGGCAGAGTGCAATTCAAGGCCTCTACTAAGGCCCAGTGGAGCACGATTGAGGGAAGGCAGAAGGCATCAACTCAAGCCTTGCTGGGGGACCACAAAGGAAACTTGAAGGATCAACCGCAGGGCAGAACGGCAGGTGGATCTCAGCAGGGGAGGCAGACGCCATAAACAGGAGAGAAGGGGCACCACACACACCCACCACTCCAGGGCGCATGCCTTGACACATACAGGTGGCCAGAAGCCCAGCGGAGGGCGGAGAGGCCGTCCACGCTACCAGCATAGCACATCTGTGACACAGTAGTCACAAACCCCACAGCACCAACCATGTCAACCATACCACCCATAGAGCCCTTCATAGTAGAAGGGTCGCCCTCTTCGCTTGCACCAAAGTGGAAGGATTGGGTGGACCGTCTGCTAATATTCTTTGAGGCCACCAAGGTTCACAAGGACCGGAAAAGAGCGATGCTGTTGCACCTCGGGGGCAAGGACATAAATAACATTATGAAGACGCTTGTAAAAGCCATGCCAAAGAACAACCACACATTAATAAATGCCCCAACAGACATTTTGAGCCGATGGCCAAGCAGGACTATGAAAGGTTCATATTTAGGCAGGCGGGCCAACTTCCAGAAGAGTCATTAGACACGTACCACGCAAGACTCAAGAACCTTGCATCCACGTGCGGATTCCAAAATGAGACGTAAGAGATAAGGGGGCAAGTGATCCAGGGCTGCGCCGCCGTCAAACTCCATGAACGCATTCTAGAAGAATCCGTTAAGTCTCTCACTGACATTCTGACCCTGGGGCGCACCAAGGAGCTGTCCAAGGCACTTGCAGCACACACGGAGGCGGCCCTCCAAGCCCAGGTGAAGACAGAACCAGTAAACACTGTTACGACCAAGCCCACGACGAGGTGGAGCAAGAAGGGGCCAGTGCTGTGACTACGGGACAAGCAAAGACGTGTGGGTACTGTGGTGGGTCTCCACACCAAGCAGCAGAGTGTCCTGCCAAAGGGAAGAGCTGCTCGGGATACGGGCGATTTAACCACTTTGAGATAGTATGCAGATCCAAACCGCCCCAGGTGGTCAACGCACTACCCGAGGGTGAAAGGACACCCAGTGAAATGGACGATGATGAGGAGGAAGAGCGGGTAGTCCACAAGGTACACATGATTGGCGCCGCTACTCGTAAAGCACAACGTCTACTGCAGTGCAACATTTGCGTGGGGTCCCAGGACGTCATGGCTGTAGTGGATACTGGGGCTACCAGCAACATCATTGCGTCAGCTCTTCACCAAATGCTGAGTCCAGCACCCAAGCTGTACCCGTCAGTGATCACTGTGTTTGCCTATGGTCAAGACACCCCCCCTGAAAATACAGGGGGAGTTTCAAGACGTCCATCTCCGACGGAGACTCCTATCACCACCAACTTGTACTTCACAGAAGATGGCCAAGGCATGCTGCTAGGGTGCCGTGCTGCGGAAGACTTAGGAGTGGTGACGTTCGCCTTCAGTGTGCATCACAAGTCGATCCAACACTTATTGGATGAGTTCTCAGAAGTCTTTGAGGGAATCGGAAGATTCAAGGGCAAGGAAGTTCATCTACACATCGATCCAACGGTCCCGCCGGTAGCGCTACGGCTTCGGCGGATAGCCTTTCATCTGTGACCCCAGGTAGAGGAGGAACTTAAGAAGCTGGAGGCCACCGGGATCATTGAGGGAGTGACGGGACCCACACCCTGGGTCTCTCCCATCGTTGTCACGCGGAAGCCCAAGCAGCCTGGTGCAGTGAGGATCTGTGTGGACATGCGACTACCTAATGCCGCAATCAAACTGGAGCGCCACATCACCCCAACCATAGGTGATCTCATTGGGGAAATTGCCGGAGCCTGCTGGTTCTCCAAGCTTGACCTACAGTCTGGATACCATCAACTGGTGCTAGATGAAGCGTCCCGAAACCTTACCACCTTCTCAACTCAGGTGGGGCTTCGATGTTACACATGTTTGAGCTTTGTAGTGTCTAGTGCAGCGGAGGTTTTTCAAAACCTCATACATGAGCTGATCATGGACACCCCAGGTGTTATTAATGTCATTGACCACATTATGGTCCACGCAAAATCGCTTCCAGAACACAGCTCTCGCCTCCCAGCTCTCGCCTCCCAGCTCTCGCCTCCCAGGTGCTTCGCTGTTTGCGGGACGCCGGCTAACTCTGCACCAGGAGAAGTGCGAATTCCTGAAGAAAAAGCTGCAATTCTTCGGCTTTTCCACAGAGGAAGTCAACCCAGATCCCGAAGAGGTCCGAGACATCAAGGAAGCCGCAGCTCCTGCCAGTTTGACGGAAGTCTGCAGCTTCCTTGGCATGGTGAACTACTGCGGCCGGTTCATTCGTGACCTCACCACCTTGACACTACCGCTGAGGAAGCTCACCAAGGACTCGGTCCCCTGGAAGTGGGGTTCGGACCAAGCCAAGGCCTTCAAGGAGATCAAGAATGCGCTTTAAGAAGCTACAACGCTTGCCAACTTCGACCCAGGGAGAATGACCCAGATAGCGGTGGATGCGGGTCCTATGGGCCTACGGGGCCTAATTCTGAAAAGACAACGCCAGGAGGATGACTGGGCCTCTGTAGCCTTTGCGAGCCGGTCCGTTACCGAGACCGGACAAAGATATTCTCAAATAGAGAAGGAAGCAATAGTCATTCATTGGGGGTGTCGTCACTTTCACCTGTATGTCTACGGCAAGCCGTTCGTAGTGGCGATGGACCACAAACCCCTTGTGGCTCTGTTCTCAGGGACCTCTACCAAACCACCTCCTCGGATTGAGAAGTGGATGTTGCAGCTTCAAGATTACAATTGTACGGTAGAATACCAACCAGGGTCCCGCAATCCTGCGGATTATCTGTCTCGGCATACCAGAGCGGCCACAGCCAAGGAGATGGAAGAAGCGTCCGACACCGAAGAATATGTCAAGTGCGTTGCAGCACGCTCATGTCCTCTTCCTCTTTCCATGGTAGATCTCACAGAAGCGACGTCCAAAGATGAATGCTTGCAAATAGCCAAAGCAGCCCTAAGATGTGGCAACTGGCGCAAGACTAAAGAGGAATGGAAGATCTTCAGCGGATCATGGAAAGCCAATACCACGTTAGAGACAAGCTCACTGAAGACACTACAGGGTGTTTGCTGAGGGGACACCGGCTGGTGATCCCAAAGTCTCTGATGGACAGGTGCGTCCAACTCACCCACATAGGGCACCAAGGCATGGTAAAGACCAAATCCTGTCTCCGAACCAAAGTATGGTTCCCGCTGATGGACGAATTGGTGGAGGCTACCGTCCACTCTTGCTCGTCATGTCAAGTGGCTGGAGAGATGCCCCGTCCTGCTCCAATCATGCGGAACCTTGGCAGAGGTCCTGCGTCACTTCGGATTTCGGCAGTCTTCCTGATGGCCGTCATATCTTCGTGGCCATTGATGAACATTCAAAGTATCCTGAGGTTGAAATTGTGGCAACTCACAGTGCCGCTGAAGTGATACCAAAGATTGAAAATATCATGGCCGCACATGGCCTAATACAAGAGCTGCGCACCGACAACGGACCTCCCTTCCAAGGGCAGGAACTCTAAATAAAGCAATCCGAATTGCCCATGACAAGAGACAGTCAATAGAGTTGGCCATCTTTACCTTTCTCAGAAGTTACCGCCAGTCGCCCCACACCACCACGGGCGTCGCACCTGCGCATCTGCTCATGGGCCGGGTGGTCACCGACTTAATACCTCATCACCCCCAGTGGCAGGCGCAGACACCTGATGACACCCGGATTGATGCCCGCCGTCGGGAGGCTTACACCCAAGTCAGTCAGCGGAGGAATGCCATGACCCGCTGGTTTGAGAGAGGAGACTTGGTGCTGCTCAGGAATCGGTTTGCCACTGGCAAGTTTCGGTTGCCCTATGAAAAGAAGCCGTGGACTGTGGTCAATGTCAAGGGGAACCCGGATCATTGCAGCCAGAGGTAGAGAGACTGTGGCCAGAAATGTCTCACTTTAAGAAATATCACTTAGAGATGTCAGTGTCACCCCTGCTCAGCCTGAGGTTGAATCCGGTACCCTGGCGGTGGCTGGGGACAGTCAACAGGGAGCCGCGGTACTGGTTACCCCGGAGGAAGGTGGTGAGTCCGGCAACTCTAGTCTCCCGTTGCAAGATGGCATCCGTAGTGTGGGCTGGAGATATCTTGTGATCTGTCTGAGACTGGTCGCTTAGACGCCACCTCTGAAGCAGAAGTTACTGAGTGTCAAAGTCGAGGCCAGTCCCAGTATCGACTGTGGAGAAATCCTGAACCGTCATGCCAATTGAAGGACTACTTCACGTAAGACTGCTCTTGATATGATGTTTTGACTGAATATGATAATGCTGGACCTGTCCTGTATTGTTCGCCACCTGTTCCTTTGGTGTCTGAAGTTTAACGTTGTTTTGATGTTTGTTGGGGAGGAATGTAATGTAGTGCCTGTGACGTAACGGGCACGTCCGTGGCGTCAGGGTGTAGGATGAATAAAAGTAAGACCCACGTCAGTGTATGCCAGTCCGGCTACGGTAGTTTGGTCTAGTAGCAAACCCAATCCTATCTACTTTGTATCCTTTAACGTGACCCTAGGCCCTATACCACGGTCACCCTGGTGTCGGTACCAGTCGGGTACACGACACAACACCCTAGTCCTGCTTAATGTCAAAGTGTGATGCTTGTTGTGTCATTTTGATCTCTGCCTCTTGAATGGAGTGTGGTAACAATGTCAACAAACTGGTATGTCCAAACCTGGGAAGAAGGCCAGCTGTACCAGGCAGGTATCCAGTCTAACAGTTTACAACAGGTCCCAAGCAGAATCCTGCTCCATTCATTTTAATAGGTGTGGCTCGCAACTATGAATTGTGCCTTTGAGCATCCCTTGTACTGGAAAATGAGATCACACCCAATTCAAACAAATGTTACTGCAAACAGCATCTTTTGAGAACGAGGCCAAACAATTGATCCTTTTTTTCTAACTGTGCAGTAATCATTATCTTGCTGATTCATAATATATAGTTAGAAATGTACATATATAGGCTCGTGCCTACATTCACAATCAATTTCCAATGATCATGGCATTAAGGAAGTAATGCATGAGTATTCCTGGGAATCCCCAACAGTTGCAGGTATCTTGAAGTAGGTGTGGAATTCTTTTTGAGTTCTGTGTTAGAATGTATGCAGCAACACAATTGCAATTCTTAAATGTGCTGTACACATGTTAATCCCTTTTCAGATTCTTACATGGAAAATACTTTTTTCCCACATAGAAAAACCTTCTCCAAGACCTCTGCCAATTTTGGCAACACCCCGAACAGATTTATTCCTCTCTTTGAAAGGTGGAAAGCTCAGTAAAATCTTAAAAGCATGTTAGTGAGTCCTATCGAGTTGTGTGATAATTTATTTTCTGTCTTTGCTGGGTAGCAAGTGTGCTTTGTGGAAACCACTTTCTGGAATTATTCATGGATTTTACATTATGGATTTTCTTTGCCTTTCATTATATCAGGAAGATCTTCCTCCAGCTCCTTTCTCCAGACTTCTGGCGCTGAATAAGCCTGAATGGTGTTTCATTATTCTTGGAGTGACTGCTTCTGCTATTTGTGGTGGCATATATCCTACGTTTGCTGTCATATTTGGAAAGATGATTGGGGTAAGTGAAAACGTTGTCATTATTGTTAGTTAGTGGTACATACATCTTTATTGAATCTGGATATTAAAACTTCCTACCATAAGTGCTCAATTGAATTTCATAGAACAATATGTCAATCTGTAAGGCAAGTTTCAGAAGAGCCAATAGAATAGTGCCATGGAACCGCAGCGATAGGTGGGCTTTAGGAATTTTCCATGAAAGAGAATCTTTTGTCTGTGAAATCCCTGCCCTCTTGAATCCAACTGTCTGTGACTGATTCCTTTAACAATTGTATTAACCCTGGTGAAACCATCTTTCTTTAGCAGGTTTTTAGGGACCTTTCTGAATCCCATTATGTGTTTCTACTACGCAGATCTGATGTGCACCCATGACTTTCAGTTAAAATGAAGGGAAAGAACTCCAGAAACTTTCTGCTCAGCTAAATGGCAAAAGTACAACATTTATTAACATAATACATGAAATAATATCCACAAGTTTAAGGAGGAAAATGGGCTGCTTCATAAGGACGATATTCAGAAACCAATTTGCACCTGCATATATCAATGTATAGGTTCTACTGGCTTGTCCTTTTTAGTGTAAAGTCATGTTTGTGATTCACAAAATAGTTTTCACACGCAGTTTTCTAAAATTATAGACTTTTGTGTGCGAAAATATTCTCCTCAGGGACAGGGTGTGGATTTGAGAACATCCACAAACATAAATATTAGTATTCAAAACATGTTCTTGGCCCATTTACAGCATTACTTACTTGAAAATTGTCAGAGATTTAGTCCTGGAAGGAAAGGAGTAAATCAGTTTTTAAGGTGGGAATTGGAAAGGAACGCTTCTACCAATCAGAGGGGTTACTGGTTAAGGTGCTTCCATGGCAAAATATTTTCACAGGTGAGACAAAAGAAAAACTAATCTTCCTGCAAATCATTTCCGCGTGTGTGAATGTACACAATGTACATTTTACAAAACTACCTTTGCATGTAAGTAAATACAGAATCAGAAAAGTTTTTCGGTAGTACTCCAGGGTACATGCATCTGTTGCAGCTGCCCAGGCGTATTCCTAGAAACCTCTGGGAATTCTAAAAATATTCAACAAATTCTCTAAACATAGAATGCCCCAACCCCCTCCACCCCCCCACCCCCCACCTGACGGGCGATCTCTAGGCTCAGAGAAATGCGGAACTATTTATTATAAACTAACATGTTTAATACTTTGTGTTTAAATTTATGATATAAAACATCTGAACATGGATAGCATGCATTACAATGTACTTCTTTTCACTAAATGCACAAACCAAAACCTAGACAGACATGATAAACATCCGATTTGCTGCATCGAAAACAAATGTTGAAATATTGCTGGTGTGTAATAGGGGCACTGACTATGACATCACACAACATGTTCTTAGAAACACAGAAAACACATGGTCTCAATTGATCAAGGAAAGTTGTATGTGTTTCTTATGCCATTTCTTTTTTAGGCTTTTCAAGAAACTGATGATGTCAAAAGAAGTGAAAGAACGGCTCTGCTCTCACTCATGTTCTTGATTCTTGGAATAATCAGTCTTGCTGTATACATAGTTATGGTAAGCACATGTGTTTATTATTTTTTAGGTTTATTACTGTAACATCCAAATGGTTGTTCACATCCTAGTATATGAGCCATTTTATTTTCAGGGGGGATTGCAAGCATTGTTTTATTCATACAGTATAAATACAGATAAAATATACAATTTATGTGGGAAACCGTAGTTATCTAAGCTTTGACTTCTGAAGTTTGAAAGTGCCTTTTAGTATAATGGTCAACAAGTATGTTTGCCATGGTTGCGTTGATAAGCGGGTGATTTCGTTTTGCCTTTCAATCCACTAGTGATAACTTTCGTTTAATAAGTTTATGTATTTATTTACAGTTTTATGCATCATGTTATCTGATCAATGGGTGTCAAACTGCATTACACAATAAAATCTGCCTAATTTGAGCCACTGGTTTCCGGTGCTCGGCACCAGCACTTAGTTGTTAACAACGGCCCTCAATTGACAGCACCAGCACTTATTACAGTTGCCACATGGTGGCACTGGTTGTCCAGTTTTGAAATGAGCACAACAAAAGTTGTTTATTATTTGTATTTTTGAAATGTGTAGAGTGCATTGTACCCAAGGTTGTCAAAGCGCTAGCAAAGAAAAGAAAAAACTACCAGTGTGGTTACAGATCTATGCATCACGGAAGGGAGACAAGACAGGTTTTCAGATACTTGTGAAAGGCAGCTTGGGAGGAAAGACAAACAATACGAGTGGGTAGAGTATTCCATAGCTTGGCAGCAGAAACCCAGAAGGACCCCCAACTCCCCCTACACCCCCAATCAGGCTTTTCGAAATCTCTAACGGCCACATGCATCATTGCACACGTTTGCAAATCCTAAATTGCGAATATTAAGGAATCGCAATTTAGAAATCGCAAACGGCAATGCATGAACAAATCGCATTTATTTTTGCGATTAGGTATTTTTCCTTAATTGCGATTCACAATTTGCGAATCGCAATTAAGGAAAACCCTTCCCATTCAGGCCCATAGGAATGAATGGGAAGGCATTCACATTTTGCAAATTTCAAATTGCGATTCGCAAAATGTGACTGCAATTTCAAGGGTGCGGGGGGTCCAAAGAACCCCTCCCTGCACCCCTGAAATGTAACTTTAAATGCAATTTACACACACACATGCCCCGAGGGCATGTGTGTGTGTGTGTAAATTAAAACTTTCAAAAATGCAATTTGTGCATATTTGGAAGTTTTAGGTAAATTAGCATGAAGTTCAACTTCATGCTAATTTACCACTTCCAAATTGCGAATTCGCAAATAAATTATCATGCATTGCATTTAAGAAATGTGAAATTGCGATTTCTTAAATGCAATCACAATTTTAGAAATCGCAACATAGTTAAGATTCCTAACATTGCGAAATGCATGATGCATTCCAAATTAGTCAATTGCATTCGCAAAAGGCCGAAAATTGCGATTCGCACCGTTTGCGAATGCAATTGACTTTAATGCATGTGGGCATTTATCTCCATATCTCCACCTTCCTTAGAGAGGCAGACCTTGGCCGTCTATTAGGGATGTACCTGTGGAATACTGTTCTCAAGTGCATTGGCCACTGGCAGTATGAACTAGAAAGAGGGCTTTGAAAGTGACATGCTTCCCGACTGGCAGCCAGTGCATGGAGTGAATGACTTCTCTGACTGACAGACGTTTTGGAATGTCCAGGACAGGCAACTGCATTCTGAATAGTCTGAAATGTATTAAGTGTGGTTTTGTTAATATTTAAATACAGAGCATTGCAGTAGTCAGGGCGCGATGTATACGTGATGATCACTGCAACTCTCAGCTCGGCTGGAATAAGAGGAAAAACCTTTTCTAGAGTTTTGATAATGTAGAAACAAAAGCCCACAATCATCTTCACATGACTATTGAAGGATAGAGCGGTGTGAAAGAACACCCCTAAATGTTTGGCCTCCGTGACAGGAAGAGGTAGGGGGCCAGAAAACTCTGGTCATCGCAGTTCAGACCATACCAAAATTTGCTCTCCAAAAATAAGGATCTCTTCTTTGTGGTCCTTCAATTGTATGCACCACAAATGATTTTGGAGCTCGCAAAGCGATTCTTCAAGCCCGATATTGGCAGCTCTGATCAGTCCTTTACTTCTATCATCTAATGAGGGACCAGTGACTGGGGAGCCTTTTGGAAAACAGGAAACTAACGGTTTTTGGACCACAGCTCCAGTGGCCATATGAAGAGGAACTGTTAACAAAAGGATTGTAGGGAAGATTGGTTTTTATCCCTATTGATAGATGTCTTTAATCAGTTAGACACAGAAGAACACGTGTAAAAGGGAGTCGGATAAAATCCGTACTGACATTTGGAGACTAACGTGAGAGAAGACTCCATTGTGGAGAACTTAGATTCCCCAACATCCCATTTATTACAGTGGATGACTGTGTTGGGAGACACCATAATAGATTTTCAGCCTGAAGAAGGTGGTTCACCAGATTATACCACCAAAGTGTTGAACATTTTCATATTTGTTTCTCTACTTGGTGTGTGACTTCAGACCCATTTGGTCTAGGACACTTTATTGTCTGTGAGATTGTCCCATGTTTTCTATATGAATTATGTTTTAATATATGGCATACATGAAGATAGATATAGTTTTAAAACAATAATGTTGTGATCTATATTTCTTGAAAATGTTAAAAAGGATTTGATCAAATAAAAACATATTTTATGGTAATCTTTTGGTTTTTATTCAACTTCTGGTGACTTAACAGGCATGAAAGGAGTATGGATGTGTATGCTTTAGAAGAAACCCATAGGGAGTTTGCTTTTTTAAATAGTGTCTATTTCTGGTGTCACGTCCCTTTGTCAGAGAAGGACCCCTCTCTTTATATTGTTACATGTCATTCAATTTAAGCTAATTCTCTTTCATCCAGTTGTTAATATTAATCATACAGCATTGAAACATTTCAGCCACCCCCGGAAGGTCATCAGATGTGGATACAATCATTTATGTATCATCCGCATAAGAAAGTACTTGGAAGTCAATGGACCAAATCAACTTGGCCAAGGGGGCAACATATAAATTAAACAGCAACGGGCTGAGAGAAAAAGCCCTGTGGCACCCTACAGGGTAACTGGAAAGATCTTCCCCTAAAGTGACCACAACTCAGAGTGAGATCTGTTGTTGGGAAAGGACTCCATCAGGGCCAGAGCGGTGTCCCTCAACCCTTCCTGACAAAGTATGTGAACCAGGCACGAGGGGGACACCGTATCAAACACAACAGAAAGGTCCATCAGCACCAAGATGGCAGATCCTCCCAGATCAACCTGGCAACAAAAGATATCGTTAGCTGCCAGCAGCATGGATTCTGTGCTATAGCCACTCCGAAATCCATTCTTTGAAGGACCTAACGGATCCTGGGAGGCCATAAATGCTACCAGTTCCTGATTAAAGATATTTCTCCAATATCTTAGCTGGTGCAAGGAAAAGAGAAATAGGGCACAAATTACTCAAATCTTTAGGATCACCGTGAGGCTTCTTTTTAAGGATGACGACTATAGCCTCCTTCCAGGACTGAGGAAAAGTCCCTGTTTAAAGAATTTGATTATAAACTTTTTGGGAGAAAAAGGCAATCTGACTAACTGCAAGATTTTGGGAGGACACGGATCATCTGGAGAACCCGATCTCAAGTGTAGAAGAAGCTGCTTTAACTTTAATTAGTGAGATAGGGGGAAATATGGATAATGTAGCAGTGGGGGCAGGCTTATTGCCTCTTCATCATCCTCTGAGAGCTGGCTATCCTCATTAGATTGAAACAAGTAACAATCATCAGGATCTTGCCTTTAAAGTACGCTGCTGAGCTATTACAGAAGCCCTGGGAACTTTCAATTGCTTGATGAACTGGCGGGCTGGAAAGATTTTTAATCACTTTAAAAAGTTCTTTAGGAGTGTTAGTGGCCGACCTTATTTTCATAGTGAAATAGGAGGACTTGGCTAACAAGATAGCACGTTTATAACTATGAATCAGTTCTTTGCCCTTAGCTTTTTCTTTGATAGGAGGAATAAGCCTCCATGTCCTTTCTTGCCTTCTCCATAAGTGTCCAATCTCTTTTAGAGCCCCTGAGAACCAAGGAGCGGGTGCTCTGGTTCTCATCACAGTCTTAGAGGAAGGGGGAGCAATTTGATCAATGGGGGTCTCCAACCACGAGTTCAAGTCTTCAGCGGTATATTCCAGATGACTATCATTCCTTTCTAAGTATTGACACAATACCACCTCTTGGTTTTTAGCTGAGATTTTATTCCTCTTCCCAAATGTGTGTGATATTACTGTAATTGATGCAACATAAAAAAAATACTAATACCACTCACCCAGGTCAGTATTCTAGATTTGAAGGCCTGGAATAGTCTGAGTTATCACACTTCTAGGGTGTGATGTTTTTTATTTGTGTTGGTGCTGTCACTGGCAGCACATACCGGGGCAATGGGTGGTGCAACTTGCTGTTGACTCCTTCACTGGATAAATGTCAAACGTCTTGCACCATAAATGCATTTCTTGATTGTTGTTGGCTGGAGGTTGGGCTGCACTGCCTGAAAATACCAACTTCAATTCAAATTCGAAAGCCCACTACATCTACTGACAGGTCCATCTCATGTATAGCATGTTACTGCAGTGTTGTCTGTGAGATGGAAGTGAATGAGGTGCTGTCATTCTGACTCCAGCTGCAGAACTCACTGGCTCCACCCAACCCCAATGTTTCTAGCCTCAACATACTGCTGTAACATTTCAGTAATTGATAGATAGGGGTGAGGACTCCCATTTGCATGCCTGTCCATGTTGGCTTAGCACAACTGATCTAATAAATAGGACTATGGCTTTAGTACAAAATTGTTAGTGGTGGCTAGCAATGTTATTTGTTTATTACAGTTTTATTTTGATGTTCGTAAGCTCGTGCAATAAGACATTAATGTAGACACTTTCAATGAAAGACTGCAACCTGCTTCAACCAACAAGTGTATTAGCTTCAGTAAATTGCTTGTGCATAATTTTGAAAACTGGAATGATAAATGTAAGTAGCAACCTGCATTTGGGCAAAATGTATACAATCCACATGAATCTGATATTAATAATTATTCTCTCTACCATTATGTGTTCAATTTACAGGGATTTACGTTTGGAAAGTCTGGAGAGAATCTTACAAAGAGATTGAGATATGAGTCATTTAAATCATTGCTAAGACAGGTGTGTAAAAATAATCATTTAAAAATTCAGCAGCAAATGTAAGAGTACTGGAGGGTTTCATTGCCTCTGATGTATGTATTTAAGGGTGTGAAAATAATAGGCCATGTCAAAATATCTGGGTATCCAAGTCACCAGCCTGTCATGGAGCTTAAAAGTAATGCATAAGTGGGACATACTATATTATGCACAATTCATAAGTAGGTCATAATTACATAAAGATCTTTGAATTAGACTCTTTGGTCTGAGAGCATGCACTATAATGTATCAAGGTTATCATTAAATGGACCATTTAGTGATAGGTTCTGTTCAATGTCGCTAGCTCTGGATTTAAACACTGGGTTCTTAGATATGTTTTGTCGCACAGAATTGTAATTTCGGTGACGTGAACGGGATTGCAATCATATAGAATCCATTGTTTTAGTTACATTGGAAATATGTACGTGATCATGCTTTTGAAAAATGGGCACTCTTGTTTCAAATTATTTCTGTTTCTAGGAAATAGGGTATTTTGATGATCACAAAAATGCTGTTGGAGTTCTGCTAACACGACTTGCCACTGACGCTTCGCAAGTGAAAGGGGTATGGAAAAAATAATCTTTCAATATGATTTTAAAAATATTAAGATATATTTGTGAATGAGTAACCAAACTTTCGTTTTACATATTGCAGGCCACTGGAAGTCGCCTGAGTCTTGTTACTATGACTGTGTGCACCCTGCTGACAGCCATTATCATTGCTTTCGTGCATGGCTGGCAGTTAACATTGCTGATCCTTGCCTGCGTACCTATACTCATTGCTGCAAATGTCATTCGTATGCAATCAATTGCTGGCAATGCAACAAAGGGCCAAGAAGCTTTGGAAGAAGCTGGGAGAGTAAGTTTGGAAGCACATTTATTAAGACTGTTCTTTAGGCTGGCACTCCTCAAAGTTGAAAACAACTTGAGCGACAGGACTGAGAATTTCAGTTCTAAATTAAGCAACGTAAGAGAGTGGTAGAGATTGTAAAAAGAGTAATATTAAATAGTTTTATAAATTCTTTGATTGAAGTATCTAAAGAAGTGGACAACATTTTGTTTCAATCTTCTGTAACAAATGGTAAATCCTAGAGAGATCAAGGCTATTAACCAATCTGACAGAAAAACTATAGATATTTCCCACTGCCAGTGAATTTTTGACACATATTGACACATTCTGAATAAGTTGAAAAAAGTGCATTTTTTGTAGTACCAAGTTCCCCAAAATGGCTTTCTTATTGTATGCGATCACCGTATTGCTGTGATTAATCGAATTTTAATTTTGGGAATAATTTGTTTAAGGGCACGTTTTCCATGATGTAGTAGCATTCTTACTGTAGCCTCCTCCCCAGCCTCAGCACATGTAAATGATTACACCATACTTGTAGCTTGGTATTACACATCTATATTCCTTAGCGTCTAACCTTTCACTGAACATTCTAAATCATGAATTCTATACCCATACCTGAATACTTGTCACTATTCTACAGAGTCCATCAGGAACCAAAAGGGTCCAGTCATCTCTAACTCACAAGACACTACACCTACTTTTAAACACAAGAACCATTTACGTTAAAGTATGTTGTCTATGACACATACTCTCAGAAATAGTCCTGTCATATTTATAGCTATTAAAGTGACCACTGAATTCGATCCACAATGGATTATGTTCAAGTGATGTATTCCATATTAATCCACAAACACCTTTGCAAGTCTATAATAAAGTGTGTACTGCAAGAACCATGCTGATCTAAACATAGCTCATCATGGCAACCGCTTTACAAAAGTTGAAATTTACTACTGGAGTTTCGAGACAAGAGCTTAGAAATAATCCCAAATCAAATGTCAGCTGAATTTGTGTTTTAAGTGTGAATTTTTAGAACTCAGCTGAAATTTTGCAACTAGTATTATGACAAATATGGCTACATGGTGTGACAAAGAACGAATATGGCGGTGCTGGTAACTCATTCACCTCTATTATAAGTGAAATCGAGGGAAATAAAATGAGGATTCCATACTGTGCAATAAACTATACAACTTTAGTAAAGCTGGATGGTGAGGCACCAGCAACTAATTAAACTTTAACACAGATCTAGTACAACAGGAAATGCAACCAATACCTGTAAGAGAGTGCTAATTATGTATATTTTTAATTTGCATTGTTCTAATTGTCAATTTAAAATATGAATGTCTGTAAGCCTGGATGTATTTTTACTTTTAAAATTTCATATTCAATTCAGATCTCAACGGAATGTGTTGAAAACATAAGAACTGTTGTGTCATTAACGAGAGAAGATGCGTTTTTCGACCGATACATGAAGAGTTTGGAGGGCCCTTACAAGTGAGAATCACATCTTAATCTTTTTGATGATGTCCTTTACATTGCACATTTTCGTTTCTTGTTCTGGTAGAAGATCATATGAATATTATTATGTATTCAGATGGTAAATACCTTGAAGTTTTCCAAGCATGCAGGTACATTTACATTAGTAAACTAAATATGTACTAGAGTTGATAAAATCCAACTGGAACCAATTAATCAAAAATGCACCATGAGATTTCTTGGTATTCCAATTTGGGAACTGAGTAGTTACCATCAATAAACTTTATTTTGGTTAAAAAAACAGAAGCATACATAAGACTATAAATACATTACCAGCTCATAGTAGAGAAAAAATTCGATATTAGGATTACCAATTCGAATTTACATTATGTCAAAGTAAAATTGCCACCAAATTGTACAAAAAGAATAACTGTTAAGAACCATAGCACCATTTGTAGATATATACAGCCTAAGATGATCATAAAGTGCAAAGGATTGCTTGCAATTATCCACATGATGCATGAAAATAGTTGTTGTAAAAAAGAAATCTCCTTTTGTGGATGTATATCATCAATACTAATCTGGAAAACAATAGGTTTAATCTATAAAGCACAATAACCCTTTGTTATGCCACTATAGCACATCAAAAGAAACTCCATCAAATCCAGTTACATTTAACTGCTGGCATTTATCGTAATGGCCAGCTCCAATGTAAAAAGTTAGGTACAGCACAAACGGTCAACTCTTTGGTTTCAGCATGCAGCAATCTGAATGCCAGATGGCCATGTCTAGTGGCAAGTGGTCTACAAATTGTAATTATCCACTGCTTCCTTGGAAGCTCATAACCCGGACAAAAAAGGAAATAATGCAAGTGTTTTGTCCACCTGTAGGCAAACTGGACATACATTGCTCAAATCGGTGGTACTCTTCCACTCATTACAAAAACACTTTACAGAGAGGGTACCATACTGAAACTTAATATACAGTTGTCTGGCTGATAGTACCCAAAACAATCAAGAAAATCTTTAAACCTGCAATGATTTTTACGGACCATAAAGTTTGAAGTCTGGGTTCTTAAATTCCTGCTACTGACTTTCAAGCCCCAAATATAGACCCAGTATAGTTCCTTTATGCGGGCTCTAGCTAGAGGTTCTGTTGAGTCTTAGTTTTCCCAGTAATCATCTAGACCCAATGGTGACAAAGATTCCTTTAAATTAGTTATGCATTTTATGTTCTTAACCTAGCCCAGGTCTTCAGTTTCCTTAAAACTTTAAAGTAGTTTTCCACAGACTCCACCAGGAACAAAAATGGGTCTTAATTTGGCCTTACTCTTTATCGATTTCATACCAGAGTCCCACAACAAAGTGAGCATTGGGGTACTCTTGTGTAGATTCAATAGTGATCTTATAAAAATATTTTCGGCTGTTGCAAAAGTTGATAGCTAACTGTGGCCTCAAAGCTCAGCTTCATATAGGGCACTCCCTGTGGCCTTTGTCTGAGAGATGTTAGGAGCTGCTGATATCTGCCTTGTTTTTGAAGAGTTGTACAGTCTCAATATCCCTGAAGCATCATGGCACATGTTTAAGCCACTTTTCCTAATTTGGGGAAGCCAGGGCATATTCGCTGTTAACCTGATGCCCAAATAGTCAAAATCAATCACACTCTCAAGGCGACGGCCACCCAATTTTTATAGACCCTTTAAATGCCTTGTGTGGGTTAATGTATATAAACTTGGTTTTCCCTAAATGTATTATCAGGCCTCGATCTACACAGAAGGCTGCAAACTGATCTATCAGGGTCTCTAGACAAGCCAGTGTTCTAGACACCAGCAATGTGTCATACACAAAGAAAAGTATGGGAATTTTTTGGCCCACAATCATTGGTGCAGCACTCTGACACTGCTTCAGTGGGGTCACCACATCATTCAAATATAAGGAGCAGAGAGTGGGGGCTGATACTCACCCCTGTGCACCCCTCTTTCCACCTGTAATTGTTCTGGAAACTCGCCTTGTTGACTCCAACATACTTGTGCATTAGGTGTCTAAATGTAGTAAAATTACGATACCGGCAATGGGAGGGGATCCCCTATAGTTTCACAGCATCCCAGAAACTGATACAGGGAAATTGATTGAATGTTGTTTTTTAGTCCACAAAAAGTGCATAGATGGGCTTTGTGGATAACTGTTTTCTAGTATATGGCCAGGAACCTGAACACCTGATCTATTGTACTAAAAGGGTTTCTAAACCCTGGCTACAAATGAAACAAGGAATTGGCACCTTCAATCCATGTGTCAAGTGTTAGAACTGGGGGTCTCTAGTTGGCAGAGGTAGGTACCACTGTCCAAAGAGGGATCCTTGCTTCTAGTCTGGGTAAGGAGGAAACCCTCTTAGATAACCCCTGCTCACCCCCTTGGTAGCTTGGCACGAGCAGTCAAGGCTTATCAAAGGCAATGTGTAAAGTATTTGTACCAACACTCACAGCAACACAGTGAAAACACCACAAACTGACTCCACAACAGTTTAGAAAAATAAAAGTATTTAATCTAAACTACACAAGACCAAAACAGCAAAAATCCAACATACACAGTTCAAGAATATGGTTGCAAAGTGTTCTTAAGGTTAGCGATAAAATGATTAACAGTTGCGTCATGTTTTAGCCACAGTATCTTTGTTTGCAATAAAAAAGTTCCAAGCACAGAAGCTGTAGCGGTAGAAAACAAGCAATGCGTTACTCCCGAGACCCTGGGGAGGCGTTAGCGACATCCCCGCTGCAGCAGCAGACGTGTTGCGACAAATCCGGTCTGTATGGGGAGGAAGGCGATGACTTGTATGGATTCTGGTGTGTAGGTTTTGTAGGAAGTTTTCTCTCGCAAAGGCATGATGCGACGATCTCCGAGGCTTAGCGACGATCTTCTCCTCTCGTGGCCCCTCGAAGCCATGGCTCTGCGACGATGTGCGCAGCGACGTGAAACAGCTCTCAAAGCGGCGGTGCGACGTTCTCATCCAGTGATGACAGGCTCTGCGACGATACTCGCAGCAATGATATTTTTCCCGCTAGTGAAGGGTGCAACGTCTCTGGCAGCCGCAACAGGCGCTGCGACGATCTCTACCTTCGCGGCGGCGGGAATTTCCTCGCACTGACGGTGATGCGCTCCGCAATCAAGCGATACAATAAATATTCTGTAGCAAAGTCTCTCAAATCTTCCTTTCCAGCTTCACAACACAGGTACCGCTTCCAGAGGCACCACAACTGGCCCAACCACTCTGGGAAGGACAGAGCTCGCTTTTGTTCCTGGGACTTCAAAACAGGGAGCCAGCTCACAACAGGCCCTTGGAGATTCCTTCAAGTCAGGGGACAAAGCAACACCAAAGTTCTTCCCCTCTCCTAGGCAGCAAAGCAGCTGCAGGTCAGTCCAGCATCACACAGCAGGGCAGTCCTTCTTCTTCAGTCTTCCAGCTTTCTCCTTGGCAGAGGTTCCTTCTTGTTTCCATGAATTCTCCTTGGCAGAGGTTCCTTCTTGTTTCCAGGAAGATCTAATTGTCTGTAATCAGGGGTCCTGTACTTATACCCCTAAAAGTCTTTGTTGCCTTTGTGCAGGAGGGCTCTGAGCCCAGACTGAACCAGTTCTGGGTGTTCCTTGAGCACTTTGTTTTCCTGACTTCTCCTTTCCTTTCAGAGAGAGGGGCAGGGTTGTCAGCCGCATTGTGGATGGCAGGCACAGCCCTATTCAGGCCCAGGTGCTATCCCCTCCCACCACTCAAGATGCAGATGCAGTCATTCAGCCTAAGGCTGACCCAGCCAGCCTCCTGGGGGCTCCCCAGCCCCTGTCACTCTCAAAACAGACACAAACAGGCCAAGGCACACAGAAAGGTCAGACAAGAGAACAGCTACTTTCTAAAAGTGCTGTTCTCAAACACAGGATTTAAAAACAACCTTTCGTAGAAGATGTGTTATTAAATCCTGAGTTCATGGATACCAGACTTTTATGTCCTATCTTGCTCCTATGGTAAGATATGCTGGTAGCCACTGTAGCCAGCATCCCCCTTGATAACCTATGGGGCAAGATAGCCTTACAATAGTGAAAAACGAAAATGGCTGTAAATCACTACCAGAGCATGTCAGCTGCACTAGTACATGCTCAACATTTCACATACACTGCACCCTGCCCAGGGGGTACCTTGCGCCTTCCATAGGGGTGACCAATGTGCACAGAAAGGGAAGGGTTAGCATTGGTCAGTGGGGACACTGACCAGGGGACATGGCAGTTCACAGACTGCACATAGGCACTGCGGTGGCAGGCCTGAGACAACATTTTAGGACTACTCATGTGGGTGGCACAGTCAGTGCTTCAGGCCCACAAGTGAAAAGGTAAAGGTGCCTTCAAGGGAATTTATTCTGATAATTACTTGAACTTATTAGGCTCAGTTATGGGGACAATTCAATGGTCCCTAGGTTGGAAATTCTTTGATTTGAATCGCCACGCCGTTAATGCCAGTGTCGCTGTTAGCAAGACTAAATAGAGATTGCAACTAAACTGCACCCTTCTCGAGAACTTTCCGAACAGAGGCAGCAATTCATGCTTGGGCCATCTATCTTCATCCGACCTTTTGCAGTTTGCTACACTATGGGCCATATGTATGAACACATTTTCCCATAGACACGGAATGGGTAAAACCCTTTGATACATCTGGCCCTATATGTGTTAGCACTGCTCGGCTTTAATAGAGATCGCAATTATCTTGCGCTACTCCACCAGTTTGCACGATTAACGCTGCCCATTCTGCTTGATTTGAATTCATTGGCCAGACAGAATTTCACTTATCAGGGTACTACAATTACAAATTACACTGTCCTGAAGATGGTCTCACAGATGAATACATAGAGACCGAAACGTCGACTATAGCCTTTTCCTATTAATTTATTTCCAATTTTTGTAACAAGGAAAGGTGATTGCAGAGCCTACAGTGATGTTTATTGATTCATTTTGAATATATTTTCCTGTGGGTCTGTTTGTATATTTGTATGAATTCCTGCCCTATTCATTTAGATAAAATTGATATTTTTTCATATACACCCGTTTTTGTTTGTTTCTCTTTTGTGCATTTTCAAAGATTTTTAAAGTAATATTGTATTTCTTTGTATGCCTACACAACTTAAACAAATTTTCAATTTAATTTTTGGTTTGAATTTCCAACCTAGGGACAATTGAATTGTCCCCATAACTGAGCCTAATAAGTTCAAGTAATTATCAGAATAAATTCCCTTGAAGGCACCTTTACCTTTTCATTAACGTTTGCCGAAGCCCTCAAGGGTCGTTTGGGTTGCTCACTTGTATAGATTCTGCAGGCCCACTAGTAGCATTTGAATCACCAGCCCTGGCACACTCAGTGCACTTTACTAGGGACTTCTTGGTAACACAAATATGCCAACCATGGATAACCAATCACAATACCAATTTACACAGGGACCCATAATTCAGGTCCCGCCCCCCACTTGTGCCTTTTTACATGCCCTCTCTCTGAATTGTAAATCACTAACTCGATCAGGAATGTTATAGCAGGTCCTGGGGCTGGGTCAATCAACAATTGATGTCCCCAGTACTTCTCTAGGATTAGGGATTGTGGGGTAAGAATGTGAGGTGTGGGGGCATGGGCGTCGAGGTTTATATGTATCTGAGAACCAGGCAGGAGGTTTATCCATGGGCGTAGGACCACTATTTAAGTGTGCCTTACTTTAAGTTCTATATAATCACAGTTGATTCCTGATGGATGGTGGGATCTATTTAAGTGGATAATGTCAGAACCAATTAGAGAACAGCAATTATGCACAGCTTTTATAAAATGGGTGCATTTATTTTTAAGTGACTCCTCACTCTCTCTTACTCCAGCATTTGATTTAGGTACGTTTGTCAGGTAAATGTAGCCGGGATTCCTAACAGCTTCACTATGGTCCTCCCCATTTAGAGCCCTCCTCTTTGCAGTATCACCCCCAGAAGTGTTTCAATCGCCTTGATCAGAATGTCAATATACTCGAGCATTATATTAACTTGGGGCTTGCTAGCTGGATCTGAAGGAGTTAGCTTAGAGCTTCTGTGCATTTTCCCTGGCAGGTTCTCAGTGGCTTTGTGCTACCCATTGTAAGAAAGCTCCCATGGGACTATACTTATGTTGGGAAACAAATTAGAACAGATAGGAGAGGACTAACCCTTGTTGTAGTGAAAAGGGTAACCTTATGAGTCAAGGTTGTTTGGGTGGCTGAGTAGCACATTTTGTGCAGAACTATGACTCATTGAACCTAACACAATTTCCCATAGTCACAGAATGGGTAAAACCCATTGATATATTAAGCCCTATATCCCTTTAAATGGAGGGGAGCATTATGATGCTGGCCGTTGACTATCACCCAACAAAAAAAAGCTTGTTTTGAAGTAACATTCTCAGACATGTGCCCTGAAGCGGACATATTGATGAAAGAGATATTGTCATACTCTTATGTCAAAGGCCAGCACTGTTTCAAGATATACACAGAACATAAACACTATATACAGATGATATCAAACTCTATATCTTTACAAATTAACACCCAGAAAACTATCAAACACATCTCTCTCTGCATGTATTTCCATCTTAAAATACGAGACAATACTAGTATATTATTTTCTGAATACAAAATACCATACAAACATATTGCCCCATTGGAGTTAATATCACAATATGAACATCCATTGGGTTAATATTTGTATAAATGATATTTCAAACACAATATTTACGTCAGATAAATTTAAGTAGACCATATTCTGACCTACATCACAAAGTAGAATATTAAGTAGATCTCAAAAAGCTGAATATCCTGGTGCTCTCACTTGTTTTTCAATCGAATGGCCTTCTTCATGTAGGTGGTTTAAGAATGACTCCTAATAGTAGAGAGGTGTGGCATGACAGCTGTGTTAAAAAATGGCTCTCATATTCTATCTCTGGTCCCTGTCCCAGAGTGTGCACATAATCTGCTTATTTAAGGAGGGGCCATTAGGAGAGGTGGTAAAATCTCTTCAGCCATAGATAATGGCACTAAAATAGTTTCCTTGCACACTTACAAGTATTACATTAAAAATGTTTTATAGTTTATAAAAACCTGGTAAGATTTAGATAGTAGCAGATCTAAGGAAGTATGTTTTTTTCTTCAAAGTTCATGAATAGTTTTGCTTATATCATTTTAAAGAAATTAGAAATGATACAAGTTGGGTAATAAGTTGTGACACTTAAAGGCCTTTGGACACTATAGGCCTGATTTAGATCTTGGCGGACCCGTTGGCCGAAATATAAATCCCATAGGATAGAACGGGATTTATATTGTGACGGAGTAACCCTTCCGCCAAGATGTAACTCAGGCCCTAATTGACCAGGCCTGAGCACTTGTGTTAGTTAAATTAGGCAACTCAAGGCTGCTACTCTCAGAATTCCGTCCTGATCCTTAGACTCTGCACCAATAGACAAGTACATTTATTTTGAAACTTAATAATTTGTCTTTAGAAATAATTGGAGTTGTGTTTCTGAAATAGCAAGTGTCCATAAAACTTTTACTTTTTGTGAGAGCAGAGAACCAATATCAAAGTACTAGATACTCACTATAGTATAGTTGTACCTCAGATGACTGAATGGTACCTCCACCTAAAAACATAACCATGACAAACACACAATCTAAAATTGCAAATAAGGTAGGCATAGTGATAAAATGGTCCATGCTCTAGAAAGATGAGATTCAATCAATAAATCACCTTTTCATAAGAGTCCTGTATTTTTCCTCTTGAAACCAGGTGTTTGACCAATAATTAGAACAGCAAATTCAACCTTTAATTGCAGCCCTGCCTATAGCTCTTGACCCTATCCTTATAGGACTGTAAAGGAAGCTATGAGTTTTAATGTCTTTCTCAGAAATAAATAATTGTATGTTTCATTTGAGTTTTGGTGTGAGTTTCAGGTGAGGCATAACAATTGTATGTAAAATGGAATAAACAGTTAGGCCGGCATTACAACTGACCACGTTCCATCTGAAGCTATGATTCTAGTGCAATTCTACCACCCACAGTTCTGAGTGGCACTGATAGCTCTGTGTCTGGAAATCCCAGGTCTACCTAATATTTCTGGGCCTAGATACAATTGGCTGGTGTTTTCACATGTGGAGTGTACGCTGCCCATCCCCCACTCCCCACCGATGCCCCAGACATCCCATGTTCTCTATACAAAAAGGTATGCCTCAGACCAGTGACTGGGCTCTTGCTAGTCCCCCTCCACCCAGACCACAATACAGGTGGAGCAGGCAACACTCCCCCAGTATGCCATCAATCTACCCTAACTGCGACCTACACCTCCAGGTCCAAAGATACCCTGCTTTTTACACTCTGTTCCAACACTGAGTAGGTAGGAAAACCCAGCAGAGTTGTCCCTGGAATTGAACAACTCGTAAAAAGAGCTGATTCTTCAGTCTGAGTAGCTAGTCCTCAATCATGGGAGAAAACTTGCAATTGGTGTGTGAATATATTAGCAGTAAATGGGAATTCTAGCACTCTAGTATCCCCTCAGCACACTCGTAATGAGCGCCTTAGGCAAGCTATTATCATTTATGTTCCTTTAGGTTTTTTTTTAAATATTTGGTGTACCACGCAACATACAGTTTACAAAGCATTGCCACTGTAATTCTCAGATGTACATACATTGTCAAAAATTGCCCTGAAAAATTATTTTGGCTTTACTGAACTAAACCTGAAATATTTTACTATACAGGGATTCCTTGAAAAAAGCACCTGTCTATGGATTCACGTATGGGATCTCCCAAAGCATTAACTTCTTTGTTAATGCAGCAGTGTTCCGGTTTGGTGCATGGCTTATTGCTCAGTGTCTCACAGGATTTGAAAATGTTTTCATGTAAGTATACATTTGTGAAATCCAGTCATCACAATGCTATTTTATTTTCCATGATTATAGATTAATTCAACTATCAGAAGAGATGAAATGTCAATTTAATAAGAGATTAGTACGATTTTTGCTCATAAAGTGAAAATAATTAAAAACGTTTATGCATCTCTTTTGAACAAAACTGCTGGTGGTTTTCTTTGTGAAAACACTATCACCAAGAGTCTTGATAGTTACAAAGTCTGTGTGAAAGATAAACATACAAGCAGCAGACCAAGGAAATAGGGTATGGATTTATTGTCATGCTGAAATGCTGCAAGATACAGCAGTCTACCTTGATGTTAAGGTCATCTAGGAAAAACTGTGTTCATAATGGACCATGGCACAAGTAAGAATTTTCAATGAGACTATGTAGATCGGTTTTTCCAAGTGTTTTTTAGAACGAATTATTGCTTAGAACAATAATTCATTCTAAAAAACATCCCATCATGGGTTTTTGATGGGAAACCTCCATTGCAACGCAGCTGTTTCCCCGCAAGTCATTACATCGCATGTGTTACAACGCATGCGATGTAACAACGCGTAGCCATTACTATGCATGCCATTACATGGCATGTGCTTTTACAACCCATACGATGTAATGGCAAGACGTGCACAATGCACCGCCCCTCAGGCGATGCTGGAACCAGGAGAGAGGGACCACGAGGAGAGAGAGGTAAGGGGTATTTGGCTTGGGGTTACTTTGTTAGGGTTTAGGGTAGTGTTGAAGCAGTGTTGTAATGTTTGTGTAGTGTCGGATTGTGTTTTAGGATTTAGGATGGTGTTGTGGGGTTGTGCAGGGTAGTGTTACAGTGTAGGGACCGGACTAGGGGTGGGAGGAGGGTCGTGCTGGGGGTAGTGTTTTAGGGTTTAGGGTAGTGTTGTGGTGGTTGTTTAGTGTAGGTTAGTGTTTTAGGATTTAGGGTAGTGTCGGTGGTCGTGCAGGGTAGTGTAGGGACCGGACTGGGCGAAGGGGGAGGGTCGTGCTGGGGTAGTGTTTTAGGGTTTAGGGTAGTGTTGTGGTGCTTGTGTAGTGTAGGGTAGTGTTTTAGGGTTTAGGGTAGTGTTGGGGTTGTGCAGGGTAGTGTTTGAGTGTAGGGACCGGACTGGGGATCAGTGGAGGGTCGTGCTGGAGGTAGTGTATTAGGCTTTAGGGTAGTGATGTGGTGTTTGTGTAGTGTAGGGTAGTGTTTTAGGGTTTAGGGTAGTGTTGGGGGGTCGTGCAAGGTAGTATTCGGGCAGGGGGGCAGGGGAGTGTCGTGCAGGGATACTAAATTAGGATTTAGGGTGGGGCAGTGTAGTGTCAATTACCTTTCACACTTTTCCCAGGAGAATACCTTTACCATGCATGCCTTTGCATTTTAATGGCATGCGCGGTAAAGGAATATGCATGGTAAAAGTATGCAATGTTATGGCATGTCGTTGTAATGACAACGCGTAGTAATACCCGCGTTGTAATGGCACACGTTGTATAACTATGCGTTGTAATGAGTCATATTCATTTTTGACCTGTGTTGATATGAGTGCTTAACAATTAAAGCTTTCATATATTACTTGGATAATTGTATTTTATCAACTTAAAACAAATGAAGAGGCCAAATCTTGGGTCTCCTGTCCATTTTAATGAAAATGTAAAAGGATTACAAAAATAGTATTAGAGATAATATATTGAATGCTTCTCTTATTAATCTGGATGGCCTAAGGGCAGAAATGCAGTTGGTATGATGGTGACATTTAAACTGACTAGATTACAGTGGTGACTGAACATTTGCAGATGTTCTGATTCTATATGTTCACATGCAGAATACTTTTAATGGTGTTCAGCCTTGAAAACGTGGCGTGATCACTGTGAAACATGTGTTGGCTGATCTTTGCTTTTCTGGGGTTGAGGGACATTTGTATACACATAATCTGCTATGACATTTGTGAATTGGAATTCTGAAACAAGTACTTGTTCAATAAGCTAAAAATGCAATCGTTTTCTAAAAAAGTGCACAGCAATCATAAATATATTACGTTTTTTGGAGAGTGTAAAGGAATTGATAGCTTTTCTTTATATGGGGCCTCAAACTGTTTCCTTATCTGCGTAACCTGAGAGGGGTAATTGGTGACCTTTGGAGCTACTGGCGATAAACATTTACTTCCGTTATTTACTGCCAAAATAGTACGTTTATTAGTAAAATTGCTCTTAATAACTTGTGCTATCGGGCTACATTTATTTTTACTGCCTGGGTGAAAATATATTTATATTATGTCAGTGAAAGTAAAAATCATCCAATAATAAGTTTTTGTACCATTTATACTAATAAACACAGACTCACACACAGGGCAAAGGTGTTATTACCTCAATAGAGCACACAACAAACCTGAGGAATAACTGAAAAATGCCTTGCAGGTTCCATTCTACAATTTGTTTACAGAAGAAAACAACTCAAGTCATAACCAGAAGGCCTATATATTATGGTTTTATTTGACTGATAAGGCGTAAACCTTTGTGCTCCGGTTATGGTTACATTGATTAAATACCTTTTTAATAAATAATGTACATAAGAAAAATAGCCTAGAATAAATGTTGTATGCAAATGCACAGTTTGTAATATGCTACTTATCAACATTGCCGAGTAAGGGCCTGGCAGGGTTCCGTTCTGCCACAGATCCACTCTCCAAGACAGCGAGGGAAGATACCTGGCGGTGTCGGGATCTATCTTTGGTAGGGATATTACATTAGTATGCATATACGCACCTAACACGGACAATCCAGACTTTTTTCACACGGTCAATGCAGTTGAGTAAACTAGACCCGATGGCGCATGACTCTAAACCACGGGCCTGCCGGGCTCTCCGGGAGCTTTGCGACAGGTACCCCCTACTGGGTGTTTGGCGGAAATAAAATCCCTCCACTACAGAATACACACACTACTCTGGCCAACATAACACATGGACGAGGATTGATTTTTGGCTTATAACTCCAGAAATATTTGGCTGGTGTTCTTTGGTTGAAACGCTCCCCAGGACCTATTCGGACCACTCTTCAGTTAAGATACTCTTACTGATCCCCCGCCCTGAGTATTTTGAGCGACAGTGGAGGTTTCATAGCCGCGCTTTACAGGATGAAGTCTTTAGGGCTGAAATCCATGAGGCTATTGAGGACTATTTCACAATGAACACAGGCTCGGTGGACACGTGGGCGGTGCTATGGGAGGGATTTAAAGCGGTCCTTAGAGGCACATATATTGCCAAACATGCCAGGGTACTCAAAGACCTACGCAACACACTAGCACAACCTAAGCGAGACCTAAAGGCGTTAGATGAGGCATCCACACATCCAGCAACATCCATGAATGGGAATAAACAAACAGTTCTACTGGAGAAATACAGGGATACAGCGGACAGGGAAGTTCTATAGTAGAAATACCAGACAGCTCAGACAGCTAGGCGCTACGGGGAGGGTGAACAACCAGGGAGGGTCCTGGCTCAATTACTAAGACCACCCTATCACAAAACGTACATTACCGAACTGAGGACCCCTGACTCACAAATCTACACCGCCACTAAAGACGTTCAGAGTAGCTTCCTAGAATTTCTTTCAAAGTTATACATGTCTACCATTGGAGATGATTATGTAGCTCAAGAAAACTATCTTAACGAAATTGCATTAGTCTATTTGGAAAAATACATACAGGATTTCCTGGCTGAGCCCATCTCGGTCGAAGATGTGCTGCTAGCCCCTAGACACTATTCGGGGCTCCTCAGCGCCTGGACTAGACTGGTTTACGGGGGTGTTTTACAAAACATTTAAAGACATACTGGCCCTTAAACTTATTGAAGTATACGCTGAAGCTTTAGAAAAGCAGATCCTCCCCCCCCACCCCCACTTTACGCGAGGCTGTCATAATTCTTCTTCCAAAGCTGGGCAAGGACCGCTCACAATGTGGTTCTTGTCGTCTACTATCCCTTCTAAATTTTGGATTATAAAATCCTGGCAAAGGTCATATCAAACAGATTATCCCAACTGATGGAATTCATAATCTCCCCGGCTCAATCCGGTTTTGTGCCCCATCGCTCCACCTCTCTCAATCTCCGCACGCTGTTCTCGGTCATACAAAGGATTAACCCCGACACGCCAGCAGCTGCTATATTAGACACAGAGAAGGCTTTTGACTCCCTGGAATGGCCCTTTTTTCGCTCCATATGTGCCGCATGGGCATGCCCATGGGCATTGTTTACAGTTTTCTGTTGCACAGGCTAAAGCATATAAAGAGTACATTCAAACAGTAAAAAAAACACATGAATTGTATATTCATCTCTGTGTTTCGTCCTTTTAATTCTTCTCTTTCTTCCACTCCCTTGTGCCAACGAGTTTCGTCGTATGGGGGTGTAACCCTTACGACTTCCTCAGGGCTGGAAGCAATACATAAAGCTCTGTATTACATATACAATAAGGCAAGTATTTCATTAAGCCCAAACAATGCACCAATTTGAGTGCGGGGAGTAATAGAA
Source organism: Lissotriton vulgaris (assembly GCF_964263255.1). Taxonomy (NCBI): domain Eukaryota; kingdom Metazoa; phylum Chordata; class Amphibia; order Caudata; family Salamandridae; genus Lissotriton; species Lissotriton vulgaris. Next base: position 788,408,418 of record NC_141698.1, on the reverse strand, counting down.
TGTGTGTACCATACATAAATATAGGTTGTAACAAAAATTAAAGTACATGGGGTTCTAACGACACCATCTGTGTTTGTATATAAAGTAGTGCTGCATTCCACCAACAAGATACCCCATGAATAATACATTCAAAAGAACATAAATAACCACATATTATCATAACAATTGTACCTTCTGTACCTTTAGCTGAGTATACCCTGTAATGACATGAATTCATGTGATAACCATTAGCCTAGAAGCTGCGAAGGCATGAATCCACACTACAAGATGCTAGTCACACTTGCATTACAACCACGACCAACCCTTACCTATAATTGCAGTTCAGCAAAATTCCCTGATCATTCCTTCTAATTTAATATTTTGTGGCTATTGTAACCACCACATATAAGACAACAATAAATTATCACTACTTGGACAATCTGTATCACCACACACAAAGGTAAAAGACTTCTCATTAATCCTTTATTACTCCATGGTTCATATGCAGTTATATATTGATATCCCACATCAATCTTGAAAAATTCCTATGACGCACATTCTCTTCCTGTGACCTCACCATAAAATGAACAATGTCCCTGTGACTAGCCCCTGGATCTTATTCATTCACCCCCCAAAATACAAAGCTCAAGGTAAACATCTATTCAGTCCACCATAATTATCTATGCACCTGGTTCCAGCTCAGTTTGTTAGGCTTATGTGTAAAACAACAGTTTTTTACTAAAACATCCACCAGTGATTATTAAGATATCGATCCTCCCAAAGTTCAACAGTGCTCTTCAATACAGAGCGTTTATTACTCAAGTCAAACAGGTTCCATCTCCGAGTACGAGGGACCTAGAAATAATACCAAAAACGATCCGTATTACTTCCAAACACTTGCCAACATCACCATATTAAAATCCAAGCCTTAATTTTGACCTATCGCTGCACATACCATAACGCGGTCTGATTCTCGGCCTAACACTCTGTCCCGTGTAAGCGCCAAACCGGCATCGGACTCGCTGTGCTAAATAACCTGAAATCAAAAGAGGACTACCTCTATCGAAATATCGGCGCCATCTTGGAGTGTTATTTCGCGTAGAGTTCCACAACAGTTAACCTTTCATGTATTTATCTGACTATGCTACCAACTTAAAATGTTTATTTATTGTCGAGTTCAACATCAATTTACCATTCATATTACTCATTAGACCATGCTGCCCCATATTCAGAGTTAGTTATTGTCAATATTATACCAAATTCTCTCAATATGTTTTCATATCTTAAAATAGACTATATTATTCAATCTACACTTCTTATCTGTGCCATCTTCACGATTCTCACCTGCTGTAAGATAGACCAAGTGACCAGATAAGTATCGTATAATGTGAACATACGCCGATATTTACAGGTTAGTTTCCTTCATAGATTGCAATTTAAGGCACTTCTGACAATACTTCACATATATCAAGAGATTCAAAATCCCAATGACTAATTTGTTGTAGTCATTGTATGCAGTTCCTCACTAGATGTTTTTATATGCAAGTTGTTAATAAAGTTTACAATAGTTAACCTCTAGGATCATCAGTCTGAGCTGGACTATTCACCAATTCTACATGATCAATTCTGTGTAAAACCCAGCAGTGATAGCTATTTATGATCCTTGCTGCAAATAATTCGATTCCATCTATTGTCATACTACACTTATTCTAACCAAGCCTCCGCAGAATTCCTTACTCTTTTTTCATCATACTTCACAGTATATGAGTCTGAGTCTCAACAGCACCATGAGCCAAAACCCAATTAATCTCCCAAGGAATATTCTAGTTCCTGGTCATAATTAAGTCCTTCTTCTACCGCTCGCAAACGCATGATCCAACGGGCTTCATGCCTCCGCAGTTTCAGCTCCCTATTACCTCCTCTTGGGTCTAACTGTATATGTTCAATTCCATAAAAAGAAAATGACTTGATCGGACCCTGGTCTGTACAAGTATGCACATGCTCAGCGATGGGATATCTGCCATCATTATTTTTGATGGCTCGCATGTGTTCTGCCACTCTATCTTTAAGTGCCCTGATAGTACTTCCCACATACATTTGCGCTCAATGATATATATTACATATTTTGTACTACATGTAATGTTTAACAAAATCGTATACATTTTTCCTTTGTTGTCTTTAAAGTTTTTTGTCTTATGTGCTGCAAACCTACACATCCCGCAGTTACCACATCTAAAGAAACCTTTCGACCTTTCATATAACAATGGTGACATTCATGTTATGGGAGAACTAGGACTCAATAGGGATCCCAGTGTCCTCCCTCTTCTATACGTAATCTGAGGTCTTTCCCCTACAAATTCTCTAAGTGTTCTATCAGCTTGTAATATATGCCAATGCTTGGTGAGGCTTTTCCGTAATGTAGTGTTCATCCCTGTATACTCTGTGATTAGTCTAATTTGGTCTGACTCTTCTTGCTTCCTGTCTTTTGGTTTCAATGTAGTACTCCTTTTGATTTTCATCACCCGTCTTTTGCTTTCACTAAATCCCTAGTGTTGTAACCTCTTAATGTAAACCGTTTCTCCATATCTGAAATACATGTGTGAAAGTTAACATCCTCACTACAATTACGTCGTAGTAGTGAATTGCAGGCAGTTGGTTTGCGAAACATATTACTCATTATTCTTCCTTCCTTAGTATAAAGCTCTACATCCAAGAAAACTACTTTCTCTGTACTAATGTTTGTGGTGAACCTGATATTCATATCATTCTGATTTAGATATGCAATACATTGATGTAACAATTAATAGTCCCTGTCCAAATCATTAGACAGTCGTCTATAAAACGTCCTCAAATGAGAATGTGTTCATTCCAGTCTTTTCCTGCAGTACCCCAAAGCATCACTTCTTCTATCCACCCCATAAATATATTCACATATGCAGGTGAAAATTTCTAACCCATTGCAACGCCCTGGGACTGTCTGAACCAATTATCTTTAAAGAGAAAGAAATTATTAGTTAAAATCAATTCAGCCATAGATAGTAACATCTCAGTGTGCTCCCATTGCGCTGCAGGCCTTCTGGATAGGAAATGAAATAATGCCTTTAAACCCAATTCATTGCGAATACTAGTGTATAGAGACACTACGTCGAGGGTCACCAGGATCATTCCTGGCTCCCATGTAATGTCTCCCAAAATGTTCAAGATATGTGGAGTATCTTTAATGTAATTTGGCAGGTTTACCACTATGGGTTGTAAAAAAAGCTCTACAAAGTGTGATAGACGTTCTGTTGGTCCCCCAATGCTTGCAATAATCGGTCTACCTGGAGGAAATGGTAGGCCCTTATGGATTTTTGGCAAAGTATACATACACGGGAATCTGGGACGTGTCACCTTAAGATATAAAAGTTCTTCATCATCTAGTAGTCCTTTTTCATGCCAAATCTTTAAATACCCATTAATAGTTGCTATTAGTTTAAAGCTGGGATTACCAGATACTTTTTCATAGCAATGCTGATCATTCAGCTGATCATAAATTTCATTCTCATAATCTATGGTGTTAATCACCACGATATTCCCCCCTTTGTCCGCCTTTCGAATCATGCTATTGGGGTTCTCTATCAATGATTTTAAAGCATTTCTTTCCTGTGTAGTTAGGTTGTCTTTACTTCCACTTCTGTATGCCAATCCCTTATCGTATCTTTTATCTAAATCGTCAATTACTAGCTTGTAGGATATCTCCACATTATTGCCACTAGTTAAGTTGGGGGACCAGCGAGATTTGTTTTTTAATCCGCTAGTAATGGATAAATCTGGACTGATCTCCAGATCCTCTAAAACTCTTCCAATTGTAACCGGATCTTCTTCCAATTCCGTAATAGACAATAAGTTGACTGTATCTTGGATGTTACTGATGGTTAAATCACTTGACACAGTACCCAGCAATGCTGATGTAGTGACTTTATTAGGTTAGGATTGAGTGCAAAGTATTTTTTGAGCTTGAGGTGTCTTACAAATTTAAACAGGTCAATTTTCATGGTGCATAAGTCACCTACAGATTGAGGGCAAAAACCCAAACCTTTTTTAAGTAGTGAAATTGCTGCTGGATTTAAGACCTGATCTGAAAGATTAATTACTTCCACTTGTTTCTCTTGATCTACTGTTACTGTTTCTTGTCGTATGAGCGAGTTTTCATTCTGAAATTCCCTGTGACACCTGCCACCCCTCTTTCCACGCCTTGTTTTGCTGTATTGTCTGTTTTTTTGGTTTGATCCCTGTTGCCTCGTTTGATTCGATTGACTTCTAGCATGAAGGAAGAGTTGCCTAAAGGGTGAGGTTGTTTTGATATGGCAGACTATGCACCCTCAGTCTCACTGTCACTAGTTGGCATAGTACTCAATGAGGTATTACTAGATGTTAGTGAGACAGGTGCCGGTTCTTGTTTGGTTTTATCCACCTGAATTAAATAATCATACTTACTAGAGAATGTAACACTCTACCCGTATAGTAATCCACCTCATCTTATTTTTCCGGCTTTTCTCTGCCTAATATCATTTTGATGATCTTGTAAGACTTTCTTCAGAATCTCATAATTTTTTGTTGTGGGCTCCGGCATATTTAGTGCCAGAATCTCAGACTCTAACTGCGTGATCTCAGCTTGGTATTTGGCCACTTTCCTTTCTGCATTTTCTATCAATATGTCCATAAGTTTCATGGAGGATGATGTTAATTCCTTCTCCCATGTAACTAAAAGGTCTTCGTCCAAGTCATCATAAGTTGGGATGATTTGTGAACGAAGACCCCTTGGGATCCTGTTAAGTTTGACATAATGTTTGAGAGTTGTTCCATCCCACCATTTAGACATTTCTGCAAATTTCTCCCGCAAACCTTCATTTTTAGGTTGATTACCACTTTGTACAGCTTGATTTACTGAACATGCCCATGGGCTTTATCGCCACAACAACTCTACTGTATTCTAAACCTACTGCCCGTCTGCACTTAAATGGTACACTTTCCACCCCTTTCAAGCTTGTGAGTGGTACAAGACAGGGCCGCCCTCTTTCCCCATTATTATTTATCTTGGCCATGGACCCACTCGTCAGGCACTTCCAAGAGAAACATTTGCACAGGGGGCTGCAATTCAACACTGGCCCCCTTCTGGTATCTCTTTACGCAGACGATACAATACTTTGTTAGACATCCAAAAGATAACTTACACAAATTGATCAGAGAAATTATTAGATTTGCCGTTTTTCTGGACTGGGCATTAATTGGCACAAATCAGTCATATTCCCATTGACGAGCAGTACGAAGCCTTGGGCGCTTGAGTTCTCCCGAGAATGGTGCACCAAATCAGGGAAATATTTAAGCATAAACTTACACCTGGACACAACTCAAATATTGAGCCTCAATTACGGGCGAGCAGTGGACATATTGACCACTCAAATAGAAAAATGGCTACGAATCCCTTTGTCATTGGCCGGACGTGTGGCCATAATAAAGATGATAGTCCTCTCCAAATTTCTCTATTATTTCAAGAACATACCGATCCCACTCAACAACCAATTCTTTAACACACTTGATTCTCTCCTGAGCCGGCCTTTCCTTACATTACCATATACAACAGGGGGTTACAATGTTCCAGACTTCCAACTTTACTATTTAGTGGCACAAAGCAGCTATGCCTTCGTCTGGTACCACCCTAATGCCCGGATTTCCTATCTGAAGCCTGAGGTAGATCTTGCACTTCCAGAGCGCCTTTCGGCGCTCCTCCCCATGGGATTCCCCAGAGATCCTTAGGAAATCCAAGCCGTCTCCACCACGTGCTGGGCGTGGCATAAATTATGCTAGATTACTGGCACAGAGAGGCTATATTCCTCTGCCCTCCCTGTAGTAAACCCGAGTTTACTCCCCATAACGGGTGAAAGACTGGTAGGGCGCACTCTGACACAGTTCGCACTGACGAGACTGGGTGACCTTTATCCGGACGGACACATTTTCTCCCCCTCAGAAGACACACAACTTATTCCTAGTAGCGTTATGGACAAATTTGTGTTGGGCCATATCTGCTCCACACTTCGAGCCACTTTTCCGATGTTCCCACTTGAGCCAGCTTCATTTTCTCCTCTGACGTTGATCATGGATAACGCGGACAGCTCGCATCTGATCTCCAAGCTTTATAAGGTGTGTGCCCTACTGAAGCCTGTACGAGACAACAAAATCCGGAGCGCATGGGAGAAGGACTTGGGAACTACCATCACTGATGACCAATGGGCTTATTGCTGTTCGGTTACACATTTTTCCATGAATAGCAGGCATAAACTGCTACACTTCAAATTCCTGCGCCGCATCTATTTCACCCCAGCCCTTTCTCACAAGATAGACCCAGCCAGGCGACATACTTATCACAAATGCTCCGCGCTGCATGCGAACTTCGCTCATCTCTCCTGGACATGCCCTAACTTGCAAAGTTATTGGGAACAGGTTCACCACACGTTAGGCCAAATGTTACACATTCCCCTGGCCCCAATTCCGGAAGTGGCACTCTTAGGATATATATTTACCTTCTCCAAGAAAGTCCGCAGGTTTGTGTCGCTTAGCCTATTATTAGCCAAGGGAGAAGTGGCTATCCACTGGGGGCGAATGTCCAGGGTTGGTTGCGCAGTCTCGCCTATTGCAATGTAAACAGTGAACCGTACGCAAATCTGATGCCCAGTACATACAGATAAAGATATCTGGGGGCCATACAAGTCCTATGTTGAGGCGCTTAGGCATGAGTCTGAATCCCCACTGAACGGGGCATAAGCCCTGAGGGGGTAGGGTGATCCTACATTCACAGCTGTCTGTATTCTTACGTGTGCATGCGAGGTTATCACGCAATTACATGTTGATTTCTGGGAGTGGAAATGCTCTGTCAATGTTAATTTGTTACGCAATGGATGGGATTGGTCAGAGGGGCCCTTACATAATGTACGATTACTATTGCAAATGATTATTTTTTATTTTGGTAACTGGTTGAATATATTTGCGCACAGATCAAGACACTATCTCGGTATGATGTGACACGCAATGACCATGACATGATGTGCGAATATGTAACTGGGATTCTTATGTAAGATGTACATGGAAAATAAAGTTATAAAAAAAAAAATGAAAGTGCATTATCAAATATTATATCATTCTTATAACGTCATTTCAAGGTGCATAAAATCAAATATAATATATCATATTATCAATATAACATTTTCAAAACTTATTCTAAAAACAAACCAGACCGTTTCCCTTGCTGATTAAATATAATAGCTAAACATTTCCGTATCCCATAAAATATTCTTATAATATTACGATCTCAGTCCAAAAGAACTTGGGACCGGAACAAAGTGTGGTGGTTTGAATCCCACTTCAATGTATATTAAATGTCATTATTGGCAGCTCCTCATACACAGCATTTGTGCAAGGTGAGCGCTCTCACAGCGGGTAGCGATGGAGCTAGCTCCAAGCAGAAATTTTCAAAAGAAGGGCACAATGAAGTGTGAGATCTCTGTTCTTGGCTGTCATGAGGCTTGCTGAAGCAGTAATCATAGACAAATTGGCACATCTGTCTAGAAGCTCGTCACCTTCAAAAAACAGAAACTGCAGTCCCCTTATCTACCAAGTGGCAGTGTGCTGGAAAATTTGCAGTGCAGAATTTTGTTTACAAGGTCATTCAAAAGGAAATTTCTAGATTCAGGCATCTCTCCAGCTTCTCTCAATTCAGTGTCTGTCTCTCCACCCTCCAAACACACAGAGAGCTGTATCATCCGTCTTCTGGTGTTCTAAACCAGAGACAATCCAAAATGGATCCCACTGGTCCCAATGCTCAGACTCATACCACACAGAGTTGTAGTACTTCACACTCACTGAACAAACTCACAAAACACATGGAATGACGGTTTAAGATTCTGGGTTCAAATAACAGCTGAACTTTACATGAGAGGTATCAGTAAACTCTCTTCTCCTTGATACAGAGAAAAAGGTCTGGACACACAACTGATTTAAAGAAATCTCTAAATGCTGGCACCACAGCTTTACATGATTCGCCCATGACATACATTGTAGTCCTATGTTCATTATCTGGGTCAAAGAACATGTTTTGGGCCTTGCATTACCTAGAACAGACCTAGGACATTACATACATGCTAGAATAGTGTGATTCATAGGGCAAAATAGAAATTTGGGATACCAGTTCCACATTCAGATGGATCCTCAGGGGAGGGGAACATACCTGTTTACCATGCAGAGGATATTCTCGTCTCAGCACCAATTATGTATCGTATGATGTGTATCTAGCCTACCTGCAATAGGCACACTCTATGCAGTACGCTAATAATTCACTGCACAAAAATGCATGTAGGCAAATTTTAAAAATCACTAAATTGCTTCCATTAGCTGTTACTAGGAGACCTCAAGTTAGTCACCATCAGGATTATTCAGCCACTTGTAAAACCCATTGATTGTGTTCCTAGTTGACTTGACTTGACTTGTGTTCCTAGTTTTGTTCGAGATATTGTGTCATCATACAATGTAGACGCCACTATTCATTTGATTTTCAGTGTCACATGCTGCTTTCCTATTCCTATTACTAAAGTTGTATTCCTTTTCATTTTACCTGGACTGCTCCAAGGTGCTATGGGGATATAGGACATGAAGTAATAACTTTAATTTGTTTTTAAGCAAAGCTACTAAACATTTAATTGCAAGTAGAGTGATGAATTATCAGTGTCAAAGACTGTCATTGAAAAAAACATCACTGGATTTTGCATGAATATCCTCATTGAAACCCTGTAAGCATGCATAGGTCATTTATTGGTAAAAATTAATACTCCTGCTTGTGAAAGAATTGTGCTCAAAATTAGTATTTCTATTTACATGGTGAAAGTAAGATGGTTTAGTAAAACATTTAACTTGGTTCATTTGGTTTCATGAGGAAAATACAGCATAAGAAGAAAAAAGGTGGTATGGTCACCAAGAATACAAGATACTGTTGAAAGTGATGCTTCTTTTGGATAATCTGTTACAAATGAAAATAGGCGAGTGATATGTGCAGGCCAGATCCATGCCGAAAGTTTGGGATAGCCACATAAAACAAGTGTACATATAATGACACAAAGGAAAATAATTTGCTAAGTGACAGTACGGTGACCTACATTGAACACCTCTGAAATAGTACCTCCTGGCCCATTTATTTTTATTAAAGGTTTTATAAAATCAGTGTTGTATTTATATTTGAGTTAACTTGTAGTTTCTATACGCAGTGTGTTTTCAGCAATCATGTTCTCCGCAATGAGTGTTGGCCAGTCCTCTTCCTTTGCTCCTGATTATGGCAAAGCAAAGGTTTCTGCACAGCGAATCTTTAAACTTTTGGATAGAAAGCCACAGATCGACAGCTATAATGAAGGAGGAGAACAAATAGTGAGTACTTACACTAAAAATGTATTTTCCTCACACCATAGAGGCAGTAGTTTTACTGAGTAACAATATGATTTTTTTTATTTTATTGAATTTCTCAGTTTGTCTTTAGCTAATGCTTAACCTTCAGACACAAATGGTTTAAGTTGTATGCAGTTATTTTCTTTTTCCATATTTGCATTTATTTTGAACAGCCAAATGTATCAAAGAAAGGGAATAAACTTGCAATAAAATGTTTTGAATTAAAATACATGTGCTCTTTAGGGCACATTGCCTCAACAATCTATGGTAGACAAAAGTGGTAATATCAATTTGGGAAATAACATTGTTATTTGCAGTGGCCTTTTAATCATTAAGTTGTGACATCATAGCTATATTAAAAAAAAAAAAATCATTATTAATAATACTACTACTGACAGTGATGCCACAGTGAAGTATTGTGAGTCATTGTAAACTCATGAATTGTTAATAGGTAATGGACCTGAAGTCCTATGCTTGACAAGAAGAGCTCACCAGTTTCACACTTGGGGCCTGATTTAGAGTTTGGCAAAGAGTGTACTCCCTCGCAAAGGCATCCGCCGAACTGAGGAACGCCCACCAAATTCACAGTTGCACGCACCTTCACTATGTCGCCAGCAGAGACTACCCCCTTGCTGCCACTGATATACACCTATGATAGCGCAACGGAGTAAGGGCCGTCGAAGGTTTCACCATTGGTCTTTAGTATTTGTGCTCACAGTTGGTGATCAAATAATACTTTTCACTGTCCGTCACAGATAAGGGGCAGTGAAAACTCAAACATTGACCTCAACTCTATGGGAGAAACTGCAGATGGGAGAGGTCATTGTTTCTTTTTAAATTTCAAAAACAATATCCAGCTTTAGGATTTTGTTGCTGGCACGGTCTGTCAAAATGTCAATGCATTGATAGGAACCGCAGTGACAGTGGTTTCTGCCAGTGCAAGAGACTGGCATTCCCAATTGAGGGTAATTTGACAAGAGCAATCTCAGCACTCCGAGCTCAAATGCGACACTTCCTCTAAACGTCATGGGCCGTATCGCTCTGGTGAAAATGATTGTGTTGCCCAAGCTGCTCTATTATTTTTCAAATCTCCCACTCTATGTTCTGCCCAAGGTCTTTCGAGAGTTGAAATGGCTGTTCTGGGATTTCATATGAAATAACTGGAGACCGCAAGTGGCTCTGTGGAAACTGTATGCTCCTACTGATCAGGGCGGGCTGGCAGTCCCTAATATGGAACTGTATTATTTGGCTGCCCAACTTCAATGGGTGACAAAATGGCTCGATGGTCAGAATCTGGAGGACACGGCGACCGTGGCACAGCCCTGGGTCCGCTCTCAGATCTGCCACTCGTTTCATCCTGTCGCGAAACTTCCAAGGCCAAAACAACTCCACCTGGGTTTGGCGATACGCTGTTATAAGAGGAGCTTATATCTTACTTTTGCGACCCTTCCATACGCCCCTATCCTGCCACACACCCCTATCCTGCCACTGTGCGGCACACCACGAGGCACACTAGATACGTCGGAGGCAGCCCTGGCGACCTGGCATGCCGCAGGCATAGCCACACTAGGCGACCTTTATAGTGACGGTACGTTACTGCCGTTTGTGACACTAGCTGAGGATGCTGAGTTGTCAGCAGGCCAATTCCTCTTACATACCTCTCTTCTGAAAGCACGATCAGGTGCCTGGGGAAACTTGACGGGGGAACCTCAGACACATATACAACTTCAATACCTCCATGTCATGGGGGTGGGCTCCCACGTGGTGCATTGGTTAGTGGAAGCGCTCCTTACATACACTCTCAAGCCGATGGCACGACTCCTAATCATTTGGGAGATGGATAGAGGCCGGTCATGGTCTGATAAAGAATGGATTGCTGTGGTGATGAGCCCCAAACTCATACCAAGGAATTCCAGATTCAAACTTATACAGACATATCATACAAAAAGCGTATACCTCACCTGACAAGATCAATAGACATTTTCTCACTACCGCCTCTACATGCCCGCACTGCCAGCAGTTAGATGCAGATTTGCTTCACATGCTTTGGGCGTCCGAATCCCTGCAGCAATAATGGCAAGAGGTAGTCACAACACTAGCCACATGCACAGATATGCCCATATCGCTGACATGAGAGATCTGTATATTGGGACTCTATCCCAGATGAAAAAACAATAAGATCACCTCGAGATTCCGGGATCTGGGTCTAATCACAGCAAAAAGATTCATAACTAAAGGATGGAAGCGTGCGGACCCACCAGAGGTGACTGGCTGGAAACTATCACATGTAATCTGGGCGCAAGCGGAGAGTGCGGCGCTACACAGGGAGGAGAAGGCAGGGCTTCGAAAATACCCTATAGTGCAGGGCTGGGACGCCATAGTAATGGCCCTTCAGGGCGGTACTGCAGTGAATGATGAGGATACGCAGCCCGCTGATTCGTAACAGGCATGTCAGTACCAAGCTGCATGATTACGAGAAGCTGTTATGCCCTGACATACGGTCAACCACGCACCCAGGAAATCTCCGATCCATCGCTAGAGGCCACTAGAACCCCACGTGCTTCTGGGAGTGGGGGCGCCCACAGCTGTTTTCATAGCTGCACGCAGGTACATGCTATTGTTTGGCCTCTGATTAGGCGTGCCATGAGATAATGGCGGGTAGACAATAAATCATCATGCTATGATGTGTAACAGCGCCTTGACTCACATAGATTAGATGGTAGTTTGTAGTGTTGTAAGTTTAAGTTTTCACTATTTGTTTATTGGAAAATTATGTCTTATTGGTACCCACGCATGACCTCTCATCACATGTTGTCAATATACATTATGCTATTAATAATGGAGTTCAAGTTGGAACGACAGGTTATTTTTTAATTTATTTTTTATGTGATGGAATAACATATTTATCAGACATTGCGGTACTGACCCAGACAAGTTGGGTCCTGATTATGCTATGTATGGCCTTACATCGGACACAATGGCCATGATATGGCAATGTATGTGAGCAATAGCGCACTGAGATTCCTTCATATGTACACAACATAATGTAAGTGTCTATCAGCAGAACTGTGGTGTTAACATTAGCTCATTTTTTTTGTAATATGCACTGTTGTAAGTCATATGGGCTTCATAATTTTGCAATGGACATCTGAAAATGCTGTATAACATTATGATGCTAGTTATGGTTAATTCAGAAAATACCAATAAAGATATTTAAACAAAAAAATAGACTGGTATTCCCAAAGGACAACCGAGTACTTTAATATGTCTTCGCGATGGAGTAAATCCCATCAGGCCCATAAATACTTATCAATTTATTTTTGGTCACACTTACAACCATGCAGTGGTTCTAAGTATTGTTCTACCTTCACTGAATTGAAACATATATGTGCTGTTTTCAAAACAATTAGTTTACTCCTTCGCAAATACCTAAGTAAAAAAAAAACACATTGTTAATTGCTTTATTGACATATGCAATGATTTCCTGCTAGGAGTCAAAGAGCAATAGAAGGAAAAAATTCAACAATGCCATTGGCAACGATCCTGCGTTACAGTAAATCACCTCTGACAATGTCTTTGACATTTATTACAAACCTAGCAAATTATTGAATGCAGAAGTATCAAAAAATGTTTTATGTTGAAATTCTAAACACAAATTAGTACTGCTTATGGCAAACAGGCTAATAAAGCACCCCACCCCATAAGAAAATGGTAAAGATTGGCAAAAGTGAGTAGCTACTTTTTTTCTCTAGCACTCATGTCTTAGCATTATGCATTAGCTTGAACCACTAAGCATACTAAAATGGAGCCAAGAGAAATTTAAGGTGTGAGTTTCTAGTGACCAACTATTCATAACTTAAATATCCAAATCATATCACAAAACATGTTTAAATCCAGCTTTAGCACTCACTGTAAAAATACAACAGTTAGTCAAGGAATATGTGTGTTTTTTATTTTTAGAATAACTTTGAAGGAAATATAGAATTTAAGGAGACAAAGTTTACATACCCAACAAGACCAGACGTCCAAGTTCTGCAAGGCATCAATTTAAAGGTTGCTAAAGGACAAACGCTTGCACTGGTTGGAAGCAGTGGATGCGGGAAGAGTACCACAATTCAGCTACTGGAGAGGTTTTATGATCCTGCTGAAGGCCAGGTGGTAAGGAACAATGCTATATTGTTTACATACGGTTTATTGAAAAAAGTCCATTAATAAAATCTTTACTGAAGCTGAATATTACTGAAACTTGATAAGCTTTGGGGTAAAATTATTTATTATTAGCATGGTGTTTTCAAAAGGTAAGGACCAACAGACTGCTATCTTTAGTGACTGCGCAGAAACCCACTGCCCTTCAACAAACCGCAAAGGGCACTAGGTAACCTGCAAGCAGGTCCTCGTGCCGCTCCCGCTTGGAGAGTTCTTCTAACCAGCTTCCCCGCAGTCAGCTATCCTCTGCTGCCTGTCTACCTGCTGCTCTTTGTTTGTGACTCCTCTGATTGTTTCTTGCTCTGTTTTGCCTTTTCTGCCCCCTGTTTTCCCTCTTTTGCTCTGTTTTGCTTTTCTGTTCATTTTTGTTGCCCTCTGTATTGCCTTTTCAGCGCACTTGTGTTTCCGCCCTCTGTTTTACCTTTTTCTGCTTGTTTCTTACCTCTACCCACCGCTTCCTTAAGACCTGGCTTTTCAACAGAGACCTCTCACCCCAGCCCCCGAATATTCCCCGGGGTGACAGTAGTGTGCTCTACAAATGCTGATTGATTGACTGAAGCCACATTTTTTTTTAAAAAAAGAGAGTTTTCACCATACACAGAAATGTAAAAAAAGGATTGTGGGCTTCTTTTCTGTGCTACCCTTGTCTTATCAAATCCTACTTTTTTTTAACAATATTGATAACGTTCACGTAAGTATTTTACGGTGACCACATAATTCCAAGGTATGTTGTATATGCACCCTTTTATTTTCTTGACAGTTCCCTTTTTTTCTAGTTTGCAGATGGAATGGACACCAAATCCTTGAATCTGCAGTGGTTCAGGAATCAGATGGGAATTGTGTCCCAGGAGCCTATTCTTTTTGACTGCAGTATTGCTGAAAATATTCAGTATGGCGACAACAGCCGGTTTGTTACCCAAGAGGAGGTGGAAGAAGCAGCTAAATCAGCAAATATTCACAGTTTCATTGAAGATCTTCCAGATGTATGTCCATATTATATTTTCATTGTATTCTATTGTACTCATTGAGCAGCAATAATAATCCTTTCAAGAAATGCTATGGATGCTTGCAAAGTGGTGAGAAGGTGGCTATCTTGGATATCGCTCGGGTAGTCCCTGTTATGAGGTCAGAGAAGAACTGTACGCATGCAGAGCTGCTGAAAGGGAAATTCTGCCTCAGCCTGATTTTAGAGTGGAGTGGTTAGTGAACAGAGCTGGAAACAGGACAATCCTGTTGAGACTTGATTTTAAAAAGGAGTAGCACTTTTAGGAGAGTTTGGGACAGCTAATCACTGCCCTCTAATGATTTCAGAACAGAAGGGAACTTTTTCAGCTGAAATTGAGTTTGTTTTGTTTGGATACTTATTACTTCAGAATAACATCAGTTTTCCTACATTTGTGGATCAGCTGGTCTGTCTCTTTCTCTTCTTGAAATTCTGTTTTGTTTTTAAATGCAGAAATACAACACACGGGTTGGAGATAAAGGAGCACAGCTCTCAGGGGGTCAGAAGCAAAGAATCGCCATTGCAAGAGCGCTTGTTCGAAAGCCCAAAGTGCTACTCCTTGATGAAGCTACTTCTGCTCTTGACACAGAAAGTGAAAAGGTTTGTAATGTCACAGTGTTCTAACTAATAATGCCATTAACTTGTATTAACAGATTAATCAAGCAAGAGTTTATGACTTCAACAGGCAGCAATGCATCCTGGGCAAACTTCATCCTCTACAAGGTCCCATTTTGGAGTACAACTTTTTAAAGGCAGTATTTCAATCCTAAACTGGAAATATATTTTCCCATCTAGAGGTATAATAATGTGATCCCAGTATGGTTCCAGATAAAACATGGTTTTAAATTCATAAGTCTCCAATTAATAAGTGACAAATGCTCGCTCTAACTGCATTTTCGTCTACCCACTGCCAATAATGGGCTTTCAACAGCCTTGGTGTTAAAGGTGAACTTAAGAATGAACTGAGCCAAAAGTCCCCAAGACCAATGGCTACAAGCAACTTTTGAACATGTCTCAGCCATGGTATTTTACAAAGATTTTCTGCAGTCATCCTATCCCTTAATGCGCCACCATAATATGCCAGCTCAGGCTGAAACCACAGCATCCTCCAGAATAACTAAGCCCAATATGTAGGTAATTGCCATTTACCAATTCTAAAATACCGAATTTTACCGATTCGGTATTTCAGAATCGGTAAATGGTATGTAGGTATTGATTCGGTAAATTTTACCGAATCTGTAAAATTCGGTAAATATCGATTCGGTATTTACCGATTCGGTAATTCCCATTCATTGCTATGGGCCTGGAGGCCCATAGGAATGAATGGGAATTTCCGAGTCTGTAAATACCGAATCGGTAATAGGGGGAAGACTTACAAGAGTGGCAGGGTGTCACATTGACACCCTGTTGCACCCCTGAGAAGTACATGGGTGCACATGTGGCACACATGCATGCCCTAAGGGCATGTATGTCTGCCACATGGTACTTTTGGAAAAGCACAAATTTGCTTTTTCAAGATTTTCAATATTTACCACCAACTTTTAGTGCTTGAGTGCTCCCTACATTAAGGATTCAGTACTTTACCGAATATGTATTTTAAGGAATCGGTAATTTACTGATTCCTTAAATTACCGATTCAGTAAATTACTGAATCCTTAAATTTGGCCTCTACATCTCAAATGCTTAATACCGGTAACGGTCGACATTCTGTAATTTCAGCCGTTACCGACCGGTATTGGGCTACCTACATCTGGCCCTAAGTCTGCAATTTGTCTCTGCCTGCCAATGGTCGTTGACCCATGTTCATCATCAAAGGTTTAGAGGGGGTACTGTGCGGTAATTTAAACAAATTCCACAAAAAGCGATTTTCTGCTCATCTTCTTAGCAAGGAAAGGCCAGAGAAACCCCATAATTCTGAACCATAAAACAAAGGCATCAATAGCTTTAGCATCTTAAATTGGCAAAGTAGGAGCAATGGGTTTCGTTCAGGAGCTATTGTACTCCCTGACTATAGCTCCCATTATTTGTTTGTGCTTGAGAGTTAGTAAATCTAGCTGAGGTTTTCATGAAAGGCTCAGGGAGATATTTACTACCAAATATCTAAAGATCTTTACACTATCGAGTGGCACGCCCCTCAGTTCAAGTTTTCCTTTGAAATATCTGTGCTTATTAAGAAATATTATCTTTGTCTTCACACAATTGATTTCCAAACCTCAAAGGAAGCTAAATTCCAAAAAGCGATCTAAAGCATGTTGCAGACCGCTCAGAGTTTTGGAAATTAATAAGGTCATCTGCGAAGAGAAGGATAGGCATCAGTATGTATAGAGGACAGGTAAGAGACCGCATCATTGAGATAAAGTGAGATGTAGCGAAAACAAGGGATGTGCCAGCACACACCCCTGACAAACACCCTTTGTGATAGAGAATCGGTCTGTCACCTGTCTTTGAGAACCCCAGTGGACCTGAGCAAAGTTCCCCATAGGTTCACGGAGAGTGGCAAAAGTTTGTCGGAAAGACCCAGGCTGTGCAAAACTTGCCATAGCCGGTCACGCAGGACCAGATTGAAGGCGGACTTAAGGCCAATGAAGGCAACATATAGTGTTTCTCCGCCATCTGTCACAACTTTCCAATAAAGTAAAAGAAAACAGAAGTTTTGATCAATTGTAGACACCGTCTTTAGGAAACCTGACTGAAAAGGGGAAATAATGGCCTTTTCCTCAATCTATGTCTCAATTTTGCATAAAATCAATCAAAAGTATTCTGTATATAGTTGATCAAACTATCAGCCTGTAATTCAAAGGGACGGATCAATCCCCTTTCTAGGTCTCGCCTAGCGATGTAGCGCATGCGCTGCTTGCCTAAGCGAGGTCTATTGTCACCGCCTAGCTTAGCGAAGCAGGACAGGATGGGTGCACGCGCTATTAAAGACTGAAGACATCAGCTTGGGTGAACGCGCTCTTGGAGACATCAGCTGTGCACGCATACGGCTCGGCTCGTGGCGTTATCACAACGCCTGCTCTCACTATACGTGTGCACATCTGACGGTGCCCGGACATGCCATGTGCAGGCTCACGACGTCTCTTTGAGACAGCCGATGTGCACACTCATGGCGTGGGTCAGCTAACAGTATGGGCGCCGGCAACGTCAGCATGGAGCCTGCTGCAGCTCAGTGTGGTTCCTGTTTCAATTAGCCTGCTCTTTCGTCGATCACGGTCTGTTGCACGCTCCCGTGATATACCCCACACGTGAACACTCCCGCTTACGGTGAGCACCAGCACACATGCGCACTTTAGATTTAGGTTGTCTGTATCCCTACGCATGATGGAAGTGGCCGGACCGTGGACGCAAAAATACAAATGCCTCAGTTGAACACTTAAATAGGGATCAGCTAGGGTAGGTGTAGAGCGGCGCAATAGTGTTACATTACCATCACTGAGTACAGCGGTAGCGTTAGCTTGTTAATGTTGCCATGGTGCCCTCTCGGAGTCAGCCCTTATGCTCTGTTCTGCACCTTGCAAAGCTGGCGAATGCTCGGTATGCGCAAGATTGATTTGCACGTTCAAATCAACAGAAACATTATTTGTTTACTTACATTTCCTTGATGATAATAGTTTCTAATGCGTGCATCTGTGTATTGCTCCAAATCGGGTGTAACTTGGGCAAGCTTTAAAAAAAATGTACAACAATAGCGACTTTGTACCAGCATGACAGGATTTTTGTCCCTTTTTTCATATTTACTTTTGCAAAAACTTGCACAGACCGCAGATAATATCAGGACTGAAAAAGAAGAAAGCTTGGGAGAGGATGTTGTCTGACAGCTAAAACTGCCGACTTTGGTGCTGGAAACTAAGGTTCGAGCCTCTGGGTTGACTCCACATCCTGTGGTTCTGGGCAAATCACCGGTTCTCCCCGTGCCTACCCAAAAAACAAATAAATCATTGTTAGAAACACTCCAGCATCTTTAAATGGAACTGTCTCCAAAAGTATGTTTTGGCAGCCAAGGGGGTCGGGCTGGGGGGTCACAATAGATTCATCATGTTGCACCCAGTGGACATGTATGGAGAGGGTCCAGTTTGACTATCAAAAAGTCAGAGTTTAAATATAATAGTAGGTCATGGGGAGGGCCACTGGAATTATGCAATCCTGTGTTTGCTGCTTCTGCTTTATTTTGCATAATTATCCCTCATCTGGTGCATAATCTGTAGATAAATTGTTTCTTACTCAAAAGGATCAAAGCTTACTGAAAACTCTCTAGGTGGTTTCCTCCCATAATTTGTACAATAAACCAAAAATAAGACAGTATCTGCTTGAAAAACACATTAAGCAGCACAATCGTGGTCACACCTGACAACAAAGGGTCCAAAAGACTTAATTCGGTCACAGTGTAGTTTAGATCCATACCTATTTGAGCTAAGACTGGCGGCAATTCAACGACCTTGGTCCATTTGAGCCATCGCATACCAGTTGTTGATATCACATTCCTAGTTGAAGCTGATGATGAACAGTCCGTTCTTAATTTGGGGCAAAATGAATTCATGGAGAGACTCAATGGATTATGATCTCTCTTAATCCTATTTATGACAGACATATCAATGCGAAATGACCAAAGAAAGAGGTCTAGAAAGGATGTAATCAATATGACTAGAATGGAGTACGTAGTTAGTTATATATGCAAGCACCAAGACCATCAGGGACTGTTCTGCCTTTAGTGGCTCTAAAGCCGACATGTAATGTTGGCACTTTCAATTGTAAAGCGGCCTCTGTTCACCTCAATACTGGGGGTATATCGAGCTTTAGTACACCACCTCATACCTCAACTTCATTACTTGCATCACTAGAGTCCTCATTATCTAAGGGCTCAAAGGTGGTGTTAAAATACCCCCTAGAATCAAACCTGGATAAGGAGTGCGGGCTGACAGGAGGTCCTCCAGGGCCGTGATTGTATGAGTTCTTAGTCCACCCCTAGAACCTCTGGAACATAAATATTAAATATATCAATATCCAATGGCCCCCCACTTTCAGCCACAAGGCAGATAGCCAAAATGGCTGGTGTGTCAGTGTTGAGCAATTGGATTTCACAATCCAAAGCCATTCTAACCCAGATGGTAAGAATCCCCCCCCAGAGGGCAAGAATACAATAATTCAAATAACCAAGTCTGAGAACAGGTTCAGCACTCCAGGTTTCTTGGAACAGATGTCATATTGCTCAATAAGAATGTTCCTATCAGGAGGAATGATTTTGGATTTCAAGCCAGCGATGTTCCAAAATAAGTAGCCCATTATTGGCCCTGGAAGGTTTTCTAAGGTTGTGTTGGTTAACTGGCACCTGTTTGACTTTGTTAGGAAGACCTGTGCTAATAGGTTAACCACCTACCTTCTGGCCATCAGTATCTGGGGTGATCGTATGATGGTCACCAGGTCTTGAAGGCAAAGAGTGTGATGTAGGAAATAACATTTCAGATACTAGAGAAGATGTATTTAAACATGGGCCAGTAACTGCATTTCTGAGTGCTTCAGAGTGAGCTCTCTGTCTAGCTAGATCTGAGTCAGATTCTGGGGTAGCCAAGTGGTGAGCATGATTCCCACCAATAATACTAACGGGTGGCTGTTAATCCACCATCCTGAGTGAAGAGTTGGCTCGTAAAGAATTAAAAAGGCTACCTCTGTCACTAGGTCAGACAGAGGGATAGCATGGCCCCTGCCAGGAACCATTTGCTAAAAGTGTCTTGAATTGAAGTCCTAATGTCCAGAGCTACTAGATTGTCAACTATTTTGTTGAATGTGTATTAATGCTTTTTAAAACTGAGAGGGTAATACTTTTAATTGCTATCTAGTGTGTAGTGTATAGTAGTGTGGCTCACTGGTTAGAGGCGGCAGACCCGAGAGCAGAGGACGGCCCGGGACCAGGGTTCGATTCCCGGCGCGGCAGGTTTCTGGACCAGGGTCAGCGGACTCGATAATTCTCTCGCCTCGGTGCCCACTCTGATCAGCGATCACACTCGGCAACTCTGGGCATTAGCTTGCCTCATCTTCACTAACGGCTCCACCAGACCGCCGGGGATGCCTGGTCTCACCCTGGAGATACCCATTAAGGGACCATCTCTCAGGGAAACCAGGAAGGGTTTCGCAGCGGTCGAAGCGCCTTGGGACCCTACGGGTAAGTAGTGCGCTATATAAATGCCTATACATTTACATTTACATTTACATACTATCTGCACTTACCTGGGAATCTCGCCCGCACCCCGGTCCGTCACTGCAAGTGGCGTTTGAACCGAGGGTAAACTTGGGCTATCACGCTCTGACATACTTCCGGGGGACATTGCTACTTCCAGGTGGTTAGCGGGCTAGTTCTTAGCCCTGCTCACCCTATTTAAACTAATGGCAGAACGGACGCGCAGCGTGCGCGCCACCGGCAGGCCAAAGGCAAGCCAGTCTGCGCCTGTCCGCGCCAGTCCAGGGCCAAGGGCACAACCCCTGCAAAATTTTCCAATGAATTACCCAGTATATATTACTCACATGAGGAACTTTACAAACACATGGTTAATACAAAATGTCTACGTCTAGACCCGCAGCAGGAGATTAAGCAGTTTGAGCACTGTCAGTTGTCACTCTCATATTCAAAAGTTTGATTTCCAAAATCGGAGTACACTCCACCTGTTAAGAAGGATGTAAAGGTCCTAAACGCGATGCTACTCAATACAAGATCACTAGTGAAGCACAATACAGAAATGGCAGAACTGAGGTAGCATTCATAATGGAGACCTGGGCAGGTGGAGCTTCAGGAGTAGATATCTCACTGGCGCTTCAAGGGGGATATTCAATTATTAGGGCAGACAGAACATGGAAGAGAGGTAGGGGTTGGCGATTATCTTTAAAGAAGAACAGCACATAAAGGGGTCAGGAGCAGATAGCTCCCACAACTGCGACCTACTTTCCTTTCAGATTGCACTAAACAACAATAAAACTCTAAAAGGGCTACTGCTTTACAGACCACCTAGGACGCAAATGCCACTGCTGGATACCCTTAGTCCAATCTTAGAATCTAGTTTGGATGGTCCTGACTTTAAATTTCTTGGTGATTTTAATTATCACCTAGAAAGACTTGCAGACAACAATACAGCCTCATTGGTCAATGTTCTGACTTATTGTTCTCTGGATCAACTAGTTAAACTGGAAACACATGTAGCAGGTCACACTATGGATGGGATTTTTACATCTAATCCCAATCTTAAAATTGACACAATATTACCAGTCCTGTGGTCGGATCATAAAGCCATCCTGTTTACTATAACTACAGAGCAGGGACAGCCACATCACAGAAAAGAACATAGGCTGGTCACCTACCAGGACTGAGATAACATTGATGTCCCACTGTCACAGGAAATACTAGCAAAGAGTAAACCAGAACTAATACAGAATAGTAATGTACCAATGGACAGGCTCTGTGCCTTGATCAAGTCAGCAGTCAACATTGCAGCCCCTATAAAAAGTTGCATCTCCGGGAGGAAAAATGCATCAAAAGCATGGTTCACAGATTCACTAAGGGCACAAAAATAAACATGCAGAAGGGCAGAAATGAAATGGAGAACCAATTACGACCAAGATCAGAAAAGAGAGTATGCATGAGCACTGGCGGACTACAAAAAATTGCCTATTAGGGAAAAAAGCTAATATTATATTAATAAAATTAATGAGACTAAGAACTCCAGCAGGGATCTCTTCCTTACGGTAAAAAAACTGGCAAATCTTCCCACTGCAACACAGATGGAAAGCAGCATAATGTTATGAAATACACTTGGGCAGTTCTTTGTTTACAAAGTTACCTCAGTATATGAATCCTTTAAGAGTACTAACAAGAAAGTCACCTCAAGATATGAACCCTCTATGAGCACTAATAATATTAAAGACTCAGTTAAACAAAATAAACTAGATTTGGATGTTCCAGTTAAAACAAGATTGTTTCAGACCTCCATCAGAACAAATCAACCTGGTGGTAAAGAAGATTAAATCGAGGGGACCAGTGGACCCTTGCCCACCCAAGGTGATGCACATATTCCCAGAATTAATAAGTGAACAATTAAAAATCGTATTCACAGAAATAATTCGGTCAAGTCACTTTTCAGATACATGGACAATGGCGTCAGTGCTACCACTCTTAAAAAAGGCACCTTGGACCCAAAACAACCCAGTAGCTATCGGCCAATATCGAGAATCCCTTTTCCAGCTAAGGTATTTGAAAAATTACTCAATAACCAACTAGCAGAATTTACTGCTGCAAGTAACTTTCCGGACCATTCACAATATGGGTTCAGGAAGGAGCATGGAGCAGAAACTGCATTAGTACTGGCAGCAGAGGTACTCAGGATGATATTAGATGCCAGAGGGAAGGCCGCCCTGATTCTATTGGATCTCTCAGTGGCCTTCAACACTGTGAATCATGATATACTACATGATCAACTAGTAGATCTAGGACTCCATGATTCTGCACTCTTGCTAATGGACTCCTTTTTAAAAGAGAGATCCTTCTCAGCAAAAATAGGCGAGTGTACATCTGACCTTTTTAAATCACCCCGTGGAGTACCTCAGGGATCCTCCAAGAGCCCCACACTTTTTAATATTTATGTTGCCCCTTCGGCAGAAATTATAAGGCATTATGGATTCATGCCAGTGTTATATGCCAATGACACCCAAATAGTGGTGTCAGTTACAGGCAGAGTTGAGGAAACTGCTGTGCGTTTCAATGACTGCATGACACAGGTCGGTAGATGGATGCAGTCAAACTGCCTGAAGCTAAATGGGGACAAAACTGAGGTTATGCTTTTAGGAGCCGGGGCAGATTTCTGGTCGCCCAGATGCTGGCCGGATAGTCTGGGTGATTGCCCAAAACCTGTGAACAAGGTCAAAAATCTGTGAGTCATTTTTGATAATAGACTAACTTTTAATGATTAGATAAATAACCTCACGTCTACCATGTGGTATATATTCAAAATGTCCATACATTCCTCAAGAATCATGCAAAACATTGGTGACGGCACTGGCTTTGGCCAGATTAGATTATGGCAATGCCTTATACTCAGGATTACAAGTCCAACACTTAGCTAAGTTCCTAGATCTGAACCAGTTGGTCATAGATTGAGTACTCTCCATTGGCTTCCCTTTGGGAGAAGGATCAGGTTTAAATCGTTGTGTCTGGCCTATAAAGCCTTACATGGGACGGGACCACAGTTTCTAAGAGCCCACATGAAATGGTACGTACCGGCTAGAAATTTGAGGTCAGTCCACTTAAAAACCCTGCAAACTCACAGAATCAAGCAGGTAATGTGGGGAGGGAGAAGCTTTTTGCATCGGACTGCCAAGGATCGGAATCTTTTACTCATCACGATAAAATGTAGCCCCTCGTGGATGCACTTCAGGAAAGCCTTAAAAACTTGGCTTTTTAATGCCTAGATGAAGCACATGTGACCAGATTTTCTTTCACATTGGACACAGCGCCAAGACGCCCATGGGCAATCGCGCGCTTTAGAAATATTAAATCAAATCAAACCAAGAATTTAGACCTTCAAGTCAATTCAAGATGATCATATGGACAATGAGAAACAGTCATCTATTTTACACTAATAATGTTGTCATGAATAATAGATCGGGAGCCCCTTACATGACGAATCCAATGTATTGCCTTATCGTTTAGAGATTCTTCCCCTTCATAGTGGGACTTTTGCAGTAGTTTGGGTACATTGACCTGTATCTGCGAAGTTACACTAGTTTTAACAGAATAGGGCTTCATGGGCCTAGATTAAGCATGGGCGAATTTTGCGGATCTCGCGTTCGCGAATTTTGCGGATTTGCGGATTCGCAATCTGCAAAATCCGCGAATTCCCGCGAATTTGCGGATTTTTTTTTTTTTCGTGTTCGCCCGTGTTTCTGCCAGTTCGCGAGGGTTTTTACAATTTCGCAATTTGCGAACTTACCTGTCGGGTCGCAAGTTTTGCGAACTTGTTGTTTCTACGTGTCCAGCCTGTTTAGGACACTCTTCTTCATCACTGCCACTCTCTGTCACCACTGCCACTCTCTGACTACTCATGCCACCCTCTGGCCCACCCATGCCACCCTCTGTTTCATCACCACACCCTCTGGTTGTCCAGTGTACATTATTTTCGGCAAAGCAAAGCACACCTTCCCTGCCTCAAGTGACCTGAATTAATTTGGGGCTGATTAATGTGTCACAGAATATTTTTTTAGCTGGCACCTGCTTCCTTAGTGCGCCCTGATTAGTGATCTTTTGCACTTGCTAAGTGCTTTCATTGTTGCAAAATTAGTTACAACACCTGCCCTGCCCCAACTGACAATAATGAATTAGGGGCTGATTAATGGATTTTAACTTCCAGCCTGGCTCCTGCTTGTCTCCCTTAGCTGTAATTCAGGA
Organism: Lissotriton vulgaris; assembly: GCF_964263255.1. Taxonomy (NCBI): domain Eukaryota; kingdom Metazoa; phylum Chordata; class Amphibia; order Caudata; family Salamandridae; genus Lissotriton; species Lissotriton vulgaris. Next base: position 788,383,342 of record NC_141698.1, on the reverse strand, counting down.
CCTTTGTGGCATATGTGTAACTATTCTGAGGTTCAGAGCAGGGTCACATAATAGTTTCAACTGGCAACTGAACTCTGGAGGGGCCCCTCAGGAAGCACTACAGGAAATGGCTACTAATGATGAGCCTGAACTTTTGAACCTGGTAAGTAGTTACTTTCAGTTTTGCTAAAATCGTATTTCTGCAATTTTGCACTTATTCGCGGGGCGCGAACTCACGCAAACTCACGCGAACAGTGCGAGCAAAATCCGCTGCTCGCGGATTTGCGGATTTTGCGGGAGATTCGCGAATCTCGCGGATTGCGAATTTCCCGAAAATCCGCAAAATCCGCGAGCGGAACGGATTTTCCGCCCACACCTAGCCTAGATAGAACAAAGGGTTGGTCAGAAATAGACAAAGAGATAGGAAAAGAGTTAGAACATATCAGAGGAAGGAGCCACCACCTGATTAGAAGAAGGGACAGATATGAGAAATAAGCAGAGGTAGTGTGCAGATTTCCAGACCTCCAGTTTCTATGTTAACTACTTTTGCATGTTTTAATGACTCAATCAGGGAGCAAACCAGTGATTTTAGAACCCCTTCTTAATTTCTTAGTTCAGCAACTAGGAGATGGAGGCACATTAGTTGACCTAAGTATATCTCCACATTTATTGGGAACATCTTGATCACTTAGAGCTTCAGATAAAACAGCAAATCAATTGCTACATATTAATGGATCCTCAATTGAAGCTTGTGATGGTGTATCAGGAGCCAGGTCAGTCAAAAATGTTTATGTTAAACTTCCGGGATATCTTTTTTTCCCCCTCTGGCTACTCACACCCTTGGAGGGAGGAGTTCTAATCGCTGAGGAGCCTTTATCAGTTGGTGCAGATGTTAGAATAACTTCACAATTGCCCAGTAAGGTGTCGATTCTATCTAGCTCACTATTGATGCCTGCATTGTTTCCTTTTCTTTACTTTCTTAAGCCCCAACCCAGCCCCCCTGTCTGCTGCTATTCTTTTCCCCATCACATACAAAATCAGGACATGATAATATAGACCTACATTTTAACACCTTCACAGGATTTCGGGCTCTGACATATGTGGACGGGCCCGGGCGTGGCCCGCACAGTGGGAGTACCACGTTGCCTATGAGGCACCGGTGGGTAGAGGAGACAGCAGCGGGTTGTGGGAGTTGTGTTTTCTCCCCAGCGACAGCTCTCCCCCTGCAGAGCTGAAGTTGAGGTGCCTTTGTGGTGGGTGAGGTCAGCTGGGAAGAGTTGCCCCTCCACCGGCAAGGAAAGTCCCGGTGTTCTCACACAGCACGAACGCAGCAAAAGCAGTTCAGTAACATGTTAATGGGTCAGTTAGTTTGTGTGTGCTACAGCCCAAGAGACCATTTTGCGGATGCCAGGGGTTTTGATTTTGCGAATTGGCCTGTTTGCAACTGCAAAACTGCTTTAGTTCATCTGACCCTAAGGTGCTAAAAAGCAGCAAGTGGCCCTGGAGGAAAATGGAGGAAGTAGTAGTTATAACATTTTATACTTTCCAGTCTCCCTAATGAACAATAAATCACTTATTGCACTGACTGTGGGCTGAAGCACTTGGAGGCTCGTCTTAGAAGACATGGACCTTCTGCCACTTTACTGAGCTCTTAGGTTAATTGCAGAGACATGGGGAGGAGGGGGGCTTCGAGAGAGAAAGCAAGGGAAGGAAGAGGAAAAAACGCCCATAGGGAGAGGAGACAAACACAGAGAGAGAGTGGATGGTGTAAGGTCGGGCCTTAGGCCCTCATGCTAATAATAACTGCAGACACAGGACACACTGCTTACTGGGTGCAACTGGCCCAGAGCACGTGCGCTCTGCCACTTTTATTATAGCTGTGTCACCTGACCAGTGACGTCAGTGGTGGGTGGGTGTTTAGTGTAATTACATTCTGAACACTAGAATGCTGACTGTGACTCTGGGTCACTGCATCCCTCCCAAAATTGGTGAAAATCAAACCAAACAGGAAATGTTCAAAACCCTGTGGGGAAAAGAAAAACACCAAAAATATAACATTGGACTCATGATTTCAAACGAGTCTCTTTGGCTGCTTGCAGGCCCCAGGCAGTGTAGTTCCTGCATCCAGGACCAACAGTTCTCTGTGGCACAGTTTGAAGCTGTTCGGCGGGTTCATTCTTTGTCTGTGCTGTCTGGACGTTGTTCTCAGCCCTGCCTTTACTTCGCTCACTTGGTGACGATGGGTAGTTGGAGAGAGAGATGGATGATATGGGTGTTGGTTGTCTTCTGGCTTCTTGTCTCCATTCTGGTTTTGTGATGTTTCCGGGCAGGCTTCAATGTGTCTCAGGTGAAGAGAGTAGGTGTAAACATCCTGCTCATTAGGATGCCCCTCTCGCCGGTGTTCTTCTCTCACAAGATGTCCGGGAGGACCTCTTTGCCAGGCTTCTACTGGACTGGTGTTTCCGGTTGTGTTGCTCCACCATAGCCTTCAGACCGTGAGCAGGGCGCTCCACGAGCCTCACCGTTGTGTACTTGTTCCACCTGAAGGTTGAGTTGTCGACTCTTTACCTTGCTCGCGAGGCTTTCATCCCTGTGGGTCCTGTAGACACGCATCTGTAGATCTGTCTCCCATGCGGGACTTGCTGCCACCAGAGTCCCTTGAGGCCTCTGATTCTTGGGTTGCCACGGGCTGGTGTGAGGTGGTCAGTTCCTCAGCTTCCGGATGCCTGAGCACTCTCGCCATCCAATCTTCCGCTCCACTCTAGAGGTAGATGTCGCCAACAGTCTAGCTTGCTTTATTCTGCGATCGCCATGTGGATGGATGGCTCGTAAGTAGCTGTCTTTGATCTGCACTGCCGGTGCTCTTGCCAGGCCTTGTCCTCCAATGCACTCAGGTGTTCTAGGGCCTGTCACCTTCCTTCTTTCCCGCAGTGGCGGCTTCTTGCAGTGGCAGGTGCCACTCTAATTTCTCCTTCCTTCTTTTCTCAGTGGCGGTGGCCACTCGGATTTCTCCTTCCTTCTTTTCTCAGTGGCGGTGGCCACTCTGATTTCTCCTTCCTTCTTGTCTCGGTGTCGGTGTGCCTTCTCCTCCCTCTCGCGACGTACCCTGGCCCAATCTTCTTCATCTACTCTGGCCAGGCTTCCCCATGCAGGGCGCGCACTCCACACGGGTCTTCCTGGTCTTGTCCTAGTCCTAGGACACTATCTTCTTGTCACTCAACTCCCAGGGTTAGCGTCGCGACCTAGACTTCTCTTTCAGTCGCTTCCATTACTTGTGAAGTTGAAGTTTGTTGGTCCATGTTCACGGACCGCGCCTTGGCTGAACTTCTTGGACCTTGTGTTGGTCCCTTCTGCCGATCTCTGGCAGGTAGGCTTCTTGGTGCGACCATCTGGCTGGTGGACTTCTTGGTGCGACCATCTGGCTGGTCGGCTTCGTGCTTTGTGACCAGGCTGAGTGGTCCGGTTGCTCTTATGTTGAGTTTGCCATGCTGCGGGTTGTCTGCGCAACCATTTTTCTTTCCATAGCAGTTAGATTACTTTGGTGCGCATCTGGGTGCGCTCTTCGGTTGTTCCTGTGACTGCTGCTTTGGGCTAGTGCTGTTTGCACTGCTGCACATTTGTGTCATGTGCCTTCGCACTTCCTAGTGCCGGGTTTTAGAACAACAGTTGGTTCGTGTGGGGTTGCTCCTACTTTCGCCATACTGCTGCAGCGATGGCCTGTGGCCATCAGGCATCGCTGTACCTTTGTCTGGTGTGGCGTGAGTGCTTCTGGAGTATTGATTTTGGAGGGTTGCGTCACCACTCTGTTGACCTTCTTCTGGTCTTACTACTTCTCTGCGTTGCTGGTTGCGATCCTTGTGAACATCTATGGGCGCACTTGCTGCGTGCTTTTGCATTTCTTCTGAGGAGTTCTTGCACTCCTGTTCCTGGGGTGTTCTTTGTTCTTCTGGCGCACTCCTGCACCATCGCTTTTCATCTTCTCAGGCTGTTTGATGAACTTGGCGGCGTTCCGGTGTGGCAGTGTCCTTGCGCACTCTTCACGCGCTCACCGTTGCCTTTCTTTCTTTTCCCCTGGTGGTAGGTGTCCTTTCTATCACGTGCTGTGGTAGTGTTGCCCTTCTTTGGTTCCCTTCTCCTTGGGAGTAGCCACCTGCCAGCAGGTGGTTCTCTATCAGTCTCTGGGCATCCCTTGTGTGGGCCATGCACTCTTGCCTGTGTGTTTATTTTCCTTGTTGTAGGCTTGTTTTCTTGATCTGCTGCAATACTTGTGAATGCCCACTATATGGCAGTGTTGCTTTGATCATTACAATCATGCATTTCTTGGATGCAGCTCTGTGGTTTTGTCGTTCTGGGATTTTCTTCAGTTCCCCCAGACGGGGCTGCGGGTGCTGGGCTGTGTGTTGCGTGGGCACAGGTGGCGCTGCAGCCACTCTGGCCTCACCGGTGTGATGGGGTAGCGGACGACCTGTGGGAGGTGCTGCCTCCTAGTTGCAGGCTTCGTCGATGCCTGCTAAGTTTTTTACTTTGCCTCTGGGCCTTAATTGTGAAAGTGGGGGGGGGGGGGGGGGGGAACAGTCTCTTCGAGTTCCCTCTGTAGTGGATTCTTCCTCAGCTTGGTGGCACTTGACTTTTGGCTCCCGCGGCCTGCATGCGCTGTGGGGAAAGGGGTGTTGGCGCTGTCCTCGGTGGCGCTACTTTCCTGCCGCCCTGTCCTCACTTTATCCCCTTCCTAGTTGGGCACCTGCACGGGAGGGCTCCGCTTGGCGTATTCGTGCCAAGCAGCACTCTGCACGATGCGGGCGCTTCTTCGTCTCCTTCACCCCACCACGGCAGCTTCACAGCTCACACGCTGCGCGGCGGGGTAATCAGTGCAACTTAGACCGGGGGCAGCGAGGTGGGCTCTCACTGGCCTGAGCATTCTCTGGGGCACTTGCTGGCAGCCGCCATAACCTCCATTCTTGCCAGAGCGGGTGGGCTCCACTTGCACTACGTTCCCACCCGGCAGCTTTCCACACGCTGCGGGCGCTTTTCATTTTAAGTTCATTCACCCCGCCGCTGCAGCCTCACACCACATGCGCTGCACGGCGGGAAACAGGGGACACTGCAGGCAGACGGTTGGTGGGCTCCGCTGGTCTTGCTTCACTAGGGGGGCAGTCATAGCCGGCGCCGCTCACTCTGTGGGGCACAGTCAGTGTTCATAGCGGTTGGGCTCTGCTTTATAGTGTTCGTGGCGGCGCTAGCTAGCGGCCGCCATTATCGCCGCTCGGATCGTTGCGGGTGGGCTCCGCTTCCGATGTCGGCATGTGCATGAGCTCACCTTCGGCCAACGGGCCACTCTTGCCGCACAGGTGGGCTCCGCAAAGGCTTCGCCATTGGTGTGGCTGAGTCGAGGCCGACACGGGTGGGCTTCGATTGGCCGCTCTTCTCACGGCGGGGTCTCTGTCCTGCGGGTGGGCTCCGGTCGGTCCGCACTTTCCCCTCGGGGCTCCGCCATGGCAGGGCGGGTCACAGCAGGCCTGAGAGGTGCGGGGTGGGCTCCTGGTCACCTTCTCATTCTCCTCCAGGCCCTGGGCTCGTCACATGCCCCGCAGGCCTCTCGGTGGCCGGCTCTGTTTCCAGGGGGTGTGCCGTCGAATGCAGGCAGCTCTCTTCCCCTTTTCCATTAATTTTTCTTTTAGCTGCGTGGCTAGCGTCCGCCCTCGTCGCCATTGTAAGGTTGGGCCTTAGGCCCTCATGCTAATAATAACTGCAGACACAGGACACACTGCTTACTGGGCGCAACTGGCCCAGAGCATGTGCGCTCGGACACTTTTATTATAGCTGTGTCACCTGACCAGTGACATCAGTGGTGGGTGGGTGTTTAGTGTAATTACATTCTGAACACTAGAATGCTGACTGTGACTCTGGGTCACTACAGATGGTTTATTTGGGGAATTTCTTTCCAGGGCTGCTTTTTGTTTCCCTAGTCTGGCCCTGCCTAACCCTTCCTAAATGCATTTACATAATATGTTATAAACCACTTCAATTGAACCAGCTGGGGTTGAAAGATCATTCAATATATGACTGATGAGGAGCAGAGCCTTTCGACTTTATATACCAGGCTCGGTTGTATCTGCATATACAAGACTCCTAAATAAAAGTGTATCAGGAACTATCCAAAATAACAGGCGCTTCCATGCAAACATATATCCTGATAGCTCTAGTATTATAATTTAATACATAATATTTGACGTTTAAAATTGAAATAGAAAGATGTTGGTAAAAACATTTTCCATGAGAACGTCACAGTCAATTATGAATCTACAGTTAGTTTAGAATATTTGTTGTCCTGGGTTTTATAATGTAGAAGGTGAAGCTGGCATGGATGTAACAATGGTGCTTTTATGGAACCTTCCAAACAGAGATCGGCATTCTGTATCACTATACTGCTTTGAAAGTCCAATTTAAATGACAAAGTTTAAAAAACAGAGCAAAAGTCTAACTCCTTGCTTTATTAATTAATAATGCCCTATCTCTGATGTCACTTGAGATTGTAAATGTGATTCTCTTCACTCGTTAGAGTTGTATAGGCTTCCAATTTTAGCTACTACATTTTCAATGCATAATTTCTGGGAATTATTATCCAAATGAGGATATGATCTATAGTTGAAATGGATGCCAAATAAAGTTTCTCGACAAGTCACAAAATTGACAAGGTTATATCTTTGCAATTTGCAGGTTGTACAGAAAGCCCTTGACAACGCCAGACTCGGCCGGACCTGCATTGTCATTGCTCACCGACTGTCGACTGTCCAGAACGCGGATATCATTGCAGTATTTCAGAATGGAAAAGTGGTTGAGCAAGGCACCCACAACGAGCTGCTAGCAAAGCAAGGCATATACTATGAACTTGTAAATGCCCAGGTGTCCCATTAGCAACGATTACTATATATGTACATATTTATATTCTTGTTATATTTGAAGTATGTGACTATTTTTTGCAATAAAATCTGGAGTGAAACCTGTGTGTAAATGAATTACCTCTCAACAGACCATCTAAACATTTTCTTCCATAACCTATGCTGGATCATGCAGCATTAATACTTGTAGTAAGGGACTTTAAGAAATCATGAAACGACAAATGAGCAATATTAACATTCATGGAACTAGACCAAACGCTTTGGCATTGCCAGAGCATCAGATGTGTCATGGACACCTACCAGCTCGCTCATTTTAAGATTTCATTTCAGCAGCAACTTGAAATTAAAAGGCTACCATTGCGCATCACACACGAGTCGCTTAAAATTATATAACAAACGCCACATTATCACCAACTCAATCTCGCTTTTATAGACTTTAGAAAAATAAAATAAACCATCAAACTACAACATTCTCTCAAAACGTTCAGAAAAAACAAGTTTAACGTTTCTATATGGGTTACTGTAATTATTGGGTGGAAGAGTTCAGGTTGGTAGTCCATTGTTGGCGGGACAGTAAAGAAGTGGTAGAATATTGCTTTCACTGCAGGTGTGGTGATGTGGGTAGTCACACGTTGCTGATCATAGCAGTTTGGTTTTGGTAGTGCTGTGTTGATGGTGAAAATGTGGATCTGGTTGAGAGAAGCGCTGTGCTGGTGAAAGCAGAGCAGCTTTGGGTCTTGGACTGTAGTACTGGTTGCTGGTAATGCTTTGCTGTAGCATGTCAGGGCAGTCATACAGGGAAAGTGGTGAGATGATTTGAGGTTGTAGTTCAATTCTATTGGGAGTAGGTTAGATCTAAGGTGGTAGTATGATGCAAGAGGCAAAGTTTGGGTCTGGAAAGTGATAATGTGGTCCTGACTGATAGTTGTTCTGGAGGTCACTCAATCAAGTGGTTTATCGAGCGTGACTACCCACCCGTAAGGGTCTCAAGGTGCTGGGGGTGGACTGCTGGTCAGTCGAAGGCACTGTGATTCAGTCCAAGAGTCAGGTCCTGAACTGAGGCAGTGACGATGATTGCCTGAGGTGGGGAGAAAGGGTATTCCAGGTCTTTGCTGCGAGGTAGGAGAAGGATCTTACTCTGGTTGTGGTCTTGCAGATACATATCACAGTAGGCAGGGCCAATTGGGCAGAGCAGAGGTCTGTGGTGGGTGCATGGAATGTGAGGCGGTGGTTGAGGTGTGCAGATCCCACTTCATGTAGGACTTTGAAGGCATGCGTTCCAAGCTTGAAGGTTATTATTGTGTTCACTCGGAGCCAGTGGAGGTCTCTCAGGTGGCCGGTGATGTGGCTGCAGCGAGGGATGTTGAAGATGAGTCTGGCAGAGGCGTTCTGAATGTTCCAAAGTTTATTGAGAAGTTTCTGGGTGATGCCGGTGGATAGTGTGTTGTCATAGTCCATTCTGCTGGTGATGATGCGTGGGTGACCGTATTTCTGCACTCAATGGGGATCCATTGAAGATCTTTCAGAGTAGTCATAGCTTGTAGAAGCAGGATGATGAGAGAATGTTGATCTGGCAGGTCATGGTGAGTGAGGAGTCCAAGATGATGTCTAGGTTCCATGTGTGGTCTGTCGGTGTGGGTGGGGGGTGTTCCAAGTGTTGTGGGCCACCAGGAGTCATCCCATGGCAGAGGGGGTGGAGCCCATGATGAGGACTTTGGTCTTCTCTGAGTTGAGCTTGAGGCAGCTGTTCTTCATCCAGGTGGCAACAGCCTTTATCCTGTCGTGAAAGTTGTTCTTGGCGACTGTGGGTTCATTAGTGATGGAGAGAATCAGCTGAGTGCCGTCCGCATAGAACAGGATGTTGAGTCCGTGGTTCCTGATGATGGCTGCGAGCGGGCCATGTAGATGTTGTAGAGAGTGGGGCTCAGGGAGGAGCCCTGAGGCACACCACAGCTAATCTGTGTGGGTGCAGAGTGGAACTGTGGTTATCTGACTCTGTGTTCAGCTGGTGAGGAAGATGTGGGTCCATTCCAGGGCTTTGTCATGGATGCCGGCGTCAGGGAGTCTTGTTCAAAGGCGGCTGTGAGATCCAGAAGGATAAAGCTTACAGTTTTGCCTCGGTCGGATGGTGTGGACATCATCTGTGGTGGCGAGAGGGGTGGTCTCTGTGCTATGGTTGCTTTGGAAGCTGGATTGTGAGAGGTTCAGGATGTGGTTTGCTTTGATAAACTCAGAGAGTTAAGTGTTGATGGCCTTTTCAATGACCTTGGTAAGGAAGGGTAGCAGAGACAGAAGTGTGAAGTTCTTGAGGTCTGCCTGTCGGGAAGGTGGAGCAGTTGATTGTGCAACATAGTTCGGGGGCAATGGTGGTGCCAGCTCTGTTGAAGGTGTGGTGCAGGCAGGGGTCCAAGGGTGCTCCGGAGTGGATGCTTTTGATGTTCTTGAAGGTGTCAGTGTGGATGGGAGTCCTTCTGACTAGGGTCTGTTGTTATTGGGTGTGGTGGTTGCGGGTGGGGTGGAAGGGTCTTGGGTATCGTGGCTGTCGAAGCTGTTGTATATCTCCTTACTCTTGCGGTGGAAGAAGTTGCTGAGGTTGCTCCACCATCTTTTGTCGAGCTGTCTACAGGAGCTTCTGGAATCATGAAGGGATGAGGTGATAGTGTAGTGTTCAAAAGTAATAGTGTGGTGTTGGGTCAGGTGCTTGAAGTTATGCGATTGTACTGCAGTGCTGGGCACTATAATGTGGTAAGGACAGATCTGTGCGATTGTGCCAGGGTAGTGGTGAGTGACCTGTTAAAAAAAAAAAAGTTGATCAGAGGTCAACAATATGCTTAAGAAAATCCATTTGGATGCCAACTGGCCTGGTTTTTATTGACCAGACTTTAGCTTTAAATATTTTCTCAAGAGTAAGATTTATAGTATGAATAATGGGAGCTCTTCCTGGTGGACAGAAATCCTTTATGGAGCTGTCATACAAGTTAGAGAATTGCTCAACCCATCCATCATTTGCTCCAATAGCATCCAGGACTTTCAGGTTAATTTGAATTTGAATTTAAAAACATTTGTATAGCGCGCTTATACCACGCGGTTTCATGGCGCTTTTCAGATTGCGAGGTAACAGCAGAAGCAGAGGAAGTTAGACAGCGAAGGCTCGGGAGAAGAGCAGGGTTTTAAGGCTTTTTCGGAACTCTGTGTAAGAGGATGTGATGCGGAGTGCCACAGGGAGGGAGTTCCAAAAATCAGGAGCGAGAACCGCAAATTTTGTTCCACCAGCCTTCTTCTTTTTAAATCGAGGGGTGGTCAGAAGTGCCATGTGGGTGGAGCGAAGCTCTCTACCCGGTGTGTAAGGCTTAATGGCAGAGCAAATAAACTCCGGAGCGGTGCCCATTTTGGCCTGGAAAGTAAGGCAACCAAGCTTGAACAAGGCTCGCTCTTTCACCGGCAGCCAGTGTAGTGCCTGCAATAGAGGAGTGGCACGATGGAATTTAGGCAGGCCATGGATCAGGCGGGCAGCCTGGTTCTGCACTAGTTGCAGGCGGTGAATAGCATAGGCCGGCGCGCCATTATAGATAATGTTGCCATAATCAAGGCGCGAGAGCACCATTGCCATCACTATGATCTTTAGAGCAGGAAGGGAAAAAAAACGGGAAATCTTCCTGATTGTTCTGAGGGAGAAAAAACAAGAGGAAACAACAAAACTAACCTGTGAGTGGACAGAAAGTAGGGGACTAAGGAGGATACCGAGAGTTTTGACTTTGGGAACGGGGAGTGGAGGGACACCAAGTGAGAGGGGCCAGTGAGACGGGGACCAGGGGCTGCAACCACCTCCGGTCAAGACTAACTCCGTCTTGTCCGGGTTGAGTTTGAGGTGGTTGCAGTTCATCCAGTCCTGAATGAACAACATAACTGATTGGACATTCTGAGAGGATGAGGGGGAGTGAGAAAGGTTGAAAATTAGCTGGAGGTCATCGGCGTAATTAAACACCGTGACCTCAAGCTGCTGCAACATAAAAATGAGGGGATAGATGCATAAATTAAACAAAAGAGGGGAAAGTGAAGAACCCTGGGGAACCCCGCACACAACCTTACGGGAGGCGGCAGTGTAACCAGCTAGATGGACCGCCTGAGCCCTGTCGCTCAGGAAGGACTCGAGCCATGCGAAGGCTAGGCCCTCTATGCCCGCCACCCTGACACGGGTGAGAAGGATGGAATGGTCCACCGTGTCAAAAGCGGCGGACAGATCTAAAAAGATGAGGGCCTGCGGGAGATTGGTATCAATGCCCTCGCGTAGGCTGTCCATCACTGAGATCACCACCTTCTCCGTAGAGTGGAGGGGCCGAAAGCCCGCCTGACGGGGGGAGAGGCAGTGATTGGTTTCCACGTGGGTGCTCAGGATGCTAGTTACATGAGTTTCTAAGACCTTACCCAGGTAAGGCAGGAGGGAGATGGGACGATAGTTGGAAGGGGATGAAGGGTCGGCACCAGCCTTTTTTAAAATAGGAATGACAGCCGCAAATTTATGGGGGGTGGGAACCACTCCATTGCTGAGTGAATCATTCAGAAATGTGAGGGGTGGAGTGGGGCATGCTAGGAAGATTTCTCTCAGGATGTGAGCAGGGCCAAAGGTTACTACATCCCTTTCCACTAAGAGTGACTAGCTCCCAGAAACTTGGAGAATAAAGGTCAATCCAAGCATTTTCCAACTCATTCTCATCTTTTGTCACACGCATCCATAGAAGCAGGACAGGAGGTAGGGCTTTCTGTTACCCATCAGCCAAACCATAGAACGACCTCGCCCCAGTACATCAGGTCAGCTGTGTCACTTATGGATTTGGGCAAGAAACTGAAAACCTTGCTTTTAAATTAATACTTCTCGTAGAACCTGCACATACTTAGTGCCTGGATATCCTCACCAGTGACAGGTTTCATGCTCTACAAATCCATGTTACATTATATAGGTATTTGCCTCATTTGACTATTCTCAGAGAAGTAACTTGTGGCACAAAAGTATCCTTTCCAAATCCTGAGTCCTCTAAGTCAGTAAAATAACCATGGCCTAGTCTGGCATTAAAAGTATTTGCAAATAGAATATAAGATTTAAGTTTCACCATTGTAAGAAATTGGGTTATTGATTGAGCCCCTCACCTGTGACCGGTCCAAGGCCCTTGTGGACCCGGTTTCGCTGCCTTGCGGCTTCTGCTTAATCTCCTTTTTCTCTCCCATCTCTCACACTCACTCATGCTCTCTCGAATCTCTTGGTCAGCTTTTCCCTTTTGCATTTCTCAAGCTCTTTTTTGACTCTGGCTGTTTTTCAAGTAAGCTATTTTTGGCTTTCACCCCGGCTTCATACATATTGGCCGCCAGTGCTATGCGTGCTGTGAGATGTCACAGGTGTTTTGAGGCATCAGTCAAACAATGTCTCTTAAGCGTGCTCCCGATACCTAAGGCATGCACCATACATTTACTCTCTTAGGACTTGTACTGGCTAAGCGACGCATTGCCATTCACTGGGCTCACCCGGCTGGGTAAGTGGAGGGCAGACCTGCATGAGTGGTGAGTGGCTGAGAAGTACCAACTGCGCTCGGTTCACACTGATCAATTCAGAGCATGTCCTGGAGATCTGTGAAACTATGTCAGAGGGCAAGCTGATGAACAGTGGACCAAGTGCAGAGGATGTGTCCTCCTCACAGATGGTGGTTCGCAATGCTTTTGAGGGGACTTTGGGGTATGATCCTGTTATGACCGGATTCTCAGACCAGATAGGATCAGCTCACCAGAGCACCACCAACCCGGCCAAAACGTAACCACATCCCTCCTCAGGACCCATCTATCCAGGCACCTGGGTACCTACCTGAGGATGGGGAACGCGCAATATACAAGCTCATATCATCAGAAACACCACTAAATCTATAGGGATTACTAGGAATACTCACTGATTACTAAGGACGTCCATGCCCTACACCACACTCATACCTCATAGTCTCGCGACCACATGGGCCCAGACTAATCTACCCTGGGGCAGTTCTGATTATATACCATTACACACTGGCCACAACCAGTGCTCCCTCAAGCCACAATCCGGTGGGTATACATACCAGTCTCCTCCCTGGTACTCGCTAAACAAGCCACAATCCGGTGGGTATACATACCAGTCTCCTCCCTGGTACTCGCTAAACAAGCCACAATCCGATGGGTATACATACCAGTCTCCTCCCTGGTACTCGCTAAACGAGCCACAATCCGATGGGTATACATACCAGTCTCCTCCCTGGTACTCGCTAAACAAGCCACAATCCTGTGGGTATAACGCCGCATCCCAACGACGATCACTTTCCTATGAATACCTTCAGCTCTCTCTCTCTCTGTTGGGAAGTTTCTCTCACTATTCACTAGAGGATCACTACTACAATATTATGAATAAAGGCCGAATTACTTAGTGTATAACTTATTCTCTAGTTCAAGGGCTCCTCTCTCCCTAATTATTCAGTTATTACTTACCTGATCAGGGGTAGCATCTGTTCCAGCTGTAACACCTGACTAGAAGAAAAGGTTACCTGCACTATATAAGAATAAGAGGCACACACTGTATGCAAAAGTTATTCCCTGATTTAAGCGCTCCTACTTCCTTTTGATCCATCAGTTACTATACAGCATCTGGTTAGAACAAAGGTTAGCTCTATCATATGAACAACACATGCACACTGGTTCACTAAGAACTGGGGTATCTTTATTACAATAACAATAAAATGGGAATAGACACATACACAGATCTGCGGGGTCTCTGTAAAGCTTTATTACTATACCACATCCACATGTAACTAACAGGGACTGTAAATAGACTGCACACCGCTGAAAGGAAAAGGATTAGCAACACAATAGGGACAAGGTTAATGTTTAAAGATAAAGAAGGATATCACCTAATGAGTATGAGGTCTTGCTCTAGCTGTCATTTGGGCTCCTCTCTCGTCTGTGCCTTAGCTCGTCTTAGATCCTCCCCTGCACTCTTGGACACGCATCTGCGCTGATCACTCTGCACTGGATTCCTCTCCCCCACGAACTCTCTCCACCTTCCAGCTTCAGCCTAATTGTTTCTGCCGCTCTGATAACCGTTCGCTCCACTAGCTTCTTCACTCTGTCTGATTATCTCAGTTCCAATGTCCAATTCACTCCAGCTGCTCCCACAGATGAATCCACGATATAACTTCAGTCTCTTCCAAAAGGCATCACTTCAGACTCCAGCTAATCACAACTCCTTCTGATAAGTAACTGCTTCTGACTGCTTCCTTCAGTTCCAAACATCATCTCACTTCTCTCTGTTCAAAACACCATCTGCTCACAACTGATTCTGGTTTCTCTCTCTGGTTCCAGCTCACTGACTGTCTGTCTGTCTTCTCTCTGTTCCAAGCATCTTCTTCTTTCTCTGACTCCAACTGTCTCACAGACAAACTGACTGACTTCTCTCTGTTCCAAGCATCCACTGTATCTTCTCCTCTGCTCCACTCCTTCTCCAACTGCTACTAACTCTTTCTGCTCCAATCATCGACTGCTTCTCCTTCTCTGCTCCTTCTGATTCTCACTGACTCCGCCTCTGCACTTCACTAATATGGAATGCTCTCTCCTCATGGAAAGTTCCAGCCATCAGCCCGCCGCCCATCATATCTCTGCACCACTCCGCGTCAAGGACACACACCCAGCCGGCCAGCCTTTTGTGGTGTCTTCGACACAAAGAATAATACAGCCTACCGATAAGGGCTGGCCCAGACCGGTTCTCTCCAAGTGAACAACAGCTCATAACTAAAACATTACCTTTACCCTGCAAGCATCTCTGTCTGCAGGGACAGAATGGAAAATGGAGTCTCTCTAGTTCTGGGTCTTGTAGGCCTGAGAAGGATGAAATAACACTTAGCTCTGTCAGAGTACATACACAAACCATACCAATATGTAATATAAAGTCAGGACTATAGGATCCACCCTCTACTATAGGTAGGATGATGAAAGGACACATAATTATGTCAAAGCCAATAGGCAATAGATGGATTAGAGTCAAGAATAAGGGATCTATCATCATATTAAGCAGCTATCCTCTAGTTTATGCTTCTAGGTCTGGAAAAAGGCCTTAAAAGGACCAACACAAGGCAAGAATAGAGATTCAAGATGGTAGCAAGCTTAAAGTCACCATCACTCAAAAATAGAGCCAAAAACCATGTCAGCACAGATCCCCTGACTGGTTGAATGAGTTGGAGCGTGGTCTATGATAGCATGAGGTACATGGTTAGGAATGCTGAGACTGAGTAGACTGCGGGACAGACCATGCCCTGAAGTGTAGGCTTGGGTGGACAGACATGGGATAGTTCCCCACATGCCTCCTGTCTGCTACATCGAAAAAGCTGGATTATACAACTCACTTGGCAGACTGTGCCTTACAAGATTGGCACCCCGCACATGTATCCGTATTCTCCCCCCCCCCCGATGAGATGATGTTCTGCCCCCTGGGTGATAGGGGGGTCACATATAATAGCTCCCTACGTGCTACTCGAGGATTCTTTTAGGTAATACTACCTGTCGCTGCCAAATTACGAGCATAATTTTTATTTGTTAATTTTGTTATTGTGCATGATTAATATCTATGGGAGTTGTTCTATGTGCCATACACTATGATGTATGCCCAGCAATGACACTTGTGAGCTGAGCACATGAGAGAACATTGAGGCCGCGGTGATATCCTGTACTACTCACCTGATGTGTAAGATAAGCTTTGATTCATTTGTACTGCTTTGTGACCAGAAATGAAAACATATAAAGTGAAATCTGTGTGAGAGAAAACATTAATCCGTACTGAAAAAACACACTACTATACTAATGTCAAAGAAGCAGCAAAAGATTCAGCCCAGGAATTATTTGCAATGGTAAAAAAGCTCACCCGTCCCCCTGAAAACTTCATCACTACCGCTAGTCAAACTTTCTGCGATTCCCTTGCAAACTTTTTTTCAGGACAAGATCAAGGCAGTTTACAGCAACTTTTCTAGCAACCAGCTTTCTGGACAGCCATTATCTTTAAACTACCACCTGGCATCATACACTTCTGACTTAGCAAAGAACTCCGTGGACTCGCCCACTTTATTGTCTTTTTCGCCTCATTTGAGCCCAAGTCATGAACCTGTTGCACCAAATCAAGTTCCCTGCTTGTTCCCTGTCCTAGGAAATTCCATCTGGCACCTAAAATCATATCATCACATCTTTTGGCTATTTTTAACTTAAAGTTCAACATGGGCAGCTTCCCTACTAAATGGAAATTTGCATGAGTCCTCCCACTGCTGAAAAAAACAAACTTTGACAATACAGACACAAATACCGACAGGCCTATATCCAATCTGCCCTCGCCCATCAAAATGGTGGAAAAGGTGATGTACATGGAAATGAACACCTTCATAGAGACCCAGGGATAGCTTGAACCAACACAGTTTGGTTTCAGAAGCCATCATAGTACTGAACTTGCCTTGAACAGAATATGCTGGAGGCAGTGCTGCTTTGCTACTTTTAGACCTCTCCGCAGCATTCAATACTGTCAATCATAACACACTACTTGACCGCCTTGTTTCAATCAGCCAAGTACTATTACTTCTGAAATCCTTCCTTAGTGATTGCGAACAATTTGTGGCTCTGGAGAACTTGAAATGACTATCCTTCACTCTCTCGTGTGGGGTTCCTCAGGGCTCCTCGTTGTACCCTACACTTGTTTAGAACTCATTATCAACAAAACTGAGGTCCTACTCTTTGGAAGCAAAATTTCATTTTGGTCAACTTCATGGTGGCCATAAGCACTAGGATCTCTCCCCACCACACCATAAGTAAGGTCAAGAATTTTTGGGCGTTACCTTTGATAGTTCACTCTTGTTCGAGGTTCTCGTCAATACCATCACCTCTGCCTCCTTTTTTTTATGCTGAAACTTATTAAAAGGATCTTCCCCTATATATCCCAACACCTGAACAAAAAGGGTTACTTTAACCCTTATTCCATCAAAAGTCAAATATTGTAATGCCCAGTTTGTTCCTCCTTTGTGGAGGAGTGTGGCTCACTGGTTAGAAGCGGCAGACTCTGAAGCAGAGATCAGGCCTGGGACCAGGGTTCAATTCCCGACGCGGTAGGGTCTTGGGCTCAATGTCCGCTGACTCAATAATTCTCGCCTCAGCGCCTACTCTAATCATGGGTCCAACGCTGCAACTCTGGGCAATAGCTTGCTTAATCTCCACAACGGCCCCAACAACACTGGGATGCCTGGTTTCACCTTGGGGGTGCCCAGGAGGGGCATCTGACAGGGAGAGCCAGGAAGGGTTCCACAGCGTTATACGGAGCCGGGACGCCCCCTTGCTGGGGAAGCTGTGCGCTTTACAATTTTACTACATTTACATTTACATTTAATATCAGGAAATAATGCTTGACCAGAATACTGGACTCTGTATGTTCCTTCACTACACAAGTCATGTAGAATGCTGCGGCTCAACTACTTTTAGGCATTCCTAAGCATGAATCTGCCTCTCCTGCACTAAAATGCCCAAACTGGCTACCGACCAGAAAGTGCATTATTTTCAAGGCTCTGTGCATCGCATACAAAACCCTTGACAGAATGGCCTGGAGTTCCTTAGGCAGAATTTCCAATGGTATACTCCAGTTATACCACTGTGGTCTGCCTCCGCAAATAATCTGGTAGTGCCCAAATACAAAAAGGCTGGTTGGGGCCTTAGAAGCTTCATGGTAGGCACAACCAGACTCTGGAATTTCCATCCCCTCAAACTGAAATACCAAAGTGATCTGTTCACGGTGTTCAAAATGTGGCATTTAACCTATAACTTTGTCCTCAATGCAGTTCTCCCATTTTTCTCACTCTGAGTTAGCACCTAGAAACCCTCAGATGGTATTTGCCTTTATAAATTGTATTTTCATTTAATTTCAATGGCCTTGTCAGTCAAGTGTGATGATGTCATTGATTGGTGGGATTAGAATGTCAAGAATTGGGGATAAGGATTTGTTAAGCCAACTTTCAATGAGTATAAGGATGTCAAGGTCAAAGTTAAGTATACGATCGGCTATGTCCACTGCATGCTTCGCAGCTCAATGACAGTTGAGTAAGGAGCATTTAAGGAAAAATTGGAAGGTGTTCGTAGATGTGTGTGAGATGGGAACTTGTTTGAGATTCACCTTATTTTCATGCCTAGTGCTGGGGTGGGATGTCATGGGAGATTGAATGCTAATAGTCTCAATTTCTTTGGTTGGGTAGTGTGGATGACTGGTGCATGGTTATTAGTGTCTAGGAAGGAGAGTATATAGTAGTTCGATAACTGTATGACTAGCCTATTGGTTTGGCAGGAGTGGTTATGGTTCAAATGAAGTGTCACCTAGGTGTAGGCAGGGATAGAAGCAGAGTGGCATTTTGGAGATAGAGTGATGTTAGTTTGGAGGTAAGTTGTGTGTGAGGTCAACTTGGATTCAAGGCTGGAGAGGATGTAAGCTAGTTTAAGGATGTCAGCCCCAATCAGCTGCAGTTCAGATATTATAGTTTTGAATGTATAGTGTAGCAATTCCTAAGAGAGTCCTTGATGTGGGTAGGCACTGTGGAGTAGAGAACTAGCCGAGTCAGGGCAGCTGGAGGAGCCAGCATCAGTGGGGTTTGTAATCAGAGCCTTAGAAATAATTGGTTGAGCGGGCTGTGGGTGAAGTGGTCCTGTTGATGGGAGTGTAGGTGCAGGGTTCTACAGGAGAATGGGAAGAGAAGATGTTGGATTGTTGTTGTGAGGGATTGTCAGCATTATCGCTGGAGGAGGGGGAGTGTTGTACTGCAGTGATGCCCATGGATAGATGGGTGTACACCAGGGGAGAGAAGTGGGAAGAGAGTTAAGGGGATGGGATGGATTAGTTTGTCAGCTGGAAAAGAGTCAGAAGGGAATTATGAGATGGCAGACAGGAAGATGGTTAAGTCTAACTTGTTATTAAGGTAAGAGAAGAAATCAGTGAAGAGTTCAGGATTGTGATCTGAGGATTAGATGAGCACGGTGCCGTTGTAATAGATGGAGATGGGGGCAACTGCATTGCAGAACGTGGAGGGCTCTATAGTGAGTTTATGGCCATGTGCAATTTTCTTGGTGTTGAGGGAGGAGGAGAGGACTTTCATTCATTGAGCACATTGATTTGTAGAGAAGATTAGATCATTCAGTAGGGTACTTTACTGTAGCAGAAGTAGGGTCTTCTTTTATTAAGGGTGAGGGTTTTATGTTAGTGATTTTTCATGGTGTTTTTGGTTAGGTAGGAGGGTAGTCTATTAAGTATGAGTTGTTTCTCACGGGAGAAAGTAGGGGCATTCAGCTTGCTGGCAAGGGTAGGATCCTTGCTGGGCTCAGTAGGCTTGGGGGTGATGGAGAGAGCAGATAAAGACCTCTTCAAGATGGATGCCCTTTTGGGAGCAGGGGTGAATGCTTCTGAATAGAGGGAGGCAGGCAGGGTACTTATCCGTGTCAGTTACTGAGCCCTTTCAAAGTGGCCTAGAAGTCCTTTTTCCGAAGCCTATATCCAGTAGGTGACGTTGCAAGTGTCACTTTTTTGTGGTCATTTAAATGCAGGCTAGGGTAGCAAAGTGGAATGAAATATACAATACAAATGTACAATACAAATATAGGTGAGCCACTCCTTGTGAGAAGGACATCAACAAATGCTGGAGGTAGAGATAACAAAGGATTGGGGGAGTTATTCAGGTTCCAGATAGACATTCGGTAGTGCGTCATGCGACTCATAAATACGGAGCTAATTGTCAAAGTCATGAAGAAGATGGGGGGTACTAGGCTCGAATATCCAGATGCCATCTTGCCTTGAACATAAGGCATTGCCACAAACGCCAGCCTAGATAAGGCTTGTAAGAAGTATGAGGGGTTAAGCAGATATTTCTAGGCTCACTCAAGGAAACTAGCCCTTGGGTAGCAAACCTCTTCCAGGCCTGGGAAAATAGCAGACACTACCACCAGCCAACATTGGAGTAAAGAACGGCTAAGCCACCTACAGCTGGAATCACAACTTGCCCGGTTACTCACCGGTAATAACCATTACTCCGAGTCCTGGTCTCCCCGTCCCATTCCTGATACATGAGCAGCTAGTCTGCTCCACAGAAACCCCTACCTAGCTGAGCTGTTTGCACTTCCCCCTAGGATGACGTCACCATCACGTGACTATAAAGGGGGAAGTGCATCCATTAATCATCCTGAAAATACCAAAGAAAACCAGAACGAAAAAACAAACAATCACCCAAAGAAAAACCTAAACCAGGGAGGGAGGGAAGGGCTCAGGAATGGGACGGGGAGACCAGGACTCGGAGTAATGGCTATTACCGGTGAGTAACCGGGCATTACCTCCTCGTCCTGGTCTCCCCGTCCCATTCCTGATACATGAGCCCATACCCAAGCACATGGTGATTGCAAGAAAAAAACAGACCAGAAGAATGTCAGAAAAACAGGTCCATTTGAATCAAAGTAAACAGTACAAAATTACAAATCAAGTACTGCAGACAGGACACTAGTCCCAAAAGCAGCGGAGGCCGCCATCCCCAACACCAGACGAAAATGGGCAACAAAAGTGTGGGGAGAAGCCCACGTAGCAGCATTGCAAATGTCACGCAAAGAGGCACCCTTGAACATGGCCCAGGAGGACGAAACGCCCCGAGTCGACCGACCCAGAACAGAAGAAGGCAGGGGACATTGGACCGAAACATAAGCGGAAACCACTGCGCCCTTGACCCAACGAGACAAGGTGGGCAAAGAAGGGCGAAGCCCCAGACCCGACAGGCCGCAGGTGATGAACATGGAATCAACCTTACGGAAATCAGCCGTACGCTCCAAGTAGATGTGGAGAGCCCTCAACACATCCAAAGAATGGAGTGGCTCCTCCTCAGGAGAGGCAGGAGCCGGAAAAAACACAGGGAGAACAATATCCTCCTGACAGTGAAAAGTTGAAATCACCTTGGGGAGAAAAAACTGACACGGACGGAGAACGACCTTGTCAGCGCAGAAGCGCAAGAAGGGGGGGAAGCCATCAGCGCACCAATCTCACCAACCCTACGCCCAGAGGTAATGGCCACCAGGAAGATAACTTTGGCAGAAAGGAATTTCAGGGCCACGGAGTCCAAAGGCTCAAACGGGGGACCCGTCAAAGCCCGTAGAACCAAGGGCAGATCCCAAGGAGGCACAGGGGAACGGGAGACAGGACGTTGAAGCAAGAAACTCCTCAGAAGGCGAGCCACCAACGGGGAGACAGATGAAACAGAGGAACCCCGAAAGGCAAGAACGGCAGCCCACTGCGCCCACAGGGAAGAAACCGCCAGACCCAAGACAAAACCATCCCGTAAGAAGTCCAACACCCGCACGGCCTCACAGGAGGCAGGAGAGAGATCCCTCCCAAGACACCAGGTGGAAAAATTCTTCCAGTGACGGGCATAAGACTTCAAGGTGGAAGGACGCCGGGAAAGCTGAAGACACTGGGCAACCTCTAACGAGCAACCCATACCCAGCAAACACAACCTCTCAAGTGCCAAACCCCCAGCCGGAGGCGACGCAGGGAGGCAAGACTGAGAAGAGGAGCCCGCAGGGGGGAGGGAGACAGGGGAAACCTCCAATGAGGGCAAACGGCAAAAGTCAGCAGAAGGGGAAACCAAGACTGCCGAGACCACTCTGGAACCACCAGGAGAACCTCCGCCCGATCCAAACGAATCTCCCGGAGGACCCTCGGAATAAATGCAAATGGAGGGAAGGCAAACAGCAGACCCCCCGACCAAGGAATCGAGAAAGCATCGGTCGCCCAAGCCAATGGAGACGGAATGACGCTGCAAAACAGAGGAAGAAGGGCGGAATCCTCTGAGGCAAAAAGATCCAGCCAAGGAAGGCGGAAACGGAGGACAATCTGTCCGAACAGATCCGGGGACAGACAGAGGGACACCGAGGAGGGGAACACCCTGCTCAAAGTATCCGCAGGCCCATTCTCCTTCCCCGGAAGACAGACCGCCGTCAGAGACAACAGATTCGCTCGGCTCAATGGCCAATCTCCCTGGACAGGAGAAAGAGAGAATGACACATGCCCCCCAGGTGATTCACATAGGAGCGAACCACCTGATTGTCTGTCTGCACAGAGACCGCCCGACCCCGAAGGAGAGGAGCGAACCAAAGGAGAGCAAGCCAGACCGCTCGCAACTCCTTCCAGTTCGAGGACTGTAGGGACTCGAATCGGCACCACCGACCCTGACCCTTGGAAGAACCCAGAACAGCCCCCCATCCCAATGCCCTCGCATCCGTGGACAACACGACCACAGACTGAGGGGGAAGGAGATCGAACCCCCCGGAAAGGGAGAGAGGAGACAACCACCACTGTAGATCCGCCCGAATCCCCGGAGTGACAGGGATCAGAGTCTCGTAGTCCAAGGAGGCGGGATCCCAGTGAGACAGGACATGATGCAACAGGGGGTACAGATGAAGCCTGGCCCAAGGAAGGAGATGTAGAGTGGACGCCATCTCCCCCTGACTCCGCAACCAGAGACGGGCAGACACCTGCGACTGGGAAAGAAGCCAAGAAAGGTGGCGAAACAAAGTCAACTGGCGCTCCTGGGAGAGGAACACCATGCCCAGGTCCATCCGGAAGAAAGCCCCCAGGAACTTCAGGGACTGAGAGGACACCAGGGAGGACTACCGGTGGCTGAGAATGAACCCAGCAGAAGACACACCCGGGCCACAACCGACAGAGCCAGAGGGGCCAGGAGCAAGGCGAAAACCCTGGGCGCTGAAGACAGGCCGAAAGGCAGCACACAGAACTGAGAGCGAAGGGTCCCCACAGCAAAATGCAGAAAACGCTGGCCAACCGGATGGACAGGAACTTGCAGATATGCATCCCTCAGAACCAGGGACAGCAGGAAGCCACCCGGAAGGACCAGAGGCAGGACGGACCGGAGGGACACCATCCAGAATGGACGACGGAGGACGAAGCAAATGACCCACATCAGATCCAGAACAGGACGAAGAACCGAAGTGCACCTCCAGGAATTCACCAACAGGAGTCGCACACCTGCCAACAAACAACTCTACGCAGAGGAAGACGGGGCAGGGGAGTCCGTACAAAACCCTGAGGAGAAGGAGAGGAAAACTCTAACCGGCAACCCTCCGAAACAGTCCGAACCGCCCAGGCAACCGGAACCGATTACCACTGGGCGCGGAAGGACTGGAGGCGACCACCAACCGGCAAAGGCAGATAGTCACCGAGAAGAGGAGGAAGCGGGGGTGGCAACACCGGCAGCGGAGCGGGGCTTGGCACTTCCAGGGGCCCCCTGGCCACGATCCCAGCCCGAAAGGACGCCCAAAACGTGACGGAAACCAAACCCACGACCCCGAGAAGGAGGGCGGACCGGAGCCAAGAGCCTGCGGATCTCAGCAGACCGATCGACCATACCCTCCAGCTGAGGACCGAACACCCTGGAGCCCACAAAGGGAAACAAAAGGAGGACCGCCAGGGAAGAATCCCCTACCAGGAATGCATCCAAATACGACGACAGGCAACGATGGAAGCGCCAGAAGCAGTCCGACAGGTAATGCACAGGTAATGCACCTGCAACTCCATCAGAGACAAAAGAGGCGCGGTAACCTCCCCGACATTTCAGCAAAACTGACAGGGACAGGAAATCCATAAGGAGCGACTGAACCACATAGGAAGAATACGTATCCGCCCGGACAGAAACTATAGAAGCAGCATAGGAATGCCATCTTGCCCCATCAACACGCATATCCATAGCGTCGGCAGGAAGGGCGTACATAGAAACTACTAAACCCTGAGAGGAAAGGCCAGCCATCAAATCCACAACCTGCACAGCCTGAGGGAACTCAGTAGCAAAACCCCCCAAGAAGGCAATGCCGGGACAGGAAATGAGGAAAAGAAGACATGACCACCTCCTTCCAAACGCGGGACAGCACATAGCGTACCGCCCGAGCAAAGGAAAAAAGACAGGAGCAGGCAGGACACACTGCGTAAAAAAGACAGTCTCCGCCGGAGGAGAAAAAGCCCAAATAGGACCGCACATGGGTGAACAGTCCAGCGAGCTCAGCACCCTGAACAAACCACGTACACCCCCTTCATCAACAGGACCATTGACATCCTCAGCAGCAGCCTGCGGAATCAAAGAGACACGAGGCACCCCGGGAGGAGGTCCAGCCGCGACCCAAGCCAGGAAAGCAGCAGCCACAGGCACATCAAAAAGGAGGCGCAGGGCAACAAGAGGGGTAGCAGAGGAAGAAGCCCCTGAATCCACGACAGCAACCAGTCCAGGCTCAAACACTAAAAGCAGGCAGAAGCAAGGACCAAATCGCAGCCAGGAAGGACCTCATTCAAAGGACGCAAAGTCCCGAGGACCTGGACTCACACGAGTGCAGGAAAAAGGAGGCCAGAATAATAAAAACCCAGCCAAACGCCAAACCCGCCCCCCCCCCCAAAAGCACAGGAAACCAGTGCACCTCAACCTCCACAAGCAGAAACCCCCGCCCGCTAAAGCAGGGCCTATCGGGGACTGCCAACACCAAGGAAACAGCCGCTGAAGCAGGCCCAGCAAACAAGGTGAGCGAGGATAGGCAGAAACGGCCGCTAACGCGAGCCGCGCATTTAAAAGCACAGACCACCGGCAATGAAATACCAGGCAGCGCGGGGGGAGGGGGAATAGCATAAAAGACACAAAGGGCGGCCGCTAAAGCAGGCCACCGAAAACAACAGAAAAGCCAAAAGAAACTTACCCACAAGAAGGCAAACAAACCTCCAGCACAGCCAGGTAACAGGCAACTGCATTCGCAGAAAAAAAAGAACAGGATGATTAATGAATGCACTTCCCCCTTTATAGTCACGTGATGGTGACGTCATCCTAGGGGGAAGTGCAAACAGCTCAGCTAGGTAGGGGTTTCTGTGGAGCAGACTAGCTGCTCATGTATCAGGAATGGGACGGGGAGACCAGGACGAGGAGGTAATGGATCCACAACTCACACTAGATGCCCCCCAAAACTGTTTATCCTGATAAGCTATATTGCCTGCTAGCATGCTATAGGGCCAGGCAGCAAACCTATTAATAACATGAAGTCCATAGTCCCCAACCTCCACATAGTTGCCCAGGGAATAACCAGATTGGATAGGACCAGACCACAGAAACAGACCGTGCAAGCAGAAGCCCTGCAAAGCACTCCATTGATCAGGTTGCAAAAGAAGAAAAATCGTAGACCATGAACGGCAAACTAACCACCAAAAACACATTAGAGTGACTCACTAGCTACCCCAATTACACATTACAGTGACTCACATGGGGATCCTTCAAGTTACATACATCCCATAAGCTCATGGTAATGGACATCCAACCACACAAAGGAGGACCAGTGAGTGCCATGCATAGAATGCATGGCATCTCCACATCAACAACAGGCAGAACCTGGCATGTAGAGCTGAGAGGCAGCTTCAGTTAAAACAGTATGTTGGTAGGATGGAACATTCTAGCAGGATGGTTGGGGTGGAGCTGTTCCCTGCCTTCTTACATTTCAATGGGCTCCCTCCAGCACGCACAGAAACGAAATTGACACAATACTTTTGTCACCCCGGACGTCTTGGAGCTTTTGCAGGAGAAGAGAAGCACTTTCCATAACCAGGTGTATCAACCACACATCCAAGGCTGGCATCAGGTATTAATATTGGATCTCTTGAACCAACTCTTGAGTACACTTCTGCGGACTACAGGACTTTCTTGTTCCCCCAGAGGACTGCTCTGCTGCTTGAGACCTGCCCTGCTCTCTGAGAAGCAATAGCTGTCCTAAATATAACCCCACACTAACAAATAACAAGGTAAGTCAAATGGAGCCTTCCACATTCCTTACTGCTGAGGCACCAGATATTTTACAGACCTGGCATTGCACTCTTATTAACGTCCACTCACTCAGAAAACATAAATATGAGTTTGCAGATTTTTTAGAAGCTTATGCCATTGACATAGCTTTTGTTAGAAACCTGGCTGACACCGCGTTAGGCCCTGATTTGGTCGCCGCAATACCAGGAGGCTTTTCGGTGGCCAGGAAAGACAGAGAAGAGAAGAAGGAGGGAGGCCTATCTATAGTTTACCATGATTCTCTGAGGGAGACTTTCACGGACATCCCTCCCAAGTTTGAATGTGAAGCACTTTTCTTTTAAATAGCAATCATTCACAACTATACCATTAATGATCTTCACATTTATCATCCTCCGGGTCCTAGAGCTAGTTTTATTCAAGCTTTTAGCCAGCTTCTAGAATCCAACCCTGCATGCCAAGATTACTCTAAATTAGGTGACTCCAACTTCCATTTGGACAACGCAATGGACAAACACACGACTGACCTCACAGACTTAATGTCTAATTTAGGCTTGGAGCAAGTCATCAAGGATCCTACCCATGTGGCGGGGCATTTACTTGACGGTATTTTATGGATAATCTGTTTTAAAAATGACCAGCTTACTCCAGCTTTCTTGGTCGGATCACTCTGCTGTTATATTTGATCTTACTCTTCCGAAAGTATCCGAAAAGGCTAATACCCCAATAAAGATACAAAGCTGACGCCTATGTCATTTCAGCGATGCCACTAAATTTAAAACCTCAATAGGGAACTGTAGGCTGGTTATAACTAGAGCTTTAGAAAGTGTCACTGTAGCCATCATGGCTGGATTGACTCAGTAGTAAACACTGTAGCACCTCTAAAAGCAGGAAGGATTCTCAGAGCTAGGCCATCTGAGACCTGGTTCTCTGAGGAACATAGGCTTTTAAAATGGCACTGTCGCCGTCAGGAGTGTTGCTGGAGGCAGATCAAGGCCAATACTGAAAAAGAAACCTATGGGAAAATGATTACAAACTACAAAGAGATGATAAGCTATCATCAATTTCTACACGGACAAAATAAAATCAACTAAGAATAACCCTAAAGAATTATTCTCTATGTTTCAAAAATTATCCAAATTGCCTGAGAAATATTACTAATTTACTGGTAAATGCTTAGGCAGCACCCTAGCCTCTTTTTTTTCTGCAAAAAGTCAGCGACCTATCTGATGCCGTATCTGCGAATCAAACTTCCAACAGTAATAGTTGGCCTACTGATGGCAACGATGTCAGATGTAGTCAGTCATTCATCGGAAATCGGAATGGTAACTATCAGCTACTTTATCAGCCTTCTCACAGACTACTTATGAGCAGGTCCTTAAATTTCTCTGCACAGTCAAGTCAGTTTCTCCGGCTTATCCTTGCCCACCAAAAATCATGCATTTGTCCCTAGAGATTGTTGCCCAACATCTAAGTGGCATATTCAATCTCATTTTCGAGACAGCCATTTTTCCTAAACTATGAAAAAAGTGTCCATTCTCCCTCTCTTGAAAAAAATGAATCAAGATATCTTGGAGCCCTGCAGCTATCATCCTATTTCTCACACCCCACTGACTGCTAAAATTATTGAATAACTGATAAATCAAGAACTTACTGCTTTCATTATTAACAATGACCTTCTAGGTGCAACTCATTATGGTTTCAGGAGTGAGCACAGCACGGGGCTGTCCCTAATTACTGCTTCAGAAGAGATCAGATGCGGAGTGGATAAAGGAGACAATGCTGATTCTTTTGAATCTCTTTGCAGCTTTTGACAAGAGGATGTTGAAGAACTGTCTAAAACTAAACTCAGGAAATAAGGGGTTCTGCTGTTTGGAGCCGATGTAGTAGTAGTATCTTTATTCAATTTTCCATGAAAATCTTGAATGCAGAACAACATACAGAACAAATACATTTAAAAAAATTCCCCATGTCCATATACTCAGAATAAAATAATACTATAAAAACACAAAATTTCATAGATGTGTAACTAATCACGATTCACATTTCCTTTTTTGGTGCCTATTCTGAATTTCAAGTGCATCTGTGATTCATATCACTGTATTAAGGATCCAAATATGATTTCATCTATACTAATATAATAAAGAGAGAGCCCAAACCTTTGAGGCGGGTAATCTCAGGAACCACAGCACCAATCACAACACCCAATACAGCGTTGGAAAGGGCAGTTGCAGCAGAAGGACATAGGCTATGCAGACGCCCACCATATACATTTAAATGGTAAAAGAACCGTGCCAGCAAAGTAGTCCCTTGTGGGCGTGTCTGCGTTGTGCTGTGGGCGTGTGCTGGGGGCGTGACAAACACTGGGGGCGTGTGGTACATTCCAACCTTCATGCCATGTCTCATATCGTGTGCTGTGGGCGTTTGCTGGGGGCGTGGGCGTGTGCGGGGCGCGGAATTATGGAAAAAAAAGCGAGCGTTGTGCCCAATATTTCATTGTTTTTTCTTCCCAGGTTCTGTACATTCCAGCTCCGGGTGTCCACCCTGCTCCCTTTAAATACCCCTGCACCCCATAATCGTAACCCACCCTTACTCCTTAAAATACCCCAACACCCTTAAACACTAACCCATCTTAACCCTATAAATATACCCTGTACCCCAAAACCCAAACCTATCCCTAAACCCTAAAAATACCCCTGTACCCCAAAACCCAAACCTAGCTCTGAACCCTATAAATAACCCTGTACCTCAAAAGCCAAACCTACCCCTGAACCCTAAAAATACCCCTGTACCCCAAAACCCAAACCTAGCCCTGAATGCTAAAAATACCCCTGTACCCCAAAACCCAAACCTACCCCTTAACCCTAAAAATACCCCTGTACCCCAAAACCCAAACCTACCCCTGAACCCTAAAATACCCCTGTACCCCAAAACCCAAACCTAGCCCTGAACCCTAAAAATACCCCTATACCCCAAAACCCAAACGTAGCCCTGAACCCTAAAAATACCCCTGTACCCCAAAACCCATACCTATCCCTAAACCCTAAAACTACCCCTGTACCTCATAACCCAAACCTAGCCCTGAACCCTAAAAATACCCCTGTACCCCAAAACCCATACCTATCCCTAAACCCTAAAACTACCCCTGTACCCCATAACCCAAAACTATATCTGAACCCTTAAAATACCCAAACACCCCAAAACATATACCTCAGTACCTCAAAACATATACCCCTATACCAATACTTACCTTATCCAAACATTTAAAAAAACATGCTTTTACCATTCATGCATTTACAACGAATTTCGTTGTAAATGTATGCGTGGTAAAAGCATATAAAATGTAATGCCATGCGTTATAATGACATTGCGGAGTCATGGTACTTTCGTAATGAAAGTATGCGGAGTGATGGTATGCGGAAAGAAAGTTGCGGAATAATGGGTGTTTACCCTCCCCCGGTAAGTACATTGGTGGCACGGCGGCCCACATCTCCAGCAACATACTCATATTTTTTCACCACCGATTTGAAAAATGCACAGGTCTCTCTCATTGATGGCCAGCACCGACAGACACTTTTAGACACACCTCCCGCCACAAGATCTAGAATTGCGAACTCTAGAGCTGGGGAGCTACGGTCGAATCTCGGCATCAGCTCAACATCCTGTGATTCCAGGCAAATCGCTTTGCCTCCCCGTGCCTACCACAAATAAATGTGTTCTTCTGTAATGTAAATTGTGCTCATGCCATGTTGTCGAGTTTGTGCTATATAATATTGTAAGGAAAAATAAAGTAGGGAAACTCGAGTTCACACACTACTGAACGCGCACTCTTAAGTGCATCAGCAGTGCACTGTGAATCGGAGAGTTTCACAGGCCTGTCACAGATAAGAAATGCTATCAAAATGAAATCCTACAAAACAATATACTACTGGCCGGCAGCAATTCATACCCGGACAACGTCGGGACGGGCTGCTAGTATTTAATAAAGTGTCAAGTGCAGAGCTCCCTAAAATATTTACAGTATGGTATAACGATAAGTAGTAGTACAATTTCAGCACAAATAAAAACTTGCCTATTGGGGGAAGAATAAAAAACTCTTTAAGAACAAAAATACTACCTTTTGGATCAGATAAAATAAATAAAATCCATTCATCTCAGTAAGCGACATTCTCAGTTAACTATTACCTCGTTTATGTATGACTGTGTTAATATCACTGGAGTGCTTCTCTGAGTTCGACAACTATTTCTTTGGGAAAAAATCCCTAAATAATAAATACATTACTGTCAATAATTAAAATCTCATGAGATCTTTGATCTTGCCATTTATTTAACCTTTTCTAAAGCAATATAGATGTAGCAGCATGTATAATACACATTAATATGGGCCGCAAGTAATAGTACGCAAGCCCCTATCTTGAAGCAGTAGAATTAGGGTGGCTAAGTGACGCGCAGAAAGAATTCCTTACTGCGGACTTCGAGTAAGATGACATTTGTGCGGCTATTATGTACCAAAAGTTGGGAAGGGCATCAGGAACCACATGCACCCATGGCACAATTTTATAAAACCCCTGATGCCTCTCCTTAAGAAACTGTATGAGGAGACACTACAATGAGGCACCCTGCCCCACACCATGCGGGAGGCCCTGATCATCTCTATTCTGAAGCCAGGCAAGCCAACAGACAATTGTGAATCCTATAGACCACTGTTGTTAATACATTTTGACATCAAAATACTTTCTAAATAACATAATATATTTGTCAAGTGCACGTTAACCCGTAGGTATCTTGGCACTGAATAACAGATGTTTATTGTTACCCAACTCAATGTTAAATTACTGGCGAACCGCCTCTGTTTGGTATTGGACGGACTAATCCATCCAGACCAGGCTGGGTTTATCCTGGGCAAAGCCCCCTCATATAACTTGCGGGCATGCAGGAAATAAACCCAGAACTCAACGCAGTAGCGGTCTTCCTAGACGCTATGAGAGTTTTTGACTCACTTGAGTGGGATTTCTGGATGGCCATCCCACAACACATGGGCTTCCTCCCGCAATACACCCGATGGATTGCTATGCCACTCTCACTGGCAGGATGCATAGCGCTTATGAAAATGATTATATTACCTAAGCTGCTATATCTATTTGCGAACATCCCCACCACAGCCCAGATGCATTTTTTTCTGAAACATGAGAACTCAGCTAATTTGGCGTGCTTGAGGAGGGACACAACCTAGAATCTGCTGGCATACTCTTACACTGCCCTTCGCGAAGGGGGGATTGGAATCACCAGATCTAGAACTCTATTATCTGAGCACGCAGGCACACTAGGCGGCGATCTGGTACCACCCCCCATCGCCGTTTATGCCACATATCGTTGTGGAACAGGGATGCATGGCACCCATTCCATCGGCAGGCTTCCTTGGCGTTGACAAAAACCACCTGGAGGGAGAGACTCATGGTGTTGTGTACAAATGAAGCTTGGAAACATATTGCCAAGCGGCTGCATGCACCAATGATATACTCTCCTGCATTACCCCATGCCTATTGCCCAGAGGTTCCTGTTACCCAAGAAGGAATCAGTCGTAATATGCTCCATCGCTATAATATCCACACTGGAGGAAATATTTATACAGATTGACGTTTTCGCATTAAAGAGGATTTCTTTGAAGAGAACCCCCCTTGCCGATAGAACTATTCCTGTATATTATGCTAAGACGGTACATCAGGGTTGCCACCCCAGATTTCCCTTCTGAACCACACACACTGACACCCCTTCATAACATGCTCCAAGCTACCAACATATCGCACACAGTGGCGAGAGTGTATTGGGACACTCACATCGCAAAGGGAGACCCTGTGTAGCGCAGGAGAGGGATGGGAAATAGAACTAGGCACCCCAATAGAAAATACACAATGGACATACGGCTGCCTCCAAACTGGGGAGATAATGTCCAACAGTAGATTGTGAATCATGCACTTTAAATTTCTGCATAGAATATATTATACCCCGGCAAGATT
Source organism: Lissotriton vulgaris (assembly GCF_964263255.1). Taxonomy (NCBI): domain Eukaryota; kingdom Metazoa; phylum Chordata; class Amphibia; order Caudata; family Salamandridae; genus Lissotriton; species Lissotriton vulgaris. Next base: position 788,351,566 of record NC_141698.1, on the reverse strand, counting down.
ACACCGCTACATCTTAACAACCACTGATAACTGCGACAGATGTGGCGAGGAAGCATCAGACTTTTTACACCTGGCTTGGGCGTGCAGAGTAGTCTCTGAATACTGGAGGGAGGTGAGGGATGCCCTAACCAAGATGACGGGGTACAGGTAAATCTCACACCACTCATTGCATTACTCGGACACACGGAACATGTAGAAACATCAGTGAGACGTTTGGTGGCCCTAGGTTTATTGCTATCCAAACTCAGGGTTGCTTGTAGATGGCGATGGGAAAGAGCTCCTAAGTTCAAGGACTGGCTACAAGATCTGGTTTATTCAGGAGCAAATGACCATATATGCGGAACTTCTGCCAGCGACATCCAGACCCAAAGATATACATGGCACCCACTGAAAAATTACCTATTGACTGCCCCGCAAAATGCACATGAGAATTGAGCTTTGCACCCTAAGATAATGGGATCACATCATATGGTAACTTCTGCAGGAGCTACTCTCTAGGGTATATTGCATGCTAACTAGGAGGAGGTGGGGAGGCTGAATCTGGAATAATTACTCATGTAACAGTCCAAAGTATGTCGCTGTAACAACAAAAAGCTATGTATCATTGAGAGATGCAATATGTTCAATCTGTAAGTGTTGCGTAATCAAATAGAATGTTGATTATGCAAAAACAAATAAATTAAAAAAATTACTCAGGCCCAGACGCGGTCCCTGCAGAGCTCTTTAAATTCAACGTTGATTTCTGGGCCCCTGTAACAACCGGATTGTCAGGACAGGCAGCTCACCAACCGTGGCTAACCCAGCCGTCACATAACAACACTCTTCTCAGGCCACTATTTACAAGATATCTAGAATACTCACCTCAAAGTGAAAAGAAGCTATTTACAGGCCTGTATAATCAAACATACCACTAACACGTAATGGATTCCATATCTTATCCTATACTTACCTCATCTTATATTCTTTAATGTCTCCTGACGATATCTTCTATATTTATAGTCCTGTAAGACTCTTATCTTTAACGTCACCCGACGGTCCCTTTAACGTGTCCCGAGCATCTCTTTAACGTCACCCGACGATCTCTTTAACGTCACCCGACGATATTTTCAACGTCACCCGACGATATCTTTAACGTCACCCGACGATCTACACTAATGGGGATAACTAATGGGGATTCACCTTTAAGAGTTATTTCTCAAATGAAGTTCACACTCTCCCCCAATCATCAGTTACCTTTGCAGAAGGGCATATCCCATCCATCTGTATGTCAGCACCTGGTTAAAAGGAAAGGTTTATCTCAGTCATGAAAACAACATTCAAAGATATTGGTCATTAAATCTTTATTCTACAACCAAACATGACAGAATGAGCAAAAGACAAATGAATTAAGTTAGTCACTACCTATGACCTAAAGGGGAATAAAGAGGATATTTAAATGTATTCTACACTAAGCTCAGAACGCCTCACCTTAGACATATGTCTTTCCATCTCAGCAGCGGAGCTGATCCCTCTCTGTCTCTCTTCTCTTCTATGCGCTCGGGACTCTGCTCTCCCTCTATGGCTCACGAATACACGTCTGCACCGCTATGCCTCATCTACGCTGCCATGGTTCCAGGATACTCGAACCCTCTTCTGGACTTAGTCTCTGCCACTCCTGTATGATGTCACTACAGGATTTTCAATCACTCTCCCTCTTCACTTCAGGATTTCAATTAGCTGATGGTATCAATCTCTATGGACCAGCCTTCAGACCAACTTCTTCAGTCTTCTCCACACGTTGCTCTCTCTCTCTTCCCTACTCGCTCCTTGATAATATAGAGCTCACTTTCTCTATGGAAAATTCCGGTATTAGGCTGACTGCTACCGAATTCCTGTACCAGTCCCCGGCTCCCTTCGCCTTCCACAGTGGCCACCTGCATATTGCGTCTAGAGCCGGGGAGACAAACACATTCCTTCGATAAGGGTCAGTCTTGACCGGTTCCTCTCTAGCGAACAACAGGATGAATTCTAAACATTACCTTTACCCTGCAAGCGCCTCGGACAGTCGAGGCAGAATTACAAAATGGCTTCTCTCTAGCTTTTGGGCCTGTAGGCCCGAGAAAACGATAAAAGGCACTATACCCTGTCAAAGCACATAGTCAAGCCCTTCAAATGAATGCAAATGCAAGTAGGACTGAAATGGTAGTGGATTATAGTCACCACCAGTCTGAGAATAGACTAAAATTACCCTGTCGCTACAGCCCCCGATTACAAAAGTTTTTAGTGCCATAATAATAAGGGGCCCGGTGAAGTCATGGAGAGAGTCAGTTACAGTCCCTATTTATAAGAAAGGAGACAAGAATGACCCTGCAAATTAGAAGCCCATTTCCCTGCTTGACTCTTCCATTGAAATATTTGGCAGGGTGATCCTGGAAAAATTAGAGGTGTGGGTGGAAGAAAACAACTTTTTTACAGAAGTCCAATATGGGTTTCGCCCATGTTGGTGTACTACTGAGCAAGCATTAGGGCTAATACGTCAGGGCTAGGAGAGGAGCCATACACATGGCTTTTATGGACCTTAACCTCGTCTTTGACTTAGTGGACAGAGAAAATCTATGGGACATCTTGGAGGTAGCAGGGGTTGACCCCTCTTTATGGAAAGTTTTAAAAAGCCTCCATCGAGACCCCCTATGAGGGTTTGATACACCTGGCCTGGAGATTGGACGCCATACATTCAGGTTACTCTTGGGGTGAGACAGGGCTGTATATTGACCCCCCTATTCCTCTTTTTATATTCATGCTTTAGACATCTCTTTAAGATCTTGTACCACTGACGTTCCCAAAATAGGTCCACACGTTATCCCTGTTCTCTTGTAAGCAGACGATGCAGTCCTTTTAGCTCGAACTGTAAGCACTTTTAGACGGGTTTCATAGTTTTATGCAGGGGTTAAAATTCAAGATTAATCATAATAAGTCCTATATTTTAACTTGTGGCCACTCAAGAAAGTTATTAATTGGAGCAACTCCTATAATGAAAACAATGAATTTCAGTTATCTTTGTATCTTATTCGCCTCGAATATGATCTGGGAATGCTTAAAAACTCAAAGGTTGTGTTCAACGAAGGCTGTGTGTGAAACACTATTTAGGCTGCTAGGAAACTGGGACATGAGCCCCCCCCCAAAGAAATGACCATGCTTTAGCAAAGCAAATGCTTAACTATGGCCACCTATAGAGGGGGGGTGTGGGGGCATACATCTGTGAAGCCTTTACAGCTGGTAGAGAACAGGTTTCCAAATAGGCTCTTAGGACTCCCTAGACCTACCACGAGCTTCATATCCCATAACGATTGGGCATATGTGTTTTGGAAGACCTGGTAAGACTGGTTCCCATTCTGTTGTGGTCAAAATTTGGTGCACTCCCAAATTAAGTCTCACGTGCAACATAGTGGAGGATTGCTTGTTTGGTAAAGTAAGACGCTAGCTATCCTCTGGATACACTATGTCAAAAACGCTCTTCAAGATCTAAGACTTCTGGCCATGTGTAGTGGGCAATAGTCATCAACAAAAGTATTTAAAGAGAACCAGGGGTATCGCTTTCCAATAAAATCATGATGATCGAGCCTCTATCAGCATTCTTGTGTTATGGTCTAGCCCTTGCCATATGCATATTGTGAGAGAGTCAAAAGTGTTTTATCGAAACAGGTAGACTGAACTGCGGAAATGTAGGATTTGACCTCTGAACTGCAGTCATAAATAATTGTCAAAATGTGACAAATTTACATCTTTGCTATTTGCAGGTTGTACAGAGAGCCCCTGACAACGCCAGACCCGGACAGACCTGCATTGTTAATGCTCACCGCCTGTCGACTGTACAGAACTCAGATATCTTTGCAATATTTCAGAATGGAAAAGTGGTTGAGCAAGGCACTCACAACGAGCTGCTAGCAAAGCAAGGCATATACTATGAACTTGTAAATGCCCAGGTGTCGCATTAGCAACGATTATTACTATGCATGTGCATATTAATAGTTGTGTTATATTTGCAGTATGTGAATATTTTTTTAATAAATTTGGAATAAAACTGCGTGTAAAATATGTGTCCTACCAACGTATTGCCTAGCCATTTTTTCCAATCATTCACTTAGAATAATGCAGGAAGATTCACTGCAATGGGTTCTAGGATAGAATCAAAACCCAAAACAGCCCTATTAAAATTAAGGACTTAGATCGAAAGCACTGATCTTTCCAGAGCATCTTATGAGCCACAGACACTCGCCCGCTGGCTCATTGTAAGATTTCATTACACCAAAGCGTGAACCAAAGGGCTTCCTCTGAGCATCACATATGAACCCCTTAAAATGATGTAAATAGTGCCACAGTATCTCCGGCAATAGCCTCCATCTTGCCTTTACGTACGTTTCAAAAGTGAACTTCAAAAATATGAAAATGATCCCATCGCAACCATCAGACTGCCCAATTCTCTCAAAGTATTCAGGGTGAACTGGTTGAAACATTTCTGGTGGGCAGTGTAGTTATGGAGTGGTAGGTTAACGTCGCGAGCCAGGGATGGACCAGTAATGCAGTGGTAGAATATGGCCTTGAGTGCATGGGTGTATATTGCGGTGTTAATAGGTTTTGGTGTTGAGGTTGAAGGTATTCACGCACTGATGGTCACAGCGGTTTGGTTCTTTGGGTGGCAGTGTTGGGGTGGCGATGAAAAATGTAGATCTGGTGGATGGAAGTGCTGGGCTGCTGGAGGTAGAGCAGCACAGAAAATGTAATACACTACTAGTGTCTGGAAAAACTTTGATGTGGTGTGGCAGGCCAGTCACGTAGGCAGGGTATTGGGGTGGTACCGCAGTTCTGGAAGAACTAGTCTTGTAGTGTCCTGGTAGTATGATGCAAGCGTCGAAGTGTGGGTCTGGAAGAAGATAATGTTGTCCTGAGAGGTGGTAGTTCTGGAGGTCATGGTGTAGTGTTTGGAAGTTATAGTGCAGCGTAGTAGTACAGTGCTGTAGTAGTACAGTGATGGAGAGAGCAATGTGGTACAGACAGAGGTGTGCAATGGTAGGGTAACCGTAACAGGTCATTCATTACTATCAATCTCACCATTACCCTGTTTAGAAAAGGTGCCATTGGTCAACATCATGTTTTTAAAAATATATCCGGATGCCAACTGGCCCGGCTTTTGTTGCTAAGTCACTTCCTTAATGCTAGAATAACTTTCTGAGGAATACAACTTACACTATGAGTAGAGGGAGCTGTTAGAGAATTGCCCCACCCACCTTTCATTTGCTCTGAGAGTATCCAGGTCCTTGAGGCTACTGCATCCCTTTCCATCACAAGGGAATAGCCTCCAGAAATGTGAAGAACAAGGGTCAGCCCTTATATTTTCTAACTCATCCCAGCTCATCTTTTATGATGTAGATTTCCTCTTTCTGTGTAACTTGTCATATACTAATATTTTCACCTTTTTGTCTTGGTATCTTATAGTTAGGTATATAATTCCATCTACAGTAGCCCCCAGAAAGCCTGCCCTTTCCTTGGTTGACCTGAGATCAGTGATATTGACCAGTTTGCCTTTGCTATCTCCTCGCTAATCTCGAAAAATGCCTGGATCACAGGTGAGCCATCTATGGTGGGAGATGGGCATTTGAAGAGAGGAGCCATGGGTGTTTGTACCACTTTCCCTGAGATGGTAACATGACCAGTCCCTCTCCAGTGATCCCAGTGCCTATAAATAATTGAACGTACCTGTCCTGGTCTGATCTATAATGGAGCGTAAACGTTTATTAAGTGAGCAGGCTTAATTGCGGTATAAGTATCGTTCTCTAAAGTATCAATTATGCAAATACTTTTGCACAGGTAAGAAGACATAACTGAGAAATCATATTAATAGCAATTTCACTGGAGGTTCTCACCCAGGAACAAAACATACACGAGTGTGTCTTGTGGAAACCACCCATTTACACTAATTTGTGAGTGCACATACATTCCCAATAACCACCAAAGTTCTTTGCAAAAAAGATTGTATGGTTTGCACTTCTACCTAGGAACCCATATAGATCACAACAGCAAATAAATCAGACATCTCAGAAAATGTTTATGATATACTATTCCCAAACTAGTATTTTAAAAAGCAAGCAAAACAAACTCATCGGTGTTATTTTAGGTAATTTCAAGCACTTAAGAGTCCTTAAATTAAATGTGAGATTGGTCATTTTTCACTCAAAGTGAAGAGCTACCTAAACAGCCCAAAGTACTACCATCAGACCAGGTGCAACTGGTGGACGGCATATGGGTGATTGGTAATTATTCAAGGGGCAGGGCTCGGTTAACTACGTTTCTTGGAAAAACAACCTGGTAGTTGCTATAAAAGGAAAGACAACTTGGGCTATCCAATTTCCTACCAGATCTGCAATATTTGAGAATAAAAATGCACAGACCAACCAGTTGGTTTGGGGATACCATCTGAGCCTCCCCCACATTAGCATAGGGAGATAGCGCCTTAGTCTGTCTGAGTTCGACTGAGGCGCATTCCAGGCTATTCGTCCATCGAGGTTGAGAATTAAACCTGTTGCTAGTTTCATGCTTGCCAAATCTACTGACGTAGGTAGTAGGCTACCTTTGGTTAACGGTCCCTACTGCCTACCGATTTGGAAACGCATCCCTACATTTTGTAACAGCGGCTGGTGGCCTGCGATGAGATCAGAAAACAGTGTCTTCCAATCATATCTGTTAACTCTTTTCAGCTCTATAGCCATGCTTTCATTTAAAGCTGTTTTCTTTCATGGCATATTAAATTACAATGTTATTTTGTGTTTTTGAAAGATTGCCCTTACTATCATTTGAAAAATAGATTCAGACAGAATGCACCAGCTTTCAAACCCAGCCCTGTGGAAATTATTTCTCCTGGACATTTTAAGAAGGCAACAACAGGGGGCGGGGCTAGAGGCGGGAGAAGATGACCCCTCTTTAAGAAAGCTCCAACGTGTGAGGCCTCAAAGTACCCGATCCCTGCACATTATCAGTGCTAAATTTCTTTTTTTTTTTAAATTAGGGGCAGGTCCCTCATCAGGAGGCCACTGCAGCTTGCACCACTCACTGCCTGTGACCGCGCTGCCAATGACAGTACCCGTGTGTAAGTAAGTGTGACAATTCAGTCTATTTGAGGCCCCCACAACAATAAAGAATGGCTTGGGAAGCAGGAATTCGCTGTTTTTATTGTATATTGATTTGATAAATATCTGTTGTTTTGCTCATCTCCAAATAACACAAAGAGCACACGCATGTGGCAGCTGTCATAAGCGCTGGTGTTGACAATTAAGTGCTGCCACTGAGCACCGGAACCTACCGGCTCGAATTAAGCACTGATTAGGGTCCTAAGTCTGCTCAAATGTGGTGATTCTGAGAATCAGAACACTTGCAGAGCAGACAAAAGTCAGGAGTTATAGTAGTGGTAGTGGCGCTCAGGAGAGACAGAGAGGTCGACCCTAGTAAGATTGGGCATGGGGGGTTCCTATCAAAAGGAACCCTCCAATGCGCCGACCATTTCCAGCTCCTCCGCTGTGACTCGCACACTCCGCCCTGGGTGACAATGCTTTGACTGCACCCTGGGCCCTCTGTTCATATCGGAGGGAGAAGCTGCCCTGTAGGGTGCCGGTGGACCAAAACCAGTCATTCTTCGGATATCGGAATGGTAACTATCCTGCTACTTTATTAGCCTTCTCAAAAACTACTTATGAGCAGGTCCTTAAACTTCTCTGCACAGTCAAGTCGGTTTCTCCGTCTTATCGTTGCCCACCAAAATCATGCATTTGTCCCCAGAGATTGTTGCCCAACATCTTAGTGGCATATTCAATCTCATTTTCGAGACAGACATTTTTCCTAAGCTATGAAAAAGGTGTCCATTCTCCCTCTCTTGAAAAAAATGAATCAAGATATCTTGGAGCCCTGCAGCTATCATCCTATTTCTCACTTCCCACTGTCTGCTAAAATTATTGAATAACTGATAAATCAAGAACTTACTGCTTTCATTATTAACAATGACCTTCTAGGTGCAACTCATTATGGTTTCAGGAGTGAGCACAGCACGGAGCTGTCCCTTATTACTGCTTCAGAAGAGATCAGATGCGGAGTGGATAAAGGAGGCAATGCTGATTCTTTTGAATCTCTCTGCAGCTTTTGACACTGTTGACCACTGCTTATTGATTAACTGTCTTCATAGCCACAGTATTGAGTGCTCAGCACTAACCCTATTGAAATCTTTTCTAACTGAGCAACAGCAATCAGTGGAAATTGGTGATTTTGAATCCCCTCTTTCATATTCCCTGTGGTGATCCGCAGGATTCTTCATTAAGTCCCTAACTTTCTAATTTGTGCATCACCCCCATGGCAGGACTCATCAAACCTTGTGGATTTGAGATTTTATCATACGCAGATGACACTCAAATCATAATTTCTATAACCAGCAACATGCAGCAACCAGGTTTCATAATTGCATGCAACAAGTAGACAAGGGGATGCTGGAGAACTGTCTAAAACTAAACTCAGGAAATACGGGGTCCTGCTGTTTGGAGCCGATGTAGTAGTAGTATCTTTATTCAATTTTCCATGAAAATCTTGAATGCAGAACAACATACAGAACAAATACATTTAAAACAATTCCCCATGTCAATATACTCAGAATAAAATAATACTATACAAACACAAAATTTCATAAGATGTGTAACTAATCATGATTCACATTTCCTTTTTTGGTGCCTATTCCGAATTTCAAGTGCATCTGTGATTCATATCACTGTATTAAGGATGCAAATATGATTTAATATTTAATAAAGTGTCAAGTGCAGAGCTCCCTAAAATGTTTACAGTATGGTATAACGATAAGAAGTAGTACAATTTCAGCACAAATAAAAACTTGCCTATAGGGGGAAGAATAAAAAACTCATAAGAACAAAAATACTACCTTTTGGATCAGATAAAAGAAATAAAATCCATTCATCTCAGTAAGCGACATTCTCAGTTAACTATAACCTCTTTTATGTATGCATGTGTTAGTATCACTGGAGTGCTTCTTGCGAGTTCGACAACTTTTTCTTTGGGAAAAATTCCCTAAAGAATAAATACATTACTGTCAATAATTACAATCTAATGAGATCTTTGTTCTTGCCATTTATTTAACCTTTTCTAAAGCAATATAGATGTAGCAGCATGTATAATACACATTAATATGGGCGCAAGTAATAGTGCGCAAGCCCCTATCTTGAAGCAGTAGAATTAGGGTGGCTAAGTGACGCGCAGCAAGAATTCCTTACTGCGGACTTCGAGTAAGATGACATTTGTGCGGCTATAATGTAGCAAAGGTTGGGAAGGGCATCAGGAACCAGATGCACTCATGGCACAATTTTATAAAACCCCTGATGCCTCTCCTTAAGAAACTGTATGAGGAGACACTACAATGAGGCACCCTGCCCCACACCACGCGGGAGGCCCTGATCATCTCTATTCTGAAGCCAGGCAAGCCAACAGATAATTGTGAATCCCATAGACCGCTGTTGTTAATACATTTTGACATCAAAATACTTTCTAAATAACTTAACTTATTTGTAAAGTGCATGTTCACCCGTAGGTATCTTGGCACTGAATAACAGATGTTTATTGATACCCAACTCAATGTTAAATTACTGGCGAACCGCCTCTGTTTGGTATTGGACTGACTGATCCATCCAGACCAGGCTGGGTTTATCCTGGGCAGAACCCCCTCATATAACTTGCGAGCATGCAGGAAATAAACCCAGAACTCAACGCACTAGCGGTCTTCCTAGACGCTATGAGAGTTTTTGACTCACTTGAGTGTGATTTCTGGATGGCCATCCTACAACACATGGGCTTCAACTCGCAATACACCCGATGGATTGCTATGCCACTCTCATTGGCAGGATGCATAGCGCTTATGAAAATGATTGTATTACCTAAGCTGCTATATCTATCTGCGAACATCCCCACCACAGCCCAGATGCACTTTTTTTCTGAAACATGAGAACTCAGCTAATTTGGCGTGCTTGAGGAGGGGCACAACCTAGAATCTGCTGGCATACTCTTACACTGCCCTTCGCGAAGGGGGGATTTGAATCACCAGATCTAGAACTCTATTATCTGAGCACGCAGGCACACTAGGCGGCAATCCGGTACCACCCCCCGCCGTTTATGCCACATATCGTTGAGGAACAGGGATGCATGGCACCCATTCCATCTGCAGGTTTCCTTGGCGTTGACAAAAACCAGCTGGAGGGAGAGACTCATGGTGTTGTGTACAAATGAAGCTTGGAAACATATTGCCAAGCGGCTGCATGCACCAATGATATACTCTCCTGCATTACCCCATACTTATTGCCCAGAGGTTCCAGTTACCCAAGAAGGAATCAGTCGTAATATGCTCCATCGCTATAATATCCACACCGGAGGAAATATTTATACGGATTGACGTTTTCGCATTAAAGAGGATTTCTTTGAAGAGAACCCTCCTCGCTGATAGAACTATTCCTGTATATTATGCCACCCCAGATTTCCCTTATGAACCAAACACACCGACACCCCTGCATAACATGCTCCAAGCTACCAACATATCGCACACAGTGGACAGAGAGTGTATCGGGACACTCACATCGCAAAGGGAGACCCTGTGTAGCGCAAGAGAAATATGGGAAATAGAACCAGGAACCCCAATAGAAGATACACAATGGACAATGGACATACGGCTACCTCCAAACTGGGGTCCAACAGTAGATTGTGAATCATACACTTTAAATTTCTGCATAGAATATATTATACCCCTGCAAGATTACACCGCTACATCTTAACAACCACTGATAACTGCGACAGATGTGGCGAGGAAGCATCAGACTTTTTACACCTGGCCTGGGCGTGCAGAGTAGTCTCTAAATACTGGAGGGAGGTGAGGAATGCCCTAACCAAGATGACGGGGGTACAGGTAAATCTCACACCACTCATTGCATTACTCGGACACACGGAACACGAAGAAACCTCAGACGTTTGGTGGCCATAGGTTTATTGCTAGCCAAACTCCGGGTTGCTTGTAGATATCGATGGGAAAGAGCTCCTAAGTTCAAGGACTGGCTTCAAGATCTGGTTTATTCAGGAGCAAATGACCATATATGCGGAACTTCTGCCAGCGACAGCCAGACCCAAAGATATATATGGGACCCACTGAAAAATTTCCTATTGACTGCCCCGCAAAATGCACATGAGAATTGAGCTTTGCACCCTAAGATAATGGGATCACATCATATGGTAACTTCCGCAGGAGCTACTCTCTAGGGTATATTGCATGCTACCTAGGAGGAGATGGGGAGGCTGAATCTGGAATAATTACTCATGTAACTGTCCAAAGGATGTCGCTGTAACAGCAAAAAGCTATGTATCATTGAGAGATGCAATATGTTCAATCTGTAAGTGTTGCGTAATCAAATAGAATGTTGATTATGAAAAAAAACTAATAAATTAAAAAAATTACTCGGACCCAGACAGGGTCCCTGCAGAGCTCTTTAATTTCAATGTTGATTTCTGGGCCCCCGATGACAAAAGTTTTTAGTGCTATAATAATAAGGGGCCCGGTGAAGTAATGGAGAGAGTCAGTTACAGTCCCTATTTATAAGAAAGGAGACAAGAATGACCCTGCAAATTAGAGGCCCATTTCCCTGCTTGACTCTTCCATTGAAATATTTGGCAGGGTGATCCTGGAAAAATTAGAGGTGTGGGTGGAAGAAAAAAACTTTTTTACAGAAGTCCAATATGGGTTTCGCCCTTGTTGGTGTACTACCGAGCAAGCATTGGGGCTAATACGTCAAGGCCAGGAGAGGAACCATACACATGGCTTTTATGGACCTTAACCTCGTCTTTGACTTAGTGGACAGAGAAAATCTATGGGACATCATGGAGGTAGCAGGGGTTGACCCCTCTTTATGGAAACTTTTAAAAAGCCTCCATCGAGACCCCCCATGAGGGTTTGATACACCTAGCCTGGAGATTGGACGCCATGCATTCAGGTTACTCTTGGGGTGAGACAGGGCTGTATATTGACCCCCTTCTTATTCCTCTTTTATATTAATGCTTTAGACATCTCTTTAAGATCTTCTACCACTGACGTTCTCAAAATAGGTCCACACGTTATCCCTGTTCTCTTGTAAGCAGACGATGCAGTCCTTTTAGCTCGCACTGTAAGCACTTTTAGACGGGTTTCATAGTTTTATGCAGGGGTTAAAATTCAGGATTAATCATAATAAGTCCTATATTTTAACTTGTGGCCACTCAAGAAAGTTTTCAATTGGAGCAACTCCTATAATGAAAACAATGAATTTTAGTTATCTTGATATCTTATTCGCCTCGAATATGAACTGGGAATGCTTAAAAACTCAGAGGTTCCAATTCAATGAAGGCTGTGTGTGAAACAATATTTAGGCTGCTAGGAAACTGGGACATGAGCCCCCCAAAGAAATGACCATGCTTTAGCAAAGCAAATGCTTAACTATGGCCACCTATAGAGGGGATGTGTGGGGGCGTACATCTGTGAAGCCTTTACAGCTGGTAGAGAACAGGTTTCTAAATACTCTCCTAGGACTCCCTAGACCAGAGGCGCAACTAGAGCCAAATTTAGGGGGGGGGGAGGGAGGGGCTAAGAAAAAATTTCGGGGGGGGGGGGGCTGAACCTTTAATCAGTAGGCAGAGTGGAGCAGCAGGGGCTCTTAGAAGGGGTAAAACAACTGCAAGGTCTAATTAACATTCAAATGGTCTTTTAAAGACCTGTGAAACGTTCGGGAGCGGCTCTGTGTGTGGCCGGGATCTGTCTCATCCCGGGCTGCCACACACGACGAGGGGGGCTGAAGGCCGGTGAGACCAATGGGTTTTGTACGCCTGCCCTAGACCCATATCCCATAACGATTGGGCATATTTGTTTTGGAAGGCCTGGTAAGACTGGCTCCCATTCTGTTGTGGGTCAAAATTTGGTCTACTCCCAAATTAAGTCTCACGTGCAACATAGTGGAGGATTGCTTGGGCTAAAGTAATACCCTAGCTATCCTCTGGATACACTATGTCAAAAACGCTCTTCAAGACCTAAGACTTCTGGCCATGTGTAGTGGGCAATAGTCATGAACAAAAGTATTTAAAGAGAACCAGGGGTATCGCTTTCCAATAAAATCATGATGATCGAGCCTCTATCAGCATTCTTGTGTTATGGTCTAGCCCTTGCCATATGCATATTGTGAGAGAGTCAAAAGTGTTTTATCGAAACAGGTAGACTGAACTGCGGAAATGTAGGATTTGACCTCTGAACTGCAGTCATAAATAATTGTCAAAATGTGACAAATTTACATCTTTGCTATTTGCAGGTTGTACAGAGAGCCCTTGACAACGCCAGACCCGGACAGACCTGCATTGTTAATGCTCACCGCCTGTCGACTGTACAGAACTCAGATATCTTTGCAGTATTTCAGAATGGAAAAGTGGTTGAGCAAGGCACTCACAACGAGCTGCTAGCAAAGCAAGGCATATACTATGAACTTGTAAATGCCCAGGTGTCGCATTAGCAACGATTATATTAATAGTTTTGTTATATTTGCAGTATGTGAATATTTTTTTAATACATTTGGAATAAAACTGCGTGTAAAATATGTGTCCTACCAACGTATTGCCTAGCCATTTTTTCCAATCATTCAATTAGAATAATGCAGGAAGATTCACTGCAATGGGTTCTAGGATAGAATCAAAACCCAAATCAGCCCTATTAATATTAAGGACTTAGATCGAAAGCACTGATCTTTCCAGAGCATCTTATGAGCCACAGACACTCGCCCGCTGGCTCATTGTAAGATTTTATTACACCAAAGCGTGAACCAAAGGGCTTCCTCTGAGCATCACATATGAACCCCTTAAAATGATGTAAATAGTGCCACAGTATCTTCGGCAATAGCCTCAATCTTGCCTTTACGTACGTTTCAAAAGTGAACTTCAAAAATATGAAAATGATCCCATCGCAACCATCAGACTGCCCAATTCTCTCAAAGTACTCAGGGTGAACTGGTTGAAACATTTCTGGTGGGCAGTGTAGTTATGGAGTGGTAGGTTCATGTCCCGAGCCAGGGATGGACCAGTAATGCAGTGGTAGAATATGGCCTTGAGTGCATGGGTGTATATTGCGGTGTTAATAGGTTTTGGTGTTGAGGTTGAAGGTATTCACGCACTGATGGTCACAGCGGTTTGGTTCTTTGGGTGGCAGTGTTGGGGTGGCGATGAAAAATGTGGATCTGGTGGATGGAGGTGCTGGGCTGCTGGAGGTAGAGCAGCACAGAAAATGTAATACACTACTAGTGTCTGGAAAAACTTTGATGTGGTGTGGCAGGCAGTCACGTAGGCAGGGTATTGGGGTGGTACCGCAGTTCTGGAAGAACTAGTCTTGTAGTGTCCTGGTAGTATGATGCAAGCGTCGAAGTGTGGGTCTGGAAGAAGATAATGTTGTCATGAGAGGTGGTAGTTCTGGAGGTCATGGTGTAGTGTTTGGAAGTTATAGTGCAGCGTAGTAGTACAGTGCTGTAGTAGTACAGTGATGGAGAGAGCAATGTGGTACAGACAGAGGTGTGTAATGGTAGGGTAACCGTAACAGGTCATTCATTACTATCAATCTCACCATTACCCTGTTTAGAAAAGGTGCCATTGGTCAACATCATGTTTTTAAAAATATATCCGGATGCCAACTGGCCCGGCTTTTGTTGCTAAGTCACTTCCTTAATGCTAGAATAACTTTCTGAGGAATACAACTTACACTATGAGTAGAGGGAGCTGTTAGAGAATTGCCCCACCCACCTTTCATTTGCTCTGAGAGTATCCAGGTCCTTGAGGCTACTGCATCCCTTTCCATCACAAGGGAATAGCCTCCAGAAATGTGAAGAATAAGGGTCAGCCCTTATATTTTCCAACTCATCCCAGCTCATCTTTTATGATGTAGATTTCCTCTTTCTGTGTAACTTGTCATATACTAATATTTTCACCTTTTTGTCTTGGTATCTTATAGTTAGGTATATAATTCCATCTACAGTAGCCCCCAGAAAGCCTGCCCTTTCCTTGGTTGACCTGAGAGCAGTAATATTGACCAGTTTGCCTTTGCTATCTCCTCGCTAATCTCGAAAAATGCCTGGATCACAGGTGAGCCATCTATGGTGGGAGATGGGCATTTGAAGAGAGGAGCCATGGGTGTTTGTACCACTTTCCCTGAGATGGTAACATGACCAGTCCCTCTCCAGTGATCCCAGTGCCTATAAATAATTGAACGTACCTGTCCTGGTCTGATCTATAATGGAGCGTAAACGTTTATTAAGTGAGCAGGCTTAATTGTGGTATAAGTATCGTTCTCTAAAGTATCAATTATGCAAATACTTTTGCACAGGTAAGAAGACATAACTGAGAAATCATATTAATAGCAATTTCACTGGAGGTTCTCACCCAGGAACAAAACATACACGAGTGTGTCTTGTGGAAACCACCCATTTACACTAATTTGTGAGTGCACATACATTCCCAATAACCACCAAAGTTCTTTGCAAAAAAGATTGTATGGTTTGCACTTCTACCTAGGAACCCATATAGATCACAACAGCAAATAAATCAGACATCTCAGAAAATGTTTATGATATACTATTCCCAAACTAGTATTTTAAAAAGCAAGCAAAACAAACTCATCGGTGTTATTTTAGGTACTACGTTTCTTGGAAAAACAACCTGGTAGTTGCTATGAAAGGAAAGACAACTTGGGCTATCCAATTTCCCAACCAGACCTGCAATATTTGAGAATAAAAATGCACAGACCAACCAGTTGGTTTGGGGATACCATCTGAGCCTCCCCCACATTAGCATAGGGAGATAGCGCCTTAGTCTGTCTGAGTTCGACTGAGGCGCATTCCAGGCTATTCGTCCATCGAGGTTGAGAATTAAACCTGTTGCTAGTTTCATGCTTGCCAAATCTACTGACGTAGGTAGTAGGCTACCTTTGGTTAACGGTCCCTACTGCCCACCGATTTGGAAACACATTCCTACATTTTGTAACAGCTGCTGGTGGCCTGCGATGAGATCAGAAAACAGTGTCTTCCAATCATATCTGTTAACTCTTTTCAGCTCTATAGCCATGCTTTAATTTAAAGCTGTTTTCTTTCATGTCATATTAGAATTACTATTTTATATTGTGTTTTTGAAAGATTGCCCTTACTATCATTTGAAAAATAGATTCAGACAGAATGCACCAGCTTTCAAACCCAGCCCTGTGAAAATTATTTCTCCTGGACATTTTAAGAAGGCAACAACAGGGGGCGGGGCTAATGGCGGGAAGAAGATGACCCCTCTTTAAGAAAGCTCCAACGTGTGAGGCCTCAAAGTACCTGATCCCTGCACATTATCAGTGCTAAATTTCTTTTTTTTAATGTAGGCGCCTGGTCCCTCATCAGGAGGCCACTGCAGCTTGCACCACTCACTGCCGGTGACCGCGCTGCCAATGACAGTACCCGTGTGTAAGTAAGTGTGACAATTCAGTCTATTTGAGGCCTCGAAAACAATAAAGAATGGCTTGGGAAGCAGGTATTAGCTGTTTTTATTGTATATTGATTTAATAAATATCTGTTGTTTTGCTCATCTCCATATAACACACAAAGAGCACAATCATGTGGCAGCTGTCATAAGCGCTGGTGTTGACAATTAAGTGCTGCCACTGAGCACCGGAACCTACCGGCTCGAATTAAGCACTGATTAGGGTCCTTAGTCTGCTCAAATGTGGTGATTCTGAGAATCAGAACACTTGCAGAGCAGACAAAAGTCAGGAGTTATAGTAGTGGTAGCAGCGCTCAGGAGAGAGAGAGAGGCCGACCCTAGTAAGATTGGGCATTGGGGGTTCCTATCAAAAGGAACCATCCAATGCGCCGACCTTTTCCAGCTCCTCCGCTGTGACTCGCACACTCCGCCCTGGGTGACAATGCTTTGACTGCACTCTGGGCCCTCTGTTCATTTCGAAGGGAGAAGCTGCACTGTCGGGTGCCGGTGGGGCAAAACGTTTAAGTACCTGGTAAGCCTACACGCACTGCTCAAGCCGCCTTCATAGGCACTGCATGGGAGAAACGAAATGAACTACAATCAGTCAAATATGACTTCGTGCCAGCAGAATGGGTGATCGAAAACTATGCAGACCTGTTAAGTGAAGTAGGAGCAGTGATCGAAGTGGGGAAAAAAAGTAGGGGAACTGTGGATGGAGAATCAGGGGGCGGAATAACCTAAGATTGGATCAGTGGACGGAGTCAGGGGTGTGGCTAGAAATAGCAAAACATACCAATTTTTAGTACGTTTAGCATTTCACTGACCAGTTACAGCTTATATCTTATTTAATTAAAACAATGGATAAACATGTTTATTTGAGGTTTAATTCAGGAAAAAGCAAACACTCATAGGGAATACAGGTTTATGTAAAGCGTGTGAAATATAAGCAGGAACAACATGTTACCTTAATGATTTTACTCTCATTGTTCAGAAATCCATGATTAATTTTTGTCTCAAACATTGAGTTCATGAATATATGGCCCCTCCTGTACACATGTGTTAAGCAGGGCTCAGAAGAGAAAGGGACTCTTCCGGAGGATCTAGACTCACGGAAACCCACAAAGGCTCCTTCATATTCATGTCAGCCAGCTAGCTGCTCAATCATAATATAGCAAAAAGAACAACTGGTGGACAGAATGCAGAACAATATCATACATTCACCCCAGTACAAATATCTGGGCCTAAATCCATTGTTTCTCTGCTCACCATGCCATTCCAGTTTGGACCCAGCCGTATGCAAATCAGTCTTGATTCTGCACCCAATGGGAACAGTCCAGCCCGAACTGCCAGGCCAGGTCCTTCCTGGACTGGAAACAAGCATCCTAGGACCGGTTTCGGGCTTTCAGCCCTCATCAGCCAGGATAGCTTGATTCCAGTGGCATGGAGAGCAAGGGACTCATGTCTGAGCATACCTGTCCCACTCGGGGTGACAAATGCAAAAAGAACAATTTATGGACAGAATGCAGAACAATGTCATACATTCACCCCAGTTCAGAGATTTAGGCTTAAATCCATCGTTTGTTGCTCACCATGCCATTCCAGTTTGGACCCAGCCATATGCAAATCAATCTTGATCCTGCGCCCAATGTGAACAGTCCAGCCCGAACTGCCAGGCCATATGTATTCAAGTGTCTTTTCATTCGGGAAGTGAACACAAAACAGTACCCACTGAACTATGCACATAACATATTGCTCTTTGATATGCATGGTACATGTACTTTGCAGCAGGCATATTACCCCTCTGCACTACCTTAGATGAGTAAAACAGCCACTAGACAAAACATGCTCCCATCTATCTCCAGCAGGTACATTTATCACCAAAGTTATCTTGGCACTTGTATTGTTGACCAAAACATGCTGAATATACAAAGAACTTTGCAGTGTTTTTAAAACTCCTGCACTTGTACAAAACGGGTCCCCCCAAACTAAACTGGCCCCCTACCCTTCCAGTCGCCATGGGAAACGCCTGCTCCTGCCCTTTCACTGCTCCTTTTAAGTCAGTATTCCTGCTCATGCTCGATCAACACTCCTGCTTAGTCAGTTCCCCTGCCCTCTCCCTTCTCCTGGCCTGTCACTTCTCCTGGCCCGTCACTTCTCCTGGCCCGTCACTTCTCCTGCCCTGTTCACTGCTCCACCCTGTTCACTGCTTCTGCCCCATTCACTGCTCCTGCCCGGTTACCACTCCTGCTCATGCCTAATCACCGCTCCTGCCCCATTACTTCTACTGCTTCGCCACTTCTCCTGCCCTGTCACCTCTCCTGCCCCATCACTTCTCCTGCCCATTGCCTCTCCTGCCCATCACATCACCTGCCTGTCGTGTCACCTGCCCATCACTTCTTGTGCCCCGTCACCTCTCCTGCCCTGTTGCCTCTCCTTCCACGTCACCTCTCCTGCCCTCTCGCCTCTCCTGCCCCATCACTGCTCCTGCCCCGTTCACTGCTCCTGCCCCGTTCACTGCTACTGCCCCGTTCACTGCTCCTGCCCCTGCTCCTGCCCTGTTCACTGCTCCTGCCCCGTTCACTGCTCCTGCCCCGTTCACTGCTCCTGCCCCCTTCACTGTTCCTGCCCCGTTCACCGCTCCTGCCCTTTCACCACTCCTGTCCATTCACCGCTCCCGCACGGTTACCGCTCTAGCTCATGCCCCGTCATCTCTCCTGCCCCGTCACCTCTCCGGCCGGATCACTTCTCCTGCCCCATCACTTCTCCTGCCCGGTCACCTCTCGTGCCCAGTTACCTCTCTTGCCTAGTCACCTCTCCTTTTCTGTCGCCTCTTCTGTCCGGTCACTGCTCCTGCCCAGTTCACTCTGTGTACAACATTGACAAATTACACAAGGTGTCAAGTTCCCCACAGTACTCTGGGGAAAGCTCCTCTGTAATCACCAACTCCGATCTCACTGGCACTTGATATGCTAAAGGCAGAAAGTGGGCGCATTGTCATTCGAAAGGGGATAATCTGTCTCAATCGGAATGACAATGGGCCTGCCTTCAGTCTGTGAGAGCTCAGGGAGGGGCTGCTGCAGCCTCTGGAGTTCAACTGAGGAGTGCAAGCAGCCCCCGGAAGCTGAATGAAAAAAAAGTTATTGTTTTTAAGTTGGACTATTCTTGCCATCCCAGGATGCTTTTTTGAAAGTAAGAAGTAGGGGAAAGAACTGAAATAATTTGTAGAAGTAGGGACAAGCCGTGCCCTTCCGTTCCCACCCACTTCTGCCACTGAGTAGGAGGCACTCTGATATGTAGGTTTTATGTAGAAAAGTTAAGAGGCTGCTGGTACAAAGGGCCCAGAGAATAAAACGTCTGGTACTATTCAAAGTCACACAAGGAACATTCCACAGTGGAACATGCACGTAGTCAATAGCATAATATATAATGCTTACCTAAAGTAAAGATTGCCATGGAAAAAATACTTTCTTAACATGCCACACATACGTTTCCTTTTTCTTTTTAGAATATGTAATAAAACTAAAGTAGACAACAACAAAAACACAACAGTGAAACATTCAAAATAAATTGACCTAAGAAAATAGATCATTCTGCATATCTTTTGGGCAATCTGACAGTCCTATCACTCTTTCTCACCAATGCATTCTCAGAACCTCTGAAAATACTTCTGTGTTTGTTCTCTGATATGAACTGCACCCCATCTCTGTTTTTTGTCCATGTAATTTGTTCCACTTTGGCAATTCTAGACACGTTCCACTATTGCCCATTTGAAACAGCATTACCTCTCAACTTTGTGACCCAAACAGAATCTTGAAACCTCGAAAAACGTTTTCTGTGCAACACCGGATCTTTGATACAAACCATATCTCCTACCTTAATTCTAGATTTCTTGATAACCCTGTCTTTGAACCCAGTTTATCTGACATTGTATAATGCTGTGTTTGTCACTCAGTAGCTTTGCTTTCTCACAACCACTCAAAATGTCACAACTCTGCCCAATCATATCCAGCTTCCAAAAAGAAAATAAAGAGGATACCACCTTTCTTCATCTCATAAGTTAAAAAGGTATTTCCCCAGTGACCAAATGGGGGGTGGACTTGTAAGCCCAAATCAACTCTCTTAAAGCAGTTTCACAATCGTCTTAGACCTGAAAGCACTTTGTATACAATCCACCAACACTCTATTGAATCTTTCAACCTTTCCATTGGCTTAAGGATGATAAAGGGAAGTGTGTGTACATGTTTCACACCCCACTTATCCAAGAATTCTTTCATGGCAAATGAAGTGAACTGATCTCCATTGTCTGTCCTCTGGCGTTACTTCTCTTGAAAATACATCACAGAAAAAAATCATCACAGCCCCCATGTTAGGTACTACAACTCATCGCACCTCCACCCACCTTGAAAGATGATCCACCAACACTCATTCTGGGAGACAAGATATGAAAAGGTCCGACAAAATTTACAGCAATTCTCTGCCACACTTTACTGGGATTGGTTACAGGAATAGGTAGGTACAGTAGTGATCAAATGCTTATCACTAGAGCAATATTGTGTGCACTTTCTCACCAATCTGTCTATATCAGTGTCGACACCCGGCCACCAGAAATCATTTCTCATTCTGCGTTTAGTGGCAGTCATGCCTAAATGTCCAACATGTGCAGTCTCTAGAATCTGTTGGCCAAAACATGAAGGTGGAACCAGTGGATCTCCTATTATAATTCATCCAATAACTTGCAGAATGGTTGTAATGACGTCTCAAGAGTCTTTTCTCTTGGCCATCCCGATTTTACCAATGACACCACCTTGCTTAACTCCACATCCACATTTATTCTCCAGCACTACTTAATCATGTCAGCACAAATCACTCAGTCTTCATCTTTGGCACTTATGCACTCTTCAATTTCGTCATGTACAACTTCAATACAGTCATTTTCCACAGGCAGACGAGATAAAAAAATCTGCTCTAACATTATGACCACCTGCAATATAGCTTATTTTTAAGTTAAATTCTAACGATTGTGTCGATAGTCTGTCTAACATGGCTGTAGATTTTTTTATCTGAACCCGTGGTTTGTGATCCATTCTAAGGTCAAATGCTCTTCCCTAAAGATAAGGTTTACATGTTCAACACGCCAGACACAGGCTAGCATCTTTTTTTCTATCACAGAATTCCTTGTATCCACATCTCTTAAATTCCTGGCGCAAAACCTACAGTTATTAGGCCTCCCTGTATGTTGTTGAAATTTTATCTGTCACACAGAAATTGGCGTTCCATATATCAATGATATAATTAAATTGGCCCCAGTCATTCTACTGCATTCTATCTGGAGAAGAGAATCTGTCCCCATCACCCAGAAGTTAATAGAAAAACTGTCTCTCTCTTGAACATGTCCACAGGATTTCATGGATTATATATATAAAAAATAGTCTCTACTCCCTTGGTTTAGAGCATCTATTTGCTTCGCCGAATGCTTCGCCGAATGGATGCTCCAACATTTCAAAACAAGAGATTAAAATACGTTGTCTCACATTAAGGGCAAACAAAAGATTAGAAAATCAACTGTCTAAAAGTATCAGTAAAATCTTGTCCAGGAAGGAGTATCCACATACCTACTTACCATGACAAATTTACGTCACAGATTTCTCTTACTTAGGTTTCGACTAAATTTCATCCCATGTATGTCGGCTCATTCATCGGGAATCTTTTCTATTCATGTTCTCCCGCCCGGTCCCTGTGACAGCGTTTCCGCTCAATCGAACTTGCACATCTTTTTCTTTTGCAAATTCTAAATGGAACATCAGAAAAGATTCATACTACCTCCTATGCCGTAAACATAATTTTACACAATGTCGCATCGGAATTTATTTTTTACAAATGCTGTCTTATCCCGTTGTTTGCTACTCTGTGGCGTCTTCTCTATCCTTAGCATGGAAAAATAAGTGATTGTATAATACCCAAGAATGAATTGTATGTAACTTTTTCAGTAGTTGCTCTTAAGCAATTGCTTAGTTATCACAAGATTACTATATATTTTTAATGGATGTTTGATCTGATTGTTTTAAAATAAATTGTATAAGGATGGATGTTTTTATTCTACAAATATGTACTTTTATTATTACTTTTATTATCTTATAATATAAGTATCAAATAAAGAGAATTGACTGACTGACTTCAGCACCATTGCACATCTGGGACAAGACAGCACCCATGCCATATGCACTGGCATCTACAGCTACAAATATGTCACAACCCTCAACATATGGTTGTAAAGCAGGTGCTGACAAGATACTCTGCTTGATACACTCAAAACTTTGTTGCCATTCACTGGACCAATTGAATCATCATTTTTTTAAAGTAGATTCTTGAAGCATGTAGTCATTTCGGCATAATGTTGTATACATTTGGCATAAAACTTACAAAGCCCTAAAAAATATCTAAGTTGTTCTCTGTCTGTGGGATGTGGTGAGTTGACTATGCCCTCTATAATACTGGGTTTAGGTTTTACACCTTTAAATGTCAACACTTGCCCTAGATATTCTATTTCATTAACACCACTGAGACATTTCTCCTCTCTGATTGTCACACCATTGTTTTCCAATACAGACAAAATGTTCTCAACACACTTATCATGCTCCATCATAGAATCAGCATTGATCAGAATGTCATCTTGGAAGACAACTACATTCGAAACATTGTCAAGCATCCTTGTCATTACTTTCTGGAAAAACGATGCAGCTGAGGGCAGCCCAAACTGTGGCAAAATTGAAACACACCATCAGGTGTGACAAAAGCAGTAAGATGACGAGACTGTTCATCTAACACAACCTGATGGTATACTGCCCTGAGATCCAACTTTGAAAACCATTTAGCCTGTCCAACAGTATTAATCAAATCTTCAATAGGTGGAAGAGGAAAATTCTCCAGCCAAATGAAATCATTAAGTGGTCGGAGGTCAACAAAAAGATGTAACTCTCCAGACTTTATTTTAGCTAGAATCACCAGAGAAAGCCAATAACTGGCATCCATTCGCTCAATGATTCCATCATCTTGCATTTTATTAAGAATTAAGGATAACTCATGTTTAACACAATATAGTACCTTGTGTAGTTTGTGCTTTACAGGTACACTATTAACTTTGTGTGGACAAAACTACTAGTCTCCCTCACTTTGTCTACAAAAACATTCCTGAAAGGTTCTTTAGATGACTTTTGATTCTTAAAATTTGATAAATGTAATGAAGATCTGCATCTGTAACACATTTGCTTGTTTGGACCCCAAGCGGACCCCCTCCCCTATTCGGATTGACTCAAAACCCTTTCACTGTAGATTGTTTGTTATAAGAGACACTTTGCCCCTGTGTGTTAAATTTTGCAACAGCTGTTTTGTATCAACACCTCCTAATTGTTTAGAATCTTCAAGAGAGGTTTCTACACTCTTAGCAATGTCCAGTGTCTCATCGAGTGAAGGATTTTTACAAGCAAGCAGTCTTTGTTGAACTTTCTTGAAGTAACATTTTGCAACAATTTGATTAGGTATTAACTGAGAAGTAAAACCTTCAAATTGACAGTACGCTGCAAATTCTTTTAAGGCTTGGACATAAGAATCCATGGATTCATTAGGCCCTTGTATGCAAGTGAAAAATTTGTGACGACGCACCACCAAGTTCACTTTACCTTCAAAATGTGTTTCTAATTGCTTTACAGCCACTTCAAATTCACCATAGTCTTAATCACTTACGAATTCAGGGAAGTGATCAAAAATATTTTGGCCTTCAACACCCAAATAGTAATAAAGCAAATTGCGTTTACGATCACGCTTGAACACAGGCCATCAATAGCTCATAAATAAGCTTTAAAGGATCTACTACAACCTCCAGTTTAAGGGAGGTTCTCCAGGATCTTGCAAAAAAAGGACTGGGCGGTGTAACAGATTAAATAGTAAAATGTACAATAAATAAATATAAATTGATTAACAAAGAGGAAAAAAAACATTTGCAGTGTGCTAATCACTAAAATCAACTAAGTAAAGAACCATTAGTATGTTTTTTTTTTTTTTTAAATGAAGAGAAATAGTGTTTCAATCCCTGGGAATAGAAGGTGGCATTAAAGACAAAATTAAAGGGTGCCAATCACTGCAATGCACAACCAGCAGGTGGCACTGTAGAAGCCCTAGCCAGGAATCCCACCAGAAGTGAAGCAGTCAGGACAGTGGAAACGACAATGGACACGGCACAGCAGGTAATGCTAAAGGAAATCCTTTATGTCTTGAAATCAAAACAGCATGCACCAAGAACTGGCAGCGCGCACCAAGAACAATGCTTTGCCGAATGTTGAAAGCATTTATGCAACGTCAGAATCCTGCTTGCTGTGACACTGGCACGAGAAACACACGCCTGCACGTTGCAGCGATCTTATATATCCTTGCTTGTGAAGGGACACTTGCTTGCTCGACGATGCTAAAGGCACGCTGAATCCTGTTTGCGAATGTGCTTGCACGAGGGGCAGTCGCTCCCGCGAGGATAGCGGAGACACAATAAATCTCCACGCACTGCACAGGAGCGTTAGCCGAAGTCAAATTAAAGTAAAAAATTTAAAACTAGAAATACGCAGCGTCCCTCTTTGATAAATTGCAAATGAAGTGCAACTTGAAGAAATCCCTAGGCCCTTCAAAAACGGAAAACAGTACCTTGTGAAGGGTTCCGATTAAACCTAGAAACTGGCACAACAGAATTCAAACCTTAGGATGAACACCATGAAGTCCCGGGTGTCGACAAATGTGTTGACTGAAGTAGGAGGCACTGATATGTAGGTTTTATGTTTCTTTATTGTGGAACAGGAAAGTAAAGAGGCTGCTGGTACAAAGGGCCCAGAGAATACAACGTCTGGTACTATTCAAACACAAGGAACGTTCCATAGTGTAACATATAAGTAGCCAATAGCATAACATATAATGCTTACATGAAATAAAGGTTAACATAGAAGAAATACTTTAACATGCCACGGGACCATACAGTAAATGACCCGGTGGCAGGGTACAAGTCCTAAAAAAAGAGAAGTGGGGGGACGCTGTCACCGGAAGTGACGTCATGACAGGAAGTGATGTCACAAAAGGTGGCTTACACCATCGGGCTCATTGCCTCCTCTCGCTCACCCCTTAGATGCGATTGCATCTGAGAAGTCAGCGCGTGAGCAGCGTGCTGTGCGCTCCAATCTCGTCCCAGAGAGGCCAAAGAGTGCAGTCCAGCTGTTTGGCAGGGGGGACAGCGTCCTCCCGGTAAAATAAGTGGGGGACGCCGTCCACCCGCATGGTACCCCGACTCGAGCCCTGCCCAGCGGAGACAGAGCAATAGCCATCACAGCCAAAGCACACACAGTGGCAGGGCAGCGATCACAGAGGAGAGGGAAGGGGATGAGTGTGTGTCTGCCTTCACTCACTATTCAGAAAAGGGGGTGTATCACTAATTGTATGAGGAGGAAGGATAGTGACCTGTTCAGTCCCAGTGATCATATACCTTTTGAATAAGGGAGAAAGTAGGTCCTCACCCCCTAATATACCTCTTTACAGCATAAGGACTAAAATCTGAGTCCCAGCTGGAAACAGAGTCGCACCGTAAAGTTCCTTGTAGGGAACGGATTTTAGAGGCCTGTGGGTCCACCGGATAACTACAATTGGCCAGATACATTAACCTCACTGTATGTTTTGGCCCTACCCCCTATGAAGAGTGAGCACAAGGAACTCAGTTGACTCCTTCCACCTCTAGCTATTAAGATTTGTCTCAGAGAGGTAGGGACTACTCTTTACAACATCACTCGGAGATCCCCATGGAATCCATATAGTGAGGATGAATCTATCCTGAAAGTGAAAGGACAAACATACTGTATAGAGGAGGAACAAAGAGCGACCTCTTTCGGAGTTCCTCACAGAGGAACTCCTGAACACCACCCTCCTCCAAGACCTCCCCCAGTGCAACCAATGAGACTAACTCCGCAGCCAAAGAATTCCACTGCTGGATCGCTTGCTGCGCCGACAAGCTTGTACCCCTGCGCCACCCTGCCAAACAACGCCCGCTGAAAGCTGCCTGGTTCACCACAGAACTTCAAGAAGCCAGACGCTCCTGCAGACACCTAGAGAAAACCTGGGGAAACCTGAACACTACGGAAGCTCGCAATGACCACAAGAGCGCCCTGAAGGAATACCACCAGCTCATAAGAGACACCAAACGGACCTTCATAAGAGACACTGTCCAGACCAACGCCAAGGAGCTGTTCAATGTCATACATCAGCTTTCAAAACCCACCTGCGAAACCACAGATGTCGCACCTTCCCAGGAACTCTGTGACAAACTCAGCACCTACTTCCATCTGAAGATAAAGGCCCTGTACGACAACTTCAGCAAACCAACGACGAGCACCAACCCCCTACTCACTGCCTCAGATACGCCAACCATCACGTCCTGGGACCTCACGATGGTCAAATACATCACAGCGACCATGAAGAAAACCCACTCTGGAGCCCCTACTGACCCCTGCCCACCACACATCTTCCACAGGGCCACCACCATCATCTCACCCAAACTAGGCCGCATCATCAACTGCTCCCTGAGATCCGGCATCTGCCCAGATGACTGGAAGCAAGCAGAAGTAAAACCCCTCCTCAGAAAACCCTCAGCGGACCCAACGGACCTGAAAAACTACCGGCCTATCTCTCTCCTACCCCAAAGTCACTGATAGACACATAAACACCCAGCTGACTAGCTTCATAGAAGAGAACTCCATCCTGGACGCCTCCCAGTCAGGATTTCATAGCAACCACAGCACCTAGACCGCCCTCCTTGCCACCACTGACGACATCCGCATGCTACTCAACCAGGGACACATCACAGCCCTCATCCTTCTAGACCTTTTCGCAGCCTTCGAAACCGTTTCACACCGCACCCTCGCAGCCAGACTGCACAATGCGAGAATTCATGGAGCCGCTCTCGACTGGATCCAAACCTTCTTCTCCAACAGAACCCAGAGGATCCGACTCCCGCCCTTCCTCTCTGAACCCACGGAAATCAATTGCGGAGTGCCCAAGCATCTTCACTCAACCCCACGCTTTTCAACATCTAGATGGCCCCCCTCACCACCATCGTCAGACAGCACGGGCTCACCATCGTATCCTATGCCGACGACACACACAGCTCATCCTCTCGTTCACGAAGAATCCTGAAGACACCAGACTCTGATTCCAGGAAGGCATGAAAATGTGGTAGCTTGGATGAAGGACAGCTGCCTGAAGCTAAACTCAGACAAGACCGAGGTCCTCATCCGAGGTCCCTGCACCTCCGCCTGGGACAATACCTGTTGGCCCTCAGCCCTCTGGAGCCCACCCACCCCTACAGACCACGGTTGGAACCTCAGCATCATCCTCAACTCCTCCCTCTTCATGAACCACCAGATCAACACCGTCACCTCCACTAGTTTTAACTGCTTCCGCATCTTCGTAAGACTTTCAAGTGGATCCCCTCTGACTGCAGAAAGACCGTCACCCACGCACTCATCACCAGCAGACTAGACTACGGCAACGCCCTCTACACCGGAATCAACAAAACACTCCTGCATAGACTCCAGACCATCCAGAACGGCGCAACCAGACTCGTCCTCGAGACACTGCGCCTTGAGCACATGACCCAACATCTACAATGCCTCCACTGGCTCCCAGTCGAGAAGAGGGTCACCTTCAAACTCCTCACTCACGCCTACAAATCCCCCCACAACATCAGACCCAAATACCTCAATGTGAGAGTATTCTTCCACGTACCCAAGAGGAACCTCCGCTCCGCCGGCCTCACCCTGGCAGGGGTCCCCCGCATCCACAGACACAGAACAGGTGGGAGAGCCTTGTCCTACCTCACAGCAAAAACCTGGAACAAGCTCCCTGTGAACATCAGACGCTCCCCGACCCTGCACACGTTCAGGAAGGATCTTAAGACCTGACTCTTCTACTGATCCGGAGCCACCCCCCTCCTCCCCACCAGGACCTTGACACCCTCATGGGTGAGTAGCGCGATTTACAAACCCCTGATTGATTGATTGACCGGGTCATTCCACTAAATACCTCTCCAAAGTAAAGAGACTCTGTGGTATTGCCATACAGGCACTTTGACCTGTAAATCAGCAACCAGGCAATTGTTGTTCTCTGAAACAATTTGGAAACCTAAACAGACACATCAGCAAAACACCCCCTGTCACCTCCACAACAGACATGTAGGCCATCTTAAAAGAAATGATGACAATTAGTTCAACTCTGGCTAAGATAGATGCTAAAATGATGTATCTTACAATGGAAGTAAAGTCGATGCAAGAGAACATATCCGCTTTCCAGGGGGGCCTTGATAAAGTCAAATAGAGACTCAAATCCATAAAATCCGTAATTAATCACATGCCAGATTAGGGTAGACACTTGCAGCCTGATTCATGAAAAACAGGATTTGCGATTCTCAAATAGCGAAAAATTGCGAATCGCTATTGAGAAATCGCAAATCTGAATTCATGAAGATTAGCGATAAAAAAATGCGATTCGCACGCGGGCGCAAAATCCGTTTGCGATTAACGATAATCGCAGAAAAATCACTATTTCCGGCTACCCGCGTCAGGATTGCGATATCGCAAATAGCGATATCGCTATTTGCGAAAACGC
The DNA here is from genome assembly GCF_964263255.1 of Lissotriton vulgaris. Taxonomy (NCBI): domain Eukaryota; kingdom Metazoa; phylum Chordata; class Amphibia; order Caudata; family Salamandridae; genus Lissotriton; species Lissotriton vulgaris. The sequence continues at coordinate 788,322,313 of NC_141698.1, read as the reverse complement.
TAATTGCGAGATCACAAAATCGCGAGATCGGGAAAACGGGAAGTCGCATTTCGAGCACAGTGATGACATCACAACCAGGAAGCAGCCAGTTCCCAGCCCCATTCACCACAGTGAGGCAGACCTGGAGTGAGCAAGTGGGAGAGCTCCTGCCATTCTACTGTTCAATCCTACTCTGCAACAACACTGCTGCTATGTCAGAGGAACCTGTTCCTGGCCCCAGCAACACCACAGGGCGGAAGAGGAAGCTGAAATTCTCAGACCAGGAGCTGGAGCATTTGATCGAAGGGGTGGTGGCCAACCACGCCAAACTGTTCGGCAAAGACTCCAGGAGGGTCCCGGAGCAGGAAAAAAGGAGGATCTGGCAGGGAATAGCCTCCACCGTCAACTCCGTGGGTGTGGCCGATAGGTCCATCGACGAACTTAAAAAAAGATGGTACGACCTCCGAGGTCGTGCCAAGGAGAAGGTGGCGGAGCGCCTTGGAGAAGCATCGGGCACTGGAGGGGGAGGTCCTACAGTCCCTCCAAACACAGCCTTGGAGGACCAGGTGGAAGACACCCTTGAGAGGGAGGCGTGCATTGGATTCACACGTCTGGACTCATCCCGCCCCACCCAAGACACCGAAGGTAAGCGGCATGCGACTGCGACCCTGTCCCCTATGAATGTCCATGACCATATAGGCTCCCATAATCTTCCATAGTCATGCCATTGTTGCACATCAAGGAATGCCCTGAAGCATTGTGGGACATGTAGTGTGGCCACAATGTAGTAGTACCACAATGCAGCCAGACAGGTTCCAAAGTACGCAAAGCCACAGCCAGTCAGGGAATGTCACCCAGCATGCATGTAGCAACTGCACGTCTGACAGATACATGCAACTAATGATCGTCCACTTACCCTCACAGGTGGCGCTGAAAGCAGCGACAGCGAAAGGCTTGCAATAGATGAGGAGGCCCAGGAGGAGGAGGAGGTCCCACCACAAACACAGGCACCAGCCCCTGCCGCTGCAACAACACCAGCAGCCAGGTCCACCAGCTGTGTGCCCCCTGCATCTGGCGCACCACCTACAGCCGCAGCCAGGCCCGCGACTATTGTGCCCATGCGTCTGGCGCACCACCTACAGCCGCAGCCAGGCCCGCGACTATTGTGCCCCCTGCGTCTGGCGCATCACCTACAGCCGCAGCCAGACCCGCGACTGGTGTGCCTCCAGTCCCTGCCGCACCAGCGACGCCTGCTGTGACAGCACCAGCAGCTGGTGCTACTACATCTGGGCCCGCAACAGCGGCAACACAGCGGCCAGCCACAGTGTCAGGCCAGCAGAGCAGGCGTGGCAGGTCTCGCCAGCACACCACTGCAGCAATCAGCAGGAGGGACAATGGACAGGGGCTGGCGCGAATGAGCGTCGAAAGACGCATGTTGCGTATCCATCAGCGCCAGGCACGGCAGCAAGGTGCCATACAGCTCCAGCTGTACAGGATTGGGCGCAATGTGTCCGGAGTGGGTGACCGCATGGACCGCATGACGGCGGCCATGGCAGGTGTGGGGGACCACATGGACAACATGACTGCAGCCATGGCAGGTGTGGGGGAGGGAATGGCCCGCATTACAGCAGCCATGGAGGCCAACACAGCAGCGATGACAACTCAGCGCTCCGCAGCACGCCGGTGCCACCATCAGCTCATGAGCCGGCTGGCCGCCTACAGCAGGTCCAATTATGTTGCAGCCAATGCAACGTCACAGTTGTCGCTGATGTCCCTTGCACAGCAGCACCAACTCATCCAGTGCTGTGAGGATATGACCAGGGTCCTGGAGCACCTGACCATGGCGGTGACAGCACTACACCCTCCTGCTGTACCTGCCACTGTTGGGGGTGATGATGTAAGTGAGGGTACTCTGCCTCACAAGTCCCGCCACTCAGGCGCAGCACCAGGCCCACGGCAGGTACAGGTGCCCCCGACGAGGATGAGCCTCAGAGGCGCTTGGGTGGAACGCGCAGGAGGCGCAATTGACTACATATGACAATTACAGGCACAGGCTGACTATAAGCCTGCCCTGTCCTTTGGCACAGCAGTATGCAGTAATACTGTTAGTATGGAAGAAAGTTGAAGTGGTACCATTATTGTGATTGAAACAATTATATTTATTTTTGCAGCACACATTAGCGTTGTGTCATTATTACATTTTTCATGCATTTGTGATTTGTGGGGTGAGGGAAGAGGGTGCACTAGAAACTGTTCACTGTGATGTGGTTGCGACGTCTGTGGCCTTCAGCTGGGTTCTCCCCGCGTGCATGGCGCGCATGTAGAGGTGGCCGGTTGTCCCCTTCAGATTCACTGCCAGAGATGTCGACAGGTATCCGGCGCTTGGTTGCAATGTTATGTAGTATTGCGCAGACAGCCACAATGCGGCAGCACACAGCAGGACTGTAATACATGGCCCCACCTGTCTTGTGCAGTATGCGGAACCTGCTCTTGAGCAGCCCAAATGTCCTTTCTATGCAATTCCTTGTCCGTATGTGTGCAATATTGTAGCGGTGTTGCTGGGTTGAGGTATGGGGTGAGGAGGTATTCACGGAGGGCGTAGCCACTGTCACCTGAATGAGAGGAGCAGAGGGTGATTGCCTGTGCTGCGCTGCTACCTAATAGCAATGTGACATTGTCGACAAAGTGTACTTACCAAGTAGGTGTCCTTCCCCAAAGTCTCCCCTGGCCAGTCGTGTGTGGAGGCCGCTGTGCCGGAATATGAAGGAGTCATGGCTACTCCCTTGGTACTGGGCCACAATGTCAGTGATGTATGCCTTAGCATTGCAGACCATCTGTATGTTGAGGGAGTGGTAGGACTTCCGATTGCGGAACATATACGCCGTGGCAGCTGGTGGGAAGATGGCGATGTGGGTACAGTCTATGCATCCGAGTACATGTGGAAAATGGGCTACATTGTAGAATTGTAGCTTGGTCAAGTCCAAATCCTGTTGGCTGGTGGGAAATGTGATGTGACGGTGTAGCTGGGTGAGCATCGCGTCAACAAAAGTCTGGAGGCAGCGTGACATGGTGGGCTGGGATATCCCCCCAGCAGCCGCTACTATCCCCTGGAAGCTCCCGGAGGCCAGGAGGTGCAGGCTACACAATACCTGCACATGTGTAGGCACCGCATTGGTACGCCTTGTTGGGTGCTGCATCAGGGGGTCAAGGTCCTGTATTAGCTGCATTATCATTTCCCCATTCAGCCTGTATTTTGCATATATCTGCTCTCTGGTTTGGCCCAGCAAGGTGACCCACTGGCGGAAAATCCTGTCCTGAATCCTGCGTCTCCTCCGTGCTGCTTGCTGTAGCCTTCGACGCCTGACCACCATGTACATTCCTGGCATTGTGGAACTCCTAATGCTGCTGCTGATTGTCCTTATGTGTGATTGGTCAGGCCTGAATCTGTTACTGATTGGCCAACGTTTTTTTAAAAGGTAATTTTTGATGGCTTTTATGGTTACCACCTGCTTTGAGTTGTCCTTAATTTGCGCCGCGCAAACTGCGTTTTTTGGGTTTTTCGCTATTTGCGATTTTTCATGAATGCCGATTGCGATAGTATTGCGCATTCGCAATTTCTTTCGCAGAATCCGTGGATTGTCGCATTTTCCGAATCGCTAATGCTCTCCTACCGGGATTCTGCGATTATGGGTTTGCGAATTCGCAATTTTCATGTTGAATCCCGATTACGGATATTGCGCCCGCAATTGCATTTTCGCAGCGATTGCGGGCGCAATTTAGCTTCATGAATCAGGCGGATAGAGTATCTGAATAAAAAAAGACGGATTTGGAGAACAGATCCAAAAGAAAAAACTTTCATGATCCTAAGTCTTCCAAAGAGATCGAAAGGCAATGGCCTGGCCACACTCTTGCAGAACTTCATCCCTCAGATCTTTAAAATGTCCTTCCAGGAACATTAGGAGATACAAGGCACATACGCTCATGGAAAACCACCATCTCCTGAGAAGTCTTGACCAATCATAGTATGCACCCTAAGACATCAATATATCAGACACATTATACAAAGGATTCTAACACAAACGAGGAGTGGAGGGTTTAAGGGAGTTTAAAGACCTGCCCAGGCTATCATCCCCTTTATAGTCATACTGTAAAACACACAAAACCTGGGGGTCTAGAAAAAGAGTCAACTATGTACTCTAAACTAGTAAGACTCGAAGCCACAAAGGTGCAAGGTAAGAAACCATAAAGTCTTAACATAAGATAAGCAACCCAATGCATCCAACCACTAGCAACAGTAGGTGAGACCCAAAGTCCAGAGATTCAAATCAAAATCGTGTTAGTGATCTAATGTTATCTAATGTTATCATCTGGTCATCCAACGGTTGGGCTGGTATGTGTCTAGATCATTGAGACTACTTCCAGGCCCACCATGTAGGACTGGGATCAAGCCCACAATTGCCTGTAGACCATGCGTGTAATCACTAAATGGGACCAAGTGCAGTGCAAAAAGTGTGTGAGATTAAAAATAGAATAGAGAACGAACAGGAAGGAAACTTTAATAGCTGTAAGCCTCTTTCCAATTAAAAACAAGAACAGCGCAAAAAAGCAGTGTCAACAAATAACTGCTTAAGGGCCAACATGTTTCTGCCAAAAGGGGGGATTCCTCCCGGGGCTTTCTTCAGGGCCTCTGTTCTAATAAAGTTTTTTTGCCACTGCTAGTGCGTACTACCAACACAGAAAACAATATAAACTGTGAATAAAGCAAAAACATAAAGGATATGTGTTCTATTTCTCCATGTCAAATGGTGTATCTTTCACCCATAATGACTGGAGGCCAACCTTAGGAACTGCCTGAGGTAACGACGGAGAGAGCGTGGCCTCCCTTATCCTGAGCTTGGTCCAGGCGAGGTGAGGTAATATCCCCAGTCATTATGGGTGAAAGATACACCACTTGACAGTTATTTGTTGACACTGCTTTTTTGCGCTGTTCTTGTTTTTAATTGGAAAGAGGCTTACAGCTATTAAAGTTTCCTTACTGTTCGCTCTCTATTCTATTTTTAATCTCACACACTTTTTGCACTGCACTTGGTCCCATTTAGTAAAATTACGCTGAAACCAGTGATTTGAGGAAAGGCATTATGCAAATGAGGGCCGATTTTTTTATGCGTGCCCGGGCCGATTTTTAATCCCAATCCAACCCTGCCCACAGCCCACTCCGCTCGCTTCTGAATGTGCACACTCTCTAAATAGATATTATGTGTACACACGCCCAACTCAATGTGTTATTTTAAAAGGGCTAATTTCTTGCACTGCATTAAAATGTAATGTTAGGAATAGCAAAGTACACACTATATTCTAGCTGATCTAAAAACAGATGTGCACGTGTTTTAGTTTCCCACACGAGGATATTGTGCTAAATGTATTTCTTTGGGGGTGTATTCCCTGACCCTGCTTGCCCCTGCGTACAGCTGCGCGGTAAGTATGCAATATGCGGTGTGAATATTGAATGTGCTGTTTGTCCAGTAAGCAGTACTCGAGTCCCCGCGCTGAGCACACCTGAAGCCCCTGGGCGGTGCCCGTGCTCCCGGGTGGCCCTATGCACGGTGGGGGCAGTGTGTGTGTGTGTGGTGCGTGTGCCCGCGCTCTAAGGTGGCTGACTGTGCAACATCTCCTCTTCTCTTCCTTTTCAGGATCAGGCTATTTTTGGTGCCTCTATCGCAGACTTCGGTGAGTGTAAGATCATCATCGCCAATCCCGAGGCCGGCAGCTCTCCCCAGCCCGGGGACTACAATTTGCTTTTCATTCTTGCAACCAGAGCCCGCAGCGCTCTTGTATAGAGACTACTGTCAAGTGAGTCATGTCTAGTTGAGATTAGGATGTGGATGGGTGTTTATGAAGGACACACTTTAATGCTTTGAAGTTGAGGCGGAAGGAAGTGCGAGTTTCCTGCTGTGCCTCTCTGGGAGTCATAAAGGTGTACAGCCTATTTGCTCATCCAGTCATTGCCCTTTCTGCTGAGTAAATAATAATGGTCACTTGTGTGCCTTTTGTAACTGTAGGAAAATATGTGAAGGGGGTACTCAACTGTTCAAATATGGCCAGTGTCAAGGGAAAAGAAAATGCTGTTTTTAAAGTTTCGTGGGTGGGCTGTGTGTGCAAATGTGAGTGGACGAGTTGAAAGGAGCTACATGCAGATGGGGATGGGCATAGGTGACTAACAGAGTGCAAGACTCTAGGGGAAAGTACCCTAAAGGGGATAACAGGAGTGACTGGAAAACCTAGAAGAACCACTACCCCTTCTACACAGACCGTGGTAATGCTTAATCTTCCGTCCCATATTTCCACCATTGAAACATTTCCAATTCTAAATATTCACAACAGTCTTAGTTATTCAGATGTGCATTTGCACTAAGTTGAACAAAAGCTAACATTCTGCATTGTCAATGGTTATCTACAATTGGACTTAATTTATCAGTGCTTGGTGGGAGCGTGCACTGCAAAGTTGACCACTGACATGACGGGTAGCATGGAGCAGAGAAGGTGAAGAGAAAGGAGCATTCAAGCAATGATGTACTCTAGAGAGGGAATATATTATATATTTGAATTGTTTGCTATGAGGAAATAGCAGAAGAATCCTTCCTTTTTGTTCAGAGAAGAGAGAGGGATCAAGTGGTGTCTCTCATTACTCATATTCCTGGAAATCCTTTGCGGTTAGAACATTGTGTGCTGCCTTGGATTGTGACTTTGTTTATTTTTGTTTAAACTTCTTTATTGATTTTAAGATAGACATATTACACATAAGAATGGCATACATTCCACAAACCCTATATAGGCTGCAAGTTCAGTTTTACACATCTCGCAAATTCATTAAATCCATCTTCCATTTTAAGACAAACCAAGCATTTGCAATGCAATAGGTCTGGCATTACTGAATGTTTGAGCTGTTGGTGTTGCATTATTATTAGCAATGCCAGTAGCTCAAACTTTTATAATGCGAGACCTATTGCACTGCAAATGCTTGTTTCAGCTTACTACAAAGCACTGTTATCAGCATATTTCTTCTTTTGGCCAGAACCTGTCGTCCCCTCAGCCGTTTTGACTTTCGACCTGCCTAGGGGGGTCCGGCTCCCAGTTTCACACTATTTGTGCCTTGAGGAGAATGGCCGTGATGGCAGGTCCTTTCAACATATAGAGGTGGCCACTGTCCTGGCGGGCATTTCTAAATGTGGCAGACGACAGTCTATCAGGTTGGCAGAGGTGATGGATGTAGTATCCGGCTGGATACGTTCTAGTGTTTGCCCTGTTGTAAGACACACTAAACACCCACCCACCACAGGCGTCACCTTTCAGGTGACCCTGACAATAAAAGTGGCTGAGCGCACGTGCTCTGGGCCAGTTATGCATCCATACCAAATGTGTCTTTGTTTCTTATCTAAGTATGTGGGACTAGCGCACGCCAAACTCTACATTGGCGATGAGGGGGCTGTGCCCATACGTGCAGCAGCCCAGAAGCTGTAAAAAAGGGGAGAGAGCTGCCCGTGTGAAGGGCACCCCCTGTGAGTAGGCGAGAAATGCCTAATCGCCTGCGGGGCATGTGAAGAGCCCCAGGCGTGTGTGCTGTTCAGGTGCCCACCCCACACCAGCGTGAAGACCTGCGGGGAGTGTGAAGTGCCCCGGGGTGAAGGTGAGGAGTTCGGGTGCCCACCCCGCTCCTGAAGTTCCTGTGTTACATGCACCTCCCCCGCGACGAAGCGCTCTACGCCCCGACAGTCTCAGGGCGTGTGAAGAGCCACGGGGGTTGAAGAGACATGGGATCCTACCCGCGTCGAAGTGATCATCAGCCGGGCAGGAGGTGAGCACGTGAAAGCAGGAAGGTTTCATGGGGCTGTGAAGTGCTGGTGCAGTTACCCGAATGTGAGGAGCTCACCCCGCATCAGCGCTACAGCCTGCGAGGGAATAAGTGCGTGGTCAGCAGGCCCGACGAGACGAAGCAGCCGTGGGCAGGGGCACTGCTAGAAGACGGCCTAGAATGGAGCCAGCAGGATCCAGCGGCAGCGCTGACTCCCCCCACTCCGCGCAATGTGTGAGCTGAGAAGCTTCTGCAGAAGGTGGTGGCACGAAGGAGGCAGTCGGCTGGCGCCCGAAGGTGATAGGCAGCGAAGTGATTCACTGGGAGAAGCAGTGGTATCGGACTACAGGCGTGTGCCCCGAGAAGCAGCAGGATGCATGGCTGCGCCTGGCCATTGGGAGAGCATCCGGTGGCAGGCGTGATAAAGAGCAGGTGCCAGGAGTTGGGGCGCGAGTCGACGAGCCACAGAAGCGTGGCGTTGTTCCCAGGGGCCGCGCTAGAAGGTTGCACGGACCTCGCGCAGCCCCAGCAGAAGAGATACAGGCACCCGCAAAGAGACAGTAAGCAGAGGCCCGCAGCGTGGGTGAATCTGCTCTGGCCTTCTGCTCTGCCCTTGGGAGCGCTGCAGGGCATGGAAATCATTGCAGCAGCAAAGTGCTCCGATCTTGTGTCCACCTTGCAGGGGTTTCAGTCAGCCCGTCATAAGAGTGCACAGAGTAAACCAAGGAGGAAGGCACCTACCTCGCTGCGAGTGCCTGAAATTAGTTGGGGAACTGTTGTAATTGGCCCTTCTTGCAGGGTCATCCTCAAACTTTTTGCTTCTTCCTCCCTTATTTTTCCTGACCCGTGGCTGTTGGCAATAGGACTCTGGGCACCTTACCACTGCTGATCAGTGCTAAAGTGCATATGCTCTCTGTGTAAATTGTTATTGTGATTGGATCTACATGTTTGGCATATTTGTTTCACCATGAAGACCCTAGTAAAGTGCACTGGGTGTGCCAGGGCTGGTGATGACAAATGCTACTAGTGGGCCTGCAGCACTGATTGTGCCACCCACAGGAGTAGCTCTGAAATGGTGACTCGGGCCTGCCACTTCAGTGCCTATGGGCAGTTTAGAAACTGCCATGTCCTCCTGGTCAGTGTCCCCACTGACCAGGCCTAACCCTTCCCTTTTTGTGCACATCATTCACCCCTATGGAAGGCCCAAGGTACCCCCCTGGGCAGGGTGCAGTGTATGTGAAATGTAGAGCATGTACTAGTGCAGGTGACATGCTCTGGTAGTGAATTACAGCCATTTTCGTATTTCACTATTGTAAGGCTATCTTGCTCCATAGATTAACATGGGGGATGCTGGCTACAGTGGCTTCCAGCATTTCTTCCCATAGGAACAAGATAGGACATAAGTAGCTAGTATCCCTGAACTCAGAATTTAATAACACATCTTTTAGGAAAGGTTGTTTTTAAATCCTGTGTTTGAGAACAGCACTTTTAGAAAGCTGCTGTTCTCTTGTCTGACCCTTCTGTGTGCCTTGGCCTGTTTGTGTATTGACTGTCTGGTCTGAGAGTGACAGGGGCTGGGGATTCCCCAGGAGGCTGGCTGAGTCAGCCCTAGGCTGAATGACTGCAGTTGCAACCTGAGTGGTGGGAGGAGTTAGCACCTTGGACTGAATAGGGCTGTGCCTGCCTCCCACAATGCTGGCTCCACCTCCTGCTGGGCGACTGACGACCCTGCCCCTCACTCTGAAAGGAAAGAAGAAGCCAGCAAAACAAAGTACTCGGGATCCACCCACAACTGGTTCAGACCGGGCTCAGGGCCCACATGCACTAAGAGAACAAAGACTTTAAGGGTATAAGTACAGGACCCCTGACAACAGAAAATGAGATCATCCTGGAATCAAGAAGGAACCTCTGCCAAGGAGAAAGCTGAATCTGAAGAAGGAAGACTATCCTGCTGTTGCTCTGCTGGACTGACCTGTTGCTTTGCTGCCAAGGAGAGGGGAAGGACTTTGCTGTGTGCTGTGTCCCCTGTCTTGAAGGAATCTCCAAGGGCCCGAGAAGAGCTGGCTCCCTGTTCTGAAGTCCCAGGAACAAAAGGACTTCACCCCCCAGCTTCCCTGAACTCTGCTGAGAGAGTTCTGTCCTTCCTAGAGTGCTTGGTCCAGTTGTGGGGCCTTTGGAAGTTGTACCTGTGCTGGGAAGCTTGAAACTAAGCTTGAGAGACTTTTGCAATTGAAAAGTGTCGCATTGCTCGCTTGCGGAGCGCATCCCGACAGTGCGAGAAGTTTCCAGCCGCTACGAAGGTCGAGATCGTTGCAGCGCCTGATGCCGCTGCCAGAGCCGTCGCATCCTTCGTTTGCGGGACGCACCCGACCGGTGCGGGAAGCCGAACATCGCTGCGAGTGTCGTCGCACAGTCTGTCGTCGCTGGGTGAGATCGCCGCACCGCTTGCTTGCGGACCGCATCACGTCGCTGCGAGCATCGTCGCAGAACCATCGCATCGAGGAACTGCAAGAGAGAGGATCCCCGCTGGACCGCGCATCGTCGCCCCGGAGATCGTCGCAGCCCCTACGAGATCATCGCATCGTGCCTTTGCGAGAACAAACTTCCTACGGAACCTACGCACCGGAATCCATACAAGTGGCCTTCCTCCCCATACAGACCGGATTCGTTGCAACACGCCCGCTGCTGCAGCGGGGCTGTCGCATTGCCTCCCCAGGGTTTCAGGAGCAACGCATCGCTTGTTTTCCACCGCATCAGCTTCTGCGTTTGGAACTTTGTTGCAACTAAAAGGACTGTGAGTAAACGTGATGCAACTGTGAACTTTTCACGCATCTGTGGATTATTTTATTGCAACTTAAAGATTTTTGACAATAACCTTAAGAACTCTTTTGAAACCATATTCTTGAACTGTGTATGTTGGATTTTTGCCGTTTTGGTCTTGTGTAGTTTAGAATAAATATCTTTATTTTCCTAAACTGTTGCGGAATCTGTTTGTGGTGTTTTCACTGTGTTACTGAGTGTTGGTACAAATACTTTACGCATTGCCTCTGGTTAGCCTAGACTCCTCGTGCCAAGCTACCTAGAGGGTGAGCAGGGGTTATCTCAGAGGGTTATCTCCTTGCCCTGACTAGAAGCAAGGGTCCCTATTTGGACAGTGGTACCTAACTCTGCCAACTAGAGACCCCCAGTTCTAACAGGACAGTGATGAGGAGAAGTCAAATTCATGAGGCACTCTCCAATCGAAGCGAGCGTGAGGCATCGGATGCTGGGGAACCGCCGGGGCCACGTTCCCTGCTAAGCAATGCTGCCATCTAGTGGCTGTTGTCTGGTACTGCAAAGTAGGAGGAAAGAAACAAGCCTGCGACAAGCCAAAGGAACAGCAGAAGCACAGCACAGGGCCGGCTGGCAGCTAAACGCCAAATAGCATCAGCAAAGAGGAATAAAGGACCTACTTGGCGGAGACGCAGGAAAAACTAAATATGCGCAAAAGTCAATGCACAGTAACGCTGATAGGCTAGAGTGGTTCCAAGCAACGACACAGATGCTAAGGTGAAACTGACAAAGCACAAGGAATGCGACAGGAGTGCAGGAACTTCACATGAAGACAGTTGTGGGTACTCTACCCAAAGCGCATGAGGACATCAAACAGGATTTCACTGAAGCGGCAGCCAGACCCCACAGACATTGTCCAACCACTGGAAAGGAAGTAAGCAAGCCACTCCCTTCATCAAAGGGAAACTGGAGACGCCTGGGGATTTCAAATAGAAGAGTAACAGCTAACTCACAGCTGAACAGAGACCGACAAGACCACAAGATAATCGCCCAAAGCAGCAAGTCACGGAAGGGACAGGAGAGCACAGTCAGAAGCGCGCCGAAGCACTGCAACTGCGGAGAGAAGACGGAGCGGTTGCACAGACCACAAGAAGCATGATGATTTACAACAAACCAAACACCCACTTGGTCGCAAGAAAGAAGAAGCCGACCACCCAGTTGGTCGCAAGAAAGAAGAAGCCGACCACCCAGTTGGTCGCAAGAAAGAAGAAGCTGACCACCCTGTTGGTCGCAAGGAGGAAGAAGTCGACCACCCAGTTTGGTCACAAGGGAGAAGAAGCCTACCACCCTGTTGGTCGCAAGGAGGAAGAAACCCACCACCCAGTTTGGTCGCAAGGGAGAAGAAGCCTATCACCCCGTTGGTTGCAAGGGAGAAGAAGCCGACCACCCTGTTGGTCGCAAGGAAGAAGAAGCCGTCCACCCACTTTGGTCACAAATGAGAATAAGCCGACCACCCAGTTGGTCGCAAGAAGGAAGAAGCCGGCCACCCGGTTGGTCGCAAAGGACAAGAAGCTGATCACCCAGTTGGTCGCAAGGATGATGCTGACCTGCAAGAAGTCAGCGAGCGAAGAGCTCTGACAAAAACATCTGACAAGAAGAACGGAGAAGACATTTGTGAAAACGACGGAGGAGATGTCCACAAAGAGGACCAGGAAGAGACTGAAGCGAAGTCTAATGACACCAACCAAAAAGTCATAAGTAATCAAGCGAGAGAAGGTCGCGACGACAGGTCCAGTCACAGAGTGAAGTGAAGATAGTGTACTAATGCTTGGACAAAACCAGAGGGAAACATGTGGAGTGCACGCTACACGGAGAAGCCTGGTTAGAGCGAACAACCAGATAAAAGACCAGACCGAGACGCGAAGGAAGAAAGAGAAAACCAATCCTGAGTGGCACGACGCCACGACGAAGGAAGAAGAGAGGAAAGGAGAAGAGCAAAGAGGTGCGCGTGACAGACCAACACAACACACACACTAGAAGGGGGACACCTGAAGAGGAAAAGAGAAGAGCAAAGAAGTGTGCGTGACGGAACACCACAACACACACCAGAAGGAGAACAACACCCGATGGGGAAAGTGAAAGGATGCATGGACATCTGAACACAGTACCTGGAAAGCATCAGCACCACTGGGAGTACACATCTATGTGCAAACCCGAAGGTCACCCGGGAATGACAAGAGGCAAGCAGGCATCGGTTGGTAACAACCACATCTGGGATGGAACGGGCACAGGACCGTGGCTATCCAAGGGGCAGGGACACCGGTGGCAGCAGGTCCCGAAACGAGAGATGGACCGTTGAAGCTTGCTCTGGAGATCCAGGAAGAACAAATGTAGCATGCGACAGAACAAATGGTGGAGCTTCGGACACGGAGAAGGGACCCATAGTAACTCCTCCAATGCGTTTGGAGCGACAAGGCAGCAGCCCACCGGTCCAGTGGAAGCCTGGCAGCAAAGGGCCTCCGGGTCGTCCATTGAGAGGGGACACCCACGAGAGAGGGGTATCCGTGAGAGGGATATCTTGTAACTGCAGATCCTGTTGGAGACAGCCACCGGTTGGAGAAAACACCTCAACCAGGACTATGCAGTGGAGAGAAACACACAAATGTTCCACCATCATTCCATCTGCACTTTTCACTGACTGCGGTGTCGGAAGAAAGGGACTGTAAAGCACACTTCCACGGTGCAAGTACAAAAAGAGCACATCCACAGGCCACCAGAACATCGTGCTAAGGAGAACTAGTGGTCCCGGCTGCAAGGATACCCTCAGCGGTAGATAACCAGCAGCAAAGAGACTATGTGGAAGTCATCTAAATTGAATCATTTTTGGTTTGCAATTTTGTATTCTCTCCCACAGGTTCAGACTTCATTTTGTTTGGACCTTCATTAAAGTTTGGGAGGGTTGCAGTATCGTGATGGATCCGTTCTAGTGTTGCAGTATGGTGTAACCCACACTGAACACCCACCCACCACAGGCGTCATCAGTCATATGACCCTGCTAATAAAAAGAGCTGAGCGCACGTGCTCAGGGCCAGTTATCCAACTACCATGCCTGTGTCTGCGTCACCTCATTTACATTAGTATGAGGGCCTAGGGCCCAAATACCACACCCGGCAGGGACTGAAAGCAAACGGCTGCAAGAACAAAGAAGCACCCCGATGAGGCCCGCAGCATGAGTGGAGCTGCTCGGGCTGACCAGAGCGCTGCCGGCAGAGTAGTTAAGTGGCGGCAGGGAAATGCCCTAATCCTGTGTGCACAGGCAACCTTCCAAAGTCAACCACTGAGAAGAAAGGAGGAAGGCACCTACCGTGCTGAGAGTGCCCATAACTTGTGGGGGAAGTGTCTAGGAGCAGCTGGGATCCTGGCACCTGAGTCCCTGTGGAGCATGTTAAGGCAGCGCCATCTCCATACGACGGTGCCACGCAGCAGTACAGATCGGCAGAGATGGGGACATGTAAATGCACCAGCACTGCCATCAGGTGGCCGGTTGTGGGATCGCGCGCAACATGCAGACCACGAGGAACAGGATCTGTAACACTGTCAGCAACACAGAATGAAAGCGGCTGTAATCCCCATGAAAGGATGACTGCAGGGAAGCTGCCCTTATAGCAAGGAGGTACATCACGTAAACGTAAGGAAAAGTGCAACTCGAGGTGGCAGCAAGGCATGCGCCTAAGGCATTGTGTGAAGAGGGCACAGGGAAGCATCAGGAATACACGAATGCACAACAGGGACAGAGTGACAGGAGAGCACAGAGTTTGCACAGAGACAGTGCGTGGCTGCTGTGACCCCTGCTGGAACATGTTTGCCTCCAAAGACAAAGGAAGAAGAATCATTTAACCGAGCTGAGACATAGAGCGCAGCAATACCTGGTGGCCACAGGTTGTTGCTATAGCAGCAGGAAGAGGCAGGAGCACCACCAGAAAGACCAGGGTGATTCAGGAACCCAGCACCAAGCAAGTGCGCAGCAACACAGAGACAGCGGCTACAGCTTCAGGAATAAAAGACTGAAGAGAGCGCGCAGCAAGTGCGCCCAAGGCAGCAAACAAAGGGTGCCGCCAGAAGCGCGCCAAAGCAATGCGACTGTGGAAAGAGGAAGAAGTGGTTGCGCGGACCACCAGAAGCACGAATACCCGAAAAGGAGGTAGAAGCCAACCAGCCAGATGGTCGCAAGGAGGACGAAGCTGACCAGCCAGTTGGTCGCAAGGAGGAAGAAGCCGACCAGCCAGTTGGTCGCAAGGAGGAAGAAGCTGACCTACCAGTTTGGTTGCAAGGAGGAAGAAGCCGACCAGCCAGATGGTCGCAAGGAGGAAGAAGCCGACCAGCCAGATGGTCGCAAGGAGGAAGAAGCCGACCAGCCAGTTGGTTGCAAGGAGGAAGAAGCCAACCTGCCAGATGGTCGCAAGGAGGAAGAAGCCGACCTATCAGTTGGTCGCAAGGAGGAAGAAGCCTACCTGCCAGATGGTCGCAAGGAGGAAGAAGCCGACCTGCCAGATGGTCGCAAGGATGATGCTGACCTACAAGAGGTCAGAGAGAGAGAAAAGAGATCTGACAAGAGGTCCGACAAGAAGGACGGCAAAGACATCCGTGAAGAGAACGACTGAGCAGATGTCCATGAAGAGGACCAAGGGGAGGTCTACGAGAGGACCAGGAAGAGACTGAAGAGAAGTCTAACAACTTCAACTAAAAGTTAAAAGTAATCAAGCGAGAAAAGGTCGCGACAACAGGTCCAGTCACAAAGCGAAGTGAAGACAGTGTCCTAGTGCTTGGACAAGACCAGGGGGAAACGTGTGGAGTGCATGCTACACGGAGGAGCCTGGTTAGAGTGAACAGGCATGAGAGAAGACCAGAGCGCATCACGAAAGAAAGAAAGCGAAGACAGAACTTGAGTGGCAAGACAACATGGCGAAAGATGAAAAGGAGAGAAGAGTAAAGAGGTGTGCGTGACAGATCAACACACACACCAGAAGGGGAACACCTGAAGAAGAAAGTGCAAAGGTTCAAGACCATCAGAACACGGTGCCTGGAAAACATCAGTATCACTGGAAGTACACATCTACTTGCGAATCCCAAGATCACCCGGTGATGACAGAGACGAGCAAGCCTGTCCATTGGTAACAACCACCTCTGGGATGGAACGGACACAGGGCCGTCGAAATCCAAGGGGCAGATGCCTCTGGGACACCGGTGGCAGCGTGTCCCAACACGAGAGATGGCCTGTTGAAGCTCACTCTGGATATCCGGGGAGAACAAAGGTAGCATGGAAAGGAAGAAGTGCCAACAACACTCTTTTCAGGTAGAGCTTCGGACACGGAGAGAGGACCCATAGTGATTCCTCCAACGCGGTAGGAGTGACAAGGCAGCAGTCCACCGGTCCAGTGGAAGCCTGGCAGCAAAGGGCCTCCGGGTCGTCCGGTGAGAGGGGACACCCACGAGAGAGGGGCATCAGTGAGAGGGATGCCCTGCAACTGCATATCCCTTTGGAGATAGTGAACCACCAGATGGAGAAAATACGCCAACCAGGACTGCGTGGTGGAACATAACAAAGGCATGATCCACCTGCACTACATCAGTACCTTCACTGTATGTGGAACAGGAAGAGAGAGACTATAGAGCACACTTCCACGCTATGAGTCCAAGAAAGATTACATCCACAGGGCACCCGGACATCGTGCCAAGGAGAACTAGTGGTCCCGGCTGCAAGGATACCCTCGTCGGTGGTTGACCAGCCGCAAAAGAGACTACGTGAAAGTCGTTATTATTGTGTTATGTTTTTGTTTGCAAATTGTATTCTCTCCCACAGGTTCGAACTTCATTGTGTCATATAGATAGGCTTTGTCTTCACACTGTGTTAAGTTAGCATGAGCTTATTAGAAGTTCAAACGCCATTTTACCTTTCTGCTGCTTCTGCACACGGGACATATTGTTATTAGAGCTTTGAGCCTAGTAGAATATTTTGCTTCACACGAGAATAATGTTTTCCTATTGTATCAGCTTTGCTTTGTAAGCTATGTCTGAACAGTGAGCGCAGAGGCCTTCAAGGTTATTTCAACACAGTGGTTGTTGTGAGGTCTGATCTGCGAACGTTCTAGACATAACACATATGCAGCTGCGGCCAACTTTGACTTTAGGCGCGTTTTATAATGCACTGCGCAGAGCATGCACACACACTTGATGAATATTCACATGCAGAGAGCTGGTGGAAGATGATGTGATCCCTTTCCACTAAGATCAGAGGTATGGGGCCGCCCTTCTAAAACCCAAAGAGACCTTCTTTAGATATAATGTTGAGAGAGCGTAAACTGAATAAAATGTATGAATATATCCGATTTACATGTAGTACGCACAAGTCATGAAGAGAAATGCCATGAGTGCGAATATTATATTCACCTATATCTGAACTGTGTAGCCAATGTAGAGAATATACCCATAGAAGTGGAATTAATGTAGAAACGAGTATGAAATGTATAACCTTATTAGACGTGATTAATCAGGGTCCATGATAAATGTAGCTGCTAATGGGGAAAGGACGTGCTGCAAAGCACAGAAGGGAACAGGCCACATGGCCACGCCTGAAAGAGTTAGAATAGTTTACCTTTCATTTACATGGACAGCACAAATGTTATAATTAATGTTGTTTATTCGTTAGACTTATATTCCATAGATGTGAGTTCCTTTTATTAATTCAGAAATGATGCTAAACATGTTATTTTAGTTAACTACTGCGGGAAGAGTTGTAGGCCTAAAAGTTCTAATCTGCACGCAAAGGCACAGGCCGACTTGTGTCTAGAAATTGTTGCAAACTTCTGTTAGAAGTCTATGAGAATGGGGATCCAGCTACGGATGTCTGTCTGCAAATGTGAGGGGGTCTAAACTAATAAATGAGATGAATAGAGAACTGTTTAGGAGTTAGACGCAGACATGTAGGAGGGTTTGAGAATGTTGGGGTGTATCAGCGGGCCGGAGACGAGTCTGAGAAGCAAGGTCAACTCTAACGCACGAGGCCCAAACGGAGAAGATCATGGAAAAAGCCAGAAGAAAACATCACGTGAAGGGGCGTCTCCCGAGGGGCGTCTCAGAATGTTATTGTTTTGTATTAGGGACAGCACCCCTGGGTGGAGGTAGAGCAGATGCCTGAGGACCCTTCAGAGAGCGAATGGGTAGGCAGAGAGGGGTCATGACTGGCGAATATAGGTTTCCACCTAGAGATTAAGAGTGGGTGATCTTCTTAGGAAGACATTCACAACTGAAACCTTTTGGTAGGATGAGAGCTTGTTAAGTAGGGATACCATCCAGATCAGGGTAGGGACAGCCTAACCTGTATTTTCCCTCCTGCTGCAAATGTCAGAGAGATCTCAATACGTGTCTATGCTGGTAGCCCTATTATTTTTAGAATTGGTGCTTGTAGTTTTCGTGGCTCGCCTGAGGGTTTTCAGAGAGCACATGTATGTAGTTGGGCCCGTATATCTTGTGAATCTCATTTTGAGATGCCTGTACTTGCAACTTATATTGATTTTATAATAAACCTTTGAAAGCTAGAAGTAGTCTGTGGTTCTTCCGAGTCAAGCCCGTTATTGATTGAACTAACCTGGTATTAGATGCACCTTCTTTCCTCAATGACAGGCAATAAAGATTCAGTCGACCAGAATCGGGGTTAGATCAAGAGTGATAAGATATTGATCGAATCTCGAGCCCCAGCAGTTGGTAGCTATAGAGGATGGTTGCCTTCTTGAGGACGGTGACCTAGGCCAGGTTAGCTTACCCCAAGGCCCCTAGAGATCGATGATCGTAAGAACCGCCCGCCGAAGAAGATCCGGATGACGTGAGACCAGAAAAGCAGCAGTATCGGTCGAGAGTGAGTATAAAGGGTCATGCGTGTTAGATTGCGGTGTTTTTGTATTGTATCTATGTTGTAATGTCTAGCGGAGTTGAATGCCTGTAGAGTGACTGTGAGACAGGTTGTGAGCGCGCGCAACCAGTGCAAATCTTAAGTTCAAAGAGAGCTTAAGTGGTTCGGGTGTATCGGACATCCAGAGTAATTGTCAACCAGAATAAGAGGGGGTCATGAGGTACCATTGATCGCCCGCAGGACCGAGATAGGGGGAACGTAAGAGTGAGTGCGTGAGTAACGGACGCTGGTCGGAAGTTACTGTGTGCAAGCAACCTATCGGAGAGACGGAAGACGTTTCGTCAGTTGTGGTGACAATTACAGATAGACTGTGGACGTACAGTCAAGAGAAGTGACGGCTTGGTCGGAAGTAGTCATTTTTCAGTGTATGAATGGGACGCATGCATGACCGGGAGACAAGCTGAGAAAGGAGGGGTGCTGCTGCTAAGCGGAGACTAGTGACGTCAGAAAGTGCCGCGCTGGGATTGGCCGGCCGGAGCAAGACCGCGCTGTGATAGGCCAGCTAGAAAAGCCGCGCTGGGATTGGTGTATTGTCATCAGGAAGTAAACAGAATAGCGAGGTTGAAAATTGTATGTTTAATCATGAAATGTTTTAAATGGTTAAGAGCGGCATTTAAGAGAGAAAGGCGGAGATCTTATGAAGGGGAAGAAGCCCCGCCGGAGGGTACGCCGGCTTATTACATGGCGGTGAATGTGGGGCTACATACAATAATGTGGATCTCGGAGTGGAGTAAGATTACAGAAGGAAATGAGGAACTGACGTTTCCTAAGTATGGGACGTTCAGATTAGAGGTGCTACACCGATTAAAAGCAGTTATGACCTCAATGAGACCTATGCCTAGACCGACCCAGTTCGAAGCTCTCAATGCCTGGATTAGGGCGGCGCATGAGAGAAACCTGAATAGACGCCAAGAAAGGGTGAAACGATCGGTAAGAGCAGTGCAAGATGCTAAGTGGGATGCGGATGCTAAAAGATGGAGAGTGCATAACATTGAAGTAAACAAATTGTACCCAGTATTAGAAGTGACCCCAAACAAGAATCCATGTGAGGAAGATGATGAGAGCGAGACAGAGGACAGCCTGATAAATAGGTTACTAACAGATAGGCCACCCCCATACAACAAAGAGACAGGAAAAGATGAACCAAGCCGAGAAGGGGGGGCTAGCCTAGGGGAGCATGGACCGCTTCCCATAGCAGATTGGGATCCCCCTGCGAAGAAAGAACTGTCCCAACCTAATCCGGTGCAGCAGGTAGTCGGAAGGTTTGTGGTACAGAGGGCCCCAGAAACAGAGTGTGCCACTTCCTACGCACTGCCAGATGCCCTGCAAGTACCTGTTACTATAGGCCCTATTGTATCGATTTATGACCCAGAAAGAGCTAGAGGGGAGGAACAGGTAAGAAAGGACAGGGAGAGAGCAGAGATGGTAAGGAGGAACGATACAATCACCTCCTCAAGTCAGATGCCCAGGCCGAGGGATTGGAGCACCCCAGTACACACAACAGGAGATCCGGAGGGACCTAGATGGCCGACGGATCTAAGGGGGTCAAGACGCAAATCCTTCCAGGAGCTAAACGAGTACATGAAAAAATGGGATGAGGCGGTAGAGGCTCACAAGAGCATCATAGCTGCAGAAGCAGAAAGGGAAAGCCAGGATAGCAGAACTCGGACACATTGCGGAGCAGATGAAAGTCACCCAGAGTGGGGCGAGAAGGGACAAGGTAGTAGCAGAGACCCTTGCCCTACCGGAAGCCCTGAGTGCGAGGGGGTGTCTCGCCGAATTCACAGCGGAGAGGATAGGAGAACACAGGAGTATAGAAACAGCTTTAAGTGCACTCACCCTGCGTCTGGACAGGACGGACAGAATGGGAGTCGCGAGAGACTTTGCCATAACCATTGGGATCGCAGACAAGAACGTGGTCCGGGGGACATGGGGAGCCGAGAAGGAACTTACCATATACTGAGCGACACTAGGCAAAGAGAGAATAGCGACAGGGTAGAGAACAGCAGAGAATCCTGTCCTGAAGAGAGGGAGGCCAGAGAGAATGGACAAAATAGGAGTGGAAGAAACAGGCCCGTGTTTCATCATCTCCCGTGGCAAGATGGGCGAGCATGGGACCTGGAGAGATGGGAACAAGGGAGGACTCCCCTTAACTCCCCTGACCCTAAGCGTAGAGCCTGGAGCTGGGACGGAAGAGAAACCAATGGGCCACCTAATAAGGATATACTGAGAGCAGAGATAAAAGCCAAAAGACTCGATGTTGCTACCTTAAAGTCTGATCTAGATGATATGGTGGACGGTACCTTGCCCTTAGAAAGAATGGACATGTATGAACAGGATGAGATACTGTTCATGTCGAAAGATGTCACACGAAAAGCAAGGGCAGCACATGAGAAGTTAGTCGAATTAGCAGAAAAATACACGGTAGACCTGTCGAGGACCAAGGCATTACAGGGTAACCATAGGCTACATTATACGGATCGAGATTTAGATGAGAGAAGAACAATAGGGTTAAAAACACACATAAGGGAGCTGATCGCAGGAATAAGGACGTGGAGGGCATTGGACAAATGGGAAGAAAGATGGTCCAAGAAAGGGACCGTCAGGAGAAGCATGATTGGTACGACACCTGGAGGATTGCAGGGAATAGAGGCATACCCTTTGCGTGAAGTTGCAAATGGGAACTACGTGCATGTGCCATGGAGTAGGGGAGATTTAGCTGCTTTTACCAACTCCTTCCCAAAATTGAGGGAGAACCCGGTAGAGTGGTACAAGCAGGTAGAGAGGTTTGTAAAAATCTCTAAAGTCCTATGGATAGATCTGAACACTCTGTTCGACATAGTAGTACCAGGAGATTTGTGGACAGCATGCAAGGTTAGTGCTGAGTGGCCCACATCGGAACCAGAGAGAGATACATGGACAAATGGACCGTCCGAGACAGTAATGGCCAAATATGAGAGAGTGATGACTTGGCTGAAAGATAAGGTGCCAATGCAGGACATAGATTGGGTCAAAATAGATCGAACTAGACAGGAGCCCAAAGAGACAGTCCATGAATATTATGAGAGATTGTTGAAAGCATTCAAGCAGTACAGCGGGTTGGACGTAATGGATCCTAAAGATATAGGGCAGTTTGTGTCTAAATTTGTTTTGGGTCTGAGACCAGACATTAGTCTAATGATTCAGCAACACTTGATTTGTTGGCAAAACAAACCTTTGGATGAAATCCTGAGATATGCTAGGTACTGTTGTGATGAGATAGTCTCTAAGGCAAAGAAGCTAAAGGAAAAATTGATGGTGATACAGATGCAGTCAGCAAAAGGGGGGCAACAGCAACAAGGAACAGGAACTGGGGGTAAGAAACAGTATAGCCAGAATAAGGGCAATGAAGAGAACTCCACCTTTAAACCCAGAGTAGACATAGCTGCCTTGAAGAAAACGACTCGGTGCCACCAGTGTAACGAGGTGGGGCATTGGAAACGCGAGTGTCCCTACAATATTGAGATAGGGGAACAGGAGGTAGAGGAGGAAGAGGTCCAGAATACGCCTGCGAGAGGAGTAACGCCATACCAGGGAAAGGTGCTCAAAGGGGGGACTCCACCTCCACGAGCCCAGTTTCCCCAGCCACCCAGAGTAGGGACTATGTGTAAGACATATAGACAGATGCCTCTGTTTGTAGGTGGAGAGGAATGCTATTACGTAGATCCACTAACTGGACAGAGAGTGGAAAGAGAGGACTGCACCCTCGGGGCAGCCTTGGAGGTGGATCAGAGGGGACCCTATGTTGAGGCCGAAGTGGCAGGGTGCCCCACGACATTCCTAGTGGACACAGGAGCCACTCGATCCACGATCAGATCAGCTGCAGTTCCAGACCTGCCCATGTCTGGAGAGACAATACAAGTGGTGGGGGTCGCAAACAGGAGAATAACCAGCCAATTGACAGAACCAGTACAGGTGAAAATAGGGAAATACAGTGATGAGCATCAATTTGTGGTTTGCGATTCTAGTCCTGTGTGTCTGCTAGGAAGGGACCTTTTGTGTAAATTAAATTGTACAATATACTGCACACCTCAAGGAGTGGAGGTGTTGACCAACGACGATGACGCAGATTTTAAAGTCGCAAACTCGAGAATATGTGTGGAACTATATCCCACCTTGACAGTGGATGAGCTTCCATGGGACCTAAGAGAAACTGTGGCCCCGGAAGTGTGGGATTTCACTGGGGAGGAAATTGGGCTAGTCAAAGGAGTTGAACCAGTTAAGATAGTAGTAAAACCGCATGCTGAGTTTCCAAGAACACCCCAGTATAAATTGACTCCAGAAACGATTGCCGGTATAAAGCCCGTGATCGAGTCCATGATCAAGCAGGGAATACTGAAGGAAATCGTGGGTAGTCCATGTAACTCCCCGATTATGGGTTTGCAGAAACCGAATGGAAAGTTCAGAATAGTGCAGGACCTTCGAAAGATTAATAACATAGTCGTTTCATGTTGTCCAGTGGTACCGAATCCATCAGTGATACTGTTTCAGATACCGTTCCAAGCTGAATGGTTTACGGTGATAGACCTGTGCCAAGCTTTCTTCTCGATCCCTTTGGACGAGGAGAGCCATTTTCTTTTCGCATTTAAGCTGGAAGATCGCGTATTAACATGGTGTCGTATCCCCCAGGGGTATACAGAAAGACCATCGATCTTTAACCAGCTGTTGAAGAAAAATCTTGAAAGTCTAGTGCTGCCCCAGAAGTCAGTTCTGGTCCAGTACATAGACGACCTGCTTGTGGTGTCAGAAACAGAAGAGGCTTGCAGGGAGGACTCCATTGCCTTGCTAAATCACCTAGCTGTGAATGGGCACAAGGTGTCCCCCGGGAAATTGCAGTATTGCCTGACAGAAGTGCAGTACTTGGGGCACCGAATTGAGAAAGGCAAACGAAAGGTGTCACCAGACAGGATCGAGGCGATCATGAAGATGAATGCGCCTAAAACACAGAGAGAGGTCAGAATGTTCCTAGGGATGGTGGGGTATTGCCGACAGTGGATAGCCAACTTTTCACTGAAAGCAAAACCACTACAAAAACTGACGCACAAGGAGGTGAGTGATCCGGTACCATGGGACAAGGACTGTTTGATGGCGTTCCTGCAGCTGAGAGAGGACCTGTGTCGTGCTCCTGCTCTGGGAATGCCGGATTACAATAAAACATTCTTGCTCTACTGTTGTGAGAGAGAGGGTTGTGCTTTGGCTGTGTTAGTCCAAATCCATGGGAATGCCCGTAGACCAGTTGCCTACTTCTCAGCTACTTTAGATCCAGTAGCTGCAGCGTTGCCCGGATGTCTTAAATCCGTTGCCGCAACAGGTGTCAGTATTGAAAGATGTGAGAACATTGTTATGGGGCACCCGTTAAAGGTATACGTGCCCCATTCTGTTGAATTGTTGATGACCAGGACCAAGACGCAGCATCTGACAAATAGCAGGCTCACGCGCTATGAGCAAGTCATTCTTGCTGCAGAGAACGTGACCCTCAAGAGATGCTCTGTCTTGAACCCTGCTACCTTGATGCCACTTCCAAGAGATATCGAGGATGAGGATGAATGTACCGACCATGACTGCCTCGATGTGACTGAACTATGCACCAAACCGAGACCCGACGTCGTTGATGAGCCACTGACTGACCCCGATGAAGTTTTCTTTGTCGATGGCTCATGTGTAAGAGACGAAGTTGGGCAGTTGAGAGCAGCTTACGCTGTGTGTACAATAATGGGAGTTGTGGAAGCCGGATGCCTGGAAGGAGTACACTCCGCTCAGGTAGCTGAAATTGTTGCATTAACGCGTGCCTGCCTGGCAAGCAAACAAATTCGAGTCACCATATACACCGACAGCCAATACGGTTACGGGGTAGTTCATGATTACGGGCAGTTGTGGTCTCAAAGAGGTTACATGACTTCTTCAGGCTCTCCTATTCGTAATGGAGAGTTTGTTCGATTGCTGTTAGAAGCTTTGCAATGTCCAGCATCCATCGCTGTTGTAAAATGTACCGCGCATACCAGAAATATGGACTTCGTGTCACAAGGCAATAGATATGCCGACGAAGTCGCAAGGTACTGCGCAGAACAAGGGTACTCTTTCACGGAGGTGGAAGTGGGTGGAATACATGTCAGAACTGAATTAGCTATGGTTTTGGAAACTGTTGACTCCTGGGACGATTTAACAGGTATGCAAGAAAATGCACCAGACTTTGAAAAACAAACATGGAAAACTGCAGGATGTGTACTAGGTGAGGCCCACTTCTGGGTGTCAGCAGATGGAAGAGCAGTATTACCCAATGAGATGGTGAGCCCAATGGCCAGGCTGATTCATGGTTCAGCACACCTAGGAAGGGATGCTATGCTGAGAGTATTCAGGCAGACCTGGTATAACCCGAAATTCAGAGTAGCAGCAGAATCAGTGTGTCAGCGCTGTGTGACCTGTCAGCAGCTGAACATAGGGAAGAGAACACCAGTTGCTCTAAGCCACATAGGGAGGTCAGGAGGGCCATTCAATAGGATGCAAATAGACTTCATAGAGATGCCAAGATGCAACCGCCTTCGTTATGTCCTGGTGGTTGTTTGCATATTTTCACGATGGGTTGAGGCATACCCTACACGCAGGTGCGACACCCTCACAGTAGCCAAACTATTGCTTAGAGAGCTTATTCCGAGGTTCGGGGTGCCGGCCTCTTTGGAATCAGATAGGGGAACACATTTTAACAGCGAGCTTGTAAAGATGATTTGTGCAGCTTTAAACATTGACCAGAAGTTGCACTGCAGCTATCGACCAGAAGCTTCAGGAGTTGTGGAACAAATGAACTGCACCATAAAATCCCGGATTGCCAAGATGTGCTCATCAACGTCCCTGAGTTGGCCTGATGCTCTGCCATTAGTCCTTATGAGCATTCGTAGTACACCAGACAGGAGAACAGGATTGTCACCGCATGAGTTGTTAATGGGGAGAGCAATGAGATTGCCGTCTGTGCCGACGGCTGCACTGTTAAACATCACAGATGATATGATCCTGGACTATTGTAAGGGGCTGTCTGACGCCATTCATTCTGTGTCCCTTCAGGTGCAGGCTGCCGAGGTTCCATCGTGCCAGGGCCCGTGTCATGACCTGTATCCTGGAGACTGGGTCCTGGTGAAAAAACACGTGAGAAGAAGCTGCCTGGATGTTCATTGGCGAGGGCCCTACCAGGTCATCCTGATCACGAACACCGCAGTGAAAGTGGGAAGTCTGCCCAACTGGATCCACGCGTCGCACACGCGGAGGGTTCCAGCACCTCTGGAAGAAACAGCTCCTCTCTCGGATGAAAGTCTGGAAACGGACAGAGAAGCCACAGAGGGGGCTAGCCAAGCTGTAGAGGTGCAAGAAGAAGCTGGAAGTGTGTCTGACCAGGCTGAGGACGGTCAGTACAACAGTGAAACGGACGACGCTACAGAAGGAGGAAGTAGCTGGGAGGACGAGTCGGACTCCGACCCAGCCGACAGAGAACGCGAGTCAAGCCGAAGGAGAAGGAGCAGAAGGGTAAGGCGTGGAGAAGCCAGCTGGCCGCCAAGAAGGAGTACAAGCCTGAGGTCAACGCCAGAGAGAACCCTTGCTCCAATATCGGAAGACTCAGATCAGGAGGAAGGTGCTCAGGGCGCTGCAGCACCAGATCCAAGAAGATCAAGGAGAGTACGTGTGCCAAACAGGAGATACGCCACCCCTGAGTGGACATATCTGGAGACAGATGTCTTGGGAACGAGCGACAGGGAGGATCAGGGCGGTGCTGGTGTCCTGCTCTGAACCTATCATCAAAGTGGAAGTAAAGCTGTTAGTGCCCGGAGTCGAAGCAGAAGGGACACTAACTTTCACACTCCCCAGCCCTCCCCGCTTAAGCAAGTTAAAGCACATGTTTTTCAATGAACTGCAATTCCCCGATTTTGGAAACAAGGTAACAGACCATGAGGAGAATATCCTTCGCTTGTAAATATTGAACTATGCTATTCAAGCCGCAGGCCCAGGCCTTATAGTAGATGCTTAAAGACTTTGTAAATAAGCGAGAAGAGAAAGAAGATTACCTAGCGCCCAGGAAGCAGAGAATTGTAGGGACTTCCCTATAAGTTGACGGAGAAGGGCTAGGGATGTCTGTGTAAAGAGCTTGAAAGACATTGCAAAAGAGGAGTGCCAGTTCCACAGGTGGTTCTAAAGACTGGAAGATTAAAAGAGACTGTAAAGGAACAGAAAGAAAAGAACTTTGTGTTACAGAAAGAAGAGAATAGTACCATCTGAAGAAATGGAGACCGGCACCCCAAACAGAAAGGCCAAATGTATAATAGGC
Source organism: Lissotriton vulgaris (assembly GCF_964263255.1). Classification (NCBI taxonomy): domain Eukaryota; kingdom Metazoa; phylum Chordata; class Amphibia; order Caudata; family Salamandridae; genus Lissotriton; species Lissotriton vulgaris. The sequence continues at coordinate 788,295,400 of NC_141698.1, read as the reverse complement.
ACATTAATAGTAGGAGTGATTTTTCTTATAGCCTTAGTTGTAACTGTATCTTATGTTATGGGACATGAAAGTGAGGCAAAGGTAACTGATGACAAGGCTGTAGTGACATCGAAACCCACTGTTGCTAGTAAGAAGGGAGAACATGTACAGGAGAAAGCGTTATTAGCAGCAGAAGTCCGTAGGTTACACATGGATGAGTCCCAAGGCGACTATAGGTCAAACGCTTATGCTAAACTTCTGTATGAATACGTGGATGCCATGGAGGTTAAGGACTGTTACGTCTGCATGCAGTTGCCGGCGTCTGTAGACGAAGGCATTAGATATCATCACCTCCCGCTGACATATGGCATTACATGTAGCTTATTGCTTAGTATATTTTATGGGAGAGATAGTTTTGAATACTATTTCTCCAATTACGATTCTGTGTTACCAGAAGTCCCAAATTACAAACAAATGAACAAATGGGACTACTGGAAGAGTGAAGACAGATTGGCCAAGTTCTTCATTCCTTGGATTACTTTAGATACTTCACATGCCCGTAGAAATAATCTGACATGCAAGGTGTCAGAAGTCGAGAAGAAGTTTATAGGGCAGGTGGATGATCGATATAGAAGGCAGAAGATCCTGAAGAAATCAGGACAGGGAAAAACAGATTGGACCGAAGAAGAGAAGGCACACAAGAGGAAAGGTAGTAGCGGTCCAATAGCTTTAGATAAAACGCAAAGAGGGAAATTATGTCTTCACAGAGCCAAAACGTATTATGAAAATGTATATGTAGGAGAAGTCAGTTGTGAACATGCTTTCAATATAGAATATTATACTAAAGACTTCCTGAAAGGAATGCAAGTGATTCCAAATGTATACTTCGTGTGTGGGAGAAATGCCTACGTGAGATTGCCTGACAACTGGTACGGATCATGTTATTTGGCAATCATCTTCCCCAAAATATACCATGCCCAAGACTTAGAGATCATCGAGGGCAAGGCCTCAGTGAGGGGGAGAAGAGACCTGAGAGATGCAGAAATGGTCGGAGATGTATTTGGAGCTGTTTTTCCTCTTTTAGGACTGATTCTCAATGATGTCAAAATTAGACGACTGGCTACAGTCGTGGACAGGTTGTCTGCTAGCACTGCTAGGTCCTTAATGTTGGTGGAAGGAGAGATGCAATCGATAAGGGCCATGGTGCTTCAAAACCGGCTTGCATTAGACGTCCTGTTAGCAAAAGAGGGCGGAGTCTGTAAGGCTTTGAAGGTCCAGGAATGTTGCACTTACATTCCAGACAATTCAAAGCCTCTGGAAAAGGTCATTATGAATATAACTAATATTCACAAGGAGATCGAAGACCTATCAAAAGAAAATGTTTGGGAAAAAGTGGGTCATGGAATGGGTGAAGTTAGAGGTTGGTTCGCCAACATAGGAAGGAGCTTTGTTTGGTACATCCTAAAACCTATCATCATAATAGTGATCTGTGTGATCATGTTGTGGGGATTGGTGAGGCTGTATCAATGGTATAGATCAAATGAGTTGGAAAGATCCAGAAGAGAGCAGCTACAGAGATTGGCTGCTATACAAGACAATCAGTACAGGAGCTTGAGGGCTCTAGAAACGCAGAAACGAGGAGCATTAGCAATTACTTCAGTTTAAGTGTTGGTGATGACCCCGAGAGGTCATCAAAGGGGGGAACTGAGAGAGCGTAAACTGAATAAAATGTATGAATATATCCGATTTACATGTAGTACGCACAAGTCATGAAGAGAAATGCCATGAGTGCGAATATTATATTCACCTATATCTGAACTGTGTAGCCAATGTAGAGAATATACCCATAGAAGTGGAATTAATGTAGAAACGAGTATGAAATGTATAACCTTATTAGACGTGATTAATCAGGGTCCATGATAAATGTAGCTGCTAATGGGGAAAGGACGTACTGCAAAGCACAGAAGGGAACAGGCCACATGGCCACACCTGAAAGAGTTAGAATGGTTTACCTTTCATTTACATGGACAGCACAAATGTTATAATTAATGTTGTTTATTCGTTAGACTTATATTCCATAGATGTGAGTTCCTTTTATTAATTCAGAAATGATGCTAAACATGTTATTTTAGTTAACTACTGCGGGAAGAGTTGTAGGCCTAAAAGTTCTAATCTGCACGCAAAGGCACAGGCCGACTTGTGTCTAGAAATTGTTGCAAACTTCTGTTAGAAGTCTATGAGAATGGGGATCCAGCTACGGATGTCTGTCTGCAAATGTGAGGGGGTCTAAACTAATAAATGAGATGAATAGAGAACTGTTTAGGAGTTAGACGCAGACATGTAGGAGGGTTTGAGAATGTTGGGGTGTATCAGCGGGCCGGAGACGAGTCTGAGAAGCAAGGTCAACTCTAACGCACGAGGCCCAAACGGAGAAGATCATGGAAAAAGCCAGAAGAAAACATCACGTGAAGGGGCGTCTCCCGAGGGGCGTCTCAGAATGTTATTGTTTTGTATTAGGGACAGCACCCCTGGGTGGAGGTAGAGCAGATGCCTGAGGACCCTTCAGAGAGCGGATGGGTAGGCAGAGAGGGGTCATGACTGGCGAATATAGGTTTCCACCTAGAGATTAAGAGTGGGTGATCTTCTTAGGAAGACATTCACAACTGACACCTTTTGGTAGGATGAGAGCTTGTTAAGTAGGGATACCATCCAGATCAGGGTAGGGACAGCCTAACCTGTATTTTCCCTCCTGCTGCAAATGTCAGAGAGATCTCAATACGTGTCTATGCTGGTAGCCCTATTATTTTTAGAATTGGTGCTTGTAGTTTTCGTGGCTCGCCTGAGGGTTTTCAGAGAGCACATGTATGTAGTTGGGCCCGTATATCTTGTGAATCTCATTTTGAGATGCCTGTACTTGCAACTTATATTGATTTTATAATAAACCTTTGAAAGCTAGAAGTAGTCTGTGGTTCTTCCGAGTAAAGCCCGTTATTGATTGAACTAACCTGGTATTAGATGCACCTTCTTTCCTCAATGACAGGCAATAAAGATTCAGTCGACCAGAATCGGGGTTAGATCAAGAGTGATAAGATATTGATCGAATCTCGAGCCCCAGCAGTGTAATATACTAGCAAGGGAGGGTAAGACTGAGGTGCCATTTAGCCTTCTTCCCTTTAGCATTTTAACATGCTTTCTCCCTTTGTATTTTATGGACTAGTAACTATGCTGATAACCTTGTTGCTTATACTATGTTTGCTTGTATTAGCTAAGATACTGCGCCTGAGAACACGGCATTAGAAATAAACATTTCAAACTTGCACGTGTCTTCATTTACTCCTCGTTTTGGACTGGTATGTTAGTATTACAAGAGTGTTCATGTGTTCCACATTACCTGAGATGTTCTACATCCATGTTCTGGGTTGTCTAATCATTGGGGGTATGGAAGAACCAATGAGACACTGATTGCTAGTCTGGTATGGGATTTTGGATACTGAGGTGAGTTTTGGTACACCCTAATTCACTAAGGTTCTAGGTCTCTATGCACAGTTCTGTGTAGGAGCAGAATCCCTGTGACAATTGTTTTGACCTTCATTAAAGTTTGGGAGGGATGTATTATCCGGCTGGATACATACGTTCTAGTGTTTGCCCTGCTGTAAGACACACTAAACACCCACCCACCACAGGCGTCACCAGTCAGGTGACCCTGACAATAAAAGGGGCCGAGCGCAAGTGCTCTGGGCCACTTAGGCACCCATACCAAATGTGTCTGTGTGTTCCTTATCTGAGTATGTGGGCTTAGCACCCGCCAACTCTACAATTACGTCTGTTCATCAATCTCTAAATTGCCCCCCTTAGTTTTACATGCGCTGCGCTAGGAAACAAAAATATAAAATGAACAGGGATTTTTTTCTTCTCAAAGACTCAAGAAAGTTTTGCATACAATTAATACCACTGCTGTAGGTGCTGGGGGTGGGGGGGTGAGCGGAAGTGTGTCTGTATGGGCACAAAAGTATAAAAATATAAAATCCAACCTATTCTTGAAATCCTATTAACATTCCATGAACGAAAAAAAAATCATTTACTGACCAGAAGAGGGTGCTCTACAACTGTATATAACATCGAGCTATTAAAACCGTCTACTGCTTTAGTTTTGCTCAATAATAATGCGGTCTTTTGTGCCACCTCGTGGTTTCTGTCTGAATACCTCAACGTCTCCAGGCAGCGTCCAGGTCTGCATTTTCTGGACGTACTGGGTCAGGTGATTTCATCGCCCAGACCTCGTGATTTCACTCAAACTCTCGGAGAAGCGGAACTAAAGGCGCTACAGTTCTACGTGAGCTGATAGCTGAGCGTGTGTTTGAGCCGTGAAAAGTACGCCGTTACGCCAGTGTCACCTTTCATTTCGGCACATTAGCCCAGCGAGACCGCACCGTCGCTGCCTGCAGAGACCGCCGGTAGGAGTGTTTGAAGGGTGTATATTATGTTTATGCGCCGGGAAGGAATGATTTGTTTTTTCGCGCCGTGGCGCGTTAGTCCGTAAACAAAGCTAGTCGCAGTTGCTGGTGCTTGTTACATCGCGGAAATGCCAAGCAACCATTATTTAACAAAAGCGAACTTTAAAAATGCGAATTTTTTCTTCCTCTGTTTATCGAGGAATCTAAGCTATCATTCCGTCCACAAAAATCCATCATTTAAAATGTGTTATATTGTGACGCGACAATGGAAGGATTACATAGTACACACAAACGAGTGAATATGTTTAATAGTTCGTACAATATTGACACACTTAACGATGGTGCTCAAAGCATTCCCGTAAACTTAGCATGGTGGTTGTTCTTTTTTCTGCCCTGGGCCAATGTAACAATGCGACAAAGCACTTTCTCTAGGCCTGAGGTGTCCAATGGGATGTGCGCTACGGCTGGTGCTTGGCATCCGTGGAAGGGCGGTGCGTTGCAAGTAAATTAGACCTTGTGCTCCAACAGGAGCTTCGCTTAGCCGCCGGTATTGAAAGCCTAGACTAGCAGCGCCATTCTGCCACTGCAGCTCATCCACAGATCTAATGACCATACATTCAGGGCTGTTTACCTCACCCTCAGGACCTTGAATCCTTTGGTGACACCCATATCCCCACGCCTTTGCTTATCAGATCTCTGAATCCCCTATCTGCAGTCTGGGAGTAAAACTCCTTTTAAATGATCCTAGTTAATGAGTCCTGAGGTTAATGGTCATCCTCGGGTCTCGAGGCGTCAGTTCACTCTCAGGGACCATTGGGCTTTGCTTATCCTAGGTCCTCGAGGCCTGCTATCAAATTGTCACTAAATTTCCAACTCCCTAGTGGGACACTTACTCTAATTTCCACTTTCCAGTCACCTGAGGCTCCTGCCCAGTTAAGAGCCCTGATGTTCCAGCTTTCTCTAGGTGCCTTTGGAATCCTTCTGGCCATCTGATATCCACATTCACTCCTAACCCCTGTAGTTCTTGTTTACTTTGGCCCGAATGCCTCAGAACACCCTCCGTTCTTTGAGAACCATGTTCACTCTAAGAATCTGTGAAGCTTATATATACCCTTAGATCCCTAAGTGCTCTGCTCACCCTAAGGGCACAAGGCTCACCAGATCCCTAAAGCGCCTGTTCACCCTTAATCCTCACAGGGGGCCTTGCGGGTGAGTATGCTTCGAAGATGTTCTCTCAGTTTCGGGCCCTGACCCTCCAGTTCACCATCAGCTCACTGAGATTCGCTCCCACCCTACATTCCCTGATACCGTGTTTAGGTCTTCAAGGCGTCTGCAGGCCCACGGGGCTCCTAATCTCTTTGAGGTGCCAGAGGCCCTTGCTCACTGTGGTATCTGGCCGGGGTCAGGAGCCAAGAGACTCTTCCTCATGGACTTTGAGCAGTGTAGCTCTCGCTCATCCTTGGGTCACTGAAAATCCTTTTCAATTTCACATCCCAGAAGTTCTTGCTCCCTTCAGTCCATTGACGTTCCTGGTCACCCTTAATTCTGCTGAGACTTCTGCTCCAGTAGGTAGTCTGAACTCTCCCAGCGATACCAAAGGCACCGGTGACTGTACACATCCAAGCCTTTAATGGATCCTCCTTTTGGTTGCCACACACCAGCCTTTCTGCATTTGATATTTTAAATGTCTAAAACAGCTTGGTACTTGATCGCTTCAATATGTTGGGCAGACATGGTCTGAATCTTCTTGGCATGCTACAAGAAATCACTTAATCTGCTGTGTTTTATTTTATCTTCTATATATCACCTGTTACCTTACTCTCTTTTGCTTACCCACTTGTACAGACATATTGTCACTACTCTCTGGCACTCCTTCATCTCGCTCTCTTTTTGACCCCTTATTTCACCTCCACGCATTCTCATCCAGGGCATCTACTAATGTTGCTATGTTTCTGTCTGTGTCTATATGTATCGTACCGATTTTTCATTCTGTCTCCCTATTTCTTTCTCTATCTCCCTCTGCTTTCTCTATCTCCCTCTGCTTTCTCTGTCCCACCTTTTCCCCTTATTTTTCAACTTTTTCCTTGTCTCTCTCTAGCCCCTTAGTCTCTCTCTCATTTTCCCAATTTCCCTCACACGTGCTCACTATCCTTTCTTTCTGTTTATAAATCCCACACTCTCAATCCTGTCTTCATGTCTTGTATTGTTGCAGTCAGCAACTGACTGATATAGAAAACCTTGGCGTTTGCAGATGAGGGCCAGTGCCTATAGAAGTTCAAAGGCTTGTTGTCCTTGTTTCACAAGATTTTCAAAGGTTTGTGCAAGTGAACGGCCTCGTTCTACCTCTGGAGGTGGGCAGACTAAAAGCCTGTTTTAGAGTTTAGTAGTAATAAAAAAGTGCCTATTTCTGGTGGAAGTGTTGAAACCAACATGGCGTCTCGCACAGGTAACACCGAGGTGGGGAAGGGGCGGGTTGGGGGGTAGTGGAGTACGACATACGACAGGAAATGATAATGTAAAGAAGTAAATAAAACCGCTTACCTTGCACTTGCCACATCGCTGAGTCGTTGCCTGCATTACCTGTGCGAGCCACCACTGAAAACCAAAAGCAAATCCGCTGGCAGGATTTCCTTTACCATACTGTCCCTTTCCTAAAAGAAATTCCACTGGCTCTCCTTCCAATAACCTCCCAATCTTCAAATCAAGCCATGCACTTCTGGAATGTTGCAGAACTAGGTGTTTGAGGCTCTATCCACTTGTCCTTATTCTCATTGACTAGGCAACTTCTGAGACCCCGTCCTTCCCCTTCTCCATTCATTATTTACCTCATCCTTCACCAGTCTCTATCCCTTTGCTGTTTCTCTTCTCTCCACTTTTGCTTTCCACCCTTCACCCTCTTTACACTAATGTCCCGTTCTACTGTTCTCTCCACTCAGTATTTCCGTACTCTATCTTCTTATTAGCATTTAAACTTTTTTTCCTCTTCCTTCCTTTCTGCAGCCATCTTCTCATCCTGAATTTTTCTTATTTTCTCTTATCACTCCCAACCATTTGCTTGTCTGTCCTTTACTCACCATCTCTTGCTTTCTCTCTCTCTCCCCCTCCTTTCTTTTCTCTCTCACCCCCACCGGATATTCTGCCTTTCTCATTCTGTTCCAGGATGGGAAAACAAGGAGTTTTTTTTTTAAATTGGCATAGTCCAAAAAAGTAGGCGAAATTATTAAAACATTCTGGGTTTTTCTTTTTTCTTGCTCTTCAGCGATCCATAGCTCCCTCTCCATTCCATAAGTGGGTGGAATTTTATTTGGAATGAAATTCCCAAACTCAGTCCTTTATGTCATGGCACATTCTTTAACATAAGCCAGGCAGCAGGCACCTGTCTGATTGTTGAGGCTTAGGAAGGAAATAAAGACCACTCCTATTGTGACTCTCCAAGCAAAACTAGTTAATTGTGCTGCTCAGAAAGGGCCTACTGTCTCCTGCTGAAGCGGATCTGGAAGGAGGCACACCATATGTTATGCCTGCTCAGGACGGCCCACTATTATTCTGCACATGACAGTGAATCAGGCTGTCTTTGCGGCTTAGTCATACTAGCACTCACCTATGGCTTCAGCAGCCTTTTGGGTTCTGCACCTGCAGCAAAGTTGGCCCAATACACGTGGAGCTCTGTATCCATTCCCTTAACAGCATTTGCAATGCAATAGGTCTCGCAGTTCTGAGACTTTGAGCTAGTGGCATCTGTTGGATCCCATTTTTTCAAACATTCTGGACCTAAAAGTAATGGCACCAATCCCGATACCGTGGACTGACCACCTGCTCATCCCGTTTAGCTGGGGGATCCCGACCACTCCGCGCCCCAGGCAAGCTCCTGGTAAACCCTCACGTCCTTGGTCCAAACTAGACACTGTTAAGTGGAAGCATGCCCTGGAGCTCTCCTCTCCAATCTGAGGCAGACCCCGCAGTCGCGGATGTCAAGTTTTCCTCGTGGATCGAAAACTCCCTGAACACCGTCCTCCCCAAAAAACCTTACCTTAAACCACGGGAAAAAAACACCTTCCCCTGGTTCACTCAGGAGGTTCGCCTCCAAATAAAACTTTGTAAAAAGGCTGAAAGATTGTGGAGGAAGGACTACGATCTTAATAGTAAGAAGGATTATAAAATCACAATTCTTAACTACAAAAAAGCCCTTAAAGCTGCGCAAGTAGTCTTCAAAAGATCCAAAACATCCTGAAACAACTCCCCTCTCACAATCCCGCCGACCTACCCGACCCACCTCCGATACAGTCGCAGAACTTCAATTTAGGACTGGGCACGTTTACCCCTATCAGCGAGGACACCCTGCCTCCCATTCTACAATCCATGAAGAGTGGCTCCCCACTTGACCCAGCCCCTGTTAAGATCTTAAAACTTGTTGCACCCACCATTCTTGCCCCGATGGTGAAGGTGATCAACTCCTCTCTTTCGCAGGGAATGGTTCCCCCCTAGCTGGAAGAAAGCTGTGCTCAAGGCCCTATTAAAAAAACCTAACCTTGACCCCCTAAACTTGACCAACTTTAGGTCTATTTCTCTTCTGCCAAGCATCAGCAAGATGACAGAAAAATGTATCAATGGCCAGTTGTCTAACTATCTTGAATCCAGCGACATGCTCAAACCCTCTCAGACAGGTTTTTGTCCGGGCCAGGGCTTGGAGACTGCGATGGTGGCGGTAGTTGAAGAGGCCAAGAAGATCATAGATGCAGGAGGATCAGTGGCAGTGATCCTCCTGGATCTAAGTGCGGCCTTTGACACTGTTAACCATCGTACGTTGGTCCAACGGCTCAGGGATCTGGGTATTTCAGGACCTGCCCTGTCCTGGCTAAGATCCTTCCTTCACAGCCGCTCCTTCCAGGTGGCTGAGGGTAACTTCATCTCTAAAGAGACACCAATACACTGCGGAGTTCCGCAGGGCTCTTCCCAGAGCCCTACGCTCTTCAACGTGTACATGTCTTCCCTCGAAAAAATTGTCATCCCTTATGGTATCAAATTACTGACATATGCTGATGATACCCAGCTTGTAGTATCACTTAGCCATCAGGACAATCCTACTATCGATTTGCATTCCTGTCTGGGAGATAAAGTCAGCTGGATGGACAGGTCCCACCTAAAACTGAACAGCGATAAGACGGAGATAATGGTGATGGGCAACCAGTCCCATTTTCGTCCAGAGACCCTGTGGCCTCCCTGTATGGGCCCAACCCCTAAATCTGAAATCAAAAGCCTTGGGATCTGGTTGGACCAGGAGCTTACTCTTTACACCCAAGCAAGGAAAACGGCCGGAGCATGCTATGGTCTTCTCCGCTCCTCCCATAAAATCCTACAGCTGCTTCCTTTTCAGTCTAGGAAGCTCCTTGTCCAGGGCCTAATATTGTCCAGATTGGACTACAGAAATGCCCTCTACCTCTGCACTCCTAAGAAAGTGACAGCCAAACTCCAGGTTGTGCAAAACACGGCTGCCCGGATCCTGACGGATACCAACAACCGGTGTTCGGCCAAACCGGCCCTTGGAGCACTTCACTGGCTGCCAGTACTTGAAAGAGTGCATTTCAAGGCCCTCTGTCTCACCCACAAAATACTATTTGGTAAGGCCCCACCTATCCTAAAAGATCTCATCGTCCCTTACACTACCAGCAGAACCCTTCGATCCACGAACCTTCATCTGACCCTGACGCCCAGGATCAATAGGGCCGATCTGCAGGCCGTCACTTTTTGTATAACTCCTCCAAATTGTGGAATTCACTTCCACTGGACATGCGTACTCAACCCAATCTCCTTCCCTTCCGTAAACTTCTAAAGACCTGGCTGTACCCGTAAGTCTTACCCGCGGCTCTCGCTTGTTTCTATCATTAGCGCTGGGACGCTTACGGGCAGCCATGCGCTCTAGAAATCCTTAAACATAAACATTTACGTGTTGGTTTTTAAAACATAAATAAAAGGCATTGATATTTACAATGCCAACAGCATAAACTCTTGCAAATGCGAGACCTATTGCATTGCAAATGCTTGTTAAATATTGGTTTAACAATGTCAACTAGAACAAGTGTTGCATGGCTAAACACTTATAAGGTCCCAAAGGCGAGACCTTTTGGCTATGCCAATGCTTTTTATTTGTGTTTGTTCTGGGTCGACTTACGTTGAAGACATCACACCCTACCTTACAAATATAGAGTGATTGGTCACTGCTGTTAGTCACAATGTTGTGCAGGTCCTGCAATGTCCTTATAAGTGAGTCATCCTTTCATTATGAAAATAAGCCTCTACTGAATGATTTCCCTGTGGCTCAATCGGGGTGGGCATACTGGCATTCAGCAGTCAGAGACTAGCGCAGACAGGCTTTTCTCTGACAGTCCCATTGTTAGAATCACTTCACTCCAACCCTGTTCCAGCCCCTGCTCCAAATCCCTGGTTACGGGTACACCCTTCCGGAGCAAGGAGAAGTGCAGGTCCTAAGTGGTAGGAAATCAACATACACCGGTATAGTGTGCCAGCCCATTTACCGCACTGTTTGTGGTCTAGGTGGGGTGGGCTGGGGGAGGCAGCTACATATCGTTTGCCTTTATGGCTCACGATCTATGTTACGTTCAACTCCCAAATCCCCATTGTGTAAACTCTTTATCCAAAAAGTCATGGCGGACACAGTCTAAATCAGGCTCCCCTGTCTGGCAAACAATAAGAGTTGCACACTCCTACGTGCTCACCCCTCTTGTGGTCACAAAAAACCCACAATACTGTTTCTTTTTGTGTTGCATGCCCCCCCCCCCCCCAAGGTAAATCCATTGGCACCTCACGCATTGATTGTCCCGAAGACAGATCTCGATAGAGCGTGGAAGTTGAAAACAAGACCATCATGTCAGCTCAACTCCCAGACCCCTACCGTTCACAAGGGGCTTAAACCGATTAACAATAGAACACAGACAGAGGCAAATATTCTAAAGAGAAAACACCACGATAAAATAATGAATCAAGGTACACATTCATTCGAGAGACCCAAATATAACACAAAAAACTGCTGTTTCAGAACGCCTCGCTTTTGACTGGCGAAAAAGTCTTTAAAAACATTACATTCTAAGAAAGTTCCAGAAAGGGACAGCACAGGCGAAAGACAGGGTGTTTGCTGCTCAAATGTCCTGCAGTTGATTGCACGACCCAGGCACAGTGTCATTCATTACTTCTAATCTAGTCTCGCGACCTTGTTACCTTTTGCGCCAGTCTCCCCTGAAATCAGCAAATGAGCAGACAAAATGGTGGCTGGCATAGCCGCTGAACACTCAGTGAATAGGCCATACAAAGTGTCTCCGAAGGCGCAAGCCTGTTTGTACATGGAAAGTAATAAGCGTGTATGCACACACTTTATATTGAACTTTAGAACAATAAAAACCTAAGGCATGCTTCCTCACAAACAATTAAACATTTACTGATATGGTGCCATTCCTTACACTGTTAATAATGTATTTTGCTATCACTTATATTATATTTCGTATTGTGTAAAAAAAAAAAGCACTTGGACACTTTTCAAAAATATGGTGTTATCGCCTGGAAAGGTGAACAGCCCGCGTGTATCACCATCTCGAATATCAAGGGCCAATAGAATTGTGCAGAAGTAACGTTTTCCCCATAGTTATGGCTCTGCAAATTGCCACATAATCCATCATCACCTGCATAATCTTCATGTTTTAATTTAAAAAAAGTATTCTAGTCTTTCTAGCTCAAACAGATCTAAAGTTACTAAAAACATGGCCGCCCATGTTCCTAACATAGTGGAAGGTCCTTCCCAAACGTTGAATGGTCATCGTTTAGTTGTCTATTGCTGCTGTATATGGGTGTTAAACTGGCTCTAGTGAAGTAAAATCGTTTACCTGACAGAATTACCACGTGTAAAGATAAAAAAGAATAAAGTAATAATGTCACAAAATGTGCAGCATTTAGCCGCATAATTTTTCTTTCCGTGCTGCATATTTTAATAATCCATGTCGCATAATTTGGTTATCTCCCTACCACAAAATTCCACTGGCCCTGTCTAGCTTTTAGGTTGCACACAGACCTCATACTATTACCGTTCAATAGTGCCCACTCTGTTGGGTGATATCAACAAACGGTATATTCTACTTAATTTGCTTCGAACTGGACAGAACAAGCTTTACCGCCCCATGCCACCGTGTCTTAACTTATAAAACAAATGCACCACACCCCATGTGCACGCACCTTTTAAGTGCAATGAAATGAACAGACCCGACTGAAATAGAGCGAACTGGTATGAGGCTGGTAATTACCGTGTTTAAATTAAGAAAGTTTCCGAACAGGAGGTCTGCAGGAGTGCAGGAACAGTGGGAAACTATTTTTATCGCCGGAAGGTACAGTCCACAGGAGATGACGAGCCTGTCGCGAGCTATGATTATGTTCTTGGAGAGTCGCCTACAATACCAGGCAGGGCGTGTCGCCTACAATACCAGGCAGGGCGTGTCATCTCGCTTCCGCCTCATTTAAGTCACTGGCGGGTACGGTGTCAGTGACATGACGGTGACGGTAAATGTCACAGACTTCAAAATAGAAATGTTACTCATAAGAAAACCTGGCCACCCTCCATAGCCAGGCAGGCACTCTCATCAGGTACACTAGTGCTGCAGACCACCTTGGCCAGACCTGCCTGGTTGCAGGTCAGAGAGCAAGCTCGGTGCTTGGCACTGTGTTTGGGACACCCACGTCCACATTTCCCTACAGAGGTATCTCTGGCACAAAATGATTTACCTGCTGCGCGTTCTGTTTTTCGTCAGTTCCTCTCACTTAGCGGTGCCTTGACCGATAGAAGCTGAAAGACCTATGCCCATCCTTGCGCAGGCGGCCACTCTGAGAAAGTTAACAGTGCCCCCTCCATCACTTTCTCTCGAGCACCGCAGGTCCTGTATGTAAACTTCCGCCACGGAGAGTCATGCGACCTCTACATTGTGTCACAAGCGCGTAGTTTTCCGTGGCACCCTTGACAAGTACAGACAGGCTCAGAGCACACTTTGCACTGATTGGTTACTCCTAAAAATGTGAGCAGCCTTGCGAGCACACCCATCGCTTTCCCGATTGGGTCACTGTCAATCGGTCCTTTAGTGTCTTGCTTTGGACGTATCGTTTTTTAAAACATTTTTTTACTTTGCTCTTAGATACATATATACACTTTTGGATTTGCCACAGGCAATCATAAAAAAAGACGGAGACCTGAATTTAAGTGCAAGGTAAAATCAAACAGGGAGGGGCGGAGATCAACGCAAATAATGACGAAATGTAAAATTACATTGAAGAAATGGATACAACTAGACAGAAAAGTTAGAAAGGAAAATGCATGATTAAAATGAAATGGGGTGAAATTAATATGACGGACAGAAGGGCTGTACAATGGCACAGACGGAATAACATAGAAAGCCATAAGGGAAACACTAGGCAAACACGGCAGGCTTGAAAACTAAGCGCTCGCCATGACGCAGAGTTTTCTCTTTTTCGGCCTCGGCCTGCTTTCCTTTGGTTTTTTGTCTTTATGGGGCCTTCTGTTTGACCTCATAAAGATAACAAAGCTTTTACAGCAGAAGGAAGGCAAGCCAGTCCGTCCAAGTAGGATGGCAGAAAAAGAGAAAAGAATACGTCACCATGACCTCTTTCCCAATGGCTGGCCACCGCTGGCATAAACGGTGACGCCGGTCAATGGGAAAGAGGGGCGGGGATTAAAGCCCTCTAGTGAAAGCTCCTCAGTCATAAGATCTCGCCAGCGAGACTGCGCATGCACAGCCTATGCAGGCTTCGACCTAAAAACGGCCCATCAGCTGACATGGGCAGATTGCCAATTTGTCAACGATCAGTTTCCCTCCCTAATCCTGGTCAATGGTCCAATCACAAATCCTGAATGATCTTTGCTGGCGTCACATTATCTAACCCTGTTATTGGCCACAGGATGCCCTACCTTCTGACAGCAAGAAGTCTCTCTATACATGTAAAAACAAATAATGTTACCAGAACATCCCTTTTTTGCAAAAGAGGCATGTCCTAACCACATTACTTTGAAAGGAACAGAACAAGTGGATTGGCCAACACACATAAAGCCACAGTGTCTTAGAGCCAGCGAGGAACCAATGTCAGAAAGTGAAACAAGGTGAGCTGGAAACCTCTGCATAGAGTGGGTTCCCAGCTCGTGACTGGAAGAGCTACACAGCTGATGTAAATGATGGGCTTCCATATCTCCCCAGGACATCATCAGCATACTGAGAAGCTTTTGTGTTTTTATTTTTTTTTATTTCCCTTTTCTGGGCTGGGGAGTGAGGGGAGGGATACAAGAGCCTCACAAGCAGTGCTCTGCACAGAGTCCCCATCTCCTACCAATATCTCACCCCCTCACTAAACAGTGAAAACATTTGAGAAGTTGCAGGTCTGCTAACATTATCTTTATACAATTGCATAAAACCGTGGTTCTAGAAGTACATATGTTAAGTAGTTAATTTGGTGTGTGTGTGTGATACGAGTAATCCACTCCATTCTTGTGCTAAAAGCTGTTAACACGGAGTATGGATCCCTTGCTCTTTAGATATGTTAATTAACGTTCAGAGGATAAAGGATTATATTTCCATTGCATGTTTTGTATTCTTTTACCACGCTGTAACATGCTGTTGTTTGCAATCAAAGGTATTCAGTAAATAACTTTGTCTAGCATCTCTCTTTATTTGTGTCTGTGTGAGTGTGTGTGTGTGTGTGTGAGAGAGAGAAAGAGAGAGAGAAGGAAAAAACCTCCACTTTAATGTCTAGTACCTTCAGGAGTAAGTCTTCCAAAATAGAGACACAAGGTGTGACTCATCTGAGCCTTACTGATAAACATAGACATTTATTAGGTCTGCCTTTCTACATTATTTACTTCCCCCTCCTCATACCTTTGCAACCCAAAACATAGCGTTTAAAAAAAAAAAGAGTTTTAGGTTTGATCGTCTGAAATGGAAATCTTGCAAATTACTTACCTTGTCATTTAGGGCCTAGGTTGGGTTTCGTTGGGCTTGGATTTCACATTTGGCTCTGCTCTGTGTATTCTTGGCCCTCCATGTCTCAAAATGGTTGCTTGGTGTGTTTATCCCCACATAATACTATGGGATGTGTGCCTGGGTTTCTGGTAAATTCCGTTGTTTCACAATATGCTTCCCCTCTAGCCACATCCAGGGTCAGAAACACAATAATTCTTTCATCATGAAATGCTTTCGACCCTCTGTTATTTGCCCAATGGAATTTGCGGGACCTTTTTGATTCATGATGCAGTAGGTTATCCTGTGTTCAGACCTAATTCTGGTTACCTTTCCTGGGTTTTCTCCTTCCATTCATTGGAGATCATGTTTGCCTGGTCTCCTGCATGGCGAACAAGCAATGACCAAGGTGGGGAAACACAATTGACTTACAAAACCAGTTACAATTATGAACTCTCAAAATTTTAAGTTACTCATTGCTCATTAGCATTTAACTTATTTTGTGTTACTTTAAGGGCACCACTTTTGTCTAATAGAATTGATTTTTTTCAGGAAGTTATGGCTAAGATGCAGAAGAAGATTAATTTGTTTGTGATGGTGAGCCTTGCTGTGGCTCTGAATTTATGCAGTGCTGAGAAATGGATGAGTCCTTTCCGGAAAATGTTCAAAGGGATAAAGGTGTCCACACCAACAAGAGGAGACCCTGGGAAACCTCTGTTCCTCACTCCATACCTTGAAAGTGGAAGAATCCAGGAAGGTACAAATATATTTAATTTTTTCTACATATATAGGCAGAATTTGCTGTTCAAAATATCACAAATATTTGTGCCTACAATGGTAGCTTTTTCAAATTTTGAAATACTGCTTGAAGCAGAATGGGCTATTTTTGAAGCCAACAATTAATGCTCCTTGAAACAAAATAGTTTCATGTTTTGGTAACAATACCGAAATCTAACCAAACTTTTTATTTTAGAATATTCTTTGAGTATAGTTGTCTTTGTCTACTGTGTATTCTAGTTTTCAATCTACTGTGTATTCTAGCTTTCAGTTCTGTCCATCAAGAAAGCAACACTTTAGAGTCAATTCGGTTTCACGTTATGGATCACATTGCAATCCTTTGTAACAATTTAACATGTGTTTTGTATACGAGTAATACATTTTCTAAGAATGTGATGTCAAAACTCTATATAGAAAGATATTGTATGGCTGGTGGATTTGTCTTTTGTAGGCTAAAGTCTACTATAGATATAAAATGATGCCAAAAAGGAAGAGAGAAAATGGAGGAAAAAGTTTGCAAAGAAACCATTTCAGTTCCTGTTGCTTGAAAGATTAGATCCAGACAAAAGGAGTGCAAGCCCTCTCTAATGTTCACCCAGTCTAAAGTCTTCAGATAGTCAGTCCAAATTTCAAATGCAGGTGGGCTAAGGTGTTCACTCACTTACCTGTACAAATACAATGTTTTACATTCTAATAGAAATGAAAGCAAGCCATCTTATGAATTCACAACACACCTACTCTCAAGGCAATACGCCCAAGACTAACAACTCAGCCCAACAACACTTAAAATAACAACTCTTACTCATTTAAACACCAACCAACAGTCCATTCACTGCTGACCTTCACCAATCTGTCTGTTTGCATTCATCAACAGCCAGTCACAACCGCATGGTTCTAAGTCCTAGCAAACACCTTGCATGACTCTAACTACTACACACACCTTCACTCTTTGACTCGGGATTCTAATTATGCACCACATAACACAGCTTAAGACACCTCACTTAATATTTATTATGCCATATTTTATATTCTGTGTGATGCTTGCATATGTTTTCCTCAGAAACGAAGTACAGAACGACATTCAGCCAGTGGGGTGACTTCTACTTATCACCGTAAATGTGAAAAGTTTACGCTGAGATAAATGGAAAGACCAGATAATTTCTAATTCACCCCTCTCTGAATCCCCCAGTGTGCTATCTCAATTTGCAGCTTCCACTAGACCCAGTATGTTCACCACATAATAATTTTATATATAAATTCAACATTCTATGTTCCATGACACATATATAATGACCGAATGAGAACCCAAAGCTGTGAGTTATTTACAACACTGTCAGTTCAGTACATTTTATTTTAGTATTTTTTCAACCAATAATTTTTGCCCAATTATTACTAACTTTGCTTTGCAGTTTTTGAGGAAATATTCCGCGTATCATACAGCCTTTGAAATGTATCTTTTGAGGGGTAAGGAATGTGGTTGAGCCATTCCAGCGCATAGACGTCTGTTGGTCTCGGGGACATTGACTCCTGTTTGACGCCCCCTCGTTGCAGTTCTGATCTTGAAGGGGTCTGTGAGTGCCACTAATAAAAAGAGCACGCCTAACTGAACAAGGAGGTAAACTCAGTTTCTATAAATTAAAGAAGTCTAAGAAGTGTAGCCAGCCAGCAGAGGCATAATCTCTCCTAGTTTGAGTTGGTGGGACAGCTGCTAGTTTTTTAAGTTTAGGAAAACTCTAGGGAAGCACCCAAAATTAGTAAGATAATGTTTACCTCGTGCCCAAATATCATTCATAGTGCTCTGCTAACAGGATACAATATTGCTCTTGAAATTACAAGTTTCGAAGAACAGTAAACCGGAGTATTATTCCCTCCTCTTTTGTTTCCTCCCTTGATTTTGCTTTAGTAGGGATCACTGAATAGATCTTCAAACTTGATTCAGTCACCATTGCCTTTCAAGGATTATGGAGAAAAGTCTGAGCTTCGAACATAAGGTAGACTCAGCATATTTTGCTGCTCTGTCTTCCATTTGCAAATTTAATGGTGTATGGAATTCTGAATATTTCGTAGTGCAGATGAAAACCTCTCCCCAAGAGCGCCAAAATACGGTTCCTTAATAATTCGTTTTCAACTGATAAAAGAAGTGCATGCAGTATCCCAAATTCCATATCCTTTTTAGAGTAAGAAAGTTCAGAATCCGAGCGCTGTCTTTCAGCTGAGATCCAGAGTCTCTGGTATTCATCACTGGGTATTCTTTCGACCCAGAATTGCAGGCCTGTCACGTTAGCATAGGCTACATCCAAAATAGAAGGAAGGTGTGTGGTGCATCTGCATAATAGTTTGTATGACCTTGAAGGACATCAATATTACATTTTTTTAAAGCTTCATGCCTCAAATAGCCTTTAAAACACTGAAATGGAAACATGCAACACTAATTCAGCAGTGGACACTGTAAGCCTTTGTTCAGCTAGAAAAATTCTGGAAAACATAGTACTGCTTGTACAAATATTTCAGCTGAAGCTGACAGACGATGTTTGGGCACTAAAGGGGAGGAAAAGGGAAACAACAACAACACTTTGGAACAACAGGCAATTGAAAGTTTCAGGCATTGCAACCACCTTATTCAGGGAATGCATTGAACTATTAGAATGCGCATAAAAAGGCAACGTAGTGGACCAGGAATCGTTTCAGCAAACAGTAACGTGTGCAATCAATGTAACTCAACAGATTACTGCACTGCAAAAATAAATAGGACAGAAACGGGCACTGCAGCATAGTGAATCAATAAGTCACAGCCTCTGGGGTCAAAAAGTGTTGGCTTTTCCTCTGTTGTCTTTCATTACAGTCGTTCAGTTCTATTACATACGTTATTTTCAGGAGTAAGAAGTTGTGACCTGCACAAGTGATGGTAGTCAATGTTTGTGCATTTTTGGTGCTGCTCGACATGTCGGCCGCGTTCAATACGGTTGACCATGCGATGTTACTGGGCAGGCTCCGGGAATCCGGGGTGACCGGCCAGGCCCTGGACTGGCTGGCCTCATACCTCTGCAACAGGCAGGAATCTGTGGCCCTGCCGCCTTTTCGATCAGCCATAAAAGATGTAAATCAGGGTGTGCCGCAGGGTTCCGCAATCAGCCCGATTCTTTTTAATTTATATCTTCGCCCTCTAATAAGTTTGATTAAGTCATTTGGCATTTCTGTTATCAATTATGCTGATGACACTCAACTTATTTTTTCCTTTGAGGGCAGGGAAGCGGTTTCCATGGAATCCTTTCATCGTTGCATGACTGCAACGACGGACTGGCTGCGTCAGAATTCGCTCCAGTTCAATGGAGCGAAGACTGAAGTTCTCCATTGCTCACTGGACCGATTGCCCCGTCCTCTACCTGAGGGGTTTTGGCCTTTTTCTACTCTAGGCACGGTAGCGGCGGCAGAATCCGCCCGTAACCTAGGCGTCCTGTTCGGGCCTAGTCTCCAGCTGGAGGCCTTCGTCAATAAAACCACGGCGACCTGCATGCTATTACTTCGCATGTTACGGAAAATCCTTCCGTTATTTTCCCCCGCGGCAAGGACGGAAGCAGTGCGTAGTATCATCCTCCGTAGATTAGACTACTGCAACGCACTGCTTCTGGGGGGCCCCCAATACCCTGGTCGCGAAGCTGCAATGGGTGCAGAATATGGCAGCCAAATTGGCCCTTTCAAGACCGCGGTCTGCCTCTTCCTCTCTTGCGCTCTCGGATCTTCATTGGCTCCCTATCCAAAAACGGATCTGCTATAAATCTTCCTGTCTGGTTTTCAGAGCTCTGCATGGGTTGGGTCCAGTGATGTTGCAAGATCTATTCTCCTGGTACTCTACCGCTAGACTTTTGAGATCTTCCTCGGCGTTCCTGGTTACAATCCCCAGGTTAAAAAGGGTGAGGATGGGCGGCTGCTCTTTCAGCTTTGCGGCCGCCAAACTATGGAACTCCTTACCGTTGTCCCTAAGGTGCAAACAGGATCTTTTGTCTTTTAAAAAGGATCTCAAAAGTCATCTCTTCCCGAGAGCAGTGAAGTGTTAAACATCTGTAGGTAATGTTTTGGTCGAAGCGCCAGGATACCCTCTGGGTGACAGCTGCGCTCTAAAAGTGTGCTTACAATTACAATTGTTAGGGACATAAAAATGAGGCTTGCAAGCCCACAGTGCAGCCCACAGGCTCAAACTGAAGAAGTGAAATCCTGGGATGAATGATCAAAAGTATTTAAGAGACACAGGTGCAGATTTAAGGAGATGGGTCAATCTAGTAATGGTGATTGCCTAATGAGGTCGAGCTGATGAAGGCTACTGAGGACAGATAAAAAAGACATTTGTGACAGACTTCAGACCTGAATTCCAGGAAAGAAAAGCAAAATGGGGAAAACCTAATAATTGGTTAGAAGGAGTCAAACATCCGATATGACCCATACTGGTAGGCGCAATTTATGTTGATAACCTATTGATATGAGGGTATCAAAAATGCCATCAGTTTTCACTTGTCCTTAGGCCCTATTAAGTTACTCTATTTCACACATCTCTGGATAGCTTACCTTCAAAATGACTGAGATACTAGCATGGCTGTAAAAATGATGAGGAAAAGCTGCTTGCTGGGAAGGGTCTTGCACTGAAGCAGACCGGTCAAAGAAAGTTAGAGATGTTGAACCCCACCCCACAGATGGGGACACTAGTTCCCCAACATTCCAAGCTATGTAACATATACAACCTGCTGCTTTTGGGTTCACCATTGGCATCATTTTCCCCCACTAGACCATTATCTGATGCTGTTTGAAAAATGGATAATGGGGTATTTACCCCAGCACTCTTATCACCTTTGGCTTCACCTTATAAATTGGGCCTATGGTGCAAGTCTGTTTCATGATTTTGTCAGCTCAGTATCTGAGATCATGGTTGAGCGATAAATGGATATTTTTCAATCAAGCCATAAAGAAATACATCTCGAAAAATGCATACATTTTTCTTTAATGGCCAACATCACAGATTTCATCCTGATTTAACTTGAATTCTGCTCTTCATTTTTCAATATGAAGCTATTCCTTTTAAATGACCTTGAAATATTCTTCCTCTCTCCAGTGTTCCCTTTGTGCTTTGGGTTCTGGCCTTGTGTGAGAATTCTTCTTCATGAAGCAGTCTTCATTCATTAAGCTAGACTCTAGCTTCTTTAACTACTAGGATACTTAGAGCTCTAGTTTTTGGCCATACTTCTCTAGTTCTTTGATCCTCTCAGCAGTGTATGTCAAAGGCTTAATCAAACAAAGTCTGTATCACACACTTTGCTAAATGTAGTTGTTCTTTAATGTACTGGTAAGAGGAGGGCATGGCTGGCAAGATCGGCAGTGCTGAGCGAGAGCTCCTGGCCTGACTTCAATATCCTCCTTCATCCTGTCACCCCTAGGACCTTCAAAGTGTGGTAACCCCATTCCTGTTGAGGGGTATGTGCAGGGGTTGCTTCGTTAGCCCCCTTACTAATCCAAGACCGAAAGATCTCCGCCATAAAGAGGTTCCTTTCCTTGACTGCAGCATCGACGAAGGCCAGGGTGGCGTTTGCTCCACGACAAAGGTAAGGCTGGGACCGGCAGCCTTTGCCTGGGCACAGTGGCGGAGTAGTGAGACACACCACTGGAGAATGAGCTTGTGCCCCCACCCCCTTCCTGAGCAGGAGGATGAGATTCAATATACGGCATAGAGGGCTGTTAACGATTAGCAGGGGACCAGCAGCCCGCCCAGGAGGCAAAAACATTGATCCAGGTGCGTGTGGCATTGGGTACTCATGTTGTTTGCCTGGGCCCCCTTGGCATCAGTGCAATATGGACTGGACTCGCATAGAGACCCGGGATGCACTGGAAGGCCTGTGAGGTCGGGTGTATGAGCTTGGTCGGGACGGTCCGGAAAGGGGATTCCCTGCATGCCTGAAATCGCTTAACTGTTTTGATCCCTGAGGTGGGGTAACCACAGCCAGCTGGGGGTCGTCTGCCACATGCACGAGGTTTCTGGCTACCTGCGCGCCCAGGAGACATGAGAAGGCCTAGTTTTTCTCCCAGCTGCAAATTCCTGATTGGCTCCGCAGTGGTGTCCGTGAGGCATTATTTTGCCCAGAGGGCTATGGTGAGCCTGTGGAAGATCGCAGAAAGGGCCTGTTTGAGGCCACACGCAGAGAACGGTATCTGTGGGGAGAATTGTGACGCCCCCTGCTCTGCTGATACAATTGGAAACACCAGGTGAGTCCTGAGCTGTGCTGGATTCGTATGCGGACCCCAAGTGGACGGGTGATCCTGGCCTGCCAACGCAGATGCCTTGCCTGGGGTGTTAGCGGGTAAATATGCCTACAAGGAATTTTCTTTCTTTTGCTCAATCTAATATCTATTAGGCAAACAGTGGGTGCATGCTCTATCCAGTAGCTTACATCAAATTATTTAAAAAATTGAATTGACTTATTCCAATTTGATCAAATCTGCCACAAATAATTTCACATGGGTGTAAACATTTTGAAATATAAACTTATAATGAAAAACTTATCAGAGGGTACAAAAATCAATTACATATATTAATATAAATGAACACATAGTGATAGAGATTCAAAAGTGATTTGTTATAATCATCTCATTATCACTGATGTGGACACCTATTTCAAACAATATGTACAACAGAAAAATGGAACTGATCAAACAGAAAACAAATCCTCAGGTGAACAATTCGCAAAGAAATTAGGTGTAGTGGTCGACGTTTCGCTGTAGATAGTTAAGACCTCAGTTAGACCATCTTCAGGACAGTAAATTCATATGTTGAATGACCCTTGGGGGACTACATGAACGCCTTCAGAATGTAGTTAAGTTCATTAAAATTGTCTGTCTGACATCAAAAATAAAGCTACTAAATAGCTAATGTTGTTCCAAGGAGGTTCCGAGAAGGGTGTGAGCAATCTTTCAACGGTCCTCACGGACCAATTTGTTCAATTCCAGCATTACTAGTTACTTGGGGGCCGATTTGGATGGCGGGCGGACTTTCGTTGGTCCGCCCGCCACCCTAGCGGTGCTGGGACCGGCCGCCAGTGGTGCGGTGGTCCCGCACCTGCAATTAGGATGCGACCTTGGCAGTGGCATCCTCTATTCCAAGCATGTGGCGGGCGATGCTCACAGCACCGCCCGCCACAATGCTGGGAAGGCATTGTGTGCATTGTCATGCACAAGGTGACAGGCACCGCGCGGTGCCTGCCACCTTATCAATGACCATGTAAGGGCGTACCATAGGTACCCCCATGTGCACCCCCCAATACCCTGGGGTGCCCGCAACGGGCCCCCAACAGCAAAATCCGCATGCCTTTCCGTGGCGGCATCGTCGCCACGGAAAGGCTGCTTTCCGCACCCATGCTAATATGAATAGCTAATATGAATAGCGGTGTCTAGCAGACACCGGCACCATATCTAGCCTCCTTTCCGGCCGTTCTACTGGTCGACTGGTGGAAAACCGGCAGACGGTCTTTCCGTCCGTGGGGGTCCCCCCCGCCATACTAATATGGCGGGGGAAATTGGTGGCAGGCGGAGGGAAATGTAGGGTAGGTCGTCACGCCATGCTGGCGGTGGCGATCCGCCATACATCGTAATCAGCCCCTTAGTATCTAAAAGGGACGGGCACTGCTCTGCACGCCGTTCCGCTGTCACAACAGTCTGCGGTTTCTGGGGTGTGGCAGAGCTGAAGGACCTCGCCTGCTCCCACACCCCCCCACCCCTCCCCCCTGCTTGGCTGCCGGACTTTTATTGAGGCAGCGCAGAGATCCAATGCGTGACTACCCACTCTGCCTCATTTGCTAGTGGGTCACAACCCACATTTGGGGTCACTACCTAGTGACCACTGACCCAGCTCATGAGACACAAGAACTTAGCGCCCATTGACTTGCCTGGCTGTGTCTGTCCGCCTGCTGTAACCATGTGACGGGAGGCCTGGTGGAAAACCGGCAGACGGTCTTTCCGTCCGTGGGGGTCCCCCCGCCATACTAATATGGCGGGGGAAATTGGTGGCAGGCGGAGGGAAATGTAGGGTAGGTCGTCACGCCATGCTGGCGGTGGCGATCCGCCATACATCGTAATCAGCCCCTTAGTATCTAAAAGGGACGGGCACTGCTCTGCACGCCGTTCCGCTGTCACAACAGTCTGCGGTGCCTGGGGTGTGGCAGAGCTGAAGGACCTCGCCTGCCCCCACCCCCCACGCCCCTCCCCCTGCTTGGCTGCTGGACTTTTATTGAGGCAGCGCAGAGATCCAATACCTGACTACCCACTCTGCCTCATTTGCTAGTGGGTCACAACCCACATTTGGGGTCACTACCTAGTGACCACTGACCCAGCTCATGAGACACAAGAACTTAGCGCCCATTGACTTGCCTGGCTGTGTCTGTCCGCCTGCTGTAACCATGTGACGGGAGGCCTGCCCCGCTCCATGACCTTGGCAGGCCTGCAGGTGGTGTTGTGAATTGGAAGTGTGGGAAGCGACGACTGCGAGTACCATGAGGAAGATAATCGCACCAGCACACGGAGGGGTGTCCTGGGTGGGTGACGCAGTAGACAGCAGTAGACAGCTGGGACAGATAGGGAAAGGTGGCCTCACCAAGGGGAGAACTGACAACTGCGCCTCGCAACCAGGACCCTGTAGATAGTTATTTTGCTCTGACCCATCAGACACTGTGAACAAGCACAGAGCACCCAGAGGTGCACAACAAACAAAAATTTATTAATTCACAGCACCCCGGAAACAGGCGGTGGCTTGCCGGCAGATGGCAGTGAGAGACAGTGGGACCTGCAGGAACCAACAGGGGCCCGGATCCTAGTGGCTATTGAGTCATCAAGCTCAGTGATTAACCTACTGAGAACAGATCTATGCATGGTGGCAGAGAGATCAGTTGGAACAAAACAGCAGGTGTCCAAAATTAAAGAAGAAATGACTGCGCTGAAAGCCGCAGTGGCCACTCTTGAGTCCTGATACAAAAATTGGAAGCCCAAGCAGAAGATGGAGAGGGACGGCCAGCTGATGCAGTCTGAGGTTTGTATGGTTCCCTCAAAGGGGAGCGGGTGCTCACTGGAGACATTCCTAGAGGGCTGGATTAAAGGGACACAGGTCTTTGTGGGGGAGAGGGCACACAGGTTGTTAGCCACACCACTGTGGCTGGGAGGAACCCCAAGAACCGTAATGGGAAAGATCAATAACTATAGCGATTGGGATACCATTCTACAGGAAGTGCATCCGAAGGGAGATTCCAGACTTTGAGAACCATTTGTATCTTCCTGGACTACACAAGAGCTGTTCAGTTACAAGCTGAGTCCTTTAGCAGTGTCAAGCAAAAACTGAAAGCAATAGGACCCACATGTTGCTTTTCCCGGCTAAATTGAAAGTACTGCGAGCCATTTGTTTGCACTTTGTCATAGCTGCGGAGGATGTCTAGGACTGGTTAGAAGATGGAGGCCACTGAATCCCAGCACCGGGAGATTTCCCTCCGGATGCCTGAAGAGGCAGGAGGACAGTACCCATGTCGAGGAGGAGAAACAGACCATGGCAACTATCTCAACTTTGCTCAGGAGCCAGGTTTGTCAAGATGGCACCCTGTGCTTAGACCTGCAGTGACAGGAGAGGGAAGTGGCTAGGGCACTGGTGGAGGTGGGCACCTCCACTGCATCCTCTGGAGCTGGTTCGGATCTGGTGGACGATACTCCGCTTCCAGGGACAGAAAGTGACCCAGTCTAGCAGATGGTGACGTATATCTTCCACTCGCAGCAATGCAGCTAACGTGTTTGGGTGAGTCGAAAAGATGTACCCGGAGGTGAGTTCATGGCACTTAAGGTACTGTTCATCGTGGACTGCTCTTCCGCCGCACTGGGAAAGAGTTTGAACCTGACCATTCACTGGGACACAGCTTGGGACAAATGCCGCGAGGGGCGATGCTGGGCACCCAGGGCTACATCATCTATCGAGCAATGCCCACAATTGGTAACCTCTTCTTTCTTTTCCTTTGTTGTGGTTGATTGGTGTGGGAAAGAGTGTGTGAGGCCTGTGTTGCTACCACGGGGTGGGACTGTGTACCAGGCCATAACTAGAATTTTCATGGACCTCACCTCATCACTTGGGGGATTCTTTGGTACTGTTGGAGGGACACAACGTAGGTTTAAGTTAATTCAGGTGGGTGGGTGCTATGAATGGCTGGTCAGACACTTGTTGAGTTCAGAGTTGTTTACCCGGCGAGGGTGATGGATAGACAGTTGCGGTTTAGAGTTTGTTTATGCAGCGGGTGGTGACTCTTGTTCCTGTGTGGTAGGGAAAGGGGGCAAGGGAAGGGTTGTGGGGGGGAGGACATCATTTGCAGTAACACAAGATGGAAGAACACATGCAATTTCTCTCATGGAATGTGAGGGGATTGAATTCATTTGTTAAGATATAGGACTCATTCCTATCTCAAGCGGGTGGGAGCTGACATCTCACTACTACAAGTGACACACTTATCAGATAACTTTGCCCAAAAATTACAGAAGAAATGGAGAGGACCAGTTTTCTCATTGACCTACTCCTCTTATGCCAGAGGCGTGTCCATTTGGATAGGACCTGATGTCCCGTTCCAGTTGCGTGGTCACACTGCAGATGTGGCAGAGCGCTATGTGCTCCTGTATGTTGTTTTAGATGGTAGGGGATCTGCCTTTTTAATTTATGCGCACCAAGTACTGACGACTGTGGATTTTTTCGAGAACTGGAGGCTGAGCTCCAGCCCTGTGTTGGGATGCCCATTGAATGGGTTGGGGAATTTAACTGTGCCCTGGATGGACAGCTGGATAGACACCCCACCCTGCCCCCCAGACTGTGAACAAATCCCCACATGGTTGTGAGTTTGTGAGAGACAATGGCCAGGTTGCAGTTTGTAGACATCTAAAGGGACCTGCACCCAATATCCAGGAAACGTTTTAGCTATACACCTACTCACAGGGCTCATAGCCGGCTAGACCGCTTCTTATTAGCAAACGATGGAGCATTAAACGTCCAGGGAGTGAAATGCCAAGTTTGATTTTTGACAGACGATGCCCCCTTGTTAGTGAATTGTGGGATGAGGGGACACAGACCTAGCTTCCACTGTGGAGGTTGCAGTCAGTCATTGGGGGTCATTGAATATAAGTTAGACATGCAGGTGGTGCTGCAGGGCTACTTGAGCACCAACTGGAACTCTGCTGGGTCGCGCGGAATAGAGTGGGGGGGGCTTTGTAGGTGGTTGGTAGGGGTGAAAGCCTCAGCATAACCTATGGCACTAGAAAGAAACCCGAGCAGGAGCTGAAAGAGGGGGCAGGAACTTCTTACTAGACTACAGCGATGGATGGTGAGGCAGGCAGCGGGAGTTGTTTGGCTTACAGAGGCACACTGGTAGGTCACAACCACCTGGGACAGATTAGTTTGTCATGTGTGGAGAGAATATAGGAAGCGGCTGCACAGGGAGGGGGACCGGTTGGGACAAATGCTGGCTTTGGATGCTCAACCTCGAGCGACCCCCAATGTAGATTCTCTCCCTTAACCGGTCGGACGGCCTAATAGCAGTAGGGCAGGCAACAATTATTTCATTGCTTCAAGATCACTTGGCAGTGGTGTACATGAAGCCGGCGGGCAGGGGAGCACACGGAGTTGTAGATTTTCTAAACCAAGTCCATATCCTCCAACTAACGCTGGCTCAGACAGAGGGGCTAGATGAAGACTCACAATTGAAGGAGCTACAAGACAAGCTTCATGACATGGCCCATGGTAAGTGTCCAGGGGCCTGATTGTCTCCCGGTTGAATATTTTCAGGCATACTCTGCCTCCCTGCTTTCTGCTCTATAGGAGACCCTTAATGAGGCACGAAACAATGGTGCCTTGCCCACCCATATGTGAGAAGCCCTAGTAATTATGCTCTTAAATCCTGGTAAGGACACAGCAGGCCCTATGTCATACTGACTACTATCCATGCTCAACGTGGTTATCAAGCTACTTTCTAAAGTGCTGGTGCTGCGATTAAGGCATGTGGGTCACGCACCTGGTATAGCGAGACCAATGCTTTTTCACGTTTGGGAGAGACACATGAACCTGCAGCACGAAACCCGGGCCCAGCTGTGGGGGCAGTGTTGGTTGCCTTGGATATTGAGAAGGCATTTGATACCCTGTCTTGGGAATATCTGTTGGAAGTACTGCATCAGATGGTATTGGGACAGGGTTTTTATCATGGGTTCGCCTTTTATATCCGAAACCCAGGGCAAGGGTGCGCACTGAACAGGCAGTGTCCGATGCATTCAATATAGAGAGCGGGAATAGGCAGAGGATCATGTGTCCCCGCTCCTCTTTGCACTCGCCATGGAGCCATTGGCGATACATCTGATTGCCAAATTTAAAGACTAGTTTGTGCGAGTGGGCAACGTGACAAATATTGGGTCAATGTACACTGATGACACCCTGATAAATATAACTGATCCGGAACACTCGGTGCCCTGCCTCCTACAGCTTATGACTGAATTTGGGAGGGTGTCTGGCCTACATATCAACTGCCAAATAAACATTGCTTTTTCTCCTGGCGTTCTTAGTTGATAGTGCAGAAGCTGATCACCCTGCGGTGGGATTGCTGTGGGAAACGCGGCAATTCAGTTATCTGGGAATGATTTGGGGGGGGGGGGCAGAATCATCATCCGGGGCAGGAAGTGGAATCGGTACATTAAAAATGTTCTGGCAAGAAATCGGTTGATTTGGTTGGGGGTGGAGGGATGAAAGCCTAACTCGGGCAACAGCCATAATCTTGGTCCGGGTGAACCACGAAAGTCACTAAATTAACCTGTGTTTAACCCTCTGGTAGCTGGCACAAAACAGTCAGGCTTAACTTGGAAGCAAAGTGTAAAGTTCTTATGCAACACACAAAAAGTAATAAAGTAATAACACAAGAAAAATCCCAAAACTAATTTTGAAAAATTGAGAACATTTTATAAAAAATAAAATGATACCAGAACAACAAAAATCCAATCGGTAGAACCGGAGATTTTCAATTTTAAGTAGATATAGTGCTGAAAAGAGCCACTCACGGCTATCTGGTCGGGCGAGACCGAATGACGGTCAAAAGTTCAGGCTGACCGCGATGGAGTGCAGGTTGGATACAGGGACTGGGTTAGTCCCTCTGAAAAAGTTATCTTCTCAAAGTCAGGGGGCGTAGAGTTCTGTTTGTTGTGATAAGACGTGAGGAGCTGGGAAAATGCTGCGGATGGTAGTTGCTGTAGCGTGAAGAGCAAGCAATCAATCAATCAATCAGAGTACTTGTAAAGCGTGCTACTTACCCGTGAGGGTCTCAAGGCGCTGAAGGGAGGGAGTGCCGCTACTGCTCGAAGAGCCAGGTCTTGAGGAGTCTTCTGAGGGCGAGTAGGTCTTGGGTCTGCCGTAGGTGGGTAGGGAGAGTGTTCCAGGTCTTGGCGGCGAGGTAGGAGAAGGATCTGCCGCCTGAGGTTGTTCGTTGGATTCGGGGGACAGCGGCGAGTGTGAGGCTGTCGGAGCGGAGCTGACGGGTCGGGTGTAGAAGCGGAGTCTGCTGTTCAGGTAGTCTGGTCCGGCGTTGTGGAGTGCTTTGTGTGCGTGGGTGAGGAGCTTGAAGGTGATTCTCTTGTCGAAGGGGAGCTAGTGTAGGTCCCTCAGGTGGGGGGGGTGATGTGGCTGCAGCCGGGGACGTTGACTATCAGTCAGGCGGAGGCGTTTTTGGATGCGTTGTAGTCGTCATATGTGTGTTGTAAGAGCAGGACTGACCGCAGAAGGTCGTGGCTGTAGCATGAAGTGCAGATCTCCAGTAACCTGTTATTGCTGGCAGTTGCTCTGGTACTAAAAGTCTGGTTCACTGGAATTTCCCATTGGTGGTCATCACAGGTGGAAGCGTCTCGGTGAGAACAGGCCTATTCGCGGTAATGAAGAGACCAAAACTTCAGGATTTTATCTTTCTTCACAGTAGGAGCTCAACTGATGCCAGCCAAAGGTCTAGAACCTGGGGTGGTGCCCGTTGGGGATCAGGAACTCACTCCAGCAGAGGCTAGCAGGGCTCAGACAGGTCCTGTTACAGTTTCAGTGCAGCTGGTCAGTTTCAGGGAGGTCTTTGGAGCTTGTTGTGTCCCTATAGCTCAGACAGGAGATCAGCCAACCAACCCATGGGGGTTACTTGGGTAGCCTGTGGTGAAGGGAGTAGGTCCAGCCTTTATTCTCAGAAAGCAGGGCAGTCCTCAAGCAGCAGAGCAGCTTTCTGTGCGATCAAGGCAATCCTCAAGCAGCAGGACAGTCCTTTGGCGGACAAAGCAGGCCTCAAGCAGCTGGACAGTCAAGCCCTTCTTCTGTTATGTCCACGGTCCAGGAATGTACTGAAGAGTGGCGCTGGAGGTCCAATATTTGCATCTGGAGCCAGCCTTTGAAGTGGGAGGATTCCCTATACTACCCACAATAGGTTCTGGAAAGTTTTTTCCTTTCCCTGTCAAGGCTCTAAGAAGTTTGAGATGACAAGACTAGTGTCCGGTTCTTTTGTGGGTGCTGGAGACCAGTCCTTCGAAGTGTAAGTAGGGGCAAGGCACAGTTTCGCACACCATTTTGGCAGGGTGGCCCATCCTATCCACATATAGTCCCCTTTTGTCACCCTCTCTGGAAGGAATACACAACCCCCAACAGCATAGCCATTCAGAGTCATGTGACCCAGAATACTGGCAGAAGGAACAAATAGGACCAGAAAATGCATACTTTCTAAAAGTGAAAACCACAAAACCCAGATAATTATCCAGGGATACCAAGTGCACTACTGAAGGTTCACTTTGAAAAAAGTGTACAAAAATTCAACATTAGTTATATGAATATCCTACAACATGAAACCGTTCTTGGAATAGAACACCAAGCATGAATCACTGAATACATAAATTGAAATTAATCATGAAGAATGAATCTGCTTTATTCTTGTGGTTTTGCCGATGGACTTTAATCCAAGTAGAAACTCAAAACTGCTTAAAGTCAGACAGATATTCAACACCTTTGCTTCGCCCAATGCTTTTCGGGCTGATGCACAAGCCCTTCTACAGGGGAATCTATGATTAATCAATAAATTAACTATATTAAACGACATTACAGTTTCAAACAAGAACATAGTTTGACTCAGTAGGGGGAGAGGCTATGATACTTCATTCAGAAAGAGGAGAATGTACTGAATTTATAGGAATTTCATAATGTATCCTCATGCATTTCGAGCTGGTGTAGAACTCAAAAGAAAAAAGAAAGACAAAACGACACTTGACTGTGTTATGGGTCATACCACTTATCCAAATACCGTGTCGTAACTAAAATGTGAGTACACCACATGACAAAACCGTGCTCGAGAAAAAGTGACAACCCAAGTAGTGTGTAGTTACACCTCTAGCGGTGAAATACAAACTTAACGCACTTAGAAGTGGCATTTTCAGAATTGTGACTCAAAATCAGACTTTACCATTAAAGAGGATTTAAAATTACAATTCATTTGAGTCTGAACAGCATATCTCTAGCTGCTCCCAATCAAAACTTATCAGTTATTAAATGTTAGAAGTTAACCCCATGTTAGTTAGCGGGAGAGAGGCCTTACAACAGCAGAAA
The DNA here is from genome assembly GCF_964263255.1 of Lissotriton vulgaris. Lineage (NCBI taxonomy): Eukaryota > Metazoa > Chordata > Amphibia > Caudata > Salamandridae > Lissotriton > Lissotriton vulgaris. Next base: position 788,263,532 of record NC_141698.1, on the reverse strand, counting down.
GCGACTTTAGAGGCTTTTCACTGCTAGGACATGTAAAACTTAAACCCACATGTTGTACATTTTAAATACAATTCACCCTGCCCTATGAGCCATAGGGCCTAACTTGGGAGTGATTTATATGCATTAAAAAAGGAGATTTGGGATTGGCAATAGAGTTACTGTGACAGGTTCAAATGGCAGTTTCAAACTGCTGTACAGGCTGCAGTGGCAGGCCTAAGACCTGTTTTAACCCCTCCCATGCTCGTGACGGAACCGTTCCGTCACGAGCCTCGGGTGGGCTGTGCTGGTGACGGAATGGTTCCGTCACGGCCCGCTCGCCGCGCCTGCGCGGCGCGAATTGCGCGCCTGCGCTGGGCGTTCTAAAGAGCGGGCGGGCTGTGACGGAACCGTTCCATCACAAGCACAGGTCACCCGAGGCTCGTGACGGAGCGGTTCCGTCACGAGCACGGGAGCGCTGCGCGGCCCCGCCTCCCCCTTAGCGCTGCGGCGGAATAGCCGCCGCAGCGAAGGGGTTAAAAGCGAATGTAGCATGTGGCACGAGTGCTGCAGGCCCACAAGTACCAATTAATTTACCGCCCCTTGGTACATACAGTACCATGCACTAGGCACTTGCAAGTAAACTACATGTGTAAATCAATTAGATTCCAGTTCTACCATGCTTTTAGTGAGAATGCAGAAGCACTTTACCACTGGTTAACAGGGTAAAAAGTGCAGAGTCCCAAGGTCAAAAAATGGGTTCAGCAACAAGTGGCAAAAAACACAGGGGGAGACCCTGCAAAAAGGGCCAGGTCTAACAGTTCTCATTAATGCTGGGTTCCAAGTCCAATAATAAAAGAACATTCATCACTTTGAATCCAAACAATTCCTTTTTCAATAAAATAGTCCCAGGCAAGTTGCTGTTTTGGCTTTGCTTGGTTACACTTCGTTTACCCAGCTATCCTATGCATAACCAAGATTATTTCCATACTTGTTCTTATCTAATGAAATCATGAGCTGGTTCTGTATTTTTGTATGATTGCTGACCTTTTGGGCCCAGGCTATTCCTTGCTTTATAGCTTTTAGGTGCTGAAATACCTTCATTTAGAATTGCAAATCACCATTCCTGATTTCCATTATCAGGATTGGTGTGATTTTGCACTTATAAATGGGAACTCTCCTCTCTGCTTATCCTTCTTAACCTTTCTGCTCCTTTTGATACTCTTTACCAGTATATACTGGTCTCCTCCCCCGTTCATCAATTGCAACCTCTTCACCTGTAGTTCAATAAATGTGTGTTTTACATTGACTGCTCTTACACTGTGGCTTGGGCGGGTCACAACACTCCCTGGATTTCCTAATGAGTTCTGCATGGTTTGGTCCAGAGTAATCTACTTTTTCCACCTGCAACTAAACTATTCCCCGTGGCTCCTTGATCACATGCTTTGATCTTTCTTGCCACTTTCATACAGATGCCTCCCGTATCTCTCTTTCCATCTACTGTTGTAACACTACGCTGAGTAGGACAGTCTCAACTACCTACCCTCTGTCCAACCATGGTTGTCTTCTCACTCCCCCAACCTTAATCCTTCTAAAGTGAATGTTGGTCTTCCCCCATGCTTGTCCTCCTTTTGCCTTTATACTTTCCCCATGACTTTCTTCCTTGATTTGCTCTGTAAAATAACCACAGATCATCTTTTTTTGATTTTCCTAGTTTTTTCCAGCAGATCTCTGCAAATACATCTTCCTGCTGCTATCAACTGTACTATCTTAAAAAGGTCCACACCTTCTGAAGTTAAAAGCCATTAGGACCCTTTTTTCTAGTCTTACTTTGTGTCTTTTTTTTACTGCTCTTACTTTCTAGATAGTCTGTTTGTCCCTTCCATTCTTCGTTCGTCTGTTTTTAACTCCTCTTCTGCCTTCTTCCATCAGTCTCTCTCCCCTCCACCATTGTTTCTCTGCAATGACTACCATTGCAGTCCTGCATGCATTTTCACTGACTGACACTGAAACGTATAAGTAGGTTTGAACCCCCCCTCCTTTAAAGGCACCCTATCTTGTTGAATTGTTGGGCGGAGAGGACAATCCAAACTGAGTTCATATCCCCTCGATAGCATCGAAATAAGATCAGTTTGGAAGAGCCGGCTATGGGTCATGCTCTGGTTGCAAACTCCCCTGAATATTTAATAGACTGTCACCCTCTCTGTTCCCTTCTCCATACTCCGCTCTGCATGTCATTTTCCTCCTGCATCCCCCCAACCACCAGATGTCCGGTCTACCTTTCGATCATTCTCTGCTTGCTCCTAACCACTGGAACTATCTTCCCCTCTGTATATATACACTCTACTCTCTCCCATAACGTTTTGCTGCAGATGACCTCCTCACTTCTGCTTCCTAACATTGATTGTGGTAATGTAAGCATTTTTAGGTCTCACCTGATAACTAACGCGGGCTCAGAGTCTACTCATTACTTACCATTGGTTGGCTTCATTGTCGCTGTCATTTCCTTGCTTCTCATTGGTCAGTAAGTTTTCACTATCTTCTTCTTGTGTTTGCCCCTTCGATGGAGCATGAACCAAGCAGTAATTCATTGCTTTATTACTGTCCTTCCGCTGCTTGCCTCGAATTCATTTACACTTTTTTACTTCTGACTTCTCAAGTAGTCATTGCTTCTGTTTTGTTTTTGTTGATTGCACCCATTCACCATCCATTGTTGTTGTTTGCCCCTGCACCTCCCATCATTGTCTTTTACACCCCCTCATCTCCCGTCCTTGTTTGCCTATCCTCCCCTCCCTTCCACTTCACGTTGATGGTTGCTTGCTCTCCCTTCATTGTTTGCCACCCCTCCTGTTGTCGCTGTTTGCATTATAATATAAGCTAATACACCTTGTTTTGCTTCTTTGTATCACTGTAAAGAAGAGATGATGCTTGTATCCAGGGTAATGCTCGATATCGATGGACAAAACAGTGGGATGACCCTGCCAAGATTTGAAGCTGCGACTTGCACCACACAATGACAAACTGAGCTTCTCAGCTATCGCTTAACACCGGGATCTAGCTACATTATAGACACGTTTGGATGCCAAGAAGCCCTCTTAAGACAGTAGACACATGCTTTCATAAACAGTTAGGTTTTTCCCTGCGTCAGAGAAAAGCGGACGTTATGGTATTGTACCCTGTAGGGCCCAGGGCATGTCTGCATGTGGGTGTAAGCTGCCTTTACATCTAGTGCAGAAGAGAACAGAGAGCTGCAAGGGACAGAAAGGCTGCTGTCAGAGCTCGGATGTGACACAAATATGCATTTGTTTTCACAAAAAACAAAACTTGTACAATCAATCGTCCTTCTCTAGTATATTTAAATTTGAGTTACACGCCACACTCCTGGTGCGGTGCTGTGCGCTCTGGTCTCCGGATCCTTGGCAGCATCTTTTGTGGGCAGTGTTGATTACCCCTGGCAACCCAATTCTCCAGCTAGTCGTGGTCACAAATTGAATAATGAAAGTACTCTTGATGTGCACTTGGCTCTTCAAGGGTCATAAGTAGGCAAGCATGACATTTCTTACCATTGTTTTACTGGCCTTGACTAAAAAAGGGTTGCTAGGTCTGTTATCTTACCTCTACCCAAAGGCTGGCCAGGTGGTGTCTCTGGATGGTTCGAAGACAGATTTCCTATTTTTCATCCAACGCTTCTGCTTCTTGCCTGAATTTTTACCCGCTGAAAATGAACCATGGGGCTCGGTCCTCTCTTAAAGTACTGTATTTAGTAAAAACCCTCTAATGCCCTTTACCAGGTGTTTTTTGTTATGCATTCTTGCTGGAACAAGCATGATGAACTCAACTGCATCTGCCTGGTTGCTGTTGTCTGAATGCTGCCTCAATGCATTAGTTGACTAAACAAGCAAAGACAATTGGTCTGGCCAAGATCTATTGGCATTGTCAATTTTATAAACAATTACTATCCATATTTTAAAGCAGTACAGCTGCTGTGAAGTTTGGCTGAAAGTATAACATTTTCAAAAACTGGCATGATGTGACCAGTCATTGCACTTTTTGATTATTATCATTTTTTTTTACTTTCACTGCTGCACAGCAGCCACGCTCCTGTACAGAATGGTAAAAAAAAACACTGACAAATGCAAAACCTATTACTTGTTAGTTCCTTCAGTTTGTACACAATCTTACGTTAACTTGGTTGTAGAATGCTTGCCCAAAGTGCTACCACATTAATTCAACAAATTTGACAGCCTCGTGACCATATCATCTCAGCATATCTTCTCCACACGACTGGGTGATGAGCTTTCCATAGTTGATGCTCCTGCAAAAGTTGTAGCTGAGGACCACCTGCAAAGTGGTGGGTATTCATTGAACGATTGTGGGTAGCTTTCCACCTTAACACTTTCAGAGATGTTCTTCGGTTGAACAGGTTTACCTCCTTTTTCAACAAAGCCAAGTGGAAGAGCATGCCCGCAAAAAGTGTTGCGGAGCACTGCCAGGGGAATTCTCTTTGGGGTAAAACCAATACCCTCATGAGAAACCAATACCTATGCTGCCACAACGCACTTTAGCGTGACACTTCGGGATGTGAAAACGGCACAGGAGCATGTCTGCAGTCTTACTTGGCATGACATGAGTACTCCCGGGAATGTGCACTCGTTGCAGCTTGAGAATACCTCCTATTGTTTGGGAAATCCATGAAACCTAGAAATAGATTTAAAGCATATGTGTAGGCCTGCGTGAGTAAATTTAGACTTTCGGCTAGTGAGTATTGTGAATTTTATCCTTTGCCATGAGGTTAGAAGTGCCAGAGAAACTCATCCGTAAAGAGTCATTTGTAATGATGGGGTAAGGCACGATACTATATTAAAGGACAAGGGAACCCGCTAGGTAAGCAAGGACCTGGGGTATCAATTGCTAAAGAAACAAAGGTCCTTGACAAGGAAGTTGACAACCATAATTATTATAGGCCACAATGTGCACTATAACAACCAGAAAAGTCCAGCCGGACTTGTAAATTTATTCAATAGTTAAATAAATTAATTTAGGAGAAAACAATGGAACTGGTGCCTAGCGGAAGGAGTTTTCATCTAAACTCCTTCCGCTAGGCACCGGTAATGACAGGTCCCCTTTCTCTCGTAGGAGCCCTGCATACAGGCGATTGCGCTCCGCAACTTGGAAGCCGCCGTATTCAAGGTAAGATGCCCCGCACTTAGCCTACTCCAACCGCCAGGCAATTTCCACCCCGGCAACCATTAACCCTTAACTCCCTTGTTGGCCACAGGTCCACTGCAGATCCATGCCGCGTGACCTATAACTAACCCTTTCGACTACAGGTTCAACTCGATTCCTGCACCGAGACCCTTCTTCCAATCAGGAGCCCACCACTGGCTCCCTGCCCTACCACCAAGCTGCCAATCTTTATATCGTTAATTGGATCTTCAGGTAAGCCCTGACATGATCGGCTATGATAGCACACTTAATGCACGGTCCCGAGCCCAGCCCACAATAGCTGTCACTACTATGGGGGTAACTTCTGACCTGGTTCCCTGATATTTGTAACCGATTTCACTAGCATTCTAGTGTCTCGGTGGCTTGCAATCCCACCTAATCTTGTTACCTTATGCCTTCCAGATCGCATATCCCTGGATGCCTAGCGTATAATCAACCCTATGCTCCCCAACTGAACAGGCTCCTCCCCGGACACCTTAACAATAAGGTGCATGGTAAGCCTTACCTTCATGGGGTTGCACCCTTGTTTCCCCTGGTAGAACTTAACCAACCCCCTCCTAACTGTTGTTCTCATTATAGGTACCACCACAACGGTTTACTGCAGCATTTAGATCTGACCCAGCCCCTCCATAGACAACTAGTGGACAGCGCAGTAGACACACCGCTCTTCGCGCTCATGTAATTATCCCTATGCTTCTTTCATGGTCCCCTCACCACCCTTCACCACCCCTCGTCAATAGTGTGGAACACTTCACCTTGGCATGCCTTAGACACCTAAAAAATGTTAACTACGACTTGACACCAAGAGCCCTCATCGCATGAACTGATCACAATGCGCCGTGGATGATCAGCACAGGTTGCTTGACACTTCTCTCACAAGAATGACCAAGTAACACCTTAAAGCATGGTATGAGTCCAATTCAGAATAATCCTAAGAGTTACACGGATGTTTAATGTCCTGTCATATGTCCCCTTTTTCCCTGTTCATGCAGGCTTTAATTCAGGCAGGCAATGGTTGTCCTGGTGATGATCCATTATCTTTGACTGGGGATTCCTTGTTTGCCCGGTTGTTGCCGTGTGCTGTTCCCTGTACCTGTGGAGTTTCTCTTCTGCTGCAGCTCCTCGCCAGACCCGCTCCGCGGGTCCCGCTTCGCGGTGTGGAGAGAGGCGCCCTGAGGATAGAGGGGCTCTGTTCCTGGACACCGGACTTTGGACTTTGGCGTGGATACAGGCAAGTTCAGGGCTGCGAGCGGACCCGCAGGGACTCAAACTTCCAGGAGTCCCTGCATGAGGTCAACCCACAACACCTGGGTCGCTCTCCCTGACTGCCCCGCCCCCCGCCCTAGCACTTGAAAGCGGCCTCCTTCCTGATCGTCGTGGGATTCCTTGTTTGCCCGGTTGTTGCCGTGGGCTGTTCCCTGTACCTGTGGAGTTTCTCTTCTGCCGCGGGTCCCGCTTCGCGGTGTGGAGAGAGGCGCCCTGAGGATAGAGGGGCGCTGTTCCTGGACACCGGACTTTGGACTTTGGCGTGGATACAGGCAAGTTCAGGGCTGCGAGCGGACCCGCAGGGACTCAAACTTCCAGGAGTCCCTGCGTGAGGTCAACCCACAACACCTGGGTCGCTCTCCCTGACTGCCCCGCCCCCCGCCCCACCTCTTTCCCTTATTACTACACTGTGACACCGCTGCGCGGGAGGGCGCCGGGAGAAGCCCGGGACAAGGGCGGGACCGTCTTAGGCCGGAGTAGGCTGGGCTGGGCCTACTCTCTTGCTTTTGTCATCTGGCTTCTGGTCCAATTTACTGATATAGTGCCCCATAGTCTTTAACAAACCTTAGACGCCATGCCGTCCCCGGCAAGGGAAGGCACCCCCATGAAGCAGGGAGGAGTTAAAAATAAGACCTTAGAGAATTACTTTCCTCGGGCTGTGGGGGATGGGGACAAGGAGAGCACTTTAAACCGGCTCAGGGCAGAGCGGAGACGCTCTATAGACAACCTGAAAAATAGACCCCTTGGAGAATATCCCACCACGCCTAGTGAAGAGTTGACCCCAATAGATGACGTCCCAATCCTGCTGAGGGATTGTACAAAAAAACCCTAGTCTCACCCACGAGTGTAACCCCAGTGAGCAGTATAAGCCCAAGTAGGGTGACTATTGATCTAATTTCGCAACCTCCCCCAGCTCCTAAAGCTAGGAAAGCTAAACCTAAGCCAGCTGCAGCACAAGGAGTATTTGGGCCCCCCCGCCCCCAAACAAGCGCAGGAGGAAGACGAGGTGTGCCCAGGGAAAAAATAAACCCAAAACCGCTCATTCCGAGTTTGGGAAGTCATCTAAACCCCCCATACCGACTGTGACAACAATGGATGAATTACATCCTAAACTTGCTGCACAGGACGGTTTGGCCCCCGTTTTGATTAAAGACCTAGCAAATAACATTGCTAATGCCCCCCTTTCTGTCGCCCCGCTAGGTAACTTGGAATTTCTGCTCAGGTCACTATTGTTACCAATTAGTGAAAGCATTAAAAAGGTGGAAATTAGATTAACCATCCTGGAGGCTACACTAAGTAGCATGAAAATCCTGGTCAACCCTCAAGGAAGGCCCCCTGAGCTCATCCCCACCCCAACAGCCCCCAAACAGCCCCCAAAAAGCGTTATGAGTTTAGCCCCCACACAGGTTGCGATTGCGGGTACCCCACCACAACCCCAGAGGAATAACCCTGTTTCAACGAAGTCAACTAATCCCAATGGGCCTACCCCCCCCCCCCTGTAAATTCTGTTCCTCCGGCACAGCCTACAGATAGTACCGCACTAACACCATTAATGAAGCTTCCCCCCAGGCCACGTAGACCTAACTTACCACCAGAGGCAAATGACTTTACTGTAGTCATGGCGGGCGTTCCCCCGCTAGAGGTGGGTTAAGCTGAGGATTTTTGTTCCCTAAAAAGCAGGGTAATTAAGTGGCTAAACTTGAACAGACCCTTACCAGTACATCTAAATAACTAAATTATAATGGTCAGAAGGGTTCCATGGGTGGGGAGAACACGCAAATCCATTATAGGGGATTGCATATTGGTGAGCTTCAGGGACGCTGGAACGGTCTCTCACATATGCCAGGGAAAGAATAGATCGCAGGTATCAACCATTCAAACCCTTCATGTGTCTTTCTTCTTTCCCCCTATCCCTGCCCCTGCACATACGCTTCAAACCTATGATAACTGGGAGAGGGTTGGTCGGAGGGGTGAACGTCACGAATTTAACCCCAGGCCATTATTCAGTCGTCCAGAGCCACCCCTTCACACATTCAACTGGTTTCATTGTCTGAATGGCCTAGAGGGGGTGGATTGACAAATGGATAATGGTGCTCGGGACGAAGGGGGTAAAGGGGTCTTGACAGAAGAGGTGTAGGAGCACAGTCCTGCGGCAAAGCAAATGCCATAGAGTTGTGGCATGAAGCCTGTGCTAGATGGACCTAGGGCTGTAGATATTGGATGTATAGGAGGGGGGCATGGGCTGGACACGGAAAAGTCAGGGTGTGAGATACAAAGGGGGCCCCATGGGGGATTGGAGCAGGGGGGCGAGGCACTGAGAATGATCTCATGGAATATGGCTGGTCTGGCTGGTAAATTTAATAACAAAGAGTGGCTCGACTATATTAGGAAATTCCATGTAATCTGTCTGCAGGAGACTTGGGCAACGGAGAATAACTTCCACTTGCAGGGGTATAAGTGTTTCTTTGTACCCGCCCAAAAATCAAGATCAGGGAGAGCCATGGGAGGATTATCTATTTACATAGACCTGGGCCTTCCGGGCAGTTGCTCCTGCCCAGACTGGAACTCCCATAGGATTCAGGCAGTTAGGTTCTCCGGGAAGGGGCTTAGATGTGTAGCCTTTAATATCTACAACAACGAGACAGCGGGAACCCACACCCCTCTTGCTGCTGAATTGGATCACAGGTTGGGTCAGGAAACAACGGTCCAAAAAAAGGGGCAGCCATATGCACTGTTGGTTATGGGAGACTATAATTGCCACTTGTGCCCGGCACTGGTTCAAACAAACACAGACTGGTCCCAATGCCCCATGGAGAAGGGGCCGCACTTTTCCCATACATCGACAGGATTAGCTTTCAGCATGCTCCGGCTCAAGTATGACCTTGTGCATACTATCAACATGATGGGGACGCAGGAGGATGGTAGACTCCCACCCACATTTAAGGGTAGAGGATGCTCATCCTTCATAGACTACATCTTGGTCTCAAGATCTCTGATAAATAAGATAACTAGTGCAGGGATTGAATGGAGTGGTTTCAGTGACCATAACCCACTTGTCTTGGAGCTGTTGTACAGGGTGGGCTCAAGAAATAGAGTCCAACGCACAATCACAGAGAGGGCAACAGATCAAGGCAGGAGACTAAAGTGGTCCAAAATTGATGGGGAAAAGTTTTATAAGGACCTGGTGGATGCCGGCAAACTTGCCATCAATGACTGTTTAGATACAGAAGTCCACGGATTGAGGCTACTGGATGCATTCGATCAGATTGCTAATCTGATCGACGGCCTACTCAAGACTAGTGTGCCCTTAAAGAACCACGGGAATCCTCGATGGTTCGATAAAGACTGCTCCAAAGCTTTGAGGGAGCTGAAAAGCTGCCTTAAATCTAAACCAAGGGTCCCCCATAAAATCAAGGCGTGCAGAGAAAATTATAAAAAAGATTAAGAGGAGGAAACTTGCCTTGCAGGCAGAAGTGTGGGCAGATTTAAGAGAAGCAGGGGAAAGAAAGGACCTAGCGGGTTTCTGGAGAATCATTAATAACCCAACCTTCCAGGAAAAAGATACCCCGGAGATAGGGGCTAATATCCTCCCAGAACAGTGGGTTACCCATTACAGGAGTCTGTATAACCATGAGCCCGGCACTACTGTAGAGTTACCGGCTATTCCAACTCAGGCTCCACCGGTTGAATTTACCATCAAGGAGATCACTGCAGGGATAGAGGGTTTGACCAAAAATAAAGCCCCGGGTCCCGACGGAATTCCCCCAGATCTGTTTCTGAGTAGCATTGAACTTTGGGCCCCTCTAATGACAAGGGTTATTAACACTGCCATTACCTGTGGCCTGCCTCCGTCCTGGTCCAAAGCGGTAATTGTGCCGATTTTCAAGAAGGGCAACCGGGACGACCCCAAGTGCTATCGCCCGATTTCCCTGATTGATGTATCAGCAAAACTCTTGGGGAGGGCAATCCTTAACAGACTGTCCGAGTGGACACTCAATATGGATTTAGGACAGGGAGGTCCACTAGTGATCAATGCCTGAACCTTTACATGCTGACTGCCAAATATACCATGGCTAGCGATGAATCCATTTACATGGGATTCATGGATTTGGCAGCGGCATTTGATCACGTCAATAGGGAGAAATTGTGGGTCATGATGTCTAGTATGGGGATAGAGAGTGGCCTAATTAATATACTGAGGGAATTGCATAGCGACACCACGGCTAAGGTTCGTTTCAATAGGGAGGGGGGACTGACCAACTCTTTTCCCTGTATGAGTGGAGTCCGACGAGGCTGCATTCTTGCCCCTTTTTTGTTTTCCCTTTATATTAATAATTTGGAGCAGTTTCTGTTAGGTCTAAAGGCAGATTGCCCAAGGGTCGGGTCGCGTCATATTCCTGTTCTGCTTTACGCAGATGACGCGGTGCTGATTGCACGTACACCCAGGAGCTTACAAATCTTGATTGATGGATTCGTCAAGTTCATGGGTGCCCTGGACCTCTTTGTTAATTTGGGTAAATCCTATGTGCTCCTGGCGGGGAAAAAAACTACCTCCAAATTCACTTACACAATAGGGAGTCACATTGTAGAAGAGGTTAAAACGTTTCCCTATCTTGGTGTAACATTTGATGGCGCCTTACAGTTTGATTCCTTGGTGGAGGAGCGCTGTGGTAAAATGATTGCATCTAACGGGGCAATAGCTAGCTATGGCAGGAGGCTAGGAAGATGGTCCCCGGAACAGGTGATGAACTTGTACAGCTCTGTATCATGCTCCAAAGTAATTTATGGGGCAGAAGTATGGGGCTTTGTTAATACCACAAGAATCCAACGGGAAGAAAACAAATATTTGAAATCTATCCTGAGGGTACCCCAAAGTACGGCTGGATTGGTAGCCCACAGGGAGTTAGGGAGACCATATATAGAAGACCTGGTAAAACTGAGGCCCATTGTGGCCTGGTTAAAAATCTGGGTCAATCCTGATGCGTCACTCAGTAGAGAAATCTTATCGGATTGTTTAGGGAGGGACAAATGTATGCGCATTCCCTGGCTCCATTATGTGAAGAACACCCTAGCGGAACTAGGCTTTGGGAACCTCTTTACTAACCCTGAAACAATTGTAGCCCAGAATAAGATGCAAGTAGGGAACATTTTCCTAGAGCGGAAAAACCTATGCAGAGCTGAGGCTGAAGGGTGTAAAAAGACAGTGGGGGCCCATAACCTAGTGAAGAGCGTGGAGGGTATGGAGCGATACTTGTACCTCATGTATAACGCACAGGATAGATTCTTGATGTGCCGTTTCAGACTGAACCTACTCCCATTTATGTTGGCATCACCAGCAGGATTTGTTACATCAATTGAACAGAAGGGGCCCTGCGGCTGCGACAACAGGTCTCCGCAGGACTCCCTTCACTTTGTCTTACTCTGCCCCTTTTATTCAATGCCCAGGCGGAGATTTCTTGTAAACCTCTTAAAAAAAAAAACCAAATTGGTACACGCTAGGGAGGCATTAGTATTTTTACCAAAAGCTTCGGACCCCTTAACATTGTGTAGTATCATGAATTTTATTAAGGTAGCGGTCCGTTTAAGGCTTACTAGGGGAGAAGAATGAAATGTTTCTAATTTTATCCCTTTTAAGTGTCATACATTGTTTCACTGTCTGTATTTTATGTTTTTGTTAACACTCTGTACAAAGGATCCTGGAAATGTTTAATGACTTTTTATTATGCATATATGTGTGTGCTTTTATGGTGTTTTTTAATCACCGAATAAAGATTCTTTGAATTTAATTGACTGGATCGAAACGCCGTCGACATGATATGTGGGCTTAACACTAGTTCACTATTATGTGCCTAAAACGTTCTGTTTCCCACATATGTGAAGCAAATACATTGTAAATACTGCCTTTTTTGCTCCGTTTTTCCTCATATGCCTGAAATACCTTGTGTATGTATTGTCTATATGTACGTATAGCACTGTGGATGCAGGACTGTGTCCCACTGTTCCATTGTTTTCTCCTGAATTAATTTATTTAACTATTGAATAAATTTACAAGTCCGGCTGGACTTTTCTGGTTGTTATAGTGCATATTGTGGCCTATAATTATTATGGTTGTCAACTTCCTTGTCCAGGACCTTTGTTTCTTTAGCAAGGGGTAAGGCACGAGGCAGAAGTGTTTCAGAAACATAGATTCACCTTCTGTACATGTTTTTAGATAGCGATGGATTCAGGCCCAGATCTCTGTACTGGGGTGAATGTATGACATTGTTCTGCATTCTGTTCATCAATTGTTGTTTTTGCATTTGTCACCTCGGTTAGAATGGGTATGCTCAGACGTGAGTCCCATGCTCTCCACACCACTGGAGTCAATCTATCCTGGCTGATGACGGCTGATAGCCAGAAACCGGTCCTAAGCTGCTTGATTCCGGTCCAGGAAAGACATGGCTTGGCAGTTCGAGCTGGACTGTTCCCATGAGGCACAGGGTCAAGGCTGATTGGCATATGGCTATGTCTGAACTGGGGTGGTGTGGAGTGCAAAAAACGATGGATTTAGGCCCAGATCTCTGTACTGGGGCGAATGTATGAAATTGTTCTGCATTCTGTCCATCAATTGTTGTTTTTGCATGTTTTTAGATAGGGTCACATTTATATGTTTTCCTTTGCACAGAAAGAAAAATTATTTCAAAACTGTCTTACAATCTTAATGGTTTCATTTTCAGCAAGAGAGTTGAGTCTTGTGGGCCCGTTGCCAGGGTACAACGTCAAGAGCTACTCTGGATATTTCACGGTGAACAAGACCTACAACAGCAACCTGTTTTTCTGGTTCTTTCCTGCGCAGGTAAGATTGCAAGCTGTAATCGTGACTCGTATGACCCCGCAGGCTGCAAAACGCCAGCTGCCTTATACGAAAACTGTCTGTTTTCCAAAAATGTGGTATTTTACTCTCGCGTCCTCTTAATGATGTTTGTAGGTGCTTGCATGTCTAGAAACTGAGCTTGTTTTGACATAAATGTCACTGACGGGCCTTGGACATTTTTACAGTAACAACAACGGCGTGACCGTCTTGCAGATGTCCCAGGACACCGTAGGGAAGCTCTTTAAATGCACGTGGAGCTCTCCGATTGAAGCATCGAGTTTGCAATGAACTACTGGGATGTTTAGTAAGCAATGGGTTTGTTACCCTGTGAAGATAGTTTTTATTTTGGGGAGTGTGGTACTCCTGGGAACGTGGCTATGAAATTGTTTCTCGAAGTTACACGGTGCTCCCATCACATGTTTAGGGTGTTTAATATATGATGCCAGTGACCTATCAACACTGTTATAATCCTTTGAAGCGACCCATTGCGTCTGTTGTGACCCCTTTTAAAAACCTGTGGGCACCCAAACCTCTAAGAAATACCTTAGTTCTGTGAGCAAACCTTGTATATGATTTGAAAATCCAAACCAGGCAGAAGGCATGATTTCAAGGCGACACAGGGGAGTTTGTCACATCTTGAATCGTACATTTTGCAGGAGCTTAGCAGCGAAAACTTTAGTGTTTCCTTGTGGGAATCCTCTTAAGTAGGGACGGAGCCTCCATGCTCCCTGGCATCTTTGCAGCAATTGACATGTGAATTACACCATTATCTTTCATTCCCTTATGATTAGAACGGTATTTAGTGCTCGACTCGCACATGGGTGACTTAATTCCTGCAAAGCTGAATACATCGGGTAATGCTAAGTCTGTTAGTTGACCTGCTTTTATTTAATGCTCGACTCACACATGGGTGACTTAATTCCTGCAAAGCAGAATATAGCAAGTAATGCAAAATATGGTGTTAGTTGACTTACTCTGCCACACAAAATGCCATGGGAATCGCCCACCGAACTTAGCTGCATTATTTGAAGAATGTTAACAAAGTTGGGCATTAAGCAGTGCTTGAATAACCTTCCTTCTGATTTGGCTGCTACCTTAGAAGGGAGATTTATTGGTTGTCAGCAGTTCTAGGTCATTTCAAGAAATCTGGAGTTACTGCTATGGACGTTGTTTTAGACTATACATACGTCTTGTTCTCTGTGTCTGGCTAGCTTATTAAACATGTGTAAATGAAGCCTCCATAAAGTACAGTAATTGCTTTTCCACAAACTACGAGTTTTCTTACTAATGTACGTTTTAAGCCAAGCAGTAGAGAAGTACACATTAGTTTCATTCATTTAATCTTTATTTCGGTCACATATGGCCATACAAGATACAATTAAAATACATTTTCCAAACTTCCTCCTTAATTTCATATATAATCAAGGCGGGTAGGACACAAAGGACGGGGCAGCAATCTTAATTCAACATTAAAAGTACATAGTCTCAGCTTCGACGTAAAACCGATCTAGTCAATAAATAACAATAAAACATGCTGGCCATCTATTTACAGAATTAAAACCTTCACATCATTAAAAAATGCATAAAAATATGACAGATGAATCATACAGTCTCAATTGTTCAAAAGTGCAAGTGCTTATCTTGGCCTACGTTGTAAACTGGGGAGGGATCATTTTACTTGTTTTCCTTTTATAGCTTTAAACCCCCTCTCTTCCTTGTCAAAAATACGTTAAATAGAAATCTACGTACAGCAAAAACTATGTTTTGCGAAGAGTCAGTTCTTAGAATACGCAAAGCATTACTACAACTCCTGGTGCCTAGAAGCCTGCAAAGGGGTTTGATCCAATGTTTCCTTGCAGTAATGTATGCTGTGCAAAAAAATAATAGGTGGACATCATTTACCCTTGCTGGCTTTATGCATAGGGGGCAGAGGTCACTTCCCTTTTCCCCCTTCTCTCTACTCCAGTTGGATGTATTAGCACCTATTTGCAAAATTCCGTACCTGAATTGTAGAAATAATCATTTTGCTAGTGGCGGTTCTATCTCGTCTAGAAAGGGTTCTCGAATAGCAACATCTTTAAAAGATAAGAACCTCGAGGTTAGCGAACCTGCAGTGGCACTATTCAACAAACTATTGGCTATATAACTCCAATAAGTCAATTTTAAATGCTTTTTGCAAGGTGACGTAAGTTTTTGAGGGTTGCTCCAATAATTGGGCAGACCTAGTTTTTCCATCCAGGACATTACATGTTTCAGCCATGGGATATCTCTTGGTCGGCCCACCTTTATAATTTCCTCCAGGCCAACTTTATAGTGGGTTAGTTCTGGGGTCACCCAGATCCTTATCCAGAACAATAGCGGTATTAGTACAGCACAGTGATCTGTGCGTTTAATATTCAAGTCCATAGTCACTGGCAACCAGTGTGTCCTATTTGGAAGTTTTAACAATTGTCTAAAATATTTATTTTCTTCTTGCTCGAAGTTCTCTTTACAGTGAGATCCCCAGATCTCAGCCCCATAGAGGGCTGCTGCTTGGGGTTTAAATGTTATATACTTCCAAGGCCGGCGAAACAGCCTTGGAAGTACTGGCTTTATGCTTCTTTAGTATGGGGATCGACCTTTGAAGCAGCGTTATCCTGCTTTTTTCTAATTGTCCCTTCCAGGCCATTTTACTTTCCAGAGTGATTCCCAGATAGTTTTAACTATCAACATATTCTAATTGCTGATTATTTAAAACAAGATTTTTTTTAAAACACTTGTCGGGGTTCAGAGCCATATATTTAGTCTTAGATGAGTTTATTTCAAGACCTTTTTGTGTACAATAGCAATTAAAAGCATCCATCAAGCATTGTAATCCCTTGGGGGTTTGAGAAATTAAAATGGTGTCATCGGCAAATAATAAAGCCGGATCCACTTCGTCCCCAAGGTGTGGGGAGTCATGCTTACAATTTAAAAGGAACTTTGGTGATATCATTTACATAAAGTGAGAAGAGGGTTGGTGCCAACACGCACCTCTGTCTAACACCTCTTCTCACCGGGATTGGTTTAGTTAATTCTCCCTTCGGTCCCCATCTTACCATTGCATAGTTCCCTGTGTGTAGCCTAATTAATTGCCTTCATAACTCTGGAGGTCCCCCTATTCCCTTTAGTGTAGCCCCTAATTGAGATCAGGGAACCAGGTCGAATGCAGCTCTTAAATCTATAAAAGCTTTATATAGGCTGCCCTCCCTAAACATTACGTATTTCCAATAAATACACAAGAACCTAAAAACTTGGTCAATGGTGTTTGTTTTTGGTCTGAATCCTGCTTGATACTTTGTTAAAATGTCCTCCACATCCATCCACTCTAATAATCTATTTAAAATGTGCCGAGCATATACTTTTTGTAGGATGTCAATTAAGCTGATAGGGCGATAATTACCTGGGTTGTGACGGTCTCCTTTTTTTGAAAAGAGGTCACGATCTCAGCCCCTTTCCATGTGTCGGGGATCGGCGTCACAGCCCCTATTGAGTTGCATAAAAAATTAACATAGGGGCTAGCTTATTAAAAATGTGTAAATGAAGCCTCCATAAAGTCCAGTTATTGCTTTTCCACAAACTACGGGTTTCCTTACTAATTTACGTTTTAAGCCAAGCTGTAGAGAGGTACACATTAGTTTCAAAAGAACACTAATTAAAACTAGTCATAGAACAAAATCTTTGGCCCCATCTCTTATGGACTATCCTGTACAAGTGCCTCTTTTTGGCAAGCAATCAGTCGTAGACCTAGTGTTTCCATGGTTTATAGAGTCCTCTGTGGAGGCAAGCGTGTGCATAGGTTTACTTTCTGTCTTCTTGAATGGTATTGCACTCTGTTTTTTGGGTCTGGCCTAGACACAAATTTACTTTTTCCACCAGCCTCATGTATTGAGAAAAGTTCATAAATAAAAATGTGTAAATATTACACAGTGCAAATCGGTGCTATGTAGTTGTGGTTCAGCTGTACTGTCTACTGAAAAGGCTTTTTTGGGTTTGCGTATAATAGCTAGGTATAGTTAGAGTTCTTGCGTTAACTCTCTTTGTCCATTGGTCTATTAAGCTGTCATTCTCATTTTCTTCCACTCAACGCAGCATACTGCGTTTATCACCCCACTTCAGCCATTGCCTTGCTTGACCTGTTGTTGACAACATTTTGCCTGATAATTTGCACATCTGTCTGATAAGAAGTAGAATTTAGAACCAAGGCTAGTCGGCCAATGCGTTACTGTTGTCAATGCTTTTTTTTTCATTCTATTCTTAACTTGGGTTTTAAATACTCCTTGTGTGTTTGGACTATGTTTTCAGGTTACAGTAATTTAAAACTTACAGTACCCTTGCTTTACGCCAACAAGAATCTTTTTTCACTATGATGTGCATTAAAACTAAAACAGATTTTACCAGATATAAATACACCTACCTGCTGTGTTACACCAGTACGGTCTCATTAAAGTGATACCTCCCCCCCCCCCTCATTAAAGTGATTACCCCTACCCCCGAAGGCTTGTTAAACATATGAACCCTTTAGCTAAGGTTTCATCTTCATACTGTTTAAGATATTCTGTTTCTGATTCACTGAGCACTCACAATTAACCACAAGGTATTTGTGCACCCAATTCCAAATCAATCTTCAAGCATATCTTCTTTGTGGGTGTGAGACAGTTGCTTTAACATTTGCACTAAATTATCCATCACAAGTGGTTTGGAATTTGTACTACTAATACTGGTGATACTACAGTCCTCTGCTATGTGAATTATTCTTAGCCAGCAGTAGTTTGTACCTCTATTTTTTCATATAATAGACTCCTATATGCAATCCTAGTTGAAACAGGAGCAGAACTCACAATTTCAGGTCTCCATTTTACCATTATTTAACATTGTTGCCTAACTTTTATGGGCTTATCGAGTACCCTACCAGGTTTTATGTACCGGCGATTGACTTCTAAAACATAAGAAGAGTAGGGCCTTCAAACCAGCTGTGGAAGGGAGTGGTGATCTGTAGGAGGCCAGTGGCTTTGGCTAAGTGTACTTTAAAAGGAGCCATGGCAATAGAAAACACTCAAGTCTTCTTAACCCCTTCGATGCGGCCGCGATTCCCCTGGTGTGCTGTAAACAGCACGAACAGGGGCGGGCCGTGACGAACCCCAGCCGTCATCCGCACACGAGCACCGTAGTGCATGACGGCTGGGGTTAGTCATGAGCATGGAAGGGGTTAATACTGGTGTTTACATACCGTTGAGCTATTTTCCCCTCACTATTGGGTCTACAGGATCGTTCTGTTACATGCATAGGCATTATATGCATTGGTAGAATTCAAAGAGTTTGGTAGATCAGTGCTGTGTTTGTTGACTGTCTAAGGCTATAATAGTTTTATCCCTAGGGAATGTGGCCACGCTTACTGCTTTTATGGACAATTCAATGCTCTTAGCCACTGCCTAATTTTGCCTTGCTTTTTATCAGCCAGAAATACTTGAAAATCCCAGACATCTTAGGCATTTTATTGAAGTGTCCGCATTTCAGATATAAAGAGGACTGGATAAGTGTAATGGCCTATTTTGTAGGATAAGTTTATCTTTATTCAGGGCCTAACATACTTGTAAAACTGACAGATTTTTGTATTACTTACTACTGGCTGTTTTTTGGACGTAGCAGTGTGGAAACACAAACGTGAAGAACTATAAAACAATTAGTGGTGCTGCAGCCTCTGCATGTATATTGAGCAACACAGAGTGAAGGAAAAATGACGTATACGTAGTAGACAGTGAGAAAACACATGCACTCTCATGGAACGCTTGACTAACAAGCATTTGCAATGCAATAGGTCTTGCATTTGCGAGAGTTTGAGCTATTGGCATTGTAAATGACAACGCCTTTTATTTGTGTTTTGAAAACTTTCAAATGGTGTGTAAATACGCACTTTGTACTTATGGAAGCAAGGCTGGCAGTAAAAGAGGGGCAGTTACTGCCAGCTTTGCATCTCGTAAGCAAGAGTATACAAAAACCAAAACGGAAGGTGCACTCTAATGAAGTCAATGGAACGAAGAATACTTTGTGAAAGTCTCTTCTTTATTCAAATCATTAGTTTTCTGTGAGCACGGGCACCTTCCTTTTTGGTTTTTGTATACTGTTGTAATTCACACATCCTTGAGCAGCGGATGTTGGAAGTGGCTGCACCATCTGATTTTGAGAACATACGGAACCAATGTGCTTGACCTTGGTCTGCTGTTTGGGGCTTTTGGGATTCTCGTAAGCAAGGACTATAAACACCGATTGCAGGTTTTCAAAACACATAAATAAAAAGCATTGTCATTTACAATGCCAATAGCTCTAACTCGCGCAAATGGATATTTGTGATGTTGCTGTGTGTGCCCTAAGTTGCTTAGGGTATGCCCAGACAAGGGTCCCTTACTCACTGTACCACTGGATTCAAGCTAGCCTGGCTGATGAGGGGTGATACCTAAAAATCTGTCCCAGGATGTTTGTTTCCGATCTAGAGAGGGCCTGGCTTGGCAGTTCAGACTGGACTGTTCCCATGGGGAGCAGGGGCAAGACTGCTGGGTCCAAACAGGGGTGCAGTGGTGAGCAAAATAATAATGGTTAAACCAAGATCTGTGACTGTGGGTAAGTGCTTTAAAAGTTTCAACACTCCGTTCATCATTTTATTTGTAAATTTGTGACCTGTGCCTACAAAAAATGGAAGAAATCCATCGTCTTGCCAACCCAGACCATTTGGCTTTCCCAATTGAGACACAGTTAAGTCACCGATGCCAGTGTCTTAAGAACCCTTCCATGTTTTGAAAGCTTAGTGCTGATGTTGTTTTGATTGAACAGGTTCTTGGTGACATTATAAGTTGCAGTCCTTTTTAAATGCATATTACATTGCTTTTGTGAAAAAATGCCTTAAAAGATTTATCAACTGGGATAGATAAAAGTACAATATAATACACCAGGTGAGTGTTGATAAAATAGCTATGATATATAGGATATCTTGTACCTTTTTGTTTGCTTTTTAGTGAACATATTTATAAAATGTACTTAATTGCTTTTTATGGTACATTATTTGTTGTACAATCATATTTCTTCAGCACTTGGAACACATACAAAGGACCCCCCCTCCCAATACAAAACCATTACATATTATAGCCATTTCAGAGAAACATGCTGTTGACACCAAAAACTGGATCCTGCAATCGTTCCATCTTTCAGTTCTGTAAGCCCACCAGGTGTGCAGTTTAGAACAGAGTACCCCCACCCCTCAAGAAGTCAACATGTGACTCATGTAACTCTCAACATAAGTTTCAATTTTATTAATGAAGAACAAATCAAGAAAGCATTTAGCCCCGACTGTAATGCCAGATAGGCAATGACCACCTGACTATCAAGATAATAAATAAAACAAAAAAGTTGCAAGCTGTAGAGACTCCTAGTTGATACAGCTCGTGTTCCCCCCCCCATGTTCACTGCAAGCACTTGACCTGTCATGTGCCCCACAAGTGAAACCTTGCACTCTGATTTGCCCATCGCCAGTGCTCTGCACTCTCAGTCAATGTTTTCGCTCTTTCCCCAACTGAGTTATGCACACTTTCCTAGCTAACAATGGAATATCATCCAGTAATGCTGCCCAAACTTTGATCCAGTCACTCTTCCTCTTCTCTCTATCCATCTCCCACCTCAAAGACGTGCTTTCACAACTGGCACACATAAGAAGTGCAGACCTCCAGCTGCGGACGCTAGATCCCAAAGGGGCTTCCAGCTGATTGCCTTGCCAGAACCAAGTACACGTCTGCCAGCCTGGATGTCAGTGTTTTGATCTTCGTTCTTGGGAACAAACCCAGCAAGCAGACCCCCACAGATTTCGCAATTGGTCTATCGGTCACCACTTTGATAACTTGCACAACCGGGTGACAGTATTGGTCCAGTGCACAGCAACTCCATACCATATGAAAAAACACTGCATCTGGTTCCCCATATCCGAAACATCCCGCCTGCGATCCTGGGAACATAAGGTTCACTCATTTTTAGTGTTATGTACATCCTGTACAAGTTGTAATACTTTACCAACTTAAAGCATGCATTGTGCAAGACCTTGGTAATCTGTTCAAGTATCCTGGTTCAGTCTGCATCACCAATGGGGGTGAACATATTCGCTGCCTAATGCTTGTGCAGAGACTCCAGTCCCCTTTTCGGTTGTTTTAGTAATGCTCAGTATTAAAGAGATGTTGTGTGCCTGCACCCTCCAGTGTTGCAAATGCCTTGAAAGCATATAGGCAGCAGTAGTTCACACGCACTGGTCTGACACCAATTGGGCATAGCGGCCACCACCTCTCCATAGATAAGGAAGTGGCATGCTGGCAGCCGGTGTCACTCCACTTGGGCCACAAAGTCCACAACCGACCCATCCGCATAGAATTCTCCTATTGTGGTCATCCTGAGTGCCAACCAGCCCCGAAGACCACCCCCCAATTGCCACAGTGTGGTATGGCCAACAGCATTGTGAGGAGGAGACCGCAAGCTTAAGGCACTCCCATGTGCATACGTAGCAAGACACAAGACCACACATACCGAGAGCAGTAATTAGCATCCCCCTGTTCTGTATTCGAGGCGTTTTAGATGGAGCCAAAAGCAACCCTGCTAGAATGTCCCTCGAGAATGTCACCACAACATCACCCCTCAGGGTACTCCACCGGTAATCACGCCATTGTGACACCGATTTAAATTGCGCCACCAAATAATACAATTCCAAGCCAAGGACTGCCATGCCCCCCCACCGCTGCAGGTAATATTAACTTTGCAAGCGCTGTTCTTCAATGCTGGTGTCCCCATATAAGCTAGAGTAAGAGGACATAAATATTTTTGGGGGAACCGGTATCCTTAGGGTTGATGAAAAATACAACCGTCTTGGAAGAAAGATAATCTTTGATAAGGCAACCCTACCCACTACTGACAATGGTAGCAAATGGTAGAATTTTAGGGAGTGTCACAAAGAGACCCTGGCATGACCAATTTTGAAATTCAGCCGCTGGTCCGCATTCCAGTATATTCGGGCTCTTAAGTATTGCAAAGTAGCTGGTTCCCAGCTTGAAACAATCCCTAGTGCCTGCTATCTGTTGCCTGACCCAGGGGACACCACTACGTACTTGCATGCTTCCTAGTGAACACTTAATATACACGTTGCAGGAACTGGAATGTTCCCTTTATAGCATACATGTGTGTTCCTAAGCCCGCAGTGACCATCATGTATATCTGGTATCCAGACTTTTAGTTTGTCAAAGGTGCTGCACTGACTTTAG
Source organism: Lissotriton vulgaris (assembly GCF_964263255.1). NCBI lineage: Eukaryota > Metazoa > Chordata > Amphibia > Caudata > Salamandridae > Lissotriton > Lissotriton vulgaris. The sequence goes on along the minus strand of NC_141698.1, from coordinate 788,240,906 downwards.
TGTCTGTGCAGAGGCCTAGTCCTGTCCCTGGCAGTTTGACGTCCTTGACCTATGCTTTAACCTGAGCTGGCTCACCCAGCGTTGTGGGAAGTGTGGCTCAATGGTTAGAGCGGCAGACCCTGATGCAGAGGTCTAGCCCGGGACCAGGGATCAATTCCCGCCTCGGCGGGTCTTGGGCTAAATTTCCTCAGACCTGATAATTCTCGCCTCGGTGCCTATTCTAATTCATGGGTCCCACTCTGCAACTCTGGGCAATAGCTTGCTTAATCTCCACAATGGCCCCAACAACGCTAGGATGCCTGGCTTCACCTTGGGGGTGCCCAGGAGTGGGCACTTCACAGGGAAAAGCCAGGAAGGGTTCCACAGCGGTATGCGTACAAGCGCTGAGATGCCTCATGGGTGATTCGTGCGCTATACAAGTACTACTACTACATCCTCACTGAGGGCAGTGGACTACTGTCCTAGTCCTTGTTACAGAACATAAAAAATGTAGCAACATCATACTGTGTGTTTGATGGAGTCAGTAGTGTAAACAAACCTTTTTGTCTCTGGCACTGGGGTGGAGGCTAACTAGCCTACCAGAGTAAAGATACATTCTGGATGCTACTGGTCTGGCCTAGAACAAGATGGAAGATAAGATTGTGCTCCAATTCAGGTGACGTGTACTGTCAGCTTTCGTGTAGATGAGGAGTGTAGAGACAGAAATTCAAGGATGGCCCTTATTAGCAAGGAGTTGCTGATTAGTCATTATGGGCACTGACCATTGATGGACGGTAGGAGCGAGGGATGGGGTAGCAGTTTCTATTTTGAGAGGTGAGTAGATGTCTAGGTGAGACCTGCCCATTTTATCTGTCCCGGATTACGCATTCAGTTGGTCTGATGACATCCATGTGCAAACTTCTCTTTGTGCCTCCAATGCGGGTCCTCCAGAATGAAGGCAGCTCTAGTGCTACCTGCTGAGAGAAGCATTGTTAGATAAACGGGCTGTGTCTGCAGAGCAGCCCTGCGAAGGGCACTTGAAAGAAACACATCAAACCACTTTTACAGTCTGAGACAGTGGATTCAAATCCCATGTCTAGAAATATGTTTGTGGCATATGAGCTGCAGATCTTACACTGAGCATTAGATCGCCACCTGGTGTTGGGCTTGGATGATTGCATGTTGTTGTTGTCTTGGAAGAAGTCTTTGTAGTCACGTGATAGGTGACTCCTCCCTTGGACGATAGTGCGCATGGGCATCAACTCCATCCTTAGATTGTTTTTTTCCGCCACTGGGTTCAGATGTAACTTTAACGCTCCGGTTCGAAAACTACTTTCTAAGTAGTTTGAAGCGTGAAAAACTTACTTCAACTATTCTAAACAACTTTCGACATCAATAACCATCGACTCGATCTAGTCAGCTCGATTCCAGTTGTCGACGCAGGCCGTCGGGCCTATCCATGCCGTGAGGCCTACAGCGCATGGAAAGGAAGCCGTTCAAGAAATGCCCCCAGTGTGGAGCAAAGTTCCCGCGCAGTGACAATCACAAGGTCTGTAACCTGTGCTTATCACCGAAACACAACTAGTCCAGCTTTCCAGCCTGCACATCCTTTCGACCCAAGAAGACCATTCAGGATCGGAGGGCCTGTCGACACATCATGCAGAGATCAGCTCCGGAACCGGTTGACATCTTCCACGGTCCTGATGTCCCAGAGGAAGATTCTGAAGATCTAGAAATCGTATCTGGGGCAGATGACTCCGATGACTCCATACCTTCGGGACAACTCGTGAGTACTACTGCCCCTACCCCAACCCTAACACCCAAATCGAAGGCAAAGGTCAACACTCCGCCTCCGGGGCCCAGTCGCGATCGAAAAACTACTTCAGAAGCCCCGCCTTCGGGCCCGGCTCCGAAGAAAATTCAAAAGCCTTCCGGTAGCTCGGGACAGAGCAAACCGCATGTGCCGATACCACCAGCTCCCTCGGCACCGAACTGAAAAGTCCTGGTTCCGAAATCCACTCCGAAACAGTCGACTCAAACAGACAAAACGGCTCTGAAAATAATAAAGCCTGCTTCAGAAGCTTCCAAGCCTACGAAACCAGCTTCGGCTCCAAAGCCAAGATCTTCAGAGCCAAGAGCTACGCCAAAGGACTGTAACACAACTCCTAAGGCTAAAGACAAAGGAAAGCAACAACCACGCTCGGAACCGAAAAAATCTGCACCAAAAGCAGTTCTTGAGGAAGAGGAGCCTTTTCAACCTGATCCTACACAGAAAAAGATATATATTGACCCAGAAACAGGAGAAGTCTCTGCTTTACCACACAGGAAGAGGAAGTTAGATACAGCACCTACACCTCACGTGCCTGTCAAGAAAAAGGACTCTGCCTCATCACCTATGCATCCTTCTTCTCCTATTTCTCCCTCTATTCCACATCTTCTTCCTTCACCATCTCAAAATTCTCCTCTGCATTTTTCACCACAAGATACACCTCCTCATGATGATGATGATGATGATGATGATGATGATGATGATATTATGGGGCCAGGGGAGGACCCAAATGATCCTTTTAACTACCCAGACCAACCTGACTGGTAGAACCCAATCGCACAGTGAAGAAGCTTGGAGAAGCGTGGCTCAATGGTTAGAGCGGAAGACCCTGATGCAGAGGTCTGGCCCGGGACCAGGGTTCAATTCCCGCCTCGGCGGATCTTGGACTCCATCTCCCCGGACCTGATAATTCTTGCCTCGGGGCCTAGTCTAATCATGGGTCCCACTCTGTGACTCTGGGCAATAGCTTGCTTAATCTCCACAACGGCCCCAGCAGCGCTTGGATGCCTGGCTTCACCTTGGGGGTGCCCAGGAGTGGACATCTCACAGGAAAGCCAGGAAGGGTTCCACAGCGGTATGAATACAGCGCTACGAGACCTCTGGGTAGAAGGCGCTACATAAATACAAACACATTTACATTTACACAGGATGTACCAGATATTCCTGATCCACATCCATATCCATCCAAACCATCTCTACCAGAAGATAATATTGGGTTTGGACGCTTAATAGGGCTGCCATCCATCATGGAGTCACAATGCACTCAGATGAGGCAGAAGAGGATTTCTTATTAGACACCTTTGAACAATCACAAAAGTCAGTTCAAATATTACCAATGATCAAAGGTGTCATTAAACATGCACCAGAAGTGTTTAAGGATCCTGTACGCGCAAGGATCATAAAACCCAGAGTAGAGAAGAAATACAGACCTGCTCCTGCTGACCCTGCATACCTTTAGATTCCATAGGAGCAAACTCCCCAAACCTCAGGGGAAGCGCCACCTCCTGATAAAGAGTCAAATATGATAGATGCTTCAGGCAAAAGAATAGCTGCCCAAGCCAGCAACACATGGCGCATAGCTAATACACAAGCCCTTCTTGCAAGATGCAACAGGACTCATTATGATCAGTTAGAAACACTATTACAGCATCTAGCTGACCAATATAAAGCGCAAGCAAATGACCTTATTCAAGAGGGTAAGCTAATTACTAATGCTTCAATCAAGTGCGCACTTGATGCAGCAGACACTGCATGCAGGGCAAAAAACACTATTGTCTTTCTTAGAGGCCATGCATGGCTACGCATCTCAGGATTTAAGCAAGAGGTGCAAACTACTATCTTAAATCTGCCATTTAACCAACAACCGCTTTTTGGCCCAGCTGTAGACACAGCACTTGAACAGATGAAAAAGGACACAGATACTGCCAAATCTATGGGAGCTTTGCAGTCCCCACAAACTCGAGGCTCATTTCGTCGCTCCTTCTGTAGAGGAGGCTCCAAAGAAGCTGGAGCAGACAATTCAGCTTCCTTTAAAAACAATACACAATCTTCCTCCAATAAAGGATACATTAGAGGAGGCTACAGAGGCAACAACAACATGGGAAGGGGTTGAGGCAATAACAACTATCGGACCTCTCCCACCACTAAACAGTGATTCCTTCAGCTCCCCCAACAGCATTCCACCCCATTCATCTCGGGGGTAGACTTAACACCCTTCCTACCTGTCTGGAATTCCATCACAACAGACATGTGGGTAAGACAGATTATCTAGTATGGTTACTGCTTAGAAATTACAGCTACCCCTCCACATATACCACCCAGACAGCGTCCAATGTCCACAGAACATCTTACACTGCTCAAACAAGAGGTTCTATCATTGCTTCAAAAGGATGCAATATAGAGTTCCATTGCAACATCATGGAACAGGGGTATACTCACTCTATTTCCTAATACCCAAAAAGGACGGGACACTAAGGCCAATTCTCGACCTCAGGCCCCCCAATCTGTATATACACTCAGATCATTTTCATATGATCACTTTGCAACCTGTGCTCCCATTATTGCAACAAGGCGATTTCCTCACTACACTAGACCTCAAGGACGCCTACTTCCACATTCCCAGACATCCTTCTCACAGGAAGTATCTAAGATTTGTACTAGAAGGACAACACTATCAGTTCAAAGTCCTTCCATTCGGGGTCACAACTGCACCAAGAGTGTTTACAAAGTGCCTAGCAGTGGTAGCAGCACATCTCAGAAGACAACAGATCCATGTCTTCCCATATTTAGACTACTGGCTCATAAAAAACAGGTAACTCAACCAGTGTGTCCAACACACATCTCAAACAATTCAAACATTGCACAACTTGGGGTTTACAATCAACTACACCAAGTCTCATCTCCAGCCCTCTCATGTACATCAATACGTAGGGGCTACAATGAACACCTCTACAGATCTGGCTTATCCCAGTTCAGCCAGGATACAGAGCATTCAAGATTTAGTCACAAGGTTTCAAAACCAACACTGTCTCCCAGCCAGTGTTCATGCAACTAATAGGCATGATGGCATCTTGCATATGTATTGTACCATATGCAAGACTGCAAATGCGCCCATTGCAAGAATGTCTAGCACATCAGTTTAACCCGGCTCAAGGACAACTGACAGACCTGGTGGTGGTGGACAGCAGCACACATCGCTCTGTCGTGGTGGAACACCAAAAACTTGTCCAGAGGGAGGCCGTTCCTCAAACCTGTTCTACAGATAGTCCTGACAACAGACGCATCCCTGATAGGTTGGGGAGCCCATCTCCTACACCATACAACTCAGGGAAGATGGAACACTCAACAAAATGTGCTCCACATCAATCACCTAGAGCTGCTAGCAATATTCCTAGCACTGAAATCCTTCCAAGTACATGTACAGAACAAAGCTGTCTTGATCCAGACTGACAACATGACAGCCATGTACTACATTAAACAAGGAGGCACACATTTTCTGCAGCTGTCCCAGCTTGCACGGAACAAATGGAGATGGCAATTCCACAAAAATAGATCTGCTAGCAGAACACCTTCCAGGAGTTCACAATCTGATAGCAGATCTGTTAAGTCGACAGACACAACAAATTCGCGTATGGGAACTACATCTGCAAGTTCTTCTACCATTTTCACAAGTGGGGTCATCCAGACCTAGATCGGTTTCCCCCACACGAAAACGCAAAATGCCCAACCTTCGCCGCCAGGTTTCCACACCTGCTGTCCAAGGGCAATGTGATATGGATTAACTGGACAGGCATTTGCGAACGCTTTTCCGCCAATCCCACTAATACCACTAGTGGTACCAAAGGTACGACAACAGTCTCTCAAAATGATCTTAGTAGCTCCCACATGGACACGCCAACCGTGGTTTACAACACTGTTATAAAACTCTATAGTTCCACACCAAAGACTGTCTTACGCCATCCATGCTAACGCAGAACCATGGACACATAAGACATCCAAGTCAACTGAATCTGGCGATCTGGCTCCTGAAGTCTTAGAGTTTGGTTACCTTAACCTGCCATCAGAATGTATGAATATCCTTAAAGAAGCCAGAAGACCCACTACTATAGCTTGCTATGCTGCAAAATGGAACAGATTTGCCATTTACTGCACCAATAATCAAATTGACACCCTGGATGCTTCCATCCAGAATATCATCTGCTACCTTCTGCACTTACAAAGATGTAATCTAGCATATTCATCTATACGTCTACATCTTGCAGCCATTGCAGCATATCTACAAAATGGACATCTGTCGTTATTTAGAGTGCCTGCAATAAAAGCATTTATGGAAGGGTTAAAAAGAATCATTCCTCCTAGGTTACCACCCTCTCCAGTGTGGAACCTAAACATTGTTCTTACCAGGCTCCTGGGACCCCCTTTTGAACCTTTACACAAATGTGAACTGCAATTCCTCACATGGCAAACAACTTTCCTTATTGCTATTACCTCTCTAAGGTGAGTTAGTGAGATTCAATATTTCACTATACAAGAGTCATTTTTACAATTACACCGTAACAAAGTGGTCCTAAGAACAAATCCCAAATTCTTTCCTAAAGTCGTTACTCCTTTTCATCTAAATCAGTCAGTAGAGTTGCCAGTGTTTTTTCAAAACCCAGACTCTGTAGCAGAAAGAGCTCTACACACCATAGATGTGAAAAGAGCACTTCTCTATTACATTGATAGAACCAAATCCTTTCGCAAAAAAAAGCAATCTTTTGAAGCTTTCTCTCCACCAAATAAGGGAAACCACATCTGTAAAGCTGGAATTGCAAGGTGGATTGTAAAATGCATACAAATATGCTATCGCAAAGTAAAACGTACATTAACAATTCCTCCTAGAGCACACTCCCGACGCAAACTGGGAGCCTCCATGGCTTTCTTAGGGAACATTCCCCTAGAAGACATATGCAAGGCAGCAACATGGTCTACAACACATACCTTTACTAAACACTATTGTGTTGATGTACAAGCCAAGCAGCAAGCTGCTGTGGGCTAAGCTGTCCTCGAAACGCTCTTTCAAATTACTGCACCAGATACAGGTGACCACCGCTAGGGGAGACACTGCTGTATAATCGATGCTCAATGTGAGCGCTGCAGCTCATATGCCTCGAACGGAAAATGCTACTTACCAGTATGCATCTGTTCTTGGCATGTAGAGCTGCAGAATCTCACACGCCCACCCGCCTCCCCGGGACCTGTATCTGTTCCAGTTCTATCTTACTTAGATATACATACATGGACATCCCTTCTTTATTTCTACTAACTCCATCATTTCCCATCATGGTGAAAAACATCTAAGGATGGAGTCGATGTCCATGCGCACTATCGTCCAAGGGAGGAGTCTCCTATCTCGTGACTACAAAGACTTCTTCCAAGACGACGACAACATGCAATCATCCAAGCCCAACCAGGTGTCGATCTAATGCTCAGTGTGAGACTCTGTATCTCTACATGCCAAGAACAGATGCATACTGGTAAGTAGCATTTTCCATACTTGGTATTTCTAAATTGTGAATCTGTCCAAAAGGCAGTGAAGGGCTGCACAGTGTCTAAGACAAACCTAAAGTCAACTAGTGTTAGGAGCAATAAATGGTTTATGGACTGTTAATGTATTCTGATGCAGTGTTCTTTAAAAATTAGATTTTTCAACTCTTTCACAAATTGGAGCAGCATTGGGTGGTCCTGAAGGATACAGGGATGTTGTCCCATGTCCTAGGTGCATAGATGGAAAAGGCCTTCTCCCTTGTTTTTATCTTCATTTTTACACCTAATCTGCATTCTGAAAGTGTTCTGCTGTACGTGTTCTGAGACCTATAAGAGAAGATGAGCTTTTATTCACGATTAGCAGTGTACTTGACCTGAGTTCTGAATATAATAGGCATTATCAGAGTGGATAGGTCTCCCCTTTGGGACCTATCTGCCTTGCCAATTGTTTCTAATGATGCTGTGCAACATAGCGAAAGAGGAAACATAAAAAGCAGGTGCTTTGATGCGGCCAGTAGGTTTGTGTTATTTTGTAGACTTTTGCACCACACATCCACACGACTACAAAATGAGGGTGCTTTTTCTTTCTATTTGCTGATCTAAGTTGGAAGGGTAAAATAAGAAAAATATACTGCAAAATAACTTTTTATGCATTAAAAAACAGTGGGTGGGAGAGAGCGGGAGTGGAAGCATCACAGGGCCAAGCCAGGCCAACGCAGTGGGCACAGGATGAGTACATAAAACAGGTGAGCGGGAGCAACATTGAGCATGAGGTAGCAGAAGCACACAGGTGCGAGCACAGCGTGGGGCAGTGGAGAGGCACAGAAAAGAGAGCAATGCTGAGGGAGAAGTGTGCCAGGGAAAGCACAATATGGAGGATTGTGGTGGAGAAGCACACGGGTGAGAGCAACGTGGAATATGGTGGAAGGGTGATGGAAAGTACACAAGGGGGACAGCTTTAAAAACACATGGACACTCATGGAGTGCTTACCTGAAAAGAAAGAAGCATCGTCAAAGCAAATGGGTGTTACCTATGTGAAATCCATTGTCTTGTTAATATTTTTTAGCCTTGTTGTACGGGAGCATGGATGAGAGTAAAGTAAATAAAACGCTATAAAATGCCCAGCATTGACTGCTTCATTGCACTTATTTTTTTAACTTTCGGCCATGCTGCACAAAGCCACTAGATCTCACTTAGGTGAGGCAATTGACTTTGCAAATCCGTTATTAATTTGAATGCATGCGTTTCTTTATTTTTAAGAGCTATTTTGGAATGATCTGGAAGTTTTAGAAAGTGTTTTTACTTTGTTCCAGTGCCGGACTGGCCTTAGCAGGCACCAGGCAATCCCCCGGTGTGCCGCACAGGTGGGGGGCCGGTTTGGGGCCCCTGGGGGCCATTTTGTTACAGGGCCGTTTTTGCCGCATAGTTGCAAAATCGGCCCTGTAACAAAATCGGCCAAAAACCGACCCTGGCTCGGCGGCACCCACAACCACCCGGGGTAGGGGTCGGCCGAGCACTTTGCCAGGGACGGGTTTGGTTCCCAGTCTGGCCTTTGTTCACCAAAATTTATGAAGTATGCAGAATAATGTAAATTTCAGATTCAACACCACCCTTCTCCTGTTTATCCCCATGAATTGATATAAAGGTTTGCTGGCGAGTGTAGAGCTGCTTTAATTGATTGTCAGCTGCAACAGCCTCTACAGCCTTGATACCCACCAATGACTATGCCACACACGGAGCTTAGTATTACACGTCTTTATTTATATGCATGCAACTGCGATTTCAACATTCAAAACCAGCCTTCATTGCATTTGACTCTAACGCTTACCTCACAGTTCTATGGAGTCTATCAGGAGCCAAAAGGGTTCCATCACTTCTAATTTGCAAGATACTGCATCTCCCTCTCTGTTAAACACAATTATTATTATTTTTTTACAAAATGGACCTATAAACATGTACTATTAAATCTCTCTAATCTTTTTGGCGCTTTAATTGTTCGACCTCATCATGTTCTTGGAAACCGGGACTGTCATCACCACTGTCCAGCATCTGCATCAATGGTGTAGAGGCAACAGCACTCATGATGTTTCAGACTCAGTGTCTCCTTCAATAGTTAGATCTGATGAACGATTAGTTAAGTGCCCGGAATGAGAAGAGTCTCTGGTACTAGACTTCCCAGGGCGCTGGACAGTCACCATGTGTCCTTTCGTAGACCCCACTTGAAAAGGTTTTGCATCAAATGGAGCATCAGATTTTCTTCACTGCAGTTGTCGTATGAGCATGAAATCTACTTTCTTAAAGACAATGTTATTCGCATATCCTCTTTTGTTAGCATACACTTTCATCTGTTTGTTAACCAAGTCCTGCTCATGAGTGGCTGTCCTCTTTCTTTCTCTGATTATTGCATTGAGGTAACTTGGTGTTCATTGCTCTCCCCAACATCAGTGTTGCAGGACTTTCACCTGTGGTCTAGTGGGATGTTGAACAATAAGCTCTCAAGGTAGAATTAAACAGTTTTCAAATCAAGCTTCTCAAGAATCTCACACTGCACTGCTTTGTTTAGCATACTCAAAACTCAACAAGTCCATAGACCTGCAGAAACATAGGTGCGCTCTTATGCTTTGTATTTGAATGCTCCAAGAAATGTTTAAACTCTTGACTGTTTTCAGACTTCACTATGGCTGGAACAACCCATGTCGCAAGTATGCCATCTAGTCATTCAATGGTTCGCTCTTGAGTAGTAGATGAAAGATCTTCTAATAATGGAAACCATGAGTATTCATCTATAATGACCAGCAGGAAATGCACATTATCGAGTGGACCGAAGAAGTCCATGGCTATTCCATTCCAAGCATGCATTGGAAGTTCTGACATGTTCAAGGTATGGTGAAAGGTTTTTGTAGAAAGGCAGTTGCATAGATGACAGGCCTTTTAATTCCCTTTCAACCCTGTCATCAAGATAAGGAAACCAGACTCCGTCTTCGAGAGCTCGTTTGATTCCACAATGTCCTTCATGTACTACTTCAGTTATTTACTGTCTCAGACTCTCCGGAATTAGAATTCTCGACCCTATTAGTATTGCACGTTCCTGAGTTACAGTCAATTCATCCTTAACATTTTTGTATTTTTGATTATCGCCTTCACTTCTGAGCGGTCAAGTGTGTTGGTTCCAAGACTGATATAGAATATCATCCTTCAGCTTTAACATGTGCCTATCATGGCTCATGACAGTGATAATCTGGGCTAACACAATGGCAGCAGGTGTGCTTGATTTTACAATATAGTTAATATAGGCCTTAGCCGTCTTAGATGGTGTACCATGACCGTGTATAGGCACTCTGGAAAAGTAGTCAGCAGGGTTCAGATTCTTCCCTGGATGATACACAATCGTATAAACATCCTGGAGTAACTGCAGTCCCCATTGTTCAATGTGAGGAGGCATTCTATAGTCTGTAAATCTTGATGATCAGTTACCAGCATAAAAGGTTTTCCGTATAGGAATACATGGAAATGTTCATAAGCTCGAACCACTGCTAAACTTTCTCTTATTGTTTGTGAGTAAGCACTTTCTGTTTGGGACAAACTTCCTATTGTGTATGCCTTCGAGCATTCAGGTTTCAGCTGTGCAAGGATAGCACCTAACCCGACTGGGCTCGCATCAACACCAACCTCTGTATGAATCTTAGGGTTGAAGTATGCCATTTCAGTAGCAGTCTGAGTGGCATGTTTGATGTTCTTAAAACTTCTCTCAAATTCATGTGACCAATGAAATGAAACATTATTTTTCGTCTAATCTCTCAACTGAGCACTTATAGTGCAAATCTCTCTCTCTCGCCAGTCTCTCTCTCGCTCCAATCTGTGTAACCTTTCATTCTGAAATGTGCCATGACTTATTCATTTCTAATGCCATAACATCCACATGATTTACGGGGAGTTACCAGGCACATCAGAATTATACATTTTTGTTATTCACACTGATTTCAACTGCTGAAAGCAGCCGAATTTTCCTGTGAAAATCGGGGGGAAATCCTGAAGTGATCAATATGAAAACACCAGCATGTTGTTCCGTTAAACCTGTATTCCCCTTACTACCCTACCCTCAGAATGCACTGGACTCTTGCCAATGGTAGTTCCTGGGTGGAGAAATAAATGAGACCCAACTGGATATACAAACTGCAGAGTGCAAAAAAGTACATTGCTTGGTCAGTTTTATGTTCAAAGAAGTCACAATCAACATTTTAAAACTCCTAAATGGAGAGAGAATTTAGAAAGGTCGTTCATTGTACCGCTCTAGCACTCTATCCTATGTAAAGTACAAAACCCACAATGGAGGCAGAAGCCAATAAATGTATATGACAAAGCAAAATGATATTTCAAGATAATCGACTAAAATCTGTATTTCACATATATAATTTTGCCAATAATACATTAAAAAAAGAGAAAACAGCAGAACACCGGCCCAAATTAGGTGTCTAATGTGAGCCATAGTAATCGGAAATAACAGATTTAAGTTTCATTCTCCATCTCTTGTGTCCTACTTCCTCTTTTCAGATCTCCTGCTGCTCATGTTGCTCCCATCTTCCTTCCCCATAGATATGCATTGCTTTTCCCACTTGGCCCAGTAATTCCATTGCTTCCCCCAATCGAGCACCTCTGCTGCTCCTCAGTTTTACTCTGCCGCTTGTCAGAGTAGACACTTCATTCCACTTGTGTCCTGTATTATTTTGATTCTTTTTTATTTTTTTGGAGGGCCTGGCAATTTGCACCGAGGTTGCTCCTTTTCTTTAACCCCTTCGATGCGGCCGCGATTCCCCTGGTGTGCTGTAAACAGCACGAACAGGGGCGGGCCGTGACGAACCCCAGCCGTCATCCGCACACGAGCACCGTAGTGCATGACGGCTGGGGTTCGTCATGAGCATGGAAGGGGTTAATTTGCATTTGCACATCTTTGTGTTGTTTATTTTTATCTACTACTCCAAGATGGGCACCTGCCATCTTAGAACTGTAGAAAGAAAACAGTAAAGTGGCAGCTTCTTTGTGATGTACGTTTGGTACTTGCTGCATACACATATATCATACCATTGGAAGCCATGGAGTGTTGATAGTGCCAAACATTTGTTAGAAAGGCATATATTTATATAGCACTTTAAAAGATACATTCATCATAGGAATGAATGTAAACTTTCCTCTGTATTTTAACTCCTGCCATCTTGGAATAAAAATGCAATATTTCGAATTTTTGGTACATTGTAAAGTTCTACTACATTGTAAAGTTCTACTACATTCAACCTTCATTTTTTGTCTTGGTTTTTCTTAAAAGTGCACAGCAACTGGGTAATAAATATACTGATGCTTTGTGGATTTTTAACATTGTAGAACCTGAACCTTTAAGGAGCAGTTAGTGCTCTTCATGTATTTTAATCCATAAAGTAAAATAAACGCTTACAGCACATAATTGGTTCAGCTGTAGATCAAACTTTTAATTTTGAAAGATGCATTCTGTTGATGTTTACAAATATGTGTACAATTGTTCCACGCAAAGTCACTCAAGAAACCCAAAACAGAAGGTGAACATATTGTCTTTTTTGAAAGTTATCCCTTTTAGTAATTAGTTTTTACTCATTACCTTCTTTTATGAAACAATTGAATAATCATGAATTCAGTCCTTAATGTCGGGAGTTTAACTTCACAATGCTTCAATTTTTACGTAGTGTTCAGGAGATTTTAGCATTGTCCAGAGTATTCTTCATGATAAATATGAATTTGGGTGTACTATCTTTCACCCTTGATGTAGCATTAAGAAGATCATTCCTTTTACAGTTCCTGGCACTAGATTTTGTTCCTGTCTGTCAATATGCTATATATCAAGAGTATTCCCACAGGACCAATTTGTCAGTCTTGCTGTCCGAATCTCTAATGCTGGAATAAGTTCACTGGGCATCTTACCAGAAGGAATTTATTGCAGTCCACTTACCAAAGAGCAGTGTGCGTCATTCATCACATAGTACTATTTCTAAAAATAACAATTAGTAAGAATTATATGTATGTGTAAATAGGAGATTAAACCCTCTTTAAATTAAGGCTGTGACGTAGGTGCTAAGGCCATTGTTGCATCTACCACAAGTAATGAGTTTATATATGTGGAGTGTTGTGGCTCACTGGTTAGAGGCGGCAGACCCGAAAGCAGAGAACGGCCCGGTACCAGGGTTCAATTCCCGACATGGCAGAGTCGTAGACCAGGGTCAGCGGACTCGATAATTCTCCCCTCTGTGCCTACTCTAACCAGGGATCACACTCGGCAACTCTGGGCATTAGCTTGCCTCATCTCTACAACGGCCCCCCACATTTGCCGGGGATGCCTGGTTTCACCTTGGAGATACCCAGTAGGGACCATCTCACAGGGATAGCCAGGACGGGTTCCCCAGCGGTCTACAGCGCCACGACGCCTCAGGGCAGCAGTGCGCTTTACAAGAAACATGCATACATATGTACCTTTGTCACATAACTACATGTTTGTACCAGTGTATATTTTCATTGGGCCATAAAACATTACATTTCCTAAAGCCAATCAAGAGATTAGCATAAATTAGTGCTACACACCAAACCACTGACCATTAAAAATGGCCATCCAACAAAACCCTGTTTTGTCAACACCATAATTTGTCAATCGTGTTCCATAAGATCAAGCATATTCAAATGAGTGACATCTCTTACAGATAATGTGTCATGCTTATCATAATCCCGAATGAGAATAGAGGAATAATGGTCTGTATTAAGCGTAATCTCGGTGAAGCTCAACAGATTAATTCTAATGTTTTGCTTCAGTCTTACTCTATAATTTTGATAAATGGATTAGTTGCAAACAGCCCTTTTCTTTCCTCACTACTTGGGTTTTCATAGCGCTTTTTTGCGCACATTTCCTCAGAACCTCTTCTCTTTCCTGGTCTTTTTGTGCCGCCTGTTTTTCAAAACATTTGCCATCCGATTTAAAACATTGTTGTTCATTCACCACATTATTTCCCTCCACGTCTAATTCTTTTTCTGATGAACTAAGATTAACGACCTGCAATGTGCACTGAACCACTCTGCTGCGATCTTCACATAAATAGTTATACATTTTTGCAGATGTGTATACCTTCTCTACTTCATAACCTTGACATTCCCTTATCAATTTCTTAAGTTTGCCGACTGAAATCTTGTCTTGATGTTTGACTTATTTGTCTAATTCTGTGAGAAACCTTTCCATCACTGAATTAGGGTTCCTCACTTGTAATTCACTTTCATTGTTGTCTCAGAATATTTCAATTTGTCCAATTGTTTTTCAACATGTTTCACAACAAATGTGGTCATTCGTATTGAGTGTTTTTTAAGAATGTGTTCCTAGTCAGTAAAGAAGAGTATGTTTGCTTCACTCTCAAATTTTGAAATTCCATGATCCTCAGACCATGAGTAATCATATAGTGCTAACGTTTGCAGGTCAGTGAGGTAATTCCCCAGCATTTGCTTATTTTATGTCAGCTCAGCTTTTCAAATTCTTGCCATTTCTCTTGCATTGCACTTTCAGTTCCCACTTCTATATTTACACCAGGTTGATGTGCCTTAGTTTGCCAGCTGTCTTATCAAAGCTGCGGCTCTTTCGTCCCTCCTCTCTCTTGCCTGTCCTTCACTACCCACTCCCCACTGTATATATGCCACATGCTGTTTGAGATTCCAGTTATATTTTAACTATTTTGGTTCACAAGCCTTTGTAATCCACTGCAATTAAAATTATGACATGTGAGACAGTGGTCTGTAGTGCAGTTTTATTGGTTGGACTACAAAGCGGCGACCGTCCTGGTTTTCATCATAAGCAATATGGTAGATTGATCCCCCTGATTTACTATGCAAATAACATGGGTAAAGATATAGAGCTGTGTAGCAGAGCTAACATCATAAACATAGGCACAATGATACTGTCCATTCTGCACTTTTATTATCTCTTTACTTCTCTCCCATGGGCGGTGGTTATTAACCACATCGCTGCGGCGGCTATTCCGCCGCAGCGCTAAGTGGGCGGGGCGGCCGCTCGGAGGCCGCATGCTGATGCCGGAACCGCTCCGTCATCAGCCGCTGTTGGGCTGTGCTCATGACGGAGCAGTTCCGTCATGGCCCCGCCCGCTCAATAGAAACCGCCGCGCAGGAGCGGCGGCCGGGCCATGACGGAACCGCTCCGTCATCAGCACAGCGCCACCGCAGCTGATGACGGAGCGGTTCCGTCATCAGCATAGAAAGGGTTAACGAGTGAGGAATTTCTTAAAGGGTAAGATAAAATGTGGCAGTCAAATCGGTCATCACTAATGATATAAGCTATATAAGAAGGTGTGGCCTTAAATTAGGAGTGGATATGCAAGATCCAATGAAGAGGTGTTCACAGGTGAAGACCTTTTTCTCTTGCTAGCACTGTTGTCATTTTTATATGCTTGACAGTGGATACTTATTTACAACAACCTCTTTGTTTAGGGCCCTTCGATTTAAAGACAGGTCAATCTCTCCAATGACCTTCTTGACTACTATGTTCACAGCCAACCACTCTGATGCTGCTACTCATTCAGTCACCCCATTCTTTTACAATCTAGCTTTTCTTAAATGGCTTCCTCTTGATCAATTATAGCTATTTTTCTTTCTTTAGCAGCCATAGTTGCAGCTCCCTTCAGTTGAATTTTGTGGACATGTTTTTATACACACCATCTTCGAACTAAATATTTCTAGACAATCTTGTGCAAAAGCAATAAATCCATCCTCCACTAGATGAACCTGAACCGCAGGTTGTGCGTTGGGAACCAAGAACACTATACTCTTTCTGACGTGATCAACTTAGGTAGAAATTGTGTTGTAGGTTGACTGGGGTATGAGACCTAGTCAAGCAGCAACTAAAATCCTAGTTTGGGTAAGAAGCAGGAAAACCCTAAATTAACCTGTGCTCACCCTCTGGTAGCTTGTCCGGCTTAACTTAAAGGCAATGTGTAAAGTATTTGCGCAGCACTTCAAAGAGTAAAAACACACGAAAAGATTCCAATCCAGGCTAGAAAAATAAAAAAATATGCTGGCCATACTTTGCGACTGGGCTCGCACAGGAACTTTGCTGCCCCTACCTGCTTCCACGTCTGCTAGTCCTCCCGCCGCCGCACTGCCACCTGGAGCGGCCGCTGAGAGGAGTAGCCTTCCCAGGGGGCACTGCGGCCCAAGCTGCCAACGTCATCGTCCGCGCCTGGAGGCGCTATAAATCGTGCATCATACCGGCAGAGCAGGTGTCTCCCTTAAACTTGCTGGCCATACTTTGCGACGGGGCTCGCACAGGAACTTTGCTGCCCCTACCTGCTTCCACATCTGCTAGTCCTCCCGCCGCCGCACTGCCACCTGGAGCGGCCGCTGAGAGGAGTAGCCTTCCCAGGGGGCACTGCGGGCCAAGCTGCCAACGTCATCGTCCGCGCCTGGAGGCACTATAAATCGCGCATCATACCCGCGTCGCGGGACCACGCGCCCGGACAAAGGGCGGGCCATCTGTGGCCGTCCGGGGCTGGCCAGGGCTGGGCCACCCCCTTTCGTCATCTGCCAAATCCCACTCCGAACTTTGAAGTAAGAACTCTCGACATTTGGACTTAACTACTAGTTGTGAACAATTTTGCTTAACACCTCCTCATATCGTTATTCCTCACTATCTAATCATTAAAAAAATAAAAATAAATCGCAAAATGCCTACGGAATTAAGTTTGGGTGGGAAGTCGCAAGTAGGGGGCTCATCATCTTCTTTTAAAGGGACCCTAGACAACTACATCACCAGGGTCGTTTCAGCCGTAGAACGTGAAATTGAGCAGGCTGAACGGCATCTATCCTCAGAGTGGCAAAACAAACATTCCTCCCTTGGCGTTATCCAGTCAGCAGTGTCTCCATCTGAGCCTCATCTGGCACTGTTCAACCAACGGGTACTGAAATCTCGCGTCTGTCTCAAGATCTATCTGAATGTCCGGTTAGTTTGGGGGCTTGTAATTCTTCCAATATCATAATTGATTCCCCAACTGACAGCTCTTTTGAAGAGCATCTACCAGCGAAAACCATTATTACTGGAACGCCAGCGCCAACCCTCCCTACAAAAAGAAAACGAGGTCGAAATAAACAAAGGTTCCAGAGCTAAAAACCCTAAATCCTCAAAAACCACCAAAATCTCTAGTGCTGACCCACAAAGCAAAATCGAACAAAACCCGCTTCCCATGTTTTAAATGAAATATCAGTTTTTTTAAGGGAGCAGCGGTCCAGATTTTCTGTATCCACTTTTAACCTGATTTGGGGCGGTGATTTTAATATCCCTTTATGTGTTAATTATGAAAATGCTAAGTGTGGTATTACAGATGAAGTTGGGTGCCCTTTAACTCACTTTACTCATTCTAACACTGGGAACTGTTTAAATGAACATCTTTTCTCCCTGGAGCTGGGTTTTGCGAACGACCTGGTAGACCCTCCTATAGCTTTCTCTCCTACATTACATGGAAGGGGTTTATCGAGTGTTATAGATTATATATTAAGTACACAACACAAAAGCACATTTGTCAAAATTTGTATCGGGAGTGGACATTAGTAGCGATCATTATTCTAACAGTCTTACTGTTACAGTTCAGAATACACCTCAACAATCCAGGATTCCTAGCCTATTAAACCAACAATCCGTGACCATAGACAAGTCGAATGGCTATTCAGTCAAATGGTCAAAAGCAGACCCCAATGTATTGTCCGCTAAGATAATAAAAAGAGCACTCCCCTTACTGGAAACCTGTTTAGACCTAGAGTCTCCAAAGGATCTGATTCTAACCAGTTTCGCTGAGATTACCAAAATAATTAGAGAGGAGTTATTCCGCAAGCAAAACCTTAATAAATCCCTAGAGAGAGGCTGGTTTAACCCCCAATGCCGTAAGGCGCTCACATCTTTAAAGGAGGCTTTACGCAACCCTATAAGAGATCACATTGTAGTTAGAAAATTAAGGAAAGAATATAATTTGGCCATTAAGAACTGCAGACAGGAAATTCAAAAGGACCTTTGGGAACAGCTCCATGAGAGCTGTCGTAATAAGGACTGCTCAACTTTCTGGTGAGTAGTAAAATCTCCTTTTCTCTTAGATTCAAGTTCTGCACCCAGGATAGAAGTGGCAGTAACTGCAGAGGATTGCGTTAACCATTTCTCAAGTCTTTTCTGGAGTAAATTTATCCCAGAATGAGAATGGGAAAGCTAGGGAGGATGTCCCCCATACTACCAAAACTTACCCCATCCAGTTAGCTTTTGGCCATAATGAAATCATTACCGCCCTGTCAGCCTCTAAATCTGGCAAGGCGCCCGGCCCGGCCCGGATGGGGTACCGCTAGATATCTTTACCCATAATCTGGAGCTATGGTCCCGGATTCTAACCAGTGTTCTTGAAGCTGCCATATCTTTAGGGTTAATAGACTCATGGTCAACATCAACCCTGCTCCCCATTTTTAAAAAGGGAGACCGTAATAACCCTGCCTGCTATAGGCCCATATCCCTCCTTGACTCCCTTGGCAAAGTGGCCGGTCGGCTGGTCCACGAGCGCCTACAGGATTGGGCTGCAGCGAATGAAATTATGACCGACCTGCAATATGGGTTCCGGGAGGGACTGGGAACCGTAGAACAGGAGTTAAACCTCTCCCTTTTAATTGGAAAATACGCTGGGGCAAAGAATGGCAATCTGCATCTAGTGTATGTAGATCTGACCGCAGCGTTTGACTGCGTGTCTCATTTCAAACTATGGTCGATTTTTGCAGAACTGGGTGTTGATCCTCCCCTGGTCACATTTCTCCAAGAACTGTACTCTGATGCTTCGGCGAGAGTGAGATACGGGGTGCACGGCGAACTTACTCCATCATTTGCCGTCACCAGGGGAGTTAGACAGGGTTGTGTCCTGGCTCCCTTCCTTTTTAATCTTTACACCAATGGGCTTGAGTTGGCCATGCTGGAAGGGAGCCAGGACCTACCAACAATTGATCACCTCCCCATTCCCGCATTATTATATGCGAACGATTCGGTGATCATGGCGAGAACCCCAAATCTGCTGCAGTACCTCCTTAATAATTACAGCAAGTTTGTCATCGTTGGACCTGATGGTCAACATTAAAAAGACCTTTGTCATGCATATTGGAAAGCGGATAAAGAAGCCCAAACTGATCTTTATCGCAAAAACCAAGCTGGAATGTACCAATACGTATCCTTACCTAGGTATTTTATTGGACAGCAAAATGTCTTGGAAGCAGGCCATGTTCAGTAGGAAATTATTATTTCTACGAGCAACATCTGCCCTGGTTGCTTTTGCACGAAAGCTAGGAAAGCCTCCGCCCGAAGAACTATTGAAAATATACTATGCCAAATGCCATAGTGTGGCAGTCTATGGTGCGGGGGTCTGGGGCTATGCCGCCGTAGAAGCTCTCCAGGTAGTTGAGAATGGCTTTACCAGATATATCCTGGCAGTTCCGCAAAGTGCTCCAACGTACGGTAGCCATATTGAGTTGGGTATGGATTACATAACAACATCAAAATTCAGCCCATTCTCTTATGGCACCGAGTTTGGACCACGGAGCAGTGTAAACTGGCCCGCTCACTCATTATGGACTGCCTGGGCCTGGCCAACTGGATAAAAATCCCCTGGCTGGCCTATGTGAGTAACTTTTTTAAAGACTTAGACCTAACTTTATTTTTCTCTGAGCCCTCAACCTTGTTAAGCATTTCGAGGAAAAACCTAAAAACTTTATGCTTATCTCATTTAAGGGAGTTGCGTTTATCCCAAGAAATTACCAAGACCTCGAATACCCAGATCCTAAGTGTCCAAACTGCCCCAGGCATTCAACCTTACCTTAAATATCATCTGAACGCATATGAAAAATACCTACTGACTCTGTTTCGTTTTAATATATTTTTCCGTATTGTTTCGTTCCCAAAAAAGCAAGAATGGTCAAAATTCATTACTAAGTGCCCTTGCGAGGATATTTCGGAACAATCCATGTTACGCTATTTTGCAGATTTCATGAGTTTCCCCGAAAGCATTGGATCATCCCTCTTGTTATCTATGGGTTTGAGATCCTGTCGTCCCGCTTTCCTTGCTCTGCAATATTTAGACTCTGAATTTATTGCCAAAAGTGTGGCTGGTTTTCTTAAAATGTGTATAAAATATTGGTGTAATTATGACTAATATGTCTTTTAACGCACTTGCACTTTATCAACAGTCTGCTTATTTACCCCGTTTGGTTTTTAACCTGAAATGTATTTCTTTGTATTGTTAAAGTTGTATATCGGTACAATTTTCTCCGCCCTCTTTCTATGAAATGTTTGTTGTAATGTACTTATTATGGTTCCTAAAAAATTATGGCAACCGAATAAAAGATATACGTCGACGACGAATGATTTAATAAAACATAACCAAAACAACAAAAATCCAATAAGTCGAACTTGAGATATTGAGTTTTAAAGTTTATGGGGAGAAATAGCACCTAGAAGAAAGAATCTCGTCGCACCAGAAGGTGACAAAGTCAAAGGTTCTATCTAACTGCGATGAAGCACGTTCCCGCTAGACGGATGCTGTTAGGCCTGCTGAACTAAATTACCATTGCCCAAGTTGCAGAGCGCTTATGCGGCTCTGCGTCGAAGATGCGTTGCACAGTAGAGGTGATGCGTAAGTTCTGAAGTGGGTGAGGCTGCAGTGCGAGGTACTGATACGTCGAGGTTCCTGTCGATAGGGCTTGCAATGCGAAGTCCGATGTTAAGGATGCGAGCCTCAGCAACGGCAATGCATTGGTTCTGATGAGCAGTGCAGCTGCGATGCAGAGATCTGGCGGCGTCGTTCAGGCTGCCCTCGACGATTGATGCGAGGAGCTTGAGGTTCCGAATGAGATGCGTCGGTCCAATGTGAGCCCTTTTACAATGGGTCCAATCCACGCAACAACAAGGATGTCTGTTCTGCCTGAAGTTGCACTGTTCAGCCGAGGAGAAGCATTGGTTTTGCTCAGTAGATGTTGCTGAGCAGAGGATGCATCTCTTCTGCTGGAGATGCACCATGATGCACTTCCAAAGGTCCAGAACTTTAGTGGCACCATTTGGCAGGGCAGACTCGCAGATGGTGTCTAAGTCTAAGTGCGGGAGCAGCTTGGTTGGAAGTCTTTTATGTCCTGAGGCTTCAGATCAGGAGGCCAGCCAACTAGCCCATGGATCACTCTGGGTTCAAGTGACACAGGTCCAGTACTTTCCAGCCATGCAGTAGGGCAGCAGGTTAGCACTTCAAAGCAGAAGTAGTCCAGCAAATCAGCAGTCCAGCAGTGTGGCAGTCCTTTCAGCAGCACAGCAGTCCTTTCTGGCAGTCCTCACAGGTCGAGACATGTACTGAAGTTGTGGTGTAAGAGGTCCAATGCTTATACCCAGATGTGATTTGAAGTGGTCGAGACTTCAAAGACCCATCTTTGAAGCTCACCGAAGTCCTCCATTCCTGCCCTGGCTCCAGACTCACTACAGGGCGTTATGCAGCCCTTTATATGGGGACCAGCCACAGCCTATTCCGGTGTAAGTGAGGCTGGGCCTAGAATCTCCATATCTCCAATCAAATATTAAATACATTCAACCCTCATTTTGCGTCTTGATATATTCCAGCAGATATTCTCAGACGTTTTTCCTTTTGCTGTAAGACCATGTCTAGTAAACTATAATGTTATTTTCTGCTCTTATAATTGGTTCATACACACACACACCCTAGTTTCAGAACAACATTTTTGAATTTACTGTTAATGATGGCTCACCTGGGTGACTCTAAAAAGGAGGTGGAAGACACAATTTGCATTGCATCTAGGGTATTGCAATAATCTAACACTGTCAATGGTTTTTCTATAATAAAACTCACAAAGACCGTTCCTATGGATGACACTGAAAACCCAAACCCACTTAATAGCCTGTATATTCTAAAAATTAAACCAACCACTGGTGGGTTTTTTTTTTACACACAAAATATAGAACACAACATTTCGCAAACCTCCCTGTTTCTTAAAAAAAAAAATGATAATATTCCAAGTAGTTGGCAATCTGTAATATTTTCATTTGTCCTTTCATCAACTCCAGAAACATTGTTTGCCAGTCACTGAGGATTAGTGCAGGCACTTCACTCTTAATATCTACTCCTTTTCTCTCTGCACGGTTGGCCTCCATGAGACTTATGTTGCTCCTTCTTCCACACAACACAACAATGCGTTCCACCGCAGTGCATTACATTTTGTGTGCAGCTTTGATGCTCAGCTGAAATGCTCAACTTCGGAGTTCTGCGACGTCTGCATTTCAATGGTGTCTCCTCGTCGCATTCCTTTCCTTCTAGTTCCGCCTTTATTACTCTGCTTTCCAGGATGCAGCAAGGCCTACAACAGATCAGTTCTTTATAAAAGATTACCTCCCTTCTAATTTCTCATTTATCTACACTAATTAACCTCGCTGGTTATGCACTCCTAATCCAATTTTCCATTCAACAGTATGTTGAAATGCCCAAAGTCCACCATTAGGTGCGAACAGGAACTGATTCAGTGGAAAGTTGGTTTCCAAGCAAATCAGCCATTGCTAAACTGATATCAGTAAAAGCCCAAACCTCACTTCAATATCTATCTTCTAGCACAAGGCAAATAGTATGAATATGGAAGGCACCACCAAGAGGAAGATAACAGTTTAGCTATTTTCCCTAGAGCTACCATCCTGGAGCTCTAATTTGTACATCGTACAACAGATATAGGACATACAAAAAGGAGGAAACAATTTCCCAAATAAAGCAAATATTGTTAATCATTTTAAAGAGGCTTTAGAATACCACATTGTACTACAAACATAGAGTTCTAAGCCAAACCAGCAAACTAGTTCTTTGTAGATAAATACTTTTTACTCATGTAAAGAAATCTATTCCTTGCAACCAACCAGTTCCCAAAGGGAAAGGAACTGAGTCCGGTAAAGAATCTTAGACAAGATAATTCTATTTTTAACACAGTGTGTATGTATATGGTATTTCTATAACTTAAACCTAGCCAAAACGCAGTGGAGTGCTGTAATTAGTATATGAGCTGAACCCCAGTATTCTACTGCACTCCAATAATTTAGATCACTCTCAAATTTACCTCCTATATTCTGCTTCAGCACACTAGATCTTGTGATTAGAGTCCCCACCCTCTTCAACATTAGGCCTACCATAAAAAATATTATTCAGAAAAGGGGGTGGTGATGAACAGAGTGTCTGAATTAAGCAGCCCACTCTTACCCAGTCCAAAGATCAGGGCTTGATCCATCACTGTTTTTTAGCTCACTGCACCATCCCAGCTCAGAACTTGGCTATATGCAAATTAGTCTGACCCTGGCCCAGTGCATCATGGGAACAGGGCAGACCAAACTACCAAGCCAATTCTTATACTGGTAAGGAAACAAGCTACCGGGGACCAATGTTCCCTCTAATTTTTTTCCTCAGTTTGCAGCAGTGGAGGGTCTCTGTGCGCTGCAACCATGGCTACGTGCACCAGGAACCAGACCATGCGCGTTTGCAGTTCCTAATGTCACTCCAAACGTTTACTTAAAAAAGTGAGATGGTGCATTTTCACACACACAGCGCCATGTTACGGGTCTTAAGCTTTGTTTCTTTCTTTTTTTTTGAAACCATGACTGGTTTTAAGGTTTATGTATGGTCATGTGCATTGTAATGTTTTCTCATCAACTGTTTTTTGTCAATTGTGTTAATGTACATTCACTGTTTGCATTGTGATGTCTCCCCTGTTCTGAACATATGTGAATAACTATGCTCAATTAAAAAATAATGAATAATTGAGTAGATAAATACTCCACACGATATGATTGTTTCTTGGTTTGCCATGTGATAATTGCATAACATGAATGTGATGACTAGATGCTCTTTGTTTTTCTAAAAGTAGGCCCTTTCTAGTTGTCGTTTAGGGCCATACCCCCTTTGATATGAAAACTTTCTAAAACTGGCATTTTCAGAGTTGTGACCTAAAATATGAATTTACCATTGAAGAGGATTTCAAATTACAATTATGCAGACACCAGACAAGGCATTCCTACCTGCTCCAAAACAAAATAAATCACTTATTAAATGTAATTAGGTATCCTAAGGGAGAGGTTGGCCTTTGAATAGTGAACATTAGATTTGGAGGTTTTTCACTACCTGGGCATGTAAAACATAAATGTATATATCAACCTTTTTAAATGCAGCACTTCCTGCCTTCTGGAATGTTTAGGGTCTACCTTAGAGTGACATATGCATTAAAAAGGAGGGTGGTTTTGGCCTAATTCAGCGAAACAGGAGAATGAAGGTAAAACATTTGGGGAAAACCACACCAAGGGTGCCAGATGTAACAGGAAGGATATGGTTTGACTAGCATTAAACAATTTGGTGAACCAGGCGTAATACCACCACAGTGCATGACTTCTTGTTTCTAGATTCATAATGTTTTCACAACCCCACGTTTTAGTGAGTGGTCTATGTGACTCAGTGTTCTCTACCCATGGGTAAAATCAAATTATTGTTGGGTATGTTTTGTTTTCTTATCAAATAATTACTACCAATGTTTAGTGTAATTTAGTTTTCATATCTCTGTAAAAGAAATGGGTAGAAAAATATGTTGAGAAAGTGATTACCTAAGAGCGCAAAATTTGTCACAACGGTAGGCTGCGATTAATTAACAATAACATGCCATTTGTTTTCATAGTTCCCATTTTGAACATTAGACAACGGGGGTGTGAGTGGTTCCATGGTGAGATCCGGGACTACTCTCACCAAGCAATTGCCACTGTGCTATGGAACCTTCCCAGACTTTTAATAGAGTTCACACTCAGCATATTTTGGAAAAGTGGTAAAGCCAGAATTAAACGTCAAATCTCCTAGCACTATGGCTAATGGCATTGTCCCAAATTTCGTGGAGGAGGTTGGGTGTTTGTGTCAGCCAACCTCAGTGAGTTGAACACCTTGTTTGGGG
This sequence comes from Lissotriton vulgaris, assembly GCF_964263255.1. Lineage (NCBI taxonomy): Eukaryota > Metazoa > Chordata > Amphibia > Caudata > Salamandridae > Lissotriton > Lissotriton vulgaris. The sequence goes on along the minus strand of NC_141698.1, from coordinate 788,215,536 downwards.
GTCTTTGCACTCAATACCTTAACTGAGCCTGTTTCTACCACTCCTATGGCTTACATGTAAGTGGCTAAAGGCATAAGGAGATTGGGAGACCTATGATTCTATTTCATTTCAGTTCAATAATCCGGTAACTTCCTTTGTACACTTGACTCGCCAAAAGGAGCAAAATCAAGCAGAGAAGGCTAACCCCAGGGTGCAGGAGAGGGACCACGATTCAGTTAAAGCATAATACAGTACTATCAAATTTGTGACCCCTCTAGAAACTAGGAGCTTGGATTAGAGGGCAGGATAGATTGAAACTCTCAAAATAACTCCATAACTCACTGCCCATACCATGTAAATGCCTCGTTTCCTGGATGCCCACCTTACACTCACCCCTCCTATCACCACCCTGCTGGCCTCAATGCTGCCCTCGGTCACACCAGACCATTCATTTTGGCCCCTAGTAAAACATTTGCGACTACACATAGTGTACACTAAATAAGCTCTTGTTGTGCCATGGGTAAGTTTACACTATAAAAGTTCAAAACATACATTGCACTGGGGCCTGACGGAGACTGAACTAACAGTATTTTAACTCCTAAGGAGTGCAGCCACATTACCACTAGGGGATGTGAAATCAAGCCGAACATCACATCATGATCTGGCAAAGTTGTGCATTGTATCCCTTGGGAAAGATGACGATGAAGGTCTAGCAATCATAGCATTTTGTCATTAACCAGAACGAAGATGATTGTCTACATTTTGGTGGTCTGCAGTGGTTGTAATTCAAATCCTTAGGAGAACAAACACACAACACACTCCCAGGTAACATAAAAAGATCATAGCTATGTCTCCATTCATGCACAAGCATTATTAAAGCTGGAAACACTATTGGGCTTGGGTCTCGATATTAGGCAAGAATAGCTGACTGTATGCACTTATGGTTATAATTTACACATAGTGTACTATTTGTGTGTGTGAATTCCATGGTATGCAAACCTCACACAGCCGCATGATAAGCAGATGCATGCTTTAATTCAATTCTGCACATGCGATTTTAGGCACTGCCATCACATGTGTAGTAATGGAGAGCATTCTTGCACTGTGCAGATTAGCATGGCTATATTCTTCCCAGACAGGAAGTTGTTTTGGGCCTCCAAGCCCATTGTACTGCATGTCATGATTTATGCATACAACACTTCATCCAAAAAACTGTGCAGGTTTATGATAATGTAGGGATGCAAATAGCATCTCATCTTTTCTGCCAAGGGCAGTATCATTCATGCCCATGGAAAGGCTTCCCAGCTCGACACTCTGACGTGGATCATCATGGCGTCACGGCTTAAGCCCTCCGAGTGCCTAAATTATTCACCACCAGCCATGTCCAGCAAACCTAGCATGCAACTGGCTCAGCAGTGCTGGCACACATTTCACAGTCATTGCACAAGCCTCTGCCTTGTTCCAGTCACTCCCTCCGTGATAAATGCCTCCAGGACCACTATCCCCATATTTTTTAAAAAAAAATTTAGTTTGAAAGGTTTTATGTAGCGCTAGCTAGACCCGGAGGTATCAGAGCGCTTTACAGGGTTATCAGGCCATAGTTGCAGGTTACATTGTTACAAAGGTTATACATTTAAAGGACAGAATTTTTCTATTTCACCTCGTTTTCAAAGAAGTCCATTATAGCCGTCTAACAGCAGGTAGTGAAGTCACCTCACATACCAAAAAGGTTTCGCTTCAGTGCACTCCTATCCACACAATCCAGAGGGTATTCCCCCCTGGCGCCAGCATTGCTGTCAGGGAAACACCTGAAGTAAACCAAGCTTTTAACAGAGCCAGGAGAGGGCATGCAGGAATTATTTTATTTATTTATAAAGTTTTATATAGCACAAACTTGATCCCGAAGGATATCAGAGCGCTTTACAGTTTGAGGGAAATGAAGGTAACAGATCAGTACATTAGTCAAATAGGGAATATGCATAGGGATTGAATCAAATAGCGCACACATAAGGTGAACATTCTACTGGGCATACCAGAGAACACTCTAGTTTCTGCTGAGAATAGGGACCACAACTGCATCTCCGGGAGAACCAAAAACCAGACCAGGGGTATCATTTACTTAGACTGGCATTGGTACTGGATTCGTTACCCGTGTTAACCATGTATTCTTAAAGAAACGGTGTATTCTAATTTCTGTTCTCTGTACTCCCTCTCCTCCATATTCTGCAGGGTATGGGTTATTGGATTTAATAATTTGAATGGCGGTCAAAACTTGAGGCAATGAAATGATTCAACAGATGTATGAACTGCGGTGTGCATGTTAGTGTCATCTGTTCAATCGATGGCAACTTGTTATTACCCAACATTGTGGCGGGGTATGCAAGTATCCCATCTGTTTCTGTGCATGTATGACAGTGTGCCAGGACGGTGTTTTCAATAATACCCTACAGTGCAGTGCAAGCCTCTTTTATGGCACCAGCTACTAGTCTCTGACTGCAGTCCCTCCCTCATCAATGCCACTCACTGTAACCCCTGCCCCTCACTGCTGCCTTTAAACTGTTGCTCCATAATGCAGCCTCTTGTGCCCTGCTATCCCTTTAGCCCAGCTGAAATCTCTCACATCTGACTTTCGTGCATGCTTCCGAAATACAAATTACAGGCGTTTTGAAAGAGCAGAATACTGGTCACATTGTGCACTCTGGGTACAGTGGGAGACTTTGGGGTGCGTGCTAAAACGAAAGTAAACTCGTACAAGTTAGGGAATCCGTCGCCAGAGCAGATCGTCTCATGTGCTACAAATTAAAACCTGACATAAATACGAACATATTCTTAGCAAGGACACCTACATGGCAAGCAGTGAACTAGAACTGCAGAAACCAAATATGTTTATAAGAGGAAAGACGGGAAAGGGTACCTTCCAGTCGGCGGAGCTGTTGCTGTTCCCTTTATCTTTGAAGAAGGGCACGGATTTATTTCACCAACCACTTGCAGACTTGCTGTATTGGTTTAATAGTAAAGAGAGGCTGCGGGGAGATTATGTGCTTGTTTTTAAATATCCATGTTAATCACAGCCCCTTCACGAGCTGCGCTTAACATGGATTCTTAAATAAAAGCACTCAATCTGCGCGCAGCCTCACTTTACTACCAAACCAATACAGCAAGTCTGCGAACAAGGCAGATTAGCCTACAAAACACACGCTGTGTTTGGAAACTTGCTGTATTGTTCTGATAGTAAAGTGAGGCTGCGGGGGAGATTGAGTGCTTTTGTTTAAATATCCATGTTAATCGCAGCTCGTGAAGGGGCTGCGATTAACATGGATACCTAAATAAAGGCAGACCATCTCCCACACAGCCTCGCGGTACTAATAAAACAGTACATCAAATGGTGCGTGAGCTTCAGGGCAGTAGAAAAAGCACACGCAAATGGGCACATCAAAACACTTAGCTCCGCAACTTCAAAATTACCGTTTTTCGAGCCGCGCGCCTTTTAAAAGCGGCGGCAGCGCGAATACTCACGTGGGATGTACCCTCTGTGCGCGCTCCACACATGGCACTGCGTGCTCGGGGGTAGTGATGTGCGCGGCCGCGCGGCTTATTGGGAACAGTGCCGGGGACCGGTTTCTGGCATTTCAGCCGTCTTCGGCCCGGCTTGCTTGAATCCTGATGGTGCAATGAGCTAGGGACTCACATCTGAGTATACCCTTCCACGCTTATGGTGGACAAAAATTATTCAGAAAAGGGGGTGGTGATGAACAGAGTGTCTGAATTAAGCAGACCACTCTTACCCAGTCCAAAGATCAGGGCTTGATCCATCACCGTTTTTTAGCTCACTGCACCATCCCAGCTCAGAACTTGGCTATATGCAAATTAGTCTGACCCTGGCCCAGTGCATCATGGGAACAGGGCAGACCAAACTACCAAGCCAATTCTTATACTGGGAAGGAAACAAGCTACCGGGGACCGGTTTCTGGCATTTCAGCCGTCTTCGGCCCGGCTTGCTTGAATCCTGATGGTGCAATGAGCTAGGGACTACCATAAAAAATAAGCAATCATTTACTGTGTCCACTCAACAACCGAGTTCAAGATCAGGGAAAAGTTAGAGTTTTTAATACAAAATCTTAAAAAATCCTATGGTACAGAATAATTGTCAAATGCCTTGAAGACACCAGTGCAGAGTGCATAATCAAAATAATTCTAAGCCCATAATGAACAGTAAAACCATAATAGAAAATAGACCACCTTCTAAAATCTAATTGTTAGATTCATTAGGAACACTTTTTCTAGTAGAAAGGTAAAGTCTTGCAGCTAATGAACAGAGTCTCGGAAGGAACAGGAAAGTCATTTAAGAAATCGGACAGATTCTCTGTAGGAACTCGGAAAGTCTGTGGTTCACCCTAAAACCAGGGATTTCTTTTTTTTACTCATTTCTATCATAAATGAGCAAATCTACAGACAAACAATTATACGACTAGTGAGAAGACCATTTTTGGCAAATCGGAGTAATACATTTCATTAAAATGTACATAGAACTAGCCCACCTTTACAAACGTCTACAGCAGCTTCTACACTGTTGCTGCACAACATTATAAAACCATTTTAGACAATAGCTCATACAGTGTTCTTTGCTAGGCCCACGCCAAAAAAAGCTTCGCTCACAGTAGAGTGCACTTGAAGAAAAATAACTAGTTACGTCACAGTATCCTGTGCTCTGTGAGGACTGCAGAGACTAGGCAGATGAGGCAAAAAGGGGGACATTTGACTGGGAGGGGAATGAGAGGGAGCAGTTTGAACAGAACATCATGAAGCCAATAGGTCTCGCCTATGCAAAAGCTACTGGCTTTTCCTTAATGTTTTAGCCATGTTGTACACCAGTGTGGCTGCCGTTCAGCATGGCTGGCTAAAATGTAGTTGGGTAAAGTAGAGTGTTGTTAAGTGCAGTAGTACTAAGTGGCGCAGAGTAGCACAGAGTTGAGTGGAGCGGAGTGAACTGGAGTGTCATGGAGTTGTGTGAAGGGAGTAGAGTGCCATAAAGTGGAGTGACATCGAGTATAGTGGAGCGGTGTAGATCACAGTGGGGTGGCTTAGAGGGTGGTGCTCTGAGTGGAGTAGAGTGTTGTAGACTAAATTGGCGTAGAGTAGATTGTCATAGAGTGGAGTAGTGTAGGAGAGTGGAATAGAGTATTGTATGGAGGAGTGGCGTAGAGCAGACTGGAGAGGCTTGGAGTTGAGTAGTACAATGGAATAGAGTGTAGTAGTTTGCCATAAAATAGAGTGGAGTAAAGTGTCATGGAGTGGCATAGAGGAAGTTGCATGGATCTTCGTAGAGTGGATTAGTGTTATAGAGTGGTATAAAGTGGAGTAGAGTGTTGAAGAATAGAGTGGAGTAGAGTTTATTGGAGGAGAGAAGCGTAGAGTGGCATAAAGTACAGGGGTGCAGAGTGCAGTGAATTAGAGTTCATTGGTTTGGAGTAAAGTGACAGATTGCAGTGGCATAGACTAGATTATTTCAGAGTAAAGTAAAGTGGCATAGAGTTGATGCAAGGTAGATTACAGTGGCATAGAGTAGCGGTATAGAGTCCATTGGTGTGGAGTTGATTATTACAGAGTAAAGTGGCGGAGTGGTGCAGATTAGAGTGAAGTTGCCTAGACTGGAGTGGTGTAGACTTCAGTGGCGAAAAGCACATTGGTGCATATTCGAGTGGGGTAGACTGCACTGGCATAGCGTAGAGTGGTGCAGCAGAGTGAAGTGACGTAGAGTGCAGTGGTGCACAGTAGTGTAGTGTGAAGTAGAGTACAGTGGTACTGTGGCACAATAGAGTAGAGTAGAGTGGGGTAGAGTAAAGGGGTGTAGAGTGAAATGGTGTAGAGTGGCGTAGAGTAAACTATAGTGAGGTAGACTGCAGTGGTGTAAAGTAGAGTGTTCCAGAGTAGAGTTTAGTGACTTACAGCGCAGTGGTGCAAAGTACATTGGTGTAGAGTGCAGAGGTTCAGTTAGCTCTTTCTATCAGTGCCGGGATGTCCTTTGCTTGGTATCTAAAGACTATTTAACATTACAGAGGCATATGGTGTATTGAGTAACGTTTTGTATGGTCCATTAGTGTGGAGCTCAGTGGCATAGAGTGCAGCAGCAAAGAATAGTGGAGTGGCGCGCGTAGGATGGAATGACGCATAGTGGAAGAGAGTGCAGTGACGTAAAATAGAGCGGATTGGTGCAGGGTAGAGTGCAGTAAGGTAGTGATGCAGTGGCAGGGTGCAGTGTTGCAGAGTGCAGCAAGGTGTAGTAGAGTGGCGCAGAGTGCATTGGGGCAGAAAGCATTGGTGCAGATTTTTACTGGCTTGGAGTACAATGGAGTAGTGTGCAGTGGGGTAAACAATTGCAGAGTAGAGTATAGTCTTGTAGAGTATAGTAGCACAAAGTGTAGTTATGCAGAGTAATTAGAGTAGATTGCATTGATTTTGAATATAGTGGTGTAGAGTGCAATGGTGGAGTGGGGCAGAGTGGCACAGAGCAGAGTGGCACTGAACGGTGTAGAGTGGATTGGGGCCTAGTGCAGTGGCATAGAGTAGATTGTTTCAGAATTGAATGGAGTGGTGCATGGTAGTGATGTAGAGTGCGAAGTAAATTAGAATGGATTGGCATAGAGTGCATTGGCATGGAGTGGTACAGAGTAGATTGCAGTGGCATAGGGTGCAGTGTTGCAGAGTAGTGGCATAGAGTGGAGTTGTGCAGAGTGTAGTGGTGCATAGTAGGGTAGTGTGTGGTAGAGTGCGTTGGCGTAGAGTGGTATTGCATAGAAAGGCATTAAGTGGTGCAGAATGGAGTGCAGGGATGCAGTGTGGAGTGGCATAGTGTGGAGTGATGCAAAGTAAAGTGGAATATGCATGGTGTGGTAGCACACTACCATTACAGACAACCCATCTTCAATTGAAATCACGATTACATTTGCACAGAGTTACAGTTTCACTGGTAAAATATACAGCGCACAAACGATAATGTGTAGAAATGTGTTAATTTGTTTTGATCTTTTTTAAATATTTGTTTCCACCACACTTCAGAATTACCAAAAATGTGCTTCATTTGGGCTTTTGTAATTCATAAATATCTGTACAGTTCATTTACAGACATTCACATTTTGTTGTGTGCTAGAAAACAAAATCCTCAAGCACTCTCCCTGAGCCAGCAGAATTGTCACATAAATCCTCTCATTTTGAAGTCCGAAAAAAAGAAAAGTAAATACCAAGCTCCCTGGAAGATGGAGCCTGACATTTGACCTCTGTCTTTGAATGCACAGCAAATGTGATATGACAAGATTAGGACGGGAAACATCCTTCACAACGCGGGCATTGCTTCTCAATGCCTTTACATCGCGGGTATTACAACACAAGTCGTTTCAACAACTTGCGCTGGATGGCGCTCTAACATAACGAATAGTATGATTTACTATTCCAACACCTTCCCTACTGTATATAGAGTGGAGTTGGAATAGTAAATCATACTATTCCAAGTCCAGCGCCCTCCAGCGCAAGTCACGGCTTGCGTTGTAACAAACGCGATGTAAAGTACCACGTTGTAAATGTATGCGTAGTAACCTCATACATTCGAGAGTGACGGGTTTCAAAGGCTTGCTTGCAGAATTTAAGCACTTGTGGAAAAATACAGTGAATAGAGTTGAGGCAAAGGACTAACTCGAGCTCGACAGCTCAAAACAAATACAGCCTCAAATAGAAAGCAAGGACATGTGAGTTACAAACCACAAAGCCAATTGTAAACAACAGGTGGAATACATGCCCAGGAAAGCTTTCCAAATGTCACCAAGCTGTCATTAGCAAGTCAAACAGCTGCGCTGTCTGGTAGACTTCGACCTAAAAATGGCACCTTATGAAAATGCGACACAGCTTAATCATGTTATTAAACACACTTCTACTTATATTAGCAAAATTGTTTCAAGTGCAGTATAATTAATTCATCGGTTATAACTAGAATTCATCATAAAAATCATTAGTACTTCAAAACTTGTCATCCAAAGTGCATGTTTAAAAAAAAAAAAATCACCAATAGTCAAAGGCAAGCTTAACTCCATGAGCAATGGGAGAGAAAGTGGAGTTGCGAATGCTTAAGGCATTGGGAGTTAATGTTCTTAAAGTGCTGAGTCTTCAACACATTCCTAAATCTGAGCTCCATTGAGTGGTCCTGATAGATACGAGGATGTAGTTCCAGATCCTGGGTGCATTAAATGAAAAGGCCTGTTGTCTTCGTTTAAAAAAAAAAAAAAAAAAAAAAAAACTTTTTACACTTCTTAAACTGAAGTCTGATGGTGTTGTGGATGTGCCAAGACATAACAGAGATGGTAAGCCTGTTTGCAAGATATGCAAGGGTATTGGTTATGATGGTTTGGATATGATGCAGCTGGACGGCAAGGGGAGTCAAAGGTCTTCCATCGGGGGCGGGGGGGGGTGTAATGTGATCATATTTCTTCAGACCCTGGATATGATTTGCTGCAGCATGCAGCATGCAGGATGTCCCTAATGGCTTCCAATGTGGAGCCTGGGAAGCCATGGAGTAGGGTAGTCCTTCCAGACGCAAGAGTACAAGGGCTTGAACTGCAGTTCTGAAGTTGCTTTTTGGAAGAAACAATTCTCCTTTCTTTAGAAAGGAGAGCTGGTACTGGGTCATCTTTGTGTTTTTTGAGAATGTGTTCCTTGAGGGCGGTTGGTGTTTGGGGTGAGTCCAAGTGATTTTACATTGGGTGGGAATTTGGGTTCAAAGCTGCCAATGTTCATGTCATTCAACCATGTTTTTACTGTATCTTGTTTGTTGTTCTTGGCAAACAAAAGAATTTTTATCTTATTTGGGTTGATCTTCAGGTAGGTGCTGGACAATCGGCCTGCATGGTGTGCAAGCTGTGTTTGACTCAAAAATGTTTAACACATTTTCCCTTTTGTGCTCTCAATTCACTAACCAGTATTTAGCAAATCAATTAGAATGCACTGAACCAATCTCCTGCTTCATATTCAATACTCCTCAATTAAACAACTGGTTCTACTTGTCTCCCCTTGAAAAAAAAAATATAGAATGATAGAATTTTGCACTTGGTGTGTAAAAATAAATAAAGAACTGTAAAAAGCTTACCTGCTGCTGTGCTGTGACTTCTGCCGGTGGGGAACCAAAACCAGAGGGCAAGAGGATTCGAAGCTATATATATATATATATATATATATATATATATATATATATATATATATATATATATATATATATATATATATATATATATATATAATATATATATTATTCTTATAAAATGCAAATCATTCTATCCACAATATATACATTGACATTTGTACAATATTTAGTATAATATACTACAGTACAAAGGAGTCAAAAATTATTCCTGTTCATGTGTAATATTTCAACCGTGTATATATACCCATATGTGATGTTCATGTACAGTCCCCGAATAAGCAGGCCTAAAATGATTTATGTCCACATTATACCATGGCTTGTAAACATATGCATTTCATTGCAAACAAATAAATAGTTTCAGTAATTACCCTTGTACAAATTATATCTAAAAGTTTTAATAGATTGTCACTCGTGGATATAAACAAAAACACACACAAACTGTTATACATTTTTTCTTTTCTTTTGTACTTATTTTATTCCAATCCTAAAAAACTGTTGACGCAGCGGATCTTAGGATCAAATCCCCCCCTTCTTCGGAACAATTTCGCATAATTTTTTTTTTTAAAGTTGTTTTTATCTCAATTCGCCATTTGTGTCCTTATCTCTTTCCTGATGTCTGTTCGCCCTCCACTGGACCTCGACTTTATGTAAAAAGGTGTACGTTCCTTAGTTGATGTAGAAACTTCTCTTTACGTTTTTGTCACTTCTATGTCTAACCCCTATGTTCTTGCTCGTGACTTAATCTTTTATAAATGGTGAGCAGTACTAATCTTCACTTTAGGGTACTCCTGGGTTCTGTTCTTATTCAATAGTGAGTACCCTAAAGTGAAGATTAGGACTGCTCACCATTAATACAAGATTAAGTCACAAGCATTCCGATTGATTTACTAAATACTGTTTGGTGAACTGAGAACAAAAAAGGGAAAACGTGTTAAGATTTTTGAGCTGATCTACCGAACAAGGTCCCTTTTGGCTTTCAAAGGGTAACTTTACTCTGTTTTCGTAGCAAGCTGTCTTTGAGGCATTGAAAGTGTGAAGCAGAGGAGACTTTCAAGAAGACTTGTATATCATCGGAATATCGGGGAAACTTGATGCTTATACTAGTGAGCAGAGATCCAAGCAGCTCCACATGAAGGCTGCTGCCTCCTTCCTCGACGGAAGAACACAGAGAGTCCGCCTACCACCGTATAAGTCAGAGGCCACCGAAGTCATCTGCGGCGTCCCTCAAGGATCCTCGCTGAGCCCCACCCTCTTCAACGTCTACATGAACCCCCTCGCGGCCATCGCACGCCAACACAACCTGAACATAATCTCCTACGCCGACGACACCCAGCTGATCCTCTCCCTGACCAACGACCCCGCCGCCGCCAGAGCCAACCTGCACAAAGGGATGAAAGAGGTAGCCGAGTGGGTGACGACCAGCCGCCTGAAATTGAACTCAGACAAGACGGAGGTCCTCATCCTGGGCTCTTCCCCCTCCGCCTGGGACGACTCCTGGTGGCCTCCAGCCCTGGGCACCGCACCCAAACCGACAGACCACGCACGCAACCTGGGCTTCATCCTGGACTCCTCCCTCTCCATGACCAGGCAAGTCAACAACGTCTCCTCGGCATGCTTCAACATCCTACGCATGCTACGAAAGATCTTCTGGTGGATCCCCACCGAGACCAGGAAGACCGTCACCCAGGCCCTCGTCACCAGCCGACTGGACTACGGCAACGCCCTCTACGCCGGTACCACCGCCAAGCTCCAGAATAGACTCCAGCGGATCCAGAACGCCTCAGCCAGACTCATCCTCGACATCCCACGAACCAGCCACATCTCCGGACATCTGAGAGACCTGCATTGGCTCCCCGTCAACAAAAGAATCACCTTCCGCCTCCTCACCCACGCACACAAAGCCCTACACGACCAAGGCCCGAGCTACCTCAACAACCGAATCAACTTCTACGCTCCCAAACGCCACCTCCGATCAGCCAACCACGCCCTCGCCGCCGTCCCCCGCATCCGAAGAGCGACAACAGGAGGAAGGTCCTTCTCCTACCTGGCCGCCAAGACCTGGAACTCCCTCCCGACCGACCTGCGCCTGACCCAAGACCACCTCTCCTTCAGGAAGAAGCTGAAGACCTGGCTGTTCGAGCAGTAACGGCACCCCCCCTCCCCCCAGCGCCTTGAGACCCTACGGGTAAGTAGTGTGCTCTATAAATGCCTTTGATTGATTGATTGAAGGCTGGAGATGACCGGAGACAGTATGGCATCTTGGGGCACTCCACACATAATGGGGTTAATTGTGACCTAATGGTGCCAATGTGAAGAAACTGGTGTCTGTTGGAAAGAGAACCAGTGAAGGGCAATACTGGTGAATCATATTTGACACTCTAGGGTGTGTGAGTGTGGGTTGATCAAATGTGTTGAAGGCAGCTGAGAGGTCTAGTACATTTATCTGAAACTCCTACCCCATACACCACAAGAAATGATTTAATAGTTCAATTTAATTGCATCTAAATTTGAGGATAAAAATAGGTTAGAGGGAATGTGACATGTTGACATCTATTGCCTTGAGGGTACCTTGGCCATTAATGACCACCACTTAAACAGGTTTGAGAATCTGTGCTCATAAAGGTTTCAATAATGAAGGTCTTGGTGGTTTTTGACCGAAGTATCAACAACTCTAATGGTTAGCATAGTTTTGTATATGCAACTACTGTGCCCTATGTTTTCCATGTCGGTTTAAATTTGCATAATAATTTAATAAATAAATGTATGTAGTGAGTAAGAACCTAGCAAAGTAGTAGCAAGGTGAAGAACAGGAATTGTGAGCCCTAAATGCAATACATCATCCACACAAAAGATGATGGGTGGAATGCTTGCAATAAGTATACCAATGGCAAGCTCTCGGGGTAACATTCCAACCTAATGTTCTTTATCCCACCATGCCACCTCTGATTGGACAGCCGTATGCAAATCATTATTTGTCCTCCTCCAGTAGAAACAGTCCAACCCGAACTGCCAAAACAGTTCCACTCCACACTGTAACTCAAGCGCAACCCAAGACCAGACCAGATAATATTAATATAAGCTTGTTCACAAGGAGGCAGGTAGTGAGGTTCATTAAAGACAGTAAAGCTCTTTGAAGAGATTTTGAAAAATATATTTTGTACAATACAGGCATTAGCAGTTGAGACCTATCCGACTACCTTGATAAATATGACTCGTTGATCACCCACACTTAATTTCTGGGGAGTTTAAGGATTTAGTTTGATTGTGATCAGTTACTAGGGAGTAAACCGCGAGGGATCCTGGAGCCAGTATTTGACGCAAAGAGGACTTCTGTTACTCTTGAAAGCCTAGTCACTTCGTTCAAGAAAAGGAAGAACTTGAAAGTTTGTTTGTTGATGAATGGAAGGTACATTCATTGCTGCAGGATCTAGATGTGAAAATACAGATCCAATGTGGTTACGATCCACTTTTACCTTCATAAATATATGTATGCATTTGCCCATGCTGACATGCCTTCCTAGCGGATTCTTGACTCGGATGTTTCAAACAATCAGAGTTCTTGGATTGTGTAATTTCAATTTCTTTTAATTATTTTCATGCAATTCTTTGTAACCTTAATATACTTAAAATAACTTTTTGTGAGTAAAAGTATTCCCAGCCAATACCATTAATCTAAAGTAACTTTTAAACATAACTTTTTTTACCTTGGGTGACAATTGCATTGCTTCCACATGAGAAAACAAGCATTTGCAATGCAATAGGTCTCGCAGCATTAAAGTTTGAGTTACTGGCATTGTAAATGACAATGCTTTTCATTAATTTTTTAAAATTTACAATTGATATATAAACATGGTTTGTGAGTGGTTAGCTGTTGCTAACAGAAACCCTCAGACCTAGAGCACTGCACGGCTCATATAATTGAATATGCACTGAAATCGGAAGGCTGCAATGCTCATTGAATGCATAGGGCTCTGTGTCCATGCACACCTGATGTGCAGCCAAAGCCTACCTTACAGAGGGCCCCACAGAAATTAATCAGTGATGCCACAGGCCATGGTGCCAAGTATTCGAGAGCAAACAATGTGTCACGTGAGTGGATGCCTGTCATCAGCTGTGGCCCAGCACCACACTGGCACGAAATACAGCACGCAGGCCTAGAATTCGGCATGGCCTCTTTAGAGAATCACTATGCATTCAATCTGCGGTGCTAAGAGGTACCTATGATTAAAGTCACAGGAAAGCAGCATTGGCATGCCGGGGAAAAGCCCTATGATAGGCTATGAAGTTAAACTCACACTTTGTTTTGCTTTTTGCAGTTTTGTATAGCATGAACTCGACCTGAAGGTGTTGCTAGGCACCAGGAGATTAAGTGACTTGCTCAGAACCACAGGATGTGAGTCCAAGACTAGGCTCGAACCCGGTAACCCAGCTCCAATGTCGGCAGCTCCGGCAGTTATGCCACATCCTGTTTTTACTGCAGCGTCCACGCACACATTTCAAGAAGCAACTAACTTCATGTACAAAACGCACATTGTATTTGGGAACGTGTGGGCTGGCGCCTTCCGCATTTTCAATGGCACATGTCCACATCTCCATGGTGTACTATGCTCATTTGTTAAGTATCCGTGGCTCTGCTAAGCAACTTCAAGCACACAAATCCCCCGCCCCACCAGCTGGATAAATGTGGCACATTCTATGAGCACGCAGGTAGGGGAAACGTAAAAACTGAGGAGAGGCATGCGTCAAATACCTAAGCTTGGCCTACCTTTGGAATAGTCCAGTACAAGAAACTGTCATTATTAGCATAGGTGTAAGAGGAGGAATGGAGCAGCGCCGTAAAGAAAGGACTGCGGGGGGGGGGGGGAGGTGATGGAACACTATACAAAACTGCCCCTAAAAAAATAAGCATAGAGGTGTTTAGGCGGCACGCGATAAACAAATCAATAGCACTCCTAATATGTGGCTGGACCGGTAACCCATAAAAAAACCAAAAAAACATTAATGTAGGGGGGGCGAGATGAAACTGAGTACGCGTGAGGGAGCTAGATACGGAAGCAGTACTCAAAGAACAGGGCCCGCACCATTCTTTCCTTTGCCAGCTTTTGTTATCCTCACCTCAAAACATCTGGGAGGAGGGCTTTAGCTACACGCTCACCCATGGGAGGATGTTTACAATGTCCGTCGGGGTCGGTGCCTAGTACTACACAAACAAGCGTTGAGTTAGGCGTCCGCGCGGTATCTGTCCGTGCCCATGGGTGGTGCAAGCCTCCTGCCTGTGACGCTGGTGTCCTCGCGGTGCTGTAGTTTTTTCATTGTTTTGTGCCAAGACTCAGTGCGGAGCTCACAGTGGATGCCATACAGTCACAAGCTTTGAGATACATAAATAAAGACTGCCAGTCACTGGCACCACCTCCATGCGGATGTAACACACATTCTAACAAAAGTCAAAGCAAACACGGAAAATGAAGTGCCTATATGCGCCGCCTGGAACCTCAAGGCACTGGGTAAAGTTTAATAACTAGCATCGAACAGCACTTTTTGCTCAGCTGAAGTCTAGCGCTGCGTCTACCTTCATTCTCCACGGCCGCTGGGTACCACAACTGTGACACCAGCTCTTTCACAATCTGCACAGCACAGAGAGGCTGAAGAAAAAGGCGAGCTCCCCCTCACAGAGAGGCTGGGAGGCACGGCAGACAAAGCAATCACTTTCACTTTCGCGATTCAAGACGTGCATGTGCATTGACAACCAGCATGTCTTAGCCCGGCTCATGTAGCCCCGTAGTAATCCTACACATACACAATCCTGCTGTAACTCCTAAATCTGCGATATCCTACCTGTCGTCCCTGTCACCACATACCCTGGGCTGCAATCAGCGACCTCCGGAGCTGCAGTGGACCGCGGAGCCCCAGCCACCCAACATCTGAGTGTTGCGTGTGGCCCAACCTGCGACTGCCGCTGTGTGCGGGTGCCCGGACCCCAGCCCTGACCTGACGATGACCTCTAACTCTGCTTAGCGAGGGGAGTGCCCCAGGTCCGTGTGTGATGGAGTCTCGGCCTCCGTTGTTTTCCTGGTTGCTGCCGGGGCCACAGCGGAGTGCGAACTGGAGAACTGGTGAGGAGCGGTGGGGGCCCACAGCGAGAGAGCCATCAGGGCACAAGACTAGGGCATGGGAGACCTTTTTGGTTGGTGCTCACATTTCTGTGCAGCGGGGGGGGGGGTCTTGGTTCTCTCGTGTGTGTGATGGCGGGGGGTGGAGTGTCATTGTATGAGTGCCCCAAGTCCGTGTGGGATGGGGTCTTGGCCTCCGTGGTTTTCCTGGTTGCTGCCGGGCCGCAGCTGAGTGCGAACTGGAGTACTGGTGAGGAGCGGTGGGGGCCCGCAGCGAGAGAGCCATCAGGGCACAAGACTAGGGCATGGGAGACCTTTTTGGTTGGTGCTCACATTTCTGGGCGGCAGTGCGGGTGGTTCTCGGTGTTCTCGTGTGTGTGTTTGTGTGTGTGTGTGTGTTTGTGTGTGTGTGTTTGTGTGTGTGTGTGTGTGTGTGTGTGTGCGTGTGTATGTGTGCGACGGCTGGGGTGAGGGGGGTTCTCTGTATGTATGTGTGCGTGCATGGGCGCTCGTGTGTGTGTCTCTGTGTGTTTGCATGCGTGTGTGTTGGAGCTTTCCAGGAGACAGGAGCTGGCCACACGGAGCGCGTTCTTGTGCGCGTGGCCCGCTCAAATCGCCTTCTGGCAGAGGAGATGCGCGCGGCCAGGTCCTGTCTCCTGGAAAGCTGCGTCGCTAACAATAGGTCTCTGGCGAGACAGCGCTTTGCGCTGTAAATCGCCACGAGACCTAAAAAGACTGCTGTTGACTGGTTTGTTATTGAGCGAAATTACTGAAGTCTGAACCAGGTACCTTTTTATAAAGGCAAAGAAAACTCTGAGGAAAAAATGCAGTATACCGTACACAAATTAGGAGAGACCATTAAAATGTGGGTGCATTTAAAAATGGCAGTACCAGTAGAAAGGACTTTGATTTGCTGAAGGTTCTGCTATTAAAAGTTGGGTAGAAAATCAGTTTGTTCTTAGGCTTCCAGTGCCACGATGCTAAAGTGAAATTAGATTTGTGTGTGAGCCTGGATAGTGTGAGTTAACCACTTTATACAGTTGTGTCGGGAAATTGATGTGTGTAGCAAAACTAATATTACATAATGTATACTGCAAATCGTAATGCCAGGGACTTTAAATCATTGCAGTTTTTCAACTGGAGGAAGAAATAAGTTAAGTGGAGCCCACCAACTAAACGCGTCCCTGGGCTCCAAGTCTATAAGATCTCTTTAGTATACACATCAATCCAATCTAGTACCAGGGTTGTTGGAGTTACGTGAAATGCTTTGTGATGCACTTAAATGCATGACCCCTGGAGGCATGAAGTATATAGTTCAAGGTTCATGTGAAGGGGAACGAATCCTGCCTCCTAATTCGACCTATCGTAAGTCTTCAATACGGTCAAACATATCCTTCTCCTGAACCTACTTGAACACAGAATGGGCTTATCAGGAGCTGTCCTAAAGTGGTTTGCCTCCTTCTTAGACAACCAAACTCCAAGAATCAAGATGAACCCATCGCTATCTTCAACCACACTGGTCACCTTGAGAGTCCCTCAAGGTTCCGCCATATCTCCTACTCTCTTCAATCTAGTCATGGAACCCTTAACCAAAATTCTGAAACTCCCTAATATCAACTACCACATGTACGTGGACGATACCCAAATATATCTAAAAATAACATCGCCGGATGACATCCGCCTACTCAACACAACTTTACAAAAAACACATTTGGCTAACAAAAAACCACCTCAAACTCAATGTGCTCAAAACTGAATTTCTCCTAATCTCCCCACCAGAAGGACAAGGTGACCTAGTAAACTGGATGAAACACCTACCAGCCCTCAATTGCAAACCTCACATTATCGATTCCACAAGATCACTGGGAATAATACTAGACAAGAATCTCAACATGAGGGAACACATCAGCACAGCCACCAGAGGAGCCAAGTTTCATATGAACATTCTCAGACAAATAAAACCCTTCCTCAATGACAATGACCTAAAAACAGCTGTTCAATCTCTAGAACTAGCCTGAATAGACTATGGGAATATAACCTTTATGTGGCTTGCCGAGATCCAGTCTGGCTCCTTTAAGAGCCTCACTCAACACGGCTGCAAGACTCGTCACTGGCTCCTGAAAGCACAACCACATCACCCCGGATCTAAAGGAACTGAATTGACTTACTTATGAGGCATGAGCAATGCTAAAGATTGCATGCATGATGCACGACGCGCAAAGCCCTTCACCTCAATACACCAAAGTATCTAGCCAATAAACTCGAATTATCAGGCAATAGCAGAACACTGAGACGCACCAACACCCTGCTATTGAAACCACAAAAATGTTGCAAAAAAGAAATCTACACACGCACCTTCTCTGGCCTAGCACCTAGGATTTGGAACTCCCTGCCCCAAGCAATCAGAATGAAACCCTCCACCACCTCCTTCAAAAATGAAGTCAAACTACTTCTAATGATTAAAACTCTCTCCTGATCCCAGCCCTGATGCAAGTTGATACCAACCGCTCATCTACCAAGACGCTTGATGATCGCTAAACGAGAATCCTAACACAATCCTGACCTTAAGATGTACAATCTCATCTTAGATACTCATTTATATGTGACCAACGTGCAACTTTTCTTTTGATGTAACCTTTGTAAAGCGCTCTGATACCCTCAGAGGTTCTAATCTGCGCTATTTTAAACCTTATAAATAAAATAAAGTCTGTAGTAGACCCATCTCGGTGCAAGGTATGGCAAAAACAGTTTGTGCTGTAACCCCATAATGCAGGGATTAGTATATTGGTGCTCAGCATGGTTTCCTGAAGTGAAAGAGAAAAGTAGACCAATGTGTTCATTATACCTGGAATTTTGCAAATAAATTATGAATTGGAATACATTATGAATTTGTTCTACCACACCTCACTTTAATGAATGTGGAATCTGCTTTTGATCTACTGGATCATGATATATTGTGACAGACACTCTGAGAAGAGTGATTGGATAGTGGTATACACAAGGTATTATTACTGATGCACGTTGTGCTATTGCCGCAGTTAGTTATGGAAAGTGAGGTGAGAGACATGGGGTGTCCATTCACAGCTGCCCCTTCCCAGATTTTTTTAATCAAAAGTCTAGAGCAGTGATACTCAAAGTACGGCCCTGGGGCCGCATGCGGCCCTCCTGACCTTTACATGTGGTCCCTGGTTGAACAGCATCACTAGATTGCGGTTACTGCACAAAGCACTAATACTCAAAGACCTCAAATGAATGCAAAGCATTTATTTACAGTCCAACTGAAGCAAAACTAAAGCAGCACAGAAGCTGTCCTGCACCACTTAACTTTAAGAACGCTTTAATTTTTAAAGACGTATTGCAACAAATGTGTAAAACCATGATAAAGTCTCTTAAAAATTCCAAAAAGTGAATTTCATTAACCTGCAAAGGCGTTTCACCTTAGTACATCGGATTATAAAAGTGCAATGCCATTTTATTATAAGGTGACCGTTTTCAAACTTGAAATTAAAAACATGCATGCCTCCCCTCCTTACACTGACAACAATGCCAAAGGTAAAGTGAAAAAAAAGTTGCCCAGGATCACACAGTTTGGGCAAGTGTGGAAGTCAGGATTGATCCCAGGTGCTATTCAGCCACTAGATACACATGCACCTCTTCCCCAACGCCCGCCTACACATCCCACGCCCCGACCTCCACCATGTTGGCATCAATGCAGCCCCCAGTCATACCATAGATTAACGTTTTGGCCCCTGGGAAAATGTTGGCGAGCACCCATATGAGAAAGTGCCATCTTTCTTGCATTGGTATGTGCCAACTTTTTTTCTGACTGCTGATGTGCTTTGACTGAGTGTGCCCTGGGCTCCTGCCAACCAGGTACCCAGGGCCTGCGTTTCTTCACTAAAACTGTAAAACTGTGTTACAACTAAAACCCAATTGACACCTCTGGCCACCTGTCCGCTTTTAGTAAATGGTACCTAGGTACCCAGGGCATGGTGACCAGAGAAGACCCCTGAGGGTTGCAGCTCTTATTGTGCCACCCTCAGGGACCCTGTACCCTGAGACACACACACTGCCTTTGCAGGCTGAGTGTCTAATACAGAACCGAACAAAGTCGACATGGCACAAATCCCTGTGTGCCATGCCCACAGAACCCACTGCCCTGGCATACTTCAGTCACCCCTCTAGCTGGGTGCCCTATACCAGAGGTGTGAGCAAAGGTGCATGAGCCCTCTGCCCCTACAGTACCCAGTGCCATTTCTGGGCACTGTGAGTGCAGTTATGCCATCAAGAGTATATGGTGCTGGGAGGTTGTCATTACGTACTCCACAGCACCATAATGGCTACACTGATATCAAACTTCTCAACACATTAAGGCCGCACTGATGCCAGTGTAGGATTTAATGTGAAATGCACCAGAGGGCATCTTGGAGATGCCCCATGAAAACCTACCCTACAATCAACGTCTGGGCTGAGTGGCTGCAGAGGCTGCCACACAGCAGATATGTTGCTGGACCCCTGGGTGGTGAGCCCCCCGCTCTCCTGGGCCTTCAACCATGCACATCCTGTGTGAGGTGCTATATCTCCTCCCCCAGGATGGGCAACGGAAGCTTCAAAGGCATACCGCCTCTGTGAGCTTCTCCAGACCATTTGCTGTACACAGCAGCTGGCCCCCACCAGTCATGACCCCCACTCTGGTTTTGAAGACTGGCGGGAAAAACTACGTCAGGAAGGGGGGTGTGCCAGTCTGTGCCAACCCCACCCCTCAGGTCGGGGAGACGAGGTGAAGCACAATGCTGGGCTCCGGCCATCTTGAAGATGGGGAGCCCTGCCCAATCACAGCTAGGCTCCTGCCCCCCTCCCATAGGAGAGCAGCAGGCTAGGGGGTGTACCCACCCCAGGACAGGGACCTATTGGTCCTTGTCCTTGCCCTACCTGTAACGCCCCTAAATTCAGTATTTAGGGGCTCCCTGAACCTTCCTTCCTCAGATCCCGATAAGAAAAGAAAGAAGATCAAGAGGAAGAAGACCCGCCGTGCAGCTGCTAACGGGACGACAACAACTGACTTGGCCCCAGCCCTACCGGCCTGTTGATCCTGGAACCTGCTCCTGCCTAATCCCGGCGACTCCTGCGGACAGCAACCTTGGGACACCCTGAGGACCTGCCTGCCTGGAACCTCTTAAAGCCTGGGACTCCCATCAGCAGAGGCTCTGCTGCAACAACACCCCTGGTGCCAGCCAGGAAGCTCCGGACTAACCCACTCTGCACCCGCCGAGCCCGGCCCCTGCCCGAGTGATCCAGGACCACGAGGACATCCCCCCGGCGATTGGGACCCGAAGTCCAGTGCCCAAAGACCCTCCTCGACAATGCCTGCAGCCTCAGGACTCAGGACCCCTCCGACTGCGACCAGCAGAGGGTAAGATTTCCTGACCTCAAAAGACACCCCTGCACCCGGCGCCCCACGGCCTCTTGTACCAAACTCCTGGGTGCCTACCTATCCTCCAAGACCCCAACTTACCCCTCGAAGTGTTGGTCGCTCCAGAAGATCCTTCGTCCCTGAGCCTGCAGCCTTTGTTCCCTTTTCAAGTTCCTCATTGAATAGCATTGAGCGCCCGACGGCTCAAAAGCACCCAGCCGCCCGAGTGCCCCTGGCAGTGCAACCTGTACCCTATCCTACTTCCCCATTTGCCCTGAGCAAGTGCCCAGGAGCCCAGCTCCCACAGCCATGTGGCCTGCTAGCCAGCAGCCACCAACCAGAGGCCCCTTTCCCTCATTGGATAACATTGGGCCAAACTACCTCTGCACCCGGCCGCCCCTGTGCCGCTGGGGGTGAACCAACTGTACTTACCTGACCCTGGGGGACCCCTGAGTCTATGCCCAGAACTCTAACTTCACCAGCCAAGTACTCACCTGGAAACCGATAACCCACTTACCTGCCATTGGATAACATTGACTGGTTTGAAAATCTTCTAAGTGTGAAGTTTTGGAAACTAAAAATATTCATTTAAAATCTCCTGAATGCCGAAGTACTCACCTGTGATCAGGGGAGAAGCCAGTACTGTACCTTGTAGCCCAGTACTGAGCCGCAAAATTAATACTTACCGGGTTTACTAGTAATCTGTATTTTCTCCATAGGAATCCATTCTCTGCTTTTCTATGAAAATTCTTCGGTCTACTTTTGGAAACTTTAAATATTCTGTAAAAATCATACAAAATACTGAAACGCAATTACTCACCTGTTTAAGTTGAGACCCCAGTGCTGGACTCAGGAGCCCAGTACTGGATTGCAAAAGTAACGAGATCATACTTTACCTGCAACCTGAATTTTCTCCCATTGGATAACATTTTCAGTTTTTCATTGAAAAGTTTCTAAGTGTGAACATTTAAAACCACTTTATATTCCTGAAAAATCACTACCATAACAAACGATTTTACTACATTTGTTTCAGCTTAGACCCCAGGAAAGAACCTAGGATCCAGTCCTGGAGCTAGCTACCAAAGTAATCTACAAAGTAATCAACTGTACATATATGATGAAAACCCATTGAGCTCAATGCTATAGTGTTTAGAATTGTGTTGCCCACTGCAACCCCTGTATCTATTGTGTTCACAAAGTTTATTGCCTCTTTGCAAAGTAATTACATGAGAGTACTCCTATCGAGAAAAGTATATTTTTATACCTGTTGGTTCTAAAACAACTATATCTGTTGATATAAAAACAATTGTCCTGGAGTTCAGTCCTTGAGTGTGTGTAACGTTTTGCTGACTGAGTGTGTACAACAAATGCTTTACACTGCCTTACTGCTCGACCAAGCTACCACTTTTGAGAGTAAGGTCAGTCCTGACTTTAACCTCTGTTATACCTCTGGGGTCTGTGGACTCTATATTCTGGTCGTGTGTGTGTGTGTGTGTATATATATATATATATATATATATATATATATATATATATATATATATATATATATACATACATACATACACAGGTCCTTGTTGGTCAGCACCATAACATTGTTTCCAACAGCATTGTACTTTACTTACGTTACATTGATGATATTTTTTTGATTTGGAGGGGGGACATCGAAAATGCCAGGGCTTTTGTTGAGTTAATCAATACCAACTCGGTTAATCTCAACTTTACATCAAGTATCAGTTCTGCTTCCATTTGTTTTCTGGATGTTGAAGTCTTTGTATCTAACAACACCTTAGGTACTAGATTATATAGGAAACCGAGTGCTGGTAATACAATCTTACACTCCAATAGCCAGCACCCTGCACATCTGATTCAGAGTATTCCCTTCGGGGAAATGCTCCGCATTAGGAGAATCTGCAGCCCGGATGCTGAATGTGCGGCTGCACAGGAAGCTTGCAGATTACGTTTCCTTGACAGAGGCTATTCCAACACCAGCCTAGTCAGAGCCATCCAACGACCAGCGATGGCGATGTCAGGGGCGCTTCCTCCGCCCCTGACATCGCCATCGCTATCCCTGATGACTATAAGATCACACGCAAGGACCGCACCGACAATACAGGAGGTGGAATCGCTATCGTCCATAAGAAATCAATCCGCATCTCAACCAGCTCCGACGCCAACCTCGCTAACTCCGAACACCTTCACTTCCAGATCCACATCGACCCCAAGACCACACTCAGAGGCACCCTCCTCTACAGACCACCAGGACCACGCGCAAAATTCAGTGAAGACATCACGGACTTCATCACCCCACACGCGCTCCCCTCCAAAGACTACATCCTTCTGGGAGACCTCAACTTCCACCTTGAAAAGATCAACGACCGCAACACCGCCACCCTCTTGGACAACCTCGCCAACCTCGGACTTAAACAACTGGTCACTTCCCCCACCCACATCGCAGGTCACACTCTCGACCCCATCTTCACCTCCAGCAACCATGTCTCCTTCAGCCACACTACGGATCTCCTCTGGACTGACCACAGCTGCGTTCACTTCACCTACAACAAGCCGAAACCCATCATCCACCTCCAACCAACTCTACAAAGAAACTGGAACAAAATCACCACAGAGCAGATCTCCACATCGCTCCTTCAAACCTCCCCAGCCCTCTCTTCTAACGCCAACGAAGCCGCCTCCAACCTCACCCTTTGGTTATCCAACACCGCCGACACCTTAGCACCACTGAAAAAACGTCAACACAAACTTGGCATCAAGAAGGCCTCATGGTTCAACGATGACCTCAAGAAGTCCAAGAAACTGTGCCGCTCCCTTGAAAAGGCCTGGAAAAAAGACCCATCCACCAGCAACAAGGATGCCTTCAAAAGCGCCATCCGTACTCGCCACCAACTGATCCGAAAAGCCAAGAAAACAGCATTCAAGGATAGACTTGACAACAACGCCCACAACAGCAAGGAACTTTTCAACATCGTCAAGGAATTTTCCAATCCCTCGGCCAACTCCAACGACATCACCCCCTCTCAAACCCTCTGCGATTCCCTAGCCTCTTTTTTCCACAACAAGATTGCTGACATCCACAACAGCTTTGACAACCAACCCGGAGACCAACCCACCCAACCATTTGCTGAACATTCTCCCCCCGTGAACACCCTCAACGACTGGAACCCAATCTCCACTGAGGACACCATCCGCCTGATGAACTCCATCCACTCTGGATCCCCCACAGACCCATGCCCTCACCACATTTTCAACAAAGCTGACTCCGTCATAGCTCCGCACCTCCGAGACATCATCAACTGCTCCTTCAACTCCGCTACCTTCCCAGAAGACTGGAAACACGCTGAACTCACCGCCCTTCTGAAAAAACCAACAGCAGACCCCACCGAACTCAAAAACTACCGCCCCATCTCGCTTCTTCCATTCCCGGCCAAAGTCATCGAGAAAGCTGTCAACAACCAGCTCGCCGCCTTCCTCGAAGCCAACAAATCACTCGACCCCTCACAATCTGGCTTCCGAGCCAAACACAGCACTGAGACCGCCCTCATCGCAGCAACAGACGACATTCGAACTCTACTGGACAATGGAGACACAGTCGCCCTCATCCTCCTCGACCTCTCTGCAGCCTTCGACACAGTCTGCCACAGCACCCTTTTACAACGCCTCAAACATCGGAATCCAAGGAAAGGCACTGGAATGGATCACCTCGTTCCTCACCGGAAGAACCCAGAGAGTCCGCCTCCCACCATTCAAGTCCGAGGCCTCTGAAATCATCTGCGGCGTACCACAAGGATCCTCACTTAGTCCCACCCTCTTCAACGTATACATGAGCCCCCTCGCGGCCATCGCCCGCCAACACAACCTCAACATCATCTCTTACGCGGATGACACTCAACTGATCCTATCTCTCACCAAAGACCCCAGCACCGCCAAAACTAACCTACACGAAGGAATGAAAGAAGTCGCCGAATGG
Source organism: Lissotriton vulgaris (assembly GCF_964263255.1). Lineage (NCBI taxonomy): Eukaryota > Metazoa > Chordata > Amphibia > Caudata > Salamandridae > Lissotriton > Lissotriton vulgaris. The sequence continues at coordinate 788,190,865 of NC_141698.1, read as the reverse complement.
ATGAAACAAAGCCGTCTGAAACTGAACTCAGACAAAACAGAAGTCCTCATCTTAGGTAAATCCCCCTCTGCATGGGACGACTCCTGGTGGCCGGAAGCCCTCGGAAATGCACCCATCCCGACAGACCACGCACGGAACCTAGGCGTCATCCTGGATTCTTCTCTCTCAATGAACAGACAAGTCAGCGCCGTATCCTCTTCCTGCTTTAACATTCTTCGCATGCTCAGAAAAACATTTCGCTGGATCCCCTCCGAAACAAGGAAAACAGTCACCCACGCTCTAGTCACGAGCCGACTGGACTACGGAAACTCCCTCTACGCAGGTACCACCGCTAAACTCCAGAAGAAACTACAACGAATCCAAAACGCCTCAGCCAGGCTCATATTAGACATCCCACGCAACGAACACATCTCTGGTCACCTTAAAGACCTCCACTGGCTACCCGTCAATAAGAGGATTACTTTCCGACTGCTTACCCATGCACACAAATCACTCTACGACATCGGCCCAGATTGCCTCAACTCTCGACTGTCCTTCTACACCCCCTCCCGCCAACTTCGCTCTTCCAGCCAAGCCTTCGCCACTGTAACTCGCATCAACAAGACCACCATGGGAGGCAGATCCTTCTCTTACCTGGCTGCCAAAACATGGAACTCACTCCCCGCTTACCTTCGCCTCACCCAGAATCACCTAGCGTTCAGAAAGCAGCTTAAAACGTGGATATTTGACAAATAATCCTCCTCCCCTTCCTAAGCGCCTTGAAACCCTCTGGGTATGTAGTGCGCTATATAAATGTTATGACTTGACTATCAGCAGACAGGAGGCCCTTGTTCCTAGGGTTAGAAATACCACTATAAACAGCCAGGCGGAAGGAGAATCTGCAAATACTTGCCCACGAGTTATTTTAACTTTTAATCGTCAACACGGGGCATTGCGAAAAATCCTTTATAAAAACTGGAATCTGGTTCAAAGTGATCCAGTTATTGGATACAATCTTCACAGTCAAACAGAAATTACCTTTCGTAGATCTCCTTCAATGGCAAGGGTGTTAGTGAGCAATACCCTGGAACCTGTAGCCTCCACCACTTGGGGGGCATTGAGGAAGGGCTTTAAGACCTGTCCCCAATGTAAAGCCTGCCGGTTTGGCAGCAATAGGACCCATTTTCAAAGTCCCTTCCGTGATCGCCCCACACCCATCACCAAGTGGTTTACCTGCAAATCTGAGTTTGTCATTTATGTGTTGGAGTGTCCGTGTGGCCTACAGTATGTAGGTAGTACTAAACTGCCCGCCCACAAACGGATACTCCAACACATACGTGCAATCTCAGGCCACGACCAAAACTATCCAGTGGCTCGACATTTCCAGGACAAACACCAGGGCTTACCCGATCAACTCCGGTATTTTCTAATTGACGCAGTCGAGGTTTCAAGAAGGAGAGGTGACCGCGAGGCCAAACTCCGTCTTCTTGAGACCAGAAATATACTGGAGTTAAATACTAAGAACCCTAATGGGTTAAATGATCGGGAGGATCTTTATACATGCATTTGAATAATTTGCTGATTATGCCCTTAATTTTTGTACGTCTTGCTACTGTTTAGTTCTAATTAGAGTTGGATGAATTTTTCCTAATTGTTGTGATTTTGTGGTGCTTCTCTTGATCAGAAAAAATCTTTTTAACAAACTTATGAAATGAGTAACATCTTGGTTTTAAACATGAACATTTTGCACATTAATGAGCTGCTTTCACTTGCACCTTATCAAAAAAAGAGAGAAAAATCGTTTCACTTTGCACTTTATTAGACTCGGCAGGCTTTGGTGGCAGGCCCACTTGGGCTTTATTCTAAATAATGGTTATTACATTTAACCTAGGACTAGGATGTCTTTCAAAAATCATTTCATTTTGCATCAGCAGCATGTTATTTGGTTGTATTTTCTCAGAAAAACAAACTGGACCATTTTTTATAGTATAACATCGTGGCTCTACAATATCATTCAGTGATGTTCCAAGTCTATAAGCACATAGACACATTGATTTGTATTATTGTAGACTGATAATTTTGTTGATATTGCTTTCATTTGTTATGTTGCCACGTGTTTTTACATTTGCCAATTTTTTGAACAATTATTTGTTCAAGGTTAACATTGTTACTTTAGTGGGTCCTAAAAAATTATGTGATCTCATTTTCTTAACATCGCTGCTTTTTTTGCATTATAGTATGTTTTCTATGTCCTTTACCAATTTCTATGCACTGTCACTTTAAAAGCTTTGCTGCTTGACTCGCAATTTGTCATGTGATCAAGCCTTCTCCAAGGCGAAACGCGTCATGGCGGCAGCGCTGGCTTTAATTGAATAAACTTGTTGCACCAGCACTTTCTGGGTCGACTCTTCGTCATTTTTGGATTCCGCAGAAAATCTCTGTTGATTTGGTGACGACTAACGCTATATATATATATATATATATAGCCACTTTCTCACAACCCATGGTCTAAATCAAACAACTAGAACAAAGACTATCCACATCCTTCTGCTTCGCTTTGCTTTTGCTATTATTTTCAGATGGCATTGCTCTAATGACTTCTGCTAAGAACGCTATATACATTGTTTGTTGCCTAGAATGACTTAATACAGTAAAGCGAAAGCACAGAGAATAAATAACGACCAAAATAATGATTTTAGGACCCAGTCACCTTCTCTTTAAAGCATTTGCTCTAACTAAAAAAAAAAACAATCTAGAAATTGTGCATAATTTTGACTATCTGAATGTGCTATTTGCCAGTGCATTAACCCCTTCGCTGCGGCGGGAATTCCGCCGCAGCACTAAGGGGGCGGGGGGGCCGAGCGGCGCTCGCATGCTCGTGACGGAGCCGCTCCGTCACGAGCCGCGGTTGAGCTGTGCTCATGACGGAGCGGTTCCGTCATGGCCCCGCCCGCTCAATGGAACGTCCAGCGCAGGCGCGGAATTCGCGCCGTGCAGGCGCGCCGAGCAGGCCATGACGGAACCGCTCCGTCATGAGCACAGCTCAACCGAGGCTCATGATGGAGCGGCTCCATCATGAGCATAGAAGGGGTTAAGCTGGGAAGTCCAATAGGAAAGTTTATGAAATACTAACCTCAACACGAATCCTTAAGCTTGAGTTATTTTTATGTCATCAACCATCATCCTCTGGAAGAAAGGTTATGGCCCATATCTGGGTTTTGTAGGCATGGCAGTTTGGTACAAGACTGCTGAGATTCTGGGATTTAAGAGACTATTCTGTTATTATTTCTCTAGCAGGGATGTAACGGGGGCCCGCAGCCTCCGTGGTGTGGCAGGGGCCCTGGCAGTGCTTGGGCCCCAATCAATGTCATTAAGATCTTTCAAAATGCAGAACAGAAGCTTCTGCTGCCTGTGGAAAGTCTGCTCTATTGGAAGTGCCCGGATATTTGCTGAAAGTAACACATTGCAAAATGTATTCATTTATTGTGGCAATATACAACATGTTATGACAAGGCACCCATCTGACTCTCCCTCACCTCACAAGGGAGGGAGAATAAGGACTGCGAAAAGAAGAGGTAAAGAACCTACAGGGTATTAGAAATGACACGGAGACAGGGCATTGGGAAGGATCAAGAGAGTAAAAGCGAGCAAAAGAGACACAAGTTACCAGGTTAAATAATCAAGAGACATCGGAGTAAGTTGAGGTGTAGTTCCTATTTTCCCTATAGGCCCTGCGCATTGGAATAACAAACAGCAGTTTAGATGTAGAAGTGCGGTCTTCCAGGTCTCTACTGACTATGCTAAACTTAATTGGGTTTGTGCCAACTAGCTCAGAGGTCACTGGAAACTTTCTTGACTGAATAGGGAGTGATCAGCTCCCCTGGCTCAGACAAGAAGGGATTCAGTTTTCCAACAACTGCATAAACATGACAACTTTGCTCCTTAGAATAAGAGTCAATCTCTAGAGTCGTGTGAAACAATAGACCGCTATTTCACTCAGTCAGTTGTGCAGATTACTTTCACCAAGATGCAGAGAATAGAGAGACGGGCGTTTTCAATAAAAGGTATTATTTATTGAACAGTCTTTCTTCTCATGCAAGAGAAATGAATTGCCACAATTGCAAGACTTGTTATAAAAAGTGCGTACAGTAAAAGAAGGATTGCGGAATACTGTAAAAGCATTAATATGGTTTCTTAGCCATACAATGGTTAAAATGAATAAAATATATACATTCATATATACATTAGGCTAACGTACTCAACTGGTGCTTCTAACTATGCCTACCCCAGTGTACCTGACCTAAGCCTAATACTTGGAAGGGAGTAATTAAGTAGCAGTTTAGTTAAGTTGGTTTTGCCAAGGATTTGCTTCAAGAATTCTCTCTAAGGGTTTAGTCAACACCATACCTCTGGAATAGAATGTTGGAGGTCTTGTATCTCCTTTCAGGACTAGATATCCCTGTCACTCGCAAGAGTAGGCTGGAAACGCCGAAGCTGGATTTTCTCGGCAAGAGAAAAGACAGCGTCTCTCTCAGCGCGTCAAGGAGGAGGAGGGGCAGCGTCCGTGGGCTGCATGCATCTGCTGCGCTCTGCAAGGGACAGCTGTTCTGCTCCTGTATTCACCACACCATCGTTATCGTCGTCGCGTTTGCTTAAGGCAACGTTGGTAATATTTATACCTGAAAGGTGCCTTGTTTGACGTAAGTTTTTGGACATAAGACGTCAATAAGGATGTCACTAGGAAGTGATCGTCCTTTCAGTGCTCATTAGAGTTCTATTACTAATCAAAACATAGCAAGTGGGGCTTTCCCAGATTGCTGGGTTTTATCTTGTTGAAGAACTCTGAGTGTAATCTAGGAATCTAAGAAAGTGGCTTCTGCTGTGTCATCTACTGTAATGAGCTGCAGAGGCGAGTTTCAGAAATATGGCTGAAAATATGGCTCTGATCGTTTATGCCATTATAGGGGTATGAATGGATTATAGCCGTATAGGGGCATAAGGTCACAGTATTGATCGGGGTCCTAGATTGGAACACGACAAAGTGAGACAAAGATTGAGAGCATGGTTATAAGAGATAGAAGAGAAAAGGGGCTGAATATGAAAAAAGAGAAACACTAGAGGGAGAAACAGATGGAGAGCGACATGCAGGTGAATAAGAGACACTTAAAAGAGGGAGACAGAAACATGATCAAGTGAGAGAAAGCGAGAGAGATGTTTTAAGAGACGGGTGTGAAAAGAGAAGTCCGAGGGAAAGAGAAGAAAGTAAAAGTAAAATACAGTGCTTGGACCCTGTTCATGCGGGTTCCAGAGACATTTTTGGTGTGTATCACACCCAATAAAGTCAGAGAAAAGCGAGACACACTAGAGAGAGAGACAATTGGTGAGGGACATGCAGCTGAAAAACAGATACTTAACAGAGAGGTAGAGATATGAGAAAGTGAGAGAGAAGTTTTGAAGAGACAGGTGAGAAAAGAAAAGAACGAGATAATGAGGAGAAAGTACAAGGAAAATACATTACTTGGACCTTGATTATACGTGTCCCAGAGACGTTTTCGGTATTTATCAATCCCGATAAAGTCCAGCAGCCCAGGGTTGGGAATTTTTCAGGTGCAATAAAATGGCACCTAAAAGGTACCTCCAGAGAGTTTTCCCCAGTGATGCTCTGTGAGGCTTTGATAAGGTAGTGTATGGGGGAGAAGATTAGTGTGGTATGGCAGCCCCCCACCCCATCGTACTTTGCAGGGTGCCCCATCAGGTTTTGTTACCCTGCTCGTCTCTATGCACTACGATTGAAAGAGTAATGCTACAAGGTGAGACGCATTAAATGCTTAAGGATCCTTGAACTGCGGGCTGCCAGGTATGGTCTAGATCCTTGCCCAATTTGCAATATAATAACCGATTATGTAAAGTAGTTGTATTTAGAGATGTATGAAAATGTATCTTATCTAGATATTTTGAAAATATTGCTTAATTGTAGGCCCTTTCGGACAACTGTTGGGTATCCCAGCCCAAATTCTGGCATTTCAAGACATAAAAGTATGTAAAAAAGTTAAATTCCATGTGTTCTGGTGATTTGTTTTAAACCCAATTGTAGCTTCTGCTTCAAATATATATATATATATATATATATATTGTCTTTGACATCACATCGGCCAGTAAAGCACTTTGATTTCATTTGCTTCTTTCGTTATTTTGCCTTTGTCCAGGTTGAGCCAGAAAATGCCCCACTTTTGCTCTGGCTCCAGGGTGGACCAGGAGGAACCTCGTTGTTTGGATTATTTGTTGAACATGGGCCATATGTGGTGAACAAGAACCTTACATGTAAGTTTTTTACTTTGGATTTACTGAGCAAAATGTGTTTATTTCCATTGTGTTAAAACATGAGCTGTCCTAAGTGTCAACAAGATTAGCCAAGTAAAACTCGCAAACAAATAGTAGATTGTTATACAAAAGCTATAGCTGTGCCAGTTTCTCTTTCTTGTGTTGCAGCCACCCATCTTTATGGATGGGCCTCCTGAGGCAGCCTCCTAAGCATACTCCTCACTGAGAATACCATTTCTCTTTTTAGCACTGAAACCTCTAACGGTCACGTTGCTGATGCCGGCCTTTCTGTCCCAAACTATTTAATTTGCACTTCTTTGTGCTTATTGACATGCTACTTGCCATTCATGAAATGGTCTGATACCTTCTCCTTACACTTGCTCAAGAATTTGTTAGGGTGTTTTTATTAGCATCAAATACCTTGACTAGATGTTAAGCGAAAGGACTGTTGTGATGTGTCCATTTCTTTGTTTAATCTGGTCAATGTGGGCCTTTTCTGAGGCATACTTCTAACTGCTTATTCCTCACCTTTAGAATCTCCACAGACCCCATACTGGATCTGGAAAGGTTTCGCGGCAGTGCTCCTGTGTGCCGGCAGGTGGCAGCATGCAGCATCACAGCGACTGTTCCGCCCTGGAAGTGGCTGAGCGGAGCTGCACATAGGTGCCACGCGGGCGCGCTGTTTGTTCTTTCTTTCCATGCCTTTGAACTCTGATTCGAAGCCCCGCTCCCCTTCCTCTTGTCAGAGTGACACTTTTTTTCTCCCAAAAGTTGTAAATCAGTGTTCAAAGAACAATGTTCCCTCCCAAAACTACGGGATTTAAAGCTGGTCATGACAGCAAAAACAAATGTTGATGACAGACCCGCACCCAGTGCGTCTTTTGGGTTTGGGATACGACTCCAAGTCATGGGAAACATGATACGAATCGGAACCATGAAGCGAAGCTGTGCATCACCGAACATGGGAAGAAAGCAAGAAAGCCCAGCGCAGTCGAGAGGTCAGGCTCCATCCTTCTTTCAAGGCTGCTCACCAGCAGACCCTATATGTGGTTTAATTCTTCCGGCAAGTCAAAGTTTTGAAGTCAAAACAGAAGCCCAAGAGGGCCAAGCAAGACTCTGCCCCATCTCCCATTCTCTACCCTCAGATAAGACCATAGGGCGCCACTCAGTGTCCCTAACGATCCCCCATTGAGTAGCTGATTTCACAATTGGTCCCAATGCAGCCTGGGATATCAGCATGCCACAACAGATTGAGGCCTTCATGGAGCTAGATTGCACATCCTTGCCACTCTTTTGGTCCCTTCCGGAATTCATTTGGTCCCCAAGGATCCTCGAGGATTTCCAGTTGGGCTACTGCCAGCGGATCCGGCCTGTGCACCGTCTGTGCCACTAAAACCCACCTCTGGTTGTGCACCAACTTCTGTGCTGACATCCATTCTGGTGCCATAAGCTGTGCCGGTGCCCTCGATGACCACGCCTGACGTAAAGCCCTTAAGGTCCATCTGCATCTTATGTAGGCCCTAAACCATCTTGGCTAATGGAGGTCAACATCTTCTCACTCTTAAACAATGGAAGTCAACATCTTTTCAGATTCATGCAGAATCATTGTCTTGTCTGCCATTAGACGCAGATGTTGTCTAACCTTCTCTTTCTAAGAACTGTGAAAGTGTTAAGCCATTTTATTGATGAGCAACATATAAGACTTAAGGCAACATTCGTCTGGGTCAAATGTCTACTTTTCACCATGTTAAGGTAAAACAAGAACACATGGAGAAGTGTGGCTCAATGATTAGAGCGGCAGACCCTGATGCAGAGGTCTAGCCCGGGACCAGGGTTCAATTCCCCGCCTGGGCGGGTCTTGGGCTCAAATTCCACGGACCTGATAATATTCTCGCCTCGGTGCCTATTCCAATCATGGAGTCCCACTCTGCAACTCTGAGCAATAGCTTGCTTAATCTCCACAACGGCCCCCACAACGCTAAGGATGCCTGGCCTCCACATTGGGGGTGCCCAGGAGTGGACGCCTCACAGGGAAAGCCAGGATGGGTTCCACAGCGGTATTCGTACAAGCGCCTTGAGACCCTTACGGGTGAGTAGTGCGCTATACAAGTATCAATTTACAATTTACATTTACATACAGATATATAACCAAAATAATTAGTCTGAATTGACATCCTTGCTTACAAAGTCCTTTTTTAACTAGATAATCTTAAAAAGGCCTTACAGCCAACCCATAACTTACCATTTGTAGGCCTCGCAAGTCACATTTGTTTTCTTGCTTCTCACTGGTCAGCAGCAGCCTCTCATGTCATCAGATTGTATTTCCTGTCGTCTTGCTTTGGCTGTTTTGGAGCTTGGACTAAGTACTGTTTCCAACTTGTGGCTAGTGGCTGGCAGTCAGTGTCCTTCCACTGGCCGCCACTTCCAAATTTCGACACTGCAATACATGCGAGTGTAGGTGTTCTGTTGTCTTCCTGCACAGAATGCTTAGTGGTGATTAGGTTTCATTTGAATGTGAGACCTTGAAGTTTGATTTACATTAAAACGTGTTCGGTTTGGCCCAGAGACCTCCTTCTTCGTTGCAGTATGTGACGGAAAACCTCCCTGTAGATCTGGTTTCAGAGTGAGGTGGGCGAATACGGTTGGCCAGGCACAGACCTTCATCTGATGCCCAGTGTGTTCAAGGGCACCTCCAATCAATAGTGCTCTCCCCTTGGTCCTCACATTCTGTGGACTCCAGCCATCACGCCCTCCATTCTGGTTTCCTTTGCTTGCCAGAGGATCCCCAAAGTGCTGGTGTCGCACCCCGGAAGTGTGAGCCCACTACTGTATGTGTGGCTGAAAGAAAGGCTGAGTGCCCTCAGTCCAGAGGTCCACCCTTGTCACGACTGTCATAGTCGTGACATGTCAGGCCGGGCACAGAGTTAAATACACTGCCCTCTGCCTATACAGATAATCTTATATGTTATAAATGCAACAGTCGTATAATATCAATAAAACCGCACTGTATGTTAAACACGCCGTTCGTGCCGGTGATATTTCTCAGCTCATTGGTACTCCTTTATGGCATGAGGGTGCATTAACCATCTGAGCTGTATTACTCACTTTATTACTATTAGATGCTATAATGGCCAATAACAACCAATATCGCAGGTTGGATTGTCTTTGTGAGTTTCACCAGAGAAGCGCTCACATTTGAGCTTCAAGGACTCCTGCTTCAGACTGACAATCTTAAACTGAAAGTCCCTCCCCGCTACACCCCCTCTCCTAGTGCCCGGACCTGCTGTTTTCATCACGGCAGCAGAAGGCGCTGCTCCTGCAGAAGACAAGCTCTGGTGCAGAGCCCATCAGGTCTTACAATGACAGAAAAGAGAAATAGCTTGCTAAGTCAGGAGCCCTTTCCAATGTAATTTTTACTGCTTTGTTAGAATTTTTTGTCAAATTCAGTACTTGGGTAAATACATTGGATTTTTAACTACTATACATTAAGGCAGCATGGCATAAATCACCTAAGCGGATCAGTGTAATATGCAATTTATTACCTTTTTCAGGGGGTGTGGCACTGCGGCCTTCTCAAGGTGCTCCCTCTCCCGAGTCCTGGCCCTCTCCCCACACTCGACAGTGACAATAAACCAGCATATTACACACTACACATATGCATGAATGCCTGATGTCCATTCAGGTTCTTTAAAGAAATAACAATTTTTAATGCGTGTGCATGTGCATTTATCACGTGGATGTTAATCAAATTCCAGTTGTGTGCTCCTGCAAATCGCCCTGCAGCAGACTTGCAACAAACAGCAGTATACAGATTGAATCATTATTGGAAAGTAAAACAACATTCACAAACCCAATAGGTTTCTCCTCTGTGAACTTTTTTTTGTCACTGCCTTTTAGATGTTACACAGCATTTCTTAAAGTAAAAAAAAGTATGATACAGTCAAGGCATGGACAGCGGCGTTAGTTGCTGTACAACATGGTCGAAAGATTTTAAAAAGAGATATGACTCGGACAGATGAAGAATGTGACGAATCCATAATTATGCAGGCCATGCAGCGCCCGCAAAAATCACATAATTTCATTTGCCCTGATCATAATCACCTCCCATACCACTACTGTATCAAGCACACTGCAAATATTTCAACAAAAAATTAAAAATGCCTAAGACTCCAAGTTTATTGAATTCATCAATACTTGTTTAGCATTTACGTTTGAGATAAAAAAAAAAATCCCACCATGCAAAATGCTTGCAAAAAGGCCAGGGTGGCTGAAGGCGTCGTATATATAATGAGAACGAGAGATCGCAAAAGAGGCAGTTGAAATCTGCTGAGCTGGCAAACCATTGCATCCATCCTTTCCTGTGGTTGATGAAGCTCTTCTCCTTTTTAGGTTTCGCCTGCACAGTGCTATTGTTTACTTTTAAATGTGTTTGTAAGTTAAGAGTTAACACCTCTAACCCTATGCATACTGTGCCTATGAGACATGCGCACACTGAGTGTGTCTGGCATATATTCAGTGTGCACGGTTGACCAGTACACGCTTATAGAGTATAAACTGAGTCAGAGGAAGATTGGCCAAATCAGTTCCCTTAGCCAGTGCTCGTTCCTAATATGTTCATAAAGAAATGTCTGGGGCACGCTACTGGATGCACATAATTTATGCCAGACATTCATAAACTTATGTCAAATTCCAATTTCTAATCCGATTTCGTACATAAGGACTACCACTTGACCACTTTTCAGGAGAGGTCCTTTGGCCATATTGTGCCAGAGACGGTCTCACCTACTTCCAGCACACTGCACACTTCACAGATGCTACAGCTCAGCTGAAGCTGATAAAGCAGAATCCCGGAGGAAGACCAGTCTACTGCTATGGCAGTGTGTGTTTGCCCTTCACAGGGAACTGACTTCATGCGTCCACTGATCAAGACCGCCTTTGCTGTCAACTAGGTATGCAGTGCATCTCTTCTCACTGAGAAACTAGAATGCAAGTTGTGTGCCATCCGTGCTCTTAGTGTAGCGCATAGAAATAGGCATTAGGGTTTTAGGTATTAGCTCAAATTTTAAGACATGCTAGGAATTTTCATTTTACATTTGTTATTTTTAGCAGGCTTTCTTCCAGTTTTTATAATATTCTGTTTTAAATTTAGATATACTGAGAAACAGATTCGGCCCGTAGTAATAAATGCTTTTTCTCAGGTGTTCATTCCGCTTAGTACAGTGTGTGTGTGTGTGTGTGTGTGTGTGTGTGTGTGTGTGTACAAAATAATGTTTCTGAATGTTTTTAAATATGAGAAAATTCAAATGAAGTTAACTTCATGATTAAGGTAACTCTTACATTTACAAACAGGCCTCTTGCTACCAGTGGCCAGCTGACTCTGCACCATATTTATAAATGAAAGATAGTGATTTGTTTTTCAAATGGTAGAAATTTAAAGTGGATAAAAATATTTATATGAAACATTGAGTCGGTGTTTTTACTTCACTTTCAATTTAGCCAATTACGTCATTTCTTCATTTTATAATCTTCCCATTTAAACACATGGCTGTATTTTTCTGTTACTACTATGGCACCATATCTACAGACCACTCTGTGCAAGATGCCAACTGTTTGTAAATGCAACACTTTGAAATTGGAGAAAATGTAAATAATTTTTATGGAATCCATAAAAACAAAAAGTTTACTCTTCACTTTAATTTTCTTCCATTTCAAAGTGTTGCATTTACACACAGTGGGCAACTTACTTCCAGTGGTTGGTAGAAACGGTGTCATTTTTATAACTGAAAAAAAGCAATTTTTTAGGTGGGAGAAACTTACAAGTGCAAAACAATGTTCACTTATGAAAAGTTTTTGCAAAACATTTTTGTGCACTTTAAATGTCTCATTTAAAACACAATGGTTGTATGTTTGTCTCATAAATGCAATGCAATGGTTCCAATTATGGCCAAAGGTATGACCTGTCCCAAAAGAAAATACTACACCGACTCCCATTCACATATATCCCATTCATACGAACACATGTTCATACATCTCCAAAGACCATGCTCTCACTGACAAACATGTCAGCCCCTTCATAGGACCCCTATTCAAAGTATTTTGTTCAAACCCTAGTCTTTGGCTCTATGTACATTAGGCTTAGATTAGATTCACCTGGGTGTGGGGCTGTCTTTTAACATTGCGTAAGTTGCTTGGCCTTCAGTATCTCGTGATGATTTTCACTGATCAGAAGTAGCTACCACTACAGAAAAGGTTGGAGACAACTGGCCTAAGCAATATTAAGGGAGAGACTGCAGTTCTAGCCATACGTCCGAGACTGACAGCAGTTTCAGGTCAAGACCATGAACGGGAGCTACCAAAAATAATCACAAAAGATTATGAGTCTGTAGGTAGAGATATGTCTGATAGACTACTAGACGCAGATTCCTTAACGTAGAATTATCCCCAGGCGTGAGACTGGAACCCGGAAAACTTTTTGCCACAGCATCCCTTCGTGCCGGGGGCTGTGCCACGCGACCCCGCCCTGATGTCATCTGCGGACATGAAGTCAGCGAGGTCACATAAGCCCCACCCCGGCGAGCTGACGTCAGTTTCCTTCTTTTCCGAGTACAACGTGGATCCGGAGTGTGTTCCCTTGACCTGTTTTCAGGCCTCTTTTAACACTCTTGCGTTGGGGAAAGTGTGCAATGTGTTCGGGTTTCAAGGCGTGTACTTCTTCTACGTGTCAGATGTCTGCGAGGGACCTCCACCCTGTTTGTATGTGGTGTCTGGGCGAGCACCATGATTCTTCAGACTGCGACGCTTGTCAGCATCTCAAGCCGAAATCCCGGCGGGAGTGCCGGTAATTGCTTTTGGCCCGTTGGTCCTGATCGGTCTCGTCACAGAGTCCGTCCAATACCTCTGAGGGGTTCCGGAGTCTCCGATTCCGGCTGCAGCATTATCTTTTACCCCACGGGCGTCGCTTGCCCGCTGGTAAGTACTGCAGCAGTGGAAGCAATGATGCCAGACATAAGAGAGATTGTAAAGAGTCTATGCTGTATGGGAGGGAAAACACACAAGACCGACAAGCTGGGAAACTAATAAACAACCAGGCAAATGAGTGACAAAGAAAGCAAATCAATGGGTGAGCTACAAATCCCTCGGTGTTCTTGATAAGTCACAATATGCCTTGAAACAGACAGATCATGCATGGTCTAGTAGGCCAGAAATGGCATGATAGGAAGGGGGAGATTATAGTCCAAACAAACTGTGTGACTGACTGCGATGCTCATGAATGAAGGCCCTTTTTGCTTTTCTTTGTGGTCAGTTAAAGTTAAGTCTGACTCATTTTATTTTCAAAGTGTTTAAAAATTATGAATTGTCTAAGTATTAGAGTCGATGTAAGTAGTGTACGCAGCGACGCAACACCCTACAGCATTTAAAAAACGGATCATCACGTGGCTGTGTGCATAACACAAAGGCTTAAGCTTTAAAAAACACGGATTTTTTTTAATGAAAAATGTATTGTTATTGGTAATGCACACTACATTTAAAGCTCGTTAGATTACATATGACTTCTCTTTGTTCCAAACAGCGCAATTAGAGTTGGACTTTTAATACAAATGCAGTTATTCCTGTCGCAGCATGCTTCAGGGCTATTCAGTAGACCTACCGTCGTCGAGGGTAAAAACCTCGACAACCAAAAGAATAATTTACCACATTGATCAATGATTTGCTAGGCAATCCAAATAGGTGCAAAATGTAGCACAACTCGTCAAATCAAAGGCGCTTTTGGGGAAGAGGACAAGAGGCGTTTTTAGCAAATAGGGAAACTTAAACAACACAAAAGCAATAAATAGCAAAGCCAATAGATATGGTCTTGGCAAGCATGCAAATGTTTATTTTATGTACTTTTGCAAACATGCAGTATGCAAAACAAAATGCAAACGTATAAACAAATATAAAGAAATAAAACAACCCAGACCTCCAAGTCCTTTCATTTTCAGGGGGTATCCATTGGTCATCAGGCAAAATGCCTTCATTCACAGTACAAGGCAGCCAATGAACAAAGTAGGCTGCCCACTGCACTTTGGTGAATACGTGAATGACACTTAAAATGACCAATCGAATAATATCTAATGTATTCTTACTACTGTTAGTATAACTTCTCTTTTGAATACGAGTGACCGAGACAGATACAAGGTGCTGCTAGGACAAGCCTGAAAAGGGGAGCCATGGCAATGTGCCAAAAGGGCAGAGCTTAACCAAAAAGAAAAAAGTAGTCTCCTTAAAAGATAGCAGTGGGAGGACACCAGCCAGCTAAGAGGATGGTAAAGAGAACTTCAGGGGAGGAACAAACACAAGACAGGCAAGAAAAGCCATCAAATATGAAGGAAGCACATGAGATGGACAATAAAGCCGACCAATGGTAAGCAATGGGCTCTAAGTCTCAGGCTCGACCTAAAAATCTGTACATACAACTGGGATCTTCTCCATTAGATGTGTGATAAGCATAGTGCCAAAAAGTCCTTTCCCCGTGCTGGATTAAAGTGGCCAGCACCTCTCTGACACCAAACTCATCCTCCAGTTTCTTAACTGCTTGGAGGATTGCACTGCAGATGTACCCTGATGCCATGCCCATCGGAATTGGAATGTGCCACCCTCTAAGATTATGCGACCTGAATTGAAAAAAAAACACTTCGCCAACCTATAAGAACTTTGAACCGATTCAGTTTGGAAGCCACGTCCAATTTTAGTCTTTGTTCTACTTATGTGTTCATTCTTTGAAGCCAATTCACCCAGATACGAATTTGAGATACACAGACTTGCTGTTTTTGATATTTCAAAGCTGAGGCAGAGTAGCAAACCGTGCAGGCCGCAGCTGCCATTTATGCTAAAGTGGGGTTGTCTTTGCGGTAAATGGCACTTAAGTTGTCTTACCTTTCCTCTTACAAACACCACTGTTAGTTTACCTTCCATTTTATTATAAATCACTTGTTGAGGCATAATGGCACACCTAAAAAATGTAATTGTCACGGCATATAAACTCCACGTTCAATTTGATATAAAAACTCTAGTAAAAGCAAACCTTAATTCTGGCGCTTCCAGTCGTCTTCAGGGCTAAGGCAGTATGTTCTCTGCTGCTCTGCTAACTGTGCAGGTCCTGTGGTAGGGCTCTTTGTAGTCATTTGCTTTGCACGAGCCCCAAACAAACTGGCCTACAAAAACACATGTATATGGCAGCAGAGATTCAAAAACATACTTCTTCTAAGACCTCAGCACCTTTGTAGATGCTAACCAACACCCTTCCACATGCCCCATGGACAGCTACCTTTAAATACACCGATAAGATTTTGCAAAAACATGGAACCACAGGGATGTGGCTGAGGGAAGAAATTGAGAAGGCGAAGGCTGGGATGGGTCGCCTCGCAGATTAAAAGAATGATCAACTAATGATAATAGTGGGGCCGTATAATAAATAAAAAACGGTGTTCGGATAGGAGGAGAGCTCCAACAGGAGCAGGGAACACAAACAGGTCTGTTTTCAATCGCGCAGACCAGAGAGACTTAACAGATTATTTTTATTTTATTTTATTTTTTTTCTTTTTTTTTTTTCTTTGTTGTCCTCATAAATGCCACCAGTAGATGTTAGCTCTAGATAGACGTACTTCAGGCCACTAACACAAACCTTCCTTAACCGCCCTTGTGTTTGTGGATAGCCAGTGAAGATAGCCCAGAGGTAAGGTTAATTCCAATCCAACTCCCTTTCCCGATGTTACTTGCTACTAAGGGAGGACAAGACCATTTAACCTCTGGCATAATCATTGGACTTTTTGTTGTTATTTTTCACACCATGTTTTCAAAGCAGACCAAAGCTTAGCAGACTTTACCCCTCCGCATAGTAAATCTAATCTACTCGCCGCCATGATGTTCTTGAGGCAATCGGCAAATTTTGGAGGGAGTTCTTATTTCCATTCTTTGCAGATCTCTCTTCTAGCGATGACAACTACATAGAAGATAAACTGTGATATACAGCTATTTATGTCATAGTCAGATAAAAAAACAAAAAGAACTAGTCTGGGAGTGCATATGATAGGAGATAACAGTACCTCTTCCAGAAATCCACACACCTGTCTCCAAAAACCACCTAATTCAGGGCATTCGACAAACATGTGGATGTCGTCAGCTGCAGAAAACTTGCACCTTGGACAAAAGCACTGTACTGTTGATATTTTGGAAAGTTTCTCCGGAGTCCAATAAGCCCTGTACATTGTGAACAGATTTCTTCTCAGGTTCGATGGTTTAATAACTTTCTGAGACATTGTAAAATAATCTGACCAGACTTTTGTTATATCATTCGAGATCTGTACTGCGGAGGTATCCCATAATTTAGTTATTTCAGCCTCCATGTTATCTTTATCTTTACTTCCCACTAAGATTTTATACCATTCAGCAGTCTCACCCTTCCATCCTTTCTGCCTAGTTATTAAGTCAAGCGGGAGGCTCTCCTCTTCCGTGTTCCAATTCTGGCTTCCCCACCATGTAGACAGTTGGTAAAACTTAAACCTTGTGATGGTACCCTCTGCTAAACGTAAAAGTGTTTCCTAACTTAATAATCTTGAAACGTCGTGGAGGTCCCCCCATTTTTTAAGGCCAGCTTTCTTCAGAGGTAGAGCTAATTGGTCCAATAGACATTCTGGAGTACCAGGAGAGTCCCAAATTGGGGCTTGAGAGTGATAATAAGGGGATACCTATAATTTTCCGCATCCATTGCCAATTATCTAAGGCAGTCCGTAGAAGCTTTAGTCGAATCTTTTTAAAAAACTTTTGGTCACCAAGCTTAAACAAAAAAAAATCTGCACTATATGGAAGACCCCCCCCCCCCCTTCACCTCCTCAATAGCTCTTTCCCAAGGCGTGGTACCTAACCCACTCAAATCAGCGGTAATTGTACCCATTTTGAAAAAGCCGGGCGCGGACCCCTCTACCCCCCGCCAATTTTTGCCCCATCTCCCTCCTGCCATTTCTGGCAAAGGTGCTCGAGCGCCATGTCACCTGCGCTCTGAGCTCTTTTGTGGAGAAGCACGGAGCTCTTGCCCCCCGCCAGGCCGGGTTCCGCCCCGCACACTCTACGGAGTCCGTAGTCCTCTCGGTCCTGGACAACCTCAGGGAGGGAATGGACACCAACCAGCCCCAGGCCTTGGTCCTCCTCAATCTCTCAGCCGCTTTTGACACGGTGGATCATACCATCTTGCTTTCCCGTGTCAAGGCGGCGGGGATCGGGGGCACCGCACTGGTCTGGTTATCCTCCTTCCTGAGGGACTGCACCCAGGCAGTTCGCCTGGGTGACTTTACTGCGGACGTTCGGAAAGTTCAGTGCGGGGTCCCCCAAGGCTCCTCCCTTTCCCCTCTTTTGTTTAATCTTTATATTGCCCCTCTTATCTTCTCACTGCAACAAATGGAGGTCGCCGTGTTTAATTATGCGGACGACCTCCAGCTTGTCTTCAATCTGTCTTCTTCTCCTTCTTCTGTTCTTAACTTCCAATCTATTATGATTCATATCCGGGACTGGATGAACCACAACCATCTGAAACTCAACCCAGAGAAGACTGAGCTGGTGTTGACGGGTGGTTCATCCAGCCCCTGGTCTTCTTTATTTTGGCCCCCCTCCCTAGGCTCTCCACCTATCCTCTCTACCTCAGTCAAAACATTAGGCATTAAACTTAATTCTCAGCTCACCCTTCACTCCCAGGTTAGCTCTGTGGTTTCTTCTTCCTTCCTTTCACTGCGCACTATACGCAGGGTGTCCCGTTTCTTTTCCTTTGCTGCCCTCAAATTGATCACCCTGGCTATGGTCGTCTCCCGCCTGGATTACGGCAACGCCCTATTTGCAGGTATACCTGCATATAGCCTACGGCGTCTGCAGCAAATCCAAAACCAGGCGGCGCGCCTGGTGTTCAAACTCCCGAAGTCCCACCACACCACTCCCCTCCTAAAGTCTCTCCATTGGCTCCCTGTTCGTGCCAGTGTCCAGTTTAAGCTCGCCTCCATCGCCTTTCAAGCTCGACTGGGAATGGCACCGGCTTTCATCTCATCTGAGATCACCCCCTACGTTCCCTCCAGGGAACTACGTTCATCTACCCTGTCCCTTCTTACAATCCCTCGGTTCCGGAGAAAGAAATGGGGAGGTTCGAAATTTGCGACCCTTGCCCCCCTCCTCTGGAACTCCCTGCCTCTCGAGCTCAGAGTCTTAACCCTATACCCGCAATTCCGAAAGCAGCTCAAGGCTCATCTTTTCACAAAGTCCTTCAACTAATCCACTAGCAGTTTGTCTCTCCTTCTTCCAGCTCCGGTCCTTTTGCCCAGATCTTTTGTTAGTTGTAGCGCCATGAAACCGCTGGTGTACGTGCGCTTTATAAATAATTTTAAATTCAAATTCAGATTCAAGGTCTGATAGCATAGCTTGAAAAATTCTGCCGTGTGAAGTAGAATCCAATTTGTTGGCTAAAAGTCTAAAGTTCTTAAATTGGAAGGCGTAGCAATACGAAAGTAAATCCGGAAGTGCCAATCCGCCAAGTTTTAATCCTCTTCTGAGCTTCTTCCAGGCTATTCTGGGGGATTTAGTAGCCCAAATAAAAGTACCAATTCTACCTTGCAGGTTAGAGATATCCTTTTTATTAAAACTTAAAGGAATAGAGTTAAACAAAAAGGTAACGTTTGGGAGATTTATCATTTTAACTAAATTCACCCTACCAAATATATTTAAAGGAAGGGTGTTCCATCTAGTGAAGAGTTTTCTGATCTCTTTTACAACTGTTAACCAGCTGGTCTTGGGAGTGTCATCCAGATTTTGGGTAAGATAGACCCCCAAATATCTAATTTTAGATTTTGCTTCTGCAATAGGGACAGGGTTATTCCAGCTCATTATATAAGTTTTGTCCCTGTTAATACTGTACCCTGATATTGAACCAAAGTCTTCGGCCAGTCTAAATAGTTTTGGTATTGCTTCTTCTGGATTAGAGGGATATAGGAGTAAATCATCAGCGTAGAGTGTTGTCTTAAGTTCTAGATCTCCTATTTTGAATGGTTTTATTTCTGGATCTTGTCTTAAGGAACATACGAAGGGTTCAATATAAATATCGAAAAGAAGGGGAGATAGAGGGCAGCCCTGCCTTGTCCCCCTAGAAATACTCAACCAGTCGGTGAGACTTCCATTAACCAAAATCTTAGCTCTTGGGCCCCTATACAAAGTTTCAATTCCCTTGATAAATATCTCTGGGAAGCCAAAATGTATCATTGATTTCCAGAGAAAAGGCCAATTCACCTAGTCAAATGCCTTGGCCGCGTCTATAGCTACAATGGTAAGTGGTGCTTTCCTTTCAATTGCGATGTCTATTGCTCCAATCACTTGGAAAGTCAATTCATTCAATAGGCGACCCGGTATGAATCCCCGCTGATCTGGGTGAATAATTTGAATTTAAAAGTGAAATTGGCTGGTATGACTCAATATTTTCTGGATCTTTGTTTGGTTTGGCTATCAATGAAATTGTGGCATCTAACCAGGAGGATGGAATTTGCTCTCCCTGAATGAAAATTTTATTAAAGAGTCTCAGTAGTGGGACCAAGATTTCTTCCAAGTTATCTTTGTAGACCTCTGTCGGGAGTCCATCGGGGCCAGAGGCCTTATCTCTAGCCATCTTCAGTCGTAATCTAATCTCTCCCTCCGTTATCTCAGTAGATAAAAAAGCTTTATCAAGGTCATCTATCTGAGGCAGTTCTATTAAGGCCCACCAATTATCCAGTTCTCTCTGCGGCCCCCTGATCTTCTCCTGGTATAGTTCTTCATAGAAATTTCTGGCTTCTCTTTTGATCTCAGTATCTTCTTTTTAAGGTCAATCCAGTCCCACGCTGTATTAGAGATTTGATATTGTTTCTGCTCCTCTCCGTCCTGGCCTTCCAAGCTAACAGGGACCCACATTTCTCGCCATATTCAAAATTACGAAGCTTACTAACTTCCCACTTATCTAGAATTGTTTTCTCAGCTCTTGTTTTGAAATCCGATTGTAATTCTAATATTTCCTTCTCTAATCTTAAAATATTGGGCTTATCTTCCAAAACAGCAAGTTGAAGTTGCTGTTCTTAACCGATTATTGGAGCAAAGAGCAGTCTCCTTATAATGTGGGCAGCCTAGGTGAACAGGACATGAATGTTAATTGATCGAAGTGTAAGCAGGTAACTTACCTACTGCGAAACAGTAACATTAAGTTAAACAAGGAAGAGCTAATTAGTTCATTCAGGCTGGTTATCACAGACACGTGGTTTTGGCATGTTGCAGTTAACGGCCACAAGGTGGCAGCACAGCTCTAGTTCTGGATGGGGAAAGCCACACACAGAGTTTCTCTTGCGGGAGCGAGCAGGAGAGCCATCTGTTTGAAAGTTAATTACAAATAGATGGTTTCAAAGCTCACTCCCGTAAGGGAATTGCCAAACGTGCATGTGTTGCCATTGAAAGCAATGCAATGTGAGCACTTTTTTGGCAGAGAAAAATGAATCGATTTAAAGAAGTCTCCTCCTATTCAGCGCATGCGCGCTGCGTAGGCAAGAACTAAAAAGCATGAGCAGGATCTGTATTATGATAGCTGCTCATCATGTTCTTTTCAGGACCCTGACAGTAAAAGAACAGCGAGAGGGAGCTGATTAGAGTACCAAAGAAAAGAGGAGTACAGTAGGAAAAGTGAAGCAGGATGCAAGACTGACTTCACCGTAAACAGGGAAAAGAAAGGATTGCAAACCCCAGGAAAGAAGAAAAAAGTAGCAGGAAACCAGCTGCGTGTCCTCCTGCAAAACAGGACTTGGGCGATTGCACACCTCGATAGTGCCGCAGTACTCACAATAGTACAACATATACTTCAGAGATTTTTGGAATGCGAATCCAACTGATGACTTTATACACATAGACTCCAGTTAACATTTAAATACTCCTGATGGGGTTTACAATCTAAACACACAAATTGAATTGGACACACATTATATTATAGACTCTTTTGGTCACAATTATGAGGATTATGATCTCATCCTATCAGAAGAAGACACGCCTCCAGGCTTTATTAGGGAAGCACCCTGGAGGGAGGAAGTCATAAGGGTAGTCTTCTCTCGCATGGTACCCTGAAGATGTCGGAAACCTGATTGAGACTTCTAGCCACAGATTCCTTAACTTAGAATTATCCCCAGGTGTCAGACTGGATCCAGAGAATTTTTTTGTTAGCAGTACTCCTGTGCAGTGGTAGGTGATGTCTTTTGGCTTTCCATTGTGTTGTCTGCGTCATCTGTGCTGAAAGTGACGTGTGTGGTGCCTATATAGACTCCACATCCGGACTGATATCAGTTCTTTCTTTAATCATCAGTCAGTGCAGATCCGGAGAGACCTATCACCCGTCATTTTTTGACTGATCTTTTTCAACATTTTGTTGAAGGTTTTTTAGATCTTTCTCCTGGTGTGGCAGGGATGTCCACTAGGAAAGCTGGATTCAAGCCCTGCAGCTCCTGTCACTAACAGATGTCGGTGATGTGAAGTACCAAAAATAAATTACAACCCACCTAGAGCTATACTTGCAGATAGCCCAATACCAATTACCAATAATCAGTCAGTTGGCAGTGTAGAAGGTCCAATCCTTTATTATAACAAACAAACTCTGCCAGAGGAGCTCCTTGCGACCTAACCCCACGAGGTCCGCCAAGAAGACTGCTGGCACTTTGTCAGAACATCACATATATATTGTTACATTTCGAAACCGTTACCTAAGATGGAAAAATACAAGTTGGTACAGGTTGGTGCAGCGGAAAGACCATATATGGGAAACAAAGCGTTCTTGGTTTAGCTCCTCTCATTATAGCAAGGTCGCGTCGGTGACTCCCTTCTGCTGACTCCGAGAGAGTCCGCACAGCACCCCTCGGAATGTGCTTATTCAGCCTCCCCCCTCTACCTACAACCTTGACAGGCCTTATGTGCAGAAGCAGCAATTTGCAACAGTTGGGTTATTTCTCAGGGGAACTGCTTGGGCAGAATGCAACGATAGGTTTTACTAGTGCGGCGAGCGAACAAGGCCACAAAATGGCGTCTGTCGAGACCAGCGGTACTGTCTGTGATTTAGATACAAAAACGTGTAATATGGTGTATGCTAACTCCTAAATTATTAAATTTCGTGTGTGTATTAATGTTTGCGTCTCTTCGTTAGTCTACTAGATGCATCACGCTAATTATTAAAAGCAACTATATGTTTTGCTAGGCCCAAATTGAATTCTGGTTCCTCAAACCCTCCTTTTAGCGTGATGTAGCTAACTAAATGGGAGTACTAATCCTGGAAGACTTCTTCATCAATGGCCATTAACTCATGAATCTCCTGCTATAGCATCTGAATCTTAGTGGGAACAGGGGAAGGGACACACCTGGCTGTTACTTTGGTTGCACAATAGGAGCAACAAGCCAGGCTACATTGCAGACAAAGGCAACAGGTAAAGATGATACCTGCTGCCCCAGCTACTATCAACAATAATTTCCAGCCGAGACGACAGGAGCCCCCCGAACTAGCCAGAGAGTGATAAGGACCCATTATCGGTGTGCATTTCAGCCGCGATGCGATGCAATTTTTGGATAGCCAAATGAACTGTGGGGGCGGAGTCTGAAATATACACACAGCAGGAGCTGCCAATCCCCCAGCATGCCCCTCCTCGATCAGCCAAGATAACGTCAAGAACCA
Source organism: Lissotriton vulgaris (assembly GCF_964263255.1). Lineage (NCBI taxonomy): Eukaryota > Metazoa > Chordata > Amphibia > Caudata > Salamandridae > Lissotriton > Lissotriton vulgaris. The sequence goes on along the minus strand of NC_141698.1, from coordinate 788,167,833 downwards.
TCCGGTTCTGCAGCGAAATGAGTCTTGTGGCCTGAAGCTCTACTGTAATATTGGTCATAATATCTGTGGTGATATTAATGACGTTCTCTACTATCCTGGACAATAGTCTTATTTCCCTACTATTGAATATGGGCTCCCAGAAAGGGACTAATCCTTTACTAAAGTCCGTGAACTGCTGCAGGGAGGTGTCAGTTTGATCGACTTCCGTTACCACGAGCTGTCTTCGCTGCCTATTGGGAACTGCTCTAGTGTTCTATGGTAGTCTGACGGTGCAATGTACACAGGGGGGTACAAGAAGGACAGATAACACTGACCTGCCCAGCCTCGAGGTAACGAAGTGTAAGCATTTTCTCTGCACACGAAATACACATTTGGTGGTGTCAACAGTGGAGGGCTACTGAATATTTTCATGCGATAAGTATAGTTACAGACGCTGTCACCAACCTGTACATGTCCCATTCCTTGTACACAAAAATCGGAAGAAGTATTCAAAATGGGAATGGGTACAATACGCTCACTGGTAACATTTCTAGCAACAAAGTGTTTGAAATACTGCGAATCATTAAAGTTAGCAAAATCAAAAAGTTAATCCTTTAACCAGGTACTATTTTTGTTCTCAGTATACAAATTCATACAGGCTTCTGGATCCAACGATCCCTGTCCCCCATTTCCATCTGGGTCAAATCCCTGGTGTGTTTCAATGTATGCTGTTTGGGATTTTCTACATAGTGGCTGTACATAGCGGAAAACAATTTAAACCATGCTTCACAACTTCCTAAGTAGGACAAGGGCAATGAGAGGAGCAGGTCATGTTTATGCATAACAGATGGCAAAAGCCCACAAACCAAACAATCTGTAATGTTGGTAGCGCTATGGGTCTGATGGAGCATTTCTACAAATACATTCTTTGCATAAGTCTGGCGATGTCGTTCTTTGTGGGGAGCCAGAGTGAACATGAAATGTTCGGGCGGGGCAATGGTAGAAGAGTTTGCAGGGGGTACTTATATTCTAAATATATGAATACTCATAAAAATAGCTAATATAATCGCTATCACTAACACAAAGGCTATTTTGACACGTGTAGTCCATGTAGAAAACATTGGATCGTAAAATGGCAAGTATCGTGGTGCAATGGGAAGCTCTTCTTCAGGTATAATACGACCAAAAAGGTACATTCCTAGCTAAAAGTCCAAAACGAAACTCTGGCCTAGCAGTCCATCCTGCCAGAGGGTTCTTCTCCCTGTGTCCGTCAGTCTCACAGGCAGACTCCTATCGTTCATCTCAAGAAAACAAAACGTCGTGGTCAAAGGGATCAGATGTACAACCTGGCCGCTCACAAAGTGTTAGTCTTTCTTTCTGAACAGAGCACAATAGCAAAAGTTCCCGCTCTCAACGGGTTCAGTCCAGTGTCTCGCTCAGTACCTCAGACCCGAAATCTAGCAAACCCTGTCTATTCAATCGTCTTTCCTTATCTCCTGGCAGTGGGGTCTGAGGCACTGTGAGGCTTTCTTGGCCATAGGTTGTATCGCACATGACCCGGAGTTTCCTGATCAGAAAACAGCACAGACGGTATCTGTCCTTCATTAGAGCTTTGGGTTGCTGGTATATCAATGACAGGATTCAGAGCAATTGCAGATTCAGCGGAGACCGGTTCGCCCAATCTCGTCACTCCCTCTTCTTGCCTTTGCTCTACTTCGCAGGTGTCGGAAAAGGGTACAAATGCAGTGGCTCTCTCGGTTTCCTGGGTCAAGAATCCCCCAGAGCGTTGCTGATCATAAGGAAGCGGGAGCGGCAGCCTTTTCAGATGGGAGGCGTGTATCCAGTGCTTCCTCCCATCCACCTTTACAGCCGTCCGGGTTGCGAGCAGAATTTGGTGCGGCTCAGAACACCTTGGAGCTAGGCTGGTGTCTCGGTCGAACTTCTTAACCAGAACCCACTGGCCAGGTTCCAAGCAATGTCCGCGGCCCTCTGGCGGAGGCTGCAGTACAGATGCTACCTGCTGATTAATAGAACGGAGATCTTCAGTCAGGGCATACAGGTAATGGAGCAACATAGGATATTCAATATCAGAAAAGGACCGTGGTCTGGGTGCCCTCCATATATTAGCTGGTCGCCCGAAGGTTATCTCATAAGGAGAGACCAGAGCGAGAATGAGGGGTAACTCGCAATGACATGAGGGCCACGGGCAGGGTGTCAGGCCATTTTAGCCATCTTCAGTTTCAGAATCCCATTATACTTTTCCACGAGCCCTGCTGACTGGGGGTGTCGTGCTGCGTGGAATTTCTGTTTTATCTGTAATCCATCACAAATATGTTTAACAAGGGCCCCATGGAAATGCCCCCGTTGTCCGACCAAATCAAACGGGGCAAACCGTAGCGCGGTATAGACTCCTTGAGAAGGGCCCTTGCTGTAGCCAAGGCAGTATTCTCTTTCGTGGGGTAGGCCTCAACCCATTTACTTAAAGCTCAAACCACCACTAGCACATATCTCAAATTATTGACGCGCTCCATATGGATATAATCCATCTGGAGCACTTCAAAGGGTAACGTTGGAGGTGCAAAACTCCCACTCAAAACATTTTCTGCCTTCCCTGGATTGTGTTGTAGACAGACCATATAGTATTGGACCAAACGAACAGCCGTCCTTTGTATGTTAGGGTTATTCCATACTGGGTCTAACAGGGCACAAATACCTTTAGCTCCAACATGAGCCGGACCGTGGGCCATAGTTACAACGGCCTGTACCAACGCATTGGGTAACAGCCATCCCTGTTTCTCTGTCAAATCAACCCAGCAATTATTTTCGTCTAGTCTTCCCACTTTCTTCTCCCATCGCTCTAACTCTGCTGGGGTGGCTTCCTTCTTCAATTCCCTCACACTTTCTATAGTGTTATCAAACACATCCGATTCCTCCACCCACCTTGCAGAGGACATTACAAACATGGTCGACATTGGGAATTGGGCCGTTTGTTTGGCAACCTAATCTGCAAAAGCATTCCCCTCGCCCACTTTATCCACCACTGCCTTATGGGCGCTGCATTTGATTATAGCTAGTTTCTTGCGTAGTGTTAGGGAGTCCAACAATCTTAATACCAGGGGACCATTCTGTATTTTCTGGCCATCAGAGGTGAGGAAACCCCGTTACCTCCACAGCCGCCCAAAATTATGGACCATGCCGAAGGCGTATTGGCTGTCTGTGTAGATATTAACCTCAAGCCCTTCACTCAATTCACAGGCTCGTAACAAGGCTACCAGTTCAGCAGCCTGGGCTGACCGATGGGGCACTCGAGATGTTTAAACTACTGTTTTCAAGGTCGTGATTGAATATGCAGCTGTTGTTGTTCCATCTGCTAGTTTGAAACAGGACCCATCCACATATAACTCCCCTTGAGGGTCAGATAGAGGAATGTCAGTAAGGTTAATCCTACCCTTCGTTTCTTGTTCCGTTCGAAATATGCAATCATGTATATCATTGGTAGTTTCACTCGTAGGGAGTGGTAGCAATGTAGCCGGATTTAACGTGGCACATCGCGTAATTGTGATGTGTGGAGCAAATAGTGTCAATTCATATCCAGTGAGGCGTGCACTTGTAAGGTGCTGCGTCTTTGTTTTGTTTAGTAATGCGTCCACAGCGTGCGGCACCATCACTGTTAGATTGGAATTTAGAACGAGTGCCTCCGACTGCCGGATGGCCATCGCAACAGCTGCTGTGACCCTCAGACAGCTAAGAAGTGCTCTGGCCACATTATCCAATGTGGCCTACAAAAAAGCCCAAGGTCTTTGCTTACCACCAAATCCTTGTGATAACACAGAGCGAACAACCGTCGACCTCATGCACGTCTAGTACAAAAGGTTTACGGTAATCAGGAGTACCCAAGACTGGTGCAGAACAAAGAGCAGATTTTAAAGAGTCAAAAGAATGCTGACATTCATCCGTCCAAGGGAGGGGTTCATGCACATCTTTAGTTAAATGCAACAAAGGTTTAGCAAGGAGAGAAAAATTAGGTTTCCATTGGCGACAGGAAGTGATGCCAAGAAAAGCACGAACTTCACGCTGAGTGCGAGGGACAGACATGTTAGAGATGGTAGTACCACGCTCAGGAGTCAAACCCCTACCCTCCTTCGACAGTAGATGACCTAAGTAGGTCACCTCCTGTCGACCGTATTGAAACTTAGACAGGGACACCTTATTACCTTTTGCCGCCAAATGATGCAGTAATTTAACAGTGACATCCTTACAGGCTTCCTCAGTGTCGGATGCGATCAATAAGTTGTCCGCGTACTGCAAGAGCACGTTGCCCTCGGGCAAGACGAGATCGTCCAACAAAGCCTTGAGGGCTTGACTATAGATGCTTGGACTCTCAGTATAGCCTTGCGGTGCACGACAGAATCTGAAGCTTCGGCTAGATAACGAGAAGCCGAAGATCAGTCTGTTATCAGGATGGATAGGGATACTGAAGAAAGCATTCTTCAGATCAATGACCGAAAAATATTGAGCAGTAGGCGGGATCATCGTAAGAATAGTGGTGATGTCCGTTACCAGAGGGTACTGTGGTACTACAACCATAACTGCTCTCAGGTCAATCACAAAACAATAAGCATCAACATTTCCCTGTGAACCGGAATCAGAACTTTTATTCAAAATCTGAAGAATCGGGCTGTTACAAATATTGGCAGCGGTCTCCTCACCTACCCCTTTATCAATCAGATCCTGAATAATTGATAGCAAAACCCGCTCGCCGGCTGGCGTTAATTTTGAACTGTGGTATGCGCGGTAGCTTTGTGCCGGGTTTCAACGTGATGTGGACCGTTGGGATGTCTAATTTTCCCACATCTGCATCCCCTGTCGCCCATAATGCAGCAGGAATGCTATCAAACTCGGGGAGGAATTGGTTCATTTTTAGCAAAACATTGCTTCATGCTGTCTGTGTGGGGTTGTATCGTTAAATAAACCCCATCCGGGGAACAGTAGATTTTGACATTGAACTTTTTTAACATATCCAAGCCCAATAGATTCTCACCACAATGCGAAGTTAACAGAAAAGGTGACTCAACAGTAGCGGGACCGATCATGAAGGAAAGGGGTTTAGAGGCGGGGCTTACTACTGGTACTCCTGAAAATCCTACAGATACATTAGTTTGCCCGGACAGAGCCGCCCCTGGAAGCAATGATCGAGCAACTGAACTATTCATTGCCCCCGTGTCGATCAGGAAATTCTCAGAAGTCCCCATCAATTCCCCTTTCACATAAGGTCCCTTTTCTTTGACCGGGATCGACACTTGGCCCCTACTCTGCCCCTGGCTGTCCTATGGGTGGACATACCCATCCTGATCTTCGAATGCGTAATCTTCATTATAATATTGTCTGCCTTGGTGGTTATCAAAATGATTCAGTTCGGACTTGCCTGGTGCCTCTTCTCTGCGCATATCACTCCGGTCTGGGCCACCTCGTCCTCGCCCCCGGACTGCTCCGTTCTGGGCAAGCAATAACGGACACTGCGCTTTCCAGTGTCCCTCCTGCTTACAATGGGAGCATTGGTTTATCCCTATAGTCTGGGCCGCGCCTGCGCCTCTCCCTGTCCCTCTGGATATGGGCTGTCTGGCTCCTCTCCGCCCTCCTTGTCCCCAGACGACTTACTGAAGCAACACCCGCGTTTTAAGATCCTTGGCCTTTTTCTCCACTTTATCCTTGCTTTCGTTTTCCCTGTGCTCATAATATTGGGCCATGCTTAAAATCACGGAGGGGGTGGAGGTAGTCCAGGTGCTTTCCGCGGCCTGTAACCGTGCTGAGATTTCTGGTGCCAAATTGGTAACAAATCTATTCACGAACAACCTTACCCCACCGTCTGTGGCCAAATCCTGTCCGCTAAAGTCAATGAAAACTCCAGTCGGACACACTTTTATCCTTCTGCCTACAAGCTGACAGTTTGTCCTAGTCAATCTTCCGTGGAGGAATCAGGGTATGCATGTACGCTATTATTTTTGCTGGTAAAGCGGTAATTTCGTTTCTAGGCTTATATCCAGGCTTTCAAACTCGGTCCCAGTCTTTTAGCTCGTTCCAAGTGCCCCCTAATTCTGCAGAATGATCAGTGTCATGGACCTGTCGCCATATATCGACCGGAACCAATAACCCGAAGAATAGGTCAACATCTGCTAATGTCAATACGGCTGAGGCGGCTGCTTCAGTCAGTTCCTTGTAGTAAGCGGTGGGGTTCTTGCGGGGATCGGTCAGTTGTGATTTAAGGGCAAGAACCTCACTTCGTTTCCATGGAGTATATGCCCATTGCTTCTGGAACCAGGCTTCTACTCGAGCTCGTATAACTTGGTTACCATTATCACGAGCCTCTGGAATTTCAGGGTGAAAAATAGGGTGCACTTCCCGCATGGGCTGCTTGGAAGTCCAATTGGGGTTTTTCAAGAACATTCAGCCTCGATATTTTACTAACGTGTCTATATTTTTATATACCTCCTGTGGTCCATGTTAAACTTATGAGTCCAGTCTCGGATGGTATACAATACCTGAGGGGCCATCCCATCCCAGAAACATAGCTCCCAGGCCTCGATGAGGTAACAAGACATTTGATATAAACCATGCTGCTGCATTACCGGTTCCAAATCTTTAATAGTGCTCCATACATCAGCTACTGTGTATATATTGTTCCGCATCCATTTAGCTGCCTGGTCTACTACAGCTTCTTTCTCACCATACCCTAAGGAGGCTCTTGCGAATAACCGTTTACTGCTTAGACCGCCCGGTTCCCCCATCGGTGTTCGCTCCATAACTCCGAGGGTTGTACTGGCCGATTGGGAGGTCCATATGGGACTTGTTAACACCGCATGGGACGTTCCCAAGGGTTGTCGGGGGTCAGGGATGAGTGTGGCCGTGTCTCTCACTGAGGTAGGTGGGGCACGGGTAGTCCCCAGGGAGGTGAGAGGCACGTCTTCCTCTGGCGTGGAGGCCTGGGGCGCGGCAGCCATCTGAAGAGGTACAGCGGGATATATGCGTTGAGGCGCATACGGTGCGGGAGGTCGTTTATCCAACAAATCCTTTATCATCTTCTGCTTCATTTCGTGCCACATAACTTTTATCCATCTGTAACCTAATCTGTCTGTCTGCATACTCAAAATTTTGTTCAGTCTTATTTTTATCATGAGCAATGGCTTTCTGAGTTACAGTCTGCCCTTGCTGTATCTTCAGGAGTTTTTCGGACCGTATGCATCTCCGCTTCGCCTCTTTCTGACATTTATTAGGAGTATCAAACATAGCCTGTCTGCTGCGTTTAGCAAACAGACGTTCTTGCAGATACTGGATCTTTTTCTCATCAAAAGACCCTGTCTATGGCCACTGCAGTTCTACATTATCTTTAGTGTATTCATTCCACAAAGTATTAGAGGAGGGGCCCGATTCCGTGCTTGCAATACATATCTTTGCTGGGAGTTCCCTCCGGAGGGGCTGGCTTTCATCCAACCTCGTTCTCCATCGGTGAATACAGCCAAAGCATAGTTTACTAAAGCACGGCATCGCCCTCTTACCAAAATCGAGCTAAAAAGGAATCAAAATTATTAGTTACAACACTCTCATACACATGGCCATGTCTGCCCTCAAATTCACACGAATAAAGTGACCACAGCACGAAAACGAATCTTCAACTTACATCAACATAAATGACAAAAACAAATGTATTGCAATCAAGCGGTGGAGCCCGTCGACTCCCACCTATGGAGAACCCTTTCCAAAACTTCAAAGATCCAAAAAGACAAAGTCCAACAGTCTTATCCTTAGACTGGCTAGAGATAGCCAAATAGGTTTCTCTAAACCACAGACCGACTTACGGGCCATCCGACAGCATTCATGGTTCACCTCCCGAACTATTCTGGCTAAGCCCGCTTTCTCAAGAGCCGCTCCAGATTTGTCCGAGTGCTACCCAATCTCAGCCGCCGGCGTTCCCGAGAGCAGTCCGGCCGGGTGAAAACCGCAAGTTACACCGAGACGTCTGGTCTTAATCTCTAGTTATTCCCAAAATCCAAAACAGGGGCGTCTGCACGTGCAGTTCCAGTACTGCCCCGTCGGACCCCTTTTTCGAGTTCTCCGTGACCAAAAGTCACCAAATGCCAAGTCCAAAATCCAAAAGATATCCAACACAAGACCAGACAAGACACTCACCTGGTGCACTTAGGTCAGATTGTGCGTTCTTCACTGCCAATTCTTTGTTAAACCAACGTGGCTGGTTCTCGGGTTACACCCGAAGGACTCCAGCGTGGGGTCACTAGCAGCTAGGGCTCTCTCGATCGGGAGAGCGGAGCAGACCCCAAATTCATCGGATTCATCGGTCAATCCACCCCCCCCCCTAACCCCCCCCCTCCCCCATCACGATCGCCCTTTTCAATGCCCCGTTTCTTTTCTGATTACAGAGTGACGACCCCAACGCGGAGTCCTGGCGGAGTCGCCAACTGAAGTACCAAAAATAAATTACAACCCACCTAGAGCTATACTTACAGATAGCCCAATACCAATTACCAATAATCAGTCAGTTGGCAGTGTAGAAGCCCAATACCAATTACCAATAATCAGTCAGTTGGCAGTGTAGAAGGTCCTATCGTTTATTATAACAAACAAACTCTAACCCCAGGAGGTCCGCCAAAAAGACTGCTGGCACATTGTCATAACATCACATATATACTGTTACATTTCGAAACCGTTACCTAAGATGGAAAAATACAAGTTGGTACAGGTTGGTGCAGGGGAAAGACCATATATGGGAAACAAAGCGTTCTTAGTTTAGCTCATCTCATTATAGCAAGGTTGTGAGGGTGACTCCCTTCTGCTAACTCCGAGAGAGTCCGCACAGCACCCCTCGGAATGTGTTTATCCAGCCTCCCCCCCTCTACCTACAACCTAGACAGGCCTAACCTGCAGAAACAGCAGTTTGCAACAGTGGGTTATTTCTCAGGGGAACGGCTTGGGCAGAATGCAACAATAGGTTTTACTAGTGCGGTGAGCGAACGATGCCACAAAATGGCATCGGTCGAGTCCAGCGGTACTGTCTGTGATTTAGATACAAAAACGTGTAATATGGTGTATGCTAATTCCTAAATTATTACATTTCGTGTGTGTATTAATGTTTGCGTCTCTTCGTTAGTCTACTAGATGCATCACGCTAATTATTAAAAGCAACTATGTTTCGCTAGGCCCAAATTGAATTCTGGTTCCTCAGATGAATCTGCATCTTGATTTTCTCTGATGCCATTAGTGGGAAGACAACATGAAGACTTGCATCGACGGCCACGCCATGCACCCAAAGGTCTTGGGGAAGTGTTCCCTCAAGCCCCTTGCCACTCTATCTCGACAGTCTCGATCCGAGACGAGAGGAAGTTCCTGAGCTTGGCTGGAAGCCGTCGATGATCTTTGAAGTCCAAGTTGTCGAGGCTTTCAATTAAGTCCCACAAAAAGAAAGAGTAAGAATTCCATCAGGTCTTTGATTTCACCTTGTCCATTTAAGGCATCCATCGAGGCGAGGAAGCATCATCATTCAAAGCCTGGCTCTTTGGTTGAGCCTGCACTTGGGCAGGCTCGGTGCCTCCCAGAGTGTTAGAGAGCCAGAGCATCTCCCTTCTAACTCAGTAATTTTTATGAGCCCGTGCACCTCCTTTTTGGGTGGACCTCCCTACTGGTTCATCTTTGGGTCCTCTGGGTTCAGGAGGGGTCACTACTGGTACCCCCGAGCAGATCTGCCTCTGGCGCCAGTCGGGCCTTTTGGGCTCACTGATGGGTCCAGACTGGGTCCAATCATACCACTTTGACCGACCTTCCCCCATGCCAGTCCAGATGTCAATGCCTGCGCTCTCCAGCGGTGCTGTCCCCATTCTCATCTCTACTCTGACACAGAGCTGGAGGGGCGTTGCCTGATGCCCACTCCAGCGCCAACTGGAGCCTTGCTTTTCAGGCCGGAGCCTGTGCCTTATTCTTATGGACTAGAACTTGGGGAAGATTGGGCGAGGACACCGGACCACAAGGAGTACTAGCGCCTACACTCTAACATGGACTGGTGTGAGGACTTGGCGGATGCCAGTGGAATCGACACACCCCCAGATACTGAAATGGTCTCTCCTCCTACTGTGACTACGGAGGATGGAGCTTCTTTTGCTATGGTAGTCCAGAATAACGTCTTGACAAAAGTCGTGCTTCAGCTGGGATTGACCCCCTCAGAACCACTTCTACCATTTTAATGAAGCTCTTACAGACGTCCTACTTGGGACCTGGTTCAAGCCCTTCTCCAAAGGCTAATTGAACAAGGCAATTGCCTGCCGCCTTTCCCCTAGCCCACAGCACTCCAATTTTCTCATGCAACACCCTACCCTGGAAAGTTTGCTCTAAGCCTCCACTTCCTGTTTAAAGCCTGGTGCATTCCCTACCACACCACCGGATAGGGAATCCTAGAGGCTAGACACCTTAGGCAAGATAATGTTTTCTTTCACCAGCCTTACACTGTGTTCCGGAAACACTGCATATCTTTTGGGCCATTACTCCCATACACTGTGGCATACATTTGCACAGGTGCTAACCTATGGTCCCGGAGGAGGCCAGGGCCATACTCTCCCAGGCTATGGCAGACAGAAGAGATGCAGCCAAGTACACGATAAGATGTGGTCTGGTTATGCCTGATTCTTTATCAGTGGCCTTGTAGTGCCACGCCTGGCTGAGAACGACTGGCTTTTCAGGGATGTTCAAGCCTCGATTATGGACATGCTCTTAGATGCCTCCTATCGCTTCAGAGACAACACAGCCTCAGAGCTGGAGTGCTTCAAGGATAGCAGAGCTATGGTCCGGTCTTTAGGCCTTTCCATGGCTCCTGCCAACCCCAGTCCACCCTTTGTGGCACGGAAGGGGCTTCCAGCTGCACCTGTACCCACCCAGCCAGCATTGAACTCAAGCTCCCAAGCCTCTGCGTGGCCAAGGAAGCAGTACCACCAGACCCTGTAGGTCGGGTTCCCAGAGGTCATGCTAGTCCACCACCCCCCTGGCAGTCACAGCCTTGGAACCTCTTTAGCTCATCCTCCAATCATCATGGGCAATCGGTGGGCAGTTGGATATCACCATAACCAGCACAACTGGAGCTCAGTAACAGAAGATCGTTGGGTTCTCCAGATTGTCCAAGGACTCTACCTATTCCCTTTCACGACTACCCTCCACCTATGCCACCTACTTGCAACAGGCTGACCGAGGACCATCTCTCCTTACTCTTCCAGGAAGTGGCAGCTCTCATGGCCATGGGAGCCATGAAAAAGGTCCCGATGCAAGAAGTGTATCATTGTTGATATTCCTGCTACTTTATGGTGCCCAAAAAAGACTGAGGCCTTTGTCATATGCTACACCTGCTTCCTCTCAATTTCTACTTCAAAAAGGAGAAATTCAAAATGCTCGTGCTTGCTATATTACTGTCTGCCTTGGACAGGGAGACTGGATGATAGCATTGGACTTGCAAGACGCATATTTCCTCATCCCCGTCCTGCCTGCACATAGACGTTACCTGTGGTTCACATTGGGCCCTAGCACTTACGGTTCTTCATGCTTGCTTTTGGCCTTACTAGGGCCCCTCAGGTGTTCACTAAGGTAATGGCGGTGATTGTAGTTCATCTGCAGACATCAGGAGTACCAGTCATTCCCTTTCTCGATGACTGGCTGTTGAAGGCGAACTCGAGCCAGGCAGTCGTCCCGCACCTCCAGACTATGGCCAACCTCCTGCACTCGCTGGGCCTCACTACCAACGTGCCAAAGTCACATCTGATCCTTTCACAGGCACTCTCTTTCATCTGAGCTATTCTGGGCATGGTTCAGTTTTGGCTTATCCTCCAGAATGGCGAGCCCAGGATTGTTAACTATGATACTGATGTTTTAGCCTCTATCCTGGATTTTGATGCGACTTAATCTGAGGCTGCCTAATCTCATGGCCTTCTGCTTCCTGCTTGTGACAAATGCCTGCTGGCATATGTGAGTTCTGCATTTGTACCTGAATTCCGGTGGGCACTGCATCAGGGAAATCTTTCCGACATGGTCCAGATCTTGGAGGTAACTGAAAAAGATCTGCAGTGGTGTTTAACAAACTGTGATTGAGTCATGTGCAAACCTCTCTCCCTTCCCGAACCAGTTCTGACTGTGGGGACAGATGTGTCACTCCTGAGATGGGGCGCCCATTTGTAAGAGGTGGAGATTAGAGGCCTCTGGCGGAATCTGGACCCCACAACAGCCTACTGGAACTGCGGGCAGTCCGGCTGGAATTGAAAGCCGTTCTACCCTCCATTGAAGGAAGGCTAGTGCAGGTGTTCCTCGACAACACCACTGCCATGTGGTATAGCAACAAACTGGGCGGAATGGAGTCATGGACCCTTTGTCATTAGGCCCTGCATTTCTTGACCTGGCGGAATGTCAGGGCATTTGAACGCCAGGGCGAAGATGCCTAGCAGATGACAAATGGCATCCCCAGCCAGAGGTGGTTCAAGGTCTCTTTCAGCAGAGGAGAGAGCCTTGGTCAAATATGTTCACCACAGCCGAGAACACGCAATGTCAGCACTTCTGGGCAATGGAGTTTCCAAAGTGGCTTTTACTCCTGTTGTAGGTAAGCTATACCAATGATGGCTGGAACACTCTAGTCTTTCGTGTGGGAAAGAACACTTTTCCTCAATTACTGAGAATATGGATTCTTTCTGACTTTCTTCTGAGAGGACTAAATGATTCCATGCCACAGGAATATATGCAATTTACAATGAATTAAATCAATATTCAGCGAAAAACTGCAGAAAGAATTGGGCAAATAGATCAAGAAAACATGCAAACAGTAATAGATAAAGGATTGCACACGCTTTCGAGAAGTGTATATTATTTAGATCCCATTTTGTCCTCGGCCCTAGACCTCCTGAAAGGAGACCTGCATTTATTGCAACAGGAGCAGGTTCAGTAAAGGGCAATTATGCAACTAGATTGGTCTCTACAAACACGTGAATCAGGTTTCATGCGTTAACAACTTCTCAATAAACAACCATGTTTGAACCATATAGTTTGATGCTCGCACACATAACAATGGCCAAGAAAGACTCTACAAACACCCTATTAAGTTTAGAACATGTTGAAGATGCTCCCCCTTTACAGCCAGTGAAACTCCCCCCTATTACATGGTTAATACATGACAATATTTATTGCCCATTCCAGCCTTTCATTTTCATGACTGTCAAGAATATAGATCTATTGGCTGGTATGAAATTATGCATAATTCACAATTGTTCAATTCATTGAAGTTTCTTTTGTCCCCACATCTGTTTAAATGGAAATGAAGATGACCCTTTGTACATTATTACTGCAAATTGCAGAAATCCCCTTAAGCACTGGCTTCTGTGTGACACCAAATCAATTCACGTAATGTGTAGCGCTTTGAAGCCAGGGTTGAGTTGTTTTATCGGTTTCCCATATTGCATCCATTCCGACACATCATGAACTCCTGCATAATAGTTCATATTTATATCTAATAAATGGTACTTGTTGTGGGTTGGAACATGGTCAGCCATACCTGATAACAACTTCAGAAACTATAAGGTGTTGTGGAAGTACCTTTTATCCTCCGCCTTAACCCGTTCATTGCGTGGGTCGGCCAACAGCCGTCGCAAACTACCTCTGTAGTGCTGTGCATGTCCGTTGGCCAACGCGGCCCTGTGCACGCACGGAAACGTCTGCACCGCGGCGGATTCTACGCCGCACTTAAGGGGTTAAAAAAGCATTAGGATCATCCCTTGGCCCAGTAGAAGTATGAAATCCATGCATTTTGACGGTTTAAACAAATTATTGTCTTTCCTGTTACAAAAAGAAGTCCCTTTGACCTCAGCGGTTGAAGTTTATAATATGCAGACAGCCAGTACTGCTTCAATTCTGGTTGTTACACACAAGCACAATACCAGAGATATTTCTCTAATATCATACAAGCAAAATGTAATTAATCTGTGATAACTCTTAAGATCACCGGATCTGGGCTGGTGACTGTATTTAAAGCAGTATTTTGACTTATTCCGTCATTTTTTTCATTCTTTGTTCTCCAGCCTTTTTGGAGGATTTCCAATTATCATAAACAACTGTGGTATCATTATCTTTCTCCTGTTCCGACAAGGAAATCAACAACATGGAGTACAGGTATTCAGCTGGAGAAAGCTGCAGAGAGACTCGAACATGCTCCATGGGATATGCTTGGCTATCTGAACTCAGCGAGCACTGGATGCTCACATTTCGCCGAATGGATGCTATACAATTAAACACTGCAGACCGGACAATCTTAAGACCAAATTCAACAAGTGAGGAGGGCAGTGGCCTTGTGCCCTGACATACCCAAGAGGCACGTCTGCGCCACCCCCACCAAGCCCCCTCCTCTTACAAAACAAACTTGCTGAGACTGATGTTGAGGTCCAGTGATGTTTTCACACCCTATAATGGACATCTGCTTTTAAAAGCCTCCAAAAACATTTTTTGCTGAATCGACTCTTTGCAGTGGTTTCCAGCTCGTTTTTCGTGCCACTGTGTGATATCGGCTCCTCACTGAGTGTCCATTTGAAGGGAGCCAATATCGTGTGACACACTGCACTGTGCGAATTTGTAGGTCTAAACCTGAGTTATGGTGCATAAACTGTCTGACTGAAATTTCTTAGACTTACCACTGGAACAGCCCTCGTGGCTTATCTTGATATGGAAACGATTGTTGAACCTCTATATGAGCACCAGAAACAATGCTGAGCAAGAGGGTGCCACCTATAATGGAGCAATATAAACGGTGGCACTTTTCCATGCAGCTCTTGATAAGTGGCTTTACTCTAGGTCATCTTTCAAGCCCCCTGGAGAGGAGCTGCAATTACCGTTGATTACCTCAGACAAGCAACTAATTGAATTGCTGGTCAATCGAATACACAGATTGTAAACTACAAACCCCTCTGTTTGGTTTTTGTAAAGATCATACTTATGCTGCGTGTGCACCCGCTGATGTCCGCATGAAATTAACTCAACACGGAAGCCGACCAAGGGATATATTTTTTCACCATATATAACACAAAAGGCTATATGAACTATACCTTTTATTAGGACTCTTTAAATTTTCCTTTTATTTTATACCACATATTTTTAATCAGGCCTTCTCCATATCATCACTAGTATGTTTAATTGCCAATCAGCATAAAACATTTTAGATTGGCTACAATATATATATTGCTTATTTGATTACTTACATGTATAATTTTTGCCATTACATCTGATGCATTGATTACCTTTGCTTTATGCTTTATCTATGTATTTGGTATTGAATGATTTTTATCTTAGATTATTTTTTTTGCAAGGTGAGTTTTATTGATCTAAACTAAGCAGAGAACCAATGTTGCATATAGAATAAAAATAAACAAAAGTACAACACATGCTATCCACATCATAAGGTTCGATAATATGGTCCCAATCAGTTGAAATATGCATTAAAAAGTATCCTGCCGGGGGAGCAAATCAAAATAGCATGTGCAATACAAATAGGACGATGCAATGCATAATAGGAAACGAGCTCTGTCCAAAAACATCCCAAAAAAAAATCAACTCCCTACCTCCGTTCCTGGCGTCTACCCTACCCATACCTGCAGGAATCTCAACAAAATAATACAGTAATAAGACAGCCCTCCCCTAGTGTCACACTGTCTCTGCTTAATCTCAGTGATAATTAATAGCATCAGGGGATCAGCAATACCAACCCGGTATTCCGATGTCTCAACAACAAGGACCCGAAAAGGTCTGATTGACCACCTGCAGAATCCGCTACTGAGAATCATCCCCCTCACGCTTGTCCCCTGAAAGTCCGCCAAAACAGTGCCCCATGCACATGCAAACTCCATGGGCCTCCTACCCTGGTGCGTGTTGTGGAGCAAAATTATCCCTTTCCATGTCGGCCATTATAATAAGTCTGCTCTCCAGCCCTCCTAGTGGGGACCCTCCGCATGTTTCCAGTGCATCGTAATTCTATACTTGGCAAGCACTAAAGTTAGGTCAATGAACAGAGTAGTGAGTCCATGTTTAGCAGGTCGCGTGTAGAGGCTCAGCAGACGACTAGGGTGAGAGGCTCAGGAACTGAGCTGGAGCCTCCCTTGGAATGCGTACCATGAAAGGTCAACTCTAAGATATTCCCACAGTATGTCAGTAGTATCAAGGCAGCATAGGCATTCAGGGGGACTTTAAGCACCACTGTCCACATTTTGGCCTTGTCCTCCAATGTCAAACGGGCCCCCCAGGTCAGTCTACCAATGGTTTGTACCACTTTGAAGGGGAAACGCATATCATCACCTGTACAATCCTGAGACCAGCCGATGGAGATTAGATGTATCACAAAGGAAGCGGCAACTATGAAGCCTTCACTGCTCTACTCTGCACCCTCCACAAATGGTGTGCAGCGCTGTAGTCAGAGTGCCATAGACCAGGAACTGACCCGCTTGAATGGCAAACTACGCACATAGATCAGCAAATTGTCACAGCACTCCATCAGCGAATAACTCAACCACAGTATGTAGAGCAGCCTCCTCCCATTCCAGCAGACGATCCCCCTCCACGCAATTGCTTAACGAGCAGCCGCAGTAGGAGATTTGGAGAGTAGTGAGACAGTATATGGGCAAGACTAACAACCCTCATCCAACAGGTTCTGAGGACTGCCAGGTCATACCACCCATAGGAGCAGCCAATCTGGAGGTTGAGGGTAAGGGTTCCCAGCTACTGAAAACTGGGAGGCTCTAGCAGCCTAGCAGCCTCATTATCTCAGGGGGCCTCCCTTCCTGGAAACAACCCATAAACCATTGCAACTGCGACCCCAGATAATAAGAATAAAAATCAGGGGCATTCATCCCACCATCGGTTGTCGCACGTTGTAGTTTAGACAATTCAACGACCCGCACTTATACTGCTCTCTAAGAGGTCGGGGGAGTCTGATAAATCAGGACCCTGACATATTGTACCATAGTCTGCTCCCTCCGCATGTCAACAACATCAGGGAAGTCCTCTGTCTCAATGGATCGGGAATAGGCTGGTCTTTATCCAGTACACTCGAAGGCCAAATGTCTTCCCAAACGCCATTAGAAAACACGCCACCATCTCAGTCTCCGTATGAAGGTAAAGGCTTTTTATTGTATTTTACATACATAGTTTGATTAAGTGTATTTTTTCTAAGTATTTTAGACTTCCGTAATTAGAGAGCATGGATTTCCCTATATATTAGATAAATCCCTATTGGTTAGACACACCCGTGTAATGTTGCATTCAGACGTACTAGCTGGGGATGACGTAAAGCCCCTAAGGTCCAACTCCATCTTATGTAGGCCCATCTTGGCTAACTAAGTTCCCCATCTTCTCACTCTTAAACAATGGAAGTCGCCATGTTTTCTGATTTATGCTTAATAATTGCCATGTCTGCCATTAGACGTAGATGTTGTGGACCAGGCGTCAAGCCATTTTATTGAAGACCTAGATACAACATTCGCCTGGGTCAAATATCTAGTTTTCACCCCGTCAAGTTTAAATAAGAACACATACAGACAGTTCCCACACCTAATGTGTCAGACTCATCCTTTGGTGTGCAAGGTTAAAACATCGATTTGCGGCATTGGGGACTGAATGGATTCAAGGATTCAAAGGAAAAATCTATAAATAATAAACAGCCTTGGGGAAAGGTAGCTATCTTACAAGCGTGATGCCATTCACACCAAGCGGAACTGTGCAGCTGATTTAGCCGCAGAGGCTGCAATTCAGTCCATCAAACTAGCAGTCCTAACCAGATCTCAAAGGAAGATTTTAACAGCCAAATGCAACTAAGCAAGGTGGGAAACCTCTACAGGCTTTCCTCCCAAATACTCGTACACTCTCAATTCAACTGGCATTCCTGAAGTGATGATACCACGAGTAGGAGACAGAATAAAAACTAATAGTCTGCCTATATTAGATTTAATCAAAGTAGCCTACGAAGGGTTGGCATCTGCTAATGCATAATCAACGCAACCGTATCTATGCTACAGCAATACTACTGTTGGCTTCGTTTATATAAACAGACTAGGGTCTATGTTAGCCAGTATGATACTAATTAATTTAGTCTGAATTGACATCCTTTTGCCTATATATGTTCATAAGGAAATGTCTGGGATGCACACATTGATGCCCATAATCTCTGTCAAAGCAAACACAAGGAGATGATGGATGGAGCGCTGAAACGTGTCAGACACTCACCCCCAGTCACTATTAGATTTGGGTTGAATCCATCAACGTTCTTTAGCTCACTTCGCCACCCCAGTTAAGACCTAGCCATATGCAAATCAATCTTGACCCTGCTCCTGATGGGAACAGTCCAGCACAAACTGCCAAGGCAGGTCCTCCCTGGACTGGGAAAAAATCATCCTGGGACCGCTTTTGGGGTGACACCCCTCATTAGTCAGGCTATCTTGAATCCAGTGGCAAAGTAGGCAAGGGATCCACGTCTCAGCATACTCTGCCAACTTAGGGCGAATAAAGCAAACACAAAGAGAATGATGGCTTAAACCCAGTTCGCCCTAAGTGGCCATGGGTATGCCCAGACGTGGTTCCCTTACTGACTTTGCCACTGGATTCAAGCTGGTCTGGCTGATACGGGGTGTAACCCCGAAAAATGCCCTAGGATGCTAGTTTCTGGTCCAGGGAGGGCGTTGTGATTGGTTGTGGGAGCCTGGCTGTGCTTCCTGTCTGTTCCTCGAGTCCGACGAGGAGAGCAGGAGTAGAGATGCCGGACCCGGCGGCAATATATATATATATATATATATATATATATATATATATATATATATATATATATATATATACCCAACCCCTCCCCCTCCCCCCACACCTGCAAGCCATGCTGATTGCCACTGGAGCTATACCAAAGTAATAGCTTATGCAACAGAGCTGGAGGAGGGTCCTTTATCAATACTGGTGCCCAACTATTTGCCAAACTTGTTTCTGCCTTGACCAAGTTCACGTCTCAGATTCACCCTGATGCACCTGGTCTACATACAGTCATTCTGACAACACTGCTTCTGCAGCAGAGCTGTTTGGATTTGACTCAAGAATTGCATGTGTGTGAGAATAGAGATGATGGGTATGTTTTTCCTTCACAATATAAAGACAACAACCTATACATGGAGCCATGATACTGGATTGATTTTTGCAAACACCCGACTCGCCACCTCACAGGGCACCAACAGAATAAATTAATTTATTTTCTTTGGTTATTAGGTGTGCAGCTGAGGTTTAGGACCTACAAATCCCTTCTCTGGAAGTTAAAACTTTGTATTTACAGAGGTTTTACTGCCTCTGCATACCACATCTGAGCTGACAAATTAATGGGCACCTGGTCTAAGTCCTGTTCTTGCCCTTCCTGCTGTCCCACAGATGCCTGTAGTTCAAGGTAGGCTAGGAGCATTTTCAATCTGCCTTGCTACCCTTCTGCCTTACCAGCATACCTCAGTTGCTCACAAAAATGAGGCTGCACATCTTCGGAGGATTAAGATACCAGCTTCCCCCTACCCCTATGACTGTCTGTTGAAAGCGGGTTACCTACATTGCATCTCAGACCACCTCCAGATGACCGTGAACCTCTTGACATCCTTTGGGTTCATGACCCACATATTGAATTTACACCAGACTACTCCTTCGTAGAGGCTTACTTTTATCGGAGCCTTCTTGGATAGGATATTGTTAAGGGACTTCCTTCATCACAAGTACAAGACGTTTGGGCTACGAACCTAATGTTATAGCCTCTGCCCTTTGTCTCCGTGAGAGTGGTTCTTAGGCTTCATGGCCTCGTGGCCTCCTGCTTCAACTGTGCCTGGTGTCATATACTGGATCTGCAGTGGAATCTGTTTAGAGGTGACTGCTACAGATCTGAAATGGTGGCTGCTCACCGCATTTTGACAGTGGCAGACAACTTTCCTTACCCACCCATACCTGATGGGTAGTGATGGATGTGTCCCTATGGGTTGTGGGATAATCTTGGAGAGGTGGTGATCAGAGGACTCTGGTCTTTGGCAGAAGCGCAACTCCACATCAATCTGAACCAAGGGTCTTTGCCCGTCATTTAAGGACTTCTTACAGGTTCTCATGGACAACTCCACCACCACGCGGTACTGCAACAAACAAGGTTATGGCGGTCTCCTTTGTCCTGTGCCAAGAGTCTCTACGCCTCTGGAATTGGCTGGAGCATCAGGACGTCTCTCTGATCGTAAACAGTATGGTGGCATCTCTAAATAACAAGACGGACAAGCTCGGCCTACAGTGCCTGGCAGATCATTAGGGCGGTTGCAACGTGAGGTGGCACAGGGTATTTTCCAGAAAACAACAACAAAAGAGTGTTCCTGTGTTAATTAGGTACAGATATAAACGGAGCACAAGAAACCAACAAAGCCCATTAGGTTTGTTATGAAAGCCCTCACTCACCAACCTGGTCGGTGACTTGCTTCATCGGGCCCCACTGGGTGTGACCGAATGTCACCCCAGTGTGCTGCAACGCCAGATTTGCTGCGGAGCTGGTAATGTGAAGAGGTGAGGGCTATGTGGTGAGTTATGTGAACAGAGTGGGGTGGTGACTTAAAATTGCCTTGTATGT
Source organism: Lissotriton vulgaris (assembly GCF_964263255.1). Classification (NCBI taxonomy): domain Eukaryota; kingdom Metazoa; phylum Chordata; class Amphibia; order Caudata; family Salamandridae; genus Lissotriton; species Lissotriton vulgaris. Next base: position 788,147,180 of record NC_141698.1, on the reverse strand, counting down.
ATCAAAAATTGTTTTAATATATGATCATCAAGGGCAAGGTTAAAAATGTGTTGGTAAGCAAGGCCAACTAATTGGATGGTCTGCTTCCAATAACATTAGGTGAAGAAGTGATTGGTCAACATGTTTCAGCCGGTATGGTGTAATTAACCTGGCATTCGTCAGGACCTAGAATGAATAAACCCCGGCGGTATGGGCACGCGAAGGCCCACCCTACCAAAGGACTTGAAAGTAAAAAGGTGTCTGTGAAGTGCAAAAAAACCAAGGGGGCTTCACCAACCAAAAAAGGCGGGACGCACACAGCCTCTTGGTCTCTGGTTGAGAGACAAAAATTAAAAGCACTTCACAAGGGATGAACTTTCACCCCATAGACCGCGGGAGGGAGGGGACGGCGTATTTGGCACATCGCCCACGACGCCAGGCAGGGTATTTTCCAACATTGGTGAGAACCCTGGCTAGATGCTTTCGCAATCATTGATTGTACTACATCAGAGCTTTTGCACATTGGAGTTCCAAGAAGGCTCTCTGTAGGACACTCATTCAGATTACAGTGAAGCACAGGACTCCTGTATGCCTTTCTCCTTCTCCTGCCCCAAGATGATGATGATGATGATGATGATCCGGAATGATCGAGCCCCGGTCATCATATTGTCTCTGGATTGGGCCAGATGAGTGTCTTACTTGGCACTTCTGGACATGAGCATCTGTCCTCTGATCAACCCATTGCTTTAGGAGAATTTTCTATCACACCAGCAGAGCTGTGTTCTGCACCAAAAACTCTGGAATATATAGCTCCATACGTGGAGATTGAGCTTTATAAGTTGACTGTGTTTGACCTACCTCCTATTGTTGTGGATGTTATCCTTGCTGCATGTCCTTCTAAAAAGTCAGTTTACACTGGGTGCTGGGACAGGTATGTGGCCTGGTGTGGAGCCCGCAACCTAGATCTGTTGCAGACCAAACTGTCTAATGTTTTATTGTTGTTGTCTTTGACCCAGCACTGGCTTAATATGGGCACAGTTAGTTATTTGTTACCTTTTTTGCTTTTGGATGACCAGCCGTCTTAAATCTCCTGTTTGATCAAGTTTCTAAAAGGTTTAACCCACATGTTTCTTCCAAAACAGTTTGTGATAACCCACAGTGGGATCTCAATTTGGTACTGACTTTCCTCATATGTACTCCCTTTGAGTCCATGCACAGGTCCTTGCTACGTGTATGGACTCTAAAGACTCTCTTCCTCATCATGACACTTTAGCTGGTCACAAGAGGCGGTGCTTCAAAATCTCATGGTGCAAGGAGGAGGAGCTTCGCGGGCAACCAAGATGGCCGCGTGAGCTCGGAGCTCCGAAGACCCTCCGATCCTCCGTATTGATCCTGCTACCTATCCTGTCCCACAGTAGTGGGAATCTGTTGCGGTGCTGTTGCTGAGGCGGGGCCCGTTCTCCGATCGAAGATCCGGGTTTCCTGCGCTGAGTTACACCGTGGGGAAGATTGGCGACGACAACGCCATAACAGTCTGGCATTACGAGGGGGACGGTGGTGCTTCCACACGGTGGCAGCCCGAGAGGGTTGGAGCTGCCCCGATCTGCGCTGGTGGCCAGATCAGATTGTCCAGCGGCCTGACATCCTGATGAGACGGTGGAGGTGATTATTGATTTCTGCCGTCTGGAAGTGGTAGTGCCGGTTGGACCTCTCTCTGGGCTGTGATTCCCCCGTCGCCCATCATGGCGGGCAGAGGTGACCCGGACAAAGGGAAGCCCCCGAGAGTCAGCAGGAAACCTTCCCTCTCGCAGACCACCATCTCTGAACGTTTCTCGCTCCCAAAGGGATCGCCCGGTGCTTCAGGCCGTACTAAAGACTCGCAGCGAGATGTGTCTCCGGACGATGCTGAACCCACCCTCCGGGATGTTATGGGGGACATTGCGGGCATCAAGGCCGAAATGCACAAGCAGCACGAAGTGTTGTCGCACAAGGTCGACACGTTGGCGATTGAAGTCAACCTTATCAGGGCCGACCTCAGAAAGACGAACGACAGAGTCAAGTCGCTCGACATTAAGACGTCGAGTTTGACTACCGATATGTCCGACGTGCAATCGGAGGTTCGGGACCTGAAATCCGCTAACACGCTGCTTGCACGCAGGCTCGATGATTTTGAAGGACGGGCAAGGCGCCAGAACGTCCGCATTATCGGTGTGCCGGAGGGCGCCAAGGAAGACGCTGCCGATCTCTTTGTTGAGAACTTGGTGTTGAAGCACTTGGCTCCCGGTGGACTGAGCAAGTTCTTTTCGGTGGAGCGAGCACACAGACTACCCGGTGGCCAACCGAAACTGGGGGCATCTCCGCGCCCCATCATTGCCAGACTTTTCAACTACAGGGACCGAGATGCGATCCTGCAGGCATCGAGAAGAGGTGGTCCGTTGAAATTCCAGAATGCCGATGTGAACTTCTTCCCCGACTTCACTCAAGCGGTTCAGAAACGCCGGCAAAGTTTTATGGGCGTCAAGCGTAGGCTGAGGGAGATGGGGATGAAGTACTCCATGCTATTCCCGGCGAAGCTTCGGATAGAACATGGCGCCCGGGTGGTGTTCTTTGACTTGCCGGAGGATGCTGGGGACTGGCTGGACACCTTGCCTCAACGTCTGACTCTAATGCTGCTTTTCAACTCTGGAGGATAACGGGGGGTGATAGGATGTCTCCTTACTCCTCAGGGGCTTTCTGTAGATTCGTTTTTGGGGGCGACAGGCACACTGCTGGTTGGGGGGGGCTTCTTAGTCTAATGCAGGGGTGCAGGGTGGGGGGTGGTTGGTTTGAGTGTTTTCCTTATGTTTCTCCTTTTTCTTTTCTCTTGAGGCAAGGTGATTACTCTCCGGTTTACTATGTTGCGGTAGCTGTTTTCTGGGGGTGGTGGTTGGGACGGTGCTTCTTTGATGATGAGGGGTAAGACATTAAACGTGTTGAGTTGGAATGTGAACGGGCTGGGGGATCGCATTAAACGTGGGGTTGTATTGCAGATGTTTAAACGGTGTGTACCCGATGTCAGGAGACGCATCTCATTGGCAATACGTGCCACGCACTCAATAGGAAAGGGTTTAAGATGGTGGCTCACTCCGGGTTCTCTTCGGGATCCCGAGGGGTTGGGATCATGGTGCGCATGTCTCTCCCATTGGAGGTGGAGACTAGGGTGATTGATGACAGAGGCCGCTATGTTGCCGTTGTGGGTAGATGGGAGAGGCGTACCCTGGTTTTGGTTTCTGTTTATGTCCCCCCCGGCCTGCAGAAGACTACCTTCCAGGATCTCGGGGGCCCCATTTTGGGCCTGCCGGAGGGATTGCTTAATCTTGGTGGGGATTTTAATGCGGTGGTGTCGGGGACCCTTGACCGTTTTCCATCCAGAGATCTTTGTAGTGCGCAATCATGGCTCCCAAATTTCCTGAGCTCTATGGGTCTTATTGATTGTTGGCGGCTTCTCCATCCCACCCAGCGGCAGTACTCCTTTCACTTGGGCGCGCACGGAAGCCTCTCCAGGATTGACTATATCTTGACTCCGGCGGTCCAGGCATCGTCCGTTTCCGGAGCCCGCCTGATGGCCAGAGGCATATCGGACCACTCCCCGGTCTGGGTGTCGTTTGACTTTGGTATTGTGGCAACCTCTAGACTAGTACCGGTCAATCCTTGGTACTTTCGCAACCCCAAAACTCGTGACCTCCTAGCTAAAGCTATCGACCTGTATTTCTCCGAGAATACAGGCTCGGTATCGTCGGCCTTATCTCTGTGGGAGGCCTTCAAAACTGTCCTGCGAGGAGAAGCCTTCTCCTTAATAGCCGAGGTGCGCAGACGCAGGGATGAGGAAATGGTGCGGTTGGAGTCGGAAATTGAAGACCTTGATTCTCAACTGGAAACAGACCCGACACCCGACTTGCTGCACGCCCTCTCCTTAAAGCAGTCGGATTATCGAGTCACTGCCACTGACGCTGCTAATGCGATGGGCAGGGAACAGCAAGGGAGGATCTATGATGCAGGGGACAAGGCGGGCAAGCTCCTTGCCTGGTTGGATAGGAGGGAGATGGCTTCCCGCGTGGTGCCCAAGGTTCTGGGTGAGGACGGGGTGGTTGTTACTGACCCCAGCGCTATTGTTTCGGCTTTTGCCGACTATTTCGAGACGGTTTACACCTCGGTCTCCACCTTGACTGAGTCGGACTCGGCCTCTTTTCTGGAGGGAGTTGAGCTCCCTTGCCTGTCGGACACCGAACGCGACGACATATTACGGCTGAGGTGGCGCTCGCGATACGATCTTTGCACTCTGGCAAGGCTCCCGGTCCCAACGGTCTTCCGGTGGAACTCTACAAGATTAAGGCTGACACCGTCGCAGTGCCCCTGCGGCGTATGTTTTTGGAGGCTCGTGAAGCTGGTGAGCTTCCGCTGGACCAGCGATTGGCCACCATTGTGGTTATTCATAAGCAGGGGAAGCCCAGGGACCTTTGCAGATCGTACCGCCCGATCTCCCTGCTGAATGCCCAACCCAAGATTCTGGCTAAGTTACTGGCTAACCGGCTGGTGGGTGTGATCGCCGACTTAGTCCATCCGGATCAGTCGGGCTTTATACCTCACCGCAACACCGCTCTTAATCTTCGGAGGCTTCACGCTGTCATGGCGCGGGTGCACAAACTCTGCGAGCCGACCGTCCTGGCTTCACTGGACGCGACGATGGCGTTTGATTCCCTCGAATGGAATTATCTTTGGGCGGTGTTGTCCAAGTTTGGGTTTGGCCCCGACTTTATTGGTTGGGTCAGGCTTCTCTATGCCTCCCCGTTGGCCAATGTAACGGTCAACGGCCGGGTGTCGGCTTCCTTTGCCTTGCGCAGGGGTACTAGACAGGGTTGTCCACTGTCGCCGCTCCTTTTTGCTTTAGCGCTTGAGCCGCTCGCTGCCTGGATATGCACCCACCCTGACATCTGTGGGATCAAGTGGTCACCGGGCTTTGAGGACCGAGTCTCATTGTACGCGGACGATATCCTGCTCTATCTCACTTCCCCTTGTCGGTCTTTGATTGTGGCTTTTGACGTGTTGAGCACTTTTGGTGGGTACTCGGGCCTAGTTATTAACTGGTCGAAATCCTATCTCTATGTGCTCAGTGGAGAAACCCCACGTCTTCCTAGGGGTTGCGCTATACAGGTCTCGCAGCAGGGGTTTAAGTACCTGGGTATCTATATATCAACGGATGCCAGGGCACGATGCACTAACAACTTGCTTCCCCCTCTTGCGCGCCTCAGGCGCGATGTGGAGGGCTGGAAAAGGTTGCCGCTGTCCCTGCTGGGCCGCGCGGCATTGTTCAAGATGATGTCCCTGCCGAGATTCTTATACGCGCTCCAGAACACGCAAGATCCTGTCCCTTCCAAATATTTCAAGGAAATTGAAGGTCTACAGCGGACCCTCTTGTGGGAGGGTAGGCCACGTATCACTGTAGTTAAACTGACTATCCCCTGGTACGATGGCGGTAATGCTCTGCCTGACATCCGCCGGTACTATTGGGCCTCCCAATTGGCCGCCCTTAATCACGGCTTTTATGGACCGGCGGAGAGTCCGGGGTACGCCATGGACCGTTGGCTCTTGAATGATGGGATGTACTACAGAGCGCTATACTCTAAATCTCTGGATGGAAAAATGACTGGTCCCACCAAGACTGCTGTGCACATTTGGGGGGCCATTACGAAAGCATTGGGGTGGAAGGGCAGACTTACTATGGCCACTCCACTTTATGACTCTGACTTGCTAGGTAGGCTGTGGCACTCGAAGGGGTTTGACCGGTGGAACCTCATTGGTATTTCCAAGGTGGCTGATGTGATGGCCAAGGGGGAAATCAAGTCTTTTGAGGGTCTGAAAACTGAATTCCAACTGGGTGCCACAGAGTATTTCAGATACGCCCAATTGAGACATGCCCTTACGTCTGCCCTTCCTATTGGTGAGAAGGTCCCCGAATCATCCCCGCTGGAAGATAGGGTGCTGGACGGCCATATGCCTGACAGTGCCATTTCCCTGACCTATAAAAAGCTGATAAATGTTCGGACGGATCTGTTGTTGAATGTGAGAGATCAGTGGGTGCGTGATGGGATGGAGTTGGATGATGAGGATTGGCAGTGTGCAGTGTCTTCCCCCAAAGAAGTGGCAATTTTGGCTAGGCTGCGCTTAGTCCAATTGAAGATACTCCACAGAGTTTATGTAACTGGCCCTAGACTGATTCACATGGGGCTCTCCGTGGATGGTCTCTGTAGGCGTGGGTGCGGTGCACTGGCCACTTTCATGCATACCATCTGGGAATGCCAGGTTATTGCTTCCTATTGGGAACGGGTGCATGTGGTCATGCGTGAGGTGACTGGTGTGGATTTGACTGCAGAAGCTCGACGCTGCCTGTTGAACGTGTGGGGTCCGACTGACTACACTACTGCTCAAACCCGTTGGGTCACGTTGGGGTACATGGTGGCCAAGCGAGACATTGCTCAAAAGTGGGGTGCCCCGACTCCCCCCACCGTGGAACTGTGGAAAACCAATATGGATTGATGCATGCTCCGTGAGAAAACTGTGTATGTGGCCAGGGGTAAGCCCAAGAGGTGGGGGGTTGTCTGGGGTGCGTGGAATGAATATAGAGGTGATATTTGTGTGCCCCCCGATACAGGTCCGCTGGAGGTTCGTCTCTCTCCCTAGCCCTTCCTTCCGCCCAACTTTTTACTTAAACGGAATCCTGGTTTTCTTCCCCCCCCCTCACTCTGTATGCTTTTCCAGTATGGTTATTACAGAGAGCTAAATGGTCCCACCCGCCCCCTGGAATCGTGCATTGCCGCTCATGTGTTGTATCTTGCCACTTCCTTTCTTTATTGTTCCCTTCTTGTTGTTTCCTTAGGTTTCTTATTTATAATATAAAATTAAACCGGATTTGCTCCTCGACTTGATTTGTGCGCACCTCTTCTCCGTTCTTTATAATGCTGCCTATCCTCAGGAATGTAAGGCTGAATAGCTGTGTGCTTTGACTTTTCAATAAAGGTTTTCCAAAAAAAAAAAGAAATCTCATGGTGCAGCCACCTTACACCACCTTTTTCTCAGATAAACTGGTGAAGAGGACCAGGATGTCCTTTCTGCCAAAAGTCATGACTCTTACATGTTGAGTGATCCATTAACCTCCCAACGTATTTTGCTCCTCCTCGACACTTGAAAACCGAATGTAGACTCCTTTGGTTGGACTTCAAGAGAACCTTGAGTTTTTACCTCGATTGCACAAGAGTGGATGCTCTGCTTTTTATGAAATTCAGAAAAGGGCTTTGTCAAGGTGGATAGTCCCCGGCATTGTGTTCTGGAGCCTGCTTCTTGGCCATTCTGTAGCAGAAAGTCTAAGGGCTCATCTCATCAGGGCCAAGGCTGCTACCACTGTGTTGGCACTTGCCATGGTCTTGATCTGTCGGGCTGCAACGTTGGTATCCGCACACAAATTCATGAAGCTCTACTGTATTGACAGACGGGTCCAAAAGGATAGACATTCTGCCCATTCAGACCTGCAGAACTTTTTGGTCTGAGCCATTTGACAGATCTTCTACCTTGGGAGGTACTACTTTGATATATGTTTTAAAAGTGAGGAATTTGAAGTTCGAAGTATCCATATGAAGAACTTTACTGAACTTCGGTAACTCCCTTTTTGGTGGATACTCTAACTGCAGATTTATAACTGTGCTCCCTGCTCTGTGAATTTGTCTCTTTTTGACTAAAATACTCCCTCACAAGTCCTGTAGATTGGTTGGAGGGTGCATACAGAGCCAAGAAAGGAACTGATGTCAGCACACTGGGGTGGTGCCTATATGCGGCTCCTCTCTGTTCACTTCTAGAGTGGAATTGAGTCACTGCTGAGCCGCATGGTGAAGCACTGCAGTGAAAGCTTTTCGGACCCTGTTTGATACCATGGTTATTCTATAGGCGAGGAATTTACAGTTGGAGTGTTCACTATAAAGAAGGGTACTGAAGGTAGGTAACTTGTTCTCATGTCTGTGTCCAGTCACTGCAGTGAGGTCAGGGGCACACATCCATATCTGTTTGAAAATGTTCAGGGATTGAGCAGGAAATACCTATTTCCTGGTTGGGTCACGTTTATTGTGCTTGTCTATCCAGATATCATATTACCTCAATGCATCTTTTCTACTGAAATGTCTTCACATGAACCTGCCCGTTTCCTGTCATCTTTATGTACATCTACATAAGTATTTTGGAATAAGTGCCTTACAAGGAGGAATACGGCATTACCCGTTTCTTCCTTAAATTAAACCCCAATAAAAGCCTGATCATCAACAAAAGTAATAATGATGGAAGAACACACCAATGTCCAAAATTGTGAAAATAACTTTTGCTTTTTGTTACTAAGTGTCGTGAATATAGACCGTCATGCACATCGGCCCACATTTGGAGTTCTACTTGGTGTTCTAGCTGGTGATAAGCGCTCTCATCCACTTGCAATCCCTCATTGCTTTCAGTGGCAGCTTTGATCTCCTTGAAAGATGTTCTCAGTAGTGTAACCAGACTGGTGGGGTGGAGTGTAAATAAATCTAAGCATTGCTCATCTATATTCCTATACCCATACTGGGCCTACATCGAAAGCAATATAGTTATAAACAGCAGCGATGTCAGTGTTTTAAGGTCACGGTGTTCAATGATGCGGACTCCATGCATCTCTCTGCTTACCAGCTGAGTCGTTCACTTGCTTCCAGCAATATCATTGCAAGGCAGCCTATGCATCAAGTATTCAAAATTGTGTTTTAGCCATTTCTGAGTTTACCTCTGATGAACAAATTAGAAGGGATACAAGTCAATACAAACCATTTAATTGAAAAGGTAAAGCTCCTGTTTACTAGTATGTCAAGGCTTGTAGATACATTTCATTGCCATGCACAACACTTTCTCGTTGCCAGCTTATATATGCCCCTGTAACATCAGTAGCATTTTTTAAATACCCCTTATATTGTCACTGTTTGCATGCCGGTTTCCATACCAACCTCTTAATAGTACGTACTGCCTCTCCTCAGGCACTAAATGTTTACTAGTAGCACTTGCAACAACTAGTAAGAATTAAGTCATTTCAGGTGTACAGGTTAATGATATCAGAAAAATGTATTACTTGCTTCCATGTGCTCATCTAATCACAATTGCCTGTGTTTACATGCCCCTGTAACAGGTATTGCATGCTATAAATGTTCCCCAACAATAGCAGTGGCAATCTTTACGTGTGTTGTTTGTGGCTGATGTTCGCTACTGTGCTCGTTAACTGTCATGTTTTGTTGTGGTTTTGTGTAATTCCTTGAATTTTCATCTCTTAATTGTGTTGCATTGCTTTGCTGTGTCTGGAATGAAGTGTGTGGCAGTCTGTGTTATACTGTCTCATTTGTGTTGTGCTGATTCTATGATTGATGAGGGTGCTGTGTGTGACCTTGTGGTGTTCCCCATCATGTGTATTTCAGAGGTCTTGATACAGAAATCTGGGTTAAACTGAGTCTGCAATGCATGTGAGAGGTGGCACGGTTCTCTGTGGATTCAGAAAGGATGAGCATGGGATAATCAATAAAAACTTTGTAGATGACATGTAGACAATCCTATTATAGTTACCCATCGATATAAATGTGTGATGCGAAAAATATCCATTTGTAGGAGGATTTTATAATGTTTAATTTGGACATGTGTTATGTTTAATTCTGAAGTAAATAAAAATGTGTATTTTGTTTTATTTCCTTTTTAGTGAGTGCACGGAAGTATCCCTGGACTTCGCATTATTCTTTGATATACATTGATAATCCAGTAAGTGTAAAATATGGATTGTGAAATTTAACTAATTTCATCTTTTTGCCGCGATTAACAAATGCGGTTCAATAAATCAAGAAGGATGCATGACCACAATAGATGTGTGGTGTAAAAAACGGCTCAAGTAACCCTGAGAGATCATTACATGTTATAACCAGTCTAACTTCACCAAATATGTTTAGTAACCAGCATTGGCAAAGCTGATTTGTCCCCCCCTTGTGGCCTGTTCAAATTTTCCATGTTTTTTAGCCCCACTGCACAGCATCCGCAATGTTCAGCAGCGTGTCTAAACACAAGATTTTTTTTTAAAGCCTTTGATTATGCTGCCTTCATCATTTTGTTGGCGTGCACTCCAACCATGCGGACACCCACAAAATAACTCTACTGCATTTATTTTTAGGTCGAGCCTAGGCAGCGCGCATGCGCTGTCTGGAACACATGCAGTAGTAGATAAAGGACTTGCTTTTCGCCTGTTGGCTTACCATTGGTTAAGTGCCATATCGCTCTTATTTGCGGCTTTCTAAATGGTTCATCCAGCGAAAAGTCACTTCCATTTCTTCATAGAGGAGCACCGCTCAAGTACAGTTTTCTTCCGATTCCAATGATCCTATGTTGTTTCAAGAGCTCTTTTTTTTATACTTGTGACAGCGCCGCATGAGGAGCTGCAGCTACGCATATGGCGGCCGTGCCTTTCTTTTGTTATGCACTGCTGCCTCCTCTCCAGCTCTGCTGGCTCGCTGCTGCCCTGCTTATGGACTGCTTTATAATTGTGGCGGCGCAGCATGCCGAGCTGTAATGTTTTTATTAAGACACCTGAAAAAAGAGCCTCTTCAGTACAGGAAATCTTGAAAACATCCCTTTTGATATGCTGTGGGGTAAACGCAGAGGTCAGACAAAACAGTTAAAATAAACAGTGCTGCCATTTCTAAAAAGTTGAGCTTCCTTTTATTAATTCAAATAGCGATTATGTAAAAAGCATGTAACATTAGAACAGTTCTTATTTAACAATATTTTATCAGTTATAGAAAGAAATCCAAAAATGTTATTCATTAACAGCTGTTTCAGTATATTTCATTTTCCTAACACTGTACGGTTGTTTCCTTGAGGGAGAAATATGTTGATTACATTCATGTACTGTGCTAAAATGGCTGCCACTTTTAATCTTTACAAGATAAAGTTTGCTTCACAAGTTCTAGTTCCGTTCATTCCACCATTGGCTTCATCCCCGCGTCGTTGCCTGAGTAACTATAGCTTTGCTCTTCGACCTGACGTGTTCCGTTTGTAGCGGGAGATTGCAGCATGGCCGTCCACAGAAATTACTACATTCAGATTTTCACTTACGCGACGAGAGCTTCTGTATTGCAACGGTCGAGAGTGGGTCTTTACACAGAGACAATTCACAAAGCTAATGCATAGTTACCTTTTTTCACTGGTGTAAAAAGCACCTTCAACGTTTAGAAAAAGGTAAGTTGTAAAATGATTTAATTACACCAAGGTGCTCATATGAGTAAATCTCCTCCCTAAATGCAGGAATTTCACTTGACCTATTTCCAACTTAAAATAGGTTGTGGATTTACTCCTGTTAAGAGCAAAAGTAAGTTACTGTTGACTTTGATGGCATACATGGACAGGAAACGCCCCCAGGTAACACATGTATGTGTTTACTTACCCCAGCCCCCCTTGCTCTTTCACAGTGTGCATTTACCCCAGCCCCCCTTGCTCTTTCACAGTGTGTATTTACCCCAGCCCACCTTGCTTTTTCACAGTGTATGTATGTGCTTACTTTGTAAAAAAAAAAAAATAATAATAATAAGTACCAGGGTTTTCCTCAGGAGGCCTCTGCAGCTTGCACCACACATTACCACTGCCTGCGCTACCAAGGATACGTTGCTAAGAGGGCTGCAATCTCCTTGGCTCAACACATTTTATCTGCACTAAGTGTACACACTGATTCGGTAGGCACCTAGAAGTGATTCAGTTGGCACTATGTTGCACAACAATATTCAGCTTTGGAATCTGCGATCGGAATCTCAGCACTCATATTTGCCTGTAAATAGTAGCACATGCGTGTGGCTCACAGTATCCTGCAAGCTTTCCCATCAGGCCTCCTAAAGCCTTTCTTATGTATTTCTCGCAGCCACCTCCACACACCGACCTCCCCAGCACACAAAGGATGAACATGGATTTAAGTACTGGAGCAGTGTACGCCCCTCACTCCCCACTCATAGCCTCCCGGTACCTTGTTTACTGATCTGCCTGAAACCTGCATGTTCTCTCGCTGCTCTCAGCACCTCTTGTCTACTTTCTTTGGTCTTGTTGCTTTTATGGGCAGGGACAATCCCACATGAGAACCGAATACCCTTCCAGAAATAGAAATTTCTGTTACTTGCATCTATTCAGGCTCTGTGAGATCTTAATATAGATTCATTCTTTTGACAAAAACATGTATATGTCCCAAAGTGATTGTGTAAAAGATAGAACAGTGGGTCAATACACTTGCTGCACTTGCCTACAAGTTACTATGTGGAATCCAAAGAGGATTCCCTCCGATTCTCACTATTGTGTGATTCTGCTGGTTATTATTAATTCCATCCAACATAAATTATCCAGATTATAGTTGTGCGCAAGATGGACTAATGCAACTGCTTCCTCCTCAGCCTCTCTGACAGCTTCTTCCAGCTCAATGATGGAACATCATAACCGCTGCCAGGTTACCTGAATCTACAGACTTCAAACAGACATGATGGCTTGTGGTGTTTAACAGCCCACTTTATACATTTCTCAGTCTGGTTTATAATCTACCTGTCACTTTACCACATCCACCACGAACTTGAAGGTTTGACTTCATTGTGAACAGTAGTCGCCCTCTGCCTCTGGTGAGTGCTTGTTTAAAATACCTCTCAAATATCAATAAAATCAAATATAAAAACTAACATAACGAAAACACTTAAGCGATAGGTAGAACTCTTTTTAATTGGGTATGATGAGGTTGGATGTTTCCAGATGTACACCCCTTATCTGCCTATTACGGCAGCAAAGTTCTCAGCAAACAGTCTCTGCTTTCATCACGCTTCCTTTGGATTTACAGAAATATTTTGAAGGTAGGCCTCGTTCTTTGTTTCATTGACTAAACAGGCCATGGCACCTTTCTTTCAAAAGTCTATGTTCACTTCTTGTCTCCATATTCTCACAGAAGCTCTTATTCTCAGCCTCCTTTCTTTACTCTTTAAAATCATTTTTTTAATAATGAAACGTTGAATAAAAGCATACAATTTTAATGTGGTGGTTGGGCTGCTGTGTAGCGACAGCTTCAGTTTCACAGCCTAGAATAAAGCTCTAACCATGGCGGTATCACATTTGGCTCCCCTTCACCAGTCAGCACATTCGTCACTAAACTTTTAAGGATTTTAACATGTATTTTGTTAGCGATTAAAAAAGGAAGACAGGAATGGAAAATCACATTCCCAACGATAGTATTGTCTGGCCTCATGTAGTAAAAAAATCGCAAGCATAAATACACATGTATTTAGCTGGATAGAAGTGCTTTGGGTTAGCCCTCTGCATCCATATGTCTTTTCTACTGTCATTCCCATTTTACCTCACTGGACCACAGCCTGCCACATGGGGCATTGGGACATCCCTCTTCAGGCATTTGCTCACATGCACTGTGAGTGATATCTTTTGCCTGATCACATGTACATGTCCACCTAAACAGAAATGTACTTCAGTGTCGGGGCTGGTGGGCCATCACTTTACTCTCCAAGTGCTTACTTACATTCTTTATCCTTTATGAACCATCACAGTCACATGCCAATGCAACACCTTTTGGCTTTCCAATGCCTGTTTTAATTCATTTATAACTAAACACAGCAGATGTGGTGGTTACTTTAATAGGAATAGAATTGTTTCTATCCCTAGTTATTTGGCCTAGGTGCAAGACCACTTTTGGGTCTAAATATATTTAGATGTGGTAGCCTCACCTTTGTAATATGCCATTATTTATCATTGGCCACCTCATCCCACCCTGGTAAGGTGAACCTAACAGCATGGACTCAACCTCAATCAATAAGGGTTCCTATTAAACACAAAACACGTTCCCATTGTGTTTAGATGGAGCGCAGTGTCTAGTCCTCCTTTTCTCTCCAAGTGTGTTGATGTTATTGATTAGTTTATACAGATGCTTGTATACTGTACTTGCCAATTAACTGCCATTGTGCTTGTAAAATAATCACTCTCCCGTCTATCCCATAAAAAAAACAACATTTTTTTCTGTCTGGTTTTGCCCTCAGTGCGGAGGATACAATTACATGCATGTGGTGTTTCCCAAGAATAAATTAAAGAGGAAACCAAGCGCAGGTTTGGAGTCAGGTTTATTCGCCTCATCCATCAACAGCTTCAGGTCGTAACTGACCTGGAATCATGCATGCATTCCTATTCTCAGAACATGGGCAACATTCCTATTCTAAGTAAAGGGGCTAGAACGAGGGAGGGGGAAAAGACAAGTAAGAAAGCACAACATAACACATCTCCCATCTTTACAATAGCATAGTGAACAGAAAAATGAGGAGGCAAAGAAGATAAAAGAAACTGATGAGCAAAAGGAAAACAATGACCATAAGTTACACATAATCTTTCATGTACATTGGAGCACTGCGTAACCTTTGACTCCTCATGCGAGAATTGGATGGAGAGTTGTGACAAGTGCGAGAAGCATTGCTTATACCAAACAAATTAGATGAGATATCAGAGTCAGACAAAGAAAGGTTCTTAGACCTGACAACTACAACACGGCTCTTGTTCCAAATCCTCCCATCCTGTGTCTTTACAGCATTACCAAAAACTTTAGTGACAGGCCTAACATTGGTATACTTGGACCACAGCCGTCTCCCTACCGGTGCCTTTATTTTTATAAGGTCACCTACCTTTACATCATGAAATTTAACACGTTTAACTTTATCAAAATATGCCTTCCTACAAGTTTGTTTCTCAATTTCTCTCTCCCTCCAAGCTCCCACATGATTATCCACAAATCCCTTCTTCATGTTCATCCAACCTGGACACCACATTGTGTTCGGAACTCTCCCTCTAAATAGCTCAAAGGGAGATTTTCCAGTGGTCGAGTGGGGAGAGTAACGATAAGCGTCTATTCTTTCTCTTAATGCATCCTTCCAATTCAAGCCACTAGCTCTTGCGAGCTGAATGCACTCTTTTAATGTGCGATTGACTCTCTCAACCGCACCATTTGTTTCAGGGTGATATAGCGATGTTCTCTTGTGTACTATTCCACATTTTTTGAGATAGTCTTCAAAGACACTAGAACAGAACTGAGGACCGTTATCTGACAGTAAACTATTAGGGAAACTCTCTCTCAAGAAGATGTCCGATAAAAACTTTATGACAGAACTAGAAGTAATTTCACAGACAGCACGAACCTCAATCCATCGTGAATACAAATCAACTAAGACTATCAGATATGGAGTGTCAGAAACACCCGTAAGAGGCCCCAAGATGTCGATTGCCAATTCATCCCAGGGATGATCAGGTAACTCCCTACACACCATGGGCATTTGCCTGACTTTTAGTATCTTATCACTTGCACAGCATTCTACACACTCTCTCACCAAACGTTCTATCTCTAAGTCCATTCCTGGCCACCAAAACTGAGTACGAACCATCTCTTTGGTTTTTACTATTCCCAAATGACCAGAGTGTGCATGAGAGAGCAATTTTTTTCTTAAAGTGAAAGGAGGTATAAGTCTCGACCCACGAGTTAGCATGTCATCCGAAATTGAAAGTTCATGAGAAACAAGGGACCATGGTTTGTCTAAACGCTTGTTATCTTTTAATAAGGATATTACTTTAACTAACTCCTCATCCTTCAACAATTCCTCTTTCCACTCTTCTTTGCTTACAACACCCTCTGTGACCTCACAAACATTCAAGTATTCATCTACATCAACATAGTGATCTTCGTACCCCTTATCATCACTTTTAACCAATCTAGAAAAACAATCAGCAGCCTTGTTAGACACACCGGGTAAATACTGGACTTCAAAGTCAAATTCTTGTAAAGATATGATCCATCTTCTTATCCGAGAAGAGATGGAATCTAGTCCTTTTTTACAAAATACTTCTTTCAAAGGCTTATGGTCGGATTTAACAATAAATTTAGTCCCCCAAACTAGATTCTTGAACTTTTTAAGTGCCCAATATATCGCTAATGACTCTTTTTCGATTACAGAGTAATTTAACTCCGGACCACGAAGGCACCTGGATGCACATGCAATTAAAGACTCATGTCCTTGTTTATTTTGTACCAAAACCGCCCCTAATCCTTTTTCACTTGCATCAGTAAAAATGATAGTAGGTAAACCAGGAACAAATGCCTGCAAGGATGGAGCTTTCTTTAATTCCTCTTTTATTCCCTGAAATTCCTTCTTGCACTCATCAGACCAAACAAAAATGACACTTTTCCCAGTGAGTCTCCTCATGTTCTTCGTCTTGTCTGCAAAATGTACTATAAACTTCCCATAAAATTCCACCATCCCTAAAAAGGACAATAACTCTTCTCTATTGACAGGTTCTGCAACATTACTGATGGAAGTAACCAAGTCCAATTTCGGAAAAACACCTTCACTCTTGATACAGTGCCCTAGGTAATTTACTTCTTCTAAGCCAAATTTACACTTCTCTTTCTTAAGAGTCAAACCAGAATCAGCCAGTCTTCTTAACACTTCACACACACGCTCGTTGTGTTCTTGCAAATCTGACCCATACACTAGAAGATCATCCTGGTAACATTTCACCCCAAGAAGACCTTTAAGTAAGTGTGTCATAATCCGCTGAAAAACTGAGGCAGCTGATATCAATCCAAAGGGCATCCTTTTGAACTTAAAGGTCCCCATCGGTGTTACAAAAGCAGTTAAGTCCTGACAAGAAGTGTCTAGTTCTACCTGGTGATAGGCAGATGCCAGATCCAGGGTAGTGAAGTATTTCGCACCCTCTAATGTGCCTACCATTTCATCTATGTTGGGTAACGGAAATCTGTCCACAACCACCTCTTTGTTTAACGCTCTTAGGTCAATGCACAGACGAATCTCACCAGTAGGCTTCTTCGCAACCACAATGGGAGACAACCATTCTGTGGCTTCTACAGGCTCAATAATGTTATTTGAAACTAACTTTTCCAACTCTTCTTGTACCTTTACCTGTTCTGCTAGCGGAATCCTTCTAACCTTCGCTACTACAGGGATAGCATTTTTCTTAAGCCTGATACAATGCTTATAGCCAGTTAAACATCCCAACTTGTCTTCAAAGACAGATGGAAATCTTCCAGAAAACATATCAGCAAGATTTTCCACCTCCTGAATTCTCACCTGCGGTGTGGCATTAGGATCAAGTGTGACTCCTAGATCACGTTGGTCACGCCAACTAATTAGTGCATCCCCAAAATTGGTTACATATATTTTTCCAGGGATGATTCTACATCCTAATTCCATAGTGGCAGTAAAGTAACCTAAAATCTTAATGGGTTTACTACCATATCCTAGCGGTAAGATGTCACTTTTGAACAATTTAACATTTTTCCCAAAGGTTTTGTGAAGAAGATAGTGATCTGTGAACAAGAATCAAATTTAAATTCAATCATGGCATCATCGACTTTAACTAAATGTGTGGGATGTTCTAATACTCCATCACTAACTTGAAACGTAACCGTTTTCACCTGTGGTTGTGCCCATTTCTTGTACGTATTATCCCTTTTATTACCTTTTGTCCTACAACATTTTGAAAAATGACCTCTTCTCCCACATTCATTGCAAATAACTTTTAAAGCAGGACAATTTGGTGAGTTAGCTAAATGTCCGGGATTGGCACACCTGAAACAAGAAAATTTGTTAGACATATTGAAATTAGAATTATATCTATTCGTCATATTGTCATTCTTTCCACAGTCTTCTTTTCCCTCTTTCTGAACCTGACAAACTACTTCTTCTACTTTGGATTCCATTTTCTTCTCAGGTTCTACTGTTTTCTCTTTTTCTCCTTTCAGTTCATCTACGCATTTTGTCATGTGTTCGACTTGTTTTGCGATGACAAGTACTTCCTCTAAGGGTGGTTCATCCTTTAGCCATAACTCCTTACGAATGCTGTCATGTGCACATTTTAGGACGAACTGATCCCTTATCCTTTCTTCTAATGTCTGTCCAAACTTACATGACGATGCCAATTTTCTTAGAGCGGACACGTAGTCTTCCACAGACTCATCTCTCTTCTGACCCCTCAAGCCAAAATGGTATCTCTCCATTATTGTGCTCAATCTTGGAAGATAGTGACGATCTAATTGCTCTATAGCTATTTCATACTCGTTTAGGTTTCTCTGTTCCGCTGCTGTGAGCTCAGGCAAGTGTTCCAGTACATCCTGTCCTTCTCCACCTAGACAGTGTAATAGTAAAGAGAGCTTCCTTTCTGCACTAAGGTTAGTACCACACACCCTCGCATAATTTGCAAAAATCTTCTTCCATTTCTGCCATTTCACACTAGGTTCGCCTGGACTTATCAAGAAAAATGCTGGTTGTGTGACATTCTGCATGTTTAACTTCTTTCCTTTTTTTTTTTAAGTATAACTAATAGTCTTTCTTCGCTTTTTTTCTTTATTGTTCCCTTAATATATATATATTTTCTTTTACTTAAATGTCATTAATAAAGATTTGTTTTGTTTTAAAATAAATTGTGTTTCTTTTGTCTTTTTTTTTTAGTAGAATAGGCTTTGTGAGATCATACTCCTTTTTTTTTTTTTTTAGAAAGATTCTGATTTCCTTCAGAAGCGTTCCTTTACATTGTTCTCAGAGACAATCTAGATTCTTATCTCAATATCCGTGTTTTTTTTTTTTTTTTAAACGAACGTTCCTTCACCCTACGTTCTTTTACTGTGAGCACACAAAGTTCAACCTTCGAAATTCTATTCCTTTATACGCGCGCTGCACAATGCGTGTAGTGAGGCTTGGAACGCACTGTGACTTCCTTCACACGCTGCGTGCCTCGTCAGTGAACCGCATGACGTCTTCTTTCTTTACGCGCTGAATTCTCTTGCGCAATCAGACATGAGCAGCGCGAGCGCCTTTAACGGCTCTCCAAATAAACAATGCGCGTTGCTTGTATTTCTTCTTTTACGTCCCCTTATTATTTTTTTTTTAACCTCCCTCCGTACTCCTCACCAGATTAAGGAGTTTTCTTCCTTCGTTTCGCCGAATCAGCCACTGGAAAGACTTCGCTTTCTTCGAGTGAAATACAGCCGCTGGGGAGGTGCTTCAAGCGGGACAGCTGGATGTTGAGGCGATGTGAGGTAGGGATCGTCGCCAATAATAATGTGGTGTTTCCCAAGAATAAATTAAAGAGGAAACCAAGCGCAGGTTTGGAGTCAGGTTTATTCGCCTCATCCATCAACAGCTTCAGGTCGTAACTGACCTGGAATCATGCATGCATTCCTATTCTCAGAACATGGGCAACATTCCTATTCTAAGTAAAGGGGCTAGAACGAGGGAGGGGGAAAAGACAAGTAAGAAAGCACAACATAACAATGCACTTACCTCACTTTTTATCAAGCAAAGCATCCCTATTTCTCTCTTGTGTCACACTATGCCAAAGTCCAGAGGCGCTTCAGCTCCTGGTGTCTGCACCCCAAGATGCTACTGGAGTCAACTGTCTGTTAACCAACCGCAAGGCTGTGGCATGGTGCAAGTCAGTGTGTGTAAGCGAAGTAATTGTGGCCAACTCAAAATCTCCCATCACTACGTCTAAGTCTATCCTACATCCCAGTTCCTGTATGAAACCATTGATAAGTTCACAGAGGGGGGGGGTGTCGTGTTCAAGCTCCATCCTCTATTTTTCCTTAAAAACAGTATTGAACTAGGCAGCGCAGCATTACCATAGATAACGTATCTGCTATGTTCTCACACAACCACTCCAAAGTAAAAAGACAAAAGCACAGAGGACTGACCCAAAATGTTATAGGAAACTCTCATGTGAATCTTTGTAGTCCTAACATCCTGTTGGCCATCCTACTGCTGCAGGGAATAATGTCGGAGGCATCACTTAAGTGCATCCCATCTGTCATTACCTCAAAAGCAGACCACTCCATGTCAATGGCCTAAGACACAATGTAAAGAGGGGACTTGTCCTTCAATTTATCAAAAGATTCCCACCAGACGTGGTGTTATTGCAAGCGGCCCACCTGATAAGCAACAAATGCAAAGCGCTTAGTAGATTGGGTTAAACACTCGCAATGCATGCAGGCTTCACAACTGGGTCCAGAGTGACAGGAATACTTATACGTAAAAACGTTCCCTTTATATTAGGACACACATACTCTGATCCCCTGGGCAGAATCGCTGCCATCTCAAACATTGGAGGGCAAGCCAGGCAACGCTCCCTCCATCTACATCCCACCAGAGTTGCAGAAGTCTGTCCTACCTGAACTAAGTAAATTTATCCTCAAACTCCCAGATGGCGATTTGATAATGGGTGGCAATCTAAATATGGTACTCTGCAGACGAAAAGACCGTAACCACCATGATTTGATACTGGGTGGTGATCTAAATATGGTACTCTGTGGACAAAAAGACTGTAACCCACCACAAAGCATTTCAGACAATAAATCTACCCCATCAGACTACCTAACATCTATGGGCTTCATAAACGTATGGAGGGCACATAATCCAGAAATCTTCCAATACACCTTCCACGCCAACGCTCATAATAAGCAATCGCACATAGACCAAATAAAAAACAGAATATAATGATGGACCCTTCCTAGAGTCAGCACCTGACTAGCTTTCTCCCCGTGAAGTTCGTTGACCCTTAAATTAATCAAGGGGATTGTGTGCACACTGAATGGCACCCATCATCACTGTGCCTATTCCCTAGGGAATTTTAATGCAAATAAAACAACCGCAAAGGTGCACCACAAAAAGTGAAACAATAAGTGCAAATGGTGTTTAAGCACAATGAAGAAATGTTTCTCAGAGATGTTGAAGGTCTTCTTTTAATCTTTATTTTCAATAAGCAGTAAAACATCTACAGCCGACGCGTTTCGTCCCAAGCTGGGACTTCTTCAGGGCTTTCAATTTATGAAACGTCGCTTATGGGGAGAATGTGAGAGGAACCGGGGTCCAAGGGTCGCCTTCCCGGATACTGTAATCCTGTTATATATTAGTTCATTGAAATGTTGAATTTGCAAGCATGGACTGTAAGCATGCTAATGGGCAATGAAGGTAGTGCTTATCAGGGTTCCTGGGTGGTGTAGAAGGTCTTGCCACCTTAATATTGTGTCTGTCTTAAGCCGTCTACTGAGTAAATTGTAGAACTAGTGGTGGACTGAAGGTCCTATTAGTCCAAGGGAGGAGGGTGTAGGCACTGTGTTCCAGCAGGCCGTTCCAGGTAAAACGGCCGGCGCCCATCCACAGCCCTCGTCCCGACGAAACACCCGCAGCGACGTCGTGTTCCATAGACCAAATCCTAACCAAACAGACTGTTTGCATGCCTTCACAGAGATCCACCACTTAGCACGGGCATATCGTATTACTCTCCATTTTTAGCTAATTACACAAGTGGTACAAACCTGATCCCCAAAACGATACCCCTACATCCCAGATACCTTAAAATTTTCCACATATGCACTACAGAACAGTCCTTCAATGAAAATGTGGGTTCTGTACAATCCCCACAGATTTTATGGGATGCATATAAGACTGTTATCAAAGGACAGGCAGTGTCCTTAACTGCCAGATTTAAAAAAAAGACAGAGAAGCCAGCCTCATGAAATTAGAAACCGAGATCCTGAAGTTAGAAAAAGGACAAAATAGGGAAGAGAGGGTGATATCAAACCATACCCTATGTCTTAAGCGCCAAGAATGCAAAAACCTTAGTGCTAAAGAAGCCAAGAGTAACCGCCTTGCTACACTTTATATAATTTACGGCATTGGAGAAAAAGCTGGGAAACTGCTAGCATGGCTCGACAGACGTGAAAAAGCAAATAGGTGGGGGGCCCAGCTCGGGACCGAAAATGGAGAGACAGTCGCAAACCATAGCTGAGACATTTGCCCAATACTGCCAAGCAATGGTTATCAATTCAAAAGACTTACTGAAAGATATGTGTCTCACATCACTTGATAGTGATATCGGAGAGGGCCAAATCATTAATGCCATCAATAGTATACAACAAGGAAAAGCAATGGACCCCTGTGGTCTACCAATAGAACATTTTTAACTAACTGCCTACACGGTTGCACCCCACCTGAGACAAATGTTTGAGAATAGTAGACAACTCCGGAAGCTTCTAATAGACCAGTGATTGACTACCATTGTAGTGATCCATAAGCCAGGGAAGCCGGCAGATCTCTGCAACTCATATCGTCCCAGCTCACTCCTCAACCCAGAGGTTAAGATATTGGCCAAACTATTAACAAACGGCCTCCTACCGATTTATGTCCAAATTAGTTCACCTGGATCAATCGGCTTTATGCCAGGCAGGAATACAGCCTCTAATCAATGCATCCAAGGGAAACTGGGTAGTAAGGATACTATCCCTTGATGCAAACATGGCTTTTGATACTATTGAGTGGCCATATTTATATGCCGTATTGGAACGACTCTGCTTTGGCCCAGAATACACCAAATGGGTCAAATTTCTATATACAGACCCGTTAGCACAGATAGTAGTAAATGGTCACACCTCATGCACTTTCTCACTTAAGAGGTACGCAACAAGGATGTCCCCGGTCTCCCTTAATCTTTTCACTTGTGTTGAACGTTGGCCACCTGCATAAAAGGGGACCCCTTGATCCGAGGACTCCGCTGGACTTGGGAGTGGGAGGACTGGATCTCACTTTATGCGGACAACATCCTACTGTACATTGCATCACCAACGTCATCCCTTAACAGAATCATGCAGATATTCACCAACTTTAGGAAACACGCATCCTACACCATCAACTGACCTAAATCGATCCTGTTCATACTTCAAGGACAGACACCCAAACTACCACCTGAATGCACACTAGCAACAACTTCAGTCAGCTTTTGCTACCTGGGCATGCATGTCACAAGCGACCCCGCCCTTTCTCACACACATAACTTACTTGGTCCCCTAGACAGGCTACGGAAAGACATCCAATACTGGAAGAACCTGCCACTAACTCTACTAGGGTGGACCTCTCTCTTTTTAAAATGATGGCACTCCCAAGATTTATATACATCATTCAAAATATCCCCCATTCAATCACCGATACATATTTCACAGAGGTCAACAATGAGATACGGTTGCTACTGTGTATGGGGGGGACCACCCCAAATTGCCACTCAAAAAGTAACACAGCTAACAGTTAAACTATGGCACACAGTTCCAAATAAGCTAGGGTGGCATAACCAGGTGACCCAAGCCACACCATTTTGGGACGCTGAACAACTCAGTAATCTGGTTAAATTACCAGGATTTGACACATGGGATGTTATTGGTATTTCCAGAGTCAGAGACCTCTGGTCAAGGGGCACTGTGCTTCAGTTTACTGACTTACAAAAAGAATACGAGATGACAGACTACGAAAAATTATGTTTACCTACAAATCTATTATGCCCTGGGGCCAGCCATTCCCCAGAGTACGTACCTCCCAGAGTCTACACCCTTGAAGGGCGGGTTGCTAAGGGACGCATAGACAGTAAGGTGATCTCCCTGACTTACAGGAAGCTACTCAACAATACGCCAGACCCCCACAGAAACTGCACAAGAAATGGCAGAACAATAGGTGAACTGGAGGAAGAGAACTGGCAAGAGCCATTAACCTCCCCCAGAGAGGTAGCTATCTCCGCCATGTTAAGACTAATGCAGCTAAAAATTCTTCATAGAGCAAACCTCTTGCACTGCCTTAGAGAAAATTAAAAGAAATGAAGATCCCGGGTGTCCTAGATGCTGCAAACAGCAAGGAACCTTCTTTCATATAATATGGGAATGCCCTTGCATCCAAAAATACTGGAGGGAGGCGAAAAAACTTCAGCACACACCTCAACTTTGTCTTCTAAACATTTGGGGGCAAACAGACCTAACTAGGAAAGAACAAACATGGGGAACACTTTGTTTCGTCATAGCAGAACAGAATATAGCCCGAAAATGGGAAGTGACAGATCCTCCCACAGTGCTGGAATGGGAAAAAGACTTAGATTGTTCAATGCTCGCAGATAAAAAAAATCTGAGGATAGAGGCCCTCAAAAGTGGGAACAAATTTGGAATAGATAGAATGCACACAGGGGACATACATGCATCCCACCAGTACAGGTGAATAGATCATTTCGTAGGAGAGTGGTTGGAGGGAGGGAGGGAGGGGTTGAAACAAGGGACGCAACCCTAGGATAACCATATGTAAAACACTGACTGAAGATACATTGTAAATCAAATGCTAACTTTTAGGACTTGGACTGTGTATGGCGACTGTGTACAGCTGTAATCAATAAAGAGTTTAAAAAAAAGCAGACCACTCCTACCTACGACACAGCATTGAGAAGTGCCCGCCGTGCGCCTTTAATAAGCACATTCCTCCCACTTCCGACACTGCAGGACCGCAAACAGCACGGTTTTCACTTTGAACTCGTCTGCTTGCAGTGTTTGTGGAACTATCTCCATAGCAGACCACTCCCACCTCCTGACGCCGCATGGTTGTGTGCCTTTATTTATTAATGTAAATAACGGTACCTCTTACGTTACTGCACTGCAAAACAAAAAGCAAAAGATAAAAACATGACCATTTACAGTGCCACTAGCTCGAACTTTCACAAATGCAAGACATATTACATTGCAAATGCTTGTTGTTCTTAGTCACCTATCTAAGTTGGGGCAAATACTAAAAAGAATATAAAACATGCAAAAGCATTTTTTTAAGCTGGTGAAGTGGAAAAACGCTGAAAGTGGAAGGAACAACACAAGGTGTAGGGTGGGGAAATGCTGAAACACAGGTAGGGTTGGAGGGGACACAGAAGCTAAATGGGGTTTAAGGGAAAGGAATACGGAAGGGGTAAGCAATCGGGAGAAGCACATGGGTGAGCACACAGCATGCAAGGGAGGGGAGAGATGCACACAGAGGAGATAGCAGGAAGGCACAAACACTCATGGAGCATTTAACACAATATAAAATAGTGGTGCTTGGAAAGCAAGCAGTAGAAGGACACATGGCAGCCAGTCAAATATATTGTAAAGAGAGAATGCTCCACAGGAGGGACAAACGCAGGCATGACAAGATGGGATACAAATAACTAGACAAATGAATCATTCAGAAAGCCAACCAATGGTAAGCAATGTGCAGGCTCCGAGCTCTTCTTTGTTAGTAAGCCACAGTATGTCTGGCAGCAAACAGCGCATGAGCTGTCTAGTTAGATTATCACAAATAGGCCTCTTGTCCCTCACCTGTGCAAGGTGGCATGCTTTATCATTGGACCAATTCCTCACCCCACATGACCCAGCGAGGTCCCAGGGGAAGCTTGAGTTTTTTGTTGTTGTTGAGGGAAGCAACAGTAGTGGTCTTGCACCTCAAGGCCAAATATTTGGGTAGGACGGTTTTACTAGAGAGGGGTACACTGAAGGTCCAGCTTCTTGAACTACTGCCAAGGCCCCTATAAATAAAATTGCCTGAGGTAGATCAAACTAATCAACTATTGACATCTCCCTTTGGAAACTCAAAACAAGAGGGCAAGTTACGAGCCTTGATACCTGCCTGTCTCTGTTATGTGATGTGATTTTTTTTATGTTTTATGTAATGTAATGTTATTGTTTTGTATGGCTCAACTTCTCACCTGTGAGAGTATCCAGGTGCCAGAGTAGAAGTGTGGTCTAGAGGAGCTCTTAGTTGAACATCAGGTCTTCAGCTTCTTGCGGAAGTTGAGGAGTGGAGTTGTGATACTGATGTGAAGATGGACTGCGAAGAACAACGTAACCTCCTGTCTTGCCTCTACGGATGCCGGGGATTCGTGGGAGGTAGATAGAAGTAGAGTGTAGATGTCTGGAGGGTTGGTAGTTTTAAAGTTGGTCGTTGAGGTAGGCTAGCCCTGTGTTGTGGAGTGCTTTGTAGGCGTAGATGAGAAGCTTGAATTGGTAGTATTTCTGGTTGAGTAGCCAGTGCAGTTCCATGAAGTAGGGCATGGTGTGTGTGCTTCTGGGGATGTCTAGGATGAGTCTGGCAGTGGTGTTCTGGATGGTTTGGAGTCATTGAGCGAGTGGGCTGGAGATGCTACCATATACTGCGTTGCTGTAATTGAGTCTGCTGGTGTTGAGGGCCTAGGTGATTTGTGCCAAGTGCGTGTGGGGACTAATTTGAAGATTTTGCAAAGCATTCTGATGATGTGGCATCAATATGAGATCACATCATTGGCTTGTTTGTTCATCAAGAACTTGTCGTCAAGGATGATGCCAAGGTTTCTGCATAATCAGTGGGCATAGGACCTAGGTTGGGTGGACACCAGGATGAGTCAGGAAGAGTTATTTTTACTGAACATCAGGACCTCTTTTTTTATCAGTGTTAAACTTGAAGCAGTTCTCTTGCATCCAGTTTGCTACTTTGTGGTGTTGGTTATGTTGGCGAGGGAGAGGATGAGCTGAGTGTCATCTGTGTAGGAGACAATGGTTCTTATGATATGCAAGAGGTGCCATGTAAACGTTGAACAGGGTCAGGCTGAGCATTGGGGGCTCAAACGTTGAGCTTCTTGGGTTCGGAGATGAAAGTGTAGAGCCTGACCTGTTGTGTCCTATTGGATGGAAAAATTAGATCCAGGTTTGGGTGGTTCTTTGGACTCCTGATTCCTGAAGTCTGGTGATGGGGTACCATGAAGACCGTGTTTAAGGCTGCATAGAGGTCAAGCAGGATGAGTGTAGCGGTTTCGCCTCTGCCCATAATTGAGTGGCTGTCGTCTGTTGATGCTGTGGTTGTTGCAGAATCTTGATTTAGTGGAATACAGGAGGTGGTGCTCTTCAAGATGAGCAGAGAGCTACCTATTGATCTTTCTCCAGGACTTTAGCTTGGAAGGGTAGGTACGAGATGGGCCTATAGTTGCTGAGATCTTTAGGATTAGCCAAGGGTTTTTTCAGCAGAGCAGTAACCTCAGTGTTTTCAATTTGCCTGCAAAGTAGCCTCTGAGGATGGAGGTGTTGATGGTGGTGGTGAGGTTGGCGCTGATTAGTGTGCTTCCCAGGTTGTACATGGGGTGAGGACAGGGTGTGAGGGGGACCCTGAGTTGATGGTCTGCATCAATCTGGTGAGTGCGCTCCAGTTTGTTAGGGTTTCTGACCTCCAGGTCGTGGTGGTGGTGGGGGGGTGCATGGTGATGTACTCAATGGTTGGCTCAGGTGTGAAGTTGAAGTAGATCTTTAGGATTTTGTTATGAAACCAGTCTGAAAGGTTGTCGGATCTGCATGGGTTGATGGTGGCTGTCAGATTGGTGAATTCCTTGACAGTGTTGAAGAGTTCTTTGTGTTAGAGCAGGATTTGAGTCTGATCACTTGCTAGCTCCTTGGATAATACTGATCTACTGAGAAGCTTTCACGTCTAAGTGGCACACTACTAACTGAGTGCCATTTTTATACATGGCTCTGTAACTCAGCCAACCATACCGATCAGAATGATAACATTACACCACCAGTATACCTCATACTGCTGGCTATGGGAGCAGTCCAAAATGGCAGACACAATGAGAGTACGATAACACCTTCTTTCAATATAGCAAACCAACACAGAAGAAATGTGAACAACCCTATCACAATTCAGATTGAAGCATCCACTTGAATACTAGGAAAGCACCAAGATTAGTAAATGGCTCAATCTGATGAAATTGAAACCAAAACCTTAACAAGCGAGTGTGTATCCGACTATCCTTTAACAGTTTTGCAGTCACAGGTTCTAATGAAGAATTCCAATCTTACATTAGTAAGTGTCGCTTAAAAATGTTAAGGAGGTTTAAAAAACTTCTAACATTAAGGAGTTCAAGCCTTAGCTCAAAAAACAGTCCATTTATCCAAGAACTCTTCAACTTTTTGTTCCATTATTTAATAGAGTTGACTCCACCGCCATAGTCAAATATATTGGTAGTTCGCTTGTGATGGATAATGGGATCACACCTGACAAAGAATGCAGCCCACACAATGCAACTAATGTTTCGTAAACAAGTGTGTGACTTATTTCTTTAAAGAGAAGGAAGCAATGGCACCCAGGGAACGACTTCTGTCCCTTAAGAACTCCATCAGATCCTTCAATTCTATCTGGCACAGATAATCTTGAGGACCCAGGTCTTAATAATCGAACAAGTAACCATGTCATTGTGCATAACCTGAGCCCTCAAAAGAATTCATCAGATGCCCCTTATCCTAATTCTATTGTGTTCCACTGATCATTTAAAGTCAGACTCTTTAAGCCTTACGAAAACAATAGCAGATGGCTTTTGATCTTCTCGAAGTACTCACTAAAACCAAAGAACCCAACATTGTTAGGAGAAATGAGCTCCCAGAAGTAGACTCCACCAACTGTTCCATTATGTCAGTTATGTCTGGGATGCAACCAACCCACTAACATTCTATCATGGACACTACTTCATATGTTCCACGTTTATAGTCTATTGTGGACCACCGCAGTAACATTCGCTACCTTACTCCCGATTTATATTTCTCAAGGACCTCATACTATTTCAAACCTTCAAAATATAAGACCACTTTTAACTCATTTACCAGAAAGGTCAAAAAGAATTGACACACATGATTTAAGAGGCGTAAGTTCTCCTCGAACCCACAGCTAAAACTGAGACCACTCGCACCACCTGTTCCTCGAAGGCAATTGTGCAAACAATACTGTTGAAGAAAGAAGAGCTAGCTAACTGCTGTATTCTTATATGAATACCAAGTAAATCAAAATATCCCTATATATTACAAGTTCAAAGCAAAAGTCAGGATCAATTCCCAATATTAATACCCAAAATGAGGCACTTCATCCACCCTAGTAATTTTGTAAGCACTACAAATGTAAACATCCATACATCTAAAAGTCTTGCCACGGGTGCCAAGAGTTTGACAGTTCCAATAAGTATCTGTCCTAATCCAGATGCAAAGGTCTTGCCGCGTACCTAAACTAAAGATTGTGAAGCCTTACTTTGGCACTGTTGTCTAATTAGTGGGTAAGCACTTTTTTATTCCATTCCACAGCTGCAAACGGTCACAGGAGGCAGTGTTTGTTTACACTAGTTTTTTCTTCTTGAAGCACGCTATGCATGCTTTCACTTTCCCAATTTCACACCCACCACTAGTGGGACGGGCTGCGCACCTCATCGAAAACTTTTTTTTTTACACTTTAAATAATGGCCGCGAAAAGGGGTACAAAATGTTTGCCCTTTACGTTGTCCTGCTCCGCGCTCACAAGTGTCCCCTTTTTATCCAACTAACATGACCTGGCAGCTGCTGTGCACAAGACAAGTGTTCTGTCAATACGGCCCCTTCCCTTTAATGATTAATGCACTCAGGCTTTGCGCCATTTCAGGAGCATAATTACTAGTTTTATGTGTTTTTCTTCAACAAGCAGGTTTTTTTATTTGTTTTGGACTTTTTTTTTTTCGCACTGTAAACTGGTACCCTGCTTTTGTGATGGTGGTTTGCACGGCTCTGTCGACAGTCCTAACTTTTGTCTTGTGTTGACTTTAAACCGTGCTAGGTATGTTAAGCGGGGACCTTGCCATAACAATGCTCCTTCAGTGGTCAGTGTGCTGTTGACTACCCCTAACCCCGGCCTTAGAGATAAGAGGTGGGAACGGCCGAGTTTCTTTTTCATTGAAGGTCTTGGACGCTGGGCATACAGAAAAAAGCTGTTGGATTTTGTTTTTTTATTTTGCCTCTTGCTGCATTTACGCATTTTATAATTTCTGTAAATTGCAGGGGTTAATGTTAACCAATTTAATGGTACTCATTTTACCGACCTCGGAAGGATGGAAAGCTGACTAGGCCTCTTCGACAGTCTGCATACCTGGAAAGGCGTCTGACTTAATTAAGCGTCTCTCTTTAGTGCGAAGGAAGCAGCTAGGGTCAAAAGAAGATGTGCGCCGTTAAGAGCTCAGAAGATTAGGGCATGAGAAAGTATTAGTAATTATCTACAGCGCGCTCTAGTCACTCCATTGCATTATCAGTAAACAACATTCACTTCTGGATGGAACACGGAGTCTACGCATCCCTGTGATCTGGACCTTATAAATGGTGAAGCGATTTAAAAAAAAAATGTAAATATTTGGAACTGGTCCGCTCTTTCTCGGTATCTCCACTCTATGTAAACAACACCTTTTTCTTGGAATCGAAGCACTAGGGTCAGATGTGATCACATCTGGTAATGTCCAATGCTGCCAAGCTTATAAAATACATGGACCTTTACACATCTGAGCTGTGACTGGCACCATTTAACTATAGATAAGTGCTTGAGGCCAGTTCCGTTCTAGGCTTACACCGAAGTAAATGGGAGCGACCTGTTCAGAAGGCAGGCCAGTGCACTCTATAAATGGTATATTGCTCACCAAGGGCGGTGGCCAGGTGAGGCGTGGGTGCTTGCATTACGTATTTTTTACCAGGTTCTTGAGCGCCAACAATCCCTTAATTGCAAAAAGTGTCTAGTGCAATTACTGTGCAAAATGCGATGTGATATTCCTCAACTTGTCTATTCACCTCTACAAGGTGTGGTTGGTTGGCTTGATAAGTGCATCCTTTTAAGGTGACACTCTTCTTTCTCACTGGAGCATTCTAATGTATTACTTATATAGTCCCTGTAAATCTAATTGTGTCTCACGGCGCTTTGGTTTGTAGTATGAGGCTGCTGTTGTCCATGATTAGTAGGTTATGGGTAATGGCTGTCTGCCTAGTACCTGTATGCAGGCGCACTTGGATGATGCGGTCCTGTGGCGTTCTGCATTAGTATGGCTTTGCCACATAATTAATCATCACTGCCTATACAGTGGGGACGACGCCTGTATCCCCTAGTAGATCCCAGGCATATTCGCATAACAAAGATAAGTTCTCCACACTGATAAATCTAATATTGTAAACCACCCCCTTTTTGTAATGATAGATAATAAATCGTCAACTGCATTATCTGCATATTTAAACAAGTGTTTTTCTAGCTGGCACTGGTCGAGTTAATAAACATGGCGGTATCAGTCCTGTACCGGGAAACCCCATCGCAAAGGTTTGCTGGTCTCCTTTCAGATGCTTACTGCTGCAATAGGTCTTGCCTGTGATTAAGTTAAAACCATTTGCTTTGTATTGTATAGAAAACAAATGGCTTTAACTTAATAAAAGGCGAGACCTATTGCATTTGTAATGCTTGTTCTGCACTCTTGCTCTGTAAGACTTATCAGATCATTCCAAGGGGGAAAGCGATCATAAACCCCAATTAATTGTATTGCACTTCAGCCATAAATCTTGGGATAACTTTAGCCCTCAAAAGGTCTCGAAAAATCAAATACCAACTAAATGAAACAGTGCTTTCCATGCTCAAATTAAACAACTAGTAATCTAGTAGTTTATGGACACAACACTTAAAAGACACCTCAGTGATGCCTACCCTACACAAGTCAGTCAGCTGAAATAGTGGGAACAACTGTTAAGAAAAATCTTCCTTTTTATTTCCTCAAAAGTCACGCTTAAGTCAACACACCAATTTATCTTTATCAATCATCTAATTATAATTGCAAAAAGAAAATGCTACCGACAACTGCAACGACTTATAATGAACCAATGTAAGGTATGCCAAGATTTGTGAATAAAGAATGCAAAAAAGTGTGAACATAGGAGAATATTGGAGATCAATCGAACACAACAAGGTACGGCTTTGGCACAACAGCATTTTATAAATTGAATCTAATAATTTCTGGTTATCCTGGTTATTATTTGGCCATGGTCTTGGTTTTCTCAGAGATGCAAATGACTACTTTATACCATACGACAAGTGGCAATCGTTTATAAAAAAAAACCTATGTTAACTGGTCACCCTTGATACATATTATTCCTGCCTTTTACCAATGAAAATAAGAGCATTGATTAAGGCGTCTCATCCATCAAAAGTCACCTACCCAAACAGAATCCCCATTGAAATACTAAAACCTGATCCTAGTCTCCGGACTGTGACAATATAGAATTTATTTTCATTCATCAAGCAGGTATCTGGCTGCTCTACAACAGTGTTGGCTTTCTCAAAATTTTGGTGAATAATACATATGCTATATCAAGACTTTGGCAAAGTAAATCATAAGAAAGTATGGCAAAAGGTAACAAATAGGCCATTAATCAATCTTTGTGATACTTCTTGATTTTGCTACATGAAAGCACCTGGCTTCAGCTAAAACTTGCTGGGGGAAGCTTCTATCCAAAGATGAACACCACAAATGGCTTAAAACCGAGGTGCGTTTTGGCTCCTTTGCTTTTCTCCCTAGTGCACAGCAAGATCTCTTTATTTTCGAATCACCCAGATGGTCTAGCTCCTAAACTCTGTGCTAAATCTATTTGCTTTCTTGCTTACGCCAACAATATAGTCCAATTCTAATTAAGCCCAAACGGTCTCCAATTTCAACTATCAAAGCTATGTGAATTCAAACAACTGAATGATCTTCGATCACTTGGGACAAGATCAAATTGATGTGATTTGGTCCTGCTTCAACCCGAATGAGACCGAAACTCAGCAACATTATAGAAGTAAAGCACTACAAGTATCTGGGATTAAAAATGTATAAAAAAAAAATAACCTGGACAGAACGCATAACCAACAAGAAAATAAGAGCAAATCTCATCACTCAGTCACTAAAGCAATAATTCATAACTTTTAGCAGTCTGGCCATCCGCCAGTCCATAGAGGCAATCAATTGTAAACTCATCCCATCTCTTCTTATTGCTTCTCTTGTCTTTAAGGACAAACCAATCACAGCGCTGAGTAAATCTTACATACACGAAATACGGTTTCTGCTGGACTTCACTCGCCCACCCAACACAGTAAAATTGCCTGGAGCGATCTTTAACATCGGTATTCGCTGGACATGTAGGTGCAGCCTTTAACTGTGTGCGAGACTGAATTGCTGCCATGGAGGATTCTGTAAACTATCTTCTATACAAAGAGGTATTTATGGTACAAGAATCTTCAACAGCACTGATCTTGCAGCAGTTGACAGTGCCATAAAAGAGAATAACATACCCTCATTGCCACTTCTTTCTAGTTTGTCACTATTTGCCCACAATGCCCCTCTATAAGGCAGACCCTGAGGGAGCACTTTAGACATGCCGATCTAATTACCTCAAAGTCATACATCCATGCTGACTACCCCATCAATGCGTATTGGGATATAATTCAGGAACACCTGACATACACATTGGACATTGCTTGTATTCTTATATACATCCCAAATCTCTCAATTTGAAGGCAAACATTTAGTGTTCCAAGAGACTACAAAGTTGGCTCTCTAGTTTTGGAAACGAGTCACTACAACATATTATTTGTCAAAGTCCCTCATTATTGAACCTAAGAAAGAAGTATTTGAAGTAATTGTAGAAGAGTACATGAAGCAATTAGGCACCATTTCTCCTCTAAAGACAGTTAGTTAATTGGGAAGTTGAAAACTTTTGGGTCCTCACATATTGTTTTTTAAATAATATCTATTGATACACAATTGCCATTGGACAATATATTTTTTCTGTTTTAAATGTAATTATGAAAGGCTTTGTCTGTTTTCTTTTAATGCTTTTACTAATTGACATTTTATTATTTGTATGCAAAAGTTATCTTCATTAATTCATTTTCATTCTGCCCCTGTTTTAAGCTTCAGTTCTGCATTTTGTCATTTGAGGTCTGCCGAACCATCTGAGATATTAAGTATAGAATAGAGCTAGGTAGTTTACTGGAGACCTAGAACTTTGCATGTGTTACATGTTGGCGTGAATTAAATTATTCACTCCAGGGAAAGCCAATGGAGGTTGTTATGCACCTTTTTAATTTAACAGATGTTCTTTGTCATGGACATAGGTCCTTCCGGTTAAGGTAGAATGACTTTTAATAGTGGTAATATAATTTTAGGCATGGTCTCTTTAATAACTCATTGAGTTTTGCACAAGATAGAAAATATACAACGTATGAACAATAGTTTGTGGTGTATGCTTGCCACTCTTGCACCCTCCCTTCAGTTTTTACTTGCAAATGAGTACACCTTGTCTAGATTGCAGCCCCAGACCCGTATATGTCTGTATTTCAGCATTTCCGCTTCTAATGTTAGAATCCCTCTTTGTGATAGTGATGCCTCTAATCTGCCCACGTACCTCATACGTTCTTGTGTTACTGAGGGCACCCTCTGGCTTCGCAGACCAGCTGCTCTCTGATCATGCACCAGTCCATGCCCTTTCAGTCCATGCCCTCTACCACTCCACGGGTGAAGGCGAGGGCCTCCACCATCCAGTGGCAGCTTATGATTTTTAAGAAAGCTCTCCATGTCTGAAGAACTACCATTGTTGCGGGCGGGAGCGTTGGGGACATTTTTCCTCCCTTTTTTACCTTTAGTAAGAGACCAACCACCAGGGTCTTCCTAATTGTAAATATATAGGTTAAGAACTGTTTAAAGCTCCAGCTAAAGAAAGCTGAAGTAAACGGTGAAGGGCACCGTGAAGTGCAGAGCAGAAATTGACACTCGTCACAATTGTGGCATGTTTTATTGGGCCAGTTTTCAGATTAATTTGGATTTTTTGCTTTTCAGGATTCCGTGATTTAGTTTTATTACTTTTTTATGTGTACTACATCTGTACATTTTATTTAATTTAATTGAGTGCAGCCTGAAACTAATTCTTCCTACATGAGCACCTGTAGGCAACATGCTCTGAATAAGATCACACCAGTAGCGCCAGCCTATCACAATGGATTAGGCACCCGCGATATCACCATTAACCTCTCTATGTTAAAATCTGTGAGCAGCCTTTTGGAGTGACCCTGAAACCAGGCCACCAACACAACTCTTCCCTAGATTTTCAACTTTAAATTAACCGTGCTGCTTCCTTACCTTACATTTGTAGGGTGTTCTGTGATGTTGGGCTCATAGGACATCCATGTAGCCCTTCTACACCAGTCACCAGTGTCTTGCAGGAAAAAAAAAACATTAGTGTAGACAAAAAGAGGCTTGCATTTCTGCTGCTGGAATCCTTCACTTGCGGATCAGCAGATCATCTTGTGCATTTCATATGTACCATTGCGGACGCTCATTATGAGAGAGACTACTAAAGGCTTAGACTGGATGGAGAGGTGCAGGCACACATTTAAGAGCCATTGTGGATACAGGTTCTTGTTGCCTGTCTGGAAGATCATTAATCTTGCTGGGTTATTGACACGAGAGAAATAAAATGTTGCACTTACGTGTAGCTAATTCTGCATACTTAGCCCTTAGTTTCACTTCAGTCACAGTGGCAAGCTATTTTATGTGATGCGTGTAACATAGTATCATTTCACTTTTCAAGGCGAGTTCAGAACTTTATCTCCCATTGCCACGGCTCTGGATTATCAGATATATTTCCCATTGGATGTAAAGAATCAAGGAGTGGGATATATGTGGGACTGAAGCTTTAAGCTTTAATTTTTTGTATTGCATGTTTTATTTCCAATCCCTTTTCAGACATTTTAGCGATGTCATATTGGGAGGGGGTTGGGGAATGGGGTAGGCTTTTTTCTCGATAATGCAAAAATATCCGATGGGCTTTACCATATCTGTAATGTTGCTGTGCTCCGTCAGATTACATTTTTGATGGTTAACGGATCTTGAAAAGGATATACTAGTTGAATAGTTGATAGTTTTTTTTTTTTTTGTATCTTCACATAGATGAATGAGCATGTTTCTGACTGGCTACATTTGGTTTTAGGTCTTTGTTGATAGCATTGCATGAATTGACTCTTTTTCAGAATTACCATAACTATCTTTAACATGTAGGAATATATGCATTGGGGTACAGCTGGAGCTATGGTTATGGTGTCATTTCATAATGTTAAATATATTAAAATGATACAAGAGCTCAATTTTGAGTTTCGGACACAAACACTGCAGCTAATCGAAAATTGGCAATTGCATGTATATTATGAGAGATGCCTCTGTAAATTACTCGCTGGATTCTCCAAAATATCAAACATTGGAGAGCCCCTGAAGACACCAAGAAACGCCCAGGAGCCCATTAGAACTGACACTGCAGACCCTGTCAGATCACTGCTCACAGTCCTAATGTAACAAACTTTGCAGAGGAGGGAACAGGTGAGGAGGTGTTGGAAGACTGCAGGGTGGGAAAGCAGAGGGATAATCGACATATAATAGAGGTGAGGGACGCAGAGCTGGTGACTGGCAATGCGAGAGTAGGAGCCCTACAACAATCTTCTTGCAATGCAAGATCATAATAGTGATCACTGTATGAAAGAATCTGGAACTAGCGTGCCTGCTCTGCCGCCTCCTATCCAGTGATGAGTATTTCTGTAGTCCTGCAAGTTTTGCAGAGGCCGCCGCACCTGCCCGAAGGGTGGGGGAGGCTCGAAGGCCGGCGGCATAACCCTCGTGGTGCCACCAGCGGGGGTAAAACTGGTTCTGGGCGCTTCGATGCGCACAGGAACCAGCGGAAGCGGGGTGCGCACCAGCCACCCGACCGGAAGTGACCTGTTGACCTGAGCGCCCCCAAAGGGCGCCCAATGGTCAACCTGGCTTTGTTTGAACCCCCCAATCAGGGGAACTCACCTGAGACCTGCATGGAGGGCTCAAGAGGATTTAAGCGACGCCGCCCTCCCAGCAGAAGCACATCGCATTCGAGGAGCTGGGAGAACGGCGCGACAGCAACAACGACTGAATAGGAAGAGAGGCGGCGAAGGACGAAGAGGAAGACGGCAAGGCTCCAGTTGAAGATCAAGGTCGTCATCACCGAGGACACTGAGAGAGCGCAAATTTGAATAAAAATTATGTATAGGCCATATTTACAAGCATATTGTGTAACGTAGGAATGAAATGTATATCGAACGTAAAGTTGACGTCCATAGCGTAAAAGTCAACGGAAAGTGACAACAGAGTATAGGAAATGTATAACTATATTCATTTTAGAGTGTATTAGATTTAGAAGCTGGTATACTTAATGGGCTAATGTAGAAATGTGTAGAAATGCTTACGAACAGAAGAACGTGCAAAGTGAAATTCATGTACGTATGTAACTTTAACTGCAGAAACGGCAAGACGATGTAACATGGAGAAATGTGCAAGAAGCATACACATAACGATGTAATGAAGAATATAAAGTTATGTTCTATGTATAGGGTTTATATTCTATGTATGAGATTGTATTCTGTATGAACTTTATATTCTATGTAAAATTGTATTCGTTTAGAAGAAACGTATTTGCTAAAAGCGTTCATATATAAATATATGTTAAAGGTTATACTGTGTAGAAGAAGTTTGGAGGAATGCTGGAAGAGTTAGGTCATTTGTGATTGTAACTTGAATGACCAAGGGTTCGCAGGAGCATAGTCCAATGTATGTAATTTAGTGGGCTCGCAGGAGTCGTGAATAGTCTTCACTTGAAGGTGCGAGCCGAAGAGTCTAGCATTTGTTAGATTTAAGGTGACAAATGTCGAACGAAGTTTATTGCCTAAACATGAGAGGAGGCGATTGGAATTTGAGCTTTGTTTTGAATGACCATTCACAGGATCTAGTAAGGTCAAAGAAATAGTTGTAAGTTAAAGTCTTGTTTAAGTTCATTTGACTTTTGATCTGAAAGTGTCAAACTAAAGTCGCTAACAAGAAGATGAAGATGACATCTAAGGAGAAGGGTCAACTTAACGGACGACGCGAAGAGATGAAGCAATGGAAAGAGCCAGAAACTGACATCATCGGGGAAAGTCCGAGGTGGGCGTCAAGGGGCGTTCCACCTACACTGTGATTGTGTATTTTAGGGACAGCACCCCGGGGGGAAGATAGCGAAGGCGAAGGCAATGAGCAATTGGGGATTAGGAACAGCGAGGCGAATTGCTCAGAGTGAAGGCAGGGGTAGATGCCTTGAGCAGATGCGCTGAGAGAGATCAGAGCGCAAGGGAGCAGTAGGCCGAGGACCCTTAGAAGAGCGGATGGGTAGGCAGAGAGGGTACTGCTTCTGAAACTTAAGTTACCTTTAGAGGCTAAGAGAGTTTGAACTTCTTTGGAAGTCAAACTGCTGACACCTTTTTAGGGTTCTAGAAACTTGCAAATAGGGAAGTCACCTAGTATAGAGTAGGGACAGATTTAACTTGATTATTTTTCTCTTTCTGTAGATGACGCAAAGGAACCACTTTACACCGAAGCTTTAAATTGCTGATTAAGGAATTGATTTTGTATTCTTTGTATACTTTGAGATTTATCCTGAGAGGATTGTAATTTGATTTCAAATTTGACTTTTATATAAAACTTTTAAACTTTATCAGTTGTAAGTGGTTCTTCCGAGTGGCGTCAGTTAATGGGATTTATCTAAACCTATGTGGGGGTTGTCTTTTACTCAACGACAGATACTAGCGGTCCAAAATTAACGAATGAGATAAATTATTAAATTGATCATAAATTGATACCAAAATCTCATTCCCCGCAGTTGGTAGCAGAGTAATGATGGTTATCTTCTTGAGGAAGACGACCTAGGCCAGGTTTAGTTTACCCCAAGGTCCCTAGTCATCGACGACCAGAAGAAGGATCCCTGCCGAAGAAGGTGCTGACGGTGCGTCGAGAGAAAAGCAGCAGAATCGGTCGAGAGTGAGTATAAGGGCCATGCGTTGTAAGATTGCGGTGTTTTATGTTGTTCCTGTGTTGTAATGTCAAGCGGAGTTGAATGCCTGTAGTGTGATTGAGGGAAGGTTGTGAGCGCGCGCAACCGGATAAAATCTTATGTCCAGAGGGCTTAAGTGGTTCGGGTGTATCGAACACCCAGAGTAATTTGTCTACCATTTAAAGGGGGTCATGAGGTACCATTGATCGCCCGCAGACCGATGATAGGGGGAGCGTTTGAGTGAGTGTATGAGTAAACGC
This sequence comes from Lissotriton vulgaris, assembly GCF_964263255.1. Lineage (NCBI taxonomy): Eukaryota > Metazoa > Chordata > Amphibia > Caudata > Salamandridae > Lissotriton > Lissotriton vulgaris. Next base: position 788,108,276 of record NC_141698.1, on the reverse strand, counting down.
ATGCTGGTCGTACGTTTACTGTGTGTAAGTAACCTATCAGTTGAGGTGAACGTCTGACCGTACGAGGAAAGACGTCTCGCCAGTTGAGGTGACAATTACAGTTAGACTGTGGCCGTACAGTCAGAGAAAAGTGATTGTTTGTACGGAAGTAGTCATTTTTCGGCGTATGAATGAAAACGCATGTGAGATCGCGAGACGAGTTGAGAAACGAAGGAAACTGCTGTAGAGGGAACAAGTGACGTCAGCGTAGAGTCGCGCTGAGATTGGTCGGTCAGCGTAGAACAGCATTGGGATAGGCTGATTAGCGAGAGTCGCACAGGGATTGGTGGATTGTCATCGGGACATAAATAAGGAAGAGAATTAATAAGAGAAAATCGTAGATTATCAAAAAAATGAAGTGCTTTAAGGGTTTAAGAAAAATCTTTAGGAGGAATAGAAGAAATTTATATGCTGGAGAAGAAGCTCCACCAGAAGGCACACCAGCTTATCATATGGCAGTAAATGTAGGCTTACACTCAATAATGTGGATCTCCGAGTGGAATAGGCTAACAGAAGGGGAAAAGGTACTGATGTTTCCGAGATTCGGAACATTTAAATTAGACGTGTTGAACCAACTGAAAGCGGTAATGCTTGCGACAAGACCTCTACCGAGGCCAACACAATTTGAAGCTCTTAGTGCATGGTTTAGAGCAGCACACGAGAAGAGTTTAAAGAGACGTCAGGAAAGAGTGAGACGATCAGTAAAGGCAGTACAGGATGCCAAATGGGATGAGGAAGCTAAGAAGTGGAGAGTGCAAAAGATAGAAGCAGACAAACTGTTCACCATGATAGAAGCCACGGGAGAAAAGAAACCTCTAGAAGAGGAAGATGAGGAAAGCGAGACGGAGGAGGATCTGATAGAGAGGCTATTAACAGATAGACCACCTCCATATAGCGGTGAATCTGCAAGTCCCATATTACAGCAAGGGGACGGAGCTAGATGGGGAGAATATAAATCGATCCCAGTAACAGAGTGGGACGCTAACAAGAGTGAGGAAATACCTCAAACTAGTTCCGAACAGAGAGTAGTGGGAAGATTCGTGGTCCAGAAGGTGCCAGAGACGCAATGTGCAAGGTCGTACCAAATGCCAGACGCTTTACAAGTACCTGTTACCATAGGCCCTATAGTGTCAATCTACAACCCAGAGGGGGTCCAGCAGGAGGAACAGGCACGATGGGACAGGGAAAGGGCAGAGATGGAGAATAGGAATAACACGATGAATCCTCAAGGACAGAGATTAGCACCAGTGAGTCGGAGTACCCCATTAGATTCCGCAACGGGTCCCTGGATAGAACAAGGGGGTCAAAGAGGATCAATGGATTTGAGGGGACCAAAACCGAAATCCTATAAGGAATTAAGGGAATATCTGAAAGAATGGGATACTGCTGAAGAGGCTCGGAATAAGAGTCTAGAAACAGGAGCAGAGTGGAGAGACCAGGATAACAAGGTCCTCTCTCATTGTGGAGCTGGCAAAAGCAGCCCGGAGTGGGAGAGAGGGAGTCAAGGAAGCAGAAGAGATACGTGCCCTACCATTAGTGGCAATAGGCAAATGTGTGATGACAGGAGTACAGGGTGTGGCGAAGTGCCTCGCGTCACCTTTAGTGAAGGAGAACGAAGGACGCAGGAATACCGAAACACTTTCAGATGCACACACCATACTCCGGATGAAAATGTACAACATTGGAATCACGGGAACATGGAGAGCCGCGAAGGGTCTCGCCATGCGTCCGGTGATCAAGAACGAAGTCACGAGAATACAGGTAGTCGCGAAATGTCTCGCCATACATCCGGTGATCACGAAAGAGATCGCGGGAGCATGGAGAGCCATGAAGGTCCTTATCATTTGTTAAGTGATACCAGACAGCAAGCGAGTTACAGTGGTTTAGAACAGCACGGAGGATCCTATCTCGTATCTGGAGAAACCGAGTCGAAAAGACGGAATGTAGGGTTGAAGGATGGAGCATTGTTCCACCACACCCCAAGGGAAGATGGAAAGGCTTGGGATCTAGAGAGGTGGGAACAAAGAGATGGAAGAAAAATTCCTCATAACTCACCTGTGCTCAGGCGTAGGGCGCATAGTGGAGGAGAAAGGGATATGAGAGAACAACCTAGGACTGACGTACTGAGAGCTGAAATAAAAGCAAGACGCATAGATGTAATGAGCTTAAAATCAGACTTGGACGAAATAATTGACGGTACAGTGGCAATCGAGAGGTTAGAGCTGTACGCGCCAGATGAGATCCTGTTCTTATCCAAGGATGTTACTCGGAAAGCGAGAGCAGCTCATGAAAAGTTATCTGAATTGGCAGAAAAGTACATGATAGACATATCGAGAACTAAGGCTTTGCAGGCCAATCATAGGCTGAATTGCACGGATCTAGATTTAGATGAGCGCAGAACGATTGGATTGAGAGTACACATAAGGGAATTGGTCATGTGTATTAGAATATGGAGAGATCTGGATAGATGGGAGGAAAGATGGTCCAAGAAGGGATCTGTCAGACGAAGTACACTCGTAAAGTCTCAGGATACAGACTTAATGCGGATGGAAGCTTTCCCTTTGCGAGAAATCGCGAACGGAAACTACGTGCATGTACCATGGAGTAGGGGGGATTTAGCGGCATTCACTAATTCCTTCCCGAAGCTTAGAGAAAATCCCGTTGAGTGGTACAAGCAGGTAGAGAGATTCGTGGAGATCTCTAAGGTGCTCTGGATCGATTTGAACACATTGTTCGATATCGTGGTACCCGGAGACTTGTGGACGGCATGCAAACTTAGTATTGAATGGCCCACTTGTGAGCCTCAGAGAGATACCCAGACAGGTGGTCCATCAGACAGGGTCATGGAAAAATACGAAAGAGTAATAACATGGCTAAAAGAGAAAGTGCCGGTGCAAGACATAGACTGGGTTAAGATAGATCGAACAACTCAGGAGCCTAAAGAGACAGTTCACGAGTTTTACGAGAGGTTACTGAAAGCATTCAAACAATACAGTGGGCTAGACGTAATGGATCCTAAAGACATAGGACAGTTTGTGTCGAAGTTTGTTCTCGGATTGAGACCAGACATAAGCCTAATGATTCAACAGCACTTGATCTGTTGGCAGAACAAACCTTTAGACGAAATTCTGAGGTATGCAAGATACTGTAGCGATGAGATAGACTCGAAGGCGAAGAAGCTCAAGGAAAAGTTAATGCTAGTACAAATGCAAGCAGCTGGAAAGGGTGGACAGCGACAACAGGGAATAGGAACGCAGGCAAAGAAACAGAATAATCAGAGCAGAGAAGAGGAAGAAAGACCGAGACCGAGAATGGATATCGCAACACTGAAAAGGACAACCAGGTGTCATCAGTGTAACGAAGTGGGACATTGGAGACGCGAGTGTCCGTACAATATTGAGACAGGGGAATTAGAACAGGAGGAGGAAGAGGTACAGAACAACGTGGTTAAGGGAGCAACAGTCCCGAAGGGAAAGTTTATCAAAGGGGGGACTCAGACTCCTCGAGCCCCGTTTCCTCAACCGCCTCGAATTGCGAATGGAGGGAAAACCTATAGACAAATGCCATTATTCGTAGGAGGAGGAGAATGCTACTACGTTGATCCTCTTACAGGGCAACGAGTGAATAGGGAAGAAGATTGTACCTTAGGAGCAGCCCTGGAAGTAGATCAGAGAGGACCATACGTAGAAGCTGAAGTAGCTGGATGTCCTACGACCTTTTTGGTGGATACGGGAGCCACTCGATCCACTTTGAGATCAGCGGTAGTCCCAGGTCTGCCGATATCAGGAGAAATGATTCAGGTGGTAGGAGTTGCAAACAAGAGGATGACGAATCCTCTGACGGAACCAGTGTCAGTAAAGATAGGGAATTACAGTGACGAACATCAGTTTGTGATCTGTGATTCTAGCCCGGTGTGTTTGTTAGGAAGAGATCTGTTGTGTAAACTGAATTGCACAATACATTGCACACCTGAAGGAGTAGAAGTGCAGACCAACGATGAAGATGCTGATTTTAAAGTTGTGAACTCGCAGGAATGCGTGGAACTATATCCTACCTTAACAGTGGAGGAACTTCCACAGGATTTGAGGGAGAAAGTGTCAGCTGAGGTGTGGGATTTTACTGGAGAAGAAATAGGATTAATCAAGGGGGTAGAACCAGTAAAGATCATGGTAATACTCAATGCTGAGTACCCAAGAACACCACAATACAAGTTGACACCAGAGACGATTGCAGGAATAAAGCCTGTGATCGAATCAATGATTAAACAGGGAATACTGAAGGAGATCGTGGGTAGTCCATGTAACTCACCGATTATGGGTTTGCAGAAACCTAGTGGAAAATACAGAATAGTGCAGGATCTTCGAAAGATTAATAATATTGTTGTCTCATGTTGTCCAGTGGTACCGAATCCATCAGTGATATTATTTCAGATACCGTTCCAAGCTGAATGGTTTACCGTGATAGATTTGTGCCAGGCTTTCTTTTCGATACCTTTAGATGAAGATAGCCAGTATCTTTTCGCTTTTAAGCTGGAAGATCGCGTTTTAACATGGTGTCGTATCCCTCAGGGGTATACAGAAAGCCCATCGATCTTTAATCAGCTTTTAAAGAGAAATCTTGAAAGTCTAGTACTGCCCAAGAACTCAGTTCTAGTCCAGTACATAGACGACCTAGTTGCGTCAGAAACAGAGGAAGCTTGCAGAGAAGACACCATCACCTTGTTAAATCACTTGGCCGAGAATGGGCACAAGGTGTCACCAAGTAAATTGCAATATTGTAAGACTGAAGTGCAATACTTGGGCCACAGGATTGAAAAGGGGAAACGGAAGGTGTCTCCAGACAGAATAGAGGCGATTATGAAAATGAACGCGCCTACAACACAAAGAGAGGTCAGGATGTTTCTAGGCATGGTTGGTTATTGTCGGCAGTGGATAGCTAACTTTTCACTGAAGGTAAAACCTTTATTACAACTGACGCACAAAGGAGTGAGTGATCCGGTACCATGGGACAAAGATTGTTTGATGGCGTTTTTGCAGCTGAGGGAGGACTTATGTCGCGCCCCGGCTTTAGGAATGCCAGATTACACAAAACCATTTTTGCTTTACTGCTGCGAGAGAGAGGGATGCGCTTTAGCGGTTTTAGCTCAGATCCATGGAGATGCGCGTAGGCCAGTAGCGTATTTTTCGGCTACATTAGATCCAGTAGCCGCAGCGTTGCCCGGATGTCTCAAATCCGTAGCTGCAACGGGTGTCAGCATTGAAAGATCTGAAAGCGTGGTGATGGGACATCAGTTAGTGGTGTACGTACCGCATTCTGTGGAATTGTTAATGACCAGGACGAAGACTCAGCATCTGACGAATAGCAGGCTCACACGCTACGAGCAGGTCATATTGGCTGCCGAGAATGTGACCCTAAAAAGATGCTCCGTCTTGAATCCTGCAACTTTGATGCCACTTCCAAATGAGGTGGATGATGAAAATTGTACAGATCATGACTGCCTTGATGTGACTGAACTATGCACCAAACCGAGACCCGATATCGTAGATGAGCCATTGACTGACCCTGATGAAATTTTCTTTGTTGATGGTTCATGCGTAAGAGACGATATTGGTCAGCTGAGAGCAGCTTATGCAGTTTGCACGATTACCAGAGTTGTAGAAGCCGCTTGCCTGGAAGGAGTACATTCCGCTCAGGTAGCTGAAATTGTTGCTTTGACTCGTGCTTGCTTAGCAGGCGACAAACTTCGAGTCACCATATACACCGATAGCCAGTATGGTTTCGGGGTAGTTCACGATTACGGGCAGTTATGGTCTCAAAGAGGTTACATGACCTCCTCGGGTTCTCCCATTAGGAATGGAGAATTCGTGAGACTTTTGTTAGACGCATTGCAGGGCCCGACAGCTATTGCAGTGGTTAAATGTGCTGCGCATACAAAGAACGTAGACTTTGTATCACAAGGCAACCGCTATGCTGATGAAGTAGCGCGTTATTGCGCAGAACAGGGATATTCTCACACTGATGTGAAAGTGGGGGGAGTACAAGAAAGAACTGAATTGACAATGTTAGATACTGTAGATACGTGGGATGAGTTAAGGAGTGTTCAGGAGAATGCACCAGAAGATGAGAAAAAGAATTGGGAAACAGCGGGTTGTGTGAAAAGCGAGATGAATTTTTGGGTCTCTGCCGATGGGAGAGCAGTTTTACCAAATGAACTTGTTAGTCCAATGGCAAGGAAATTGCATGGATCAGCACACATAGGAAGAGATGCCATGGTGAGTGTATTCAGACAAACGTGGTTTAATCCTAAGTTTAGAGTAGCGGCAGAAGCAGTATGTCAGCGATGTGCGATCTGTCAGCAACTAAACGTGGGAAAGAGAACACCAGTTACCTTGAGTCACATAGGAAGGTCTGGGGGGCCTTTCAATAGAATGCAGCTTGATTTTATAGAAATGCCTCCATGTAACAGACTCGGATACGTTTTAGTGATCGTCTGCATATTTTCTAGATGGGTTGAGGCTTACCCTACACGTAGATGCGATACACTTACAGTAGCAAAACTGTTACTTAGAGAGTTAATACCGAGGTTTGGGGTGCCATCCTCTTTGGAATCGGACAGAGGAACTCATTTCAACAGCGAAATAGTGAAAATGCTATGTTCAGCTTTGAATATTGATCAGAAGTTACACTGCAGTTATCGACCAGAAGCTTCAGGGATTGTAGAGCAAATCAACAGTACAATCAAGTCCAGATTGGCTAAAGTTTGTTCGTCGACATCCCTGAGTTGGCCAGACGCACTTCCAGTGGTTCTTATGAGCATACGTAGCACACCTGATAGGAAAACAGGTCTCTCTCCACATGAAGTGCTAATGGGGAGAGCTATGAGATTGCCATCGGTTCCGACTGCAGCGTTATTGAACATCACAGACGACTTGATCTTGGACTACTGCAAGGGACTATCTGATGCCATTAATTCTGTGTCCCTCCAGGTCCAGGCTGCAGAGGTTCCATCAGCACAAGACTTGTGCCATGACCTGAGTCCTGGAGACTGGGTCCTGGTGAAGAAGCATGTCAGGAAGAACTGCTTAGACGTGCGTTGGCGAGGACCGTTTCAAGTCATACTTGTCACGAACACTGCGGTGAAGTGTGGAGGCCTGCCAAACTGGATACATGCCTCACACACCCGAAGAGTGCCAACACCTCTAGAAGAAACAGCTCCTCTCTCGGATGAGAATCCAGCGGGAAGCGGAGAAGCCATAGAGGGGGAAAGCCAAGCTGTAGAGGTGATCGAAGAAGCTGAGATTGAGTTGGAACAAAACGACGAAGGTCAGGACAATAGCGAGACCGAAGTCGCCTCAGGAGAAGAAAGTAACTGGGAGACTGAATCGGATACTGAACTAACTGAGAGTGACCAAGAGACAGGTCCAAGGACAAGGAGCAGAAGAACAAGGAGTGACGAAGCCAGTTGGCCGGAGAGAAAGAAAAGGCCAAGCTCGGAAGAAAAGCAAGAAAGAACTCTTGTCCCGATCGCTGAAGAATCGGATCAGGAGGAAGAAACGACAGACTCAGGAACTGAGAGTCCACGAAGGTCGAGAAGGGTACGTGTACCCTGCAGAAGGTACGCCACCCCAGAGTGGACTTATTTAGCAGATGTCTTGGGGACAGAAATCTGGGAGAGTGAAGAGCGTGAAAGTAATCGATCTCGATCCATTTGTGGCAGTGGAGATATGGATGTTGACGCCTGGACTCGAGACTGAGGGGTTACTGACTTTCACACTTCCCATACCCCCATACTTGAGTCAGATTAAAGATTTAGTGTTGAACAGATTACAATTTCCAACATTTGGTCATCAAATATCAGAGGAAGAAGACAAGGTCATTCGTTTCGAATTGTTGGAACTAGTTGCAAGAGCTGCAGGTACGAGAATAATTGTTGATGTATAGAGACTTTTGTATATAAGCTATAAAGAAGAAGATAACCTAGCGCCGAGTGGAAAGAAGAATAAAATCAGGGAATACATTTAGAGGACGGAGAAGGGTTAGGGTTGTCTGTTGTTAAAAAGAAAGAGACATTGTTGCGAAAAAGAGACTTTGTTGATAAAAGAGCACTTTACAAATTGAGAAGAAAACAAAGCAAACTAAAGACTGAACTGAAAAACTTTTTCGCAAAAGAAAGAGTCACGCTGTTTTGACAACATGGAGAACGGCAACCCAAACAGAAGAGCTAGATGTATAATAGGTACACTTATAGCGATAGTAATATTTCTCATAATTACAGTAGTGACAATATCATATATAATAGGACATGAAACCGATAAGGAAATAGCAGATGTAAAGCTTGTAACGACTTTGAAACCTGCTCCTGTTGGAAAGAAGGAGGAGAGCAATGTTATACGTGAAAAGGCGTTACTAGCAGATGAAGTTCGTAGATTACATGTAGATGAGTCACAGGGAAACTTTAGGTCAAACGCATATGCTAAACTGTTGTACGAATATATCGATGCCATGGAGGCCAAAGATTGCTACGTTTGTATGCAATTGCCGGCTTCTGTAGATGAGGGCATCCGATATCATCATCTTCCATTGACTTATGGGATAACATGTAGCTTACTGCTAAGTATATTTTATGGTAGAGAAGGATTTGAGTACTACTTTTCAAATTATGATTCGGTACTGCCTGAAGTTCCGAATTATAAACAAATGAATAAGTGGGACTATTACAAAAAGGAGGATAGACTAGCCAAATTCTTCCTTCCTTGGGATACATTAGATACATCATATGCACGCAGAAATAATCTGACTTGCAAAGTGTCAGAGATTGAGAAAAAGTTTATAGCACAAGTAGATGACCGATACAGAAGACAGAAGATTCTAAAAATGTCAGGACAGTGGAAAACTGATTGGACCGAAGAAGAGAAGGCACATAAAAAGAAAGGGAGCAATGGTCCAATAGCATTGGATAGAACGCAGAAAGGAAAGTTATGTTTAACTCGAAGCAAGACATATTATGAGAGTGAATTCGTAGGTGAAGTTAATTGTGAGCATGCTTTTAAGTTAGAGTATTATATGAAAGATTTTATGAAAGGGATGCAGGCTATTCCTAATGTATATTTTGTATGTGGGAGAAGTGCCTATGTAAAACTGCCTGACAATTGGTATGGTTCGTGTTACTTGGCAATTGTCTTCCCCAAAATATATCATGCAAAGGATTTAGCGGTCATAGAAAGAAAGGCTTCGACAAGAACGAAAAGGGAAGTAGGAGATGCAGAAGTAGTAGGAGACGTATTTGGAGCGATGTTTCCTATGTTAGGTTTAATACTTAACGATGTTAAGATCAGGAGACTAGCTACAGTCGTAGATAGATTATCTGCAAGTACTGCAAGGTCATTAATGTTAATAGAAGGTGAGATGCAATCGATCAGAGCAATGGTTCTTCAGAATCGACTTGCTCTTGATGTGATATTAGCAAAAGAAGGCGGAGTTTGCAAGGCTTTGAAGGTTCAGGAATGTTGTACTTATATTCCTGATAATTCAAAACCACTAGAGAAGGTTATAAGAAACATTACACAGATGCATCAAGAAATAGAAGATTTGACAAAAATAAATGTTTGGGAAAAAGTAGGTAAAGGAGTAGGAAAGGTTGGAAGTTGGTTTGCTAACCTTGGCAAAAGTATAGTGTGGTACATACTAAAACCTGTATTAATAGTATTAATTTGCATAATCACATTGTTAGGATTAGTGAAACTATATAAATGGTATAGGACGAACCGGTTACAAAGATCTATGAGAGAGCAGGAAAGGAGATTAGCTGCTTTACAAGATCAACAGTATAAAAGCTTGAGAGCACTTGAAATGATAAAAAGAGGGAATGATATGACTAGTTCTGTTTAAAGGTGTTATTCAAATTGCATTTAGTGATGACTCCTAAAAGTCATCAAAGGGGGGACTGAGAGAGCGCAAATTTGAATAAAAATTATGTATAGGCCATATTTACAAGCATATTGTGTAACGTAGGAATGAAATGTATATCGAACGTAAAGTTGACGTCCATAGCGTAAAAGTCAACGGAAAGTGACAACAGAGTATAGGAAATGTATAACTATATTCATTTTAGAGTGTATTAGATTTAGAAGCTGGTATACTTAATGGGCTAATGTAGAAATGTGTAGAAATGCTTACGAACAGAAGAACGTGCAAAGTGAAATTCATGTACGTATGTAACTTTAACTGCAGAAACGGCAAGACGATGTAACATGGAGAAATGTGCAAGAAGCATACACATAACGATGTAATGAAGAATATAAAGTTATGTTCTATGTATAGGGTTTATATTCTATGTATGAGATTGTATTCTGTATGAACTTTATATTCTATGTAAAATTGTATTCGTTTAGAAGAAACGTATTTGCTAAAAGCGTTCATATATAAATATATGTTAAAGGTTATACTGTGTAGAAGAAGTTTGGAGGAATGCTGGAAGAGTTAGGTCATTTGTGATTGTAACTTGAATGACCAAGGGTTCGCAGGAGCATAGTCCAATGTATGTAATTTAGTGGGCTCGCAGGAGTCGTGAATAGTCTTCACTTGAAGGTGCGAGCCGAAGAGTCTAGCATTTGTTAGATTTAAGGTGACAAATGTCGAACGAAGTTTATTGCCTAAACATGAGAGGAGGCGATTGGAATTTGAGCTTTGTTTTGAATGACCATTCACAGGATCTAGTAAGGTCAAAGAAATAGTTGTAAGTTAAAGTCTTGTTTAAGTTCATTTGACTTTTGATCTGAAAGTGTCAAACTAAAGTCGCTAACAAGAAGATGAAGATGACATCTAAGGAGAAGGGTCAACTTAACGGACGACGCGAAGAGATGAAGCAATGGAAAGAGCCAGAAACTGACATCATCGGGGAAAGTCCGAGGTGGGCGTCAAGGGGCGTTCCACCTACACTGTGATTGTGTATTTTAGGGACAGCACCCCGGGGGGAAGATAGCGAAGGCGAAGGCAATGAGCAATTGGGGATTAGGAACAGCGAGGCGAATTGCTCAGAGTGAAGGCAGGGGTAGATGCCTTGAGCAGATGCGCTGAGAGAGATCAGAGCGCAAGGGAGCAGTAGGCCGAGGACCCTTAGAAGAGCGGATGGGTAGGCAGAGAGGGTACTGCTTCTGAAACTTAAGTTACCTTTAGAGGCTCAGAGAGTTTGAACTTCTTTGGAAGTCAAACTGCTGACACCTTTTTAGGGTTCTAGAAACTTGCAAATAGGGAAGTCACCTAGTATAGAGTAGGGACAGATTTAACTTGATTATTTTTCTCTTTCTGTAGATGACGCAAAGGAACCACTTTACACCGAAGCTTTAAATTGCTGATTAAGGAATTGATTTTGTATTCTTTGTATACTTTGAGATTTATCCTGAGAGGATTGTAATTTGCATTCAAATTTGACTTTTATATAAAACTTTTAAACTTTATCAGTTGTAAGTGGTTCTTCCGAGTGGCGTCAGTTAATGGGATTTATCTAAACCTATGTGGGGGTTGTCTTTTACTCAACGACAGATACTAGCGTTCCAAAATTAACGAATGAGATAAATTATTAAATTGATCATAAATTGATACCAAAATCTCATTCCCCGCAACGCCTTACGGAGCGCGGCGCGCCGTGCCAGCTCCCCCGAAGCAGCAGCAGGTAAAAGCCGCAGCAAGCTCAGAGCCCGGGATAAGCACACGCAGCTAGCTGTGCCCCCAGCTGACGGCCTGACGCAGACGCGGGAAACCAAGAAGCCACACACAAGTGCGCAGGGACTCACGACATGTCGGAAGGCCAGCCGGACGAGATGGCAGAGGTGCCGAAGATCCGAGAGTTATCGGCCATCCACGGCGACGACTGGCTTCACCCCCACCTGGGCAAAGGGAAAGAGAACAGACCGGTAGAACAGGCGGACGAAGAGCCAGGGCCTTCCGCACCCAAGAAGTTGAAAAACACGCCGTTGAAGAGAACATCGAAGAGGAACCCTCCGAGCAAAGTGCGGCAGAAACCCCTCCCGCCGAGGCCAGAGGGCGGCGACCAGAGCGAGACCACCGACCAGAAGAAAAAGGGTGAGCATATTAGCAACATCGTAAGGGAATGTCTAAAATCGCTGGCGCCGGGGCTACTTAATGGCACAGGGCAGGGGGTACTAGGGCCTAGGGAGCAGCGCGCGGAGGAAGCGGCAGGTCTCACGTGGCATATGGTCGACCCGGGGTGGGCCCGTCAGACAAGAGTGCAAAAACAGGTAAGCTTGTCCACCCAGGGGGAACAAATCTCCCCACTACCCGGTTGGGGTTACGGCCCCGTTTCGGGAAGCCCGCCTCTCAGTGGGGTAGTCAACGATCATTACATCAGGCCATCCCCCGGTCCGGCGTCCCTGACTACGAAAGCCACCGGCTTGGCATGTCTCATCCCCCTAGCGGTGAAAGAGAGGATATGGCGCAAAGAATTCATTGACATATTTTTGCTGCTCGAAATACAGCTAGAAGGACTTGATCTAACCACGTGCAACAGGAAGGAAGAGGACAGGAGAGAAAGGCGTGGGGCCAGAAAGGAGCGCAGTTTCGACAATTGGTTAGATGCCTTTAGAATCATGGCATGCATTATAGTGGAAAGGTTCCCCCATTGCGCGGCTGACTTGTGGCTTTACGAGGCCAATATCCACCTAGCACAGAGGCAGTTCCCGGGGGATGCCTGGTTAGAGTACGATAAAGGGTTTAGATTAAAAATGCAGAGGCACCCCGAAATGGAGTGGAATGAGGAGGATGTCTCGGGTTTCATCCACAAGATGCTCACAGCCAAAGATGTTAGGGCCTGGGCGGGAAAAGGTGACCAGCCCTTTCGGAGCTCCTACCAAAAGGGGAAGAGCGGTTCTTATCAAAGGCGGTCGAACGGGAGATCGTACTCCCCAACCGCAACCAAGGCGATCTGTTGGAGATACGAGGCGGGGGACTGCTCATGGGGCTCGTCTTGTAAGTTTCAACACGCATGCGCGAGCTGCGGGGGCAAGCACGCCACCGTTGCGTGCAAAGGTTCCAAGCACGAAGCGAAAAGAGAGAAGAGAGAAAAGAGCAAGAAGCGTTAGCCCCAACGCAGGGGAAAGGAGGGGACTGGTGGACATTTGTATTTACAACAAGGGGTGGTGAGGGACAGAGTCTCTGAATTAAGCAGAAAGCTCTCACCCAGTCAAGAGATCAGGGCTAGATCCAACACCGTTTTTTCGCTCACTGCACCATCCCAGTTTCAGAACCTGGCTGTATGCAAATTAGTCTGTTCCTGTCCCAGTGCATGATGGGAACAGGGCAAACCAAACTACAAAAGCCAATTCTTACACTGGGAAGGAAACAAGCTCCCGGGGACCGGTTTCTGGCATTACAGCCGTCTTCGGCCCGGTTTGCTTGAATCCTGATGGTGCAATGAGCAAGGGTCTCACATCTGAGAATACCCTTCCACGCTTAGGGTGGACAAAAATATTTACAACAAGGGGTGGTGAGGGACAGAGTCTCTGAATTAAGCAGAAAGCTCTCACCCAGTCAAGAGATCAGGGCTAGATCCAACACCGTTTTTTCGCTCACTGCACCATCCCAGTTTCAGAACCTGGCTGTATGCAAATTAGTCTGTTCCTGTCCCAGTGCATGATGGGAACAGGGCAAACCAAACTACAAAAGCCAATTCTTACACTGGGAAGGAAACAAGCTCCCGGGGACCGGTTTCTGGCATTACAGCCGTCTTCGGCCCGGTTTGCTTGAATCCTGATGGTGCAATGAGCAAGGGTCTCACATCTGAGAATACCCTTCCACGCTTAGGGTGGACAAAAATATTTACAACAAGGGGTGGTGAGGGACAGAGTCTCTGAATTAAGCAGAAAGCTCTCACCCAGTCAAGAGATCAGGGCTAGATCCAACACCGTTTTTTCGCTCACTGCACCAACCCAGTTTCAGAACCTGGCTGTATGCAAATTAGTCTGTTCCTGTCCCAGTGCATGATGGGAACAGGGCAAACCAAACTACAAAAGCCAATTCTTACACTGGGAAGGAAACAAGCTCCCGGGGACCGGTTTCTGGCATTACAGCCGTCTTCGGCCCGGTTTGCTTGAATCCTGATGGTGCAATGAGCAAGGGTCTCACATCTGAGAATACCCTTCCACGCTTAGGGTGGACAAAAATATTTACAACAAGGGGTGGTGAGGGACAGAGTCTCTGAATTAAGCAGAAAGCTCTCACCCAGTCAAGAGATCAGGGTTAGATCCAACACCGTTTTTTCGCTCACTGCACCATCCCAGTTTCAGAACCTGGCTGTATGCAAATTAGTCTGTTCCTGTCCCAGTGCATGATGGGAACAGGGCAAACCAAACTACAAAAGCCAATTCTTACACTGGGAAGGAAACAAGCTCCCGGGGACCGGTTTCTGGCATTACAGCCGTCTTCGGCCCGGTTTGCTTGAATCCTGATGGTGCAATGAGCAAGGGTCTCACATCTGAGAATACCCTTCCACGCTTAGGGTGGACAAAAATATTTACAACAAGGGGTGGTGAGGGACAGAGTCTCTGAATTAAGCAGAAAGCTCTCACCCAGTCAAGAGATCAGGGCTAGATCCAACACCGTTTTTTCGCTCACTGCACCATCCCAGTTTCAGAACCTGGCTGTATGCAAATTAGTCTGTTCCTGTCCCAGTGCATGATGGGAACAGGGCAAACCAAACTACAAAAGCCAATTCTTACACTGGGAAGGAAACAAGCTCCCGGGGACCGGTTTCTGGCATTACAGCCGTCTTCGGCCCGGTTTGCTTGAATCCTGATGGTGCAATGAGCAAGGGTCTCACATCTGAGAATACCCTTCCACGCTTAGGGTGGACAAAAATATTTACAACAAGGGGTGGTGAGGGACAGAGTCTCTGAATTAAGCAGAAAGTTCTCACCCAGTCAAGAGATCAGGGCTAGATCCAACACCGTTTTTTCGCTCACTGCACCACCCCAGTTTCAGAACCTGGCTGTATGCAAATTAGTCTGTTCCTGTCCCAGTGCATGATGGGAACAGGGCAAACCAAACTACAAAAGCCAATTCTTACACTGGGAAGGAAACAAGCTCCCGGGGACCGGTTTCTGGCATTACAGCCGTCTTCGGCCCGGTTTGCTTGAATCCTGATGGTGCAATGAGCAAGGGTCTCACATCTGAGAATACCCTTCCACGCTTAGGGTGGACAAAAATATTTACAACAAGGGGTGGTGAGGGACAGAGTCTCTGAATTAAGCAGAAAGCTCTCACCCAGTCAAGAGATCAGGGCTAGATCAAACACCGTTTTTTCGCTCACTGCACCATCCCAGTTTCAGAACCTGGCTGTATGCAAATTAGTCTGTTCCTGTCCCAGTGCATGATGGGAACAGGGCAAACCAAACTACAAAAGCCAATTCTTACACTGGGAAGGAAACAAGCTCCCGGGGACCGGTTTCTGGCATTACAGCCGTCTTCGGCCCGGTTTGCTTGAATCCTGATGGTGCAATGAGCAAGGGTCTCACATCTGAGAATACCCTTCCACGCTTAGGGTGGACAAAAATATTTACAACAAGGGGTGGTGAGGGACAGAGTCTCTGAATTAAGCAGAAAGCTCTCACCCAGTCAAGAGATCAGGGCTAGATCCAACACCGTTTTTTCGCTCACTGCACCATCCCAGTTTCAGAACCTGGCTGTATGCAAATTAGTCTGTTCCTGTCCCAGTGCATGATGGGAACAGGGCAAACCAAACTACAAAAGCCAATTCTTACACTGGGAAGGAAACAAGCTCCCGGGGACCGGTTTCTGGCATTACAGCCGTCTTCGGCCCGGTTTGCTTGAATCCTGATGGTGCAATGAGCAAGGGTCTCACATCTGAGAATACCCTTCCACGCTTAGGGTGGACAAAAATATTTACAACAAGGGGTGGTGAGGGACAGAGTCTCTGAATTAAGCAGAAAGCTCTCACCCAGTCAAGAGATCAGGGCTAGATCCAACACCGTTTTGTAAATCGTTTTTGGCCACTATAGGTGTGGGAGGGTATACTCAGACATGAGTCCCTTTCTCACTGCTCCATCAGGATTCAAGCAAGCCGGGCCGAAGAAGGCTGAAATGCCAGAAACCGGTCCCCGGTAGCTTGTCTCCTTTCTGGTGAAGAATTGGCTTGGTAGTTTAGTCTGCCCTGTTCCCATGATGCACTGGGCCAGGGACAGACTGATTTGCATATAGCCAGGTTCTGAGCTGGGATGGGGCAGTGAGATAAATAACGGTGATGGATCAAGCCCTGATCTTTGGACTGGGATAGAGTGGTCTGTTTAACTCAGACACTCTGTTCATCACCACCCCCTTTTGTAAATCGTTTTTGGCCACTATAGGTGTGGCAGGGTATACTCAGACATGAGTCCCTTTCTCACTGCTCCATCAGCATTCAAGCAAGCCGGGCCGAAGAAGGCTGAAATGCCAGAAACCGGTCCCCGGTAGCTTGTCTCCTTTCTGGTGAAGAATTGGCTTGGTAGTTTAGTCTGCCCTGTTCCCATGATGCACTGGGCCAGGGACAGACTGATTTGCATATAGCCAGGTTCTGAGCTGGGATGGGGCAGTGAGATAAATAACGGTGATGGATCAAGCCCTGATCTTTGGACTGGGTAAGAGTGGTCTGTTTAACTCAGACACTCTGTTCATCACCACCCCCTTTTGTAAATCGTTTTTGGCCACTATAGGTGTGGCAGGGTATACTCAGACATGAGTCCCTTTCTCACTGCTCCATCAGGATTCAAGCAAGCCGGGCCGAAGAAGGCTGAAATGCCAGAAACCGGTCCCCGGTAGCTTGTCTCCTTTCTGGTGAAGAATTGGCTTGGTAGTTTAGTCTGCCCTGTTCCCATGATGCACTGGGCCAGGGACAGACTGATTTGCATATAGCCAGGTTCTGAGCTGGGATGGGGCAGTGAGATAAATAACGGTGATGGATCAAGCCCTGATCTTTGGACTGGGTAAGAGTGGTCTGTTTAACTCAGACACTCTGTTCATCACCACCCCCTTTTGTAAATCGTTTTTGGCCACTATAGGTGTGGCAGGGTATACTCAGACATGAGTCCCTTTCTCACTGCTCCATCAGGATTCAAGCAAGCCGGGCCGAAGAAGGCTGAAATGCCAGAAACCGGTCCCCGGTAGCTTGTCTCCTTTCTGGTGAAGAATTGGCTTGGTAGTTTAGTCTGCCCTGTTCCCATGATGCACTGGGCCAGGGACAGACTGATTTGCATATAGCCAGGTTCTGAGCTGGGATGGGGCAGTGAGATAAATAACGGTGATGGATCAAGCCCTGATCTTTGGACTGGGTAAGAGTGGTCTGTTTAACTCAGACACTCTGTTCATCACCACCCCCTTTTGTAAATCGGTGGACATTTGTAGGCGCCAGCTGGCCATATCCCCCATTGTTACGCAACAGCGGCGCAGATTAACAAACAAATACCCGAACAAAGCAGAGGCCAGATCACTGCTAGAGGGCTTCGAACAAGGCTTTGTTATTCCATTCCAGGGCCCGCTCCCCTCGGCGGGAGCGAGTAACCTGAAGTCGGCAAGCCAACACCCCGAAGTGGTTAGCGCCAAGATAGAGAAAGAATTAAAACTGGGTAGAGTTGAGGGCCCCCTCCCAAAGGAATTGCATGAAGGCATAGTCATCTCCCCGCTAGGCGTGGTCCCCAAGAAGGAACAAGGTCAATTCAGGCTGATACACCACCTATCGTTTCCGGAAGGTTCCTCCGTGAACGACGGTATCGACCCCGAAGCTTGCTCAGTGAGCTATGCGTCAGTCGACGACGCTATCGAGCTGGTTAAGGCGACAGGCAGAGGAGCCCTTATGGCGAAGGCCGATATTGAATCTGCGTTCCGACTATTGCCGGTCCACCCCTCCAGCTTCCATTTATTGGGTTTCCAATGGGGCGAGGACGTGTTTATTGACAAAGCCATGCCCATGGGATGCGCAATTTCATGCGCATACTTCGAGCAGTTCGCCACTTTCTTAGAATGGGCGCTGCATGACCGGCACCAGGAAGGTGGAAAGCTGCACTACCTAGACGACTTCCTGTTCACAGGCCCGGCAGGGTCCTCAGTGTGCGCAAGCTCATTGGCAGCCTTCGAGGACCTAGCTAGGTCCCTAGGGGTCCCCCTCGCAAAAGAGAAAACTACAGGCCCGACCACAAGTCTCACGTTTCTGGGCATAGAATTGGACTCTATAGCGGGAACGGCCAGGCTGCCTCCCGACAAGGTGAAAGAATTTCCCGAGGAAGTATCGAAGCTACGGGGTCGGAGCAAGGCCACCCTGAGGGAAATCCAACGAGTGATAGGGAGACTTAACTTCGCGGCTCGGGTAATCCCTCCCGCCAGGGTATTCTCAAGACGCCTAACAGGGCTAACGGCCGGCGTCACCCACAAGCACCACCACATCAGGCTGAGCGCAGGCGTGAAACAGGACCTGCAGGTGTGGGACGAGTTCCTACAAGATTTCAACGGGGTACTGATTTGGAGGGCAGGTTGGGTAACGGCCGAACAGATAGCTCTCTACACAGACGCGGCCGGAAGCCGTGGCTTCGGCGCGGTCCTGGGAAACAGTTGGTGCGCCAGCCAGTGGCCGGATGAATGGCATGCGCAGGGGCTCACCAGGAACATCACGTTTCTCGAGCTGTTCCCGATCATTGTGGCTCTGACCATTTGGAGCGAGAAAATAAAAAACCTGAAACTCACGCTTTGGTCAGATAACATGGGAGTAGTACAGGCCATTAACAGAGGCGCAGCGAGATGCCCGGACATGCTGAGGCTAATGCGACGGTTAATTAAATTGCAGCTGGAAGGGAACCTGGAGCTGAAAGCACGCCATGTGCCAGGAGCAGAGAACTCAGCAGCAGACGCGCTCTCACGGGCCCAAATGAAACGCTTCAGAGAACTGGTGCCCGGGGCGGACAAGGAGATGACCCCCTGTCCATCATCCCTTTGGGACCTGGGGGAGTAGACTTATCATGGCTAATAGGGCAATCACTTACCGCGGAGGCTAACAGAAGGTACAAGACATACGCGGGCACGGTAATGAGTGGGGGGCCTAAGATCGCTGGAAGACAGGGCAAAAACTCGCACAGCAGTCGAGAAATTCGTGCAATGGGCATTCGAGTCGAGAAAAACGAGATCGTGGGCCCAGGCGCATTTATCCGCCATCGCCCATTTTTGCCAGGTTCTACACAGGCGAGGACCCCACTACCTCGGCCTATCTAAAGACGGCCTTAAAAGGCTGGAGGAGGGTTGAAGGTAGAAAGAAGGACGACAGGCGTCCCATCGATTTTGCCAAACTGGGCCAGCTCCTTGGAGCCCTCACGGGCTTAATATCGGATAAATATGAGCTGCTGCTGTTTAGGGCGGCTTTCACGACGGCCTTCTTCGGAGCATTCCGTATCAGCGAACTGGTAGCCCCCAGCAAATCGGGCCCAGCGCAGCAATGCCTGCAGGCAAGAGACATTAAACCAATGGAGAGGGCAGTCGAATTAACGCTGAGACAGTCCAAAACGGACAGGGCAAGGAGGGGGACGACGATACGTCTCCATCGCATCCCAGAGTCGGGGCTCTGTGCGGTATGCTGGTTATTTAAGTACATGGGGGCTCGACCAGCTGGTGAGGGCCCTCTCTTCATACATAAGGACGGGAGGAACCTGAGTAAGTTCCAGTTTACAGCCATAATGCGCCAAGGTTTGGGTAAAGCCGGGTATTGCGCGGCATCGTTTGCCTCTCACTCCTTCAGGATCGGCGCAGCGACCTCGGCAGCGCAGCATGGCATGCCAGAGGACAGGATCCAGGCAGTGGGCAGATGGCGCTCCAGGGCGTACAAGTCGTACATACGCCCTCACCTCATATAAAAAAAAAAAAAAAAAAAAGAGGAAAGAGAGAGAAAGCCACGGGGGGGGGGGAGGGAACGAGAGGGGT
This sequence comes from Lissotriton vulgaris, assembly GCF_964263255.1. NCBI lineage: Eukaryota > Metazoa > Chordata > Amphibia > Caudata > Salamandridae > Lissotriton > Lissotriton vulgaris. Next base: position 788,088,272 of record NC_141698.1, on the reverse strand, counting down.
TCGCCTTGGGATGCTGCACGGCAGGGTGACAGCACCCCCCTCCCTCTCCTAAATGCACACGGTGCGCAGATAAGCCACCTAACAGAATGCTTTCTCTCGACAGGGGGACGCCCGCAGCTGGTCTGGGTGGTGGGGCACTCATTCGTGTCCCGGATGGAGTCTTGGTGGCGGCAGGGGGGCCGCACCATAAACAGGCCACAAGCGACGTACATCCGGTGGATAGGGCAGCCAGGTATGAGATGGGAGCAGCTACTGCCGACGCTGGACGGCCTCATGGCAGATTCGGCCTGGTTGCCCGACGTCCTGATCATCCACCTTGGGGGCAACGACCTGACCCGGCTATGGCGAAAAGCAGTCGGGCAAGCCATCCAAAGGGATCTCACCGAGACAGCAGCGTGGCTGGGACCCACGACGGTAGTCTGGTCCGAAATGATCAGCAGGAAACATTGGAGAGGGGCTGATTCCAACAAGGCCGTCGACAACGCAAGAAGAAAACTAAATGTGGCAATGCACAAGTTTTGCCTCGCCAATGGCCTGGAATCAATTCGGCACGGCCTCATCCACCCGGGCCGCCCGGAGCTGTATGGGCAAGACGGGGTACACCTATCCGAGAAGGGGATGAAGGTGTTTTGGGATAACTTGTGGGGTGCAATGTCACTCGCAGGTTGCATATAAAAAAAAAAAAAAAAAAAGGAAAAGATATGGTGAAAGGTGGGAGCCACGAACCAGGTGCAGGGGGGGAGCCACAGTGAGACGTGGGCCTCCCTGCGGCGTGGCGGAAATCCTACACTGGTTGGCTAAGAAAACACACCGGCGGGCGGTGTGTAAGAGGATGGCCACTCACTTTTGAATGCCGCACGGCAGGGTGACGTGGCGGCATAAAGGAGGGGAGTAACAGGAGGAGACGGCACTCGCGGCCCAGACCCGGCCGGACGGCAGGGCGCAATTTGGTAGCGAGCTGGGGACCTAACTCCCGACTGGAAAGCTCCCCTCCGCAACACGCAAAGGGCGTGGTCAACCAACCACTGGAGCACCAATAGACTGGCAACAAACTGGTTTGGGTACAAGCCCCATTTTCGAACTAAGGAGGGCACAAAGAGACTGACACCCGCTATCACAAGAGGGTGTCATAATGTGTAATATGCCAATTATGATTGATAATTATGATTGATGAGTAATGTTCGCAAAATGGAAGATTGCTTGAAACCAGTTTGTGTTATTAATATGTCTTTGGTTATTAATAAACTGCGGCCAACAACGACCACTAATGATACCAGGTTTTGTTGGCTGACATTATTTCCCACCTTTGGCAACAGCAGAATGCGGGGGCCGGTAAGTATGGAGACTGGGGTCTCCGCTGAATAGGCACATGCGAGGGTTATTGCAGAGGCCGCCGCACCCGCCCGAAGGGTGGGGGAGGCTCGAAGGCCGGCGCCATAACCCTCGTGGTGCCACCAGCGGGGGTAAAACTGGTTCTGGGCGCTTCGATGCGCACAGGAACCAGCGGAAGCGGGGTGCGCACCAGCCACCCGACCGGAAGTGCCCTGTTGACCGGAGCGCCCCCAAAGGGCGCCCAATGGTCAACCTGGCTTTGTTTGACGCCCCAATCAGGGGAACTCACCTGAAACCTGCATGGAGGGCTCAAGAGGATTTAAGCGACGCCGCCCTCCCAGCAGAAGCACATCGCATTCGAGGAGCTGGGAGAACGGCGCGACAGCAACAACGACTGAAGCCCACCCACCCACACCTAAGGAGCAGCAAAAGTCGCAGTGCTGGATAAGGGAAAGGGTGTTAGCGGAAATCCTACACTGGTTGGCTAAGAAAACACACCGGCGGCCGGTGTGTAAGAGGATGGCCACTCACTTTTGAATGCCGCACGGCAGTGTGACGTGGCGGCATAAAGGAGGGGAGTAACAGGAGGAGACGGCACTCGCGGCCCAGACCTGGCCGGACGGCAGGGCGCAATTTGGTAGCGAGCTGGGGACCTAACTCCCGACTGGAAAGCTCCCCTCCGCAACACGCAAAGGGCGTGGTCAACCAACCACTGGAGCACCAATAGACTGGCAACAAACTGGTTTGGGTACAAGCCCCATTTTCGAACTAAGGAGGGCACAAAGAGACTGACGCCCGCTATCACAAGAGGGTGTCATAATGTGTAATATGCCAATTATGATTGATAATTATGATTGATGAGTAATGTTCGCAAAATGGAAGATTGCTTGAAACCAGTTTGTGTTATTAATATGTCTTTGGTTATTAATAAACTGCGGCCAACAACGACCACTAATGATACCAGGTTTTGTTGGCTGACATTATTTCCCACCTTTGGCAACAGCAGAATGCGGGGGCCGGTAAGTATGGAGACTGGGGTCTCCGCTGAATAGGCACATGCGAGGGTTATTCCTCCGCAGCAAAGAGCCGGTCCTTGTCAATCTCCTGTCTTTCTTGCATGTTTTACATCTTCTGTGTTCTCTTGATTGAAAACTTGGCGTAGGTGGAGAAATAGAAACGCGTTGTAAACTGGTAGATTTGCAAAAATGTCAACAGATCAAGATCTCCAATCCCAATGAATATAGTAGTGTTCCAGAAGCATCTAATTTGAAAATTGGTATGAGTTTAGTGATTTGCACTCCAAGTGTTTCTTTATATTGAATCTAATCAGAGAAGAATGTGAAGTTTTATGTAAATATGTCATACTGTATTCATGCCAGACTAGACGTTTACTTAAGTACAATTTAGTTAGGAGCTTCTGAGACCAAATGTAGTGTTCATTTATAAAGCACAGCTTTTAGCATCGTGGGGCTTCTAATTACTAGGTTTAATTGATCTAACAGACGTAACCTACAACCGAACGTTCACAGAACAGTCTTCGGTGCTTTTTGCTTCATTTGGTGATTATCTTTAAATCTCATTTCATGCCTTTATGGCCAAAACTTCACAACCACCAAATTTAACAGTTTTGAATTTCAGAGCTACTATTAAAGCAATTTTCTGTCATTGCAGAGTTTTTCTTGGATTGTACACTGCGCTTTTTTTCTTTGACTTTCCTATACACAACCCTGTGAACTATAAATAGGAGCTTAATAAAGCACTGGCATGTATTAGTCAGCCAGCAGAGTGTAGATAAAGTTAGAAAAATATAAGGTCTCTCTTTTAGTTTCATCAGTGTATAGTCTGTCTCATTCTGCAGTTTGTTGAGAATGACCAAGAGGTATTCAGATATTCCCACAGAAGCACTATTTGAGAAGTCCAGTTTGTATAATTGATTAGCCAGAACTCCCTGTACTGAAAAGAGAGAAAATGAAACTGGCATGCAGCTGTTTTTAAAAAGAAAATTCTTCTTGCTAGTCTCAGCATGTCTAATCCACTCTCCCAGGCATCTCACCCAACTCAATGGATTTACACATTTAATCTTGGTCCCTGACCATAAGTCGTCAGGTCAGGTTTAAGAACCTGTCCCCACTACCAAGATTTTAGTCTTCTGTGGAGCTAGATTTTACTAATTCATTGAGATCCAGTTATGTAAATCTGTTAAGCAGACTGGATTTTTTTGTGTGTTTTTGTTCTGAATCTTGTGGATGCTACTTCAAAAACGACTGTGTATTGTCTGCATAATTTAACAAGCATTTGCAAGGCAATTGGTCTCGCCTTTGGGACCTTATAAGTATTCACCAATGCTGGATATTATCACACATTACTGTGTATTCTCTTTTGTGTGCTATTGCCACTGATAAGAGGTCTTAGCCCTCTAGGGGAGTTCACATTGCAGCATCTCGCACAGGGGGTTTACTGTTGGTCTAGTGCTCCTTCGGGAAACTTCCAGATAACTTGAGCAAGACCCGCAGATTGTAGACTGGCTACAGAGTGAACTGCAGCATCTAGGCTGATTGCCGCTTCTTGGCTTTACAGAGCCTTTATGCTGCCACCCTGCAACAAGAACTGCAGTTGTTTTTAAGCCCCACTGCAGCAAGAGCTGCAGCCATCCTACTGTTACGTGAAGCAAGAACTGCAGCGTCTACTCTAAATGCTGCGTGACCTGCTGCCGCCTACTGTTCTAGACTGGTTCTAGGGCAAGCTCTAGAGCGGCTGTTACAGAACATTGATATTCAAGCCTAGCTATAGCATATTTTTAATGTTTCGCATTCACTACAGATGCTATATTTCCCGAAGCAGAGCATGCAGGCGCGAGACTGCTGCAGGCAAATGTATGATGTTACAACGCAATCATTTAGATCGCGGTACATTACATTGCTGTCTTTACAATGCAACTCGATACGACTTGCGCTGTAGGGTGCAGGACTTCGAAATAGTATGATTTACTATTCCAAGTCCAGCCTACCTACAGTATGGAAGGTTTTGGAATAGTAATTTGCACTATTCCTTAGTCTATAGCGCCATCTAGCGCAAGGTGTTGTAACAACTTGGGTAGTAAAAGCAGCGATGTAAATGTATTGTGGGGTTTTTACCGCGTTGTTATGGTCATTTTCCGCTGCAGAATGCCCCTGGACACCGTAATACCTGGAGGTTCTTTGCTGCCTTCAGGTTCTCAACTAACTGTATTTATACTGCAGTTCTGGATGTAGACTCAGTAATAATTTTTCAGCAAGGGGCGCAAGTTCTGGACTAAAGGTAGCTAGGTCTGCCCCTGACTGTTAAAAGCCTTTGCAGTTAGCTGTCCCTGCACTTCACACCATCTGAAAGGGGCTACCATATTTGCAAAAATGCAATTTTTCCCTCGCATACCATCCCACTCCACTAACCCCCAGCGCCACCTTTCAGGATTGGCAGAGTGGCCACTCCCTCCCATCCGTTCGCACGGTCGCGGCAGTGACAGGAACGGGGTGTGCGAACACTCAATGTTGCTAGGATCGGATGAAATATTTATACAAATGCTTAAAACTGCTGCAACGTCTTGTGGGATGCCATGAGCGCTATACAGCGTTCCGGGTTTGTGTTTTATACGTAACCTACTGCTAACCGTGCACAAAGTGTTTTACCCTTCCTCCCCAGTGTACACAGTGCGCTGTAACAGAAAAGGCAATATATTAACTGCACCACGCAATGTGTGCGTGGCTGACGTCTTCCTCTAGTGAAGTTCTGTCTTGTCCTTCACGCAGTATCATGAGGTACACTGTTGTTTTCCTCTACACGCCATGCTTGTGATAGGTTGCAGTTAATGTGATGCTGCTCCGGTGTCCTTGCGTACTAGATCAGTATGGAACGGGTTGCCCTGCCCCCTGCAGGGTGCTGTAGTTGCTTGGCACACCCTTTCCCAGCTGAAGGTCGCTCTGCTCATCCATGCACAGCAGCTCTATGCGCTTCACACCTCGTGCGCTTGGCCTGCCAGAGCACCGGGTCTTACGTGATTTTATGTACTTCTTGTCAGTGGGTTTAGACTTTCTTCCTATTTTTTGCACACTACTCAGACGGCAGCCAGTCCAAAAGGCGATACGGTGCTAAAGGGCACATCTTGGCCCGACACAAGGTAGGTGCCCCGGATAGACCGTGTTCAAGAATCTTTGCCTTCCTATTGTATCCCGATGAATTATTTCTACGATGTTTCACGGCAGCAATTATTCCTTCCCTAGGCATCCTAAATGGAATAGTTTAAGGTAAATGAGGCTCACACAGAGGATGTCATTTGCCCAGGATCACACGAGCTGCCACTTAGGGAATCCAGAAACATAGCGCAGTTCTTCAGGATTCGGAGGTGGCGAGGCATGTACTAGGACACCTCTCCATGCCACATGCACATTAATGTTCATCCTGCAAAAATAAAAATCGCAGATGGCTTTAAATGTGCATGGTGCGGGCCATTCCAATCACTTGACACCTTAATGGGAGGAAGTGTGCCGTAGGTTGCTGTCCCTTCGCACCCCTGATGTGTTCCCGTGTCTTCTGAATACTTATTACGTCTCTGTGCCGCATGGCTAAGCTGCTATGTATTTCCAAGGCAGCTTTACAGCTATCATAATGCAATATAAAACATACATTTTCGGATTTAGATGACCGTCCGTGGGCGCCGTTTCCTTTGCACAACTGCAAAACGTCTGCGAAATTCCATCTCCAATCTATTGCCCGTCCCTGTCCTGATGAAGACCCTCTAGCAAGGTTCCACTATATGCCTGCATCAATTTGGGTCGAAACGTCGACACTCCTTCCTATCTTCAGCCTCTCTCCCGATTTATCATTTGTGATTTTGTTTTTTAGAGGCATGAGTTTGTTTAATCAGTTTATGAATTGTGATTTTTAGTTTGTGTAAATTAACTATTAGCTATGTTTTATTGAGGTCATAGTGACCATTGTTTCATTATTTGTCTAGTTCCTTCACTCTCCAACCACTACCCTTCCCTTTCCATTTCATTAGGGGCACCAATTGCGATTAATTATTGATGTAAATGTAAATTGATACTTGTATAGCGCACTACTCACCCGCAAGGGTCTCAAGGCGCTTGTACGAATACCGCTGTGGAACCCATCCTATCTTTCCCTGTGAGGCGTCCACTCCTGGGCACCCCCAAGGTGGAGGCCAGGCATCCTTAGCGTTGTGGGGGCCGTTGTGGAGATTAAGCAAGCTATTGCCCAGAGTTGCAGAGTGGGACTCCAGAATTGGAATAGGCACAGAGGCGAGAATTATCAGGTTCATGGAATTTTGAGCCCAAGACCCGCTGAGGTGGGGAATTAAACCCTGGTCCCGGGCCAGACCTCTGCATCAAGGTCTGCCTCTCTAACCATTGAGCCACACTAAAATGTATTTTATTAATATCTTTCATGATACACGATGTGATTAAAAACAATGTTGTTATATTCTCTTTGAACTTATTCAAGTAACTTTTCATTCATGATCTATTTACTTTAGTATCTGGGACCACTATGTTTGCATTACTTATCTACACAGGTCCCAGCGACTTATTGGGTCAACCCGTGTTTTTACAGCGCAGCCCCTCTCCAGGTTACCCACTGACTATAAGATAAATAGTAAGGTTATTGCTGGTTGCCTTTTGGACTATTTGCCCCGACTGGTACATGATGATCAAAATGGCTTTAACCCTAATTGCTTGACAACCCTCAACATTCGCAGTGTTAGAGCTGACCCCATCCCATTGGCCCTTTGCTGCTTGTCTGTGATTGATCTCTAGAATGAGCATTTGACAGGGTACACTGGGAATACATGTTTACAGAACTTTAGTTCTTTGACCTACCGCTGCATCATTCGTTGATTTTATACAGCTCGCTCAGCCCGGGTTAAAGTCAGTCAACTCATTTTGGCCCTGTATAAAATCAGTTGAGGAAAGCACCAGGGATGCCCACTGTCACCACTCTTATTCGCACTGGCAGTGGAACTTCTGGTGCAACGGCTGTGGCGCGATGGGTTTGTGCGCTGTATCTTATTAGAGAATGAGCTACTCACAGTCTCCCTCTACATGTACAATGTCCTTATTTACATGTGGGACATCAGGCGAGGCCTCCGAGGCTTTGAACTAACACTTGAAGAATTTGAAAAAGTCTTGGGTCTGGGAGTGAATTGGGCGAAGACTTGCATGTTCCTCGTGAACACAATTTGCCCTCCACGACGTCTAGCAGTGGGACCCCCTCAATTCAGATGGGAGCCATCCACATTCAGTTATCTCAGTATTCGTATATACCATGTGTTACAAATGTCTAGTTGGCAATGGTTTGCACCTTTGTCCAAATAGGGACCCTTGCTTCTAGTCAGGAAAAGGGGAATACACTCCTAAAATAACCCCTGCTCACCCCCTTGGTAGCTTGACACGAGCAAACAGGCTTATTTCGGAGGCAGTGCATAAAGCATTTGTGAACACATACAGTAATACAGTGAAAACACTACAAATGGACACCAGACCAGTTCAGAAAAATAAGTAATCTTTACTAGACTTAACACAAGACCAAACAACAAAAATCTGCAATACAGTACTCAAGAATATGACTTTAAAATGGTAGAAATAGCTTAGTTCAATGTAGAGGGTAAATGCAACACTTTACCTCCAAAGTAACTTGAATGTCTTACGCAAAACAAACAAAAGGGTCGCAAGGATGTGAATGCATCAGTTCCTTGCTTTGGAGGAGGTGATGCGTCGGTTCCTTACTGCAGCCCAGCGCAGGGGAGGTAATGTGTCTGTTCCTTACCAGAGAAGAGGGGATGCGTCGGTTTCCTGCTGTGTTCCGGTTGCGATGCGACAAGAAGGCGCCTCAATGCGATGCAACGATCCAGTGGAATGCGATAAGATGGCGTCTTTGATGCGATGTGTGCACGCCCGACGGCCTTGCTGCTAAATCAATGGTTTCTTGAGCTGCGACTTGCTTTTCCGGCGATGGAAAGGCAACCTCTGGGGTGGAGGCACACTTCTCCAGTGATGCGACACGCTTCTTCGGCGAACAGCTGCGGTGGCACACTTCCGCGATGCGACAGCAACTGCTGCGGCGGCGACACACTGCTTCCTTGTTGCATTGCACTTCCAGTAACACGCTGTCTCTGGAGGTCCTTAAACAGCAGTCGCCTCTGCTGGCAGAATTCCCAGCATGGAAATTCATGGGGAGCTGGTGGTGAAGTCTTTGTGTCCCTGAGACTTCAGAACAGGAGGCAAGCTCAGCTTCAAGCCCTTGGAGATCTTCCTCTAGAAGGTGAAAGTACACACACAAAGTTCATTTTCTCCTTCACTTGGTAATGAGTGACCACTGCAGGCCAACCCCAACCCCAAACAGTCACTATCGCAGGGGCAGTTCGCTCCTTCAGCTTCCTTGGTTTCGCTCCTTGGCAAAGGTTTGTCTTGATTCCCAGAAGTGATCGAAAGTTCTGGGGTCTGGGCCCCAATATTTGTACTGCAATTTCTTTGTCCTCTGAAGGCAGAGGGTGTCTGTACCCAGCCACAGCCAGTTCTGTCGTCCCTGGTGCAGCTTCTGGCTGGAGGTAAAGACAACATTGTTTAAAGCAGACCTGGCCCAGGTAGCTGAAAGGAAATCTCCTCTCCCTACTCTCTATTCAATGCAGGTCCTATTCAGCCCAGCCCTGACCCATCGGACTGCTGGAGCCAAGGCCCTCTCCAGCCCCCTCTCACTCACAAACCGGAAATGGAATACACAAACCTAGCAGAGGCATACTGTATGGATAGGTAAGAAAATACCTACTTTCTAAAAGCTGCATTTTCAAGCACAGAATGTAAAAATCACCCACAATAAAAGATGTATTTTAACATTCTGAGTTCAGGCTTTATTTTCCTATCTTGTTCCTAGGGACAGTTAGGATGATAAGATGTTCTAATCAAACTGCCCGTTCTGGCCTTTGGGAACAGATAGCCTTGCAATTGTGAAAAACGAAATTGGCTGTAATTCACTATCAGGACATGCCACACACATCAGGGCATGTCCTACATTTCACATACAATGCACCCTGCAAAGGGGGGTACCTTGGGCCTGCCTTAGGGGTGACTAACATATAGAAAAAGGAATGTTTATGGACAGGCAAGTGGGTGCACTTGCCAAGTTGACATGGCAGTCCCTGACTGCACATCGGCTCTGCAGTGGCAGGCTGAGCCATATTTTACAAGCTGCTTCTGTGGGTAGCACAATCAGTGCTGTAATCCCACCAGCAGCATTTGATGTACAGGCCATGGGCACACATGGTGCACTGGTCTAGGGTCTGACAAGTAAATCAAATAGTCCAATCATAGTCACTAATCTATACAACAATTTACAATAGGGAGCACTTGCACTTTGGCACTGAATAGCAGTGACAAAGTGCCCAAAGCATCTAGACTAGCAAAAACACAGGCGGCAAGAGCAAAAAATGGAAGGGAGACCAACGCCAATGGTGTAAGGTCTAACACCACGATACTAGGCACTTAATAGACCGAAACCTCACTAGGACTATTGCCCCTTTGACACCGCTCCCAGTTACGGAGCAGTGTTGGGTTTGCCTATCCAAGATGGTGATGCTCTCCCAACTCCTTTATTACTTTTATAACCTACCGGTCCACGTACCAAGCTCCACCTTCCATTTTTGCACTACATGCTTGGGACAATTCTCTGGAACAAGGGACATCAACAGGTTGCCCTGCGGAAGCTCCAGCTACCTGTTGACCAAGAGAGCATAGAAGCTCCTAACTCTGAGCATTATTATTTGGCAGCCCAACTGCAATGGTTGCCCCGTTGTTTGGAAGACCGACATCTGGCTGAACTGGGCCTTCCCAACTTGGCATGTGCCGCCCAAGTGACCCATGACTTGTTGCTACCTTCGGGTAAACTTCCCCCCACAGTCTAAAAGCTCCTGACCATAGCATACACCAACTATATCAGAATCCTTCAACTAACGCTGGGTTTGACGCCATACTCACCAGAGATCTGTATCAGCTCCTTGCGCCCCTTCAGAGAGCTCCTTGGGAGGGAGGGGATAGAACTGTGGGAGTCAGAGGGGGTAGATACCCTAGGCGCCCTGTTCCCACATGCTGCCCTTGTGTCCTTCGTACAGCTCTGCGTGGATCATGACCTACCCATGGGCCATTTTCTAGCACATCACACTCTGCTTGCCGAATTGCTAGGGAATTGGCAGATCATGAACACAGAACCCGACATACACCCCGTGATACAAGCGATTCATGTGATGGGTGGCGGGCGGTGCCTCATCACATGGTTCACATGTGCTATGGCTTCTGCACTACAGGACCTGTTGCACTCCAACAGACAACAATGGGAACGGGACATTGGTTGTGCTCTGGCACAGAAAGAGTGGGACAGTGCTCTTGTATACCTCAGTAAAGTTTCTTGCAATACCAAATTCCAATATATTTCACACAACATCTTACACATTGCGTACCTCACACCAACGCACTTGCATAGAATACATGGCAGCTAATCAGCATGCCCTAGATGTGCTCCCATAATACAGACATGGCGCACATGTTCTGGAATTGCCCAGATGCGCAATTGCTGTGGAAGGCCGTCACAGATATCCTGACTGGCGTCACGGAGGGAAGGACTTGTGCATAATGGAGGTTGGTCTTCTGGGGTTATGTTGGGATAAAAAGGCAGGAGTTGCCGTTCATTGATTCATAGATTTAGCCCTGTTCATGGCTAGGAGAGCCATTGCCATGAAGTGGAAATATGCCCACCTTCCTGGTATTCCCTATTGTTTTGCGGAAAAGCTAAAGTGGGACAGGGCTGAATTAGTGACGCTCCACAGATAGGAGGTTAGAACCAGATAGGAGGTCAGAGACCTGTGTAAGGACCCCATTGCGTTGGAATGGTATACACTCCTACATGAGCTGCAGGTGCTCTCAGAGGAGCTCTTGATGGAGTGTTGGACGGGGGTTCATAATCGCCTAACACTTACTACTCCAAGTCACACTTATCGCCTAGCACTCCCTTCCCCTCTTCCCTCCTCCCTCTCCCCCTTCCTTTTCATTCTTCCTAAGCGCATACCCTACCTCGTCAAACCTTGTTCCATACATACTGTCGGCACTTGCACCGTTATGATAGAGGTACATTGCGTCTTTGTCAGATCTATAATTAAAGCTAGATCCCATGGCTATCAGCCAGTGCCACACGGATGATATATCACAGGTACAGAGATCTTGATGGTTCATAATAGGGATGACCTACCAGTTGTCCTTGTTTCACGCGTTATTTGTTAACTATATAAAGATGAACCAATGCATCCTGTAGTAATATTCATCATTTCCTACAGTATACTGAATGACTGGGAAAATGCAATATATTGATTCCATTATCATACTGTAATGATTGTACTACTGACTGTGCTACTTTAAAAATCAATGAAATTGGTTAAAAAAAAGTTTAATAATAATCAGAGCATTTCTCTTCAGAATGCCAACTCGGACACTTGTAGTAATGGTGCAACTGCATCGGGAGAGAGAAGTCCATCTGTAAATATGTAGCCTGGACAAAAGTCGATAAATGCAAGTCAAGGATGCTGTGCAATATTTTATTCTGGGTGGTGAAGGGCGTGTTACACCCAATGTGATTTGACTTTTAAAAAAAGAAGCCTTCCTCACGTGCCATTCTGTTGAAAAACATGTCTTTTTAAGTGCACCAAACAGTTTGTGAGTGTTAATAAACATATTGGAACAGGGCTTGTAAATCATTAAGTTATTAGTTCGACAACCTCACCATTTGTCAAGCAAAACAGTTCATTTACTGCTCCACCATTGTAGTGTCATTTCAGAAGATATGTCATAGTTTTGTGTTTTAAACCAAACACACGTTCACAGTCAATGGTTACTAGAGTCCAAATAGTCCAACCATTTCAAAGCTTAATATTAATGCCCCAGTGAGTTATTGACCTTTATCTCATGCAATGTAAACATGTATAAGGGCATTCACACATCTGCCGCTAAAGCACCTATCATGCACATTTGGACTACTGCTTCCATTACAATGGTACACCCTCCTCTTAGACTCTATTAACTTTAATCTAAATCAATCAAACCAAAATAATTTAATATATTCTACACTCAGTATAATAAGGTACCAGCATCCATTAACAGTGAACAATCAAAGTTGCAGGATCATATTGTTTTCAGTCTGAAATAAAATTAATTATAAGGATACAATCAGTAAAACACGGTATCCAGGGAATTAGGCAAATACTGTTACTCTGATTTATATTTAGGCCTGTAGGAGTCCTTGTTTCTACACTCACAATGTATCTGGATTCTAGTTGACTGAGGGCCAGTTTCTATTGCTACCCCTTGGTCTTAGTTTCGCTGTATCAAGTGAAAACCATTGCAGCAGACTTGCATTGATATGATTATCGTTCTCAAGATGTATGCCCACCGGATAAACCTTATTTCAATGCATAGTAGCCTGTAGGTGTCCTATAACCCTTTTCTTTGCAGGATGTGTAGTACTCCCCCACATTCTGCAGTCCACAGGGACAAATCAATATGTAGGCCACACATAATCTGAAATGCATGTGATGCATTTCTCAGTAGTCCCAATCAATCAATCATAGCATTTGTATAGCGCGCTACTCACCCGGAGGGGTCTCAAGGCGCTGAGGGGGGGAGGGGCATGCTACTGCTCGAAGAGCCAGGTCTTGAGTTGCTTCCTGAAGGATAGATGGTCCTGGGTCAGGCGGAGGTGGATGGGGAGGGAGTTCTGTGTTTTGGCTGCCAGGTAGAAGGATCTTCCTCCGGTGGTGGCTCTGCGGCTGCGTGGAATGGCGGCGAGGGCAAGACTGGTGGATCGTAGCTGGCGGGTGGGAGTGTAGAAGGTCAGGCGGTTGTTGAGGTACCTGGGTCCCAGGTCGTGGAGAGCCTTGTGTGCAAGGGCGAGGAGTCTTAACGTGATCCTCTTGCCGACGGGAAGCCAGTGCAGGTCTCCCAGGTGTTCGGAGATGTGGCTGTGTCGGGGGATGTCCAGGATGAGTCGTGCGGAGGCGTTCTGGATACGTTGGAGTCTTTTCTGAAGTTTGGCTGCGGTTCCGAGGGTGTTTCCGTAGTCCGGGCGGCTGGTGACGAGTGCCTGGGTGACCGTCTTCCTGGTTCTGGTGGGGGTCCACCGGAAGATCTTTCGGAGCATACGCAGGGTGTTGAAGCACGACGGCATTGACTTGTCTGGTCATCGATAGGGAGGAGTCCAGGATGAAGCCCAGGTTACGTGCGTGGTCCGTTGGCTTGGGAGCGGTGCTCAGGGCAGGGGGCCACCAGGAGTTGTCCCAGGTGGAGGGAGATGATCCCAGGATGAGGACTTACGTCTTGTCTGAGTTCAGTTTCAGGCAGCTGTTCTTCATCCACTCGGCGATGTCTTTCATCATCCCTTCGTGTAGGCTGGTTCTGGCGGTTGTGGGGTCGTTTGTGAGGGAGAGGATCAGCTGGGTGTCGTCGGCGTAGGAGATGATGTTGAGGTTGTGTTGGCATGCGATGGCTGCGAGGGGGCTCATGTAGACATTGAAGAGAGTGGGGCTGAGTGATGATCCTTGTGGTACGCCGTAGATGAATTTGGTGGCCTCGGATCTGAACGGGGGGAGTCGGACTCTCTGGGTTCTTCCGGTGAGGAACGAGATGATCCACTCCAGTGCCTTCTCTTGGATTCCGATGTTGCTGAGGCGCTGCACTAGGGTGCAGTGGCTGACCGCGTCGAACGCTGTGGAGGGGTCCAGGAGGATGAGGGCAGCTGTTTCCCCGTTGTCGAGCAGGGATCTGATGTAGTCTGTGGCTGCGATGAGGGCGGTCTCTGTGCTGTGGTTGGCTCGGAAGCCGGACTGCGAGTGGTCGAGGGATCCGTTAGTCTCGAGGAAGGCGGCAAGCTGTATGTTGACGGTCTTCTCGGTGACCTTGGCAGGAAGAGGGATGAGCGAGATGGGACGGTAGTTCTTGAGGTCGGTGGGGTCCGCTGCTGGTTTCTTCAGGAGGGCGCTGAGCTTGGCGTGCTTCCAGCTCTCCGGGATGGTGGTGGTGTTGAAGGAGGTGTTCATGATGTCCCGGAGTTGGGGTGCCATGATTGAGTCTGCTTTGTTGAAGACGTGGTGGGGGCAGGGGTCGGTTGGTGATCCAGAGTGGATGGTGTTCATCACGCGGGTGGTGTCTTCGGTGCGGACCGGAGTCCAGGTGCGGAGGGTGGTGGTGGGGGGCGTTGGCTCGGTGGTTGGGTGCGTGGTCTGTGCACCGAAGCTGTTGTGTATGTTGCCGATCTTGCTGTGAAAGAATGAGGCGAGTGAGTCACAGAGGTCTTGCGAGAGAGTGATGTCGTTGTTTCCGGCGATGCTGAAGAGTTCCTTGCTGTTGTGGGCGTTGTTGTCCAGTCGTTCCTTGAATGCGGTCTTCTTGGTGGTGCGGATCAGCTGGTGGTGTTTGCGGGTGGCGTGCTTGAGGGCAGTCATGTTGTCTGTGGTCTGGTTGTTGCTCCAGGCTTTCTCGAGGGTACGGCAGTTCTTCTTGGAGTTCTTGAGTTCGTCAGTGAACCAGGAGCTTTCTTGCTGCCGGGTCTGCTGGGAGGGGTCTTCAGTGGTGCGAGGTTGTCTGCGCAGATGGTGATCCACTGTGTGAGGTTGCTGGCTGCTTCGTTGGGGTCCGTTATGCTGGCGGGAGGGTTCTGGCTGAGAGAGGTGGTGAGCTGGTCGGCGGTGATCTTGTTCCAGCTCCTGCGAGGAACCTGTTGCGGGTGGTGGTGGGTCGTGGTTCTTCTGAAGCTGAAGTGGATGCAGCTGTGGTCCATCCAATGAAGTCCGGTGGAGTGGCTAAAGGAGATGTGCTTGCTGGAGGAGAAGACGGGGTCAAGCGTGTGGCCGGCGTAGTGGGTGGGGTTGTTCACCAGTTGCTTGAGTCAGAGGTTGGCCAGGTTGTCCAGCAGGGTGGTGGTGTTGGTGTCGTTGTTGTTCTCCAGGTGGAAGTTGAAGTCCCCTAGGAGGATGTAGTCAGTTGAGGGGAGGGTGTGCGGGCTGATGAAGTCTGCGATGTATTCGCTGAATCGTGTGCGTGGTCCCGGGGGTCTGTAGATGAGGGTGCCTCTGAGGGTCGTCTTGGGGTCGGTGTGTATCTGGAAGTGGAGGTGTTCGGCGGCAGTGAGGATGTCGTCGGAGTTGGTCGTGATGCGGATGGTGTTCTTGTGTACGATGGCGATGCCTCCTCCGATCTGGTTGACGCGGTCCCTCCTGGTGATCTTGTACCCATCCGGGATGGCGATGGCGATGTCAGGCGCTGAGGAAGCGTTCATCCAGGTTTCTGTGAGGAAGGCGACGTCCAGTGATGTGGTGTCGAACAGGTTCCAGAGTTCGACGGTGTGCCTGTGGACAGAGCGAGTGTTTAGCGAGATGCACTTGAGGTGGTTACTGCTGGTTTTCGGCTTGTCGGGAGCGGTACAGGTCCGGAGGCAGGTGAACTTGCAGGCTTGGCAGATGAAGGGTCCGTGGGTGCGTTTCGGGGTGGCTCGGTAGCAGGTGGTGTTCCGGTCGGCGTTGAGCGAGTGGAGGGTGGCGGCGTCGTAGGTCCGTCGGGAGGGTTGGCGTTGATGTGTACCAGGGGTCCTGGCGCTGGGCGCGGTCCAGGCGTGTACGGGCGCAGACGGGCTTGCTTTTGGCGCACAATCGGCGCGCCCGCTGCGCATACGCTCCATATAAGGCGAAGTGGGAGGGAGGGGCAGCTGGGAGGCGGGAGCGGGGCAGCCAACGGGGACACAGAAATGAAAGGGGGCGGGCCGCGAGGGAGCAGCGGCGGGAAGCGGGGGCGGAGGGGGGGTCACAACAGGGGGAAAAAAACGGCAGAATCGCAGAGAGCACTAAGAGTCCAACACTACTGTGAAACAGGGATGAAGGCACAGAAGGGGGAAATGCAAATGAAATACCATGAGGCACAGATGGGAGAAATACTAACGAAACACAATGAGGCACAGATGGGGGAAATACAAATGAGATACAGTACGGCGCAGATGGGGGAAATACAAATAAATACAATGAGGCACAGATGGGGGAAATACAAACGAGATAAAGTGAGGCACAGATGGGGGCAGCGGCGGAAGGGAGAGCGAGCAGCAGCGAGGGGGTGCCTACAGCTGGAGGGCCATGCGGCGTGGGGGTGTCCTGAGGTCGGGAAACCCCCACGCCGCAGGTCGATTAAAAAAAATATGGAACTTGTACCTTTTCACATCATGGCTATATTTACAGTCCTTGCAGCTTTTACAGACAAACCCAAATTAGTTTATTGCTACTCATACCCATGGACGTTCCTTCAGTTTTCATCAGTATATGCTACAAGGAAAAATTACACCTGTTTGTTACTCGAGGATTGGACTCTAGCTTCTGCCATAAAGTCTTATCTGATTAAATGATACGCTTGTTTTTTTTTTTTAGCATTTTCAAATCCCCAGATTCTTACCTATGCTATTATAAATCGTAATGTAGTGTATTTGTTTTCTGTGGAACGAATAATTAGATCCTTTCTATCTCTAAATTCATCCGGTCTGATAGCTTCTTTCAACACCTTAGATGGGTAGCTTCTTAGTTTAAACCTCCTAAACATGTCATCCCTAATCTTGATAAATGAACTCATCAGTACTACAATTAGATTTGGCTCACAGCAATTCGCCAAAAGGAATGCTCCATTTTTTATTTTTTATTACAGGATGGGCACTCGCAGCATGTAAAATGCTGTTGCCCTCTGTATCTTTCCAAAATGAGATTGTCTTTAATTATACATCAACAACGTGGACATGTATATCCCAAAAATCTATTGTTTCTAACCTAATGGTAATCGTGAATTTCAGATTGAGTATTTCTGTTTAGAATCTGCACAAATTCTTCAGCCAGGGACACACCCCCTCTCAAATGAAAAATAAATCATTGATTTATTTGAATCATATTATGATGTGGGAATTGTGTGTTGATTTGTCTGAGGCCTAGACAACCTGCTTCTCCCACCTGCTCAGTGCCCAATTCGCATGCAGGTGCCCATAGCTTTTTCCTTTGTTTGAATGTGTATATTTCCATCAAATAGAAAGAAATTGTTATGGAGGAAAAGCCTAATTATTTTAAGCAGAAAAGTGTAAGAAGCATGTATTCTTTAGTTCTAGCCCTTAAAGTGTTTACAGGCCTGTCCTCCCGAGGCCCAAGTTAAATATTAAACGTGAAGGGGCGGACCCTGTGGTATACCATGGTTGAAACTCAGAGTAACAGGACTCAAAAGACCTAATTGACTGATTAGAGAAAGAGGATTTAACCCAGTCTTTTCCCAGCAGTTCACGATTTATCGGTCTGGTAATCAGGATGGAGTGATTGACATTTTCAAAAGCATCTGACAGGTCAAACAATGTCAATTCTCCTACACTGTGTTCATCCATCTCTAATCGCATATCTTCTAGGGTGGATGTAATCACTACCACAGTACCATGATCCGTTCTAAAACCATACTACATTTTATTGATGCTCTCATTACATAACCAAAATGGATGTACATTCTAATTTTAATATTCAATACTGGGTGACGATTCAGTGCACCCTTTTTTCCTGTTCCAGCAATTTATAGCGGAATACTACATAGGCCTTTTTTTCAGCTACGGCACTAACTCCTTCAAAGACCCAATTATAATTTCTAAATAAAGCATCCTCTTTTCCCCTCTGATTGTTCTACTATTCTAAAAAAATACAGCCAGTAATATATTCAAATGGAATCCCAGTGCTTACAAACCTCTATTAATTTATCCTATTGGTAGACAAAGGCTGAACACTTAAAATTATCTTCATTAACCAATTATCAAGCCATTCTGAATAAAAGTTTGCCTTTTTAAAATTTGCTTGCTGCCCATTTGCTAGATACAACTGGAAAGAAATGAGTCTCCCGTGCTCCAGAAATGTAAGACAAAACTGGAAAGGAAATTGTAAATGTAGTAGAAACCCAATATATTGTATTGCAAAATTACAGGCAGGCCCTTCCTGTTCATGTAATGACTGAAACGTTCCAAAATAGAGCGAGCTTTTTAATTATTCTTACTTCTGTATTCATATGATGATTCACTGATTTTTGTTTTTTTTGTTTTTTTTGTTTTTCTCAATTAAATAAAAAAAAGGATTTTAACAGTCAATTATATTATCTTTTTAGTGGGTAAATGTCGATAGAACTGGCAATATTTGTGTGTTTTATGTGATAGAAGCATCGATGCACTCCATAGATATTTATTTTAAATCATTTGTTTACTAAATACATGTCCTAAAAATATATTATTTCTGGTCAGGTTGGAACAGGCTTCAGTTTCACTGATGATGATCGAGGATTTGCAAAAGATCAGGTCGACGTTGGAAGGGATTTGTATAGGTTAGTTCAGTCTTCCTAATTTGTTTCAGAAACTTTTATTTAATTTGTGTGTAATGTATGTTTGAAAAAAACACTCAAATGCAATGATTATTCTTTCGTTTGATAACAAACTTTTGATTTTTGCATACACTGATGACCAAACACAATCAACACCTCAGCTCACTGAGTCTTAGGCATTCCCTGTATCCAGTCCTACTATTAGCTCCATATCTTCCTATGTTTCCCGGGACAGCCCCGGGCTTCTTAGACATGCTGTTCTTGTTGAGCACACCAATCCACCCCACCTCGCCGTTCCAGCTCAGATTGGGTGTTCGGAGCTTGTCAACCAGCGTTGCGACCTCAACAAAGATATGCTGCATTCTTTGCCCTCCCACGTCCTCCAGCAGCCCCAGCAAAGCAATCCTGGGAGTAATGTCCAAGGGCCTGCCCAAGACAGAGCTCCCTCCCTATCCTATCCCATCCCAACCAAGTAGGGCACCACACTCTAGCAGTACCAGACCACACGGAAAAAACCTGCATCTAGCCAAGAGCATTGGAAGCAATCTGCTTGAGGGATCCTACCAGCTCGGTAAAGCCGTAAAGGGGTCATGTAAGTAATGTGTAGGTAGTTAAGTTGAAGCAGCCGAAGGCACGTGAAGATAGCCAGTTCCCTGGGGGCCCTCCTAGCCTTGCGCCTCTTAGCCTTTTTAAGCTACCCCACCCAAGCCTCCCACCTATGTCTCAGCCTGGGGAAATGGTCTATGGCGTTGACAACTAAGGGGTGATACAGCTGTGAAATTGCTCTCCTCTGTAGCTTTCCCTTCAACAATCTAGCCAGAAGAGGACTGAATTGTGGGACCTTGGTGTCGGGGTGGGAGGGGGGGGGGATATCGGCCAATAGTACATGGCGCAACTGCAGGTATTTGTGGAACTGGGTATTGGAAAGTTGATACTGCTCTTTTAGGTCACCAAACCCCTGTAAATGAGTACCCACCCAAACGTCTCCAAGGAAGGCAATGCCTATTCTATCCCACTTCACAAAGCCTTCAAGCCCCGCAGTGTGGTGCACCATGTTCCCTGCCAGAGGGGGAGAGTTATCCCCACAAGCCCACGATCCAGCTCACAACGCGAAGCGCTGCCTGCCAACATAGTTTCAATGATTATTCTAGGTCTGATCAAAATTGATCACCCGTTTGGTGATACTCATGCAACATTAACAATTTTATTGTTCCTTCATGCTATCATAGATGAAGGTATGTAACATTCTCTTCAATTTGAACACCTTCTGTACACACATTATGGACAGATATGCAGCTAATATACTAATGTCGCCAACCAATGTCTGCTTCAAAGAAAAAATTCAAATGGTTTAATGTTTCCACAACAGGTTTTGACATTTAACTTGGCACAAAAGCTGTTTGCCATATTGCAGGAAAACTGGTTTAATTAAATTACATTGATGCACATGGACAAGCTAATATCATAATTATTTTGTAAAAAGTGTTTTCTTTTGCCAACAATCCCAGTAGCCACATCATTTGAGTTTGTGTATTGTGTGCCCTGCAGTCTTCCAAAGTGTGTTTAGTTGTCAAATTGGTTTGCCCAGAATTGCTTAGCTTTTTGCATGACCAGGTAGATTTGTGAAGGTGACTGGGACATAGCCACATCTAGGCCACATTAGTCCACAAGTTTGTGACCAGTGCTAGATTCAATGTTTAATTGATTCAATTAAAGATCTGTATGACTTTGTGTGCTGGCAAGGCATCAACCGCTTGCCAGCATTTGGTATGTTGTAGAAATCAATTTTCATTTTTTTTAATACTGGTAAGTTACCTGGTGTTTAGCTTTACAGTCGCCTATATACGCTGGTGAAATGTGTGCCCATGTTGTCGTAGCATTTAAATAATCTCCAACATTGCAGTATCTGGAATTACCTTTCTTATTCACTATATCTCTTTGGATATGAACGGCAAATCTGGAAATGCATTGCTCCATTCCATACCATTTCGTCTGGCCTTCTTTCTCAAATGTAACATTCAGAGTAGACACGTTCAATATTCACAGCGCTGTGGGGAATAAACAAGTTAATGAATTTGCCTTTTCAACCTGCATTTAGCTTTGTTACATGCTTTCGACATAGTTCGAGGTTATAGGATAAATCGGTCTAAGCCCAAGAGCTTACTTATATATAATGATGCAATATATTCCATTCTGCTTCTTGTCAGTTTGCTGTATTGTGAAACCCTTGGTAAACGAGTTAGCTGTATTTGTGAAAGACATTAAATGTACAAGTCCGGGACAATAAGCCCTGCGTGGGAACTTATTTTGATCTCTAAGCCCAGCTGTGCACACTCCTGTTTTCCATTTTAGCACCGCATGAGTTTTTTTTTTATTGAATTCAATTTGATAAATCCACTAAAGAATATGACTTGTTTGCTACTTCCTTCTCAATGATACCTCAAATAAATGAGCATCAAAAGCTGCCATACTCACAGGTTAAAAATGAACTTTTCTGATACATGACCAAATCAAATCTGTGCCACAAGTACTGAGTGTGTCTTGGCTAGATTTTGTAATTTTAATTGGCTTACCACAGTCTGCACACAGTCCATTGAAAGCCAATGTGCACACTAACTCAATACTAGTCTTCTCTTCAAAAAACAATAGGGTCAGATTTGTGATGCCCTGGCTGATTTACATTGGCATCGCATTTAGGCCCACTCCAATCTCAAACTGTGATGTCTCATGCACAAGATTCTACATCTCAAAACTCTTTCTTGTTGATCCTAATTAAAATCTCTGTTGCAAACAAGACTTACGAAGCAAGGGTAGATGCTTAATAGTTTAAAGAAAGCTCCCGATTTAGAGCATTCAGTACCCAGAATCAGTTATTCTCTGGGACAGACAGCACATTTTGGTGGACCTGTCCCCCCCAAGAATTTGAGAGTGAACTTGAAAATGCTGTATTTCTGTTGAAAAAGAAAGACTCACCTGGTGGGTTACATCTCCCCAATGCGTACCCCACTAAACCTTTACCTCTTTGTTTATGCTACTGGTTTGTTTTTATTGCATCGAAGGTTAATAATTCCTCCAATGTTTCTTGTAGCCGTTGGTTCAGTTGTAGAACCATTTCTCTTTCATTCTCAAACTGTAGCTAGCTAGAAACTGAAATAATAGAAAATATTGACCACCGTTTACAAAGATGTAATAAACGTTAGTAAAAGATATTTTCTTTTCACTTTGCCATTTCAGGCAGCTAGGATGAGGCCATTCTTAGTGTTTTGAAAGAGGGTTATTAGTAGTGGCAAATGTATATATGTTACTGGCAATAACGCCACTAACACAATATAGGGCTCAGTACAGGTCTTAGAAAATTATTCCCATGCTCAACCCTTGGTAGCTTGGCTGTGAGCAGGCAGGCTTAACTCCAAAGACCGGTATGTAAAGCATTCAAAAACACCAGTTCAGTAAATAATTAAGACACAAAACTCAATAAAAATCCAACACCAATTTATAATAATAGGAAATATTATCTTCAAAATGACACACAAAAAAACTTCCACTGTATGGAGCTAGAGATATGAATGTTTAAAGATTTAGCACTATATAGCACATAGAAACCTATAGCACCTATTGGGACTCCTGGTTGTGCAATACCAGGACAAAATCAAAGTTTCAGGCTAACCGCGATAGAGCCCTGCGCAGCTACCCCTCGCTGTAGGTCTCGCTCAAAGTTTTTACCTTCTGACTTTTCTGGAGCTTTTCTTACCGGAGTCCCTCGAAGCGGTCAGGCAGTCTGGATTCGGTGACGACTTGCAGGCTTGACTTGCGACGAGCTCTCTGTCAAACTTAGGGAAGACTGACCTCCAGAGCTTTCTAGCTGGATGAACCAAGGATCCAGGACGGTTCGTGGTTGAAGGTGGGAGTTTTGGCTCACACTGCTGGTCCTGGTCACTTTTTCTACGTTTGGACTCGGAAACTTTTATGGAGCTTTTTCGTGTGCGATTCCTCGATGCTCTTCACCAGGCCGGATTTGTTGAGGCTTCTCTGGCTTGGGTTTTAGTCTACCCCAGTCAAACTCCAGAAGTCAGTCCTCCGGAGCTTTTCAGCGGGACAACCCTGGATGGCAGGCTGACTCCTGTTTAAGGGTCACCGGCTTGGCTGGCCAGGTCGAGTCGGTCCACTTATGGTGTTTTTTTCCAAAGTTGCTCCAAACTTCTCCAGACTTTTGGAACTCCTTCCTGGAGTTTCCCAAGGTGTCCCAAATTGTTCAAAACTTACTCCAAGGGTCTGGAAACTCCCAGATTGTCCTTGAAAGTTTAGAACTTAAGTTCCCACAATCCACTTGGACAAAACCCTAACAAATCCACATGTAGTACTCCACGGTAAGGCTTCTTGGTGGTGATGTTCAAGGTGAGCCCTGTTAACCAGTAGCTTGCAGGGAGTCCTGTTACCCATTAGCAAGTTAGTCAACAGGGCTGTTCTAGATTGTGCAGCAGGCACAGTCTTCAGAGTGCAGGGCCTGGTTGGTGTAAATCAAGCCTCTCTGCATTGACCCTTCTTTCTTGAGTTTCAAGGAGCAGATCTGAGAGGCACTGCCTCTCTCCGATACTTATTCATTGTTCTCTCTGATCACACAGGAAGACAGCCAAATTGTGACAAAATGGTCTCCCAGAAAGCACTAATTCTCCAAAATGTATCATTGCTGATTTTCCAGCATAGAGCGATGAGCTGACTAAATACACCTCCAGGCTGGTTAATCTCCATATTTTCTCCCCCTTGCATCTTTTCATTCCTTTCCTAATCTTATTATCTGACTGGTTTGAAAGAGTAGAGATGTGAAGGAAACTATTTTCTCCTGCCTGTCTCTTCCTTCCATTGAAGAATATTGTTTTAGACCCCTTCCCCTGCCCTGGCATTCCTATGTAGCAGTACCCTGCCCTCCTAGAAGAGCTTTCTAACTGCAAGTTGTGGAAATGCCTCTCAAGGGAGACAGACCGGGGCACACGCGGCGATTCGGGACCGTGAACACGCACGTACAGACACGCGCACATCTCCCGTCCTGCAGGCAAACCAGCATTCCGTTTCACTGATACAAGAGATGGCCTGCTGTTCACACACACAGGCACACACGCATGCACACACACACATCCCCGCCCTCTCTGCCTCCCCCCCCCCCCCCTCCCCACTCACCGGGCTCTTTCCGCAGCGGGTCAGTCTTGGCAGCAGGCAGACTCGGAGGTCGGCGTGTCTTCTCCGGCGATTTTCAGCTTGCGGCGCTACAGCTGATGTGCACGCTCACGGCGACTGCGTCTCGTGCACTCCCACCGCGCTGTTTCATGCCTGGCGATCCTCAGCTTGTTCTCGCATGCATTAAGGCCCTTGACACATCTGCTAGCCTCCCCACCGCATCCCTGCCCGATCTCCATCATCTCCACTCCGCTGCCACTGTTGACGGAAGAGCATGGGCAGGAGGCGCGGGGCACGTTCACGGCCTTCCTTCCTTCCGACTCCATTTAGCACAAACCCCCCCCCAGAGAGCGCCGCGGCTCTGGTCACGTGACCGCGGCGCTGACATCAGGCCAGAAAGTCTGGAGTGCATTTGCACTCGGCGGGGAAATATGCTCCGGAGCTGCGGATGCCGTCACCAAAGGAAGTTATTCTAAGGGGTCGAAACCAAAAAGCGTCTGCCGGAGAGGCTTGTGTTTGTGTGGCTTTTCTACTGAAAGGAAGATGGGATGAAGGGTACGCTAAGTAAACAAGGCAGGCGACGCCTGGATGGGGTGTATAAGGAGAGAGAGCAGAGAGCCCAGGGTCTGGTTACAGTAGGTCGATGTTTGCCTCCGTTGAGCTGCAGAGGAGAAACTGCTCATCGTCCCAGCAGAGGTTCACGAGGCCCAGCTGATGCACGCTGAGGGTAAGAGGGGTCTTTGTGGAGCACGCGCACACAGGTTGTATTTAAAAGTCCTCCTGTGTTTGCTTTCTTTGTACGAGGTCTTACCTGAAAATTAAGATCTACCTTAGGAATCCATTTTCTTTATTTAGAATTGATGCTTTTTTAGGTCACAACTTTTAAATAACAATTTCGATTTCCATATCATTCTTGTGTTTCTTTAACCATAAAAGCGAAGGAGCCCCAATTTGTATACCGACCTTGCGACCCCGTTGCACCTGGTTCTTTTTTTTACGCCCATCATGTAATCGTTTAGTCGGTGTGAACTCTTTCTGACGTCTCGGAGGATGCACCATCTGGCTGCAGCACAGTATTCTCAGTGACAGTGTGTCATGTGTCTTTGTGAGTGGAAGGAAGTGCTGGCGTCAGACATACTGCCTTCAGTCATACTGCCGAGATGCTTTCAGGTGTTACCATTTTACTATATGTGTAGTAAATGATGCCACTGATGTCCGTACTACTGATGCAGTCAGGTGCCCACAGCGGGCGAAGGCCCACCAGTCTGCTTTGCATGAGCCACCAGACTGCCTTTCATCATCTTCTGACCCGTCTTGAATCTGGACATTCTGGTGTTTACTAAATAAAGTACTAGGAGAACCTACCTGGTGCATGTTTGTTGGGCTGTCTTGCGAACACTGCCTTGGGTGGATGCTACTCTTGTCACATACTGATTTCCAACAGTGGTATTCATCCTCGTTAGTTAACAACTCCAGGATCTTCTCTTGATTGAGCACCTTTGAGCCCAGCAGACTTGGAGCCAGATGCATCAAAGGGTTTTGCCCATTCTGTGTCTATCGGAAAATGTGTTCATGCATATGGCCCTTAGAGCAGTAGATGTTTACTGACACAGTTCGGTACCAATGTGATATCCACCTCTTGTGGGTTTTTTATCTTTTTCTTTTCTGAAATGAGACCCTGCAGTCCTTTTCCTTTACGTTGGGATTAGTTTGGGACTCAGGAGGAGGGGGTGGGTCATTGGTATCCCTGAGGGGAGGGATGAGTACCAGGGGATTACAATAAAAGCTTATTAGTGAAATCAGTCATTCCAAGTATTCAAAGTAGCACAGGTTTACATTATGTGAAACATTGTGTGCAGTCAAAGCAGTTGCAAATCTTTTGCTCAATGTAAAAGCTGCCTGAGATGCTCTACTTCACAGAAAAGCCATGCAGGGTGCGGAAGCTGACGCAAACTGACTGCTGTGGTTGGGTAGAAATAGCAAAATACGAAAGCCGCAGACAAAAAACACATCTAGAACGTGTGGGTGATGCAAACTGAGGGGGCAAGCAAAGCAACGGATAGGCTAAGAAGTAACACAGTGTCAAGGCACGAGAACAAATAGCACCCTCCCGCGTGCCATCAAAAGAGAGGCCACATGCATTGCCAGCGCATGTTCAATTACTTGCTGTGCTGAATCTACTAGCATAGATCTCCTTCCAAAGCATAAATGCAGAAGTAGCTGGGGTGTCGCACCGTGTATCACCTAGATTCCTTATCCAATGAATGTGTCCTCCTGTAACACAACTGGTGCTATGTAAAGCGCTCTGATACCGGATACCTTCGGGTCAAATTTGCGCTATATGATGGTTGGTTGCACTGCAGTCCATTGCACCATAGCGCCTCACATTTGCCAATTATAAGACATTTTCAACAATAATAAAGCTTTCTTTGCTGTTGCCAGCTTACCAGCCCTCATATCATGCATGTCATATTAATACCACCTGAAGATGCAGGATACTTTTACAGGAACTGGAAACCTATTAGCTCCATAAACATACTGGTAATCCTAGGTGGCGACTACAGCTTCACCAGTGCGGTAGCCAAGCACCCTGATATTAGACCAGACTCGTGTGTATTGAAACACACTGTACACCAGTAAGCAATTTGAAAGTGGCCCAGCGCAGGTAAGGCCATCTGCTAGGTATACGTTACATGTATGGCCATGCAAAACCATGAGTTTTTGGCATCCTATACAACATGGATAATATGGACAAAATTCCCCATCATGTATGGCCAAGGTTACATCTTGAGACCAAGAAACAGGACACCTTACATAGCTACACGTACCACAACAGTGTAAGCCCACAGCCAAGCACTTAGTCGTCCACATGGCTGGCTTTACAGAGCAGTGTTTTGGCTTTCCCAAGTACTGATTCTTTTTTTTTTTTTTTTTTTTTTTTTAATTTTTGGAAGACCTTTATTTAGAAAAGGGTGCACACAGCTATTCAGCCAAACTTCCCGGAGGCATGGCAGCAAAATTAGAGCATCAAACTGTTTCGGCACACCCAGGAGAGCTGCTCAGGATAAGAGGTCAATTTTTAAAATTAAAACAGGATATACACGGTAAATACGTAATACAGTTCCATATGTTAACGAAAAGAAGAGAGAAAAGAAAACCGGAGGGGGCCGGCTACGGGATCTAAAGTAGATGCAATCACCGGGTGGGCAGGGAAGCGTGTCCAACTGCAGAGACACCCACATTTTGAAGCGAACAGTATAAGCAAGCATACATTTCTGAAGACTCCCGACTAATGCCCCACCCGATGAATCCAATGACAGGAGAGGCTGAGCGGCCACAGTCCCAGCACCGCCCAAAAAGTTCAAACAGTAACCAGATACACTGACCTCCAACCCAGGGAGAGAGGAAAAAGGAAAGTCTAGTCAAACTAAAAAAGAGAAAAGGGCCATAGAAACAGAGAACGGAAAAACAAAAATACCCCACCCCCTACCCCCCACCCTACACCCCTGCAGATGGCTACGGCCTACCCCCCTAGCAGCGTGCCTATCGCCCAGCGACCAAAAACCCGAAATATAGTAGAAAAGAGATTTATAAAGGAAGGAAACACAGAACAAGAAAGAAAAGAAAAGTTAAGGGAGGAGGAGAATCACACATTCCCGGTCACACTGCCCCCCTCCTGCGACGTACAGTCCTGGTCATTAAACAATAAGCAACAAAGCAAAGTAGATTCGGTAGAACCTAGGAAAGACGTCCTACAACGCCCCCTCCCCAATACAAGAAAATGGCGGATCCCGGGTCCCTCACAAACCCCTAGCATCCGAGTCGAACACCAGTCTCACCCTTGACCTCTATGAGTGTTCACCATGAGTTCCGCACACCACATCCGCCTATTCACAGGATAAATCAAAAGTCCAGCCAGTCCACGAATCTGTGCAGCGAGTCCAACAGATATCCACAGTCCACCACAATCCTCAGCCGCCATGACACTCGCCACGGTACGACCAGATCCCGACCGTCCCGTACTCCACCACACTGCACAGCTCACACGATCGATAGATGTTCGCTTTTTCCATTGGGTCACCGTTTCAATAAAGTCATTGGGGGACGAGCTCGTGAACACAACCACAGGCGGACTCTTCAACGTGGGCGGGCGATACACCATGGCGGCGGATTCAGCCGCACACTGCGGTACAGACATTGCTATCCATGCTTCGACACTAGATGGGCCTCGAGTCGTAGATTCCGGGATCAAAGTCGAGGAAACGGCTCGCTTAGGGGGACCCGACAGAGTCATTATGCGATCGGGCAGTTTCGGTGGCATCCGCAATCGACCTATGTGAAAGAGCAACCATGTAGGAGCACAGACCCTGAATGGCGGCCATCACGGTTCGCAATGATGGCTCTTCTTCACCCCGCACCGCCGCAAACTGATCGACTCCAGACATCAGTGCGCCCTTCGGGTCACCCGATTCTCCGAGGGACCGAAGTGCGATGAGGGCAGGCGGGGGCAGGAGGCACACAGTCCAGCAGCGATAGGGCCTCTCGGACGGGGGCCCCACCCCGGCGGGAAGGGAACGCAGAGAAGGGGACCCCCGGCCACTCAGCCACTCACAGGATCATTACACCTCCCCAATGCGGGTAGAACCGCAGGCTCGCCACCAGTCCAGGGGCAGGTTGCTCTCCACTTCTATCGACCGGACCGTGTCTGGGTCCCCCGGCCGCCGTTGTTGCACTGCAACCCGGCAGGGTCAGTACTCGAGGTCCCGGCTCTCGGTCAGCGTTAGGCCAAGAACTTCCACTCAATGTAACTCCGGCAATCCGGGTCGTAAGTTTCCCAGGACCACACCGCCAGTATCGGCAACAGGTCACCCACACGGGGGCAAGGCGAAAAAGCAGGATTTGTAGCAGGATATTCAAGAATTAGGAGGAGGTCGACTGAGCCGGGAGCTTATGCGGCCATCTTCGTTCGTCGCTAGGCTCCTCCTCCTCCTCCCAAGTACTGATTCTTAATCTCACCCAACTTATTTTTTTATTTTTTTTGGCCCCAACAACATCGTCTGTGATATGAAAGTTGCACATTACATAATTTATGTTAGAGGTGTATGGCTCGTGAGAAATACCCAGATAACGGTGTGAAAACACACAAGGACAGCATTAACATGGGCTGAAAGACTGACCCAGACAAACAAGTGGGAAGTATAGGGAGACAGGAATTATACTGTAGTTCTTTACCTGCAAGTTCAATAAATAGTTGCGCATTACTTGCATGTGTCACCGAACAACACTACCAACATAATGCTTTCACAGACGAACGTCTGCATAAGTAATAGCAAAGTAAATAATGAAAAAAACAAACCAACAGCAAAGTCACACCCTTGTATGTATGCATCTCTCTGCTAAAATGCATCACTTTGGGAAAACAGTGCCCGCAAAAAACAATTCTAGTAGTCTGAACGATGCAAATAAAGTGTAATGTGCAAGATGTCCCGGACACACAAAAATTGCACTGTTTTGTAAGTGATCGCTTTATCTTTGACTTCAGGGTTTACAGTCCTCATTCTTTTCTGAGCCTTTTCCTTTTGGTCACTTGTTTCTAATGGATGTTTTGAATGTTTGCTTGCTCTTGCGCAGACCTTACTTGAACTATTTTAGGCTCCAGACTGGACCAGGATTGTTTTTTCTTTCATAGCTGATGACCATGGCAAGATGGTACTGTGGTCGTATCAGTAGCAGAGTCACGAGGATCCCCAGTTGTAACAGCACCAGGTGTACAGCCTTGAGAACGCCATGCGTGTCACCCTCACAGCTTCTTTAACATCAATTCCTTTCTATTGGTGCCTTCATCAGCACAGAATCCAAAAGCTTGTCCAATAGGGCAACTATTTTTTTTCGATGATTAGAGTGGATGTCCTATTTATGAGTTCCAATCTAGTTAAGGTTGTTGGGGTTATTAGGGATTAGCTTTAATTGGTATGTTCATTCTGGAAGGGTGTATTATTTACATCCACTGTGCTAAGCAAGGGTCTTTTTCAGAGGATTTGTGAGGCAGCAACCCATCTGACCTTCCATTGTTTTGCAGAACATTACTGTTTTCAGAGGATAGGGAGCGTGCTCAGTTTGGAACAGCAGCCCTTCGGTCCTTTTTAGGTCTGATTTTTATTTTAGATGAGCTGTTGTCAACTGTCCTGCAGAAATGATGCTTGTGGGGTGGCACAAGTAAGGTATCAGCTGGAGTAATACCCCTTCTGCCTTTTGTAGCATTCGGTCTGATGGCTCATTCAGCCCCAGATTCCTTACCCCCCTCTCACCACCTCTCTGGAGGATTATCTGTTCTTACCTTTACCTATTGGTTTTAGTTATTTCTTTTTATGTTATGTTATGTTATGTTAAAAAAACTTCTATAGCGCACAGCTGCCCCAGCAAAGGGGTGTCCCGGCGCTTAGGATAGGCTGAAGAAACACAACACTACAGAGAACAGAAAAACCAGAGGAAAAAAATACTAAGGTGCGGAAGGGAACTAGAGAGTTTTAATAGCCCTCCTGAACTCAAGCAAGTCATCTAGAGCACGAATATGACATGGGAGTGAATTCCAGTTTTACACTGTATTTTAAAAACATTTTTATTTTAACCCATAACTCGGGTATACAATGTAGCATCAAGCATACACAATCCAATCAAGAGCCTTTTACCACTCCAGCTGTTCACCTTTTGTAACATGTGCCCAATGCTTCAAAGACCTCTGATGGGAAAACTCGCCTCTCTGGTGTGCATTGTTTTTAATAATTCGAAAAACAGCCACATGTCGTCATTTGTGCACTTTGACTCTTGTCTGTAATCACACTCAGTATCTACGAGAAGCTATCCAGCCATGCATATTTTCTTGTGCTTTGGCATGGAGTGTCACGCTTGCCAGAAACCTGCACTTGCAAAATAAGATCCAGCTATTTGTTACTTAGTAGATTGTTTCTGCTTTGCAGATCTCATTTTATTACTAGTTTTGTTTCCCACTGATTTAATTTGAAGTCGTGTGAAACGTCTTTGAACAGGACCCATTGTGGCTGTTGTAATGTAATATTGGCTTTTGAATAATACATTACTTACTGTTGCACTGTGAGTTGCAGAACTGGGCTTTGCGTTGAATTGTAATGACCCTATACTACTTTCATATGCGATGCCTCGAGTAGGTAGTGACCCTTCCTGGAAACGTCCCACAACTGTTTTTGCCAATCCCTCAGTGTTGGAACCTGTAAGTGTGCTCAAGTCTGTAAGCTGTGGGACTCTACCTCGATTCAAATTGTCGAGTACTCCTGGTGAACTCTTCTCATAGAACGTTTGTCTGCACATATCAATGTTTGAGGATGTGGTCTCCATGGGGAGTGTGCTACTTCGGCACAAAGTGCACCATGGCATACACGCTCTAAGATGATTTTATTCATCAGCAAAACCTTGTGGGGCAGGGAGATCCTATATTGGTTCACCAGGATTCGATCCATGCCCAGTTGTTGAGATATGCAAGTGAGAGGACCTTTTCATAAGCATTTGTCGTCTAGACAGTGTTGAATTGATGTGGCCTTCATGGACCACTGATGAACAAATGCTGTAGGAGATCTTTCAAGCCATAGCAACAGACTAGTGTCGCCATCTGTGCCTCCTACCAAGCATCCTTAGTTTACTGAAACTCTTACCCCAGATTCATTTGGTGCTGTGGCACCAGGGACATAGGCTTACTTACGCTCCATTTCTTTTGTATTATGATCACATGCATCAGACCTGCCAACTGCCTCCATCTGATGCATAGTATTTTCTGTCTTCACACGGCCACCAGGTGAAGAGGAGCCAATATCACACAGCGAGCACAGAGGGAGCCGAAAAGTCTTGCATAGAGTAGCTTTGCAGCTTTGAGGCTCTTCACCCTCAAAGTCAATTAAGGGTTTTAGATCCACCCCAGTGGAGGTGGGCTGAGAAACCTTTTTGTTTTTTATAATATTAAGAGGTTCGGAAAGGTTGTGTAGGCTGCAATGGTCTCCACCCTGCTCCTTTTCCCGTGCCCTGCTATATCCTTTTCTCCAAGGCTCTTCAGCAGTGAAGTGCTCAAACTTCAGCCCCTTTCCCCATCACGCCTGTCATAAACTTTGTGAAAAGGTTTTCTGGATTGGCTGATCTGCATGCATAGTTCATGATATAGCTGACCCAGGATGAAGATTCAGAGATTGCTATGAGAGGGCTGGGAGAGCAGGGCACATGAGTATTGAAAGCTGTTTGGATTCAGGAGACTACTGTTTCCGTTGACGCTTTGGTGATCACTAGAAGCAGTTCATATTGTAAAAATTATTTTTAAAATTACCTGAAATGTTTTCAGATTTTTTTCCTCAAATGGAGGTGAAATCTGCAGTGAAAATATATGGAAACAACATTCAAAATATTTGAGTATTCATTATATGCCCAAAATGGCATATACAACTTAACATAGCACTGATTGTAGTTTTAAACATTTCTGAGGTTTTTTAAAGTAAACAAATTGAAATATGGAGGCTTTTTGTCCCAGTCACTCAGGTCTCTAAAGGCTTCCTATGTGTGTCTTGATGTTAAGGTATCTGCTGTCCTGCCATACATTTCTCACTACCCTTGCTTCCCTGGTGCCTTGTACTCTGCACCTCGCCACAGCTGCCTGTTGTGTCTCTGTGTGTCTATAGATTTACAGCTGCCTGCCATGTTAGAACAAGATAGGAAAGAGCCTACCCCAAGTTACTAAAGTGACTCGAGTTTAGTATCTGTTCAGTAAATACTAACTTTCCAGATGCCTCTAGCCAGTCAAGCCTGAAATTCAGCTGAGCGTTCATTAATTAAAATAAATAAGAGTATATCAGTCGGTACCATTGGTGTTAATGGATAGAGAGCCTGTTTTCCCCTGCTTACTTGGACCAAGTCATTCCTCTTTTCTTTTTTGTGCCTCTCAATACCTTCTCTCTTTTAAACAGAGATAAAATACCTGTATTTAGTTTCCTCAAATTCAAAATTCTTAGCGAAATTTCCAAAAATTGTATCGCATTATTAAGCATTTGTATGCAGATTCGGACTGCCCCCGGTGGCTGTTGGATTCCCTGCTTTTAGAAAGCACTACTTTGGTCATTCCAGCCCTGATGTTCCACCAATCGGGATATAATACCAAATTTACAGCTTCCTGACTCACTCCTTGCTTGCATACAACCCTGATCCTGACACCCACCTCTACTGGTCTCCCTTCCAGGCTGTCTCCCGGTCTTCGGAGTCCTCGGGTCACGATCTACTTTTGGCCATTCCTGATGGATATTCTCTCCATAGGCAGGACAGATTCTTGCGTAGAGGCGGAGGAATTGCCATTCTCTATCTATGCCTCAAGACCGCTTTGAGGCACTATATTTCTGCATTAGGAGTGCTCCATCTGTCTCCTTCACTGGTATACTTATATATAGACCACCTGGCACTAGGGCCAACTTCTCTGCGGATCTACTTAGAATCCTCAAACCCTATCTTGGAAAACCCTATCTCTCCATCCTGGGTGACTTCAATTTCCATCTTGATGAAGTCAACTCAAAGGACACCATGACATTAATTGAGACACTTGCAGCTTGTGATCTCGTTCAGCTGGTGAGCAGTCCAACACACAAGGCTGGCCATATCCTGGATGGGGTATTTTCTAGTGATTTAAGACTATCTACTGGCCCCCCTTTGCCGCTAGTCTGGACAGGCCATTTTGCAGTGCCTCTGGAACTTGCTCTCCCTGCCTTGCCCTCAGTGAACCAGGTCGCCACTACATTTGCTCTTAGGAGAAACTTTAGAAACATCACGGATGAGGCCATTGCTTCCCATGTTCGGGCCTCGGAGTCCTTCTCCTTGAAAGAGGCAGATAAGGCAGCTCAAGAACTTATTAATTCTATCACCAATGCAGTTGAAAAGCTTGCCCCCGCCTCCCTCCGCTATGTAGCTAGGCAGAAGCCTACTGCACCCTGGTTCTCCGAACATCTGAGACTTTTAAGGCAGGGGTGTAGGAGCAGCGAGAGAATTTGGAGGAAATCATGGGATCCGAAGGATAGGGAGGTTCATAAGTCCGCTTTGCGGGAGTATAAACAGAGAGTTGTAATGGAAAAGCAGGAGTATTTCTCCAATCTTACAGGCTCCCTAACTTCATCGAGGGAACTTTTTAAAATTGCCGACTCATTATGCTCTCTCCAACTCCCTGATCCAGTGGTTAGTTCTCAGGATCTCTGCAATGATATCTCGGACTTTTTTCACAGTAAAATCTCGGACATTCATATCTCCCTAGAAGCCCAATGTCACTCTTTGGATAGTGATGTCCCTCCTGTCATAGCCAGCCTGAATACTCGGGGTGAAGGTCCATCCGAACTACTCACGCAGTTTCCATTACTGTCTCTGGAAGGACTGAACCTCCTACTTGTCAGGACTAAATCCTCCTCCCCTATGGATCCCCTACCGCCTAAAAAACTTAGAGTGTAGAAACAGCATTCTTCCGCCTATGCTGGAAGTCATGAATAGGGCTATCGTCCAGGGTTCTTTTCCACCAGTGTGGAAGAAGGCAATCGTGAGGCCTCTCCTAAAAAAAACGTCTGTGGATCCTGGCCTTCTTAAAATTTTTAGACCTATCTCATTGCTCCCTGCCCCGGCAAAAATACTAGAAGCACACCTCAACACTCATCTTTTCACCTTTCTTGAGACCAGTGAGTACCTTGATGACACGCAGCACTGTTTCAGAAAACATCACAGTACTGAATCCGCTCTCACTGTTGTGGTAGACAACATTCGCCACAAAGTGGATAGTGGCCAAACCACAGTTCTGGTCCTATTGGATCTCACAGCCGCTTTTGATACCCTATCTCCCGCCATTCTAACATTTCGGCTTAGGGAGGCAGGGGTCACTGGGCCGGCCCTGAGTCTTCTTAACTCCTTTCTCCATGGTAGAGAACAGAGAGTAATGCTTGGAAATTTCCTCTCCCCTGCCAAGTCATTGCAATATGGGGTGCCACAGGGGTCGGCCTTGAGTCCGACCCTGTTTAATATCTATGTGGCCCCCCTTGCTAGACTAGTAAGATCGCAGGTGATGGAGGTGGTGTCTTACGCAGACGAAACCCAGATCATGGTATCGCTGGCTCACTCCTCTGTCCGTACATCTGCCTTTAGCTTTAGGTCATGCATGCAGCATGTGGCAGATTGGATGATCATCAACTCCCTAAAGCTAAATGGCGATAAGACAGAGGTCTTGGTCTTTGGGAAAGACCAAGATGTTTGGTCGAGCGAGTGGTGGCCTCCATCTCTTGGCACCTGCCCCACTCCCTCCCAATCAGCCAGAAATCTGGGTGTTGTCTTTGACACCTCACTTTCTATGACGCTCCAAGTAAACAGGACTGTGGCCAGGTGCTGGGGTGCCATTAGGATCCTAAATAGAATTCGTAACTATCTCTCCCTTCAGGCACGCAAACAGATCGCAGTCGCTCTTGTTGGCTCCAGGATCGACTATTGCAATTCTTTGTATGTGGAGCTCTACAAGGGCCTCATTCATCGATTGCAAATCGTGCAGAATGCTGCAGCGCGCTTTGTTCTGGCCCTTCCTATGGCATCATCGGCTACCACTGCTAGGAGAGACCTTCACTGGCTTCCTATCCAGTATAGAATCTCTTTTAAGATCCTATGTCTGACATACAGAGCACTTACGGCTGGCCCCGATGATGCACTCGGTACCTTGCTTACCCGCTATGTTCCAACAAGATGCCTTCGATCGGCCGGCCTATTCCAACTTATAGTGCCCCGTACTAGGCTGACCAGATGGGGAGCGAGAGCTTTTTCTGTAGCCGCTCCTCAGCTTTGGAACTCTCTTCCAATTGAGATTAAAACCCTACCCTCAATTGATTTGTTTAAAAAGTCTCTTAAAACTTGGTTCTTCATCAGAGCCTACCAATGAGAGAATGCTGTCTGATTCGGCGAGCTGTATTATTTGAAGTAGGCGCCTTGACGCCCATCGGGCAAAGTTTGCGCAGGATAAGATACATTTCATTCTTTCATTCATTTCCGCCCAACGGTGTAGTGCCCAATCAGTACAAGGCAATGAGAGCACAAGGATCCAGGGATCTTATACTTGTGGCCAGTGTTCTTTGTGTTGCATATGGCTTCCATTGGAAACCTTTAGCGTGAATAACCAAATTGGAATCTGCTTATTCATTGCAGTGACATCACAACAGTGTTTAATTTAATTAGTTAACCACTGTTGTGACGTCACATAGGTGGACCGCTCACTTCCCGTTTTTGATGCTGCTCCGCCTGGGTTTCCAGAGACCCGAGCGTTGCAGCACAATAGCAATTTGTGGTCTCCTCCTCCTCCTAGGTCACTACCGAAGGGGGGGACTGAAAAACATGGGCCGTGCTATGCCTGTGCCAGCTGCCTTCTCTCCCCGTCAACCTAGGTCTCTGCAGTGCCATATTAAGAAGGAAATGAAGTTGCGCTGACGAATGACTCACAGAGGCGCGATGTGATGGGACCACGGCGCCGTCAGCGCTGATACCACGTCGCCCATCCCGGTCACAACAACCATTCCCTGTTACCCGGACAACCATCAAAACCAGGACTCCACCCCTTTCTCTTTTCCTGCAGGAACCAGTCCCAACGCGGAACACACCGTAAGTGCATGCCCGCGACCCCAGAAGTCACTCCCCCTTTCCGGAGGCGGACCACAGAAAAGCAGGAAGAACCGACAACACCGCGTTCAAGCAGGAAGACTCGTGGCAGGAGACGGCGTGCGAAGAACCCCCGGAGAAGAGAGGCGAACCCGAACCAGGAGACGAGGTCTGGACGGAGGACTGGTGGAGTCCAGAGGAGGACGCTGGAGAGCGGCCGCAACTCAAGGACGGAGTTGCGGCGGGCCAAGTGAGTACCAGTTCCGCGTGTGTGTAGATAGGAGGCTGTAAGAGTGTCTGTAAATAGTAGGCTGTAAATACAACCCGTGTAAAATAGAGTTCCCCCCTCACGTTTCACCGCGCACTGTGGATAGAGTGTATATTCGTGTGAGAGTGGCACAATCACGACTGTAGATAATACCTCCCCCACGTCCTGACACAAAATCACCCTCCGCCCTGACCGTGCTGTCTCTTCTCCTCTCTTACCTTCCCCTCCCTTTCCTCACCTTCGTTCTTGCCCCAACACTCTGGTGAAGGAGACAGTCTCCTACCCTCGGTTTGACCGACAGAACTAACGGCCCCTATTCTCTCTCTCCTTTCCCCCCCTCCGAGGAACCACCGTCCGGGAGCTGAGCCGACTGCTGCCTCAAGGACCAGTCCCGACTCCAGTCAAGACCAACATCTGTCCCTGGACTTTCACCGCAGGAAGACTCATCACCTCGGAACCGGAACCTGCAATCCTTTAGAACCCTCTTTTCCCTTGTACCCTACCCTTGGAAAACTGTACTGTAATAAACACAGGCTACGAGATAGCCCACTACATACGGCCTCCACGCTTGTTATTCCGGTCCGCTCCCACCCTACGCTTACAGGTGGTGTCAGAAGTGGGATTAACCGGAAGCATGGAGGCCGCGGTACAGAAGTTAGCAGACTCCCAGGAACAACTCGGAAAAATGATGGAGCTGTTCTTGAAAACAGCTGAAGAAGAAAGAGGGCAGCTACACGATGTCCTGAAGGGTCAGGGCACCGCTCAGGACCAGGCTTTGGGGAAACTCACCGACGTCCTAGGCCAACAACGACCCACCACCTCACTTCCTTCGGTGGTTCTCCAAAAGTATGTACCGGGAGAGAACCCGGATTTCTTTTTTACTAATTTTGAACGGCTGGCCCAAGCCGCTGCCTGGCCTCCCGACCGGTGGGGTCATTATCTTGGTCCTTTACTGACTGATGAATTACAGGCAGCATACCAACAGGCTAATCTACAGGGACTGACCCCCTATGCGGACATCAAGACCTGTATCCTTGAGAGACTAGGCATCGATGACGAGACCTATCGGGTACGGCTCCGCCAAGCAAAAGAGGGACCACAGGAGACACCAAGAGCCCTCTCCTTCCGGATTAAAGACCTGGTTGATCGTTGGCTGAAGTCCTCTACCGCCACTAAAGAATCAATTCTCTCTAAGATTTATCTGGAGCAGTTCCTGGCTTCGCTCCATCCTGCCACCCAAAAGTGGGTCCGTCAGCATGCACGTCTGACACTGGAAAACGCAATAGAAATCGCCAGCGCGTACAGCCGTGCCCAGGACTTGCAGAAGCCCAAGGAAGAGCATAGCCACCGACCGCAAGCCCATGGACACACCCGAGGCCCCCGTCCTTTCCTGGCTAGGAAGCCCGATCCTCCCCCTCTGTTCCCTTACCCGGTGATGTCCAGACCCCCCCCCACCACCTGGTCCCCAGTGCTACAATTGTGGGGGTTACGGGCACATCGCCCGGGTATGTCCACAAAAAGAAGAGGCAATGGAGGTGGGAATAGCCCGAAACTATGTATGTCTCTCCTCGGGGACCTCACCTCCTGCTTTTCGTCGCCCAGTACGAATAGACGGACCCCCGGTGTTGGCCCTTGCAGACACAGGATGCAGACAGAGCGTGCTCAGACCCCAAGAGCTACCCCACCCGGTAGGACCGATGACCGGTACAGTGGCCATCCAGTGTGTGCATGGAGACACAAAGGTTTACCCGACGGCCAATATTCAAGTGCAACACCCCCTGGATCCTGGAAGCACTCTGACTGTGGGGCTCGTTCCTTCCCAACCTGAACAGGTTATATTGGGCAGTGATTATCCTGGTCTTCCTCGCCTTCTCCAGGACACCACTGCCAGCTTAGAGAAATGGTGGTCTGAAGCCCCTTTTTCCGGCAGCCCTCCACCAGTCGAAGCATCACCCGCCCGGGTGCACAAAACAGAAAAACACAAAAGAAAAAGGAGAAAGGAATTTTTCTACAGCCTTGCCGGTGAGGGTAGAGGAACATCCCTGGGAAATCGACCGAGAGTTTCGCGCTGCTCAACAGGAAACCCCGTTTTGCAGGAAGCCTGGGGAAGGGCCCTGGACCACGAAGATCCATTGCATGTAGGTCCCCACTTTTATAAAAAGAACGGTCTATTGTATAGAAAAGGGGGACCCCAACAACCATCCCAGTTGATAATCCCAGAACCCTTCCGCGATAAGGTGTTGTTTCTCGCTCACAGCCATCTACTTGGGGGCCACTTCAGTGATGAAAAGACAGGTCAGGCCATCCTGGAAAAGTTCTATTGGCCAGGCATCCACCAGCAAGTCAAACAGTACTGTCGGGCCTGCCCCATTTGCCAGAAGAACAGCCGGTATCGACCTCCTAGAGTCCCTCTTCAGCCCCTACCTCTGATAGACGTCCCCTTCAGCAGAGTAGGGATGGATATTATTGGTCCCATGCTCCCATCCCGAAGCGGCTGTCGGTACGCGTTGGTTCTAGTGGACTACGCCACCCGCTTCCCTGAAGCCATACCGCTCCGCCAGCCTACCAGCCAGAATATTGCTAAAGCATTAATATCCATCTTTTCCCGGGTAGGCTTCCCTAGGGAGATACTTACTGACCAGGGAACCCCCTTTGTCTCATCCCTCATGAAGCAGGTATGCTCCCAATTAGGAGTGAAACAAATCAGAACGTCCGCCTACCACCCCCAAACCGACGGCCTGGTGGAGCGTTCTAACGCCACTCTGAAAACCACCCTAAAAAAACTCCTGGCCTTGGAGAGCAAGAGATGGGAGGAAATGCTGCCCCTAGCCCTCTTTGCCATCCGCTGCAAAGTCCAAAGTAGCACCGGCTTTTCCCCATATGAGCTTCTGTATGGCAGACCCCCTCGGACCCTGCTGGATATGGCCAAGGAGGCCTGGGAGGCGGAACCCGACCGTACTAGACCCCTGCCCGAGTACGTACAGAACCTCAGAACTCATCTAGGTCAAATAAGAGACATTGTACGCCAGAATCTGGTAACAGCCCAAGCTAAACAAAAACAACAATATGACAAGGGCACAAAACCTCGTTCCTTTCTTCCTGGTCAACTGGTCCTCCTCTTAATGCCCTCTTCCGACCACAAACTGCTGGGGCAGTGGCAAGACCCCTTTCCTGTCCTGAGACAGGTCACACCAGTGACCTATGAAATTGAACTCGACCCTGTCCGACAAATCACACAGATATTCCATGTGAATCTACTGAAGGAATGGGTGGGACCTCGTCCTGTCCTCCTGAACAGCCGTCCAGAACAGGAACTCCCTTATGAGGTCTGTATGGACTCAGAACTCAGGGACCAACAGAAACAGGAACTTCGGTCCGCCCTTCAGCCCTTGCAGCAGGTATTCTCCTCCTCTCCCGGCCTCACGTCAGTCATCGAGCATGCCATTATCACAGAACCAGGAAAAACGGTCCGCCAGCGGCCTTATCGGCTCCCTGAGGCCCGACGACCCATTATTAGGGACGAGGTAACCCAGATGCTGCACATGGGGATCATCGAACCCTCCAGCAGCGATTGGAACTCACCGATTGTGTTAGTGCCAAAACCTGACGGATCGGTCCGTTTTTGTATTGATTTTAGAGAGGTTAATAAAATCTCCTCCTTTGATACATACCCTTTACCCCGGGTTGATGAAATGATTGAGCGCATAGGTAGGGCCAAGTTTATCAGTACGCTCGACCTTTGTAAAGGCTATTGGCAGATTCCCTTACGACCTGAAGATAAAAAGAAGACGGCCTTCTCCACCCCTGAAGGTCTGTATCAATTCACGGTGATGCCCTTCGGGCTTCACGGGGCCCCAGCCACCTTTCAGCGGGCCATGAATTTGGTGTTACGACCCCATGTTCTATATGCCGGGGCTTATCTGGATGACATAATCATCTATAGTGATGATTGGGACCGACACTTATGTCACCTGAAAAGCGTAATACACTCCCTGGGATCCTATGGGTTCACGATCAACCCCTTGAAAACCACCTTGGCCGCTCAGACAGTGAAGTACTTGGGATACCTGTTGGGGGAAGGGCTGATCCGCCCTCAAAACAACAAAATCACTGCTATCCACTCCATTCCTTTCCCCAAACCCAGAAAGAACTACGAGCCTTTTTGGGCCTTTTAGGGTATTATAGACGCTTTATCCCCCGGTTTTCGCAGATAGCAGCCCCCTCACAGACCTATTAAAGAAGTCCATAAAAACCGAAGAGGCCCTACGACAACCACATCCCTCCTTGCTTGATGCCTTCCACCACTTGAAAGACATCTTACTGTCTAGTCCCGTTCTCATCAGCCCAGACTATTCACAGCCATTTATACTCCAAACTGACGCTTCCGAACAGGGTCTAGGGGCTGTCCTGTCACAGAAAGACCCTAATGGAGACGAACGGCCCATCCTTTTTTTAAGCCGAAAACTGTTCCCCCGGGAGAGAAACTACGCCGTAGTGGAAAAGGAGGCCCTAGCCATCAAATGGGCGGTGGACAGCCTCCGCTACTACCTCGAAGGCAGAGAATTCATTCTGTACACTGACCATGCCCCGCTGGAATGGATGGCCCGTAACAAGGGACACAACGAAAGAGTTCTTCGTTGGTTCCTTTCCCTGCAGCCCTTCAGGTTCAGGACTCTCCACAGGAAAGGCACTGATCAAGCAAACGCTGACTATCTTTCCCGATACCCTTGTCAGCTTACCCGATCAAGAAGGACAGCTAGGGGAAGGGGATGTGATGGGACCACGGCGCTGTCAGCGCTGATACCACGTCGCCCATCCCGGTCACAACAACCATTCCCTGTTACCCGGACAACCATCACAACCAGGACTTTACCCCTTTCTCTTTTCCTGCAGGGACCAGTCCCAACGCGGAACACACCGGGACCCCGCGACCCCGGAAGTCCCTCCCCCTTTCCGGAGGCGGACCACAGAAAAGCAGGAAGAACAGACAACACCGCGTTCCAGCAGGAAGACTCGTGGCAGGAGACGGCGTGCGAAGAACCCCCGGAGAAGAGAGGCGAACCCGAACCAGGAGACGAGGTCTGGACGGAGGACTGGTGGAGTCCAGAGGAGGACGCTGGAGAGCGGCCGCAACTCAAGGACGGAGTTGCGGCGGGCCAAGTGAGTACCAGTTCCGCGTGTGTGTAGATAGGAGGCTGTTAGAGTGTCTGTAAATAGTAGGCTGTAAATACAACCCGTGTAAAATAGAGTTCCCCCCTCACGTTTCACCGCGCACTGTGGATAGAGTGTATATTTGTGTGAGAGTGGCACAATCACGACTGTAGATAATACCTCCCCCACGTCCTGACACAAAATCACCCTCCGCCCTGACCGTGCTGTCTCTTCTCCTCTCTTACCTTCCCCTCCCTTTCCTCACCTTCGTTCTTGCCCCAACACTCTGGTGAAGGAGACAGTCTCCTACCCTCGGTTTGACCGACAGAACTAACGGCCCCTATTCTCTCTCTCCTTTCCCCCCCTCCGAGGAACCACCGTCCGGGAGCTGAGCCGACTGCTGCCTCAAGGTCCAGTCAAGACCAACATCTGTCCCTGGACTTTCACCGCAGGAAGACTCATCACCTCGGAACCGGAACCTGCAATCCTCTAGAACCCTCTTTTCCCTTGTACCCTACCCTTGGAAAACTGTACTGTAATAAACACCGGCTACGAGATAGCCCACTACATACGGCCTCTACGCTTGTTATTCCGGTCCGCTCCCACCCCACGCTTACACGCGATCAGTGCACTGCTAGCTCTGGGTTGTGTATGAAAGCGAGAAGTGTGCCTTTAGGCTAGGTTTGGTTGAGAGACTGATATGTGATCGGGTGGTGGCAGCAGGCTAGGTATTTTTTGGGCACATGTAGCAAATCTGCCTTTCTACATGGCCATTCCAGATTTTGACTTTTTTCTGGACCATATGCCAGACTTTCCTGTATGAAAGATAATTCTGATATGAAGAAATAATCTCTGAATTAATGCAAATGGTCTGAAATGAAGATTAGGGTCTTGTTTGTCCAGAGAAATGTGTTCCACTGCAGCTGAGGTAATGCCATGTGGGTTTGGAGCAGAGTTTGTTGATGCATCAAGTGGTTAATGAGTGATGTTAATGAGAAGTAGAGAAAAAGGGGACAACCTTGCTTTGTTCTGCTCTGAAATGGATAGGATTCAGAAGTTGTTCCCTAGCTTGTCTTTAAAACCTCTCTATTCTCCCTTAGGCATAACGTGCTTCCAGTTCACTTGATGGAATGACTTTTCAACATCTAACAAGATTGCGCTGTTTGAGCTCATGCCATCTCTATTCCCAGGAATCATGCCATTTAGTTACTTTGTGCCTCTGTTCCCAAGTTTAACCTTCATGAAGCCAGATTGCCCTTTCATTGACACCTTTTTAGGTCTCGCTGGTGTTAGCAGCGCATAGCGCTGCTCCAGCGAAAGACCTATTGTTGTGGGTTTGCCGGGAATGGAGGACAGGGGGGTGGTTACGCTCTTTTCCTTAGCGATTTGACCTCGTGGGTGCGCACGCCCAGCCCGGCCCCGTGCATATCTCCTGTCCCACATTCACAGCCTCTCTCACTCGCGCGCAGGCACAGCCACACTCACGCATGCGCACACATTCACACATGCGCGCGCACACACACATGCGCACACACACACACACACACCCACGCAGGGACATCAGGACGCATTTACACAGACACACAGCCCCACATATACACACGCACAGCTACACCCACACACCACCACACACGCGCACACCCCCACCACTCCCCCGACCCCCTACCCCCCCCCCCCACTCACCGGCTGACGCTGAGACTCGAACCTGGCTCCCGTTCCAAATTCAGATATTATGACCGTTACCCTCTCCCTCTCCTGCTTTGACTGGTACATTACATATTTCTCAGGACTGAAAAGTCCAGAACACTTTCAAAGAGGCACAGGGTCTTCTACCTGTAGGCCCAGTTCTTTCTGATGCCTCCTGAACTCTTAAGTAACAGTGACAGGAGATTCTCCGCAGCGTGCGGCTCGTTCTAGTGACGCCATTCACACCAGGGAGGCAACTACGATCGCCATCTGGAGTGTGGCAAGACCCTCCCAGGCTCCTAAACGCGGGCTGCTGTCATGGGGCTTGCTCTGGCAGTATGATGTGTATTAGCGCGCTGTGCCCTGCACTGAGATGTCAAGAAAATGAAACTTTCACCTGCCTCGATCTGTTAGAGGCCGTGTCACGTGTGACATTTTTATGCATTAGATGCGTCCTTGGAATGGTTTCTCATGTAAAATTGTAAACATACGCAAGGAGTCTAGCATGTGTTGTGAGATAAAGAACCAGGAATTGTTAGTATTTGTGTTTGTTCTTTTTTAACTGTAGCAGCGTTCCGAGACTTGAACTCTCAAATGTCTTACTCGTCCTGTCGAAGTTCTTCGTGTGCATTCTGGGGGTTGGAGTGTTTGTTTTTTTACCGGGGTAAAAAGAGGTTTCAGGTCCTAGAATGCCAAGTTAAAATTTGACGTGGATTAACTTTTCACGCATTGGCCTAGGAAACTTCACAGCCTG
Organism: Lissotriton vulgaris; assembly: GCF_964263255.1. Classification (NCBI taxonomy): domain Eukaryota; kingdom Metazoa; phylum Chordata; class Amphibia; order Caudata; family Salamandridae; genus Lissotriton; species Lissotriton vulgaris. Next base: position 788,043,802 of record NC_141698.1, on the reverse strand, counting down.
GGTGAGGGCAACAGCATTGAGAACAGCATCGAGAAGCTACATTACAACACCTTAAACCAGCTTTACAATTTTTGGTGGAATTTGTAATGTTTTACAAACTATCACAGAACTGACATTATAGTTCACAGCTTCCTGTACTGCTTTGGGGACCCAATCTACTGCCTGTATGCAGCTGCCGCCCACTGCACAGCGGTTCCTCCACCTATGCTCCCTTGCACAACAAACATTACCACTGATACTGCTGATGGTCTATGCCACAACTATTATGGCAGCCCTCGCTGTCCATGTACCAGAGGGCAAGCGTCAGCAATACCTTTCTCGCAGCTTATGTTGTGAGGGGAGTAATGTGATTGGTTCCCATCAGGGGTGTGTTGGTCTGTGGTTCCCATCAGGGGTGTGTGGGTTTGTGGATTTTCTCAAAGGGTAAATGGTGTACACAGCTGATTAACTATTTTTAACAAGCATTTGCAATGCAAAAGGTCTCGCTGTTATGCATGTTTGAGTTATTGGCATTGAAAATGGTTATGCCTTTTATTTTGGTTTTGGTTTATAAAACAAAAATAAAAGCTATTGTAATTTACAATGGCTTTAGCTTAAACTCTCATAAATACGAGACCTATTGCATTGCAAATGCTTGTAATTTGGAAGTAACAAGTAGACGTTGACGATGATAAACATCGTCTCTCTGTGAAGTTACTAAGCAGCTGGAAATGCATGACTAGTTATCCCAAAAAATGGCAGCTCCCAGACTAAATATGCAGAAGTTCACAATCTGTGACACACTGTGCTCTTCACGGCCGAGGATATTAACTTTCTGCCATCTTGTCCATGTGTACACACGTCTGACAGAAGCACATTTCAAACCTCCAGGCAAGATAATATTTCTTTTCCCAAGTCGTTTTCAAACAGAAATATGTTAAAAGCATACTTTAGCCTGTTTGTGTTTATATTTGAGGAGGCATGAAGGGATATAAATGAAGCAGAAAACAGCTTGAAAGAAAAGCTATGCTCTGTAACTAGCAAGTGCTACTTGCAGAACACTGCATGTCGCAGCAGGGAGCGTTACAATTAAATGAGACACCTTGCTGTCTTGCATCCCAACCCACAAACGGACTTGTCTCTTTGCAAGTAAACTTTTAATGAATAGGTACAGTTATTTAATAAGAGCAGATTATTTTTCTCCTTTTTCTGTGCATGAAGTGCTACCCTGACTCTCTTATGGTTAAAGGAGCCATTCAATAAATGATGTTGCAGTACATTTCAAAACCGTCCACAGTCATCAAGCACATCTACATTCTACATTGCCTATTCTGGGTGAGTGTTAGAAATGGAGCACTCTGTAAAAATAGCTGTTTTTTCACTTCTCAATGTTCGGTGGTTCGTTTTAGCTTGTTAATTGGAAGTGCTACAGTAAAATGTCCACGGAGTGAGCTGGCTCGTCCTCTGGCCAAACCCCAAATGTCTCTATTTTCCTAGTTGCTTCTGTGCACAGGCCTTGGTATTTAAAACTGGCCCTACTCGGATCTAAGCAGCAAGCGCCTAACCCACCAGTTCTTTGACCATATTAGTTAGTTGTTTTAAGTTATGCCAATACGGCTTATAAAGAGAACGTCTGCCACCACATATGGCTGATTCGCGCTATCAGGACCTAAGTGAAGGTATGGGTTTAGGGAACATCCACGTTTGTTAGTGTTGCCTTAATTACATTTTGTTTTTGTTGCATCTAGAAACTAGAAAAACAAGCAATTGCAATGTAATAGGTCTTACATAGGCAATGTAAATGACAATGACTTTTATTTATGTTTTAAAAACCAAAACATAAATAAAAGGCCTTGTCATTTACAATGCCACTAGCTCAAACTCGCGTAAATGCGGACCTATTGCATTGCAAATGCTTGTTTATAAGGACCCTGCCTATATCTACTGGGGTCTCCACCCCTGGAACACCTAGGGGAGACTTTAGGGGTTCTGAATCTGTAAAAATATTGCAGATCCTCACTCCACAGTGCTCCAAGCACAAAAGTCGATTTTGTAAAGCTCTTTACCACAATATTGGGAGTGAAATGTGCAATTTCAGTTACCCAGGGCATCTAGAACTCATTTTAATATGGTCCTCCTTATAAATACCTGAGCCCCTGCCCCTGGAACACCTAGGAGAGACCGTGGGGGTACCTAACAAACCCTAACATTGCAGTTTATCAAGCACCACAGTAGAGTTTGGGCACAATTTGTATTTTAACAGCAGTCCTGCAACACAGGGCTGCTATTCAACTAACCTCTGACTTTAGCACTGCACACATGCAAGTGCAGAAAAGATGCTGGCCTTTAAACATATCCTATTATATGCTTGGGTAATGAAGGTAGTTTTAACCCCCCTGCACCTATTATGTACTAGGGCCTTATAGGTAAGGACATGCCAATCATAGGGGAACTCTAACTCCTAGTGTATGCAGGTGTTTTCACTGTATTCCAAGTGCCTCTTTCAGCATAGGACTGGCCCTGGGCAGGCAGAGCCCAGGGTCAGTCAGAGTCAGTTATCACCAGTATCAGTCAGCAAGAAAAGTTGGGGGGTGACCAGGGCACAGGATGACTTTGCAACTTCTAGCGAAGCAGATCTTTTGTAAATGTCATTTTTACGTCTGGCTTAAAGTGCACCGGTCACCCTAATTATATAACCACCAGAAAAAGAGAAACTGAGAGCGGGGCTTAGGCTCCCCTCATGTGTTGATATCTTCTACTATCTGTGAAGAGGACTTGTATTGCATTGTGTTCCTTTTTCTTAAAAACGTGCTCGAAATAGTAGACCTTAGATGGTTATAGTACCAAGCCTATGCTCGTGGCAAACGGCCTGAGAGATTCATTTTGAAAAGTTGTGTTATACACCATAAGTCTGTTGTGAATGATTAAAACCGAAACCGCAGACTTGACTGATCCATTCTGAAAAGTGTATGCTAAAAGCAATATGCCTTTAAGGGTGAATTGTTTTTACTGTCCCGTTTAATGCCATGAAGTGAGATTATAAATTATTTCAGCTCTTGCCTATTTTAGCTTTGATTACATCTTCTTGGATTATACATGGTTTGTGTTATTTCTTGGTTGGGATTCCAGCAAGGCTTTGACTGTCTCACATTTCTGTTCAAACCCAACTCTGAGCAGAAGAGGTGTTTTTCTGTCCAGTATATAAATATTCACGGGTTCTGCTCATGAATGGCTTTTGACAAGTGATACTTTTTGATCACAGTAGGGCTCTGAATATGTCACCCTCTTGCAATGCTGGAGTTTTAATTGCGCAGAGATGAGGATATACTGTAGTTTGAACTGTACCATCGCTTTACTTCTTACTTTTGTCCTATTCTGCAATGATTAGGCCAAGTAAGAGGGTGATACATAGACAGTTAACATTGCTCTGATTTATTATTTCCTTGTGTTAGATGGGTCCTGTTTTACTTAAAAAGGTATTCGACTACAAACTTAAAAATATATTTTTTTTACCTCCAATGATAAACCAGTGCACTGTTTACATACCATATTTTCTAGCCTACATTATACATTTTGGCAGTAATTTGCGTTCAAATATAAAATTAAGTATGTCTGCTAACAGGTACTCTACACACTTTATGGACTTTTTTGTATTTTTTACAATTAATTCACATTCTTTGTGACCACTGTATTTTCTGAGACAGTATTTATTCTGTGACGCAGCGCCTTCAGAATGAGACAATTTATTAAATTTTACAAACTCGGAATACAATGGTTATTCCTTCTATCAGAAATATATGTGTTTCAAAGCTAGAGGGGACTATTGCATTTGTGCATTGTTCAAAATTGAGAAGTTTTTAACTTCTTTTTGCTGTCACTGACCGATACTCTTCATATATAGATGTTGGGGAATTTATAAACACAGGTGGCGATCAATTGGGAGGACTGAATAATTAAATGTACACCAACCAATGTATGTCCTTTATTTTTCCACAGTCCAGCATCAATGGCAAGTTACCCTCCTTTTCCTTTTTGCCACAACTTCTTTGCTTCGAACACTGACAGTAGAAAGATTTTAATGATCAAATTGCACACCTTCGCCTGTCCTAGTTTCTTTTGCTTCTCCTCAGATGCATAATTAGTTCACTTTATTAAAGTCTGGGGGCATGGCTTAGCCGACGACGGGAATGGCCGCGCTGGGCTAAAGCTCGCCCGGTCCTGTAACCCATCCGGACAGTTCCCGGCCACCAATTCGGCCCATATTTGCAGGTAGGCTGGCGGAATGAAGGGGCAGCGTCCACGCAAGCTGGGGACGGGCGCCCGGCCCTGGTGACAGCGATATTCGCGACTATCGAGCGGCAGCACAAGATTGCGCACAACAAGATGGTGGCCAGCCGAGACTGTAATCCTCGTTCCCTGGCGGCATAGAGCTGCAGCGAGCTACGCACGGTCTGGTGGTGCGGTGAGTGAGGGCGGTGGACCGGCTTTATCTGCCCGGAGCCCTGCCCAGCGGTAAGCATTTTGTGGCACTGCGATGTTACCGGACCTCCGGCGTGGGGTCCAATCCTACAGCCGCCGCGGGCCTTGCTGCGAAGGGGGGATCTTAATCGTAGTGCCTGCGAGCCCTGGCTTGACCGGGATTGCGGCGCTTAACAGCCGATTGGTTTGGCGCCCCTAGGCCCTGGAGACTATCGGGGCTGGCAACTGAGTGCATCCTGGGCCTCTCTTTGCCCCCCGCTGGAACTCCCCGGAGCCCTGGACTGTACTTGTCCTGCTGGGGCCTTGACCTGCCCGCCTTGCCTGCGCAATTGAGGACCCTACCGCCACTGTGAGGGCCCTATAGAGACCCTCGGTCGCTCTCTGGCTCTGGGCCTCGCGGGTGGACATAACATATATACCACTATGGGGGGAAATATTTGACTTCAAGATAGTGGCGAAGCAGGACAATCTGATAACTGCAGAGACCCACTGTTCTTGTGCTATTTTATATAAACTGCGCTATCGTTGACCGTTACAGACAGCGGCCTGGTCCATACTGGTGATGCATGCAGTCACTAAAAGGGTGCCATCGTAGAAGACTAAACCTCCATTGAGGGTGTTCCACTGACTCACTCAACAGACCACCCTCTGGTAGGCCATCCGGGACTCACGCGACATGGGCCGCAAGACTCTGAAACAGCATCAACTACCCTTTGAAAAAATTGCAGATACCAGTCGGGAACCACCTAGTGAAATGGCGGCTGGGGGGCAGTCGCCACATGCACCGGTGGAAGAAACCAGCCAGTTGGGCCCCTTACTGCTGGAGATGAGGGCGGGATTTAAAGCGCTAGATGTTTGTTTTGATGCTTTGGACAAACATATGGCGGATCTGGGGGCAAAGATCCAGGTGCATGACAGACGCCTTGACATGGTGGAATCCAGCACATCCGATTTGGAGGACGGAATGACCCAGATTGTATGGAGCGCATACTGAAGGATGTAGCAATGAAAAACGAGGATTTAGAAGCGAGGAGTCGACGAAACAACATCCGCCTCGTAAGCGTTCCGGAATCCGCGTGGACACTCTGGTGGAAACTATCCTGTGCGACCTCTTTCGCAAAGAGGTATTCACCCCAGGCTTTGTGGTAGAGCATGCGCACAGGTTCCTTGGACCGAGACCCAACCCTGGCCTTCCACCCAGACCCATCATAGCTAGGATAATGAACTTTAGAGATCGAGACACCGCATTGTACCTGGCCCGTGAAAGGAGCACACTCACATGGCAGGGTTCCAGGTTGTCCCTATACCCTGACTTCACCGCCATGGTGCAAGACGCTTGAAGAAAGTTTCAGGGAGCTAAGGCTACACTCAGAAACCTGGGACTAAAATATGGCATGCTTTATCCTGCCAGATTGAGGGTGGAAGTCAGTGGCCCCTCCCGCATATTCGAGAACCCAACGGAGGTGCAAGAATTTTGCCACTCATACAAACTTAGCAAGCACCCATTGGGCGATGCCACATCCTCAACACCTCCCGTCCCCCCCTTACCCCCCCCCCCCCCCCCCCCATAGTGGGTCGGATGCCAGCGCAGACCTATTCTCTGGCTCGGGACATGGTTAATTGTTATAAATGCATGTATTAACGCTGCTTTCTTTGTTAATTGTTAATGCTGGGGCTTGTCTGAACAATAAGGAAGCATTATGTCACTGGTTACTGGACCGTTGTACGTCCCCACATTTGGTGTACACCAAGGAGTTGTTTTTTTTGTTTTGTTACGATAACAGGCACCCCATTAGAATGGTTTTTCATCTGCTCCAACATTTATGGGTTCCATGTAATGTTCCTGGAAAATGGGGATTGCCTCTCCGAATGGGAGGGGAGGCTGGGTGGGGGGGTTGTGGGAAGGGAATCGAAGTTCAAGCTTTGCACTAAGTTTATGTTGTATTTAATCACAGACAATTTTGCAGGGTACAAATCTTGGCTCTGTCAGTACTGTACATAACCCGCTATCATGGCACAAATAGGCCACAACTCCAGTCCCTCAGGTGTGACCTTAGTCACATGGAATGTGCGGGTTTTAAATGATACCGGTAAAAGAAGGCGGGTAGTACATTACTTGACCCGTCACAATGTGGACGTCGCCTTTCTTCAAGAAACAAATCTCCCCACTGTTGACCGGTCCCGCTTTGCATCCTCGTGGGGCCCACACTGTTATTTTGCCAACTATAGCAACTGCGCTAGAGGCACAGCCATTCTTCTTCATAAGCGACTCCCCTTCAAATGCCTCTCAATTGTATATGATGATGCAGGCAGGTTTGATTGTGGAGGGCACACTTTTCAACCACAAGATTCGATGGGATGTATATAACACCCCAACGTTGATTCTCCTGATTTTTTTCATACTCTGCACCCAACTGCTACAACTAGGCTCCACACCTCTCCTTTTAGGGGGCGACTTTAACGTTGCCTTCGAACCTATAGCTGACAGCACGTCCGCAGCCCCAGACCCTAAACCGAGAGTGTGCAAGGCCCTGTATTCCATGTGAGAAAACCTCAAATTACTAGACATGGGATGGGTCCGTGACCCGATCCACACCACGTATACACATTATACCGGCGGCAGGGACACTTGGACGCGGCTTGATTATTGATTGGTATCCTCTGAACTCTCTAGGTGGTTTCACAGGATGCAGACATTCCTCAGGTCATATTCTGATCACTCCCTGGTCTTATTGGGACTACTGGTCCCTCGCCCCGAGGGATTCGAAAGGCAATGGAGGTTCCCGAACTGTGCTCTGGAAGACAAGGTGTTTAAACAAGAACTCTATGTAGCCATAGAAGATTAGAAGATTACTTTGAAAACACTGGCTCTGTGGACTCTGAGGCGATGTTATGGGAGGGATTTAAGGCTTATATGAGGAGAATATGCATCTCCAAAGGTTCTGGGGTTCTCCGCAACATACGGGGCACACTTTCCCGATTAGAAAATGAACTGACTATACTGGACACTGCTCAGATAACTTCCGACAAGGGATACAACATAAAAAGAGCAGCACTGCTATTAGAGTACAAAGAGGTAGCTGACCGGGAAATACTTTATATGGGGAAATACCATAATGCTAATGTTTACGGAGAAGGAGATCGCCCTGGACCTATACTAGCGCAAATGCTCCGACCTCCATACGCGAAAGCATACGTCACAGAACTCCACTCTGCATCGGGGACTACACTTACAGACACACTGTTGATACAACAGGAGTTTTTAACTTATTTTAAGGCACTGTACACCACCAAACTAGGGCAGGACCGTGCTGGCCAAGAGTCGTACCTCTCAGAGATAGCCTTGGTGTATTTGGAGAAATTCATGCAAGATTTTCTAGCAGAACCCATCCCAGCAGACCGCAAAAATGAAGCCATCACAGCCCTAAATCCACAGCCCCCCCTTTGGATGGATTTACAGGTGAATTTTATAAAACCTATAAAGACCTTTTGGTCCCCACCTTCTAGATGTTTATGCTGAAGCTCTGGAAAAACAGCAGCTTCCCCCCTACCCTGCGAGAGGCGGTTATTATTCTGCTCCCTAAACCCGGCAAAGATCTTCTGCACTGTAGCTCGTATAGACCCCTATCATTATTAAACCTAGACTATAAAATCCTCACTAAGGCGCTAGCATGCCGCCTCTCACTACTCATGGAGTCTAGAATATCCCCCGCTCAATCAGGCTTCATTCCTCACCGATCCACTGCTTTCAATCTCCGCACCATGTTTAACACTATCCACAGAATAAGCCCAGACACCCCCACAGCGGCCATCCTCCTTGACACCGAAAAGGCTTTCGACTCCCTAGAGTGGCCCTTCTTTCTTTCCATAATGCAACGTATGGGAATGCCCCAGTGTTTCATTGCTACTACTGCCTTGCTATACACACAACCTACAGCTCGGCTCCGACTAAACGGCACCCTGTCGACCCCATTCATCCTATCACGAGGCATGCGACAGGGCTGTCCCCTCTCTCCCTTATTATTTATTCCAGCAATGGATCCACTGATCAGACACTTTCAAGAAAAGCATTTAGACAGGGGACTTCAATTCAACACTGGCCCACTATTGGTTTCCCTATACGCCTATACGCAGATGACACGATTCTATACGTTCGTGATCCCCAAACAAACCTGGACTATCTCCTCAGAGAAATCATCCGATTTGGCACATTCTCCGGACTAGGGATTAACTGGCGCAAATCAGGGCTGTCCCCTCACGGCTGGCACAACCCGATGGGTCCCAGAATTTCCTTTGGATTGGTGCGAGGACTCGGTGAAATACTTAGGGATACACATCCATCTAGACACAGACCAGAATATACGCCGTAATTACGGTGTAGCTATCTCCCAATTAGAAACGCGAATTGAATCCTGGCTTAAACTTCCCCTCTCCTTGGCGGGACGAGTTACACTGGTAAAAATGATCGTACTCCCAAAATGTTTGTATTTGTTTCATTATATACCAATCCCACTCACTAATAAATGTTTCAACACTCCCCTATGATAGAGGAGGTTAGGGGGTCCCGGATCTTAAGTTATACTTTCTGGCTGCACAATGCAGCTTCGCACAGACATAGTACCATCCAGATGCGAGGATTACATATTTGCGCCCAGAAACTGACTTTGTTTTGCCTAACACACTCGCCACTGTTTTATCCACTGGTATCCCTAGAGACCCCAAAGACATACAGCCAGTTACCACCACCAGCTGGACGTGGCTTACACTGAGCCGTATCACTCACATACAAATTCTATACTCCTCCTCCCTGCCACTCCCTAACGCCACTTTCCTACCTGTAACTGGTGAAAAGCTGGTACAAAGAACCTGCGCTAAATTTAACATCGCCACGATGGGTGACCTCTATCCGACTGGCCATGTTTTGACCCAGAGGACATGTCTGCCTCCTTAGATGTCACATTCATGGACAGGTTTATTTTGGCCAGATTACGCTCTGCCCTACGAGCCCAGCTTCCTGACTACCCAGTAGAACGACCCCTCATTTCTACACCTTACATTGGTGATAACTAGCAGCAAAGGGTTCCATCTTATATCCCACCTATACAGGCCGTGCTCTGACCTGATCCCAGTGGACGATGGAAGACTGCGTAGTGCATGGGAGTTAGACCTGGGCAACCCGATCACTGATGAACAATGGGCGGCCTGCTGCAGAGTTACTAGTACAGTCTCACTAAACGGTAGATATAAACTGATACACTTTAAATTTTTACGTAGAATTTGTTACACCTGCCCGAGTCACAGTATGGATCCCACCAGACCACATTGCTGCCTCCCACCAGACCACATTGCTGCCAGCGTGCCAAGACCCGCAGGCTGACTTCTTGCATCTCGCATGTACTTGCCCTCGAGTCCACACATTTTGGGTCGCAGTACACAACCTCTTAAGTAAAATGATACAGGTCCCCTTGGTGCTCGCGCCCAAGATAGCCCTTTTGGGATATGTAGTTCATATCCCCCTGAAAGTACGCAGATTCGCAGCTATCTCCTTATTCCTGGCCTAAAGGGAGGTCGCGATTTATTGGGGTAGCAAGAGGGCACCGACGACAACTGGTTGGATCCTAAGCCTTGCGACCTGCTCTATGAAGAGCGACCTGTACGCTGACACTATCCCGCCTTCCTCCAGGCCTAAGGACATATGGGGCCCCCTCCGAGCTTTCCTTTCACTACAGCAGCAGGACCCCACACACAACAAGAGCAGGGTATTGTTCAGATTGGGGTGGGTTAGAGAGATGAGCTACATGTATAGATGCTCCTTAACGTGTTCCATGAAAACATAACAAATGGGATTGTGGTTGTTTTTCGGTGTGGGTGCATGTTGGGGGACTCGGGAGGGTTCCCTTGAATTGAAACAATGATGGTCCACATACCGTGGTTTTAATGTAAATCAAATATGTTACTGTAACCGCTGGCTTGTCCTATAGTGCATTATTTGGTTGGTCATGATGAATATGTTCAAGATGTACCCTATTTATACTACAATTGAACTCTGTGCTCTGCATTACTTTTTTCACACAAAATGCTAAATAAAGTTGTTTTTTTTAAAACTTGAAAGTTTTAAACTAGTGAGTTTTTGTGATGAAATGCAGTAATACCAAAACATAAACTTTGTTAATTTAGCAGCTCAAACATTACACTTTATTGAAGCATATACTATCTAGGAATGCCATTACCCCATCATCTTTTACCTATACATTTGTGAAAAGGGGGCACAGGTTCCAGATTTGTTTGGTAATACGCATTACCGTCCAATTGAGGAATTTCTTGGCACTGAGAAAGGGGGCCTAACTTACTGTTTTTGCTGCTGGATATGGAATGACTGTAACCGCCCCATTTTCAGTGAATAAGCCTTTCCCATTCCCCTCAAAAACACACCTTTGGTGCAGTTGTCCTGCAATTCAAATACATATTTGTAACTAACTGTACCCGGCCACGCGTTGCTGTGGATCAGTCTGTTTAAATGTAGGAGAAAGAAAAGAGTAAGCGCACGTTTCTAATATGTTTAATTTCACAATGCTTGTGGGTATACAATGTTTTTGTGACTATTGTCTCTGTGTCCCTTGTAGTTGCTGCGCATCAAGCAATAAATTAATAGATAGGGTCTGTTCAGCCTTTCGATTAAAAACGCGCGCATATTGTACACGATCGTATTCAAATCCAACGTTGTGCATCTATAAACACGCGCTAATGTTGCAAAGTGAACCAACTCCTCCCCCCTCCCTCCACCCACTTCCCGGTCTGCCATCCTGACACCAACTGTCCATCCTAATATATGTAGACTATTGTCTCCATGCGTCCTTTCTTAATGTTGCAAAGTGAACCAACTCCTCCCCCCTCCCTCCCTCCACCCACTTCCCTGTCTGCCATCCTGAGACCATCTGTCCATCCTAATATATGTAGACTATTGTCTCTATGCGTCCCTTGTAGTTGTTGCGCAGCAACCAAATCGATAGGGTCTGTTCGGCTTTTCGATTAAAAACATGCACGTATTTGACACACGCGTATTCGAATCGAACGTTGTGTATATATAAACATGCGCTTAATCGAATCTAACGTTGTGTCAAAATTTCAAAGCAATCTGTGAAGAACTTTCGGAGATTTAATATTTTGAACAAACTAACATTGACATTTTTATGTGTCTGTTCGGGCTTTCGATTAAAAACACGCGCGTATTCGACACGCACATGTTGGAATCTAACGTTGTGTATATAAAATCAGGCGCATATTCAAATCAAACGTTGTGTGAAAATTTCAAAGCAATCGGTGAACTTTCGGAGATTTGCAATTTTGAACAAACTAACATTTACATTTTTATTTATATAGATTGCCTTAATATCTACTTTTCGCATGTTTCAGTAAAAATCTAATTTGTCTTTCACAACAAACAAAATGTTGCCTTTCTATCTTGGAAGCTACAGTCTCAGCTATATCATATGCATGGAAACGCACACTACAGTTATTGGCATAATTAGTTTAGTTTTCCTACTTGTTTTATGTTGAGGACCCAAAATCTGGTAGGTGTCAATGGCCACGCTCTTGTTTTTGCATCAGGTCATTTTACTAAAGAAGCAGGAGTGTCAGCATAAATAACTGCATTTCCTTGTACTGCATTTTGTCATAATGTTTTACTAACTTACTCGTTAGAACCTGTGAAAGGACATAAATTGTCTCAATTGGCATCCAGATATCCATCCTATGTGCTTATTGGATTGCTCATTAGACCCAAAAAATGGCAAATGTTTGGGCCAATTACAAAAAGTTGGAAAGATCACCTGGTAAATAAATACATGGAAAAAGGGTATTAAGGATATATTCTATTACTGTTATACATTTAATTTGTTCCCACCAAATTTAACAATCTGGTGCATTAATGTTTTCCTAAACGTTGCAATTATTAACAAGTCAAATGCATTAGCCTTAAACATAAGCATAAACATTGGCTAATTAATCTAAAGCTTACTCACACCAAACTATTCTAGATAAGCGCACTGTGATCCGTCTTTTTTAGGGCATTATTTCTAAACCTTGGCATCCATGATCAAAAAGATGATAAACTTGCGCTTGCATAAAACATACTGATGGCCTGTATTGATCTCCTTAAATCTTTTTTTGTTTGCTTTATAAGCAATTTTGCTACTTTTTTTACAACCGTACTACCACACAATACGACCATTTCCACACGTCAACACAGTAGGCATATATAAAACGTACTTACATTAAGACCCTCACATCCAGTCCATGGAAATAAAACCACTTGCCCCAAATCGTGTTGTGTTTTTGAGTACAACCCGTACTTTGTAAGTTAGCCTTTCTTTGTATCCATACTAGTCTACCCTTTTCCACCGTAGCGGGTAAGGGACTTCCATTTGTTGGCAATTATGCACTGGGACATAAAGGTCTGTTCCTTTCTCGGTCCCCCGCTTTCTTAAAATAGACCTAACAATGCGATTCTGTGGTTAAGATCAATCCGACGGCCCAGGACCATAAAAAGCTCCTTTCCTATTCCCTCCCAGAAGGGGGTGAGTGCGGTACATGTTCAGACCCTGTGAAGAAGTCAGTCTCTGCCAGGGAGAAGCATGCGCATTGGGCCTGAGAGGTTCGGCCAGCACTGTATAGCCACCGAGGGGTCATTTAGGTGTTGTGTAGGTAGATAAGTTGAAGCATGCAAAGGTGTGAGGGGATAGCCATTTCCCTAGGGGTCAGCCTGGCCTCACACCATACGTCATCCTCTAGTCCCCCACCCATGCCTCACACGCAGATGCAGCCCTGGGAAGTGTTCAGGGGCATTATTGACTAGAGAGTGATAGATCCTAGAGATAGTTCCTATGCCCAACCTTCCTGTTAAGATGTTCGCTTCAAGGCTGCTAATGTCGAATTTCTGTGCCAATTAGACCATGTTCCAACAGGGCATGGCGCAGTTGCGGGTAGTGATGTAATTGTACATGGTAGAGCTGGTACTGCTCTTGCATGTCCTGCAATGATAGCATGGTGTCTACACGCTAAACATTCCCCTGGTGAATAATCCCTATTCTGTCCCACTGCACAAAACCTTGACTGCCAGCAGTGTGCCGAACTATATTCCCTGCCACAATGGAGTCATTCCAGTGAGTTTGTGTGTCCCATTTAATTAATCAAGCCACCACCCTCCAGCACACCAAGGACACCCGTGTACAGTCTTCGAGTGTTTGGGTGATAGGGGCTAACAGGGCAAACCTAGGCAGCCATCAAGGCCCAGCAGGGTCAATTCCACCCAATAAGAATTGTCCAATCTCCCATTAAAGTAATCCGTGAACTTCACCAGGAGCGCAGCCAGATAATCATAGATGTCTGTCATTCCCAGGCCTAAATCTTAGGGAAAGTGTTTGCCATTTACAAATGCTATGCAATGGCGACCTCCCATCCAGAGAAAGGGGGTAATCTTCGAAGCCAGTGCCTGAAACTACTTCTTAGGGATGGGGTGGGGAAAGTAAAAAAAATATATATACAAAAAACGTGGAAGACTCATCATTTTAAATAGGGCTACCTGCCCTAGTGGATTCAAGGGTAGTCGGCTCCATCGCTGCAGGTCTCTTCTCAGTCTGGCCATCATGGGATGTAGATTGAGGCTCCACACCAATGCTGGGAGATGGGAGATCTAGACAACTAAGTTTTTGAAGGATAAACATTGCAGCGGGATAGCAGCACACCAAGAATATCTGTTTGCGTCTTCCTCAACTGGTAACAAATGGGTTTTAGATTAAGTTACTCTGCGCCCAGCGGCCTTTTCATAGGGATGGAGAATCTCCAAGCATTGAGGGCCAGAGGACTGTGGGTTCTCCAAGAACGGCAAGATATCATCCGCATACAGGCTGCACACTCCTCCAGGCCTCCTACATAGGAACATCCTCACACACAAACTTGACAGCAAATGAGGCATGCCTGTGGCTCAATTGGCAAAAAAGAGTTGAGAGAGAGGACTGCCCTGGCCGGTGCCTCTGGCAGGTGCTCTGCAGATTAGAAAGTACGACAAGAGGGCCCCCTTAACATGAACCTGGGTGGTAAGGCCAGTGTAGAGGAGGCCATCAAGTTTGCGGACAAAAGCCTGAAACACTCCCTCTGTAGTACGTAGTCTAAAGAGATCCAGGCAATGGTATCCAAGGCCTTTTCACAATCTATTTGGAGGAGAGTCATAGGGCTGTGGACTTGATGGGCCTGGGAGGGGACCACCTGAGCTCTACTGGTACCCCTACTTGGCTTGTATTCACGTTGATCCAGGTGGATCAGGTAATGTAGGGCCCGACTTAGCCGGGCAGCCACGTACTTTGCAAACATCTTGACATCAACGTTGATAAGGGAAATAAGCCTGGATGAGAAGCAGTGGTCAGCCGGCTGGTCCATCTTGGGGATCACATCATTAGTTGTCTCTGGTGTAAACAACCCCCCTGGTCTGCTGCCTCAGGGTATAACGCCAGCAGGCAGGGAAGTAGAAGAGATCAGAAATGCTTAAGGAATTCAAACAGAGGCTTTCTGGACATGGAGTCTTTCTCACGGTCAAATAGGACTGAATGTGGCCGAACTCCTCCAATGTAAGCGGTTGGTCAAGTTCAAGGGCAAGAGACGGAGGAATCAAGGGTAGTCAAATTTCTTATAGTAGCAGAGACCCAACTTCCCCTGAGGGCATTGGCACTGCTGCATAATCCACAAAGACCTGCGCCACGTCTGTGGTATGCTCATTCAGGCAGTCTGTGGCATCACAGATCACTGGTATTATTCTGAATGTCTTGTCACTCAAGGCAAGCCAATAGAGGAACATTCCAGTGTCCCCGTGTTCATACACATGTTGAGTGGGCAACCTCCAACACTGCCTAGCATCCTCCAGGGAGATTTGCCTCAGATTTGACCTTGCCAACGCCACTTTGCGATTCAGGTTTGCAGGGGTCTGACTGCACCAGTGCCTCTTCAAAAAATGGATCTGAGTCTCCATGTCTGTCCACAGCGACACTTTGCATTTCTCCTTGCTCCAGATGTACCCCTTAATCAGTCCCCTAAGGATGGATTTACTGGCCACCCAGAGGGTCCTTGCAGATACTACTGTGTTTAGGTTCAATTCAAAGTAGGTTTGGATTTCTGTTTCAAGGAAATTGGCACACTCCTGATTCACAGGGTACCACGTGTTAATTAGCCACTTGGGTCTCAAGTGCGCCTTTGTGGTCCAGCTCATGTAGGAAATAGGCATGATCCAATATGCCTCGGTTGAGGATCTGTTCTTGCGCTAGGTGGAGGACACCTGAAGCCAGATCTGGTCAATGCAGGACAGTGGTTTGTGTGCCACCGTAGCGTATGTATATGTTTGTTCGCCATGGTGCCATGTTCAGTATGCATCACGTTGGCCCAATGAGCCTGCTTATATGGAGAGCTGTGTGGGACATGTTCTATGGCCCAGTCTGGAGGGCTCAGAATTGTCCCAAAGATGGCATTGAAATTACCTCCTATTAATGTGACATCAGAGGGAAGGGTGAGAAGGAGATTTTGAAGCGTTAGTAATGTCTATAGAAGTTGCTGTTGGTGGACATAGGTTGGCAGACAGTTGTACTGTTTTGGCCTTCGAGCCCAACAAAATGCCCCTGTGGGTCATCCTGGGAAGCAGAAGCCACTAGTGGAAACCCCCTTATGTAAAAAAAATTGTCACCCCTTGGGAACCTCGCAAGAGCCCCTCATGGAGCCCTTTGTCGTAGCCGAAGCGACCAAGAAAAGAACAGTGAGTGCCCAACAGGTGGGTCTCCTGAAACATAACGACATCTGGCTGGAAATGTTTCACGTACTCCAGAATGGCCTTTAATTTGATACGATCTAGGAAGCTGTTAACCTTCCATGATCAAACCTAAACAATCAATGACAAGGGGGAGGAGGAATCCATGGCATGCTCAAAAGGACGTATCGTTATTATAATTTAATTTTTCCCATTGTAGTCAGTGGCTCTTGGGCGGGGCGGTCCTTACTAGAGCAGGGAGAGGAGTGATTTGCACTCCTTAAGCATGCACGACTGCATAAATTCCTTCCCGCCCCTAAACTCAACGCCCACACCCGCCCCACCATTCCCAGTCAGTAGCAGCAGGGAATGTGAAAATGGTAGGCTGTACCGTACGTGTAGAGCGTGCAGGGAAAATATCAACTGTGTGTGAACAAACCTAAACACACAAACAAAAGAGCCCAACCTCAACCCCAACCGCAGCAGAAGTCAAATAAGGCTAGAGCTAAGCAAAGGCTCCTGGTGTCCCCCGCAAGAGGATTATAGTGCCCTACAGTGATCTCAATATATCCTGCTATTATGTAACAAGTGGCCAAGCAAACAACCAAACACCACCCGCCCCAACCCCACCCCCAACCCTAAATGTGTGCCTAAAGGTTGTGCACGGCAGAGGAGCAAGATTTCTGCATTGTCCTGCCTTGTTCGGTTGCAAGAACATCTCCGCTGAAGTGTCTGTGTTGTCATCTCAGGTTCCGATTTAGGTCTAGTGTGTCAGAAAGCAGGGCATCTGGATCTGAAACCCAAGCCCTAACTGTGTCACAATGTGGGTGTGGCGAGGTCTGCCTTTTCTGCGGGCAAGGGCTGCCCTTTAAGGAACGGGGTCATTTCATCCTAAGAGATTAAGGGTAGGGAATGAAGGCCATGTCCCCCCATCTTCGCCACAAGGCCCTCCCTCCTTGTAATGACCTACTTTCTCTGTATGTTTTGGTGCTTCAGTCCGTCACCAGGCCATTACTTACCACATCCTTTCTCAGGATCCAGAAAGACACCACATTTCACAACACTTACCAAAGGAAGGAATAAACACTGACAACATATAAGACCATTGCTGAGGAGCTTGCAAATAACAACAAGTCACAACACCTCCCCATCTGAGAGGGTACACAGCGCATGCTCCTCCTAGCAATGTAATTTAGACATCCCTGATGGGAGCCGATTTCCCTCCTGTATCAACAATTACTCATTAGAGGGGAATCGCCCATCCCTCTGTAAGTACTTGGTAAAAAAGGGTCCCAACCTTCCCTCACAAGGAATACAAACAAATGATATGCTCTAGGGTTTCTTTATTACATAATAATAGGATGACAAAAGAAAGAAATAACTAAACATCACAGTAAACATTGGTAGCAATAATCAACACATACATATACATAGAACCTGAAAATAAAAGCATAGTTAGATACAATGAGTACACCTGGAACACCTCACCATAATCTTAGGCGTCTTATCATCTGAAGAAGGGTCCGTCTCTCTTTCCCTCTCTGGCTGGGTCAGGACTCTCTGTTGCACAAACACGACTGCACGTCTGCACCGTGATG
This sequence comes from Lissotriton vulgaris, assembly GCF_964263255.1. Classification (NCBI taxonomy): domain Eukaryota; kingdom Metazoa; phylum Chordata; class Amphibia; order Caudata; family Salamandridae; genus Lissotriton; species Lissotriton vulgaris. Next base: position 788,025,961 of record NC_141698.1, on the reverse strand, counting down.
TACCATCAGACCGCCAAACCACCAGACCAGCATCTCAGCATCTCTGAATCTCAGAATCCCTCCCTCTCTCAGACCCCCTTTCTCTAATATAGAACTCTACCCTCTATCGAAGCTTCTGGAAGAACCCGCCTACCTTTCTCACAAGATTCCTGTACCTTCCTACACCAGGCACCCAACAGCAGCTGGCCAAGCATTTTGTTATGGCGCCAATGCGAAGAAGGCACATTCCTCCTGATAAGAACTGGTCTGCTCTGGTTCACTGCCGGTGAACAACACATGTAATCTCAAATATCACCTCTCACCTACAGAGGCTCAGAAGATGGCTGCAGTTTAGAATATGGAGTTGCTCAAGCATAGGCCTCTACTACTTGGAAAGCAGAATATTAGACCACGTCAAAGCCAATAGGCTAAAGTCATAATTCACCTAACTCAAATAACACTATGCACTTAATCCCTCAGTATTCATTATGGAGCACCTCTGTGCACCATCACCAACAACACTGCACCTCGACATCCCATACCTTCTATTCTTTGCAAGATTATTCTAATGCAAGACCATCCTACATGAAGGCTAAAGTAACATAGCACACTAGAATCAGTACATAATGGTGGTGATCGAGGGTCATCACAGATCATCAGACCACTAAAGTGGCTCATTCACTACACTCCTGTGTGCCAGGATGTCGGAGTTCACGTTGTTCTGTCGCCCACTCTAAGGCCTGCTCTGGAGTGTCAAAGAAATGGGTAGATGAGTTAAATATCACTTTTAGTCTAACTGGAAAAAGGAGCATATCCTGTAGGTTGAGTGCACAAAGTTTCTGTGTGACTTCTTTGAAGGAGTGTCTGCGCTGTTGGACTGTATGGGTATAGTCCGGGAAAACCATAATCTTGGTATTCTGAAAGCGCTGGTCTTGGTGTTGTGGGGTCTTACGTAGAATGACATCTCAGTCTCAGTAATTGAGGATGCAGGCTTTAACAGGACGAGACGCCGCCCCAGGAGGGGACAGACTGGCCAAAGAGGCAGTTCGCTCTTTACACCACAAAGCACCGGTATAGTTTGTTGGCGGGGATCCAGGATCTCATTCAGCCCTCCAGCAGTTGATCAATGCCCAACATCTCCACCCTCTCCGAGAAGCCAATGAATCAAAGATTGTTACTTCATGACAGTTTTTTTGCGTCTTCGGCTTGTTCTTCCAAGGATGCTGTAGTGGAGAGCAGTTTAGAAACCTGAAGCTTGAGGGCAATCACCATTCCGGCTCTGAGAAGACTCTGGTCTTGGCCTCCGTCACCGTGCCCATAACATTGCAGATGTCCTGGCGCAGCAGACACACATCCACTTGTACTTCAACCAGCTTAGTTTTGACAACTCTCTGGACTCTTGAAGCATCTTAAGGATAATGTCAAGGTCTGCCTCGATGGGCTTGGGCAGGTGAGTGGGCCCCCAGCAGTTCCAGGCACACCATAGGCAGGCCTGGTATATTTAGGCGTTTTTGTCTCCGCTAGTTTTGGCGAGACCTGTCTCATCCCATCTCCCAATACGTGTCAAGCGATGTCGTCGTGAGTGGGTGACTGCGCCTCCTGTGGTCTTCTTACCTCAGTAGGGTAGCATGAGCAGCCAGTGCAGTCTGGAGGTCTCCAATATCCCCACTTAAGTGTATTAGGGGAGTGTCAAATCAAAGTTGGTCGCACCCCCAATGTGTTCTATCACACCTCTGCAGTCCTCCTCACAGCACTTGAAGTCTCCACAATGCGCATAGGACATAGGACAGGCCCAGCACACCCGACAGAGTTCAGCAGGTGGGAGGAGAGGGGGCCCTGTTATGGAATTCAGAGCGTGGTGGGGAGGTAATGGTGTGATTGTCTCTGCTCGTATCGGTAAGCCCAGGGCCTTCCAAGTAGCCAAGGGAAACAGGAGGGGAGGTTCCATCTCAACCTCCTGGGATTCCTCCTTCTGCTCCCAAAACGTGACCACAGTAGTCTGGCACCCGTGATCACCAGGTGGTCCAATCCAATAGCAAGTTGAGTGGGAGTGGGGGGGGGGGGCCATGGCCACGAGTTTCACATGTGTCTGAGCCCCCCACTTTATATTGGTGGAAGATAATTATTGTCCCAAAGTACAGCATGGCCAAGAAATATTGGATATTTTAGATAACTTTGGATGTCTTGCTGTAAATGTGCAAGGTTCTGTATGCTGTTTAATTGAAGAAATATATTTTTTGAACTTGAGTAACTATGCATTAGGTGAATTAAGATGTGTATGATCAGATAAAGACAAAAATGTTCTTCCTCACATCTGTAGTGCCAGCAAAATCTGACTGGCATTACTGAGCCAGCCAAAAATATTTTTAATGCCAGGGTATCTAAGTCCTGTTCAGTCTATATCTGGAGTTTGCTTTCTTCAAGATAATTTGGGGACTTTATTTTTCCGAAATATGTCTAATCGGGTTTGTATTTCTTTTTTTAAATATCACAAATGTAGTTTGGAAGTTGCAGGAGTAAAAAGAAAAACAATAACCATTTTTAAATATTTAACCCTACCTACTATAAATAATGGCAAAGATTCACTGTGAACAAATAATTGTTTTTATATCAGTCCATTTATTGATATAATTTTCATTATCCAGCTCTTAGATTTTGTGGAGTTCTTACCCCCAAAATATCTATAAAATGAGTAATTTACAACTAAATTGGTAGTTGCCCGCTACCTGGTTGTTTATATTAAAACCATCAGCTCAGTTTTATTGATGTTAATCTTATAGCTGGAAAAGGGTTTTTGTACTTTGCTTTTGATGTATTTTAATAAATTCCCATGTATAAACCTATCTTTTTGCCTCCTTTATATTTACAGTGCACTTATCCAGTTTTTACAGATCTTCCCTGAATATCAAAAGAATGACTTTTATGCCACTGGAGAGGTGAGTTGCTGTAAATATTCAGTTCAAAGATCTTTATTCGAATTACAGGAATTCATAAAAGCACATATATAAGTATACAATCCATAATAAATAAATAACAATAAAAATCAATCAACAATAGTACAGAGTTAGCCATCCATCATTTTGCGAGCGCGGACTGCAGTTTTTAAGAAAGTGCAAGTGCGACAAATTATCTCCTCATTGTCTAGTGTAAGTAACAACTGGTAAGATTGGTCCAGGGTAATTGGTCTAATTTTTTTTTAAAAGGGAATTAAAAACCATTTAGTATATTTCAAATAGAAATTACAGGAAAAGAAAAAGTGCAAGTTATTTTGGGTGCTTAGCCCATCACAGGGGCAGCTTATTTTGTCTAAGCTTGATTGATGGCCCAGGGGAAAGTTTAGCAGATATCTAACGGAACCAGCCCTTAGTCGAAACAACAAGCTTCTTTCCCATTGAGACATAGATAGGGTTAGATACAAAGCCAAGGGGTATCTAGGTATTTCCATATTCAGATACCTTGCAAATGTCGTTTTTCTAGTTTCCATCTTAAGTCTGTTTGTTGAGTACAGTGCGTATAGTGCTTCCTTTAATTCAATTTTCTTCCCCATATTATCATTGCTAGGATTGGAGAATATCGTCTTTCCCTATTCTACATAAACTGTTATGAACATAGGAAAGCCATGGGATCTTCATCCCCCTATCACAGCTTAGGCAATCGGTTATTATGTCTTGTGTCAAAGTGGCCAAGTTATTACTCCATACCGAGTGCCAAAATAGCACCGGTCGTGCACTAATAAAGTCTGACACAAAATGTAAATTTAATTCGGTGTGCAAAATATAGTTGGGAGTAGAAATTGGCGTACTTAAAAGTTTTCTACAAAACCGATTTTCCTCCTGCTGTATATGGCTACTGTTTCCAATGCTCCATACTTTGGCCCCGTAGGTTGCTACAGGCACACATTGCAGCTTAAATTTTTTTACAATTGCTTTAGTGACACCTGATCTTTTGGGTCTGAGGATACTTAAAATTGAGTTGGTGGCCTTTGAGAATTTGCCCGTGGCCCGTAAATATTTTTTTGCGGTGCAATTGGCTTGTTTAAGATGCAGTCAGTCAATTTTCGAAGTCACTGAGCTTGAAATTATATCATGATTATTCCAGAAAACTTGTTTTACACAAAATGTTTCATTTTTGTAATTAGACTAACATATTGTTGGTGATCGGAAAAGTTGCAGTAGCACTCTTCCAGGAAAAAAAACTAAATGCTACGGCAATTTAATGGTTGTTACATACATGTAGTTATTTTCATTGGCTGAGTGCATACTTCTGTTTGCAAATATGTGGTTGGTTATCAGTAATTCAGTAATTAAGATAAACTGTGACTCAAGAGTGCATGTGTGACTTTTTGCGAGAATAAAAGGAGAAGTACAAGCATGGCTTTTTCCAGTTCTTACAGCGCCTGCATTGCAGTATCCATTTTTTAAACCCCTTATTGATTAGATAGACAAATTCGTAACCTGCATATTTCTTCATAAGAACTGTCAGGTTATCAAGCACTAGAACTACTTCCTTCATAACCAAGGGCGTAAAGATAAGTATGGTGCTTTAAAGCTTTAAAGTGTAACTACCTTAGTAGACACTGGTCCTGATTGTGGAGCAGCCTCAATCGTTTCTGCTGCTGGTTCAGAAACACCTCTGTGTCTAGAGATATGGAAGTCAAGCTAATTGTAAAGCTTCTCCCACTGGGCAGATGATATAAAAGAAATATTCTGCCTCAGAGGCTATCTTGCAGTTTGTCAAGCTCATGACCATCAAGCTGTCCAACCTCTGAGCAAAACAGAGGACAGAAAAACAAGCAGAAAGGCAAAACAGAGCAGAAGAGGGCAAGACAGAGAGCACTCAGACATTAACACACCCCCTCACAGACCCTCTGAGACACCAATGCACCCACTCACAAATCCATTCAGACTCATGCACACACTCCGACAAATGTACTCACTCACAGACCGACAAGATACCCGCTTAGACACCCACTCACAGACCCATGCACTCACTCACACCCACCCACTTATGCCCACTCACAGACCTACTGAGACACTCATGCACTCACACACACTCACTGTCAAAGGTTACTGTTAAAGTTAGAAAATAAAATGTAAACCTTAGAAATTGACTTAAAATGTCAAAGGTTACAGTGACAGTATAGTTAGGAAATAACAATAAAAAACAAAGGAATTCACAAAGCAAACAAAGGTTACAGGTATAGTTTGGAATTAGAATGAAAAAAACGTAGAAATTCACTGAAAATAACAATGGTTACAGGGGCGTTCTAGTTGGACTTTGATTTCACTTGTACAAAACCATAGAAATTTAGCTGTTACAGTTACCTGAGCGAACTATAACTTATGCCCCCGCAATGCACTGTTTATGACCTCACATATTACAATACTCATGACATGGTCCTTGACCTCACTGATGACATCATTGACATCTCGAATTACACCACTGATAGCATTACTAACTACATCAACCACTGAGCCACTCACAAACACACCCCTAAACGACTTTTCATACAATCACTCATACAACCATTCACAAACCCATACAAATACTCTCACAACCACTCTCATCTGTAGTCACTCACACAGCCACTCACATACAGCCACTCACACAACCAATCACCCATTCAACTACTCATGCAACCAGTCACTCACCTGTACTTCCAGTCACATAGCCACACACTGACCTATACAGCTACTCACATATCCACTAACTCGCATATACAGCTACCCACAAACCCACCCTCACATCCATACAGGCGCTCACACATCCTCTAACTCACCCATACAGCCATTCACATAGGCACTCAGTCTCCAATAAGGCCACTCACACATCAACTCACTTAACCAAACATCCACTCACTCACCCATACAGCCACTTACACACCCACTCACTTACTCATACTGCCATTCAGACACCCTCTTACTCACCCATACATTCACTCTCCGACCCACTCACACAGCCAATTAATCACCCGAATATCCACTGACACATCAACTCACTCACCAATACACACAGGCACACAGCCACTCGCATAATGTATGTAGGAAATAGTCACTCATTAGTAGTATACCTACTATACTAATTAAACTTTTGTAGTAGCTTAGTATATATGTTTAACAATCATAAACTCTTAGAAAATACTTACACTTACTGGATGATGTCATTTGAGATGTCACTAACCATGTCATGAGTGATGTAATATGTGATGTTGTAAGCAGTGCATTGTGGGGGTGTAAGTTAGTTCGCTCGGGTATCTATAACTGCTGAACTATGGTTTTGTACGAGTGAAATCAGAGCCCAACTGTAACGTCCCTGAACCATGTTTTTTTCCAGTGAATATGTATATATATATATATATGTGTATATATATGTGTGTGTGTATATGTGTATATATATATGTGTGTGTGTATATGTGTATATATATATATATATATGTGTATGTGTGTATGTGTATATGTGTGTATGTGTGTATATATGTGTGTATATATATATGTGTATATGTGTGTGTATATATATGTGTGTGTATATATATATATATATGTGTATATGTATATATATATATATATATATATATATATATATATATATATCCAAAAAGCAGTTGCCTGCAGATGAAGGAACCCACAGAGATGTTGAAAATCCGCCTTCTTTATTCATGGGGTGAAAACACAGCACAACAAAAGGGAACTGTTGCCAGCAAATGAAGTCCTTTCCGACGCGTTTCGTGCTTGCCGCACTTCTTCATGGGATGGGCTTTCATTCAGAGTGACGCTTAGGCAATTTGTAAGGCACCAGTAAGTAAAAAGTCCCGCCCACAGGGCGTCACCGCCGCGTGGCTTTCTGGTTCTTGTGGTGCCACAGTTATACTTCAATGCGTTGCCCAGTCTGTCACCCTTCCTATATAAGACACCAAGTGGGTTGCGGAAACAGGGCTCCTGAAGTCCGTGTTAATAACTTCCCCCATAGGCACATCTCCCCCAGCGCCGACTCGAACCTAATCGTGCCAGCAGGGCTGCACAGCGTGCAGCAGGGTTCACAACGCGGCTCAGGCGGTGCCGCAAACAATCCAAAAAGCAGTTGCCTGCAGATGAAGGAACCCACAGAGATGTTGAAAATCCGCCTTCTTTATTCATGGGATGAAAACACAGCACAACAAATATATATATATATATGTGGATATGTGTATATGTATGTGTATATGTATGCATATGTGTATATGTGTGTATATGTATGTGTATATATATATATATGTGTATATATATATATATATATATATATATATATATATATATATATATACACTGAAAAAAACATAGGTTATAGACCATATATAGTTAGGAATTAGCATTTACAAAACCTTATTTTACTCACACAAAACCATTGAAATTTCATATATAGTTAGATGCACTAACTATATATCGCGCACCCGCAATCTACTGCTGATCATGTCACATATTACATCATTCATGACATGGTCAGTGACATCACTGATGACATCACTGATGACATCACTGATGACATCTCATTTCCCATTACTGATCACATCACTTATGACATCATTCATGTGATAATAGAGTGAACCTCTTCAGACTCTAATATAACCTTAGATACACTCAGAGTAAATAGATGCTCACAGACTGTCACTCATCCATGGAGTTACTTACACACCTAGTCAGTCATGCAAAGAATCAATTACACCTCCATTCCCTCAACTAAACAGTTATACACACCTTACTTATTCAAACATATACTAACACATATTTACTCTCTTATCCAATCCCTGATACAAATTCTCAATGATCCATACAGCCACTCATACATTCACTGGCTCTTATGCACAGTTATTTATATATGTCAACTCTCACATGTACTGTGTTTTACATATGTACTTACTTTGAAATGTAGCACTGAGATATCCATTCACTCACCAATGCACTCATGCACACAGTCAACTGCCCATACAGATGTTTCCACATGCACTTTTGAACCCATACATCTAGTGAATCAACTGCTCACACATCTATGCACATAGTCACACACCTCACAGCCACCCACACACACACACACACACACACACACTCACTCTCTCAAACAAATACTTGGGCAACCTATCATTAACCAATATACTTAATCATAAAGCTAATGATCAACATAAGCAGCAGTTTACAGAACAACAGACATAATGATGCACAAATGAATACACTTTAGTCACTAACCCATGCACTCAGTGAGACACATTTAATCACTCACACAGTCAGTCATGCACCTACTAAATCCTTCATCCAGAGACTTATACATCCACTCATTCTTCAATATGTACACATACTTTGACTTTTCAGAAATATACAGTCACTGGATGTTGTCATCAGTGATGTCATCAGTGATGTCACTGACCATGTCATGAATGATGTAATATGTGACATGATCAGCAGTAGATTGCGGGTGCGCGATATATAGTTAGTGCATCTAACTATATATGAAATTTCAATGGTTTTGTGTGAGTAAAATAAGGTTTTGTAAATGCTAATTCCTAACTATATATGGTCTATAACCTATGGTTTTTTCAATGAATTTCATTGGTTTTTTAAAAGCTAATATCTGTAGCTGTAAAATGTATTTTTCTTTCAATCTAAAAATATATTTTATATGTTTGTTTAATTTGTTTTTATTATTTTTTTTTTCGCTCCTGGTTCGCGAACCGGGAAGCTTTCCGTTAGCTCAATTTGATGCTGCGACCCGGTCCGCTAACAGGTAAACGTTCCGTTTGCGCAACTGCCGCGTTAGAAATGAACATCGTGACGAGTCGCGGAAGCGCGACATATTACGTTGCCGCATAATGCGTCTTATGACGCGCCGCGTTAGCGCACCCGGAAGTGCTCCGGACCGCGAACAGAGGCGCGAAACGCAGCTTCCCGGAAGCGATCCGGAGCGCGGCGCGCAGCGCGTAATGCAAGCGTAACTGGTCATGTGACTTGTAAATAAAACTTTTCATTGGTTCATTTCACTTTTGGTTTCCTAATGATGTAAGACTAGGTCAGGTGACCTTACAATAACACTTTTCATTGGTTTAGAACTATTTTTTTCCCAAATGATGAAAGCCCCCACCTTTTTTCTCACTCTGACTTTCAACTTTGTGAAAGGAAGACCTATTTTGGACAGTGGGAAATGGCTTCGTAGTAGCTTCAGCTGGTGCCCCCCCCCCCCCCCCACCACCACCATCACCTCCTCATAGGAAGAAAGGACCACCTTCACAGTTCCTTGCAAACCCTGAGGAGGAAGAGGATCAAGAAGAGGAAGAGTAAGAACAGGCATCACAATTTTTAGAAGAGTTGTCCCGGGTATCTCATTATAAAAATAGTTTTATTTGGCAGTTTTTTTCATTTCCAGCAGGAGAAAAAAAAGTTAATGCTCGCTACGTGACGTGCCTAATATGCAAGCAGAACTTATCCAGAGGCACAGAAAAGAAGTATAGTTATGGGAATCATACTATGCACCGTCATATGCAGAGGTGGCATCCTCTAAATTATAGCCGGGTAGAGCTGCGTGACCTGCAAGACAACCCTCCAACTTCTGTGGCCAGGACATCAGCAGAGATATCTCTGTCAGGGCCAGAGGCACGAGAAACAGTGCCAAACATCCAGGAAAATTTTGTGCATATGAAGATTGTTTGTTTATATCGCGGCACCTTATTTTCATGTGCCAATATGAGTATTAAGTTAGTTAATTTAGCATTTGAAAAACACAAATGCTTTAAACGCCCCAAGAAATACATTTTTTTTTTGCTCCTGTTGAGCCCTTTTCAATGCCTGTTTTTTGTTCTTTCCCTTTCAAAAAACAAAAAAAACATAAAATTGTTCAAAAAATACAAAAAAAACAAATAATGTTCAAAAAAGTAAAAAAAAATATAAAACAACAAAAACATAAAAAAACAGTTCTTTTCAGAACTACCTCCCCTTTATACAAAAATTGCTAGAAAGTGTAACTCTCTGGCAAGCTGTATTTTTTTTAGTTCGCTTTCCGGTTCGCTCGCCGGTACGCGAACCGGGAGCTAACTCCCCAAATTTTTTTTTTTTAAAAAGGAGTAAGTACAAGGGAAGTAAACAAAGAGTAATGTTAAAAGAAAGACAGCTATAGGGACTAAACCAGAGATGCTGTTTAATAAAAAGATGGAAGAGGATATAATTGTGGAAAACATAATAGGTAAAGAAGTGAAAGAATCAAGCATTGAAAATGCAATAGGGCACACAATAGAAGAGTTTGTCCTTTTGGTTTTGCAAATGGATGAGTGGCGTTGCGTGGATGAGTGGCGTTGCGTGGATGAGTGGCGTTGCGTGGATGAGTGGCGTTGCGTGGAAGAGTGGCGTTGCGTGGAAGAGTGGCGTTGCGTGGATGAGTGGCGTTGCGTGGATGAGTGGCGTTGCGTGGATGAGTGGCGTTGCGTGGATGAGTGGCGTTGCGTGGATGAGTGGCGTTGCGTGGATGAGTGGCGTTGCGTGGATGAGTGGCGTTGCGTGGATGAGTGGCGTTGCGTGGATGAGTGGCGTTGCGTGGATGAGTGGCGTTGCGTGGATGAGTGGCGTTGCGTGGATGAGTGGCGTTGCGTGGATGAGTGGCGTTGCGTGGATGAGTGGCGTTGCGTGGATGAGTGGCGTTGCGTGGATGAGTGGCGTTGCGTGGATGAGTGGCGTTGCGTGGATGAGTGGCGTTGCGTGGATGAGTGGCGTTGCGTGGATGAGTGGCGTTGCGTGGATGAGTGGCGTTGCGTGGATGAGTGGCGTTGCGTGGATGAGTGGCGTTGCGTGGATGAGTGGCGTTGCGTGGATGAGTGGCGTTGCGTGTGTGTGTGGCGTTGCGTGTGTGTGAGTGGCGTTGCGTGTGTGTGAGTGGCGTTGCGTGTGTGTGAGTGGCGTTGCGTGTGTGTGAGTGGCGTTGCGTGTGTGTGAGTGGCGTTGCGTGTGTGTGAGTGGCGTTGCGTGTGTGTGAGTGGCGTTGCGTGTGTGTGAGTGGCGTTGCGTGTGTGTGAGTGGCGTTGCGTGTGTGTGAGTGGCGTTGCGTGTGTGTGAGTGGCGTTGTGTGTGTGTGAGTGGCGTTGTGTGTGAGTGGCGTTGTGTGAGTGGCGTTGTGTGTGTGTGAGTGGCGTTGTGTGTGTGTGAGTGGCGTTGTGTGTGTGTGAGTGGCGTTGTGTGTGTGTGAGTGGCGTTGTGTGTGTGTGAGTGGCGTTGCGTGTGTGTGAGTGGCGTTGCGTGTGTGTGAGTGGCGTTGCGTGTGTGTGAGTGGCGTTGCGTGTGTGAGTGGCGTTGCGTGTGTGTGAGTGGCGTTGCGTGTGTGTGAGTGGCGTTGCGTGTGTGTGAGTGGCGTTGTGTGTGTGTGAGTGGCGTTGTGTGTGAGTGGCGTTGTGTGAGTGGCGTTGTGTGTGTGTGAGTGGCGTTGTGTGTGTGTGAGTGGCGTTGTGTGTGTGTGAGTGGCGTTGTGTGTGTGTGAGTGGCGTTGTGTGTGTGTGAGTGGCGTTGCGTGTGTGTGAGTGGCGTTGTGTGTGTGTGAGTGGCGTTGCGTGTGTGTGAGTGGCGTTGTGTGTGTGTGAGTGGCGTTGCGTGTGTGAGTGGCGTTGCGTGTGTGAGTGGCGTTGCGTGTGTGAGTGGCGTTGCGTGTGTGATTGGCGTTACTGTGGGGAGGGGGGGGAGGAGAAATGCACACGGCGGACAGGGGAGGGGACGGAGCGGGGAGAGCAGAATGAGGGTGTAAAGCAGCCGGGGCCTTTGAAGTGAAGCTAATCTTCACTTCAAAGGTGTGGGAGGAGTGCGGCTGAGGGAACAGACGGCGATTTGGTAATGTGAACACGCATTTTAGGTCACTGCACTTGCGCATTGACCTAAAAGCCACGGGGACAGCTCCAAATTGCCACATTTAGTTAAACTTTGTTTAAAGCTCTATAGTCTGAAGCCCTATAGTAGGTGAATGTGATAGAAATGTAACGAAAAGAGTAGAAAACATTTACCTTATAATTGTTGTTTACTTCACTTTTTTTTCATACTTTCAATCTGTGAAAGAGAATAAACATTTGAAAAATATTAAAACATGTATTTAAAAATTAGAAAAGACAAGGGAAAAGGTTGAAGGACAAACAGTTTTTCGACAACTTTGACATTTACAGAAGCCTCTGCTTCTCCAGGCCCCCTACACAGTCCTAAAGATATATATTTTAAACTAACAGTATCTTGATGCTGATGAAGTGAGGCCTATTTTGGAACATGGTGCATCTTTTGCACTGCTGATGTCTCACAACAGTGATGCAATGGCAGCGCAAAAGAGATGTAAAGCCATCATAAAATTGTCCCTAACATTTTAAATGATTGTTTCAGGATGCAAATAAGATGTGTCCTATCCAGAGGTTTGTTTGAGGTGAGGCCTACTCGGGTTTCAAAATAAAACAGTACCCAGAAGTGCAGCACTGTATGCATTAACTTTGACACTTACAGAAGCCTCAGCTTCTCCATGTCTACCTCACATTTCTAAATGTATATCATAAGTACAAAAAGTAGAGAATTAATTATACATGTTAAATGGTTTATTTTTGCTGTTCTCAGAATGTATCAAATTTCACTAAAATCAGTGATTTGAAGGTATTCATCATGTAACAGCAGGGAAAAAAAACACAATCAAAATGATTGTGTATAAAAAAAACCATACAACATAAGAAATCAGAATTCAAAACTCCTTAAAATTAACTTACTTTCCATGACGTCGAAGGATGTCCTATGAACAGCTTACACTCTGTTGTGCTGTTAATATTTTCAGCCCGCCACTTTCTGAAAGAAAACCTCTATCGTTTTGAAAAATATGTTACATACGATAAAAGACTTCTCACATTCTACCACATGTTTCCACAAGGCCAAATCATGTTAGAGCCATTTACAACTCTTGAAATTCTTGTAAGCAAATCCCGTCAATTTCTATTTTCGCAACTTTCAGAAAGAAAACGTTTAAGATTACTTTCACAATCCAGGACTACTAATATCTTACCATTGTTGCTCACTCATGTTCTACATTTCCTATGACACTGATAATGCTTACTATGAAGTAGTTACTTGCATCAGGTTTATATTTTTGAATTTTAAAATGACATTATAATCAAAAGTTTGGATAAATAATCTAGACAGCATTGCAGACTTACATTCCCTCTACTCCATGAACCTCTTGAAATTCCTCAGAACAAATCCCGAGATTCTGACCTAAAATATTGGTTTTAAAAACACCAGGTAAGAATTTTTAAGGTCAAAGGGCAATTTCTTTTTGAAAGTTAAAACAGAATCGTTGCAGAATGACCAGCCGTTTCTGGACGTTAAATAAGTTGTGTAATGTCCTGATGTTATTGTAGGACCGTCATGATATATAATTGCTGCAGTTACAAAAGTCCTTCCTGATATTGTCAACTGCGAAGCAACAATTTTTTTTATTAAAGTTGTCAATTTAGTTCCATCAGGCCTACATCGTTGGAACATTAAAATGACATACTGGCCATATCTTCGTAAAAATAATGTTGACATCATTTCAGATTTACATTGGCTACACTCCATGTTGTGATCAGCTGCTTTTACTAGCTTATGAAAGGACACTGATTTACTGTCTGGCAAAGTTAAATATATAAATCTTTCAGAATCTACACTAGTAGTACTTGATACCCTACAATTCTCGCAGTCATGCTGCCATTGATAAGAAAGCCCAAACAGGTGATCTAAATCTACACCTTCAGCATGCAATACATCAAGCATATACATTAAAAACTCCTGACAATCTTGCTGAATATTTTGAGAGAATTGTGTTTGACCTGAACATCTGTCTAACAGATTTCGAATTTCAGACACACTTTGTATTTTTGTTCTATCAGTGCTACATTTCTCTAACACAGAGTTTAACAAACTGCAAAATCTTTGATCCGAATTGACCACAATCTCTTCTTTTACATTTACTAGAGAAAACAAAACATTAACCACTACATTAGCATAGCAGTTGACACCAGAACTATTTTCAAATTTAAAACCAACATCTTCAACAGAATCCATTTTCTTTCTGCTTATAATTTCAGGTTCATCGACTTTTCGTCTTTTTGCTATAACCTCCGTACTATTGGTCACATTTCTTCGTTTCCGGCCTACCACACGTTTCTCAAACAAAGGATATTGAGGCAAATGTGGCGCATACTCTCTTCTTAACCTATTGTATTCCTTAACACAATCTAGATCTGCACAAATGTTTGTGACATCACAGTCTATCAAGTACAATCCCGATAAAGTTCTAACTCGTGACAATGCCACATATGCCATACCCTCCTTGAACACAGAACTGCCAATATTCACCAAAGCACTATCTACACTTAAACCTTGCGATTTATGGATTGTCACTGCATATGCCAAGCAAACAGGAAACTGCTTACGGCGCACATATAAGTCTTTTACAAGCAAAAATCTAGCAGAAGAACGACCAATTAGCTGTACTTCCTCAATGCCATCAAATTTAATTTTTAATAATTCAATTCCATCTCTATTTCTGTATTTCTCAAAATCAACAACATTACCCATTGATCCATTTACCAGACCTCTTTCAACATGTAAATTCCTTCTCAAAATGAGTCGGCAATTTAAGCACACATTCAAAGTCTTTTCAAAACCCGCAGTTTTAGATATAGTCTTCTCTAATGAATCCAATTTAGATTTCAAATTCTCAGACAAAATAATTGTTGCTCCCATATGCTCTATTTTGTCAATAGCTTCAAGTTTCACAATCTCTTGTTTTTCTAAATTCAACATTTTGTTGTTGAAGATGGCACATTCTGCAAGAGTTGGCATCAAACATATTCCAGATTTCTTCTCAGTAATTTTCTTAAAAATATTCTCAGGCACAATGTCTTGTTCTGGATATAAATTGGTCAGTAATCGTGCATGTAAAGCTTCTTTTGCATGCTCGGTCACTTTTCCAATTCTAACATCTTGTAAAATATTCTTGTAATCTTCATCCTTCGCCTGACTCATATTTTCATGCAGTTCAGCATAATTGAAGTTTAACCATATATTGACGTTGCCAATGCTCCCTAGGCACTTCCTGATATCTTCATGCGTGTGTATTTTGAACACAGGTTGTCCTTTCACTGGTGTTAGCTGCAGAAGATCTCCGAAAACAATGATGTGTTTGCCACCAAATAACACATCATACTCTGTTTTAAGAACTTCTTGCATTCTCAAATGCACAAAGGCAAGCATGAGATTTGAAACCATGCTTACTTCGTCAATGATAAGAAGTTTCATTTTCCTCAAGACTCTTGAAACTTCACGACCAGCATCTCCAGATAACTTGTGGTATTGTAATTTGTTGTCATGCTCCACTGGCAACATTAGTAGACGATGCAAAGTAATTCCTTTAATGTTATGTGCTGCCAGTCCAGTTGGGTAGCCATGGGATGCCCCTTTGCACCGGAGTTAGCTATACTTTTTATGTCATTATTTGAAGAGAAGTTTGTGTACCAGTCAAACCCATTCAAAGAAAAAATCACAAGTTGGAGTCGATACATCGACGATGTTTTTATGACTTGGAAAGGGACGGAAGAGGAATTGAAGGAATTCCACCATTGGCTAAATGCAAGAACGGAGGAAATCAAATTCACCATCAATTACTCCAAAATTAAAATGGCATTCCTCGATGTAGAAGTGTACCCGACCGATGATGGTTTGGTCACAACATTATACAAAAAATTGACGGACAGAAACAAAGCATTACACTTTAACAGCAGCCACCCGCGCAATTTGAAAGAGAATCTCCCATTTTCACAATACTTGCGGGTCAGGAGAAACTGCCACTTTAAGGATGAATATATGCTACATGCTGCGAACTTGACTGAAAAACTATCACAAAGAGGCTACCCCATTAAACTTCTCAGAAGAACAATGAAAAGAGTGTGGTGGATCCCCCGAGATACACTATTAACAAATAAGGTTAAACCACCCCAGAACAGGATGGTCTGCGTCTCTACATTCTGCCCAAACTCAAATGTCTTCAAAAAAACAATTTTACAAAACTGGCATTTAGTGGAAAATATAGACGAGACACTTAAAGACAAGCCATTATTTGCCTTTAAAAAGGACCAAAGTGTAGCCAATCACCTAGTTCGAGCAGCACTTAAACCGAACATAACAACAATCAGCACTATGCTAGGATTACCACCGATCCAAGGCCATCGCAGATGTGGCTCTTGTATCTGCTGTGCAAGTACCGAGGAAGGAAATTTGTTTCAACATAAACAGATATCCTGGAAACACGAAAAATTTACAAATTGTAAATCTAAGTACGTCATATATGGGATCAAATGCCCCTGTGATCAACTTTACATCGGAAAAACAAGTCAGGAGGTGAGATGTCGCATTACCCAGCATAAATCACGCATTAAAAAGAATGTATTAACGGCCCCACTGGTTAACCATTGGGTAAATCACAAACATACCGTTGATGAATTGAGATGGACAGTGATTGCTAAAATTGAGAAAGATCCTAGAGGTGGTGACATTGAGGAAAAATTGTCACACACTGAAGCCATGCTGATAGTCAAATTCAATTCTGCAATAGATGGCCTTAATGAACTCTCCGAGCTTTATCGCCTGTAAATCTGTAGAAGAAGATGAGAAGACCGAGATTCAGACTTCTGTCTCCCACATAGACTGTGAACCACGGCCCCATACACCCAAACTCAAAAACGCGGCCCGTTTCCATGACAACGGACTACGAAACTACAATCCCCATAATCACCGGGTAACCAGGAAGTGAGTTAAAACCACCGAACGCGAGATCAAGGCTACCGACTGGATGGTGCCGGTTACTGGACTAAGGAACAGAGACCGAAGAGCGCAGACCCCCCGAGTGAGATAGCGGACACGACGCAAACAGGTAAACGATTTTACTTGGTAGGGAAACATCGCAAAAGAGGCGATTTTCACAATCAATCTGGATATCTGATACCAGCTCCCTTTCCATTACAGGAGACCGGAGCACGCGAATTTTTCGCTCAATACAGATGGAGATATCCGTGAACTCCCTGCGCTAAGCAATTATCAGTAAGTCGCTTTGTGCAAACTATTACGATGACGGAAACGAGCTTTTTCCCACCAAATCCTAAAACCATCCCTGTTTTTCACCCCCCAGTTATCCACTTCCACCCGAAAATTTCTTCCAGTTAAATTAACAGCCGCAGTAGGCGTAAGACGATGTAAGTAATCACGAGTGAATGTTTTCGTTAAGACTGAATGAATGCCCCCCTTGCGTGTTTACTCCAGAGGCTAAAATCCACCTCATTTTTTGTCCACAGTTACAACCACAAAAAGAAAAGCCAGCCACTGAGAGGTATGATTAGTTCTCTACCCACACTGTAGCGTTGTGAGGTGCTGGTTTTTCCACCCACCTGACCCATTTTCGTTCTCCATTCGCAGGCACATGGTCCTGATGAGATTTCCCCACAACCAGGGGTTATCGAAACGCGTAGACCTCTTCTATTCAGCATTAGGAACCCTTGATTATTTCGAAAAATAACAACATTGTGTACTTGTTTTTTTCCAATGCTTTGTCTGTTTTCTAATTGTGCCATTGTATAGATTTGTAAATAACTGTAATATATCTAATTATGATATTTTGTGTGGTATGAATGGTGACTGCAAGTTGTGATTTTTTGTCTAAACATTTTTTCAGTGTATTGTTAGTCGTTTAAGTTTTGTTCATTGTGATTTATGATGTGGAACTAAAGTAATGTTTTCTAATTGAAAAAACAAAAAGATGCATATTGAGTTGACACATGCATTTAAGTTAAAAATAAAACAAAACTGATTCATTCCGAAATATGTTTCTTTGAGAATCACTGCTTGATTCAGTGATTCGAGTGATCACCCGGGATCCAGCACATAAGTAACGTGGCAATATTGGTACCGCTTTTGGTTTATTAATGCCAGTCCAGTTGGAGCGGTGACAACACAAGACAGCGATGACTCAGTCCTTTCCTGCAAATAACATGAAATTGCTTTAATGAGGAAACTTTTTCCAGTTCCCGCTTCTCCACTCACGTACAATCGGACAGGCTTCAACGACATACATGAGCACTCTTTCTTCTCATGACTTAATCCATGCTCAATTTGCTCGGTAACTTGGTCATATATTTTCCTCTGCTCAACGTTGAGTTGTCTTTCCAAGTCTTCTAAGTTAACCGCATCCTCCTGAGCATGTGCCATGGCTCTTTCTACTTCATTCATAGCAGTGGCGGCTTCATTTTCGATAACAGGTCCTCCTAGTGGATCCTGACTCAATGAAACAGAACTCTGACTGTCCTGAGAACTGTCTCTAGCAATCTCGGCTGCAATCGTTGCTTCCTGCTCGATTTCCAAAGTCAACATTTCTAGATATTTGGGAAAAGAAGAACATTCTATGGTCTCCTTGGCGGCATTGAAAGAGTCTTCATAACAAAGAAAATCTCCAAGCAGTTCTTCTTCTGCACGCCAAGGCTTGAAAAGTTGCAAGAGTGCTAAATAGAAAAACTCTTTTTTTTTCTGGAGATTCGCCGCTCAATTTTCGATGGTTTACCAAGTGGCATTTTCTTTGCTTGACCAGACATCCCTCACTTCCAATTACAGCATACACTCCTTTCTCAATATCTTCTTTGATGTTCCTCTTGAATATGTAATTTTGTAGAACATCATATAGACAAACATTCTCGAGGTGACTGCTTCGATTTGGATAATATGTATCCAACATGTTGGTCTTCAGAATATCGGTACTGTTTGGCTCCTTTTCCGCCAAATACTCAATATCCCGGACAGGTTTTAGAACTCTATTTCGCGTTGCAGCAAGACCAAGACTCGCCCAAACAATACTCCTGGATTTGGCATAGAGACTTGCTGAAGACAACCGGTCAGAACATTCGTAAGCTCCGATTTCTCGATGCGACAACATCTTCAGACTGAAACTGTACAACTTCTTGCTGAGGCTCTTTTCATGGGAAATGTCCTCCCACATATCCTTCAATTCTGTCTTTTCTTTTTTGGTGATGTAAGATGTCACATACCGAGCCACAGCCATACAGTTGTCAGCCACAAACTGTATATCCATGTTAGCATTCCACATGGACAAAATCACTGGGTTGTAGTTGTTGATGTACTTGGACTCTTCGTTTCTTTTTAAATTGTATGTGTTTTTGGGTGATTTCCTCGTCACATTATGTCGCAGCGAAGACATCAAACTGTTTACTCTTCCTTTAGAAATCACCGGTCGTGGAAAGTTGAAACGACATTTGGTGTAGAACTTGTCCTTGTTTCTGAATTTACGACGACAGTACTTTCCACAACGATGGCTTTGGAAACGTAGAACTTGTTCTCTTAGGCTTTTCTTCTCCTTTGCGTTTGGAACAGCACACGTAGAATACTGTTCTATGAAACTCATCACTAAGTCATCCGGATCTGTTCCAAATTTAGGTGCATCCTTGATCCACAGCAGCATATGTATATGAGGAGCACCTCTTGCTTGGTACTCCTTTCTCCAGAAGAAATCCAACACCTCTCCAAGAGGTGGATTCTTCTTATTCATGATGAAAGACATCATAGCTTCAAATCTATGATTGAAGTACCTGCATACATTCACTGGATCCAAAGAGCACAGTTCTCCGGGTGTCTTGAATTCAATCTTTTCAATGTTTCCATTTGCCTCTCGTAGAAATTCAAGTAAGTCTTCCCAGCTATACTCGGCACAGCTCAGAGTGAGGAACCATGCCGGAGTTCCTAAGTTCCTCAGCATACATTTTAAATCACCATGACGACGGTACCAGTACTCCTTAGTACCACGCTGACACGCCATGAGATTAATTAGGTGAGAATCCAAAATACTGTCTTGGACATTGACTTTATCCATAAAGTCCCTTGCCGAGATGTTTTGCATCTGTATACCACTTTTCAAGATGTGGTTCACTGCATATGACAGTCCTGACAGATCGCTTTCAAACAGGAGATGAAACAAATAGGGAATGCATTGTAGAAACCTAGCATCTACTGCATACAATCGTAAAGTCCGGTATTTTGAAGCAGGAATTTGAACAGGTTGCTCATCATATCGTCCTCCTCGACCTGTGGGAAATAGCTGTGGGAAACACCGAGCTTCCAAACTTTCCTCCCAAACACTAATGGGACTCCCTTTGGCTTGTTTCATTTGAAACAACTCAATAGCATTCCCCATAACTTCCTTGGAATGCAAAGGATGAACACTATAATGTTCATATATTTCTTCCTTTTTAGAGGCTTCTACTTTTTCAATTTGACCAGGACACACATCGCTATCCTCTTCCTCACTTACTTCATCTTCTGCAACATATACTTTCTTATAGTACTTATTATTTTTTTTTTAAATACAATGTTGCCTTTTTGACTTTCCTAACATCCACTAAATCTTGCCATATTTTCTTACTCTTTGTCGGAACACCATTAACTATGATAACTAGAGGTTCCTCTTCCACTTTCTCTACTCCAATTGTGTTAATGTTTTTGTTCAAATCTAGAGGCAAATAAACAACTCTTCCCTTTAATCCTCTCTGTAAATCTGATGGAGGCAACTTCCCTGTCTTTGGCTCCATTCTTACAATAGCCTGAAAGGGATGGATACTTTGAATCAAAATAGATTCATAAGTATTTAAATCCTTCAATTCAGAAGGAATCTCAACCAATTCCAGATTATTATGAACCGCCCTAGCAGGCATCTGGTTTTGGTTTAATTTGTTACAACAATAAGTACACACACGTTGATCTGATCCCAAATCAAAACAATTTTCTACCATCAAGTATGTCGCGAAATCCTTCCATTCACTATTATTTTCCCTTTCACTTTTTGCATATAAATCCACTAACTTAGTCTGATTCTTATAATAAGTGCGTCGACAACACACACAAGTGAAATTAGGCCTCTCACTTGATTTCACCTGAAACGTGGCAATTTCCTTCTGAAAATTATCTGTACTGGAAACCCTTACATTATCTTCAACATTACCCTCTTCTTCTGGGTCAATTTGAACATTCTCCTCTTTACTTCCAAAGTAACAAAACTCAATTTCTTCACAAATATTCTTCACATCTATTTCAGAACCATGGAAAAGAGCAGCACATAATTGTTTAAGCATAATTGCTGGACTCTTAGCATAATACAACATTCTAACTAATTTCCTCACTTTATTATGATGCACTGCTAGCATCCTAAAATGATGAAAAACACTCTGGCATACTCTCCTGGAAAGACAAGCCAGTGAATGACCATGCAAACCTGTCACTTCTCTCACTCTGCAAGGATCTAATTCTTGCAACAACTTCATTTTCTGCTTCAAACTTTTCTTATTAAATGTCCGTACAAAATCACAAAGCAAATCGATTGAATCCTGTCGCACACTACAAATACTACTACAGTTCCAGGTGTACACAGGACCCTTAGGACGTCTTCCTAAAACCTCATTACCTAACACCTCTTCTCTCTCTGTTGTCACAAGTTTTTCTTTTTCAACTGGACATCCATCTTTCACTTCATAAGCTCGACCACTGGTGTCAACTGCATGCACCAAATCATTATCCTGGAAATAACTCTCCTCATTAAAAAATGCCTCAGAACTTGAACTATGCATCCAGTCTCCTGAGAAAACATCACAAAAATTACTACGATTAATTATTCTCTTCCATCTATTTGTTTTGAAATCATAAATTACCTTGTTTACCTTCCTTATTCTGTTGATTATCAAAATAAATAACTTTTGTTTAATTTCAAATGCCTGATCAATAACTTTCTCAACTTTTTTTTTTTCTCTTATAAAAAACCACTTTCTGTTGACCTTTGTTAATATTTTTTAACAAATTGCCAATTATCCTGTTGCGGAACATTCGTTTACGAATGTCCCTAAACAGTTTTTTCCTTCTGCTATCATGCACGGAGTTATCTCTTGCTCTAGCAGTAACATTTTTGATTGGCCCGTCCTTTCCGTTTAAATTGCTTCTTTTTTTCTGCACTGAAACATTTTCTGTAGTAATACTTTTTTTAGTACAAATTTTTCTTATGAATGATTTCGTGGTCTTACCCGGTGCTTTCTTGGTGACTTGACAAGTTTTTTTTGTAGAGGACTGCTGCAGTAATTGATGGACCTGCTGTCTTTGACGTCTTGTAGCCTTTCTAATTCGATTCTTAGTTAGCATTTTCAAATTTTGAAATAATCTGCAGTTGAATCTGTGCTAAAATATAATAAAAAATGTAATTAATCACTATTACCAAACAGTAAATCAATAACAGTCATCAAAAACTTAACACCCTGCTTGTTATTTTAACATAGAATAATTTTTAGTGCATTGGCAAATTTAGAAATCACAAATAGTAGCCAAGAAATTAAATGCTTCTACATTTTACCTGTGTTGTTTTATATGTGAATCTGAACTAATTTTACAAGCATATTTGATTATTTTAATAAAGACACTACACACAAACTATTTTTGAACTTTTGTTTAATTTTAAATGAAACGGTTTACATTTTTACTACATAGGCTCAAGCAGATCAGCTTCCCACCCTATATCATACAATTCTGACAAATCGTCATTCTCATCATATTCTTCATCCTCCTCAGGATTTAAATGATATAAGGGATCTACTTCCACTGACGTTTCAATGACAAGTTCAACGATAAGATCGAGATCAACCGATTGCCTCTCATGCTTGATGTTGTTGTTATCTTTAAAAAAAGAGAACAACAATGAGATGTTGCAGACTAAGACACAAATCTCAGACTAGAATAGTGAAATTGTTTAACAAGAGTATCATTTTGCAGCTATTATTTAGCCATGTCCAGCGATGCTGAAGAGGTGAGGCCTATGTCCAAGTCTTCAGTAAACAGGACTCATCTCTTCTTAACCTAGGATAAGCCTGACCGACTCTGTGTCCCCTGCACATACGTAAATGTATAGGGACAGATTTATGTTAACTGGCACATCCCCAGGGATGCTCCAGTTAACGTGCACCACTGCTCTGCTACCCATGGTGTGGCACATTTACATTGTGGAGCACCATTGAATAAAAACAGCACAGATGCGTCACGCATCGGTGCCGTAAAAGCAACACATTGCACAAGTCACGTCATAAACACGACATGTCAACTGCAATGCACAGGAGGAAGCCACACATTGCATGGTGCTTCACTCCTTATGCCTGTTTCAAACAGCCATAAGGATTTGATTCAGGAATGCTAGAAAGCTGACTCAGTGAAATCTTCTAAATTTCACTGTTACTTTTACAGGGCTTTCATGCAAATGAATGCCCACCCTGCAACAAAACACCTATATGAAACCTGGTGCAGGTTTCATGTGGCACAGGACTTTACAGCATGACACATCTGTCTAGATGCATCAAGTGGAAAATATGTCGCCACATAGCAAATCTTTTGCACCGCCGCTGCAGAGTACAGAGGAGATAATACATGTGAAGGCCTACCAATGAAGTAAGTCATGTCCACTTCACTCTTGAACAAAGGCCAGACCTCTTTTGTGTCCGTGGACAGACCTAAACTTCATCTGCACAATGTTATTCATAAACTTAGGAAACACAGGCGATGTAATTGAAAAATGTGGAGTTTCTTTTCCTCATTGCACAATCACATCACCTGTGTTTCCTCAGTGACTTTAAATGCCCTAAGACACATGAAAGTGTTTTTTTAAAGCCTTTGCACCATTTTTGGATCACTTTTAACATGGCTATGTAAGTCAAATAATCAAAATCTAAATTTGCCAAGCACAGATGGAAGTATATTTACAAGGAACGTGCACCACGGGGAAAGGTCTTAAATTAAAATGGGAAAAATAACATCAGAGACACTTAAATGCCTTATAAATATGCCCCAAACAACCTATGAAGCTCTAGCAGAATATATCCAGAAATGTAATTGATTTGAAAAAAACGTTTTTAAACACAACATATCAATCAATTGTATACCTACATTCAAGAGGAAATGACTTAAAATGTCCTTAAGACACATAAACGGGGTTTTTAATTGCCCTTGCACCATTTTTTGGGTCACTTTTAACATGGCTATGTAACTCAGAGAATCAAAATCTAAATTTGCCAAGCACAGGTGGGAGCATATTTACAAGGAACAAGCCCCACGGCGAAAGCTCTTAAATTAAAATGGAAAAATAACATCAGAGATACTCAAATGCCTTATAAAGAAACAGACACCATTTTTTCCTTGTGATAGATTTTAAAAGCATTCCTTTTCCTCAAAAACGATTTTCAAGTAATAATTTGAAAACACTGCACAGCTCAGCTCCTATGTACAAAAACACCCTGACAGTGCTAATACTTCACATTATTTTCAATTACAATTTCTCAAAGAAACAAAATCTATTTGTAAAACACTTTAGACAAAGCAACATTTTAAAAACACAGCTTTCTTCATAATTTTGTCCTTAAAGCATACTATAGTCTATCTAAATTAAAAAAACCTTTTCTCACCTTAGCAAATTCTTTATGAGTTTGAAAACAGTCTCAGAAATACACCAAATTGTCTTCAGCAGAACAAAGAGTATGCACTCCAGAGGCTGCAGCTTTAGAAAGCACAGAAATGCTGATATTCATCACACATATCTCTCATGCTAGCCAATCAAAACTCTTCCCTCACTTTTTTCAAATCAAACCCCTTCCCCCCTCTGCCCTCTCTGCCTTTTTTGCATAGCAACTACCTCCTGCCAGACCTCTCATGTTTGCAAGTTCACACAACAATGTTTCAATTGAACTCTGAACTCTCAGTGCACCTGCGTATCCAGTGCAATCTTTCATTAAATGTTTTTTCCTTGACCATTCAAATTACATCTTTCAAAGAACAAATCCATGCACCCTAACTTTCTCTTTTCAGCAATGGAAATCCACCAATCACTGCTAGTGAATCATTAGCACTGAAACTCCACAGTTTTTTTTTCTTTACAAACTCCTACTGTTTCATCTGCCATTTGATTACCACACTTCATCTGACTGCAGCAGAAACTTCTCTCACCATGTTTACTGTCTGGATTGTTGGACATAGTTACATCTACTGGGCTCAAAGGTATGCTGAGAACAGAAATTTACCTAACCTCAATTTACAAGATGTGGAAATTAAGTGGTTTGGCCACAGAGGATTAAAATGTCACCAATTGATACCATTGGTGAAAACCTTTATGCATTTGCCAAAACCTGACCTGTTAATTGTGCACTGTGGAGGTAATGATTTGGGCACTTTGACTGGGGTAGGTCTGGAAATGCTTTTAAAGGACACCTTTGAGCAATTAATGGCACTTTTTCCTCAAACTGCCTTGGTATATTCAAATATATGCCAAAGACAGAAATGGAGGTGGTCGAACCAATTTTGTCCACAAATTGAGAAGTCGAGGAAGCATGTAAACAAATCTGTTTCAGCTTACATGAGAGACCATGGAATGGGATCCATGTACAACAATAACTTGCGTTTTTGCATGCAAGATATCTACAGAGGAGATGGAGTTCACTTCTCAGATGAGGGCAACAGAATTTTCATTTTGAATTTAAGACTGTGCATTGGTACCTACTTATAAGTACATAAATGTACCATAAACCCAAAAGCTCTTCTCAGAGCTACCCTACATCTAATCACTCACAATTATTATTTTTCACTAACTTTTTTCACTAATTTTCAACAAACTACGCTCCCCGGAGCGCTACCCGGTACGCGAACCGGAAGCTAACCGCGCAAAATTTCTTTAAAAAATGTTTTTTTTCCCGCACATATGAGCCTCCTCAACCACCCTCAGAAAACCTAGGGGGTCAAGATATGTCTACCGTGCCCCCTTCTACCCATTCTGAACACTGTTTGCCCTCCATCTTGTTTCTTAATTCGACTGAAACACAAAATGGTGGACTCCCGTAACGCTGCTGGTTACATACAATATTTTAAAAGACGATCATTCTTTTTTCCTCATAGTACGCTCCCCGGGCCGCTTCTCGGTTCGCGAACCGGAAGCTTCCCATGCAAAAAAAAAAGTTGTTTTTGTTTTTGCCCCACGGGGCCCTTTTAAAGCCTCCACATCAAACCTAGGGGGTCAGGGAGGATCTACCTTGCCCCCTTATGGTCATTTCCCCCTTTGTTTTGGCCTCCTCTTGTCTCTCGATCCTACCGAGAGACAAGATGGCGGCCGCTCCGGACTGTTTAGAATTTTGACAGACACCGGAAAGCCAATCAGCTTCGCTTCGCGAAGTTCCGTTACGCGTCAAGTACGCGAACCGGAGCGCTGCCCGGAGCGCTGTCACAGATATATATCTTTTTTTGAACGTTAATTTATCAAAATCCACTGGAGGACATATATTGAGACCTAGCAAAGGCACATCGGGCTAACAGTCCCTACAATTTTGCCAAGTTTCGTGCAAATCCATTCAGCCGTTCGGGCTAAAAGTGAGGCCAACCGCCCTATGGAAATTAACATGGGAAAAACGCGTTTTGGGGCCCCCCTTTTTTCTCGGCCCCCCCTTGACGACCCCCCCTCCAAATTTTCAGGGGCTGCTCAGAAACAAAATGTGCCATTTTCCTGAAAATTTCAGCCGATTCCGTCCACAAACACCAAAGTTATTAGACATAGAATTTTCAAAAATCCCATAGAGAAAAAATCCTAACTATATATACCTACTGGCGACTGCCAGTAGGTTATGTGTGTGTGTGTGTATATATATATATATATATATATATATATATATATATATATATATATATATATGTGTGTATAAATTTTCTCACTCTTGAAAATCTCAGAACAGCTGGAAGTTGGATTTTGAGTGCAATTAATACTATGCACTCCTCCAGGGCA
This sequence comes from Lissotriton vulgaris, assembly GCF_964263255.1. Lineage (NCBI taxonomy): Eukaryota > Metazoa > Chordata > Amphibia > Caudata > Salamandridae > Lissotriton > Lissotriton vulgaris. The sequence goes on along the minus strand of NC_141698.1, from coordinate 787,999,090 downwards.
CTCCTAATCAGGCTCATAATATTTTTTTGGTATGCTCTTCCCTGACACTGTTATATTAACATCAAATACACAAAAGTTGATGGGAGGATGCTTGTAAGAAGTCTAACCACTGGCAATCACTCTGGGTAACATTCCAACCCATTGTTGGCTACCATGCCACCTTGGATTAGACCCAGCCACATGTAAATCAATATTGACCCTACTCTATTAGGAACAGTTCAACCTGAGCTGCAAAGCTAGATCCTTCCTGAACCGGAATATGCAATCCAAGACCGGTTTGACCCTGATTGGGGCTCTTGAGTATGATGTAGTTTGGCTCCGGTAGCACAATTAGCAAAGCATCCACATCTGGACATACTGTTGACCACTTAGTGTGGTACATCAAACACACAAAAGGTGATGGGAGGGCGCTTACAATATGTCTAACCCCTGGCAATTACTCAGGTAGCTTTCCAACCCATCCTTCTTTTGCCCACCATGCCATCGCAGATTAGAACGAGCCACATGCAAATCAGTCTTGAACCTGTTCCAATACGAAAAGTCCAGTCTGAATTGCCATGCTAGGTCCTCTCTGAACTGGAACAAGCTACCCAAGACCAGTATCTTCTTCTTGGGGTTCTTTGGTCAAGTGTAGCTTGGTTCCAATTGCACAGTGAGCAAGAGACCCACGTCTTGGCATACCTTAGCCACTCAGGACAGTACATCAAAGACCCAAATTGGGACAAAACTGGTCCTGGGTTTCTTTAGTTCTAGTTCAGGGAGGACCTGGCTTGGCAATTCGGTTGGGCAGTTTCCTTTGGAGCAATGTCAAGAATGATTTGAACACAGCTGGGTCCAAACTGAGGTGGCATGGTGTGAAAAATAACAATGGACTGGGATGGAACCGCCATTAATTACCAGTGACTGGGATTAATGCAAGCATTCCATCCATCACTTTGTATACTTTTGTGTGTTGCCCTAAGTGGGGCGGGTATGCCTAGACGTGGATTCAGTGCACACAGTGTCACTGAAACCAAACTATACCTGGCGGATGAGCCTTAACTAGGGTGAAACCAGTCCTGGGTGGCTTTTGTTCCAGTTCAGGGAGGACCTGGCTTGGCAGCTCGGGCTGAACTGCTCCCATTGGAGCAGGTTCAAGACTTATTTGCATATAGCTGGTTCTAAATTGAGGTGGCATGATGCGCAAAAATAAAATGGACCAAGATGCGGTCCCAAGTAATTAGCAGTGGCTGAGATTAATTCAAACATTCCATGCATCAATTTTTGCATATTCCTTTATCAACAGTCCGCTTGTGTTCTCTCGCTGTCGAGAAAGTGGGTTTCTTACACTTGAATCTATCACAATCAAATACCTCGATCATAAATAGATTTTATTACAGCATGTACACAAGGATGATGCCACAACGGAGTTCTTGATTTCTATAACTTTACTAGTAGACCTACAACAAAGTAGCCTAGATTAGAAATTTCTGCATAAACAAAATTGCAAGTATTGGTTTATTACCACACAGATTTCCTGCTAAAGTCCGGTTTAATAAAACACGAAAATAGGCTTATAATAATTTTCAAAATATAAGGTGCGACTCCGTGCAGTAACAGCCGTTCCAATATGTTATTCCCCTTTCCTGCTGCAAAACTCGAATTCGACCTGTATTCGGTCAATAATACTTTGCAGTATCGGTAATCCCAGTTAAAGCATCACCACACCACTTTACCAACCACTCACAATGAGGACCGAAGTGTCTTATTGCATGGTTCATTAAAGGGACCCCAGACTTGATGGGTATGCATCCACAACTTTGTTAAACCATCACAGCGCAACCCTGCACAAGTGCGCGAGTATGATAGAGGCATATATTCTTAAGAAGAATTGCTGTTCCATGTGTGAATAGTGTGCAACCTTATTCACAAGCATGTGCACTCCTGCTTTATGCACCTATTGTCGATAGTGATGCATCCGCCCTGCTGCATAGGTTGTACAGGTGTCGGACTTCTAGTTTTCTTCTTTGGCAAGCATCACACTTTTTCTTAAGTGCTTAATTTGAGCAGGTGCTTACAGGTGCTCAGCACCTGCACTTCTTTCACGGGGCCAGGGCTACAATTTCTGAACCTGCAGATGGTTGTCTCAATATTAATTGTTCAATAATTCAAAATAAAAAGAATAAAATACATTGCATTTGGACTGGCTGGTAAATGTTCCTAGGCAGTCCGGTATATGCCTTTCCAGGCAGGCATGATTGTGTATCACCACGTTAGTGATGATGTCATCATGCTGATAACAAATCCAAGAAGTCATCAACGAACTATGGCTTGCATTCTATTCCCCTAGTCTGCTGCACCCTGCCACTGCCTGAGCCTAAACCTCCCATTGAATAATTGTAGCTGGGGGCTGGCTCATGACGGAGTTGAGGCAAGGAAGCTGCAAGAGCGCATTTGGAACTTGGGAGTGAGGGCTCTTGAGGAAGAATAAATTAAAGTAAGTGTGAACTTTCCACTTGTTGCGTAGCCAGAGTAGCATATCCGGCAACCCTACATTGCTGCTATCCTAAATGTGCTTGATGCGGCTGTGGCCCAACACAACTTTTGTGTTCCATGGCGTCACCAGTAGATTCTGAGTGCTGCACCCCTGCATGGTAATTGCTGAGCGTGAGTGAGTCCAGTAGGCAACACAGCCATACTTACAGGCATTGGCAGCATTACTGCTGGGGACAATGCCTGTGCTGTAGCAGGCAGGATCACAGCAAGCTGAGCAGTGGATGCCGATGCCATCACCATCCCTGGACCTACTAATTACAGGCAGCACTAGCAGCGACATGACCTGCTGTGCTCAAGCAGCCACCTGTTCCGCAATCTACTCAGTCATACCACACTAATTAATATATGCAAAAAAAGCATTATAATTTGTTTTTGCACTCTGTGTAGGTAAGAAAGTAAAATGCGTCATCTTCCGCTTCTTTAGGAATAACAGGAAAACGCAGAGTTCAAAATAGCAGGGACATGTACAGGCTGACGATGGGGGTCACAGACAGCAGCAGTGTTAGAGATGAGAGACCGCAAGAGTAAAGAGGGGAAGAAACAACAAAAGAGGAGAGAGATAAAACAGAGCAAAGTAGAAGAAAAGGAGAAGAGCAAATCAGATACAAAGAGAAAGCAGCCATGATGTGAAGAAGAGAGCATTAAGAAGAGAGAAGATAGAATGAATGTTTGTGGAGTACAGGACAGAGGATAAAAAGCAGACCAGTAATAAAATGGAGAAACAGCTAATCACTGCTAGAGACTGATCGTAAAGAGCCAAGATCGAGGAGAGAGAGCAGAGCATGGATTGAAGTGAAGAGAAAAAAGGGCAGGGCTAAAATGAATAGAGGGCAAATCAGAAATACAGGGTGTGACAAAAGTGATAGAAAACAATTAGAGAGGTGAGAGCATAGACTCTTAGAGAAAAGACTCTGGGGACAAACAACAGAACAAGGTTAGAAGATAGAGACTGGGCAGTGAGAGTGTTGAAAGTGGGGCTCACCGGTGGAAGACGTGAGCTTTGGCCTCCTTGGCAAAATTTTCAGCACCTGCACTTCTTTTTTTACAAATTAAGCGCTGCTTCAGGACCATAACCTTCGTTTTCTGGTGACGTCTTCTTGTCTTGAGCAGAATGAGGCCTGGCATTATCAGGAACCTGTCTTCCTGTCTCCGGATGACACTTGTTAAGGTTTGCAGCTACATTGAGCAGAATTGTATTACTCATCTGGCAAATAAATCAGTTGTTTGAGTATAGCCGTTATAGTGAATTTGTTAAATCAATACATTTGGGATTGTGGAGTGGTTTGTAAATTAAGCAAACAATTTGGAACGATAACGTTTCCCCACCAGAGACCATCCAGTCGGTGTTTGAAATTCGTTTTGTCTGGTTTATCGATCGCTATTCTTACATCGTCCAACAAATGGCGAAATAACTTTATTTTGTCAAGTCAGGGTTTCTTACTTAATACTATTCTGCTAGCGGTGTGCATGCACTTATGTGGAAAAGTTGTGTGTGTTTTGTTTTTCATTAAAAAAGCGTTGCTATATTTTCTAAGATGTGTGTTTAGAAGTGCTGTGCACCCGAAGAAACATTACATTTTATTTTGGGCACACCATGACTACCTTATGAAAACTTCTATTTTCATGCTTAAACCTTAATTCCCAAAGGCAGAGTTTTAAAACGTGTTCTTAAGTTTGTTCAGTATATACTGTTTCTCAATAAAATACACATTCTCCTAACTCTGAGAATTCTGCTTCCAAAACAAATGATGCCCTTTAATGCTCTTAGTCTGCCAATACCAAATGAACACTCCAGTAGATTGTGGTTTGATAGGAGGACCAATGTAACATTGGCAGACTCACTGGTTCGGGTGCAGTCTTTGAGTTGTAACACATACACACCCCAGGGACCAAAGCAAAGACACGGGAATCCGTCTGTCGTCTGATTTTGCACATCCTCCGGACTCTTTTGGGGGATGTCGTGCAATTTTGCTCCTGATTGGCAGCCTAGGAGGCTTGTATTTATATTTTGCGTGAGATGTTGAAAAGGGTTGCGTTTCATATCTGCATCTCTTGGACATGAACATATTAATAAAAAGGCTGAAACTGCTTATGTATTGCCCTTGGCCCGAGTGAGAGGGGGATAATAGCTGTCAATGGGTTTTTGTGGGTGTGAAGGCTGTAGGGGTGCAAAGCATCCCGTCAGTAACTAAACGGTGGCCCTGTGCCTACACCCTGGAAAGGGGCAACCTGGAATGGCCCTTCGTTGTGTGCCGAGGGGTCTCATGAACCCAGAACACTTCCAGAAATGCTTAATTTCCCTACCTTAGCAAAACTTTAGTGCAGAGCAAACAAGTGCAAGCACCTTGACGTGGTTACATTTGCAATGTATGTAGTGTACATTGGGTAGAATCAATATTTAAAAATCAAGAAAGCTGCATAGACTAACGCAAATTTTAAAGTGGAGGCAGCTTTTAAGGTGGCTGTCATGGCAGAATATTAATTTCACTCAGACTGTTTCCGCGTTGTTGGCAAATTAGAGTAACAACCCTAAAGCACTCTAAGGAAACGGGGACAACAACAGAAAATGTATCGATTTAATAGAGGCGTGTCATTACAGGGTTATGGTAACCCTGGTTATGTGAACAAGAGAGAGGTAGTTTAACTACATTGAAACCTTAGAGGGGCAGCAGCCTATAGTGCGAGAATAGGCCTGCAACTTTTAGCATTCTAGACTCTGTTTCTCCTTTTTATCAGGATCTGTGGAGCTTCTAATGGGAGTTTGTGGCCATGTGAAGCAAAGACCCCCGCCCTTCTTTCTGCTAGCCTTATCACTTTCATAGGCTTTTCAATTCACAACATGGCCCTTTGTGCCTCACAATATGAGCTCCTTTTAGATGGTCTCTGGGTGAAGAGCTGATATCTTATGCTGAAACGCAAAGTAATCTGGCAAACTACGCACAGAGTGGGTTTCCAGCTCCTGTTTGGAGGCTGTGCACAGCCGATGTCCATTCCGGAGTGTGAAATCTCCCCAGGACTTTGGCAAAAGCCTCATAAGCTTTGGTTGTTTTGAGTGGAGGAGAGGGAGGTGGTAAGAAGTGCCTCAGGTGTTGCTTGGCACAAAGCTGTGTGCTCTCCAGGGCACAGCCACTTCTTATGGTGACGCGGGACACCAGGAGAACATAAAAGGATGGGGAAACCTCCAGAGACTGAGCACAGCCCTTTGCTCTGCCAGTGCCATTCGCTTCTAATTCTCAAGAATTTAACAGGTAAGAGGGAGCAGTGGGAACGTTAGCGTCCTCGCCGGCCCAGCTCCCACAACAGTCCTGGTAAGAACCAGCACAGCTGTTTGTGGAGGGACTATCATATAATGAAATAGTGAGCTGCAGGATGAGGGTGGGGAAGCCAGAAGGTGTTTTACACCCAGTGAGCCTCCCAAGTATGGATTTTCTTTATTGGTCTATTTAGCTCTAATATAGCAGAATATTCTATTATTCATATAGTCTCTTAAACCCTGCTCCCTTGTAATTGGATCTTTCCTTTTGTTTGGTTCGAGAACGCTGGAGCGGCCATTTAAGGAACAATGCATCCTGCTGCCATGGGACATTTGGTTATACTATGCCACCAACTCCCACACTCTGAACCTTCCAACTTCAACTACTGTGCGGCCCTAATAGAAGATATTTCTGGGCGGAAAAGGCAGATTAAAGTTGTATTATACCTTCCTTGACTCACAAAAGACCCTCTGGTGAACGAAGAGGGATATTTTTGGGGATGGCCTTCTCCTTTCTGGAAGATGAGCTGCATATGAAGGCCAGGTGTTTACTGGTGATGCATTTTCACATGCTACAGTGTATCAGAGAAAATATTGTGATAGTATCTTCCACGTTGGCTGTGTTCCATTACAATCGAGTCACACATTTTTGTGCATTTTGGGGTGAACAGTGTTGCCACTCATTCCTAGAGAAAATAATGTAATTAACTCCAATTGTGTTCAGTTTTCATGTAATCACATCCATTGCTTTCTTCAGCAAGACACTGTATAATGTATTTAATCAGAACCTCTATTACATTCACACAACCCCACACAGACATTTGACTGCAGAGGAGTACAGTGGAATACATGAATTCCATACCTGGAGTATTCTAAATAAATTTGCAGACAAAATGCTACCATTTGGTTTAAATGCTGTTGCCAGTTAACTAACTTCTTTAAGGTTACAGAAACAATAGGCAGTTCTTTAAAATGATTAAAAGAATCTCTGGGATGGTGAAAGACCAAAGGCCTCACATGAGCTGGTCCAAATAACTCACTCTACTTCCCGATTATGATCAGTAATCTCGCTTTTTTAATATGATTTTGTATAGAATGATTGAGATACTTTGTTTAGAATATTTATTACACCCTGCAATTTTTTAGCGATCAAATATCTTCATGTTTACGCCTATTTTAATGTTGAAAAAGTCGTATTGATTTTATTGTCTTTTTATATATTTTACCTGCGCTTTCATGGCCATATCAGGCCGAAATAAAGTATCTCTTGACTTGACTTGTAAATACATTTCCAGACAAAATGCTACCATTTGGTTTAAATGGTGTTGCCAGTTAACTAGCTTCTTTAAGGTTACAGAAACAATGGGCAGTTATTTTTTAAGTAAATGATTAAAAGAATCTATGGGATGGTGAAAGACAAAAGTCCTCACATGAGGACCTCTGTACCTTACCTTCTTGCCCGTGTTTAACTTTCTTTGTCCCTCCTACTCTATTCTCTTGGCCAATCCAACTGTCTGTGTCCAATCAGGGTGCTACTTTCTTCTCTTTTGGTGTTCTTCAACAGAATACCAATCTGTGCTGTCCAAGAGTTTCACCTGACGTTCACCCGACCCCTCAATAGAGGTTTACTACGTCTCCCTTGATCCAGGCTAATTGGCGACTGCTCGATCTTTGCAGTAGAATAAATAGCTTGATGGCACAGGCTTTTTATGGACAGCACATACGAGAATTAGTCCTACCTCCTCATCCAGTTACAATTGCTCATTCCCCATAACTGGTGTCCTTCCCTCCCTCTGTTTACACTATGTGCTATGCAGCAAATTTGTCTTTGGACTCATTAGTGATGTTCAATGGAGACCGGGAGGGATGCAGTGGATTCTGTAAGCAAGGACCTATTGCATACAACACAAGATGGTGGTTCATTACGGAGGATCCCTTGCAGAGGGGGAGGTATGTCAGGCTACCTTGAAGCAGACCCTAGAACTGCACCTTAGGGACACTATAGCACCCTCTTCAGTTTGTGGATCCTTACTAACTTCACCATTGGATTCGCTTATGGTCCTTTTGCCTTCTGTGTTTCAGAATCACACTTTTTCTCCCATCCAAAGGCATATCTATCATCATTGCAGAAGCACTGAGGTCCATGGGTGCAAGGATCCCACTGACCTCAAATTATGGCTGTCGTCCTCTGCAGAGCAGAGTATGAGGAGTCCTCACTTTGATCTGTCGGTGCTCCCAAATAACTCCCTTGCCATATTTTGAATATCCATATCCTATTAGTGCTGCAAAAGGTCTATTTTAGCTTGTAGACTTCTAGCATGCTCTGACACAGTGGACTTTTTGTTTTCTATTGTTGAAGGAAACGACTTAAGGCTGAATTTCTGTTCCACCTTATCTGAGATTTCCAGTCTCCTTTACCCAGTCACCTTCCTTTCTCATGACCTCCTTTTTTATGACTAACCCAACGTTTCACTCCTGCCTATCAGAGCATTCAACAGTAATTCCTGTGCCCATAGAATAAATCATGAAGTCCATGACTTCCTCGCTGCTTTGCTTTATCGCGAGAATGGAACTGGTGGAATCGCAGCACTATGAAAGCACAAAATTACGGAGAAATTAACCCCTTACCATGCAGTGTTAATCTTTTAGCATAGACACAAACGTTAATATTTTTCTGTTTGTGGAGCATGTAACGTAGGTTATGGGGTGCTTGATACATGCTATATTCTCATGTTTGCTACCTACTGACTATGTAAATGTTCTACTGAATTCACACTATTCTGAGGGCAACATTCTATTGATTCTCAAACACTTAATATCTGAAATACTTAATATCTGAAATAAAATATTCTGCTGATTTTAACTGTCTGGCTTAGAGGTGGTTGTGAAACCATTTATAACTTCACACAGTTGACCTCTTTGAGGCCTAATTTTGATATTGGATCAGCGCTCACTAATCTAACTATTTTTATGGAAAACACTGCTCTTCGAGACTGATCCATCACATATCCACAGAACCTACTCAAGTATAGCTCCATTCACAAAGCCCAGAATTTAAAGGTCCACCATCTACTCTGTCCTCGCGTTTGGATTAGTTTCTCGACATTTATTGTGTTCATAATGAATATCAGGAGTATTTTTAGTGAGAAGCCTCACTACAAAGCACAAACTTTACTCTTGTATATTTTCCACTGGATGATAAATCCACATAAGTAAATTGTGCGTATGCATAATTGACGGTTTTCACCACTGGGGAAATAAATTGCACATAGATAAATCCTTTACTCCACCAACAGTGTGGATTAACTGCGTGGATCTTCTGTTCCTTTCCCTTCCTAGAAGCTGTCATATAGATGCTGCTTTTCTATATACTGTGTTAAGTTAGCATGAGCGTATTAAATGTTTAAACGCCATATTTTCTTCGGCTTCAGTTTGCACACGACACATAATTGTTATTGTAGCTTTCAACCTAGACGAAAGATGTGATTTATTTGAGAATAATATGTTATTACTCTGATATCAGTCGTGCTTGGTACACTGTTTGCACAGTGAGTGCTGAACCCTCTAAGAATAACTCAATACAAGGTTGCTGGGAGGTCTGATCCTCGCACCACATTAGACATAACACAAATACAGTTGCTGCCAACATTGGGCTCTAAGCGGGTTTAAGATAGAGTTACTGAAAATGCAAAAACACACTTGATGATGCTTCGCATGCAGAGAGCTGGTTGAAGACGATGTGATCCTCTCCTCCTGAGATTTAGAGGTATGGGCCCGCCCTGCTAAAACCCAAAAGAGACCTTCATAGATATAATATAGTATGCTAAATAGGGAGGGCGAGAAATAGGTGTTATTAATTCCTATTAATTTCAGCATTATAATATGCTATCACCGTTTGCTTACTATGGACTAGAAACTATGCTGATAACTTTGATTCTTATAATATGTTTTCTTGTATTATATAAGATACTGTGTTTGAGAACCTTGAATTGAATAATAAATATTTCAAATCTGCACGTGTCCTCTTTTACTCCACGTTCTGGTTTGAAATGATTATAGAGCGAAAGAGTGTTCATGTGTTCCAGGATACCTGAGGTAACCTAAGTTCATGTTCTGGTTTGTCTAAATTATTGGGAGTTTGTTATGACCAATGAAACACTGTAGCTAGCTCGGTAAGGGGATTTTGGGTACTGAGGTGAGTTTTGGGTCATCCTAATTCACTGAGGTTCCAGAACTCTATGCACAGTTCTATAGGAGAACGGAATCCCTGCTACAAAGCCACTCTTGATTTTCAAAAGAACATTTCTTTACAACTGGCCAATGTGGATAAGTACCGACAATATTGTGAATAGTCACAGACTTAAGGCTTTCTTTTACTGTTCATCCACTTCTGCGGGGTAGACCACCAAGAAATGGCCCTTGTCTCACCCAAAACATTTATTTGCAATGGTAGGAAAGCCATCATACTAGTGGGTTTCCTCTATTGCAAGCCCCCCCTTCTAAATGATATGAAAATTCCCCAAAAAACATTCTATGAATCGGACAGTGTCATTTATGTTAGGAATTAGGGAAGACCTATTATCTAAACTGCAGGTTGTTCAAAATACGGCAGCTCGTCTTGCCCTCAATAAACCAGCATGAACCCCTTCCCTACCTCTCCTAATCCAACTACATTTGCTTCCTGTCTGGAAACGAGCTATCTTCAAGTTGCTACGCATGGTCTGAAGTCCCTTCACGGAACGGGACCTGCCTACCTGACTAATAAAATTGAACGCTACCAACCTGTACGACAACTAAGATCTAACAATTGCAGTTTGCTCTGCGCGCGGAGAATAAGGAAAGCCAATATGGGTCGCTGTGCGTTTTCTTACCTTGCCCCTAAACATTGTAACGAGCTCCCTGAACAAAGTTGTGCCTGCCCCAACCTATTTCAATTCAAACAAATTCTCAAGACCTGGCTATTTTCTTGCACAGAGATCTCCCTGGGGATGATTTGTGCGCCATACAAATGAGTCTAAAGTAGAGTAAAGTAAAATTTATGATTCAAACTTGTTTCATTCTACTCACCCAAGTGTCATTGAATATTCACAAAAATGTCAATTGATTAGAAGGGACCTCCGTTGCATTCTTTCGAGAGCATTTCTATGAAATACTTTGTTTAACTGAAAATAGAATTAGATTACTGTAAGTAATGTGATTATTTCTTGCTGTTCGTTTCAAAATTGCAATGTTTATTGGGAATCCTTTATAGACCGCAAGTTTTTAAAATCAAACTAGTGTTAACTCGAGCATTATATTCATGGAGAGTGTGTCCCCTGTGTGGTAACGGTTGAAGTGCCAGTACCAAAATATGTTTATTTCTTACTTAAATAGATTAGAATTTTATAACACCCTGATCCTTTAACTATTGCAAACACCAATATGTAATGTTATTTTGCTAGCATATGAAACTCTTTCTAACTGGGATCTAAACAGAACTTCAACTGTTGAAAGTAATGGCTAAATATTTTTGTCCCTGTTCGTTTTCATTTCTGAGTGTAGCAGCTGTTTTCAGTTTTAGTAAGGAAAGACAAATGTGTCTGGCAATTCACCCCACCTAAAGGCATAACAATCAACTTCAAAAACGAGCACAAGCTGCTATTGATAGAACTAATTACCTATAGTGCAACAAAAAAGTCATGCTTTTCATGCCTCATAATCTAGCAATGTTCTGATTGCGTCCACAAAAGCACCAAAAGGTAGGTTTTCTGCCGCCGTACATCTTAAAAGTTGCAGCATTAGATTCTGTTCTGTCTTGTAAAATTACAGCCCACTGTTGGCACTGCACCATTCCTCTTAGACTCCCGTTGGTCTCCCTCGTTCTCTCAGTTGAATCCCCCGGCACTCCACTATCTTCCATGAATTTCAGGACTTCTCTTCCTTAAACTTGTTCTGTGTAAAACACACTGCCCCACCAGTGTTATGAGATCATTTATTCCTTGTTGATTGTAAATACTCAGTTCCTCAATCCAAGAGGGCTGAGAAGCCGGTTCTGTTCAAAATTTGGGATTATCAGTAGTGAACTAATTTGGCGCTGCCCTCCTCCATCCCCTATTATACACATGAACACAATTTTCGACAGATGGTAACTGGCAATTATAATTTGGTAAAAGCAATAGTTATAAGAGATTTGTAGTTTGTATGGGGGTGGGGCTTGCTACATTACCATGTTAACCCCTATTTTAATGTGCAGAATTAGAAGTGGAGTGGTACCACCACGCCATGTAAGTGCCACAGTTTAAGTATAATTTTTTTTCTAGGAATATGATTGCTTCCCCAAATAGAGGGCTACTTGTAATGAGGAGTTTAAGGAAAGAAATCTATGATGTGCGTTTTATTACCAGATCTAGTTGGATTTCCAATTTTCTGCTACTCCAGTAGCCAATTTGGGATGTACCCAAGTACTCACCATAACCAATTGAGGGGAGAAAGCACACGGACTAGGGTCCTGATTAGCAGGATCCCAGTCAGACTAGTCCGAAACAGCTTAACACCAGGCAAACAGTGGGGGTTAACCATGAATGTAGATCCTACATGCCTACAACTGGTAATAACAACTTTGAAATTTGCTTCCAGTTTCTCTCCCCATTGATGTCACCTTTGGTGCTGGCACATTCAACTTCAGGGTGTGCTTAAAATTCTCCCCTCCCATTTCTGACATTGGCTGTCACCCACAATGGTAACAGATCTATGCAATTGTAGATCCTGATGTATTTGAATAAAAGTCAATGTGTACACAGCTGATGTGCAAAGCAGAGTTCTAGTATGGTATCTGGCACAAAGACATCTTACTGTTACAGGACTCATGCAGCACACAGCTTACATTTTGGCCACAATACATATTGCAGGCCAAATGACTGGCTATAGAGATTCCCAGAATGACAGACTCTCTTCGACTTGACCCACCATATGTGTAGTCACCATCTCGGAAGCACTATGCCCATTCCTTCTGAAAGGCATCACTTATGATTTTGTCAAGCCATACGTATGAAAACTTATGTTCCCAGTGGGTACGTTTAATGGAAAATTCCTCACCTAGTGATTACCCAGTGGTGCCAGCCTGGATATGGATATTATTCACTGCATTGCTCCAGCATGCCAGTAGGTGGGACTGTGCAGCTCCACATCTACTTTATCCCACTGATAAGTGACAGAGCAGGATATAAGCACAACCTCTGCACGGCGACGTCAGTTCTTTCCTTCCCTTCGGATGCAGATTCTGAGCTCGCTCCAAAAACAGTTTCTCGTTTGACAAAATTGTCGGCCATGTTTATTTCACTGTATGCAAGGGAAATGTTGACTCCAAAAAGGACAGGTTTTAAACTGTGTAGGGGTTGTCAGATGTTGAGGACATTGACCCATTCTTGAGGCCATTCTAACAGAAGATCTACTTCACACTCCCAGTCATCGGGTAAGTCCAAGTAAAATGTATAACTTAAGACAATGAGGCGGGATTCTTCCACCTCCTGCCACTCTTGCCCAGAGAAGTCTCTGGGACATCAGCGTGCCTCTTGATTGCGATCTCCTACAGAGGAACTGATTCCACAGTTTGCCATGTTCCACCCTGAGTTTTCAGGACCATCTGTGACCCCGCAACAAAGAAAGGCTTTCAAGGAAGCCATGTTGGCAGGCTTAGTATTCTTCTGGCTCCCTTAGTATACTTCTGGCACCCTTTGGCATGGCTAGAGCCCCAAGGATCCGAGGAGGCATCTGGTCTTATTACCGTTGGTGGATTTGTACTCTGGACCTTTTGACCTCGCTGAGGGATCCGCAGTAACTCCAGTGCTAATGCTCAAATCGGCCCGACACTACAGGCCACACTGTTTCCTGTCACATCGACGCCTGCCCTGACGCAGGAGGACCAGATTGTTTTGCCCGTCACTGAGCCAAACGCGACGCGAGCTGTAATGAAATCATGTCCTCAACAACCTGTGGCGCAGGCAGTCCAGCTTTATTCTGACTCTGAAAGAACACCTTCATTACCACGAAGGTGACTGCAAGTAGTTTGGGACCTTTTTAGTTCAAACTCTGCACAAAGATCAGGAAGTCTTAGAAGACTGTAATGGAGGTGGTCGGGATGACGCCTCCCATTACTATTATGATGATAATCTTTGTGGATCTACAGGAGGATAGTGGACTAGATAAATTACCTTACACTTGGTTGATTTTCTCCCATGAACCATCCACAGAAGAATCTGCCTCTTTTGCAGTGGTTATCCGGTATGGTGCCGAAGTATTGGCCCTACAGCTGGCCTCCAATGAGATTAAAACCCATGTCCTGACGGAAGTCCTACAACCTGGACAGGCTTCCACAGAACCCCATAATGAAGATCTGACAGGTACGCTAATGGGCACTTGGGCCAAACCTTGCTTTTGCCCACCAATAAATAGGCTAATTCAGATGGGTGTTCCAAATAGTAAACTAAGGTTATACCCTACCATTCCAATCCAAACCACTGTATATCTTACTTACATGAGTGGCGTCTGTTGGACAGGCCACCTGAAGGGCCGCTCTCCCCCGGTCCAACCAGGCCCGAACCCGGTCACACAAGCACCACGCACCACCATTGCACGTCCTCCGTCCCCTCAGGGACCCCTGCCCTCGAGCATGTCAACCTCGTGGGTCCGATCCACTGCCGGCCCGCGCGCCCATCCTGGGGCGCCATCTTGGACACTCCGCCACGAGGCCGCCCGGTCCCCGATCGACCTCGACCCTGGGCCTGGCCAGGCCTCAGACATCCCGGCACCACCATCCACCCAGGAGGTGAGCGGGCTACTTGACAAGTCAATAGGAGAAAGAGGTGTCGATGGCTCTCCTCCGCCAAGGGCCGCTCGCCCATCGCCTCCCCGGGCGCTGGCTCCACCCCCCTGCTGGGTGTCTGGACTCCCTCATCCCGGACCCCCCGACCCCCAAGTACGAGGGTCCGGACATCAAAGCACACCAGCCCTATAACTGGGGCAGCTCCAGAGCAGGAAGGCAGTTGTATCTTGGAGTCGAGAGACGTAAAGAGGAACTCATCCCTGACGGACTACTGGCGCTGCCGTAGCTCGGTCTTGTGCACCATCATCCTGCCTGTTGGCGCTGCCACAGCCTTCGTAACCTTCATCCTTCATCGTCGTCGGGATCTGCTGGCGTGGCCGCAGACCGTTGTAACCGTCATCTTCACCGGGACCTGCAGGCTCCGCCGCGGACCGTCGTTTTCCTTCGTCTATCTCGGGACCTGCTGGCTCCGCCGCGGCCCGATCATCTAGAACGCCGAGCTCGAGGATTGAGAGCTATATCCACCTTCTGGTAACAAGACTGTCCCGCTACCCCTTTCCTAAACCAGAGACTAGAACCGAGGGGACCCCTGAGTCCAGACCTCCTTGTATCATATCATCGTAGCCTAAGAATTGCATATAAAGCCTCGTTATACGTCAATCTTGTGTGGTGTCCGTCTGTGGGGGGGAAGTTACTTGTCTGTACAGTCGTTGGAGACGGCTCTCCCCGGAGACCTCTCCCCGCAATCTCGGCCGACCCTCCCGGTCCGTCTAACATTGGTGGCCAGCGGCGCGATCCGAATCACCGCATAACGTACAGAGAGTAGCTCACCCCACAACGAAATCACAATGACAACTAAAGAAAGCGGATCAACCGAGAAGTTCCAAATGGAGAAACTGGAAGAGTACAGCCATCGTGAACTAAAACAATTCTGCATCGAACTGGGTATCGCTACCACCGGACTAAGCACCAAAGACGATTTTAAGCAGGCCCTAGAATCTTGGGCAGAGACCGGGGCTGCCGGAACCCCCGATCAAAGCACCGGGGAAAAAACCACCACGGCCCCTGGAGGGCAAAGAACGGGTCTCTTGCAAGACGAGATCCAGGAAAGAGAAAGAACCCGACTACACGAGCTAGAAATGGCCCGACTCAAGATGGACGTTGAACTCAAGTTGGCCGAACAAAAAATCAACTTAGAGCACCTGCGTCTCCGAGAAGAAAGAGAGGAGAAACAGAGACAAAGGGAGCTCGAGGAAAAGAAACTGGCGTACGAACACGAACGGAACCTCGCCGAAATCAACCTGCGCAAGCAGAATAAAGAGTTAGGAATGTCCGGGCAACCCCACACCTCAGGGACCACAGAGAAAAAGGTACACATCCCCAAGGATGTTGTCCGAGAATATTTCCGAGAGGACGACATCCAGCAATGGTTTAAGGCCTATGAAATTGCTATGACTGCACACCGGATCGATAGAAGCGATTGGGGAGCCGGTCTATGGGGGAGATTCCTCAATGAGGGCCGCGATACCCTGCTACAGCTCCCGGACCACCAGATGACCTCCTATGACCATATGAAAACGGCACTGCTCACCCGCTATGGCCTCACACCCGAGATGTACCGTCAGAGGTTCCGAGACTGCACCCGCATCCCGGGTACAACCTGGGTGGACTATGTAACGTACTTTAGCCGAGCTTTCGAGGGCTGGGTCAGAGGAAACAACGTCACGACCTACGAACAACTGTTCAATCTGATGGTATGGGAGCATCTGTCGAACAATTGCTTCATCGAACTCTGCCAGCACCTCCTCGACAGTAAGTTAACGGATCCCCGGCAGCTCGCAGCCGAAGCTGACCGGTGGGAGATCACCAGAGTGGGCCGGAATGGGTCCTACGAGCAGAACCGGAACAACAATGGTCAGCACCGACCAAGAGGAGGAGGAGGGGGCCAAGGACGAGGAAGAGACAACGCTCCGGTCACCCCCACTACCAGCACCAACCCCCCGGCCAACCGGGGCAGCACCCCGGCGCGACCGGGGCACAGAGCCAATGTCACGTGTCACCGATGCCAACGAGTCGGCCACTATGCAAACGACCCAAGCTGCCCGCAGTACCAGAGTCCAAGACCCCGCCAAGTGGCCGCTGCGGCCCTAGGGGAAGAACAGATCTCCGAGGAGCAGGAGACATACGAACAAGAGCACCAAGAATGGGAACCAGCCGCCATGACTCTCGCATGTTTAGGGGGAAAAGACATGGTCCCGCGGGTCCCCCTACCCGCTAACACCCAGAAGTACAGCCAATGGGTAAGCATCAATGGACGCCGGGCCGAAGCCCTTCGTGACACCGGGGCCAGTGTAACAGCCGTCCGCTGTCACCTGGTGACCCCAGAACAGTATCTACCGAACATTCTCTGCCCTGTACGATCAGCCGATAACTCGGAAAGTCTGTGTCGGATGGCCTGCGTCCCCTTCGAATGGGGAGGGGTCTCCGGCATGTTGAAGGTAACGGTCCGAGACGATGCCCCCGTAGACTGCCTCCTCGGAAATGACCTTGAGAGCTCCCCGTGGACAACCGTGGAGCGAAGAGAACACCTGGGGATGTTAGGCGTCCCGGACTGGGCGTGCGTCACCACCCGGTCCATGGCCGCCCGTGCCAACCATCGCCCAGAAGAACCCGAATGGCCGGCGCCACCGCCTCCGGTCGCCCCAGCCGAAACCACCGACCATGACATCCCCCTCGAACCAGCTCAACCCTCCGACCTCGCTAATCTCGACCAGTGGGCCCAAGAGGGGGGGCCCACGCAAGAACAATTTCGCCAAGAACAAAGGACCTGTCCCTCCCTCGAGGGACTCCGCCAGCAAGCGCTCGCCCAAAGCGCAGGAGATACCTCCGGAACTCATTGGGTCTACTGGGACAATGATCTGCTGTACAGCGAGCAAAGAATCGCCGAGCTGGGGGCCAACCGAGTACTAGTAGTACCCCTCCACTTTAGAGACTTTCTGCTAAACCTGGCCCACGATGTCCCCCTGGCAGGACACCTGGGACAAGACAAAACCTACAGTCGCCTAGTGACCCACTTCTTCTGGCCCAAAATGAGGAACGATGTGCACCAGCATTGCCGATCTTGCCCCACGTGCCAAGCCAGTGGAAAGAGCGGCCGCAAACTAAAGGCCCCCCTGCAACCCTTCCCTGTAGTCACTACCCCATTTGAGAGGGTCGGAATAGACATTGTGGGGCCCCTGGACCCGCGCACAAAACAAGGCCATCGATTCATCTTGGTGCTGGTGGACCACGCCACCCGCTACCCTGAGGCTGTTCCTCTGCGGACTGTGACAGCCCCGGTAGTCGGCCGGGCACTGATGGGGATCTTCTCCCGTGTGGGCTTCCCCCGAGAAGTCGTCAGCGACAGAGGCACGAACTTTATTTCTAAATACATGAAATCCCTCTGGCAACAGTGCGGGGTCACCTACCGATTCACGACCCCCTATCACCCTCATGGGAACGGACTGGTTGAGCGGTTCAACCGCACGCTAAAGGGAATGATCGGGGGGTTGGAAGAGCCCCTCCGTCGCCAGTGGGATGTGCTGCTGCCGTGCCTCCTCTTCGCCTACCGAGAGGTCCCTCAGAAATCCCTGGGTTTCAGCCCATTTGAACTACTATATGGACACCCAGTACGGGGGCCGCTCAGCCTAGTCAAAGAAGGCTGGGAGATGCCTCCGTTAAAGAACCCCCCAGATGTCTTCCGGTACCTCCTAACCCTCCGCAACCAGACCAGGCGGTTCAGGGAACTGGCAAAAGCCAACCTAGAGGCCAGTCAAGAGGACATGAAAAAATGGTATGACCAGAATGCCTCCTCCATTGAATTCGAACCTGGTCAGCAGGTATGGGTGATGTCCCCCACTGAGCCCTGCGCCCTGCAAGACAAATGGACGGGGCCCTTCAAAGTAGTCGAGCGCAAGGGTCCTGCCACTTATCTCATCGACATGGAATCCTCCCGGAACCCTCTCCGGGTCCTCCACGCTAACAGACTGAAGCCCCACTTTGCACGAACAGAGCTCAGCCTCCTGATGGCCACAGACAATGGGGTTGAAGAAGACTCCGAGCCTCTCCCTGACCTCCTACGGACTCAGGAGCAAGACGGCTCCGTGGATGGGGTCCGACTATCGGAGGCCCTCACCGGAGAACAACGCCAAGAGTGCCAAGCCCTCCTATCACAGTTCGCCAACCTGTTCTCCCTCACCCCCGGTGTCACTCCCTGGTGTGTGCACGATGTGGACACGGGGGACAGCCCCCCTATCCGCCACCGGGCCTACCGCGTGCCAGATCGGGTACGGGCCTGCATCCAGGAAGAGGTGGCCAAGATGCTCACACTCGGGGTCATCGAGCCCTCGGGTAGTTCCTGGGCCAGCCCGGTAGTACTGGTCCCCAAAGCAGCTGCACCCGGCACCACACCAGAACTCCGGTTCTGCGTCGACTACCGGGGCTTGAATGCGGTCACCAGAACAGACGCGCATCCCATACCACGGGCAGATGAACTAATAGACCGCATGGGAGCCGCCCGCTACCTCAGTATCTTCGATCTGACGGCGGGCTACTGGCAAATCGGCCTCACACCCCGGGCACAGGAACGTTCTGCCTTTTCCACCCCCGATGGCCATTACCATTTCACCGTCATGCCCTTCGGCATGAAAAATGCCCCGGCAACATTCCAACGGCTCGTCAATCAGGTTCTGGCGGGGCTCGAAGGATTCAGCGCCGCCTATCTAGACGACATCGCTGTATACAGTCACCATTGGCCTGAGCACCTCCACCACCTCCGGGCAGTGCTGCAAGCCCTCCAGCGAGCTGGCCTCACGATCAAGGCCAGCAAGTGTCAAATTGGGCAAGGGTCTGTAACCTACCTCGGGCACCAGGTGGGAAGTGGCCTGGTGGCCCCGCTGCAGCTGAAAATTGCCGCCATCCAGTCTTGGCAGCCCCCCATCACTCAGACCGAGGTACGAGCCTTCCTGGGCCTCACAGGATATTATCGAAGGTTCGTGAAGGACTACGGTACCATAGTAGGGCCCCTCACAGAACTCACGTCAAAAAATCAGCCCAAGAGCGTCCACTGGACCCCAGAGTGCCAAGCTGCCTTTGAACAATTAAAAGCCGCCATGTGTTCTGCCCCGGTGCTCCAGGCCCCCGACTACAGCCGGGAGTTCATTGTCCAGACGGATGCCTCCGACCATGGCATTGGGGCGGTCCTGTCCCAAATAAACACCGAGGGCCTTGATCAACCGGTGGCCTTTATCAGCCGGCGACTCCTACCACGGGAACAACGCTGGAGCACCATCGAGAGGGAGGCCTTCGCTGTGGTATGGGCCCTCAAGAAGCTCCGGCCCTACCTCTTTGGCACCCACTTCCGGGTGCAGACCGACCACCGACCCCTGCAGTGGCTGATGCAGATGCGGGGGGAAAACCCAAAGTTACTACGCTGGTCCATCTCGCTGCAAGGGATGGACTTCACAGTTGAACACCGGCCTGGGCCAGATCACGCCAACGCGGATGGCCTGTCCCGGTTCTTCCGCCTCGACGAGGAGAGTCCCCAAGAGGATGGGTAACTCTCCCCGCCTTCAGCTGGGGGGGACGCATGTTGGACAGGCCACCTGAAGGGCCGCTCTCCCCCGGTCCAACCAGGCCCGAACCCGGTCACACAAGCACCACGCACCACCATTGCACGTCCTCCGTCCCCTCAGGGACCCCTGCCCTCGAGCATGTCAACCTCGTGGGTCCGATCCACTGCCGGCCCGCGCGCCCATCCTGGGGCGCCATCTTGGACACTCCGCCACGAGGCCGCCCGGTCCCCGATCGACCTCGACCCTGGGCCTGGCCAGGCCTCAGACATCCCGGCACCACCATCCACCCAGGAGGTGAGCGGGCTACTTGACAAGTCAATAGGAGAAAGAGGTGTCGATGGCTCTCCTCCGCCAAGGGCCGCTCGCCCATCGCCTCCCCGGGCGCTGGCTCCACCCCCCTGCTGGGTGTCTGGACTCCCTCATCCCGGACCCCCCGACCCCCAAGTACGAGGGTCCGGACATCAAAGCACACCAGCCCTATAACTGGGGCAGCTCCAGAGCAGGAAGGCAGTTGTATCTTGGAGTCGAGAGACGTAAAGAGGAACTCATCCCTGACGGACTACTGGCGCTGCCGTAGCTCGGTCTTGTGCACCATCATCCTGCCTGTTGGCGCTGCCACAGCCTTCGTAACCTTCATCCTTCATCGTCGTCGGGATCTGCTGGCGTGGCCGCAGACCGTTGTAACCGTCATCTTCACCGGGACCTGCAGGCTCCGCCGCGGACCGTCGTTTTCCTTCGTCCATCTCGGGACCTGCTGGCTCCGCCGCGGCCCGATCATCTAGAACGCCGAGCTCGAGGATTGAGAGCTATATCCACCTTCTGGTAACAAGACTGTCCCGCTACCCCTTTCCTAAACCAGAGACTAGAACCGAGGGGACCCCTGAGTCCAGACCTCCTTGTATCATATCATCGTAGCCTAAGAATTGCATATAAAGCCTCGTTATACGTCAATCTTGTGTGGTGTCCGTCTGTGGGGGGGAAGTTACTTGTCTGTACAGTCGTTGGAGACGGCTCTCCCCGGAGACCTCTCCCCGCAATCTCGGCCGACCCTCCCGGTCCGTCTAACAGCGTCAGAAGATCATTTGTCCATTTTTGCTGCAGGAATTCCAGGCTCTTTTGAACAATGGAGCCTTATTGAGCTTCCCACATCGGAAGTTGGGACTGAATATTTCTCTGTTACTGTTATTTCCTGACTCCATTCTTCGGCTTCTCAATATCTTCCTGAAAAAAGCACAAATTCAAGATGCTCACGGCCCAAGTTCTATATCCGCTGGATCCAGGAGACTGAATGGTAGCACTGGATGCCTATTTTCACATTCCCATCCTGCAGTCCCACAGGCGTTACCTGAAGTTCAAGGGAGACAAAGAGAACTTTAAATTATCTTTGCTCCCCTTCAGCCACACCAGTGCCCCTCAGGTGTTCACGAAAGTGATGGTGGTGGTCGCAGCACGCCTTTAGATGTCTTCTGTATAAGTCTTCCCCTTACTTGCTGTCTGGCTGATGGAGGCAAGCCCACTGCAGTCCATCTTGGTCCAAGTCCAGACAATGGTGGATCTTAACATCATTGGGGTTCTTGATCAGCATGCCTAAGTACACCTGACTTCTATGCAATGGCTCCCATTCATCTGAATATTTCTGGATACACTGCTGTTACGAGCCTTCCCTACAGTTCAGCAAGTCTAGTTCTTTGCCTACTGCATTCTCCTCGTGGCCTATGCAACGTGGCACTGCAGTGGGATATGAAGTCTCAATGGGCTCCACACCAAGAGAACTTGTCAGATTCCATCCAGGTTTTGGAGGAGCAGAGATTAATTTTAGACTGTGGTAGCATTTGTGGCAGACTGGCACTTACTTATCCTCTTCAGACTTTGGCCCACAGTGAGAGAGAGAAAAATGCAAAAGTAGAAAAAAGGAAGAAGATAATGATGGTAAAACAGTGATTAAGAGCCACATGTATCAACATTTGTAATCGCAATTACCTAATGGCAATTTTCTGTGAATCGCAATTAGATCATCGCTATTACAAATGTATGAAACTGCAAGAGTTTCATATAGCAATTCGTAGGGGGTTGCAAATCGACCTACCTCATTAACATTGATGAAGTAGGTCATAATTTGCGACCCCCCCCACCTAGTAATCGCTCAAATCACGGGGAAGTTGGCCTGCTGGGGTCAGCAGACCACCATGTCTGTGATTGCTTTTAAGTAAAGCAATATTTTTTTTGTTAAATGCAGCCCATTTTCCTTAAAGAAAAACTGGTTGCGTTTAGAACAAAAAAAGGTTTTTTTTCCCCATTTTTTAAGAGTAGGCAGACCGTAGGACCAGCATGTGTTGTTTAGTAGGCAAGACCTAAAACATACAGTATCAGCCTGCCGGATAAATGCCAAAGCTGTAGTGCAACATCACTGAAAGCCCCTTTGTTGCACGGGTACAAAACAGCACTGTGGATACTTACATTCACCCCAGGTGTCTCAGGGTTGAAGATACTATTTCATTCCCATTGAATAACCAAGTTATCTTCGCTTACTTTTAAATTTACATATGAGTATTGGTTTCTTTTGCGTATGGATTAAGTTAACCGTGCTATATACATGTTTAGAAATCTTGTTGCGTTGGCCTCTTCTGAAAATTTCTTAAATATGCTTCTTAATTCACACCCATTTCCGAGGCCATCCTCTTGTTTTTTTTTCTTTTTCTTATATTGTAGCTTGATATGTGTTCTCAATAAGATGTGGAAATTATTATAACATAGTAACACATACATCCATTTAATAAAGTGAATATTCACCATGAAGGTGGTTTGTTGCTGTTTATTTCTATTGCACTTGTGCAGTTGGGGTATTTAAACCTGGCGTAGGCTGGTTTTGAATGCTTCCTGGAATGGAAGATGATCTTGTAATCCTCAGGGGATGCTGTCTATTTGACCTCTAAATACCTGTCCATCTGTGCAAGCCTTTTGGAATTTGGAAGCGTGAAGAAGTAAATCCGTAGTAGAACTCAGTTGTCAACCTGGAGCACATTAGGCAAACCTTTTCATAGGAAAAGTGTGCTTTAATGGTAGGAGGCTTGCAATTAGATCAGGAGTGGCAATAGTGGGTTCGGGAGGCTGGATATTTGACATCATTTTGTATAATCAGCAACTATTTAAATTAATTCATTTTGATTCATTCTAAGTAAATTTGCCTTACGGGGCTATCCTGAAAATATGGCAAAGGTCTGCCCTCCCAACCCTATGCTGGACACCCCTTTGTTGATTTTTAGTATTTTTGAAATCAAATAAGAGCCTACACCATGGTTGCATATGTTTGCATTTGCCCACTTGACTTTCCCTAATGTATGTTCCTTCTTGATCAAACATGCACAATATTGTTCCTACAGTCTTTGAATACAATATAGTCGCTGCCAGTTGTCACATAGCAGTAATTTCTGCTTGCCTTTAAATGGTTAATTAATAGTGAACTCTTAAAACTGAGGAGGAGGCAGCCAGTAGCTATTCCAGGTGCCATGAGAGCAACTTTTTCTATGTATTCTTCCTTTGCCAACCACGTCGGGTTTGTCAGCTAAAATGCAGTTATTAGTTAAAAGGCTGAGTCCTATGCGTGTTACATTGGAATCTATATAGGTTGACCAGATAACTCTATGGCCATAGTGACACCATGTTCCAGTCCTGGAGTTTGATAGGGTGTTAATACTTTCTGGGACTTCTATTCTTAGTTCACGACTATTGAACATATTGATCTGCATTTTCAATTTACGGGTGTTTGTGAACTGATTGAGCATGACTGGAACATTCGGTTCAAGGGGACACCAGGTCATTTAGTAACACGAAGTCAATATGGGCTTCTTAGTGAACACATTTGCAGGCAACAATGCACACTTTTTCATTTACTAACCTAATCAAGCGACTGCATTGTTGTTGTTAGTGCTTACTCAAGTACGCTAAAACCTGTTGATGTAAACATTCTAAAGTATTTGTTCTTTGTTTCAGTCCTATGCTGGCAAGTATGTGCCTGCAATTGGCTATTACATTCACACCCATAATCCAACAGCCAAGATTAAGATCAACTTCAAGGGGATGGCCATAGGAGATGGTCTCTGTGATCCTGAAGTGGTAAGACATTTGTGTTGCATATTGTGTCCTTTGTGCTACAAAAGCCACTTGTTATTGATCTTTATAGACTTTTGTTGTAGGTTCAATTCCTTGATGACTGGTGTAAATTATTCCAGTCATAAATTTCCTCTTTTTACTTGCAATTTACATATTTATGCACTGCAGTGAAAATAAAACATTCCTAGCCAGAAGAAATGAGACCTATTTTTAACCGTCTTAGATGTACATTTGACACGTTGCATAAAACCGGAGTATTTAGTGTTGAGATAGTAAATATATCTCTACCCTTCGAAAAATGTCCATTTATTAGTACATTTCCTGACACATCCCTACTTTCTCCTGCGCTTCGCCGCACTTTAGTAATCGGTACCTTTTCTGACACCGACAGCAACACCTAACTTAAAATGTTTCAGACGTCACTTGCACGTTCTTTAAGGTGTGGATAAACGACTTTTGAAGGCTTTTGAATACCCACTCCTCTGAAACACTCGTGAAATGTTCATAGGTGTACCAGGCTAAAACATATTGTGTGCATAATTTATGCAACTTGAGAAATGTTCACACTTTAATTTCCAAAATGAGTACCTGCACCTTTGTAGACCAGGTGTTTTGTAAGATGGCGTTAAAATTGCAAACGTCTGCATTAGTCCTGGAAATTCCTTATTTATGAAACCTATTTTCATGAAAGTTTATGAACAAAATGCTCCCACCTACTTGCTTGCCTCATTAGTTTTCATTAAAAAGTGGTCGGCTTAGCTGCCCTGCATGAGCGTTTCAAATGTAATGTTTCTTTTTTTCTACAAAAGCACAAAGAAAAGTAACTACTCCAATAAACGTTAACTTAGTTCTTTATATGTCTGTGTGGCAGATGTTGGGTGGCTATGCGGAATTCTTCTACCAAACTGGCATGGCTGATGAGAAGCAGAAGGCGTTTGTCCAGCAGCAGGCCGATCTGGGAGTAATCTACATTCAGCAGCAGAAATGGATCGAAGCCTTTGAAGTAAGTTTTGGAAAACCGCACGCTGCCCTGCTCACAATGAAACCCATGTGAGTAGGTCAGAGGTCAGACCGTACAATAATGGCGGACCAGCGTTTGCATCACGGAAGGGGCTTATGGCTTCAAAATAGAGTGCAGGGAACTGTTCACGTTTCCTCTAATTTATTTCAGTCTTGCTTTTATACTTGATTGCTCGAGCCGATAATTGTCTTTCATGTGCTCCTTTGGTTACGGAGGCGACATATTTTTTTTTATGCTGAAGGATTAACCTCTCATACTGAAATTAGATAAATCTTTCTAAATGAACTTCTTGTACAAAACAGCTTGCACATTCGAAATTATTTTGCAACGTGGAATCTGGGTTTGCACAAAACAAAATGTGGCACATGAACAGTGAACTCAGGGCTTTAAGTGGGATGAAAAAACTGGGGGGGTCACGCAAAGAGGTGTGGCCAATGTAATTAAAGGCGTGGCTTAAAAACACATAAGCTAAAAATATCTGTGTTTATCATAGTGTGTCGTCCGACTTGCATTTTGCTGTTTGTCATTGCATCCAGATATGATACAACAAGTAACATCATACCTACAAGAAGTCAGGACTATTGGCTTTGTCAATGGTTGTTTGTTGCATAACATAAAAAAGCAGCAACTATGTCTTGTATATAATATTGAAAAAGCTTCCACTTAAAGCCCTGGTGACGCCAAGACAATGGTGCTGCTCCTGAGTTTCCAAAAGAGAATCGAAATCCATAGAGAAAATGACTCCCTTTAAAGAATTTCCCTTCCCCTACAACACTCACCTGGCATGACGTCATGCTGTAACTTCTCCACTAGTGAGAACTGTTGTCACTGCAGTCCGAAAAAAAACGGACCACCTGTGCCAGGGTACAAAACAGATCCCTATAGAGACCTGCTTCGAGGCCCCCTTTAAAAAACTGCTGGTGCTCAGCACCGGTGAAACCCGGCCCACTTAAAGCTCTCAATAAACTATTTATGCTTTTTTTTATATAGCGCAAACATTACCCCAGATTGCTTGAACACTTTACAGAGGTAGTAGATCATTATTAGGTGACTATAGCCGAGGTGTTGGTACATTACATTAGGCGCGAGCTAACATTCTGCATGGAAGATGATAAATTTAAATACGCCAAAAACATACGAGCATGGTTCCCTATATCAGCGGCAGTAGCCATAGCAGTTGAGTAACCGTAACAGGGTGTGCACTTTTGACAGATACAAGACTGGATCTAGTAAATCAAGATAGCAGGTTAGGCCTCAACACACAGATCAGTGCAAACCAAAAAAGTAGATCCAAGCAGTTGAGGGTACCTCAAGCTTCTTCAAAAGAGAAGAACTTTCAGCTCTGATTTAAAGATAACTTTTGAGGTAGTAATGAGTAGGTTCTGGGGTAAGGAATTTCATGCCCTGGTTGTGCTTTCTGAGAAGGTTTGCATCATACATCGTTTTTGAAACAACAGAGGTTGTATCAGCAATGTTTCAGGATTCTGTGATGGTCTAGTGACCACAGATTACTTCAATTTATCTGCCAGGGCCTTTTTTTTAGCGATAATTGCAGTCTTGAATATAGCCCTGCCTTTAATTAGTATCCAGCCGAAGTGGTACCAGATTGGTTAAATGTGTCCATTCCTTTTGGCCCCATAGACAACCTGCTTCAGAATGTAGAACGATTTAAAATGGTGGAATGACTCTTGGGAAGAGCAGTCCAGAGAGAGTTAAAGTAGGCGTTTCTAGATAGCACCAGTGATAGAACAAGAGGTGTGTTGAAGGAATGCAAACGCTGAATAAACAATAGGAAAGATTTAACAACTTGCATGCTCATGACGAGCTGAGCTCGTCATGAGGCACGGTGCTCCGGTGCTCATGACGAGCTCAAGCTCGTCATGGGCCGTGGAACGCTCAGGTGCGGGGAGAATGCCCCTGCTGTGCTAAGCGTTCCACGGAGCCAATGCACCTGTGACGAGCTGAGCTCGTCATGAGCACAGGAGCACTTTAGCTCATGACGAGCTCAGCTGGGTTGCCAGGAATAGGGTCCACAACGTGGTTTGATGGCCGGTTTTTGTGATGGCTTTCAGACAGTCTTCCTTCTTGATTGTGTCAGAGTTGCCTGTTGGGATGGTGGTTCAGACACAAATGCTATTTTGCTTTGAAGCCTTGGTCATCAAATTTGAGAGACGTGGATGTGGAGGGGCTGTTGGCAGTTTTGACCAGTTCGAAAAATTGTTTAGGTCGTTACGTGACTGAGTCGATGAGACCTAAAGTGATTTGACCATATCACTTTGCAGTATAAAGCTATCCGTGTACTAGTGTTGTACCCCTTGCCATGCTCCGGCAGAGGTGGGAGTATGATTTTGGATGAGTGCTGCAGGATAGGAAATGGGAGCAAGCATTAGGGTTCCCCCAGCAGGCTTCCCAGATTTCCTGTTATAAGAATGTTCAGTTTTTTTATACTTGGTAGAGCGTATCTAACCCAGCCCAGTTGAAATGCTACTTCCCTCGTGCACAGGTGGGCTGCCTGCGTTGCCATGCACCTTTTGGGGATCTCACACACATGCTATGGACCTGCACAGTTAATGTTGGTGGGTACTCACTACCCTGCGGGAAGTCACGGGATTACATGATATCCACTCAGGAGTGACGTGCTTCTTGGGTACTTTCAGGCGTAGCAAACAACACAAGGTATAGATCTGCTTTGTGTCTCTGGCACTCTTCGTTGCTAAGCGTGGGCTCACTCTCCAAAGGCGCTTTCCAACGGCCCTGCTAGTGACACTATGTCTTGGAGCGGGAAGCAAATGGGTACTTGCTGAGGAAGATGCCCTCCACTATGAAGAGGTTTGTCATTTGCACAAACGAGCTATCTCTCCCCAATGGTCTACCCTTCTCCTACAGTTCCTATAGGGAGTGGAAATGACTATCTTTACCCATGACTTACACACGCCACCCCTATGAACCACCGCCTCCACGAGGATTCCTGCACTTGATTCCTGTTTCTACATTCCCACGCTTTGTATCAGTGATCCCACACTGGCCTATCCACCCATGCTGCTACATTTCTCCTTTGCATAACACGGCCTGCTGCTGTCTCCTAGGTCATCCGCCCCACCCTCGCACCCGTTCTTAGTTTTATCCCGATTTTGCAGCATTACACATCTGACATTTACTGTAGCTCACCGGCTGATTCTTTATGATCATTGCTTTTTCCACATACAATGTCCATTTATTGCTTTATGCTTCCTTCCTTGATGCAATGCTTCTGCTATATACTACTGTCATTTTGACTGACTCTGCCAATTGGAAATGTTTTAATAACGAAAAAAACAAAGAAATATATTTTTAAAAAAAGTGATTTGACTTCTCTCTGAAAATATTTCTTTAGTAAGAAGTTCTTGCATTTCGGAGATGCAAGATTGATGGCAATTGTCTCCATTTTCTTCCTGTAATCTCAGGGCTGTTCTTTCCTCATACAAAGATTTCTTGAAGCAGGTGGGTCTTTTCTTTTCCCTCTGAAGTAGAGCGAGCTTATGAAGCAGGACCGAGAGAGTCAAAAGTAATTGATGTCGTGGTGGGACTGATGTGCGTTTATAATCTCTGTTGTGTTGCATATTATGTTAATGTCCATGTTTTTAGTGTCACAGTGCCAGGTTATTGACTTTTTCACTTGTTCCAGCGTCCCAAAATGCGAGAGCCGCAGAGTGAAAGGAATAATGGGAGACCAATCTACCAGTAATGGCTCATTCACTGAGAGCAGTACTTCTTTGGAGATTAAGTCTAGTATGGGCGCTTTAATGTTTGTTGGTTTTGCACTATATTTGATCAGATCTTTGTCCGGAAAGAAACAAGACAAAGTGGTTAACTGCTGAGTATTCTGGGATGCCCCAATGATGGTAAAAATCTCCCAGGAAAACAACCAGCGGCGGCCGGCACAGGTAAACGCGTGGGGGTAGGGTCAGGGAGGGGCGGGGGGGAGTCACGTGACGATGTAATAGGAATAACTCTAATAAATAAATACCACCTATTCCGCTGTCTTTTGGCTTCCCCCCTGCCTCACCTCAACGCGCTAACCTGTGCCGGCCGCCGCTGAAAACAACTTTGCCAATTTTCATTGTGAGAGATCAATATATTCCTCGATAAAGGCAGCATCATCTCACAGCATGTAGTAAATGACATTTCAACTGAGAGAGGAACTGTGTTGTATATTTAGACCCAGAATCGGGCATTGAAAGTAGGAAAATAAGCAATTGCATTTCTCTCGGCATTTTAAGATCTCTGAGATGGCTGCAATGTCTCTGCCCCAACCATCCCTACATCATCAGTACTGATGATGGAGTATGTTGTAGGAAGCAGAAGATCTATTATGTTGTGTGTTTTATCATGAAATCTGGTCGCAGTGAGGATTTGTAGTGTGAAATAGTGTATACAATTTCCAGCTTGCTTCTCACCACTGATCTACAGTAAGGGAGCATGCGGCGCAGCAGCATTGAGGTGACTGATTTAGTGTGAGTAACAGGGAGTTTAGTACTAACAGTAATAATATTCCAGTTGGCAAGTGCCATCTTTGAGTGGAACTGATGCTTGGTCCTAATCAATGAGATTGTCTGCATTCTCTATTGTTTTGTGATGTGTAGAGAGTTGGATTTGAATACCTTGAGTGCATAGATGCATCATAATTTCACATCCGATAAGGATCTTTTGGGACCAGGTGAATAATTGCTCCTTGGGTTGGTTTGCTCAGAATAGTGAGACTTCAGCTGTTGAAGTGGAGAATATAACGGAGGAGAAAACTGGAAGTTAGGTGATATCTAGTAACCGGTAGCCTGAAAAGTTTAGATTTGAGGAGATAAGGTTTGTGTTATTGAGGATTCTGAGCTATAAGGTGGAACTATGCTGTTTATCTAGTACTTTTGTCATTGGAAGATAGTTGTAATTCATATTATTGAAGAGTTGGAGTCCATTGTAAAATGGTTACTCACTGTGAGGTTCTGGGATAGCCTGTTCAGTCGGGTAATGTTTCATCCGATTGAGTCACTGTAATTAGCTCAAGGTTTTCATCGAAGAGGCAGTAGTGTCAGTTGTAGCTCCTTAGCCAAAGACAGGGCAAGGTAGGGAAAGTGAGGGAGTTGGTGTATTGTGTGTGTCTGGTGTTTTTGGCCGAGAGGAGAGGGGAGAAGAGACGGGAATAGTAAGGGTGATGGAAGAGACTAATGTTTATAATGGGGAATCGGTAAGGGAAAGTTGTATGTGAGTGAGAGGTATAGGGGGACGTAGAAGCATCATCAGGGAGTAGTGTAGGGGGATGAGGATTGTGTGGCAAACTGTGGCCAGTTCATCTAAAATGTGAATAGTTTGAGACAGAGGTGTGAGTGAACCTAGGGAATTTGAGTGTTTGAAGAACTGGATTAACCCACTTACTGGGTCTTGGCGACGGGGGAACCGCCCAAGCCTTCCATACCCTTCATACGTAGTAAAAGGAGACACAGGAGCCTTCGTTTGCAGGAGGGACCAAGATTTATTCAAATAGCAATGGCTATGGAACAGAGTCCCAAGCTCATCAGAAACAAGACTGAGGAGGCTGCTGCTTTACTCCGCAGCTTACAAGCCTTTTATGCTTTTTCATCTTAGTCTTTTGGCTGTTAGTTCATTGTTCAATCAGGGCTGTGTTTGCAGTTGATAACCAGATCCAGACGACGTTTGTAGATGGTGACCTGGTCAAGGCTTGGTACACAAATCATTGTTCCCTCGGCTTGATCAAGGCTCAGTCTTTCCGGTCATTGTTTAATCACCTTGATCAAAGCCCGGTCTTTCAGGTCATTGTTTGATCACCCTGATCAAGGCCCAGCAGTCAGACCATTGTCCAGATAACCCTGCGAAGGGCGGTCTCTGCTATGATCCTTGCAAGACTGGATTATGGTAACTCGCTCTATTTGGGCTTACTTCAAAAACTCCTGGACAAACTGCAGATGGTGATGAACGATGCCGCCAGGCTCATTCACAAGAAACCCAGGAGTACGCATGTGTCCCCACTCATGCGTGAGCTACATTGGCTCCCAATAAGGCAGAGGGTGCTCTTTAAAGGGTTATGCATTGCACATAAATCCCTTTATGGTAAGGCGCCAAGCTACATCAAGACCCGCCTGACCCCATACATACCGGCCAGGGTGTTAAGATCTGCTGAAGCAACTTTGCTCATGCAACCCCGGTTTAGATTGGCGACAGTGGGCGGTCGTGCCATTTCCAACACCCTCCCAGGGGTCTGGAACAGTCTACCGGTGGACTTGCGCAAAGAACCCAATTTGCTGACCTTTCGGAAGAGGCTGAAGACGGTTCTTTTCCAGAAAGCTTGGGGAGGGATATAAATTTCTTGTAGTGCTTCTTTTGGTTCCTGTGGTGTTTACTGGACAAGCGCTTAGAGACCCCGGGGTTATATAGCGCTATATAAATCGAAAGAAATAAAGAAATAAATAAATAAATAACCTGATCACGGTGTCAAGGATGTTTACCAGGATGGGAGCAGGAGATGGAAAACAAATCATTTACACAGGTGTGAGTGTCTCATGGCTTTCTGTTTAACAGCAAGAACAGGGGGGGGGGGGGGGGGGGGGTGTTGGGTGTGCAACAGTTCCTGGGCAGAAGTGCAGGCTGCAAGATGGTTTTTGTCGTGTCAGTTAGAATTTCCTCTGGCATCAGCAGAAACAACCAGGTGGGTCGTGTGGAAGTGTTTGACCTGAGATGGCAATGAAAAAGCAATGGAGTCCCGGTAGAAATGATGCCAATCAGATGAACACTTTTCCTCATGTTATAGGGTCTTGGTGGCATTGGGTATGACTGGGCATTCATGTGTGTGTAGGTACAGATAGGTTGTTTGGGGAGTGGAGATCTTAAATGGGTTGGCCGCATGTAGGAGAAAAACTTGTGTGGTTGCAGGGCTCGAAAAATTCACTCGACCGCTTGCATTTGCGAGTGAGATTGATTAAGGACGAGCTATTTTTAGGTCCTACTCGCCTTTGACACTTGACCTCTGCCTCTGAAAGCAGAGGAAATGTGACAAGATAGCAAGATGTAAAGGCATCTTTATTGCTGCCAAAATAAATGAGCAATAAAAATGCTTTTAAATCTTGTTACATTTGCTCAGTTTTCAGAGTTTGAGGTCAAGTTCATTTAAGTTAGGTTGAGGAGATTTTTTGGTTTAGTAGATCTGCAGGTCTAGAGCATTTTTTATGATTTGTCGAGCCCTGAGTTGATCAGGGAGGGTTATAGGGTTTTTGGGGAAAGTGTTTCATACAATAGCGTGTTTGGTGCAATATCAATAGGATAAGGAGTGCAGTTTGATGCTTTTGAGGGAGTTGAATGTTGTAAGGACTGAGCAGCATGAGATGAGACTGGTCGTCAAGTAAGGTGGTACAATTATTGTGTAGGAAGACTAGCGAGGTGGGCTTATTATATGTATGGAGCATTTTCTTTGAGTGGTGGATCATGGCAATGTGGGGTTTAGGGTGGTGGGGAAAGATATCAAATAATGGGGTGCAGTGTACTGTGTGGCATCAGGATGTGTGGGATATTCTAAGTTGGGGCACTGGAGAGTCAAACCTTAGTTTCTCTAGCTAGCAGAGATGGTGGGTTGAGTAGGAACATCCCATTGGGTGTAGGTCTCCTAATCCCTGATTGCGAGTAAGTACAGGAGATGTGTAGGGGCATATAGGAGATAACTGGAGAGCGTTTGATTGATTGACTGATTAAGTGTTAGGAACTTGCAGTAAGTAGGTCTTTCTGTGTCAGGAAATGGCATGTACAATTGATCTGATGCAATGCAGAGGAAGTGAGAAGTGAAGAGTGTCTGTGGGTGCTGGATAATAGAGAAGCAAGGGTGCAGTTGTTTGCAGAAATATTAGAGTATGCTTTGAACAGCATATGAGTTGGAGTGGTGGAGGAGACTTGCGATAGCACTTGGGACAGACCTACATCTGTGGACTAAATCATTATCTTTCCATTTATGTAACTGAAAATGGTGATTGTACCATTGAATAGAGAGGAAAGAGCAATCCTACATTTGCAGCCACGTTGAATATTTCATAATGATGTTAAATTAAGTTTGATGTGGAAAATATCAGTCCAGGAGTTGGTCTCCCGAGTGAAGATGATTACGTCTGTTTTAAGCTTCCCATAACACCCACTGCAGCATTTATCAATGAAAATGGTGTCCAGAAACTCTTCCAGACTAACGTGTTTGTATTTTTTGATGACATTTCAGAAAGATTTGGAGGGTCGAATCTTGCATGATTTGGCTCCTGCTTTCTCCACCTTGATCAGCATTGTTGAGTAGGAGGATTACAATTTCTGATCAAAGTGACTGAAAGGTGAGGTCAGGGCCTTGAACCCCTGGTCTCAGGCAACCCAGAAGGGAGTCAAGAACTATGGTAATTGAAGTGGGTTTCTGTGGGATCCACCATATGCAACCGAGGGGGTGGGAGACATCACTGAGGAGGGTTTCGGAGTGATCTACCTTGCTCAACCTAGGTGGTGATCGACTAGAGTACTATAAGGCAGCAAAAAGTGGTGATCGGGGCTGACTACGGAGAGAGCATGGGTAGTGCTAGAGGGACCGTGATTTGATGCAATGGGGCTTTTTTTTGCAGAGTTTTATATAGCCGGAACTTGACCCTAAGTTATCGGGTATCAGAGCCGTTTGCACGAGCACCAGTTGCATTACATGAGGAAACATGCATAGACCACTGTTGGAAATGGTGTTCATGGTGACTGAGGCAGTCAACAAAATTCACCGATCTCCTCCTCGCCGTGAACGCGATGTATCCGTTCCAAAGACGGGTGCTGAATTTGAGAGGTATTTAGAGATGATGCGCTGGATTCTGCTATGTCAACCTCACCAAGCTGCCGCTGGGGCGATACTCAGTGCAATGAGTCGATCTCGGAAGGCAGAGTCTCAAGCAGCAGGAATCAAGTCAACAAACCCTTTGAGATCACTTAAAGGGAAGGCAGAGCCCAGCTCTACTTCAGCAGAGTCAGAAAGCAGCAAAGCAACAAACAGAAAAGCAGTTCTTCCAGCTCAGCAGTCCACTTGAGTTCTTAAAGCAGCACAACAGTTCTTCTGACAGAGGTTCAGTTCAAGATCCAGAAGTGTCTGGTTTTAAGGGGCCAGTATTTGTACCCAAAAGTGCCTTTGATATGGGGGTGAATTCAGAGCAGCTCGATAAATTGAACAAGTATCCCTTTCAACCTAGTTCTGACTGCCAGGCTATCTGTGGGGGTAATCAGTCCTTTGTTTGGGGACAGGACGCAGCCTATTCAAGTGAAGTTTCGCCCCTCCCTTCCACCCTGCCCAGGCAAGAACATCAGAATGCAGATGTATGTAGATGGGTTCTCAGACACTCCTATCCTTCCTGTGTTGTGGCTGTCTAGAGGGAATGCCCAATGGGCAGCTGTCTCCCACCCCAGATGTATATTGCAGACAGACTGTCAGGCACACAGAGCAGTAAGTGCAGATGAATGTCCACTTTGTAAATGTAGCATTTCTAAAACAGGAAGGTTAAATCCAACGTCACCAGTAAGGAGGATTTGCCATTACCATTTCAAACATATGAAACATGAAAACGCTACTCCTCTCTGATCAGGATGTACAGCTTAAAAGTATATTAAGGAATTTCCAATGTGAGCTGACGAGAGAAGTAGGAGTCACAGTAGTGAAAAATGAAATAGGTTGTTTGTCACTACCAGGACATCCAAAACCTAAAGGTGTATGTCCTACTTGTTACTTACATCACACCCAGCCCTTAGGAAGAAACACTGCCCTTAAGGCTACTTCAGGCCTTCCTAAGTGCTGACCTATGCAACAAAAGGGGAGTTTTAGGCCTAGCAAGTAGTTTTAAGTGTGAAGTGGCAACAAACTGCAGACACGGGCAGTGCAGGGGCAGGCCTGAGACAGGTTTGATGGCTATTTATGTGGGCGGCACAATTAGCACTGCCGCCGGCCCACCAGTACCATTTCAAGCCCAGGCCCTGGGTAAATTTACAAGGAGCTTATCAGTACATCAAATATACCAATCAGTTAAACAACAAATGTCATCATGTTTTGGGGAGAGGCACATGCACTTTAGCACTGTTTAATAGTGGTAAAGGGCTCAAAGTCCTAAGGCCAACACAAAGAATCCGCAAAAACGGGAGCCAAATGGAAAAGATTCTGAGGAAAGACCACCCAAAGGATGACTGGCCTAACACCCACATAAAGGAATGTGGTAGTCTTGTAATGACATGTAAATGAGCGTAGGAGTCTGGTAAACGGCTAACTTCCAGTAGGTCCTGCCCCCTGAAACATCAGACTCACAGGATATAAATCAAACATCTAGTATTAGAAGTCTCCAATTGAGCCCTATGTTGTAAATAGGATAGTAATTGATGACAGGATACTTCTAGATGATTACATGTAGATTTATTGTAGGACACAGCTGAGTACACAAACCTTGCCAGCTGACCAGACCACCAACTGACACTAGTGGAATTCTCCAGGTAGAAGTCAGAACATACATAGGCATTGTGGTGAAAACACAAAGAAAGTACTAAGACAAATGACAACCATATTACATGAAGAATCAATGTACAACACCCTACCACTTGGATCAAGTTATCAGCTTGTGTATCAATCAGCAGTGGTAAAGGTGAAGGTAGAGCGAAGTGACCATGATGGATCTTGTAGCATTGCATGATCTGGAAGAGTAGTAGTACAACTTGATGGATGTTCATTCTTGTCATGTATACAGCTCTTTTCTATTGGGGTGCCTCTCTAGACCGCAAGATCGTTGGCCCTCCTAGGAAGTAGATTGATATGTTTCTTGGTATAAAGACTCGGTTATCCTTTTTTTGTTTCTATATAGGACTAACCAAGATAGTTGGACAGTTTTTTTCAGTTTCAGTGCCTGGCCGATAAAGATGGTCTCATCCTCTGTGCACCAAGGCCTTAAGTTATGACATAAGTCCCCCTACCCCTGAGAGAGAAATGAAGACAATAAAATAATGCTGATAGAAGCGCTGGGGCGACCAAATCCGGATATCCAAGCTCAAATGCATCTCCTCACATCCGATAAGTCAATCGGTGAGCACTGGAAGAGGTCATGCTCGGGGGCATGCCAACTGGAACAGTGGCCAAGTTTGATCCTATGGCAATGATGAAAAGGCCCCCATACATCATATCTACATTATTCTTGCTGCATCCACTAAGCCGCCTAGCCTGGGGAAGATGCGCTGCTGCACCTCATCATCATGAGTCCCCTCCAACCATCACTAACTCTCAGCACTCTGGGCCAGCACTGCTTTAAACCGCCAAGCTGCTGCCAATGCCACCTTCTTTTCAGCATCTCTCTTCTTATTCACAATCTTGGATTGGTACATTTTCATAGATACAGTCCAGCCAAGACGAGTCCCACATACAGTGCACTAGAAAGAACCTTTAAATTTGTATGCATTATCTTGTGAAAAATGTGCACTGCTTTCTAATACAAACGCTCTCTTAAATGATGTCACCACAAATTAATATTGATTACATTATCCTCATATGTTTATGAATTCACCATAATACTGATCGGCAAGTTAAGCATGCTATTCTATACATGTCATTTAACTGCAACCTTGACTTTTGGGCTACATGACAGGTTTTTCTGGGTTCATCATGATAATTGCATTTTTTCTAATCCTGTGTTTCTGTCACCAGGATAGATGTTTACCCCTCACAACTGCTCCTCTTTCCTCATCACCATTCTGTATGTCAATGTAAGCACCACTGTTCCTGAATGATTAAGATATATAGCAATTGTGTCAATGAGAAATAAATGTCCATGTCATATAGTGGGCAGGTGTGCCCTCGAGGAGACTGGTATCGTTGTGCTATTGCTAGCGCTGCTTCTCATTACTGCTTTTAATCTGCTGCCTGCTGCTTGCATAGAGCCGATTTCAGCCTCATTGCGCACTGCATTAATTGCCAATCTCAGCTTCATTGCCGATCTGCATTAATTTATACTCTGTGGTATCTGACTGCTGCCTTCCTGATCGCCGCTGAGCTGTGCCTGTATCTGTGGGTGATATTTACGCTGTTTTAAAGGGTGTTTTCAGCGCGTTCACTGTACTCCCCCCCCCCCCCCCCCCCCCCTCCGCCTCCATTTTGTTGTTGTTGTGGTAGTCTCGTGCCCGCCCCGCCTCCCAGCTGAGACGCCCTCCCACTGACTATTACCAGCGCTTCCTTCCTGTTAGGCGCCGTGACTCGCTCCTCTCCCCGAGTTGAGTGGTCGCTCCCCTGTGTCCCTCGAGGAGACTGGTATCGTTGTGCTATTGCTAGCGCTGCTTCTCATTACTGCTTTTAATCTGCTGCCTGCTGCTTGCATAGAGCCGATTTCAGCCTCATTGCGCACTGCATTAATTGCCAATCTCAGCTTCATTGCCGATCTGCATTAATTTATACTCTGTGGTATCTGACTGCTGCCTGCCTGATCGCCGCTGAGCTGTGCCTGTATCTGTGGGTGATATTTACGCTGTTTTGAAGGGTGTTTTCAGCGCGTTCACTGTACTCCCCCCCCCCCCCCCCCTCCGCCTCCATTTTGTTGTTGTTGTGGTAGTCTCGTGCCCGCCCCGCCTCCCAGCTGAGACGCCCTCGCCCCTCCCCCTCCACCATCCATATATGACAGGAGTTTCCACGCGCAGCGTTCACGCGCAGCGATCGCGCCCCAGTCGCGCCGAAGGTGCGCCAAAGGTAAGCCCGTCTACGCCCGTCCGCGCCTGGACCGCGCCCAGCGCCTGTCCCCCTGGCCCCCGTCCCTCCCAGCCCCCCCGCCTTACCTACGATGCCGCCACCCTCCTAGCCCTTAACCCCGGTCGCGCCCCCAACTGCGTCCAAGCCGCCCCTGGACAAACCCATGGACCTTTCTCCTGCTACTCCTGCAAATTCAGCGGCACCGACAACATCTCCGCTACAACCACACCACTGACTCCCGACCCCAACCACCTACAATGCATCCTTCTCAACACCCGTTCGGTCCACAGGCACGCCATTGACCTATGGAATCTACTTGACACCATTTCTCCAGACATCGCCTTCCTAACGGAAACATGGATGAATGCTTCCTCCGCACCAGACATCACCATTGCCATCCCTGAAGACTATAAGATCACTCGCAAAGACCGTACCAGCCACACAGGAGGAGGAATCGCTATCGTCCATAAGAAATCACTCCGCATCTCAACCAGCTCTGACGCCAACCTCGCCAACTCCGAACACCTTCACTTCCAGATCCACATCGACCCCAAAACCACACTCCGAGGCACCCTCCTCTACAGACCACCAGGACCCCGCGCAAAATTCAGTGAAGACATCACGGACTTCATCACTCCACACGCGCTCCCCTCCAAAGAATACATCCTTCTGGGACACCTCAACTTTCACCTTGAAAAGATCAACGACCGCAACACCACCACCCTCTTGGACAACCTCGCCAACCTCGGACTTAAACAACTGGTCACTTCCCCCACCCACATCGCAGGTCACACACTCGACCCCATCTTCACCTCCAGCAATCATGTCTCCTTCAGCCACACTCCGGATCTCCTCTGGACTGACCACAGCTGCGTTCACTTCACCTACAACAAGCCCAAACCCACCAACCACCTCCAACCAACTCTGCAAAGAAACTGGAACAAAATCACCACCGACCAGATCTCCTCATCGCTCCTTCTAAACACCCCAGCCCACTCCTCGGACCCAAACCTAGCCGCCACCAACTTCACCCTATGGTTATCCAACACCGCCGACACCTTAGCACCACTGAAAAAACGTCAAAGCAAACCTGGCAACAAGAAGGCCTCATGGTTCAACAATGATCTTAAGAAATCGAAGAAACTCTGCCGCACCCTTGAAAAAGCTTGGAAAAAAGACCCAACCACCAGCACCAAGTATGCCTTCAAAAACGCCACCCGCGCTCACCACCAACTAATCCGAAAGGCCAAGAAAACAGCTTTCAAGGATCGACTTGACAACAACGCCCACAACAGCAAGGAACTTTTCAACATCGTCAAGGAGTTTTCCAATCCCTCGGCCAACTCCAACGACATCACCCCCTCTCAAGCCCTCTGCGACTCCCTAGCCTCATTCTTCCACAACAAGATTGCAGACATCCACAACAGCTTCGACAACCAACCCGGAGCCCAACCCACCCAACCACACGTTGAACACTCTCCCCCCGCGATCACCCTTAACGACTGGAACCCAATCTCCACTGAGGACACCATCCGCCTGATGAACTCCATCCACTCAGGATCCCCCACAGACCCATGCCCCCACCACATCTTCAACAAAGCAGACTCCGTCATAGCACCGCACCTCCGAGACATCATCAACTGCTCCTTCAACTCCGCCACCTTTCCGGAAAACTGGAAACACGCTGAACTCACCGCCCTTCTGAAAAAACCCACAGCGGACCCCACCAAACTCAAAAATTACCGCCCCATCTCGCTCCTTCCATTCCCGGCCAAAGTAATCGAGAAAGCTGTCCACAACCAGCTCGCCGCTTTCCTCGAAGCCAACAAATCCCTCGACTCCTCACAATCCGGCTTCCGAGCCAAGCACAGCACTGAAACCGCCCTCATCGCAGCAACAGACGA
This sequence comes from Lissotriton vulgaris, assembly GCF_964263255.1. Lineage (NCBI taxonomy): Eukaryota > Metazoa > Chordata > Amphibia > Caudata > Salamandridae > Lissotriton > Lissotriton vulgaris. The sequence continues at coordinate 787,959,113 of NC_141698.1, read as the reverse complement.
CATCCGATCTCTACTTGACAATGGAGATACAGTCGCCCTCATCCTCCTCGACCTCTCTGCAGCATTCGACACAGTCTGCCACAGCACCCTTTTACAACGCCTCAGCAACATCGGAATTCATGGAAAAGCACTTGAATGGATCACCTCGTTCCTCACCGGAAGAACCCAGAGAGTCCGCCTTCCACCATTCAAGTCCGATGCCACCGAAGTCATCTGTGGCGTACCACAAGGATCCTCTCTCAGCCCCACCCTCTTCAACGTATACATGAGCCCCCTCGCGACCATCGCCCGCCAACACAACCTCAACATCATCTCTTACGCGGATGACACTCAACTGATCCTTTCTCTCACCAAGGACCCCAGCACCGCCAAAACTAACCTACACGAAGGAATGAAAGAAGTTGCTGAATGGATGAAACACAGCCGTCTGAAACTGAACTCAGACAAAACAGAAGTCCTCATCCTAGGTACATCCCCCTCTGCATGGGACGACTCTTGGTGGCCGGAAGCCCTTGGAAAAGCACCCATCCCGACAGACCACGCACGGAACCTAGGCGTTATCCTGGATTCTTCACTTTCAATGAACAGACAAGTCAGCGCCGTATCCTCATCCTGCTTTAACATCCTTCGCATGCTCAAAAAAACATTTCGCTGGATCCCCACCGAAACCAGGAAAACAGTCACTCATGCTCTGGTCACGAGCCGACTGGACTACGGAAACACCCTCTACGCAGGCACTACCGCTAAACTCCAAAAGAAACTCCAACGAATCCAAAACGCCTCAGCCAGAATCATATTAGACATCCCACGCAACGAACACATCTCTGGTCACCTGAAAGACCTCCACTGGCTACCCGTCAATAAGAGAATCACTTTCCGACTGCTAACCCACGCACACAAATCACTCTACGACATCGGACCAGAATGCCTCAACTCAAGACTGTCCTTCTACACCCCCTCCCGCCAACTACGTTCCTCCAGCCAAGCCCTCGCCACTGTACCTCGCATCAACAAGACCACCATGGGAGGCAGATCCTTCTCTTACCTGGCTGCTAAAACATGGAACTCACTCCCCACTTACCTTCGCCTCACCCAGAACCACCTAGCTTTCAGAAAGCAACTTAAAACGTGGATATTTGACAAGTAATCCTCCTCCCCCTCCTTAGCGCCTTGAGACCCTCTGGGTATGTAGTGCGCTATATAAATTATCTGACTTGACTTGACTTGTTGGTCAGTAACTAGTAGCTGAACGTTCCCAAGTACACTTACCCTAACCCTTTCAGTTTTCTATGACAAAACACTAACTTCCCACTTTCCTGTTTGTACAAACCTCTTCAATGTAGTTCTTCAAAATGTCAAAGAAAACCATAGACGTTAGTGAGAGTGGAAGTGTTTATTTTTCATAGGTAAGAATGAAAAGTCTGCGAATCAAAGATTCAGGCAGCATAACATTTTTCCCATCATGACTGGATGGAGCAAGCTCTTGGCACAGTGGCAAAGCAGAGATTTATACATTTGCAAGTTTCAAATATAACCATGGGAGTGATTCTTTAGAAAACAAAATACAAGTGTGGGCCGTGGCTGAGATCATTGGAACAAGTGAAACAACTTTCAAATTGTATGAGAAAGCTAGCCTTCGTTTTCTCACCGAGAGAGCCAAGAGGCAGGCACAGCTCAACATCAGAGATGGGCATCATTAGCACGTGCAAACAAATATGCATGGAATTATGGTTCACTGATTCAGTGATTTGTATTTTACACTCCCTCCATTTTGCCCTGCTTGTTTGCTCATTCTTAGGATACTTTAATATTCATTTACTTCATATTACAATCATAACATTCCAAAGACTCCTGCTCAGACTCACCATCGTAATATTCAACTTTATCGTTCAGCATTTGTAAAAGGAAAGTGATTTATTTTATTTTTATTTATTTATTGACTTTTATATAGCGCTGGTTAGACCCGGAGGTATCAGAGCGCTTTACATGAGGATGAAGCAGTTACAGGAGCTTAGTTGCAGGAATTCATTGAATACAAAATCATAGCATAAACATGAGGAAAGAAATAGGCAAGGGGAGAGAAAGAAGGAATCGGGGAGGTAGTGGAGCATGATGGGGGGTGGGGGGAAGAGAAGGGGGGAGGGTATTGGAGGCACAATGGGGAGACTAGGAACAGTGTACGATGTCCGGCTGGGTAGGTGACGGCCGAGGGGTGAACCAGAGCCAAACTCCTCTATAGCTACGTGGGACAGCTCCACCAGTCATCGGCCAAAGGTTGCTCGGGCACCGTAGTACATGCAGAAAGGTTATAGGGGGGCATAGTCCAAAAAGTTCCATCGAGCACGCCAGTCACGGTGCATGGTACTGTGCTCCCAGCGGTAATGGGGTAAGAACCCAGGCCTCCGCTGTTTGAGACTCCCTTGTCGCTGTGGACTCTCTCAGAGGAGTCTCTGAGACTCCAGGGCATAGATGCTGGATCCCTCCCCAACAAGGGGAGAAGGAGTGCTTTGGAAAGGGGCACACTCATGGTGGCCATTATTAGAAAATTGGTGTGTCAGATGTCCCCAGAGGCGGCCATTTCAACCTAATATTGCTGCATTAGACCGGACAAGCTGGTTCCCCCGATGCCAGCACCTGCACGTCTTTGCAAGAATAAAGAGTTAGTACATAGAATGAAACGCCTACAACCAGTTTATTGGTCAGATCCATTAGACATCTTCTATGGTGAGGGAGAATTACAAAACCTTTGTAGCAGGTTGCATGTATTTGATACTAGGCAGGACATCCTCATAGCTGTCAAGGTTTCAGATTGCGAAGTGTGACATTTTCAGAATTTCAGTGCAATTAGGAGTGACATTTCAACGCCTTTGAGGGACACTATCTCCGTCACCACTGACCAGCGTCACCCCACCGTGACAGCGAGTTAAATGCGACTTCAACTGTATTACGCGGCTCAGGGATCCTGAAAAGTACTGTGCACTAGTAATGTATGATAAAGTAAGTTCTAACAAAATGTCCAACTGTCTACTGGTGTGAACTCACCAGCTGAGCTGAAGCCATAACTTAAGTGGGCCCCACTCTCCACAGCTGGTATTTATAACCCAGCACTCTTTAAAGGGGGCCTAGCAATATTGAAAGACTACTATAATACACCAAAACTTAGAAAGTGTATGGCCAATCTGTTCATGTATGCCTACAGAAAAATCGGGTTAAATGTATACCCGTTAACACCCTACAATTTCACAAAGTCCACGTTTGCCAGCCAGGACAAAATCAGTTTGTTGAACCTGTAATTTGTCAGAGATTGAACTTGAGGCAACTGCAGAGGAGTTTGCCACCGCTTCCAGTTTGTTGGCAATTTTTCATACTAAATAGATGGGTAGTCCCATCCCATAACAAGAGAGCAGAATGTCAAAGAATTGAGTAGTGTCAGAAATATCTGTGGACAGTCAAGTGTAAAGGAGTGGGTTGTGACTGAGTATCTAATGGAGCGCAGAAAGTAAACAGGATATCCGGATATTGATGAGTACTGGGTTGCCATGCATAGGCTTAATTATTGCAAATGAAAAAAGTTGCAAGTTGCTTAGTTTCAGAACTGTACTCTGGAATGGAAATTACCATAAGAGCAGGGGTAGTGGATTCAGTTACTGCTAGAAGAAACACATTACCTTCACTATGTCCCATAAAAATGTTTTCAGGTTTTAATTTCATACGCCAGTCTATAAGCAATACCAGCAAGGTGGATAGCAAGGGTGGTGATGTCCCATTCAGTCATACAACGCCCATGCAGGTGCATGTTGAAGGGGGTCGGATCCATGGCCACCCTGCCGTTTGACTCAGTTGGCAGCTGGACTGTTCCCATGAGGCACAGTGTCAGACTGATTTGTATATGGCCAAGTCTGAACTGGGGTGGTGGAGTGAGCTAAAGAATGATGATTGATTAAACCCAGATCAGTTGACTGAGGTGAGTGTTTGATTTGCTCAAGCGCTCCGTCCATCATTCCCTTTGGTATCGCTCAGTTGGCAGCTGGGCATATATTCTACTTATACTGATCCAAAAATTGCAGGAATTTGTCGTTGGTGTAGATGGTGCATGTGTCCCAGAGGTTGCAGCAGGATCAGTGCAGTTGAAGTATGATGGATGGAATGGATTATTGTGTAGAGATCCATGTTTTGAGAAGTTTTCAGAGCTTGAGTAAGTCAGTTGCTTTTCTTAGGGAAAGTAGAATAGAATTCCATAAAGATGGACCAAGCATCCTAAAGGATCTTGAGATTTTCTGGATCTTGAATGTGTCAGAGGCAGAAGGTCTTAAATGTCAGGCCAGGCAATATCTCCTCCCACCCCCCCCCCCCCCCCGCCCCCTCCAGAAAAAAAATCCTCAAAGTTTTAAATTGAACCCTCTTCCTGACTGGCAAACAGTGAATCCGGCGTCAATAAGGGTCAAGTTGTCCAATCTTTTCAGGTTGGATAGCAATTTGATAATGGCATTCTGTAAGCTTTGTAGATGGTTCAGACTTTGTTTGAAGTGGCCGATACAGATAATGTTGCCAAAGTCTGGCTTTGATTGAACTAAAGCACTAACCACGGTCATTTTATGTAGAAAAGATGAAAGTAGAAAAATGCTTTTTAACTGAAATATGCAAGATATGGTGACAGTGGTAGACAGCGAGTCCATAGATAGTTTTGTCTGGGTCAATTGCTAAGTTCTGCGCTGAATTGGTTTGGGCTGTGTAGTGCCCTAAAGTAGAAGGCCAATGAGTTGATTTTGTTTTAGATCTAGGATTTTGATCTCAGCGTTGATGTGGTTTTACTAAATTAGTCTGCATCTATTCCGGAGTGGTTTTTAAAACCAGAGAAGAGTTGAAAGGTCTCCATCTGTCATCATTGTGTGCCATTAATGTAGAAGTACATTTTTTTTAATTGTTGGAAAGTATCGGCTAGAGGAGTTAGAGAAATATTAAACCGGATGGAAGAGATCATGACCCCTTGTGGAACACTGCAAACAGTAGGCTTGAGTGAAAATGCTCTAGTTGGTTCATTAGAGAGTGAATCTTAAGTAGCTAGGAGGTCCAGACCAATACAGAGTTGCTGATTGAAACGTCTGCTAATTGTTTTATGTGAATTGAGTGGGCATCGAAGGTGGTAGATGGTGAGGTCTAGAAGAATTAAAATTCCACTATTACCTCTGTCCACAATCCTTTTCAACTCCTCTGTGGCTTAAGTTATGGCTACGTCTAATTTTCTTTTGGGTCTAAATCCTGCTTGCAGACAGTGTTTGTTTTCCACAAACTTTGGAAGCTGTAATACCACTGATAGTTCAAAAGGCTTGCTGATAAATGGAAGTAGAGGTATAAAGTATTAAAAAGAAGAGGATGTTCACTTGTTAAAAGGGTTGGAAAGCAAACTGGTGCCAAGCAAAACTATTAAATATTTCAGTAAAGTAAGAGGCAAACTGTGTGTTCAACCTTTCCTAGTGTGACTTGGAATGTTGTCCAAATGGTACCTTGATGTTCTACTATTTTGTTTAGGAATATAGCGCAGTTGTTTAATGCAGTAGAATCAAAGAAATGCAATACTTTTTAACTCAATGGGGTGGAAGTTGTAGAATATAGCTTATCTGCAGAATGGGCAAATGTTAGTGACATCTATTAAATCAAGTTGCATAAATTGATTGTTAAATTCATCTCTAATATATTGGATTGTATTTGTGAAGTACTCTGTCATAATATATACCTAGTCCTGAGTGGGAGCTACTGCATTGCTCATAGCTGAAGGGTTTGCTGATGCGGAGATAGTTTGAAATAACTCTAGCGTAGTTACTTCCAGAGATGCTTTTATTGGAATGATAGTCTTTTTTTCTTGTCTGATTTAGAAGCCATATTTATGCATATTGAAACTAGTTATATTTGTGGAAGGCATCACATGGCTTTCTGCCCAGTCTTTCCAATCTCCTCAAGCATGTTATTTTCTTTATTAAATTTTTGTAAATAAATATTTACATCTGCTATGCTAGTGGTTCAGAGTTTTAGCTCGTGGACTACCCTTCCCAAAGATAATTTCCACATGACTATATAATTCAACGATCACTATTGAAGGGTGCAATTGTATCCTCTTTTGGGAGAAGGCGTTGGATTCTCATGATCAATTCCCCATTATAGTCAGATTTTCATCCGATCAGATTCTTTGATGTATAACTGCTCTGGCTGTTTTTAGATTCTCACTTTTTAAGAACTGATTTAGGTCCATAATAAATAGGATTAGTAAGTGAGTAGAGTAAAGCTGAAAGCACTGAAGCGATAACAGGAATCGTCATAGGTCATCCCATTATTATTTTATGTTGACTGAATCTAGTCCTCTGATTTCAAGTGGTGCGATTTGTCCAGGGTGCGAACGGTAGAGAATCGGGTCTCAGAAGTCCACTCTGTTCTACAAATCATAGACATTTTGGATATCGGAGTACAGTTAAACCTCTCTGATTTTGGTGACGACTCTGTGTGATATATGCAATGAAAGTGTTTAATCCCCAAAGCCTTATACAGTTCTTGAGCTACAGAAGATGCAGTTTCTTTGACACTGCCTGTCTGGAGATGGATTCCAAACCTGTGGATAAAGTCTTGCAGTAGCCTCTTGGCTAAAGTAATAGCATTATCTTGGACACATAGGTAAACTTCAATCCATCCTGAAATCATGCACACTAGAATCAGCACATACACATAAGGCATCTGGATAAAATCACCCAGTAGGTGGACAATTGGTCCCCATGGGTTGGAAAGACAGCTAGGGGGGTTCTAGGACCCTTTCCAATACTGAAAGCATAGCAATTAGAACAGGTATGGAAGTACTGATTTACCATGGAGGGGGCACGTATGAATGCAAGTCAGTAGATACCTGCAGTACTAATCAGGTGTCTCTATGGACATAGGCTAAATGTTGGAAGGTGAACGTATTCTGTGGTATGGCAGGGGAGCCTTACCATGTAATACTAGCACAATACACAAAGATGGACACTGGTTACTCTCTCAGTACACATTCTTTCAGTCCTGGTAGAGTAGCAAAGAGCAGACAGTCTACTTAGAAGAACATGTATTAGGCATTTCACATCACCAACATGGCCGATAAGTAATTGATACGAATCAAGAGAAATCTGACACCAAATGATGAACATAACTCTTGATTTTTATATATTTTTAGACCCCATAATGAAATCAGTACAACCAGAGTTATCAATTTTCAAGCAATAAATAAATCAATACTTTGCAATGTGAAAAACATTGATGTTGTAGTAATTGGAAAAACGCATATATGCAATCTATACTTTAGGGGGGTGGATTCAACGGAACCCACTCAGAGTTAAGGTCTCCGGAGTCCTTGGACCAGTTCACAATAGCTAGCAGAATTTTATCTGGCTCAGGTGAGCGGGGTGCAGAGATGCACTTTCAGCTGTCAATTGGGGCCGTCAATCAGACTTGCAGTGTGGAAATGGTTACCTTAGCAAAAAGCTGCTTGCACACGGAATTGAGCAAAAACCTTTGGAAATAAAGCAAAGAGCTGGCCCTGGACCAGGAGTCTCAAGGCAGATCCAGTCTACCTGGCTCAGGGAACTTTGGTGCACAGGTGCTCTTGGGTATGTGTGGTGCTGAACCGGACCCACGCCAGCCAAGCTCGCAAGAGAGGGTAAAAACTAATGCAAGGTCTTTACAATGGAACTCCTGCACTGTTTTTGCTTGTGCCCCTCCTTCCAGCCTAATGACTGCCTTTGATCCATCAAATACAACGAGTGTCCATGGGTCTCATATCTATGAAATATTCAAACTGTGTGTGACTGCAAAAATAACTGATACTAATGTAAAAGGATATCTCTCAAGTTTGAAAGACACCCATCAGTTGCTGTCCGGTACCGTCCTTGTCATCATCTGGGTCTCCTCACACCAAGGAGATAAAGGTGTTACAAACCTAGTGATGCAAGGATGTAGTATGCGGCATCGACAGTTAGTAATGACTGATTTGCAGTGCGTGAGAAAAGAAATATGTGATATAAAATTGGAGAGGTTAGAGGCAAAACAACTTTAATAGTACCTCTGGCACTTCCAATAGATAAAAACAATGCAGAAAAGTGGGAAGCAGTTTAAACTTATAGCTGCTACCTTATTATGAGGGTCGACATGTTTCAGCAGAAAAATGGACGTGATCGTCCACTACTCTTTCAGGACCTAATTTTCGCTACTGCAATACGTAAAAAAGAAATAAGATAAAGAGGTTAACTTGTCACAATGTCACCTGCTATTCCGGGACATCCGTTTTAGTTTCCTCCTGTTTACTATTTAGCAGGAGTATGTGGCATCGCCTCACCTGGCTGCGGCTCAGGTAAGTGAAGCACCGCTCTGTCCGTCGGTACTCCGATCCTCCCTCAGAGCCGTCTGGGGAGGTGCCTCTGATCCATCACCTTGGGCTACTTGTGCAGCACTCCAGCATATATTTTAGTAAAGTTAGGTCATTCTGGCGCTGTCTGACCTGATTTGCAAGCCGAACACCAGGCCGTTTGGTACCCAAACTCACTACAGAAAAGTTATTAATCTTACTTTTGACACATGGGTTTGTCCTGTGAAGTCCAATCTAGCGCTGCTTGCCAGAAATCGTCTACATGCAAGTATAGACCATTCCTGGCCAGTACCACCAAATTCTCACAAATGAAAACTCCTTGTAAGTCAATCAAAGTCTGAAAGGGTTTATTGACAAAAGAAAAATGATTAGTCGCGTAATCCGATTGTCAGCCAGATTTTCCCCCAACAAGACTGGATGAAGCAGGCACTTTGAGTAACAGCGAAGTACATGTTTATGCACATGCACTCATAAGTTTTGAACAAAGTCCTGAGACTGATTCTTAAAAAGAAATATACAGCACATGCTTGATTGAGTTCATGAAAAATGAGTGAAGGTGAAATTACAGTCACATATTAAAGGTAATATGGAAACATTCCGTCTGAGCAAGCTAGTTTTCGTTTTCCCATCTGAAGTCAAGAGGTGAACACAGACAAACATCCGAGATGGTTTCTTCCTGGGGTCGTCTTTAGGGTGAGAATATGGCTAATTTATTTATTTATTTTTACAATTTAGAAAGCGCAGCGATTGCCCGTGGGCGTCTTGGCGCAAGGTATGGTTTTGCTATTGCATGGATAAATTCAGAATAATAAACAATGTGTGATATAAGAAAGCAGGGAACATTCTATCCAAATTGAAATGCACTGGAAAAGGTGCTGGTTCATGACCTGCAACAAACAATATGGCTTTGAGCTGGAATTTTCAGTTCAACTGAACTCTTACAGTAAAACTCCATTCAAAGATAGTCACTAAATTCAGTCTTCATTCATAGATGACCATCCAACATTAACACCAAGAGTCTGCCCCTTCTTAATGGGTGGTTCATGTTCAGAGAACAGCCTTTTCCTGTCCTATAGCTCCTTTTACCGGTTTGTAAAGAGCCTTTGATCATTGTGCCAATGCATCACAACTCCCCCGGATTGTTCCTGCTTTTTGATTTTTTTTTTTTTTTTTTTTTTTTTTGCTTTTTCTACAGTCCCAGCTCTGAACCACTGTTGCCACTTCCAGCTCTGCTGCAGTGCTGCCAGCGCTAGCTTTGTCCCAGTCATGCCAGCTCTGTTACAATCATGACAACTGGAGTCCTCCAGTCTCCAGTTCTGCACCATTCCTGCAAGATTTAGCCCTGCTCTAGTTCTGGTCTTGTGCAGTTTCAAACTGTCACCCTACAATTTGGATCCAGCAATTTGGATCCATCACATCGAAATATCTTTGTGTGTTTAAGCTTTTTTCTCTTGGCCCCATTAGGCACTATTTTCCAGAGAGCATCCTCCCTGTAATCTTTATTACATCAGGAATAGACTGTGTAGTTTCTAGAAGGGGCACTTATAAGAACAGTGTGAATGAGGATCACCTCTAGCCTAATTTGAAGCTTCCATTTTAGATAGGGAGAATTTGAAGTGAAATGCATCTGTTTAATAGGGACAATTCGTTTTCCTCACTTATCTGTGTGGTATCTGGCAACATCTCAAACCATTTGGATTATTAAGTTACCATCTGCTCCAAACCAGAAAATGACTTTAACATTCACTATTCCAAATGGTAAATGTTATCAAAATAAATACATTTCTTTAATTTGAAATTGTTGTGAAGGGTGACAAATAAAACCAGCATCAGGCGGTGATACCCTAAATCTTACATTCCAGTACCTCTGGTTGTATTAATTTTCTTTTTGTTTTCACTGTTATATTAGTTAGTTAGCAGTGTGTCATAAATTGGTTCTGACCAATGTCTTTCAAATTCTTTAGGGGGACAAGATAGGCAAGAACATGTTGACTCTCTAACAACAATTTGGTTAAAATGGCCTCCTTAGTTTTTAGCCCTATCCTTTGGGGGACATGAAAAAATATGTGGGGTCCACCAAGAGATATTTTTAACCTCCTTTCCTTCACTTTGCTCTCCATGTCCACAACTGAAGGCCTCATAGGATCACTGCTTGTTTTACACAATAAAGTGCTCCTACCACAGTGTGGATAGTTGTAACCCACACCACGGGCAGGGTTGTTTTGGATAAAATCCTGTGTTGGAGCATGCCACCTAAGGTTAGGTGAGGTATTTTGTAATTAAAAATAGGGTTTCTAAAAGTAGAAATTCAGGCTGCATTGGGCCTCCCCCTTGGGAATGGCCCCATTGTCCTATTTTTATAGATTACATGCATCTTTATTGATTTAGTATCAGCATGAGTGCCCATAAACAGCATGCAGATGTTGAAATTCATGTAACAAGTTAATACCTACCCACCTAGAGAAGGATGCGCTAACACTTGGATTACCTGCCGTCCAGTACTGGTCACTATAGTGCAAATTGTTTTGTATTACCTTGAGGAGGTATTAATATTTTGCGACCAAAATCCAGTTGCAAAACATTAATATAGTTATCAACCATTCGCAAACTGGAAAGGGTCCCCATGCAACCCCTTCCCTTTGGGACCGAAGATAAAAAAAAAAATGTAAGAGTAGGCAGCGTGGTCCAGTGTGGTTCTTTGTGCTTGAGGATTCTCGTGTTCAGACAGCGGCACTGTAGTACCTCAGACGGCTAACATTTTGTTCAGATTTGAGCGCAGCAGTGAACTGCTTAGTCCTAACTGTGGGTGCTCACAGGAGGAATCATTTGGAGAAAAAATTGTATTAACATTTTTACCATATGTTAGCCTCTAGGCGCTGTCTGATTAAGTCTTCAATTCTGCTCACTGCTTAAGCAGAGTAAAGGATGCTCACTGGTTAAGTGCAAGTGTGAGCTTGTTTTTTCTTATCATAATTCCGATGCACTGTCTTTTAGATTTTCAAATGTGATGTTGTAAAGTGCTGTGACACCTTTGTTTCTCCTAAACATGAAATGCAACTGCACAATAAAGTACTTAAGCAAAGGAGAGGATGGGTCTTCTTGGAAAAGGACATATGTCCTTTTTTGTATGCATATAGTTTAATTTTTTGGGAAGAAACCGCAATCCCCACCTTTGTTCCTTACTCCTAACCTCCCTTTACCCTACTCTCTTCTGAGCCCTAAAATGATCCTTACTTCCCTTTATCTCTATCCAACCCTAAGACCTGTAGTGGCCCTTATCTCCCTTTAGCTCTACCCATTGCTATAACCTAAAATCCCCAGCTTTACTTCTACCCGTCCCTGCAGCTTAAAATCACTTGTTCTTTAAATAACAAAGTGTTATTTAAAATAAAAATGCATACCTGCATGGTAAAGTACTGCGTAGTAAAGGTGCATACACATTCCTTAGTGTAAAGATTGTGTGGTAAAGATCATGTGTGGTAAAGGCTGTTTCCCCTAAGGCAGGAGACCTCCCCTCCTAAAACACTCTCCTGCCTCCATCCTTGCATCCCTAAATGTTTTGTGGGAGCACTGTTGGTTGTGTTATGCACTTCTGTTTGTTTGGCAGGCACCTTTGCCTCTTTGGCAGTTTTCCCATCCTTCGCTTCTCCCCATTGCCATATACTGTAAGTCTCACCTGATACAGTGCATGTGCTGTCATTTGTGAAACATTTTGTTTACTTACATGGGGCTCAGAGCTTTGCCCAAGTATTGCTTCCTTTGTCCAATGTCATTCCACTATTCGCTCCTTTCAGAGGTTCTTTTACACCTCTTACTTGCATCCACTTCCTTCCTCCCCATATTGCATTACGGGTTGTTCGGCCCCCCAACCCCCCCCAACCCCCGATGCTTGGTTTCTTGCCTGGTCTGCTTTCGCCCCTCTAACATTGTTTCTAGCCCAGTCTTTCCCCTCCACCTTGTTGCTTGCCCAGTCCCCCATCCCACTTCATTGCTAGCCCCCTCCCATTCTGCCACAAAGAAAAGCACTCAAAATTCGCACCAACTGGGATCAAGGCACTACAAAGATGCAGACGGTGCTGTACTGCCTGCTTTGCATGGCCATGTTGGCGGTAAGAAAATTAAAGATGTGAGTTTTTTTTTCCCTTGAATGCCTTTTATGTATTTGGGAGATTGTCATGCCATGATACTTTTTGCTTTTGCTAACTTGCGACTAATTTAAGTAGATTGCAGCCCTCGCACCCGTATATGGTGGGTGGTTATTTGTTATTTTTGTTATGGTTGCTTATTTGTGTTTTGCCCAGCCCCATCAGCCATTTGCTCACGTTTTCTACCCCATTAAAAAAAAATTGATGAATAAATGTGTATTTACATCACTAGCCACATTATAGCATTTTTGTCTAACGTTCAACCATGCTGCACATCACCTGCGCTGCTGTACTACATGGTAAAAACAAATTAACAAACTAAACAGCTTTCACATAGGCAAGACCTATTGGCTTTACCAATGCTCGTTATAAGAGGTATTAGAAATTGGGTTTCCCGTTGCCAGAGGTATGCACCCTACCCAAGCAGGAACCACATTCCCTGTCAGAATAAGTCAGATACACACCCTAAATTAACCTGTGCTCACCCTTTGGTAGCTTGACACAGAGCAGTCAGGCTTAACTTGAGAGAAAATGCGTAAACTGAATGTCTGACAAAATATCAATCAAAAATATCGAAATACAAAAATATCGGAACAAAAATATCGAAGTCAAAAATATAGGAATCCTATCCCTAACAAGGTAAGTACAAAAATATCGAAAAATTAATATCGTAGTACAAAAATATCGAAATTAAAAATATCGTTTTTTTAAATGTATTAATAATGTAAAATAATTATAAAATACATATGTTACAAATATTAAATAAAAATATTAAAACATAATAAAAAAATTAAAACTAATACATATACATTTAAAATACATTAAAAACTTAATAATTTAATGTAATTGTATATTTTTTAATTTAATTGATTTAATTTAAATTTATTTTATTTTTACCCTGTACGACTGTACCCTAAAAACCCAAAACTGACCCTGAACCCTAAAAATATCTCTGTACCCCAAAAACCCAAAACTGACCCTAAACCCTAAAAATACCCCTTTACCCAAAAACTGAAAACTGACCCTGAACCCTAAAAATACCCCTTTACCCAAAAACTGAAAACTGACCCTGAACCCTAAAAATACCCCTTTACCCAAAAACTGAAAACTGACCCTGAACCCTAAAAATACCCCTGAAAACTGACCCTAAACCCTAAAAATACCCCTTTACCCAAAAACAGAAAACTGACCCTGAACCCTAAAAATACCCCTTTACCCAAAAACTGAAAACTGACCCCAAACCCTAAAAATACCCCTTTACCCAAAAACTGAAAACTGACCCTGAACCCTAAAAATACCCCTTTACCCAAAAACTGAAAACTGACCCTGAACCCTAAAAATACCCCTTTACCCATGAACTGAAAACTGACCCTGAACCCTAAAAATACCCCTGTACCCATGAACTGAAAACTGACCCTGAACCCTAAAAATACCCCTGTACCCAAAATTAATGAATATTATTTAATTACCAATTAATTATTAATTAAAATATGTACAAACATATATTAATTAATTATTATTAAATTACTTCCCACCCTATTCCCCTATAAACCCATAACCCGCTACAGAACATATTTATCAATTAATCAATTAAAAATAATTAAAAAATAATTCCTACTAATTAATTTAACATAATTAAATTACTTCCCACCCTATTCCCCTATAAACCCACAACCCGCTACAGTAGTAAAAGACAATATTTAATTAAATTACATTAAAAATAAATAGAAAAACATAATCAATACAATATAATATACACTAAATTTATTTAAAAAGTGATATTAGTAACATCAAAGTTATTAATTTCGATATTGTTCACATCGATATTTACAACTTCGATATTACTGATATCATACCAATATCGATATTTAGACTGTCGATATTACTTACCTTCGATATTTTTGTATATCGATATTTAAACTTCGATATTTTGGTATATCGATATTTAAAACTCGATATTTAGTCTGTGTACCGCGTAAACTAGTTGCGCAACACTTCAAACAGTGAAACCATCACACAAAAGGATACCACACCTAGTTAGAGCAATAGAGCTCCATTTATTCAACACAACAAGGCCAAAATGAAAAAAAATCCAGTAAGTTTAACATGAATTTTTAAATAATAAGCTGAAATGTAGTGCTTAAAAGCATAAAGTGCCAACTAAGGCGATCTGGTCGCACTAGACATGGTCATACCCAAACGTTTAGGCTGGCCACGATGGAGCGCAGATCTGAGTCGGGGACCAGATTTGGCCCTCTGAAACAGTACCTTGGTTCACAGTTGCGTTGACAAGGAGATACTTGGAGCAGGTAGGACATGCATCGTCGTCAGTCCCTTCCCATATGTAGGCGCTGCATCCGATCAGAGCAAGTTGAGGACGCTTTGTCATCGAACCTCGATATGTAGGCCATACATCATCATTGAGCCATGCAAGTCGAATATGTGTTAAGAACTGGAGGCGATGCGCCGTCCAGTCGGCAATGCGATTCCTTTACTTGTGACGATGCTTCGCCATTAAGGGAGATGCGCCGGTTCCCTGCCAGACAATGATGAAGATGCATATGTTTTTACTAGAGCAGCACTCTATATCCACTTCGTAGAGCCCAGGATTGGCACCACTTGCCATGGCGAGACTCTCAGTCCAGGTGCTGTGCATGTGTGGATTGAATTCTTTGATGTCCCTGAGACGTCTAACAAGAGGCAAACCAGAAAGCCCTTGGATTCACTTTGGTTCTGGGTTGTAGTGCTGCAGGTCTGGTCCTTCTCACTCCCAGGCAAGGAGAGCAGCAGGTCAGCAGAGCAGGAGTCCAGCATAGTCCAGCAGGATGGCCGTCTTTCCAGCAGCACAGCAGTCCTTGGCAGATTATCCTCATTCCTAGAAGTGTACTGAGATGGTGGTGTCTGAGGTCCATTACTCATACCCAGTTGTGCCTTTGAAGTGGAGAGGAGAGTTCAAAAGAGAGGTCTTTGAAGTGCACAGAGCCCCTGCTCTGGCTCCACACTCACTACAGGGAAGGTATGCAGCCCTTTGTGTGGGGACAGAACAAAGCCTATTCAGGTGTAAGTGAGGCAGTGCTCATCTCCCCCCTATGAAGCCAGTTAGTGGCCCATTATGGCCCATCAGGTCAAACCTAAGCTACCTTTGTGTGTGGCTGTGTAGAGGGAATGCACAAAGCCCCTCTGTCACCCACCCCAGATGTTTATTCAGAGACAAGCAGAAGGCACCAAAATGACTAAAGTAAGAAAATGACAACTCTCTAAAAGTGGCAGTTAACAGAATTGCAATGTAAAATCCAACTTCACCATGAGTTATGATTTTAAATTGTGATTCCAGAGACCCCAAGATACCAAACCTGGGAGTCTAATCTCTTCCCAGTTGGAATTTACACTTATAAAATGTAATAAGGTAATCCCAATGTTATTCTACTGGAGCGTTGTTCACTGCTAGGACATGTAAAACTTAAAAAAGTACATGTCCTACTTTTTAAAAACACTGCACCCTGCCCTTGGGCTGGTGAGGGCCTACCTTAGGGATGACTTATACTTATTAAAAAGGAAGGTTTGGGCCTGTCGAGAGAGATAACTTGCTAGGTCGATAAGGTAGTTTTAAACTGCACTCCCAGACTCTGCAGTGGCAGGCCTGAGACATGGTTTAAAGGCTACTTAAGTGGGTGGCACAATCAGTGCATGCACATTAGTGGCATTTAATTTAAAGGTCCTGGGCACATGAAGTGCCCTTTACTGAATATTTATAAGTACATCAAATATGCCAATTGTGGATAATCTAATGTTACAATGTTTTAAGCAGAGAGCTCAGCTCATGCACTTTAGCCCTGGTTAGCAGTGAAAAAGTGCCTAGAGTCCTAAAGCCAACAGAAATGATTCAGCAAGAAGGGGAGGAGGAAGGCAAAATGTTTAGGGATGACCCTGCAGAAAGAGCCATTTTTAAAAAGAGGTTTCTCCACTCTGAAGATTTAAGAAAACTAGTTTGCGTTTTGATGTTCATTAAATTTCTTTGGTTTGCCTTACTTTCTTTGTTCCTCTTGCCATAATTTAAACTAAGTGGCCTTATGGTAAAATATTAAGTGCTTATGCAGAGTTAGCGCAATAGTATTTTGCAGTAAAAATACTTAGTTATTTCTCCAACTTGATAGACAGGACCTATGTAATTATGCACCTTCCTTTCATTCTTTTCTCCGAACATTGGTGTTTTAACCAAGCTCTACTAGACCATGCTAGTTTCCCTTTGGACAAGAGCAATCCAAATGTTAAAGTAGTTGGGCAACTCCATCCAAAGAGCCTAGGGGAAATCGGGTAATATACTAATTCACCATTCTTGGGGAGGACCTCCCGTTCTGGTAAATTCGCAAATGTTACATGGGATGCGTTCTTGGTTTTTGCAATTAACTCCTAAGAGACTTAATCTCCTCAACGGCACCCCGCGGCGGGATGCCTGACTTTCACCTTGGGGATGCCCTGTAGGGGCTATCTCACAGGGAAAAAGCCAGGACGGGTTCCCAAGGCAAGCGCTTAGAGACCCCTGGGTGATAAGCGATATATAAATCCAATATACAATACAATGCAATACAATAAATGCCCAACATATGTGTTCGCAGAATTGTGCAGCTACGCTCATCATAAGGAAACTGTTTTCGCTAAGCTACTCTGCTACAGGACATGACTTTGATTGAAAACTCACCATTAGGGATTTAGTTAAAAAGGTAATCTGTGGTTAGGAGAATTGACAACCCAGCTACAGTCTTGCCCTCTGTGTGTGGATGCCTGGTATGGTGTTGCTTTAAGGGAATGTCCTATCCATGATGATAGAATTAGGCTGTGAACGATTAAAATGGTGGTGTGAGATCTTTGAGTCCATATTGTTGTGTTTAATTCTTGTTTGGCGCCAAAATGTCCGGTATTCATGGAAGAGCTGGGTGTTCAAGAACTTCATGATGCGTACTGCCAGGGGTTGTCAGTTGTTTCTTTGCTTCGCATTACAGATGCATAATTTAACTTTTGTGGACCTCTTTACTTCTCAAAACATACCACTTGCATTTACCTTCTGGTGGACCGTTTCCATTAAAAGGCTTAGCTAGAAGCGAGATCCATTGCATTGTTCTTTCCAGGATGTGTAACCTTTAAACAGTTTAGTATATTTAATCAACTATGAAAATGAGTTCCAATAGCATTTCTCTCTTGTGGTTTATGAAACTGTGACTGTGATATGAAATTTGCATTATGCTGCATTCCTTTGGTTATGCTTCTTGGTGCTTAGAAAGTACAATCAGAGATCTGCCATGATTAGCTTGGATGAAGCCGTCTTTTAAATTCTTCTCTAAAAGTAAAATATATATAAATATTTTTTTAAAAGCCAGTTGCCACAGTGGTTCAGAAACAGATTTATAAAAAGAAGCCAACCTGATAGCTGACACTTACATGAAAATTGATGTTTAATTATGAGGAAAGCAAAACACGTAATTTGAGTGTTTGGAGAATTACAGAGTTAAGAATGGCTGGTAGGTGAAAAATATAAACGCTATGAACTGTGGCAGATGGATGGCTGCATTTACCAAGCAAAGTGAACTAGGCTGTGTGAAGTCCTGGACTGGCAGTACCAAAGCTGCAGACTAGAGACATCGACCCTTGCGTCCTGTGCCTGTAAAAGAGTTGTGTTAAAGTATTGTAGGTCAATAGTAGCTTGCCTGCTGATGGTTTTGATATCCTCAGGTTGCAGTTGTTCACACATGTGGTAAATAAACCTTTCAAAGCATGCTGTCAGTGTGGGATGGGGTCAGAAGTATGGAACAAATGGAGCATGCTCCTAAAGACTTGAAGGCGAAAAATGAGACAAAAGATGCTGCATTAATTCGAGAAAATGTTGTCATCCTTTCAGGTGGAATATCTTCTCTGCCTCGCACATGTGGTGGCACAAAATATCATGTCAATACATCTTATTGTACCTAGGCCAAGGACGTTCTGATAGCCTGGCAGGGTCAATGGGATCCAATGCAACAAGACCGTTTTGTAACTCCAAACTTTCTTGGTTCTGCAGGTGGTAGTCCGAAATGAAAGCAGTTGCCATAGATTATATCCTGCTGCACCAGGGGCAGATGTTGAACTTTGCATTTCTGGCCCACCTTGATATTTAGGAGATGGTCCAGTAAAAGAGGAAGGAGTGTGGCTTTGTGCTGATCATGCCCTTTTGGGCTACATATGCCTCGTTTCACATCCTACCCACACTATACCTGGAGACTACCCTGACATTAGCAGCATGGAGGATTTTGGGGTAAACTGCTAAATTCAATTTCTTTGGGTCTAGGCTTCCAGCAACACACAATAATTCTGGTCATCTTACCCAACCTAGAATTATAGCTTGACCTGGAGTAAATGTGCAAGCTGGTGTCCACAACGGAATATTATCCCACTGCAGATGCAGAGGTTTTGTTTATTTCTTTTGAAATATTACTAGACTATAAAAACATACCTGAATAGTCCATCTGAATAGACCAGTGTTGCATTGTAGGCGACCCAGTGAAGAAATGTCCTCTGGAATGCAGACTTCTGAAAGTGGTCTTTTCGATTCACCAAGGGCCCATATATTCTCAGTTCTGGTACGCAAACCAAGTTCTGATGCAGTCTTCTTCTGGATTTGTAGGTATAGTTTTAAGACATTTAAGGCTTCATAAAATCCAGCAATGGTTTGATGTCTAAACTCCTTCGATGGTTTAAGAGCTTGTGCCCTGGCCATCTCAGGCCATATTTTCTCTAGTCTGGACGTATCCACATTCAGTCGTGATGTTAATGGTTTCTAAAAACCAAGCTGTCCACATGAGGCAATGAGGATATTCAGAGCTTGCAAGTAGAGTTTCCACATTTGTTGGTGGACAACTTAAGTGAAGTTTGGTTCCTTGGGAAGAGTTGTATAAAGTGGAATTCAGCAAAGTATGCACTAAAGCAAAGAGACTTCCTGGAGGTGCATAAATTATATTTAATGGACTGTGACCTCCAGAGTTTGTATTCTTAACAAGCAGGCAGCGGCGGCTGCTGCCTACCTACAGTGGTAGGGTGGCGGCGGGTGGAGAGGGCGGAGGGTTGGGAAAGGGGGTACAAATATAATATAAGTATTAAAAAAAACTGCCTGCTGCTCCGCAAAGCTCCAGTCCCACTGACGCCTGCCTCGCTGTTCGCCTTGGATGGCCGGCCATACACACATTTGCACTTATGAGTGCCCTTTACCCCTCCCTGACATTCCCCCACCCTGCCATATACTTTTGTATTGCGTGGCTCGGACAGCATAAATAAAATGATAATAACATTGCGTTATCATTTTTTTATAGTGTGCTGGCACGGGCTGTGGGCAACGCTCCTCCGCTATTATGGAGGAGGCGCGCCTGCTAGCAGGTTCAGTATGGTTAATGCGGGCTTCTTTGGTAATATTGTCTTTGCTACTAGTTTCAATGGAAAGAAGTCATGCATAATCTCTTCATATCTTCAATGAAATCATAACATTACTTCATTATAGTTGCATTTCAGGTAACAAATATCAAATTTGTTACACTGTGCCCGCTTTAACTCTTTCTTTTTATCACAGGTGTTCGATTCGTTGTTGAATGGCGACAGAACGGAGTACCCTTCCTTCTACAAGAATATCACAGGATGTGACAACTACTATAATTTCCTTCAGTGTGAGGTAAGATACCTTCTTAGACATTTGCGATTTAAGCGGTTATTTGTTGATAACTACATGCATTCGACGATATCTGATTTCTAACTTTCACTGTGCGATACAGCGCGCATGTCCTTCAAAGAATATACAGTTTTAGGCCTGTTTTTCAGTTCCAGGGAAAGTTCTAATGTGAATGCTCCATACTAGTTCGTTTCTGTGGCTACAAGAAAACTGCTCTCTTGTTACCTTGTAAAACAGCTCTGCTCTGTTATGAAACATGATCTCGCCAGGGTTTGTGGAATACAGAGTATCTGAGGAGGGGATTGCATGCCTTTCCTTGTGCATCAGGCGCCGAGGGACGCTGGGCGTTCTGAAATGCACATTTGCTGGTAAGAATATGCCTTCCTCCTTTCGACCTCTGAGCTCATCTTTTCACGGTTGTCGAGACGCAAGTTGCAGCTGTTCCCACTTGTATTTAATTCACCAATTCATCTTCTTTAAAGTGGAGGGAAGGCTGGCAAAGTGTAGATCCATTGTCCTGTATGTCTGCGAGTAAAAAAAAAAGTAAAGTCTCAACTGTGGTGCTTAAAGCCTTTCTTTTGTCTATTTGGCAGTTTTTGTTTGATGGTCTTTTTCAAGGAGGTTTTTTCTGCCATCTTCTTAAGTTGTTAAATTATTTTTCTTTGGCCTGCAAACTTTAATGATAGTTGCACTTTAAAGAATCTCTTAAGACTGATAAAGCAATAATGCCAAAACCCCTCAAAAGTAAGAATGTGTAACATCTGGGGATCAGACGTCTGACTGGCATAAATAGTTGTATCCGGTACAGAAACTAGCAGACAACAGTCGCAAAGAACAACATTGCGGCACTGTACTCCACCAAGAACTAAGCAACATCAGAAAGTATCAGTATGGGAAGTAGCCTAAAGATTTTCCAAGTAATCTGTGGCTCCCTCTTTTTGCATTAAGAGTGAGACTTTGTTTCCCAATTACACTCTTGATCTGTCTGGATATCGGACCCTTTCCTAGTAAGGTATCTAGGAATACCCTCCTGCACTGACGACAGGTGTGTGTAATGCAGACCACTTTGAACTGGACTGTGCTTCAGTTGGATGCCAGTTAAATGGTACCAGGATGAGAAAGACCTGATTGCATTTCCTGGTGTCCGAGAACAGTCGGGTTGCAACACTCAAGAGTTGCTTTAATAGGGTCAAGTGGATTTTAGGAATTCCAACTAAGATAGAATTAACCTAATGTTATGTTATTTTGGCTCTTTTATAACGCACGGCTACTCCATGGAGTGTCCCGGCGCTTTGACAAAAGACCCGAAGGAGAGACAATATAGGGCAATTGCAGAGCAGCAGAAAAAATTACTGGGTAAAAAGCCATGTCTTCAGCTCCTTCCTGAAAACCAGTAGATTGCTGATTTTCCTAAGGGAGACGGGCAAGGAGTTCCAGCATCGTGGTGCCAAGTATCGAAAAGAGCGGCCTCCAATTCTAGCCCTTCTGATGGGAGGAACAGAAGCCATGGCCAAAGAAGCCTATCTCAGAGTTCTGGAGGGCCGATAAAAGGCAAGACGCCTTCTGATGTATCTAGCCCCTGCAAGATGAAGTGCCTTAAAGGCGAGAGTCAGCGCCTTAAAAGTAATCCGTCTTGCAACAGGGAGCCAGTGAAGCCTTTTAAGCAGCTCCGATGCACTCGCTCTTCGATGAAGGCCGAAAATGGCCCTTGCAGCGGAGTTCTGCACTAGCTGAAGGCGCGCAAGAAGAAACTTTGGCAATCCCAGATAGAGCACATTCGCATAATCTAGGTGGGAGCCTATCAGAGCCTGTACTGTGGTCTTTCTGTGCTCCAGGGACAAGATCGGAAGGAATTTCCTTAGCATTTTTAAAATGACAAAGCATTTCCCTGTGAGCTCGCGAATCTGAGGCCCAAAGGAAAGGCCATCATCAATCTGGAAGCCAAGATTCTTTAGTAGATCAGGGCTTGGGTGATTTTTTTTCTGTATTCTTTATTAAGTCTTGCTCTGGGATGAATTGTTTTATTTTTCTAAGAATTCCGAGTTGGTTTAGGTGTACTTTGCGGTGTTGAAAAACTGTGCTTGTATATTCAAGTGTTGGTCCAGGCAGAATCCCAACAATTTCACCAAGTCGATAGTGTTTGGAAACATGCTCAGGAGTGAGCCCTATTTTAAGCCATTCCTTAATCAGGATTTTGAAACTGGGAGGTGAGATGAAGAGTTTCAAGCACTGGGCTTGAAACCATTTAGATTGCTCTGCAGCATTCACCTAACAAGGTTGAGTTCCTCTGAAAATCTTTAAAGGAAGCAAAATATCGTGATGCAAGGAATGTATATTGATGAAAGTTGAACTCTTTAAATGAAAGGATGTTATCTCATTGTAAACTGATCAATGTTTTACCGTTCAACGAGGATTGAAAAAATGCAATAAAACTTGCAAGGACTAAATTTATCACAATTCTGTATGGCCTTACTTGAAAGCCTTGCAGTAGGCAACCACCTTTGAAAAATGTTGTTCAGCTTTAGTTGATCCTACAAAGAGCTACAGTTTATCACTCCAATAGGCTAGAGAGCTCTGGGTAGTTTTCCTCATTTTCTTTGCCGTCTTGCCCTTAAATGTATTACATGATTGTTCCAGAGAGAGCACTCTAGGTAGCAGTCCCCCACTGCTCAAAATTAGGAGACTCCGTGTCCAGTCAGACTGAAGCTTTGCAGGGTTGAGCAAATACAATAACAAACATATGGCATATGAACACCACTTGAGGCCTTGAACATTATGATGAGTTCTGAGGTGAGTCATCTGCTTGTACAGTATTATTTCCATAAAATCAGACATTTCATACCACTTGTCTCCCGTTGTGGGCAGTTAGCAAACATATGTACTGAGTGAGGACCCGCCTGATAATAGCAGTGTTAATACTGTGAGCTGTAAGAGAACAGAAGAAAAGTCAACCATTAGAGAAATAAAAACAATTCATAATAATGCGAAATAAAACTTAAGGAGAAGCAGGCTCAAGCAGTTTTCAGCAGTTCACATGAAAAACCTGACTTTTAGGCACAGTAACACACCTTGTAAAATACATATTGCAAGTACATATCTTTTAAAATGCATATTTTTAAAATACATGTTTTTACATTACACACTTGTAGGAAGGCGACAATCTAACAACAAACCATAGATTCTGTATAGGTAGTGGTTAAGAGGTCGTTTTGTAGCCTGTTCGGGGACATATGGAGGTGGTCGAGTGGCAAAATAGTGTTGAGTGTCTTCCAGAGCAGTTCTGTGGTTTCCAGGGGGAGTTTTGAAGAGTGATGTTGTCGGCCCCCCTTAAGTAAGCAACCTGGGATAGCCAGGATCGAAACTAGGTAGCAGCTGTGTTTTTCCAGTTGGCGAGAATGGGCTGACAGGCTGCAAATAATACAATTTCTACCAGTAGAGTATCATTATGTGACTTGAGTTGCAGATCTAGGAATTCCTATATTAGAGAAAGAAGGTCACTTCTCAGATGGGCCCCAAGTAGACTGCTGATAAAGTTGAATATTCAGTCTCAAAAAGGAGAGACCGCGCTACATTAGAAAAGTAAATGGGGGAGGTCCCCAGTGGCTTTATGATAGTTCCAACATGTTAAGTTCTTTCTAAGGGACAGCTTATGAAGACTCAAAGGGGTCCTAAATGTCCTATGTAGGAGCCAGATTTTTGTTTGGGAGAGAGAAGGGGTAATTTTATGGGTTACTACTGATTTCCAGATTAGATGCCAGGTGTCTGGAGAAATAGTTCCCAGGGCATCCCATTTCTTCTGAAGCTTCGAGGTCAGTTATATAGATTTTTTTTTTTGTCCAAATCTTTTTATTGCATTTTCAAAGATTAACAACTTATGAGGTCTTTGCTGCAAGCCAAGATCTTCAGATAGCTAAAGACAATACACATCTTTTCCACAAGTTCTCGGCATAACCTTGGTATATTCTGGTACAACTTCCCTTATCAAATTACATATATCTAGAACTCTACAAGTCCCTCGATGCACCATTACAATATGAGCGAGAGCCAACAAAATAAACAAAATAGAAACAACTAAACAAATCTGTGGTACTTGTTTCACATGTCTACAGTGTACTGAGGAGAGTGCGATGCGAACAAAGGCCTAATCGAGGAGAAAGTGTGGGGCCCCACTGCTCCCGGACTTGGTGGAGCGGGGAATCTACCCATGGAGGATGCAAATGCTTCAAGACCAAAGGACCCCGGAGGAGCCACAGCATGATCTAAGTTTGCTATATCTGGAAAAGATCCAGCAGTCTGGGACCACAGGCAAGGAGTGGCAAACCTTCCTATGGTAACCCCACCAACGGACCCCAAATATAATCAAACCCTTTTCGAGAATCTGCCATAATGTCAGTCATGCGTTTGATGGCTAGTTCCCTCCACAGCCGGGCGTGCCATTGAGAAAGAGAGAGGGTTTCTCGTTTCTTCCATGCTGCTGCCATTTTTGCTTCCCCCAGGCATAACCATATGATGAAACGGTCTCCTAGGGTTTGATGTTTCAGGCTGGGGTCGCGCAACCCCAGCAAGATCTGTTCTGGTTAGTTTGGTGTCTAGTATCCTAGTATCGTTTTTATCTGGGAAAGCATTTCCTTCCAAAAAATATGAATAACAGAGCAGCCCCACCATATATGAAGGAAGTCCCCCAATAGCTCTCATCCCTGCCAGCATCTGTCTGTTGTATTCGGAAAAAGAGTGTGTAGTTTTTGGGGGTGTAAATACCAGTCATACATGATCTTGTAATGGGCTTCCCTTAAGAACATGTAGTGGTTATATTTAGCGATATCTTTATATATAGAACTCCATTGTTTCTCTGTTTTGGGGATCTGCAGGGTAGCCTCCCAGACAGCTGTATGTTGGGACAACCCAGGAAATGAGACAAATGCTGGAAATTGTGGGAAGGTGTCAACATTTCAGAAGTCTTCAATCTTCTATGTATTTTTTTTGTAAATGCATTTATTGATTTAGAAACAAGATAACCTTGCAAACCAGTTGCTTAGGCTGTCCCCACTCCAACCACCCCCTAAATAAGTGAGATGTGAGTCAAACCATGTCCATACAGAACATTTGAATCACTTAGGCAGCACATTTGGCCTAAAATTACAGCAATTCAGCATCACAGACGCATCTAGAAGGTATTAACCATCTGCCCCTTCTTGTCTCCGTTCAGGTCTTACCATTTCCTGTTGTAGCTAGACTTCTACTAAGTCCAATTCCATCCTTCTCACTGTTCCACTCCATTGTAAACCGACTTGTGACATATCCCACATTCAGCCAGTACCTACCTCGCAAATTCCCATAACCACTGGTTTTGTGTTTGCTATCGTTTGGTCAACCATCTCAGGGCTACACTCTTCTTTCCCACGGTGAGGGCTAGTTCCAATACTTACTCTGCATATTTAGTGTAATTATTATGGGTGACTAGTCCCGGCAGGCACATCTGTATCATTGGCTGTAGTTGCAGTTTTGTCAGTATCCTTAAGGTCTGAATTACCTTACACCAAACACACACACACAACCGGTAATGTCCAAAACATGTGACTATAGGTTCCCTCTGTTATTCTGCATTTGGGGATTTTCTTCAGTTTGGAGGAATCTAGTCTGTGCAACCACTGTGACATGATGTAATTCCTATGCATGCATTTATAGTGTATAGGTTTCAGGCGTGCATTACGTGTAACTCTCCTGTGTCTTCAGTGTAGCTATATAATGGTAGCCGTGCGTGTAATCAACAATGA
Organism: Lissotriton vulgaris; assembly: GCF_964263255.1. Lineage (NCBI taxonomy): Eukaryota > Metazoa > Chordata > Amphibia > Caudata > Salamandridae > Lissotriton > Lissotriton vulgaris. Next base: position 787,933,127 of record NC_141698.1, on the reverse strand, counting down.
GTACATTCGAGTGATGAGTTTGCCCTCTCCTTCCATGTCTGGAAGTTTCTGGTTTAGCGCATGTTTCCGATTCTTGTAGAAACCCTGCCCAGACCGTGCAAACAGCCACAGCCAAACCAGCATATGTCAGGAAGCATTCACCAGCTATCCTCCTTGTAGCGCAGAAAGCTGCGTCGCCCACAACTCAGCCATCTTCAAACACATCTCCTAGGTTATGCTGGGTAGCTCTCTCACCTCTGCATTAAGAAGAATGCCAACATTGGGCTAATCCCAGAACACCAGGGAATCAGCTGCTGCATATAAATATATTCCTCCCAGTCTCTTTTAGCTGCCTATCCCCATATATATAGCAGGGTCTTAACCAGTAACAGCAAAGCTGTCCTTTTCTTGCAAGGGACTAGGGAAAATGCTAGTATTGCTGTGGTTGTGTTTTTGATCTTCTCTCCTAAACATGGGTAAAGTTTAAAAGGATGACATTTAAAGTCTAAATTATAAAGGATGGTTAAATCTAAAAGGATCTCAAAAAGCTGAGAAACTCCAGTAAAAGAAGAAAATGTGGGAAGGTGTCAGCATTTCAGAAACTCTATCAAGAGTTTTCTAGGGATAGTGAAATAAGTGTTAGGCTAAGATACACTTCAGCAAAGAGTCAAAGGTATAAGCTTGAAGGTCTGTACCTCTCCAAGTCCGATGGAAAAGTGGCCGAACTCGACCTGTTAGAACACTAGTTATTACCACACAAATCTTTTTTTTTTTTTTTAAACCTTTATTTTCAAATCAGTGCACACAGCTATTCAGCCATACATCCCGGAGGCTAGGCAGCATATCGTTAACCAGAAGGCCAGTGTACAAGGAGCGAGTTACCAGAACGTATCAAGGTTGTAATTTTCTGTTTTTTATAACAAGTAACAAGTACAAGAAAGGAAAGCACCAGAACTAGTGCTAAGAAGTAAGGCAATTGAAACAGTTTTGCAACAGAGCCCGATCTTGGAGTCGGCTAGGCCCAATAACCACAATTACAATCAAAAACAGCACCCATATGTAGAACCACAGGGGGAGGGGAAACACAGGATAGCTATGCAACCAGAACGCGTGTTGGAGTTATAGATTATGGGGTCAAACGTTCCTCCAGTGGGGCGATGTCAGGCGGGATGCAAATGTCGCCCCTATACTCATTCCAGGCCCCCCATATCTTCTGCCATTTTTTGGGTTTACCCCTGGCCACATACACCGTCTTCTCTCGGAACATACACCAATCCATGTTGGCCTTCCACTGTACCACCTTTGGGGCTGTTACCGCACCCCACATCTGTGCAATGTCCCGTTTTGCGCCCATATTTCCCAGGGTAACCCATTGGGTTAGTGCATTGTTATAATCCGTTGGGCCCCAGACATTCAGGAGGCAGCGCCGGGCCTCCGCCTGAACTTCCACCCCGGTCACCTCACTCATAATCATGTGTATCCGCCTCCAGTAGGAGGCTATTGCACTACACTCCCAGATAATGTGCATAAAGGTGGCTAGAGCGCCACAGCCACGTCTGGAGGCCATCCACTGAATGACCCATGTGTATTAATCTGGGACCCGTAACATAAACTCTGTGTAGAATTTTTAATTGTACCAGCCGCAGCCTGGCAGGAATAGCAACTTCCTTAGGGGAGGACACCGCACATTGCCAGTCTTCGTCGTCGAGCTCTATCCCATCTCGCACCCACTGGTCTCTCACCCCCAGAAGGAGGTCAGTGCGGACATTAATCAGTTTTTTATAGATTAGGGAAATAGCGCTATCAGGCATATGGCCGTCCAACACCCTATCTTCCAAGGGGGAATATTCAGGGATTTTCTCGCCCTCCGGCATAACTGCCAGAAGTGCATGACTCAGCTGGGCGTACCGGAAATATTCTGTTCCGCCCAGCTGGAACTCCGTCTGTAGTGAAGCAAAAGATTTTATCTCCCCTCTCACTATCATGTCTTCCACCTTGGATATGCCTATCATGTCCCACTTGTCGAATCCCTTAGTGTGCCACAGTTTACCCAGTATTTCAGAATCGTAGAGGGGTTGCCATCGTGAGCCTACCCTTCCATCCCTGTGACTTTGTAATCGCCCTCCAAATGTGCACCGCTGTCTTCGTTGGCCCTGACATTCGACCATCCAGAGATCTCGAATACAACGCCCTTTGGTATTTCCCGTCATCCAGGAGCCACCGATCCATGGCATAGCCTGGGCTTTCTGCTGGACCATAGAGGCCGTGATTAAGGGCTGCCAACTGGGAGGCCCAATAATATCTCCGGATATCAGGCAATGCTATACCCTGTCATACCACAGGAGCGTAAGCTTCGTAATTGCTATGCGTGGCCTGCCATCCCAGAGCAAGGCGCGTTGCAAGCCCTCGATCTCCCTAAAGTACCTAGCTGGGACCGGATCTTGAGTATTTTGTAGAGCATACAGGAACCTGGGCAGGGACATCATTTTAAATAATGCCGCTCGCCCAAGAAGGGAGAGCGGGAGTCTACGCCAGCCCTCTACGTCATGTCGGAGACGGTCGAGGGGGGGAAGCAAATTATTCATATAGCGTATCTTGGGGTCCGTTGAGATGTAGATCCCCAAGTATTTAAATCCCTGCCTCGCGACCTGTATGCCACAGTCCCTTGGAAGTCGAGGCGTCCCCCCTCTCAGCACGTACAGGTGCGACTTCGACCAATTAATAACCAGGCCAGAATGCCGGCCGAAAAGACGAAGCACATCACACACCACAATAAGCGACTTACAAGGAGAGGTGAGATACAGCAAGATGTCATCAGCATATAGCGACACTCGGTCCTCGAACCCAGGGAACCAACGTATTCCGTTTATATCCGGGTGGTGCCATAGCCACGTGGCCAGCGGTTCAAGTGCCAATGCAAACAGGGAAGACAGGGGGCAGCCCTGCCTAGTGCCTCTGTGGAGAGCAAAGGACGCGGACACACGACCATTAACCGCCACGTTGGCCAGCGGGCTGGCGTACAGTAGCTTGACCCACCCTACGAATTCCGAACCAAATCCGAACTTCGCTAACACTGCCCACAGGTAGTTCCATTCAAGGGAGTCAAACGCCATTGTGGCATCCAATGACGCCAGGATGGCTGGTTCCCTAAGCGTGTGGGCCCTAGCTAGGGCTCCATGGAGTCTCCGAAGGTTAAGGGCAGTGTTGCGGTGTGGAATAAAGCCCGACTGGTCCGGATGCACTAAGTCGCCAATCGCGCCAATCAAACGGTTGGCCAGCAATTTAGCCAGAATCTTAGGCTCAGCATTCAACAGAGAAATGGGACGATACGATCGGCACAGGTCTCTGGGTTTCCCTTCCTTATGAATGACCACGATGGTGGCCAGTCTCTGGTCGTGTGGAAGCATGCCCTTCTCCCGCGCCTCCAGAAACATGTTCCGCAGGGGCGGGGAGATGACATCGGGTTTGATCTTATAAAGTTCCACTGGTATACCATTTGGGCCGGGTGCCTTGCCGGATCTAAGGGAGCGAATGGCGAGGGCTATTTCGTCTGCGGAAATTTCCCTATCCAAGTCATCCCGGGCCGCCTCCGACAGACACGGGAGGTCCACCTCCGCCAAAAGCTCCCAGGAATCGGTCTCCGACTGGTCAGAGACCGAGGTGTAAATGGCCTCAAAGTGATCTGCGAACGTCTCGACTATTGCACTCGAATCGGTGACAGTCAAGCCATCATCCCCCAACACTTCTGGAACCACCCGGTTAGCTCTTTCCTTTTTGTCCAGACAAGCGATGAGCTTGCCCGCCTTATCCCCGACATCGTAGATCCTACCCTGTTGCTCTCTACCCATGACCTTGGCAGCGTCAGAGACGGTATCTCGATATTCTGACTGTTTAAGCGAGAGAACATGGAGTAGTTCCTGTGTCGGGCCGACTTCCAGTTGGGAGTCCAGATCTTTAATCTCAGCTTCGATACGCACCACATCCGCATCTTTGAGTCTCCGAACGTCAGCAATAAGGGAGAACGCCTCTCCCCTCAAGACCGTCTTAAATGCCTCCCACAGGGTGACTGCCGATGCAACCGACCCCGCGTTCTCAGAGAAATAAAGCTCAATAGCCTTGGCCATGAGCCCACGCGTCTTCGGGCTGCGGAAATACCATGGATTGACCGCGACCACCCGTTCAGTTACCACAATATCGAAGTCGAAGGACACCCAGACCGGGGAATGGTCTGAAATGCCGCTCGCCAGCAATCAGGCCTCAGAAACTGCCGACGCGTGGGCCGCTAGAGCCAGCACATAGTCAATTCTGGAAAGACTACCATGTGCCCCTGAATGGAATAAGTATTGACTCTGGGTAGGATGCATAAGCCTCCAGCAGTCCATCAATCCCATTGTGTCCAGGAAATCGGGTAGCCAGGATTGCGAACTTCGGAGATCTCTGGGTGGATGTCTATCTAAGGTTCCCGAGCAGACCGAGTTGAAATCGCCCCCCACAATAAGCAGCCCCTCGGGTAGGCCCAAGATGGCGCCCCCAAGATCCTGAAACATGTTGTTTTGCAGCCCAGGGGGGACGTAAACCGAAACCAGAACCAGAGACCGTCCCTCCCATCTCCCCGAGACAGCAACGTACCGCCCCCTCTCATCAACAACGCTAGAGTTAATCTCAAGTGGGAGAGACGTGCGCACCATGATCCCCGCCCCCCGGGAACCCGAGGAGAACCCTGAATGTGCCACCATCTTGAATCCCTTCCTGTTGAGCGCTTGGCACGTATTTCCCACCAAGTGTGTCTCCTGTAGCAGAATAACGTCAGGCATACATCTCTTAAACAGTTGTAAAACCACCCCTCTCTTAATGCGATCACCCAAACCATTAACATTCCAACACAGCACTTTTAGTTTCCTACCCCCCATCATCAAATCGTGGGTCTCTGCCGCTCCCAGCAGGCCTCATAGTTACACAAACAGAAATATAGCAGTCTTTGCATTGCCTTGAAAGAAGAAAAGAGTAAGAAGGAAAAAACACAGAACCAACAATCAAACCTCCCCCCACCCTGCACCCCTGCATCAGACTAAGAAGCCCCCCCAACCAGCAGTGTGCCTGTCGCCCCATTAACTACTCTACAAAAAGACCCTAGAGGAGAAAGGAGATCACACAGACCCCCCCCGCCACCCTCCATAACGAGAAGAAGGATATACATTGTGAAGTGCAGCGGTATGACATTGGTCGTTGTCAACAGGGCCACCGTCCGACAAAGTTATGGAAGTAAGTTCTACTCTTGTTGCTCAGGGCCTCCTGAGGCGCCCTCCGAGTGTTCCTCTCGTTCTTCGTGTCTATGCGGCAAAGTGTCCAACCATTCACTCACCACTTCAGGCAGGTCAAAAAATACAGCACAGCCGTCATGTTCTATGCGTAGTTTCGCAGGGAACATTATGAGTACTTCATCCCAAGGTCTCTAAGACGCCTCTTCACCCCCGCGAAACTTTGACGCTGCCGCTGAACCACCCGAGTGAAGTCCGGGTAAAAGTTGATGTCCGCATTCTGAAACTTGAGGGGCCCGTTCCGTCTCGAGGCTTGCAGGATAGCGTCCCGATCTCTGAAATTGAACAGCCGTGCTATAATGGATCTCGGCGTGGCGCCCAGTTTAGGACGTCCCCCCGGCAGTCTATGGGCCCGCTCCACTGAAAAGAAACAGCTGAGGCCCGCAGGGGCCAGATGAGTTTGCCCCAAGTCTTAAACGAAGAGATCAGTGGCCGAATCCTCTGCCCCTTCCGGTACACCGATGATTCGAACGTTCTGCCGCCTGGCACGTCTCTCAAAATCTTCCAGTCGCCTCGAGAAGAGTTTGTTGGCCGACCTCAAGTCCCGGACCTCCGTCTGCAGGTCCGAGACATCAGTTGTGAGGTTCGCAGTTTTAATATCCAGCGATTTAACCCTGTCGTTAGTTTTGCCCAGATCAGCTCTGATCAGGTTAAGTTCGATCACCAGAGTGTCAACTTTGTGTCAGGACCTCATGCTGTTTGTGCATCTCCTTCTTGATGCCTGCTATGGCGCCATAACATCCCGAAGTGTCGGGTCCGACGTATCTGGCGATCCCTCCCGATGAGTCTTTTGGCCGGGCAGCCGCACCCGGTGAACTCTTTTGCTGGGCATAGCGATCAATCTTCTTCGACTGGGAATGAGTAGTCTTCCTACTGACTCGATTCGCCGTCCTGTCTGACTCGCCCCTGCCCGCCATGATGGGGCCAGGGAACTGAACAAAGGGTGGTACACCAAGGCCACTCCGGCTATGCAAAGCAATCGCAAAGTGTAGCAGCCACCGATAGTTTTCCAGTGACAGACCACTCCGCAACTTCGCGTGCTCCGTAGGGCCAGCGTAGCAGTCACTCACACAGCATTTCGTTCATGCGTTGCGGTGTCGTCGTCGTCAGCCACCACAGAGACAATAGCCCGCCCCTGGCACGGATCTTCAGCACGATCTAACTCCGTCCAGGAGTGTCGGATTTTGAATCGGACAGCGGGTCCCGTCTCAACAACCATTCACCAACAATATTCCACCTCCGTGGATCAGGATTTCAGTCAGGATTTATGCGGAGGGTCGGAGGGTCTCCGGAGCTCCGAGCTTACGCGGCCATCTTGCTTGCCCGCGAAGCTCCTCCCCCACCACACAAATCTTTGAGTAACACCCATTGATCACACCATCAGGAGCTCCATTGTCCTTTCCATTGTCACGAGCTGCAACATTAGCAGATCATATTTTCCCAGGGTAGCTGAGAATGACATTGTCCTTGGGTACCTGTAGACTCTTGCAACATTGCTGAATAGTCAGCAGTTGACGATCTGGCTTTCCATGCTTTCTGTCAAGATCTTCTTCTCAGGCTCTCTATTGCTAATACGCAGGTACATCTATTCCCAAACTAACAAACCATGTGAACGTGCCTGTAAGGGAGAAGTTACAGAAGCAGAAATGAAAAACAGTATTTTATGCCGAAATAAATATAGACCTATTCATACTAACTTAACATGTTAACTCAATGGTGCACACTCATTATGTGTGTGTTCATACAGCTACAAATGAATAAGATGTCGTCAGTACGTTGGATTCAGAATTAAATTCATGTTACAGCATACGTTTTGGTAATGTAACCTAAATACATTAACATAAATATAAAATATTAGTGCACATGTTTACATAAATCATTCTCATTTCTAAAGTAAATGCATTTTAATAGTGTGAGGATGGTTCCTATCTAGTCTCTAAGGAGTATGTTATTTTAATGTTAAGGCACTCAGTATATATGATTCCTAGGTTTACAATGAATGCACTTCAGTGCGGAGTTCAAGTGCAGCGCTTTCTATTAACAACGTTAGGGCACACAAGAGGGTAGTGGTAAGTGCCCATAATTATGCATATTTATGACTTGTAAGGGTGGAGTCAAAATTCGTTGCTCCACAAGTTACAGTTGAACTGGAGCAGGTTGACCATGAGTAGAGTAGGAATAACAGTGGAAAATAACTAAATTCATTACAGCTCGATTGTGCTCTGCGGAGCTTGTGAAGAGAGGATGTGTGCGGGGAGAACCACAAGATGAGTGACAGAGAAGACTTCCATCTTGATCAAGATGGCATACACAAAATCATGGCCTAACTAGCATGCATTAACACACTTCTAAATGCAATCCCATTATTTCGGTCTTTACATATGACGTATGTTTAAATGCTTAGTGTAGATTGTTAATGATGCACAATAATACAAACTCATAACCATCTTTAACACCACCATATGTAGATGAACAAGACTCTGGAGTTATGAGTCCCAATAAGATGGCACTACCAACACTGTCCGATTATCAGACATCCCAAAAAGTAAACAAAATACATTGCACTGTTAGGCTAGATCTAAAATAGTTCAAACAAGTAAAGAGCAGAAGACTGTTCATCTTAAGTAATGTTCCCAGTATATCTAACAATATGTACGCTTCACAGCCTTTTTGAAAAGAGCTGGAATCCCACCTTCAAGAATAGCGCAGAACCTTATTGAACACAGAAAAGAAAAATTCCCACCCCTCTGGCACCCATGGAAACCCAACAACACCCTGCCTTCCGTACCCCTCCACATTGCACAGTTCTCCTGTCCCTTAACTACATAGTCCTGAATCTCCCTACACCATATTGTGCCGGAGTACATTGCTGTCTTCCTAGTAGCTTTATAATTATCAGTACCAGTGTCTTATCTGATGGGGACATAATTTAAATTGTAAGTGATAAACTTTTTAAATTATGTTTTTATAAAAAAAAAGAGCAGAGCTGTTAGTTGTTCTTACTTATAACAGTTTTTGGGTTTTGTGTTTATCAGGAGCCATCAGACCAGGAATACTTCAGCAAGTTTTTATCTCTCTCAGAAGTAAGGAAATCCATTCATGTTGGTAACTTAACCTTCAATGATGGCTCAGAGGTGGAGAAGCATTTGATATCTGATATTATGAAGACAGTAAAGCCGTGGCTAACTGTTCTCATGGACAACTATAAGGTAAGATAAAACACTCATTGAAGTTTGCTCTTGTACGAAATTGCAACTTGTTGCTGCCAAGGTCTCTTTTTTTTAGTTTCACATAAAAATAACTGTTCGAGGCATATGAGCTGCAGATCACACACTTTGCATTAGATCGCCATCTGGTGTTAGGCGCGGATTGTTGCACCTTGTTGTTGTCTTGGAAGAAGTCTTTGTAGTCACGAGATAGGTGACTACTCCCTTGGATGATAGTGCGCATGGGCATCAACTCAATCCTTAGATTTTTTTTTCGCCATTGGGTTTGTATGCAACTTTTGCGCACCGGTTCGAAACTTCGTTTTCAAACTTTTTTTGACATGCACAACTTCTCTAAATTCTTCGAATTGTCTTCAAACTTCAACGCTACCTTCATCGGTTCGATTCCGTTCGTCGACGCAGGGCCTATCGACGCCGTTAGGGCTACGGCTCATGGAAAGGACGGCGTTCAGAAAATGCCCCCAGTGTGGAGCAAAATTCCCACACAGTGACCATTACAAGGTCTGTAACCTGTGTCTCTGGCCAGAACACGACGAATCCAGCTGCCAAGCCTGCGCCTCTTTTCGATCGAAAAAGACTATCTGAGATAGTTGGGCTCGACGACACATCATGGCGCAGAGATCCGCTCCGGAACGAGTGGACATCTTCGACAAAGGCCCAGATGTCCCAGAAGAAGATTCCGAAGATCTGGAAATTGTGTCGGAGGCAGAAGACTCGGACGAGCCCATCACTCCTGGTCAACGAGTGAGTACTACTGCCCCAACCCCACCACCAAAACAAAAGGCACTGGTCAAGACTTTGCCTGTTGGCCCCAGTCGTGACCGAAAGCACGCTTCAGAAGCCTCGCCTTCGGGTCCGGCTCCGAAGAAGAAATACAAGCCTTCCGGTAGCTCGGGACCGAGCAAACCGCATGTAATAGTGCCACAGGCGCCTTCGGCACTGAAGCCAAAAGAACACTCTGCTCCGAAATCGGTTCTGATTCCCTCCGTGCCAAAAGACAAACCGGCCCGAACACCTCAAGGCCTATTGATAAAACGGCTTAGAACACTTCCAAGCCTAAAGATCACGCTTCAGCTCTGAAATCCAAATCTTCCGAACTGAAAAACAAGCCAAAGGATTCTACCACGCCTCCTACGGCCAAAGAGCACAAAAATAAACCCCGCTCGGAACCGAAAAAAACGGCGCCGAAAGCGGTTATCGAGGAAGAGTAACTGTTTCATCCAGATCCTGTCGATCCCAAACAGAAAAAGATCCACATTGATCCCAAAACATGACATGTCATAGCTGTACCAACCAACAGCAAGAACTCAGACACTCCAGTGCCTGTCAATAAGGACTGTGCCACTTCACCTATGCCTCCTTCTTTTGTCTTTCCTTCTAATCCTCTTCCTCTCCCTAAACCAGTTACACCACAACCTGTAACTTCTCCACCACATACACCACCACAGGATGAAGATGATGACTTGGGGGCATGGGGGGTAAGGGGGGACACCCTATTGACTTGTTCACAGATCCAGATGATATACCACAGGATGATTGGGATTTCAACGACCCAATAGATTCAATAAACCTCACAAGCCCACAGCCATACCCAACAAAACCATCTTCTCCAGACGACAATATTGGTTTCGGACAACTCATTAATAGGGCTGCTGTTTTTCATGGTGTGACCATGCACTCAGACACACCATAGGAAGATTTCCTTTTAGACACATTTGAACAGTCTCAGAAATCTGTACAGATATTATCAATGATCAAGGGGGTCATTAAACATGCCCCTGACATATTCAAAGATCCTGTAAGAGCCAGGATTCTAAATCCTAGAATTGATGATAAATATAGGACGGTCCCTGATAAACAGACAAAGTCGCAATCACGGCGGAGGCATTGCCATAATATATAGATCGGTATGGACTATCTCCTCCTTCCCCTTTACTCAAATAGAATTCATTGAGGCTCTCCCTTTCTGTATCCATTTTCCAGCAAACATAACCCTCTCAGGTCTACTAGTCTACCGACCCCCTAAATCCAAGACCTCCTCCCTTCCGGATTTTCTAGATTATGCCCTTCAGGCCAGCTCACGCTACGCAAACTTTACCATACTCGGAGACTTTAACCTCCATGTGGAGGACGCCTCTGACCCCACGAGCACCAATTTTCTCTCCACTCTTTCAGACGGAGGTCTAAAGCAACGGATCTCTAGTCCCACCCACAAAGCCGGACATACTCTTGACCTGATATGCTCCAATTTGCCAGACTTAGTTACTAGTGACCCTTTCCCAGTGATTTGGTCTGACCATTTCTTCATCCCGTTCTCCATTTGTTTATCGCACCAAGAAAGACCTCGTGTTCAGGCCAAAACTTTCAGGCGCAACTCGAGCAATATCTCTCCAGATAGCCTTGGAGCTTATCTGGGCTCCACTGCCCCTAGGGATGCCACCGATCTAGACTCCAGGTTGAACAACTTTAATAGCTGGATTTCCTCTGCTATTGATTCAATCGCCCCCATCAGGCCCATGAAAACATTCCGTTCTGCCCCCTCCTCACCTTGGTTCTCAGAAGAACTTCGCAAATGCAAATCTGCCTATAAACTTTTGGAAAGACGCTGGAGACTCTCATACTCCCCTGATAGTAAAATAGAATATAAATCAGCCCTCAAAATGTATAGGAAAAAGATCATAGATCACAAAAGAACCTACTTAGAGGAAAAAATTAACAGAGCCCAAGGCTCCGCGAGGGAAATCTTTAACACTGTGAGATCATTTACCGACCCTATGGCCCTCAAACGACCGTCCCCTGTATCACAATCCCTCTGCAACCGTCTATCAGATTACTTTGAGGAAAAAATTGCCATTATCTACGATTCCTTTCCCAGAAAAAAATGCTCTGACCCCACCCACAATTTTACAGCTCATACAAAACCCGGCCCAGAACCTTCCCAGGTTTTATCTAACTTTGAAGAAATTTCCCTTGATCTCTCTTTAGCAGAACTATCTAAATGCAGATCTGGCTTGCCAACCGACCCATGGCCGGCTAAACAATATAAAGCCTTGGCCCCACTCCTTAACCCTGTCCTGACCAGCATCTGGAATGAATCTCTCTGGACTGGTACCTTTCCAGACTCGTGGAAGCATGCTCGACTTGTCCCTATTCTTAAAAAGACGAACGCTGACCCCAATGAGCCGGCCAACTACAGACCCATCTCCCTGTTACCGGCTCCAGCTAAGGTTATGTTATCCGGTTTTGTAGAGCGCACAGATGCCCCAGAAAAGGGGCGTCCTGGCGCTAACCGGACAGAAAACCGGACAAAAGCAATACCAGGGACATAAACACAACAACACTAGGAATCCAAAGGAAAGAGGAAAGTTTTAACAGCCTTCTTGAAGGCCAAGAGTCCGTCAATAGCACGGATATGAACGGGAAGAGTTCCATAACCTAGCAGCCAGCACTCTAAAGGAGCGGCCGCCGGTAATGGAAAATGGAAAAACTAGTGCAACAACAGCTGGCGAGCTTCTTTGAAACCCACAGGTCATTCCACGACTCACAACATGGATTTAGACAAGGTTACAGCACGGAATCGTCCCTGATAGAGATGGCCGATGCTGTTCGTTGGAAACTAGACGGAGGATCGAGGCAGGTGGTTTTTAACCCCCCCCTGTATACTTCAGAAAGCTGCCCATTAAAGTGGGGAGTCCCTCAGGGCTCCTCCTTAAGCCCACTTCTTTTTAACGTTTATTTCTCCCCACTGGCTGGGATGATTGCCCAGTCTGGAATTAAAGTCACCTCATACGCGGATGACATCCAACTCCTATTCTCCTAAGAGAGTCCCTCTCGGTCTTCTTTTGACCCTTTAAAAGACTATCTGCGTAAAATTGCATGCTGGATGGATAACAACTGCCTCCGACTTAACGCTGAGAAAACGGAGGTCCTTTTCTCCCACCAGCCGTCCCCCCTGGACTCCAACCTTTGGTGGTCACCCGATCTGAGCCCACCCCCCTCTCCTAAGGAATCCGTAAAAAACCTTGGAGTCAGATGGGACTCCAACCTTTCCTTTCAAAACCAAGTACAGACAGTCTCAGCAGCCTGCTTTTCCAAAATAAGGATGGTTAAAAAATGTATCAACTTCCTCCCTAATAACACCAGGAAAACCATAGTCCTAGCGCTGATTACATCTCACCTGGACTATGCCAATGGTCTGTATATTGGTCTGGCCGCAGCCCTCTGCCATCGACTACAAATAGTTCAAAACGCAGCAGTCCGACTAGTATGCGGCGTCTCCCTCAGAGAGCACATCTCTCCACACCGGCGCTCGCTCCACTGGCTGCCCATACAGAAGAGGGCTGAATTCAAAGCCCTCACACTGGCTCACAGGGCAATTAAGGGGAAGGGTTCTGCTTACCTCTCCGCCTGTCTGCGCCCTTACAAGAATATCAGATCTCTTCATTCCAGTTCCAAAAATCTTCTCACCACCCCTAGATTTAAAAAGATACGTTCTGGGGGGAAAACTTTCCAAGCTTGCGCCGCATCCCACTGGAACAAACTCCCTCTCACCTTCCGGATGATCCAGGACGAGCTTCCTTTCCGTAAGGCACTAAAAACATTCCTCTTCTGCTAATTCCCTCAGGAGTAAGATTCATTTACACTATCGGGAACGCCGGGATACCCCGTTGGGGTAGCCGTGCGCTATATGAAACACTAAATAAATAAATAAATAACCCTGCCTATATCAAAGGACAGCTGCCTTTAGACTCACTCGTAGTTTCCAACCCTAGGAAGCGTGGCAATTCACAAACCTCAGGGGATACACCACCCCCCTTAAAGAATCCAAATTATTAGAGGCATCGGGCCAAAGAGTAGCGGTGCAGGCGTCCAATCACTGGCGCATATCCAACACTCAAGCACTGCTGGCAAGATATGGTAGGGCCCTCTATGACCAGCTGGAAACCCTTTTACAGCATTTTCCCGGACCAGTACAAAACTCAAGCAAATGACCTCATTCAAGAAGGGAAATTAATTACAAATGTCTCAATTAAATGTGCCCTTGATGCAGCAGATACTGCTTCTATGTCCATTAATACTAGTGTACTGCTCAGACGACACTCCTGGCTACGCATTTCAGGCTTTAAGCAAGAGGTCCAGACAACCATTCTAAATCCGCCGTTCAATCAACACCTTTTTGGACCGGCTGTGGACACAACTCTTGAAAAAATGAAGAAAGACACAGACTGCAAAGTCCACGGGAGCACTGCAATCTCCACACACACGTGGCTCTTTTTGTCACTCCTTTTATAGAGGAGCCTCTAAAAACATCAGTACAGATACCTCATCTTCCTTCAAAACCATCCCCAAATATCCCCCAACAGAAGATATTTTTGAGGAGTTACAGAGGGAATAACAACAAAGGGAGAGGCTGCGGTAACAATAACACTCACACCTCCCCTGCTGCTAAACAGTGACTTCCCTCCACTCAGGCCATTCCACTTTAGTCGGGGGAAGAACATCACAGTTCCTACCGGTCTGGAACTCCATCACAACATACAAGTGGGTAAGACCAATTATCCAATATGGTTACTGCCTGGAACTTACAGCTACCCCCCAAAACATACCACCCAAGCAGCGTCAAATGTCCACAGAACATCTTACCCTTTTAAAACGAGAAGTACTCTCACTGCTTCAAAAACAAGCCATAGAGCCAGTCCCTTTACTACATCAGGGAACAGGAGTGTACTCCCTATGTTCCTAATCCCCAAAAAGAATGAGACGCTAAGGCCAATACTCTATCTCAGACCCCTCAATCTGTATATACACTCTGATCACTTTCACATGATCACTCTCCAACAAGTGCTTCCATTGCTCCAACAAGAAGACTTCCTTGCCACACTAGATCTCAAGGACGCCTACTTCCACATTCCTATACATCCTTCTCACAGGAAGTATCTAAGGTTCGTAGTGGACGGAAAACACTGAGTTCAAAGTCCTTCCATTCAGAGTGACCACTGCACCCAGAGTGTTTACCAAATGCCTGGCAGTGGTAGCAGCACACCTAAGACAACAAATTCATGTCTTCCCATATCTGGACGACTGGCTAATAGAAGCCAAGTCATTCAACCAGAGTGTTCAACACACTCATCAAACCGTACAAGTCGCATCTCCAGCCCTCATGTACATCAATACCTACGGGCTACAATAAACACTTCCACAGCTCTAGCTTATCCCGGTCCAGCCAGGATAGCCAGTATACAAGCTCTAATTACCAAATTTCAAACACAACACTCTATCCCAGCCAGAGTGTTCATGAAACTAATAGGCATGATGGCATCTTGCATTTTTATTGTACCTTATGAAAGACTTCAAATGCGTCCCTTACAGGAATGTCTAGCGCATCAGTGGAATCAGGCTCAAGGACAACTTACTGATCTGGTGTTGATGGACAGCCGCTCTCTGCAGTGGTGGAACACAACAAACTTATCCAAGGGGCGGCCGTTCCTCGAGCCAGTTCCACAGATCGTTCTAACAGATGCATCACTCACAGGATGGAGAGCCCATCTCCTCTATTACACCACTCAAGGCAAATGGACCACTAAACAGAAAGTGCTCCATATCAATCATCTGGAACTATTAGCAATATTCCGAGCAATGAAATCATTCCAACTCCATGTACAAAACAAGGCTGTTCTCGTCCGGACGGACAACATGACAGCCACATATTTTATACAAAAACAAGGAGGCCCACATTCTCTGCAGCTGTCCCAGCTTGCACAGAACATTTGGAGGTGGGCCATTCAATAAAACATATACATGCTTGCAGAACATCTTCCAGGAGTACAGAATCAGATTGCGGGTCTGTTAAGTCGACAGGCACAACCGATTCACGAATGGGAACAACATCCACAAGTTCTTCTACCATTTTTCCACATGTGGGGCCAACCAGACCTAGATCTGTTTGCCACACACGAAAACGCAAAATGCCCAACCTTCGCCGCCAGGTTTCCACACCTGCTGTCCAAGGGCAATGCGATATGGATGAACTGGTCAGGCAGATTTGCGTCCGTTTTTCCGCCACTCCCACTGATTCCACTAGTGGTACGCAAGCTCCGACAACAGTCTCTAAAATTGATCCTAGTGGCTCCCACATGGGGACGTCAACCGTGGTTCACCACACTGTTGAAACTCTCACTAGTCCCACACCAAAAACTACGCCTCTCCCCATCACTACTAACCCAGAACCATGGAGAGATAAGGCACCCGGATCCAGCTCGGCTGAATCTAGCAATCTGTCTCCTGAAGTCCTAGAGTTTGGTTACCTTAACCTTCCACCGGACTTGTATAAACATCATTAAAGAAGCCAGGCGGCCTACCACCAGAGCTTGCTTTGCAGCAAAATGGAAGAAATTTGCCATTTACTGCACTAACAATCATATCGATCCACTGGATGCGTCCATCCAGAACATCATTTGCTATTTACTACATTTGCAAAGATGCAATTTAGCATACTCATCCATACGTCTACATCTAGCAGCACTTGCTGCTTACTTACAAAACAGACAACACTTGTCACTTTCAAGAGTCCTAGCAATTAAAGCCTTTATGGAGGGCCTTAAAAGAATCATTCCTCCTAGATTACCACCCTCTCCGGTGTGGAATCTCAACATTGTACTTACTAGGCTCTTGGGACCCCCATTTGAACCTTTACATTAATGTGAACTTCAGTTATTCACATGGAAAGTAGCTTTCCTTATCGCAATCACATCTCTTAGAAGAGTAAGTGAGATCCAGGCTTTAACCATACAAGAACCCTTCTTACAAATACATAGTAAAACGGTAGTTCTCAGAACAAATCCAAAATTCCTTCCTAAAGTCATCTCTGCTTTTTATCTTAACCAAACGGTAGGGTTACCGGTGTTTTTTCAAAACCCAGACTCCGTAGCAGAGAGAACTAGTCACACGCTATACGTCAAAAGAGCTCTACTATATTACATTGACAGGACTAAATCTTTTTGAAAACCAAAACAATTGTTTGTACCTCTCTCCTCACCGCATAAAGGTAATCCCATCTCTAAAGCTGGGATTGCAAGGTGGATTGTTAAATGTATACAAATATGCTACCAAAAAGCCAAACCCACATTAACAATTCTCCGTAGGGTGCATTCAACACGCAAACTAGGGGCTTCAATGGCATTCTTAGGGAATATTCCCCTAGAAGACATTTGTAAGGCACCAACATGGTCTACAACACACACCTTCACTAAACACTATTGTGTTGACGTGCAAGCCAAGCAACAAGCTTCTGTGGGCCAAGCTGTTCTTAAAACACTTTTTCAAAGTACTGCAACAGATACAGGGGACCACCTCTAGGGGAGATACTGCTGTACAGTCTATGCAAAGTGTGTGATCTGCAGCTCATATGCCTCAGACGGAAAATGCTACTTACTAGTATGCATCTGTTCTTGGCATGAAGAGCTGCAGATCCACACACGCCCACCCACCCTCCCTGGGGACCTGTATCTGTTCCAGTTCTATCTTACTTAGATATACATACATGGACATCTTTTTCTTTTCTACTAACTCTATAATTTCCCTTCATGGCGAAAAACAATCTAAGGATGGAGTCGATGCCCATGCGCACTATCGTACAAGGGAGGAGTTGTACATACATGGACATCTTTTTCTTTTCTACTAACTCTATAATTTCCCATCATGGCGAAAAACAATCTAAGGATGGAGTCGATGCCCATGCGCACTATCGTACAAGGGAGGAGTTGCCTATCTCGTGACTACAAAGACTTCTTCCAAGACCACAACAAGGTGCAACCATCCGAGCCCAACACCAGATGGCGATCTAATGCAAAGTGTGTGGATCTGCAGCTCTACATATGCCAAGAACAGATGCATACTGGTAAGTAGCATTTTCCTTCAATATTTAAATACTTCGGTTTTGAGTACTTTTCATTGTGCTGCTAAACTGATTAGTTAGATCAAAATCAACATAAAAGTAACATACTATATGCTAATTATATATTTGTTTTTTAGCAAGCCTTATTACATTTTTTAGTCTGAATATCTTGGTGATGCTTATTTATCGAAGTGATGAAGCATGCAATGCAAGTGTGTGTGTGTGTGTGTGTGTGTGTGTGTGTGTATGTATGGGGCTGGTGCTTGGTGGCAGGAGCAGGACCCGCATTTGATATTACATGAATTCCTGATAACATTCAAACAAGGAATAGCCTGCACTCCAGGAAATACTTCACTGATTGGTTTATTCAACTGCCTGATGCGTTTCAACCTCATGGTCTTTGTCAAAGCCACATTAGTGAATCGTATCCATCTCCTTTAAAAAATCTTTTTAAGACCGTGACAAACCATTTCTTAATAAACATAGTGAAAAGAGTATCTTTTTTTCTTACATTCAAATCACAAATGCCATTTATACAGGTTTCCAGCATGCTTTTTTTTTAATGTATTTTCAAATACTTTCAATGTTCTTAATTATTTTTTATTTGAAGGACTTCAGCTAGGGCACCTGTTAGTGGTTTAATTTGCTTCAACTACCTCTGGTTGTTTCCTTTGCTTCTCAATCTTATTTGCCCTTCTGCTCACTAATTTACTAAAATCACTTGATTTACGAATGCATTTTATTAGTTCAGTAATCGCCTTCCTCAAGAACACGTTGTCTCAATAGCTTCATCATCCAATTGTACCCTGGAAGTGTTCTGTAATTGGACACTTTTTGTAATATCAACTTCATATTTTCTGGCTAATTCTGTCAGTTTATAGTGTGTAACTGCCGCACATATGGTAATTTCTTTCCATAAATGTATTTGCTTTTTTTCTTGGTATTTATTCACATGCTCAAGGTCTAAACATCCCCTTATGTCTTCTAATTCTATTTTGAATTTGAGGACATGTATTGGTTTCTCGGTCTGCTGTGTAGTGAAACCTGATTTTCTGTCTTTTTATTCTCTGCCATTTTTTCAAACCAGGGGAGAAAAAAATCTCATCTTCAAATAGGTTGGTCTCACCCGGTGTTGTTCAAGTCATAAAGACAGTCATTCTACTTTCTCTCACTGACTGAACTGTTTGCATTGGTGTACCGGCAACAATCTGTGATTTTTGTGATGTCAGGATAAACCCCGTCACAGGTGCTCCCCCAAAGGCTCCTTGAACTACAATATTCAGAACAGTATTATTTGGAGCAGTTGTGCAAATCTCTAATGGCTGTATTGTTATAATCCTATTAACGGGTGCTGGTACAGTTAAAATTGAAGCAGTAGCCCCTGGAGGGATTACTGTAGGAAAATTCTCAATTTGTGCAGGCACAACATTTTATAAATCAGATTGTACAATATGTTGTGTCATCTGCAATGGTTTTCAGTTTTAATAGCATTCGGATCAACAGTAGCTGTAGCCACTGTCACATTAGATGTCGAAGTACTCTCAGTATTTGTTACAGGGGCCAAATAAGGTAGTGGACACGCGGGCAACAATGCATCCAAAGTTTAATTCCCAGAGTCACTATTGGAATCTGGTTTCTTGGCAGCTCCCTCATCATCTTTTCCCTGTGTCTTTCTTTTTTGACATCTCAGGTTTGTCAGGAATAATAGCTGGTTACTTTATAGTCCCTTCGACTATAGCGTTCCTTCATCTCTGTTGTTCATCCCATCGAGCATCTGCATAATTACGCACTGCTCTCTTAGTTTTATTCTGGTATGTCTCTCTCTCCTTAGCATCTGCTGTTTTCTCCAAAATTTTAATGGTTAGTATTGTGTGGATGTAGGTGGTACTTAATCTCATATAGCTTTTCTCTCAATCCCTCAATAATTCTCAGTTTGAAATGCGATGTTTTAGGAAACTCAATGGACTTTCATTTTCAGTGATCTTGCACCATTTACGGAGCCACAAACCATGTAACCCCATATTCATGGTCATAAAATTTGTGCTGGTGTACCCTCAGAATGCGCCACTTCAGACTCCTGTACTGGAATAATGACATCACCTCTCACAAGACTCTTAGAGCCACACATTTCTGCATTCGCAAATGGGCCAAATTTCAGAATAGGTGTGTTTGCAAATGCAAAAGATGCTTTTCACATGTATCAGACCCTATTTTGCCATTCGGTAACCTGTTACCGAATCATGTGAATGGGTTTGTGATTCGGTATTTAGAAGGGGTGTGTTTAGAGGGTCCCTTCCATATTCCGAATCGCTGTGTATGAATGTTTTGTGAATGCGGACCCCTTCCCCTTTGTGAATGTATGTGGAAACTTTTTTTAAGAGCAGGCAGTGATCCCACGGACTCCTGCCTGCTCTTAAAAAATGAAAAGTGAACTATTAGTTGTTTTTTCTAGATGCAACCTGTTTTCCTTTAAGGAAAACGGGCTGCATATTAAAAAAAAAAAACGATTGCTTTATTTAAAAGCAATCACGGATATGGTGCTCTGCTGACCCCAGCAGGCCACCATCCCCTTGATTTTAGCGATTCCTACGGGGTCCCAAATTACGACAGACTTCCTTATTATTATGGAGTTGTCAATTTGTGACTCCCTTGAAATCACTATATGAAACACTTGGACTTTCATACATTTGTAATAGCGATTACCTAATTGCGATTCACTGAAAATTGCAATTAGGTAATCGCTATAACAAATGTTGATACATGTGGCCCTAAAGTCCTTTAAAACATTTCATGATTTCAAATTATTCAACAAATAGCAAACCACGTAATTCAGATTTTCAAATGTTTTGATTCCATTCCAAAAACGTCTGATTTCTTTTCTCCAATCCTGTTAAACCTTTAATATGTGAAAACTCATTAATCAATCTCAATGCAGCAATTTGACCTATAACAGCACTGCAGTTCGTGTCATCACCCAATAACAGCGCAACACTTACCTAGTCGCATCGTAGCACACTGACGTATGCAGCAGTTCACCCTGCTTTACAATATCTCTCATAAACACAATTCTACAAATTTAAGCGAACATAAATTAACAATCTTTGTCTGCTCCACTAAAGAAAACAAAAGGTAATTCAACATTTAGAATGTTATGGTTTTTATGCCTTCCGACTTTTCACTTCGGTAGAATTTCCCACATGTAAATGAAATATCGACCAAGCAGGAAATCATCATAATCAATGCAGCTTCACCTTTTGTGCAGTTAGGTTCTGCCAACATCAATCAATATTAGAACTGTCACACCAGTTCGTTACAATGCCTTTCTTAATTGCGTAGTCGAAGGTACCTCATGACCTACACCACAGATCTCTAGCAAACAAGAAAGAAGACTACTTCTGAGTCCAATAACCTCCTCAACTTCTTCGCAGTAAGCACATAAGCATCACCAATTCATTCAACACGCATACACCAATATCTTGCGAATCAAACACATTAGTAATCACAATTCACTATGCATAACCCTATTGATACTCACAGCTCCAATGCAGAAAACGCCTTCGAAACCGCACCTTGCCAGTCTTTAAATTCTGGGGTTTAGGAATTGGGCTTTGGGCATTACTCTAACTCATGGTAAATTTTTTATAGCTACTCTTCTCATAACGTAAACATTCCTTCTACTACCACATTTTGTTGGAGCAGGAATAATTTCTAATATAAAAGAATCTGGGTTTACCATCACACGTGCTAATTCCTGCTCTTTTGTTGTCTGTCTGGAAGTATGGAATCTTTGCCATTGTTTTAGGAAAGGGGAGAGCTGAACAGATAAATTATATTCACAATAATTAATCTATTTTCAATCAATAAAGAGAGTTTAGTTAAAGTTAAAGGGTTTTAGTAATCAAAATCTTTTAGTAAATCATCTTTATTTGATCACAAGTTAAATTAATCAAGTTTAGTCATTAGAATATTAGAAGTCAATAGGCAATACATTTCAATAAAATGAATTAGGTGCATTCTTTAAAGGAGAGAATCACGATTCTGAAATGGGAGTTATGAGTCAGTCAGAACCCATGAGGAGTTATTTTTCGAGAGAGTGAGAGAAAACATAAAGCTTCAGCATTCCAGTCAGCTCAATAGCTCAAAAATAATTCAAAGCAGAACTTCCCATAAAGCGAGGTTCAAGAGTCTCGGATCAATGTGAAATAAGGTCAGGGTGAATTGGAAAAGTATAAAGGAAAAGTGTTAAATTACTGTAGGGACACGCTCTATTATAGACTATTCATTTTGAGTAGATTTTCAACATGTTGCTCCTTCCCTCTCCCATCAACCAATCAGCATTCAATGCTCTTCTGGGAACATGATCACTCCTCATCTTCTCACTTGAATACAATTGTGTGAGAAAGTGCCCTCTTTCTGCATGGTTGCCCCACTTTTTGCTGAATTGCTGATTTACTTTGACTGAGTGTGCCCTGGGCTCCTGCTAATCAGGTACCCAGGGCCTATGTTCTTTCCCTAAAACTGCATTGAAGCCTAAACCGAATTGGCATCTCTGGCCACAGGCCAGCCCCTCCTAAATGGTTCCACAGGTACCCAGGGCGATGTGAGACGAGAAGGCCTCTAATGGCTGCAGCACTTACTGTGCCACCCTTAGAGGTCCTCTCCCCTGACACTCACACACTGCCTTTGCAGGCTGCGTGTCTTGGTGCAGAACAAAGTGAAGAGTAGACATGGCACACATCCCTGTGTGCCTTGCCTACAAACCACTGCCCTAGCATAGATCAGACACCACTCTAGCTGGGTGCACTATACCAGTGGTGAGGTTACAGGTGCATGAGCCCTGTACCCCTACAGTGTCTAAGTCCATTCTTAGGAAGTGTAAGTGCACTGCTTTCATTAAGAGTATATGGTGCTTAAAGTTTGTCATCACGACCTCCACAGCACCATAATGGCTACACTGAAAACA
This sequence comes from Lissotriton vulgaris, assembly GCF_964263255.1. NCBI lineage: Eukaryota > Metazoa > Chordata > Amphibia > Caudata > Salamandridae > Lissotriton > Lissotriton vulgaris. The sequence goes on along the minus strand of NC_141698.1, from coordinate 787,910,747 downwards.
TAGGGCCCTGGGTCGAGAGCCTGCTGCTCTCTGGGGCCTGAAACAATGCACATCCTGGGACGAGGTGCCAAGCCTCGTCCCCCAGGATGGGCAGGGTTCACAAAGGGGAAGCTTTAAAGGCTTGCCGCCTTTGTGAGCTTCTCCAGGCCAATTGCTGCTTTCAGCAACTGGTCCCCACTGATTCTGACCCCCACTTTGAGCGGGAGAACCGGCGAGACAAACAAGTGAGGAAGAGAGGTGTGCCCACCTCTGCCAACTCCACCCCTCAGATTGGGGAGGCGAGGTGAAGCACACCTCTGTCCATGCCATCTTGAAAATATGGGGACTCAGCCTACCAGGGACAGGCACATGCCCTCCTCCCACTGGAAGGTGGCATAATAGGGAGTGTACCCATCCCAGGGAAGGGACCCATTGGTCCCTGTCTTTTATCTACCTGTAACACCCCTAAATCTAGTATTTAGTGGTACCCCTGAACATTGCTTCCTCAGATCCAGACAAGAAACCAGAAGAAAAGAAGGACCGAACAGCCGTGCAACAGCTAACAAGAGGAAGACGCCCACTGGCTTGGCCCAGCCCTACCTGCCTGTCTCCCCCTCGAACCTGCTCCTGCAAAATCCCAGTTTGTCTTGCAGCCAGCAACCTAAAAACCCCCAGAGGACCAGCCTGCTTTCACTTCCAAAGACTGCTTCTCCTGTGAACACCGGATTTGTTCAACTGCACCCTCTGGCAGCAGCCGGAAACCGCGGATCCGACCCACTCTGCACCTGCTGTCCACGGCCCGAGCTCAAATGGGAAAAGACCATAAGGAGGTCACCCTGGCGATCCTAAACCAAGAAATCCCGATATCCCTGACTTTCCTCTAGCCTCCAGCTGACACCTGCAGTCTAAATCCAAAAGGCCCCCCCTAACTGCGACAGGAGCTGGTAAGAAGATCCAACTCCAAAAGGCACCCCTACACCCGACGACCCACGGCCTTGTGTGCCCAAACAAACGGTGCCTAACCAACCCTTCACTTCCTAACTTACCTCTCGTAGTGGTGGTCTCTCCCAGAAGTCCTTTGTCTCCCTGCCTGCATTGCTATGGCAAACCATAGTTTTTTCATTGGAAACAGGGCATCCGACGTTGAAACAGCACCCTGAACCCTGCTGTCCTAGTGCCGCTGAGGGTGCACCTCTGGTGCAAAGTTGTTTTCCCATTTGCCCTGAGCAAAAGTCCAGGAGCTTTGCTCCCACAACCAAGTGGCCTGCTTGCCAGCAGCCACCAACCGGAGGCCCCTTATCCCCCATTGGATAACATTGGACCTCAACACTCTGCACCCGGCCACCCTAGTGCTGCTGAGGGTGTAACAAGAGTGCATCACTGACCCTGGGGGACCCGTGTGTCTACCCCCAGAACCTCAACTCGCAATACTGAATACTTACCTAAAACTGATAATCATATTTTCCTCTTCTTATTCCCGGCGCTAAAAAGCACCTCAGTCTTCCCCGCGTTAAACTGGAGAGAATTGTTTCTTAGCCACCATGACGTATCCCGCAGGCAGTTGTGGAATACCTCCATGGGTGTTGATTCCTCTCCCTCAAAGGAGAGGATCATCTGCGTATCGTCAGCGTAGTTTATTATCTTGATTTTATAGGCTTTAATGAGCGATACCAGAGGTCTTGGGTATAAGTTAAAAAGAATGGGGCTGATAGCTGATCCTTTGGCACCCCATGTGGGACATGAGAGAACGCTGATTGAAAAGGGGGCAAAGACACCGCCTGCTATCTGTCCCACAAAAATGACCGAACCCACAGCAAAGTGCTACCTCTCACCCCAGCATTACTTAGACGGTCCAGTAGGATCTCGTGGTTAACCGTATCAAAGGCGGCAGACATGTCAAGCAGAATCAAAAACGCTGCCTGACTCCTGTCTGCACGCCTTTGAAGCTCATCCACGGCGGTGACCAAGGCCGTTTCGGTCCCATGACCCGGGCGAATGCCAAATTGATTGTCCTCTAATAAGTGATGCTGTTCCAGGTGTTTGGAGAGGGTTACACTGACCAAACATTCGACAATTTTGGCCAGGAAGGGCAGCATGGAAATGGGTCTGTAGTTCTTGGAACATTCTGGGTCCAAGGAAGGCTTTTTCAACAGGGGAGATATCACAGCCTGCTTCCACTGGTCTGGAACAATACCCGTGGCAAGAGATTGGTTACAGATCAGGCGGAGAGTAGGATACTTCCTACTCATACTCCTTCCAGATCTTGTATGGCACGGGACCCAAAGAAGAACTGGAAGAGATCCCCACGGCCAGCCCACTAAAGGTATCCAAAAGTAACTTACCTCCTATTTTACTGAAAATCGCATTTAAGCCTAAGTACTGTATTTACAAGTGATTGCATTTCTCTGAAACAATACTGTAAGTCAAACCATAGTACATTTACAATTGCAAGTCAACTGTTTTACAATCAGCATTTACTACTGTAAAGTATTTATTGCTTACCTGTGCCATGCTTGCTTGCTTCTAGAAATAAAATAACTAAAAGAATATTTTTATACAAAAACAATTGGTCTGAGGTTCAGTCTGAGTGTGTGAATTAATTTGCTTACTGAGTGGGTACAACAAATGCTTAACACTGTCCTCTGATACTGCGCGACCACACTACCTCAAATAGAGAGTAAGGTTCTATCTGATATTACCTCTGCCTACCTTTGGGGTTCCACTGGACTCTGTGCACACTATACCTCACTTTGGTGTGGTGTATATACAGATCCAGCTACCTACAAATAGTCCACTGACAGCAATGTTAAGTTTGCAACTAAATTGTAATGATTAAGAATTAGGAGTTCATATGGGTCAATTTCTCAGTCATTTCTTTTTACTCACTTATTAAACTAGACTTCTAACCCTCTAATACAACAAGTTTGTACATAAGCTGACAATGATCTGTATAAAAATCATAACATCGAGTGAAAAAGCATTTAGCATATCTACCATCCATATTCTTAAAAAATGCTGCATCTCCATAAAATATGAACTCTTCATTACCCCACTGACTAACAAAAATGAATCATGAGTTAACTATGATCTTTGCGTAAGTAGAAACATTCTCTGGAAATATATGAAAACCCCTACGCATCTATTATCTGTAATAAAATACATGTTAATTGAAAGGTCAAGAAATAAAATTGTATGTGTGTGTATTTCTAGTCAAGTCATCTTTCCATGCAAAGTTACTTTAGACATTTAAGGCCAAGTACATGTAAAATATGATTGCTTACTACCAGTTAAGCATTGTAAGCCCATTTTATTTTTCGTAAAATTTGCACGTTATTTCTGCACATTATTATAAAATATATAATTTTTCTCGATTTATTAAAATGCATCCTCAATTCCAACAACTATACCATGATATAATGAGTAAGTTACATTGATCTATAAGTAAGAGGAAACATCTGAAAAGATGCATTAATGCCTTCTAAATGCAATTGATGCCAAAGAATTGGCCACAAACATTTACTTTGATTCTTCATTTAAACCTAGATGTGTGTGTAATAAATGTTACCCTTTGTGTAAGTAAAATTAGATATTTAGGCTGAATGCCTCCGGTTCCAAAGCAAAGAATTTCCCCTCCGCAAAGAGCCAAATATAGAAATATTATATCAGTGACAGTGCGACCTTAAAATACTCTGACTTATGTCACAAAGCAATAAGACTGGTGTGTTCCCCACGACGTTTTTTTTTGTGGGTTTTTTTTTTTTACTTTGCTCTCTTTAGTGAGTTTAGTGTGCTGGGAAATAAGAGGAACCCCTGGGGCCTTGGTGGTTTTGACTCTACAGCTGCCAGCGAGCAGCACCTAATGTTCTTATAAGTGCAAATATTTCGCAATGCGTTGGACGATGCCAGATCCTGTGGCCACGGAAAGTTTGTCTCCAGACTTGTTGGGGAAAAATGATGGCTTTTATCCAAAGCCAAGGACATAGCTTCCAATAGTGTACTGGGTGCATTGGCACTTGGACCGGGGGGGGAGGAAGAGGGTGCATTCAACCTGATCATCGCTATCTTTCACCGTTCAAACAGCTGCCAGGGGGGTCCATTTCTTCCTTGCACTAGGGCCCCCGGCACACTGGGTACGACGCTATTTTCCAAAACCTTTAAAAAACTGCCCTAAAATTGTCTGTTGTCTTGCACAAGTCACCTGGTGGCTGAACTTCCACAACAAAATTAACCTGACTGCCAAGCTGTCTTGTCCCGTTTGTTTTCATAAGTATTGTGTACTACCTCAACTTTCACCGTGAAACATAATAAATTAGGCGCAAAGCGTCAGTCTAGTCAGAAATATGAACTTAAATAATGGGCTAGAGTTATGGATATGGTAATAAGACGCATATCGCGTAACCTGACCCAGCTCCGCATTTCAACTCACTGCGCATTTTTGCTCAGTGGACGATTGTGGTGCCATAGCAGCCACATTCTACTCACCCGATGTGCTTCTTCCTCAGGGCTTGGGTCTCATTCTTGCTCATGGGCTCACACATGGCGGCACTTGTGATGCTGGGGGCCACTGGTGAAGTTTGCTGCTATACTCTCGCGGACGGGAGATGGTGGGGGTCGGGGAGCTGAGCTCGGCTCTTGCGGGTGTCTGTCTCTGGGGACAGTCTCCTTCTTCACTTTTAGAAAAGACAGTCTTGCAGAAGTTAGCCTCTGTAAAAAGTTCATAACCGAAAGAAAAAACCTGTGGGAAGTCTGATTACATACAACTGCAATCTAAATCTGAAACTCCAACACCCACCAAACCAATGCAGTCAGAGCGTGGTGAAAATAAAAACAAGCGCGGTGTGAAAAAACAACACTTCGGAAACATGATCCCTCATTAGACTCCTCGAAGAGATGAGAAATTGCTTCAGAACAGCTGTGAAGCAAACGATCCAGTCCGGATGGGCCGGACGAAAAGGAGAAAGGGAGGCAACCAAAAACGCTCAGTCTCAATCAAAGACTAGAGTTTTCCATAAACTATGACGCCAGCGAATGAAAATGAGGGGCTGGCTTCAAGTCCCCTTCTCAAATCTCCTCAGCCACAATATGTCTTGCTTAGCAAGCTGCGCATGCGCTCTGCAACACTAGGCGAGACCTAAAAACCTTTCAATCGTGCATACATGTCTGACCTCCGTTTCCCAGTACGAGAAAATCTTGAAATACCAGATACCCTGTGCTATAACCAGCTAAGGAATGGTAAAAGGAAGAAAATAAAATGGTGACATTCGGAGACAAAGGTACCAGCAGAGAGAAATGCTCTGAGGGCCGTCGTGTACATTTGTACAAAATAGAATTTGGACTCAAAAGGAGCCCACAGCACAAATCTTATTTTCGTTTAAAAGAAGGTGAAACAATGTTCGTGATTATTACTGCAAGACTAATTGTTATTTGTCAGTGTAATTTCTGACAGGAAACACGTTTATTTCTTTAAATTGATTCTCTGTGAAGAATGTCGGGCTTTCATCGACAGCTCTGATGTCCTACTGAAGTAAAGTTTTTGCACGTAATGTACACTGTGAAATGTGGGTATTTGTTTTGGTGTGGTTTCAAAAGGTACGACCTAAGGCTGTAAACCTAAAGTGGGGACAGGCATTATACACATGTCTTGCTTTTGGTTACTAGGCCAAGCCGTGCTTTTGAGTGAGCTGTATGGAGAGCTGGTCAGTTAGGTAGTGCTCTAGAAATTAATTAGCAGGGAGCTTTTGAGAGGGCTGCCTGTTTGACTGAACATTGAATGGGAATTTTTAGAGATGCCTTCAGAAGGGTCAGCTTCATGACAACTTTTGTAACTTCCTGAATTAAGACTCGTATGTTTTTCATCTGTTGCACAGTTTGGTACTTTGGAATAATAATTAACAGTCAAGCTGCTCTATGCAATGGGTCCATTTATCCTACTTTAAATACTGTTGTTGATTAAATGGTACTGCCTATTGATGTTCTAAACAACATAATGAGATTGATGACTTGTGAATGTGCAGTGGTATCCAGCCAGACTCAAATAGCGTTACTCCTAGTATAGGGGATACAGTTAAAAGCTAACGTAACACTTAGAACTCCGATCCACAGATGTGTGGGTTTCATATAAACCTGTACAGGTGGTGTCTCCATATGCCAGGGTGTGTGTTTTGGCTTGCCTAGGTAAAATTCGTCGACCACAGTAAAAAAACAATAAGTGCAAGTTAAACCCAGTCTGCTTCAAACCTTTTTTTTTTTTTAAATGATGGTGATATCATTTTATGGTCTACTTCAACAAATGTTTATGTAACCTCTGTGCAGCTCAGTCGATAGCATTGGAATGTGGCCACTAGCAACAAAACTCAGAAATAATAAAGCCACTGGCAGACAAAAATATAGTATTATTTCACATTCACAAAACTTACTCCCATCTCAATGAAAACCGTGTTAGACGAAGATGGTGGCACAAAATTTGGTTTGCAACTAACCACACTTAGGTGTGCGAGTAAGCATCATACAAAAGCAGAATCTTTTTAAAATTAATTTTGCATACAACAAAAAAGGAAGACTAATTAGGAGGTCAAAAGAAAAAAGCTAAATCTGTCTAAATGTGCATCATAATACCATGATCTTGTGTTTATTACATGCTGTCGTGTTCATGCCTTCTGGTGCACTGTAAATAATAGACGCCACACCTATTAACTATAACGATACTTATGCTATCAGTGTCGTTAGAAAGAAACCTTCCTGTTCAAACTCATCTTCTCCCTTTGACTCTCACAGATGTGAGCAGCAGACATTTAACACAGTGAGTGAAGTTGCTGACAGTGCAGTTAGATTTCTTCTTTAACGTTCTTGGTACACTTTAGTTGGGAGCTAAACGTCTACCTCATACATTTATGAGCGTCCTCCGCGTTGTTGACAAATAATCCTTGTATATCAAAGCAGTGCTTCAAGCCCATGGAGTATCAAGCAGCATGGCCACAGAATGCAATGGCTTGAGCCACTGTCGCCACCAAAATAAGAAGGATCAGTTGCCAGTGGAAGAGCTACAAAGTAGGTCTACCACAATTCAAACACAACTAGTGGCTGTTTAACACACACTATGGAGACACTCACAAAAACCATATGAACATATTCATTAGAATTTGCCGGTGTCACAAACATTCTACATATAATATTAGAAAATGGAAACAGTATTGATTAGGTATTGCTGTACAGCTGTGAACTCCATGCCTAACTCCTGTAAAATAAGAGGAAGCTAGGAGGCTTAAAATAAATTAAAATAGTGAAGCCACTCTACTCTATAGATGTGTTTGGTGGCTTTTTGGTGGTCTCACAAATTAAGATGATAGCCTTTTTTTTCTTTTGTTCTGCTGATTGTCAACTTTGACTATTCTCTCATCAGTGCCCTGATTCAATCCTTCAAAAATACAATCAGTTGCCTACATCTCAAACATTCTCAAATGAAACATTCACCAACAGCCATACTATTCTTTGTATCATCATGGATAATAAACATCAATTGTAGCATGCTATATTATACTATGTTAAGATGGCCTTGAACTTACTAATGCCTTAGAGTCCCCAGTGGTTGCATCCATGCAGAATACGGAGTGTTCTCTTCTGTAGAAGCAATCCTGCCACCACCTTGGTTCATGTGGCCTGTGTAGTGAGTTCTTTCATTCGCTGGAACAGAGATACGTTTCCAATAGTCTCTATAACCTTTTTGTTAACCTTTCTCTTCCCTGTTTTTCAACCACACATATATGGTAAAATCATGCAGTATCCCTAGGTGGGAAAAGGAACTTGGTCTATTCCTATAAATCTCAGTTATTGTTTCTTCAGTACAAAGTTATTGCTCTCAAGTTAATACGCTGCATTTACAGATGATGCCAGAAACATAAATCATGCAGTGTGAGGTGGGGATTGAGATATTAAATATGTAATTTTTATTTTGCACAGCATACTTGCCTTACATAGGTCCTATCATCTTTTTTAGCTACATACTGGTGTTAACTATGAACTATGGGTAAAGTAATAATGGAGGTGGGACTGGAATTTAGGCTGTTTGTGTGTGAGAAAGAGAGGAGATATGATCTGAATCAGACCAAGGTTTAGGCGTGTGTCTATTGGAACACTTCAGGATGAGTGTCCTCCCTCTCTAATCACATATTTGCAGTCCTGCATTATGGACAGCCCTGAAGGTACTAGTTATACTTTAATTTTTCTCCTGTTAACTGCTTCCCAAATTCTGTCTATCTTTAAGTAAGAACGAATCCGAAAAGGCATATGCGTTCATCTTAATATTGCAACTCTAAACCCTTCCATGAGCTAGCATCTTCAGCCTTGGAACTCCATAGGACAGATTGGGTTATTCTCACGCTTGCTGTGAACTAAAGGCTTGGATACAGTTTTCTCCATCTTTGAAAATAGCTAGCTGTTTACCTGACACTATACTCATTAGAAATTCACTGAAAAAACTACGTGGGCAATTGTTTGATCTCTGAATGATAGTTTCCTCAGTATCTAGAAACGTTGTAGAAACTTGAGAGCTAATCAAAGCTGTGGGTTTTGATATGTCACCGTTTCTTGATCGTTCTTGCTTTTGTAGTAATATTAAGCTCTTGAAAAATGATGTTTGACTGCTAAAATCCAGTGTGGATCCTACATCAAATCCTGCAAATATCTCACCATCTACAGTTGAATTTTCAACCATCACATCATGCTCCAGTCGTAGTCTAGGCAAAAAAAAAAGGATGCTATGGGGTTTACATAGTTTGGTGGACATGGGCATCTGCACAAAATTCACAAATGTTCTGTCCATCCTAGTTAGGGCCTGATCTAGACTTTGATGGACGGTTTAACTAGAGATTTCCACGAGCCCCGCAGGCATCTCTTTACATGGCAGGAACTGCGCTTCCTGTCGATGTTTAAAAAGAAGAATGGTTTGACGGACCGCTCTGTCAGACTGTTCCTTTGTGTTACACTGCATACGCACCTCTGCTGTTTCTAAGAACGCTATTGGAAATTAACAAGTGTTTCCATTACCCAATTTAATATCACTCCACTTACAAATCTCTGAATGATAGAAGCATGAGATGACCATAAAAGGATTCAAACTCCTGACCAGGTATTCACAGTAGATTTGAACAGGGAGCTTTTAGTCATTTAGCCATCTTGTGAGCTCTGCTTTGTCCCAAAGTGGTACCTCAAGACTGAAACATTTACCTCTCACGTCCATATTGTTTGCCGTTTTTGTTATGGCATCCTGGCTAAATTATTTTAAGAATGGTTAGCACAATTAAGATATTTTTACTTACAATTTTCTTTGCAAACTCTGTTAGTGTCTTGCCTTTGATATTGGTTTCTTATTCACTTTTCACTGTGCATTGCATATCATACACGAGCTTGATATCTTTAGTCACTTTACAAAATGTTGTCGTATGAAACACATTCACGCTTAATTTATTATCCAAAATCTAAGCCATTTGGGCCATATTATAAAAAAGTAAATAACGTGACTACTTAAGATCCCGTTATCTTCCAAATTTTTAGGTCTCGTAGCGAACACAGTGCGTCAGCGCTGTGTCTCCGCTAGAGATCTTTTGTTAGCGAGTGCGCTTCCCAGGAGACAGTTTCGGCCGCGCGCATCCTTGGAGTGGATTTGAAACGGGAACGCGCGCTGTGGCCAGGCGCTGTCTCCTGGGAAGCGCAAGCACCACACACGCATGCGCATACACACACACAAGTGCCCATGCACGCACATACATACAGAGACACCCCCCCCTGACACATACATACACACACACACACACGCGCGCGCACACACACACACACAAGTGCACCGAGGCCCCCCCTCCCCCTACCCCTCCCCCGCCGTCACTGTCGCATACACACGAGCATACACGCGCACACACACACACACACAAGTGCACCAAGCCCCCCCAGCCTTTTGAAACTTACCTGGGCAATGTCGGGGACTCTTCTCTCAGCACGCGGCGCCCAACCTCCTGCTAGCGCGGCCCTGGGTCTCCACACCGCTCACAGGAGCCCCGGGCCGCGAGACGCATCGACTCCGCCTGCCTCCTCTTCCGGTCTGGACGTGGCCCCGCCCCCGTCATATGCGACCGTGCCTGACTTCCGGGGCCTTTTCTGCTACATTACTAAGTGGTCTGTGAATGTTTGCGCGAAGACAACTTCTTTAGCAGTTCGATATCTTTAATTGCTCGTTTCGCCCGATTTATAAACCTTTTCTGTTCTCTTGTTTACTTGTCTATAATAACGTTTGGAAAACACCATACTCAAAACACAAGAATCTAAAGTGAAAGAGTGCTCTTCAACGAACAGTCTACGCCTGTGCAGGGAATCTGATACGTGAGGTCATCGCGTGTCACCCAGACTTCAGTGCAAAGGGGCGTAACTCTTAACGTTACCGATTGAATAAAGCTTAGCCTTCTTTACCAACATGGCGGCCGTGGAAAGCTGGTCTCCGAACATAGAGAGCCGTGTGCTGCAGGACTGCTTCGTTAGAAGTATGGGTGAGACCGGCGTGGACGAGTTCAAGAAGCGCTACATCTGCTCCGATCCGGACTGCAGTGCGTCTTTCAATAAGGCGTGGAAGCTTAATGTGCACTTGTGCAAGCACACTGGCGAGGTAAAGAGTGGGGCTGCCAGAAGGATTCTTACTTCTCCTGACCAGTTCAGTTGTGAGTCCCCCACATATAAACGGGCATAGACACATAGTTTTGCTATTGCACCTTCGTTATGTGGAATCTCGATTGCAGGCGCAAGCGTTCAAAGTATTTAGGCATGTGTGCTAATAAATGTATTTTACTGGAATGATGTCGTATAGTCTGAAAGGCGACAGAGGGAAGGACCCACTTAAAGTAAGGGAACAAAACAATTGCAAGATGGCATTTAGAGGTGTTATAGGGCTCAAGTGTTTTCAAATGAACGAATGTTCATGCCTATTCACAACACTGCGTACTTCACTTTCTACTCACAGAAATGCACACTTGCCCCCTCAAACAAAACACTCACACACTCTGATCACACCCTTAGTCTAATCCTTGGCCACAGGCCAAGCACACTTATATACGTAGCACCACTGCCATGCACACACGGACACCATCACTGCCATGCACACACGGACACCATCACTGCCATGCACACAGGGACACCACCACTGCCATACACACAGGGAAACCACCACTGCCATACGCACACAGACACCACCACTGCCATACACACACAGACACTTTGCAGGGCTAGAGGGATATCTCCAAGTGGCAGTTGATGGGGTTAGGGTGGGGAGAGAGTTTTCAGGGGGCACAGCTCAATGTTTCTAGTTAGAGAAAGTACACACATCTCGCACCCAGACACACATCACACACAAACATAGCCACGCACTGATACACACCCCCCCAATTCAATTCAAATGTTCCTTATTCGGCCAAGATAATGATCATAAAAGCACATAAATGCAGAAAAATCATTACAAAATACAGTATAAAAAAACTATGCCAAGCAAAACCAAAAACTCTAACTTAAATACTACGAGACCTATTGCATTGCAAATGCTTGTTACTTTTGTTTTCCTAATCCAAATGTGAAATCCATTAAGGTCCGTGGTGATCATTGTGTTTTTTTCTGAATGTGTTGGGTGTTGCTGAAAATTGCTTGGATAACATTTCCATATTTTTCCCCACACACAGTAAAATGGCTTAACACCAAAGTTTGAATATACTCAAACTATGCCGCTTACAGCAAACTTAATCATAACAGTCCAGCCTAAATTAATTTGTGATCACTAAACATGTTTTTATTTTAGGTGAGTATGTCATGTATACTGCTGCACTGCCATTTTAGTTTTTGCTTAAAAGCAATAAAAAGGAAAAGTGGAAATTCTCCATTGAACTTGTTCATAGCCCGACCTACACTTTAATTCTAGAGATACAATCATTGAGACATGCATGATAATGAGAAACGATTATCTTGTACTAACCAAAACATGGAAATCTTTTGTTTAAAGAGGTCACAAAAAGGCAATCATCTTGCTCTTAATTTGCTAATATTCACTTCAAAATGAACTTGTAGTAGGCTTTAACTAAGAAATAAAAAGTAAATCGCAACATTTGTGTTAAAGTGACTATGAAGACTGCAGGGAAATTACCTTTATAGCTCCATATTAAATTAAATTGTCTTTTAAAAGTAAATGATGCATGATTGTTAATTTTATAACTATTGTTAAGTCTTTCAGTGGAACTATGAATGTCCACTAACTTTACTAGGTTTACACAAGCAGTAGAAATTATTTAATCATTTACTATTAACATTTCACACATTTGCTCCGTATTTAAACAGTGTGGCAATGACCTTTAATAAGTGCTCCTATTTGAACCTCTTGAATTTGGTGGTTTGAAAATGTTTTCCTTTTGATTTATTATCCCTTTGTTGACCACATGAGACGCCGCATAAATAGTTAAGCAACCTAGCATTATATTCACTTTCGCCTAGATTCATTAGAAATGTATATCTTTTTTGTATGTTTATTCTGAGTGTAAACTTAATTTGATCGCCCTCTTAATCCCGAACATTTTACAATTCAAACATGGCTCTGGGCCAGCATTTTTAGATACTTGCTGCAGACAGGTTTGTCTGTTTTTAACTTAATAGTAACAGTACTCTTTTTAGAACTAGTACAGTTTTTGTAGGCTTAGGGTCAACCCCCTTCAGCCATGGGTTTTATGTAGTTTTCATGGCTGGGTAAGCTATCTTTCAAATCTGTGGGATTTTTGAAAGGTTACATTGCCCCAATTTAGTTTTAGAAGTCCTCATTTCCCAGCTCTCCAACACCACTTGCTTACTTTCCCTCACCCCGAAAACTTCACTCCATTGTTCCCCTCACTTCCTACTGGCTTGGGGGGGTGGGGAGGGGGCGGGGGAGGGGGACACGCGTAAAGCCATACAGTGCATGTTGCTTGATTTACAAATTTTTCGTTCCCTTTTAAAAGGCATATATGCACTTAAGCTTTCATAAACTACTGCCCCTTAGTCAGAAGCATCAGCTATTCACAATGCGGCGGTGCAGGCTGTAGTGTCTTGCGAGTTAGAAATGATGGAAGATGGAACCCTTTTGGCTCCTGAGGGACTATGTAGGACTCTGACATAAAATTTTAAAGTAGAATGCATTGAACGCTGGTTTAGAATGTGGATTTTGCAGTTATACGCAGACTAATAAAGACGCGTAAAAGTAAGCTCCTTGTGTGGAGTAGTCATGGGTGGGCATCCTGGCTGGGGAAGATGATACAATTGGCGACGAGTTAGGGAATAAGTAACCTGAAGATCGACAATGCTGTCCCAGAGAGTTGCTGTGATCAAAGCAAACTTCTTATGCATGCCACATGTGTTGCATCGAAGTACAGAATCGATGCTTAATGCATGTTGAGTCAAATCGCTACTCCAATCACTGTAGTGTAGTTGAAAACAACGAAAGCATTGCAAATAAATCTACATATCGGGGACTGAGAACCTGCTGGTCAGACCATACGTCAAGGTACTGCACTGCTCCCAATAGACAGTTATACGTAATCCAGAGCAACGCTAAAGGCTGATACAACCAGGATTTCAAGGAGCAGCTATTATTAATCACAAGTTGTAAGATAATGTTGCAATTTGAAAGTAGTGAAGATGAAGTGCTTGCAAACAGACATCAAAGAAGAGAACTGTTATTTATTCACCAGAACCTGAGGAAAGGTGGGCCAGTACAACCTCAGCACCAGGTGCCGCAACCCACGTAATGCACAGGGGTTGTGCTTATGATGCTGGTGGGTACTGAAAAGCCAACAGAAGGGCCGACAGAAGGGCTGACAAGGCAGTCGAATCAGGAACATAGCAGTGGTCGACAATCAAAACGGTAGCCGATAACTTTGAACTACTTACACTCTGCTTTTCCAGGGGAGGCAAAGACCAAAGCCTTAATTTCATAAGTCATCACGGATTATCCAGAGGCAAGCACATTTCAAGGCCTTAGAGATGGCTCGCACAAATAGATTCAAAATAAACCACTGAGGGAGCTGGAATGAGCTCCACCCTCAATCTCAAACACTCCCAGAAATGGTTACCATGCTGCTGCTTTCCTGAATTTACCACCACCATACTACCAGAAACCAAAATATTGGTGATATATGGACTACTTGGATAAAGATTTTTGATGATTTCATTAATGCACTTGAAGAGACTGATTTAAAAAAAATTATCTAGTGTCTCAACAGTCTTGCTGGTGATGGTGTAAAACAATTCATAAAGAAAATGCTGCGAACTAATGAAGACGTCACAACTCGTCAGATTAAAGGAGTGTTAAATCTCAAGTTTAATCCAATGCCAAATGTTGGTTGTGAATGATACATCTTCAGCCAAGAACGCCTGAATGTTGGTGAGACCATTCATGAATTTGTGGATAATCTCAATACACTCATCAGACATTGTAAGATCAATTAATTTACTGAAGAAGCTCTGTGTCTGAGTGTTATTGATGGATGCTTGTCGATTCTTTCAGAAGACAAATGCTCAGAGAAACTCTTAGTCTGGAGCGAGTGTTAATGACTTGAACACATGGAAAAACCTCTTTTTGTGACCTAAATATCTTCAACAATTTTGGCAGTTAAGTCAGTTATTTATACATGGGGTGCATCTCATGACACATTAAACTTCTCACATATTTATTGTTTTTTTCATTTATTCTTCATTATACAAAAATATATACTTTTTTGAGTTTTCTGCAGTTTTCTTTCACATGACAGGTCTGTGGCAGTGACACAGCGAACGGCACCCTGTCAGGACTGGACTGGACGTGAACAACGTTTCAAACCAAGCTGCGGCACATGTTTCCTTCTGTGGTACTGCAAACACTAAAAAAGAACATAGAAAACGATATAAAGAATACTGCCTCCTCGGATACATGAGCCTTATATGACAACTCCTTAAAATCCCTTCGGGAACAAATAATTAAATCCTCCCAAAGTGTCAAAAGACTCAAGCCATACATGGATGTGCCTTCTTAAGAATTGTAATCAACCGCCAAAACTAAGCGCCTCACTAAAGCCACAGCAGATCCATTTTTTACTCTACGACCTTATATACTAAGATTAACAGAACCCCATGGTGTATGACTATTTGCATACATTTGTTTAGTCCAAGTTGGCCCTGAAGAAGGTGAATCCAAATTAAATATCACCGAAACGTACGTAGGCTGTACGTATACAAAGACCCTCGAATATGACAAATTGAAAGACCACAAAAACTAAACTGGAAAAGAAATCCAAACAGAGATTACAACGATTATATATGTACTGTTTCATGATTTAAGACAGATTGAAACCACATTACGAGGAGTCTTGTATTGGACATTGATAATATATCACCAAAAAGTCTGCAATTTTTTATGTATTTTGTCACTGTTGTTTGCATGAGAGAAAGTGTGAGTATGTATGCCGGGATGAATGTTTATACCTGTACATAAAAGAAAAACAAGGGGTTCTATTTAGAACATCAACTTTAGCAAATATGATGTACCTCAACAAACGCATGTCAATTGTTATTTAATTGTATTTATTATGTCTGTCATGTGAAAGAAAACTGCAGAAAACTCAAAAAAGTATATATTTTTGTATAATGAAGAATAAATGAAAAAAACAATAAATATGTGAGAAGTTTAATGTGTCATGAGATGCACCCTATGTATAAATAACTGACTTAACTGCCAAAATTGTTGAAGATATTTAGGTCACAAAAAGAGGTTTTTCCCTGTGTTCATGTGCTACTTGCTACTCCCACCTCTGGACCGCAAATAAAATACGGAGTACCCTTGTTCTTATTGCGAGTGTTAATGACTGCCAGAGCTGAAGAGCGTGCTGATAGACAAGCTGCTGACATGGTGGCGAGAGGTGCCTGAATGAATCCGTCCTGAGTGTGAAAAGTAAGCAAAAACAAAAGACTGCAGGATATAAAGTGAATCTATATGTAAAAAGTTGTGTTTTAGATGTGGTTTTTCGTTTCCACAAAGGTGAATGTCAATACAAAAAGGCTACGGGAATGAGAACCATTTGGTAACAGTTTACAAAACGAAGGGAAGGGTGCCTCATGGTGCGAAGACAAAATGGCCACCAGAACGTTCCAGAAGCTACATGCGAAGCACAAGGCCAAGCGGCAACATCAGTTGAGACAAATCAACACTGAACGCAGTCACTCGTCATCTAAATCATCATCCAACAGTTCTTCTGTGTCAATATCAAGTGGAAGTGATGAAAACGATTGCGCCATGTCGATGTTTACCGCAGAAAATCGTGCACAAGTTGGTTTATCCGCTTGTGAAGAAAAATGTCAGTCAAAGAAAAATCAACATGCCAAATGCACCAAAGTCATTCAAACATTGTTCAAAGATTACATTGAAAGTAAATGGGTGTTCGATACCTTTCATTATCAACCATCGTGCATCGATGAACATTATGGCTGAGGCAAAATATGGTGAACTTATCTCCATTGCTGCAACTTGCGGCAATGAAAACCAAAGTGTATACATGGGCTACATCAGCACCCTTAAAAAGTCAAAGTTCATTTGTAGTGATGATGAAACACAAGAAAATGAAAGTGCAAGCACCCATCCATGTGCTTCAGGCACAGCGTCAAGTGCCTGTCTACTCTGTGTCAGCACAGGGACTGATTTTTTGGGAATTGCAACATCATAGCACCGAGTTGGTGATGCTCTCGGTGCTGGATGAACTGAGGCCTGGCTGACGGTAAAAAACAGAGCGCCCTGATCTTGTTAGATCTTTCAGCGGCGTTCGATACCGTCAGCCATGCGCTGCTGCTGGAAAGACTGAGTGATTTTGGCATCAAAGGCCTGGCTTTTAGTTGGTTGCAGTCATTTCTGTCAGGAAGGACCCAAAGAATACAACTTGGAGAAGAAACCTCCGCAGTGGGAAAGCTAGAATGTGGGGTGCCCCAGGGCTCGGCCCTGTCCCCACTGCTATTTAACCTATACCTGCAGCCTCTGATTGCCTCCCTGGCGCGCATGGGCTGCACAGTATACAACTACGCGGACGACACACAGCTGCTGCTGAGTGTCGACAACACAAGTGCCGCTCAACTCCACACTCAGAATATCTTGAGATACACGGTCCAATGGATGACAGGAAACCTTCTAAAAATCAACCCAGATAAGACTGAGGTACTGGTGATTCCATCCGCCACCTCACAATGGTGTGATCTCTACTGGCCCGCAGAGTTAGGCCCGGCCCCAAAACCCAGCCTGAATGTGAAGAGCCTGGGGATCAAATTGGATTGTGACCTTTCTATGGTCAACCAAATCTCTTCAGTGGTGGGCAGCTGCACTAATATTATCCGACAGCTACGGAAGTTAGTACCCGTCATCTTCCAATCTATGCTACGTTCCATTGTCGCAGCCACCGTGATCTTAAGAATAGACTACGGTAATGCCCTCTACCTTGGCCTACCAAAAACCCTGACAAATAGGCTACAGGTGGTGATGAATGATGCTGCTCGTCTCATTTTTAGATTGCCAAGACGAACCAAAGCATCCCCCCTGCTACAGAGTCTCCATTGGCTCCCCATCAAGGAGCGAGTGGAATTTAAAAGTTTGTGTATAGCCCACAAAGCCATCTATGGCATGGCGCCCGCATACATTAAAGATCGTCTGGCAGTGTAGAGCCCAAAGAGTTCTCAGATCTTCAGACTCTCAATTATTGGTCTGCCCACGGTACACACTTGTTACCAAGGGTGGAAGAGCCTTTTCGGTGTTGGTTCCTCAGCTATGGAACACACTACCTGAGCCCCTGCGCAGGGAAGAGAACCTCCTACGCTTTAGAAAGGGGTTGAAAACGCTGCTGTTTCGGAGGTCCTTGAGTGCCATCCAGGCTAGTGGATGCTTCTCTGTACTTCTAAAGTTGTTGTTTGTACCATCGATTTCCGAGCGCTTAGAGGCCTGCAGGTGATTGAGCGTGTTACAAACCAAAATAACAATAACAATAACAATGAAGCTCACCACAAAATAGTAAGTCGGTTCCCTTCGTTATTTCATGGTTTGGGAAAACATAAGACTATCAAACTAATTTTGGCAGTTCGGGCTGGACTGTTCCCATGAGGCACAGGATCAAGGCTGATTTGCACATGGCCATGTCTGAACTGGGGTGGTGTGGAGTGCAAAAAACAATGGATTTAGGCCCAGATCTCTGTACTGGGGTGAATCTATGACATTGTTCTGCATTCTGTCCATCAATTGTTGTTTTTGCATTTGTCACCCAGAGTGGGACGGGTATTCTCAGACGTGAGTCCTAAGCTCTCCACACCACTGGAGACAAGCTATCCTGGCTGATGACTGCTGATAGCCAGAAACCAGTCCTAGGATGCTTGATTCCGGTCCAGGGAAGACATGGCTTGGCAGTTCGGGCTGGACTTTTCCCATGAGGCACAGGGTCAAGGCTGATTTGCACATGGCCATGTCTGAACTGGGGTGGTGTGGAGTGCAAAAAAACTATGGATTTAGGCCCAGATCTCTGTACTGGGGTGAACGTATGACATTGTTCTGCATTCTGTCCATCAATTGTTGTTTTTGCATCTTAATGAGGACATCCTTCCTGTTGCTCAGGGCATAGCTGAATTGCTATTTATTTACAAGAAGCTGTTTAAAAAGAGATTTACTTATGCATGACAATATTGAGCTTTTAACTGGTCCAATGCCATTGGTTTTTCTCATAGAGGTAGTGCCTACAAAGGACAGTGTAAGAGGTCTACGCATATCCGTTGACATGTGTCAGACAAACAAAGCAATTAAACGAGAACGACATCCAGGTCCACATATTGCTGGCATGATAATGCAATTAAATAGTGCAGAGGTCTTCTCTTGCCTTGATATACATAAGTTATCATTAGTTAGAACTGGAAGAAAATTGCAGGTGCATTGCAACCTTTTCTATACATGTTGGTCTATTTCGATATAAAAGACAGTTTTAGTGTGCCATCCGCTGGCAAACTGTTTCAAGACGTCATTTGATGTATCATACAGTCGTTCATGAATGCGTTCAACTACAGTGATGACATATTGGTTTTTAGTGCTATACAAAAAGAACATGATAAAGCTGTTACACAAGTATGTCCTTTACTTGCCGATGCAGGTTTGACTTTGAATGCAGACAAGTGTGAGTTCCATAAGACAAAGCTAAAATTATTTTGTCATAACTTTTCTGATGTGGTTATGACACCAGAGCGTGCTAAAGTAGAGTGCTGTCAAATGCTAATCCCCCACTAGATCTTTCTATAGTGTGTTCATTTTTTGGCATGGCCAGATACTGTTCCAGATACATAAAAGACTTTGCCACTGTAAGTGCTCCGTTGAGAGACTTGATGTAAACAAATGCTTCATTTCTTTGACATATGAATGTGAAAAAAGATTTAAAGAATTAAAGAAGGCAATAAGAATGCTACAGTAAAGCCGTATTTCAATCCTAAGCTTCATACAGAGGTTGTGGTTGACGATAGCATGATCGAGTTAGGTGCCTTGCATAGCACAGTGGGCACTCGAATCCTTGAAAGCATATTGTGGCATATGCAGGTAGAAGTTTGTCTCCAACAGAATGTGCTTACTCACAACCTGAAAAGGAATACTTAGCTGTGGTCTAGGCTTGTGGAAATATCCATGTATTCCTGTACAGAAAACTTTTTATGCTAGTAATGGATCATCAAGCTTTACTGACTATATTTGACAATACAACAACCAGCATGTCTCCTCACATTGAAAGGTGGTGATTACTGATACATACGTAAAATTTCACCATTGTGCATCATCCAGGAAAAAAATCAGAACCCGACTGATTACTTTTCCGTAATTCCTATACACGGTCACGGTACGCCCTCCAAGGCAGCTGAGGCCTATGTGAATTTCATTGTAAAATCAAACACACCAGCTGCCCATTCATTAGCCCAAATTATCACTGCTGTGATAATAACATGTTAAAGCAGAAGGATATAATTACACATCAGTCTTGGAACAACACCCTCGACTAACCACTAGTGATAATGAATATAAAAAATGTCAAGAATGGACAGTCTAACTCAGGAAAGATTTATTCTATGAGGGTCAAGAATTCTGATTCAGGGTAGTCAGTGAGAGAAAATAATTGAAGGACATCGTGCAATCACTACAATAAAACTAGCTCTGCAAGACTGTGTATGGTTTCCTGGTCTTGATGGAAGGGTTGATGAGGAATTAAAGGCCTTTCATCTATGCAACTGCCTTTCTGCAAAAACTACTTCCTACACCACGAGCATGTCAGAACTCCCAAAGCATTCATGGGAGAAAATAGCCATTGACTTTTTCGGTCCACTTGACAATGGACATCACGTGCTGGTGATTATGGATGAGTATTCATGATTTCCCTTAATCGAAGATCTTTCTTCTACTACATAAGAACATGTTAATTGAAAGACTTGATGGCATCTTTGCAACATGGGGTGTTCCAGCCATAGTGAAGTCTGACCCTCCTTTCAGTAGTTGAGAGTTTAAAGATTTTTTGGAGCACGTGAATATAAAGCATCAGAAGAGCACACCTTTGTGGATGCAGACTTCTTAAGCATTTTATGAGTACACTAAAGAAAGTTGTGCAGAGTGCTAATATTGAAAAGCTTGATTTGAAAACTGTGTTGAATTCTACCATGGGAGCGTATTGTTAGGCACCCCACTTGATCACAGGTAAAAGTCCTGCAACATGGATGTTCAGGAGAGCAGGGAACACCCGTTGCCTCAATGGACCAATACGAGAACGAGAGATGGGAGAGCAACTCATAAGAAAGAATTGGTGAGCAAACAAAAGATGAAAATATATGCGGACCAGAGACAACTGTATTTTCACCTAACCATAGCATTTCTGTGCTCATAAAAGTAATTTTATAGTGGGATGATAGCTCACACCTTCGAGTCTGAGCAAGATTAGTCTTTATTTTTGTCAATATAATTAGATGACTGTTAAATAGGGGTCATTTTTTAGGTCGAGCGTCAGCGCAGGACATATTGTCAGCGGTTTCGGGGGAATCTGAGACAGCGTTCAGGCACGCGCCTCTGCTGTCTCTGATTCCTCCTCGAGGGCGCGCACGGCGCCGTGCACATCCCCTGCCTCGCATTCGCAGCCTCTCTCAATCACACACAGCCACACTCACGCATGCGCGCACACACACATACACCCACGCAGGCACAATGCATCGGGACACACATATACACGCGCACAGCTAACAGACACACAGCCACACATATACATACGCACAGCTACACACACGCGCAACCCCCCCAACCCCACTTACCGCATCGGTGCAACTCCGGAGTTCAGCCGCCACCGCGGGGCTCTCCCTCGGGCATGGTAGCCCCGCGTCACCACTGCTCCTCTCCTAGCCAGCCAATCCGTGGGCGCAGGCTTCCAGCAGGAAACGGAAGTCCCGCCCCACGGCAGTTTTCCGCACGCACACGTCTTGTTTTTTCTCTGTTGCTCATGGTATTGCCCCCTCCCACCAGCTGGTTGCATCCTGCAGGACAGAGCCACAGATCTGGTACCAGAGTACGGGTCCTAGCGCCTGGACACACAGTGCCTACTCCAGAACAGAAAGCCGAAGTGTGGGTTCCAGAGTTCGGGTTCTAGAGCGGGGGCCCTGATGGAGACGGGGAACCAGCGACCATGAGCTGCCCCTCGGCGTGGAACAAGGAGACCGGCGATTCCCTCACCTTCCTTGGGTAAGACCTGCGATGCGCTATGTTTCACATGTGATGGGCGTGGAGTAATGGCTCAGGTGGTCCATACACGTGGTGAAGAGGTCTGTGGGCGAGGGTGGAATGCACAGCTCGTTCAGCCCCTTCTGACCCTCTGCGTGACGCTTTTTCTAATAATTTTACTCCAAATGTCGGAGCGTGACTAGCGCCAAAAGCCGCGAGGCCCTATATGAAGCAGCTCCTAGAGTGAAATGCCTCTAGTGATCCCCGCACCTGCTGCAGAAATCGATGTGCGTCCCATATGTCTTGAGTCCAAGTCCTGGATGAGGTTAGGAGCAGAACGGCTATCGCCTTTAGGCACTGCGCCTGCGTGGCGCTGTATCAAGCAGCGCGATCACGTAAATGATCCTTTCTAAAGGTGTAGGACTCCAGGATATTTTAATTTATTCGTTCAACATGTTTTTAAGATTGGTACATTTATATAAAAATGTTTGCAGCCAGTATCTTTCAATATAATTTCTAAACGTAAATGTAGCTATACAGGCATAGGTCCTGATACGGTTGCCAGACGCAAAGCACGTTTTTTTCTTTTACTTGCGCAATGATTTAATTAGAGAGTTACCTCTTAGTGATTATGCATTTTTATGGCACACGCAGATTCTTCTAAATGTTCCCAAAATTGCCAATTAAAAACGCACTGCTCGGTGAGGTGAAGTGGTTGACCAGGATCACACTGTTGGTTTCAATGTGCGAGCCGGGATTTGAGCCCGAATTTCCCAGGCACGCCGCCTTCAATGCACCCGTATTTCTTCCTGTATTTTTTGCTTTACTTCTCAGGACTTTGGTGATGGCTTCATGGCCCTCCATTAGACGGATAAATAAACTGTTTCTGGAGTGGGACACCCCCACCCTTGTTCGTACACGTCACCAGCGTGGACTTGACCGAGGAAACCGTCTCGACTCCCTAATCGTGGAAACTTTTCGACATTCGGCTAGTGATGCCTTAGTTTGGGTCCTCAGACTCCCTTTTCTTCCAGTGCAGAGGTCGTTGGGAGTCAGTGACCCTTCACCCAGATGCGCTGGGAGTTCATCGTCCAACCCAATCTTTCCATCAATGCTTAAACCTGCCTGGGTGAATATTAGCTATTTACCAAATAAATATATGGGCTTGTTGGAGGGGGCTTTAATAAGGGTTAGTGGGTTACCCTCTAGCCGGGGCCAATGGCATGAATGAACGGCACATGTCCAAATTGTGCGGCATGGACTACATAATGTGGCAATATAGGGCACAGAATGCAGCATATTGCTGTACTTATTGTGGAGGTGTTATGCCTGAGTGTGTTGTCCTCAGTAATTCTGTCCTGTCCGATATGTACCCCTATGGTGCCAGTGCTGTTTGTAAATTATGATCCTCTTGAAAGAAACAGACACCTATCAGTTTAACTCTGCAATTCGTGCATCTGTGATGATTGTGCGGCAAACTCATTATTATGCAGAAAATGCCCAGGACCGAGACTCGCACAATTCTGTTGGCCCTGCTTGTAAAACAGTCTCTTATGCAGTGGGGGAAGGAACAGAGGGGTAGGTGGCTGAGTCAGGGTATGTGACACACACACACACACCCACTTCACCCCTCCCTGCTGGGCCCGTTCATTAGTGCCAGAGGCCCCTGGGGCGTGTGAAAAGTGGAGGCATAGCAGAGAAGGGTGCTGAACAGGGAGCCCCAGAGGGTCCATCAAGACTCACTGCTGAGGTGGACACACTTGCTGCCACTTCAGCAGAGAGGCCACGGACTGAATGGTAGTCACGTCTGATCTCCCCACTATAATCCCCAGCAAGTTTGAAGTATAAGAAAGGGGAGCGTGTACCAATGGGCAGTGTGGTAAGCGGGCATTGCTTGTTTCTCTGGGTTTCCCTTCTCTTTTAGAAACTCAGGAGCAGCACTATTGTCGTGGCGTCCCCAGGGCTTTAAGTGGAAGCTTTTTCTTATATACAAGCCATAGTTGCTGGTTATTTATCGTATGCATCTAACAACTATTGACAAAGCCAATAGTCCTGACTTGTTGTAGGTATGATGTTACTTGTATCATATCTTGACGCAATAACAGAAACAGCAGAATACAAGTCGGGCGGCACACTGCTTAGCACAGATTTTTATCTTACACCCTTAATTACATTGGCCACGCCCGTTTGAGAGACCCCACAGTTTTTTCATCCCACTTAAAGCCCTGTCTTCTAATATTGTAAATGTGGAATTATCTAACAAATAGTGATATTGATAAATGACCTACCAGAGCTTATATTTTCCTCTATTGAACTAAAATGTTGTCATAGCCTGAATATATCGGCGAATACGAACTATTTGCTATCAATATATTTGTATTTTAATAATACATTATAATTGACCTGACCATAACCGATATGAAATACCAATAAAGAACTGTATTTAACAAGCATTTGCAATGCAATAGGTCTCGCATTTACGCAAGTTTAAGCTATTGACATTGTAAATGACAATGCCTTTTATTTGTTTTAAAAACAAAAATAAAAGGCATTGTTATTTGCAATGTCAATAGCTCAAACTCGTGTAAATGCGAGACCTATTGCATTGCAAATGCTTGTTTTTTTATGCAAAAAGCCAGTTGAGTAGGTGGTCACGCATCATAGAAACAGTGCTGAATTGCCCCAGGTGAATATTATATCATTTTTCTCACCCATATCATTTATCAATGGCTCCTAAGCCATTAGGAGTTTAAAGTGCTGTACAAAAAAGGAATGTGTAAAATGTATTTCTTGATCAGGTGCACCTAATGGTATTTAAAGAGTTTGTCAGCGAATAGCCTGAAGTCTGGGAAATGGAGACAAGGAGGATCTTGAATTGTCATTTATTTGTGAGCTTTACATAATGTCCCTCGTACCTCAGATGATATCGGTGTACTTTACTTTTAAAAAGTACAGTGACACACAGTGAAGACTATGATCAAGTTAAACTTGAATTAGATGGTACTAGAAAATGTACGCAAGATGACAGTTGGGAATGGCCAGAAGGAGTAGTAATGTCTTGGATGGAACAAATTGCCTTTGTTATGTAGGTGTGTAGAGAGAAGGAGCTGATTGCTTATGTTAAAGTTGAATATTCTTCTTCCTTTTTTCTTAGTCTGTTCTCCTGGCATCTTAGATTTTGAGGGAGCAAATTCTACAGTGAGGGAGCAGAACCAGCAAATGATTTTGTCACTGCTAATTGGGGGTTATGAATCTTATCAAAATGCATCTTTGATTTTATATTTTTCATTGCTACAGATATATTCACGTTAGGTCAGAGGTATGGTGGTTGTTGACAAGTGGTTACGAAATTGAAGTAGGCGAGCTTGAATGTAATTCTCGTCTCCAGTAGTAACTCTTTAAGCTCTTACATCTGGAATTGTGTACATACTTTTTGGATCCATATACTAGTTTGAATACGGAGAGTAGCAGAGAGCAAGTTAGTTTGCAGGTTACTCAATGAGAAGAGCATTTCCACAGGCTATGTTGGAAATAACAGTGGCTTAGATTATAACATTAAAATCCTTTTAACTGAAGGTTTAAATATTATAAGGACAAGTACTACATCAGAATTCACTGTACTTTCAATGAATGTTTTCATCGAAAGAAATGTTACTTCTGTGACTAGGTTGATGGAGAGAGCATTCCTGTGCATCCAATCAATACAGCGGAGATGCACTATAAAACAGCCAACGTGTTTCGTCGTATGGCTCATTAGCCTTCGACTTCTTCAGGGCCGAGCTAGAGTAAACTGATGCTGTTCCTTATAAAGCATTAGAAACCAAATCTAAATTCCAATGTGAGAAATAATGTCAGTCAACTGCAGAGGAACAGAACGTGGAGAGTGCTCCTTCAACAGTACCAATTTAAATTGTGTTAATTGTAGATGCTGTTTGTGGTCAGTATGTATGGATGCAGACTTTTCAAGGTTTCGATTGAGGAAGTTTAAGGGTGTCATTTTCTAGTGTTTATCAAAAAATGTTAAGGGTAATGTCACGAAGAATGCAGTTTTCATATAGAGGGTTATATTATCTACATATTAATGAATGGATGTGCTTGACCTTGCTATTGTTATGTTTTGTTACTAGTATTTGTTGAGTGCACATACACCAGGCCAGTTTCTTGGTGCTTGGATGACAGAAGTATTGCACAATACTCTAAAAGGCTTAGTCATATGCTTGTTTAAAAAGCCACGTTTTTAGTAGTTACCTGAATCTCATGTAGCTCCGAATGGCTCTTATCTTAGGAGGTAGGACGTTCCAGAGGCTGGGGGGGCCAAAACTGAGAATCGAGAACCTCCCATTTTAAATTTAGGGATAGTGAGAAGGTTCATATGGATGGATCAAAAGGCCTGATTACGAGTTTGGCGGTCCTGGACCGCCTAACTCGACTGCCAACCGCCCGCCAGATTACAAGTCATCATCTTGTGGTCTGGGAGGGCGGCCCTCTGGCGTTAATATGGCAGTGCCTATTAAAAAGGCACCACCACGGGAATGCCAAAGCCTGTTCCTGCACGCCATAGACTTTAAAGTCCATGTCGTGCAGGAAGGGGGGTGAAATGTACACAAGGGGGAGCAACATATGCCCCTCGTAGGGCCCTCTTTGTTTGCTCTCCGCCAGAGTTTTCATGGTGGCCTCACTGCCACAGAAACTGTGACGGTGACAAAACTAGTAATATGCATGGCGGTGCTGCAGTGGCACTACCAATCATATTCTGACCTCAAGGCTGTTAGAGTAGACGATCCTAGAGATAACCAGAGCCATGACCACTTGGACAAGGGCTTCAGTGGTAAGGAATTTTCTAATTTTCCTGATTTTTCAGAGTTGCAAGAAATGGGAAAAAGTGACTGCTCCTACCTGGGGCTTCATAGAGAGATCCTCCTCAATGAGGACCCCAAGACATTTTACTGATTTGTGGGCTTCGGTGGAGCACCCATCGCTGGTGGACAGAATGCAGGACTCCAAGGATCGAACTTATTTCTGGTTATAACAATTTCTGTCTTTTTTCAGAGTTTAACTTTAGATGATTGCTTTTCATCCAATCACTGATGAATAGTATTGTGTTTTGAGAGGCTTTATGTGATTCAGACGAGTTGTTGTTAGCAAAGAGTAATTGCATTTCATCTGCGTAGTTGTAGATTGTAACATTCATTTTTGTTAAAGTGTGTACTAGAGGACGGATATACAGGTTGAACAAGTGAGGTGACAGGGAGGATCCCTGGAGTGCTCTGCAGTTCATCTGAACCTTGGATGAGCTTAAGGGGGTCAACCGAATCGTTAAAGAAGGAGTTGATCCAGTTAAGAGCTGTGCCCTGCAACCCCAACACGGTCCAGCAAGTTGTCGTGGTCAACTGTGTCAAAGGCCGCTTATAGGTCAAGGAGGACCAGTGCTTGGGTAATGGCCCTGTTGACGACTTCTCACATGTCATCCACTACAGAAAGGATAACCAATTCAGTGGAATTGGTCGACCAGGAGCCTGCTTGATGAGGGTCGAGGAAATGGGATTCCTCCAGAAAGGAGCAGCGGTGATGAGCGACATGACCCTCTAGTATCTTCGCTACATAAGGGAGCATGGAAGCAAGGAAATAGGGCAGTAGTTTTTCAGGTCTTCACCAATTTTTTTTCTTTTTTGCAAAACCCCCTATTGCCTCCTTGAAGGGGCCAGTGACTATCCCTTGGCTGATGGTTGAGTTACGAAGGGATACTATTGAGTCTGGGTATAAAAAAAAACACTGTTATTAGAATTTTTGGGAAGCAAGTGTCATTTCCTGTCTTAACTTTAGTCAGGAGGTCCACAGGGCAATCCTTGCTGAAACCGAGGAAGTCGGATAGAGTAATAAAGTTTCTATCTTCGGTTGAATTGAGAGAAATGCTGGAAGGTATACTGTCTTTTATCAGCTTGATTTTATCAAGGAAGAAAGAGTTGAGGGCAGCGTATAGATTCTGTGTAGGTAGTATGGGCAAAGGGTTTCACAATTCCGACACGAATCCGAAGATCTCCTTGGATTTATTCAGAGTTTAGTATTTTTGTTACAGAAAAAGGTGGATTTAGCTTGCATAATACGTTTCTTATATTCTTTGCGGTGATGTGTATAGATTTCCTTTTTGTTAGGCGAGTAATTGTTTTGCCATTTACGTTCAGACCGTTGAAGTTTGAGTTTGGCAGATTTCAATTCTTCAAGAGAACCATTTGGGTGTGTTGTGGTGTCTGGCCTGATTCGCTTTGCAGAGGGGACATGTGTATTGCTCGCTACTGTTAGCCATTTGGTGATTGCTGCCTTATGCCAGTCTATACACTTGATATGATTAGGAAGGCTGCTAGCCAATGAATCACAGAAAGAGGTAAGAGCTACTCTGGATCAATTTCCAGGACATCGATGACGTTTAGTGTGAGGTAGGCCAATTACTGAAAATTTTATAAAACCGTGCTCGGACCATGTTTAACCGCTTGCGCGCTAGCGGTTTTCCCGCTGAGCGCTGAGATTTTTAAAATCCCGCGTTACGTGACAAGGTCAACTCGTCACACGCACAGCGCAGGTAACGCCCATGACGAGTTGACCTTGTCACACGCATCGAAGGGGTTAAGGGTGGAGGAGTGTGGCTCACCCGTTGGAGCAGGCAGACCCTGAAGCTGAGGTCAGACCCGGGACCAGGGTTCAATTCCCGACGCGGCAGGGTCTTGAGCTCAAAATGTACACGGACTCGATAATTCTCGCTTCGGTGCCTACCCTAATCATGGGTTCACACTCTGCATCTCTGGGCATTAAGCTTGCTTAATCTCCACAGCGCCCCCCCCGCGGCGGGATGCCTGACTTTCACCTTGGGGATGCCCTGTAGAGGCTATCTCACAGGGAAAAGCCAGGACGGGTTCCCAAGGCAAGCGCCGAGATGCCTCCCGGTGATTCGAGCGCTATATAAGAACATACAAAAAAGAAAGGGGGGGGGGGGAGACTTTACGAACCGTAAAATTAGACAGGGCTGGATTCGTGGACCAGATGTGACTCCCAAGTGTGTGGCTATTGATATGGGTGGGTGAGAATGCATGTTGTTCAAACTTAAGGCTGCTGACATAGTCCATTAAATCTGTAGATAGTTGCCCTCTGGGTTGTTACTTAGCCCAGTAGTTGCGTTCACTGACTAACAATATTTTGGCATGGTTGATAACTAAGAGGGGAATTGCCTCTACGAGAAGCTATGGAAAGTACTCCATGGCAGATTAGCCCAGCACCATGTGGCTCTGGGCAATAGCTTGCTTAATCTTCCCAACGGCCCGAGAGCCTATAGACCCTTACGGGTGATTGTGCGCTTCACAAAAAAAAATGTGGATGGACATATCCTGGGGGTCTGTACACGAGAGCGCAAGTCAAGGGAGAGTTTGATATGTCAAGTTTGATCAGCAGGCTGTCAACAGCTAAAAGATTAAAGGAGGTTAGTCTGGTGAAACTAAGATGTTTATTATTGCTGCTACGACTCCACTCTTTTTGCCTTCAGGTCTGTTTCTTTGAAGTATGTTGTATCCTTTTGGAAGACCTGCCAAGATATCCAGGGAGGAATCATCCGTTAACCATGTTTCGGTTCAGAGCAAAATGCCGGGTGATTCAGCATCGAGGAAATAGAATATTTCGAGCTGTTGATTGACCATGGATCAAGTGCTGAGATGAGTAATCGTGAGTTGGTTGATATTGACCTTTAGAGGATTGGGATATACGTTTCTGACTGCTGGTACGATGGAGGGTTCAGTAGATTGTCAGTGTATACACTGACCCGTGTAGTGGCCAAACTAGAGGGACTGCTGCAGGGTCATAGGAGAAATTGTCCATTCGAGCCAACGGTGAACCAACTCAAACCTTGCATCAGAGGCCACAGAGTTCGATAAGGTCAAGAAGGATGTGCTCGCCATTATCCAAAGTGTGTCGAATGTCGACAGTTTCAATGCTGCATCCTTTAGGAAACCACAACTAATCATTAGGAAAAAGGTGTTACATTTTTTCTAACGAACATTGAGTTGAGTGGCTGCACATTTTTCAATATCCTCTTCAAGCGATGGATAATGTCTTTTCTTTGTTGCAGTAATATGGTAAACTGAGCAGTTTTAACAAGCAGGGCGTTCTTGCTAAGGTTGTTTATAGTCTTGACGGTTCCCAAAGCAGGGAATTACTTGCAGTTTGATTGCTTTGAGAAGTTTACTGCGGATCTAGCAGCATTTTGAATTGTGGTGTATAATTTAAAGATGGAAACTAAAAACGTAAACATTAAATAGCAAGAACAATTACATTCTATAAAGTTCGGAAAGAGTTTAAGTACAGGTACCATTCTTACAATCCTAAAACCAGTAGCATCTAGTCTTATTGATTATCAGTTGTTAACCATTTTGGGCAAATTGTACTTGGGTAACATTCACTTCTACTGTCCTCTCTAAATGTTATGGGAATAAAGGAATTGCAATGTAAACACATTGTTCAGTTATTTGCACTCATCTGAATAAAAGCGTACCATGCTTGGCTATACATAGTGCTGAATAGGCTTCAAGTGTGACTACAAGGAGTGCGCTTAGTACACATTTTGTTGCTGAAATAAGATTTTTTATGTCTGCATATTTCTACCCAGGAACGTTCAGCACCCAGGCATTTCTAGCACTCAAATGCCTTTTTTGATCGAAGCCTACTTTCTGGGTGCGAAAAGACTTCTTGTGGGCATTCTGAAAGTTTCCCTGGGAATGTATTCCACCCATTTCTTAACATTGGTTCACATTTTCTGCCTTTCTGTTTTCTGGTTTTGTTTATTGTAGGCTGTCCAGCCTGTCTTAGTCCCTCCCGTGGAGCAAGGTTTTTCATCCGCATTCCTTGCATTCATCCACGAATCCTGTCTTTCTGTAAACAGGCCTTTACATTTTGTTCTTATCTTGTCTCGGCACTCCACTTTACGTCACACTAATCAACGCCACACCCTCTACACCACTCCACAACACTTTACTCCACTCTATGCCCCTCCGCTCCTTGCCCCTCCGCTCCTTGCCCCTCCTCCACTCTTTGCCCCTCCTCCACTCTTTGCCCCTCCTCCACTCTTTGCCCCTCCTCCACTCTTTGCCCCTCCTCCACTCTTTGCCCCTCCTCCACTCTTTGCCCCTCCACTCTTTGCCCCTCCACTCTGCTCCTCAACACTCCAATGGAAAACCACAGAAACAGTCATGAAACTGAACATCCTCTCCCACCCTCTGCTGGGAAACAGTACAGATGCACGATGACATATCGCACCAGAGAGGGACAGATCGAAACATGCAATCACCCCGTTTAGTGTATGTTACATAGCCATTTCGTGTTCAATTAGGCAAACAGTCACAGAGAAGCCCAGCATCGAGTGAAAAATAAAAACTGGGACGCAGTAGTCGTGGCTCTGCCTTCACAGAAAGAGTCGCAAAGGTTAATGCTCACCAGATTGGGCAAAGCAAGACACAAATACGAAACCGCCAGAGCAAGAGAGCGAGGAATGTCTTAGAGAATCCATCACCAAGAGAATCTGAAGAACAGGAAATGGATAGAGCAGGAAACTCTCAAGTTACAGGAGTGCAGGCAGAAACATTCATTTTGAGAAAGTCCACAGAGATCGTCCCTGATTAGGCACAGATCCAAGATGCAAGCTTTATATGGAGTTCAATATGCGATGTGATGCAATGTGTGTTGAGTGTGAGGTCTTTGAACCTGTCTAGTGCCAAAGTAATTGTGTTTCTTACCTCAGAATTGCAGTACTATTAGTA
This sequence comes from Lissotriton vulgaris, assembly GCF_964263255.1. NCBI lineage: Eukaryota > Metazoa > Chordata > Amphibia > Caudata > Salamandridae > Lissotriton > Lissotriton vulgaris. The sequence continues at coordinate 787,879,208 of NC_141698.1, read as the reverse complement.
GAGGTCAAGCATGATTTGCAATGCTATTTGGCTGCAATAGTTGCATGGAAAATAAGTGGGAGTAGCTGAGAGGTACGAAGAAAAGGCACATAAAACACATCAAGAATAGCACTTACACCTACACTTGCAAGGTACATTTCCGAGAAGCACATGATAGAACTGTAAATGATCTGCAGTGATAGTAAATGTGTAAGAGCCTGTGGAGTTGGTGCAAGATTTCAGGGTGGACATTTAGATCCCAAAGGTATGCCTTGAATCCCTGGTCTGGCTGCAGACAACTTCAAATGTTTTGTATAGCGCACATCAGTTTTTCCAAGAAAGTAAGACGTAGCGGTACAGAGGTATATCATATGTTATGGCTACACCCCATCAGGCATTTGTATTTTTTTAATTTGTTTTTTTAATGGTTTGCAATTGTTTGGATGGAACGTCCATCAAGAATATGGCATTTCGCGGTTTATTAAATCGTTCGTATTATATTCCCATTGGGTGTAGTAATGGGGCTTCAGCAAGCATTATTTTAAGCAGTGCGTGTTTGATGGTGCATTTGCTATGCTGAGACAGCACATTTATTTTGCTGATTAATGCATTTTTTGTTTAGGAATTCCTCCTGTTCGGATGCATTGATCTTTTTATAACGAGACGATGCTATTCACTAATCTCCCTTGTGCATCAGCTTGTTTTACTCCTACTGTTGTGATATCGTAGTAAAGACGTTTTTGTTCACTAGGAAATGACGTGTGTACATAGAGGTTCACAAAGATGAACACTGACAATACTGTCCCATGTACGCCCTTTAAGTTCACCCCTTACAACACAAATTTTATCTTCTGAGTTTTTTTCATAACATTCTTTCAGAATTCAACTTTAGTTAGAGACGGTTTTAGCTATCTGTTAAGGTCAAGCATCACTACCACAAACTACACAACGCACATCATGCAAAGTACATTCTTCAGCAAGCATTAGCAAAGCCAATCGGTCTTGCCTTTATAACTCTTATCAGCCGAATAGCTTTGCCAGTAACAAGTTTGAATGCATTAGATGGATGGATGGATGGATAGATAGATGGATTTTTTTTAAATGAGTAAAGGGAAGCATTTTAAAATACTGGAGACGACCAAAAACTTATCTTAAAGAATCTCAAAACATAACATTGAATTCAATATTTTCATTCTTTTTAAAGCACATGTGTTATTTTTCAAATATTCAAACATCGTTATGGAAATACAATTAGTTGAAGAAGAAGCCTCATATTCTGGTTATAATGTCCACAGACATGTTTGTGAACCAAATATGCACGTGTTGCCACAATCCAAGACATCAAGGGACCATAATGTTCTACAGACCACAAAAAGCCCCCAGGTGTGGGCTAAACAAACTTTGGATCAACAGGCCACTAAAGTAAAAACAATATTACTGGGCAGGAGTACTGGGCACAAGATCTAGCCAAGGTCTTTCTCAAGGCCTTTCCCATCTGAGACGTTCCTATTTTGCATGGCTACAGCACATACCCCATGGGTTTTGTGAGCAATGTTTCTGTAACTGCTTACTGGATGTGGCCCATTTTTTTAGGCACTGTAAGCAATAGTTTTACATAGGAACATGGAGGCAAAATTTAATCTGATTCCATTGTACAGTTTGCCTAGTTAGCAGCAATGCAATTTGTGAACCATTTCCAGAACCCAGCTTTCAAGATATCTATACATTTTCTTTCATTTTAATCAGTCATTAAAATAACCACTGGCTTCATGGCAGGTTTACATTTAATGTTGTGCAGTACTTTTTGCATTGGCAGATGGAGCGAGCTTTGCCAAAAGCAACAGCTGTCCACTCAGGGAGAGCTATTGTCTTTACTAATGCTTTTCTTCCATCATATTCATACAAATGTGTGTTGAAAAGTATGTGCTCTCATGGCTGGCAATCTCAAAATGGGTTTTCTTTTAAAGAAAACCCATTTTAATATGGGCACTGATCCTGGCCTACATAAAAAAAAAAAAATCTTCCGTACAGTATGCGTGGCCAGCAGCTTTAGAGCAGAGGTTGGGTTAAAAGCGAGGGGTGGGGCTAACCACAAGAAAGGCTGCAATTGACCCAGCAACACTTCGAATCAGCCATGATCTTGTAGAAAAAATTATTTTAACTAGAAAAACTGCATTTTATTTAACATGGAGACTGGGTACCATAGTCAGAACAGGAGAGAAGTGGGAATTAAAAGACTGAACAAAGGAGGAGACCTAGTAAACGCATGCACTCCCAAGAGCTAAATTAAATTAAGAGTCTCCACAAGTACATAATAAAAGGATCAAATTCATCCAGTCAGAACACTGAGACTGAAATGCTGTTGGACTGGGAAGACAGTGAAGTAGTGTGGCTCACTGGTTAGAGGCGGCAGACCCGAGAGCAGAGGACGGCCCGGGACCAGGGTTCGATTCCCGGCGCGGCAGGTTTCTGGACCAGGGTCAGCGGACTCTATAATTCTCTTGCCTCGGTGCCCACTCTGATCAGCGATCACACTCGGCAACTCTGGGCATTAGCTTGCCTCATCTTCACTAACGGCCCCACCAGACCGCCGGGGATGCCTGGTCTCACCCTGGAGATACCTAGTAAGGGACCATCTCTCAGGGAAGCCAGGAAGGGTTTCGCAGCGGTCTAAGCGCCAGGACGCCTACGGGTAGCAGTGCGCTATATAAATGCCTACACATTTACATTTACATTTACATAAGTCTAGGGAGTAAAGCGGTCAAATCAGGGGCGGACAACTAAGATAGACATCAAAGCCATTGTGTCATGATCAAGGCCTGACCCAAAACCATTTTATGTGCATCTAAAGTATTGGAAACAGTAGGTCTGGCCAACCGCGAAAGCTGTCTTCAACCAAGATCTACAAATGACCCAAGGAAATTTAAAATTAGATATGCGACATTTGGGCTTCCTCTGTAACTTTCCCATTCTTGACAAATCTGTGTGAACCTTTCTAGGATACGTTGAATGTGAAGGTTTGCCAAACATGGCTGAAGTTATTATCAGTCCGCAAAATGCTTTTTGCAGGGGCCTACCGTCTTAAACACTAACTTCCCTGGGCCTCGAACCTTCTAATGCTATAGAACCATACAGACAATTTAATTTTATTAACATTTTTCATTGACCTCCGGTAAAATGTGACATTTTGTCTGAGCATATATTTTTCGGTCTCAAAGTGCGAAAGAGGACATTAAAGGTGCAACCAGTTTAATGATAACGTTTTAATGATAACGTTTCGTTATAATGAAACTTAAACCGCACAAGTTTTTTAAGTATAAGATTGCAAGCCAAATATATATTGACAGTTTGAATGAGCACAGAGCGAAAGTTGCACTTTTGGGAAAATACAGAAACGTGGAAAATTCTTTTAAAATGCAAGTTTGCTAAATCTGGTAAGATTTTGTATATTTGTGCTTTTTCCTTTTTGGTATATGTTTTCGGAAGCTTCCAGCAGCTCCAGGAATTTATAAATCTGGCCTCACCCTGAGAATATTTATTGAAATTTTTCCCTAATTAGTTGAGCAACCCTCCTCCTCTACAGTTTGTCCGTTTATAGAAAAGCTTGCTTTTCATGGGAATTAAACGACATATCCGGTCTTTTTTTATTGGTTTCATCTGTTGATGTTGCCTCGGTCTGTAATCAGAACGGGTCGGAAGGCTTTAAGTGTTCTCTGTAAGCTCATTGAACCTGTGTGTCAAGCCCCTGTAACTCCGACAACATATTTCAACAAAAAAGCCAGCTTCACTGCCTTCCTTGATTAGAAGGTCATTCTCAAGTGATGAAAAAAGTTCAAAGAAAACCACAAGCTACTGAGTTATAGTTTCTGTGGATTAACATCTGACCAGAATGCACTTACCTCTAGAGACTTTTTTTTTTTTTATTGGTCTGTTAGAGAGTGTGGATCAGTGACGAGTACCTTTGAACTCGGGCCATAGTCCCAGTTTCCGCTTAGGCACATTGTAATAACACCTGAATATTTATAGCTGGAGACCTATCACCTGGCATACGTGACAGCCATTGGTCCTGAATCACAACTCATTCCCACAAATAAGTTAGATAGGCATGCCGATAGAGGCACTGCTTTAAATGGGCAGGTACTGTCCGGTACTGAGTACCTTCACTTCTTTATTTGGAGATGGACAGTACTTGCACTTCTCAGCAGAAGTGCAATAATTCTAATTGGAGAGTACCAGTCCTTCTCAGAAGCAATTAGGTAATCTGGTATAGGGTACCAGCACATCTATTTTTTCCATTTTAAGCACTGGGAAAATTAAGAAAACTATATGCAAAATACATTCCTTAAAGAAAGCTGCAGCATAGATTTTTATGCAGCGAAGCCATTTATGAAGGTCGAAATTCTTCAGTGTATTAATATTCTTTTGATGTTTTAAGTAACTCTCTTAATTATTAGTTATTGTTTCTTGGATGTTAGTGAGTTGACCTAGCAGATAAGGTGCACTTGAGGAGTTGTATGTGTTCACAAATGTGTACAAAGTGTTTGTAAACCCTATCAGAATATTTAAGTCTACAGCTAAATGAGCCAGTTGTAAATAGTGCTGTGAATGTACGAAAATGCATGCTTTGTTTTCAGTTTGTATGCACGAGGGGAAGTCTTCACATTCCAAGATAAAGTTAACGGTGAAAGTTCACAAACATCCTTTCCCTAAGAATGTGGATTATTTGCTGAATTTGCATTCATGCGTGTGCAAAGGATGTTAAGAAAAGTGCCATTGTCACTTGAGAATTACTGAGAATCAAGCCAAACTCAGTAAGACTTCCTGTTAACGTTCATTCCATTATTTCTAAGCATGGGCGAATTTTGCGGATCTCGCGTTCGCGGATTTGCGAACTCGCAATCCGCAAAATCCGCGAATTCTCGCGAATTTGCGGATTTTTTTTTATGTTCGCACGGGTTTCTGCAAGTTCGCGAGGGTTTTGTACAATTTCGCAAATTGCGAAATTGTACAAAATGCGTGCGAACTTGCAGCAACCCGTGCGAACACAATAATATGAAGAGAAAGAAGCGCCTGCTCACAGGAACAGCACGGGGATTGCGCTCATGAAAGTCAAGGATGCAAAGGCCTCTACCCAGCATCACAGCTGATTTTCCACAGTAGATTTGGGAAGAGGCACACCTGTCACGCCTCGAAGACGCTCATGATTGTTTTTGGGCTAATGAATGAGTCACTGATTTTGAGCATCAACTAGTTTGAGCGACCATGTGCGTGTTACTATGCAATCGCCCCGAAGGGCGCAGGGGTCCCTTGAGTGAGCTGTCCATCATAGTGGGTGAATGACGGGAAGACGGTGCAAACCGCGAGTGTGTTGACTGGGCCAAACGGGCAGGGCTACCATGTGAGTTCACACATGCTTTTAGTGTGTATAAAAGGTCAGAGAAAGATCAGTTCAGCAGATGAACAGAAATAAGCTCCTGGTCACAGAAACAGCACGGGTATTGCGCTCGAGAAAGTCACGGATGCAAAAGCCTTTATCCAGCATCACAGCTGCTTTTCCACGGTAGATTGTGAAGAAGTCACAGGAAGGGCATGGTAAATATTTTAGGATGGCGCCGGCAAGCTGCCAGTGCCATCCTAAAATAGTTACTAAATTAGCTTCAACAGGAAGCTCTAATAGATAAAATCGAGCACCTGCTTTATTTTATCTATTAGAGCTTCCTGTTGAAGCTAACTTAGTAACTATTTTAGGATGGCGCTGGCAGCTTGCCGGCGCCATCCTAAAATAGTTACAACAGGCCTTCAACTTTTGCCCCCGGAAAAATCCGCCGCTCGCGGATTTGCGAATTCTCGGTAAATTCGCGGGAGTTCGCGGATCGCGAATTTACCGAAAATTCGCAAAATCCGCAAGCGGAACGGATTTTCCGCTCATACTTAATTATTTCTGTATTTTACTAACTTTTCTTTGGATATTTGAAGCATTTTGTTTCTGGTGAAAATGTCATTACAACCAGACTGATTTCATGCTCGGAGCAACCACCAACCCTGGTCAGAATTCGTAAAGCAGAGCTATAGACTAATAATAGTTATTTCATCCAGCGCATAATTTGTCTGTCAGAACCCCCTTTCAGCGGGCACACAGGCGTTACCAGGCCCAACTGTGGAGGTTGAGGCCTTTCACTCCTTATGTCCCAGAGCCCGAACTACTACAGATCCTGATCAACTGGGCCAAGTACCTCTTCTGCACTTGGCTCCCAGTGGTAGCTATGGTTGAGCAGTCCAAGACTCCCTCAGGATTGGTGAGGGCATGGGTATCATTTGAGGCTAGTTAGGGGTCACACCTGCAAACTCTAACTTGCTCCCTTCTACTCCTGCCACTTCCTTTGCGACCCCTGGCCTCAGAGAGGGTAAACCTTTTGCCTCCTCAGAGGCCATGTGTCGCAAAGGAAGTGCCAAGGGTAGCTGTGACCCCTAACTAGCCTCAAACGACATCCTTGGAGTGAGGGGTAAATACAAGTCAGTAAACACGACTCGTAACTCAATGAGCGCAGCTGTATCAATAAATCAATGTCCAGTCAAGTATTATTTTTATATATTTTTTTTATTTTTAACTCTAAGCATTCAAAGCAATGTTACGACATTTATAAGCAATAACACATTTTCCCTTGAAGGGGGGGGGCTCAAGTGTTTCGCTAACAAGTCTCTGCCCCACCCCCTCTTAGTAATGTGGTCAGGTTTATTCAACATTCACTGGTGCCTGCATCCAGGGAATGCTTACTAGTAGGCCTTCTCTCAAGAGTCCACTCCGACTCATTGAAAGTTATGAAAAGGTTCTTGACACTTCAGCGCCCTCAGCATGGAGTTCCCCCAGACGTTAAAGGCTTGTAATCAATGTTACCCCCTCCAGCAGCAAAGAGGGTGGATTTGGATTCTGATGCTTCACGCTGGGGTTCCCGTTGATGTGGCAATGCACCCATGGAAAACCCGGCTGAATCCTTGATGCTTTGTAGTGACCTACGAGTCACTGTTTGTTGGAACTTGACATTTTTGCAGGCTTCTTCCTATTTTTCCTGTACCTGTTTTTTTTGGCGATAGCACTCTGAGCGCTTTACCACAGCTAATCAGTGCTAAAGTGCATATGCTGTCTGTGTAAATTGTGATTCTGATTGGTTATCCATGATTGGCATCTTTTAGTAAAGGAGGTTTTCAAATTGTGTGTTTGAAAAAGCCACTTTTAGAAAGTGCAAAAAGAACAATTGATGGATAGAATGCAGAACAATGTCATACATTCACCCCAGTACAGAGATCTGGGCCTAAATCCATGGTTGTTTTGCTCACCGTCCCATTCCCGTTTGGACCCAGCCATATGCAAATCAGTCTTGACCATGCGCCCAATGGGAACAGTCCAGCCTGAGCTACTAGGCCGTGTCCTCCCTGGACTGGAAACAAGCTTCCAGCCCTCAGCCAGGATAGCTTGACTCCAGTGACATGGAGAGCATGTGACCCACGTCTTTGCATACCCGTCCCACTCGGGGTGACAAATATAAAAGGACAATTGATGGACAGAATGCAGAACAAGGTCATACATTCACCCCAGTGATCACTTTGCCACTGGATTCAAGCTATCCTGGCTGGTGAGGGGTGAATCCCGAAACCGGTCCTAGGATGCTTGTTTCCGGTCCAGGGAGGACCTGGCTTGGCAGTTCGAGCTGTTCCCATGAAGCTCAGGGTCAAGACTGATTTGCATATGGCCAAGTCTAAACTGGGGTGGTGAGCAAAATAATGATGGATTTAGCCAGATCTCTTGACTGGGGGTGAATATTTTGATTTGTTCTGCATTCCGTCCATCAATTGTGTCTTTTACTTTTAGAAAGTGGGCCTTTTCTTGTTTAACCATCATGTGTGCCTCTGCCTGTTTGTGTATTCCCTGTCTGGTTTTGGAGTAACAGGAGCTGGGGATGTGAATTCACTCTAGACAATCACAAGGTGAGATGAGGTTTAGCCTCCCTTTCCTGGGTGACTTATAGCTGGGCTGAATATACCTGGTTTGCATTTAGAGTGGTGGGAGGAAATCTTGATAGTCAGTGGACTCAGGGGTGGGCGCTGTAGTTTCGATGGTGGAGAAAAAAATTTGTAATCTGAGTTTACGAGTAAATCTGAAGAGCTCGATCTGGGCATCTAGGTTTCTCGCTTGATTAGTGGGAACAAAAGATCAGCCTTTACCTAATACTGCCATTTGGGTCTGAGTAAGTTGTTTAGATGAAATATTGACAACTAATGTTTCTTCTTTATGCTTGGTTTTGCTGAATCTGTGACCTCTGCGGGTTTTGGTGTTGTGGTTTCTATTGGTGGTGCGTTGGCAGCTGGGCTTATGTCTAAAAAAGGCTTCGATGTAGTAGGGCCACCGTTGGCAGTGCCCAACTCAAATGTGGGGTCCTTGAGATCATTGAGCAACGCCCTGATCGTGACATAAGCAAATTTCTATCCCAACGGGAAATGTACTGGATATGGTTCATGCAATCACTGACTCCATTAGGACTGAATGATACATTTGAATTGGCTTGTTTTCTTTAACATTAGACTAGATCACCTAAGGATATGCATTCCTTATGCTTGTACTGTAAATTGTTGTCTTTGCTTGTCACCATTACACATTTGTTTGTATATTACTTCATCAACCACTTTGCTTGTATTTCAAATTTTTTCTGCTACATTTTTTTTTCTTTTGCATTATTATATATGTATTAGTTGTTCATTACCCTGATTGCTGGACTACCCCTGTACTGGCAACTTTAGTTTTTGCTATTATTCCGATGTTCTCAACACCCTGTGTCTTTCTTTTATCCACCCCCTCCACTCTAAGATGGCCAACACTTTCACTGCACAGCGGCTTTGTTCGCTTTCCGTTTTCTTTTTCTATTTCCCAATCAGCCTCCCCCATCGCTAATGCGCTTCCGAGATCACTTCGCGGTTTTTGGCAGCACTACACTCGTGTTTTCCTTACGCTGACTTTAGACAGCACACCGGTGAGTTAACTTCCACACTTTTTCATCTAACACTACTCGCCTTCTGTTTTGCGTAATTTATCCTACATTGCCGTTTTGCATTGCCATTGCAGGACGCTTCAGTTCTCGTAGTGCCCGTCTTCCTCGCAGCGATTGGTAAGCACTTTTTTTGCTATATCACTCCATCATTCCTCTGCACTACGTTCACTTTGATGGAGTTAACTTTTGGTTTTTATTATCGATTACCCCCATATCATGTCACAAGTCAGCTGATTTTTCGTTCACTAGTTACTGCGAGCATTCTGCTCGTACTGGTAAGAGTCTCCCACCTCACACACGTGCACGTCTTTTTGTCTCACTCAGGCTACTTTGTTTCACCCGCAGTACCTTAGTCGTCGCACAACACTATTGGTATTGTTAAGGTTTATCTCTGGCTATTTTCATTCTCTTCTCATTATCTTCTTTTTATGGTATATACCTTGAACTCTTTTAGCTTTGATTTCACCCTAACTTCATTGATTAACTTGCACTTCTTATAACTCCCTTGTCCTACCCTCATTTCCCATAACAGCATCCCCACCCTTTGTAAGATTACGAATGTTTGCAGCTGTCACATGTCCCACTATGTACCATATTGTTTCCTCAGATTCCCCTGACGAAGGGCTATCTCCTAAACCCGAAATGCATTGGGATTTTTAATCTGAGATCTAATTGAAGATTTGTCTTAATATTCTACACCTGGATTATGTGAATTTTGAACATCATCCTTGAACTTTATGATTTGCTATAAAGACATTTAATTCAAAGCCTGAAGACTTTACGCTGTTCATTACATTGTGTGTCTTAGTCACTGTGTTTACATATCGAGTTATTGGTTAAAATCATTGATAAACCAATCTAGGCTTATTTTTGTACACTCGCTCCGAGTGACTTGAGCAGTGCATCAGGTTTTCCAGATAACTATCTGGTGATTTATTTATAGGATCACTATTAAAGCCATCTGGTTTACTTTTTTGCACTTTTTTTTTATAATCCCCCATACCCCATAACAGTATCTTACCACTCACTTGGACACTGTATTCCACCATCTGACCTCTTCGAGTTTAAAATGTGTATCTCACTGCCAATGGTGGTCATACTTTCTCGGTCTCAGGTCTACAACTCTGGAGTACCTAAACCCCTTCACTCCTACATGTCTTAAGCACAGTCCATAAAATGCATGAAAACACAATTATTCTATCATTTCACACAAATTTCAATTTAAATTGTTTTAATGTTAAAAGTATATGCCTTAATATTGTTATGCAGCAGCTGACCGGAGTAGCCTACAGACCTTTCAGTTTTTAATTTGTGTGGTAAAGAGGCTCAAAAGTATAATAATGTTTTTTTTTCCAACCTAGAGTACTGAATCTGTAATTACCTGTTTCCTTAGGATCAGGCATGGTCAGGGAATTCTGCCATTACTTGCTTGGAATGTCCATAGATATTTTTGTAAAATTCTTTTTACATAGACCAGTTTGGAAAAGGGCGCCTTTATTGTGGTATTTCCCTGCAGAGGTTGTGGTCGTAATTACAGCTTAATGACACAGTTGCAGCCGTTTTATTTACTTTGGAGCTGTTTGTGGCCACTTACAAGACCTTGCATCGAGCGAGCACATTCACAGCCCATGTTAAACCATTGTAAACTTGGGTTACAAAGTAGGCTGAGTCTCAAGCCTCTAAACCTACCCTCGGAGATGTAACATAATGTTTATTTCAGATCTGTAATTACCTTGCAGCTAAGCCCTTTTTTGAAATCTCAATAATGCAACAGATTTGTTATTTTTTTGCAATTTTATATAATCCGAACTCGACACGAAGGTATCAGAGCGCTTTACATGAGCACCAGATTGCATTACAGACGGGCACATACCTTTTAGGCACAGGGAGATTAAGTGATTTGCCCAGAATCACAGGATGTTTGAACCTCACGCCAGATTCGAACCTGGTTCCTCACCTTCAAGGTCTTCCGCCCTCTCCCCTTAAGTCTCTTAATGTTGGTATACATCTTCGTTATTGAAAACATGTATTTTATGTGCTCGAGGGATAAGCCTGAGCATTACACTATATAAGAGATCTTGTCAGGAAATTACACTACAGGAAATAACACTTCCAAAGCCATGGGCCTCTCACTGTCTAATCTGCTGCTCATTAACTCAAGATAATGTACACATGTACTTCGTTATTTAGAGGTTTGTTGTCTACCCCTGAAGACGAGGGTGAAGGAGGTTTAAGGGACAACCTATTAATGAGAGGTTCGGTCATTGTTCACACTACAGAGGACACAAGGTTGCGGTAGAATAGGTTGCAAAATTAGTTACAGTGAACTAGAATACTTAAGTGTGTGCCGCCTTCTTGGCTGAGGAAGGGGTTATGTCATGAACCAATATCTCTGCCTAGACCATCGCCGTTCACACTGTATCGAAAACTTGTGCCCGTTATAGTAAATGCTCACGGTAGACCTCTCATTCCGTCTTTTTTGCATCTCAAACCTTTGTATACATTAGAACAGTTTTTAAAAAGTACTTCCTCTCAAAAATAAATGATACAGAGAAGAATTCCTCAAAAGGAAGGGAAGCATTTTCACTAACAGTAAAATAACTGCTATTACTGATAAATGGTGCTTCCGTTGATTTACCGACATTTTCTTAAACAAACATTAAAAAAAAAAAGAATTTTCTTGTGGCACATTCGCATTATTGTGGTGATATACCGAGTCACTGTTAAGGTTACTTATACTTTATAGAACTTCAACAAGACACTAAATCAATGTGTAAATCAGAGTTTTTATGGTACTATTTAGGTGGAAGGCCACAAGAAGCATTCCTGGTGACTTTTTTGTTAGCAATAAGGCTCTGCCATTTTTGTCCTTTTGAAATGTATTCTAGTGATGTGAAAGTCTCCTTTTAAAAGTCATTAAAAGGACATAGTGTTAACTGATTGTGATGGCAACTTCTATCCGCAGATTGCTCACCTTTAGAATAACCCCACCCTCCAGACTGGATCCTGAAGATTCAAATCAGCATTGCTGCTATTTGCCAATGGGTGGTGCCCTGTGGCTTCACATAGACTTCAATCCTCCCCTGAAGTAATAATGGAGCAGCATATAAGCGCCACCCTCTTACATCTATGTCCGTTCCTGTCTTTCCGTGCCTTCACAAGTGGGATCCAGAGCTAGCTCCCCCTTATTTTTCATCACCTGACAAGTTTTTTTCTTAAAATGCTTCTCTTCTCCAGTGTACAAGGGAACAATATCCTCTCCTAAAAAGACAGTGTTTAAACCTTGTAAGAACTGTCCTGCATAAATGTCTGTGACAGCCTCCCACAAGGTATTCCTATGGTGTTCGGCTTGGGCGTGGCTCCAAGTCATATGAGGAATGTGCCCTTATGAATTCGAAGGCAATGTTGGACCATGAAGCAAAGCTGTATGTTGCAGAACACTGAAAATAATCACAGAAGTCTCATTCCCACTTGAAGTGGAGGGTGTGGACCAGTTCTTGCTACAGGTCATCTTTGCGATCGGAGCCTTCCTATACGTTGAAGCAAAATCACAAGAAGGCCAAGCGCCAGAGAAGTCGCAAGGACATCAGACTGCCTCTTGCACTCTGTTTCCCAATAAAGAGCCAATCCTGCAACTGATCCTGAGGCAAGCAAGGATTCGGGGGCCATTGGCGATGTCTAAATAGATCAAGGAAGTTCTGCAACGTGGGCCAGCTCCTCCTGAGCTTTCACTGACATTAATTGATGCCCTGACTGACACCCCAATTGGTACCTGTTGTAAACCTTGTTCTTGCCCTCCAGTGAACAGGCAGGTAGCTAGACGCCACAGGCCGGCGTAAGATGATCCTGATTTCGTGACACAACACGATATACAAGAACGTCTGGTGGTTCAGGCTTCCACCAGCAGGGTAAACTCAAATTCATTCCCTAAGACCCCTCGCCATCTCCCCCACCAATGAGTCAAAGAGAAATGAGGCATTCAGGAAGCTCTCCTGTCGGTCAGTGGCAGCTGTTTGCTGGGAGATATTCTAGCACTTCATGAGACCTGGTTAGAGAGACCTTCCTAGCAAATGTAGAGAATGTTTACCTTGCACCACCATCCAGATGGTCAGGATGTGGCCAAGGATGTAATCTGATCTGGAATGGACACCACAGATTCCTTGGGCAGAGTAGTCTGCACTACTGAGTTGTTTCGGTATCACATATGGATGGGATCCATGGGCTTCTCAGGTGCCCCACTGATGGTATGCAGATTCCACTCTGGAGCGCGTCAAAGAAAGCCATGACATGACACATAATTTAGGCTCTCTACTCCTGCTAGACAGTACCCTCAGCAGTGTTTCTCCTTTCAAGGCTACTGCAAAGGCTTGGCTTACTGGCAATGGCAAGGTCCACCGCCCCCACAACAAGCACCGCAGTCCTCACAGGGTTGAGGCAGAGATCAAGTAGACAATGTCCAGCCATGAGGGTCAGTGAACTCCCAGACCTCTGCCCCTGTGACATCAGCCTTATGACCTATTTAGTTTGCCCTTAGTGGCACCCACCGATCTGTTAGAGGCAGGATCAGATATTCCCTCCAAGGGTGGCAAAATATAACATCCGACAGGAGCATTCTACAGATCGTTCAACTGACCTGTTCCCTACTATTCCTTTTTGACCCTTCACATCTTCCGCCCACATCAAAGCAGCTTCCAGAGGAACACCTATCCACCTTTCTTCTGGAGGTGCCATAGAGATGATCCTGACCCCAGAAATAAGGACTGGCAGTGACACCAGTTATTTCTTCCTGCCAAAGAACAATATAGGCCTTCGTCTTAAATTGGATCTCTGCCCTCTGAACACCTTCTTGCAGGAGGTCATATTCATCATGCTTGTGTTGTCCCAGGTTCTGGCTGGCCTGTATCTAGGCTATTTGTGGTTTATGGTAGGCTAGGAGCATTTTCAATTTGCTGTGCCCACTTTCGAACTCTCCAGTGCCCTCTGGTGTTCAAAAAAGTGACTGTGGTGGTAACAGCAACATAACTTCCAAGGATGGGGATTCCAGTTTGCACCTACCTCAATAGCTGACTTTTGAAGTTGGGCTTGCTACAGGCAGTATATAGACATCCTCCAGGCTACAGCGAACCCCCTAATTTCACTGAGGTTCACTATCAGTGTGCTGAAGGCGCACCGGACTCCTTCACCATGGCTCACTTTCGTCAGAGCCATTCTGGATGTTATGCTTTTACAGGGCCTTCCCTCCCTCCAGTATAGTTGAGCTCTGATTTTTTGATTTCAGCCTTGCTCCGGGGTCTTAGTGAGAGTGGCTTTGAAGTTTCCTGGCATCCTTCATTTTGCTCATTGACTATGCAGGTGGCATATGCAGGCTCTGCAGTGGAACCTGAAGCCTCAGTGGGCCCAGGACCATGGAAAACTGTTGGAATCTACCTAGTTTTCGGATGGGGCCTGCAGAAGTTCTTCTGTGGTGACTGCTTGACCACAGTTGGACCAGCGGGAGACTCCTTTCCATGCCGCTCTCAGAGCTGACCGTGATTACAGATCCATCATTGCTGGGATAGGGAAGTCGTTTGGGAGAAGTGGACATTGGAGAGCTCGGTTCTTCAACAGAAACTCTGCTCCACATCATCCTGTTGGAGTTGTGGGCCATTTGGCTGGCGCAGAAGGCCTTCCTGCCATCCATCAAAGATAAAGTGGGTCAGATCCTCAGAGGCACCACCACAGGCATATCATGCTGTGCAGGGTGGGGTGCTGGGCCCTGTGCCAAGAGGCTCTTCGCCCCTGGAGCGTTACAGCATTTCCATGGTCGTTAACTACCTGGCAGAATTTTCAAATGCCAGGGCAAACAAACTCAACCAAAGGAGCCTGATAAATCATGAATGATGGTTACATCCTGAAGTGGACCAGGGCATCTTCCAATAATGGGGAATGCCTTGTCTAAATGTTTTCCCCACGGTTGAGAACGTCCAGTGTTGAAGGTTTTGTGCACTGGAGCACTTTGTTTTTCCAATATAGCTGTCTCTCGGAGACGCATTATTGCTAGAGCGGAGCATGGGATTCCTGTGCACATTTCGTCAGCCTCTCCTAGGTTTTTTTTAAAGATGAGGAACGGCCAGGCCCAAGTAATCCTGATGGCTCTGTATTGGGCCAGGAGAGTGCCCTACCCAGAACTTCTTGTCATGATTATCTATCCTCCGATCAGGCTACCACTTCAGGAGGACCTTCTGTCGCCGCAGTAGGGCAAGGTTCTGCACCCAGGCCTGCACAATCTACACCTCCATACTTGGAGATTGAGCGGCAATGGTAGACTCCATTCAGTCTACTTCCTGAGGTTTGAGATGTTATCGTTGCTATGCAGCAACACTCTACGAAATTCTTTTATGCACGGTGATGGACACGTTTTTGGCCTGGTGTGAAGCCCGCAACACAAATGCTCAAATTGCTGCTGTTTTACTGTTTATGTCCCAGCAAGGAGTTGTAGTGGGTCCTCATAACGATTGTCTGTTGGCCTTTTTGGGCCTTTTGCATTTACCTGACCAGACGTCCTTGTTTAAATTACCTGTTGTGGAGAAATTTTTTTAAAAGGTTTGATACATATACTTCCTGCAAAATGTTTCATGATGCATTTCTCCCTACCTTTCGTTGTGTGCTCTTAGAGTTGATGAATAGTTCCTTGTTACATCTCCTGACTCTGAAAACTTTTTCTTCGTTGCCACATGGGTGAGCTTCAATCCTTCTTGAAGCAACCATCCTGCACCATCTTTTTTCCAGACAAACTGGTGTTGAAGACCATGACAGCATTTGTGCCAAAAGTCGTGACTCTTTTTCATGGTGGTAAATCCATCACCCTCCCAACATTGTTTTCTCCGCATCACCCCTAAGAAGAGGAGGAGAGACCTCAAAAGAGCTAGCTATAAGATATCGATCACACCAAAGAGCATCAGGTGGACGATCAGCACGGTCTGTGATTCACTGGGACAAAGAAAGGCAATAAAGTGCAGAAAAATAACGTTTTCCACATGGTTTTTCCTCTGTGTTAAGAACTGCTACATATTAGCCAAGAGGCAGCCCCAGACATATTGAGGGCTAACTCCAGCAGGGCCCAGGCTACTACCACTGGGCAGGCAAGCAGAATGCCTATTCGGAACATTTGACAGGCTGTGACATGGACGTCAGTGCACATGTGTACGAGGCACTATTAAATTGATGGCCGGGTCGGACAGGAAGGTCATTTTGTTTTATGCTGTTTTCTTGATGGCATGTATTACTTAGGCATTCTATAAAGCAATGATTGTCACGTTTCAGAACATTTAATGCTCTGAGCCTTCAAAAGAAAAGTACAAATGCAAAGAAAATATGGTAAATTGTATACCACTGCCTGTGTGGTGGATGCTCTAGCTGGCATTTTTGGATCTTGAACATTGCAAAAATTCATTATCTGAGGCTTTTTTTGTAGGGTTTTAATGAGGTTACTAAAATAGAGGAAGTATGGTTCAGTTCTGAACTGAGAGTCCACTTTTTTTGTCAGGCTTGGATCCAAAACTCTCAGTATCTATCTGCGTATTTTCAACAGTTGAACGGAAATTGAGCGATAAAATTTGAGATGCGGAACATCTTGAATTTGATCTAGGAACCCCCTAGGAGCCTGTAGAGTGCTTTCAGAACTAGTTCAGTATGATCAAATTGTGACATATTTTGGTGCAGTGATTTCAATTCTTTGGAGCCTATCTTCAATATTTTTGTCCAGCATGAATATACCACATTGCAGTAATCTATCCCTCTTGCTTCACTGCTTACTGTTCAGTCTCAGATTTTATAACCATTAGCCACATTCTTGAAGCTACTAGCATGTGCATGTCAGATTTACATTTAACAACAATCTCTCTTTTCTTGAAGGAGCTGTAAATGTGTTTGCAGGAGTGGAAACAACCATTTACGGGAACAAGGCTGATAGTATTTGAAGACTTCCTGTGTGTCATTCCTTGGCTCTTCTGGCAGTTTCTGAAGAGCCAGCGAACACAGCAGAGATAAATGATGTAGATAAATAGAGGGAAGAGAAAAGCAGTGCAAAATAAATACAGCATCAGTATGGCTCAATGCTACCCCCCTCTATTAAAATTAGGAATTTCATATACAACTAGATTGGAAAATGTAGATTTTTATGTTATGACTTGAAGATTTCTATTACGTTTGCTTAAAGCTTGTTGATAATTTTAATTCAATCTTGGTAAACTGGTTTGCAGTGAAACATGCATTTGGATAAAATCATGTGACCAGTCTGAAAATGTCCTAAGGATTTGATTCCTGACCAGATGGCTTTAGATGCCATAGCCTAAAATGATTGGCCTCAAAGAAGGGTGTCTCTCATCCTACAGGTTCCTTGATCCATTGGACCCACAGGGTCAGAGTGGAAGAGGAAATGGTCTGACGAAGAGGTCATTTTCACATAAGCAGTTACATTTTAATGAAACTTAAGGCATTTGCTCACACTTAATGAAGGTTGATCAAGATAATATGAATGGCAAGGATATGCCCGAGCGTGGGTCCCGTGCTCACTATACCACTGGATTCAAGCTAGCTTGGCGGATGTGGGGGTGATACCCCAAACCTGGTCCCAGGATGCTTGTTATCCCATTCAGGGAAGACTTAGACTGGCAGTTCGGGCTGGACTTTTCCCAAGGGAAGCAGGGTCATGACTGATTTGCATATACCTGCGTTCAAACTGGGGTGTCATGGTGAGAAAAAAGCAATGGATTTAATTCAGATCTGTGACTGAGGGTGAATGTTTAACAATGTTTAGTATTCCGTCATCTTTTTGTGTTGCCAGAAACTCGCAGTACCTCCAGAAATAGGAAGTGGCAAATATCCAGGCTCTGATATTACCCATAGAAATGTTAGTAACATTTGAAATTGTTAGAAAGGGAGGGAAATTCAACAATAGTTCTGGCAGATTTGGATACCACACTTGACATGCCAGGTGAGAGGCACTGTGACCGGATCTGCTTTGTGATGTCTTATTTGGACTAAAGCTCTGGTGGTCTTCACAAATGGGTAAAATGCATAATTTATGATTATGGATCATTTTGAAGTAATCTATCCATGACAACAGCCTCTAGATCCATTCTCCAACTAAAGAACATCTGAAAGAAACAGGTTAGCATTATATTCCTTACCTTAGAATATCCCCAGGCGTCAGACTGGATCCGGAAATGTTTGCGTAGCAGTACCCCTGCGCGTCGGTAGGTGTCGTCTGCGGCTCCGCGTCCGTAGTTGTTGGCGCCGAGATGACGTCGTCGGAGTACTTAGACGCTGCCCTCGTGCGCTGACGTCAGTTCTTTTTCTGCGCCAGCAAGCGCAGTTCTGGAGAAAGTGGTACCCTTTAGTCAATTTTTGACTAAACTTTTTGGATCTTTTTGATCTGCTTTTAGAGTCGACCGACTCAGACGGTGCCCTACGTCGACTGCAGCCGACTGATGTCGGTTACCGACCCCCATCGCCGGTGCCTTCATTGCCTGGGGCCCGACCACGACGACAAGTCGTGCCCCGACTGCCGGGCCTTGACGTCGAAGGCTAGGCGGGAGCGGTCCCACAAGCGCCTCGAGCTATGGCAGTCTGCCCTGCGCTGTTCGAGGTCCCAGTCCGGAAGGAGGTCGAGGGACCGGTCGCGGGGCCAGAGTCGTCATAGCTCCGGGAGTCGACATCATTCCTCTGGCTCCAATTCCTCAGGTAAGAGGCACAAGAAGACGAAGAGGCAACATCGCTCTTCTGACTCCCCCCGATGCTCGTGCGACGTGGCCGGGGGTTCGGGCGACACCGCCCACGCGGCTCTGCCAGAGCCGCAGGCGTCGCGGCCTGCTCCATACCCGCCGGTCCCTTGGCAGAACGCGATGCCGGAGGAGATTGAGGCCTTCCTCGTGGCCATGAGGTCGCTCGCTCCTCCGTCGGGTTCCGCAGTGCCTTCGGGCCCAGCGGCCCCGACTGGGTCCCCAAGCGGGCCGGGTGCTTCGGCGCAGTCGGCAACTTCGGTCCTGGCACCATAGTGCCACGCTGGATCCAGATCCGGGTCATCGCCGGTCGACCTCACGACCTTGCCGGCGCCGACCCCCAGGGTGTCGCCCCTGGCGCCATCCCAGGACGACGCTGTCCCCGGTCCTACCCTCGATTTGGGTCTGGCGCCGTATTCTACGCCACTAGGAGATTTTTACTTCTATGACCCGGCCCCATCCTTTTACCCAGAGTATCAGGAGATGGGTGGCGAGGAGGATTGGGAGGGGTCTGAGGACCCTCTGGCACGTGAGTGCCAGCCTTACCAGTACTGGGCAGGTGAGCTTGGGGATGCCAGTGGTCTGGACACTTCGCCAGACACTGGTTTTGTCTTCCCCCTCACCCCCCCACCGTGGCTACGTAGGAGGGGGCTGCCTATAGTGTGGTGTTGACGCGGGCGAACAAGACCTCATCCCTTGAACTCCCCGTCGCGGCCGTGAGGACTGACTTTCTCACTGAGGTCCTTAAACCGCAGGCAAGCTCCTCGGAGCCTCTGCTGCCATATATGAGGCCTTATCTGACGTTCTTCTGGGCACCTGGTCCAGGCCCGCTTCAGGTCCGCCTGTAGATAGGAACGTGGCCAGACGCCACTGCCCGGCTCCGGGCGACCAATGCTTCCTGTCCACCCACCCCACCCCTGAGAGCCTGGTCATCCAGGCCTCTAACTCCCAGACCGCATTCCCGACGACTCCCCCCGATCAGGAATCCAAGAGGTACGAACAGTATGGAAAGAAAATGTTCTCCTCCCTGAGTTTGGGGTTGTGGTCAGTTAACACCGCGTGCCTCTTGGGTCGTTCTACTCACTCTCTGTGGGACACAGTCGCTGCCATGCTGACACAATGTCCGGAGGAGGCCTGGACTAAACTCGCCCAAGCCCTTGCGGAGGGTCGAGATGCGGCACGGTATTCTTTCCGGTGTGGACTGGATACAACGGATTCGCTAGGTAGAGCAATGGCAACGATGGTGGCGATTCGTCGCCACGCCTTGCTGCGGTCCGCCAACTTTTCGGCTGATGTCCAAAACACCCTTATGTTTGATATTTAACAATCTAGGCAACCATAAGAGACAATCAAAGAAATATTCATAAATGGAAGGGGATTAAGCTACAAAATGTTTATACAGTAAACAATTTATTGAAGATAAAAAAGAACAATATCACATTTACAAATTTAATATATACGTTTAAAAAAGTGTAGTTGAACAAACTAAACTTAAAACAGCAATGTATAATCACATGACATAAATCACAATGCAAATGAAAACATATATAAAGTTAAAAAACACTGGGAGTGGCAGATTGGTACTCTACGCGCGTTTCGGCGGCCAGCGCCTTCTTCTGGAGTAGCCACAAGGATTTTAAAAGTTGTTGTCAAATGATGAATCAAATACTTTTCTTTCTTAATTTCTTTTAAGAACGGTCCTAGCTGACTGGTAACGAGATTATGATGTGTAGATATAACTTGTAAGGCTCAATGGCGACATCTAGTCAAGATAGGACATTAG